>NC_090268.1:130871127-133308627 GCF_040414725.1 Anabrus simplex | reverse complement strand
TCAGTTTCTGAAATAGGGTTAAACATTTGTCTGGAGCGATTGTGGGTGTGAAAACTATATAGAGTGGTAAGTTAAAATTAAATACTCAGAAAAAGGAACAGAGCTTGCTTCAGTTTTACGTATCTGATAGTTTGTAGTCATAAGTTAAGTTATGAAGATAAGTTATGAATTTCATTATAGTCTGTATTGACAATCGATCACTATCAAAGGGTAGAGAAGGGTCCACCTATTCAATACCATTCAATAGTAATGGTCATATGGAAATGTACAATACTTATGGGGAATGTGAAGTTTATTCATGCTGTGCTATTAAAGTAGGAATATTGATGGAATGATTTATAATTTCTCTAACAATTTCTCTCTTATTAACAGTTACTACTGCTATTATTACAGTACTGTTAATCTTTAGTTTGACATTTATATTTGGAAAATACTGTATGAAGTTGATAGGAGTTGATTGCATGCAGTATATAATTTTTTGTTATAGATACCGTGTTGTGCGACATTCATGGCAGTTGTCATTAGTGCCAGGAGTCCAATTGCTGGGTACTGCTCAGAATACAAGAAGCAGCAAGAGCAGTGGAGAGCAGAGAGCCCTCAATATGGTCTTCCAGGTGAAGAATTGTAATCAGGTAAATTAAACTTTTCATAGAATTGCAATCAATTGCAATTATTTAAAGCTACTAGTAATACCTAATAGCATGTTTGTCCTTACCTCTCCTTTCTGGCACAATTCCTATCCTCGCCGCTAGATAGGGGCTTCATTCATTCCATTCCTGACCCGGTCGAATGACTGGAAACAGGCTGTGGATTCAGTTCATGATAGTATTACTGTCTTTATTTTTCTCTCTCTCATTTTTAAGAACTTTAATAACTAATCTTATGGCATTTATCTGAAATATTCTTGTATTTTTCATTATCATTCTGTCAAATTTCCGTAGTCACCATCAGTTTCTGTGCACTTATGCCACCTTTGAGCTAGATGCTTTATTCCAACCTTGTAAAACTCCTTGCTGTGGTTTGGGTGATCAGCAAGAAACCCTTTCTTTCAGTTCTTCTTTGTCAGTAACCTGATGACCTTCAAGAGGCCAAAATAATTATAATCTGAAGGTGCCAGATTTGGGCTATATGCAGGATGAGGAAATCGGTCCATCCCAGTCTTGTAATAGCTTCTTTTCTGTGCAGGCTGACTGAGCTCAATAGCTGCAGTTGCTTAAGTGCAGGCAATATCCAGTAATCGGGAGATAATGGGTTTGAACCCCTGAAGGTGTTTTTCCGTGGTTTCCCATTTTCACACCAGGCAAATGCTGGGGCTGTACCTTAAGGCCACGGCCGCTCCCTTCCCATTCCCTTCCTATCCCATCGTCGCCATAAGACCTATCTGTGTCAGTGCGACGTAAAGCAAATAGCAAAAATGGCACGTGCAGGCTGTTTTGAGGGCTTACATTGTCAGAGAGAAGCAGGATGTCATCCATGTTTCCTTTGAGTAAAACTCTGCAAATGCACACTTTGAGTTTCTTCAGTGCTTCCACATACAGCTCTGAGTTAATTGTGCTGCCTCTCTCCATAAAATCCACAAGCAACAATCTATTTTTGTCCCAGTACACTTTCGCTGTAACATTATCTGCAGAGAGCATGTTCTTAAATTTGTTCCTGGGGTTAAAACTTTAAAGTACCATTCCATGGACTCTCTCTTTATTTCTGGATTGTAATGATTGAACCAGATTTCATTTCCTGTCATCAGAGACAGAAAATTGTCCCCATCGTTTGCATAACATCCCTAGCTTGGAATACACGTCTTTCCTTTCTTGTCTTTCATATCATACTTCTTAAAAACTCACTGGCCTGGATTTTACTTTTATGTCGTCTTTGTCAGTATCCAGATCACTGCCACATATATCAGTGTGCAGCAGTAATACATCACCTCTTGGTACTTCCTTCTTCTAAAAACATTTACTGGATTATAAGTTCAATATTGAATACAGTACATTTGATAATATTGTAATTTCATTTTCTTTCAAGAGCAATATTTTACTTACCTTGTTATTTTTGATTTAAGGTTTATGATCCTGTAATGACAGAAGTGTCTTTAGTACAAGTGTCAGCAGCCAGCTCCTTGTGGAGGTTAGCCGAAATTCTTGCAATGCCAAAAGGTACAATCTTTTCTTATGTTTATGATAAATGGCTTCCATAAATAACAGTATTAGCGCTGTGATCTGCACCTGGTTGACTTGGACTTATGGCTATTATTTTGTATTTTTTGCAGAAGTCAGACTTCAGTCACAAGAGATGGTGCATCTTGTCCTCAAAGCATGTAAACAACATGGAGAAAGTAAGCAAATTCACTAACACTGTAAACACCTTTTAGTACAGTAAAAGCTTGTTAATTCAAAGTGTTTGGGACACAAAAATTGGACGTGTAATTTTGCATTAACCATCAATCCTTAATCTCCAATATTCTCTTGACTATCACATAATAATATAACAAACAACAGGGCATCATTAAAAATAAGAAATAAAACAGCTGCATGATGTAGTATAAACAATCCTGCTTTCACAATGCAATCAGTAACAAATAAATCCAATAAAAGGATTAGCTTAAGTTACCATACGTCATTCACTTGTGTGCAAGTGTCATCATATCTTAGTCTGACAAAGGGGTTGAAAGTGGCAACAACAGAGGCAAAATTTGCAAGTTCAGATACCTTGTTTCTCAACTGTCAGCAGATGCTGACACGCTCCAGGATGTTTTTGCTTGAGTAAACACTGACTGGTTCAGATGACGGCAGATTACAGGCATCCTCTCAGACAGGAAGATATCTCTGCATCTGAAACCGAAGATATACCACATGATCGTCTGCCCAGTAGCTCTCTATGGGGTGGGCCATTGGCATTCGACTACAAGATATGAGCAGATGTTTCATACCATGGAAATTACGATGCTAAGGTGGTCACTGGGCATCATGCATCTTGATCACATCTGGAATGAAGGGGCCCCAGAGGCTCTAAACTTAGGAGCGTGGGTTGGCAACCATGGGGCCTTTAGCTGAGTCCTGGCATTGCATCCACTTACCTGTGCTAGGCTCCTCACTTTGTGCTCTGTCTGACCTCCCTTGGTCAACTCTTGTTCTTTTCTGGCCGGGCTGAATGGCTCAGACGGTTGAGGCGCTGGCCTTCTGACCCCAACTTGGCAGGTTCGATCCTGGCTCAGTCCGGTGGTATTTGGAGGTGCTCAAATACGTCAGCTTCGTGTCGGTAGATTTACTGGCACGTAAAAAACTCCTGCGGGACTAAATTCCGGCACCTCACCATCTCCGAAAACCGTAAAAGTAGTTAGTGAGACGTAAAGCAAATAACATTATTATTATTGTTCTTTTCTGACCCCAATGCTATTAGACCACTCGAGACCTAGAGAATCTTTCATTTTCATGCCCTTTGTGGCCCTTATCTTTCTTTGGCCGATACCTGCATTTTTTGAAGTGTTGGATCCCTTCCATATTTTCCCTCTGATTAGTGTTATATAGAAGATGGTTGCCCAGGTGTACTCACCACTCTGGAATGAAGCCACCCGGGTCTCATTGAAAGGTGCCCCAGTACAGAACACGATGGTTGAGACAAGGCTTCACTGGTATGGCACGTGACCAGAGCATGGTTTAGATAGAGGGGAGTCGCAGGAGTACTGTGCAATAGGCGTGTGCTTATGCACCTCAGATCAAAGGTGTACCACACTGTAGTTTGTCCAGCAGCATTTTATGAGGCTGAGAGCTGGCCAGTCACCAAAAATGCCGAGCGCGCTCTGCACACCATGGAGATGCGCATGTTATGTTAGTCTCCTTGAGTTCACTCCTTGATCACATAACCAATGACATAATTCAGCAGAGGATGGAAGTTGTTCCCACATGTTAAGAGACCACATGGAATAATGAGACAACAGTGGCTAGACATCCTACCTGCAGACATGAAGATTGCTCAGCTGACACCGAATGTTGCATCTGATTGCTTAAAATGGCGTTTGTCAATCTAACGAGCGGACCCTGCACCAGCGGTAAAATGCTAAATTGAATAAGAAGACTCTAGTCTGATGATTTTCACACATCTGTAACTGCAGTATATATGTATGTATGTAT
The DNA here is from genome assembly GCF_040414725.1 of Anabrus simplex. Lineage (NCBI taxonomy): Eukaryota > Metazoa > Arthropoda > Insecta > Orthoptera > Tettigoniidae > Anabrus > Anabrus simplex. The sequence continues at coordinate 133,304,500 of NC_090268.1, read as the reverse complement.
GTATGTTCAGTCCGTCAGCGATGCCGGTGGTGGAATCCTCAAAAGCTCTGCCATCAGCTGTCATGGATGGCCTAGGCATCACTGAAGAGGCGTACTAGGGAAATGAAGAGTGATGTAGTTTCCCGTTGCTTTCCTCACATAACTTCAGTAGTGAAGTTAAATTCTGTTAGCAATTTTTTTTTCTCTGACCTGCAAATTCTTTGTTAGAAAATAATTCTGTACATCTTTTTTGGTTTTTATGTAATAGAATTGTAGAGTTCAATAGTATTTTTTGTGCGTGTGTGCGTGCGTGTGTGTGTGTGTGTGTGTGTGTGTGTGTGTGTGTGTGTGTGTGTGTGTGTGTGTGTGTGTGTGTGTGTGTGTGTGTGTGTGTGTGTGTCCGTGTCCCTTGAAATAAAGGAAGACTTTGAAGTACCCGTGTGTTGCTCCGTATGTCTTTGTAAAAATCCATTCAACTTGATCTTTCTTCATTTCTAGATAAAGATGAGACCCAGTTTTCCGATCTTCCCCTGGATGACAGCAGTATGTTAGAGTCAGTGAGAGCAAATCCATTTGTTGATTTCTTCAACTGTTTCTTGGACTCCAGAAATATCAGTGGCGAAATTCCTGATAATTCCATTGAGTCACATGGTGCTAAAGAGGCTTTAACTGCAAGTTTGCTGGACATCACTGTTATATTAAGGTGGCAGGTAAGGTAAATAATTGAGGAATAGAATGAAAACTGGTAGATCAATGTTGTTATTTTAGTGTAAAACAGCGGTTTATTAGATCTGAAGTTAGTTCTTGACAATGTTGATTTATGTTAGTTTTCATTCTTAATTTTAGTTGTAAAAATTCTCATATTTTAGGCCAAAAATGAAAAAGACTGATTTGGTCTTACCTGGTTTTCATTTACTTTTATTAAAAATATAATTACAATTTGAAAGAAAGACAGTATGTTATGCTTTAGTGGTAAACTATACAAATATATTACAGAACTAGATTCCTGACCAGTGTACAGAAAACATAACCCCTGCCTATCAGGGTTATAGTAATCATCTGTTTAATCTGTAAAGTGGCCAGCCATGAGCCATAGATTGCCTGGGCAGACAAGTGGGAACAGTGGCGGCTCTACTGTCTCACTCACATCGCTGTTTACTCTCTGCTGCTCCTTACTACCTTGCTAGCCACAACACTGCAATGCCTCATTGCCGTTCAAAGAGTAGTTCTCCGACCGTGCCCCACCTTCTTATACTCCTTATACACCTGTGCGCCCTCATGAAGGAAACTTGGCATGACTTCCCCAGACTTTCTGAATCCTCTGGATATATAGGAACACAAAAATATATAAATAATCAATATCCCCTCCTATCCCTTTCCTTAACATCAGTTTTCTACAATTTCCACAACTTTTCGATGTTCTGAGTGTGGAATTCAGAATCGTCAGGTCGCATGAAGCGTCTGGTGAATGTATCCCTTCCCTCAGAGGTGGCTATACGTCTTCCACCCACTAGTACATACTTCCATACAATGAAGTAAAAAAAAAATCAAAAAATCAAAAGGAAAAGACTTTGGATGAAGGTAGGGTGTGCAACACAAAAAACTTAAAATAGCAACTAAAAACCTAGTAAAAATCACACAGAAAATTTCTACTGTCCACCCATTACATAATGATGTGGAAAAACTAATTATCAAAATTAACGATCGAATTCATAAAATGTAGCCGATCAGGAGATAAGAAGAGAGAGATCAGTAATTAAAGCACACATCAATATAAGTGCCAAAGAAGATAAGAAAGGATAGTTGGATCGAGCCTTTGAGTGTGGTGAGCCCATTGTAATAATAGCCTGTACGAAGTGTGGAAGTGGATCAGAACAAGGAGAGGGCAAAATTGAGGTTAATTATTGACTCCCCAACCCAGGAGCACCCCGGACAAGGGTGACGGAAAAAAAGAAGTTTGATCGATACTGAGATGGTGGATATGATTGCATTTCATAATTTTCATCAAATAGAGTGCTCTTAGGCAAAAATAATAAAAAGGACGTAACCAGTCACTACATATCGATACTTTTGTTGCTTACGGTAACCTAACCGTCCTAACCCTCACTATAAATAATTTTGACACTGGCCATAATTAACCTAATCTGTAACTAACAGTGCTTTCCAGTTAACCATAATGTAATCAATCACTAATAGTAACCATCGGGGTGTATTGGGGGTGGCCATGGAGGCATCACAGTAATGTTTGTCTACTCTGTAGTTGGTGCACTATACATTGGCAGCCATTTTAAGCCATCCACCATCGGCACATTCGGCGGAGAAAAGTGGAGTGAGGATAGAGTAAGAGAGAAGATGGCACAACATCAGAGTTGTTACGACAACAGCTACGAATGATAAAAGTGGTCAGGAACATCTACATCCGATTGAGCTGAAAATAAGACTGACATCAACAGTAATGGCACACAGAAGTATTTCTTGTCCCCTCTGCCCTGTCAACAGTTCTAGACAGTACAGCAGAAATATGTTGATGTATTACATGCATACAAACCCCATGGCGCTGCAGCTCTGATGGGCTTTGGCCTACCAAGTGACCGCTGCTCATCTGGAAAACCTGCAGGTTACAACGTGATGGGTGATCAGCTTGACAAATCTTCTCAGCCGTTATTCTTAGCTTTCTAGACAAGTGCTGCTATGTTACTGTCAGATAGCTCCTCAGATTGTTCTCATATAGACTGAGTGGACCTGAAACCATGTATCAGATCCAGATAGAACACCTGACCTGGCTAGGAATTGAACCCACGGCTTGCTACTCTTAGTCTGTGGGGCTGATAGTTTGTATAGTGCAGTAAGTTGTAAAATATTAATGTATTCACTGGTAAGTCACTTTCACCATATGTGCATATTAATGATCAAAAGACCATTTCCTTTCTGGATCCTTTGTGACTATGCTGTATTGAAAACACTTAGGTCCAGTACATGCAGTGGGAACAAATTTCTGCTTTATCTGGGGCCTATTCCACAAAAGTATGGTCTTGTACATTACAAGTAAATTCTCTAGTAACTAGTACAAATACCAGAATTTATGTTCCACAAAATAATTTTCTACAGTTGTTCTTTACTACTCCATACTTACAAATTACCAGTGAGTTTTTATAGGTGTGTTCCACAAAAGTACTAGTACTTGTAACTTACTAGTGAATTGGGAAGTATTCTCTACCAGTGAAAGGACAATAGTATATAAATGTACTAGTGCTATTTATATATACTTATTTCAGATACATTTTGATAGATATGTGGTCTAGCAGTAGTGATAGTGATGGCGAAGAAAATGAAAACTACCATCTGTATAGGGAAAGAATAAACTTCCAGTTTAACACTGTATTTGAATACAATGAGCGTTTTAGGTTAAGCACAGTACAAGTGGAAGAACTTTTGATAGATATTGGGCATAGGTTAAAACATCCTACGTACAGAAATAAATCTCTCTCTGCTAAACAACAGTTACTAAAAACAGTACATTGGCTAGGAAATGGTGGTCAGTACCATGGTATTGCAGATATGCGTGGGATGGTAAAATCTTCGGTCTGTAGGTCAATACATTCTCTGGTAGCTGCAATAAATTATATAAAATTTCCTCAAATTGTTCGTTGGCCTGAAAATACTGAACAAACATGTTCCAAGAAGGACATTCCTGGAATCATTAATGAGCAGAATATCTCTTACATACGTCCAACTTTTCCCCTCAAAAGCTCCATGAGCTTTTCCCAAGTCAAATATTTCCATCCAATCATTAATTTTGTCTCGTTTTTTCAGACTCTTGCTGAATGCACCAAAAATAATATCTTTCCTTCTTTCTATTTCCTTCAAAATGAATAACTTTGTTTCTCTTGACACCATTTTAACAATTCGTGCAGAGTTTGCAATTTCGTAACAATAAAGTTTGGCAGCCGAATATCGTTATTAGCGGCATCTGGTTCCTAATGACAGACCAAGGTATGTCAGACTATCGTGGAACATATGCGAGGATTATGGAAGAACAGAATGGGTGATAATAATGGAGTGATTTTCTATCATCAAAGAAATAAACTGAAAAATAACATTGTATCATTAAGAAATTCACAGAAATGTTAGAGATCTTTGAATCTTTGCTGCATAACTTACCTTAAATACGATATCACAATAAATGAGGCAAGCATAGCCTAATTCAACGAATGGAATACGAAGGTAAACAGCTGATTCGTGCTATGACGTAGTATGTTCATTGATATGCCGTCACTTGTAAAACTTGTAACAGTTCACTGGCAATATTGCCCCCGTTTTACCGGGCAGCTCAGCCAGTAAGCAAGAGTCCCAGGCGGAACGTTCACTTACAGGCAACGCTAAATTATTGAGGACAGGGACAACCTAAGGACTGACGACAAATGAAACACTAAAAATGGGTTTTAACATTTATTAAAATTAATTAGCACTTTCCAAAATTCAATTAATATTTCCAAAATCTTGAATAAAATATTTAATTCTTCCCTGTTGGAATTCACCCACAATTCTTCATTAAATTGCATTCTGCAAAGATACGAAACTGAGTTTTATTAAATCGTATTAGAAAATTAATTAACTTATTATCTGAAAAAATCCTATCTCAAAATATCAAAAATCTGATTTTTCGTATCATTATTTAAATTATCAATATCCTGTTATTTAATCTTAAATGAATCAAACGTTCACTTCTCATGAAAAATCAAATAATCATTTCTATTAATTAAATATTATTCTGATTAATTGTTTATGCTTCAAATTATTTAATTAAATTACTTTGAAGTCCTATATCCAACTCCTTATATTTTCAATCTCGAGTTATTTGACCTAGTGTTGTGCACAACTCACAATAAAGACTTAAAATTCTCACTGTGTAAGGTTAAACGTTTTACATTTCGTGAGCTTAGTTCATTGACGTGATCCTTGCTTAAGTATTTTTTTCTCGAAGCAAAGATCCTAATCTGTCTTAGTTTGTCATAAAATTGCTTAAAGATTTAGAATTGAGCCAAATATGCTCGCCACAAAACAACAAGAAATCGAAAAACATTACGCGCTCTGCGTACACATATCATGACGAAATATCACCATGAAAAATCACATTTACAAAATATCAATCATTCATCCATCTCACATTCAAGCTTATGTTCCTGGTAGTATTATTAAATAGATTTATCGAAACCTATCTCTTGATTTTTATTTTTAAAAATTATTTGAAATATGAGAGTTTCCCGATGATGATATCAGATAAGGGCTACCATTGCGATCGTCTGGCGTGTGATTGTAACAGGATTATCACTTTTTCAACGCAATAGATTCCACAACGATGTTCCAGGATAAATTTTCGGTAGAAATCATCATTAAAAATTCCATAGAATTGCCTACAGTCATAGATAAATAAGCATTCGCTCATACGGTCTATGAGTCATGCCTTCGTTATTTTTAATCTCCTATTTTCTCAAATTATCGATCAATATGTGCTGCATAAGAAGAAGTTATGTTCAAAGACATACTCTCTTCCTTAAATGACTCATGTAATGGACACACAAATAAAATCCTATCTCAAGATCCATTTATAAGTCTCAAAAATACCACACAACAGTAAATGCAAAATTTGTGGACATTCAAGCCAAAACCAATATTCCAGGCCTACATCTACTTCAATATAGCACATATTAATCACTTATAAGCACAGTAACACTTACACTCACGACCTTTAAACATTCTATTAGACCGTAATAATGTTCATTATTATTATTATTATTATTATTATTATTATTATTATTATTATTATTATTATTATTATTATTATTATTATTATTATATGCGCGCGGTCATGTCATCGTAGGCTATGGTTTAATGAAATCATAGATGACTCTATCCTATCTCGAATCTATGATGAACCACAAAACATCAAGGAAAAATCCTAAATTCACAGAACACATCGATATTCTGTCCCAAATAATTCAAAAATTATTCCAAAATTATTTAATAAATTAATAAATGTTATCGCGTGGGTCAAATACTTTTAACACTTTCCTCGACTTATTATGGGACAGTGAGAACATGTCACGAAGCACTCACTCAAATAGAATGAAATACAGGTCCCAAATACACTCTCACACGCATCAAACCTACCAACACCAGTGAAAGAAGAGTGAAATTCCTAACTACAAAGACTATTAGAAATGATCTCAAATATTCAAGCAAGGACTACGTCTACATAATTATTACAACAGAAAATAGAGAAAAATATAATTTAAAATCTTAGCTGTAGTAGACTTGGCTTCTGGACTCGGTTGATGATCAGTGAATATTTAACCGGACTTCATCTCAGATATTATTCTCCCCTGGGCTGAATTATGCCTCACATTTTAATTACACATGGCTGCAGCAGGCGAAGACTTAGGACAGTTACAAACTCCGTCGTAATGTTGAAGTTCCATTCTTCCTAAATAATTCAGGACTGCTAGTGATCTTCCGTCGTCTGGTGAAAGCTGAAACTAAAAAGTTTGTTTTAGTAATAGTTCCCAACACACACTTGATTCTCCAAGTTGGCACAGTTTTTACGTACTTTAAAAGTTCCTCAGGTTTGTAAAATTAAGGAAATCTGAACTGCGGCGTTTCCAATATTTTCCGTATCTCAAAATTTCCTCAGAAGCAGAAATAATATCATCCTTCATCAAATGAATGCTGATAATTTTTAATATCGTATATGTCATCTCCAATTATACATGTGCTCTTATAATACGATGACGAGTACTTGTACGAAGCAATTATTCACGTAGAAAGCCGAAGACAAAAGAGCGCAAATTTCCCCGATACATGGGTATTCATTTCTTCAAGACGTAGGTGTGTTTGTCAGTTGAATTTTATTGGTTGAGATTTAGCGATCGGGCTAACCTTGCGATCCAATTGGTTAAATATCATGACGTCAAAATCTCAAAGTATTGATAGCTTTTGGTCTGGTAAAATTTGTGTCCACGTGCTACTCAGCTGAGGTCTACAACAAGGCACAATAAAAAACCCATACTTGCTTGCACGGCGGGGGAAAACCTGTTCTGCGGCTGACTAGCAGAGACAGTGCAGAGTTGAACTCTCCTTCCTAAATGATAATTTTATGCATTGTTCCACCCCAGTAATAAAATATTCTTTCCATACAGACCAATAACCAATTTTCAAGGGTACAATATACAAGAGACTTTCAATCTTTTGTGGAACAGAAATGTATAACTCCATACATTATAAGAACCTACACTAGTAACTTGTAATGTACAAGACCATACTTTTGTGGAATAGGTCCCTGGTTGCATTGCTGTTATTATGGTCATGTAATATTAAGGCTACAAATGCTCCTAAAGAACTATTTTTTGCTCATTACCTTTGAAAAGGGTTGTTGTGGATTTATGGGGGCTGTTACCTAGTGCTTTGCTCTGTCAAGCAACCCATGTGTCATTGAATACAACTGTCATCAAAGAAGTCTCATTCAACACCAAACTCTCCCTTGCACGGATTTCATCATACCAGTGAGAGCTTACTATCTTCGGAGATTCCTATGGCGAAAAGTAGCCTTTGGCGTGATCGGGCAGGGTTTTAATTACAAATAATACTAGCATTATTGGTTTTACATCCCACTAACTACTTGACATTTTTCGGAGATGCCAAGGTGCTAGACTATTGTCCCACAGGAGTTATTTTCCATGCCAGTAAATCTGCCAGCCCGAGGCCGGCATGGTTAAACACCTCAAATACCACCTAACTGAGCTGGAATCGACTCCGCCAACTTCGGGTCAGAAAACCAGCAATCTACTGTCTGAGCCTCTCAACCTATAACGGATTTCATAAGAAAGAAGAGAATATCATTCTTTGGTCATCTGCTGAGAACACCTCAAGACATGTTAATACGCAGAATTTTGGAAAAGCTTTGGAAACAAAAACAACCTGTTTGGATAAAAGAAATAAAAGAAGAGGTGAAAGAATTGGACATAACACTGGAGGATTTAAAGAATAAATCAAAGTAAATTGAAAAATAGTAAAATTCGATTCCTACCAAAATGTGATAAAAGAGAAACAACTAAAAGGGTATTTTTAGAAGAAGAATGGCAACGAAGATCAGCTAGAATGAAGAAATACTGGAAGAACAGAAAAGAAAAGACCATAAAACATCATCGAAGACCAGACCAGACAGAAATTGACTACAGTGGTCCAGTGTGGCCGTAAAAGCACAAAAATAATAAAAAACAGAGGAAAGAAGATAGGGAATTATTATTTCTGGATGATTTTGTTAGGAGAAATAGGCACTAGTTATCTTACTCGGTCTTTAATAAACCTGTGCATATAGAGCATTATCCAAACAAGAGCTCCGACCATCAATGCAAACAGAAGCGAGTTGTGTTTAAAACCCTGTTTAAATCGTGAGAATCCAACCTCTTCCGTAAGAAAAACCTTCCACTTTTGAATGCATACACAAAGCATCAAAACATGTGGGTCTCCTACTTGGAAGCATTACCACTGTTAATAAATGTTTGAAAGAATGTATTCATTGTGGTCACTTCCTAAAATGTCTGTGTACTACTACAGAAGGCCCAAAAACTATGATATTGTGAATAATATGAAACTGTCAGTTATGGTGGTAATGCTTTTGGTAATAACATTTAGCAAACTTCTCAAACTTTCCTGCAAATGAAGAGCATTTTCTTAACGAAGACTTTCTAAATTTAGAAATGTGAAGAAAGTGCTTTTCCAGTTCATAAATTAGAAACATGCCATTTCCAGACATCTAAGCATTTTCTTTCTAATTCCAGGTTATTCCTACCAGATAATTGCTGGTCTCATTGCTGCATTTTACCCTGTCCTATCCCCAAACCCATTCTCCACCATGGTAAGCCTTACTGAAATCAAAATAAACATGAGAAATATTTGGTCTCAGGAATTTGATATTGTAGGAAGTGTTATTAAAGAAACTACTTACCGTAATTGTATTGTCTGTTACAGTATGTGTGAATTAAATTATTATAATGTTAATTATTTGGTGGTGGTGGTGGTGGTGGTGGTGGTGGTGGTGATTATTTTAAGGGACATTTGAGATAATATCATCCCCTTTTAGTAGTACTATGATAATGAAGGCCAAGAATGCAGGAGTGGGAAAGGCTCAGTGCCGACACAGTGGCAGCAATATTGGCAGGACCAATGGCAATAAAACAGTAGCCCTGGCTAATTTTTGAGGCACATAGTGAGGAAGCTCCTCCTTAGAAGATGATTGAAGAGGCAAACAATGCAAAGGCGTGCAGAATGATCTGGAAGCAAAAACTGTGATATACTTCGTCGAGCATCTTCCATGGGCCTATATAAAGACCAAAGCTAGGGAGAGTCAGTCGCAAACTCGAGGCAGGTACAAGATTGCCACGAGTCAATACATCATTGAGGAGTAAGACGGTCTTGAGTATGAAAAGTGCAGCGAGTTGAGAGTGAACTGTTCTTGGGACGACCCACTGCTGTGAAAGGTCTTGTTTGAGAGATGACGTGCCAGAGACCTGTGTTTGATCAATTTCAAGAGTACTAACCACGTGAAGTGGGAAACTCAAATGTGAGTACACTTGTAAATAATAGTTCAAAAAATTTAGTCAGTAGTAAAGAGAATTCGAACAGAGAATTGATGAGTAAAACACGCTGCCTCTCTGAAAAGCCATTTTAGGTTTAAGGTCTCCAACAACCTGGCACAATACTAATTATATGGTTTAATGCATAGAACTGAAGTGATAGTATATTGAAAAACTTATCAAATATTGTGTCAAATATCTTCAAGAATAAGCCGTGGAGAGCTATAAGGCAGTGGCTTGATAATATTGAAGCACAAGTACTGCAAATAAATTGTTGAAGGTTATTCATTCACTTCTGAGGGAGATGGTAGGGGAAACTGCATGTTTATCAGTCTTCTAAGATCGATGCGTTACCTCGTTATTTCAAGAGATACCATAAGCATAATAGAAAATATATTTTGAGATGATTTCTTTGACAGGTTAATGAATGTAAGCTAGATTGGTAAAATATTAAAATTGACTTGATCCACTATGTTTCACCGAATCTGTTGTTTACCGAGCTCGATAGCTGCAGTCGCTTAAGTGCGGCCAGTGTCCAGTATTCGGGAGATAGTGGGTTCGAGCCCCACTGTCGGCAGCCCTGAAGATGGTTTTCCGTGGTTTCCCATTTTCACACCAGTCAAATGCCGGGGCTGTACCTTAAGGCCACAGACACTTCCTTCCCAGTCCTAGCCCTTTCCTATCCCATCGTGGCCATAAGACCTATCTGTGTCGGTGCGACGTAAAGCCAATAGCAAAAAATAGTCTGTTGTTAAAATATATTTTGTAATCTTTGCTTAAAATGTAAGCAACTACATTAAATGCCTTTAGATGCTTGAGCATAGTTTTTGTGAATATGGCAAGATTGATTGAGCAATTGTATTTCAAAGATGAAGCATTTATAATAATATTTGTTTTCTATTGTGAAACATGTTTCATTTACTGTGCGATTAGTGGCACACAGCTGTGAGCTTGCATTTGGGAGATAAAGGGTTTGAACCCCCATTGTCGGCAGCCCTGAAGATGGTTTTCCATGGTTTCCCATTTTCACACCAGGTAAATGCTGGGGCTTAACCTTAATTAAGGCCATGGCCGCCTCCGTCCCACTTCTAGCCCTTTCCTATACTATTGTCGCCATAATACCTATCCGTATCAGTTTGATGCAAAGCAACTTGTAAAAAAAATTTTTTAAATACTTTAATAATGTTTCATTTCAGAATTTTGAAAACAGCCATGAATATATGGGAGATTGCTAAGAAAATATTTAACGGTTCACAGTTAATGATCTTGCCATGTGTCATCATCATCTTCATTTCCCGTTTCCAGCTTCCCGGGTCAGGCTGTGAATCAAGAACCTCCATTGCTGCCTGTCTCTCCATCACTCTTCTCCTTTTTTAAGTACATCTTCTGGTTTTCCTCCGCTCTTCTCTAGGGACTCCCACACTGAATCTGTCCACCTCTTTCAGAGTCCTCCTCGTGGTCTCTGTCCTGTTAACTTCTCTGAAAAAGGTTTTTTTGGCACACACTCTTCTCTCATTCTCATCATATGCCCATACCACTTTAGCTTTGTTGTTTCTATCCTGTCTTAAAGCTTCAAGATTCCTGTCCTTTTCCTTATCTCTTCATTTCTAATTCTATACTTTCTGGTCTTGCCCTCGATACCTCTTAGGAATTTCATCTCCACTGCCTGTATTCTACTCTCCTCTCGTTTTGTTGTAGTCCACGATCCAGCTGCATAGGTTAGTATGGTCTCATAATAGGTTGTATATAATACTTTCCTACATTTCTTCAGGACATCTTGGTTCCACAAAATACCCCTTACACTCTGGTAAAAGCTGTTTGCTTGTTGAATTCTTTTCCCAATTTCCTTGATTATCTTTCCATCTTCTGTGATCACACTTCCCAAGTACTTGAAACTTTTAACCACTTCCAGAATGTTACCATTCTGTTTTACTTTTCTCTGTGCTTACTTTCATCCTAAATTTTTCTATCTCTTGATTCCATACATCTATTTGCCATGTGTACCACATATAAATTTCCATACTACTGGCTCTACTACACTATCATCAAACTTAACTCTGTAGTCCATATTTCTGAAGAAATTATGAGACTGAGCTCTTGCCTGTTCCTAAGCGCTGGAAGCCAAATATTATTCAAGCACTGGCCCTTTTCTTGCAATTAATGTTGTTGAAATTATTTTATATTTCAATCATCTCTTAATGTAAATAAGCATGGAATGAACAGTTGATAGTCAGAACATCATTATCCGTGAATTTCATATCACTGTCCAGATTGTTGAGTACACTTCAGTAAATTTCTTGGTTTGTTCCAGTCAACAGTGGCACTTGTTTAACTTTATTCAGCTGTTATTATTGCACTTAGTATTTCTTATGTACATCTTCTTATAAGAGCCCAGGAGCTGGAAAGGAAATCCCATGGTTTCTAGACCATGCATAACTATTGGATTATTTTTTCAGTGGGGCAAGGATAGTATTGATTTTATGATGCTTGAGGGCTTAACTGATTCAGTCACAAGTGCAGATATGAAAGTTATATAAGCTGAGTAGTGATTTGTTTTTTAGTAGAAGTTGGGCTTACACAACCTCATAGTGCAATCAAATAGGATCCTAATTATTACCCCTTTCTGCTTGGAATGATGGTTGGGGAAGATTTTTAGTGATAAGAAAGGTGTTTTCAATACAGTTGACCGGGCAGGTTGGCCGTGCAGTTAGGAGCATGCAGCTGTGAGCTTGCGTACGGGAGATATTGGGTTCGAATCCCATTGTTGGCAGCCCTGAAGATGGTTTTGCATAGTTTCCCATTTTTACACCAAGCAAATGCTGGGGCTATACCTTAATTAAGGCCACAGCCACTTCCTTCTCACTCCTAGACACTGCAATCTTAATGCGAAATGTATTGAAAGTTCCTTGTTATCTTCAATGCAAATTAATCTGATGCCTTCATATTAGATATTTGTAGAATATAAAAGAGATCTTTTATGTTGTTTTAGGCATGCGTGATGGCAGGTCAGGGCAAGAAGAGGATTGCTCTTGGTCAGCACCACTTGAGGATAGAAGGAGTGGGAAAGCCATCAGTCTGGCCCCCTGATCTCACCCAAGCTGCTACGGCTGCTCTTCATACACAGCCAGATGGTCCACTACGAATATTTGGGCCTGAAGCTGTATCATCTCAGTCATCAAGCTCTGTTGTTCCTTATCCCTCGTTGGATATACTTCAGAAACTAGTCACTTACAGCATCCAGCATCCTTCTCAGATCGCACATAACTTTAAACAGTCAAGGTATATTTTCCTATTTTGTTTGTGCTAATTGTGTATTTACTGTAAGTTAATATAATTTGTTCTCCATTCCATCCATTTTTGACTGAATTTACTCAGAAAATCAATATATAGACAATTCAGACCTTAAGGATTAGGCGTAGGTGCTACTTGTAACCTGGTTAGCACCCTGCATTCTATCTATAGATCATTGCATATAATAATTTTTTCTCAAGCCACAAGATCAATTTTCTATATACTGTACATCTTATAAAAAATTCAACTAAATATATAAAAGAATAGACATATTTCAAAAAGTAGAATAGTGGAATTTATTAATTCACATTGGTAAAGATGGTAAAGTGCAAATGACTGCAGCGCCTGGTAAAGAACTTTAGCATTCTCTCATTTAGTAAGCTTGATGGTCAGGGTTCTTATTATTGAATCACACAAGGAAAACACTGCAATACCAGCAGTTTGAGCTGAAAGAGCAGTAGTCTATTTAGACTGCTGGACAGTTGCATTGCCAGCCTCGTGGTGTAGGGGTAGCATGTCTGCCTCTTACTCAGAGGCCCCGGATTTGATCCTCGGCCAGGACAGGGATTGTTACGTGGACCTGAGGACTGGTTCGAGGTCCACTCAGTCTACGTGATTAGAATTGAGGAGCTTTCTGACGATGAGATAGCGGCCCTGGTCTATAAAGCCAAGAATAACAGCCGAGATGATTTGTCGTGCTGAGCACATGGCACCTTGTAATCTGCAGGTCTTCGGGCTGAGCAGCGGTTGCTTGGTAGGCCAAGGCCCTTCATGGGCTGTAGTGCCATGGGGTTTGGTTTGGTTTGGTTACAAGCTGTAATCATATTGGCCCGAATATAAGATGTCTTTTTTATGTTAAATTGTACTGATAAAAAACTCTCTTATATACACAGCCTAACATTTAAAGACTCATTTGTTAAAAGTCTGTTTTTATCATTTCCCAATTGTGCTGACTGGCGGTGAAAGTCAAGCTCAAGGTCACAAACTAACCAAAATTTCTCAAGCTTTGACTTTTTTTCTCGATTTATAGCGTACGATCCATTGCTGCTTGAGTTTGCGCCATTGTGTTAATAGATCCAGTTTTGGTCAATATTCCCTAGTACATCTCTTCACTGATGCCTAGGCCATCTATGACAGTTAATGGCACAGCTGTTGAGGATCCAACCAGCCTTCGGGCTGAGGACTGAACGTATATGTACTATTCCAGTAATGGCAGATCGTGTGGAAAGGAGAGTGTATGCATCACTTCAGTTGAGAGGATATGATATAAACTTCAAAAAGTGATTTTACACCAGGCGGAACATACTAATTATGTGCAGACTGTGAAAGAATTTGGTGTTCCAAAGTGTAACGAATGACATTGACAAAAAGACAAAGAAAAGTTTAAGGCTGGCCATCAAGAGAAGCATTCAGAGGATCAAAGACAGGAAAATGTAATTAAATTGATTAGCTTGTTGCTGGATTCATGTAGGAGAAATGAAACCAGAGCCAGTTATAAAGTTATTAAAAGGAAGGCTTTAAAGGTGAAATGTGAATTAAAAGTTCAGGTAAGGCTACAGCTAAATGGCATTTTTAAATGTAACATTTGTCGGTAGAATAACGGAAAAAAAAACCCACATCTATTTTTTATTTTCCACCTTGTCGATACACTAAATTGCTTAAGGCAACTTATTGGTTAAAAGTGGTACATGTTTCGTATATTATAAATATCTTCAGCCACATAACACTGTTTAGATGAAAAATTCATATAATGACAAAGTATCAGTGCTTTAGTGTCCTTAAAATTAACATAAGAAGATTGACAATTGTCAATTGTACCAATTTTATCCAATAAGTTGCCTTAAGCAATTTAGTGTATCGACAAGGTGGAAAATAAAAAATACTTCGTTGTAAGTGCGATACGGACCATGAAGCTGATTTTACGTTAAAAAAATACGGTCGAACCTCCAAATCTGGAATCTCTGTTACTCAAATTTTTAGTATCTCGAAGTAACTTAAATTTCCCAGCCGTTTGTCCTATTCTTCACTTGTATTTATTTCTCTATCACTCAAAATTTGGTTACACAAATTTTTCAATTTCTCGAAGCAAACATTTCCTCCCTTGAAGCAAAAAATACTCTGTAGCTCGAATTTTGTGCAACATTAACTGTGCAATATGGCATTTGTTGTTTTTGAGGAACAGTTAACAAGTAAACAAAGGTTTACAGTGATGCTGGAAGCTAATATGGCAGGAACCGAAAAACTTAAACTTCTAATGATCAGAAAATTGGCAAAGCCTCCCTGTTTCTCGGTTGTGAATTAATTACCAGTCACCTATGAAAGCAACTCCCGAATTTGCGGATGACAAGCTCCATCTCAGCTGCGTGGTATTGTCGAGAAGTTTCAATGTAAAAGAAGGAAACGTTAACAGTAACAAACAGAAGAGACTAATGGATTTTTTCCAAAGGTGTTAACCGGTGTATATTTCTTGTTTGTGATGTACTGTATTCTGTCTTCTGAAAAGTTCCTATAATAACTGTTAAAATTAAAGTGATGTCGTAAAATAGAGTTTGTAGGCCTATATTTTTAAATATTGTTAAAAATAATGTATTCAGTATAAGCCTGTAGATACATATGATTCAATTGGGTGTTATACATGCTCAAAACGTCATTCTCTATATCTCAAAATTTTGATAACTTGAAATAAAATTTAGCTCCTGAGATGATTTGTGATATCGAGGTTCCACTGTATGCTGGAGAAGATATTGCACAATATCAAAGCACAAAACCATCCTCAAGGTAAACCTACAGACCAGTGGTTCATGGCGCGTAATCTCCCAGTAAAGGATGCAACTCTTAGCGCCTGCTGGTACATTAAGTAACATAGTGTAAGAGCAACCGCGTGGATTACAAATTATTGGATGTATCCACCACCTCATTTGTTGTCTCTATTTATGTCATCGTCGAACAGTGAATAACAAAATGCTTTTGATGTTATGCAATTCTCTCATGACTTTTCAACATACTTAATTTCTTTAAAAATACACTACAATCTACACAGAGGCACTGCATTAAAAATACTTCGTGTAGCCAATGTATTCTGAAACCTACGGCATTTAATACATAAATAACTGCGTTATTTTACACCGAGCTCGATAGCTGCAGTCGCTTAAGTGCGGCCAGTATCCAGTAATCGGGAGATAGTGGGTTCGAGTCCCACTGTCGGCAGCCTTGAAGATGGTTTTCCGTGGTTTCTCATTTTCACACCAGGCAAATGCCGGAGCTGTACCATAATTAAGGCCACGGCCGCTTCCTTCCAACCCTAGGCCTTTCCTATCCTATCGTCGCCATAAGACCTATCTGTGTCAGTGCGACGTAAAGCAAATAGCGTTATTTTAGTATGGTCTAACCCAGATGAACGGAATAAAATGTTATGTTCATTTCCATAAAAATGATTATATTTAAAACAACCCATTGAGCCATAGCCTAACTGAATTTAAGACAAGCCTGGGGTGGTGGGAATAAATGATTCAGCCTTTAGCAATGTATCTACGATGTTGCACTACTATTGCGCAGTACCTACGGGCAGACTGTGCTGATAACTTTGGTCATCTGTCAGTGTTACATAATAAAACTAAGGAAAGCACACAATATTCTATATTAAAACACAACTTTTGTTCTTGGATTTACTTTAGAGCTTATTAAATTATATATGGGAGAGCTTGAATATGTTGTAATTACATTTGATATTTAATTTTTATTGTAAATACCTTTCAAAAATTCAGGATTGTCTTATATTTGGGGTAATGCGATGTAATAAATGTGTAAGTAGTTGTATTATTATGGAAACATGAGTAAAAAATTCCTCGCCATCGGGGATTATAATCGCACTTGTTTAATTTATCCGACTCTTAGACTCATATACACACAACATATTACACTATCAACCACCACAGAAACACTCAAAAGTGAATACGTCCTTCCACGTATTGCGGACAGGAAGAGCATCCAGCTGTGAAACAAGGTCGAGTCCACATGTGTGACACAGTTTGTACTCGCGACCCCACCAGAGTATGGGAAAAGGGGAAGAAGAAAGCAGCAGCAGCAGCAGTAGTAGTAGTAGTAGTAGTAGTAGTAGTAGTAGTAGTAGAAGACGATAATTCTGAAAACCTTATACAATATTAGACCAGAACCTGGCCACATGCAGCACATTCTTTGAGCTTTGTTGGACACAGTCAAAATTGAAGCATATGCTTGACAGTCTATTTTTCTCTGCAGTCACATTTGATGTCATCACCTTCAACGTAACCCCATCTTGCCAAGTTCACGTTGTATCTGCCCACTCCTGACCTCAGCCTATTCAAAGAATTCCATACCAACTCTTTCTCGTCATACCCACGTCAAAAAAATCAATACCAACATTGATCAGCATTTAGTGTTGTTGCCCAGGTCACAAATTCCCCTACCGGGTGAGTTGGCCATGTGGTTAGGGGCATGCGGCTGTGAGCTTGCATCCGGGAGATAGTGGGCTCGAACCCCACTGTCGGCAGCCCTGAAGATGGTTTTCCGTAGTTTCCCATTTTCATACCAGGCAAATGCTGGGGTTGTAACTTAATTAATGCCACGGCAGCTTCCTTCCCACTCCTAGGCCTTTCCTGTCCCATCGTCACCATAAGACCTATCTGTGTCGAAGCGATGTAAAGCAAATTGAAAAAAAAAAAAAAAAAACCAAAACAGATTCCCTATCAATTGTTTACATAGAATTTCCTGAAATGATTTCAAAGAAATTTATCAAACATTTCTCTTGATAAATTATTATCCTATGTAATTTCTCTACCTATAAATGAACATATGTCTCAACTCGTTCTCTTGAATTCCAAATTTATCTTCATATTACGATTTCTCCACCTTTAAAAGCTCCACTCAGACTTATTTGTCTACTAATGTCATTCCACACCATCTCTTCGTTGACAGCTCAGACATTCCCTTTAGTCGAGCAGCTCGTTTCTTTACTCCCAAATCTTCCCAGCTCAGAGTCTGCAACATTTTCATAACACTACTCCTTGTTTGGAAATCACCCCAAAGAAATCGTACTGCTTTCCTTTGGATCATTTCCTATTCTCATATCAAGTAATCATGGTGTGGATCCCATACGCTGGAACCATACTCTAATTGGGGTCTTTCCAGTGACTTATACCCTTTCTCCTTTACATCCCTAAATGCCCTCATAACCATATGAAGAGATCTGTGATCTTTATTTACAACCTTTTTAATGTGCTTATCCCCATGAGGATCTTTCCTTATTTTAACATCTAAGTACCTACAGTGATCCCTGTGAGGTACTTTCACCCCATTAACACAGTAATTAAAACTGAAAAGACTCCTTCTTTTGGTGAAACTTACAACCTACCATTTCATCCAGTTTACCATCACATCAGTGTCTGCTGTCCATCTTGCAACATTGTCAAGATCTCCTTGCAGTCATTCATAATTCTGTAACTTATTTACTACTCTATATAGTATAACATCACTTGCAAAAAGCCTTATCTATGATCCAGATTTTTACTTATATCATTTACATACATAAGATAATAATAATGTTATTTGCTTTACATCCCACCAACTACTTTTACAGTCTTCAGAGACGCCGAGGTGGCGGAATTTCGTCCCGCAGGAGTTCTTTTACGTGCCAGTAACTCTACCGACATGAGGTTGTCGTCTTTGAGCACCTTACATACATAAGAAAACGTAAAGGTCCAATAATACTGCCTTGTAGGACCCCATTCTTAATCATTACAGTATCAGATAATGCTTCACATACTCTCTGATTTCTATTTTCTAGAAATTTAACCACCCATTCAGTCACTCTTTTTTCTGGTCCAAGAGCCTTCATTTTCATAATCTGGCTCCCGTGAGTTACCCAATCAAAATCCTTGGATAGGTCATAGTCATACAGTCCATTTGACCTGAATCTAAATTATCTGTGATATCTTGTTGGAATCCTACAAGTTGAACCTCACTGGAATAACCTGTCTAAAACACAAACTGCCTTCTATCAGTCCAGGTAGTAGTATTGCAAATGCATCTGATGTAATCAGAAAGAATACTCTACCAGAGCTTACAAGCAACACATGTCAAACTGACCAGCCTGTAGTTATCCACATTATGTTCATCACCCTTTCCTTTGTACACTGGGACTACTATAGCAACTCTCCATTCATTTGAAATAGCTCCTTCATGCAAACAGTATTCAAATAAATAATTCAGATACAGCATTATATTCCAACCCATTGCCTGTAGTATATCCTCAGAAATCTTATCAATCCCAGCTGCTTTTCTAGCTTTCAACTTTTGTATCTTTTTATAAACATTTTTATCATCGTAGGTAAGTTTCAGTACTTTTGTCAGTATTAGTCATCCCCTCTACCTGGATATTATCCTTATATCCAACTATCTTTAGATACTGCTGACTAAACACTTCTGCCTTCTGTAAGACCTCACATATACACTCCTCCTGTTGATTGATGATCCCTGGAATGTCCTTTCTGGAACCTCCTTCTGCCTTAAAGTACCTTAACATACCCTTCCATTTTTTTCCAAAAAATTCATATGACTGCCACTTATATTTACCATCATGTTATCCTTAACTGACTTTTTGCTAAATTGAATTTCCTAGTAAGTTCCTTTGATCTCTCCTTATTTCCACAACCATTCCTAACTCAATTTCTTTCTAACCTGCACCACCTCTTTAACCTCTTTATGTGTTACAGTGTTGTATCTCATAGGCCGAGCATATATTAATATGAAACATACCCAAAGTTATTTCTCTTACACATGTCGGGAGATGGGGATGATAATGGTTTTCTTAAGGGACCTAATATCAAGTTCATTGGCCTCATTACACCAACTGAAATGCAGCATCTGAGAATAGAAATTTCACACCACTTCTCAGTCAAAAGTGCATTGCATTATATGGAAGTGAAGTATTGATGATAACTGGTACATAAGGAAGGAGAGAAAGAGATCATAATCATGATAAAACAAGTAAGCTTGTAGTTTTACACCGCTGTTGATATCATGATCATAGCCACGATACCTTCAGTGTTACGTGGACCACGGGAGAGTGATTTTTCATTTTCAAAAATTCCACATGGATTGATCAGTATTTAAACTTGTATTCGGGGGATAGTGGATTCAAACCCCACTGTCGGCAATCCTGAAGATGGTTTTCCATGGTTTCCCATTTTCACACCAGGCAAATGCTGGAGCTGTACCTTAATTAAGGCCAAGGCCACTCCTTCTCACTCATAGCCCTTTCCTATCCGATTGTCGCGATAAGACCTATCTGTGTCGGTGCAAGGTAAAACAAGTTGTAAAAATGAAAGGTATTTAAACTGTCTTGATAAGAAATCAGCGATGATGTCAGTCAGCTATCACAGCCCTCATGATGATGATGATGATGATGATGATGATGGATGTTATTTTAAGGGGCTGAATATTGAAGTCATTCACCCTGGAAAAAAGATAACAGAAATCTTTGAAATGTATGAATGTTTTGGAATAATACTGTAATTTAGATGGTAGAGCAGGTTTGTTATAAAAGAGCAGTTGTGAAAATTTGAGCAAAAGAAGGTAGTAGCCGATAGGGCATTTTAGACATCTTGAACATGCCCAATATTTTTTTGGAGAGTAATGTTTGAGGTAAGAATACAATAGAAAGACTATTTATTTTATGACCAACAACTTAGATAATAATTACTGTATGTGCATTATATTTTTCTGTGAAAATTGCTGGTCCAGACATTGACAGTTCATGTATGTGCTGGTCTTTAAATGAAATGTTAATATTGAAGTTAGTTAAATTCCATCTATTGCATTTTTATAATTTAAAATTCGAAATATATGCCCGTTTTCCTCCTTTAATTGAACCATCATGCCTTACATAACACTTGATACTGTAGAGAACCAATTTTCATAATTCATATGCAACTTTTTGTTTTGCTATATCTTTCAGAACTTCTCTATCATAAAAAAGCAAAGCAAAGTCACCTCCGTACAGGCCATGAAGGCCCTTGGAGGAGTGGAAGGTAAAGGCTTCCACCATTGTTAACTTCGGCACATGATGGGGTAGAGTGGTTAGCTCTATGTCCGACCGCCTTTGCCCCTAGGAATTAACCTGGTACTCATTTTTGGTGTAGGCTGAGTGAACCTCAGGGCCATATGCACCTCTAGAAGTGGAAATCTCGTTTCTTAAATTTTACGACTTCCTGACGGGGATTTGAACCCACGTCCTTCCGGGAGACCCGAGCACGCCTTTACCACCTCGGCCAGGCAGCCCCTTCTCTATCATAAAACAAAAGAGTATTTGCAGTTTAGTTTCCCATCTCAACTATTTACTGCAGCATCTAATTTATTTATGTATTTTAATTTTTTAGCCAACATAGGCCACTTAGGTTTATGGGGGTTTTTCTTCTTTTTGTCAGCCCAATACAGTTTCATCCTTTCTGAACGTAATTTTCTTTCTGCTTCTGGAATCACTCTTCCTATTCTCTGCTTGTTGATTTTTGTCTGTAGTTTAGTGTGTTTATCTTTCAATATTTTGAGTGTATTAGTTTTGTATTTGAAATCTTCTATTGTAATTTTCAACTCTCTCATGTCTTCTTTAAGTTCTGTGATCCATCTAATATTATTCTTACTCCTACTCTTCCATAATTTAGGGGGGGTGGGGGGGGATTCTATTTTCTGGTGACCGTATTAGATGGCCTAAGAATGATACTCGTTTCTTTTTCATTGTGCTAGTCACAGGTTCTATTTCTTTATAAACTGTCTCATTGGAAACTAGTCTCCAGACTCCGTTTACTTGATAATTTTTATTTAAACAGGTCCTCACTATTCTCCTTTCTAACTTCAGTACTCTATCTATTGCAACTGTGTTTGTTATTTTGAATAATGTTTCACTTGAATATGTAATTTGTGGCTGGGCGACTGTTTTGTAGTGTTTCAATTTGGTTGCTATTGAGAGACACTTATTATTATATGTATTCTTGGTAACATGCTGTGCTGTAACCAGTTTATCTATTCTATTTTGCCGTGCTGGTTTCTCGTTCAGGTTATGTGTGATTATTTCACCTAAATATTTAAATTGTTCTATGTTGTAACCAAGGTTGAGATTTACAAAACACAACTTTATTATTCGCTTCAAATGCAAAATACACTATTTACACAAATAAAACTGAAATTTAACTTGAAGCAAAATGAATTAAAAATCTTGAGAAAGAGTCTATCTTTTGTACACTATATACAAGTTTGCAGTATTTACATCCACTTCTATCTTGAAAAGATAGTCCTTGTGATATGAAAAGTCGATAGTCGAAAACTATCAGAAGTACTGACATAAATGTTTTGGAAAGTCCTTCTTTGCTGAGTTCATAAAAGCAAGTTCAATGTTGAAAGAATTCTTACTTGGCGAAACCAAGGGAGCTTGCATTAATTAGGGAAATATAACGGTATGTAATAGTATGACTGGATATGGGCAGCGGAATAGGAGCGGTGACCAGAGGTGAGACCTCGTACTGCCAGAAATTCAGTCCACCTGGCCGAAGCACATTTTCAAGAGGAGTAGCCTCCGTGCTCGACGTAGGGTGTATTCTGGAGCTGGACACCGGGGCAAGTAGGCATCTGGACAGGCTGTGAGTTCCTCTTTATAGTACACACACGATGGTTCAGGCACGCGCACTGAGGGCTGCGCGTCGAAGCTAGAAGAATGACACATGGCGCGCGTGTAGCTGGCTGGCGGAGCGAGAAGGGAGCGCCGGACATACAACATTCTACAATTTTTATTTCTTGGTTTCCCAGCTTAATGTTATTTGCAAGCGGAAGTTGAGTTAGCATAATTTCTATTTTTTTTTTTCAATTGAAATTTTCAAACCAATATTTTGAGCTATTTCCTGTAAAGATTTTATTTGTTGTTTTGTGTCTTGAATATCATTGGCCAGAAGAGCTAGATCATCAGCAAATCCTAGACAGTTCAAATGTATGTTATCCTTCTGGGTACCAATTTTTATATTTTTCTAGTTGTTCTTGTACCATTCCTTCATAACGTACTCTAGTGCACAGTTAAAAAGATGAGGTGACAACCTGTCACCCTGTCTTAAACCAGTTGTTACCAAGAATGGTTCAGAAAGTTCTCCTCTGAACTTAATTTTTAGAAATTGTATTAGTTAAAGTAAGTTCAATCAATTTGATTAGATTTGGGATAAGTCTGAAATGTCTTAAAATTTTTAATAATGATGGTCTGTGGATGGAGTCATAAACTTTCTTGAAATCTGTAAATGTTATTGAAAGGGGCTTGTTTTGTTTTCTGTAATATGCCATGACTAGCTTCAAAGTTATTATCTGTTCAGAGCAGCTTCTCCAAGGTCTGAAGTCTTCTTGGTATTCACCTAACTCTTGATCAAGTTGTTCTTTAATCCGATTATATAGTATCTTAGAGAAAATCTTATACGTGCAGTCAAGGATTGAAATACCTGTATAGTAGTCTGGATTACTTCTTTCACCTTTTTAACTAATTGAATTAATTATAGCTGTTGTTCAATGTTCTGGGAATTTTTCTGATATCCAAATCTTCTGTAATATTATATGGAGGGATGTCTGAGTTGCATCTAATACTAATATTTTTTTTTTTTTTTTTTGTGAGTAGCAAGATACAGTCTTAGATCAACATATTGAATGTAAGAAGAATCATTAGAAATAACCTTTATGTTTCAGATTGTGTGTAGTGCCTGTTCAGATGCAGCTGCAGAACTGCTCTGGCCAACAGTTACTGGTGAAGATCAAGACTCTTGGAAGTAATAGGTTGGTCTTTAAGTTATTTTTCTTCCCTCTTCTTGAGTAAGTTCTTATTTACTTACAAGTGTAATACAATACAGTTTTAAATACTAAACATTCTTCTTCTGTCATCCTTGCCCTGGGATCTCCTGGGTCTGTCCTGATCCACTTTGTTGCTTCATGTAGGCTCTTATTACGGTGCACTTGCCACACCCAAAGGCATTTTGTACCAAACTGTCAGTTTTCTACCCATGCTACCCATGAACTAGAGAACAGGTGCCTTTTGTAGTTGCCTCCAATCTGGAGAACACACACTGCATGCGGGATTTCAGTGACATTTCCTTCACTGGGGGAGTATGACCCACCTAAAGGAGCTCCTCCGCTAAAGCCTTTGAACCATTTAGAGAGTTGGGTTATTTACCATTCAGCATTGAGTCGCTGGCTGTATGGTGTATTCCATCCCATAGCAGGCAGTTGTGGCCAGATATTGTCTATACATCCACAGGAATAAATAAAAACTTGGATGTCGTTTAGCTTTCACTTTGGATTGCAATCAGGATACAGCATGTTACCAGTATGTTCATTATGAGACAACTAATGGAAAGTCCGAGATCTTGGGGCTCTCTCTCTGTGGGTTAGCTGGTGGAATGAAACTCGATCAAGCTCTCTACCAGCATTCTTGCCATCCAACTGGCACTCCACTTTAATATTGATTCTCATTCTTCAAGGAAGTGATGTTGATCTATAGAATATTTAGGCCATCCCAAAAACCATATAAGCTGAACGTGTTTCATCTCCTACAAATGTAAAAAGAAATGTTTAAATGTTATAATTCCAATAGACTACAATTGCCATCTCAGTATTGGCATCATCTCCATTCGAAGTGGACTTGAGTAGGACGTCCCATTGGAACTTTAAGACAAGATCGAACCGTTCATTTCCAAATTGTGTAAATTGTGTAAAAAATAGTTTTTAAGAATAGTTCTAGTACAAGTTAATCTCCTAATAGGTTCTAAAAATGTACAGATGTTTTAAACACACTTGTATCATGGCATTCTCATTACTGGCATTATGAGAGTTGACAGTTAATATTATTTCCATTGGATGTGAACATGAGTTGGACGTCACATTAGAACTTTAAGACATGAATGGCTTGTTCACTCCAATATGACCTAATGTCCTGTACTTCAGTGCAAATTGTTATATAAAAAATATTGATTTATGAATAATCCTGGTATAGCATCCACTCAGAGCTCTGACTTGGAGATAGATTTCATGGCTGATGATGCCTGCAATGACAGGCAAAACATGTACCAAACTCAAACTTAATATAATGACAGTGTTATAGTTCTAAAAGGCTCAACTAGTATTGAATAGGTGTTTTCATAAATTAATTGTTTAACATTTAATAACTAACGGAAAAGCAATGGGAGTATGGGAATGATATGGTGATGACATTCATTGACATTGAAAAGGCATATGACTGTCCCCAGGACTGAATTGTGGACAATCTGGTGCAAAAAGGAATTGTACAGGGATTAATGAAAATGATCATGGTGATGTACAAGGAATGTTATAGTTGCATGCAAACACAAGTTGGTTCAAAATCACTTGTGGGCTGAGACAGGGAAGTGTTCTGTCGCCAATCCTGTTTACAGTAGTAATGTATGACATCATGAGAACAGCAAAAGCAACATACGGAGAAAGAGAAATGAACATCATGTTATTTGTAATTTGGGGCGAAGAGGTCATGAATGTCCAGGAACAGTTGGATCTGGTGAATGGGAAGATTGAAGAATGTGGATTGAAAATAAGTGTAGAAAAGAGTAAAACTCGTTAAGACTAGAGGGGAGAAAGAAGGGAAAGGTCAGATTAGACTTGCAGACAACCCCCTGGAAGTAGTGGAGACGTTCAAATACCTGGGGAGTGAATTAATGGAGAGTGCTCAACTGGATGCTAAGATTAGTAAGAGGATTCAAGCTGGAAGCTGTTTCTATCATAGTCTAAGAAACATGTTATGGGACAAAGATGTGCCAGTGAAGCAAAGGAAACTGTGTACAAGATGTATTACGTATCCAAAACAACTTACGGAGCAGAAACTTGGACGATGACAAAGAAGGATGACAGTCTAATACAGTCAGCCGAAATGAAGTTCTTGAGGAGTATGAAGAGTAGAAGAGACAACATTAGGAATTAGAAAATCCGGGAAGAAATTGGAGTGGAAAAAATGAATGATAGAATAGAGAAGAGCCAATTAAGATGGTTTGAGCACATAAAGTGAATGAGTGATGAAAGAATGCCAAAAAAAAGGTGATAGAAATGCAAATGCAAGGAAGGAGAGGCCATGGACGACCACGATTTAGATTGATTTAGATGGAAGGACACAATCCAACGCAGTATTAGAGAAAGAAGCCTGGACTGGACACAGTATTGGAGGAGGAGTGGTGGAAAGACCAAAGAAAGTGGAGAAGAACCATATTTGCCCCTACCCGGCTACAGCTGGATAATGGAAATGATGATGATGATGATGATGATGATGATGATGATGATGATGATGATGATGATGATGATGATAATGACTGGTGATGACTAAAAGCGTGTAGATTGCAGTATCCATTCCAACACTGTGTTGTCTGAGTAACACATAATTGACTATACTACCAGGAAGTGTCAGGTGGTGATTGAGGAAATTAATAAACTCAAAGAATTCCTGAACTGAATCAGATACTCAGTATTTCTGTAAATCATCATTAATACTCTATATTTCTGGTATCAGAACTCAGGGAAATTTGACCATTTATAAATAAGAAATCTATTGTTGGGCACCAAGAAAACAAACTTCCAATTGAATGTAAATGGAAATATTAAATTAAAGAAACTACCTGAAAAAGAAACATAGGCTACACCTGAAAAAGAAACAACGTAATTCAGTTATCAAAAGCCTTAGTAGTGATAGAGTCCATTTGCCCTCCTGAATCGACTGACTTGTTCCTGCAGTGCGGCGCATGACGTGTTGTTAGGAGGAGGTGGAGTGGGAAAATGGGGCGAGGCTTGCGGGAGAGTGGGAGTATGCGGGATTATGGGGGTGGTGACTGAAACTGAGTATAATCATTTTGAATTCTTCTGTCTTGTTTTTTACTACAAATAATCGGAATGACATTTTTCCATTTTTTTTTTTTCCTTTCATTAATCTCATTTAAGTTGAGGGCACCAAGAAATAAGCAAAATTGAGAACAATTTTTTCTGGTGCAGATTTGTAGATGACGTTTTTGTTATTATAGACACTAGATTCACCAATGAGACTAATATTTTAGAACAACTAAATAAAATAGACCCACATAAATAATTCACAATAGAAAAAGAAAATGACTGCACCTTGAATTATTTAGATATATTTGTCACCAGACACCATGATCACCTGACATATCAAGTATATAGGAAACCCACACAAACCTCCAATACAATAAGAAAAGATTTTATCCACCCTAACACTCACAAAAAAGCAGCTTATCACAGTATGGTACACAGAGCATTCAATATACCTCTATTCCAGGAAGAGCTGAAAAAAAATTAAACACGATTTACGATATAGCCCATCAAAACGGATTTAATAGAGAAATGGTCAATAGAATCATTCAAAAGATAAAATATCAACCCATATCAAGACTAACCAGAGCTAACAACTCCAAGAAGGATTACGTACTTTTCACATTTATTAATACCCACGTTCATTCCATAACTAATTTTTTTAAACGCAATCTAAAAGTAGCATACAAAACCACACACAACAGTGCCAACATTTTACACAACGCCAAATCTGTTAATGATGATGATAAATACAGTTGTTCAGGAGTGTATAGAATGAAATGCGACAATTGTGAGGCTAGCTATATCAGACGTACTGGAAGAAACTTCTTTAT
This sequence comes from Anabrus simplex, assembly GCF_040414725.1. Classification (NCBI taxonomy): domain Eukaryota; kingdom Metazoa; phylum Arthropoda; class Insecta; order Orthoptera; family Tettigoniidae; genus Anabrus; species Anabrus simplex. The sequence continues at coordinate 133,276,872 of NC_090268.1, read as the reverse complement.
CCGTTACAATGAACACATTAATGCCTTAAAACATAATCACTTTTCGTCTATAGCTCAACATAACAAGGATTATAAGCATAATTTTACAAATATTGAGAACGACATGCAGATTCTAAGTATGATCCCCAAGGGCCCTCTGCTCAATATAACGGAAGAATTTTACATTACTATAGATCAGTATGCAAACTCAAATTATAACTTAAACAAAATTACAGATAAAGTTAATATCCTCTTTAACACATTCACACCCGTATCCGAGTTATTGCCTATAGCGCGTGACCATGCTGTGGACCGTATCCGAGTTAGCCCGGATAAGCGCAACCTTGAACTGGAGCCATTCCCATGGAGCTGGGATCTATTTTGGTCACAAATATGTGCGAGAGAGATGAAGGTAATACCCTTATGAATGCTTGTACTCACCAGAAACCACATGGCCACGGCGATTTTCCCTCCCAATGCACTTCTTTTGTTTTGTTTCTGAAGGTAGCCTAGCACTGACCCAACTAGCTGCGTAGTTGGTTTGTTATTGCACAAGCGTGTGTATAATCGCGTTCTGAATTGTAACCATGGCGTGTAGGAACAATATAAATGATGTAAGTGGTGCGAATTTACAAAGCACAGTTTTTCAGCTGCTTGAAAATTATCTTGGCCAGGGGTATACAGTCTATATGGACAATTATTACAATAGCGTTGAACTCGCGGAACATTACGGGAATAGAACACGGCCATATGTGGAACAATACGGTTAAGTAGGGGTGTACCAAAAGATCTAAAGGAACATAAGGGAATTCTCAAACGGGGAGAAAAGTGAACCCGACATACAAGTACAGTCACCTCTCTCCGACATCTCAGCTCCATCTACTTCATCAGCTCCAAGTCAACGTCCCGCGATTTTGCCGCCATAAAGGGCACCGGCCAAGGATCACCATTTAGATTAGATGGGAAGAGAAAAGAGCATATTCTCTTGAAGATTCCACCATCAAATAAAGTCAAGTTCTCCTCAAGAAGGCGCAAAGTGTGCTTCAAAAATAAAATTATTAGTGAAACACGCTATTTTTGTGGAAAGTGTGGTGTTCCATTCACCCAGGAAAGTGTGACATTACCTACTCCACCCTACAGAGATACTAGAGAACTTTATTAAGGTATGTGGAAAATTTTGTTTCTGTATCTTGTTTAGTTTAAAACTTATTGTGAAAAGAATTCGTTGTTTGCTCTGCCACTAACAGGTGGAATAGCCCGCTCAGATGATGGTCGTGAATGTGTTAATACAGTCATCCCGATTTTAAAAAACACCTACATAAAAATAGTTAAAAAACAGAATCCAATACATATCAAGGAACCTCCCGAAGACACACCCAGCCATACCTCACCTCCCTCAATCACTGCCCCTATTGCTCCTCCACTTCCCCTCTCTACCACCTCTACCTTACTTTCCCCAATCAATACCCCTCATGCCCCTCTACCTCCCCTCTCCACAAGTACCAGCCCTAGACACACACGGAGCTGTGCACAACGTGCTCCCTAACTGTACACATTTGACCAGTCAACAGTACTATGTAAGTAAACACTTATTCCACACGTTCATTAGACATTCCATTGACAAATTCTTATACTTCATTTTCTTCTCTGTTCTCGTAGATTACTGCATATCCAGCAACAAAACTACAAAGAGGGAACATCTGCACCTACTCAATATCTTTTAACAAGATTAGTACCAAGGAAATGTAAATCATCCAACATTCTTAACTATATGAACTTACAAGATAAACAATATGCATCGTTGAACATTCTAGAATGCTTGGTACAAACATGCCTGTGAACGTACATAATGCTTTACCAACATTAAAATAACTTCAAAGCATACCGCAAGAATACAGTGAACATTTTTTCGTATTTTAATGTATTATATGTTATTAGTTTTTGTCACATCCATATCCTAGAATGTTCTAGAATGCTTAGTACAAACATACCAATGAACGTATGCAACGATTCACCAATATGAACTAAACTCAAAGTGTACCTCAAGAATGCTATAAACATTTCAAATGTAGAAATTGTATTTCACCAAATTATCTATTACTCACGAACAGTACACCAGAATTTTATGTAACATATACAGGTCATAGAATATCGACGCTTGTTTTTTAAACCAGAAGACACATCATATCAATGTATATTTTATGTATTGTATATTTTAATATTATCACTCTTATCATGTGACATTCTTCATTAGATTTAGTAATGTTTTTAAATTATATATTAAGTTAGCTTTAGATCTCATGACCAGCTGAGGATGACCTCTGTGAAGGTCGAAACTGGTACTGCATAGTAATATGACATAATAAAGTATTGATTAGGTGGACGATACCCATTCTTTGTGATTGTGAATTCTTGTATTGATCCATACTAATGTAAAAATTCTCTAATATATGTGGAGTAGTGGACCTTTTTGTTCAGGTTGTAGAATTTTTAGATCTTGATCTGTTGTGGTATAATTATGATTATGGCAGAGAAACGATTATATTTTAAAGCGTTACAGTGTTCTGTATACCCTATGAAGAAGTTCCTGCCAATTTGTCCGTCATAACGTGAACCGCATCCTGGCATTCCAGTTTATATATCCCAAAATGTATGTATTTATTGCCACTATTTACTGTGTGACAGTTATACTATTTTTTCATTAGTGTTACTAGTTTTAAAAGCAATTTTTAGGTGGTGTTTTTTTAAGGCGTTAGTGATTATATGTATATCATTATTATTACTAAATGTGAATATGGCATACTTTTCTTTAGTTTTAGACTCTCTTGCCAAAGGGGTTGTGGGCTTGTTTGTATGCTTACTTATTAGCTTATTTATAAACTTTGTCCTAAATCCGTTCCTCAAGGCTATTTCGCGAATGGTCTTGATTTCTTTTTTCAAATTATTCTTTGAGATCGGGATTTTTAAAGCTTTCTAATATGCTATTGTAGGCAGATTGTTTGTGAGTTTCAGGATGTATTGAAATAATTATAATATAAGATTTTAATTTGTAATAATATTGATGTTGATAATATTTATATGATTGCCAGTTTTCCAATGCCTCTGTTCAGCTGATGATGATGCAGTATAGCGTCAAAACTAGTTCTGAATAAACATAATATGTTATAATTACATGTACACAACAAATTGTATAGTATTGAATAAGGTGAACCCTAAAACTTTAAAAAAGCTTTGTAATCTCAGTTCAGTACGGACAAAAATGAAGTTTATTATTTTAAACTAGCTGATGTACCCGTGCTTCGCTACGGGATTCTCAGAAAGACCGACTTGGTGGTTTTCCTAACTGAATTCAACATAGGTCATTACAAAAACGTCAGTAGGAATTTAGCGATTGAAAGCAATGTTATCATATAAAATACTCGATCAAATAAAAAACCGCACACTTTCTCACTTTCAACGAACAGTACTACGGTGCCGATCTAAGAGTCCAAAGTTCCAGAGCTGGAACAACCAGGTCGCAGACTGCCATGAACACTCCTCTGTCATTATTCCGTTAAAAATGCACACTACTCATTCCAATCAGTGCCTCAGAGTAGGGACTGAATAGCTCGAATGCTATGATGCTATTTACATTTATTTATTTTTTTTTATTTTTTTTTTTTTTTTTGCTTTACGTCGCACCGACACAGATATGTGTTATGGCGACGATGGGTTAGGAAAGGCCTAGGAAGTTGAAGGAAGCAGCCGTGGCCTTAATTAAGGTACAGTCCCGGCATTTGCCTGGTGAAAATGGGAAACCACGGAAAACCATTTTCAGGGCTGCCGACAGTGGGGCTCGAACCCACTATCTCCCGATTACTGAATACTGGTGAATGCTATGACGAACCAGTGTGTTACGTTCCTTGCAGTATCAGAAAATGTATGAACCAGAGGAATGGCATACTAAAGAAGAAAGTTTCCCAACTCCCCAGCTATTTCCCGCCAATGTTCAGTCAGGCTGTTATACTCGGTATGCAGTAGTAATCCCATCTATCGGAGTTGAGCAGCACCATAAGAAACGAAGAACATCACAACAAACAATGGTCAGTGTAAAGTAATTGTTGATCAGTGTTAAGCGCTTTGGATATTGTAGGCCTTCTGAAATACCACACTTATCATAGTCGGTACAGTAAAACTGAATGAAACATAAATGATCGGAAATTGTATTGTCTACAACTTTTGTTATGTAGTACCGTACTTTCCTATAGCACCAATAACATTGGTACCGGTATTTAAAATTAAATTTTAGGCGCTTTCCCCTAAACTACCATTTCATCTCGGGGAAAATAAAATTATTTACTGCCTGGACTGTAGTTTCTTATCCCCGACTCTATATAGCGGTTTTCATTAAATTCTGTTAACCCATTTCCTCGTGGCTCGGCGTTGATACGGACTTAGCAACAAAAATACAAATTCATTAATATCTGTGTTATCAAAGCCGGTACGGTAAAAATGTATAAGACATAAATGACTGGAAATTGAATTCTATATAACTTTAGTTATATAGTATTTATCGATAGGACCGCTAATAATATAAATATTCGATAATTAAATTTAAGGCCTTCCCCTAAACTACCATTTCACTCAGCGTGAATAAAATTATTTATATCCTAGATTGTAGCGGCTCATCCTCCGACTTTACATACCGATTTTCATTAAATTCTCTTCAGCAGTTTTCTCGTGATGCGTGTACATACAGACAGACAGACAGACAGACAGACAGACAGACAGACAGACAGACAGACAGAAATTACGGAAAAGTAAAAAATACATTTTCTTGTTTCTATGGACTTGACCGAGACAGAAATACCATTCTTTTCAAATTCTGAGCAATGTACAGACAAAACTCTTATTTTATATATATAGATGAGTTGTTGTTCTCCATTTCCATAGTGAATTTAATATTCTGATCTAAACTATTGAGTAGTTACAAAATTTTCGTTCCTTCATTAACATTACTATCTATGATAGCTATCTAGAACATCGTCAACGTAACGTGTCCAGTATTTTATGGCTTTGATCTTGTTCCTGATGCTTGTGAATTCTAAATGGTCCATATACATATATATTCGCCAAGATACTCGAGTTCATAAAACAATAAAACAATAAAGGTGTTTTATAATATTAAATAGGTGGATTATAAAACACCTTTATTGTTTTATGAACTGTAAATTTTCAATATGGACCAAAAATGAGATTTATAACATGTAAGATACTAGAGGACGGTTCTTCCATAGGTAACCCTGTCTGCTGGTAGATTTTATTCTCATAAACAAAATATTACTTAAAGTGAATTTTAATAAGCCTATGAACTCATCTATTTCACTGCTGCTCAATTTACTGAATTTGTTAAATTTTCCGTTCACATTTATAATGGGTTTAACGGGGATATTAGCATACATGTTGACGACATCAAATGAAAGGATCTCGTAATGTTTTGGTATCTTCATATGTTTTATTCTCTTGGAAAGTTCTATAGAGTTCTTTTATCATATTATTCGCTTGATAGTGATAACGTGTAGGGCCTACTAAGGAATTCTTGAATAAATTGAGATGATTTATACGTAGGGCTCCCCTAACATTGATAATTGATCATATCGGGGTGTTAGCCTTATGAATTTTTTATAATGATTTCACTACAGGTAACCTAAGGTTCATGGTTATGAGTTGGTTTTTTTTGTTATTTGTTTTTTGTTTTCAAATTCATTGAAAAGGAAGATACTAATCTTGACTATTGATTTTAATTCTTTTTGTAACCCATTTATGGAATCCTTAATTATGCCAAAATTGTTTTCCATGAAAAATGAATGTGTATTATTAATATAATCACTCCTCTCCATGATTACCATTGCCTTCCCTGATTTAGTTGCTATTAGATCATTAACTTCTTGAGGCTTTTGACATTCATATTAGGGGAGCAGTCTGTGTTACGATTAAATACTTGTTTATGATAAGATAAAATTTTGGTTTTTTTTTTTTTTTTTTTTAAACGTATTTTATCTCTTCCTGTTTATCCAAAGGTAATTCGTTGACGGCCATTTCTGTTTCTATTCTTCTTCTTCATAGTACCGTATCAGGTCCCCCTGACGTTGGCGATCACTGTGGCGAATGCAGAACGATCTCTAGCTAGGTGGAAAAGTCTTTCAACACTGTGAATTCCAGTCCATTCTTTGATGTTTCCAAGCCATGATGTTCGCCTCCTCCCGACACCTCTTCGACCCTGTATTTTGCCTTGTACAATCCGCTGTAAGATGAGGTAACGGTCATTTCTAAGGATGTGGCCAAGGTAAGAGATTTTCCGGAGTTTTATTGTTTGAATGAGTTCCCGACTTGCTCTTGCCCTTCTGAGTACTTCTTGGTTCGTTAGTCATGCAACCCACGAAATCCTGAGCATCCTACGGTGGATCCACATTTCAAAGGCTTCCAAGCGTTTCATTGATATGTTCTTGAGAGTCCATGTTTCCACACCATATAACAAGGCTGACCATATATAGCACTTGACCATCCTCTGTCTAAGTTTTAAATTTAAGTAGTCATTGCAAAAGAAAGATTTCATTTTTGTAAATATTTTTCGTGCTATTGCTATCCTCTGTTTCACTTCTTTCTCGGGATCAAGTTGTTCAGTGACAATGGCACCCAGATATTTAAAAGTGGTTACTCTCTCAATCTGTCGGTTGTTTAGTTGTAAGATTGCCTCAGCATTGGCACGTCTGCTGAAGATCATGAACTTGGTCTTGTTTACATTTATTTTTAGTCCCATGTCCTCACTTACTGCACTGATATTATTGAGCAGGAGCTGGAGACCTTCAAAATTGTCACACAGGATGACTGTATCATCCGCATATCTTATGTTGTTAATTATGCCGCCATTTACTTTTATTCCATATTGTTGATTTTCTAAAGCTGTTTTGAAAATTTTATCCGAGTAAAGGTTGAATAACAATGGAGACAAAACACAACCTTGTCTAACTCCTCTTTGGATGGCTATCTCGTTTGTAGTTTGATTTCCGATTCGGACAACGGCCTTTTGTCTCCAGTAAAGGTTTTCAATAATGCGGATATCTTTGCTGTCAACTCCTATATCCTTTAGGAGTTCTACAAGTTTTGGATGTTGTACTCTGTCAAATGCCTTTTCAAAATCAATGAAACAAGCAAACACTTCTTGCTGTTGATCTAGACTGTTCTGAATTAGGATATTTAGCGCAAACAATGCTTCCTTTGTACCAAACGAATTTCTGAACCCAAACTGTGTTTCGTCGAGGTCTTTTCACACTTAGTCTTGATTCTGTTATGTATTACACGAAGGAATACTTTAAGTGTGTGGCTCATGAGGCTTATTAGCCTATAATCATTACACTTACATGCCTTTTGCTTCTTTGGCAACGTGATGAATGTAGATAACAGCCAGTCAGATGGGATGTCTCCAGTATTATATATAGTATTGAACAACTTTACCAAGAATTGGATATTGTCTTCGTCAATCATTTTAAGAAGTTCTACAGGGATGTTATCTGGACCTGGTGATTTCTTGCTTTTTGAAACTTTCACAGCTTATAGCACTTCTGATTTAAGAATGTCAGGGCCTTCACAATTAGCTCGTTGGTTAGATTCCTCACCTCTCTGATCACAGAAAAGTTCTATCAGATAATTTTCCCAAGTATTTAAAACTTCTTCTTCATTAATAATAGGCCTGTTTGTAACATCAACCAGTACAGAAAGGTTACGTTTTCTGTACATGCCAGCTATTTCCTTTAATTTTCGATGTATATTGAACAGATCATGTTTAGACTGAAAGATTTCCATTTCCACACATTGTTCTTTCATCCAGTTCTCTTTCGCAGCACGTATTTCTTTCCTTATGTGGCGTTGTAATTTTTTGTATTCCTCTGCATCATTTTTTACTAATCTTCGTTGTTCCATTAGTTCAAGAATATCATCTGTCATCCATTTCTTTTTCTTCATTGGATGTATCTTTTGATCTTTGTTTTGAAGAAGTATCTCTACCCGACTTTTAAACTGATTCCATAAATCATTTGCTGTTTCACAGTTATTGGTATTGATTTCTTTTAAATGCCTATTCAAATCCTGAGCAATTTTCTGCCGAGCTTCACAATTTTGCAGATTAGGTGTATTTAGTACCTTTCTTCTAGGCTTATTCTTCATGATTTTCGGACGAACTCTTACGTTAGCTATCAATGGATTATGATCCGAGGAAATATCTGCACCTGGATATGCTGCGACTCTTTTGATGGAATTTCTGAAATGCTTATTTATCAGAATGTCAGTTTGGTTCCTTGTTGAGTCAGGATTCTGAGGATCATCTTTAGGAGCTTTCCATATGTATAAACGACGTTTTGGAAGTTTGAACCATGTATTGGTGAGAACCATTTGATGTTCTACACAAAATTCGTACAGCTTTTCTCCCCGGTCATTGCATTTACCAAGCCCAAATTCGCCTACCAAGTCGGAACGACGCCCTTGACCAATTTTTGCGTTGAAATCACCCATTATGACAGTTATTTCATCCTTCTTCAAGTCTTTAAGAACAGTTCCAAGTTGTTCATAGAATGTTTCTACTTCGTCATCGTACTTTTTGTCCGCTGTTGGTGCATATATCTGCAAGATGTTTACGTTAAAAAGTGAGCATGAAAGCTGTAATAACATGATTCGATCAGAGACTGGTACAAAGTTGCTGACATACTTCGTAAGTTCAGAATTTATAAAGATTCCGACTCCATTTCTATGATCTTTATCATTATCTTCGCTACCAGAGTAATAGAATGTACCATCATCACGATGACATTTACCTGCACCCGGCCAGCGAACTTCATTAATTCCCAGTAATGGTGTTCTTAATCTAACCATTTCCTTGATAAGATTGTCAAGCTTGCCAGCTGCATAGAGACTTCTGACGTTCCAAGTCCCCATTCTTATTGCGGAATTCACTAATTTGAGCCGGGAGATTCTTAGCACCCCTCGCCCATTTAAGGGCTGCCCGGGAGTAGGGGCCGTTTCTTTCTGATTCCTCGCCATAGTGATTTCCTGGGAATTTATACCAGTGTGGTTTCCCCTTGCCTTCACTGGTGTAGACTCAGCCGCCCCTAACATGGAGAACAGACGCTGTTGGTAGCCGCTCCTAACAAGAAGTACAGACGCTACCTGATGGATTCTAGTGGCATTTCCTCCACTAAGGGACCATCACCCTCCTAAGGGAGCTCCTCCGCCATAAGCCGTTGGCTCCTTTAGGGTGTCAGGTTATTTCCCGCCGCCCAACACTCGGCGTTGAGTCGCTGGCTGTACGGTCTACTCCATACCGTAGCAGGATAACCTGGCCAGACAGGATCTGTTTCTATTAAAGTAGTAATTAAACTGTCATGTTTGGAGGTATTGGGCCAATTATGTTTGGGTCCACTAACTCAGAATTTCAAGGTCGTCCTTGCTAAGACTTACTTTACTCAGTTCATAACAGGTGGGTGAAAACCTTTGGATTTAATGTTGGTTTCATTTGTGTTGGTTAGATAAAGTTTTTTGTGTTCTGTTTTTTTGGAGTTTATTAGTGAGTTCCATTTCTTGTCTAATGTATTTTGCTTACTGGATAGTGTGTTCTCTAGCATATTTGTAACATGTTTTTGTAGCGAATTCCATTCTAATGGGGCTAAAAGTGTGGTAATTTCCAAGTGGGCCTCGTAAAGTCTGTTGTTCAAAATAAACTTTTTCTTATGTAAAAACGTGATCTCCTCCTGTATCCAAATCTTATCTGTCATTGAGTGATTTTAGTTCTTGTGGTGTTCCTGTGCGTCTCTTTAGTGAACTTTACGAATTTAGGTGTCACATTATTACGACATCTCTTAAGAAATGTTATGTCTTTACCTATTTTTAATAATTTCACTTTTGTATTACAGTAGAAATTAGCTTTCTTTCTTGCCTGGATGGCATTCCCATTACAGACTATAAACTTCATGTTAGATCCATACCACTTCTTACAAAATTGTACAAAATAATGTTGATTATCCTTCTAGTCAATACTACAATATTTACATCCAATTAAGATAAAATTTTACATAGACATGTTTCGACCCAGCACAGGTTCATCCTCAGTAAGATATATATATATATATAGTAAATTAAAAACATTAGACACACAGTATGAAGACCAGAAAACTTTGCAATTATTACCCTCAGTTCCAGTCACCACCCCCATAATCCCGCATACTCCTACTCTCCCGCAAACCCCGCCCCATTTCCCCCTCCACCTCTTCCTAAGAACACTTCATGCATTTCGACTGCGTGAGCAAGTCAGTCGAGAGCTGAACTCCGTAGTCAGAGAACACGGGTAATACAAGCTGGCTACGCAACATAAGTTAATTTTCGTTCATGATAACTTGCCTTAAATATTTCCTGTTGATCACCATTTTTTAATGCTTAACTTTATTTTTTATTTTTCAGACTAGAAAACAGACAGTTCAACTTCAGCAAAAACTTACATATATCAGCTTATGACTGAACATAATAATTAAGCCAGCAGAGTACAGGTATCGGTTGAACTAAATCAGGGAACAACAAGAATATTGAATCAAAAAGGCCTCCAGTTCAAAAACTGTTTTAACGATCACCACCTCATATTTTTATTTTTATCATGTTTTTTAAGGAAAAACTTTTCGACAAGTACACTCAGATCGATTACTGGATGGTTCGAGAACAAGATCTAAAGATGGTAATGGATACCAAAGTGATCCCATATAACAGCATTGCCCCCCAACACCACTTGCTTGTTTTGGATATTCAAAAACCTGTCAAACATTCTAGAACATCTAAAACTGGACCTGAACATATCAAGTGGTGGAAAATGAATGTCCACAAGAACGAAATGAAGACGGCATTAACCAACTTCTTAGTGAAGCCTGACCAGTCAGTTGAGGACATGTGGGAAGATGCTGTAAAACAGATACATCAGGCAGCAACAGTAACTCTGGGAAAAACAATACCCAGACAAAAGTACATTGATAAACAGACTTGGTGGTGGGATGATGAAGTCCAACAAGCTAACAAGGAGAAAAAGGGATCCTTTAAGACTTGGTGGAAGACACGCCTGGATACTGACCTTCAGAGGTATAAAGTGCTGAAATCAGCAGCGAATAAAGCAGTGGCTGCTGCAAAAGATCGTTGTTACCAGGATCTGTATGACCAGCTTGACACACCAGCAGGAGAAAATAACGTTTATCGCCTTGCAAACTCCCATAACCGTTCAACCCAGGACATTGAATACGTCATGCATATCAAGGGAGCTGATAACAAATTACTACGAGACCAACAAGCTATCCTTCAACGATGGTCAGACTATTTTGCAGATATCAGCAACAAAGAATTTGATCATCCACCGATTGCAAGCTATGATCCCGTCTATGGACCCATGCCCTTGATTATGGCAGAGGAAGTAATAATTACCATAAAGAACATGAAGAATGGTAAAGCAACTGGCCCAGATAACATACCAGCAGAAATCTGGAAAATTCTTGGCAAGCCCGCTGCAGAATTCCTTGCCGCACTCTTCAACCAGATCATCATCGAGAACAAACTTCCCTGTGCATGGACAACTAGCACGACAGTCCCAATCTGGAAGGGTAAAGGAGATGTGAGCGACTGCTCAACATACCGCCCTATTCGACTCCTCTGCCATACACTGAAGATATTTGAACGAGTGCTGGACAACAGGCTCAGAAACATTGTCACAGGAACATCCAACCAGTGTGGATTTGTTAAGGGCTACAGCACAATCGATGCTATCCATGCCACACGTCTATTGATGGAAAAACATGAGGAGAGGCAGAAGAGTGTACACATGGCATTTCTGGACCTAGAAAAAGCATTTGACCGAGTCCTGCATGACCTCATCTGGTGAGCTCTCCGTAGTCATGAAGTCCTGGAAGCCTATGTAAGCTGGGTACAACTTATGTATCATAATACAACTACTGTGGTCCGGAGTCCAGCTGGAATCTCTCCGGCTTTTGATATCACCGTGGGTGTACATCAGGGCTGAGCTCTGTGGCCTTTATTGTTTATCCTCTGCTTGGATACAGTAACGGCTGACATACAGACATTGCATCCCTAGACCCTTCTTTTTGCGGATGATGTGGTACTTGCCCAGCAAACACGCCTTGGACTCCAACGCCAGATACAAACTTGGAGCGAAAAATTAGCTGAGAATGGTCTGCGCCACAACACCCAGAAAACCGAATACCTAGAATGTAGCCCCCAAACTAGTGGGACCATAAGGATCAATAATCAAGACTTGCAGAAAACCATGCATTTTAAATACCTAGGGTCATTTGTCACTTCGAACTGTGATGCCACTTTTGACACCCGAGCTTGAGTAAATGCAGCTTGGCTCAACTGGAGACAAGTCACTGGAGTCCTCTGCGATAGAAAGATGCCTCACCATCTAAAGGTAAAAATTTACAAGACTGTGGTACGCCCAGCAGCTATTTACAGGGCAGAATGTCGTCCAATGACAAAAAAGCATGAGCAGACTCTTCATACAATGGAAATGAGGATGCTTTGATGGACTCTTGGACTGACTCGATGTGACCATATGAAAAATGAAGATGTTCGACAAAGGCTTGGCGTCGCTCCAATTGTGGATAAAATGAGGGAAGCACGTCTCCGCTGGTACAGTCACATTATGAGAAGGCAGGATGGCTCAGTTGCTAAAACAGCTCTCCAAGTTGATCCGGGAGGAACACGACCACGTGGAAGGCCTATAAAGTGGTGGACTGACAATATCAAGGCCGACATGCACGGCATTGGTTTAAAACCTGAAGATGTCAGCAATAGGACGAAACGGAGGAGGTGTAGCAAAGCAGCAGACCCCATAATTTGGGATAAACGCTAGGAAAGATAGAATATTTTAAATTTATTATGTGTATCTTACTGAGCATGATCCTATGCCGGATCGAAACAGGTCTATGTAAAATTTCATCTTAATTGGATGTAAATATTGTACCGTAGTATTGTCTAAGACGATAATCAACATAATTTTGTACAATTTTGTAAAAAGTCAACCGTCAATATGGATCTAAATGAGGTTTATAGTCTGTAATGCCAGAAATTTGGTGGAGGTGTTTTCCATGAAAGGAACATGGTCCTCTCATAATACTACAGAGCACATTAAAGGTTGAAGCATGTGAGACATTGTGACCAGCTGTATGTCTATGGTAGAAGACCAGTTTGGAGATAATCACTTTGTGTTTCCGCATGATAATACCCCCTGCCATAAAGCAAGATCTGTTTGTGACTGGTCTGTGGACATTAGCTTCTGGAAAAAAAAATCTGGTCATTCCAGAATCTTGACGTCAATCCTGTCAAATACCTCTGGGATGAACTAGAATGGTAACTTTGCTCTAAATCAGAATTTTTTGCTAATTACTTTACGTCACACCGACACAGATAGGTCTTATGGCAACGACTGGATAGGAAAGGCCTAGGAGTTGGAAGGAAGCGGCCGTGGCCTTAATTAAGGTACAGCCCCAGCATTCACCTGGCGTGAAAATGGGAAACCACGGAAAACCATCTTCAGGTCTGCCGACAGTGAAATCAGAATTACCCACGTCACTAAATATATTCTATCTCAAGTGACCTGGGAGACAAAGTAAACAATAAAAACATGAGAAATGAGTTGGGACAGACTACCTTTTGGTAAACCATTACAAAAACTTCACATGTGTAAAGTAATAGCTTCACTTTTCACTTCAAAAATCTGTTGACCGAGCTCGATAGCTGCAGTCGCTTAAGTACGGCCAGTATCCAGTAATCGGGAGATAGTGGGTTCGAGCCCCACTGATGGCAGCCCTGAAGATGATTTTCCATGGTTTCCTATTTTCACACCAGGCAAATGCCGGGGCTGTATCTTAATTAAGGCCACGGCCACTTCCTTCCAATTCCTAGGCCTTTCCTATCTCATCGTCACCATAAGACATATCTGTGTTGGTGCAACATAAAGCAAAAAAAAAAAAACTGTTGAGTTTTAATTCTTAATCAATACTCGTGTATTAAAATACCTTTTGAAAGGGGTGAAGTGTCAATGGCAGAACAGCCAAAGTGTCATTTACTCGCCCCTCGTTTACCTAACATCCGATCCACGTGTGAGAATAGCTCTCTGTTTACTGCTGTGTGGTGGTGTTCATGGCACACTAGTGAATTTGCTTGTTATTATGAGTTTTTTCTCGTGAATATTAAGTAATATAGCATTATTAATGAATGTTTTGGTGTTCAGAATTAGGTAACTATTGTAAGTGCAACGCTTCATAGGCTTTTACTTTTAATTTCAAGTTTGTAATGCGTAGTTGTCAACTGCTGCAAAACTGTTTTTATTTACTACACTAGGCGATTGGCAACTTTCAAGGATTTCAATTCTGGACTGAGGATTAGAACGAAGTTCACTTGATATGAAATTTTCTCAGGCTTTTAGTTACAGGAAGAAAGTGCACAGTGAGAAGATGACGCTACTGACCTAGTATACATAGACAAACACTGGTTGCCATGGTAAATTGATGATGCTAATTTCAGGTAGACCCCCAGCCCAAACACATATCCATGTTGAAAGGGAACTTGTGAGAGGAAAAAAAAAAAGAGGGGAATGTTGAAAAGGCATATGTGAAAACAGATAGCCACTGGTTGGAAACCATTCATATTGAAGTGAAAGAAATCTGCCTTCATATAATTTGAAATGGTGAAGCTCTGTTCTGTAGTCATTTTGTCATTGGCCTTCTATTCTGATTATATAGTGAGTTTGATCTGAGCCAAAGTGGGTGGTATTTGAGGATGTTTAAATGTGACAGCTCCATGTTGTTGATTTCTGGCACTTAAAAAAAAAAATGCAACACTGGAAAGGGAACTACTTATGCAGAACAAAATATTCAGTTAATTCATTTGTTCTTGTAACTGGATATAATTCTTTTTCCTCTGTTTCTTGGTAAAATTCTTCTTTCCTGGTCATTTTCCATTTCATGGGTTGCTCAGTCTTACCATATAAAACTTTTCTGCGCATGTTAGTGATGGCATGTAAATAACGACTATGTTCTCGCTTTATATCCTGTGTTGTGATCATTGCTTATAGTGTACTACACAACCTCAGTTTTCATTCGCTGTTCATCCAATCTTATTACCACGCATAATATTTTCCTGATGCCAATTCTGTGTGGAGGGATATATTCTCTGTTGCATGTTTCTGTAGTGGTAAGTAGTGTGATATGTTGTCTGTCAATGAAGATGTGTATTAAGACGATCACAAATACCCAGTCCCCATGCCAGAGGAATTAACCAAATGTGGTTAAAATCCTCAGGTTAGCCAGGAATCGAACTCTGGGCCCTCAGGTGACTAGATTGATCATTCAGCCAAGGAGCCAGACTGTTTCTTGGTTATACTGCTACTATTAATTATATTCTATATGTGGAAATGCAATTGAATCCAATATTGTTCTTCTTTCTTTCCCTACAGTTCATCTTCCATGAATAAAAATCAACTGTATTCACCTCATGCGGCCTGCGCATTTGGTTGGGTGGGGTTAGCAGAAGCCTGGTTTGAACTGGGTCCTCATGGAACTGCTACTGTTGGACTGACGGCTGCATTGGGAGCACCCGGCACCTTTGACCTTGGTTCTCGCCTGGAAGTGTGGTGTCGTAAATTCACCGCTCCAGCAGCGGATGCCATCACTCAGAGTTGGCGTGTAGAGTCAGCACTTATCGTGACAAGTGCTGCATCGTAGTAGTAATAGTTACTCGCCAACTTATAGTGTATGATATCTTCTGGTTGGATATGAAAGGATGAAGCAAAGATGTCCCAATTACACATACTTACACACCAAGGTGCCATTACATACATGACAGACTATGTAGATATTTCAACTCCATCATTCCATTGCCCACAGTGGGCAAAGAAAACCAAGGTTACTATTCGACTTACATACATACTTACAGTATATCTTGGTCTTTCTTGCCAGTGCAATAATTACTTTGTAAAGCGTCGTCCTTGTTGAATGATATCATGATTTACTATATCGATTCAGAGTGGTGTGCATTAATTTTAACTATATCGCAGCTGTTATGTTTATAGAGTGTTATATAAAGTAAATAAAAATATACAAGGTTGTCCTCAATTTAGAGTTTTAATTAAAAACCCTTTCTAAAAGTAATATATTCCTTATCTCTTCATTTGCTCTTTGTAAGTAAGACTTTGCTCAAATCAGTATTTATCATCACTGACTGTGTAAACACTCATGACAGAAAATACATACAGAAGAAAAAAACATTTTCATTAGTCCGAACTCTTTTGAACTGCTTGGTGTATGAGAACTTCAAATCAGGAAAGTATTGTATCACCTGTGGACTCAATGAATTCCTAGACTCGGATTGACTTTGTGTGTATTCTTATTTTCCTTATAATATTTATGAAGATTCTCCTCATTCACCATTATTGGAATAGTGATTGTTATGTAAGCAAGCTCCTATGATCAAAAGATCAGTAGTCAATTGAGCTTTTAGATAACAGTGATTGCAAATCTGTGATATGGATTTTACTCTAATCTGGAACTTTCTACCTTTGAAAAATGATTATCCCAATTTGTCTGAAATTAGCCAATATTCAGCCAGACATCCAGCAATTAAATAGCAAATATTTAAGATTAACCTAAATATTATATTTAAGTGGTCCACCTATTCAATACATATTATATAATTTATTACATTTAGTACATGTTTCGTCCCCTAAGGGACATCATCAGCTATAATAAACTACAATAATATATCAGAATACCAAAATTACATGATTAAATTGGGAAGACACATTAAAAACATTATTGTATGATACGACATTTAAAATTAAATATAGGCAAACTTTGTTAAAGTTGCAAGTCATATAATCAATAAAACTGGTTGAATTGTTCATTAAACTCTTGATGATAAAGTTTGTGGGAAACTAACAGTTGTATTCATAAACTGATAGAATGGGATATGAGAATGCTCTGGGCTCACATGGGTATGGCGATAGAAATGAAGATGGAGAGAAACTGTTGGACATGTGTATCAGAAATAACCTGATAAAAAGAGAACACATGGTTTATGAAGAGGAATAGCCATAAGATCAGCCAATATAGTTGGGATGGACAGTAAGGAACACTCATCGATTTTATAATAACAGACCGAGAATGGGGAAGATACGTCATGTATACGAAGATAATCCCCAGTGAAAGTATGGAAGGTGATAATAGATTATTAATTGTGGAATTAAAACAAGTGAAAATCCCTAAAATTGTATTGAAGAAGAAACCAAAGATCAGGATTTGGGAATTGGAGGAGGAGGATAAAAGAATGGCATTCCAAGATTGTATAAAAAGGAAGTTGCCTAACACGGAAATACAAAGTGGAGAAGAAGAGTGGGACAATTTAAGACAGACATTTGTGGAAGCAGTAATTGAGGTATGCGGGAAAACAAAAGCAAAGGTTAAGGGAAAAGAGACACGCTGGTGGACAGACAAAATAAAAAAAGAAAAGAAAGGAACAAGGTGAAGAAAGAAATGGATAAGGGAAAGTGAAAAACGTATCAGTGAGATGAGAATAAGATAGAAAGGTTACATGTGGAATACAAAAGATTGAAACTACAAGAAAACAGGAGTATCAAGGAAGAAAAGGAGAAATGTAGAGGAAAGTTTACCAACAAAATTGAGCAAGGTAGTCAAGAAAATCAAACTATTATATGGAGTAATAAAATCAAAAAGAATAAATCAAGAAAATTCAAGGCATTAGAGAGAGAAGATGGATTCATAGTACATGACAAAAAGGGTCTTCAGAAGATGATAGCAAAGTATTTTGAAAAACTTTATAATGAGGATGACTGCTGGAGGAAGAAGCAGATAAGAAAATGGAAATAATAGATGGAGAAAAAGAAGAGAACTTGATAACATGTTTGGAACTTGAAAGGGCAGTGAAAGCAATGACCAAAGGTAAAACAAGTGGAAAAGACAAATTCAATGCTGATATGATTAAGGCAGCAGGAAGCATTGGACTACAGTGGCTATACAGAGCCCTCAATGCCATAGGGAAGGATGAAAGGATACCTGAAGATTGGCAACAAGGAAGCACTGTACCACTGTTCAAAAAAGGAAATAGGAAGAATATGAAAATTATAGAGGTATAACCCTATTATCACATGGGCTGAAAATAATGAAGAAAGTCACAGAAAAAATACTGAGGGATATACAATAGAGAAACAGTTAGAGGAAGAACAGTATGGCTTTAGACCGAACTAGTCAACAATAGACTTGATATTTACAGTGCGAACGATAATGGAAAAACATCTGGAAAGAAACAAGGAAATCATATTTGTATTTTTTGATTTGGAAAAAGCTTATGATACAGTTAAGAGAAAACGTATGGGAATGCTTACGGAAAAGGAATGTACCAAAATCATTAATTAACAAGATAAAAATGTTGTATCATGAGAGTAAAAGCAGTGTACAGGTGGGGAGTAGTGACTGAAACATTTTATACAAAAAAAAAGGTCTCAAGCAAGGAAGTACACTGTCACCATTATTGTTTATAATATTGATGGATGAAATCATAAAATGTGTAAAACAGAGTATCAGTAGTGATGAAGTGAATGTTTTGGTATTTGCAGATGATGTGATGATTTGGGGAAAGGAGAAAAGAAAGTACAAAGGAGACTGGACATTTGGAATGAAAATCTGAAGGAGTTTGAAATGGTGATTAGTAAAAAGAAAACTGTAGTCATGCTGTGGAAAAGAGAAAAAGGGAAGCCAAGTGAACATAGACGAGAATGGTTAGAGAATGTAGAACAGTTTACATATCTGGGTAGCATTATAAAAGGAAGTAATGAAATCAACACTGAAATTAATAACAGACTAAGTAAAGGTACAACAATTTATCATCAAATCAGAGAGCTTTTATGGGATGACAAAGTACCCAAGAGAACGAAATTAACATTATATAAACAGTATTTCATACCAATTGTAACAGATGGACTAGAAACGCTGGTAACTAATAAGAGACAAGATAGTAAGGTCCAAGCAGTAGAAATTAAAATTTTAAGAACGTTGGTTAAAAAGACTAGAAGAGAGAGAATTCAAAATATTAAAATCAGAGAAGAGCTAAATATAGAACCATTAGTACAGAACATACAGAAAGCAAAACTGAGATGGTTCGGACATGTAAAAGGAATGAGAAAGGAATGGGTAGCAAGAAGGGAATTGGAAAGAGAAGTTAAGGGAAAGAGACCAGTTGGAAGACCGAGAAGAAGGTGGATGGATCGGATTTGGAATGACAGAGAAGCTGAACTGGATGTGGCGGAAGTAATGGAGCAGGAAAATTGGAAGGACAGAAAGGAGTGGAGGAGGCTTGTTAACCACACCCGGGAAACTGGAGTAGGACATTGATGATGATGATGATGATGATGATGATGATGATGATGATGATTCACGTGCAGATCAATGTCAAGGGAAGAGAGAGAAGTGAGGGAAGTCTGTGAAGTGAAACAGACACTGTAATTAGAGTTGAGGCAATGCAGGAATGAGTTAAGTAGGTTTGATTCATGATACCACAGGAGAGAGGTATCATCAGTGAACTTCCACTGCACTAGGTTGCTGGAGAGGATCAGAAGCAAGGAACTTATCCTTAAGTTTTTCCGAAGAGATTGATATAGGAGTACAACTACATAATGCAACATGAGAGCTTTCGAAAGAACTGCAGTATGCATTTTTCTGATAATCTGCAAAAGTGGAAAGAATCTGTTTGGATATTGGTGGTAATAATAGTAAATAGTGAACTAGCTATAGAGTATTAGCCACAAGAATATAGCATCACTGGAGCAGAAAGAGAGGAAAACTATCAATAGAAACTGATGGAGGAAGTCTAAATCTGCATCATCATTCCTGCCACACCTTGGGATTTTATCCAGATTAATTCTTGATAATGTAGAATATGAAGAAATACACATAAATTATCATGAAATGCTTTGGAATGAAATACGCAGAAAAGTAATTTAAATTGAATATATCATTCTCTTCTTAAACATGTCATTGGCCAAAATTCTATCTGAAGGTACATTTCTTGCCTTAAGTTCGAAGTCGTCACCTATCCACTCTGTACATGCTATTTTATTCACATGATTTAGGCCATAATTTTCATCAGTGCTGGAATGAACTGGAAATAGATGGTGTGTGGCAGTACAGGAGTGGCGAGACGCAGAGCGCACTGACCTGGTGTGTAGCACCAGTTAAGGGTCCCAGCTCAGGGTTACAAGTGAAGACCTCAACAGTACGTACAGAGAAGAATAAGGGCTTCAGTACAGTGGCGGTGGTGGAAGAGGCAACCCAGTGCTCGGGTTAATTATGTAAAACGTATCTTTATCCAAGTTGGAAGCAGATATCAGCCACAGCGCCTGTACCTCCGAGAGGCAGCTCCAACAGCGACTGTTCCCTATGTTAAGGGCAGCAGATGAATAGCCTGAAATGGCACTGATGAGTGCAAATGGGAAACCACCTCAATTAATTTTCCCTAGGATATAATGATTGGATTACAATTATGATTGGACCCACTGAAAGGCAGAACAACCTATTATTATAGCAAATAATTTGAATGAAATAAATCTTTTCATTGCAATGCTATGAGTAATTTAAAAGTCTAGAAACATTCCATTCCAAGAACCAAAACCATAGTTCGAAACATGTCCTCCACATCTCGTTTTATAGTTAGTGTGTGAGAGCTGTACCATTTTTGTATTGCTGTTCTTGATCTTAGTGGTTTTCTGATTTTTTTGTTAGCTGACTTAGGTCTCAAGACAAATTAACATCAATTGTTTTTCCCCCAGGTCTCAAGACAAATTAACATCCCTTTTTTTCCCCTTAATGTGGCAGTTATCTTCACCATATTCAGCCCGTACTGGTGAGATCAGAAGCAGATGTGGAAGGTGATCATACTTAGAATAAATTCACATCCTGTTCTTCATTGATTTCATATTTTGAAATGAGAATAAGCACTTAACAAATCACTTTCCTAGGATTGCTTGTCCGAATAGCATCACAGGCTACATGGACACACTGTTCAAGGATCTCAACATCAGCAGCAGGTTCACCGTACACAATGCCTTTCAGTAAAAATTGAGGGAGTTTGTCCGGTGATTGAGTAGGCCATGCAACAGGACCTCCATGTCCTAGCCAATGTTTGGGGAAGATGATGTTGAAGTGTCGGCAAACAGTAATGCGAAAGTGGAGTGGTGCTCCGTTGTGCTGCAGCTACATTGCCTGTCGTATTGCCAAAGACACATTCTCCAGCAATGGAGGCAGAGTGTTTTGCAGGAAGTCCAGGTTCATTTCTCCGTTTGGGCGTTGTGGAAGAAGAACTGATCCAGGTAGGTGGTCACCAATTATCCTTGCCCAAACATTGATGTGGAACTGCTGCTGAGGAGACTTTTCAACCATTCTGTTGAGATGTTCTGTAGTCCACAGATAACAATTATGTAGGTTAATTATGACACCTTACCAAAGGTTGCTTCATCAGTGAAGAGAATTGATGGCAGATATCCCGTAATGTTGATGGTCTGTTGCAGAAACCAGCTATAGAATCTTTCCCGTGGAGGAAAATCCGCAGGTAATAATCCCTCAGCATATTGGAGGTGATAGGGATAATAGCGGTTGTTATGTAAGATACGGATAACCGTCCTTTGGCTTACACCTTGTTGGCAGGCCACTTGCCTGGAGCTTGTACCAGGGTTGTTCTAGATATCATGGAGAACATGTTCCTCCACATCTGGTGACACACAGTCTGCAGCTGCCCTCCACGTTTTTCTTTCTCAAAGGACCCATGCTCTCACAAACGTCAAAAATTGGCTCCAAATGTTGTGTGTTGTGAGTGGTGCTGTCTGTCTGGATGTGTAGCTTGGTACATCTGCGTTACATCTCAACTGTTTCCACCTGCTTGGAACACATTTGAACAAAGTATTTTTCTAATGCGCCAAAATCACTGCATTGGCCTACGTGATATTTCTTTCCACTGGCTTCTCGAAATACCCATAGGGCTCCTATTGCGCTTCTGTTTCTACACTGGCGCTGTGCTGTTGGATATTTCACTATATTGCACATGCACTGGTTTTGCTTTCCACTAAACTTTACTTTATGTTAGACTGGTATGAAATCTTATATCTTGAATATTTCGAATTTCCATTCAAATAAAATTATCACTCAAATATTCGAAGCACTGTAACTTCTTGCCGCTGTTATACATTCACTTAGGTTCTAGATCAATACTCCCAATCTCTTCATTCTCGGAGGTCGCGGGTTCGAGACTCACTCAGCACTGAGATATGAAAGGGGCACATCACAACACGCGGTCATGGCACCTTGTAGTATCTTGTCAATATCATCTAGAATTGCTATCTTGATTTTAGACAGTGTAAGAGATAAACCAGACTAGGCCATATGTGTTCATTAATTAATGAAAGTTTCTGATCAGATTTCAATAATGCAGAACTACATAAATGGGATACTTTCTTCTGAATATTTAAAACAATTGATTCTTCATCAAGAACAATTTCATCACAGAAATCTACACCAAGATATTTTATGGGTGCTGAATGATCTGCGAGAGAATGATAAACCAAGTTGTTTGCAGATGTTACATCCAGAGATGCAAGACTCCCTTTCTTTCTTCACAAAAGTTAATTTACCCTTAGATGGATTTACCTTAAGACCTATGGAGGCAAGTTGGAAAGCAATAAGAGCTCTAATACCAATTCCATCTCTTGCAATTAGGACTAGATCACCAGCAAATGAAACTGAAAAAAGGTTATTCAAGTTGCTGCACAAGGAGAAGCCATAAGTACTTGCCACTTCAGAATTGGGCAGTTCTTTCAATACCCCATCGATTGTTAAATTAAAGAGTGTGGCCAAAAGTGGACTACATTTTGGCACTCCTTTAGTCGGTGATTTTCTTCATTTTATTAGGATGGACTTCATTTTGGATTTCATTGTTTGAGAGTAGCTCATATAAAAATAACGTTAATTTGTTAGGAACATCATACTCAGATAGTGTTCTCTTGATATGATTACTGTATGGCTGATGGAATCAAATGCCTTACTTACATTTAGAAAAGCAATGCAAAGATCTCTTTTTTTTTTTCATGTTTTGCTCTTCTAAGGCAGCTATTCACCAACGAGTTATTGACGCACATACCAGGTGTTACAGGTATATAGTGGATCACAGAGGGATAAGAAGCGTTACGGTTGAATGGGTGGACAAGGAATTAACTAGAGCATAACTTAATACAACAAATTTGGAAATTTTATTTCTTTCCTTCTTCTTTTTTAAAATTTGAAATTGATAAATAGAAAATCTGAATGAATAACAATATTAATGAGCTCATCAGCTGTAGCAGTAACAATGACTTAAAGTCTGAAAATCAGGTAAAAAATTTACAATTATATAGCATGGTTGATTTACATAGAAAAGAGCATCATTGCTCTTGATAAGAACAGTATTGTACAAAGAGCATGGCTTTTCTCTGATCATTTATATGATATAGGAGTCTGAGCTCCTAAAGGTACTATAGTCCAGCCTCGTAGAGGTATACATTTCTTATTGCGCACTAAGTTACACCTGACAATCCATCGGTTGACCTCAGTTAAAGTATTTACACCAAGTAGCCCCAAGGTTGGCTTATCTATTGCTCAACAGGTTATAACTTACTGTTCCTCAAGGGAACTTCAAACCAGAAACAATTCTACACACAATAATAAATTTACAGGGGCATAATTGCCCATCCTGAAAAAAAAAGGTTGAATATGACTGGCCATAAACAAAAGGGTATGAGGCGAAACGCGTGCCCTCCGTATAGAAATAGATAAAACCTTAAGAGGGCTTATGTCCCAATGATACAGAGGCTAAGCCTATTCTACAGTGGGGTGACTAAGGAAGAAATATTAAAGCCAAATGTGATGAAGGAATTTAGAGGTTTTGAAAACTATAGTCACCCCATGCCGAGTTGAATGGGAACCAACAGAGAGTAATCACTGTTTGTTCCCTTACATTACATATTTCCCAGTGGGGAATAGAATAGAGTCCTGAGACTTGCCAAAAATGCTATATTTAAACCACCAAATTTAAAACTTTTCATAAATAAAAGGGGATGAAACCTTCATCCCAAGCTATCTGCAGGAGCTATCTCCTGTTTATGAATATTCTGCCATTACCTTGAATTGCTGGGCCTTCCGAATGCCACCCATGGCACCTGCCTCCTAATGGACACGCCGCACTCACAATAATTGGAGCAATTCAAACAATACGGCCCTAATGCATCCAACTTTTATAGTATTTTTGAGGGGAAGCTTCCAGAACTTTTTACTGATAGGCTGAATTCCTGTATAAAACCCCCAATTTTAATTGCCTAGAGTTTCCAATAAGTTCTTCTTCTTCTTTCTTGCTAATAGCAGTTCCTTCTCTGCGACTTTCTACCACACGGACATGACTGAATCAACATACAAGGGAAGATTAAATGAAAGTGTTGGTTTCGGAAAGGAAGTTAGATAGAGCCACCACAGTACTGCGCGTGGGATTTATTATCCAACATGATAGATGAGTGGATAAGACGAATTGTTGCCTAAAAAACAGCTACAACCATTTTATTCTGCTAACTTTGAGCAGCGGACATTGAAACACAATATGGCTAATTGTAATGACCAAAGTATGACATTTGCATAGGTTAGACTCTACCAATTACATGTGATATAACTGATCAGGAGTGCACGTGTGATTGAGACGCAAACAAATAATATTAGTAATATGACATTGAGAATAATAATGTTGTTTAAACCACGGAAATTTAGGTATAATTGGAAGGAGCGTAAACAAACTTTGACCCGTTCTACTCGAGGGGTGACTCCAATCATCTTGCCATGTTTGTCTGATCATATCTCTACAACTGCTTCAAAAATCAGTAAAGGGTAATGCTAAATGGTATGCTACACCCTGTCCTTTAGCTGCCACATTGACCAAGGCATTGACCTGTTCATTGAAACTGGGATTGTTTAACGCTTGGATGACACTCAGGGAATCAGATGCAATGTAGGCACTGGTGAGTTGAGAACTTCATACATAGTAAGGTTTGACGGATCCCACTGTCAGCAACCCTGAAGATGGTTTTCTGTGGTTTCCCATTTTCACACCAGGCAAATACTGGGGCTGTACCTTAATTAAGACCACGGCTGCTTCCTTCCCACTCTCAGGCCTTTCCTATCCCATCATCGCCATCAAACCCATCTTCTGTGTCGGTGCGACATAAAGCCACTAGCAAAAAAAAAAAAAAAAGAAGGAAAGAGACTAGTACAGAAAGATGCATTTCCTAGTATTACAGATCCCAGAATCTCAATTCTACAACCCTTTGAAGATCATGACGGTCTCCTCCGCTTACGAACCAAGATCTCCAATAGATATGATAGCCATGACTTGCAGTATCCTGTTCTTTTACCCAAAAATCATTTCTTTGTGTCACGGCTGATTATGGATGTTCATGTTCATGTTCGTGCTGGAGTTCAAGGTCTGCTTTCGATTATGAGGGAAAGATTTTGGGTGATAGGAGGAAGAAGAAGTGAGTGTTAACAAAATGTGCCATCTGCAAGTGTCAGGAAGCTAAACCATTGGTAGTATCCACTCCACCACTCCCATCAGAATGTGCAAGAGATGCTGCTGCCTTTGATATTTCAGGTTTGGACATGGCTGGACCCCTTTATCTGAAAAACTATGAAAAGATGTGGATTTGCTTATTCACATGTGGAGTCACCAGAGTGGTCCACTTAGTGCTGCTTCAATATCAGCAGATGAGTTTTTGCAATCATTTCATCAATTTGTAGCCAGAAGGGGACGACCAGCTGTAATTTTTAGTGATAATGCTACTAGCTTTTCTGGTACTGATACTGCCTTCAGTCATATTGATTGGTCAAAAGTATATAAGTACTGCTCGGTGGAGAGAATAAAATGGAAATTCAACACACTAACTGCTGCCTGGTGGGAGAGGTTGATAGGACTTGTGAAAAGGTTACTTCAGAGAACACTAGGACGGATATCTCTCACCTACTCTGAGATGGAAACAGTGCTATGTGATTGTGAGAGTGTGGTAAACTCAAGATCTCTGACGTATACAACTGATAATTCAAATGAACTAGGAGTAATAATGCCTGCCATGTTTCCTCAGGATATTCTTGAAGCTGCTGTGCCTGAGATTGATGTCATCAAGTCTTCCAGTTTGAACAAGAAGTTGAAGTATAGATCAACAGTGAAGGAGAATCTGAGAAAGAGGTTCCGCAGTGAGTATTTGGGTCAATTGTGACAGCGAATGGATGCCAAGCAATTAAAAAATGTTCAGGTTGATGATGATGTCCTCATTGGCAATGAAAACTCAAAGAGACTAGATTGGCCTTTAGAAAATATCCTAGAACTTCTGCCTGGAAAGGATGGAGTCACCCATCTTGTCCGCCTGAAGACTGCTTCTGGAGAAGTTCTGCGCCCAGTTCAAAGATCTACCTCCTCCTAGAGGCCAAAGGTACTGAACCTACATCAGAGATTAAATCTTCTTTTCCAGAAACTGAAAAGATGATTGAGCTGACTGCGAAGGAAGATAGTGAATGATCTAGGAGAAGTAAACAAGACTCGAAGGAAGATAGTGATGTGTCATTGGATAATGTGAATGACCTACGAGAAGTAAACAAGACTCGAAGGAAGATAGTGATGTGTCGTTGGATAATGTGAATGACCTAGGAGAAGTAAACATGATTCGAAGTGGGAGAAATGTTAAAGTGCCAAAAAGATATTTGGATTAACTTGAACTTGTCTGTCTTTTGTACCACTTTGTTTGTTTCAGGTGTGAACAGAATTGATGAAGTTCCCAGGACTATGATAAGCTAACTGTTCCACATCCCTTAACTTGGTGGGAAAATGTTGGGAACACTGAGTGAGATGTTTTTGTTTGCTTATAAAAAGTTGGCAGCTTGTAAAATCCAGGAGGCTGCGTAGTCAATTAAGAAAATCGGTGATGTAGGCACTATTACGTAGTAAAGTTCTGTTTTCTTTAAGTTTATAGAATCATTCCATTTGGAGGAGGGCCGAGCATTTGACAGGTCTCTTACTAAGACCATCCTCAGCTACAATGAATAACCTTAAAAACTATGCATCACTACAAATGATATAAAAGGATAAAAGCTCTGTATTATAAATTTACAATCCTAACTTTCTAGGTTTCATCTTCTTGGATTAGGAATACCATTTAAATGTCCATTTTTTTACACTCTTACATTGTATAGTCCTCCAGTAAGAAGGTCAACACGGGAATGAAAAAATCTCATTTCAAATCCAACTTACTTCCAATAGTCCTCCAGTAAGAAGGTCAACACGGAAAAGAAAAAATTCCATTTCAAATCAAACTTACCACTGAAACCAATGATGAAATGTGATTCATTGTCCAGTTTGACGCATGATAAAAGAAAAGAATTTTCTTGATGACACTCCACCTTTGACAACATTCAGCAGCCACCTATCAAGCTAAGGGAACTAAATTGAAACAAGGACATTTAAGGAGTCTACTACCTCTCAAATACTTCATATTTTATAAAGTGTCTGTTAGAGTTATACTTTATTCATGGATAGCATTATATCAAAAACAAGAGGCTACACTTACTGTATTTTAATGTGTTGAATGTATTTTTCATAAAAGTGCAGGATTAAAAACAGAAGTTTTTACAATGTAGAAAATGGACATTTAAATGGTATTCCTAATTCAGGAAGACGAAACCTCAAAAGTTAGGATTGTAAATTTATAATACAGAACTTTTATCATTAATATCATTTGTAGTGATGAATAGTTTTTAAGGTGATTCGTTGTAGCTGAGGATGGTCTTAGTAAGAGACCGAACCAGGTACTACTGCAAAAATGAGATAGAATAAAATTATACATACATTTTTAAAGTGTCGATTAGGTTGAAGTGCCCTAATTTAAAATTAAAGCTACTGAAACTGGGAAATGAACACAGGAATTATGAAAATCATAAATTATGAGAAGCCTGAGAACTTCTCAATGTCTTGCAGAGGAGACATGTCTCATGAACCTGCTAAGAAAACTAAGCATGCTTCTTGACATTGCATAGTACACTGAGAGAGATAACCCACTGTGACATCTTGGTCAAGTGAATGAGTCAGAACGCAGTTTGGTCTTTCATTATTTATTATGAATAGCATAAATGTATTTGCAAGTAGGAAGAAAGTTTCTAAGAGGTCTGATTTACCCCAGAACAGAAATCTTGGTCCCTGGTTTAGAATGTGTCAACTGACCATCGAAGGTACTAGAAGAGCCAAATGTCCAATTCTACACAAGATCTATGATGATATTGAAGTTGATTTAGTTGCAGTCCAGAACGTCATGTAGAAAATAAATCATCACCATCATCATTTTACAGTTCCAGTTTCCCATGTACTGTAGGCAAGCCTCTTCCCTTCTGTCTTATTGAGATACATTCTGTTGTTAATGACATCCTCCAGTGTCCTTCCCTGATCTGCAATTTTTACAATGTCCATCCAGTGGGTTCTCCGCAGCTTATTTCAGAAGGGGTAGCATAGGATCTCTGGGAAAGGGTAGCGCTGACGCTGATTCAGAATTATTTGATAAGATAATCAGCTATGTTGGAAATGATTTGGAAAGGAATGTGATAGTAGCAGGTGATCTCAATTTACCAAATGTCAATTGGGAAGGTAATGCGAACGACAGGAAGCATGACCAACAAATGGCAAATAAGTTAATATGGGAAGGGCACCTGATTCAGAAAGTGATGGAACCAACTAGAGGGAAGAATATTTTGGATGTGGTGCTGATAAAACCAGATGAGCTCTATAGAGAAACCGAAGTAGTAGACGGTATTAGTGATCACGAAGCTGTTTTTGTCTAGTTAAAAATAAATGTGAAAGAAAGGAAGGTATTAAAATTAGGACTATTAGGCAGTACCATATGGCTGATAAAACAGGCATGAGGGAGTTTTTAAAAAGTAACTATGATTGCTGAAAAATGGTAAATAAAAATGTAAACAGCCTCTGGGATGGGTTTAAAGCAATTGTTGAGGAATGTGAAAATAGGTTTGTTCCTTTAAAGGTGGTAAGGCATGGTAAGGATCCACTATATTATAACAAAAGAGACTAAGAAGGAGGTGCAGACTGGAAAGAAATAGAGTTAGAAATGGTTATGGAAGTAAGGAGAAATTGAAGAAACTTACTAGGAAATTGAATCTAGCAAAGAAGTCAGCTAAGGATAACATGATGGCAAGCATAATTGGTGGTCATACAAATTTTAGTGAAAAATGGAAGAGTATGTATAGGTACTTTAAGGCAGAAACAGGTTCAAAGAAGGACATTCCAGGAATCATTAATGAACAAGGGGAGTGTGTATGCGAGGATCTTCAAAAGGCAGAAGTATTCAGTTAGCAGTATGTAAAGATTGTTGGTTACAAGGATAATGTCCAGATAGGGGATGTGAGTAACACTAAAGAAGTATTAAAATTTACCTATGATAACAATGACGTTTACAGCAAGATACAAAAGTTGAAAACTAGAAAAGCAGCTGGAATTGATAAGATTTCTGGGGATATACTAAAGGCAATGGGTTGGGATATAGTACCATATCTGAAATACTTATTTAATTATTGCTTGGTTGAAGGAGCTATACCAAATGAATGGAGAGTTGCTATAGTAGCCCCATGTGTATAAAGGAAAGGGTGATAGACATAAAGCTGAAAATTACAGACCAGTCAGTTTGACATGCATTGTATGTAAGCTTTGGGAAAGCATTCTTTCTGATTATATTAGACATGTTTGCAAAATTAATAACTGGTTTGACAGAAGGCAGTTTGGGTTTAGGAAAGGTTATTCCACTGAAGATCAGCTTGTAGGATTTCAGCAAGATATAGCAGATATCCTGGATTCAGGAGGCCAAATGGACTGTATTGCGATTGACCTATCTAAGGCATTTGATAGGGTAGATCATGGAAGACTACTGGCAAAAATGAGTGCAATTGGACTAGAAAAAAAGAGTGACTGAATGGGTGGCTATATTTCTAGAAAACAGATCTCAGAGATTTAGAGTAGGCGAAGCTTTATCTGACCCTGTAATAATTAAGAGGGGAATTCCTCAAGGCAGTATTATTGGACCTTTATGTTTTCTTATATATATCAATGATATGTGTAAAGAAGTGGAATCAGAGATAAGGCTGTTTGCAGATGATGTTATTCTGTACAGAATAAATAAGTTACAAGATTGTGAGCGGCTGCAGGGTGACCACGATAGTGTTGTGAGATGGACGGTGGACAATGGTATGATGCTAAACAGGGTTAAAAGTCAGATGTGAGTTTCACAAATAGGAAAAGTTCTCTCAGTTTTAATTACTGCATTGATGGGGTGAAAGTTCCTTTTGGGGATCATTGTATCTACCTAGGTGTTAATATAAGAAAAGACCTTCATTGGGGTTATCACATAAATTAGATTGTTAATAAAGGGTACAGATCTCTGCACATGGTTATGAGGGTATTTAGGGGTTGTAGTAAGGATGTAAAGGAGAGGGCATGTAAGTCTCTGGTAAGACCCCAACTAGAGTATGGTTCCAGTGTATGGGACCCTCAACAGGATTACTTGATTCAAGAACTGGAAAAAATCCAAAGAAAAGCAGCTCGATTTGTTCTGGGTGATTTCCAAAAGAGTAGCGTTACAAAAATGTTGCAAAGTTTGGGCTGGGAAGATTTGGGAGAAAGGAGACGAGCTGCTCGATTAAATGGTATGTTCCAAGCTGTCAGAGGAGAGATGGCGTGGGAGGACATCAGTAGACAAATAAGTTTGATTGGTGTCTTTAAAAGTAGGAAAGATCACAATATGAAGATAAAGTTGGAATTCAAAAGGACAAATTGGGGCAAATATTCGTTTATAGGAAGGGGAGTTTCGGATAGGAATATTTTACCAAGGGAAATGTTCAATAATTTTCCAATTTCTTTGCGATCATTTAAGAAAAGGCTAGGAAAACAACAGATAGGGAATCTGCCACCTGGGCGACTACCCTAAATGCAGATCAGTAGTGAGTGATTGATTGATTGTTAGTCTTCTGGATTCCGTCCTTTGAACGTGATGTTTCCAGTATTTTTGGTAATCACAGATATAATTGATTATTGATTTCACATTCAATTTCTTCATTTCTTTTATGAACCCATTTCATATAGCCTGCTGTTCAACTCACGAATGTCATTTCTCATGGTGTAATTCTGGAAATGTTGTGAGTTCTTAACGTCCTTGCCTCACTGCTGTAACAAAGCGTTGGTCTGGCTA
The DNA here is from genome assembly GCF_040414725.1 of Anabrus simplex. Lineage (NCBI taxonomy): Eukaryota > Metazoa > Arthropoda > Insecta > Orthoptera > Tettigoniidae > Anabrus > Anabrus simplex. The sequence continues at coordinate 133,245,452 of NC_090268.1, read as the reverse complement.
AAATGTTCTAATATAATCTAACCTAATTCCTATTTCTTCTTGTGGAGCAAAGGACATCTAGGAGAGTTCTCCATTCTGTACATTCTGCAGCCAGCTATTCTTCCACAAGTTGCCCTTTGTGATCACTTCAGGCCATCTTGTATTGATGGTACACAACAGACACTGATTCACAAACACTTGAAGTTGGTGTGTGATTTGTTTAGGGACCTTCCATGATTCACAGCTGTAAAGAACAGACTTCAAGCAAAAGTGTTTTTTGGACAAGAGGTGACTTCATGATGTGATTGATAATTCCTGTTGTTCTGGTATACTGTATTTGATTATTTTTACAGATATATCTATTTCTCATTGGTAAGATAAATTATATCCCAAAGAGTTGGATTCATTGGTTCTTTCTCATAATCATCATCTTCATTTCCCGTTTCCAATTTCCTGGGTCGGGTTGTGAATCAAGGACCTCCATCGCTGCCTGTCTCTCCACCACTCTTCTCCTTTTTTAAGTACATCTTCTGGTTTTCCTCCCCTCTTCTCTATGCACTCCCACACTGAATCTGTCCACCTCTTTCGGGGTCTTCCTTGTGGTCTCTTTCCTGTTAACTTCTCTGAAAAAGCTCTTTTGGCACTCTCTCTTCTCCCATTCTCATCATATGTCCATACAACTTTAGCTTTGTTGTTTCTATCCTGTCTTGAAGTTCCATGATTCCTATCCTTTTCCTTATCTCTTCTTTTCTAATTCTATCCTTTCTGGTCTTGCCCTCGATGCCTCTTAGGAATTTCATCTCTGCTGCCTGTATTCTACTCTTCTCTCATTTTGCTGTAGTCCATTATCCAGCTGCATAGGTTTTTTCTTTCTTTAAATGTTATTTGTTTGGGGCATCGACCTATAGAGATCTTTTGCCCCTACTTGCACCATGTGATATGAACCTGCGTGTAATTGGAATAGAGGAAGGGCAGAGTGAATGTGAGGAAAGGGACATAAAGGACGACACCACGAACCTCCTACGCAGGCGTAGCAGGGGGAGAGGTGATACTCCCACGTGGCGCGTCCCAGGTGGCGGATAGGGGGGTCCTAACCGGCTTGCCGGCGGACTTGAGGGAAATAAAATACCTCTCGCGGACCAAACACACTACCCCCTGCGGGTGGGGGACACACATGCAGAATACACCCGCGGTATCCCCTGCCTGTCGTAAGAGGCGACAAAAAGGGGCGACCTTGGCGCGGACATGGATTGCGGTTTGGTATAATGTGATGGACCTCCTGTGGATGGGAGAGGCTGAATACATCCATAGGTAATCCCTGCCTGTCGTAGAAGGCGACTTAAAGGGTCATGTGGCCATGGTCCCCTCTTTATTTTTTTATTATTTTTCCGAGGGTCAGATGTAGACCATTCAAAATTTGATGTGCGTGCTGCCCGGCGATGGAGCTCCTATGTGTGCGACTACGCTCGAAAGCCCGTGCCAGCAACCACCCAGGACGCGGCGGGTGGGAGTATCATGTACCCGGGCAGTGGTATCCGCCTGACAACGCAGGTCCCCGCACAGCCGAATGCCAGAAGGACATATTATTATTAATTATTTTTATTTTTTTCTCTATATTTAGTGCTCTGTAAACGCTATGGGGTACATGCTATTGCGGGTGGCTGGAGGAAGGGAGTCTTAGTGCTCATTGCCTCAGTCATGCCGTATTAGGCATCGTCCAACATCGGACCCCGGGCAGTACCTGCTATGACCAGGTGGGTATTGCCTTGGCTGCTTGGTTCGGCTACAGAGACCCCTGATCGGAGTGGGTGGCATTCGGGGAGGATGCTATCGGGCATGGCTTCCAAACGAAGTCTGCTCTCTCAAGGTGGTCGCCCACCTAAGTCTTTAACTTTTGCTTCCCTGAGAGGTTCAACTCCCTGGGAACATGCGCAGCGTGAAGGAATGGGATCCAGCTTCCCTAGGTTTCTGGTCGCTACCAGAACCGATGGGAACGATTTTAAGCTGGTGAAGTCGGTCCTTTTTAGTCGGCACATCGAAGGCGTCTATGGCGAACTGGAGGAACTTAAGAAAATGCGCAACGGTAGTTTGCTTCTCAAGACTCGTACAGCACTGCAAGCTGATCAGTTGCTTAAGTGCGAGCACTTTGGCGAAATCCCCGTCAAAGTGGAGGAGCATAAGTCCTTGAACCTGGTTCGCGGAGTCATCTTTCACCGCGACCTTATTTTGAACACTGACGACGAGTTGATGGAAGACATGAAGAACCGTGGCGTGACACACGTCCGGCGCATTACGCGCAAGGTCAACGGTGAAGACGTTGCCACTGGTGCCTTCATTGTCTCTTTCAAGTTGTCAGTGTTACCAGAGAAAGTCAAGGTAACCACTTATCGTTGCGATGTGAGGCCGTACATCCCGCCTCCTATGCGATGCTATCAATGCCAGCGATTCGGACATATGGTATCTCGCTGTTCGAATCAGGCTGTATGTGGTACATGTGGACGAGTAGCTCACGGCGCGGAGGAGTGCACAACTCCATACAAGTGCACTAACTGCTCCGGTTTTCATTCTCCTCGGGATCGGAATTGTCCGACATACCTGAGTGAGAAGAAGATCCAGGAGATCAAGACCCTGGATGGTCTTTCCTACCAGGAAGCGCGCCGTAAGTTTCATTCTATGAATACACCTGCCCGTACACTCGACTATAGCTTGATAGCTCAGAGTCTTCCAGGTTCGTCATTTACGACCAAGACACCTGTCCAGACCGCTGCGCCCAAGGCGACTGTTGCTGCTCCCAGCAACGTCGCAAATAGTCAAAGCTCGAAGGGGGGGACCACCCCACCTTCGACCAACCAGAAGTCTGTGCCGGCTGGGAGTTCCCAGCCGGCACAGCAAGGGGGGAAGACTAAGTCTCCCCCCCCCTAGGAGGTCGACGAAAGTCGTGCCCCAGCCGGCGGAGGCGGCTTCGTTGACCAGGGCTGGGAAACCATCTCCCAGCCCGTCTAAACCTGAAAAAAAGAAGGGGAAGAAGAGCGCCCGTTCTGAGCGCTCTCGGCCTTCCCCTGCGAAGGAGAAGTCATGCCCCCCATCTGGAGGGTATGAGTCTGCGCCAGGAGGCACTCCTGCTCCCAAACCTGCGCGCTCTCCTCGTAGGGGACCCCCTCGCGCCCGAAATTTGTCGAAGTTCTGGGCGGCACCCCTGCCATCTTTTGATGACGGGATGGATGTCGCGCTGTCCTCTACATCTACGGATGTAGAATTAGATAGTGTTTAGGCTAACGAGCATTTTTCGCTCATAACCTAACACTCCTTTTACAGTCCACACTATGACACTGTTACAGTGGAATTGTAATGGTTATGACAGGCATCTTGCTGAGTTACGTCAGCTTATTAGTGAGTACGCAGCGAGTATAGTCTGTATTCAGGAGACCAATTTCAGACCTGGTCATCATACGGTCTTGAGGAATTTCAAACTATACTCGACAGAACGATACTATGCTCACCGGGCTTCCGGAGGCGTTTGCATTTTTGTACGTTCTGATAGCTACAGCGAAGAGGTTCCATTACGAACCCCTCTAGAGGCTGTAGCTGTTCGCGTCTCGCTGCCTGTCATAGCAACAGTGTGTAATGTTTATCTTCCACCCAGCCAGCATCTGAACATCAATGATGTCGCTGATCTTATAGATCAGCTTCCACCACCCTTCCTCTTATTGGGCGATTTTAACGCCCATCACCCCATATGGGGCTCTGAGACGCCTTGTCCCCGAGGAAGAGAGTTGGAAACACTTATAACAGATCTGGATTTATGTATTTTGAACACAGGGGAACCAACTCACTTTAGTGTACGTTACGGCACATACTCTCGCATAGACGTAAGTCTATGCAGCCGAACGTTGGTTCCACTGTTTCGGTGGAATGCACACGATGATCTCTGTGACAGTGACCATTTTCCCATTATTCTTACTTTGTTGAAACATAAACCCGTCGAGGCTCCCCCTCGATGGATTCTTAAACATGCTGATTGGCCAAAGTACACATCACTAGCTGTCTTTCACGATGATGTCAGGCGGACCGTCGGCGAGGAAATAACTTACGTCACCCAAGTTATTCTTGCTGCTGCTGAGGAGTCCATTCCGTTTTTCTCGGGGGCTCCTCGCCGAAAACTCGTTCCTTGGTGGAACGATGAAATAGCAGCAGCCATCAAAGAACGCCGTCGCGCTCATAAACGTTACCGTCGACAGCCTACTGTGGCCAACTTGGTAACATTTAAGAAACTCCGCGCTAAGGCGCGAGTTCTTATTCGACAAAGTAAGAAGGCTTCATGGGAGAGATATGTGTCGTCCATGACGTCGCATACTCCATCATCTCAAGTGTGGACGAAACTTCGACGACTTTCGGGTATTCAAGGATCATCTGCTGTACCGGGAATTTCCATTGCAGGCAGTGTCGCCACTGATCCCCTTGCGATTGCTAATCATCTCGCTAGTCATTTCGCGGATGTCTCTGGCTCCGGGAATTACAATCCTGATTTCCTCCCTCTGAAGCGGGAGGCTGAACGTCATCACCTTAGTTTTGCCACCCACGCTTCAGAGGACTACAACGTGCCCTTTACGGAGTGGGAACTCCGCAGCGCATTAGCGCTTTGCAAGGACACGTCTCCTGGACCGGACAACATCCATAACCAGATGTTGAAACACCTTAGTGATGATAGTTTACTATATCTCCTTCGTGTGTTCAACCGAATCTGGACAGAGGGTGATTTTCCGTCTCAGTGGCGAGAGGGCATCGTCATCCCTGTCCTCAAGCCTGACAAAGATCCTAAGTATGCAGGAAGTTACAGACCGATTTGTCTTACAAATTGCCTGTGTAAGCTCTTTGAGAGGATGGTAAATCGCAGACTCGTGTGGTGTCTGGAGAAACAAGGACTCTTGTGCGAGTACCAATGTGGATTTCGAGCCGCTCGATCCACCACAGACCACTTGGTACGCCTGGAGAGCTCTATCCAGGATGCGTTTCTCCGCAAACAGCACTTGGTAGCTGTCTTCTTTGACTTGGAGAAGGCCTACGACACCACCTGGCGATATGGCATCCTTTCAGTCCTGCATCAATGGAGATTCCGAGGTAACTTGCCGGTATTTATTGCGAATTTTTTGTCCCTCCGTCTATTCCGTGTCCGAGTAGGGAGGACATATTCGCAATACCACGTTCAAGAAAATGGAGTACCACAGGGATCGGTTCTTAGTGTCACTCTGTTCGCGATTGCCATAAACGGTATTGTCGCGGCTGCTGGTCCAGCCGTCATACCGTCCCTATATGTGGATGATTTTGCTCTGCACTATAGCTCGTGCAGTATGGCAGTCGCAGAGCGACAGTTACAGCAAGCTATTAGGAGGGTGGAGAAGTGGACCTTAGAACATGGCTTTCGGTTTTCTGCCGCAAAGACCTCCGTTGTCCACTTTTGTCGTCAACGTACACTTCACCCTCATCCTGAGCTTTATCTAGGTAATGTCGTTCTTCCAGTTGTTGACACCTACCGATTTCTTGGGCTCCTTTTTGACAGTAAATTATCGTGGGAGCCACACGTGCGGCAGTTAAAAGTGCAATGCACTAGGAAGCTTAATATCCTTAAGTTTCTTAGCAGCACTTCTTGGGGGGCTGACCGCGCGGTGCTCCTGCGATTCTATCGGGCACACATTTTATCCCGGTTAGACTACGGCAGTGCAGCATATGGCTCCGCAAGACCAAGCGTTCTTGCGAAGCTGAACAGTATCCACCACAGCGGGGTTAGGTTGGCGACGGGAGCTTTTCGTACAAGCCCCATCGCTAGCCTGCTCGCTGAGTCTGGTGTGCCGCCTTTACACCTGAGGCGCCAGCAACTTCTACTTACATATGCTGCAAATTTGCGACAGATGCCACTTCATCCCAGCTATCCTTGCGTGTTCAACAATGGCAACCGTTTGCTGTACGCTGCTCGTCCTCGAGCGACGCGGCCGGTTGGGATACGCTTGGATAACATTTCCGAATTGTTTGACGTACCTTTGGTTCCTTGCCTTGTCAGACAACCAAGTGGGGTACCTCCGTGGGTCGTACGACGACCTGAAGTAATCCTGGATCTGCACACTGGTCCAAAGGAAAACACGGACCCTTCGATTTATCGGAGGCTCTTCCTGTCCGTTGTTGGCCGCTATCCAGGTTCAGTCGTCGTCTACACGGATGGTTCAAGGTCAGATACGAAGGTGGGCTGTGCGTTCGTTGTTAACAATGATAGGTTCCTTTTTGCTCTTCCGGCAACCTGTAGTGTGTACACAGCAGAGCTCTATGCTATCTATGAGGCTCTGCGGTACGCACTGTACAATGAGCGCCGACACTTTCTTCTGTGTACCGACTCCTTGAGTTCGCTCCAGTCTATAGATACCTGTTTCCCTCGGCACCCTCTGGTGCAGCTAATCCAGGACCTGCTGGCCGGGTGTTGGGATGCTGGCACCAGAATCACATTTCTGTGGCTCCCAAGCCACATGGGCATAGAGGGAAACGAGTTAGTAGATCAGGCTGCCAAGGAGGCAGTTACACTGCCCACGTTGCCTTTCCAGGTTCCAGTAAGTGATATTCGCTCCCAGCTGAGACATCTTGTTATGTCCCATTGGGAGATGGAGTGGCAGGCCATTCCACTTCCCAATAAGCTGAGAGCGATAAAAGGAACAACGAAGGTATGGAGGACTTCCCTTCGGGCTTCGCGGAGGGAAGCCGTGGTATTATGTCGTCTTCGGATCGGCCACGGTATCTTGACTCACTCGCATCTTTTGAAAGGAGAACCCCCTCCGGCGTGTACCTGCGGCGACCACCTTACCGTGGTGCACATCCTTACGGAGTGTGTGGACCTGGTCGATCTGCGCCGTAGTCTTAACCTTCCGAGTACTATCTCCCTTATCTTGCGTGATGACGAGCAGTCAGCAGACCTCGTCATCCGCTTTATGAGGGATAGTGGACTGTTTTCTCGTGTGTAATGCTGTCCTTTGTCCTAGTGTGTTTTGTGTCACTTTCGCTTTTATCCTATTGACTTAATTTTAGTTTGTTTTGCGTATTTTAATGTGTTATTTTAACGTCTCTCGTAAATTATGTACTACCAGGCAATGCCTTATTCTTTTGTTTTCCTGTAATTTCTCTTATTTTATTAGAAAATAAGGCATTGCGTATTAGATCCACTGATTGTTTTAATCTCACCCTCATTTTTCTCCATCATTTTTAAACTCTAGTCAGTGGATATGTTTTTAAAATTTTAACATCATCTCTCATGTCGTTTATCACATTCCATTAGGGGCCGATGACCTTCGATGTTAGGCCCCTTTAAACAACAAGCATCATCATCATCATCATAAAGGACGACACAAACACCCAGTCCCCAGGCCAGGGATATTAATCATTTACAACTAAACACTCCTGAACCAGCCGGGAATCAAACCCGGGGCTGTTGGGTGACAGGCAAACGTGTTGCCCCCTACACCGCAGGACCGGACAGCTACATAGGTTAGTACGGGTTCATAATAGGTTGAACATAATACTTACATTTCTTTGGGACATCTTGGTTCCATAAAATACCCCTTACACTCTGGTAGAAGCTGTTTGCTTGTTGTATTCTTTTCTCAATTTCCTCGGTTATCTTTCCATCTTATGTGATTACACTTCCCAAGTACTTGAAACTTGACACTTTCTAACATATATCTAAACAGATTTTACTAGTGGTAGGGTCCTTCTCCTTAAAGGCCATTATGTTGATCTTTTCAGAGGAAATGAGTATGTTGAATTTTGAAGAAATCTTCTGGAGATTAAAAACTGATCCTGAAGATCATCTTCTGATCATCATCATCAGCAAACAGTATGGCATTTAGTCATGAAAAAATTGTGCTGACTGGTACTGATCAAATATCTTTTATGGTTTCATTCCTGTTATTATGGTGTTCATATAGATTATGAAGAACAATAGAGTCCACAGCCTTGTCTCATACCCCTACTGTTGGTGTGATTCTTTCTTAACTTTATCGTTTTGGCCAGGCTGAGTGGCTCAAATGGTTAAGGCACTGGCTTCTCGAGTCCAAGTTCGCAGATTTGATCCTGGCTCAGTCCGATGGTATGTGAAGGTGCTCAAATATGTCAGCCCCATATCGGTAGATTTACTGGCACATAAAAGAACTCCCACAGGACAACATTCCTGCACCTTGGTGTCTCTGAAAACTGTAAAAGTAGTTAGTGGGACGTAAAACCAATAACATTAATTAATTAACTTTATTGCGATAAGATTGTTACACAGCTTATTTTAGTCCATGCGAGAGTCAGTCAATGCTGTGCATGCTGAAGATCAATGAATAAAATGTGGAGCTCTTTATCATGTTCATAAAACTTCTCTGTCATTTGTCTTAGTGTGAAGAGGTGCCAGCAGTTGAGCGGTAAAGTATCAAACCAAAGTGATAAGGAACCTCAACCTCTCAAAGGAAAGGCTTCAGGCAACTGAATATCAGAGAACTGAAGATGTTACAGTTTATCTCAAGCAATAAAATACCTTGGTAGTTCAAGGTGTTAAGTTGCCCAAAAATAGTAAATAAATCAAGATCGAAGTGGATTGAAGTACAAGCCTAGTTCTATTTCTGCTCATCGTGGATTGGATGTTTAGTACATGTGCTTCGCTCTGGGTTTTTTTCTGCCATCATGTGGTTTTGAAGTAATAGCCGTACATTATCATGATTTATTTATTTAGTGACAAAGCACACGATACAGCTACACTGAGCAAATTTCACTTGTACTGTCAACAGACTAATTAACAAGTGTAAACTATCATGATAAAATATAACAAACATAACAAAGATAACAAGATCAGGTACACAACCTACTAATAACAACTGTCCAAATTGAAACCCATGAGAATGTCTAAGTTGTTGTGGGTCAAGATGGCGGTATAATCACTTCACTTAAACTTATCCTTAAAAGACACTTTACACCCCTCTCGAATATACTTTTACCTGATGCTATATCAAGCTCTTGTCTCCTACTAATAGTGTTACAGAGAGTTGGGAGGCAGATTAGGAAAGATTGTTGAAGTATTGAGTGCTGAGTGTGGGGCATGTGGAGGTCTTTGATTCTGGTGGAGCAGGAAGGAACACGGAGAGAGAAGAGTGAGACAGGATGATCCGAGCGGTAATGCCCATTTAAGATCCCGTGGAGGAAACTCAGGTCAGCTACCTGTTGCCTGATGTGCAGCGGTGACACATTTATTGCCCTTAATACCTGCTGCGTAAACATATTTCTGAGCTTGGGGTTTCTGTTCCTAACAATTGCAGCAAAGAAGCACACTGCTCTGTCTAACTGGTTAATATTGGAGAGGGAGGTTGTTGTCCAAATTGGAGAACAGTAGTTCAAGAGAGGTTGAATGACCGTGAGGAAGAAGTGACGAAGAGCAGTGGGATCAGAATTTTCTGTCAAGCGGTAGAGAATGTCTAGTAACTTTATATCATAAGTTATGAATTTTATTTTGGTCCGTATTGACAATTGATCACTATCAAAGGGTAGGAAGGGTCCACCTATTCAATACTATTAGTTTGTATATTGTCTTAACTGGGACTAGTTTCGACCCCATATATATTGGGTCATCTTCAGCCACGCTCCAATTGGAAGACATAAGCACACATATAACCAATAATGATATAAACACTGATATGACACAATTTATAGTCTTAATTTAAACCACTGATGAAGTCCGAATAACATATCCACACTTTAAACTAAATAACACATCAAAAATATTGTGGTTGATGGCAAACTATTTTGTCATTTCTACAGCAGGCATTGTTTTTGAGTTGAACTGGAAGTTGATATCCTTTTCTGTGTAAACACTGAAATAATTTAAACCACTGATGAAGTCCAAATAACATATCCACACTTTAAACTAAACAACACATCAAGAATGTTGTGGTTGATGGTGAAATATTTTGTCATTTCTACAGCAGCTATTGTTTTTGAATTGATCTGGGAGTTGGTATCCTTTTCTGTGTAGACGAGCAACTTGACTGATATTCATGTTTGTTCAATAGTAATATGGGTCTTATGTAGCTTTAAGGGGAACATTCGTACTTTGAAAAGGTGAACCCTTTCTACCCTTTGTTATTGTTTCTCTGTGGCTCTTGAATATTACACCTAACTATAGCGATGGGCTTGTCGAATAGGTAATATGTTGAAATACAAAGTATGTTACAAGTGTTTATTTATATATCCACCTATTCAATACAAAGAGATCTTTTTAGAAATTAAATATTATTATAAAATGTTAAGGGACATGTTTCGCCCATATTAAGGGCATCATGAGCCTCAAATTCAAACCTGTATGGTGAAAAATCAGGATTCTGATTGCTCTTACAAGCCATAAAAAGAGGATATCATTATAGGTGTCAGTCTAAACATACAAAATATTAGAATGTCCTTGGCTAAAATTGCAGTATCAAGCTGCATGTCATAAGTTCACATGAATATACTTTCCGGAGCGTTGAAAAACTTGTTGGGGTAGGGCAGTAAACAGCTCAGTCTTTATTCATGTGAACTTATGACATGCAGCTTGATACTGCAAATTTAGCCAAGGACATTCTAATATTTTGTATGTTTAGACTGACACCTATAATGATATCCTCTTTTTATGGCTTGTAAGAGCAATCAGGATCCTGATTTTTCACCATACAGGTTTGAATTTGAGGCTCATGATGCCCTTAATATGGGCGAAACATGTCCCTTAACATTTTATAATAATATTTAATTTCTAAAAAGATCTCTTTGTATTGAATAGGTGGATATATAAATAAACACTTGTAACATACTTTGTATTTACGTACATTTCAATATGGACCTAACATGAGAATTATAACATGTAGGTAATATGTTGTCAGTAGAGTCAGAAGAGAAGACTATTGGTTGAAGAAAGGAGCACATTGAAGAAACGTGGTATACAAACTGCGGAAGATGAGGAAACATGTAAAAAACTTTGCCACAAAATACAGCGTAATTGCAGAATTGACAAGACACAGTATCTTACCAACATCTGTGATGAAATAGTCCACCAACACAAGCTAAATGAAACATGTGACCTTTACAAGAAGATAAACAGCATCACACAAGAGTTCAAACCACGTCCTGGGTGATTGAAGATGCACAGGGAAATGTAACTGGTGACAAGAAAGAAGCAATATCCAGGTAGAAACAACACTGTGAAACCTTATACTGCAAAGGTAATAGCATAAGATAAGAGAACAATTGCATCGAATGTGACATGAGCCTTATTTAGTAAAATTGAGAACGCCATCAAAAATTTGAAAAACAACAAAGCCCCAGGTATAGATGGTATTACTGGAGAAATTCTGAAAGTAATGGGAGGAGGCCTCCATGCTTTACATTCAATATGTAATAAAGTGTAGAAAACTGGAGAACGGCCTAATGATTGGACTACATCTGTGCTCATCCCCCTTCACAAAAGAGGGTCAGTTAGGGACTGTTCTAATTCACTGTCCTGTGATGGTTTCATTGCCGCCATCCTGTACTGCTTTTAAGGATGACTTCAGCATCCTGAATCTGGATCCGATGTTAATTTTTCCCCATCACATCACATTTTCTCAAAAATCCTATATTGCGCTTATTTCATCACATGCACTAATGCACTTCTTACATTGTTAGGAAGTGTGTTGCTTTAATTTAGATTTCTATATTCTTTTATTAATTTATTTTATTGTTTTATTAATTCGATGTCCTCCAGCCATCTCGTAGTCCTGTATTATCAAGCTCAGAGTGTAGAGCCGGCAACTATGTACAACATAGCCGGCAACGTGCGGTTTTGGCTGAGTGGGGTCGTCCTCTAATTGTGCTTCGTCCGTGACAGTCTGAGTTGTGTTTCACTTGGTAGTGAAAAGAGATTTTTGTCTTCATAAGCATTCTATATGTCAGTGTTAATATTTTTATTGAACTTACATCTATCAACATGCCATGACGTGGCTGCAAGAACAATCCAGATACATTCTGCTATGTATGTGGAAGTTTTGTGCCGATGGGGAGACAGCGCCACAATATAACCGAGTTCGTGAGAAAGGTCTACTATGCCTACTTTGGCTTGAAACTTGGAGACCATGACAAGCCATGGGCACCACATGGAACTTGTAGAACCTGTATAGAGCATTTACAGCAATGGGTGAATGGTAAGCGAACTCCGTTGCCATTCGGTATTACAGTGGTGTGGCGAGAACCCCCAGACCACAGTACTTACTGCTACTTCTGTTCTGTGAATGGATTTAACAACAACAAAGGTAATATTGTGTATCCAAGCAATATTCGATCTGCAATTTTACCTGTTCCTCATGGCCCTGATACACCGGTACCACAGCATCCAGAACATATACAGGATTGTCCCACCTCTGAATCTGACACAGAAATGGTGGGCAATAACTCTGACTGTGATTTCTCCCCTGAATGTGTTGAAAAAGAACCAAGACTGTTCGAGCAAAGTGCATTAAATGACTTTGTTTGAGATCTTGGCCTTACAAAGGAATCTGCCGAGTTACTCGGGACTAGACTTTGTGAAAGGAACATGTTGGCACCAGGGACGACGTACTATTGGTACAGACATCATGAACAAGAATTTACACCCTTCTTTTCTGGAGAGGAAGCCTTGGTTTACTCCAACATTCCGGAGGTTATCTTAAAACTAGGAGCACCACAGTATGACCCAATTGACTGGAGACTTTTCATCGACGCCTCCAAGCGTAGTTTGAAGTGCGCCCTTCTCCACAATTAAAACAAACTTGCATCCATTCCTGTTGCTCATTCAGTTATTATGCGAGAAACATATGGAAATCTCGAAATGCTGTTCCTGAAGTACGAGGAACACAAGTGGCAAGTGTGTGGTGATTTCAAAGTGACAGGTATTCTGTTAGGTTTACATGAAGGTTACACAAAGCAGCCCTGCTTTCTGTGTGAGTGGGACAGTCGAGCAAGGTTACATCACTGGACTCAAAAAGAATGGCCATGTAGACAATGGATTGTAGGGTCGAGAAACATAAAACAAGAAACTCTTGTTCACAAGAGCAAGATACTATTACCTCTGCTTCATATCAAACTAGGGCTTATGAAGCAATTCGTTAAGGCCCTAAACAATGGAGGTGAATGCTTTCAGTACCTGTGCCATCGATTCTCAGGGATCAGTAATTCCAAAATCAAGGAGGGTATTTTCACAGGTCCAGATATCAGAAAACTTCTTTCTGATGCTAATTTTGAAGCCGTTATGTGCGCTGTAGAGTGATCAGCATGGGCAACATTCTGGAATGTGGTCAAAAACTTTCTTGGAAACACAAAGGATTCAGGCTACAAACAAATGGTGGATAGATTGTGTGTTTCTTTCCAAGATTTAGGATGCAAAAAGAGCTTGAAATGCACATGTTCCATTCACATCTGGACTATTTCCCTGAGAACCTAGGAATTCTGGTTGAAGAGCAAGGAGAAAGATTCCATCAGGGTCTAATGGAAATGGAACGCAGATATCAAGGGAAATGGAACAAAAACATGTTGGCAGATTACTGCTGGTTACTAAAGAGAGAAGTTCCGACTACTCCTCACACACGAAAAGCAAGGCGAAGATGTTTCTTATACTAAGGTAGGACATTATAAAATTGAAACAGTAGAATTACCATTCTCAGTATGTTATGAGGCTTAATGGGTGGTAAATTTTGGTCCATTTGGCTGTGTTTTTCAACAGATCTGTTAACACAATACACTACATATCGTTATATTATGTTCATAAGTATACCAGTGTAAGGAGTGTTCAGATGGGTGAAAATAATAATAAAGAAGCATTCTTGACATGTGATAATAGTAATCTTGCATGTACACATGCTACATATTTATCAAATTTTCATTTTGAATTTGCACCTGATGTGACAGGGGAAAACTGACTTCAGTTCCGGAATCAGCATGCCAGAAATATAAAAGATCACTATGTAAACTTCATGCAATGATTGGAAAGTTTGAATTCGCAGGTCAGTGTTACCACACTTGTCTGAGTAAATTAGAGTAAGTCCATAATGAAAAAATATGCTTAGACTTTATCTGTTTCAGGAAAAGTTACCAGTTTCCCTGTTTTTTCGAAGATGTTGACATCTATATAATACAAAAAAGAATTGGAAATAGAAAGATCACAGAATGTGGTAACACGCTACAATGATTAAATGTTTCAATGGACTGCGGCAAATAAGGCATAAGAACATTCCACTTCCCATAGTCTTATTAAGTGAAAGGACACACACACACATATATAATATATATATATCTCTTTCTTTGGAATGTGTATACTGATTTGAATTTCTTTTCCTTGTCACCTAGGGTTACCATATTTATAAGTTTAGTTATAGTCTGTGTGCGCACATTTAGCTTAACTGTAAAGTGTGGCCCACGCATAAAATGAGTCCTCCTTGCCTGATCACCAAGATAAGACTAATTTTAGAGCAGGCAGTGGGAATATCAACCACACCTTACTATTCATTATACTGTTTCCTTCTTTGACATGTATCGCGCCTTGTGATCTATTGTATTATTGAGCAACTCATCTCTATGTAGACAGATTGCGACTCTCACTCTCAGGTGTCATTCTTCATTTCTGCCTAGTCTTGTCCTTTTTATCTGCCCTCTTGTTTATTCTTGTTGTTTTGAGAAAGGAAATGGTGACTGAGGTTTCTGACATGGCTTCTCTATCCTATAAAAAATACTTTAATCATTTTAAATAGGGTATTGTCAATCTCTCGGTTCTTTCGAGAGACTTCTTGTTCTTATTATCCATCCAGTAATTATTTTCCTTTACTTATTATTTTGCTATTTTTGGTCCTCTCAAGACTTGCCATGGTTGCTTTTAAGTGTTTTCTGGGGTTACAGATTTGCTCTACTTTAATTTTATTGCAGTTGTTTCTCAATGATCTTATATTCTCGTACATCTGCCAATTTTTATGTTTTGTTCAGAAACCAAGGGAAGTATAGATCCCATTATGTTTTCTGTTTAGTTTGATTGGTTCGTGTGTACGTATACATGTGTGGGGACCTATTTTGTATACGCATGGGCATTCTATATTTTGATTGATCCCAACACCCTTTGGTGTTTTTTTTTTTTGCTTGTCCGCTCTGTACTATTCATGTTCACTCTTGGTGTGTGGTATGGATGTGTACTGATAACGAAGGTTTTGACTGCGTGATACGTTGTTGCTGGTGAGATGTATGTTTTCCCTGTTGGCCTGGTTCTGTGTTTGTTTTACCAGACCGGATTCAGAAGCAAATTGGTTGTTTTGATTATATTCGTTGTGAACTATTATGACATGCTTTACCGGCTTGTCCCTCCGCTGTACGTTTCTGTGAGTTGATTTCTGTATGTGTTTGTGTGAATGAGTTGATATCTGGATCTACATTGCTTTTTCGGGTGTCCAATTTTCGGTATCTTTAGTTATTTCATTCTTGTTTCTGCCTTCCCCAGCCATTCTCTCGTTTTATTTTTGGCTCTGCGATCTTTTAACTTAATTTGTATTTTGAAGGTAACCGTGGAAATTTTATATTTGTTGTTTTCTCCATGTATGTATTCTATGCGTACTTCCTTGCCTCACCCCCCTACCCTCACCTTACTTCTTACTTGATAATATGTTTTCTTTGTGCCTGAAGGATAATAGATTTTCTCTTTGGGAATTATTGTCGCCACAAATAAAAGAGAGGTAATGTGGTAAAAAGGAGGAAGACACTTTGATTTGAGGTCACTTCATTGACCCAAAATATAAAGTTAGAATACTCTAATACCCTGTTGTAATAGCCCTTTTCTGCATGAGGAAGGTGACTTCCTAATTTGGTAGCATTCATATTTCATTCTGATAATATTGTAAAAAAAAAAAAAAGGAGAGCCTGATGTGGCTCAGCCATACATATCCTGATGTACCTGTATGTTATACATAAATAACGTACCCCTTTGTATTCTTTTCTTCTCTATTATGAGGGTAAAGCAATTTTTATTAAGCGTTTCCTTTTCATTTGAATAAACTCCCTTTTACTTATGATTATCCCTGTCTTAATATATGTGTATCGATTTCTGTGTTGCTTCCTATATTTGGTCTATTGGTATCGGAAGCCAAGTTCAGCTACTGAATGTATCCTGTCAGTTTCGATCACGATCTACTTTTATCGTCCTTCTGCATCACTTTGCTATCTCTATTTATGTAGGGGGGATTGAATTCAATCTTCTTTAAGAAGAAAGATTTAGTGATGGGCAGTCTGATTCTGGGTCTCAAGATTTCTCAAGACTAGTGCAGGCACTGTTTGTTCAAAAATTTTAGAGAGATCTCAAGAACCTTGTCCCCACATTGTGTGGCGAGCAGCGTGTTGTAGGCCTACACGTAGCCGGAGGTGAATGCTGTTTATGCCAAGTATGTGAATAGCCAACTACGGGCCTTCTCCAGTCAGTAATTACTAGTGATGGGCAACGCTCTCGCTCGAGACTGACGTCGCAGATCTCGAGACTCTCACGAGAATCTCGAGACCGATCCCCCTGTAGTGTAAGCTGTGCGACGTACCAGTAACTACGACTGTAAACTTGATAGTATATCATTGGCAGTTATTGCGTGAAATAACGTTTTCATATGAAAACGTGTGAGCCAATACATTTTGTCAAAAGCCTGGAAAAGTACTGCATGTTCAACTGTGAACCCCTTATCACCATTAACAAAAGTGAAAACCGAATATCAGTATCTTAAACTGTTCATGGCTCATTTGAGGTGGACATCTTAGTTGAATAACCCTACATAATTTGTGAATAACTGTAGATAGGATGTACACCTACTTGGATACTAGAGGCATGCATTATTCGAACATGAGACGGGGAGATGTGCTTTGCTACATATGCAACCCCCATTACACATGAGTGGAACGTGTAATCTAAAATGCTCGACTTCGTTGCAATTCTTTCAGCAGGGGTGATGGGCAACGCTCTCGAGACCGATTCTCATGTGCTGCGAGCTATGCGACGTGACGTCCCAGTAACTACAAGCAGCAGCTCTCATATGGACACGTGTGTGACGATAAATTTTGTCAAAAGCCTAGGAAAGCACTGCATGTTGAACTATGAGCTCCTTAATACCATTAACGAAAGTGAAGACAGAATGCCAGTATCTTAAACTGTTCACCAGTTATTTCAGGTAGACTTCTTAACTGAATGACCCATATAATTTGTTAATAACTGTTATTAGGATGTACTGTAAACCTACCTGGATGCCTCACAATCGTTGTCGGCAGGGTAGCTTCTTGTGATTCAGACCGGGCTGGAGGTGTTCTGTGACTATTCCTCTTCATTTATATTATGTATTGGATCATCCCAGAAGTATTCCTGCCGATGTATTTTACTTCTTTTGAATAAACAACACAGCGGGCTGTGCTATGTAGCATCTTTTCAAAATAACCGACATCCACGACTTATGTTGCGTTTCGGACATCGTCTTCAAGTTGTAGCATACAACTAGTACAATTTCACATTGCACCCTCATATCGAAGTACCTAATTATGACAGGAATATTCAATAACATTGTAAGGAATTATTTCCTTCGTCACCAAAATATCGGTAAGCACAAGCAGTGGTCATAATATGATATTGAATGTGGGGTCTGATAACGATGTACGCCTACTTGTCAAAAGAATTGGAGCAAACTCAAGCATTTTAGATTATACATTCCACTCATGCATAATGGTGGTGGCATATGCAGCAGGGCGCATCTTGCCTCGTCTCGAGTTCGAATAATGCGCACCTCGAGTATCCAGGTAGGTGTACCTAAAGTAGCCGTCAATGCCTGTACTTCGCCTTTTCATTCGTATACTTACCACTGCATACAATGCCAAAATGCGTATCCTTTATAATTATGTTATACTGCGTCAAAATAGACCTCGGTAGATGTGAACGCCCTAGTCGCTTGTTGACACGTATTTACGAAATGGAGAAGGCCCATGGTTAGCCGGCCCCGTGGTGTAGGGGTAGCGTGCCTGCCTCTCACCTATAGGCCCCGGGTTCGATTCCCGGCCAGGTCAAGGATTTTTACCTGGACCTGAGGGCTGGTTCGAGGTCCACTCAGCCTACGTGATTAGAATTGAGGAGCTATCTGACGGTGAGATAGCGGCCCCGGTCTAGAAAGCCAAGAATAACGGCCGAGAGGATTCGTCGTGCTGACCACACGACACCTCGTAATCTGCAGGTCTTCGGGCTGAGCAGCGGTCGCTTGGTAGGCCAAGGCCCTTCAAGGGCTGTAGTGCCATGGGGTTTGGTTTGGTTTGGTAGAAGGCCCATGGTTGGCTATTCGCATACTCAGCACAAACAACATTCAACTCCAACTACCTGTAGGCCTACGGCACGCTGCTCGCCGCACAGTGCAGGGACAATGTTCTTGAGATCTTTCGAAATTTATCGCGAGAAATAGTGCCTGCGCTAGTCTCGAGAAATCACGAGAAATCTCGAGACCTAGTCTCAGACTGCCCATCACTAGTAATTACCTGTCAACATGCAACTAGGCTGTTCATTTCTTTCATTTCCTCCAAAGTCTATTTTGATGCATTATAAAGGATACGCATTCTGGCATTGTATGCAGTGGTAAGTACAAGTGAGCAGTCTAAGCACAGAAACTGACGGCTACTACAGAAATTTCGAGACCGCGTATCAGACTGCCCATCACTAACTATTCAAACAACATAAAAGCGGATCAGCAGTTTCATTTGTCCATGCTCTGCACAGGGTGTGTGAAAACACCTATATATTGTATCCCAATGCGGGCAGTCTCTGAGGGTCGTGTACTCTGCACATAATTACAAAAGTTTTAGATGAACGCTTTCATCAATAAAAATCCTTCAGAATCTATTAAAGAACAGCAGTTTAAGAAACAAACTGGGATACATTTCTGGTAATACGAGTTTCTTGTGCATCTCCATTAAAAATAACATTAATGATAATCCATTTGTTGTTAAAATTAAAGAAGATTTTAAATAAGTTTGTCAGTCCTAAATTTATACTGCTGAACTCCAAGACGCAAACATTAGGAGAACAGTACCGAAAGACCTAAGTGAAGAGCCATCCAACCAGACAGTAATGCTGAGACATTGAAACAATTTGGACTCTATTCAAAACAACTGTATTGGATACAGGAAATCATTATTTAATGCAAGACAAGCGAGTATAAAAAGCACATGGATGACTGATGAAATACTTTATCTGTACTGTACTGTACTGGATACAGGAAATCGTTATCTAATGCAAGTAGAGCAAGTTAGAAAAAGCACATGGATGACTGATGAAATCCTTGATTTGATGGATAAACGGAGGATGGTAAAGAACAAGAACTGGGATAAGTATAAAGAACTCGACCAATATCTGCCAGATGATTAGAAGGGCAAAAACTGAATGGCTGGGTAATCAGTGTAAGGACACAGAAGAATGTGAATCTAAGCACGACACTTTTAACATGTACAAAAATGTTAAAGAAGCTGCAGGGTTACATACCAGGAGGACAAATGGGCTGTTATATGTGTGCGTGCATATGTAAAGAGACCACATGTCGGGTATTGAGATAAAGGTACTGTCGTGTTCCATAATATGTAACTAATATCATGTAATTGAACTGAATGCCTCCGAAAGAAATTAAGGCCTTAAATTAGCATGTAATGTTGCAACATAAGATTTCATAACTTTTCAGTAGAGCTGTTTAAAAATTTGTTTACACTGTGACACAAATAACTACTAAACTATTTGCAAGTTACGGTATTCTGACAGAATTTTTTAAACAAACTACCAACAGATATTATTTACGGTATAATTTTTTCGTGAAAATCTATCTATCGATGCTAGGTCTGAGGTTTTATGACTTGCAGAAAGTCACTGAAGACAACTAATTGCAACACTACTGCACTGCTGTTCTTTCCTGCCATAACTCTCCACATGAGGTACCTCATTAAGATGTTTTCATAATGCCCAAAACAGTTATCATAATGGAATTCTAAATGTCCTTGAGGTTTGATGACTTGCGGTAGGTCACTGAAGTCAGGCGATGAATCTGCTGAAAGGATGGTATAAGGTACTTGATTAGAAACTATGGATTTCTTTGTCAACACTACACCAGGTTGTTCTTTCATACCCACAAAGTGATGTATCTGGGTTATTTGTGGAATATTTTTCATTCCAGCACAGAACTTGTTTTGCCGGTCACAAGTAGGAATTGCTACATTTCTGGATTCTGTGTCAACAGCGACAAGAACAATACAGCTAGAAACCTGACAGTTTTTACGAGCGACATTATTTCATCTTCAATAACTTCACTTTCATTTTTCCGGAATGGTCTCTTAAAACAACCAAAATACAAATCAGGTTGAAATTTCGTGTGTCCCACTGGCAAAAATGAAATTTTGCAACTGCTGTTCTTTCCTGCCATAACTCTCCATATGAGGTATCTCATTAAGATTTTTTCACAATGCCCAACACAGTTATCAGCATGGAATGCTCCTCACCTAATGAAAAATTTTCCAAGATGGGATGTACAAGGGATAAGACAGTATTTACTCCTTTACCTGCAATACAAGCTTCTGGAATAATGTACAAAACAATTTTGTTAAGTAATTTACATGCTACACCAAGGAGACCCACTTTGTAGCCTGTAAGAAAGAAAATGGGTCCAACTTGTTGTGGATCGTACGGTAAGTGCACCTGTTGGGCAAAATCAAAACTATAATGCATTGTGCCTTTATATGTATTGCAGCTATGAGGCCCAAGAGACACAGGAGTTCCCAGTTGTCTAATCTCTTCTCTACAATTGTCTGTGGTGTTTTATAAGCAGTCCGCTCTGCTTGGGCGTGATTAAAATGTTGTACAGCCTTCTCTAGGATGTTTATGAAACCTATTACCTTTAAGATAAGATATCCGAGTCATATTATCTTATGTTCACGCATCTATGAGCACGAGCGAGTAAGTGAGTGGATCCTCCCTTACGATGAGAAAAGTGGCCCTTTTCTTAGTATTAAATAAACCTCATGTTTTAGCAGTGATTATTGTCAGAGGGCTTTTAAATTCGCGCATTGAGTAGATGACTGTCTAAGCAATACATAGGTATCAAAAACAAAAATTTGACATTTTACTCCCTTCAGTGGTTTTCTACAATTATTTCGTGAACTGTTGAGCGAGAAGTGACCCCTTTTCTTATGCACGCACACATGTAACAATCAAGGGGTCATCATCGAACATGAAGAAAAACGGAACAACCGGAAAAACTATGGGCCTGATCTTTTCGATGATAATAGGGAACCATGTCCTTCTGTTTATGATACAGATGAAGGACCATTAATAACCCGCCAGGAAGTACAGTAGAATATGCACTCAAGAACTGCAAAAGCATAAAAGCACCTGGACCTGATGGTATACTTATAGAAATACTAAAAATTCTTTAAGAAGACTGGATATCCTGATAGAGCTACAGTGGAACCTCGATATCTCAGATCATCTCTGGAGCTAAGTTTTATTTCGAGTTATCGAAATTTCAAGATATAGAGACTACCGTTTTTGAGCATGTTAACACATAATTGAATCATATATATCTACGGGCTTATACTGGATACATTATTTGTAACAGTATTTAAACATGTACAAAACTCTTTTTTACGGCATACTTTAATTGTAATTCTTATTATAGTAACTTTTTAGAAGATAGGATACAGTAGGGTTGGGCAGACCGGAACATTCAGTTGTTCCGCAACATTAGGAGCTTGGAGGCGGAGCGTTTCGGTACAGAGTGCCGCCACATGGGACGCGGGACTGTAACTGCATAGTAGAGAGAGAGAGGCAACATGACATGCTCCGCGTCAGCTGGAATGTGCCTGTAACGAACGTGCTGTGTCGAAGGCGGCACTAGATAAACTAGTTGGCCTTGGCTGTGTGCAGTGGGCACTTCGGACGCGGGGCTGTAACTACGCACTGCGCAGTAGAGAGAACTTCGAGAGACAACATTACATGCTTCGGGCCAGCGGAACTATGCCTGTATCAGTGTATCGAACGTGCTGTGTGTAGTTTCTAATGGCCATGGCTAGCATAAAGCTGCACGAAACGCGAACGAACAGTTGGAACACTGAAATTCGCGCACAATAATCTCGTTTAAAGGCTGGGTTTAGGTTAAGATTTTTTCGGTCAATACGAAATACAGATAACACAGTTACAATGGCAGTACAGGTGTTTAAAAGTAACTAATCCAAGGATATTTCCACCAGTTGAATGTATCGGCAGGTATTGTAATTAGGGCCAGGATAAAACTTCACGGCACGTGAAAAACCAGTCGAAAATCTGAAATATGCACCCAGAAATATCATGTCTAAAATGTTTTTAGGATAAGAATGTCTTCATTCATTCTGAAATACACCTGTCATAATTACACTGGAAGTAGATGTGTTTACAAATGTCACAATGTTATTTTAACTAATTAAACATATACTCGCACAATTAAAAAGATATTTACCGAGCTCGATAGCTGCAGTCGCTTAAGTGCGGCCAGTATCCAGTATTCGGGAGATAGTAGGTTCGAACCCCACTGTCGGCAGCCCAGAAAATGGTTTTCCGTGGTTTCCCATTTTCACACCAGGCTGTACCTTAAGGCCACGGCCGCTTCCTTCCCACTCTTAGCCCTTCCCTGTCCCATCGTCGCCATAAGACCTATCTATGTCGGTGCGATGTAAAGCCACTAGCAAAATATATATATATATATTCGTCAGTACTGGTACCCTATTTACGTACACGATATTAAAGCAGAACACTAAAATACAAATTAAACAGTATATACTACACAAGGAGAACACAAAAATAAAAATTAAACACTATATTATACTGCACTAGGAGAACACGAAAATAAAAATCAAACACTATATTATACTGTACTAGGAGAACACGAAAATAAAAATTAAACACTATATTATACTGTACTAGGAGAACACGAAAATAAAAATTAAACACTGTACAAGGAGAACGCGAAAATAAAAATTAAACACTACATACTATACAAGGAGAGCACGAAAATAAAAATTAAGTGAAACTACCGACAAATGTTAATCTTCCAATAGGCTACAACACTTTAAATGGTGCTCAAAATGTTCACGGCATATTTGCATTCAGGAACATGATTTTAGAAACTTTGTCACTTTTTAGACGTGTACGGTTTTCGGTGATGGTCTGTCCCTGCTTTGAGAACACTCGTTCACAGGGAACTGATGTCGCCATAATGCAAAGTCTCTTCTTCATTAAGTCGTAGAGGGCTGGCAAGGTATCTTTATTGTCGTTCCACCATTGAAGAGGATTCTCTATCCTATGCAGAAGAGGCATATTTAAATACTTGTCCATCTGTATGATACTTGCCGCTTTTGGATTAACAGTTGGCGCTTGAACGAGCTCTTCAACGGCTGCATCAAAGTTTTTCCACAGTATGCTCGAAAATGATACTGTAGACCCATATGCCTGATTCTCATTTGATGAGGGCTCTCGTGTTCCACCTGTTGTGTTAACAGCTGTCTGTTGGTGTGCAGTGCCAATAACGGTAGCGGCATCATTAATAAGTTTTTCCTTTATTTCTTTAAGTTTGCTTCCATCCTTCATAAAATCATACGTCTTAAATCGTGGATCTAAAAGTGTTGCTTCCCACATTATATTTATATTGTGGTACTTATTGCAAATTTTACTTGTCAGTTCTTCACATATCTTGCCAAGGAGTCGAGAAATGGCTGGACTGTCATATCCCATCTCTCGCAGCTGTTGGTAGTGAGTTCGAAGGTTCCTATTCAATCCAATTTTTGAAAGGGTAACGTGCTTTTCACTGCTGACTTCCCTCGTCATTTCATCGAAGCACCGAAGAATTTCAACTGATTTCTCAATTATGTACCAGTCTTCATTGTTTAAAACTTCCACAGAAATATTGTTCATTATTGCAAGAGTACTTTGTAGTGGTTCTTTGGTCTGAATCAGTCTATTTATCATCTCGTATGTCGAGTTCCACCGTGTTGGACAGTCCTGCTTTAGAGTCAGAACAGGATAACCCATCTGTTTTTGAATGCTGTGAAGTTTCTCCAAGGATTGTGGGCTCCTTTTAAAGAATTCGACAGTACGTTTTACCTTCTCTCTCGTTGGCTTTATTTCTTCCAGGCTTGATTGTGCTACTAGATTCAAACTATGCGCTAAACACGGAACGTGCCACCAGTTGCACTTCTGAACCGCACTAACCATATTTGAAGCATTATCTGTTGTGCAGGCCACGATTTTGTCCTGAAGATCCCATTCTATTACCACTTTCTTGAGTTCTTCAGCAATGTTGTCTGCTGTGTGTCTTCCTACAAACTTTGAGCAGGACAGAAGCTTTGAAGAGAGTGTGCCATCACTTTTACATATGAAATGAGCGGTAACTGCTATATAGTTTTCATTTTTCAATGAAGTCCACCCATCTGTTGTAAGGGCTACATATGAAGCATTTTCTGACATGTTAGCCTTGACATCTTGCAATGTTGTGTCAGAGTTTATTCAAGAGACTATTCGAAAGTGTTTTACGGCTTGGGATACTATAATTAGAATTCAACATCGATAAAAACTTCTGAAACTCCTCAGCCTCAACTATATTGAAAGGTAAAATATCTTTTGCAATCCATTTCAACAACTGTTCGTCAAGTTTCTCTTAGTTGTTGACATAGGCCTGGATGAATAGGCTTGTATTCTATTTTGTTTCAATCTTTGTACCTTCCCTCTGCTTCATGTGCTTAACTCGAGTGTATGATCGGACGTACCTGTTGTAGTAGTAGCAGTAGTAGTGTTGGTGGTAGATGATGATGAAACAGCTTGCATTAGCGACACAGGAAGATAGGTTTGTCCAGTTATTACTTGAACAGATGTGGCAGGCACAGGACTTGAAGCTTCAGTTGTTGCGTTTTCGTCTTCTGAGTCATGATGCACCGATAAGAACCTACTTTGATAAATGTCTGTTGTGGGATGTTTAAGTCTGAAATGTCTCGTCATTGTGCCGGTTGAAGATCCCTTTGCACACAAAATAGAAAAACATATATTGCATTTCACTCTGTCCGGTTTTATTCCAGTAAAAAAGTTCCAAACAGGACTCCGGTGCGACATCATGGAAAGTTTACCGTCTTTTGTACGGTGTATATTCCTAGGCTTCAATGAAAACACACTTATAGAACAGTTGAACACAAAACAGAACACATTAAGTTATTCGCATGTACCGATTTACTACCGAAGGCCAGTGGCAGGCTGCAACGGAACTCACAGAACAAAGAGAATATGACAGAACACGGAACACTCCAACACGAGCAGCACGTAACGGGACTGGCGGCGGCACGGGCACACTGCACTTCCGTCTAGCGCCTGACACTCAGGAGCCGTCATGAGCCGTCATCGGCTATATCCGCTGTCACTTGACTCATGGTGCCGAATGCATTGTGTCGTCACAGGTCCCGCTTACCTTTGATTACTTGCGAATCTTGAAGTGAAACCAATTAAACTAGTGTATTATTTAATTGTAAAATAGCCAAGTATAACTTCGTGTGCCCAGTATGTTGTACCCGTACTTCCTTTTATTATACACAAGACTTTCTTTATTTTATTTCTTATAGTGTAAGCATTCTCGAAGATCCCGCGTGAAAAGATGCTTTCAATCAGTTAACTGTAGCTTGCGGTAATGAGGTGAAGTTTGTTAAAACGTGGACTTGAGTTTCTTTCTTTCAGAATGTTCAGTGAAATCATTACTTAAGCTAGTGAAGTCTATTATTTAATTCTCTAATAGTTGTGAATAACTTGGTGGGCTCAGTATGTCAGAATGTTCTACATCCTTTAATTATAGGAAAACTTGAATTATCATTTTAAGACGAAACATTCAGGTGAAGAAGTGATATTTACATGTCACTACTTCACCTACAATATGACATGGTCTTCCATCATAACGATATAAATATGATAATATTTGTAAGTAGATGTAAGCGTTTCATATTCATATTAGCGACTTAGTTTCTCTTTAAGGTGTTAGAAATAATTAATGTGTACCAAGTAGCATTAGAACAGATTACAAATTGAGCACGCGATAGCATTGTGAGCGTTCAATTATATCACTGAGCCTGTAATTCTGTTCACAGTACACTCTGAACTCGAGGAAAGTGAAAATCATAAGTTCTGAAAAGCTCAAGCAGAGGGAGAGTGTGGTGGCTAAATATCCTGGTACGACGATCATGCACGATAAAAATGAAATGTCGTATGGCTTTTAGTGCCGGGAGATCCCAGGACGGGTTCGGCTCGCCAGGTGCAGGTCTTTTGATTTGACTCCCGTAGGCGACCTGCGCGTCGTGATGAGGATGAAATGATAATGAAGACAATACATACACCCAGCCCCCGTGCCAGAGAAATTAACCAATGATGGTTAAAATTCCAGACCCTGCCGGGAATCGAACCCGGGACCCCTGTGACCAAAGGCCAGCACGCTAACTTAGCCGATGACGGCTCCTGAGTGTCAGGCGCTAGAACAAAAGTGCACACTGCCGGTATCGACAGTCAGCTAGTAGGCGAAGGGGAAGGGTGCTTCTGACGGGATAGCAAGTCAATATCTCGGTCTCGCTTGAGAATGTTTCGGAGCAATTGACACTCCGTGTTCCGAAACAGCGGAATATAACGGTGCACCGGCACAGTGTCCCGAAACAGGGACATAGTGCCCAACCCTAGGATACAGCACATACAGTAGTGAAACAATAATCATACCTCGGTTAACACCTTTGGAAAAAATCTTTTAAGTCTCTTCTGTTTGCTACTGTTAACCTTTCCTCCCTTCACACTGAAACTCATCAATACCACGCAGACAAGATTCGTAAATGGAGCTTGTCATCTGCGACTTCAGGGGTCGCTTTCATAGGTGACCGGTAATTAATTCACACCCAAGAAACAGTGAGGCTCCGCTGATTTTCTGATCACTAGAAGTTTTAGTTTTTTTTATTCCCGTCATATTAGTTCCCAGCGTCACTGTAAGCCTTCTTTACTTGTTAACTGTTCTTCACAAACCACAAATGCCATATTGCACAGTTAATGTTGCACAAAATTTGAGTTTCAGAGTATTTTTTGCTTCAAGGGAGGGAATGTTTGCTTCAAGAAATCGAGAAATTCATGTAACCGAATTTCGAGTAATAGAGAAATAAAAACACGTGAATAGGACAAATGGCCGGGAAATTTAAGTTACTTCAAGATACTGAAAATTCAAGTAATGGAGGTTCGACTGTATTAAATCTGATATGCACCAATGGATCAATCCTTTCTGATTGGTTGCATCAACTTTCATCCTTATTCCAAAGAAAACTGGCTAAATCTCATGGAGATTACAGAATCATAAGGCTAATGAGCCATGTTCTCAAAATCTTCCTAAAAGTAATACATGCAAGAATATATAGCGAATGTGAATTCTACAGAGGTAGCACCCAGTTTGGTTTCCATAATGGATTTGGCACCAGAGAGGCATTGCTGGGGATGAATTTTTTGGTACAAAGATGCATAGATACGTCTGTGGATGTATATGCTTGTTTTATCAATTATGAAAAAGCTTTTGACCATGTGAAACATGAAACATTATTGCATATCCTACATGATATTGGCATGGACGGTAGAGATATCTGAATTATTGCCAACCTGTATTGGAATCAGACAGCATCAGTTAAGGTCGACAGCACCAACACTTGTGCTATTGAAATAAAGCAAGGCTGTGTTCTATCCCTGCTCCTCTTCAATATTTACTCTGAAAGGGTATTTTCTGAAGCACCAGAAGGAAAACAGGAGGGCATAATTACAAGGGTAATCCCAAAAATAAGATCTATTTTTTTTTTAAATGCAGAACTCCATTTATGTGGCTGTTGGTCACAATATTATGAAGTGTGTTTCCCGCGCTCACATTTAAACATGCGCACGCTGCACTGAGGCACTCAGTCTTAGCTTGGCAGTCGGTGAGAATGGAGCTCCAATTGGATGTTACCGCCAAGTGTGATGTGTGCACAGTCATTCGGTTTTTGAATGCAAAAGGTACTGAACCAACTGAAATCCATCGCCAATTGACGTAAGTGTATGGTGAGTCGTGCAAGGATGTCAAAAATGTTTGTAAGTGGTGTAGAGAGTTTGCAGCCGGTTGGACTGAAATTCACGACGACCAAACAAAGGAGCTGGAGACCGTCAATTTCCGTCGAGACAGTCGTGAAGGTTGAGCAAATCGTGCGTGAAGATCGGCAATTCACCCTGGATGATCTCTGCACTTTGCTTCCTGAGGTTTCCCGAAGCGCCGCTCACAACTTCCTGAACAGCATGGCGGTGAGCTGGTATGACATGGGCATACAACTGTCACAGCGACTACAAAAATGCATCGACCAAAATGGTGATTATGTAGAAAAATAGGTAAATGTTCAAGGTGTAAAATTATGTAAACCATTGTAGAAATAAACAGGTCTATGTATTTATAAAAAAAATATAGGAAACCTTAATTTCGGGATAACCTTCGTATTAACAGGATCACAATAAATTGATAGACCACCACTGATTAAATGGTATTTGAAATAAAATATTTTGAACTTTTTAGCACACATTTATAACACAAACTATTTTTAAAATATTTAGCACCTAAAAGTAATTTCCCTAACCATAATCCAGGACTCTCATAGAAATTTTACAACTGGCTGGTATTGTTTCCCACCCTTAAATCTACAGTAGGATTTATGGCAACCATGTACCAGGAAATTATCCTTTGAAGAATTTTTGTTATGTGCTGTAGTGTCTAGACTGCTCCACAAGTCACATTGTCTCAACAGAAACCAGTTATGCTTTAGATGTTTGCACATTGATCAGTATGGCATTGGTTTAGCTAGTGATGGACAGTCTGAGACGGGGTCTCGAGATTTCTTGAGTTTTTTCGATACTAACGCAGGCACTGTTTCTCACGAGAAATTTCGAGAGAGCTGTTCTCACATTGTGTGGTGAGCAGTATGTCGTAGGCCTACAGGTAGACGGAGATGAATGTTGTTTGTGCCGAGTATGCGAATAGCCAACTATGGGCTTTCTCCATTCTGTAAATACGTGTTAACAAGCGACTAGGGTGTTCATTTCTTTCATTTCTACCAAGGTCTGTTTTGATGCAATATAATGTAATTATAAAGGATATGCATTCTGGCATTGCATGCAATAGTAAGTACACAAATGAGTAGGCTAAGTACTAGGTACACCTACCTGGATACTGAAGTATGCATTATTCAAACTCGAGATGGGGCAAGATGCACTTTGCTGTATATGCAACCACCATTACACGAGTGGAATGTGTAATCTAAAATGACCGAGTTTGTTCCGATTATTTTGACAGGTAGGTTTACATCTTTGAATTGATTATTTTAACCATTACCGGTATGGTTCAATCTTGTCCACATTGACTTACATTCTATTTCTATTAAACACTTTTCCACCTTGTCAACACTTCACATTTCATTATAATTACCTAATGTACATGTTTCGAAAACTCAACTGCTCTCTTCCTCAGCGGTGCAAAACATCAAACAAACATCCTTGGACTTGACACATTTGTACAATAGAGTCATCAACAAAACAAATTATACATAAATCTTGAAGTTGTTAAAATATCTCTTTAGTGTCTTAACTGTTCACTTACACTTACTATGTCATTTAGTAAAAACTTTAAAAATAGAATAATTTTCAAATCATAAAATGAATAAAACCTATTAAGTTAGTCATTATATACTAAAATCCGAAATGCTGTCTGCTCTGTTCCTGAAAACTTCACCTTTCCTTACATCCTTATTTACACCTAAAAAAGAAAAAAAACCCCATTACATTAAAATTTCTAATCCGTAATTCAAATATCTTATTTGTGTATTTTATTTAAAAAATTGTCAATTAAGTTACTGCTACAGTTCTAAGACCATTCATATAAATCGGAATTTCTCCTGTTAATCTCGCCTAACCATGTGAGCCATTTTTAACTATCGTTCCTTTAAAATAACCATCAAACCAACTTTAGAGACACTTTTTACGAAAAAGATGACAACTTAGATGACTAAGGAATTTTATTTTTTACTTTATTCATTTTTTGATTTGGAAATTATTCTACTTTTAAGGTTTTTACTAAATGACATAGTAAGTGTAAGTGAACAGTTTAGACACAAAAGAGATATTTTAACGATTCCAAGATTTATGTATAATTTGTTTTGTTGATGACTGTATTGTACAAATGTGTCAAGTCCAAGAATTTTTCTTTGATGTCTTGCACCACTGAGGAAGACGGCAGTCGAGCTCTCGAAACATGCACGGTAGGTAATTATAATTAAGGGTTTGAACTTCATATTGTTGGTCTGTATTGAACTAAGATAACATATAAATAATGCACAGTAGAGTTTTTCACCTATTCAATACTAAGTTGTATTTACAATATTTACATTACATGGGACTAGTTTCAACCCTACTTGGGGTCATCATCAGCCATATTAAAACATACACAAAATATTTGGCGAAATCCTAGAACATGTTTTCTAGCAGTAAGAGTCTTATCAAAATATAATTTTACAATATGAAGTGTGGTTGAAATGTTGCAAATGAAAATGAACTATTACGTGTGATGTAGGTGAGTAATAATTAATACAAGTACATTATACATGCTAAGAATTCTGGAACAAAAGTACAAATACGGTGCTCTGTGTTAGAATTTATAGACTCGTGGAATTCAGCAGGCCCTGGTGATACACGTAACGGTTTTAATTATAATAAAACGTGAAGTATTGGCAAGGCGGAAAAGTGTTTCATAGAAATTAGGTAGGTGTACATCATTATCAGACCCCACATTTAATATCATATGACCACTGCTTGTTTACCGATATTCTGGTGACAAAGGAAATAATTCCTTACAATATTATAGAGTATTCGCATCACAATTAGGTACTTCGTTATATGATGGTGCAGTGTGTAATTGTGTCTAACTGTACGCGATAACTTTAAGATGATGTCCAAAATGCAACGTAAGTTGTGGATGTAGGTTATTTTGAAGAGATGCCACATAGCACAGCCTGCTGTGTTGTTTATTCAAAAGAAATAAATGCATCAGCATAAATACTTCTGGGATGATCCGGCACTTAAAAACACATATCACTGAAGGGTTATTTATTATTTAGCATGACATTAAAAATAAAAACACACAATCACAAATTAAATGTACAATACACTATGTAGATTACAATTTCACCTTCAAGCTCTGCAGATACTCTATCCCTTTCAGACCGAGTACGCACAATTGTGCGGGTTCGTATTTTAGTTATCCCTGACCGTATTTGATGTTTTTTCGGCGCTACACCGGACTGCAGTGATTGTGCAGGACACGTGGCGTGTATTTCAATTGATTTTAGTATGCGCTTGACCGCCAGGGCGAAGGAAGAAGAGTTTAAAAAGCACAGTTGATCGGCGAGATGGCAGGAAGCAGTAGTGCCGAAAGTAAGTATTTATTTATTGCGTTTATATTAATCTAGAAGCTTTACTGAATACCGGAATATATTCAATGAAGTGTGTACATTGGTTAGTGAACGTAAATTTTGAAGCTACACCATCGTACGTGATACGAGGTTTTGAATTTTGATACGCACAATTTTGTGGGTCCTGTTTTTCGGATGTTAGTTTTTATTTTGTAAAATAAACTATTAATATGTGTATTGAGGAGCATTTTAGTCAGTTCTTGACGTACAAACAAAAATTCACACCTCCAGTTTTCTTTCAGGTCTGAAAGGGATATACAAGAAGGATTTGGGTCAAGAAAGTCTTTTGGGTTACCCTGATAAGCACTCGGGGGTAGTTCCACCATATGACGAACTGTTTGCTTAGGGGCACCACAGCTACATTCTGGGAAGGGAAGTTTGCCCCATTTATAGAAGAAGTCAGTGCACTTTCCATGACCTATCCTGATACAATTGAGGGTTGTCCAGGTTTTGCGAGGTAGGTCAAATCATTTTGGTATTCTTGTAATACAGGGGAATTTCTGATACTTAGCTGGAGCCATGGAAGTCTATTCTTGAATTCAATCCTGCTGCAGGCTGAATTTGTCAACCAGGATTTCGGCAGTCGTTATTGGTGGATTTCTGGACTGAAGTCTGCTGTTCAAAGCGTTGGGTATACCTCCATGAATTGGGAGATTGGAATTCGACAGCTTCTGGTACTCAAGCAGCAAGGCATTCTTTCTCCGTAGGTGAAGTGGAGGAATATGGCTCAGAACTGGTAACCAAGAAGTGGGGGTAGATTTTATGATTCCCGATACAATACGCAAAGTATGATTTAGCTGTGTGTTAACCAGTTTTGTGTAACAGCTGTTCAGCCAGTCTGGAGAGCAATATTCTGCAGCTGAGAAGACAAGGCCAAGGGCTGAAGTTCATAAGATTGAAGCAGAACCCCAGGTGGTGCCACACAGTTTTGTTCCGTGACTGGATTTAACTTTTGTCATCTTCAGATGTTCCTTCAAGGACAGTGTTCTGCCAAGGGTTACTCCGAGGCATTTTGGGTGTCTGTTGTGAGGAAGTCTAGTGTTCTGGAATTTGACATTAAGTTCACGGTGGGCCAGTTTGTTGTTGAGATGGAAACATAAAGACTTCAGTTTTACTCGAACTTGACCTAAGTCTCCACTTACAAATGTACTGATCTAAGGTGGCGAGATCAGCTGTCAGCGTATCTTCGGTGCTGTTACATGTTATGTTACACAACTAAGAATCTAATTATGTAACCACTATAAGTGAAAATATAAGTACTGAATAGGTGGAACAAATTAAAACACTTTTATTATTGTTGAACTGTCTTCGGTGTTGTCCATAGATTTGCCCTGCGTTGCGAATGCCCAGTTATCTGTATAACCAAATGCTTTGGAGGCTGTTTTTGGTAAGTCTGATATATATAAGTTAAACAGCAGAGGTGCTAGTACCAATCCTTGAGGAAGACCGTTATTAAGGATCCCTTGCTTACTTGTCTTGTTTCCCAAAATTACACGAAACTTCCTGTCTATAAGCATGTTTTCGATGAGCTTTGTGATTTTCTTGCAAGGTATTACTCAAAGCAGTCTGTAGACGAGTCCTTGTCTCCATACTGTATTGTAAGCTGCAGTAAGGTCCCCGAACACAACTAAGGTTTTTAGTTGATTTTGAAAACCCGCTTCAATGTGTGTAGTCAGAAAGAGAACCTGGTCTGTGCAACTTCAATTTGGGCGAAAGCCCACTTGTTCAATGCGTAGATGATGAAGAACTACTGAGACGATTCTGTTGTAAAGAAGTCTCTCCAGTAATTTGTAAACCACACTCAGAAGTGCAATTGGGTAGTAGCTTTGAGGATTTACCTGGTTTGAAAATAGTGATGATCTTTGTCTGTTT
This sequence comes from Anabrus simplex, assembly GCF_040414725.1. Taxonomy (NCBI): domain Eukaryota; kingdom Metazoa; phylum Arthropoda; class Insecta; order Orthoptera; family Tettigoniidae; genus Anabrus; species Anabrus simplex. The sequence goes on along the minus strand of NC_090268.1, from coordinate 133,211,975 downwards.
CAGAAGTTGAGAGATGGACCCTGTTTCTAAGATATTGGAGTAGAACTTTGCTAACCAGATCATTGCATACTTCCCAGCATGCACTAAAAATGAGTGAATGCCATCAAAACCAGGGGCTTTTCCTGATTTTACCTCTTTTAAAGCCGTAGCAACTTCCTCTCGAGAGAATGGACAAGAAAATCTGCTGCCCTCAAGACTGTTTTCAAGGCTCCGATTTCCCTTTTGATTGCAGTGGTATGGTCGCGATCTTTCGGAGCATTTAAACTTGACACGATACGAGATGCAACTTTGTTGGGGTTTATAGGAATAGTGTCTTCAGCTACTCGGCTCCCATCTCCTAATTTCCTTAACAAGGACCATGCCTTCCTGCTTGAATGTTTAAAGTGGAGGTTTTCAACTGTTTCTATCCATTTCTGTCAGCAAGCAGTGTCTAGGCTGTGTAATAATTGATCAGCTGTGTTCCTGTCTCCAGTTGTTTGGAATTCTTGATACAGTTCTTCACTAGCTTCGCTCCATCCAGGAATATATTCCTTTCGATAACCCCTAGGTATAAACTTCTTTGCTGTGCTTTTTACGGCACTTGTGAATCTCTCATAGTTGTCACTTGTTGGGGGAATCCATCCCAATACCTTATCAAGCTGTTCAGTAAAGGCGGGCCAATTTGCCTTTTGAAAGTTCCAGCATGGATGAGGAATAGTTGAAACAATAGGGACTTTTACTCCGATCTCTATCACAACTGGCCGGTGCTGGCTATGAGGAAAGCTGGAGAGAACTTTTCGCGTAACTGGAACGGGAGTGCAGTTGTTAGTAGACACAAAACACAAATCAGGATTAGACTCTCGCCCCCATGCTGCTGATCTAAAAGTGCAGAGATCTTTAGCATCATAAATAAGATGGAGGTTGTGATCCTCAGCTCGTGAAACCAAAGATTCCCCGTTCTCATCACTAGAAGTGTATCTCCATTGTTCATGATGACTGTTAAAATCTTCGGATGTGGCTGGTGTTGGAGAACACTAGGGGCCATTGCTCAGCTGGAGTTTTATACACATTAGTGACTGTAATATCTCCTATTTAGGTGATCACAGAGTGGATGATTCGGCAATACTTGTAGTGCACAGGGAGGCATTTTCAACAGCGTGTCTTACATATGTTGCAACCCTGTATGCATGATGGAATGTAGCTTCTACAAGATCACAGCCAGAATTTTTCCTCTATAGAGTGCAGCTCCTCTTCATCTGCTGCACGAGTTTCCTGGATAACAATCAAGTCAATATTTTTATCGAGGGATATTCTCGATAGCAGCTTGCCCTCAGCTCGACTCATTCCTTCTATGTTGAGTTGGAGAATTCTGATCATTGGTCCTAGATTTCTACATAGCGGGCCCTTAGAAGGACCATTTCCATTAGATTTTCTCATTATGATGAGTTCTAAACCAGATCACTTGGATTATCTGGTTGTCGAATGCTGACGTTCAGTTCGGTAATGGAAAAATATTTTCCAACTACCTTAGCAGGGACACCACAGGTCGAATGTGTAGTCAACAGTACTATATTACTGCATGTCCAACAACAAAACTACTCAATATCTTTTAATGAGATTAGTACCAAGAAAACTATTGACACATAATATTTTGATGTTAATCATCCAACATTCTTAACCATATGAACTTACAAGAAAAACAATATACATCAATATACAAGGTGCGGTTCGCCTATATCAGCGTTTAATGGACTCCCTTACATCAATAGCACAGAACATCCTGCTGAGTCAAGCAGTTTGTCTCCTTACTTCCAGCCCAAAATTTGCAATATTTTTTAACACTACTCTTATCGGAAATCACCTTGGACGAGTCATGCTGCTTTCCTATGGATCTTTTCCAGTTCTCAGGTCAAGTAATCCTGATGTTGGTCCCATACATACAAACCCATACTCTAACTGGTGTCATATCAAAGATTTATATGCCCTCTCTTTACATGTTTACTACAATGCCTAAAAACATTCAACCATATCAAGAGAGCTGTAACCTTTATTTTAAACCTTAATGTGATTGCCGCATTGAAGATGTTTCTTCATATTAAAACCTACAAATTTACAGTGATCCACGTGAGGTACTTTCACTCCATTAACATAGTAATTAAAACTGAGAGGACTTTTCCTCTCAATGAAAAATACAGTACAACTCGACTTTTCATCCTGTTTACCATCGTACCATTGTCTGCTGTCCGATCTCGCAACATTGTCAAGGTCTTGATTTTGCACTGGCACGGTGATGTACACACTCACTCTCTCTCTCCTGCCGCTACAGCCTATGAAGGACCCTGGCCTCTTAAATAGCTTTTGCCCACTCCTTGCAGTCCAGAGGTCTCCTTCTCCAGCCCTGGATCCTTATCAATTCCAAAATCTCTCGAGATGTTGTCTAGCCATCTTGTCCTTGGTCTCCCCCGTCTTTGTTGGCCGCCAGGATGTTGGTCAAGGATCATCTTCATTGCCCGGTCCTGGTCCATCCTTACGATATGTCCGAGATACCGAAATCTCCTCTTTTTGGCCTCTGCGACTATCTCAAGGTCACCACACAGGGCATATACTACTTCATTGGTCCTGATGCGCCACTCTCCTTGATCGTGAACCACACCGAAAATCTTCAAGATTTTTCTCCCCCACACCCGTAGAAAGTACAAATGGACGGATTATAACCCAGTACAGGGTGAATTTTAATCTTCTGGACAGTGTTGCAGTCTTCAGTAACTTCTGGAAGGTTAAGTAACATCTGTTCCCAGCTGCCTCCCTGATATAAAAGTCAGGACAAAAAAAGAAACTGTGATCCACAATGGATATGTATTTCAGTCTGCAGTGTACTTAAATTGGTGAAACTACTATTTATCACATCACCAGACTAAACACACAATAAATCGTAAATTTTGCTTTTACAGAAACACATTTTCTTGAGTATACTTAGATTTTAATCCTTTCAGAAACATGCTAAAAATTCCATTGTATTCAGAGTCCGAAGGAGTCAACGTAAACTGGCACAACAGACTCTCCAACACGATTTTAAGCCATATCATCTGATTGATGTGCATGAATTAGAAGAGCCTGACAATTTATATTGTGTATATTATTGCATCCGACTTCAGAACAGTAGACAACCCTATCAATGTGGATCAGCAGCCACTACACGACAAGAAAGAAACTGATGCATGTGCTTGATTGGACCAAATTATTTTACAGTACCATCAACACAGAAATCTATGTGAATATTTAGGACTGATTTTGTGCTAAACTCTCTTAAGGAAAAGGACAGAATTACTTCCAGTAGGACTGGACGACATACCAAACATATCCACGTCTTCTCTGAAGACAGTTAGCAAAGATTTGTGGTTGCCATATGCTGAAGATCTGTAACCTGTGATTATCATCTGTGGAGATACTTGAGCAATGTGTATGAAACAAATTCATACACAATACAAGAAATGAAAGACATCAGCCATGACATGGCCATAGACAATATCAATACATCAAGTGTGCCTGAAAATATGCATCATCTATATATATTTTTTACAATTGGCTTTATATCACACTGACACAGATAGGTCTTATGGCAACAATGGAACAGGAAAGGGCTAGGAGTGGGAAGGAAGTGGCCGTGGCCTTAAGGAACAGCCCCAGCATTTGCCTGGTGTGCAAATGGAGAAACCACGGAAAACTATCTTAAGGACTACGGACAGTGGGGTACGAACCCACTATCTTCTGAATGCCAGCTCATAGCTGTGCGCCCCTAAACGCACAGCCAACTCGCTTAGTGCATCATCTATAAATGGTGTCAGGAAGTAGTAGGTAAATGTGAGGACATAAGTTTACAGCAATGGCTAACATGTATTGCACATTGGGTGCTAGTATGGGATGAACAACGGCCAATTTATTCTACCAGCGTAAGGTTAATCACCAATATACATGGGAGGGTAGGTGTACCAGGATCCACAATAGTCCCCACAATAGAATAACCCCCACACCCTAATTTTAGAGGAGGAAAAAAATCCGTGCAGCAATGTTAAATATCGACGCCAACTAGGTTGGGGATTTTAGTCCCCTGTAATCCCTTCTTTTGACTCTGGAACTGGGTGCTTGTGTTTATCCCAATACTCTCCTCTTTATACATACACAATGCATCACACAAACAACCAACACTAGAAAACAAAATAGTGAATACAGCCCTCCACACAAAGTTGGTGTCGGGAAGGGTACGTAGTCGTAAAACAGGGCAAATCCACATGTGTGATACAGTTCACACCTGTGACCCCACAAGGGTGTGGGAAAAGCGGAAGAAGAATGAGCATACCAGGTGTTGGATTGCACGGCTTTTCCAAGGGAACATGTGGACTCACCACAACCTGTTGGTCAGGAAATGTTATCTGAAGTTAGAAGCTGAAGAAAGAAAGGAATGCCAAGGAGATGGGATGTAGACAAGTTGAAAGAAAAGTGTTAAGGATTGTTTCAAGGAACATGTTGCACAAGGACTAAATGAAAAGGCTGAAGGCTACACAACAGAGGAAGAATGGACAGTTATGAAGAATGAGATCAGGCGACTCCTGAAGAAAGGTTAGGAAGAAAGAAAAGATCAAATAAGAATCAATGAATAACTCAGGAGATACTAGACCTAACTGAGAAACAACGAAAGTCCAAGAATTCAAACAATGAAGGAGGCAGAAATGAATGCAGGTGATTAAAAGATGAAGTCAATAGAAACTGCAGGACAGCTAAAGAAGAATGGCTGAAAGAGAAGTGCAAGGATGTTGATGGTTGTATGGTCCTAGGAAAGGTAGAAGCTGCATGCAGGAAAATAAAGGAAACCTTTGGAGAAAGGAAAACTAGGTGTATGAATATTAAGAGCTCAGATGAAAAATCACTTCTAGGGAAAGAAGACAAGCAGAAAGGAGGCAGGAACATATTCCACAATTGTATCAAAGGAAATAAAAAAATCATGCTGATGTAATGGGAGACCCAATTTTGAGGTCAGAATTCAACAGAACTTTGAGAGATGTAAAAAGGAACAAGGCACTTGGAATTTATGACATTCCCTCTGAATTACTGACTACGTTGGAAGAAAACAGCATGACGAGGTTAATCCATTTATTGTGAAAGATGTATGATAAAGGAGAAGTTAAATCCGATTTTGTACTTGAGTTGGGAAAAGATAAATTTGGCTTCAGAAGAAATGTAGGAACACGTCAAGCAATCCTGACTTTATGTCTGATTTTAGAGGACAGAAAAACGAAGGACAAGCCCACACACATGGCTTTCATAGATCTAGAAAAGACATTAGATAATATTGATTAGACCAAGCTATTTGAAAGCCTGAAGATGATCAGGATCAGATAGTACCACAAATAAAGGGCTTTGAAAAAAAAAAAACAGCAATCCAGAAAGGAGTGCGGTGGTGGTGATTTTTATTTTAAGAGGAAACACAACTACAGTACAAGTGAACAAATTAAGTGGAAAAGAAATTTAAAATAAAACAAAATTATTTATTAGGCTGCAGTTTATCCCCCATCCTTTTCAATGTTTAAACAGAACAGGCGGCAAAAGACTAAGAGGAGTTTTGAAAGGGAATCACAATCCAAGGAGGGGAAATCAAAACCCCGAGATTTGCCGATGATATTATTTTATCTTGAGACCGCAGAAGATCTAGAGAAATTGCTGACATGGTATGGGCATAGTCTTGGGGAAGGAGTACAAGATGAAAATATAAGTCCAAAACAAAAGTAATAGAATGCAGTCGAACAAGGTCAGGTGATGCAGGAAATATTTGATTAGGACATTAAGTCTTAAAGGAAGGAGATGAACATTGTTACTTTGGTAGTAAAATAACTAACTATGGGAGTAGTAGGGAGGACATTGCAGACTACTTCCTTGAGAAAATAAATTTGATCATTTTGAACAATGATATAAGAGCTGGGAAGATTTTTTTTTTTGAAGACCTGTGTATGGGGCATGTTATTGTATGGAAGTGAAGCATGGACAATGACTAGCTTAAAAAGAGAATAGAAGCTTTAGAAATGTGGTATTACAGAAGAATGCTGAAGGTGAGATGGATAGAATCACTAAGAGCTTTGTGAAAGGAGATTGAATTGGCAAAATTTTACCAGAAGAAAAGATAGAACGATAGGGTACATCTTAAAACACCCAGGACTTGTTCAGTTGGTTTTTGAGGGAAGTGTAGGTGGTAAGGACAGTAGGGGGTAGATGAAGGTATGACAAGCAGATTAGAGGAGATGTAGGATGTACTAGTTACATGGAAATAAAAAGATTAGCACAGGATAGGGTGGCATGGAGGGCTTAATCAAACAACAGTATATACTTATTTCAATGATACATTGACTTTTGATAACTTGTATATGAGTAATGAAAGTTTAAACTCATTTAATTTTGATAATTCAGCGATTTTCATTACATGGAAAGAATGCTTACCTGTTGTTTAATACAGTAGGAATCAAAGCTTTCAATACAAGATAGTCCCAAGAATATCAATCGTGATTATTTTTGCAAGGCTTGCTTGATGGAATGTTAAAACAAAGGTTATAATCTATAAAGAAGACATGTAAGAATGTGCTGCTGACTTCAGAAATTAAAAAGTACTAAATTACTACCTGAAATATTCCCTCCACTTTACTGTATAGGTCGTAAGTTGATCCCCCCCAACGAATGTAAGTTACTTGCTTGTTTATTAAACATACAGGTTGTCTGAAAAGCTGCCCAGCACTTGGAACTGTATAATTAAGAGAACACAGAAAATATTTTCTTAGTGGCATGTTCAGCCAATCAAGTGTACAGATTTGGTCTTCAGCAAATTCCTAGTTTTCTTTGCACAACATTCTGGACAGAAGGTTCTAAAAAATGAACTGTTAGAGTAATTTCAGTCATTTAATGTTCTTACGTATGAAACATTTGCAACCAAAAATAAATCAAACTCTGAGGAACAAAAACAATTTAAAAAACACCAGGTTAGATTTGAATAAGTCTCTGGCTCTCCACTCTTGCAGATTTAAGCAATACTCACTAACAATGATCTTCCACAGGGAAGGTTAAGAGTAGAGAACCCTGGATCTGATCTGCTCAAGTAACAAATGGGTCATTCATACCAACTTTCATTATACTGTATATTATAACAAAGCATTTTCCCATTTTGTGCTTCTGAAACCAAGAGCCACTGGAATGCAGTCATCACACAATCATACATATCTTTTAAGTTTATTTATGTAGAGCACATCCACCACTAAAAAGATATTAAAATAAACATGCTACAAAAACATACTTCAGTATGTGAATTTCAAACGATGGAAGTACATTTAAAAAGACTATCATAATTTACCACTGAAAGACACTGTACAAACTATTCACGAGATTGTACTCCCAAGGAATGATCTTCATGCTAATAACTCTAGCGATGTCACTTCACTGAAGTACGAAGACGCAAAATATGAAAACGTGGCGATTTCTGAAAATTCTTCAAGTTTCATGCTAGTACACATCTTCACAGCAGAATCAACTGCAATAATTTTTAGTTGGTTCTACATGATCTTCAATGTTCTCGTAAAAACACACTCCACTTTCACCACTTTTTATTATTAAATTTTTCCTTGTCCTTCCATCAACTTTTCCTTTACAACTCTTCTTTCTTGGCTTTACCCTTGCGATCCCAACCTTTCAACTCTTGACTGGAATGCTTTGCAATGTACTTAATGAAGTCATCTACCTCACGACCACCCTGAAATATAAAAATATAGTTACAATACAATACATATTAGGACAAGGGCGACAAAACACTTTTCTTTTCCCCAAAACAAGATAAAATATAAAACTAAACCAGCTGCCTCTGTGGATCCGTGGTAGAGTGTCGGCCTCCGGGTCCCAAGATAGTGGGTTCAAACCCAGCAGAGGTAGTCGAATTTTTGAAGGGCGAAAAAAAAAAGTCCATTAGACACTCCATGCCGTACGATGTCGGCATGTAAAAGATCTCTGGTGATACATTTGGTATTTACCCGACAAAATTAATTTAATCTCAGCCATAGACACCCAAGAGAGATCCGATTTACTCTGTCTGCCATCTAGCGGACCTAGAGTAAAACGGAACGTCGAAATTGACGAGCAGACAGCCAGATGGCGTCAAATCGAAATGTCTGCATACGGTAGCTGAGGCCGTACAATAATAATAATAATAATAATAATAATAATAATAATAATAATAATAATAATTATGATAATTATAATTATAATTATTATTATTATTATTATTATTATTATTATTATTATTATTATTATTATTATTATTATAAAACTAAACCAATTGGAAAGGATGTTGGAGATATTAAAGAAGAAATGCATATACCACATTATTTATGCACAAGATTCAACAGCAAATGTAACATTCATCATCAAGAGTGAATCAGTCCTCAGATAAGTTGTGAAAACATTCATATATAGCTAGTCTCCATCTGGTTCTGTTTTGAGCTGTTCTCTCTGCTCTGAAGCATAAGTTCCTTCTATATGAGGGCCAATTGACTGCTGCTGTTCATACGGTAAAAGGCAAGAAGGAATGACACTTGTGCCATGGAGAAAGGGTAGGTCTCTCCTGTGGGATTGTACCTGTGTAGACAACATTTGTCCAGTCCAATCTTCCCCTTTATGAGTGCTAGAGGTGCAGCCATGAGTAGGGAAAATGCTAATTGAAGAAAATACAGTAATTTGTTGTACAAATCCTTCTTTGTACCAGTAGGCATTGAATGCAGTAGTACCTGGGGCAATGATGGCCCAATTTTATCAGAGAGTTTGGCCAATGGATTGCTTGTATTTCTGCTTCAGCGTAGCATTACAGCGTGGGAATGTCACATCTATTATTGGGACACTACCACCTGGTAAAGAGTTGCATTAAGTATTCTTCCTTTAAGACATGACTATCTCTGATAGAAATTGTGTGTGCTAAAATCTCAAAAATAAATATTTCTATATGTAATATAGGAACCGAGCAAACATCGCAAGAGAACTGTGTAATGCCTTACGACAGGCAACTGGTAGGGCTGTGTCTACGCAGACAATCAGAAATGTCTCCATAGGAACCACCTATACTCAGGAGTTCATTGGCAAGCACCTGCACGTACATCCCAACGCCATGGCGCCAGGTAAAGATGGGCAAGGGAGCACTTCAGAGTGGACTCTGGAAGAATAGCGGCGGATTCCCTTCAGGAATGAGTGCCGAATGTGTCTAACACTGGATTACAGTTGGAGGAGGGTTTGGAGAGAGTGAGGTAATGCCAGATGAGTCCTGTACGCCATCCAACGGCCATCAGGGAGGGGGATCTGTCATATTTCAGGAAGGCATTATGTATGGACTTTGGACGCCACACATTGTCGTAGAGGGCAATATGTCTGGTGCACAATATCGGAAGAGAATCCTAGGGGCCCATTGTTCAACCATACTGACAACATTTTGGAGGCAGATTCATTCTGCAAGGTGACAACGCGCATCCGCACCGCCCAAATCTTGTGAACCTATTCCTCAGGGAGGCCCACATCTATTGGATGGACTGGCCTGCGGTGTCTCCAGGCATGAATCCCATTGAATGTGCCTGGGGTATGCTGACATAGGCAGTGTAACGATGAACGAATCCACCTCTCACATGGCCGGCAGGCTGCTGTCAAAGAGTGGGACAGGATCAACCAGGACAGCCTAAACCGCCTTATGGACAGCATGCAACGACAGGTTCAATCATGCGCACGGGATGGGGTCATGATGGCAAGCACAATTAGCAGTCATACAAATTTTAATGAAAAATGGAAGAGTATGTACAGGTACTTTAAGGCAGAAACAGGTTCCAAGAAGGATATTCCAGGAATCAATCAACAAGGGGAGTGTGTATGCGAGGATCTTCAAAAGGCAGAAGTATTCAGTCAGCAGTATTAACGATTGCTGGTTCCAAGGATGATGTCCAGATAGAGGAGGTGACTTATACTAAAGTATTAAAATTTACCTATGACAACTGTACTGGGAGGTACACCCCAACACTGCACGTTTAAATCTAGCGCCTAAAAGAACCCCTCTATTGGTGAAACAGTGAAACGAACTACACCTACTTAAAACTTGACTCAGAAGATGTCAACCACTAAAATCTGATGTAATTTTGTTATTGTGAAGTTTTCTGAACTGACTGTATTTCTACTTGTTTTCTTTCCCATTCAGCAAGAAGTTTGGACATTCTTCCACAGATGTCACTACTAAAAAACTATGATTATGCACCCTGGTGCAAAGTGAAAGAACTTTTGATTTTAAGAGGTTTTGTATTCATAAGTTTTTTTTTACTAATCGAAGTTCATTTATTTTTGGGCTGGCAATATTTATCTTTTCTTTCTGCCAGTTTTGAATCTAGCCAATCCCTAATTTCTGTAATTAATTTTCTACCAATCACAGTCTTCTTCTTCTTCTCCTTCGATTTTGAGGGCAACTTTTAAATTACCCAATAAAAATGAGAGGGTGTGGCTAGTTTAATCTTGAATGGTCTCGAACTTTCCCCAAGGGTTTATAAACTGCCGCTTTGCACGTCTCTTGGCCAATTGATCGTCATCTTACTGAGTGTGTGTGTCAAGCAGGAGGCCTATTCGTCAGCTGCTAGAACTTCTACAAGGTAATGGCCACATAACATCTTTCTTTCTTTCTTGCTAGCTCCGCAGTTTAACCCGAGGGAAAGGTCCGAATCAACTATGTAACCTACCTTTCTGAAAATGTAACTTCTGCCGGCTAACGTAATAACTTCATAAAATCTTTAACTGTAAATCGGGGATAGAGAGTGAAATACCCTATCGAGCTCCCCTTCATTTTGGTTTGAGATGCCACATTTTTGTAATCTTTCGTTTCTGCAATGTATTAAAGTTATTTCCATCCAAGCAACCTCAGTAGTTAGGGAATAGTCCCTGTTTCGTCGGCCAAGCGCCTTATAGGTTTTAAATTTTTGGAGCTCAGTCTTCGACTCCATTCAAATTGTACTCGGGCTGTTTATTTAACCTGTTCTTTTTCACTAAGGCCCTGTAGGTTGGGTACTAGATACCTCTGTGTAATAAGATTTCTATTTGTAAATAGTGCCTTGTAAGGCCAGTGATTATTAGAATTTCATGTTATGTTGCCTTGAGTAGGCTTGGAAAACGGAGAGCACGTTAGCTCTTTTTCAAGTGTTGTAAGAGTGCCTCTGGGAGGGTTGATATTGTAATTTTGGGAGCAAGTGCTCCATGAATCAGTGGGATTTCTGCCCTTGTATAAAATTTGTGCTCTTTTGTAAATTTGAGCTAGGAGCTCAGGAAAAGTTAAGTGAGGGCTTGAAGCCCACAATCTGTTCATACCACCAATTTTGTCGTTCCTAGACTTGTTTAATTTTGATTACTTGTACCTGTAAATTGTGAAATTTTGAATTTTGAAAATATAACCTTTAGTTTTAGTTTTAATTAATTTTGACATTGTAGTTAGACCCAGTCATCCCGGCACCTTCTCTCACCCCTGTGATCCACAAATACCTCGGAACAACAACGACATTTATAGTAAGATTCAAAAGTTGAAAACTAGAAAAGCAGCTGGAACTGATGTTTCGGGGGATATACTAAAGACAACGGGTTCGGATATAGTATCACATATGAAGTACTTATTTGATTAGTGTTTGAATGAAGGAGCTATACCAAATGCATGGAGAGTCGCTATAGTAGCCCCTGTGTATAAAGGAAAGGGTGTTAGACATAAAGCTGAAAATTACAGGCCAGCCAGTTTGACATGCACTGCATGTAAGCTTTGGGAAAGCATCCTTTCTGATTATATTAGACAGGTTTGCAAAATTAATAACTGGTTCGATAGAAGGCAGTTTGGGTTTAGGAAAGGTTATTCCACTGAAGCTCAACTTGTAGGATTCCAGCAAGATATAGCAGATATCCTGGATTCAGGAGGTCAATTGGACTGTATTGTGATTACCTATCTAAGGCATTTGATAGGGTAGATCACGGGAGACTACTGGCAAAAATGAGTGCTGTTGGACTTGACAAAAGAGTGGCTGAATGGGTGGCTATGTTTCTAGAAAACAGAAATCAGAGAATTAGAGTAGGCGAAGCTTTATCTGTCCCTGTCATAATTAAGAGGGGAATTCCTCAAGGCAGTATTATTGGACCTTTATGTTTTCTTATATATAACAATTATATACTGGAGTGAAAGAAGGGGATTTAGAGTACTTAATTTCTTTTTTACTGAAAATAGAAATTAACAGATCAAATAAATGGATTTTTCAGATATTTCATTAAGGTTGAAAATTGGGTTTGAAGAACTGATCTGGGTGGATGAAACAATTCTCAAAGCTACTGAGCGGAGAGCCCTTATTAACCATTTTTTAGATTTTTAAATCCTGATCAATATTTGTGAATTTATCATTTGAGTCCATCATATGTTTTCCCATAGCTGAAAATCTATTATATTTAAATGAATTTACATGTTTTAAGTACCTTGTGTCAAAGTTTCTACCTGTTCGGCTGATATAGGCGGACCGACAGCTACTACATTTAAGCATATAAGCATAGAATGTTTTATTGTTAATACTAATCGAGTTTGTGATGTGTAAAATTGATGCATTATTATTGTCTGTTTAAAAATATATTTTTATATAATGTTTTTTCGAAAATGTTGGAAATCTGGTGTATCTGCAGATTTATATTAACTCTTAGTAGAGTACCAGGGAGTGCAATTGCGCTCCTCTGTAGCCTAGCGAAATGTCCGAGGAGCGCGATTGTGCTCCATGTTGTAGCTGTCTACGTAAGTCATAATAGTTTGCACATATCTGACAGATGGCAGCTCTAGTCAGCATCACTCTGTAGTAGATACTACATAGTTTCTAAATCTACCACCGGAATCTGTGTGACAGGTTGTGTTGATGATATGATTTTTTCTATTTCAGCTGTTACGCGCATACTTGTAGACCATGTGTTCGTAATAATGGCGACTAGTTCTCGTATTGCGTTTGAAATTGATGATGATTTGGTACAGTATCGTAACTGAGTGATGATTCTGATTATATCGAGTCAGGCGATGATTCAGACGATACCGAGAGTGATAATAATGCCGGTAACGTTTCAAACAATGATGATAGTGGTGATGTTATCCGACTTACTTGTGTGACAGTGTTAAATGAAATTTCCGATTCAGACGGTAATGACAGTGACGGGAATAATGATGGAGTTGATGCAGACAGTAATGACGACGATGACCAGACTTCCGATTTCCGTAAAATTCAGTCCGATCACAACGTGCAATTTCAACCCTCACCTGCATTCCTTGAGACGCCTGGCCCTAAATGTGCGCCTCCTCCTGATCCTAGACCAAGTCAGTAATTAATCTATTTTTATAAGAACTATTATTCTTAAAACACTGATATTTACAAACTAGTAAACAATGCATCAATGTGCACAGGAATACCAAATTTAGGTGAGTATGATCAAAATACTAGGAAGTACCGAGAGCCAAATTTGAATTTTAAATTTTTTCAAAAATCGCATGAACAAATTAATTTTTTTTACTCGGAAGTATGAATTATTTTTGTGATGTTAATATAATGAGTGAAGAGAGGGATCACTTAGCTACAAGAAAAAGTAAACTATAATGAGATATCTTGAAAAGTGAGGATAGGATATGCTTTTATCTTCGGTGCTGCATAATAGGCATTTTCTAGCTGGCATTCTTAGCAACCACGGCAGTAAGGGAGCCGGCACTAAGAGGGTTGAAAGTGAAAAATAAGGTCTTGTTAGTTTTTCTTCTTTAGTGAGAGTAGTGGAAAGTCGATGTCTAACTTTATTATTCCTTCTTCTATCGATTTTGGCTAGCTGTGGATCACGTAAATAACTCCTCATGATTTAAATCCTCCTGCTTGCTGCTTCTTTCCTTTCAGCTGTCCATTGTTGTTTCTTCTTGGTCGCTATTTCTGGCACTAGGAAACCCTTAAATGTGTGTAACTTTTTCCTGAAAGTGGTTTCATTGTGGATGTCTTGATGTGTGACGTTCATTTCTTGCAAATCCTTCTTTGTGTTAACAAACCATCTTTAAAAAGAGCTGCCTTTCGTATTGGGCTTATTGAAGTGGTTAAAGATTTTCTTGGCAAGTCTGTCATCAGGCATTCTTGAAATATGTCCAAAAATATTTAACTCTTCGCTTTTGAATGGCATCTGAAATCCTACTGCAGGTTTTATATATTCCTTTGTAACTGCGTAATCGGTATGTGTCAGTACATTTCTTTGGCCTGAGGATTTTTCTTAGAATCTTTCTTTCCTTCTTCAATGTCTTTCCTGGTTGTTAATCCCAGGCATTCTGAAACATACAAGCACTTTGGTTGAATTACTGCCTGATAGTGGTGTAGTTTTGTCCTAATAGAGATCGCTTTCTTGTTGTATGTGTTTTTTGTAAGGTGGAATGCAAGCTCCATTTTTCTGGCTCTCTCGCGGTTTGCTTCTTTATCAAGCCCATTAGGTTGTATAATCTTGCCAAGGTATTTGAATTTAACAACTTTATCTATCTTATCATTGTTTATTGTTACTATGTATCTTGGGGCTTCTTTAATGTTGGTCATGAAATGTGTCTTTTCAAATGATATCTGCAGGCCAGTTTTCATTGCTACCTCTTTTAAAGAGTTAACTTGTATTATCGCCGATTCAATATTTTCTGATAACAATACAGGATCGTCAGCAAAGGCTAAGCAGTTGATAGTGATGTTCTCTTTCTTGTATCCTATCCTTATTTGGTCTTTAATGCCTTTTTTTCTGCGAGTTCTTTTTCCCATTCTTTGATGACTTTATCCAGGACACAACTGAACAGCAGTGGGGTAGGCAATCTCCTTGCCTTACGCCTGTCTTGATTTCAAAGGGTTCAGATATCTCTCCCATAAACTTAACCATCGAGTATGTGTTTGTTAAGGTCTCCTTTATTAGCTGTAATGTCTTGTTATCTGTACCCATTTCTCTAAGGATGTTAAACAACGTACTCCTATCAACTGAATCATATGCTTTTCAAAAGTCAACAAAAACTGCTACATATTTCTTGTCTCTGGCAACTCTGTCCTTCAGTATTGTCTTGAAGTTCCAAATTTGTTCCACACATGATCATCCCTTCCGAAAGCCTCCCTGGTATTCGCCGATTTTGTGTTCAACTTCTTGTTCTAATCTTGATAACAGTGCCATAGATAGTATCTTGTATGTCTCTTGAAGGAGTGAGATGCCTCTGTAATTGCTGACATCTGTTCTGTCCCCTTTCTTGTGTAGTGGGTGTATTAAGGCTAATTTCCAATCATCAGGAATCTTACAAGTGTTCCAGATTTCTTGCATTAACTGGCATAAGTTCTTGATCATTTGGGGGCTCACATGTTTCCATAGTTCACTCGTTATTGAGTCTTCACCAGCTGCTTTGTTGTTCTTAAGCTTCTTGATTAGATTTGCGATTTCTGTTTCATCTGGCGGTGTTGAGTCTGGGTTCTGTTGCGTATGTTCTGTGGCGAGCTTCTCCTCTGGAACCGAGCAGTTAAGTAGCTGTTTAAAGTATTCTGCGAACAGTTGGCAATTTTCTTCATTGTTTGTTGCGATGGTGCCATCCTCTTTCTTGAAACACAAGCTCGGTGGTTGGTATTTAGAAAGGCTCTTCTTAAATGTCTTGTAAAAGTCTCTCATGTTATTCTTTTGGAAGTTTTGTTCTATTGCAGCCAGTTGTTCTTTCTCGAATTTTCTTTTTTCTCCTCTTACAAGTTTTGCGGTTGATTTTCTTTGTTCTTTGAAGCTGTTGTAATCTTCCTCTTTCTTTGATGAGTACCACTTCTTCCATTTTTGTAGTCTGAGTGATGTTGCCTGTTCACATCTTTCATTCCACCATGGATGTTTTCGTGATTTCTTGAGTAATGCTGTTTCTTTGGCTGCTCCTATCATGGTCTGCTGCATTTGCTTCCATTCAGTTGTTTCAATGTTCATCCGTTCTTGGTACTTGTTGCTGTTCTGTTTCAGCTTTTGAGTGTCGAATCTTAGTACTCTGTTTGTGCGTTTCTTCTTGCTGCTGGGAATAAACTTTATCTTGATGATTGTTAAATAGTGATCTGTTTCTATGTTGGCTCCTTTCTTAACTTTAACATTCATAATTCCTTTTTGACTTCTATGGGAGATTGCAATGTGATCAATTTGATATTCTCCTAATAGTTTGTTTGGTGATGCCCACGTTGTTTGTTTCCTAGGAAACTTCTTGAAATGAGTGGACATCAGTTTCAAATTAAACTTCCTACAGAACTCTAAGTCTTTGCCCATTTCTGTTGGTTCTTCTATGAGCTGGGAAATCCCCCACTATTCTCCTGTAGACTTTTTCTCGTCCTACCTGTGTGTTGAAATCCCCAAGTAGTATTTTCACATGATTATCAGAAATTTTTGATGTCACCAATTCTAATTATTCCCAAAAGTCATCTACCTTTTGTGGGTTAGTTCGATTGTTGTCATTAATTGGCGCATGAGCATTAATGAGGGTGTATACTTTCTTTGCACACTTAATGGTTAGTAGTTAGAGCCTTCCATTTGGAGACTGGAAGTCTATAACCGAATTTAGAATCATTTTATTGATTACAATTATTCCTTCAATGAAATGTTTAGTAGTGATTTAGACCAATTAAAATTATCACCATTCAAATGAGATGAAAAAACATTAAAATATGAATATTGCCTACCTCATATCGAATAGGATTGGCCTTGTTGTCTTTAGGCGACCAATACAAAGTAGGGAAGCCTCTTACTTCATATGGTGGTGGAACATCATTGCTGGTAGCATCCATCTTGACAATAGCAACATCTTCATTTTTCATCTGCAAAATCAAGCAAAATCAAAAGACTCCCTACCACAAATGATTTGTGAATTAATACAATTTTCTATCACTAGACATGAAACACCACTTAAAGCACTATCTGTGGCTTTTTTTTTTTTTTTTTTTTTTTTTTGCACGCTGCTTTACGTCGCACTGATACAGATCTTATGGCGACGATGGGATAGGAAAGGGCTGGGAGTGGGAAGGAAGCGCCTGTGGCCTTAATTATGGTACAGCCCCAGCATTTGCCTGGTGTGAAAATGGGAAACCACGGAAAACCATCATCAGGGCTGCCGACAGTGGGGTTCGAACCCACTATCTCCCGAATACTGGATGTAATTAAGCAGCTATCGAGTTTGGTATCTGATTTTATTAGTCATTATAAGTCTCTGGTAAGAGCCCAACTAGAGTATGGTTCCAGTATATAGAGCCCTCACAAGGATTATTTTATTTGAAAACTGGAAAAAATACGAAGAAAAGCAGCTTGATTTGTTCTGGGCCATTTCTGACAAAAAAGAGTAATGTTACAAAAATGCTGGAAAATTTAGGCCGAGAAGACTTGGGAGAAAGGAGACAAGCAGCTCAATTAAGTGGCATGTTCTGAGCTGTCAGTGGAGAGATGGCATGGAATGCCATTAGGAGATGAATAAGTTTCAACAGTGTTTTTAAAAGTAGGACCGATTACAATATGAATATAAAGTTGGAATTCAAGAGGACAAAGAGGGGCAAATATTCGTTTATAGGAATGGGAGTTAGGAATTTGAATAATTTACCAAGATAGAGATACAGATAGAGAATCTGGCACCTGGGTGACTGCCCGAAATGCAGATCAGTGGTGATTGATTGACTGATGCCAATGGGCATTATAGTTTGATCAGAAAGGGAACAAAATGGGACAGATTTGGAAAACTTGAATAAGCACAATACAGCAATAATTACCATAATTACCATTCCCTTTTCATACACAATAGAGGAGACCAGAAACCTGATATCAAAACCAGACATTAAACATACACATTAAGAAACAAGCAGCAACTTGCTGGATAAGAACACACTGATAGCACACACATCCAAAATGATCAGTCTGTCTGTTGAGTAGAGATATTTCACAAACTTGTTTAACTACAGTTATTATTTCTACATAAACAATGCTTGTACCTTTTCTCCCAATTCGTCGAAGACAGGGGCTAATTTCTTGCAATGTCCACACCAAGGAGCATAGAATTCGATCAACGTATCCCGACCATTGTTGGCGACAACTTCATCAAAGTTCTTAGCAACAGCCACGGTGACAGGACCGTTGTTTTCTTCAGGAATAGGTTCAGATTTAATGTATGGCTCCAGTGCATCTTCCTTTAACTTCTTCAAAAATGAGAGAAATCCATCCACACTAGAATAAAAAAAGAATATCCACTAAGATCCTCCATGTATAAGGCAATACAAATGCTGTCTTAAAGAATTTGTAAAAAAAAAAAAAAAATGAAACTTTGCACTCTGCTTAAGTATTACATAGTCAAAATACAATTGCACCTGGGTGAAACTGCAGTAGTTTTTGTTTATCAATGTTGGTATATAACAGTGAGGTGGACAACGGAGATTTCAGTGAATCAGGTACAGCCATCACACGAGTCTCGCATTGCCGACATAAGGATTTGGGAGTAAAGAAAAACAACAAACAACAGGGCCAATTCAGAATGGAACGTGTGTGGATCGTTCACGAGTTAGTAGTGTTAGAGGGAAAGGAATCACTGTATTACAAGGACCAATTGACCGAATCGATGGAGACAATATGAAACTGTATCTGGCAACAGGCTGGATGACAAGGCACCGAATGTAAACAAGCACGTGGGCAAGTTCTATCATATTTTCAACACGTAATACAAATCCTTCCCTGTATCACTGTATAGGCTTGTGCTCAACATGGATTATGCCAAGACCAACTCCAATACTAAAACCTCAAGGCAGGTTTCGATCAGTGGCAAGATGGTGGTGAGCGTGGGCCATGCATGAATTCAGTGTGAATGTGAATGCCAGTTTAAAGTAATTGTTGTGACTGAAGTATTTTGGGCCTGCTTTTGTGGCTGCTTTTAATAACTTTCAATAATAAGGAAGTATAGGAATCATCCAGGTCTTTTTTTCCCTGGAAGTTTATTATACTAAGTATGGGTTATCTCCTGTTTGCATGTGGTCAGGTACAGGTTATGTGTTTATCATTGTGTTCGTGTGTTTATGTTAATATTATTAGTGTCGTTTTAGAATGTAATGTACATATTTTAGATTAACATGGGTCAATTGTGTTAAGTGTACATCTCTGCAAGTCTAATTAGGGCAATTCTTTGGGAATTTCTGCCTTCACATTTCCAAAGGACAAAGTCTTACGAGAGAAACGGATTCGTTGCATTCATCATGAAAATTTCACTGTAACTAATAAGACTGTTGTCTGCATCAAACAGTTTGACCCTAAGTTTATTATGCGTGAGGATGTTTTTCTCGTTGAGAATGGTGAACCGATTCAAATCCCTAGGAAGAATCCTAAATTAGCACCAGATGCCTATCCCACCATATGTGACAATCAGTCGTCATATAATACCATAAGCTTGCCTCGAGAAAGAAAGGACCCTGAAGAGCGTAAACAGCAATTGCTACAGAGAGACGAAGAAGCATTTAAACGTTGGTGTGAAGAGGACAAGATAGATAATATTCAGGTTTTCATGACAGAAGTGAAGAAGAGACTAAGATATTCCATCAATAATGGTGAATTGTAAGGTGATGAGTGACCTGGAAGTGAAAGTGCATTTAAAAACATTCCTTTACCCACAAAAAAATTAAGGTTTATATTAGGATGTAAAGGACAGGATGGCCTGTAAAGAGTGACAGATGGAGCAAATTCGAAACTCTGGTAAGTCATCTTTGTAATTATGAAGAAAGTAGTACTGAACTGAGTGACAGAGTACTTATTCTGGTGAACTTTCTGAAAAAAGCTCTTGTTTTAGATTGTGAAAAAGAAAAACTGAAGCACAATAAAATTAAGTTTGCAGTAGAATAGTTGGAACTTAGTTTACTGAAGCAAGTGAGATATACTTCTGAGCTGCTAATATGGGCAGCAACCTTTTACTATTCTTTTCCTGGGGCTTATCGAATGTTGAGGAATACATGTGTGATGGCTTCACTACATCCTGTCTATTTAGGACACTTTTTGACAAAAATAGGTCCAAATAGCACTGGTATTGGGCCTTCTCAAAAAGCATTTTTGAAGAAGGCTAAACTTCTCCAACACAATGATAAAGTTGTGACATTAATGTTGGATGAAGTCTTTGTCAGTTCTAAACTGGCACATAAAGCTGGAAAGACTTTAGGAGAAAATAGTTCTGAGCTGGATCCAGCTACTACCACTCAGGTTTTTATGTCATTTTCAATACTTCAATACAAAACTAAATGCAGAAACACTTTTGAAATTCACAATGGAGGTTCTAAAACTTATGAATGAATTAGGGTTTGAAGTTGTGTGCATGATTTCTGACAATCATAAAACAAACAGAAAATATCAAAAATGGCTTTCACGGCCGCAGATCTTACAGATCTTACAGATTCTAACTCCATGGGGAGTAATATTTTTTGGAAACGGAGAATTCACTTCTCCTTTAGCAGGTTAGCCATCCCTATTTGCTAATACGGCGGGACCATGCGCTTGGTCTGCCACTGCTAAGCAGAGTCCTGGAGGGGCGTGCCAATCCAGCTGATGAGCCCAAATGGCACGTCTGGGCGAAACTCTGCAAAATGCACACGGAGCTAACCACCCAATAGCTGGTTCTATTCCTGTGATTGTAACAAACAGAAAATGTTTGAACTGTTGTGTAGTGGTTCTCTAAAACCTTGTATTCCAAACCCATTTAATTCATTGCTTGTCATTTATCTCCTTTTTGATAGTGTTCACACACTCGAGTGTATTAGAAATAACTGGCTCAATAGGTTGAATCAAACATTCACTATTCCAAATGTTGAAGAGACTTTTCCAGTAATTAGTAACATGCTCAGTATTCCTGATGATACTGCTACATGTCAGTATTTCACAGTTGAAGCTAGGTTTTCACAGACTTGAAAGATGTATTCCACTCAGGAAAAAATATGCTTTTGAAACTGGCACCAAATTGATCAAGAAAGCCACTTTTTCCTACTTCAGTGAACGACAGAATGTTTCCTTGGCAGTAAATATCTTTGATGTGAAGAATATTGCAGCTCTAGAAGTGTTGAAGGGTGAAGGTGTTGATATTTCTATTGGCACAATTCAGTTCTTGAAGCTGATTGGCAGGTGGTGGGCAATATCCAATGTTCAGCATCCAATGAAGGAAAATATACCAAAAATTATGACTCCAATCCATTACTGATCATGATGATCCCTAACTTACTTTCCTAGAAGGTTTGAAAGTTTACATTGATGTTTGGCACGTGTCACATGCTGCAGGGAAACTTGAGTAATGAAACTCACCTTGCTATGACCCATACTTTGACTGCATTAGTTCAGTTGTGTAGGTATATTTTTAATCATTTTAACTGGTCACATGTACTTACAGCGAAGTTACAAACTGATAGTTTGGAAGGAAGGTTTGGAGTTTATAGAAGGTTAAGCGGGTATGTTTATAATGTTTCAGTAGAACAGATTCTTGAGTCGGAAAGAAAATTGAAAGTGCTAAGCGTATTAAAAATGCAATCTGGTAAACTTGGTGAATTCACACTTGATTTTTCACCAAGAACTACAATGTCCAGAAGAAACAAATTCAGAATTTAGACAAGATAGAGCTAGCATTAGGTGACAGTGTGTGCAATAATCCTACCCCACTCACAGGATTCTCAGTTGTATTGCCAGCTATACTAGTATCAAGGTCATTGAGAAGCTTAAGAAGTATAACAACTGTGCTGATTGTGTTAAGATGCTACAGTCTGCAGCAGAAATGGTGATAAACTATGATGTAGACCACATGCTCTCATATTTTAGGCAGTTAAACAGAGGTGGCTTGAAGTGTCCATCACCGATGTGCTGTAAAATATTCATGCTCTTTCAGGTCCTCATAAGTAGTGCTTTTGAAGCGGAATTTTCAAAAATAAAAAAAACCAAGGGGATGCAATAATTGCTTTAAGAGTTGAAGCCTTTGAAAGTAGTGTTGATAATGCGAGTGATGTATGCAAGTATGGTGTTCCTTTGACCAGATTTATGAAGAAGGGTGTGAAAATTCAGGCCAATATTTTTATTAACAATTACACAAAGAATCAAGAATTTTACTTGCCATTGACCATATACAATGAAATAGGCTTCATCAACTGATAATAATTTAGTACTTAATACTACTAAGGCTAAACAAATATACAACTTTTATTAAAACTTAATACTAACATTATGTATTTTGTAAGTATTCAGAGGTATTACAAAATGGATTTTCTATTAACCAATCATAAATTTTCCTTTTAAAATTACTTAAAGGAGTAGACTGTGCAGAATGTGGTAATTTATGAAATAATCTTGAACAACTGATTTTATGTGAGCGAGCAGTTTTTGACAGCCTGTGAATTGGGATGTCAATGTCTGCTTTGCCCAGAGTATCATAAAAATAAACGTTTACACTACTACTGAATTCATTTATGTGGTTTTTAACATACGTCAAAGATATATAAATATACAAATTTATAATTGTCAGTATTTTAAGCTTAATGAAAAGAGGCTGACAATGGTCAATTGCACCAACCCTACACATTGTTCGGACAACCTTTTTCTGTATTACAAGAATATTATAAATGTAAGAAGAATGCCCCAATTATAACAGTCCATAAGTAATGTGTGACTGGAAGAGACCAAAATATGCCATCCTTAGTCACTGCTAATCCCTCAATTTCCATATCAAATAGGTCAATGGTGATATTTTTACACAAAACATGATTAATGTGTTTTTCCCAGCTCAATTTGACATCAATATGAAAACCCATAAGTTTGACTGACTGACTTTCAATATCTTTGGATAATCCTAGTGTGAGAAATTGAGTTTTATCCTGATTGCACAACAAGCCCATTGGATGAAAACCAATGCATTGCAGTTGCAAGAGCTTCCTGCAACATCTGATGCAAACCTGAGGTGCTCTGGAATTTTTTAATTAACGTTGTATCGTCCGCATAGGATATAAGAGCATGAGCTGTGACATTTTGTGTATATCACTGATTGTCAGAATGAATAAAAATGGACCTAGGACAGAGCCATGTGGCACACCAGTTGTAACCTTCTTCCAAGTGGAATACCTATTTTTAACAGAGACAAAATGATATCTGTTATTTAAGTATGACTTAAGTGCAGTGAGGGATACTCGACACCATACACCTCAATCTTTGTAAGAAAAATTTCATGATTAATACAATCAAATTCATGTCTGTGGGTTACTGTAGTCACGTCCTAGTTCGTGAACCATGGGCAACGGCTGAGTGGCCTAGTAAGTGGTCCTGAGAGTCGGGATACCAGTTGCCATGGAATGGGAGTGGGCATTTCAGACATATTCTGAGTCATGACCCTCCTTGTGCTCAGGCGGCTAGGACTATACAATTCACCGGTGGTCCATAACCCGTTAGAGGAGAGATTCTCACTTGGACTATGTGCAAGTAGGGTAGCATCCTGCTTCATGAATTTACCGAGCTCAGAACATTTTAAGCAAGCCTCGGACCTATGGGAGTAATGTAATCCCACTCCCATTTGACAGGCGAGGGACTCCTTGGAAACAACTTGGCGAACGAAATGGAATTCGATGGGGAGCTATCAATATTAATGGGGCTTATGGAAGAAAGAAAGTAGAACTGGCTGAGTCAGCAAAGAGGATGCATCTGGATGTGCTAGGAGTAAGTGATATTCGGGTAAGGGGTGATAACGAGGAAGAGATAGGAGATTATAAAGTAAACTTGACAGGTGTTAGAAAGGGAAGGGCAGAGTCATGGGAAGATTTTGGTAATAACCTGGAAAGGCTAGGTCAAGCAGCAGGGAAACCTTTCTGGACAGTAATAAAGAATCTTAGGAAGGGAGGGAAAAAGAAAATGAACAGTGTTTTGAGTAATTCAGGTGAACTCATCATAGATCCCAGGGAATCACTGGAGAGGTGGAGGGAATATTTTGAACATCTTCTCAATGTAAAAGGAAATCATCCTGGTGGTGTTGCATACAGCCAAGCTCATGGGGAGGAGGAAAATGATGTTGGTGAAATTATGCTTGAGGGAGTGGAAAGGATGGTAAAAAAAAACTCCATTGTTATAAGGCAGCAGGAATAGATGAAATTAGACCTGAAATGGTGAAGTATAGTGGGAAGGCAGGGCTGAAATGGCTTCATAGAGTAGTAAGATTAGCATGGAGTGTTGGTAAGGTACCTTCAGATTGGACAAAAGCAGTAATAGCACCTATCTATAAGCAAGGGAACAGGAAGGATTGCAACAACTATCGAGGTATCTCATTGATTAGTATACCAGGCAAAGTATTCACTGGCATTTTGGAAGGGAGGGTGCGATCAGTCGAGAGGAAGTTGGATGAAAACCAGTGTGGTTTCAGACCACAGAGAGGCTGTCAGGATCAGATTTTCAGTATGCGCCAGGTAATTGAAAAATGCTACGAGAGGAATAGGCAGTTGTGTATGTTTCGTAGATCTAGAGAAAGTATATGACAGGGTACCGAGGGAAAAGCTGTTCACTATACTGGGGACTATGGAATTAAAGGTAGATTATTAAAATCAATCAAAGGCATTTATGTTGACAATTGGGCTTCAGTGAGAATTGATGGTAGAATGAGTTCTTGGTTCAGGGTACCTACAGGGGTTAGACAAGGCTGTAATCTTTCACCTTTGCTGTTTGTAGTTTACATGGATCATCTGCTGAAAGGTATAAAATGGCAGGGAGGGATTCAGTTAGGTGGAAATGTAGTAAGCAGTTTGGCCTATGCTGACGACTTGGTCTTAATGGCAGACTGTGCCGAAAGCCTGCAGTCTAATATCTTGGAACATGAAAATAGGTGCAATGAGTATGGTATGAAAATTAGCCTCTTGAAGACTAAATTGATGTCAGTAGGTAAGAAATTCAACAGAATTGAATGTCAGATTGGTGATACAAAGCTAGAACAGGTCGATAATTTCAAGTATTTAGGTTTGTGTTCTCCCAGGATGGTAATATAGTAAGTGAGATTGAATCAAGGTGTAGTGAAGCTAATGCAGTGAGCTCGCAGTTGCGATCAACAGTATTCTGTAAGAAGGAAGTCAGCCCCCAGACGAAACTATCTTTACATCGGTCTGTTTTCACACCAACTTTGCTTTACGGGAGCGAAAGCTGGGTGGACTCAGGATATCTTATTCATAAGTTAGAAGTAACAGACATGAAAGTAGCAAGAATGATTGCTGGTACAAACAGGTGGGAACAATGGCAGGAGGGTACTCGGAATGAAATGTATTAATTCTTTTGATGATGTGATTAGATAACTTATAACAATCCATACTCTTAGAGTTTGATAATTTTAAGCTAACTTTAATTACTTCATCATGTGTGATTTCAACTCAATGGAAAGTGATGGTGTATGTGTGTGTGTGTGTGTGTGTGTGAGGTGGTGTTGATTATGAAGAAAGTCACTTCCAGCTGTACCTGTTGCCTTAATTTGATCTCCAATTTCTTTTACAGAGTTTAAGAAATAATTACTCAGGTCTTCAGGATCAAAGAATGTATCTTGAGTATAACATCCCATGCCACCTTGCATTTGTTGGATGCATTCTCAATATACGTAGGCCGAGTCATAAATCATGGCAACTATTTTTTTTCTCGTGAACAGGAGAAAACACGGTATATCTAAGATATGCATTTGGAAACGTACGGTATGTACTTGCGTATGATGCTACTAGATGGTGTATATGAACATGAGTGTTGGTCTAAGCATGCCCCCAAGGTCAGTGTGCGAGTGAGAGCATCACAAAATGGAGGTCAACAAGCAGGAGCAACGATTGTATATTAAAATAGCAGTTCTCCGTGGCAGAAACGTACGCCAATGCCATGCAGAGTTGCGGGAGTGTTCTAATTCAAACTACTGGCAACAAAAAGTTATTGCTATTTTGCTTTAACACGTTGAGTGCCAGACCGATTTTCAAGGGATTGCCGTCTAGTGCCGTGAGCTAATAGCTTCGAGTTACTCTCTAGTGCCAAAACGTTCACAGGGTTAACCAAGCAAATGATCGTTGAAATGAGGATGTATTTATGATATATTAGGTTAACTGATTATGTATATTAGGTAAAATATTGCGACCCCATATGGGGTCGTATTGGTCATTACGAACTGTACACGTATACGCGCACCCATATGGGGTCATATTTTTACAGTAGTTACTGTCCCGACGCTCGGTCATACTTACCTTTTGCTTTGCAGGGACGCGTTATATGCTGTTGATTATGAGAGATGTGTTGGGTTGTTCATACTGGAGCCCTAAAAATGTACAATCCCCCATTTTAGGCCAGGAAATGTTTGTAAATGACGATCTTCCGATTTTAGGTTGGGAAATTTTCGTATATAATGTACTTATATAAAGTAGTGAAAATCATGTAAATCTGGTAAATTAGGATGTAACAGAATAATATTATAAGGAGAATTAGTAGTTACGGAATACTGAACAAGTACATAACTTCCTTTGTATAACTTTTAATTTGAGTAAGAGAACCTAGCAGCGATGATTGTGCAAAATGGGAAACCAGTGACTACTGTATATTGTTGAAGACGGTCATAATTGTTGCAACAGCTGGCTTGGAAACCCGGAGTACAGTGGTGATGTATGTGCTGAAGACAGTAGATCATCAATGTGGATGAACTTGCAAGATCGCTGGTTGCTCTGTACTGGGTTCAAAATCACTGTAACTGTATACTTCATCTACATCATCATTGTCCGATTTGCTCGATATATCGCCCAGACAATCTGCACTAAGTCTTTTACTGCTCGATTTACTCGTAACGACTTAAAAAAGAAAAGGAAACTCACCGCACTGCACACTTACATAAACAATCCGTGCGCGAGATAGATAATGACTGTCACCCTACAAAACACTCTTGACGTACCCATATGGGGTCGCGCCAAATCAGGAATTGAGGAATGGAAGATGGACTATGCACGTACTTAAATAGACGACCAACAGATTGCAGGAAGGGACTTTATACAGCTTCAAAACGCATACTTACTGCGCACCCAAATGGGTTCGCACAGTTCTCGATTTAGAACGAACGTACGACCCCATATGGGGACGTGAAGTTCAAAAACTTGACTACTCTCACGTGCCCAAATGGGGTCGCTTGGCACTCAACGTGTTAAGTCGCACCAACACAGATACGTCTTATGGCGACGATGGGATAGGAAAGGCCTAGGAATGGGAAGGAAGCGGCTGTGGCTTTAAGGTACAGCCCCAGCATTTGCCTGGTGTGAAAATGGGAAACCACGAAAAACCATCTACAGAGCTGCATACCCCTAATCGCATGGCCAACCTGCTGGTCTCTCTTTTGATAAGCAAGCGCAATATTATAGATATATTCTATCACCCAACCACTTCTACATCGGACCCTTAACGAAAAAACAACAGATTCATTTACCAGATGTGGATAGCTGGCAATAATTTAACTATTCCCATGGAAAATATTCTACAATATAATAATAATGTAACATTGTTAAAGTCGATATAGGTCTAAAAAGAATTCAACAACTATACAACACAAAAGTTCTTTCTTCTGACTTCCTGCTTTGTACAGAAAAAATAATGTTTCAGGTAAGTCTACTGTTTTAAGGGACAAAACAAAACAGGATTATCATCCTTCTTATGAGTAATCGCACGAGTGAAAGAGAGTTTTTAAGTCACAGAAAAAGACAGGGCATAGAATGTTGGGGCTGGAAGAGAACAACTGTTAACCAAATACGTTGGATATAAAAGATTAGACTGGTACAAGCAGAAGCAATGCTAGATTCATTTGAGAGGCCATGGTTGCCACGATGTGCGAGACCCTGGAGGAAAATAAAAAATGAAACACTACTTACGAAAATTCATCGTGCATTATGAACTTCCGGTTCTTGGCATCTCGAGCAAAAACGATTGGCTTATCACCTTTGACGTAATCATAACCAAACTCATTCAATTCATGTTGGAAGTCATCCTTGGCACTGATGGCAAATGTAAAACTTGATGCAAAATCCTTGGCTACTTTAAGAATCCGATTACGCCAGTAATTTGTACCTGAAATTGAATGAAAAGGTAACAGCATAAGAACATGAAGATAGACAAAATCAATAAAACATAAAAGATAAAAGTAAATTCTGAACAGAAGAAGCAGAACATGATGTAATAGTCTGGAAAAATAGTAGTGCAGTCCAGGTATAAACAATAAAACATTCAATATGGAACTAGCATTCTACATCTATAATCAAATTAAAATGATTTTAGGACATATTTAATATTTACCTGAACAACAGACAACGCTGATAACAATTCAACCAAATGAGAAAAGCTCTTAACTTCAAACAACGTTCACCTGTATCCATTAATACTCCTTCCATGCATTTCATCCTTCTCTTCCCTCAAGGAGATTCATGTTTTGCACAACTTATTACTAGGGACAAGAATTTAAATTGAAAACCTTTTTATTTTATTTTATCATGGAACATGAAATAATTGATAACAGAATGTGTAACTGATTCTAATATTCACGGTTGTATTGTTTTAACTTCATTTCTTTTCTCGTTTTTCAGCGTGTTCTTCTAGCAACACCAGTCACCTTTCTTTGACAATATGTGACAAAAAAAATTGATAATTTGTTTTAAGATAGAGAATATAAAGGCTCTATTGATGCATATTAAGAATTATCACAGGCTCTGTACGGAGTTTAATGTTGGACTCTCCTAGCGTGCTCTGACTTGCATGTCGTAGCACAGGCAGAGCCCAAGTGAGCAGATTAGTAGTTGCATGGACATCATGTTCTCTTAACATTCAGAGTAAAATTCTGTGAAATATTTCTAACTTTGATGGATGACAAAATACTAGTGAAATGGCAAAGTCATGCCTCAAGAGCAACACACTACAAAATAAGGAAAGCAGTTTCAAGGATGATTTCATCGAAACTGATTGTATGATTGATGTTCCATTTGTGATAAGTCGTCTGCTGCCACTTGCTTGATTATTCCCATCTTGTGATATTATCCAACTTCCCTCATAGTTGAAAAAATAAAATATTCTGTCCCTAATGAAAGTACTCTTACAGGCTCACTAGTAACCTAAATCTGTTTTCCCCGGTATATTCTGTTTATCCGGCATAAATTTAGTGGGACATGGTACATAAGTGTGATGCTCAAGTATGTTCATCACACTCGAGTCATCATCTTGAAACATATTTTGCATGATCACTTTCAAACTTCTTTTTCTTAGAATAATTCAGTCTAATGACGGGTTTGCCCCTGAGACGAGTCTTCTCCAACTGGGTCAGTCCTGTGTATACGTTTTGTGTCTGCATAGCTCCTGCATCCTGAGTTCACAAGAAAAGCAGCAGGAAGTGATCAAATTACTGGGGAGGTATTAAAGACCATAGGGTGGTACATAGTGCCTTATTTAAAATTTCTCTTTGACTATGTCATAAACAATAGTGTAATTCCAAAGGAATGGAAGGAATCTATAATAATACCAATTTATATAGGAAAGGGTGATAAAAGGAAACCAGAGAACTACAGACCAATCAGCCTGACCAGTATAGTTTGTAAAATACTGGAGACTTTAATATCAAAGTACATCAGAGGGATATGTGATAATAAAAATTGGTTCATGAGGAGCCAGTATGGATTTAGAAAGAAATTTTCTTGTGAGGCACAACTAATGGGATTTCAGCAGGACATATCAGATCAATTGGATTCAGGAGGTCAGATTGCACAGCCATAGATCTTTGATAGAGTGGAACATGGAATATTATTAAAGAAATTGGAGGGAATAGGATTGGACGTAAAGGTTACAAGTTGGATAAAAACATTTCTAAATTCAAGGGTTCAGAAAGTCAAAGTAGGAAATAATGTATCGCAGGAAGAGAAAGTTTGGAAGAGAATTGCACAGGGTAGTATAATCGGTCCGTTACTTTTCTTAATATATACAAATGATTTAGGGAACAATATAACATCAAAAATAAGATTGTATGCAGATGACATAATTGTTTATAGGGAAATAAATAACATTGAGGATTGTTCACAATTACAAAGGGACCCTGAAAGTATCCAACAATGGGTTGAAGAAAATAATATGAAGGTTAATTGAGGCAAATCAACTGTTACAACTTTTACAAACAGGAGCTTTAAAACTGAATTTGAATATACTTTGGATGAGGTAGTTATCCCAAAAGATGGCAAGTGCAAATACTTAGGTGTGAGATTTGAAAGTAATTTGCACTGGAAGGGTCATGTTGACATTGGTGGGAAAGCATACAGATCGTTACATGTCATAATGAGGCTACTTAAAGGATGCAATAAAGAATTAAAAGAAAAAGTTACTTAAGTATGGTTCGTCCATTATTGGAATATGCAAACAGTGTTTGGGATCCTCACCAAGAATACCTAATAAAAGAAACAGATAGTGTGCAGAGGAAAGCAGCAAGATTTATAACAGGGGATTTCAGGAGAAAGAGTAATGTATCAGAAATGTTAAAGGGACTTGGGTGGGAAACTTTATTTAAGTAAGAGAAAGGAGAAAACTAGACTTATAGGATTATATAGAGCCTATACAAGAGAAGAAGCATGGGGAGATATCCGTGAGAGGCTTCAGTTGGAAAATAATTATATCGGCAGGACAGACCACAAATATAAAATTAGAAGATATTTTAGCAGAAGCGATTGGGGTAAATTTTCATTCATTGGGAAGGGTGTGAAGGAGTGGAACAGTTTACCAGGGGTAGTGTTTGATCCTTTTCCAAAATCTGTACAGATATTCAAGAAGAGAATAAACAGCAACAGAGAAAATAAATGAAGTGTTAGAGGGCATTCGACCAGTGCAGGTTATTGTAAATAAAAAAAATGTGTGTGAATAAATTAATTCCATCCCCTGGTCTAAGGAGTTTGGACAGCCAAAGTAGGGGACTGCCTGTAGGGGTGAAGTACAGTGGGGACTTTGAGGGCCCTGGGACCGCTATGGTAGCTGTGAAGGCCCTTCAGGAACTCTGAAAAGTGGTGGCAAAAGAGGCTCTGGTTAAGATGCAGCAGGTCGTTATGCTACTTAGGTTCCCAAATGGGTTTAAAAAAAAAAAGTAAATGCAATGTAAAGTTTAATAGTATACCAGTTGTATAGTATCATTTGAAGTAATTCCACATACTGTATATCAGTTGACTATATTTGTAAACAGTACAGGAGATATTATAAGTAGAATTTTGTAAACAATATACATTTATTAAGGATGAGCTGTGTGTTTAATAGAAAAATTGTTAGCGTAAATTGTATAATATTGTATTATAGGAA
Organism: Anabrus simplex; assembly: GCF_040414725.1. Lineage (NCBI taxonomy): Eukaryota > Metazoa > Arthropoda > Insecta > Orthoptera > Tettigoniidae > Anabrus > Anabrus simplex. The sequence continues at coordinate 133,180,586 of NC_090268.1, read as the reverse complement.
AATTTTCTTCTCTTGTTAATTTAATATTTAGTGCTTGACAATAATGTATTTTAGTGTACCATTTGCCACCGAGGTAGACACCTCATTTGCAAATAGAGATTTTGATTTGATTGATTTGAATATCATCATGAATGTTTCATGGTCTTCCACGAGGGCGTTTTCCTGGTATTTTACCTTCCAAACTTTACAACACATTCGTATGTTGAAGCCTATGTCCCATCCTAGAAAGCTGTCTCTTTCTAATCTGACTCAACAGCTACACCTTATTACTACTATCAATAAGGATGAGAAGTTCCACCCATTCAATACTGTATAATATGTTAACATTATTTATTACAAATCAGGACAGTTTGGACCCTTGGTACATAACAGTGAGAGTAAAAATTGCAATAAAACCAATTAATAGTGTTGTACAGTGTCAAACAACTGAAGAAAATCAGCTATATACTCTCAGTAAGTATTTATCCTGTGATATATGGTTGAATCCAACCTATAACAAAAAGTGTCCATTATGTCCACTAGTGTAAATAATATACATCAAAAATAGGGGTTAATATAACACATTAAAATATCCTTTTAGTGTAGCTTTTATCTTGCATTAGCTGCCTCTGTGGATGAGTGGTAGAGTGTCTGCCTCCGGATCCCAAGATAGCGGATTCAAACCTGGCAGAGGTAGTCGGATTTTTGAAGGGTGGAAAAAGTCAATTCGACAGTCCATGTCATACGATTTCGGCATGTAAAAGATCTCTGGTGACACATTTGGTGTTTACCCAACAAAATTAATTAAATCTCAGCCATAGACGCCCAAGAGAGTTTCTGTTTACTCGGTCTGCCATCTAGTAGGTCTAGAGTAAAACGGAACGTCGAAATTGACGAGCAGACAGCCAGATGGCGTCAACTTGAAATGTCTGCACAGGGTAGCTGTGCCCATACGATTATTATTATTATTATTATTATTATTATTATTATTATTTATCTTGTATTATTTTTGGAGTCAAAAAGATGGTAGATGGTCTACATGTGATGGATGTCTTTGGTCTTCAGATTCAACTATTGCTAAGAGTATTTAAACTGCCATTTTTGTGATATTTATATGGACATTCACAGTATGAATCTGTGACCTTTTTGATCTGGTGGAGTGATCTCTCAAATTATTTCATATAAACTGAAATTTTAGAAAAGTGAAGGAAAATTAAATGGGAAATGAAACAAGAAAAGTATGAGATACATTTTTAGGTGCCTTAACTAGTCTGTAGATACACAATACCAACACTAGACAGACTGACTAGTGGGGTATGTATAGAGGAATACCTTATGGTGGTTGTAGGTGGGGAGTGTCAGGTGGGGGTGGATTGGGTATGGTATGAGTATATGAATTGGAGGGTTTAATGCTGTACTGTTATTCGGTTTTCTTTTGATATGAGTAGGAAGATTATGTCAAAAAGAATGTTACGTTTCTTATTAATTTAATTGATACTTTAATTTGGATTGCTATGTCAATCTGTGAAGTGGATTATCAGTAATCCCACTGTCAACAGCCATTATAAGAAACACTATAATCAATGGAAATGAACTATATTGCTTGCACCAAGCCACCAATCACTCTTCAAACAAATACCTTATTCTTGAAATTGGCGTGAGAGAGAGTGCCAGTTTCTAATCACACATAAGAGAAACATATGGGTTAGTGTTCAGAAACTCAGGTATAATATCCCATTTCCTGTAGCAAATAGGAGTGTCGTTCGAATACATATGCTGGTCAACTAGTGTGTATAGAAACAAGCACCACTAACATTCCTTTCTTTGTAGAATTTTTTACCTATGACAGTTTCTCCTTAACCTTAACAGTGAGGCGAAACCCATAATTGCGGGCAATCCATAATAGTTAGCACATGTAAAAAGCTTTTAAAAAATTGGGCATTCTAAAACGAACATTAAAAAGATCAGTTATTGCTCGTTTTAAATAACATTACTAGCTGTAGCACCCAACTCTGCTTGGGCACTTTCTTTGAATGTTTGATTTTAAGATTTGTAATAAATGTTTGAAGCAATTTTTTTGTAGATTTCTTTATTGTGACACTGACCGATAAGATATTTTACGAACTCTTTCGTAAATTTAAGAGTTATCGTTATGCGTTTGATTTTATATTTTAGCTTGAGATTATAATTTCATGTTAAACTATGTCCCTGTGGCAGCTTAGATTGTAAGGCAAGTAGTTGATACTTGCCAACAAATAATACATCTTGTGCAATAGATATGATGTACATGATTCCAACTGTCACTGGGACTGTCACCAAACTGTGGACTCAGACAAAAATATTGGAAGTTTTGGACACATTCTTGTTCACTCCTTCTCAACCCTCATGCCAATGGAGGCTGAACTTGGACTTAAACAGCATTCAGTGTGTCACAATTCATCTCAGTGACCCCGAAAGCCATGGATTCGACAGAAATATAGGTTGTTTTTGCTTATATTTACATATCAACCCCTTCCCTCACAGTACTTTTTCCAGATAGTAAGTCAGGTGTGGTTGAGAACTGTGCTGGAACATATATTCATCTGTAATTTCAGTCATTTTGAACATTTTCTTTTTCACCTCTTCTAAACCTCATTCTGATTGGGGCTGAACTTTGACTTACACAGCATCCAGAGTGTCATTTCATCTTAGAGATCCCAAAATCTGTGAATTCGGCGCTAATATCTGTTGTTTTCAATTACTTTTACATTTCATTCCCTCACCTAGTGGTGCTAGAAGTGTCTTGCCCCCACAGTATTTTTTTTCTAGAGAGTACTGTATTTTCTCGCATAATTAACACCCTTGCATAATTCACGCATCCCTATATTTTTTGGTCCAAATGGAGAAAAAGAAATGTTCACGGATTTGACGCACCCACTTCTCCGAACATCCAACATGCATTTCGAAATAAAAATGTCAACTACTCAGGTAGCAGCCTTCCTATTGCAAAACCGCGCATTCGAAATACTGGGCAACGTGCTGTTATCAGCCAGTAGAAAATACCACTGCCCTAGTTCAGTGAGAGAATCAGCGCAGAAATGACTAGTGACGCTGAATTCCAGTCTGGCACAAATGTATTTTAAGAGTGTTTCCGGTACGGGACACGAGTTTTCTGTGATGCCAGAATTGTTTGCTAGTCTACAATGAGCAAGAATTCGAGCAATACATTATATAAACTTGCGGCGATCAGTTATGCCAAAACATACGGGCATAGGACAGTGGGCCGCAAGTATTAGTGTCCGAATGCAACATGTGCTACCGCGGTAACAGAGAAGTGCACTTCAAGCGACCCACAAGTCTTGCAAAGCATTTCGCAGACCAAAAAAGCGCATACCTGCCAACTTTTAGAAATCAAAAATAGGAAGATTTTTTAATTCTTGAATTTCATCAAGTGTATTGCGCCACGGTCTCGGTAAAAAGAGGACAAGATAAAAGGCATACATATCTACAGTTACAATGCGAATTAACCATTACATTTAAAATCTTAAACTAAGAAAACAAATACGATTGCAAGAAAACATACCCAATAATCGTTCTCATTTATGACACATACATACGAATAGTAACATTTAGACAGATAAGTCAAGAACTGTCTACAACTTACCAAATGGTGAAGAATATACACATGTAGGTGATAGAGACTGCTGTGTTTACTTGTTTAGCATTGAACTGGCAACTAACTTTGCCCCCTTCAACAATAACACTGTCATACTGCTGCTCATAACACACTCCACTTAGAGTTGATTTGACTACCAATAGTTTACATGTAATAAATATAATTTTTGGTCCGTATTGATGATATTTGATTGAAATAATAACATTAAGTTATTTATTAGATCACCTAATCAATACAAAATCGTCTTGGATGATTTACATAAATTTGTTAACTAATAGTGGTACATGTTTCGCCTTCCCTGAAGGCATCATCAGCCATAGTCTTAACCTTAAATTAAAAATAAGCGTCTAAATAACATGTAGTAATGAAATGAATTTTAAAATCTTGAAGAGATTTGAAGTAAAATAACATTAAAAATAACAATGATGGTTTGAAAATACAATGTGATGAGATATAATAGTGGATGTATTAACAAAATTAACATTAGAAGGCTGCTAAAATAAGTGCAATGGATAAAACAACAAACAGATTGTTATACAACAAGTAGTAAGATTGCATAAAAGTAAAGTTGATAGTCTGGCGGTTATAATTAGACGATGGCGAAAAATCGTATATAATCAAAGTAAAGAAGAGAGAATAAAAGTCAAAGTTAGTCGAGCGATCCAAAGTTAATCATGATCTTGAAGATAAAAGACGAAAGTCAGATGCATATGGTGAAGTTGTAGAACACGTTGAGGATATGAAGTTAGTGAATAGAAGTTGAAGAACAGTTTCAAATAGGATCACTATGGACCATCTCAAAATTTGAAGTGATGTTCAAATGTTGTAAATTGTGAGTTTGTAGATATTCTAGTTGAAAAAGCATATAAAAGTGGAATCTGTAAAAGGAAGCAAGAAACGTAGAGTTAATTGTGTGAAAAGATATTTGAAAATATTGAAGTAGAATCGTGTACACTTACCATTTGACGGTGACAAAGATAGCTTGTAACGTTATGAGTTAGAAGTATTTGCAACAGTAGACTTCTTGCTACGTGTGTTATAACTGAAGGTTTGTGCTGGAGGGGGATCTGTTTGCGTTGACGTAACTATTGGAGGGGGGCTGCTATTGGTGGGAGGGAAGGAAGAGAGAGTATTACTGCGCGTGTTGTAACGGTGTAAGGCTATTGGAGGGAGCGATGTTACGGTGGGTGTGGCTATGGGTTTATTGGTTGTATTTGAATTAGAGGTACTAGCGGCGGGGGGAAGGGAAGGGGGTATATTAGCTGTAGGGGAGGTGGGAACGCTAACTGATGTGAGGTTGAAGATTTTTAAGAATATGTTGGTGAGAGAAGTTGATTCTCGTAATAAAATAAGAATCTGTTCATACAAGGGGCTTTTTTTAATCAATAGTGTCATTTAGGTTCTTATCTTTATTAAAATGTTGGTCGAGGAAAATAAATTTTTCATATTCTGTCATGAGTTTGCTTTTATCGGCTCTTTTTAGGATATGGAGGTCTTGTTCTATTGTGGTGAATTTATGCCCTGTGTCCCTCATGTGGTTGGCCATTGCGGAGAATTTGTTGTGTCTTTGGGCATTGTAATGCTCGGCGTATCTGGTGGAGAAGCTGCAGCCAGTTTGGCCAACATAAGAAAAATTACATGTAGAGCATTTCAATCTGTATATTCCTGATCCAGAGTAACTATTGTCTGTGATGTTAATAGAGTTGTGATTGAAGAATAAATTACGATTAGCGTTTTTTGTTGTGTAGGCTATTTTTATTTCGTGCTTCATTAATGAATTGGTTATCGGATAAATGCTATGGTTAGTGAACGTGAATTTAGCGTATTTTGGTTTGACGGGTTTCAATGGAGTTAAATTGGTAGCTAGTTTCAGTTTGGTTTTGTTGATGATTTTATCAATCATACTCGTGTTAAATCCATTGAATTTAGCTATTTCCTTAATGAATAGTAATTCTTTCTTTAAATTAATAGAGGATATAGGGATCTTTAATGCTCTATATATTTAACTGTGATAAGTGGCTTTTTTATGTGAGTTGGGATGTAAAGAATCATTTTTTATGGTTGTTGGAGAAAAGGTGGGTTTTCTGTATATTTGGAAGTCGAATTTGTTCAATGCTCGTGTGATTTTGATATCTAAGAAGTTCAAAGAGTTATTGAACTCATCTTCTTTAGTGAATTTAATATTATTATCTAAGTTGTTGAGAAATGATAGTATGTTATTGCTGTTGTTGATTTGTTTATCAAACCTTCAGTTATAACACATGTAGCAAGAAGTCTACTGTTGCAAATACTTCTAACTCATAACGTTACAAGCTATCTTTGTCACCGTCAAATGGTAAGTGCACACGATTCTACTTCAATATTTTCAAATATCTTTTCACACAATTAACTCTACGTTTCTTGCTTCCTTTTACAGATTCCACTTTTATATGCTTTTTCAACCAGAATATCTACAAACTCACAATTTACAACATTTGAACATCACTTCAAATTTTGAGATGGTCCATAGTGATCCTATTTGAAACTGTTCTTCAACTTCTATTCACCAACTTCATATCCTCAACGTGTACTACAACTTCACCATATGCATCTGACTTTCGTTTTTTATCTTCAAGATCATGATTAACTTTGGATCGCTCGACTAACTTTGACTTTTATTCTCTCTTCTTTACTTTGATTATATACGATTTTTCGCCATCGTCTAATTATAACCGCCAGACTATCAACTTTACTTTTATGCAATCTTACTACTTGTTTTATAACAATCTGTTTGTTGTTTTATCCATTGCACTTATTTTAGCAGCCTTCTAATGTTAATTTTGTTAACACATCCACTATTATATCTCATCACATTGTATTTTCAAACCATCATTGTTATTTTTAATGTTATTTTACTTCAAATCTCTTCAAGATTTTAAAATTCATTTCATTACTACATGTTATTTAGACGCTTATTTTTAATTTAAGGTTAAGACTATGGCTGATGATGCCTTCAGGGAAGGCGAAACATGTACCACTATTAGTTAACAAATTTATGTAAATCATCCAAGACGATTTTGTATTGATTAGGTGGTCTAATAAATAACTTAATGTTATTATTTCAATCTACCAATAGTTTACCGAGATTTTCTTCATTCAGAGATGATCAGAATCGTGTCCTCGTCTTTTTTACCGGGCTGAACAATCTTTCACACTCGGCATTGCTGTGTGGAATTGTCAATATTGAGAGCATTACTTTTGAGATTCTATCATATTTGAAACACCCATCTGCACCTCGTATATCCCATAGCAGACCAAGAACAATCTACTCTTTCTCCTTGCACAACAGACAATGGTAAATCCTCAACTTGGAGAGCACAAAATTGGCACTGTAATGCATCCATTGCTTCTTGTTCATCTTCACCATCTTTTACTGGCAATATAATAGGAAACTTTGAAACAAAATACTTTATGGCATTGAAGGAAGAACTCTGCAAAGAATTTATCTGAGCTACTTGAGCATTAACAAAAACATCACTATTCAAATTAAATTTATGAATAATATAATCACAAACTGCAATAAAATAGTTCCTGACATGCAAATAAAAGTTTTTCTTCTCCTCAAGTGCCAGATTTTCTACTAGACGAGATGTTGAACAGCCAATTACTAAATCATCATCAGCTTTCTGATTCTCTCTCGTGTGATAGACCACTTCTAAAACTGTACGATATTTTTTTATAACCACTGGCTTAACAAACCTACACAGAATGTCCTTCAACATATCTGTCAGCATTGATCTTATGACATGAATGTGAGGTGCTTGCAACTGAAGAACTTTATTAGTTTCCTCAAATGTAGGTATGATAAATGCCAGAAATGAGCAAAAGGCTTTATTAAAGTTTGAAGACAGAAAAAGAAATAGTCTCTCCTCTCGTGAAATACTGGCAGTGCAACTAGACTCCTTTATTTTCTTCACACATGGAGATGAACTACTCTTCGCCTTCCTTTTTCCAGAAATAACAGAAGCTTGGTCTAGTACTCTACTGACACAAGGACCACGTTCCATTTCTGTATCTTCATGTGCCTTTAGCTTGGGAATTTGGAAATACTTCAGAGATGTGTCTGTGCTATTGGACCATTTTACCTCATCCTTAAAAAACTCTGAAGTGGCTCCCACTCTGAAATCAATCTTTCCAAACATTTCCCCAAGGATAACCAGCGTGTACACACATGCTTTAATATTTTTCTAACATCAGTTTGGTACAAAGCTTGATACATTTTGAGACGATCTTTTCTCTTCGAGCTTTTGTCTAAATAATAATAAATATCAATTAGCATCTCATCAATTTTTACAGGAAGGGAGTCTGCACCCTTCATGGCAGCCAAATGAATCAAATGACATGGGCATCCCATAATAATAATAATAATAATAATAATAATAATAATAATAATAATAATAATAATAATAATAATAATAATAATAATAATAATGTTTTTGCACAGCTCTCTTAGTTTAGCAGCAACACAGTTTTTTCTTCCCATCATAACAGGAGCATTATCTGCACTAAAAGCTATATAGTTTGCCAACGGAGCGTCATATCTTTTCACAACATCCAGGAGCAAATTAGCAATATTAATACCAGTAGAACTGCCTTCCAAATTTTCCGTGGATAGCAAACAATTTTCAATCTTTTTCAATTCTTTGTTGAAAAACGAGACGACGATAGGATAGAGCTTACTATCTTTATCATTGCTACCATCAGTTGAAATCACAAAAGGTTCAGTCTTTAAAGTTTGAATCACCTTACTATCTGCATCACGGGCCATTTAATTAATTATGGCAGATGTTTTTGTTCTAGCACACGCATATTTCTTCCAATGTCTGAATCTGGGAACATGTTTCTGAACAATGGCCCTGAGTGATCAGAACAAGACAATGCAAGGTTATATTCGACAAAGAACGCCGTGAACAAACATTCTGCTCGAGTGACTGCATCATCTTCCTTCCCACCTACAAAAAAATTACTTAACTTTTTGTTCCTCTTGAGACAGCTAGCACTATCTTTGTGTTTCTGTGTAACACTGAGCTACAATATCTGTTTTCCCTCCATGTGAGATATTAATATCACACCAACACACGGAACAAAATGTATAATAGTTTCCTTTATTAGACTGTAAAATGAACGGAAATTCAGTTTTATAGGTATCCCTGAACACTTGGAGATAATGTTTATGTTTTGTAGTCATCATGTGAAGAGAAAATACCACAAACTGTCACCGACGCAACTCTCTGAAATACATTGAAGTCATTAAAATTATGAACTCTGGTCAACACAAAAGCACTGAAATACTCGAAACTACCGCATACAAAACAGATCAGTATGTCTCGTACATTAGTAACATACGACTTCGACAGGGGGAAAAGCACAGAACCGCAAGAAAAAACACGTGGTCTAAAACTCCAACGAAACAAGCGCGCGAACCACACAATAACAAATTCACTCTTTCATCCCGATCAACGGAGTCCCTAGCGGTCGCCAGTGCGCATGACTTTCTCCGACTCGTAGGACGATTGCCGTCCCCAATTCCCACACACGCTGCTGTAGTGAGCGGGAAATACGATACACGAAGGCGACGGATGATCCGCCCGCCAAATAAAGCATCAAATACCGGTAAATATGCTTGAAAATGAGGTTGCGTAAATTACACAAACACACAAAAATTCGTCCTAGGGGAAGAGTACTGACCGTACAGGAGGTTATATTGGTCAAAAATAGGAAGAAATAAAAATAAATCGCAAAACCGGAAGATGAGTTAAAAATCGGAAAGTTTCTGGGTAAATCGGAAGGGTTGGCAGGTATGAAAGCGGTAAGTTTCCGAACGTAGAGGAGGATCTGCTTAAATATATGAGTTTGTTATGCAATGTTGGATATGCCGTTTCTCAAAAAATGCTGTATTTTAAAGGACGAGAAATAGCTGCTCCACATGGAATCAGTGTCTTGGATTTGAAGGTTAGCCGAGGCTGGATGATTATTTTTTTCTTCGAAGAAGAACAACACTAGGCTTATGCCAAATGATTTCAACCAAAAAGTAATTGATTTTCATCGCTTAAAGTGAAGTGAAGGAATATTTGCTCTCCCAAATAGGTACCGCAGGTCAGACACCACACGCCAGTCAGTTACCATGTCACGAAATTGAACAATCGATAAGAAAGGGACATCGACTCATCGTACACACTACCAGAAGGGAAAAACAACGATGTACTGCATTGCTTGCTGCAACAGGTGATGGCAGAAAGCTTGCACCTAATATTGTTCTAAAATGAAAAACAATGCCTAAAGTAAAATTTCCACGAGGGATCCATGTTTATATATTTTTAAAAAAAGTAGATGGACACGCCACCCTCTTTCGATGCCCGGTCCTTATCGTATTGGACAGTTTTCTTTTTTGCCTGTATGTCATTATTATGTACTTACATGAACTATACTTTTATTTGTTCATGTTTATTTCACTTACGGTCGTATTGCCAGCTTGTAAATGGGAAGAATATTTTCCAGTGTCGGTACTTCAAACCCACATGCCCAACTTACCTGATGTACCTGATGAAGGACATTCCAGGAATAATTAATGAACAAGGCGAGTGTGTATGTGAGGATCTTCAAAAGGCAGAAGTATTCAGTCAGCAGTATGTAAAGATTGTTGGTTACAAGGAAAATGTCGAGATAGAGGAAGAGACTAAGGCCAAAGAAGTAATAAAATTTACATATGATAACAATGACATTTACAATAAGATACAAAAGTTGAAAACTAGAAAAGCGGCTGGAATTGATCAGATTTCTGGGGATATACTAAAGACAATGGGTTGGAATGTAGTACCATATCTGAAGTACTTATTTGATTATTGTTTGGTCGAAGGAGCTATACCAGATGAATGGAGAGTTGCTATAGTAGCCCCTGTGTATAAAGGAAAGGGTGATAGACATAAAGCTGAAAATTACAGGCCAGTAAGTTTGACATGCATTGTATGTAAGCTTTGGGAAGGCATTCTTTCTGATTATATTAGACATGTTTGTGAAATTAATAACTGGTTCGATAGAAGGCAATTCGGTTTTAGGAAAGGTTATTCCACTGAAGCTCAACTTGTAGGATTCCAGCAAGATATAGCAGATATCTTGGATTCTGGAGGTCAAATGGACTGTATCGCGATTGACATGTCTAAAGCATTTGATAGGGTAGATCATGGGAGACTACTGGCAAAAATGAGTGCAATTGGACTAGACAAAAGAGTGACTGAATGGGTTGCTATATTTCTAGAAAATAGATCTCAGAGAGTTAGAGTAGGTGAAGCTTTGTCTGACCCTGTAATAGTTGAGAGGGGAGTTCCTCAGGGCAGTGTTATCGGACCTTTATGTTTTCTTATATATATAAATGATATGAGTAAAGGAGTGGAATCGGAGGTAAGGCTTTTTGCGGATGATGTTATTCTCTATAGAGTGATAAATAAGTTACAAGATTGTGAGCAACTGCAACGTGACCTCGAAAATGTTGTGAGATGGACAGCAGGCAATGGTATGTTGATAAACGGGGCTAAAAGTCAGGTTGTGAGTTTCACAAATAGGAAAAATCCTCTCAGTTTTAATTACTGCGTTGATGGGGTGAAAGTTCCTTTTGGGGATCATTGTAAGTATCTAGGTGTTAATATAAGGAAAGATCTTCACTGGGGTAATCACATAAATGGGATTGTAAATAAAGGGTACCGATCTCTACACATGGTTATGAGGGTGTTTAGGGGTTGTAGTAAGGATGTAAAGGAGAGTGCATATAAGTCTCTGGTAAGACCCCAACTAGAGTATGGTTCCAGTGTATGGGACCCTCACCAGGATTACCTGATTCAAGAACTGGAAAAAATCCAAAGAAAAGCAGCTCGATTTGTTCTGGGTGATTTCCGACAAAAGAGTAGCGTTACAAAAATGTTGCAAAGTTTGGGTTGGGAAGAATTGAGAGAAAGAAGAAGAGCTGCTCGACTAAGTGGTATGTTCCGAGCTGTCAGCGGAGAGATGGCGTGGAATGACATTAGTAGACGAATAGGTTTGAATGGCGTTTATAAAAGTAGGAAAGATCACGATATGAAGATAAAGTTGGAATTCAAGAGGACAAACTGGGGCAAATATTCATTTATAGGAAGGGGAGTTAGGGATTGGAATAACTTACCAAGGGAGATGTTCAATAAATTTCCAATTTCTTTGAAATCATTTCGGAAAAGGGTAGGAAAGCAACAGATAGGGAATCTGCCACCTGGGCGACTGCCCTAAATGCAGATCAGTATTGATTGATTGTACCCTATTTGACTTTTCAGAGAAAATTCACACCGGAATATTACGCCAAATTACGATAACCCAAAATGAGTTTAACCAATTGTGTGTATATTATATTTGATGTATCTTTCAAATGTAAATGAACTGTAAATAAGGTTTTAAACATCTGAATTCCTCGAATAATTTACGCATCCAAAGCTTTCGCACGTTTTTCGTAAAAAAAATAAGTGAGAAAATAAGGTAAGTCATTTGTACCAAGCTTGGTTGAGAGCTATGTTGAAACATACATACATAGCGTACATCCATAATCTCTTGTGATTTTTGGAAATTTTCTTCTCACCCCTTATGCCGATGGGGGCTGAACATGGACTTAAACGGCATTCAGAGTGTTAGTGGTCATCTCAGCGACCCCGTAAACTATGGATTTAACATTATTTTCAATTATTTTATATGCTAGCCCCTTCCCACTCCCACGCCTTAGGGGTGGCTTACCCCCCAGTTTTTCTCTCCAAATAGTTAGTCATAAGTGTACCAAGTTTGGTTGAAATTGCTCGAGTGGTTTAGGAGGAGATGTAGAAAGGTACTCCATAAAACATGGCGGTATGTTTCCGACCTCCTATTCAGCCTTGAGCCCTAACTTCGCCACGAATAAAGACGAATTACTTACATTTCTTATCAGACTATCATGATACAGAGTATGTCGCTGTTGCCTAGCAACAATTGTCCTTCAAGGCGAATCCAAATCTTAAGTACATAAAAATTGGATTTCATTCAAAGTATTTCCTAAACCCTGTCAGGAGTAATACGAGTAAATTGTGGTGAAATTTTCAGTGAAATCGGTTCAGTAGTTTTTGAGTCCACTCAAGACGAACAAACAAATATTCATTTTTATATACTGGATTATACTTTTTAATGAATATCTATGTATTATTTATTATTAAAATTAAATTTTCATAAAATAAACAGTCATGTCATAAAGATAGGTGGTAGTGTCCCGAGAATGGATACGACATTCCCACGCATTAGAACTATGCTGATTCACTGAATAAGAAAAGCAGTTGATCTGGTATAACTGGAAATCCGAGCAATCTATTGTCCAACCTCTTCGATAAAATTGAGGGCATCATTGCCCCAGGTACCACTCGATTCACTGGCTACTGGCATGAAGAATTTATCCAACAAATCGCTGAATTTTCTTCTTTTAGCATTTTTGCTATTCACGGCTGCACCTCCAGCACTCGTTTTTAACCCTCTAAGCGCCAACGTCCTTTGGAAAGCCTATTTGGTTTCCATCTGAAAAATGCCAACGTCCTTTCAAAAGGGCGTTCAGAATTTATTTTTTATTATTATGTATTGTAGGTCCGTACATGTGCATATCAAACCGCCTTGAGCAGTTCATCTTGATTAGTGGTGGTTGTGATTTTTGTTTGAAGAGGAAGTACAACTAGGCAACCATCCTCTATATAACACTTATCAGGGAGAAAAAATGTAAGGAATCCAAAACTACGAAAAATGAAGATATCGGCCAAAGAAAGACAAGGGCCATGAAGGGTGTGAAAATAAAAAGACTTCCTAGGCCTTGCAACCTAATACTGTTGGGTCAGGAAAGACCAAGAGTTGACGAAGGCAGGTCAGATAGGATAGATGAAAGTGAGGAACCTGACAAGTAAGTGGAAACAATGGTCGCCAACCCACACTCCCAAGTTAAGAGCTCTTGGGACCCTTTTAGTCATCTCTCACGACAGGCAGGGGATACCATGGGTGTTATTCTACAATCCCCACCCACAGGAGGTAGCTTCATCTTGTACCTAGTGCAGAAAAAGAGTGGCTTAAAGATAATTTATGCATTATAATGAGCCCAGGCCCACAGCTTGGAATGCAAGAATTTCGAACCTCTACAACACACCCATGTACCTCCAAACTCTCCTACAGTACTCTAGATGTAAACCCCATTGAAGATCTGTGGGATTACCATGAGGAAATAATTCGTACTCGACACACTTCTTCCAAAGCAGACCTGAAACGAACACTCGCAGAAGAATGGAACATTTCACTCCAAAGGTTATCCCACTAAGTACTGAACATGTGACATTGTCGTGCACATTTAAGAGATATTATGTTAGTGTTTTGAATGCTTATTCAAAGTTTTCTTCATTTTTCGTTATCATGGAAATATTAAGTTTAATTTCTGTAATTACCGTATTTATGCAAATAATCCCCACCATCGAATAATACCTGCACCCTAACTTTAGGAAAGCTGATTTTGAAAAAAGGCCAACATTGACGGAAATAAAATTTCATGCTTCAATTTTTTTTTTAATATGCAGGCATTATTTGCATAAATAAGGTATATAATGTTTACATTTGGAGGAATATTTGTGTCATGCATTTGCTACAAATATATACATGGCAAGAAAATATATAGCCTTTTTTTTCCCTTAAAAATGGTTCACTTTTTATACTATGATGATTACCTCCCCAACACCAATGTGCGTGTGTGCGTGCACACCTTGATGAAGAAATGGGGGCAGCACATGTCAATGTTCTTGCAATAACAACTACCAGCCAAAAAGGAGTCCTTGATAGGTTAATGACATGGTACATGCACTCCAACAAATTCAGAACTTATTATTTAGCCATCAGGGGATGAACGTTGCTCACGTCCGCAGGATTTACCTCCTCATTGCCCTGCACGTGTCCCCTGGATGGTGCTAAACGAGCAACAGCAATAGGCAGCCAGTCTATCCTAGGATCTCCTGGCTATCAAATTATGTCAAAGACACCATGTAGAAACAGCCCTTCTCAGAGCTCTTTAACAAGAAACATTGGTCCCACTATTCGTATTTTCCAACTCAATATAGAAAGTATCAGCAGAGCAAAATGTGATTACCTCTCAAAAATACTCAGAGAGAACAACATAGATGTTGTCCTTCAAGAGACGCATGTTGCTAATGAAGAACAACTCCATACTAGAGGTCGTATTGCTGGGTACAACGCACTAGGAGCAACCTACCATGAAGCATATGGAGTGGCCACATATGTCCGTAATGACATCAAAGAAGCTGAGCTACTATCTCAAAGCACAGAAGAAAATGTCCATCAGGTTGTCGTCCGACTGAATAATGTCTCGATCATCAACATCTACAAACCACCATGCATTTTATCGCCTCAGTATGTTGTACCAACGGCAGAACATCCTGCGATTTATGTGGGGGATTTCAACAGTCATCATGAACTCGGGAAGTATTCCAAAACAGTTGATTGTGGACTTAAATTAATGGACTGGTGTGAAAGTAATAACCTCCACCTAGTATTTGATGCTAAAGATAGAGGAACTTTTCGATCAGCTGCATGGGGTAGAGATTCAAATCCAGATTTATGCTTCGTCAGCTCCAATATAAATGGAAATCCCTCGCACACTACACGCAAAGTGATGGGAGATTTCCCTCATAGCCAGCATAGACCAGTAATATTCGAATTTGGTGTCACAATTCCAATTATACGTTCAACGCCACGTCCCCGATGGAATTTCCAGAAAGCTGATTGGTCTGCATTCTCTGTAGATCGTCGAAGACAAAAGTGGGTTGAAACTGTTGAAAGCTTAGATTTTACTCATTCTAGCAGAAAGGCCTGGGGCCTTCTTAGAAGGCTCGGAGAAGGTGCACCAGTAGTGACCTGACCAAATAGCTTCCCATATTGTAACAACTTCTCGAACTCCAGCTGATAAGAAGCATACAAAGTATGTTAGATGCCAGCTTCGTTCTCTGAAATCATCAGTACCTCGCATTTCTAGTTATTCACGTCCCTTTACAGCCCTTGATGTTCAAGAGGCCCTCAAAGAACTAAAACCTGGTAAGGCACCTGGATTCGATGGAATTCATCCAGAATTCCTCATACATATGGGTGACAATGCAAGGAGATGGATGGTACAGTTCTACACGGACATTCTTCAGACTGGACAAATCCCACCTGACTTCAAGAAAGCTAAAATTATTTCCATATTGAAGCCTGGAAAACCTGAAAACAGACCTGAAAGTTACAGACCAATAGCCCTCCTTAGCTATTGCTACAAACTCTTTGAAAGGCTTATCTACAACAGAACTGGATCAACCATTTTAGAACTCATTCCTGTGGATCAGGCAGGCTTCAGACCTAACCAAAACTGCTGTGATCAAGTACTTTCATTAACATCTTACACTGAGGCCGGATACCAGCAAAAGCTTAAAACATCTGCTGTCTTTGTGGATCTCACTGCTGCCTTTGATACCGTTTGGAGGGAAGGATTGATTTATAAATTACTCAGAGCTATACCCTGCAGAACGATTACACAGCTTATCAACAACATGATCAGCGACAGGAAATTCCTGGTCTGTTTAGGTGAAAAGAAAAGCTCAGTGAGAAAATTGCATAATGGTTTGCCCCAAGGATCAGTTTTATCGCCACTACTGTTTAATCTGTACATCTCTGATCTTCCAGAAACAATATCCAGGAAGTTCTGCTATGCTGATGACTTGACCCTGGCCACACAACACAAGATCTTTGAGGAAACTGAAGACATTTTGACTCAGGACTTATCCACATTGGCAGAATATTTCAGGAAATGGAGACTCAGACCCAGTACAGCCAAAACGGAGGTTTCTTGCTTCCATTTGAGCAACCGGCTCGCTAACTTAAAACTAAATATTACCTTCTCCAATCGAGTACTTAATCACAATAGGTATCCAAAATACCTCGGTGTTACCTTGGACCGGACTTTATTATTCAAACAACATCTTTTGAACTTGTCGAAGAAATTGAAAACCCGAAACAATATTATTCAGAAGCTAACTGGTACTACTTGGGGATCTACTGTAAACATCCTACGCTCTTCAGCCTTAGCACTGGTTTTCTCTGCTGCTGACTACTGTGCTCCAGTGTGGATTAATAGTCCGTATACAAAGTACATTGACCCACAATTGAATACAGCATGTGTCATATCTGGCACCATCAGATCAACTCCAGTTCACTGGCTCCCACTGTTGTCAGGAATAATGCCACCTGACTTACGAAGATCCAGAGCTCTTGTTCGAGAGTACAACAAGATCTGCAAGAATCCTCTGCTACCTGTTCTAAATGACATACCAGCTCTTAGTCTCAAGAGACTGAAATCACGACATCCACCCCTTTGTGATGCTACTCTGAAGACGTCCACCAACTTCAATGCTTTGGAGGAGTGGAAAGGCTGCTGGAATAACTCTCCCGACGTGCCCCTGCATAACATCTTCAGAGGGGAAAATATTGTAAATGGATCCCAACTGACACGTGCAACTTGGTCCAGACTGAACAGGATCAGGACAGGTCATGGAAGGTGCAGGGATTCTCTCTACAAGTGGAACTTTGTACCATCTCCAGAATGTGACTGTGGAGCCCCTCGCCAGACTATTCCCCACATTGTAAGCGAGTGTCAACTACGGGCTTATCCAGGTAGTTTGGAAGACTTCCTCTCTCCAACAGTGGAAGCACTACAGTGGATTGATAAGTTGGACATTCAGATATAAGAGATAACACTAATGCCTGAAGTGAATCAATGGTTTTTTTTGTTATTGTGTATATATTGTATATTATGTACAGTGAAACCTCGATTCTCCGTTTTTCGAGTGACCATGAAAATAAAACGTACAACACGGGAAAACGGAAAATCCGGGAATGAATGAAAACCATCAACAGTTTGGCTAAACATCACAAAAATTAAATATGTATAATTATAATCTTACAAAAACTCCTAAACCAAACCAAACTAAACTACAGCCCCAGTGGGACTTTGCCTGCCAAGCGACCGCTGCTCAGCCCGAAGGCCTGCAGATTACGAGGTGCGCATGGTCAGTGCGACGAATCCTCTAGGCAAATATTCCTGGCTCTGTAGATCGGGGTCGCCATCTCACCATTAGATAGCTCCACAATTAAAGGTATTCACGTAGACTGAGTGGACCTGGAACCAGACTTATATCCAGGTAAAATTGCCTGGCCTGGTCGCAATCGAACCCGGGCCCTCTGGATGAGAGGCGGGCATGTTAGACCGCGAAACCGCATTAATTACCGGTATGCGAGTTCAAAATCTCGGTACTTTATATTCAATTTTACAGGGGAATCTTCGTCAGTTTCCCGTGAAAACTTCTTTCAGTTCAGCAACTTTGATTAGGCTAGCCAAACTTCGAAAAATCTAATAACGCCAAGCTAAACGACAATCGACCACAAGTAGTTTTTAATTCTCTCATCTAATAAAATAAAGCACATTAGATACAAAAGCACCCAAAATGATGGCGAAATCCGTTCGTTTCTTAATCTTTCATTGTAATTTGGTCTCCGGTATACTGTTCGTAGTCAGTTTCTGGAAATCTCGTACCGCGCAAATTAGGCCTACATCGACTTTTAAAGGTTATGTTGAACTCGAAAACATGGTTTAGAATGTAAGTATCGATTCTTAAAAGTTCTCGAATGCATTATATTCAATTCTGCGCGTCACAAATCCAATCAAATCGTAAAGATAAAAGAAATGTAAAAACTTCAGAAATTACGGTTATTCGTGACCTTGAGGTCATCTGGAAAGCGCGCTCGCTGCACATGTCAGTACGAGTTTGAAATGAATTGAATGAAATGACACCAACCATTTAAAATGTAACGTGCGCAAATAAAACGACTGCAGTTTTTGGTATTTTAACACGAAAACGTAACATTCCCAGTCTTGCATCAGGACCTAAACAGTAATAGGCAATCCCAAGACCTCCCATGGCTTTTTTTATTTTTTTTTTAATGTAGGGTGCAACATCTGTTTTGGTCTCGCTAACATATCATGTACGATAATATCAAAAGGTACTGAATTTGTGTTAAGAAGGAGCAGTTTCGATTCCTGCGTGAAAGCCCAGTTACTCTGCAGTGCCCTGAGCAAAGTGCCGAAAACCTCTTCGGCAGTATGATAGAAAAAAATGTAAAAATATAAACATCTAACCTTGGACATAATATGGACGTTTTATAAGTGCGAACATATGACGAAACTCGTTCCGTCTTCAAGCAGAGCTGTCGAAATGCGCCGTGTCTCCTTGCAATTGTTGTGGGCACCCCACAGAACACCAATATAAAACCTGCACCCTCTGCTTTATGATTTTCCAAGATTCTCTAAACAATACCACCCGAATGCGATGCTAAGATGGTCTCTTATGCAAGTTCACCGCCAATCGCTTTTCTAGTACCGGTACAGTACTTGCTTTAATTATCGCAGTGACGGGGCGTTAACGCCAAGATCCATAAATATGCCATAGCCGTCCTTTCGTAAGGTACAGTTTATTAAAAAACGATTGATCGAGGATTTAGCATTGATGGGACTGGAATTTCTGGACGGTTGATCCGGGAAAGCGTTTCTTCGAGGAACGGATAATGCGGGACTTTTACATACATACATACATACATACATTATCATTATAGACTGTTATGCCTTTCAGCGTTCAGTCTGCAAGCCTCTGTGAATTTACTAAACGTCGCCACAATCCTCGATTTGCAACTAGTGTTGTGGCCTCATTTAGTTCTATACCTCTTATCTTTAAATCTTTAGAAACCGAGTCTAACCGTCGTCGTCTTGGTCTACCTCTACTTCTCTTACCCTCCATAGCAGAGTCCATTATTCTCCTAGGTAACCTATTCTCCTCCATTCGCCTCACATGAATCCACCACCGAAGCCGGTTTATGCGTACAGTTTCATCCATCGAGTTCATTCCTAAATTAGCCTTTATCTCCTCATTCCGAGTACCCTCCTGCCATTGTTCCCACCTGTTTGTACCAGCAATCATTCCTGCTACTTTCATGTCTGTTACTTCTAACTTTTACAACGTGATTTAATTACGATGCTCGCGGGACCACGTAATTTGAACGCATATTCCGGGAAAACATATTTTCCGGGAACGGATAATCGAGGTTCCACTGTATATAATTTCCTTGCCATACGCTAATAATAATAATAATAATAATAATAATAATAATAATAATAATAATAATAATAATAATAATAATTTAGCCATCACAATAGGAAAGTATATTCCAACTAATTTGAATTATTTTGAAAAGGTATATGTTATATTTGACATACCTTGAATACACCTGTTCTCTGTTTTCTTCTAATTCTATAATTCCATGGATCTGTTATTAGAGTTTTCTTCCAAATAGTACTCTAATGGATAAAATTTCTTAAAAGTTGCATAACTCAAAAAAATGAATACCAGAGAAAAATACCTTTAAATTTGGAAGGCTTGTTGTCCATAGTGTAAATATGCAAACTAATGTTAAACAATAAATTAACCTTTACCATAATGATTTCCATAGAAATGATCCAACAGTTCAACATTCATTGATAATTTTAATAATCTGTACAATAATGAATGCTCTGATTGGTGCAAACAAATGGCATCAAAAAATACACACACAAAAAAACCTGATAGGTGTGATGGTTTAAAGGGACAAAAGACAGCCAGAGCCTGTATAATTTTAACACAAAATGAAGTAAAAGGATCCTTACCATTTGCAGAATGACTGTATTAGGAAAAGAATGTGAAGAACTGTCAAAGTTAGAAAAAATAGTTTCTCTGCATTTTATACTAAGCTGGAAGCAACACCAGAGGTTGATATGTACTTATTTTCACTTGGGGTATACTCTAGAAATCTTGACAAGTCAGTCTTTCATACATTTCATAGTTATTTTTGTTTGTGGTGATGCGACCGTTTGACATTGGTATGGCAGAATGATATATAAAGACCCTTGAGCCAATAAAGCCTTAACTCTGATCCAAGCCTATCTGTCTGCAATTAGTGGAAGGAAGGTACAAAGGTTCTGAAAGAGAACCACTCAGTGTGTGCACACACGCACACATTCCCAGCAACCAGTTTTATAGCTAAAAATCTTTCCTCTTATAACGAGTGTAGAATCACTTCAAATACTTATATTGGTACCTGAATCTGGGACAACCTGTCACTAGGAAGGCCTGCAGTCTAGTTGTTGTGAAGTCTGTATGTTATCTTACGTGACAAATACAGTTGACGTTGCGTAGTGAACAGATCACATTGGCTGCTAAAGAAAAGGTAGGAGAAAAGGCAAGATCTAGTAAAAATCAGTGGATAACACTGGAGATATTAGACATGATTTATGAACTGCAAAAATACAAGAATGCAAAAAATGAGGAGGGCACAAAAGAATACAGGCGATTAAGGAGTGAAGTAGATAGAAAATGCAGATAATCTAAGAAAGAATGGCTGAAAGAGAAGTGCAATGATGTTGAAGGTTGTTTGTAAGAAAGGTAGATGCTGCATACAGGAAAATCACGGAAACCATTAGAGAAAGGAAAACTAGGTGTATGAATATTAAGATGGAAAATCGCTTGTGTAAAACGAAGACAAGGCAGAAAGATGGCAGGAACATATTCCACAATTGTATCAACAGACAGAAGTAGATCATGCTGATTTAATGGGAGACGCAATTTTGAGGTCTGAATACTACAGAGCTTTGAGAGACAAGGAACAAGGCACCTGGAATTGATGACATACCCTCAGAATTACTGACCGCCTTAGGAGATACCACTATGAGGAGGTTAATCCATTTAGAGTGTAGATGTATGATACAAAAGAAGTGTCATTCAATTTTAGACAGAATGTTGTTATAGCTATTCCCAAGAAAGCAGCTGCTGAGAAGTGTGAAAACTAAAGCACCATAAGTTTAGTATCTCAGACTTGCAAAATTTGAACACGTATTATTTAGAGAAGAATGGAAAGACAAGTTGAAGCTAAGTTGGGAGAAGACTAGCTTGGCTTGAGAAGAAATGCAGGAATATGTGAAGCAATCCTGACTTTGTGATGGTGGTGGTGATTATTGTTTTAAGAAGAAGTACAACTGGGCAACCATCCTCTACATAAAACTAATCAGATAGAAGGAAGGGGTCTGAAACTTCGAAAAATGAAGGTATTGGCCAAAGGAAGACAAGGGCCACGAAGGTCGTGAAAATGAAAGACTCCCTAAGGCCCCTCCATATGTAATACTGTCAGGGTCGGAAAAGAACAAGAGTTGACCAAGAGAAGTCGGATAGGATAGATGAAAGTGAAGAGCCTGGCACAAGTAAGTGGAAGCAATGCCAGGACTCAGCTGAGGGCCCCGTGGTTGCCAACCCACGCTCCGAAGTTCAGAGCCCCTGAGGCCCCTTTTAGTCGCCTCTTACGACAGGCAGGGGATACCGTGGGTGTTATTCTACTGCCCCCACCCACAGAGGAATCTTACAGACTGAAGACTGGCCCCGGAGATCTACGTATTACTGCTACCAGCGGTTGTCGATGGGCCCTGGAAATTTCCATTTTTTACGTACTATCATCATTTTCAGCTTGTTGCACTGCCTGTTAGCTGGAGTTTGAACTAAATGCCATCATGTCATGGAGTAGTGTTATCACTGATGTTAGTGCTGATATTTTCTTTTCCACTTTTACAATCACTGTGAAAAACTTATATACACGGGTGATCTTATGTGTGCATCTAGAAACAATGGTCAAGATGGCGCGCCCATGGCAACGTGCCTTGTGGGTAATGACAAAAGGTTTCAAAATTTACACGCAGATTCATTATCTGATGTGCCACGTGGGTGACAAGTCCTGAGAATTTAAGAATTTCCAGCTGACAGTGGGCGACACCCTAAAGTAGGTGACGGGCTACGAGAATTCTCTATTTTATGTACCTTGTATTTCCTTGACAACTAATAGAAATGTGGACAATATTAGGAGTTCCAAACAATGTAGGCATGGAATATAAACTATCGCTACATCTTTAAACATTCATGTAGTTCGCAAAAAATATCAGATATGTAGAGCTATTCCCTGGAGCTCCAATGCGTGTCAACACAGCGCAGCACATTCAGTTGCTAAGGATACCAATATTTGTAATTAATTATGTGCAGACCAGTTATCATAGGTATCGAGTGACAGTGAGTTGGATATTTCTAATGATTAACAGCTAACACTAAACAGGGAAACCACATCCGGGCGACTGGAGTGGTACATTGATGACGATATGATGACTAAATGGGGAGTAACCGTAAAGAGAAATCACTGCTTAATTGAATACAATAAGTACATGAAAGGCACAAACAGGGCATTCCTATTACAGTATGCTTTGAAAGACTTAAATGGAGCCATAGACTGTACTGCTTTGAAAGGTATCGCATCGTACAGACTACTAAGCAACCTAGTGAGTAGATGTTCCAAGTTTGAGGTTGATATCTTGAGTACTTTTCAAGTTACAGTAGTTTGATTGCAGCAGTGTGATTTCTTTCTTGGAGGCTTGAACTATCCTGTCAACATAGAGAAGCAACCTCTGTTCGGGGCCCGTCATCAATGTGTTAAAGATAAGCCTACGTTCATGGCATTCACTGATCTAGAAAAGGCAATCGATAATGTTGATTGGCCCTAGGTATTTGAGATTTTGAAAGTGAACGGGATCAGATAATGAGAAAACAGACTTACCTACATTCTGTACAAAAATCAAGTCTGCAATGATACGAATCGAAGGCTATGAAAAAGAAGCAGCAATCCAGAAAGAAGTGAGGCAAGGCTGCAGGTTGTCTGCTTTCCTTTTCAGTGTTAAGGAAATCAAAGAGGAATTTGGAAAAGAATCACAATCCAAGGACAGGAAATCAAAACCATACCTGCCAACTTTACAAAACCAAAAATCAGGAGACATTGTTATGAAAATTAGGAAATATCAGGAGATAAAATTGGTCAAAACTGCTTATTCTACATGTCTAGCGCAATACAGGAGTACTATGGTATATAGTATACCATATTTATGCAAATAATCCCCTCATCGGGAAAGTTGGCAAGCAGCAAACAGTCTTCGAGGAGTACAAGGTGAAAATAAATAAATCTAAAACAAAAGTAATGGAGTGCAGTCGAATGACAAGTGATGCAGGAAATTTGATTTGATTTGTTTATTTATCACCAACAGAGTTATTGATTCTCCAATTACAGATGATATAATACATTCAAATAATAACAATATTAACAGAACTTACTACTACCACTAATTATAAATAAGCAATATAAAATATATACATATTTACAAAACACATTAGGAAGGAAAAAAGACATGTTTTGAAATGACCGAAGGAAGGAAGGAAGTATAACTTTCAGTTACTAAATGGGCAGAACAAGATACAAGGAACACTCTGTCTATGAAGCGTCCATAAGATGTCTGCGAATTTCACTAGCTGACGAGTGAAATATATCCACTATCCCGCTAATTTCGTTCAGGGATCTTAGGGCCTGCATAAACCAAGAGTTCCTGTGTGATTCCGTTCTGCACCTGGGTAAGTGAAAGGTGACAGCCTGTCGGGTATTGCGGGAAGGAACATGAATTGGTAGCAACTGGAGTAAATTGGGACAGTCAAGGAAATTACCGATACATTTTTGTATGAGACGTGCGTTGACATACCTGCGCCTAGTCCTAAGCGACTCAATACACATATTTGTACAAAACAAATCATAATCTGTCGATGACAGCTTGATACCCAAACACTTTTTACTAATCCATTTTGAGAATCTGATCTGTACTCGCTCTAAGGCATTAACTAAGTATTGCTGTGAGGGGATCCACACTTCAGAGCAGTACTCTAGACTAGATCGTATAAGCGAAAAATACAGGGTTTTCAATGGGACAACAGATTTAAAACTCTTGCAATTTCTTTTGAGGAAGCCTAGCGTTTTAAATGCCTTGTTAACGATATTCAACACATGCTCATTGAAAGATAGACCATTTTGATTACTAAAAATAATACCAAGATCGTTAATTTTATTAACACGCTTCACTTCTTGATTCCCTACATTATAATTGAATACATTAACTTGCATTTTTCTCGTGAAGGATAACGCACTGCACTTTGAAATATTTAGGGTTAAATGCCACTTTTTGCACCAATCACTAATATTATTTATATCAGACTGTAACAATTCGCAATCACTCATCTTTTCAATAACGCTGTAGATTTTAAGGTCATCAGCATAGAGCAGGTAGTTGCTCAAATGGATTTGTGATGGCAGATCATTAATAAATAGAAGGAAACATAAAGGTCCCAGTAGTGAACCTTGTGGGACGCCAGACATAGGCTGATAAGGGCGAGAAATGATACCCTCGTATTTTACTGAATACCTTCTTTCGTTAAGATAACATTTAAACCATTCAAGCAAGCTTCCATGAATGCCATATGCTGACAACTTAGTCAGAAGAGCATTATGCTGCACTGAGTCAAAAGCCTTAGAAAAGTCCGTGTACACGGCATCAACCTGCTTGCAATTGTCCAGAGCGCTAGATATGAAGTGGGAGTACACAGCAAGATTGGTGGTAGTTGAGCGTTTCTGGACAAATCCATGCTGGTTAATATTAATTAAACCACTGACTGCACTGTACACGGCTTTGTATAAGACTCTTTCCGCTACTTTGGATATGAGTGAAAGAAGAACTACTGGTCTGTAATTGACAAATAAAGATCTGTCACCTTTCTTAAACACTGGAATAACATAGCCTTTCTTCCATTCCGACGGGAAATTGCCTGTACGAAGAGACCAGTTGATTATCATAGCTAGTGGGGTTGCCAGCTCCTCAGCACACTCACGTAACACAATTCCTGGAATTTGATCTGGACCACAAGACTTCTTCGTATCCATCGACTTCAAGATGTTGCAGACTTCCGATGCCGAAGTTACTACTGATGATAAATTAATTTCGCCTAATTGTTCAGTGTGAGAATTACAAGGAACACTGGGTGGATGGAATGTTTTGAAAGTGTCAGCAAAATTATCCAGAATTTCTTTCAATGAGCTAATTTCCTTGTCTTCATTAATCATCATAGATGGTAGCCGCCTAGATTTTGTTTTGCAATTAATAAATTTCCAAAATCTTTGTGGGTGTCTGATAATATCTTCCTCAACAGACCCGACATAATCCCTGTACTTTCTCCGCTGCATTTGTTTGTATTCCTTTCTTAGCACCGCGAATTTGATGTAATCTGAAGGAAGTGAAGACTTTGCAGCTCGTTTCCTTGCTCTTTCCTTTGCCCGCATTTTGTCTGTAAGTTCGGAATCATACCAAGAGGGAAGACGCCTGGTCTTCATGATGCGGGAAGGTACGGCGTCCTGAAGAGCGCTGTGCAGTAAGTCATAAAACAAGTCAACTGCGGCATCAAGAGATGGGCAGGATTCGAGCAAGTTCCACGGACAACGGGATAAGATATTTCGTAGATGGGGAAAGTCTGCTTTTGTCCAAACGAATAATGATTTTGTAGTCTGTGGTAAACGAGGAACACGGGAAATATGAAGTCTGAGCTCAAGCGCAGAATGATCTGATTGTACTAACTGTTCTGTTGCTTCACACAGGGTATTATTAGTGACTTTTTCAGACACGAAAGCAAGGTCCAGGAAGTTATTTCCTCGTGTTGGAAAACCGCAAACTTGGCGAAGGTTAAATTCGTTAGTGATCTCTAAAAGAAAGCAGGCTTCCTCGTTGACATGGGCGAGAATAGGATTAATAGATCCCGAATCGTCTGACGCCCAGGTTAATTGGCTTATATTGAAATCTCCGCTCATAATAATAGTGTCATTTTGTTTTGCTACGCGATTGATTCGAGCCAGGGTTTCTCGGAAGTCTGCGAGCCGTACTTTCACCTCGTCCGGGGGCAGGTAACAGCAGACTATATATAGCGCTCGGCCAGGGGATGGGGTGGCTTTCACAACAACACATTCCCAGTTTCCCGTTAAGTCAGGTCGTTGCACTGGACCGTACGCAGAGTTCACTGCTATTAAAACCCCCACCTCCCTTGTTCTTACTAGTAATGATATTTTGCCTATCTTGGCGGAAAATAACATAATTGTCATTCAGTATTTCACTATTGTCGATTGAAGAGCCGAGCCAGGACTCCGCTAAACACACGCAGTCGTAATGCATGTCACTCAGAGCGACGTTAAAGTCCACGAGTGATTTCTTAAGACTAAGACTACAGACATTCTGGTAGTAGATGCTAAGGCTGGTATTTACCTCCGGTCCTGGGTTCAGCTGGACATCGCCGGCAACTGCTAGTAGTAGAACACTCAGCGTCAGGATGGATGTGTCACTGGCCGAAGGCTTGTGCTTTACACGCTGACTGGACGCCATTCTCTGCTGCTTGCCGTTAATACACAACACGTGGGCACTTATTTGCAACTTATTATTGGAGATTATATCTTCCCAACAAGTTACACCGCACTTAACATCAAAGTATACGCTAGTCGGTTCGATTTCATTCACACGTAACCGCGATAAAAGCACTTGGACCACAAGAAACACGCTTGTTATCAGGAACACACAACACGCCTGCAACCGTCCGCCATGACTCACTCATATCAGATTAGGAAATGAAATCTTAAAGGAAGTAGATGAATACTGTTACTTGGGTAGTAGAATAACTAAACATGGTTGAAGTAAGGACATAAAATGCAGAATAGCAAGGAAGGCCTTTCTTACGAAAATAAATGTCCTCACTTTGAACACTGAATTAGGCATTAGAAAGACGTTTCTGAAGAATTTTGCCTGGAGCATGGCATTGTATGGAAGTGAAACATGGATGACAACTAGATCAGAAAGAAAGAACAGAAACTTTTTAAATGTAATCTTACAGAAGAATGTTGAAGGTGAGATGGGTAGATTGCATCATGAATGAAGAGATACTGAAGCAAATTGGGGAGAGGAGAAGGATTTGGTGAAATTTGACTAGAAGGGATAGAATGATAGGACACATCTTAAGACACCCAGGAATTGTTCAGTTAGTTTTTGAGGGAAGGGAAGGTTGTAAAATCACCAGGGGTACCAAGGTGTGAATATAACAAATAGATTAGAGTAGATGTGGTAGTTACACAAAAATGAAAAGGCTAGCACAAAATATGGTGGCAAGGAGAACTGCATCAAATCAGTCATGGACTGATGATCCAAACAACATCCCATATTATGTAGCATATTTTGAGCAAAAATAAACACACCCCCCCTCCCCACCCCCCACTTCTCACAGCAATGGATTTTTATGAAGTTTGCACCTATAGAAGCCACCCCCAATTTTTGAAGTAAAAATTGAGAATAAAGGGGGTCCTATAGGCAAGTAAATACAGTATACAGTAAAACCTCGTTAATTCGAAGTCGTTGGGACGAAAAAATTGGACTTCGAATAACGTGATTTGGAATTAACCGCCAACATGTACTTCGGAAATGCCAGCCCTTGCAGCGTCACAATATATTCTAAGACCCATTACTGCATGCAATTAACCTTGATTCACAGTTTAAAGCTCACAAATGTCATAGAAAAACTATTTCCAAAATGTATCCAGCAAGGTGCATTTACAGTATTCAAATAATGCACTTGGATAACTCACCGGCAAACATAACCTCACGCAATGAAATCAAAAGAAAGAAAACATGATTCAAAGACGAGGAGAAATCTATACTGTGCAAGTGCTTTATTCACTGGATTATTGTACTGTATGTATTTTAGATGCCTTGTGCTTGCACGGAATGTACCCGATGTCCTTAAAACATCGTGGCTTATCGAACTTTCTATGACGAGGGGAGAAAGTCTCTCGCTTCCGTCCACATTACAATAACAGTACAGTGATTATTCTGTACTTGTACGATTTCCCGCCATGGCACTTCAAAGACCCATTAATGCATTCTCAGTTTAAACTTTTCAAATGCCATGGAAAACACTATTTCAGAAATTTACCAACATGGTGCATTTACATTATTCAAATAATGCTCTTGTATAAAACTATGACAAACAACCTCACGCAACGAAAGGAACAAAAACACGATTCAAAGACAAGGAAAAATTATGCTGGCTCCCCTGTGCAAATGCTTTATTTTTTGGATTACTGTACTGTCTGCATTTTTAGATGCCTTGTACTGGCATGGGAAGTGCCCGACGCCCTTAAAACATTGTGGCTTTTCGAACTTTCCTATGACAGGGGAAGGAAGTCTCTCGCTTCATTGTGCAGTGTGCACTGCATGGCAACAAAGTACATTTGCCGGCTGGCGATTTTCTCCTTTAAAACCATAAGTCCGTTTGGCCTGAGCATTTAAAAAAATAAAACAAACAACAATGCAGTTTCATCGGCATTGACAATATTGTTTGTTGCATACGAATTGATTATAGGCTATACGCCACGCTTTTTCGCGAACTACTGTCGGCACGGCATCGCCAGTGTTCGCAGATTCTACCCCTCCGTACACTGCCTGCTATGTGATATTCTGGCTTTCCTAAAAACGCTGAATACAAAATAATTATGATTCTGCTCGAACATAGCAGATATAAAGCACACTGTAGACACGCCGAAGTAGGTGAAAGTGCGCAAAGTTACCCCTTCACGCTCCAGAAGATGCGTTCTTTCATGATGCAGAGAAGTTTTGAATTTAAATTGCTCTGTAAAATATTATTTTTTTCAAAATGTAAAGGCAATTTTGAATTAAAAGTCTGAATTTCAGTAACGGGACCGACAATGTTCTTCGAGTTACGAATTATGCATATTTCGAATTGAACAATTTAAATAACATGCAAAACCGTACCTCATGTTGCCGGGAACGAGAGCTGCTTCGAATTAGGCGAGATTTCGAATTAATCGATTTTGAATTATCGAGGTTCTACTGTATATATATTGCTCCAGTTAGCATTCTTACCTGAGCATTTACAACAGAGTAAATTGTTCACCTTTATTTTTTTTTCAATATCTGCGTGATTTATTTGTTTTATCCTGTCTATTCTATAAGACTGCTGTTGACATGTTACTAATATTTCTAGTGCTTACTTAATTATCAACATACAAATGATGTAGAGTACCACAATTGTGGCAATAAAAGTAGCTTACCCTTTGCATTCTTCACATAATCAACAGCATAGTAGGCCACAACAAGAGGATTCTTGAAGTCATTGGTATTATCTCTTTGACGATGTCCAACCAAGCCATGGCTGAAAGTAAAAGGGCAATATTAATGCTAATGCTTTACACGGCAAATGGAAGATAAAGAGGTATATAAATGGAACTGACCCATGAGAGTCAGTAAGCACTGTTAACCCAGTCACCTCGTATGAGGAGGTCACATCTGATGTGGCCTCCAACTCAGTTGACAGATCTCACCCGTCAGGCATAGAATATTACATTTCTACTTCTAATTTGCCTACCCCTGCAAGTACCTCCTACATTTATCGATCTATGAATAGCACAAAAAATGTGGCTGTTCTACCCTCGTTAGTTATTATCCTTACCCTCACCGTTTGTTTTCTTGAAGTCATTGAATTAGCAGAGGTATTCTCTTAGTCCGCATTCCTTCCAGTTCACTATGGCTTGGAATAGTGAATATGATATGAAAGTGATAATGAAGAGATTGTACAAGATAACAATAAGATGAAGGAAACAGTTCAATGTCCAAAAGTGATAGTGATATTATATATGGGTGATGAAGCATAGGCACAACAAAAACATGTGAGGAAGGACGGAAGTTTTTTAAATTTACAATTGGCCATACGTTGCACCGACAACGATGGGTCAGGTAAGGGCTAGGAGTGGGAAGGAAGCGGTACAGCCCCAGCATTGGCCTGGTGTGAAAATGGGAAACTACAGAAAACCATTTTCAGGGCTGCCGACAATGGGGTTCGAACCCACTATCTCCCGAATGCAAGCACACAGCTGCATGCCCCTAACCGCATGGCCAACTTGCTCGGTAAGGACGACAATGAATGGATATGGGTGATAATGAAGGAAAAAGAAAAAATCCAATTGTTGTTCTTTCATCCATTGAATCAGGTGAAATATTTGAAATGCTTAAGAATAATTATTGGGATTTTCTTCCATTATGACATTAAATGTTTCTAGATAGTATCTTTTCAGAAATTGCATGGGATACAAATGATTATATAAGGAAACAGTTGAAGTAGATACAGGGTGGTTTGACACTGGGAAGGATGAGAAAAAGCTTATTTAGCTCTCTGCATTCTAATATCTCAGATTCAAAAGCCTTATATTCAATAATATTATAACAAAAGACAAGCGCATCGTCATATTATGGAGTATATTGAAGTTTAGCACAACACATCCATCTTCTGAAGAATCATTACTGGTAAATACAAATCCTCTGCATGGTATAAATAAAAAAAATAGAACGAAAATATTTCAACCGTGCGATGACTTGTGATAGGTTTTGTTCTGATATGCGCTGTAGCACGAGATTTACATCTGATTTCTGAGTAAACTGAGTGGCCTTTTAAATATGAGGTAGATGGGTTAAGCCAGCAAAAGTTTTTTACTAGCCATTTTTGCTTAGGGAATTACCGTATTTCTCTGAATTTCAGACGATCTCCACTGTTTCCTTCAACAAAATTAAATCAGGCTTAAAAAGTCCTTTGTGAAGTCATATTTTTTTTAAAATCAAATTTTAATTTATAACATTAAACACACACAAGCATCATGTAAATCTTACCTACATCCTTAATGATTTTCATCAGAGGTATCTGATACTGCCTTTGAAAGTTCAGGGAATTCCTCTTTGCAAGCCCACATTCATATCGCACCTCATGTTATAAATGGAAATTGTAAGTTCCCATGGAGGGAATTAGATTCTTTTCCACCAATAGAGCATATCAAAAATCAGATCAAAAATTAGATGGATGGCTTTTCCGGCATTTGCTCTATTAACCAGCGTTTCGTCTTAGGTCTGACACTAGACTCTTTAGAGTGGGATGTGTCAGACCCTACCCACTGACGCTGGGGTGTATGCAGGTGAACTTATCAGAAGCTTATTTATGAAGCACAGTCTGATAACTGCATATGGGAGATAAAACTCCACAATGGAATTAATGCCCGCCTAGCAATTCCAAATGGAAATTCTAAGTTCCCATGGAGAGAATTAAGATTCTTTTCCACCAATAGAGCATATCAAAAATCAGCTGGATGGCTTTTCCGGCATTTGCTCTATTAACCAGCGTTTCGTCTTAGGTCTGACACTAGACTCTTCCACCCACTCTGAAGAGTCTAGTGTCAGACCTAAGACGAAACGCTGGTTAATAGAGCAAATGCCGGAAAAGCCATCCATCTAATTTTTGATCTGATTTTTGATATGCTCTATTGGTGGAAAAGAATCTAATTCCCTCCATGGGAACTTAGAATTTCCATTTGGAATTGCTAGGCGGGCATTAATTCCATTGTGGAGTTTTATCTCCCGTATGCAGTTATCAGACTGTGCTTCATAAATAAGCTTCTGATAAGTTCACCTGCATACACCCCAGCGTCAGTGGGTAGGGTCTGACACATCCCACTCTGAAGAGTCTAGTGTCAGACCTAAGACGAAACGCTGGTTAATAGAGCAAATGCCGGAAAAGCCATCCATCTAATTTTTGATCTGATTTTTGATATGCTCTATTGGTGGAAAAGAATCTAGTTCCCTCCATGGGAACTTAGAATTTCCATTTGGAATTGCTAGGCGGGCATTAATTCCATTGTGGAGTTTTATCTCCCGTATGCAGTTATCAGACTGTGCTTCATAAATAAGCTTCTGATAAGTTCACCTGCATACACCCCAGCGTCAGTGGGTAGGGTCTGACACATCCCACTCTGAAGAGTCTAGTGTCAGACCTAAGACGAAACGCTGGTTAATAGAGCAAATGCCGGAAAAGCCATCCATCTAATTTTTGATCTGATTTTTGATATGCTCTATTGGTGGAAAAGAATCTAATTCCCTCCATGGGAACTTAGAATTTCCATTTGGAATTGCTAGGCGGGCATTAATTCCATTGTGGAGTTTTATCTCCCGTATGCAGTTATCAGACTGTGCTTCATAAATAAGCTTCTGATAAGTTCACCTGCATACACCCCAGCGTCAGTGGGTAGGGTCTGACACATCCCACTCTGAAGAGTCTAGTGTCAGACCTAAGACGAAACGCTGGTTAATAGAGCAAATGCCGGAAAAGCCATCCATCTAATTTTTGATCTGATTCCTCATGTTATAGCCATTCAGACCTTGAGTTTTTTGCGCAAATACCTCACAATTTCATGTTCGACTTCATTAAAGTGTCCTTGTTGCAGGTCACCGAATGCCTTTCCTGTACAGTACAATTTTTAAACCGTCTTTATGCCAAAACCGCACACTGACTTTAGTCATGCTGTATTTTCTCTTGGCGCCACAATTATTCTTTATTTCCACAGATTCAAACTTAAAACTTGCATCGCAATATTGACGAGAACCCATTGAAAATATACCGACAATACCTGTTCCATGTGTCTCTACAATACAACGACCCATCATGAAAATATTCCTGTCGTCTATAAAACGGTTACGTTTACCTTGAGGAAAATAAATGAATATTGTGATGAGTCGCTCTGGAATGCAAGTTAACGGGCATGGTGTACACGTTGCGATAAACAGTCAAAGGAAAAAATTTCGCCCCAAAGGATCCCAATCTGTTATCCAAGTGGTTGAAGGCTACTCCACGATAAGATCTGCCTTTAAGTGATGAAAGTCCTAACTGTAATCTGCATTTTACCGCCGAATAATCCAAAACTGTGACAGTTTCATTATTAATGGTGACAAAGTGGGACAGAGATGCAAACTGGATTCCATAGCAGTCCCACACAATTTTCCAAATCTTCCATCATATTTATCCTGAACCATCATAGTAAAAAGATGTTCACATCAACGCCAATCTACTAAATCAGATATTCCACTCATGATTATTTCATACAAGACTCTCGAGTATTAGCTCTGTATGCTCTAGTGCTGGTGATAACACACAAGTTAGCGCTGATAATAAGGAGCAATTCATCTTAAAAAAAGAGAATTAAGCATCTCCAGAGGAAGTTAATAGTAAGATACATGGTTAAGCTGAGCATGTTAACACATGGGTGACGGGCCCCAAGAAATCTCGGTTTTAATCACGACATTGTTTTCGGTCTTCCTGTGACATCTCTTGACCATAT
Organism: Anabrus simplex; assembly: GCF_040414725.1. Classification (NCBI taxonomy): domain Eukaryota; kingdom Metazoa; phylum Arthropoda; class Insecta; order Orthoptera; family Tettigoniidae; genus Anabrus; species Anabrus simplex. The sequence continues at coordinate 133,146,625 of NC_090268.1, read as the reverse complement.
ATTGAACTATTTCGGACTTGCACATTGAGGGCCTGTACTACGACTGTCAGATAAACAGCCAGATGTGTAGGCTGCAGTTTTGCAAACTAGAAGTTAAATATTTTCTTGCGTACTACCAATGGATTTTAACGGCGGTATTGTATTGCGGAAGATGTAGTAACATTTTTATTGGGTGGGTAATAAGGTTACTGAAAATATAGTGAAATTTAGCGCGGTGGTATACGTGTTCCCTGGTGTTTTTGTTTGTTTAGCTCTATTCCTTTAGAAATTGTATTACTACAATCCAATATCAGACTCTTATTAAGCTATAATGTGGAAGTCCAGGTCAAAAACAGAATTAGGACTGAAATATACACATACGAAGAAATGTTAAAATTAATTAACTGTATAACGAAACTGAAACTGTTATAGAAAATAAAAAGATTGAAAATGTAACCTGGACGCAAAAGTTAAGATTCAGGTGATGCGTCTTTTGTCTAGTACTATTTACGAGGTTGCGCGTTACGACAAAAGTAAAGTTTATATTCGTAATTAATGCCACTGATGCAGCGTGGGATCATTAATTTTATTATTAATTCAATTTATTGTTTGCTCATTGAATAAGTAGTTAGTTTCTTTCTTTTCAATACAATGTGAGAATAGTAACTGAAAAGCATTTATCTCACTTTAGCGTAAATACTTTTGTAGCAAGTTGTTATGAAGTAAAAGAAATATAACCTCCTTAACATCCTCATTCGACGAACGAATCGCCATGAACAACGTCGTATACCTTTACTCCATATGTGCGTCGTGGATAGATTTGTAATAGAACCCACGCTTTTGACACGCATTTTCATGATTAGAAAATGTGTACTATCACCTCTGGTACCCTACCGACTACCATTTACAAGGTAAAAAAATGTTAGACTATTGGGACTCGAACCCACGAAAAACTGCTTAGCAGCAAGCTTTGCTGTCCTAACGACCACGGCTATCCATGAAGCTTACGGTTGCTTGCTTGTGTACTAGTGATATACTCAGTAGCAACAACTTACTAGCTTGGGAAATATTTAAAAATTCTGTGATAGCTGGACAGGAAGCATGACATACTTTATAAATATATATATAAATTACATTGTAACAACTTAATTTCGCATAGCATCATGCAGATGTAGATTCATCTTCATCAGTAGCCATCTTGATTCTTTACCGTAGCGTCCCCGATAAGAGCTAAGTGCCAGATAAGAGCGTTAACAGCCTGTCCAACTTCGGCACAGCTATACTCGAGAATATTTTCCCAGATTGCACATAAACGAAAGTCGTAGTACGCGGTTTCAACCGAACTTCCAGATAAATGTCCAAACTGCCAAATAAATTTATACCGCACTTTTATCTGGCTGTCGTAGTACAGGCCCTGAGTAGAGTAAATCGTAGATGTATATCTGCTACTTTTCTTTCATTGACGGCCTCTTTTATTCTTTGATTTAGTTTTGAAACGGCGACTTTCTTTCTGCCGGTCAGTCAATGACAAGATGGAGCGCCCGCGGAATACGGTGTTAGCTGACGACGATATTTTAGAAGAATTATATGCCGATGATCGTTCAAATGGATATGGTGATGATGAATTAGTGGAAACTGAATGTGAGAGTGATAGTGGAATTGATATTCAAGCCTCAACACGCCGTAATTTACCTAGTGTGCTTATTTATTCAAGTGACTCTGACGACGACGACGATGTAAACATTAATGGTGTGTTAGGAATTGACGCTGAAGATTGTTTTGTAAAGACACAAGATAAAATCCTGACTGGTTTAATAGTTATGTACATTTTTATAATCAAGTGCACCCTAGTACGCTTAGTAGAAAAATGTCCGGTCCACAGGGTATGTGACAAGCTCAAGAATCCGGTCAGCAATGTGTTAACATATAAATTAAGTAGTTATGTAAGAATGACATACGTGTTTATAAGAATAATGTGGCAAGCCAGTGATATATTTCACAGCATGTACACTAAACAGTTGACATTTTTTTTAAAGGTTATAACTGATAACTGCTATGGAGTTTTATATACAGTCATTTTTCTTGTCGAATTACTGAAAGAACACTCAGTGCAACAAAGCACTAACATTTGAGATATTGATTACGTTACTGACGAACCAATTTTTGAAGTAATGTCCTTATGCCATTATTAACTGTAAAATACTACTTACATATTTTTTACAGATTACTTTTAAAACATGAAACACTGTATCTTAATTTGCATCAAACATATATAGCACAAACACAATGGACAGTCCTGAAGCACCACAGTAATGAATACACAGTTTCAAATCCTCTATTTAAACTATAAATTCCAAATTAAATCACATCAATTCCCATTTAGAAACACATGTTCGGAGACAGCTGATCCTTATCTATCTACACCAGTGCCGGGTAGTGAAAGAACATATCAACCAGCACAAGTTGTCACAATATACATTTCTATTTATCCTGTTTTTACTCGAAGTGTAATGTACAACAGGATGTCGCTAGACACACGTTTCGCCTACCAGCTTCGGCTGGCTTCAGCAGCTAGCGATGTATGACAAAGATAAGGACGTTGAAGGTCAACGAGTTTTGTGTGTCGTGTTATGGCTATTCACCCTTGCGTTTTTCCATGCATATACTTCACAATTTCATGTTAGACTTCTCTGAAGTGTCCTTCTTCCAGGTCACTGAATGCATTTTTTTGTACAGCAAACATTTTAAAACTATCTTTGTCTTCACGCTAATACCGAACATGGGCTGTAGTTATGCCGTCCTTTCGTGTGGCTGCATAATTATTCTTCATTTCTGTGTATTTAATAACCATGAATTTAAAAATGTGCAGCAGCTATTTCTTGCCCTTTAAAATACAGTACTTCGTGAGAAACGCCATATCCAAATTTGCATAGCGAAATTATATATAGTAGAAGTCCGCTATATCGAGTACAGCATATAGCGAGAACCCCGTTAGGGCCTATACCAACAATGTTTTGCGGTCCCTTCAAAATTCCTACATTAAACTGTGTATTATCCTTCAGTTACAGCGAGAGCCCTATCACTTACATAAAATCAGCTTCATGGTCCGTATCGCACTCCAATAGGTTCATAATTAAGTATTTATTTATTTTCCACCTAGTCGATACAATGATTGCTTAAGGCAATTTTTAATGGTCAAAAGTGGTACATGTTTCGTATATTATCAACATCTTCAGCCACATAACACTGTTTAGATGAAAAATATATAAAATTGACAAAGTAATGCTTTAGAGGAAGTGTCCTTAAAATCTTATAAATCTTATGTTAATTTTAAGGACACTTCCTCTAAAGCATTACTTTGTCAATTTTATATATTTTTCATCTAAACAGTGTTATGTGGCTGAAGATGTTGATAATATACGAAACATGTACCACTTTTGACCATTAAAAATTTCCTTAAGCAATCATTGTATCGACTAGGTGGAAAATAAATAAATACTTAATTGTGAAGCCCTATCACTGACGCATCCGTTATTATGAGCGATTAAACGCGCGTGATTTTTTCCGTTACCGATATTTATGTGCCCCAGCGATTATGTTGCATGCAATCGATTATCTTCGGTATCATTTCGTCCCTAAGCCCACTAGTGAGTTCTCTTGTCGACATTCGAAGGCGATGTTGGAGTCTATTAGTAATACGCGTCGACTGCTGTTACGTGAAGAAAATTCTAAATGAAAGAGAACATATTTTGGTAATAAATGCGTAAATAACGTGTCCAATAACAGTTCCTAACTCGTTAAAAATAAAGGCTGACTAAACGATCGCTTAATTTTAATGCTAAATACTGCAATTAAGTAAAAATGGGATACACCTCGAGATATGGCAGAGTGCATAATTGATTTCACAGGTTAGTTTATATATTCTCGCGTCTGTTTAAATTACGGATAGGTTATTGTCATGTAAATTTATAGTGAGAAGGTTATCATTTCTCTAGTGGCGCTTGAAGTATGTTTCCATCATATGTATTGTACGGTTAAGTTAGGATAGGTGACGCTGTTTGAATAAGGAAACTGAAACGTTTGGCACAAAATGCGATCGATCATCTTTGGTATGGTATAGTTTTCTCACTACCGGTATGTGCATTACCGAGCTCTCTCGTCGACATTCGAAGGCGATGTTGGAGTCAATTAGTAATACCCAAGGGCTGCTGTTCTCTAAAGAAAGTTCGAAATGAAAGAGGATAACAAGTTTTCGTAATAAATGCGTAAATAACGTGGCTGATAGCAGTTGTTAACTCAAAAATAACGGCTGAAGTAATCGATCTCTTAATTTTAATGTTATATACTGAAACTAAGTTAGAATGTGATACACCTCAAGATATGGCAGAGTACATAACTCATTTCAGAGGATAGTTCATATTTTCTCGCGTCTAGTTAAATTTCGGAAAGGCTTTTCACATTTAAAATTTTAGCGAGGATAACTCATTTCTCTATATGCGTTTCAAATATGTTTTCATGACACACATACAGTTAGGTTAGGTGACGCCATTTGAAGAAGAAAACTTTGGAGTGATACCGTATTTTTCCGAATCCAAGATGACGTTTTTTTCCCTCAGAATCTCACGCGAAAAATCAAGGGTCGCCTTGCATTCGCGGTCTAACAGTAACGAATACCACTGGCAACTCTCGTGGTAACCACACTGCTTCTTTTCACCCCTGCACCCGCACGCCCACACAAAATTCGTTGACAGTAAACGACCGCCTCCTTATTATACATCGCTAGCCGCGACAACCGGTTGTACAGTGCCTGTGTGTAACGTCACTGGATCTTGGGAAATAGTGAAGATAGATTGACATTCTATTACCTTCTACAAAAACGGTTCTCAAATCTGCAGAATGACATCAAAACATGCAAGCCATCGAATTCTTAGAGAGGCCATGCCTACTCAGTGGCAGAGTTATAACGCGTCTACTGTACCTGACTCTTAGTAAAATTAAGTTTAATAGACAGCAAAAATATTTTCGTGATGGATAGTCATAAAAATAACAGGTATTGCCGGCAAATTTTCAATGGGTTCTCGTCGATATTATGATGCCAATTTTAAGTTAATGGATATTAATAATTTAATTTAATGTTATTTGCTTTACGTCCCACTAACTACTTTTTAAGGTCTTCGGAGACGCCGAGGTGCCGGAATTTAGTCCCGCAGGAGTTCTTTTACGTGCCAGTAAATCTACCGACACGGGGCTGTCGTATTTGAGCACCTTCAAATACCACCGGACTGAGCCAGGATAGAACCTGCCAAGTTGGGGTTAGAAGGCCAGCGCCTTAACCGTCTGAGCCACTCAGCCCGGCTTAATGGATATTAAACACTCGGAAATGTAAATAATTGTGCAGCTGCAAGAAAATACGGCATAGGCCTAACTAAAGCCTATATTTGGCATCAGCGTGAAAACAAAGATAATTAAAAAAAGTATAGCCTACTGTACAAAAAATGCATTCAGTGTCTGCACCAAGGACGCTTTAAAGAAGTCGAAGATGAAATTCTGAGGTATGTGCATGAAAAACACTAGGGTGGAATGGCCATTCCGTGGCGCAATAAACTAGTTCGTTGACCTTCAACGTCCGCGATTAGGTCTATACATCGCTAGCCGCTGAAGTTGGCCGAACCCGGCAAGCGAGACGTGTGTGTAGCGGTAGCCGGTTATATGTGACGCTGAGTAAAAGTACCGTAACAGTTTTATAGGCAGCAAGAATATTTTCCTGGCGGATCGCCGTATTGTAGAGACGCATGGAATAGGTATTGCCAGCAAATTTTCAACGGGTTCTCTTCGGTATTATGATGCCAATTTTAAATTGATGGTCATTAAACCTGCGGAAATAGAGCAGTCGCAAAAACATATGGCTTAACGAAAGCCAATGTTCGGCGTCTAAAAATAGTCTAAAAATGCGCACTGTACAACAAAGGCATTCATATGATTTTACAAAGCTCTATTTGAGCCTGATTTACATTTTTTGAAGGAAAAAGTAGGGTTCGGCTTGGATTCGGAGAAATACGATACGGGCCTAGTGTAACTTTTTCAGAATGAAATTAAACACACACTTTCACGTAGTATCGGATTTCGAAAAACAACAAACAAGTAAGCCGCAGTGTGGATATCATCCGCGGAAATGCAAGTTTTGAAGAAACTGATTGCCATTTCATACCGATTTTAATGTGTATGGGGATTTTTCCGACTTTTATACAAAAATCGGATATGACGACAATCCGTTATAGCGAGTAAATTTTCCGCTGTTGTGAATTCTCGCTACAACGGACTTCTACTGTGATTAAGTAGATCCACCTCTCTCTGCAGAAACTTGTCGCTTTTTGGTTCGCAAAATGATTTGCAAGAGTTGTTGGTCGCTTGAAGTGCACTTCCCTGTTACCGCGGTAGCGCAGGTTGCATTTGGACACTGAATACTTGCCGCCCGCTGCGCTATTCCTGTATGTTTCGGAGTAACTGATCACCACGAGTTTATATGATGCAGTATTACTCTAATACTAGCTCACTGTGGACTAACAAACAATTTTGAGATCACAGAAAACGCATGTCCCGTACCCGAAACACTCCTAAAATAGCTTTGTACCAGACTGGGATAGAGCATCACTAGTCACTTCTGCGCTGATTCTCTCATCACTGAACAACTGCAGTGGTATTTCCTATCGGCTGATAACAGCACGTTGCCCAGTATTTGGAATGCCTGGCTTCCCAATAGGAAGGCTCCTACTTGAGTAGTTGACATCTTTATTTCGAAACGCATCCAGAGCTGCGTGATGGATGTTCGAAGAAGTGGGTGTGTCAAATACGTGAACATTTTTTCTCCACTTTGGACCCAAAAATAATGGGATGTGAAAATTATGCAAGGGTGTTACCAATGCAATTCCCACCATAGATTCTTGACTTCAGCACATTCCATAATTTCAAAACTACTACAACTATTCCAGCCAAAAAAGTAATTAAACACATTATCACAAAGACTGAATATTTTCGTAGTTGAATAATTCGCTTGGTGACTACTGTCAAAATGGTAGTAACTGACTTAAAATTAAATGTTGAGAGAGGGTGACATTAGCACTGAAATTTGAAGTGCCTTGGAAAATAGTTGAAAAGACTCCCATACAATTAACAAAATAAGATTGGCATACAGGAAGTGGAAAGGGAAGATCTGTTAAATTAACACGTATCTACTTCATATCAGGACAAGAAACAACTGATTTTATGGCAAGTACGAAAAGTAAGGGGAATATAACACTGATTGTAACAAAAATTTCTACACTATATCAGCACAGTCTTCATGTGATCCTAATATCCATAAAGCCGAGTTATGACAATTGACATACTCCATTCTTATTTAAGAAATTATATATAGCCATCTAATTACTTACTAATTTTCATTGATCCAAGATTCAATGGCTTCTCGTTTGCTGGCCCCTTCATACTTAACAGAGTCAGGTTCAAACTTGTTATGCAAATGGGGTGGTCTGAATAGAACAATAGCATTTCTGAAAAATAGAACAAGCATAATAAAAATTTACCACAAAATTAAACTGTATTATAAAGATAAACCACGTTTTAAGTTTGCACATTACGACAGTAACCATCAAAAGATGTCTACAACTTATGAACACACAAGGAAAAGTGCAAAGTGGCAGAGACATGCTTGAAAAATATGGTGCAATAATTTGGATGCAATACAATGAAAGCAGGAATAGGTAACACGCATTAGATCAAAATATTTTGGTGCTTGACTATTCACAAGGGAAGATTGCTGTAAGAGCATGTTGACTGAAACAACAACAACAACAACAACAAAGTGCCGGCTGCCGAAGCCTGTCGCACTCCTCTGGTGTAATGATTAATGAATGACAGATGAAATGATATTGGAGAGTGCTGCTGAAATGAAATATGACAGGGAAAACCGGAGTACCCGGAGAAAAACCTGTCCTGTCCTGCCTCCGCTTTGTCCAGCACAAATCTCACACAGAGCGACCGGGATTTAAACTACGAATCCCAGCGGTGAGAGGCCGGCGCACTGCCTCCTGAGCCACGAAAGGTCAACAGTAATTGTTCCGGGATATCTGTGGAACAGCAGAGGTGAAAGAAGGTGCCGGGATGAATGGGTCTAACTACAGAGACAAAGTTAATTTAAAATTTTAACAGAGGTTATATTTTCCAGAAAACAATAGAAATTTGATAGATTTTCACTTAAGGGAAATTACAAAGACATAGCAATCTAAAAACAAAACTTAGAAGGATCCAAGAATTTTAACTCCCTTGGGCTACAAGCCCCTAGTTTTACAATTTCAAGCTCCTAGCTCAACGCACAAATTTGTTCAAGGGCAGAAATCCCCTAATAACATGGAGCACTTGCTCCCACTTTACAATGTCAAGCCTCCCAGAGGCCTTCTTACAACACTAGAAAAGAGCTGACACGCTCTCAGTTTTTCAAGCCTATTCAAGGCAATATCAGACTTTACAATTACTTGCCATCAAGGCACAACTTACACAAATGAAACGGGGGTATCTCGTACCCAACCTACTGGGCCTTAGCAGATAAAGAACATTTTAAGTAAATGGCCCAAAACACCAAGTTGAATGGAGGCGTGTACTTGCACTCCTAAATATGCATTCTTAAAACCTAAAAGGCACTAGGCCGCTGAAACAGGGGCTATTCCCAAACTATGGAGGTGACTCTTAAGAATAATTTAAGACATTACAGAAAGGAAGAAAACCAGTTACAAAACGTAGGTTTTATTTCAACTACAGTAGAACCCCGCTTAACCAAAACCTGGCTTAACCAAAATGCTCTGGCAAAATTGTATTTTAATATTTTGTTTTCGTTCTTAGCCGTCGATATTAGTAATTCTCTTGCTATATGTGCTGAGAGCTACTAGGCAAACCCAATTTTTATATCATGACTTATACCAGAATGCACGTGTAGCATAAAACAAAAGTTTCTTACCATCTAGTTCATTCCATGATAAATTTTTTCTTGAACAAGCAGGAATTATTACTATTACTGCATTATTATTATTATTATTATTATTATTATTATTATTATTATTGTAGTATTTGTCATGAAGATTATGTAGACTGTGTTTAACGCTGCTTCACTTGCAGGAGTTTCATCTTGTTTACTGCTCGGACTATACCGCACCCTCTGTTAGGATACCAGGGAAGTCCAGCGACCCTTCTCCATTCATTTTTTTTTTTCACCCAAGGTCGTTCCACTGGCCTTGCGGTTTTACACTGTGGTTCCAATGCTTTTCTTACCCCATTGCAAAAGAAATGGTTTCATTATTTCAAATTGCTTTGCGCTCTGTTGAACAAAGCAATGAATCTACACCAACATAAACGGTGGCGCGACATAGCTGCACCAAGAAAATTCAGAAGAAAATCACTGATTTTATACAATGAGTGACATTACGTAAATATTTTAATGTTAATATACAGTATGCACCTTTGCTTAACAGAGGTTATGCATTTTTATTTCGACATTTACCTTCCGAAAATATTTACCATGTGTCATCTGAAAAAATACATCAACCGAAGTGGCTCCAGCCCATTTAAACGGGGTTCTACTGTAGTTCATTTGTTTTCAATTCGATTGAAACATAACCGACAAGTCTGTTCTGTGTTCTACAAACACATGGCAGTATTTTTAACTCAGATCCAAGAACTTTCTTAACATGCCAAGCGTTTCATGTCATTGTGTATATAATTTGTCGTTATGTTTTATGTCAACCTATTGATATGTATTTAGGCAATTGCCATTGTGTATATAATTTTGTCATTATGTTTTTATGTCAACCTATTGAGATGTATGTAGGCAATCCTCATGATGATTGTTATCAGATTCCCTTTGATTTAATTATTCTACAAGAACTGATGATGACTCCTAGGGAGTCGTAACCGGTCTTCGCTTAATAAATTTCAAATATTTTACTTTGTGTTGAATGGTGGAACATCCCTCAAACCCTATTATATTAGTTTAGTGACGAGTCGAAATCCTGAAGCAGTCCACATGCGAGTGCAAAATGAAGTAGACATTATCAATAACTTAAAATACTTACAGAGCTTCGTTTCTTCTGACAGTACCATAAACCAAGAAATAGGCAATAGAATACAAGCTGCGTCAAAAATTCTACCACTCCGTTCATCAATTAATTAATTTGGGATGACTCATTTCCCCAAGCTTGCAAGCTCACACTGTACAAAACATATCTTGCACCCATTCTAACATATGGACTGGAAGCAGGAACATTTACTAGATCTGCACTAAGTTGCCTACAGGCCACTGAAATGAAGTTCCTTTGGTGATGTCTCCAAAAAACCATGAGAGACAAAATAAGAATGAAAGTATTCAGCAACAACTTGGACTATACAGGAGCCTGTTGGAAACCTTAGAATTAAGCATATTACGATGGTATGGACATAAGACAAGGATGGCTCCAATCAGTACCCCAAGAGCATACTACGAAAGGAATGTTGGTAAGAGGCCCAGAGGGAGGCCTCATGACAGTTGGTAAAAGTAAATTTTCAAAGACCTTGCCACACGTGATGTACGTAAATTGGCAGCAACAGATAGAACATCAGCTGTGGACAGACAGGACAAACTGGAAGAGGCTCGTAAACACCCGCACCCGGCTTTCTGGAGCGGAAAATCGATGATGATGATGATGTGGGTGATCTCAATTTGGTTAACTGGGAAGGCAACACGAACGACAGAAGGATTCATAATCTATAAGTTTCATTTCCATATTGTTTTTAATATTCACAAATTGTTCTACAGTACCAGTTTCGACCTTGTGAAGATGTGAAGATCATCTTCAGCTGACAATCATAACATGCAATTAAAACATCACAATAAGAATGTCACATAGTATGGGTAAAACATTATCATTTACGAATGTTCTCTGTACTATTTTAAGTAATCGTCTACAGTAACTGATATGAGGATTAAAGCTCAACACTACTATATGTACATGGATGATATCTGTTAAAAATACATTATTCTTGAATTATAAAGGTGTCACATAGTATGGGTAAAAAACATTAACAATTTGCGAATGTTCGTCTTATCTTCGTCTACATTAATATGAGAGTTAAAACTTCACAATGCTATTATGTGCATGGATGATGTATGTTCAATATACAATATTCTTCAATTATTAATGTCCTCTGTTCCACATTAAAACTTATGACTAGATGAATAAAACATTTTGAAGCATAGATGAATTCGTGCGATGTATTGTATTTATGCAACTATGTTACGACATAATCAGCCTTGTTCATTTACTGGTAGTATAATAATAATATAAGAGAAATTTATTGGACTCCAACCTATTCAATACATTACAGGATGTTAACATTTTTAGTTAAACATCGTTAAAATGGAGACATGTTTCGCCCTCCATGTGGGGCATCATCAGTCATATCAAAGCACCTCAAAATTAAACCAGACGTCTGGTTGGAAATTATGAACATAATATGTAAGAAAGAATACATTAAAAAACACGTACAAAGTCCTATCCTAAACGAAATAACAATAGACTAGTTACATATAGTAAAATACGCTAGTGGTTTCTTAATATTAAAATGAGGCCATCATATGCACAGTATAAAAATGAAAGTAATCAAAGTCTATATGATATTGAGTTCGATGGTAGTTCTGCGTAGTATATACAAATGTTGGCAAAATAAAACAATTTATAATTACTGTACACTTATTTATAATTGTTAAAATTGATGAGGTAAAACATTCCAATTTGTCTATTTGTAATTTGGCTCCAACCAAAATAATTCACCCTAGGATTCATGAGGTAGTAAACTCCGTTGGTCACTCTCTATTTGAATGGAGAACACAGTGCAAGTGAACAACTTTTGTTGATTATAAAATGAGGCTGTGCTAAGATAGAGTTAAAACAACACCGGCTTCAAATGAAGATAGTTAAAAACATCATTAGGTTGAAGTGTGGGAAAGTCAGTTGTTGGTTGAATGGGCAACGGTCGAACATGTTGTGCAGTGCAATCGGTGTTTGAGCTGTCCTACATGTAAGGGAAATCTGAAAATGGAGGATTTGTCTTAATTAGTTAAGTAAAATGACAGAAAAAGAGAAAAAAAGGGGAAATCATTGAGAAATGAAAGATGTGAAAGTTAAAACTTACCTTGAAAGCTGTTGAACTGTTACCTAATTGTTAGGAGGTTTGTGGAGCACTGGCTGTCGCTAATGTCCTGCTCCTCGTGTTGTACGTGTGACGTCTTAGAGGAGGGGAGTGGATTTGAGAAGGCGGGGCTGTGGGTATGTGATTGGCGCTTGGGGAGGAGTTGTGTGTATTGGAGGGAGAATAGGGGCGTGATGAGTTGAGCGGCTTAGTGGGGGTGCTTGGAGAGCTTGTTTTGAGGACGTTAACAAGTCTTTTGTCTTTCAGATTTAAACTATTGAGCGAAAATATTAATTGTTCGTAAAGAGGGCTTCGGTTGTCTATTGGATCATTTAAATTTTTATTCTTATTATATTTTTGGTCCAAAAAAATGTATAAATTTTTGAACTCGGTCATGAGCCTGCCTTTATCTAGTCTTTTTAAAATTTGGAGATCCTGTTCGATTGTGGAAAAGCTATGTCCGGTGTCTTTCATATGGATGCTCATGGCTGAGTGTTTGTGCTTTTGGGCATTGAAATGTTCTGCATATCTAATTGCAAAGCTTCTACCAGTTTGACCGATATATGAACTGTTACATTCAGCACATTTCAGTCTATAAATGCCAGAGCCCGAAAATTTATTGTTGTCCGAGTTTATCTTATTGTGGTTGAAAAATAGCTTTTGATTAGAATTATGGGTCTTATAGGCTACCCTAATATGTTTTTTTAAAGGGGTAGCGATTTGATGTATAATGGGGTTACTGTAGGTGAATGATGCATATTTAGGCTTACTAATTTTTATTGGGGAGAGGTTTGTGGCCAATTTCAATTTCACTTTATTGATTATTTTCTGTATGATTGAGGGATTGTATCCATTGAAAACAGCTATTTCTTTTATGGTACCTATTTCTTTTTTTAAATTGACAGTTGACATGGAAATTTTTAACGCTCTGTACACTAAACTGTAAAATATACGAAAACCTTTAGTCAACTAGGAAGAACCTAATTTTGTTTTTAACTATTTTCATTTGAAGCCAGTGTTGTTTTAACTCTGTCTTAGTACAGCCTCATTTTATAATCAACAAAAGTTGTTCACTTGCACTGTGCACTCCATTCAAATAGAGAGTGACCAACGGAGTTGACTACCTCATGAATCCTAGGGCGAATTATTTTGGTTGGAGCCAAATTACAAATAGACAAATTGGAATGTTTTACCTCATCAATTTTAACAATTATAAATAAGTGTACAGTAATTATAAATTGTGTTTTATTTTGCCAACATTTGTATATACTACGCAGAACTACCATCGAACTCAATATCATATAGACTTTGATTACTTTCATTTTTATACTGTGCATATGATGGCCTCATTTTAATATTAAGAAGCCACTAGCGTATTTTACTATATGTAACTAGTCTATTGTTATTTCGTTTAGGATAGGACTTTGTACGTGTTTTTTAATGTATTCTTTCTTACATATTATGTTCATAATTTCCAACCAGACGTCTGGTTTAATTTTGAGGTGCTTTGATATGACTGATGATGCCCCACATGGAGGGCGAAACATGTCTCCATTTTAACGATGTTTAACTAAAAATGTTAACATCCTGTAATGTATTGAATAGGTTGGAGTCCAATAAATTTCTCTTATATTATTATTGAGATTCTTTCAATACGGAAAATAAAATGATTTTCATTACTTGTAATGGTAGTATAATGGTATAAGTTTCTTGAAATATGAACACTTATGTTAAAATCAAGGTCGTTATCCGGTGTTTAGTGCGGAACTTTGTCGATCTACACACAGTGCTTGCAGTTTGTTAAAACTGGTTTACCATAACATTTGATAGGATATGTTAAGTATAGATAAATTATTGTTCTAGCAACATGCTTCCCTTATTCTTTATGTTATTTAATTTTGTCAAACGTCATTACGTATTACTTGATTTTAACATATCTTATGTTATGTGATTAGCGTGAAAGTTCCTTTCTTCACTTTGCATCGTTGGACGTATTTTGTATCTGTAAAACAGAAATGAAGTGTAAGAAATTTTGCATCTGCCAAGGTGGAATGTCTATTTAACGTGGGAATAGGTGTGCGTGAACTTACTGTAGTTGTTGACTCTTGATGTGTGCTATTCGGGAGCACGTCTAGCACTGTTCCGTGTGTGTCTGAAGCTGCTGCTTCTGGCTGCGGAGGGGAAGGTTGGAGGGGTAAGAGGAGCAGCTGTTGAGGGAATAGGAGTGGAGAGGGGTGTGTGTGTGTGTGTGTGTGTGTTTTCTGGCGGTTCTTTAATGTGTATTAGGTCTTGTTTTTTGATTCTTTTTAGGTAATTGTTTTTTAGGGAAGGGATGACTGCAATGAAAATATTAATTCCATCTGTAAATTCATTTAAATTGAAGTTTGGATTGGTGTATTGATCTAGGCTGATATAACATTCTCCCATTATAGTATATAGGGTTAATACTTAGAATTTGCATGTCGTTTTCAATGTTTGTAAATTTATGATTTTAGTCTTCAATGTGTTGGCCCATGACTGAGAAATGACTGTTTTATTGCGTTGACATGGTCATTGTAACGTATCTGAAAATTCCTTCCACTGCGTCCAATGTAACTGGCTTCACATCTGTTGCATTTCATACGATATACTCCTGAATGGTCGTATTTATTATTGTTGTTGATGGATTCGGTGTTGTGTAGAATATTGGTGTTATATGTGGTTCTATATGCTATTTTTAGATATAGTTTCTTGAAAATATTGGTTATAGGATACATGTGGGTGTTGTTAAAAGTGAATAGTACGTAGTTTTTCTTGGTTTTGTTAGTCCTGATTAGTTTTGATTTGGGTTGATTTTTTTATTCTATATGATTTTATTGATCATTTCTTTTTTGTATCCATTTTGTCTGGCTATTTCATGAATCAGGTTCAGTTTTTGTTTAGTTCTTCCTGTGTTAGTGGTATATTAAACGCTCTATATATCATACTATGGAATGCTGCTTTCTTGTGTGCGTTAGGGTGGATGGAGTTATTTTTATTGTGTTGGATGTATGTGTGGGCTTTCTATATATTTTATATGTTAAATGACTTTCGTGCCCGGTTATAGATATATCTAGGTAATTTATAGTATGGTTGTTTTCTGTTTCCATGGTGAAATTTATGTGTGGATCTATTTCATTTAATTGTTCTAATATTTTGGTTTCATTGGTATTGTATATTATGACAAACCTCCTCTGCGAACCATGTGACCTTGCCGCGGTGGGGAGGCTTGCGTGTCCCAATGATGCAGATAGCCGAGCCGCAGGTGCAACCATATCGGATGGGTATCTGGTGAGAGACCAGACTAAGGAATGGTTCATCGAAAGGGGGGTAGCAGCCTTTTGGTAGTTGCAAGGGCGGCAGTCTAGATGAGTGTCTGATACGGCCTTGTAATAATACTCAACATAGCTTAGCTGTGTTGATACTGCTACACGGCTGAAAGCAACGGGAAACTACAACCGTAACTAACTCCCGAGGACATGCAGCTCTCTCTGTATGAATGATGTACTGATGGTGGCTTCCTCCCGGGTAAAATATTCCGGAGGTAAACTAGTCCCCCATTCGGATCTCCGGGTGGGGACTACACGAGAGGGGGCGATCATCAGGAAGATGGATACCGACATTCTGCGAGTTGGAGTGTGGAATGTTAGAAGTTTGAATTGTTGTGGTAGGTTAGAGAATCTGAAAAGGGAGATAGGCTAAAGTTAGATGTAGTTGGTATAAGTGATGTACGTTGGCAGGAAGAACAAGATTTTTGGTCAGGCGACTACTGAATTATCAACACAAAATCAAACGGGAAATGCAGGAGTTGGTTTAATAATGAATAAGAAAATAGGGCAGTGGGTAAGCTACTAAGACCAGCATAGTGAAAGAATTATTGTCGTCAAGAAGGACACCAAACCAATACCAACCACAATAGTGCAGGTCTATATGCCTACTAGTTCAGAGGATGATGAAGAAATTGAAAGAATATATGAGGAGATAGAAGATTTAATACAATATGTAAAAGGTGACGAGAATCTAACTGTGATGGGAGACTGGAATGCAGTGGTAGGCCAAGGAAGGGAAGGTAGTACAGTAGGAGAATTTGGATTGGGACAAAGGAACGAAAGAGGAAGTCGGCTGGTTGAATTCTGCACTGATCATAATTTAGTCATTGCCAATACTTGGTTCAAACACCACAGACGACGGCTGTATACGTGGACGAGACCTGGAGACACTGGAAGGTATCAAATAGACTTCATTATGATCAGGCAGAGATTCAGAAACCAGGTGTTGGATTGCAAAACTTTCCCAGGAGCAGACGTGGACTCTGGCCACAACTTGTTGGTCATGAAATACCATCTGAAGTTGAAGAAATTGAAGAAAGGAAAGAATGCAAAAAGATGGGATCTAGACAAGTTGAAAGAAAAGAGTGTGAGGAATTGTTTCAAGGAACATGTTGCACAAGGACTAAATGAAAAGGCTGAAGGAAACACTATAGAGGAAGAGTGGAGAGTCACGAAAAATGAAGTCAGTAGGGCTGCTGAAGAAATGTTAGGAAGGAAGAAAAGATCAACTAAGAATCAGTGGATAACTCAGGAGATACTACACCTGATTGATGAACGACGAAAATACAAGAATGCTAGAAATGAAGAGGGAAGAAAAGAATACAGGCGATTAAAGAATCATGTGCACAGAAGGTGCAAGGTAGCTAAGGAAGAATGGCTGAAGGAGAAGTGCAAGGATGTTGAAGGTTGTATGGTTGTAGGAAAGGTAGATGCTGCATACAGGAAAATCAAGGAAACCTTTGGAGAAAGGAAATCTAGGTGTATGAATATTAAGAGCTCAGATGGAAAGCCACTTCTAGGGAAAGAAGACAAAGCAGAAAGATAGCAGGTGCATATCCAACAGTTGTATCAAGGTAAAGATGTAGATCATTTCGTTCTGGAACATGAAGAGGCTGTTGATGATGAAATGGGAGACCCAATTTTGAGGTCAGAGTTTGACAGAGCTGTGAGTGACCTCAATAGGAACAAGGGACCTGGAATTGATGACATTCCCTCTGAATTACTGACTGCCTTAGGAGAAACTAGCATGGCAAGGTTATTTCATTTAGTGTGCAAGATGTATCAGACAGGAGAAGTCCCATACAATTTTCGGAAGAATGTTGTTATACCTATTCCCAAGAAAGCCGGTGCTGACAGGTGTGAAAACTACCACACCATTAGTTTAGTATCTCATACCTGCAAAATTTTAACACGTATTATTTACAGAAGAATGGAAAAACAAGTAGAAGCTGAGTTTGGAGAAGATCAATTTGGCTTCAGAAGAAATGTAGGAACTCGTGAAGCAATCCTGGCTTTACGTCTGATCTTAGAGGATCGAATCAAGAAGTACAAGGCCACGTACATGGCATTCGTAGATCTAGAAAAGGCTTTCGATAATGTTGATTGGACCAAGCTATTTAAGATTCTGAAGATAATAGGGATCAGATACCGAGAACGGAAAATTATCTACAATCTGTATAAAAATCAGACTGCAGTGATAAGAATCGAGGGCTTTGAAAAAGAAGCAGCAATCCAGAAAGGAGTGAGGCAAGGCTGCAGTTTGTCCCCTCTCCTTTTCAATGTTTACATGGAACAGGCAGTAAAGGAAATCAAAGAGAAATTTGGAAAGGGAATCACAGTCCAAGGAGAGGAAATCAAAACCTTGAGATTTGCCAATGATATTGTTATTTTATCTGAGACTGCAGAAGATCTCGAGAAGTTGCTGAATGGTATGGATGAAGTCTTGGGTAAGGAGTACAAGATGAAAATAAATAAGTCCAAAACAAAAGTAATGAAGTGCAGTCGAACGAAGGCAGGTGATGTAGGAAATATTAGATTAGGAAATGAAGTCTTAAAGGAAGTAGATGCGACATAAACAAACTAGAAAAAAAAAATATATGTTATCATGAAATTTCAAGTAATTGTTGATAGCGAAATGGAATAATTTTATAAACTCTTGTAATCCAAGGATACTGAATTTACAGAAAGTCAAATATGCACCCACACTGATCAACTTCACACGAATATGCTCCGGATGTAGGCTATCGCGCAACAAATATTTGCTATTGCAAGTTATTAAAATCATTGTAGTTCCTTATTTTAGCAGCTAAAATATTTGCTACCTTTCATTCTACAACTGACCACGAAATACATTTTAACTTCTAAATAGAATGCGAAATACAAGCACAAACAGGCTCATTGTGTTATTCTGCAGTTTCACTGCTAACCAGCAAGCAAAACTGAGCATTTCTGAGGCTAATGGCTTGCTCCCCGAAGGTGCAATTTATCCTGTAAAGTTCAAGAATTCAAAGCCTTTTCCAGTTATCATGCGACTGCGGCGAGGGCTCTTACCCGAGTTGGAAATCACGTTCCTTCCACAAGGGATGACATAACATTTTCAGGGCTAGGAAAAATGTTATCGTACTAAGCGGTAATAGCAAAAATTTGCGACGTGATAAGTGAGGCATTTTATATAGATTTCATATGATTAGAATCGGGACTTTGAATTAACGACAAGCTAAGCGGGAAAAACGTGTTAATGAGGAACGCACTAACAAGGTTTCACCATATATAAAATGAACAGAGAACTATTATAGTAGCCCCTGCAGAGAAAGGAAAGAATTATAAAAATAAAACAGATAATAGGCCAGTCAGCTTGTCATATGTTTAATGTAAACTTTGAGAAAATGGTCTTTCATATTAGACAGTTTCGCAAAATTACCAACAGGTTTGACAGAAGGTGGTTCGAGTTTAGGAAAAGTTATTCCAGTGAGGCTCAACTTGTAGGATTCTAGAAACATGTAACAGATTTTTTTAGACTGACCTATCCAACGCTTTTGATAGGTTAGATCATGCAAGATCAGAGACAAAAATGAGAGTTACTGACCAACTGAATGGCTCGCTGAATTTCTAGAAAACAGAACTCAGTGAATTAAAGCAGGCCAAGCATTATCTGATCCTGTGATGATTAAGAGGGGCAGGATTCTACAAAGCAGTATTCTAGGACCTTTCCACATACACATAAATAATAGCAGTAAAGAACTCGAATCACAAATAAGAATTTTTGTGGATTGTGTTATAGTGCATAGAGTAATAAATAAGTTACAGTAAAATACCACCACAGTAGAATTCCACAGTAACGAACACCAGTATAACGAAATTTTCAGAATAACAAATATTTTTTTTTTGGTCCCTTCCTTTTTCCCAATCTGTTGTATGTTAAAATATTTCATTTTAACGAATTTCGTAGTTTCAGTTTAACGAATTAAAACTGAGCTCTTTTCTTTACCAGTTTGACCATATCTTCCCAAATTAAAACCAAAATTCATCCTGTTTTATGACCAACATTTTTCTTGTTACATTATTTTGTTATTCAGATTATATGATCGCCATTTTCCATATATGCACCATACGCGATCGAGAAGCCAATCACTTTTGTGTAACCAATGAATATACTTCGCCCAGTTCTCACATATGGTTTGGAACTTATTTGGGAAAGACTAATGGTGTCCGACCTTCGAACTATTGAAAATGTAAAAGCCAGATTTCTGAAACGAACACTGGGCATCTCCAAGATGTCACCATCACGACTTGCATATGTATTATCCAAAGAAACTTTTTTACTGGAAGATTTGAAAATAAGAATGCAGCTTTCACATACGCAGCAAGAAGTTCTCCAAGAGAGAAAGAAAAAACAAGCAGAAATCAGCCTGGATTTTTACTCAACTGATGCTAAGATTGACCGCAGCTGGACCAGTCCAAATAATGACATGAGAAGTGCTTTGAATAGGCTGGCGGTACATGGGATTCACCATCATCTATGCCAGCTATCAGGCTTTCATGAACCGTCCCTACATTGTGTGTGTATGTTGTGTGATAAATATTGCAATCGCTATCATTTCAGCAAGTGCAACAAGAGAACAAAATCTTCACTAGAATATGCGAAAGATTAATGGATTTTTCCTTTAACGCACATTTGTGCGCTATTAAATAAATAAATTTGCTTCGCCCGTCATCCAATGTAAGACGTCACTCTATTAGCTGAGTAGGAGCGCCAAGTTTGCAATCCACCAATGAACGCTACGCTTTGCGCAACCAATAGGCTTCGCCCATCAACCAATGTAAGACGTCACACTATTGGTTGAGTAGGAGATCGCGATGTTTGTAATCCACCAATGAACGCGACGGTTTCGTCTCATCATGCGTTGCATGTTTCTTCTTCGTATTTAATTCGCAAAGCAATGTGTCTCTGTTAAGGTTATATCATTAAACTTGCAAAGTTCGTGTGCATTTCGTTAATTAAGTTCATATCATCGCAAATGGATAAGCAGAAGCGACAGCAGTTTTCCTTGAGTGAAAAACGTAAAATACTTGCGGAGGTAGAGAAAGATGGAAAGAAAGGAGATGTGGCGAAGTACTGTAACTCTTATTATTATAATGCTATTTTGAAATTATACAGATCCGCAACGGATATAACAAAGCAGATGACCTTGTAGTATAACAAAATGATAACGGTATAACAAAATTTTGGGGACCTCTGAAATTAATTTGTTATACTGAAGTAAGTCAATTCCTAAGAACTCATCTAGTATTATATCCGTTGGTTATTGTTGTTTTTAGGGGCACAACTACGAGGTCATCTGCCCTGTTATATCCGTTGCAGGATCTATGAAACTTCAAAATACCATTACTAGTTACAGTATTGACAGATGTTTTCAGAAAATCTATTTTTAAATTGTACCAGCAAGTCTACACATTGTTCCAGAACCACTTTTTTGAAACAGTATGATTTTCTTCTGAACAGATCTATACACAAAAACTCGTTCCAAATAGTCACCAATCACTGCACATGAATTTAAAACAGATTCTGGCACATCACTTTGTGACACTAGAAAATCTTGAAGGCTATGTGCCATGTTCGTTGCCTGCTGAAGAGTCAAGCTTTGTCGATCACAATCATTTTGGGGGTTGTCTTCCTCTTCCTCCGCATCACATAGATCTCTATCATTCATAATGTCCTCCAGAATTTCCTCATTGGTGATTTCTCTGTGGACTATTACATCCCTATCTACATTGACTTACTGTAGATGGGACATCCAACGTTGTACACAAATGCTTCCAATTCTCCTCGGTTTCCACATCATCCAACACCTCACTTTCTGTGACGTCTCCTGTAAAAACCACACCAGGTTTTCTAAAGCAGTTTGTGATTATGTCTGCATTCAGGGATTTCCATTCAGCATTAAACATCTGCATTGCTCCCAATATGTTTGTTAATGTCTCTATTCGTGGCAATGTTGCACAGCATTCGATGGACCACACAAGCTCGGTAATGCCACTTTACTGCATGAATTATACCCAGATCCAGCGGCTGCAGAATTGAAGTTGTATTTGGTGGCAAAAATAAAACTTTCACATGCTCCAAATGGCGAGGCACACAATTATGAGAAGAGCAGTTGTCCAGTAATAGAAGAACTCTCCTCTTTTCGGCCTTCAGCCGACGTTCCAAGTCCAACAACCACTCTTTGAATAGTACAGATGTCATCCATGCCTTAGAGGTGTGCCTGTATTCACAGGGCAGATGTTGCACCCCCTTGAAGCACTTTGGCTTCCCAAACTACCCAATTATGAGAGGTTTCAGTTCGTCAGTCCCTGGGGAATTGGTAAACAAAAGAGCTGTGATAGGTTCTTTTGAACATTTGCCCCCAAAACACTTATTTCCCTTGAAATGAAGGGTTTTGTTCGGCATTAGTTTATAAAATAACGCAGTATTGTCTGCATTATAAATGTCTGCCGGCGAATATTCCTTCAAGGCATCCATTAGAGTCTCCAGCCGCCATGAAGACGCAACTTCCTTCGGGGCATCGTTAGCTTTACCATTTATAATTTTGTGGGATATGCCAATCTCTCCCGGAACCTATGAAGCCAACCAGCACTACCCATAAACTCAGGTGACTCAAGCGAACGTGCGAAAGATCGCGCACGCTCACATAACAGTGGGCCATTTATTGGAATGTTTCTACTACGTATTTCCACAAACCACATATAGACGGCTTGGTCCACCTCCTTGTAGTCGGCTATCCTGATCATCTTACGCTGTGGACCTAGGGCATTAGCATCAATGTTTTCCTCTATCTTACTTATCTGTTTTAAAAAAGTAGACGACCGAGCTCGATAGCTGCAGTCGCTTAATTGAGGCCAGTATCCACTATTCGGGAGATAGTGGTTCGAACCCCACTGTCGGCAGCCCTGAAGATGGTTTTCCGTGGTTTCCCATTTTCACACCAGGCAAATGCTGGAATGCTGGGGCTGTACCTTAATTAAGGCCACGGCCGCTTCTTTCCCATTCCTAGCCCTTTCCTGTCCCATCGTCGCCAAAAGACCTATCTGTGTCGGTGCGACGTAAAGCCAATAGAAAAAAAAAAAAAAAAAAAAAAAAGTAGAAGGTGTTGACGGGCTAAGCCATACTTCTTCGCTACTTCTCCTTTCTTTCCGCCTTTCTCTACTTCCGAAAGTATTTTACGTTTTTCACTCAACGAAAATGGCTGTCGCTTCTGCTTATCCATTTGCGATGATATGAACTTATTTAACGAAATGCACACAAACTTTGGAAGTTTAATGATATAACCTTAACAGAAACATGTTGCTTAGCGAATTAAATATGAAGAAGAAACGTGCAACGCATGATACGACGAAACCGTCGCGTATATTGGTGGATTACAAGCATCGCGATCCTATTCAGGCAATAGTGTGACGTCTTACATAGGTTGATGGGCGAAGCCTATTGGTTACACAAAGTGTAGCATTCATTGGTAGATTGCAAACTAGGCGCTCCTACTCAGCTACTCATCCTACATTGGATGACAGGCGGAGCATATTGGTTACACAAAAACTATTGCCTTCTCGATTGCGTACGGTACATATATTTATTTATTTAATCATATGGTGATTTTATACAATATATATATATATATATACAAGGCAGAATCAAACTATATAAAGTCCATCCTTCTCAGCCATTCAGATAAACCAGGTGTGAGAGAGAACAAATCATCAGGAGTTCCACGGTACGAATGAAGAGGACATCATTGGACTAGGTGCTCAATCGTCTCTTCTTCCAGGCGACAATCACACATTGGTGAACTGATCCAACCCCACTTATACCTGAAATAATTGTAACAACCATGTCCAGTCCTTAACCTGTTTATATGGCACCAGAGGTTCCACGGTAGGTCAAAACCATTTGGCATCTTTGTAGGGTCAAGATGGTGGACACTTGTTCCCAATGTTTTTGTTGACCACTCATGCTTCCAGCTTTCAGTTAGGTCAAACCCATCTGCAATGAGTTGCCCTGCAGGGATACTTGCTGGTCTTCTTGATTGAAGTCGCTGCTGTGACGGATGGCAGAATTCCTGGTGCAGAGGCAAAGACGGTGATGCAAAGATTTTCTTAGCTTCCCTTAGTAGACCTTGCTTCCGTCTTAAGTGAGGTGGAGGGATGTGACTCAGCACAGGTAACCAGTGATATGGAGTTTAGTTGATGGTACCAGTAATACAACGCATTGTATCATTCAATTTTGTGTCTACCTTCTTCACATCTACACTTTCCGACCAGACAGGACCACAGTACTCAGCAGCCGAGTAGACAAGGCTAATGCCAGTTAAACATAGACAATCAGCAGAGGCTCCCCAGGAGGTACCACAGAGCTTATGCAGTATGTTGTTTCTTGCGGCGACTTTATGAGAAAGCTTAGTGATGTGCTCTTTGTAGCTCAGGGTTCTATCTAAAGTGATTCCAAGATATTTTGGGAAAGGGTTGTACCTCAGTTTTCATCCGTTGAGCAGAACTCTTGGTTTGTAGTTTGCAGCACGATTCACTAGATGGAAACAAGAGACTTCAGTTTTTGTTGTGCTGGGGATCAATCTCCAGGTCTTAAAGAAAGTTGACATCTTCTCAAGGTCCTCCGTCAGAATTTGTTCACCGTCTTCAAAGTTATTACTCTGTGCTACCAATGTGATGTCATCAGCATATATGAACTTGGTTGATGTTGTGTTTGGTAGGTCATGAATGTACAAATGGAATAGCAATGGTGCTAAGACAGATCCCTGTGGTAGACCGTTATTTAATTTTCGTTTGTGGCTTTTAGTGTTGCCTAGAAACACTTCGTATTGTCTTTCACTAAGCATGCTAGATATTAGATCCACGATTTCTCGACTTGGTACAACTTGCAATAGTTTGTAGATCAGTCCCTGTCGCCAAACAGTGTCATATGGACCTGTGAAGTCGATGAAAACAGCTGTTGATTTTAGTTGTCCTTGAAAACCAGCTTCAATATGTGTAGTTAGGGCAAGAACTTGATCGGTGCAGCTGCGTCCATGTCTGAATCCAGCTTGTTCAGGAGGACTAACGGCTTCAATGAACGGAGCTATTCAGGTTAGGAGGATTTGTTCAAGAAGCTTGAGTATGGAACTGAGCAGTGCTATAGGTCGATAACTTTCGGGGCTGGCCTCAGGTTTGCCAGGTTTGAGAATGGCTATGACTTGACAGTTTGAATTGTCTGGGCAATCTGTTCTCTTGGAGTATGTAAGTGAAGAGAGAAGTAAGCCAGTATATACAATGCGGGCCCATGTTCTTAATAAATTCATTACAGATGTTGTTGGGACCGACAGCCTTGCCGATTTTCAGTTGTTTAATTGCATTTTCTACTTCCACTGTGGAAAAGGGTCTGGAAAGAGGCTCGTTTCTCAGGGCACTGCGCTTGAGTTTAGAAAGGTTACATTTTACTATTCTGGTATGATTCTTGTCCCTCTTTGCCCTTGTGAAGTATACGATCCTGTTGGCAATAATGTCAGGACTCAGTTTAGGATGATGCTTTTTGGGGTGTTGTTTGCCAGTTAGCCCATTCAAGGTTTCCTAAGCTTTCCTGCTTGACTTTGCAAAGTTCATTTCTTTGAGTGTAGCTTCCATTTCTCTCTTCTGCTCTTATTTAAAGAGTGGAGTAGCTGTGAGCCCACTGTTTTATTTCCAGAACTCTGGTATTCTTGGTATAAAGCCTCACTATTTTCATTCCATCCAGGTACATATTCCTTTCTGTAACCCCTAGGAATGTTGGACTTGGTAGTTTTGATAACTAGTTTAACAAATTCGTCGTAGTTATTTGCTGTCGGCTGAATATTCTCCGCAGCTAGGCTGGAGTCAAGGTCTTTTGTGAATCCATCCCAGTTGGCTCGTTGAAAGTTCCATCTGGGTAAGGGCATTGAACTCACAAGGGGAATTTTCAAACCGATTTCCACCATAACAGGTCGGTGTTGACTATTTGGGAAGTTGGACAGAACAGTGCGAATGGTGTTGAGTGGTTGGTCTAGTTGATCTTTAGACACGAATGTCAAGTCTGCGTTGTAATCCTTCTTCCAGCGTGCGGAGTGGAAGGTTCCCTTCTCTTTTACATCAAAAACCAAATGCATATTGTTAGTTTCTGCCCATAGAACTAGAGACTCCCCATTCACATCCATGGTGTCATACCGCCAGTTTGTGTGATGGCTGTTGAAGTCTCCAGTGTATACACAAGGGTGATCAAAAGCCGGCAGTACTATAGGAGCCCAATTCTTAAGTCATTTATGTGAATTGTTATAGTATAAATGTAGCCATCTTCAGTGCAACCAATTACTTGCACTCCATTTAAACTTGACTTCACATAAGTGGGTATTCCATATTGTGGATGGTGGATAGCTTCAACCAGTGTAAAACCGGGTATTCGTCCTCTACGCTGGAGATCCTGTTCGTCTTTGGTAGGTGCATACATGGAAAATGGTGATCAAATCGTCTGAATAACGAAATAATGTAACAAGAAATATGTTGGTCATAAAACAGGATGAATTTTAGTTTTAATTTGAGAAAATATGGTCAAATTGGTAAAGAAAAGAGCTCAATTTTAATTTGGTAAACTGAAACTAAGAAATTTGTTAAAATGAACTATTTTAACACGCAACAAATAGGGAAAAAGGAAGGGTCAAAAAATAAATAAATAAATAAATAAATAAATAATAATAATCCTTGTTATTCTGAAAATTTCGTTATACTGGTGTTCTTTACAGCGGACTTCTCCTGTAACAGTATTGTGAGCAACTGTGAAAAGACCTCGACAAAGATGTGAGAAGAACAGTCAGATGAAAAGTCAGGTAGTAAGTTTCCTAAAAGGAAAAAACCTCCCAGTTTTAATGTGTTGGAGTGAATGATCCACATAGGGACTAATGTAAGTATCTAAGTGTTAATATAAGAATCCACTACCATTAGGATATTCACAGTAACGAGGTTACAGATCTGTTCATACAGTTTTAAGGGTATTTAGCGATTGTAATAAGGATATAAAAGAGAGGATTTATAGCCAATGTTAACACCCCAGTTAGAGTACAGATAGAGAGTATGGTTACAGTGTATGGGGCCCATACTGGGATTACTTGATTTGAGAACTGGAAAAGATCAAAAGGAAAGCAGTACAATTTGTTCTGGTTGATTTCAGAAAAAAACAGTAACAGGAATGCTGCAAACATTTGGCAGGGAAGACGTGGCAGTAAGGTGGTGAGCAGATTGAGTAAGTGGTATGTATCGAGCTGTCAACGGAAAGATGGCATGGAAATAACATTAGTAGGCGAATAAGCTTGAATTTAGTTTTTAAAAGTAAGAATGATTATAATATGAAAACGTTGTAATTCAATAGGACAAAATGGGGCAAATATTTCTCTGGCTAAAGGGCCAATATAATTTTTTATCGAAATTGAGATATTAACTGATACAAACGCATTTTATGCTGGCTTGCAACATGTTAAAAGGACCAATGTCTCAGATAAGTACTAAACAAAACGTTAACGTTTAATTAAATAAGCCCTTGCCAATAATGTTAATTACCAATAAAGATTAGAGACCTGGCAATTTAAAAAGAATACGATAGAAAAAATTAGTGTTTAATCAGGTGATTTCCACAAAGAAAATATAAAGTTATTTAAAGTTAGTTGTTGAAAAAAAAAAAAAAAGTTGGAAAACTATAAAACAAAACTTCAAATGCACATAGCTCAAAAACAGGTTTTTTGACATTGGCCCTTTTAGAACCAAGCCACTGATTTGTTTATAAGAAGAGGAATTAGGGACTGAAATAATTTTCCACAAGAGATGATCGATAAATTTCAAACTTCTTCAAAACGTTTAAGAAAAGATTAAGGGAAACAACTGATAGGGAATATGCCACCTGGATGACAGCCCTAAATGCAGATCAGTGGTAATGATGATGGAAGTGGAACCAATGCCAGACTCGGCTAGGAGTGCCACAGTCATTATCCCGCTCTGCTAAGCTGAAAGTCCATGTAAAGGTTGCTTACTCATGTCATATCAGATATAGGGAATGAGACACAATATTCCTCCTTCCACACATCAAATAATACTTAAACTACCTGTGGTATAACAATCAAATACGTTATTACTTACGTGTGGCCAAACTTCTTCAAAACCTCCTTATCAGATGAGTGACCAAAGCGCACCTTCTCCCTCAATTTATCAGCTAACTTCAGGAAAGCAGATTTTAGATCTGAATCACTTTCAAAGAATCCTACCACAGCAACATCGTCCTTCGAAGTGAAGTCGTTCACAGCATCAACAGAATTTAATTCCTTCGAGCTTGGACCAACCTGAGCCTTCATATACTTGACAATGCCACCTGCAATAAATAACATACAGTACCAATATCAGCATGTGAATAAAGAAAACTAAATCTCCAGAGGTCATAGGGTCTTGGCCAGGAAAATGGGAAACACACACTCCTTTATTCCGAGTTTGTCCCTCCTATCCCATATGCAATGCATAACATTCATCGTCATCATCATCATTTCCCTCGTCCACCTTTCATTGGGTTGGGCAGTGAAACTGTTAAGAAGTTTTCCAAGGGACCACAAAAAAATAATCTGAAGCAGGAAACTTCTTAACCCATATGTGCCCACTGTCGACATTTGTTGACGTTAATATCTGAATATTGTTGATCTTATATCGGTAACCCGGAAGAATATTTTTGAGGTGCATTGTTTACAGTTCATTGTTTGATACTTACTGCACAGCACGAAAACAAGAAACACTAGGTTTCGCGCCTTATCCCGTGGCTGCGTGTGAAATATCATTCCGTATACACTCAAGAGGATGACGCTTCCGTCGCGGTAATATTTTCTTATAATATTGTTACAGTTTAAAGTAAGATCGGACTGTTGTGTTTTAAACGTATTAACGAAACATGCCTCTAATAGATTTTAAATTAATTTATGGCTGATTTATAGTTGCTTTTGTCTAGTAGAGCATTAAAGTTCCACGTCGATATATGTCGACAGTGGGCACGAATTAGTATGCCTCAGCACTGATATAGAATTTTCATTAATTCTTCTCAGATTGACCGTCGAGCAGATCGTAAGCATCCTGGAGGAATCACAAGACATCCTAGATGCTAATATATACATAGAACCACCTGAAAATGCTTCCCATAGTGACGGGGATAGCGATGATGATGACTGATGAGTCATGTGGAGATATAAACAGACTCTCTGGTAATCAACTCCGGGCTGGTGCTAAACTAGTGTGTACAAAAATAAGTGAAAATGGTACAATCAAAGTGCGAGATGGTGTATTGAGTGAAAATGAAGTAAGTCATGTAACTGATGAAGCAGTGCCGTGTACGTCTTCAAATTATTCTGATGACGGTGAACCCAAATGTAAGAAACAAAAAATCACTGAGCAAGCGGGGCCAAGCACATCTAATTATGTGAAAACCAAACCAAACCAGCGTGTGTGGGGAAAAGCGTGACATTATGAATAAGCTAAGCACAGAGTTTACTCGACCAAACGTTCTAAACAATGAATATTCACCACCGCAATTGTTTGAGCTGTTCTTCGATAATGAAATACTTGATTATATCATTCAGAGCACAGTTCGATACTCTGTTGAGAAAGGTAATGCGTCATTTTAGTTGGGAAAAACTGAACTTCGGCTGTTCTTTGCAATATTGTTTCTTTCCGGTTACAATGTTATGGCCAGGACAAGAATGTACTGGGAAGCCGCTGAAGATGTACATCATATTGGGGTAAGCACAGCAATGTCGCACAATCGCTTTGAAGAAATTCTTAGATATTTACATTTTTGTGACAACGCTAAACTAGACTGCAATGACCGTTTCGGAAAAGTTCGCCCCGTTTGGACTATGCTAAACGAACGCTGGCTACGGCATTATCCTGGTGATACGCATCTTTCTGTGGATGAGTCAATGGTCCCCTACTTTGGAAGACACGGTGCCAAGCAACGCATTCATGGCAAACCAATATGTTTTGGGTATGAAGTCTGGGCTCTAGTCCAAGGAGAACCTTACCAAGGAGCAGCTACTGGAAACAATACCAGAATTAGGAGTATGTGGCTCAGTTGTTATGGACCTACCAGAAGGTACTCAACTCAGCTTGTTCTTTGATAATTATTTTACATCCTTTCGATTGTTGGAAAGGCTGAAGGAGAAAGGCCACGAAGGTACAGGTACTGTGCGCCAGAATCGAGCGGAAAATGCTCCACTTCCTGAGATTCATCTCTGTAAAAAGGAGAAACGTGGCAGTTACCACTAGCTAACAGAACGTAACTCAGGTATCACCCTCGTACGCTACAATGATGATAATGTTTTTACAGTAGCCTCAATTCTGTCTGGTGTAGCGCCTGTAGGACACGTCAGAAGATGGAGTAATGCTGAAAAGAAATATGTAACAATAATTCAGCCAGCATGTATAATTTTGTATAATATGCACAATCAGCATCAAAAACAAGAAATGGTACTGGCCTCTAATTGCGTTCGTTCTGAACGTCTCCATGAACAATGCATGGCAACTCTACCGCTTGACCCCAAAGGGCAAAGAGGAAAATTTAGACCTTCTCGGTTTCACACGGTACATCGTTAGGGCATATATCCGATCTTGTGCCGCTACGCGTCCTAACGCAGGAAGACCGAGTACGAAAGTATCTTCACGCGTGTTGCCAGAAGTCCGTTTCGATGGGGTATCCCACTACCTCGAAACAAGAGAGAAGCAAGTGCGGTGCGCCCAATGTGGTAAAGCTGCCAGGAAACAGTGCAAAAAATGTAACGTTGGCTGCCACGTCCTTTGCTTCGAGGCATTTCACTCACGCTAAACCAGACTGGATGGCGAAAAGCAGAGTGTAACCTTAAAACACAGACTAAACTGTTTTGAAGTTCTACTCATAGTTTTCCTTTTTTTGTTTTCAGAGTGATCATACATACTCAAAATTTGGTATTGTGTTTATAACAAGTACTACAAACATACGAATATTTTCCTTTGGTTTTGAAACAGTGTGCATTCTAAAATGAGGAAAAACTGTTCCTCATTTATGTTTTCAATCATATATTTTGTAATATTTTGTGCTTATTCAACACTTGTGTGACTAATGTTTACTAACTGATTAATTATTACATTCATACGAGCTTAAAATGTGAAAAAAAAATTTATTGAGCATGTATTTTACCCTACCCGTCCATGCTCACTGTTGACATGTCGACACGGTACATCTTCGCGACAATATGTTAATGAAACCTAAAATCATCATAACCCTTTCATTTAGGTTACAAACAACTGTACTTACGAAATATGTCGCAATATTCCACAGAAAAATAATTTGGGCAGATATGGGTTAAAAATGGTAATGCCCGAAAGCTTATTCTGTACCTTAAAATACATGTGAAACACACAGCCAACAGATTTCCTTGTTTGTGAACAATACTGAAACAGGCCGATATATGAGGGCTGCTAAACGAAAGCCACAATATAAAAATTTGATTATCATGACATGTATTTTTAGAGATAAAGTAAAATAATGGAACATACTGTATTATAAAAATATTTGATAAGAGAAGGGAACATATTATATAGAACCTTGCATAAGCAATAAGAAGAAATACTAAGAACATTAAAACTGTAGATGG
Source organism: Anabrus simplex (assembly GCF_040414725.1). Lineage (NCBI taxonomy): Eukaryota > Metazoa > Arthropoda > Insecta > Orthoptera > Tettigoniidae > Anabrus > Anabrus simplex. Next base: position 133,115,388 of record NC_090268.1, on the reverse strand, counting down.
TAACTGTATATTATGTAAATTCCATACTGCATTAGACATTAAATACATTTCCAAACAAAAAAGTCTAGGCTCCTACTTGGAAAAGAATCAGGTTTTTACTGCTTTCATGAAATATATATCTCTCCATTTCGCACATCGCCTTCCATGTATTCTGAGGTACACTGGCTGAACCTTCCATAAACTGCCTTGGGTTCAAGGCAGATGCTTGCCTCACTGGGATTCTCTTCCTCCACCTTTTCTTCTCCTCCTTCAATCTCCCCACCTCCTGCCTGAATTTCCGTACAGATCTCATCGATGGTCTGCTCCTCTCAAGTGGTTACCGTATTATCAATGGCAGTGAAGTCATTGAAACTATCGGTAATCTCCATCTTCTCCTGTATAGTTTTCCAGCACCCTGGCTCTTCATCACCAACTTCCATAACAATACTGTTGGTACCACCACCGAAGCCTGCTTTCTTGAAACAATTTGCTATTATTATACGCGCCACTGAATCCCATGATGAAGCAATGAACTGTATTGTGTCCAAAAGAGATGGTTTGTAGATGCGTTTGTCTGCTTCCATGCGCAGCAGCATACGGCGCACAACTGATTTTCGGTATCAACATTCGTTCAACTTTGTAGATGATCGGAATCTTTCGACCGGCTGTTTCATAAATGTATCAGCTGGCAAGTCAGCAGTTTCCTGCATGGAGTCGGGAAGTTTTGTTTCGTAATAGTTTATTCACCTCACTAATAACGCACACGGAAAATCTTTTGTTTAGTTCAAAAACATAAATTCCTCTACGACAAGACCCATAAGTATTATTGCAACAACGTAAGAGAGAATGCGTGGAAAGAAATAAGCAATGGAAAAATCAAACAGGTTAGAATATTCAATTTAGTGGTAGATTAGGACTATACGATACTTATTAAAAGTACGTATCTTTAAGTGTGTATTGTACAGTATTTACCGTGAACAATTTTGTAAGTGGCATTCCCTACGTTTGTCGAACATGTATTCCTAACAAACAGTAATGCATAACAAGCTGCTCTGTTGTGGACGAATACATTTTATGGTTTTTAATTATAGGTAATGTTAAGGCCACCTCGTTTAATGACTTCGCCATATCGCGGCAAGCAACTTACGGCATCAAACTGCCCACTGTGTGCGTAGAATCCCGTTTGATTCTATACTGGGGGCGATGATCTACATGTTAGGCCCCTTTAAACAACAAGCAGCGATTCTATTCTACTAGATGTGAACAATGGAGTGGAAATTTTGACTGATGGGTTCGATTCGATTCCACAAGGTGAGCAAGCATCTAGTATTCGTGTTGTCATAGCGTGCCGTATGGCCTTGGCACGCTCAGACAGGCTCTGTGAGACACAGCACAAGCACTTGAACGGTCTAACACAGGGTGCAACTTGCACAGAGACTGGGGGGTTCTAACCATGAGCTGCTTTGAGTGGAAGTTTTATATCTCAAAGGGATCTAAAATCTGAACTGTTTAACTGGGAAATATATTTACAACAGAAGACTTTAAATGGGAAAAATATACATATAACTTAATGTGACTGATCAAGGGACTAGGAATATCACACTTCTTAGCCGGGAAAGCTTCGTATGCGGGATCTTCTTAGAGTTTCACTGTAGTTGGAAAGAGGAACATGGAACCTCTCCTTAACTGCGTTTACATCCAGGTTTCTTCTAATTATACTATTCTTGATAGTTTTCAACGACCTTAGTCTGGGTTTCCTCTTCCCATCTGTTCTCCATCATCCGCTTCAGCACCCTTCTCTCTTCCACCCTCTTAATATGTCCCAAACCATCTAAATTTATCGCTCTTCATTATATCGTAAAGTTTTCAACTATAATTTCTTTCCCTTCAACCTAAACCTTAGATTTTCTTCCTGACGTTCTCATTTCTTACCTTGTCCTTTCTTGTCTTCTCTATCACACTTCTTAAAAAATTTAATTTCACTGCCTGGATTTTATTCTCCTGTTTTATCAGCATCCATATCTCTGCAGTATTGGGCATTAGCACATCTTAATAATTTAATAATAATAATAATGTTATTTGTTTTACGTCCCACTAACTACTTTTTAAGGTCTTCGGAGATGCCGAGGTGCCGGAATTTAGTCGCGCAGGAGATCTTTTACGTGCCAGTAAATCTACCGACACGGGGCTGTCGTATTTGAGCACCTTCAAATACCACCGAACTGAGCCAGGATCGAACCTGCCAAGTTGGGGTTAGAAGGCCAGCGCCTTAACCGTCTGAGCCACTCAGCCTGGCACTTAATAATTTATCACCTCTTTACACTTCATTGGTACTTCCTTCGACCACACCAGGCTTCTCACACTGGTTGAATGCACTTCTCTGTTGAATCATTCTACTGATGTCCATGCTCAGCCCTACATCCTACATCAGCCTGCTTCCCAATTACTTGAAACTCTCCATAATTTCAAGGTTTTGTCCGTCCATTTTAATAATTCCTTTCTTTTCCCTTTCTCCACGAGTCAAGACGATTGTTTCACTCTTTTCCACACTGACCTTTCATTCAATAATTTAAAATCATTTATCTCATTGAACATGTCAAGTTGCCTTTGCAGCTCCTCTATGTTTGCTCAACACACCACAATATGATCTGCAAACAGAATTACGTTCAGCTCCCTGTCCTCATACTTTAACTTTGTCTCCTTCACAATTTTGTCCATAACCATTATGAATAATAGAGGTAACAGCACACTTCCTGGTCATAGTCCAGTTTCATTCCAAAATCACTCTGTACTCTCCCCAAATGTGTCCGGACACTGCTGCGACAATTTTTGTACATTGCTTGCACATATTCTATAATCTGTTTTCAAGCCTTTTCTAAATATTCTGTATTCCCAATGTTTTTTCATTAACTGCCTCATACCAAGACCGAGTCTAGCGTTGATCTTCCGTTTTGAAAGCTATATTGCTCTTCTTGTAATTATCCTCCCACCTTTCTTCCCATTATCTTTTCTAGTACCCATTCAAATATTTTTGCTACCTGAGATACACGTGAGATTCCTCAATAATTATCAGATATCTTCTTGCCCCCCTTTTTAAATATATGTATTATTACTTCAGTCATTTGATACTAATTTTTCTTTCCAAATACATCTAAATAGCTTATATAACCAATGGAGACCAATGGGTCCTGCTGCTTTTCCCACTTTCACTCGTTTGATAGAAGTTTCCACCTCTTCCGTTGTGATTTCACTGTTGGATTCTGTCTCCTCACACTCTACCTCAACAGAGATGCAAACCTGTGAAGTGGATTATCAGTAATTACCCTTCACCCCTCAAGAAAATTTTTGAGGTAAGTCCAAAGCGTGTTCCTCCCTTCTGGATAATATCTTCTTTGCCCCTCTCGATTACATTATATTGTAAAGTACATCATATTACACAATAACATTTGCACACTACCTGTTAATTCAGTAATGAAACATTCCTTGTAACTTGTTTCACAACCAGCAGCTGTTTTTCAGAGTAGGTTATCTTGAAGCATCATCCTCCCCTGTGATGACAATTTCATCTTCTAAACCATAAGCGACTGCAATGTAGATGTGCTTAGTGTAGCCCCATTTCTGCAAATACGTTACTTAAGGATTTATAGTGAAGAACAGAGTAGAGCTCCTTCAATCACGCAATGAATTTCACAATGCTTCTGGGTAGCAAAAGGAAGTGATGATTAAGTATCATTGCCAACTCACAAGCGTGAAACGAGGAGGGTTGAGCAGAAATGCTTGAAAGTATTTAAAACTTTTCCTTCTTTCCTTTCTTTCCGTACAAAATCAGTTTTTCGTGATATATCACTTTTCCGCAATAGTTTCCGCTTTAAATGTAATGCCGTGCGTGTAGAGGCGCGCGGCTGTGAGCTTGCATCCGGGAGATAGTAGGTTCGAATCCCACTATCGGCAGCCCTGAAAATGGTTTTCCGTGGTTTCCCTAGCAAAAAAAAAAAAAAAAAAAAAGTAATGCCGTAATCATGAGGTGAAATCCGTAATAATCATGGACAATCCGTAATAGACGGAACCTCTGCCTCTACCATCTCTTATACACCCATTCTCACATTCATCAAAGTAATTCTCCCATCTTTTCCTTATCTCCTCTGGTTGTGTTATTACCCCCCCCCCCACTTTTTTGACCTTTCACCTTTCTTTTTCCCAAATCCATATAGCAACCTTTTTTTTTCTGCTATACACACCATCTTCCAACCGTCGGGTAAATCCTTCCAGCTCTTCTTCACTTAATATTTTGCACCTTCTTTTCATTTCCTGATACTTCCTTGTGCTTCATTCCTATTCCATAAGTGCAATGCATCTTATATATATTTTTTTTTAGAATTTGCTTTACGTCGCACCGACAAAGATAAGTCTTACGGCAACGATGGGATTCGAAAGGCCTAGGAGTGGGAAGGAATCGGCTGTGGCCTTAATTAAGGTACAACCCCAAGCATTTGCCTGGCAGTGTGAAAATGGGAATCCACAGAAAACCATCCTCAGAGCTGCTGACAGTACAGTTCGAACACCCTATCGCTCGAATACTGGATAATGGCTGCACTTCAGAGAATGCAGCTACTGAGCTTGGTGCCAGAAGTTTTATAATTAAGTATTTGTACAGTAGAAACTGGTTAAGACGGCCAGCGACAACTGGTCTGGGTGATGATTCAGTAGAGAACTTAATTTCACGGCGCCGGAATGCAGTTGCATGTCTGCCTACAGCTGCAGGGAGTGCCAGTCCCTAGCCAGTCTTATTATCTTTGTGTCTGACGTGTTGGTGCTGAATTTTACGTTTGTGAGGCCTCTTTCAGACGGCGTGGGTTCGACCCACTTCCGCGCTTAGCCGCCAGTCTGCCTAGGCCTAAACTAAGAACTGATTGTTCAAATAGAATCTTTCAGATGATGCGTAGGTGGAGAGTAACAGTGCGATGGAAAAATGTTTCAGTGGGCAGCCCGTGGCGAGTTGCGGACCCACGCCCACAGTTACTTGTTATTGTACATCAGTACTGTGACCTGTATCCGAATCGGATAGTGTACCTGTAAGGAAGTAGAAATGGATTTAGACAATAAACAAAAATAGGTACGCTCTCACCCATGTGACATATTTATTTCTCATTTTCAATTTAAAAGTTATTCGTGTGTATTTTTTCTTTTCCTGTGTGATGAACAGCGGTTGTTATAGAACCCAAAATAGACATTGAGAACTTAATAACTTTGAAGTGAGAAATACCAGAAATACCAGTAGCTCGTGTTTTGGAAAGCGTGATACCCTTTAGACCTGTTATTGAGAGTATCCTCAAATTTGTACCCACCTCCTTGTCTAACGAAATGTGAAGGACATAGCATGAAAGTACTATTTTTATATTTTCTTAAATGTAGAAGGTAAATGAAGACTGATGGTCCATATTTATTACCCACACTGAAAAGAGTGTTGAAAAGGATCCGCTGGAAAGCGCAGGCAGTTTTGCGTTACTCGATCCGTTATGTGGGTAATAGTTAGCAGAAGCAGGTGAACCTGCGCACATACACAGGCATATTTTACTCCCGCGCCGCCTGAAAGAGGCCTGAGTGACTTGTGTACGTAAATTAGGCCTACTGTACTTACGTGTGTAACAACATACATAAATTAGGCCTATTGTACTTATGCATAGTGGTTTGCAGAACATTCAGTTATGGAGAAGAAGAAAGCTAGACAGCTTATAGATGATGAAAAATTAAAGTTTCTTGAGAAAAAGGATGATAAACGACACATGAAAGGTGTGCAAATCGCCCAGATGTTGAACCTTCCCATTACAACTTTGATAATTGTCAGCGATGTATATAATTCGTATTTCTAAGAACATTTTTTCTTGAAGTTTCAATATGTTGGTGTTCTTAAAACCTTTATTTCATTTCATTAATTATAATTGTAAACACTTTTGTTTTCAAGTAACTAATCTCATTTTGTTCTGTACTGAAGATACAATAAGTAAACTCTTTCAAGATTAAAATTATTGTGTCCACCTTTTCAACTATTGTTTATAAGTTTCATTTCCGTATTGATGGATATTACTTTACATAAAAACAATGTATATACAATTCTCCACCTAATCAATACGAATTTATTTTACATTACAAATATTCAAGACTAGTTTCGACCCCTATGGGGTCATCCTCAGTTGACATGCATTGTAAATTGTTCATAAAAACATCACGTATAGTGGTAAAAGTTAGACTAGTTTAGGCTGATCATTAATGTTTGGTATGTCTAGTACATGACTAGTGTGCATTGTTCATAAAGACATATATTACCCTACTGCTACTACTATCCAATTTTAAGTTATATAGTATGGAACACAGATATGTTTGTGTAACTCAACAGTGACAAGTTCAAATATTTACAGAATTGGCTGTTGATTAGTCACATGATATTACAGAACACAGGCTTGAACATTTTTGATTTAAGTGTCAGTGCAACATCTTGCTTTTATACATACTAGAAGCTAAATTCATTTTGTAAAGTCATTACATTCTGATTGGAACTTAGTATGAGGTTAAAGTTGAATAAAAAATATATGCTAATGTGGACATTAAAATATTGTTAAAATGGGCATATAATCAAAAACAATGGTATGTATGCCACACATGTCTAGTATAAAAACTCATTACATTGATGCTGTTAGTGTGCAGTACAGCATATACACTGATTTGGCATAAATGGATTTGTATATATATTGTTCCAACAAAGTGGATCCATAAAAATATAAGATGTATAGGTAATTAATATTATAATGATCCACTGCAAATTAGGTAATGCTGTTGTTTATCTGAAGATCTATTGGCAGCTACAGATATTAAAGTTATTAAAAATGTTAATGGAACATGTTTTCTTCCGTAGACGCGATGTTTAAGATTGGTGGCATTAGTCAAATATGATGAAAGTTATGCGTCTTGGTGCACGTTGGTTAGTTCTGGAAGCTTGTATGTAATGAGAAACCAAGGTGGAGTGTCTGGAAATAGAAATAAAAGTGTGATAATGTTGTGGATAGAAAGTGTGATAGTGAAACGTATGTCGTTTACTTACGTAAAGTGCTGGAGCCGTGCGTTCTTAGTAGCTGCCTGTTGGGATCTGGTGCGCGTAGCTCTGAGATTGTAGTTAGCGGCGGTGGAGGGGAGGTTTGGGGGGATAGGTGGAGTGTTAGTAATAGGAGTGGGGTTGGAGGGGGGAGGGTTTTGAGGCGGTTGATTTGAACATATCGATTTTTGCTTGTTTATTCTTTTGATATAGAAATCTTTTAATAAGGGAATTACTGCATGAAAAAGGATGTTATTTCTGTCTATACTTTCATTTAGGTTGGAGTTTGGATTCACATATTTGTCTAAATTTATGTAAAATTCTTCTATTATACTGAGTAAGGGACTTTTTGGGTTCATGTTAAGGATTTGCATGTCGTTCTTAATGTCTGTGAAATTATGTTTTTGATCGTCAATATGCTGACCCATAGCCGAAAAATGTCTGTGCTTGACGGCGTTTACATGTTCATTATATCGTATTAAAAAACTTCTACCGGTAAGTCCTATATAGCTGGCTTGGCAGTCGTTACATTTTAGGCGATAGACTCCTGAATGATTGTATTTATTCGTGTTATTAACTAATTTGGAATTGTATAGTATGTTGGTGTTGTTGCGTGCCGTTTTATATGCTATTTTTAGGCCTTGTTTTTTGAAGATGTTTGTTATGGGATGTATATGGTTATTGTTATAAGTAAACAGTGCATATTCTTTTTTATTTTTAGTGATTCTAGTTAGCTTGGTTTTAGGTTGGTTTTTGACTTTATTGATGATCCGGTTTATCATTTCTCTTTTGTATCCATTTTGTTTTGCTATTTCATGGATTGTGTTTAGTTCTTTATTTAGATTTTCTTTTGAAAGTGGAATGTTGTATGCTCTATGAATCATACTATAGTATGCAGCTCTTTTATGGGCATGTGGGTGGGTGGAGTCTATCTTTATTGTATTTGATGTATGGGTAGGTTTCCTATATATATTGTATGTTAGGTGGTTGTTATGTCTGGTTATGGATATATCAAGGTAGTTTATGGTGTTGTTGTGTTCAGTGTCCATGGTAAATTTAATATGGGGATCTATTTTATTTAGTTGTTCTAGGATTATGTTTTCATTAGTATGTCTGTTGTCCATGATTATAAATGCATCATCGACAAACCTGCACCAATAGATTATATTTTCTATTTTTTTAATTTCTTGATGTTCTAAGTGATCCATATATATATCAGCTATTATGCCTGATATTGGTGATCCCATAGGTAATCCTTTTTGTTGATAAATAGTGTCATGGAACTTGAAATAGTTGTTATTGATAGCAAATTGTAGAAGTTTAATAAATTCATCTATTTCCAATTTGCTTAGCTTACTATGGTTATAAAGGTTGGATTCTATGATAGTGATAGTTTTTTGTGTGGGTATATTAGGATACATGTTTGTTATATCATATGTAGCTAGCTTGTAAAAATGTTCTATTCTAATATTCTTAGTAATGTTGCAGAAATCTATTGAGTTTTTTATGGTTTTGTTTGCTTGAAAAACATAATGTTTTTTGAGGAATTTTTGTATGTATTTGGATAATTTATAAATAGGGCTTGGTCTATAATTTATTATGGGTCTCATAGGAATGTTGTTTTTATGGATCTTAGGATAAGCTTTAGCTGTAGGTATCCCTGGATTCATAGTGGTTAATTTTGCAGTTTCCTGTTCGTTCATAAGAAAATTGGTGTTTTTTAGGAGAATTTTTAAGTTTTTCTGGATACTGTTAGTGGGATCTTTAGTCTTAATTTGAAAGGTTTCATCTTGAAAGCAGGTTTTTGTTTTTGTTATATATTCCTCTTTATCCATAATAACTGTAGTGTTTCCTTTATCTGCCTTTGTTACTATTAGGTTATTTTGCTGTATTTTATTTTTGAGTACCTTAATTTGTGTTTGGTTTGTGATATCTTGATTCTGAGGTTTTTGAGTGATCTTATCAACATATTGTGGTAGTGTTTTTTTGATTTCATATCTAATTTCATTTTGTTTTTCTTGGGGTATTTTATTTAGGGCATCTTCTGTTTCAGTAATAATGGTGGCTATGTTTTCAAATACTGAATTGTTTTTCCAGTTATGTTTTGGTCCCTTGCTCAGTATAATTGTTTCTTTTTCATTGAATGTTGTGTTAGTTAGGTTTTGGAGTGGGGGATGGAAAATATGTTGGTTGTTATCAGTAGAAACAGTAATATGTTGTCTATGTTGTGTATGGTTGGTTTGGTTTAGTGATGTCTTGAGTGCGTTAAGTTTCTTGTTTAAGGTATTCTGCTTCTGTATGGCTATGTTTTCTATCTTTTCGTTAGTTATTTGTTGGAAATTGCTCCAGTATGTGTGTGGTAGCTCATGTGAGGCTTTAAGGTGCGCTTCATACATTTGTGTGTTTAGGTGTTGTTTTTTCCTATACATGAATTTAATTTCTTCTTTCAGCCATATTCGATTGGTTTTGTTTTGGGTATTTTGGGTTTGATATGTGCTTCTATGTTTATTATTATATTTCCTAAGAAATTTAGGAGTTAGATTATTAAGTAGGCATTGTTTTAAGAAAGTGATGTTTTTGACAATATTTGTGATCTTAATCTTCAGATTTTGATATCTGTGTGCTATTCTTCTTGCCTGGTTGGCTTTTCCACTATTGTTTATAAGTTTCATTTCCGTATTGATGGATATTACTTTACATAAAAACAATGTATATACAATTCTCCACCTAATCAATACGAATTTATTTTACATTACAAATATTCAAGACTAGTTTCGACCCCTATGGGGTCATCCTCAGTTGACATGCATTGTAAATTGTTCATAAAAACATCACGTATAGTGGTAAAAGTTAGACTAGTTTAGGCTGATCATTAATGTTTGGTATGTCTAGTACATGACTAGTGTGCATTGTTCATAAAGACATATATTACCCTACTGCTACTACTATCCAATTTTAAGTTATATAGTATGGAACACAGATATGTTTGTGTAACTCAACAGTGACAAGTTCAAATATTTACAGAATTGGCTGTTGATTAGTCACATGATATTACAGAACACAGGCTTGAACATTTTTGATTTAAGTGTCAGTGCAACATCTTGCTTTTATACATACTAGAAGCTAAATTCATTTTGTAAAGTCATTACATTCTGATTGGAACTTAGTATGAGGTTAAAGTTGAATAAAAAATATATGCTAATGTGGACATTAAAATATTGTTAAAATGGGCATATAATCAAAAACAATGGTATGTATGCCACACATGTCTAGTATAAAAACTCATTACATTGATGCTGTTAGTGTGCAGTACAGCATATACACTGATTTGGCATAAATGGATTTGTATATATATTGTTCCAACAAAGTGGATCCATAAAAATATAAGATGTATAGGTAATTAATATTATAATGATCCACTGCAAATTAGGTAATGCTGTTGTTTATCTGAAGATCTATTGGCAGCTACAGATATTAAAGTTATTAAAAATGTTAATGGAACATGTTTTCTTCCGTAGACGCGATGTTTAAGATTGGTGGCATTAGTCAAATATGATGAAAGTTATGCGTCTTGGTGCACGTTGGTTAGTTCTGGAAGCTTGTATGTAATGAGAAACCAAGGTGGAGTGTCTGGAAATAGAAATAAAAGTGTGATAATGTTGTGGATAGAAAGTGTGATAGTGAAACGTATGTCGTTTACTTACGTAAAGTGCTGGAGCCGTGCGTTCTTAGTAGCTGCCTGTTGGGATCTGGTGCGCGTAGCTCTGAGATTGTAGTTAGCGGCGGTGGAGGGGAGGTTTGGGGGGATAGGTGGAGTGTTAGTAATAGGAGTGGGGTTGGAGGGGGGAGGGTTTTGAGGCGGTTGATTTGAACATATCGATTTTTGCTTGTTTATTCTTTTGATATAGAAATCTTTTAATAAGGGAATTACTGCATGAAAAAGGATGTTATTTCTGTCTATACTTTCATTTAGGTTGGAGTTTGGATTCACATATTTGTCTAAATTTATGTAAAATTCTTCTATTATACTGAGTAAGGGACTTTTTGGGTTCATGTTAAGGATTTGCATGTCGTTCTTAATGTCTGTGAAATTATGTTTTTGATCGTCAATATGCTGACCCATAGCCGAAAAATGTCTGTGCTTGACGGCGTTTACATGTTCATTATATCGTATTAAAAAACTTCTACCGGTAAGTCCTATATAGCTGGCTTGGCAGTCGTTACATTTTAGGCGATAGACTCCTGAATGATTGTATTTATTCGTGTTATTAACTAATTTGGAATTGTATAGTATGTTGGTGTTGTTGCGTGCCGTTTTATATGCTATTTTTAGGCCTTGTTTTTTGAAGATGTTTGTTATGGGATGTATATGGTTATTGTTATAAGTAAACAGTGCATATTCTTTTTTATTTTTAGTGATTCTAGTTAGCTTGGTTTTAGGTTGGTTTTTGACTTTATTGATGATCCGGTTTATCATTTCTCTTTTGTATCCATTTTGTTTTGCTATTTCATGGATTGTGTTTAGTTCTTTATTTAGATTTTCTTTTGAAAGTGGAATGTTGTATGCTCTATGAATCATACTATAGTATGCAGCTCTTTTATGGGCATGTGGGTGGGTGGAGTCTATCTTTATTGTATTTGATGTATGGGTAGGTTTCCTATATATATTGTATGTTAGGTGGTTGTTATGTCTGGTTATGGATATATCAAGGTAGTTTATGGTGTTGTTGTGTTCAGTGTCCATGGTAAATTTAATATGGGGATCTATTTTATTTAGTTGTTCTAGGATTATGTTTTCATTAGTATGTCTGTTGTCCATGATTATAAATGCATCATCGACAAACCTGCACCAATAGATTATATTTTCTATTTTTTTAATTTCTTGATGTTCTAAGTGATCCATATATATATCAGCTATTATGCCTGATATTGGTGATCCCATAGGTAATCCTTTTTGTTGATAAATAGTGTCATGGAACTTGAAATAGTTGTTATTGATAGCAAATTGTAGAAGTTTAATAAATTCATCTATTTCCAATTTGCTTAGCTTACTATGGTTATAAAGGTTGGATTCTATGATAGTGATAGTTTTTTGTGTGGGTATATTAGGATACATGTTTGTTATATCATATGTAGCTAGCTTGTAAAAATGTTCTATTCTAATATTCTTAGTAATGTTGCAGAAATCTATTGAGTTTTTTATGGTTTTGTTTGCTTGAAAAACAATGTTTTTTGAGGAATTTTTGTATGTATTTGGATAATTTATAAATAGGGCTTGGTCTATAATTTATTATGGGTCTCATAGGAATGTTGTTTTTATGGATCTTAGGATAAGCTTTAGCTGTAGGTATCCCTGGATTCATAGTGGTTAATTTTGCAGTTTCCTGTTCGTTCATAAGAAAATTGGTGTTTTTTAGGAGAATTTTTAAGTTTTTCTGGATACTGTTAGTGGGATCTTTAGTCTTAATTTGAAAGGTTTCATCTTGAAAGCAGGTTTTTGTTTTTGTTATATATTCCTCTTTATCCATAATAACTGTAGTGTTTCCTTTATCTGCCTTTGTTACTATTAGGTTATTTTGCTGTATTTTATTTTTGAGTACCTTAATTTGTGTTTGGTTTGTGATATCTTGATTCTGAGGTTTTTGAGTGATCTTATCAACATATTGTGGTAGTGTTTTTTTGATTTCATATCTAATTTCATTTTGTTTTTCTTGGGGTATTTTATTTAGGGCATCTTCTGTTTCAGTAATAATGGTGGCTATGTTTTCAAATACTGAATTGTTTTTCCAGTTATGTTTTGGTCCCTTGCTCAGTATAATTGTTTCTTTTTCATTGAATGTTGTGTTAGTTAGGTTTTGGAGTGGGGGATGGAAAATATGTTGGTTGTTATCAGTAGAAACAGTAATATGTTGTCTATGTTGTGTATGGTTGGTTTGGTTTAGTGATGTCTTGAGTGCGTTAAGTTTCTTGTTTAAGGTATTCTGCTTCTGTATGGCTATGTTTTCTATCTTTTCGTTAGTTATTTGTTGGAAATTGCTCCAGTATGTGTGTGGTAGCTCATGTGAGGCTTTAAGGTGCGCTTCATACATTTGTGTGTTTAGGTGTTGTTTTTTCCTATACATGAATTTAATTTCTTCTTTCAGCCATATTCGATTGGTTTTGTTTTGGGTATTTTGGGTTTGATATGTGCTTCTATGTTTATTATTATATTTCCTAAGAAATTTAGGAGTTAGATTATTAAGTAGGCATTGTTTTAAGAAAGTGATGTTTTTGACAATATTTGTGATCTTAATCTTCAGATTTTGATATCTGTGTGCTATTCTTCTTGCCTGGTTGGCTTTTCCACTATTGTTTATAAGTTTCATTTCCGTATTGATGGATATTACTTTACATAAAAACAATGTATATACAATTCTCCACCTAATCAATACGAATTTATTTTACATTACAAATATTCAAGACTAGTTTCGACCCCTATGGGGTCATCCTCAGTTGACATGCATTGTAAATTGTTCATAAAAACATCACGTATAGTGGTAAAAGTTAGACTAGTTTAGGCTGATCATTAATGTTTGGTATGTCTAGTACATGACTAGTGTGCATTGTTCATAAAGACATATATTACCCTACTGCTACTACTATCCAATTTTAAGTTATATAGTATGGAACACAGATATGTTTGTGTAACTCAACAGTGACAAGTTCAAATATTTACAGAATTGGCTGTTGATTAGTCACATGATATTACAGAACACAGGCTTGAACATTTTTGATTTAAGTGTCAGTGCAACATCTTGCTTTTATACATACTAGAAGCTAAATTCATTTTGTAAAGTCATTACATTCTGATTGGAACTTAGTATGAGGTTAAAGTTGAATAAAAAATATATGCTAATGTGGACATTAAAATATTGTTAAAATGGGCATATAATCAAAAACAATGGTATGTATGCCACACATGTCTAGTATAAAAACTCATTACATTGATGCTGTTAGTGTGCAGTACAGCATATACACTGATTTGGCATAAATGGATTTGTATATATATTGTTCCAACAAAGTGGATCCATAAAAATATAAGATGTATAGGTAATTAATATTATAATGATCCACTGCAAATTAGGTAATGCTGTTGTTTATCTGAAGATCTATTGGCAGCTACAGATATTAAAGTTATTAAAAATGTTAATGGAACATGTTTTCTTCCGTAGACGCGATGTTTAAGATTGGTGGCATTAGTCAAATATGATGAAAGTTATGCGTCTTGGTGCACGTTGGTTAGTTCTGGAAGCTTGTATGTAATGAGAAACCAAGGTGGAGTGTCTGGAAATAGAAATAAAAGTGTGATAATGTTGTGGATAGAAAGTGTGATAGTGAAACGTATGTCGTTTACTTACGTAAAGTGCTGGAGCCGTGCGTTCTTAGTAGCTGCCTGTTGGGATCTGGTGCGCGTAGCTCTGAGATTGTAGTTAGCGGCGGTGGAGGGGAGGTTTGGGGGGATAGGTGGAGTGTTAGTAATAGGAGTGGGGTTGGAGGGGGGAGGGTTTTGAGGCGGTTGATTTGAACATATCGATTTTTGCTTGTTTATTCTTTTGATATAGAAATCTTTTAATAAGGGAATTACTGCATGAAAAAGGATGTTATTTCTGTCTATACTTTCATTTAGGTTGGAGTTTGGATTCACATATTTGTCTAAATTTATGTAAAATTCTTCTATTATACTGAGTAAGGGACTTTTTGGGTTCATGTTAAGGATTTGCATGTCGTTCTTAATGCCTGTGAAATTATGTTTTTGATCGTCAATATGCTGACCCATAGCCGAAAAATGTCTGTGCTTGACGGCGTTTACATGTTCATTATATCGTATTAAAAAACTTCTACCGGTAAGTCCTATATAGCTGGCTTGGCAGTCGTTACATTTTAGGCGATAGACTCCTGAATGATTGTATTTATTCGTGTTATTAACTAATTTGGAATTGTATAGTATGTTGGTGTTGTTGCGTGCCGTTTTATATGCTATTTTTAGGCCTTGTTTTTTGAAGATGTTTGTTATGGGATGTGTATGGTTATTGTTATAAGTAAACAGTGCATATTCTTTTTTATTTTTAGTGATTCTAGTTAGCTTGGTTTTAGGTTGGTTTTTGACTTTATTGATGATCCGGTTTATCATTTCTCTTTTGTATCCATTTTGTTTTGCTATTTCATGGATTGTGTTTAGTTCTTTATTTAGATTTTCTTTTGAAAGTGGAATGTTGTATGCTCTATGAATCATACTATAGTATGCAGCTCTTTTATGCCCATTTTAACAATATTTTAATGTCCACATTAGCATATATTTTTTATTCAACTTTAACCTCATACTAAGTTCCAATCAGAATGTAATGACTTTACAAAATGAATTTAGCTTCTAGTATGTATAAAAGCAAGATGTTGCACTGACACTTAAATCAAAAATGTTCAAGCCTGTGTTCTGTAATATCATGTGACTAATCAACAGCCAATTCTGTAAATATTTGAACTTGTCACTGTTGAGTTACACAAACATATCTGTGTTCCATACTATATAACTTAAAATTGGATAGTAGTAGCAGTAGGGTAATATATGTCTTTATGAACAATGCACACTAGTCATGTACTAGACATACCAAACATTAATGATCAGCCTAAACTAGTCTAACTTTTACCACTATACGTGATGTTTTTATGAACAATTTACAATGCATGTCAACTGAGGATGACCCCATAGGGGTCGAAACTAGTCTTGAATATTTGTAATGTAAAATAAATTCGTATTGATTAGGTGGAGAATTGTATATACATTGTTTTTATGTAAAGTAATATCCATCAATACGGAAATGAAACTTATAAACAATAGTGGAAAAGCCAACCAGGCAAGAAGAATAGCACACAGATATCAAAATCTGAAGATTAAGATCACAAATATTGTCAAAAACATCACTTTCTTAAAACAATGCCTACTTAATAATCTAACTCCTAAATTTCTTAGGAAATATAATAATAAACATAGAAGCACATATCAAACCCAAAATACCCAAAACAAAACCAATCGAATATGGCTGAAAGAAGAAATTAAATTCATGTATAGGAAAAAACAACACCTAAACACACAAATGTATGAAGCGCACCTTAAAGCCTCACATGAGCTACCACACACATACTGGAGCAATTTCCAACAAATAACTAACGAAAAGATAGAAAACATAGCCATACAGAAGCAGAATACCTTAAACAAGAAACTTAACGCACTCAAGACATCACTAAACCAAACCAACCATACACAACATAGACAACATATTACTGTTTCTACTGATAACAACCAACATATTTTCCATCCCCCACTCCAAAACCTAACTAACACAACATTCAATGAAAAAGAAACAATTATACTGAGCAAGGGACCAAAACATAACTGGAAAAACAATTCAGTATTTGAAAACATAGCCACCATTATTACTGAAACAGAAGATGCCCTAAATAAAATACCCCAAGAAAAACAAAATGAAATTAGATATGAAATCAAAAAAACACTACCACAATATGTTGATAAGATCACTCAAAAACCTCAGAATCAAGATATCACAAACCAAACACAAATTAAGGTACTCAAAAATAAAATACAGCAAAATAACCTAATAGTAACAAAGGCAGATAAAGGAAACACTACAGTTATTATGGATAAAGAGGAATATATAACAAAAACAAAAACCTGCTTTCAAGATGAAACCTTTCAAATTAAGACTAAAGATCCCACTAACAGTATCCAGAAAAACTTAAAAATTCTCCTAAAAAACACCAATTTTCTTATGAACGAACAGGAAACTGCAAAATTAACCACTATGAATCCAGGGATACCTACAGCTAAAGCTTATCCTAAGATCCATAAAAACAACATTCCTATGAGACCCATAATAAATTATAGACCAAGCCCTATTTATAAATTATCCAAATACATACAAAAATTCCTCAAAAAACATTATGTTTTTCAAGCAAACAAAACCATAAAAAACTCAATAGATTTCTGCAACATTACTAAGAATATTAGAATAGAACATTTTTACAAGCTAGCTACATATGATATAACAAACATGTATCCTAATATACCCACACAAAAAACTATCACTATCATAGAATCCAACCTTTATAACCATAGTAAGCTAAGCAAATTGGAAATAGATGAATTTATTAAACTTCTACAATTTGCTATCAATAACAACTATTTCAAGTTCCATGACACTATTTATCAACAAAAAGGATTACCTATGGGATCACCAATATCAGGCATAATAGCTGATATATATATGGATCACTTAGAACATCAAGAAATTAAAAAAATAGAAAATATAATCTATTGGTGCAGGTTTGTCGATGATGCATTTATAATCATGGACAACAGACATACTAATGAAAACATAATCCTAGAACAACTAAATAAAATAGATCCCCATATTAAATTTACCATGGACACTGAACACAACAACACCATAAACTACCTTGATATATCCATAACCAGACATAACAACCACCTAACATACAATATATATAGGAAACCTACCCATACATCAAATACAATAAAGATAGACTCCACCCACCCACATGCCCATAAAAGAGCTGCATACTATAGTATGATTCATAGAGCATACAACATTCCACTTTCAAAAGAAAATCTAAATAAAGAACTAAACACAATCCATGAAATAGCAAAACAAAATGGATACAAAAGAGAAATGATAAACCGGATCATCAATAAAGTCAAAAACCAACCTAAAACCAAGCTAACTAGAATCACTAAAAATAAAAAAGAATATGCACTGTTTACTTATAACAATAACCATATACATCCCATAACAAACATCTTCAAAAAACAAGGCCTAAAAATAGCATATAAAACGGCACGCAACAACACCAACATACTATACAATTCCAAATTAGTTAATAACACGAATAAATACAATCATTCAGGAGTCTATCGCCTAAAATGTAACGACTGCCAAGCCAGCTATATAGGACTTACCGGTAGAAGTTTTTTAATACGATATAATGAACATGTAAACGCCGTCAAGCACAGACATTTTTCGGCTATGGGTCAGCATATTGACGATCAAAAACATAATTTCACAGACATTAAGAACGACATGCAAATCCTTAACATGAACCCAAAAAGTCCCTTACTCAGTATAATAGAAGAATTTTACATAAATTTAGACAAATATGTGAATCCAAACTCCAACCTAAATGAAAGTATAGACAGAAATAACATCCTTTTTCATGCAGTAATTCCCTTATTAAAAGATTTCTATATCAAAAGAATAAACAAGCAAAAATCGATATGTTCAAATCAACCGCCTCAAAACCCTCCCCCCTCCAACCCCACTCCTATTACTAACACTCCACCTATCCCCCCAAACCTCCCCTCCACCGCCGCTAACTACAATCTCAGAGCTACGCGCACCAGATCCCAACAGGCAGCTACTAAGAACGCACGGCTCCAGCACTTTACGTAAGTAAACGACATACGTTTCACTATCACACTTTCTATCCACAACATTATCACACTTTTATTTCTATTTCCAGACACTCCACCTTGGTTTCTCATTACATACAAGCTTCCAGAACTAACCAACGTGCACCAAGACGCATAACTTTCATCATATTTGACTAATGCCACCAATCTTAAACATCGCGTCTACGGAAGAAAACATGTTCCATTAACATTTTTAATAACTTTAATATCTGTAGCTGCCAATAGATCTTCAGATAAACAACAGCATTACCTAATTTGCAGTGGATCATTATAATATTAATTACCTATACATCTTATATTTTTATGGATCCACTTTGTTGGAACAATATATATACAAATCCATTTATGCCAAATCAGTGTATATGCTGTACTGCACACTAACAGCATCAATGTAATGAGTTTTTATACTAGACATGTGTGGCATACATACCATTGTTTTTGATTATATGCCCATTTTAACAATATTTTAATGTCCACATTAGCATATATTTTTTATTCAACTTTAACCTCATACTAAGTTCCAATCAGAATGTAATGACTTTACAAAATGAATTTAGCTTCTAGTATGTATAAAAGCAAGATGTTGCACTGACACTTAAATCAAAAATGTTCAAGCCTGTGTTCTGTAATATCATGTGACTAATCAACAGCCAATTCTGTAAATATTTGAACTTGTCACTGTTGAGTTACACAAACATATCTGTGTTCCATACTATATAACTTAAAATTGGATAGTAGTAGCAGTAGGGTAATATATGTCTTTATGAACAATGCACACTAGTCATGTACTAGACATACCAAACATTAATGATCAGCCTAAACTAGTCTAACTTTTACCACTATACGTGATGTTTTTATGAACAATTTACAATGCATGTCAACTGAGGATGACCCCATAGGGGTCGAAACTAGTCTTGAATATTTGTAATGTAAAATAAATTCGTATTGATTAGGTGGAGAATTGTATATACATTGTTTTTATGTAAAAAAAAAAAAAAATCCACCTTTTCAATACAAACATATTTTTAGTGATTAAATTCTACATGAATTAAACACACCAGTTAGGGACATCAGCCTATATTAATCTTAAGGTCATGAATTAAAACTATCCACATGTAGTTGGAATGAATTCCATTCCAACAGAGACAACATTTGGGCCAAAAATAAATGAACCTTATATAATTGTAAATTTAAGAGGACTTTCTATTCGTAGGCTGCTTTAATTTCATTTCTTATCCAAATCTCGACCTTGTTCTGAATTCTATTCGTATTGGTTAAACCCTTGTTCCAGACATTGTTTTAAATAAGCTATATCTTTTGTTAAATTGCCTATTTTGACCTTAAGATTCAAATATCTGTTTAAACAATGATTTGCCTGGTTGGCTATCAAGTTACAAGTAACTAATCTTATTTCGTTCCGTATTGAAGATACCATAAGTAAACTCTTTCAAGATTAAAATTATTGTGTCCACCTTTTCAATTCAAATATATATTTTTAGTGGTAAAATTCTACATGAATTAAACACACCGCAATAATTTTAATCTTGAAAGAGTTTACTTTTGTTTTCATCGTAATTATTTTTACATTCACACCTAACCTTAAATTTTACAGTGAAATTGTTTTTCATTTTTTAGCACACTCCTTCACAGCGTTATTTTTTCGGTCCCCACAAAAATGTCCTAACCAGTTTTGACTGTATATGGTATTTAAAAATTTCTTGGTCTGGAAGCATCACATTTTTGTTGTGAAAGATATGTGTATTTCATGCTTTTCTCGTAATACACAACACAATAACATCCAAAGCAAAGTGTACAACTGAATTCAGGTGATAAATGTAAACGGTAATACAGGACTTGAAATAGAACACTATCCAAACAGTATCCTTCAGTGGGAATATAAGAGCTTAGTGTAACAGCTGTGAGTGCCAGGATTCAATCATCTCACAATGGTGCAGTTTACCTATTCCTACTGTTGAGGCCCGGTTTCTTCAACGAATGTTAACTGTTAACACTGTTGTTAAGGAGACTTAATACACAATTTAACAAAATGGTCGTCTCATCAAGAATTGTTAGCTGTAACAATTGTTAATACTTGTGTTAAATTAACCTAGCAGCACCCCTGTGTTAAACCTCTTAACAGTTGCTAAAATTTCAAAATGGAGGCATGTAGAAGACATAAGTTTGAAGCTTTACTGCTGTATGAGGACTATATATAAACTGAAGAAGGCAAAGAACGACCCATACTAAGAAATAATGACCTTTTAGAGTTGTCAGAAGAAAGATTCTAATTACCAAAGCCATAATGAACAAGGTACTAGACGATATAGAAAATAGGTTAGAGTTTCCAACAGATTGCAACTTACCAATCTCTCCAGCGTCAGACCCTGCATCCAATTGATTTCAACTATCTTAATGTACCTGTTGGGGGAAACTCAACAGTAATACGTGTAGAAGGGTTTGGGTCAATACCGTAGAGTTTCATTTTCGAAAAAAAATGTGGACAAATGTCATGAGGCAGGATCCGCTTCGGACCACGTGGAGGGGATAGAACACTAAAATGCGAACACATTTAACTTTAACCTGTTAGGTCCGCAACCTAATAATTTCCGAAAAAATTATGAATTCCCGTTTGTAAAGCACTGCGTATATACTTGAAAAGTTGCAAAACAGTCAAGTGTAGCAGTGGCCGAGTGGTCATCGTACTTGTCTACGAACCGCGACGACGAGAGTTCGAGTCCCGCGTTAGTGTACTTTTATAAAAATACAAATTTAATTATTATTTCAGGGAATGTGAAGGTAAAAATGCGAATAAAAGTAATGATCAAATTGCAGTGGAACTTTATTTCCTACCTCAAATTAATATATCCGCCTCTATGGTGTAGTGGTTAGCGTGATTAGCTGCCACCTCCGGAGGTCCGGGTTCGATTCCTGGTTCTGCCACGAAATTTGAAAAGTTGTATGAGGGCTGGAACGGGGTCCACTCAGCCTCGGGAGGTCAACTGAGTAGAGGAGGGTTCGAATCCCACTTCAACCATCCTCGATGTGGTTTTCCGTGGTTTCCCAGTTCTCCTCCAGGCAAATGCCGGGATGGTACCTAACTTAAGGCCAGAGCCGCTTCCTTCCCTGTCCCATCCAATCTTCCCATCCCTCCACAAGGCCCCTGTTCAACATAGCAGGTGAGGCCGCCTGGGGTGTGTGTGTGTGTGTGTACCGATCATTTTCCCCAATTGTATCCCCCGACCCAAAGCCTGAAGCTCCAGGACACTACCCTTGAGGCGGTAGAGGTGGGATCCCTCGCCGAGTCCGAGGGGAAAACCGACCCTGGAGGATAAACAGATTAAGAAGAAATTAATATATATACAGAAAAAGAGATCCAGCAGTAACTGTGAGAATGTTTACACCTATATTAATTCCAGGTAGAAAACAAAGTGTACCGGTACTATAATTTGCGTAATATTTTTGTTCCAATTTTTAAATAACATTCCCTGAAACGAGACTCGAACTCACGTCTACGACGCTCGCAGACAAGTACGATGACCACTATGCCACAACTAATTATATACGCCTTGCATTGGAATCGGGGATTCATCAATTTTTCAGAAGTTATTAGGTTGCGAACCTGACATGTTTAAGTAAAATTTGTTCGCCTTTAGCGTTATATCACCTCCACTTCGTCCGAAGCGGAGGTTTGTAATGACATCTGACCTCGAGACACTTTCCATGTAGGCCTAATTGTAGGGGCAAAAGATCTTCATAGGTCGACGTCCCAAACGAATAGTATTTTTTTAAAAGTAAAAATAAAGGCCTAATTGTAGGCGACTATGTTCACGAAGGCAAGAAAAGAGTGTGTAGAATTTTACAAAGAATTCCTGCTGCCACTGCAGCATTAACAAGGCACTACATTATTTTCCCCGCAATAAAAGAATGCCCGAAAATCATTCAAAACATATCAATTATCACATTTTCCCAGTGATGTAGTAGCCTTAGATTGCACTCCTACAAGAATAATATAAATATAACATTTGTCTCGCATTCATCATAATAACGCTGTTGTTGTCTCTTACTTGACATGTTTACCTCTTAGCGGTCTCCGCTAACCATAACCTATAATAATGTCAACCATGTGTCTGCGCGACAAAATACTATTTCAACACGCCACTAGGAGAGCTATATGTAAAGAAACAAAAGACGCTCACTGCCAAACGCGTTCAGAAATCTTACGGAAATGTGTTAATTTGTCTTTAACAATTGTTTCGTAACAAATGTTGGAAATATGTTCGTGAAACAGGGCACTTTTAAACGAAGTGTTAAATTAATAACAATTGTTAGTTAACATTTGTTAAGCAAAATTTAACATAGAGTTGAAGAAATTGGGCCTGAATGTATCTCAATTAACAAGCAACAAATATGGGTATTCACAAAAGAGCTTGATGACCTTAATATTAAACATACTTAAATTGTCTGCAAGATAATTTTCAAGGCCCTTTTAGTCTTGATTTATTGAAGTAATTAAACTGAATATAAATTATCACCTGCATCTCGAGGTCCATTATATTCTGAAGACAGTTCGCCATTTCTGAAGATCTTGAGAGTTGGATACCCCGATACACCAAAGTTGTTACAGGTTTCTTTTCCTCCTTCTGTACAGTCAACCTAATATAAAAAGAATGCAATAGTTATTGAATCTTTCAAATCAGGAATTTTTTTTTTTAACTGAAACATTTCCTCGTAAGCTTCTGACCATAAATACCTCAAATATCTAGCATCAGGGTCAGCAAAGAGTATGAGAAACCAAGGACCGTTAAGAAGGATTAAAGGATGGGCCTGTTGTAAAAAGAAGCAATGTCCATGGTTGGTTAGATTCTTAAAATATTCTATGAATATAACACAAATACACGGTCTCTCTTATAAACCCAGCCTAAATGCATGGTGTTTGTACTCTAGGCTATGGCAGCAGTAGTATGGGAGGCGCGCACATAGTTCTTGATCTTGCAAGCAGTCTGCACGTATTCGACCTGGCAAGCATGACTCGCCAGTCTGAATCTCAGCTGTTAACATGGTGAGACAGTTATCAATGCAACAACGTATTTTGATAAGTAAAAATTCTGGTTTCGCCTTAGTAGTCGTGTGAACAGTAATAACTCTTACTATAGGTGTGCAGAAAATTCTAATAGTGTTTATGAATTCCCTCATTATTACAGGAAGATTGAGATTTGTTGTGCTATTAGTGCAAGACAAATAACTGGGCCTATATATAGAGTCCGCCAGAAAAATGTACACACTCTTTGTTAGACGATATCGGGATATGGACATTGTCAACTGTTATAATTTTTTTTTTAAATGTCGTAGTATGGTCTTTCACTCAACAAATGTCGGCACTTGCATCACGATAGTGGGAAACCAAAATGGCTGGAGCACGTTTGACGTTCGAGCAACGAAAGTACATTCTGAAGTGGTTTATCAGATTTGATAATGCTGTTGAAGTGCAACGTAAATGGAGGAGGAAGTTTGAAACAGAACCCCCAACACACCTAAAACGCATTACTGGGAAGTTTGAGACGCATGGAACGATTTGTGATATTCACAAAGGAAGGACGGGAAGAACGCGCACCGCTACCATCCTGCTCACGTGTTGGAAAGTCTGCTACGCAATGTGGGGATTAGCAATACAGCAGTACAAGTGGACGACAAATTTTGAAAACAGCTAAGCAGAAAGTTTATATCCTACGATTACTGCATGCGCTTAATGAGGACGATCCCATCGTCGAATGCAATTTTGCGAATGGTATCAGCAAATGGTAACCCAAGATGAACAATTTGTGAAGAAGTGTGGTCTGATGAAGCCCAGTTTAAACTGAATGGATCAGTGAATTGACATAACTGTGTCTACTGGGCTCCAGAAAATCCGCGTGTTCATGTGGACAAAAGCGTCAATCTACCAGGGGTTAATGTCTGGTGTCGATTGTCGTCGAGGATTTTACTAAGAATCTTTTTCTTTGATGGTACTGTCACTGGACCAGTGTTCTTGGAATGTAACGCACATTAATTTTACCAGCTGTACGTGCGCTTTATGGAGGCGATGATGAAGTCTTCTACCAACAGGACAGGGCGCCACCACACTACCATGTAGCAGTATGAGCTTCCTGGATGACATTCTGCCGGGACATTGGATTGGACGACGATGGCCCATTGAGTTCCCCCACGGTCGCCAGATCTTACCCCTATGGACTTTTACTTGAGGGGAACTGTGAAAAATCAAACCTATCGACGTAAGCCACGCACGCTGGAGGCCCTTCGCCAGGAGATGACAGCGGCATGTCCAGAGATCCCCATTCAAACATACACTGACGTAGTTGCAGCGACCGCTCGTCGTTCTGCTCTGTGTCTGTCAGCCAACGGTGAATATTTTAAACATCTCATGTAACCATATGTTTAACTGAAGACAGTACTACATGTGTAATCAAAATTTAAATGTATTAAAAAAAAAAAAAACACAATAAATAGTTTTTGTTTCGTAAAGAGTGTATACATTTTTCTGGCGGACCCTGTATTTTAGAGACGGCAGTAATTGCAGAGAGGTACGAAGATGACATTTTGACGTTGATCTTACATCAGTTAATGGAAGAAGAAAAACCACGTGGGAGGTTTCAACAAGATTCAGCTCCTGTTCATACGGAAATGTTTGCAGACAAAGTGATCAGTGCTGATCTGTTTTCCCCTTGTGCCATTGCATTTTTGGTCATGTGAAAAAATGTCGCCTAATGGTATGAAGCAAGTTACGCGAAATGGATTTAGGCAGAGCAAAGGCGAACAAGAGTATGATTTAGAAGTTAATATGGGCCTAACTTAGAGAAGAAGAACGTGATCAATGTGGCAATGGAGAAGACAAAGAAAAGTGAGCTAGATTGTTTTTTTTTAAAAAAAAAGATTATATGACTACTACATCAGCAAGAAGAGCAAATGGACGACAAGATTTAAATCATATCTAATGATAGATAATTTATATATATAAAATAAGAGTTTTCTCTGTACACTGTTCAGAATTTGAAAAGAATGGTATTTCTGTATCAGTCAGGTGCACATCATCATCATCGGTTGTTCTGCCATCCGGCAGGTCTAGTCATGGCTGTGACCTCCATATCTCTCGATCTTGTGCCCTTTTCTTCACTTCTGCATAATCTTCCTTTCTTTTTCTAATGCTGTCTAATAACTGGTATCGTCTCCTTCCCCTTTGTTTTCCTTTTATCATCCCTTCAACTGCTACTCATAGTTAAGTGTTGTGTCTTAGATTATGCCCTATCCAATTTTTCTTCCTATTTTGGATTACGGTCATCATGCTCCTCACTTCTCGCACTCTCTTCAAAACTACCTCATTTGATATTTTATCTTTCCACTTTACTCCTTCAATTCTTCGCCAAATCCACATCTCAAATGTCTCTATTCTTCTTTCCTTAATGTCCATTTTTCAGCGCCATATAGAGCTATATTCCATTCATAACACCTTGCAAGTCTCTTCCTCAGATCTTTCTCTAGCGGGCCACAAAGCAGTTTTTTCTTGTTGAAGCTTTCCTTGGCTAAGGCAATTTGAGCTTTTATGTCTGTTATAGAGTGAAGGTCTTCAGTCACAATACTTCCGAGATACTTATTCACCTGTTCAATAATTTCTTGATTGTCGCTTTTTCACCTTTACCTCCAAGTAACATGAATTTGGTTTTCTTTTTGTTTATGCTAATTCCATACTCTTCACACTTTTTGTTTAATTCTCTCAGCATTTTACGGAGGTCCTTCACATTTTCAGCTATTACTGCCATATCATCAGCAAATCTTATACATTCAATTCTCCTACTTCCAACATTGACACCTCTTTTACCATCCAAGCATTCACAAATAATTTCCTCCAAGTAAATATTAAACAAAGTTAGTGATAAGCAGCAACCCTGTCTAACACCTTTTCCAAGCCTGATTTCTTCTGTTAATTCTCCTCTTATTCTCACTATTGCTGTTTGGTTGTAATATAATTCCTTGATCAGTCTTCTCTCTCTCCATTCAACTCCATGTTTTTTAAGTATCTCCAAGAGCTTATCCCACCTCACTTTGTCAAATGCCTTCTCTAAGTCTACAAAGACTGTGTATACTTTTCTATTCTTCTCTATGTACCTTTCTCCTAACCTTTCAGTAAACCAATAGCACCCCTTGTGCCTACTCCATGCCTAAATCCATATTGTTCTTCACCAATATAATTCTCCATTCATCTGTAAATTCTTCTGTCCATTGCTCTTAATATTAGTTTAGCTGCATGAGAAATTAAACTTAGTGCCCTGTGTTCTTCACATTTCTTACTATTTTTCCTTTTTTCTATTGGTAATTTTCCAGAAAATCTTCTGGCCATTTCCCTTTTAAGTATATTTCTTGACAAAGTTTTACAAAAATACCTTTTCCTTTCCCCTGCAGTACTTTAAGTAGTTCAACTTGTATTTCATCTACACCAACTGCTTTACCATTCTTCATTTCCCTAATAGTTGCCTCTATTTAATCTTCTAATATACTGAACCCAATCTGATCTTCATTTATTTCCTTTCCCTTCCCCAAATTTATACTACTCTCGTCTGGTTTGCTGTTCAAATCATATAACCATTCTATGTACTCTTTCCATCGATCCTTGACTTTTTCAGGCTCACCTACTAACTGTCCATCCAATGTTTTAATCTCAGTCATTCCACTTCCATTCCTTTTATCCTTGAATGTTAATTCCATAGCTTCTTTGTACATCATGTCATATTTACCTTCACTTTCCAACTGTTCTATTTTGCTGCAGGTTTCTCTGATCCACTTTTCTTCAGCATGTTCAGTCTCCCTTCTTAATGTATTATTTAATTTTCTATACATTTTTCTTCCTTCTTGAGTGTTTACGTTTTTCCATTTTCTCCTTTCTTCCATTTTGTCCAACATTTCTTCAGTTACCCATTCCTTTCTTATATTCCTCTGTTTTGTTCCCAGAACTTCTTTTGCTATCTCTTTAAGATTGTTTCTACATTTCTCCCAATTTCCATTAACACAGCCTCATTCTCAGTTTGAGATCTTTCATCAAGCCCCTCTTCTAACTCTACAACGTTTTCTTTCAAATTTTCAAGGCATATCACTTCATTGCTCTTAATTTAATGCACAGTTCTGCAACAACTAGGTTGTGATCAGAACCTATGTCTGCTCCTGGATAACATTTTGCACTTTTTAAGCCATTACTATATATTTGTTGTATCATAATATAGTCTATTTGGTACCTTCCATTATTAATACTAGATGTCCAAGTATACCTCCGCCTTTTACTGTTTTCAAACAATGTATTGCCAATAACAATGTTGTTTCTTTTACAGAAGTCAACTAACACCTGGCCTCTGTCATTTCTAACGCCGAGCCATATCTCCCAACTATTTTGTCTTCACGTCCATCTCCAACAATGGCATTCCAATCTCCCATTATCACCACACACGCATTCTTAATTTCTCTTCCACTAATCTTTTCTATTTGGTCGTAACATTCCTCTACCTCCTCTTCTGGATGTTGACTGGTTGGCATATAAACTTGAATGATTACTAAATCTTTCTGACTGCCTTTCAATCTTAGCATAATTATTCTCTCATTTACATATTCTATCTTCAACACTTTTGGCTTTATATATTTCTTAATTAGTATTCCTACTCGATGTTGTCCACTATGCTCAGTACCTGAGTAATATAGTGTATATCCTCCACTATCCAGTTCTCCACTACCTCCCCATCTCACTTCACTCATGCCTAGTATGTCAAGTTTGTTTTTAGCCATTTCTTGTTTAGCATTTTCCAATTTTCCTTGCTGTAATAAAGTTCGTACATTCCATGTACCTATCCTCAAACTTTTTTTTTACTTTTTCTAGGGCTTTTACTCCTCCTTTCATCTCTATTAGAAAACCTCGATGTATTCCCCTCCCGGAGATCCGATTGAGGGGAAGTTTTACCTCCGGAGTCTTTTATACAGAGGTCCAATGCCACGAACTTCTTGGGACAATTTCAGTGGTTGTTTTCCGTTGCCTCCCACTGACCTCCAAAACCTGTTTGCTCACCGACTCAGTTTCCCGCTGGGGTTGGTTACCCAACCTTCCACTGAGTTACTCCGCTTAACAGGGGCACCACGTGTAGGCAGGAAGTTTGGAGAATTGAGGTGACAGAGGCTAAG
Organism: Anabrus simplex; assembly: GCF_040414725.1. Classification (NCBI taxonomy): domain Eukaryota; kingdom Metazoa; phylum Arthropoda; class Insecta; order Orthoptera; family Tettigoniidae; genus Anabrus; species Anabrus simplex. Next base: position 133,086,571 of record NC_090268.1, on the reverse strand, counting down.
AGAACTATCTTGCTCAGTTCTCATAATCACATATCACCCCCATTTTTTTTTTTTTTTTTTTTTTTTTGCCAGAGTCTCAGAGTGTTTGCAGAGACTTCCGTAATTTCTGTCTGCCTGTATATATGTACACGCATCACGAGAAAATGGCTGAAGGGAATTTAATGAAAATCGGTATGTATGAACCACTACAATCTAGGCTATAAATTATTTTATTCGCGCTAAGTGAAATGGTAGTTTAGGTGAAGGTCTTAAATTTAATTCTCAAATATTTATATTATTAGGGGTCCTATGGAGAAATATTACATAACTAAAGTTATATAAAATTGAATTTACGATCATTTATGTCTTATACGGCTATGATAACATATTTGTGAATTTGTATTTTAGTTGCTAAGTCCATATCAACGCCGAGCCATGAGAAAATGGGTGAAAAGATTTTAATGAAAATAGGTATATAGTCGGGGAATAAGAAACTACAATACAGTCTAAGCTATAAACAATTTTATTCACTCTGTCTGAAATTGTAGTTTAAGGGAAGGCATCAAATTTTTAATTAATAAGTACCTATGTTATAGGTCCTATTGAAAAGTACTACATAACAAAAGTTAGAGAGAATAAAATAATCATTTTGTTTTATTCAGTTTTACCGTACCGACTATGATAAGAGTGGTATTTCAGAGTCGGAAGAAAACTAAATGTGAAGGCCTACAATATCGAAAGCTCTTAAAATTGATTAACAATAACATTATACTGACCATTGTTTGTGGTGATGTTCTGTGTCTCTTATGCTGCCACCGAACTCCGATAGATGGGATTACTGCTTCGTACTGAGTATAACAGTCTGACTGAATATTGGCATGAAATAGCTGGGGAGTTAGAAAATTTTCTTCTTTAGCATGCCATTCCTCTGATTCATGCATTTCCTGATACTGCTGGTACGTAACACACTGGTTCATCATAGTATTCCAGCTATTCGATCCCTACTCTGAAGCGCTGTTGTGAATGAGCAGTGTGCACATTTAAGGCAAAGGCTCACTTAGTAGTACCGGTGGTGGTAGTAGTAGTATGACCTGGTGTAGAATTACAATTTAGGCCTATTCCAAATGATAGCACTACAATTCGCTAAATAACTTAAAATTCAACCCTGAAAAGAGCTGTTCTTTAAGAAAAGCTTCTTCCTCTTCACTTTTATTAAATTCCACATTCATTTTATTCCAAATTAGCAGTAAAGAGGGTGTTTCTCCTCTGGCTTGGAGGAAGAATTTGCCTCCAAGTCAGATAGTTCTTTCCACCGCCAGTGTAGTGAATTGAGATTTTCCGATTCATCGGGTATTCCTAGGAAACAGATTAGCAAAAGAGCATAGGTTTTGGCTTGGGACTTTCCACTATTCGACCCCCCCCCCCGCTGAAAAAAGATGAAGAGTTTTCACGGATCACGGCTACCTGCGGCATGGACATTCCAGCTCTGGAACTTTGGACTGTTAGATCAGCAGCATTAAAAGTGAGAAAATGTGTGGTTTTTCATTTGATCGAGTATTTCATATGAAAGTATTGCTTTTAATCGTGCCATTCCTACTGATGTCATTGTAATGACCTATGTTCATTTCAGTTGGGAAAACTACTAAGAAAATCTTTCTGACGATGTAAAAAGGCAGATGGAGATTTAGTGCCTACAAATTATAATGAAAACTCCCCGACTTGATTGTGATTGATAGTAGGCAAGTGAGCCTACCGTTACAATGAAAATTTCCTAACCAAGTCTTCATATACTTCTGGTACGTAACACACAGCATGTACACTACCTAACCTAGAATTCGGTATACAATGTAGAATTCCGTAGTGAAGCATGGGTACATCAGCTAGCAAGTAATATTTCAAGGGGAGAAAACGAAAAGCACTTCAGAAAGAAGAGACCTTTGGTGACTTCCCCCTCGCATTTCTAGAGTAATGTTAAGAGCTATACAATTTAATACAATCTTGCTCACAGCATGTACACTACCTAACCCAGAATTCTGTATACAATGTAGAATTCCGTAGTGAAGCATGGGTACATCAGCTAGTAAGTAACATTTCAAGGGGAGAAAACGAAAAGCACTTCAGAAAGAATATACCCATTTATAGAAGAAGTATTTCTTACAAGAGAAAAAGAGAAGAGATTGACAACCAGACCAAGTTGCTATATAATAGCCAAGATAGCAGTAGTCGGCGAAATATCGAGATTGCCAAGTGGAAACCAAGTTATATTCAAGAAGAAAGAAGAGAAAATAGAAATTATCTCAGAAGAACAAACAGATTGTTTAAGCCTGATCTTGGAAATAAAATATAGATTGGGAGCAATACCAAGATTCCCATGATACAATTCAGAACAGTCTTATAGAACAGCAGAGTCAGAAAAGCAATATATATTACCTATTTTATAAGGATATTGATATGAATTCCCATATTGCATCTGTATATTTCTTCTTTAGCATTAGTTCAGGCAAGAAGATCGTCATGAATTCCAGTTAAATGTGCAGTGGGCAGCCCTAGAGATGTGTTTGACACCGCGGGATCGGTCCCACCCGAGAAGGAATGAGAAGGAAGCAGGTCGTTGGTTTTCCGAGCGGCCGAGAGAGTAACAGACCAAGGATGGATGGCAGCTGAATTGCCCCAAACTGGAGAATGATTGAGCTAAGTTCCCATAAATTACAATTCTTACTTGAAATAAAATATTAAAAAATGTTTCTAACCTAAAACGGACAGTATGTAGTCATAGTATGGATATATTCAATGTAAAGTAACTTTTAAATTAAGCTCTCGCATATTAACCTAAATCAGAGTCGATTCATAAGAATGGAGCAGTTTTCAATGCCTATAGAATACATAAAAATGCTGTAGATAGGCACATGTCACCTTGATAATACTGAATAGGTAAAGTTTACCACATCATCAGAGAACAGAAATTTTTGAGAACTAGATATTATAATGTATAAGGCAACCTAATGTTTAGCGTGAAAAGCATGTGTAGGGTTAAGTACCGATATGCAGGCAGATATGTGGTTTTTTTGTCACTAAAAAGCAAGGAGTAGTGTGTTGGTAAACTCGGGAGTTAGATGTCCTCGGAATGAAATAATATATGACCCAGTGTAATTTAAATAGCTTCAGTTATGTATGCCTCGTCGAGGGAGATGTATTTATGAGAAGAGGTTGAGGCATTTAAGAAGAAATGAATATATACAGAGAGGATTAAAATTGAAATATGTAGTAAGCTGCAAGTTGTACTAAATGAAGTGTATAATCGTCGAAGAGAATTAGCATTAGCATTGCATAGAAGAAATAGTTTGGGATATGAGATGTAAGTAGCTTAAGATTGGGGTCATGTACAGACTACGTTGAAGTATTAAGAAATTTCATTGAGGAAACATAGAAGTAAATGAGGACATATCTGACCTAGAATAGTGAATGCTAGGCCTGGTCCAACTTTTATTGTGGGTATACCCATGCAATGAAGATTAACATGTTAGGTGACACCTATATCAAGCATCTCACGTGTGTCTAATCCACATCTATATATATAAAATAAGTTTTGTCTGTACATTGCTCAGAATTTAAAAAGGATGGTATTTCTGTATCAGTCGTGTTCACAGTAACAAGGAAATGCACTTTTTAATTTTCTGTAATTTCTGTTTGTATGTATGTATGTATGTATGTACACGCATCACGAGAAAATGGCTGAAGAGAATTTAATGAAAATCGGCATGCAAAGTCGAGGAATTAGTCGCTACAATCTAGGCCATAAATAATTTCATTCACGCTGAGTAAAATTGTAGTTTAGGGGAAGGCCTAAAATTTTATTCTCAAATATTTATGTTATTAATGGTCGTATCTTAATGAAAATCTGTGTGTGAAATCAGGGTAATAAGTCGATATAATCTAGGCCATAAATAATTGTATTCACACTGAGTGAAATGGTAGCTTAGGGGAATGCCTAAAATTTAACTCTACCGAGCTCGATAGCTGCAGTCGCTTAAGTGCGGCCAGTATCCAGTATTCGGGAGATAGTGGGTTCAAGCCCCGCTGTCGCAGCCCTGAAGATGGTTTTCCGTGGTTTCCCATTTTCACACCAGGCGACGATGGAATAGGAAAGGGCTAGGAGTGTGAAGGATGCGGCCTTGGCCTTAATTAAGGTACATACCAGCATTTGTCTGGTGTGAAAATGGGAAACCACGGAATACCATCTACAGGGCTGCCGACAGTGGGGTTCGAATCCACTATTTCCCGGATGCAAACTCACAGCTGTGCGCCCCTAACCACACAGCTAACTCTCCTGGGTGTACCGAGTGTAACAGCCTGCCTGAATATTAGCGGGAAGTAGCTGGGGAGTTAGATAACTTTCTTCTTTGGTGTGCCATTCCTCTGATTCATACATTTTCTGATAGTACTTGTACGTAACATACTGGTTCATCCTGGTCATTCCAGCTCTGAAACTCTGGACTGTAACATCGGCACCGTGGTACTGCTCGTTAAAAGTGAGAAAAGGTGAGGTTTTTCATTTGATCGAGTATTTTATATGATAACATTGCTTTTAATCGCTACATTTCTACTGACATTTTTGTTATGATCTATGTTGACTTCAGTTAGGAAAACCACAAAGTCAGTCTTTCTGAGAATCCCGTAGCGAAGCACGGGTACATCACCTAGTATTATAATATATTGAGAAAAGGGTTGAAATAAATTAATGTTGTTGTGTGATAGTCGTAGTCAAGCTGTTCATTGAATTTAAAGAGCTGTATACAAGCAACGGAGAAATGCTTTAGAGGAAGTGTCCTTAAAATTAAAGCATTTCTTTGTCAATTTTATATATTTTTCATCTAAACAGTGTTATGTGGCTGAAGATGTTGATAATATACGAAACATGTACCACTTTTGACCATTAAAAATTACCTTAAGCAATCATTGTATCGACTAGGTGGAAAGTAAATAAATACTTAATTGTGAATATCGAAGGTAGTCGTGAAGATAGAAAGGTAAGTTATGGTCTAATATACAAAATCAAATTCGGAAATTGATAGCTATGTTGAAAACAGTTTTGTTTCGAGTGATCTACATATTAGTGGATACGTATTGGAAAGGGAGTGAGGCTAATCATTACAAAATAGGTATTGTATGTTGGTTGGCTAATCTTAAATAAAAGTAGATTTCCCATGAAATTTATTTGAATCTCAAGTATTATGAAATGATTTATGCCACAGTAATTTTCTCTTTCCAGGATATTCTAGTTATTTAATAAACCATTTTAGTTAAAAATTAATCATGTGACAAGTTTATTTATTGATAGATATTGTAAGTTAAGGACATGGATTTAAGTGAATTGCGTTTTTCCTATCTTTCGCATCGTATGGTACGTGGGTGGTGATGTCCATCTGAGATATTGATAGGTCACAGTTGTAGAACAACATACCGTTTCTCTGACTCCACGTTAAGCTTAGATTCGTCAAGATATACCCTGAGATCATCATGAGTAGTCAGAGTTTTCTTTCACTCTCTTACTGGACGCGGTAGTAGGGTGCACCCTCGATCTCCAGATGTAATATTGTGTGATTTTTACTTGCGGGGTAAACTGAAGGTAAAAGTGCATCAAACAAATTCTCACACACTGGAGGAACTGAAAGAAAATATTACAAATGAAATCATAAACATTACAGTGGCAGAACTCACTTATGTCAGCCAGAAAGTGGTTACCAGGTACAATGCCTGTATAATCCAGCAAGGACAACACTTCCAGCATCTTTTATAAGGTAAGATTTAATCTAAGATTGTATACAACCTTAAAGCAGGGTGACCGTGTGCGACTTAAGTTCGGCTGAAGGAACTGCCGTAGCGCAGAGTACAAACACTGTGCGTTCAGGCTGGGTTTATAAGAAAGATCCTATATTCTTCTAAAGGCTGATGTTCTTACGACTATCAGTGCTCAATCTAACAAAATCATTTCTCGCATTTATAACAGAACTCAAAAGGGACTTCAATACTCAGATAAAATCTGAAAGCAATGTGATGTGTTCACAATGTGATTTTGTGTAGATTCCAATTCTCACAATATTTTTTATTATCTAGAGAATCTGCTGTCTGCACAAAGACAGAACACAAACTTCAGAAAAGGAGCATGCTCTAGCTCCTACCTACCAAAGTAAAAATTTTTAAAAATTGGTCTAAACGATGCAGAATTGGGGTACAGCCATGTTAATGGAATTTTTCCTGCTTGCTCTATATAGGTGGCAAGTGTCTTGCATGTACTCATTATAGCAAAGCTACACACAGTCTTCATAGCTTTACAGACTCATTTTCTCTCAACCTCCAACGAGCTCATTTCTGCTTCCTAGTATCATCGAAGGAGTGGAGGAGTGGGGATCTACACTTTTAAAGGAAACTTGGCGAAAAATCTTCATTCTTCATGTGAAAAGTGAATAAAAAGGAGACAGGAATGTTGCGGATGTACAAAGGCAATTAAGGAAGTACAGATCATTTAGCCATGAACAGTGTATTAATAGTAAGGAACTGAATATACAAGTATACCTTAACTTACCCTTACAGTCACCTTGAACATTTAGGCATTTGTTGTACCCTGAGATCGGCTTTTCCTATACATAGAAAGTTGTCAACTTTTGCTTTAACCAGTCTGTGACAGTATCCTTTACGTTATCATCAAATTGTTCTCCACTGAGGTGCTATGAAACAGGAGAAAATTCAATGGCGCAAAGTTCAGACTGGAGAATGAGTGAAATTCATGCAACAAGTCCTGGTGTTTTCCTGGCATAATGGGATAGAGCATCCATATGAGAGCATGGTGCTGTGGTGGTTACGAACAGCCCAACAAAGGTACAGTGTTTACGAGTAGCACAACAGGCATCAGCATTTACCTATGCCCTCCTGTTAACCCACTGCCATGGAAATATTTTCCTTAAAAAATGTACCTTGGAAAGCGATTATTTTTCTTACATTTTATGTTATGGATGCTAAAATGGTTACAAAAGCATACAGCATCAAACTAACAACATTTGGAGTTAGAGTTTGATTTATTACAATTAACTGAAATCTTTTAAGGTACGTACACCTTGAAACATTCATCCACGTGGAGAGCAACTTTGCATTTGTTGCAGTAGAAGCAAGATTCCTTCTTGATTCCATGCTCAAAACAGACTTTACATATCCTTGATGGAGCTGATTTACTTGCTGTAGGAGCAATCTTTTCAGGAAAATGCCTCCAGTGAGATGGACATCCTTTAGTGGCGTAATCAGGAAGGGTGACATCTTCCAGATTTTTTTTTTTGCATAAGCATTGGTTTCCTTGCAAATTCCCTCCGAAAAAGTGTCCGTAAGGAACTGACTCACATCATATTCTGTACTATTATCAACCAGGCGTCTCCTGACTATAGCATTTAGCTCCCCAATAACTGCACATGCATTGCCTTTCGGAACATTACTGGCCAAACTCCAGTTCCAGTTGCTCGATGTGGTGAGGTTATGTACGAAGTTATCTTCATCCTCACTATCACTTTCATGAGCGGATTCACAGTTCGCAGACGCACTATCACTGCTAAAACTATCAGATAAATCTGAGTTATCTTCATCACCACCATCAAGAAGAAATTGCAGAATTCTTTCCTCTTCCTTCTCGCGATGTTTACACGACATCTTGCTCCACAGCATTCATTTCATGAACAAGACGACCAACTTTAGAAGCAAAATAAACATAGACAAAATGGCCTTCAGATAATAACAATGGCATGTAAACACGCTAGCACTATCTAGGGATGTAATTCTGAAGTACATCATCACAATCAAAAGAAATTGTTTGTCAGACCGCCTTATTTCAGACTTGAGTACACGGCGATGGTTGTACCCGTCATTGTAGCGGAATGCGTTAATCTACAGCATAACTATCAACAGGATAGGATAGGATTTCCTGGCAGGAATTCAATGAGTAAAACTCCTTTAGTCTAAAAAAAAAACCAGATGCCACAAGTTTCTGCAATGATGGAGTTTGTTGGAAATTCAGGTGGATTTTTTGGTGAATTTGAGCTTTCTTCCTGTTCTTTTGGGGATGTTGTGCAAAACCCATGTTTCACCCCCAGTGACAATTTGCTCAACAAACTCTGTCATAATTTTGATAACCCTCCAATAAAGTCAATGCAGAACCTATTCTGTTCAGCTTTGTGTCCTGTAATCATCCGTTGTACTCATTTTGAACAAAGTTTGCAGTACAGCAACTCTTCAGTGCAATTTAGAACACAACCACAGTAACATACAGTAACCAATGATTCTGAACTGACTGACGATCAAGGTCATGAAGAGGAGTTAGACAAGATATCTGTACTCAAAAGTGTAACAGGGGTCATTTGCTCTACTACGAGAAGTAGGATAACAGATTTTTGGAGAAAATAATTGGGAAAATTCAATGGCGCAAAGTTCAGACTGGAGAATGAGTGAAATTCATGCAACAAGTCCTGGTGTTTTCCTGGCATAATGGGATAGAGCATCCATATGAGAGCATGGTGCTGTGGTGGTTACGAACAGCCCAACAAAGGTACAGTGTTTACGAGTAGCACAACAGGCATCAGCATTTACCTATGCCCTCCTGTTAACCCACTGCCATGGAAATATTTTCCTTAAAAAATGTACCTTGGAAAGCGATTATTTTTCTTACATTTTATGTTATGGATGCTAAAATGGTTACAAAAGCATACAGCATCAAACTAACAACATTTGGAGTTAGAGTTTGATTTATTACAATTAACTGAAATCTTTTAAGGTACGTACACCTTGAAACATTCATCCACGTGGAGAGCAACTTTGCATTTGTTGCAGTAGAAGCAAGATTCCTTCTTGATTCCATGCTCAAAACAGACTTTACATATCCTTGATGGAGCTGATTTACTTGCTGTAGGAGCAATCTTTTCAGGAAAATGCCTCCAGTGAGATGGACATCCTTTAGTGGCGTAATCAGGAAGGGTGACATCTTCCAGATTTTTTTTTTTGCATAAGCATTGGTTTCCTTGCAAATTCCCTCCGAAAAAGTGTCCGTAAGGAACTGACTCACATCATATTCTGTACTATTATCAACCAGGCGTCTCCTGACTATAGCATTTAGCTCCCCAATAACTGCACATGCATTGCCTTTCGGAACATTACTGGCCAAACTCCAGTTCCAGTTGCTCGATGTGGTGAGGTTATGTACGAAGTTATCTTCATCCTCACTATCACTTTCATGAGCGGATTCACAGTTCGCAGACGCACTATCACTGCTAAAACTATCAGATAAATCTGAGTTATCTTCATCACCACCATCAAGAAGAAATTGCAGAATTCTTTCCTCTTCCTTCTCGCGATGTTTACACGACATCTTGCTCCACAGCATTCATTTCATGAACAAGACGACCAACTTTAGAAGCAAAATAAACATAGACAAAATGGCCTTCAGATAATAACAATGGCATGTAAACACGCTAGCACTATCTAGGGATGTAATTCTGAAGTACATCATCACAATCAAAAGAAATTGTTTGTCAGACCGCCTTATTTCAGACTTGAGTACACGGCGATGGTTGTACCCGTCATTGTAGCGGAATGCGTTAATCTACAGCATAACTATGAACAGGATAGGATAGGATTTCCTGGCAGGAATTCAATGAGTAAAACTCCTTTAGTCTAAAAAAAAAACCAGATGCCACAAGTTTCTGCAATGATGGAGTTTGTTGGAAATTCAGGTGGATTTTTTGGTGAATTTGAGCTTTCTTCCTGTTCTTTTGGGGATGTTGTGCAAAACCCATGTTTCACCCCCAGTGACAATTTGCTCAACAAACTCTGTCATAATTTTGATAACCCTCCAATAAAGTCAATGCAGAACCTATTCTGTTCAGCTTTGTGTCCTGTAATCATCCGTTGTACTCATTTTGAACAAAGTTTGCAGTACAGCAACTCTTCAGTGCAATTTAGAACACAACCACAGTAACATACAGTAACCAATGATTCTGAACTGACTGACGATCAAGGTCATGAAGAGGAGTTAGACAAGATATCTGTACTCAAAAGTGTAACAGGGGTCATTTGCTCTACTACGAGAAGTAGGATAACAGATTTTTGGAGAAAATAATTGGGAAAAAAAAGTGTTTTACGATTCAGGTTGAACATAGGAATGCTGTTACCCTTCCACCCAGCTCCGAGAGGAAAGATACATACACCAAATTGTGAATCCTATTCAGTTTGCAAGACTGTACGCTTCTGAAATCCATATACACAACATTGAGCGGTTGTGGAAATTCAAAACTGACGGGAAGGGGATAATTATTATCGATATAAAAGTACTTGTATATTCAGAGGCAGCACAACAAGGAACTCAAAACACCTGAGGAAATCATGCTCATTTCCTTCATTACATAACACAGGTATGGGAAGGTCTCAGGACTATCTTCACAACGCCATTAAAGCGTGCAGTTGTTTTCATCGCCAGCGAGGGAAGAAGAGTGCGAGTGGAGCTGTCACTGTCCGCACACCAACTGGGCAACCCATGCCTCGCATGGTATTGTTGGGTGTTCGCAGCCAAGATACCGCTCCATGCCATAGGATGCTCAGTTGGGGGATACGGGGCAGCATGTGATGTATGTCAGTGGTTTTTACAATGCTAAATACCTAAGGGTTGAATAAGCACAGAATATGCAAGATAATCTATATATATAAAATAAGAGTTTTGTCTGTACATTGCTCAGAATTTGAAAAGAATGATATTTCTGTATCGGTCATGTCCACAGTAACAAGGAAATGCACTTTTTACTTTTCCGTAATTTCGGTCTGTCTGTTTGTATGTACACGCATCACGAGAAAACAGCTCAAGAGAATTTAATTCAATTCAGTATGTAACGTCGAGGGCTAAGCCACTACTATCTAGGCTATAAATCATTTTATTCACGCTGAGTGAAATGGTAGTTTAGGGGAAGGCCTAAAATTTAATTCTGAAATATTTACATTATTAGTGGTCCTATCGATAATATTATATAACTACAGTTATATACAATTCAATTTCCGATCATTTATGTCTTATACATTTTTACCGCTCCGGCTATGATAGCACAGACATTCATGAATTTGTATTTTTGTCCATTTCAACGCCGAGCCACGAGAAAATGGGTTAACAGAATTTAATGAAAATCGGTATATTGAGTCGGGGAATAAAAAACTACAGTCTAAGCTATAAACAGTTTTATTCATCCGGGATAAAATTGTAATTTAGGGGAAGGTGCCTAAAATTTAATTTTTAAATACATGTTATTGGTCCTATCGAAAAGTATTACATAACAAAAGTTAGAGAGAATACAATTTCCGATCATTTATGTTTTATTCAGTTTTACCATACCGACTATGATAACAGTGGTATTAACGAGTCGGAAGAAAATAAAATGGGAATGCCTTCAACGAAAGCACATAACACTGATCAACAAGAACATTACATTGACTATTGTTTGTTGCGATGTTCTTTGCTGCCACTCATCTCCGATAGATTGGATTACTGCTGCATACCGAGTAAAACAGCCTGACTGAATACTGGCGGGAAATAGCTGGGGAGTTAGAAAACTTTCTTCTTTAGCGTGCCATTCCTCTGGTTCATACATTTTCTGATACTGCTGGTACGTAACACACGCGTTCTTCATAGCATTCCAGCTATTCGATCCCTACTCTGACGCGCTGTTTTGAATGAGCAGTATGCAAACTTAGTAGTGGTAGTAATATGACCTGGTTTAGAATTACAATTTAGGCCTATTCCAAATTACAGCACCTCAGTTCACTAAATAACTCAAAATTCAACCCCAAATCATCTTCCTCTTCACTTTTATTAAATTCTACATTCATTTTATTCCAAATTAGCAGTGAAGAGAGGTTTCTCCTCTGGCTTGGAGGAAAAATATTCCTCGAAGTCAGATAGGTTTTCCGCCGCCAGTGTAGTGAATTAAGATTTTCCAACTCATCGGGTACTCCCAAGAAACAGAATAGTAAAAGGGCATAGTTTTTGCCCTGGGACTCTTCACTATTCAAACAGAAGGCCAGTACGCTGACCATTCAGCCAAAGAGTCGAACAGTCGTGTCATGGAATATTATCTATATATCTTAAAGTACTTGTATATTCAGAGGCAGCAAAACTAGAAATTCAAAACATCTGAGGAAATCAAGCTCATTTACTTTATTACATGGCACGGGTATGGGAAGTTTTCAGGACTATCTTCCCAATGCCAGTAAAGCATGCAGTTGTTTTCGTCACCAGTAAGGTAAGAAGGATGCTCAGGTGGGGGATAGGGGGCAGCGTGTGATGTCATTTATTCTGTTACTGGAAGTGATTTAGTTTTGTGTTCCTAACCTGCAATCTCGGTACAGAAGATGTTTTGTATATTCAATGGAATTGTTATGAAGTTCGTGGCAGAGATCTGGAAGTAAAAGTGCGGGGAAGTAGATTAAAATTTGTGTGCCAGAAATAATGCCTGCAAGTTCATGCGCTCAGCCCAGAAGGGTATATTTTTGAAGGGGAATCTTTCCTCCCTCGCCCCCCCCCCCCTCCCTTTCTCACAAATGTTATATGTTTCGTAGCCAATTTGTTACCAGGAAACATGCCCCAGTCAAATTTCTACTAGCAACAAGCACACTGACTTACCCACTATGGCTGAGGATACAATGTTCATTAATTGAACATTCATTAATACTATGTGCTGATCTCATGTTCTTGGCACTAGCCAATGGTCTAACCTATCAAGACCAATGGTCTTGTCACTAGCCAATACTGATAAATATCACTGTAGTTCCGTATTGAAGATCACTATATTTATTATATTGCTAATTAATTAGCAATATAATAAATCTAGCCAATACTGTCGCACGAGATACTCGAGGCCTTTGGGTACCCAGACCAATGGTCTCATCACTAGCCAAGGGTCTAAACTAACCAGACCAATGGCATTGTTACAAGCAGCACCTAAGTTGGAAGCCTTGTGCAGCGACACCATGTTGGAGTGGTGGTAATGATTTCTAACATCTCTTTCGCATCTTTGCTAGTAAAGTTTGACAATATAGCGCAAGCCGACCCACACAGACCGCTATCTTCAGAAGACGTCCAACTACCACCCACGACAAAAGTACGGAGTGATTAAGACTCTAGTTGACCGTGCTAAGAGAATTTGTCAACCTCAGAACTTAAACGAGGAACTCAGCCACCTCAATAAGGACCCTACTCACTAACCAAAAAGAAAGAAGAGGAGCGGCCAGCAGCTAAAGCCTTTCTGCTGTATACTGAGAAAGTAACTGACAGAATAGGGAGGCTACTAGAGTCCCATGGTATTAAAACCATATACAGGCCGACAAAGAAAGTCCAGGAACTGATTAGATCTGCCAAAGACAAACGCCATCCTCTATCCACAGCAGGTGTCTACAAGATCCCGTGCAGTTGCGGCCAGGTATACATAGGCACTACCAAACGCAGCATCGCCTCATGACTGAAGGAGCATAACAGACATAGCCGGCTGGGACAGACAGATAGATCATCAGTCGCTGAACACTCGCTGCTGGCAGGCCATGACATACAGTACAGCGACACCGAAGTACTGTCAACTACTGTGTCTTATCACTCCCGGCTACAGAGGGAAGTCATTGAAATCCTGAAGCACACCAACAGCTCCAACCATAAGGAAGAATCTGAACGGGTAAACAAAGCCTGGTTTCCAATCTTGAAAGCTCTAAATCCTGAAGGATATGATAGCCGCGGCACACCAGAAAAAAGCAATGGGTGATCAGCAGCCTGTCTCCGCCAAGGCAGGTCAATGTACACCGGGCTCCCTAACACTTCAACCGTTAGCCGAAGAACAGCCAATCAGCGAACGCGCACACCTCCCCCCTCCACCATGACGGCCAATAGGCGAGCAGCATGCCGTATACTGCACTATATAATGAGGTGGAATTACAACAGCACTTCATTCCTCTGAGAGCTTCGCTGCTATCAAAGTCAGTCGGAACACTTGACAATGACGAACGCAGTCTTCGGTGAAACATCGGGACATTAACTCGCTACTGGACCACGGCCTACAAGCCCGGAAAAAGCTGACATGATTTAGAATAGGTTTCTTAACAAATGAATCTCTCAAAATCAACAGATTTGTTTTCAATTACACAAGAAGTGACACGTTTCAAAAATTCTACACACTATATAACATTCTGTGAATTGTGCTTCTTTAAGCAATCCCTACCTTCAAATATAATACTTGCTTACCTTTGCAAATACTACAGGAGGATCATTATTCTTTATATCACCGGCAGCTTTGGCAAATTCTGGCTTCAGTTTTTTGCAATGGCCACACCTAAAAAAATAAATGCATACAAAACATCTGCCTCAATACCAGGAAAAGAATGTAGGGAGAAAAAAAAAAGCAGAGAGAGAAAAGGAGGCTTGAAAAGAAATGCTGTATCAAGGTGATCAAGAGAGGGTGTACAATGCAACCTTAAAATCTCTTTTTTATATGATAAAGTTCAAACTTGATGGATAATTAATCTGCTGTTGTGGTTTTGTATATTCAATGGGTAGTCCTGAAGTTCTAGTCCCAGGTAAATTATATTCCCTTATTTTATGAAAGTAATTTTCAAACTTTTCTACTAGAATCCTGTTTTTGAAGTTAGTCTGATAAGAAGTATTTATTCCGTTGCTGCAAGTGACTTAGTTTTCTGTTCCTAACCTGCAATCTCAGATACAGAAGATGACTAATGAACTAAGTCCACCCCAGAGTTAACTTGTTATTATAGAATAAACAGAACCTGGTACATATAATGTGAATATTGATACATTAATAAAAACATGTTAATGGGACACTCAATGATCATACTGAAACTATCTCGTCAGAGACTGAAACTTCCAACATAAAAAATGCGTAGTTCTAATTAAAATGGTTCAAATCAAATTGTGAATTCGCCAATGTGATAATGCGTATATTGCCAACAAAATGAGGGCATAAACATAAGCAGAAAAAAGTAAGTCATGAAGATAATGTGTTCAAGACCGCTGTTAAAGTCGTAAGCAGTCGTAGAAGAACTGGCCCTTTGTACAGGTAGGAAATATTGTCAGACCCCTTTGTCGAGAAATGCTGGACGAGGCACAGCGTTCAATAACGTATATATACGGGTTTGGCTTTGAATGGGTTAATATGTTCATCTAGAATGAGCATTCCTTGTTCATTCATCTGCCTGATGTGTAGGAGATCTATTGATGTTCTGTTCTGTGTCTTAGCAATGTTGAAAAGCTTTACGTCCCGTTTTGTGATCTTTAGTTCTTCGCAGACTTCATTCCACGCAGCTGCCTTTGCTTGCCCTACCAATGTTTTCAGAGCTTTATTCGCCTGTTTGTATTATTCTGTCCTCAACAGTTCACGATTCATCACATTTCTTTTTTTCTTTCCCTTTTGCCTCGATGGTATCCTGGACCATCTAATTCCACCATGTCTCTTCATCCAGTGGGGCACCTTGTTTAAAGTGGCCTAACATCTAGGTCATCAGACCCTAATGGTACAAAATTAGACGAAATGTAATGACAAATTAAATGTTCTAAATCATTCACTGACCAGAATAAAAAATGTGGTGAAGAATGACTGGATGGATAAGAATTTAAAGGCATCAGTGGATCCGACCTGCAATGCCCCACCTTCCCAGAAACTATCAGAAACAACAGTATTACTGACCAAGGGACTGCTTTTGAAGCACAATCCTGAATCGAGGATGCTTGTTGTCTAAAGGGATCCGAAATCCAGGTCAACGGTCCCACGTTGTGGTACTAATCACAAGTAGTGTAGACTCACGGTGTTTCACACATTATGGTACTACTCACAAGTATTGTACGTCGCACATGTAACGCAAACCTATGGTGTTTCTCACATAATGGCGCCACTCATAGGCAACGCAAACCCATGGTGTTCCTTACGTAGGTGTACTCATCATGGGCACCGGTATTCCTGTGGTGTTCCTCACACAGTGGGTACTAATCACAGGCAATGCCCAGACCCATGGTGTTTCTCACAATGGTACTAATCAAGGGTACTGTAAATCCCATACTGATTCACCCTCTGTTTCTACTAATCACAAACATATTGTGTACCTAATATAGTGGTACTACTCATAAGTAAAGGCAACCCATAGTGTTCCCCTCATGATGATACTAATCACAAGTAGTTCCACGGTTCTCATACAATCATCCCTTGGTCACCCCTTTTAGTCGCCTCTTACAACAGACAGGGGATACCATGGATGTATTCTTTGTCTGCGTCCCCCACCAACAGTTGGTAGAGAGAGAGAAAAAAGAAGAAAAAAGATGGGATCTGCCACTTTGAAAAATGAAGTGATGGACAAAGAAAGGCAAGGGCCAAAAAGGCGTGAAAATGAAAGATTCCTTAGGCCTTGAATGCTCTAATACCATCAGGGTCGGAAAAGAACAAGAGTTGACCAAGGGAGGTCAGACAGGATAAATGAAAGTGCAGGGCAAGGCACAAGTAAGTGGAAGCAATGCCAGGACTCATCTAAGGGCTGCGTGGTCGTCAAACCACACTCCCAAGTTGAGAGCCCCTGGGGCCCCTTTTAGACGCCTCTTACGACGGGCAGGGGATACTGTGGGTGTATTCTTCGTCTGCGTCCCCCATCCACAGAGGGTTGGGGTACCTTGCCAAGATGTCTTACCCAAAAGTTACACACAGTCTACTTTCTTGAATACTTCTGCATTTATTGTCCACCATCAATGAACTCTTTCCACTGTGTTTCTTGCGGAAGCTTATCGTTGAATTCAAATCCCAAACTTTCATCTTAATCTCCACCGCAGACTGTTTTACAATCAAAAGATGATGCCTGTTGTTTAAAAGGTTATCGGCTCCTAATGGTACGAAATGAGACTAAATGTAATGACAGTTTAAAAGGTCAAAATTGATCCACTGACCAGAATTCAAAACGTGATGATAAAGAATGTATAGATGAATATAAATTTAAAATAATCAGCGGATCCAACTCTTAAAACTGAAAGTAAAAAAATTCCAAAATCAATCCACTGACTAGAACTCAAAAAGACGAACGATTATGAACTTAAAACAATCAGTAGATCGACCTGCAATACCCCACCTTCCCAGAAACTATATAATAATAATAATAATAATAATAATAATCATCGTATGGCCTCAGCTACCGTCTGCAGACATTTCGATTTGACGCCATCTGGCTGTCTGCTCGTCAATTTCGACGTTCCGTTTTACTCTAGGCCCACTAGATGGCAGAGAGAGTAAACAAGATCTCTCTTGGGCGTCTATGGCTGAGATTTAATTAATTTTGTCGGGTAAATACCAAATGTATCACCAGAGATCTTTTACATGCCGACATCGTACGACAAGGAGTGTCGAGTGGACTTTTTTCCGCCCTTCAAAAATCCGACTACCTCTGCCGGGTTTCAACCCGCTATCTTGGGATCCGGAGGCCGACACTACCACGGATCCACAGAGGCAGCTACAGAAACTATATGAAAACAACAATATTATTGACCAAGGTACTGTTTCCAAAGCACAATCCTGAATCAATGATGCTTGTTGTCTAAAGGGGGCCCAAAATCCAGGTCAATGGCCCCTCATAATGATACTTATTGCTAGTAAAGTAGAACCATGGTATTTCTCATGTTGCGGTACTAATTAAAAATAGCGCAGACTCACTCTGTTCCAAACATTATGGTACTACTCTCAAAATGCTGTATAAGTGGTGGTGGTGGTGATTTTTTAAGATTCTTTTCATCCACATAGTTTTCAACAACAGCCATGAAGAACACTTGTGAAGCAGTGTCAAAATATCAGAAAAAACATACATGATCTGCTGAGCCTCAATCCTTAAGATCGCTACGACTGAGTGAATTGAAGAAGTAAATGAACAGTAGACTTTACAATGGGATGAAGACTCTTCTGTCTTTGAAATGAAAAACTGATGAAGCCTCAAGTGCAGACCTCCATACCCACAAATCACAACACCGTAGGCCTACTGATATAAAAAATTTCACCCACAATTGGCTCATACCAACATTCTACAGTCTAAACAGCATTTAGAAGTTCATCTACTTCTTCTTCTGGACACTTAAATATAAAAATTGTCAAACAAAAAATGGCCAGACTGAAAGCATATAAGTCAAATCTATTTAGAAAGCAAGTCTGTGAAAGGTGCCGCTATGCCCCCAATATTGCACCCCTGGGTGAATGAGATTAGACTATCAAAAGAACATCTAAAGAGAAAGAATTTTTTTTCTTTGCTAGTTGCTTTACGTAGCACCGACACAGATAGGTCTTATGGCGACAATGGGACAGGAAAGGGCTAGGAGTAGGAAGGAAGCGGCCGTGGCCTTAATTAAGGTACATTTGCCTGGTGTGAAAATGTGAAACCATGGAAAACCATTTTCAGGGCTGCCGATAGTGGGGTTCTTACCTACTATCTCCCGAATACTGGATACTGACCACACTTAAGCGACTGCAGCTATCGAGCTTGGTAAAAGAATTGTTTTAATTCCTGGCATAGTAGCCGTGAAACAAATAAGGGGAAAAGTTGATGCTTCGTGTCCACGTTTCTGACATTATAAGGAAGCAGAAATGAACAAAATCTTACTTGGAATGAGTGTCACAGGAGAGATGTGTTCATTGCGACGTCCGGGAACCCACCGATCCGCCACCCAGAAGTACGCTTACTTTTATAACCTAATGAAGAGCGTTACATGCAATTTTCAACAAAGCTATAGTAAAGGGGCCTCAAACCGTGAGTTTGACAATCGTACTAGTAGTGCTGGGAGGAACGACAATACTTCCAACTGTTGCTTGGGAACCCTTTCTATCCTACAGTATTTCTTGTATTTTACAACTACTAAATGACTTTTTCTTGCCGTGCGGACAGTATGCGCCGCGGCGATACAAAAGAGCCTCTTGTTCTCATGACAGAGATTGACCTGAATGTGCAAAAATACGTAAAAACTAATAAATGACCTTTATTCATAATTTTTTTCTTCTGCAATGGTTGGTTACAAAATCTCGACCTCATCCTAGGTGTGTAATATAACTATAATAGTTTATTTATTATATCCGCCTTGATCAATACACTCATTAAATGAAAGAAACATTATTAATTAAACCATACATGTTTCGGGAAATCTCAACCATTCCCTTCATCAGTGGTTAGATCCTAGGTGTCGATGACTTCATCCTCTTCCATATACGTGAACCAATCACAGTTGTAAGCAATGGAATACGGTATGGCGTCTAAAACAGTATTTTTGTTATAAATTTGTTATAAAAGTAAATGTACTTCTAGGGGCGGGTGGGTTGGTCCCTGGCAAGCGTACTGAATACATCTCTCTTCCACGATCATTTGAAGGTGAGAACAGCAGCATTTAAAGTAATAGTATATGTAATAATCCTTGAGGCCCTTTTACTACCAGTATATTTTACCCAATTTTCCATTGCTGAAGTAGCTTCTTGCATTTCTATTTGCCAACGTAAAGTGACATGTAACGTCGTTCCCATCCATCACGATAATAAAATTCCGTTAACAACCCCGGCGTAAAAAAATTATAAGTGAATGGAACATTGTATCAATGTAGAATACAGAACAGCAAAAATGTTATATGAAATTTACCTTAAATTAGTGGTAGGTATAGCAAAGCCACCGCCTTAAGGAAATTATGCACCTGGGCATTTAAGGGGAAGGAGCTCTTGAGCAGGGATTCAGCAAGGTATCCAAGGAAAAATTGTTTCCTCGTACCCTAACCTATCCAGACCCATGGTAATATCTAGGGCCTACCCTAACTACTCCAGGCCAATGGTCTTGTCCAGGGCCTACCCTAATCAGTCCAGACCAATGGCGTTTCCACAGGAAACAAGAAGCCTATGGCCACTTCGTGGCTGTAACCTGAAGGGTTTACATGCCCCCCAGATCCCCTTTACTTGTCCCCATATCACTGGCCTTGTCCAGGCCCTACCCTGACCTATCCAGACCAATGGTGTTGTCCAGGCCCTACCCTAACCAGTCCAGACCAATGGTCTTGTCCAGGCTTCACAGCTCTAACCTGGCGCCTTAGTCCCTGAGTGAATAGGTTGGCAACCTTGTACTCCGTCCAAATACATCCTCCGCGACAAGGTCGCAAGAAGGAAACAAAGGACGATCGTTCCGTGGTGGAAGTTTGGTAGCGACGGGGCAACTACTGATCAAATAAACATTACTCCTCCCAGTCAAGCAACAAGCTACTTCTCAGTCACTAGACCAACACAACAAATTCAAGAAGCCAGAAAAAGAAAACTGAAAACATAACTTAGGCCTACTGCAGCAATATACACAGCAACTACAAAAAATGACAAGTACATCACAAAGATAATATAGACAAACTAGAGAACCAAGAATTACAAGGTACTACAATTAACTGAACGCAGACAAGTAATTTGGTTCACAATTTCCTCCTAAGCTAACAGATGATTAGGCATCTCTAATGTGAAAGGAATTCAAACAAAATTCCTTATTTTGGAGGATAAGTGATATAGCAAAAATATTTCGGAAATGCCTTATGGAATGTATCGTTGGCACCAACATCTTTTTACTAATGTATGTATATATGCAAAAACACCAAAGTCTCGTCCAAGACGAACCATAACAAGGAGGATACTGGATGATAGTAATTCAAAACTCACGTTGCTCTGGTAACTCGAACCGTCGAAAAAGTTAGTTATACAGTAAGTGAAAATGTACACTATGTGATTAAAGCACCTACGTTGAAACATTACCACTTCTTCGTTTCAACAAGACGGAGGAATTAAGTGCTTTTCAAGGTTACAAAATAATGACATTATAGCGCACAAAAACTGACTTGCAAATTAGGATTACTTACCAAGGCGCATAAAACATTACAAGTACCGTTTCATGTTCCGCAATTCGCGTTTTAAAATCATCATCTGTTAGCTCAAGAACATCATTTTCATCAGCTGATGCACAAAGAACGATTGCAAGCAAGAATAACGTCTTGAAAATCATATTTCCAGCGTAAAATTAAACTCAGCGCCAGACTTCACAACCAACTACTTCTGCAAATAATGCCGACAAGACGTGGCTGCACAGCTGACCACCCGGCGAATATCCTGAATTTTGTCAGCTTTGTGTTGTCGTGCGTTGATTGGCTCCCGCTCCCCCACTCATAATAGGTTGCGTTCACACAAAGCCGCTAACAATACTCAATACCAAAGAAGATGCATTACAAAATTAAACGCCTTACTGATGTATTAAAAAAAAATCGAAACTCGTTTTAAAATTTGTCATAAAAAAAACAGATATAAATAAAAGATGGGGCATCTCTTTTAATCTACATAAATAAAGTTCTAGGGAATCCGCTGTCTGTAATTTCCAGACAAATTCAAGGTAACCAAAGTTGTTCCGATACATAAAAAGGGTAGTGAAGAAGATGCTGGTAACTATAGGCCTGTCTGCCTCCCCTCTGTATTCTCCAAAATACTGGAAAGAATTATGTACGATAGACTGTTATCATTCTTAGAGAAGCATAATATATTAGCTGGTTGCCAGAATGGCTTTCGTAAAAATAGATCAACTACCACAGCATTCATTAACTTTATTGAACGGATATATGACACACTAGATGGGAAGGGTGCATGTTTAGGTATTTTCTTGGACTTAACAAAAGCTTTTGATATAATTGACCACAGCTTGCTTTTAGAAAAGTTATACATGTATGGAGTTCGGGGAATGGCTTATGACTGGTTCAAATCATTTTTAGGGGATAGAAGACAGATTGTTGAAATATCATATACCGGTACTGATTTGAGCAAAAATGTAATTAAGAATGTGTTATCCTGTGCCAGAAACATAGATCATGGTGTTCCACAGGGGTCAGTTTTAGGACCATTATTATTTTTAGTATTTATTAATGATATCGTCCAAATTGTTGATGATATTCAAGGAGTGCAATTAACTTTGTTTGCAGATGATATTACTATTTTTGTAGCTGATGAAAGTTCTGAAGGGTTAGAATTGAAGGCAGGCAATATAGTGAGTAATATCCTGAGCTGGCTTGAAGATAATAAATTAATTTTAAGTAAACAGAAAACTTCTGTGATTAGATTTCACCATAAGATTAATTTCAATATGGAAGTTAGTCCAATATCATTTGGAGAGACCATAATTGAGTACTCATCATCAACAAAGTTTCTTGGCTTGTGGATGGATGAATCATTAACCTGGGATAAACATACAGAGTTTATAGGGAAAAAGCTTAGTAGAATTTATTTCATGATAATATCTTTGAAAAATAGTTTTAATTTAAAGGCTTGCCAAATTATGTATTTTGCATATGTCCATCCCATACTAACCTATGGAATCATTTACTGGGGGAATTCACGATATAGCGAAGTCATCTTTAAGTTACAAAAGAAAATAATTAGAGGAATGGCCGGTGTCGGCAGGAGGACAAGCTGCAAGAAATACTTTAAACTTTATTTTATTTTACCATTGCCTAGCCTTTATATCTTCCATACACTTGTATATATGAAGGAGAATGTAAACAGCTACACCATAAACTCTGATGTACATAGGTATAATACTAGAAATAAACACAGTCTGCACATAGAACCACACAAAACTAAGCTATATGAATCAAGTTTGAGTTATGCAGGAGTACATTTATTTAATAAATTACCAGACTACATTAAGCAGATAAAACCATGTTCAAAATTTAAGAAAGAATTATTCAAATTTGTTTCTAACCATTGTTTTTATTCTATTGAAGAATACTTAGATCTTGAAAATTAACTTATGTATCACTTTAAAAAAAAAAAAAAATCTGTGCCTCTTTACCACATTGTATATTTCTCTTTATTTATCATGACATGTATATTACTGTTTTATCCTTTGTTACTGTAAATATGATTATTGACGTGTCCCATATCACTGTATGATCAGTTGGACGAAATAAAATACAATACAATACAATTTCGTTTGCTTTGCCAATTTATAAAATATTATTCCGGGTTAGGTAAACTCAAGGCGGTATCAATGATTCTTTTAGTAATGGTAGCTGGTTTAAGCGGAAATACAACTAGGCAACCATTCTCTCAATAGTTTTTAGTTTCCGTGTCTGTTTGTCCGTCTGTTCCACCATGACGACAGAACAGCTGTATAGATCTACATCCAGGGGAAGGTTCAGAAATGCAAATTACTTCAAAATCAGTTAATAGAATTGGGGTATATAAGGAAACAACAGTTTTTCTTCATTTTCCCATATATTATTAATTTTCTGCACAATCCATGGACTAGGACTACATGTGTAACGTTCCTTCATTTTAAACAACTTTTCATATGAGCATATATCGCCTTACTCTTCAAATGACGGAGAACTTGCTTGCTTGCTTGCTTGCTTGCTGATGCTTATGGGCTGTGTATACGACATTTCACCCAGTCAATACTCGCTTACTCATGTAAACACACTAGTATAAATGAAAACTTCACTTCAATAATTGATGCTGGAGCTTGCAAGTAGAAAAACACAAAACACGGAACTTCACTATATCACAAATGACGGAGAAAATTACTACTTTATCCGGGTTTCATGCTCTGTTCTAGCGTGAATTGCGTGTTGCCACCGCATTGCTGTTAAAGTCACTAGTAATACATTTGCGAGAATATTTAAAGCATATTTTATTTTTCTGTTTTCTAGCGTGAATTGCGTGCCACCGCATTGCTGTTAAAGTCACTAGTAATACATTTGCGAGAATATTTAAAGCATATTTTCTTTTTCTGTTGGATTGTAAATCTATTTGGCTAATACCAGGAAAGTAGAATTGTGGCATGTTCGGATAATGCATTTAATAACATAGTTTGTGTGAAATGACGAGCACATTATTTTACTAATTACGTTCCTATTTCGTCTCATACTTATACGAACAGAATTCGATTGGGAAGTCTAAGAAGGAAGAAAAATCTGCAAGAACTCCTCCGAAAAGGAAAGCAAGGTTACGTCCTTTACAAACATCACGTCAAGAAATGCTTGTACATTGCTACGAGCAATTGAAACAAGAAGGCGACGAAGAAGGTATCAGTCGTAGTGATACGAAGCTAATGGCAAGAGTTTCATTATTAACTGGGGTAAGTGTTCGTTTTTATCTTGTTTCTATGATAACATTCTGACATAATGACAATCAGTTGAAATGGAGCAGTATTCCATTCTGAACCTAACTTAACCTAATCATGTAGGCCTATACCATGTGTTGTGCCGACTTCGATACCGGTACGGTTTGTAGACTTAACCTTTGTGTATTCCAGTTTACTTACGATATATATGTAATATATTTCTGTCTGTGTATTCTTACAGTGCAGTTTTGGTTTAGTCCGAAAAGTAATAGGAAATTTCAAGAAGGGAGTTGAATTTTCTACACCAGGTAAACGCCGGAACCGTGAAAATCCAGTGATCGGCATAGACAGTTTTTCTAAGGGAGCGATAGCAAGGTTTATTTATGATAAATTACATAAAGGTAAGGTAATTACATAAAGGTAAGGTAACTTCACAAGGAATCTATTGCAACATTATTTATAGAAATTGGCACGCAGGTGAGATAACCTCCCAGAAATGTTTTGTGCATGTATTGACATACAACTCTTTTTGAGCCCCTTGTGACTCTCTTTTTTCTTCTCACAGGAGAAGCCTTATGCAGACCTCTCGATGCTGATCGACAGGAGAAGGGTTTTTACGCTCTCCCTTCCTAATATTTTATACAACATGACATTCATTTTATCTTATTATCTTCCCTGATAAGATTGACGTCAGGAAGAACATACGGTTGTATACAATTTCTAAGTACTAGATTGTGTGTGCCAAAAAGCCTTGAATAAATTCCAATCCTATATATATATATATATATATAAACCATGTCTTTCATTTCATATTATTTTCCCTGATATGACTGAAGTCAGGAAGGGCATTCAGTGGTATATAATTTCTAATTAATAGATTATGTATGCCAAAAAAGCCTCGAATAAATTCCAATTCTCTCCGCAGTGTGGGCATATACACAGTTCAAAGTTATTTTGTCCGTCGGATGGGGACGTAAAGCCTTGAGCATACCTCTCACACTAAAACTAGGCCATATCCCTGTGAAACTGAGCCAGATGAGGAGGAGGAAAGGGCATCTGACCATAAAACTAGGCCAAATGTTGTTAGTCCCCTCCAAAATGGCGTTTGACAGGGTAAGGACATCTAGCCGTAAAAATAGGTCAGATGAGGAGGAGGGAAGGGCATCTGACCGCAAAACAAGGCCCTGTGAGCAAAATATCGTCTGTGAGGAGGAAAGGCATTTTAGCCGTAAAACTAGGTCGATGAGGAGGGAAGGGCGTCTGACCGTAAAACTTGGCCCTGAAAGCAAAATGGCGTGTGTGAGTGGGAAGATAATCTAACCGTAAAACTGAGCCAGATATGGAGGAGGGATTTGCATCTGACCGTAAACCTAGGGCCTGTAAGGAAAATGACGTCTGTGAAGAGGGAAGGTCATCTAACCGTAAAACTAGGGAAGATATGGACGAGAGAATGGCATCTGAACGTAAAACTGGGCCCTGTGAGCAAAGTGGCGTCTGTGAGGAGGGAGATCATTTACTCGTAAAACTAGGACCGATGAGGAGGAGGGAAGGGCATTTGATCGTAAAACTAGGACCTGTGTGTTTAGGTGCCTCCGAAATGGCGTCTTTGAGGAGGGAAGGACGTATGACCGTAAAACTAGGCCCTGTGAGGATAGGTCCCTCCAAAATGGTGTCGGTGAAGGAGAAGGCATTTACCCGTAAAACTAGGCCAGATGGGGCTAAAGGCTTCCGACCGTAAAACTTGGCTCTGTGCGTTTAGGCCCCTCCAAAATGGCGTCTGTGAGAGGGGGAAAGAGTATCTGACCGTAAAACAGGACCCAAGAGGGCGACTGTGAATATAGGCCCCTCCAAAATGGCGCCGAGAAAGGTATCTGACCGTAAAACTGGGCTCTGTCCGTCCAAAATGGCGACTGTGAAGTTATGCTTGCTTTCGTAGCGCAAAATCCTGAGTGGGAAGGGCAACTTGCCGTAAAATTGGAGCCCCTATCCCTTCATAATTGTGACTGAGAGGTTAGGCTTGCTCTCGTATGCAAAATCCGCGAACCACCATACTCCGGCTACTCAACTAAGGGCCAATGCCCTCGGCTCAGAACCCCCTACTCCTACTACTAGGGGTCAATTACCACGTGGGAAAATCCTGACGTAGCACCCATTGTTTTAGAACATACATTGCTCCAGTAGTACCAGGACGAGGCCTGTTCCCCTGCCGAGAAGATATCCCCATCGTAGAGAAGAAGACGCCGCCTCCTGACCAGAAGCAATACGATGCCTGCCCCACAGGAGATGGACGTTCAGCCGCAGCCCAGGACTGTTCCCAGCACAGCAGTTCACCGAGGAGCCAATCAGGAGAGAGCCTCAGCGGGTAGCGGCAGTCTGGTGAGATTGAAACGTCCTCCTCGGGAGCTCTTGCAGGGTTTCCGCTGCTTGAGATGGGGATACCGACAGGATAGGTTGGTCTCCTAGTGAGATGCAACCGTTGTGAGGATGATCGCCACTACACGGCCTGCGCAGCACATAAGGAGGAGCCGGTGGGCGCCACCTGCGCGTTGGTCCACCCAGACTCTCATCGCAGTTGCCCAGTTTACCGGGCCATGGCGCGGGCAGAGAGGAAGGAGGCCCGGCGTCATGACTCACCCCCTTCTAGGAGGCCCCCGTCTTGGCGGGTTTGGCATCATTCTACGGGATTGGAGACTGGGTACGAGCGACCCGAAGGGGGCGGATCGATGAGGCAGGCCTAAATGGCTCTTGACACATGGCTCCGCAACCGGCAAGGCCCTAAATATTCACGGCAGTGCCTTGACGGATTGATCCCCTGATAAATGTACTGGCGAGAATATGGCTAATGTCTTGTGCATGACCTATCTCAACTAACACTATCAACTGGACCTATCCAAAAACCAGATCCTTGCAGGTGCTGTCAAAATTTGTCAGGTTTTACATATAGGCTCTTTCTTTTTCCGCCTGTATGGTTTTACTACGCCTCAACACCACCTTTCCAACACAAACGTTGCCTGTTAACGCGTCTGATGTGCATACGGTGGTGGTGGTGGTGATTATTGTTTTAAGAGGAAGTACAACTAGGCAACCATTCTCTATATAACACTAATCAGAGAGAAAATGGAAGGGGTCCGACAGTTCGAAAAATGAAGGTATCGGCCAAAGGAAGACAAGGGCCACGAAGGGCGTGAAAATGAAAGACTCCCTAGCCCTCGCAAACCTAATAGCGTCGGGGTCGGAAAAGAACAAGAGTTGACCAAGGGAGGTCGGATAGGATAGATGAAAGTGAGGAGCCTGGCACAAGTAAGTGGAAGCAATGCCAGGACTCAGCTGAGGGCCCCGTGGTCGCCAACCCACGCTCCATAGTTCAGAGCCCCTGGTGCTAGATGATGTGCATACAGGCAGGTTCTCCTGTAGTACCATTTTCCACTCCTCCTTGCAATCTCTTTTCTCCTTAGATATGAATAGCATGTCGGAGGCAGTGTAGATTTGTGTCGATTGCCAGACGGGGGGGAGCGGGCTTTGCCACCCCCTCCCCCACCCCCCGAAAAATGAAGAAACGTTTATCCCTCTCAAACCATCCACGAGCATACTTTCACAAATTAAAGCTGCAATATGATCTCTACCGCTTGGACACACTCGCAACATAGCCTAAACAAAACATATAGTAAATAAGACCTGATACCCAGGTAACGCATGGCCAAAGCTCGTGGCCTTTTTATCCCTCACCATACTTGCTTTCAGATCTGATATAATAATTGTAGTTGGTCTTGGTCTGCGGTTTTGTCGTTTG
This sequence comes from Anabrus simplex, assembly GCF_040414725.1. Lineage (NCBI taxonomy): Eukaryota > Metazoa > Arthropoda > Insecta > Orthoptera > Tettigoniidae > Anabrus > Anabrus simplex. The sequence goes on along the minus strand of NC_090268.1, from coordinate 133,058,607 downwards.
TCTTGGAATAATATCCCCTATATTTTCAAGATATCTTGGTTCGAGGTGGGCAACCAAAAAATTGAACTCGTCTCTTTCACTCTTTACCGTCCGTATCCTGAATTGCATTTTTCGGGCTTTTCCACCCAAGAAAGAGGTAGTGTCATGCTTATGGTATGGGTTTCATCGTCCGTAGCTGCATCCTATTCCTGAGATGTTTTAGTTGTACAGTGTCATCAGGTTTAGACACCTTCTCTTTTATATTACGGTAGTAGTGGTGGTGGTGATTATTGTTTTAACAGGAAGAACAATAAGTCAACCATCCTCTATTAGCCATAATCAGAGAGAAAAATGGAAGGAATCCGACAATTCGGAAATTAATATATTAGCCAAAGGGAGGCAAGGGCCACGAAGGGTGTTGAAATTAAAGACATCCTAGGCCTCGCACTCTAATACCGTAGGGGTCGAAAAAGAATTTTTTTGACCAATTGAGGTCGGATAGGAGAGAAAGAAATGAGGATCCTGGCGTAAGTATGTGGAAGCAATGCTCGTGGTCGCTAACCCACGCTCCAATGTTAAGAGCCCCATGGCCCCTTTTAGTCACCTCTTACGACAGGCAGTATATGCCTTGTGTGTATTCTACTGACCCCACCCACAGGGGAAGCTGATGTAATAACAAATACAGCATTTGCTAATACCATAGCAGTGTTTTGATTGGCTGCTGTGTATACTTTACGTTCATCAAATATAGTAGGGATAATACACGACAGTCTGCGAGATATCGCGGGACAGCTATTAGAGTCCTGTTTAGCAGAGTGACCTGGAGTCACTGATTCTGTCATAAGAGCACGTGTTTTTGTTTGTGAAGTTTTGGTGTTATTTATGCGTTTGACGTAAGGTAACATAAGTAAATAGTAGCGTGTGTCATTCCTTTATATCTTCTCTCAATATAAGTGGAAAGATATGTGCTGTGTTTGTCAGCAATAACTAAACTACCCCAATCTAAACGGAAACAATCAGGCAGGAATGCCAAAGCAAAAAAGTAATGCATAAATTAAGATCAAAGCCCTTTCATAGCAGTGCATTTCGTATTTTGAATATACAGTATGTCTAATTTCCGTCTTAAATAATATTCTGTTAAATAATTATTCTTTCATTTATCTGGAATTGCTTTAGCAACTTTGAAGTTAATATCTTATTAACATATTCTTTCTAGTCGTAATTTATTTATCCATTTTCGTACATGAATTTCCATTGATATTTGAATTTAGCTTGAGTTTCTAGATAACGCCACTTGCGAAGTGTTTCCCATATTAGCTAGGCTAAATCCGGAAGTGTCGTGTATTTCCTATACTGTATTTGCATTCATATGTGGATACCACAATTTTTACCCTAATTTTACGGTTATGTTACGTCGTTATATTTACGGTTAAGTAGGCATTGTGAATGGATCTTGAGACACACGCCAGAGTTTTGAAAACGATTGATTAGAGATTACACGAATGCACATTATTACGTTGGTTTCATCAATTTGTAGACAAATTTTTCCAACAAAAAATGTTATAATTCGTTCTCGTCTTACTTCTTTTCAAATTTTGTTTGTTTTTATTTACTCTTTACAAACCTCTCTAAAAGTACTGGAGAGCCTAGGAAATGCCTATTGGTCCTAGACTCGTAGAAGGGAAATCCTGACATTCACCTCCCCGTGGTAGAGAGGGGGTAACGTTTGCCTGAGCAGCAGGCAGGTAACGGATGCAGGGACCGATAATCTCCCGGGAATCAACAACGTCCTCAGAGGTTAGATGAACGGGTGGAAGGAAGAGCATTCTCTTGCCCGTGGGATGAGAAATTATTCCAAAAGGTGGATATCCAACAGGTTGGCCAACGGCATGAGGATGCAGAAATCTAAGAGGAACGACTGCATTAATGATCTTCGGATATCCTCTAGTAACACAATATGGCTGTGTTCAAATCTAATGTTTCCAAAGACAGTCCCCATTCAGATGTCTGGGGGACAGTTTTGAACAAAGGTGTGGTTGAGCAGATTTGTTTCAGTGAGACTATTGAGATATGTACATGGAATGTACGGGCACTGGCACAAGCAGCAAAAGTTAACAATGCAATCCAGGAAATGAAAAGAATGGGGATTAAGATCATGGGTGTGAGTGAAATGCTATGGCCGATATTAGGTTAATGTAACATTGATGAACGCCGATTGTATTATTTCGGAACATCTGATGGACATTTCACTTTGGTGTGGGACTTATAGTATCTAAATCGGTTGCAGTGTGTGTTAATAATTTTGTTCCAAACTCCGAGAGACTCATGTTATTTCTAATAAATGCGAGACCTGCAGAAGTGAATTTCATCCAGGTGTATGCACCACCTACCGATGAGAGTGACGATGAATTAACAGAACTATACTCCCAGATTGGGTATGTGTTGAAAAAATGATCAAAACTTGATCTCACATTCAGAATGGGCGATTTCAACGCCAACATTTGGAGAGATTTTTAATGTGACTTCATAGGACCATAGAACCATATGTGATAACAAATACATATTTACCCTTCCACCCAGGAGTCTGTATACCTGGAAATCTCCGAGAGACTCGCCTGAACATATTGTTAGAAACCAGATTGACTATATCCTGGTAAACCTAAGATACAGGAACAGTTGTACTTCAGTGAATATATACTATGATGCTGATATTTACTCAGACCATATTCCTTTAGTAGGTGTTTTTAAAATTAGATTGAGAAGAAATCTTTAAAGAGTGTGATTAGAAGATATGATTTACGAAAACTTAAACAACCCTCCACAAAAGATCAAGTTGAACTACAACTAAATAACGTATTAAGCACTGACCTAATAATTCGTGCACTGAAGTGAAAATTGATATATTAAAATGCACAATGGAATTAATTATAAACACCTGCGAACAAATTTTTGTCAAAAAGTAGACCTGGATGACTGATGAGATTCCTAAATTAATGGAGAGGAGGAGGATAGCAAATCGTAATACTGATGAATATAAAAACATTTATAAAGTGATCAAGAATAAAATAAGAGCAGCTAAAGAGAACGAGATGCAGGAATAATATACTGAAATAGAAGCGTTACAACTAAAACATAACGGTTTCAACATGCATCGTAAAGTTAGGGAGCTGACAGGAAAATTCAAAACAAGTACAGCAAACAAGCTGATGGACAGTGAAGGAAAAGTCATAGTCGACTTAGAAGAAATCAATCATACATGGAAGGAATATATAGAACAACTGTTTCTGCATAACCGAACAGAACCTCCAGAGCTAAACTGTGAAATAGGACCCAGTATTCTAGTAGAGAATGTATGAACAGCTATAAAGTAAATTAAAGAAGGCAAAGCCTTAGTCCCAGACAATACCAATGCAGAATATTTTAAACTTATTAATGAGGACATCGTGAAGTGGTTGACTGTAATGTTCAATTATATCTACTATTCTGGAAATATTCCTTATGAGTGGCTAAAATTAGAATTTATTGCATTACATAAAACAACCGAAGCTTAGTTATGTGGCGATTTCCGAATGATGAGCTTTAGGAGCCATTTTTTAAAACTTTTTCTGAAGGTCATTCACCGACGAATATACAAACTCTGCAAAGATCAAATTTCACCTACACAGTTTCGTTTCCGAAATGCAGTTAGCACCCAGGAAGCTCTATTTTGCGTTCAGATACTATTTCGGCGATGCAGATACATAAATTGTCATATTAATGCCTGTTGTTTTGACTATCAGAAGGCCTTTGATAGAGTGCAACATCGCAAGATGATTGAAATATTAAGAAGTATTGGCCTAGATGATAAGGATCTAAAAATCATTGTCAACTTATACTGGAATCAGCCTGCTTCTGTAGACTGGGAGAGGAAAATACGGAAGACGTACCTATCCAACGGGGTGTATGACAGGGTTGTATAATGTCTCGATTGCTATTAACATCTGTTCAGAATATATCTTCATGGGGGCACTGGATGATATACAAATGGGAGTGCTTTTAAATGGACAATTGATAAACAACATTATATATGCGGATGACACTGTAATTTTTGCAGATATTTGAGAAAGTTTACAATATCTTATTGAAAGTGTAGTATTCACCAGCCATGAATACGGTCTTAACATTAATATAAAGAAAACCAAAGTTATGGTCATATGTAATTTTTTCCTGTATCATCTAGTAATTGACCATAAACCTGTTGAACGAGTCCGAAAATGCACTTATCTCGGCACCATTGTTAATTAACAATGGGATAATTCGGTTGAAGTGAAGACCTGCATTGGAAAAGTTACGACTGTGTTGGACAAAATGGGAAAACTGTTTAAAAGTCGTGAATTTACAGTAGTTACAAAAATGAAACTTCTTCGATGCTATGTATTTTCTTTTCTATACCGGCACTACGGTGTTGAAACATGGAATTTAACGAAGTCACTCAGTAAAATATTAGAGACCTTCGAGTTGTAGCTATACCGAAAGGTGCTAGGAGATTCATGGACAGATCATGTCACAAATGCAGAAATCCTTCGAAGAATGAGAAAAGGTAAGGAAGTACTGACCGCTGTAAAGATGAGAAATCTACAATACCTCGGTCACATCATGAGAAACAGAAGCAGGTACCATCTACTGCAAGAAATCTTGCAAGGAAAAATATCTGGAAAGAGAGGTGTTGGTAGGAGACGAGTCTCCTGGCTCTAAAAAAACCCTCAGAAACTGGAGTCTCAAGACATCGGCAGAGTTACAACAGGCAGCTCACTACAGAGAATGACGCTATGATCAGCAGAGAATGTTCAGTTTCCAACTACGTATTACGTCATCTTGTTACTAGATTTGCGGTACATAGTGTTCACCATAAAGTTTGCCGCACAATCAAGTTTCATACACCTACCGTAAACTGTGTATGATCTCTCTGCGATAATACTTGTGATCGTTATCATTTCGGTAAGTGCCCGAAGAGGAAGTCTTTGATAGTATTATGTGACTAGTTATTTATTCCTTATTTATTGTAACATATGGCCATTGGCTGCAATACAGTCTATTAAGATGGTTGCTGACATCCGTCTTGTATACGTGGTAACTAGGGTATTATACTACATAGAAGAACTACGGTTTAAGCTGCTACTTCCAGTCACTTCTAGCTACATTAATGCCCCGCAAGATTTATCCGCAAAGAGAGCGGAAATCTGGGACGCCTTCTTTACCACTGATGCGATGTTTTCGTGAGGCTGGAAACGAGGAAATTACGAGCTGCGGCACACTGTAACTAGGTTCGCAGTGCATGGTTTCCACCGTAAGTTATGCAATGTTTCATCACCCTGACTCAGACTGTCTATGCTCTCGTTGCTGTGTGCCATGTGGTAGATACAATGACATTTCCTGTAAAAAGCGACCCGAATCATTGATAAAGTTTTGTTTTGTTTAAGCATCACCCTCTACTATGACTGCGCTAATACACCTTCCCAATACAGCAATATGAGCTATATGGGCCTAGTTCCCATTTCTACCACCGAGCGCTGCTTCGCTGGCATTGAAACACGATTGTTCATTACAGCACATGTTAAGTGTTTTGTATATTTCTGTTCAAATATAAAGCCAATCACTCAATAAACATATTTAAATCACACCTTACACCTTAATTAAGAAATTCAGTAAAGAACGTACCCTTCCGCAGCCGTAAAACCGAGCAAAATAATGTTAACTGTAGGTAGAAAATACTGTAGAAAAAAATGAAATGGCGTATGGCTTTTAGTGCCGGGAGTGTCCGAGGACATGTTACTGTAGAAAATAAATATATTCACACACTTTTCTGTTTAAGTGTTTCCCGTTCTCGAGTTCAAATCTTTCAAAGATCTCTGTTATTGATGTGGCTATGTTATCTAAGAATATAGGAATAGCACACTCGCAAATAACTTCACTCACCTATGAATGACCGATTTGAGGAAAAATGAAGTGAGGAAAATCACGCAACACAGGCTCTAAATAGTCGCTCATAGAAGCAACAGGATTTTTATGCAAAAATGGTTGTGCTTTCAATACAAAATCATGAATAACTTTCAAAATCCACAGTGGCAAATCTGATGTGTACTGCAGCCTGCTGTTTTAATCTCTTTTATACGAGTAAATCAAGTCCTTTAGCACTGTTGAATACATTGGTCTTGTCAAAAGAATCAAGCATCTTGTCCGGCTGCAATGTTGCTACATTTGTGCTACAGACACGTATGTCGAATCAATGTTTTTATCGATAACTTGTATTTGACAGTGGTACCTGCATTAAAAAATCGTACATATCAGTACACGAATGGTCCTTTAAATATTGTCTGTGTGTCTGTTAGGGGCTGATTGGATCCTCAAATAGCACCACCAAAGGCTATGCAGTTATAGGGAAACCGCATAAATCAATGGCAGCACCAAAATGAGGCGTACTAAGCAAGATGAGGAGTGAGGTAGTTTGCCATTGCTTTCCTCACTGGAGCAGAAGGTTCTACTGCAGCACGACTGATCCTATATTTTAATTTTAATTTAATTTCGCACAATGTGCATAATTAGAGGACGTACTCTTAAGCATTTTCACTGAATTTTGTCAGAGATATTTCTCTGCGCTTACATGTCATTACATGATATCTGTCACATGGGTTATCACAAAGTTTGCACACGCATAGTTCATCTGGTTAGTGGTAGATGTCTCTCGTGCAGATACCGTGGTGAAAACCATGAACGGCAAAACGCGTCATGAAGTGTCTCAATGCGTAATTGGGTTTTATCCATTCTCTGTTGACCATAGCATCTGTAGCGTAAAATTCAGGAAATATTTCTTCTCTTTTTCCTTGTGCAGTTCACGGAGTAGACTCTGGTATGCTTCTGTTGATGGCAGGCATAGGTCGTATCTTAAATCCTCAATGTAGAAGGATTCTCTGGCGAGAACATATGCCAGATGTGAGGGTGTATACTTTGAAATACACAAGGCCTTCTTCAAGGATCTTGCTTTTAATTTTTCGATTTCCTTCAGATTCTTCTTTCTTAATTGGTCCCAAATTAAAGTCAAACCATATGTCACTATTAGAGTGATTTTTAACTTGAAAATTTTAACGCGGTATTTAATGATAACTTCCGTAAATTCGGTATACTGTTCATAGTTGATAAAGCGGCGATAACTCCCTCCCGAACATGGATACTGTATACTTTTCCGTGAGTCTGTAATGTGATTCCCAAATATTTGTAATGTGTTATGATCGATAGTGCGTCTCTTTTATAGCTGCCGGTTTGCCTCCTTTCCTGAAAGTCATTGACACAGTTTTATTTTCATTTAATTGAAGTTCGTTCTCAGTTGCCCATACTGCAAATTTGTTGAAAGCCTCCTGGAGATGTGCTAACTCAGTGGATACAAGCACCATGTCGTCCGCGTATGCGTACAATTTGACCTTTTCTGTTCTAATGCTCTGAGTCATGTCCGCAGTTACTATGTTAAATAGGAGCGGACTAAGCGGATCACCTTGCAAAACGCCGTTTGTTTGTTCTATCGGATCTGATATATCAACATTGTCATCTATTTGTATGAAATTTTTGTTCAGAATGTTCCTTAAAATCCATCGTGATGTAATTTTTTCCAGTGAGCTTTTCCAGTTTATCGATTGCTATATTTCTATTCACGAGGTCGAAGGCTTTAGTGTAGTCTATAAATACAGCGTGTAGTTTACCTCTGTGGAATCTTAATGCATCTTCTATATCCCCTTGTAAACATTTTACCGCTTGGAGTGTTGATTTTCCCTTCATGAATCCAAATTGCTCTTCCGGTATTGATCCTTCAACCAAGCTGTATAGACGTTTTGTTATGAGGCTTGTCAGTATGTTTTGGGGCAGTACATTCGAGAGCTATTCCACGATATGCGTTTGGATCCCTAATATTTCCTTTCCCTTTGTATAAAATTTTAAGAGTAGAAAGTCTCCAGTTATGAGGTATTTCCCCTGGCTTTATGATCCTATAAGCACACCTTTCATAACACTCAGACACTAGTTGTGCTCCAAATGTCATTACTCAACACCACCCACACCGCAGCAGCTTCCATATTGTGACAGCCATGGATGAGACTGGAACACTGGTGGAAGCTAGACTTTGCTCTGGCCTGTTCCAAGAGACGGATACAAAAATACTGCATCCATCAAGAAATGGCAACAGGCATCTTTAAATATTATTGGGCTGTTATTACTTCAGTCACAAAAATATCTTTCGCGTGCAGCACATTCATTTTCTTAAACTTAGACGGCTCGATGTTTTTGCATGTAAATGAACCGGTTTCACAGTTTCATTTGATTGCATCTGATAGAGTTTCTTGATAAAATCACCATTTATATCCTGGGAATCATCAAACATAGATTTTTTAGTAAAGCATTTCTTACTTTTCAGAATGTGCCATTTGTCGAAAGCAAGAAGAGACATTTTACTATCAACATGATGACATATCATCAGTTTAATATGTTTTGAAGAAGACATTCTTCTTATCCTGCTAACATTTGTCTTATGATTGTCACTCACAATGCGCAACACGAAAAGACCGCAAACTTCGACTTCCTTTATTGTTTTGAGTGTTAAATTATGCAGCTCTGTAACTAAAAGCCTCTTAAAGAAGAAAAATGCTGCTGTAACCTTTATTTTGTAGTCTCAGCAGAAATTATAAAACAGAAAAAGTTATTAACTAGGGTCATTCGATTTCTACTTTCGCTGCGATGACGGTAATCTTGAGTAGTTTTTGTTCGCTCAACATGGAATGAAGCGTATTTCTGTTGAAAGAAGGTGTCGAGTCTACCAACAATCACAATCTCTCTGCTTCATTTGGCACTGACTTTCTGCTAAGAGGCGCTCCTTTACTAAGAGTGTTACCATTCCAGTCTCGCAGTTTATATCTTCTACGTAACGTGAAAGTGTGGATTTATTCGGCGTGGCAAACACGTCGTTTCGATGATCTTGAATTGAAATTCTGCGAGAATGCTTTCTTGAAATAACATTTAGCCATTTATGATGTTGTTGCTCGTTGAGAGGAAATTCATGAAACGAAATCCCACTTTCCACTCTGCTTTTCATCTTACATTAAGGCACACAACAGTAAACAATATTATGCACATAAACATTAAAACTGCTCACGACCAAATAAATAACCAAATAGGGTAAATTACAGGCTCGAATTACACCAGCACTCTTAGCAATGATCACTGAGCGTGTCTCATCAAGCAGACTAATGCTGCTTTTTAGCGCTCCATGCGCCTGAACTGGTAACTACGCCATGTTCGCTCGTTTACATGTGTGACCGGGCGAATGAGAAGGCGTATTAGCGCAGTCATAGTAGAGGGCGATGGTTTAAGAGACTTGCAAGACTTCATATGTATTTATATGAGTTCGTCAATACCTGCGGTGCAGCGAACATCGTTCCTCAGTTGAGGTGTATTTCAGTGTAGTATAGTTAGTAGGGAGTGAGTGTGTTAAATGTAGAAAGCAGTTGTAGGCGGTGGCACCAACCGTCCGGACATGGATTTGGAGGTCGACCACGAAGAAGAAATTCCCGCAAAGTATGAACAGGTAGCAGTGAACTCTAACGATGAAAGGCCTCCGGCTGACAAAAATCTCTCAAAAAGCGACAATAGCTCATCACCTACAGAATTGTATCCACGTACTCATAGGGGTCCTTATTTGATTAATGTTGAACCTGTGGGTAATAATAACACAGGCAATTTGCATCCTATGGCCTTAGGTCGACTTTTTTATGACAATAATATCAGTGGCATAAAAACTGTTAGTCGCATAGGTGCACGCCGGATTCAAATTGCATTTAAGTCTGGTCAACACGCCAATAGTTTTTTGCACCATCCAATCTTACCAGAAAAGAATCTAAAAGCCTACATCCCATCATCCAGTATTTATCGTATCGGAATTATTCGTGGTGTGGATAAAAATTTATCCAACGAAGACATAATGCAATTCATTGACTCTACCGAACCCATTAAACAAGTGCAGCGAATGAACAGAAGGATTAGTGTTGGTGATAAAATAGATTACGTGCCTACTGGTTCTGTGAAAGTAACCTTCCGATCTCAAAACCTACCGGATCATTTATCTATTTTTAATGTGCTCTAAGAGGTTGAAGTATTTATTTATAATCCTATTATATGTCAAAATTGTCAGCGATATGGGCACATTGCTAAAAATTGTAGGGCCAGCAATTCTCGTTGTGGGAGATGTTCTCTATCCCATTCAACACGGGAATGTCAGCAAACAATGTTAAAATGTCTACACTGCAATCTTAATCATTCAGTGGAATCACATTTATGAGAAGTTCATAACAAACAAGTTACTATTAAAAAAATTATGTGCATTCAAAATATATCTTTCGAAGAGGCACAAAATCAAGTACAGCCAAAGGCATATAACCCACTTTCAGTAACGCAGCAATTTCCCCCATTACACTCTTCCGAATCAAACCAAACAGTCGAGCTTCCTAAAAAAAGAAAATTTACGGAAGTTATCTATCGTGAACCTCGGATCACACCTCCCCCTGGTTATGATAGGGACGGTTACCTTCAAATACTAGGACCCACCAGAACAGAACATCGTTCATCTCCCATAACTAATACTACCCACGCGCCGAGTGGTTCAGGGATTCGGTCTACAGTGTCATCCTCTAATAATGAACCAGGAAGTAGTTTCCAGAAGGATAATTCATTATCCTTTAACCCAAGTAAACTACAATCGGCACTACGTGCTGAGTTTTTAATACTCATGGAATTATTAGGGGGTAACCCACAATTGAGTCACTTGGTTAAGAGTATAAATGACAAAGTCAATAGTCTCATCGAACATGGCAATTTCGATTCTCCAGTGGAATTGTAAAAGCATACTAGGTAAGAGACATGAGTTAGTTAAACTTATTAATGAATATCATCGCCATATAATATTAATTCAAGAATCCTGGTTGAAACCCATGTATACTTTTCGATTTGCGGGTTATAAAACGGAACAAATGGATGGTGGTGGATATGGAGGCGTACTAACGCTTATTGCCACTGGAATAACATATCAACGGTTGGAGGTTGCCCATCATATAACAGGCACCTTTTTTGTAGGAGTGAAAATTAATGAACTGTTCATTGTGAATCTTTATTGACCCCCTCGTATACAGGGTACAGCTACACAGTGGTATAATTTTCTCTCTCAGTTTACTCCTTATCCTCATTTTATAATTGTCGGAGATATTAATGCCCATCACACCGCATGGGGATCTCAGCACATTTCTGCTAAGGGTAGGAAAATTCTTAATGTAACGCAGACCCTAGACCTACTAATATTAAATGATGGATCTCCTACACGACTCACAGTACCGGGGCAAGCTAAAAGCGCTGTCGATCTTTCTATTTGTAGTATCTCATTGGGTCACCGTAGTTTTTGGCAAACAATTAAAGATACCCATCTCAGTGACCATTTTCCCATATTTCTTTCACTTAGTGGGAATATTGGCACTATAAATTTTGATTCTTCTACAAATAACCAACACCGGCTCGACAGGTCACTCCATGATTTTGATTTTGATATGTTTCATAGCTATTTACATGCCAAGCTCAAACTCAGTTCTTCCCCTATCATGCAATATTCATCTTTTCTTACTGCAATTACCGAATATCTCAATATGTATCATCCTATTCACCCCAAAACATTCACGTCCAAGCCTGAACAAATTGTAATAAGATGGTGGGATAAACAATGTGATGCAATGGTCAAACGCCGCAAAATTCTTTTTCGACAACTTCGAACTAACTTCACATATTATCACTATATCCTTTACCAGAAGTATACTGCACTTATGAAACGCACGTTTAATCATAAACGAAAGGAATCCTGGAAAAAAATCATCTCTACTATTCATAGAAATACTAATCCACAAATAATTTGGTCTGCTATTCGATCCCTAGGTCGCATTCAACGACGACACAATACTGTTACCATTCATCCTGATAATCTACAGACATTTTATAATGAACTAACTCCAGATTTCGTGATACCCCAATTTCCGCTGTCTTCGTCCGTACATAATGTTCAATTTCACACACATATGCAACCCATTGACCTAATAGAATTCCTCACCGCTGTTGAAGGTAAGATTTCCACTTCCCCGGGTCCGGATTGCATTACTTACAAAATGATACAACATCGTCCACACAGAGCTCAAAAAGTTTTAATCACATACTTCAATTCGGTTTTAACGTCCGCCACAACTCCACAGGATTGGAACCAATTTCTCCTTGTGCCATTATAAAAACCACCAACTGAAGGACATGTATATCCACGGTACCGAGGCATAACCTTGGGATCCTATATTAGGAAGGTTTTTCTACGTATACTGCTCAGTCGCCTACTATGGTGCTTGGAATATTATAATTTATTGCCAAAATACCAATTTGCTTTTATCAAGGGAAGAAGTACTTCTGACGCTATAAACATTTTCTTAACGGATCTTACTTTAGCTAGATTTCGAAAACAAGATACTCTTGCCATTCTCATAGACATCAAACAGGCATATGATAATGTTAATGTTCATGTATTACTCCAAAAATTAACGGATATGCAATTTCCTCCCAATTTTATCACTATCATAGGGCAACTTTTATACTATCGATGCCTACACGTTAAATCATCATGGCAGCCTCCTAACATTCGTTATAGTTCCAAGGGCTTACCCCAAGGTGACGTACTAAGTGGTATATTATTTGCATTATACCAAGACCGACTACAATATATCAGACCTTAATGTTACTATCGATTGGGAGGAAAATGGCGACTTCGTGGGCGAGCTTTTGAGACATGTTGTTGGTTCATATCTGTGTTTACATTCTGTTAAAGAGTGTTATTTTTTTATCGAGTTATTGAAGTATAAAGTATATGTTTGGTAAAATAGTAATCTATAACGGTTTATCAGTATGGTGTTTTGTTAGAAGTTTATTTGATGGTATTTTTAATGTATAATAGTGTTTTTATTGCCGTGCTGTAACATAGCACAAAATGGGTCGTTCCTGATGCGTTCGTGGTTGTAGATCTAATTATACCGTTGCTGAAGCTTTTAAATTCCCTGAAGATAGATCTCTACAGGAGAAATGGATAAGGAATATTCACCGGGAACATTTGGAAGTCAAAGACCAAACTATCGTAGGCTATGTGTGTAGCCAAAATTTGTGGTTAGGGAAGATCTCTTTTCAACCGATAATGGTGAGACTATTCGTTTTTGTTTTCTTATTCAGTCGGAGTAATTTCATGTAAGTTGAAGATAAGTATTAGTTTCTATGTAGAATATAAGTGTGTGAGTGTTTTTATATGGGTCAGTGGTCAATAAGATCTGTAATTATACGCAGTCATGTGAGAATATGTTTGTTTTGATCGTGTTGTGAACCGGATTTAAATCGAACTATGGCAATGCCTCTCATACATCTATTCTTAAGTTCGATAAGGAATGAAACATTAAGAGAAAAGTGGATCAGGAACATACATCGTGAATATTTCTACAAAACAGTAGTGTGCATATGTCATCTGACAGTAAGTCTGAGATTAGGGAAAACTATTTTTCTAATTCTAAATGGTGGACCTATTCGTAAACTTCTACAAAAAAAAAAATCATTTAGATAGTGATAATTGATATGGTGTCTATGTGCTTCAAAGTGTCGTGTGATTTAGATGCAATTCTATTTTGAAAGAATCTGTGCTTGCCTGCGGGAACATTTGGCTAGATCTTGGTGTATAACAAAACTTATACTGTGACAGATGGAGCAATCTGTACACTGTTACACAGAAGAAATAGTGACTTGCAGGGATGGTGGTGGTGGTGATTATTGTTTTAAGAGGAAGTACAACTAGGCAACCATCCTCTATATAACACTAATCACAGAGAAAGAATGGAAGGGGTCCGACACTTCGAAAAATGAAGGTATCGGCCGAATGAAGACAAGGGGGCACGAAGGGCATGAAAACGAAAGACTCCCTAGGAATCCATACGTAATACCGTTGGGGTCTGAAAAGAACAAGTGTTGACCAAGGGAGGTCGGATAGGATAGATGAAGGTGAGGAGCCTGGCACAAGTGGAAGCAATGCCAGGACTCAGCTGAGGTCCCCGTGGTCACCAACCCACGCTCCAACGTTCAGAGCCCCTGGGGCCCCTTTTAGTCGCCTCTTACAACAGGCAGGGGATACCGTGGGTGTTATTCTACCGCCCCCACCCACAGTGGGGACTTGCAGGGATTAGCTTTGTTTGTAACTCAGGGGTTTTATTGTACCAATACCTTCCGATTCATGCTGTGGATATCTGCTATCAAGCAGTCTACACCAAATTGTAGCTCGTCCATGTAGGTTAAAGACATCATTGTTTAGAGTCAATAGAGTTGTTTTACACATGTTCTTCAATGGTGAAAATCCTATTATATCTTTAGTGTTTGAACGCTTCATTTCTAAGTTTATCATCATGGTTGGAAGTGCTACTATATCATATGTCAACATACGATTTATGAGTTTCCAGTAAGGACGGCTTAACATCACCGGGGCTGTTCATTGAGCTGGCGTAATCATTTCGGGTGTACTTCATTTTCATCGAGTGCTGAACATTAGAAATTGTCCACCACTTCGAAACTAAGGCAACACGTTATGTTTCATAGTTCTTATGAGAGTGAATAAATTGAGGAATTTCGAACCGTAAATTATTTTTAAACATTCCAAATGATGTTATAATCATTTTAACAGTTTTATAATGTATTTCCATCTATCCAGCGAAGTGTAATCTAAGAGAAAACGTTATTTGACTAAGTGAAGTTTCGAAATAATCAGCTTGTTGTTCTCTTTTGCTGTGGGGTTGTCCATCTATTCTAGCACAATATGTGTGATTCTAGACGTTTATATGTGATGAGTACTTGTTCGCGAGGCGTTTTCATCGGCGCAACAGTGATTTTCCCTATGATGTTACATTTATCATGTTAAATTACCTGCCACCGTTTGCAAAATATGTACGTGATCATTTCTTAATTTCTGGCTGATTGAACCGGATATTGTGTAGCTCTTTCAGTGGTATCAACACATTAATTTAATGTGACGCCGGGCTGAGTGGCTCAGACGGTTGAAGCTCTGGCCTTCTGACCCCAACTTGGCGGGTTTGATTCCGGCTCAGTTCGGTAGTATTTGAAGGTGCTCAAATACGTCAGCCTCGTGTTGGTAAATTTACTGGTAGTAAAACAACTTCCGCGGTACTAAATTCCGACATCTCCGAAAATCGTGAGTTGGTTTATCGTCGAAATGAAGTTATTGCGTGCTACCCTAACCTTTATCAGTCGGAAGCTACTGTGCCCACGACGTCCACCATCTTGGTTTTGATATTACGGTCTGATATATTGTAGTCGGTCTTGATTATACCTCAAGGATCTAGAAACACTCATTACTCGTGATGCTCGCATAATTACGTACGCGGATGATGTCCTAATATACGTTACTAAAAGTACAGTATTGGGAGCCAGACAAACCATCTCACAAGTACTAGACAACGCAAATAATTGGTTCAATGACCATGGATTCGAAGTTTCGCAGAATAAGTGTGGTGCCATGGTATTCACCAATAAACGAAGTTATGATCTATCACCAATACAAAGTAGTACATTAATCATTCCGATTCGTACGACCTATAAATATTTAGGTATTATCCGCACACTTTATCTTGACGCATTTGTGTACGGGGGTGAGGAGTAAGGAGGGAGCTGTCCCGGTATCGATAGTGCTGTCTGGTGCTGCCAACTGAATGAAAATGAAATCTGAATTGAATCGAGAATATGATCGATCGATATGAAATTTCTAAACCGTTATCATCTTAAGCCAACAACTATGTCACATACACATTATATAACATTATAAAACATTTCCCGATGCGAATCTTGTTCCTAGCATGAATTCTTTACTTTGGCTTTGTTGTGTAAACAACAACAGTACTAGTATGTAAAGTGTACGCCAGATGTCGCACAAAGATGCTTAAGCGATTCATAGTTTGTGTTTCAAAGGTTGCCAGTACGAATCTCGAAGATTGCCGAGGTCGACCGATTCAGCACTAGGGTGTAAATGCACCAAGATAAAGTGTGCGGATAATATATATTTAGATAATAAGTTAACCTGGAAATATCATTTTGATTCCCTGCACTATAAACCAAATAACTTTTCAAATATTCTCATAGCTATCGTAAGGAGGAACTGGGGGGCGGACCCAGTCATGGCGTTGACTAGGGATGGGTCCAGTCAGTTCATTTGCTTGAACTAGTTCATTCGATACCGTTCATCTCTTTGAGTCGTTCGAATGAACTAGTTCAAATGAACGAGGTAGTTCATAAGCAGTTGAGAAATGTGCTGTCACGTGACCATTAGCATGGCACGCCATTGGCCATTTTTTAACGAGCTTATTTTGTCGTTCAAATGAACGAGGTAGTTCATTTGTGCTCTCGCCGCATTTCCTTCAAATCAACGAGCTAGCTCGTTGGTTCAAATAAACGAAGTCGTTCAAACGAACGAAGTCGTTCAAATGAACGAGGTAGTTCATTTGTGCTGTCTTCATGGCAACGCTCTCGTGGCACGTCGTTCAAGTGAACGAGGTAGTTTATTATGAGCTCTCTTGGCAACAGCACAAGCGGCGTGAGGAGAGGTAGTTTACCGTACCGCACGCGAGCTAGTACGTAAATTTTACAACAGATGGTACTTGCATACGTCTTCGTCTTCCTTTAATTGAATGGCAAACCATACAGCCTTGACCCCACCCCACCTCCTACGTTGTTTAAAGCTCGGTGGTTTTAAGGGGCGTATGAATCAGCTGTTTGAGAGAGAAGAAGCTACTGTATTTACTGCCTTTATACACGGGAAAACATTACACTAAGGTGATAATTGTCCTTTTTATCTGTTAAAGAGCTGGGAGGACGAACCGTATGAAACGTCCTGTTATTAAAGGATGTTCCTGAATAGCTAACTAATAAAATGTCAGATGTAAGTCCTTTAAGGCGTTTGCTGTGTAAAACTAGAGTTTCGTCTTAGGCCTGACATTACACTCATCAGAGTGGACTGTGTCAGGCCCTATCCACTGACGATGATAGGGTGTATGCACGTGAATTTATCAGAAGCCCATTAACTTTTGATATGCTTTATTGGTATGAAAAATCTAATTCCCTCATCGATAAACATTCCCCATTAATATTACAACATATTACAGTGAGTTGTGACTGACATTATGATCTTGAAATGCGGTCAGCTGATTCTTAACCCAGACGTAATTAATAGTTTCGTTGTCAGGGAAGAAATGTAGGAGATACACAATTTCAATTTGTCTTCATCACACCATTGTTAAAGCGTAGTTCTTTGCTCTATTCACTTGATCATAAGAATGTATGGTAATTTCGAAGGAATATGATAGAAAAATATTTTGTATGCGACAAAGTGACAATAAATACGTACATAGGTTAATGGGAATGCAAAACTCCCTCTGTAGATCAGTAGTCTACTTCCGATCCGCAAGATTGTGGGGTTCAAACCAGGCAGAAGTACTCCGATGTTTGAAGGGTGGAAAGAAATCCGTTCGAAACTATATCGTGCGATATCGGCATGTAAAAGATCTCTGGTAACACATATGGTGTTTACCTTCAGTCAGTCAGATCACCCTCCTGGTGAAATAAAGCAGAACGTCAAATCAAAATGCCTGTACATGGTAGCTGAAGCGTACTTAAAATAATAATAATAAT
Source organism: Anabrus simplex (assembly GCF_040414725.1). Taxonomy (NCBI): domain Eukaryota; kingdom Metazoa; phylum Arthropoda; class Insecta; order Orthoptera; family Tettigoniidae; genus Anabrus; species Anabrus simplex. The sequence goes on along the minus strand of NC_090268.1, from coordinate 133,040,817 downwards.
AAATTTATTTATTTATCTGTTTACCCTCCAGGGTTGGTTTTCCCCTCGGACTCAGCGAGGGATCCCACCTCTACCGCCTCAGGGCAGAGTTCCGGAGCTTGAGACTTTTGGTCGGGGGGTACAACTGGGGAGGAGGACTAGACCTCGCCTAGGCGGCTTCACCTGTTATGCTGAACAGGGACTTAGTAGGTGGGGTCAAAAGGGATAGACAAGGAGGAGGGAAGGAAGCGGCCGTGGCCTTAAGTTAGATACCATCCCGGCATTTCCCTGGAGGAGAAGTGCGGAGACCACGGAAAACCACTTCGAGGATAGCTGAGGTGGGAATCGAACTCACCTCTACTCAGCTGACCTCCCGAGGCTGAGTGGACCCCGTTCCAGCCCTCGTACCACTCTTCAAATTTCGTGGCAGAGCAGGGAATCGAATCCGGGCCTCCGGGGATGGCAGCTAATCACGTTAAGCACCACACCACAGAGGTGGACATGATTATTATTATTATTATTATTATTATTATTATTATTATTATTATTATTATTATTATTATTATTATATTTTTGCTAGTTGCTTTACGTCGCACCGACACAGATAGGTCTTATGGCGACGATGGGACAGGAAAGGACTAGGAGTAGGAAGGAAGCGGTCGTTGCCTTAATTAAGCTACAGCCCCAGCATTTGCCTGGTGTGAAAATGGGAAACCACGGAAAACCATCTTCAGGGCTACCGACAGTGGGGTTCGAACCTACTATCTCCCGAATACTGGATACTGGCCACACTTAAGCGAATGCAGCTATCGAGCTCGGTATTATTATTATTATTATTATTATACAGCAATTGAATGAGTGCACTTGTTACACACATGACCACTTCCTTTCAAAATTTAAAATTTGGGCTTGGAGCTGCAAAAACGGTTGTAGGGTGATAGTAATTACATTTTTATACAGGGACACTGAACCATTTTTAAAGCCCGAAACTGAAATATTGATAGGCCTATTTGAAGGGAAATAGCCAAATTTTCACTCCTGATTCACCTTAGCGTAGTTTACGGTATTATTTGCTTAAGATGTATTTGTTTAGAGAAAATATTCTTAAGGCGTATTTTTTATGTGGTTTATGATGGTGGAAATGATGAAAACTTTCGCGTATTCTGTGTCAATCGCATCTTAAGATAACCTATGTGTACTGATGTCTTGTATCTGTTACCATGTGCTAGCATGGTTTTGCTACTCCGCTCCAAATGCGTGTGATTTCGTTGTTGACATTATTTATTTTGTGTGTAGACAGAGTATTTATTTACCGGTGCCCGTGTATTATTCCCCACAACTGTCGTGTATGATAGAACGCTTACGTAAGTGCCAGACGGTGAACACGGTTTTTTTTTCGTAATGGAATTCTGAGGAACCTCGAATTCGGTATTGTTCGTTAATATTATGTGGGGTATCGTTGTTATAAGAGGTAAACCAGCGACATTATCACCCCATCGTGTGTTTCGTGGACCTATCTTGCATAGGACCGGACTCGAACCAACATGCGCTCAGTTACAAAGCTAGGCGAATAGTACGACATTCTGTGAACTTGGTACTTCATCGTCTTGCGGAGCGCTTAGCACGAGCAGAAACCAGCTGCCCAGTGCCCAGCGGCGCCGCCAGCCTGCCTAGGTGGAGAAAAGTCATCTACGAGAGAAACAGGTAAACTTTCTAATTTTTTATAACTCTTCTCCCTGCTCCATCACCAGTTGAGAAATGCGCTGTCATGGTGATCATTAACACGGCACGCCATTGGCCATTTTCGTGCGTGCTTATTTTGTCGTTCAAATGAACGAGGTAGTTCATTTGTGCTCTCGCGGCATTTCGTTCAAATGAACGAGGTAGTTCATTTGTGCTGTCTTCATACAAGCAGCCCTCGCGGCATTTCGTTCAAATGAACGAAGTCGTTCAAATGAACTAGGTAAAGCTGTCTTAGCAACAGCACCAGCGGCGCAAGAGAGATAGTATTCCGTGCTTGACGTGAGCTAGTACGTAAGATTTACAATAGATGGTGCTTGCTTACGTCTTCGTCCTCCTTTAATATGCTGTCTGCTCGCGTGAACGACTCGTTTAAAATATTTGAACGAACTCGAACTAGTTCAAATAAACGAGTCGTTCAAATGAACTAGTTAGTTCATGAACGACCCAACTCTAGCGTTGACAATCTACAAGAATACCATACGATCAAGGTTAGATTACGGATGCTTCTTTTTTAACATGGCATCTGCCACCCTTGTCCATAAATTAGACGTTATTCAATACAAAGCGATACGACTATGCATTGGTGCATTGAAATCAACCCCCACTAATGCGTTGCTGGTTGAAACTGGAGAAATGCCGTTGTTCGTACGGAGAAAGTTTCTAGCAAACAAGTTCTTACTAAGAAAAATCTCGCTTACCTCCTATTTGTTATTTCCTAAATTACAACTTCTCTCGGAATATTTTCAAAAATACCCTAATACTAAATTAAAACCGCCTGACCTCTTAACAGCCTTTGAAAACATTAGAGATTATAACAATCAAGTCATTAAATGTCCCTCTCTACCTCATTATTCCTTCCCATACTCTGTATCATTGTATAAACCACAACTTATTATATCCCAATTCGGTTTAAATACCAAACAAAACATACAATCTTTTCATATTATTTCTTTTCCATTCCCAGTATGCCTATCTCCTCATCAGGATACATTAAGTATTTACACGGATGGTTCTCGAAATGACCAAGGTGTCGGAGCAGCCTACTATATACCTTCATCTAAAACCTCCGGTAAATTCACACTACCAAAACATGCTTCTATCTTCACTGCTGAAGCATTCGCCATTCGGCAGGCCCTATTAATGTCAAACGTCATGCTATACCAAAAGCCATCATATTTTCTGATTCACAGAGTGCTCTAAAATGCATACAATCAACTCAAAGTCCAAGTTCGTGGTATGTCCTCAGTATTAAAAAACTATTATTTAACCTAGACCAAAACCATCAGGATATAACGTTGGTCTGGATTCCAGGCCATTCTAATATTAATGGCAATCTTAAAGCTGATTTACTTGCCAAAGACGCTGCTTTAGGAAATGGGTTCAACTGTAACATCGCTATTCCCGCTACCGATATTCAACCTCTCATAAAACATGCACTTTGTCAGGAATGGTAGGACGATTGGAAAGGATCTGCGACTTTAAAGGGTGGTTTTTATTTTAATGTGCAACCTTCTATCTGTTTATGGTCATGGTTTGCTAAAGGGAAATACACACGTCGGCATGTTACCATTATCATTCGCCTTCGTTTTAACCATGCACTCACACCAGCCTATAAATTTCGATTTCAGTTAAATGGCTCACCGCTATGTAATTGTGGTAACGTTATCGGGGATGCTAATCACATTATTCTACAATGTAAAACATTTAACTCACAACTAAACATTCTCTTTCAACGATTATTAGAACAAAAGGTTGCCTTTCCCACATGTGTCTCTTGACTAGTATTAGAGATGGGCACTATCGACTGATAACTATCGAACTAGTCGATAGTTTAAACTATCGTAATAGTCGACTACTTTAAAAAACAATTCGACTGAATTCAGTCGCATTCCCGCCACGGATCTCTCCACGTTTCACTGTCCAGTCAGCACAAAACAAGTCGACTGAATTCAGTCGCACTCAAGCTACAGCAACATGGAAGCGAATGGAACTATCGGTTTATGGTCACTTCGGATATGTAATATATAATTATGTTAACTTCATATGTACGTACCTACTATATATGGCGATTTTCTCTTGTCGTTTATATGCTCTTTATTTCGTTGCATGTTTGTTTATGTTAATCACGTTAAGCCCTATTCATACATAAGGCATAACTATAATAATAATAATAATAATAATAATAATAATAATAATAATAATAATAATAATAATAATAATAATAATAATAATAATAATAATCTGAATAACTATAATAATCTAGAAAATACGGTAGTATTGTGTTTGGCTGTTCTCATATACAGTATATCTTGATTGTGTACTACAGCAACGCGTTTTACATATTATTATTGTTAGCATTGTTCGGGAATAGAGCCTCATTGTCGTCTCTCTACGTTTCACTGTCCATTTAGCACCAAGAAAGGCCATTCGTATGATGTTGGTTCGTATTAAGGGCATCTCTCTATCTATTAGCCCCGTGTACGAACGAGTGCGTAAATCGGATTTTAATGGGTGTCTATACAAGTGATATCTAATTATTGGTAAATTATGTTAAAATGAGTCGAATTCGTAAAAGTACGACTCTCCACTTTTGATACGGAGATTTTCGACTGGAAACATTCGAATGTTTTTCATGGACTGACTACTTGCGTTATATGAATACTTTCATTCGACTGTTCAGTCTTCTCGACGGGAAGTAATGAATACTTTTGTTCGACTGAAAACATTCGACTATTTAGTCGATAGTTCGAAGGGATTATCGCCCGACTAGTCGATAGCGATTTTCAGTCGATAGTGCCCATCTCTAACTAGTATCCTATCTCACACCGGAAATTGTGCCACGGGCGACTCTAGCTCTAGCTAGCTCGTTACCGGCCTTGACAATCGGGTCCACGCACTGTAATCGGAGTAGTTACACAGCTCGACACGTGGCGCTGGCGGCCGACCTATTCGCGGTAGAAATGCATACTTCTTTATGGAAAATATACTGACTTTGATTGCCGATTTATCATAATTTAGAGTTATGGAGAATGTTACATAGGTTAATACTGTTAAAATGATTAATCCTAAAGGTTACTTTCGTTGATATTTACCAAAATGATGTGAAATGAAACTGCGGGGAGATGACTTAGTCCAGCTGACTTTCATATATTGACTCTGATTGCCGATGTATCTTAATTTAGAGAATAAAATAGTATGTTGCATTGACTAATATTGTTAAAATGATTATTACTAAAGGCTACTTTCATTGATATGTGCCAAAATAGCGTCGTGAAATGAAACTGCGGAGGATGGAGTAGTCCAACTGACGTTCCGTTCCTTAATTGTGAGGAATAATAGTAATCGTTTTTATTATCATAGCGTTTAGATACATAGCAGAACTTACCACAATACTTTTTTCTTCTGATGTTAATATTGAGATTAAGAATCATAGTTCAATTAGAGTTTTAAAATTCTTCAAGCGCTTCTCTCAGGAAGAGGGCTGGACAAAACAAAAGTCTTACTTTTTCCATATTCGTTGTATGCATAACATTAATATTTTGACTCAAACATGTTTAAATTTTCATTTCATTATATACCGGTATAGTTTCAGATTACCGGTACATTTCATACATATCTTTCACTAGAATATTAAACACCGGGCAAGTTGGCCGTGCTAAATTCAGACAATAAATTTTACTTGAAATGCAGTAGGGTGGAACAAGTTGGCCGCGCAGCGTGCAGCTGTGAGCTTGCATCCGGGAGATAGTGGGTTCGAACCCCACTGCTGGCAGCCCTGGAGATGGTTTTCCGTGGTTTCCCATGTTCGCATCAGTCTGTACCTTAATTAAGGCCACGGCCGGTTCCTTCCCACTGCTAGCCCTTTCCTCTTCCACCGGCATCATAAGACCAATCTGTGTCGGTGCGATGTAAAACAAATAGCGAAAAAAAGAATAATTTAAATAAAAATTCCGCGAGAGAAGAGTATTTTGAGTAATTAAATTGTAAACTGTTCTCTGCTCGATTATGATGATGAAAAAAAATGAAATGTCGTATGGCTTTTAGTGCCGGGATATCCCAGGACGGGTTCGGCTCGCCAGGTGCAGGTCTTTCTACTTGACTCCCGTAGGTGACCTGCGCGTCGTGATGAGGATGAATGATGATGAAGACAACACATACACCCAGCCCCCGTGCCATTGGAATTAACCAATTAAGGTTAAAATGCCCGACTCGGCCGGGAATCGAACCCGGGACCCTCTGAACCAAAGGCCAGTACGCTTACTGTTCAGCCAACGAGTCGGACGATTATGATGATGATGCTTGTTGTCTAAAGGGGCCTAACATCTAGGTCATCGGCCCCATTGTTCAGGTTACAACACTTCATACGTTGGCCTTACCGTCATAGCAGTAGTGATTCTTACTTGTCAATGTTTAAATGTTAAAGTTCAGATTATCTTGGATATTGTACCAGGAAGGCCTAGGTCCTGGTCCATATTAATTGAAAGAAATGTTATTTCCAGTATTAAAGATCCGACCGACGTACGAACATCCATGTAAAGAATGTTCCAGTATGTGCCAGACCCTACGAGTACGCTAGGCGGAGTCAAGTGACGTCACCTGTCGCTCGAAGCTCACCTCCCCTAGAGATATTTCTCGAAAGAATTTTTCTTTTAACAGCTTTTTAACACCTTAACCAATTTCAACGGGACAAACGCTGAATTATAGCAAACATCATAAAAGTTAATCCCTGTAAATTTCAAATTAATTCATCAAACGGTTGTTGAGTTATAACAATTTAAAGTCTCAACGAAATTACGTAATTACGGTCACATGGCCGAGAGAGAGCTGCCACCCCTCCCTGCGCTGGTATCTATATATGTCAAGGCCAGATAGCCCGCAAACCAGTACAGTGCAGTACAGTACAGTACCGTACAAGGACAAGCAGACAACTGTGTGAGTGAGATAGTGAAGAGACCGGCCCGCGTACAGTATGTTCGCGCAGTCACGGTAGAAGTACTTTCGTCGTATCTCCAGAACGCGAAATTCTATCGCCGATAAAGGACGTCGCACTGCAGTTAGTATGTCGCGTCGCGATTACAATATAATCCTAAAAAGACACTTAAGACTGTAACACGAGTGAACTTATTGGAGTACAAATATTAACTATTTCATTACGTGTGGACTTAGGCAACGTCAAGTAACATTAAACTTCTACAGAGCCTAATACTTAAGAATCACCAGAACTTATTTTTTTTCTCTCGAGTATTGCATTATATTTCTTTATTCACGTCACATCAATATTTTGAATGAAAAAGTAAGAACTTTTCTGAGTTAATATAACAGGATTAGCAGAAAATCTAACTTAATGACTGTGTTCACAGACTGTGCTTATCGACTTGCTTTCTTTTTTTTTTCTTCAAGTGTGAACTGTGTGATTAAGAACGTTTCAATAACGACTGTAAACTGTATTTAGTACAGAAAGTACTGTGATTCTTCATACGCCATAAATAGTGTTCAACAGTGTAAGTGATAACCAGTCGCACTAAATGAATTTTCGTGTGCGAAACTCAACAGTTCCAGCTGTCATCACCTCATCGGGAACGTCAACATCGCCGATCCTGATTCTACGTGGAACATTCCAGATGTCCATCTTTCGACATTTGGTAACAACAGTTCTTGTCATAAGTGAGTAACAAACTGACTAAACTTTTTCATTTATTTTGAACAGTGAAACTTCAGTGTCGCGTGTGAACAATTTCCATAATTTCTCAAAAGTGATAAATTTAATTTCAATTTCATTTCTCGTAGAAAGACTGTAGGATTTCAAGTGTGCTGTATAACGAGATTGACGAACTGAGAACTGAAAACTATTAATAATTTCTCATATCCATTTACCATTATAAAAGTGTGCTTAGGTTTAAAAAGACTTTAGGTGGAAATTCACACATATGAAAGACTTTGAAACCAATGATATTTATGCCATTTTTTTTCAAGAAGATTATTTTCAACATTTAATTTCAATATAAATTTTGAGTCAACAATCATACCGCAGGGTGAGAAATTAATAAATTGTTTTAAAAACAATTATTTACCATCTATTATTCGCTCTGCGAGACTATCCTTCTCTGTATCGGCTCCAAAACCCAGTTCCACTCCCTGAGGTCCTACTCATGCCCTTTGCCCACAACTTTTCCTGGTACAATATAAATGTGTTGTGTTGGTGTCATATGGCAAATACGACACCGCCTAAAGGATTATTCTATGAAAGAAAATTCATGGGTAAAAATACCTTATTAGCGTGATTAGCTGCCACTCCCGGAGGCCCGGTTTCGATTCCTGGTCCTGGCACGAAATTTCAAAATTGGTACGAATGCTGGAACGGGGTCCACTCTCAGCCTTGGGAGGTCAACTGTGTAGAGGAGGTATCGATTCCCACCTCAGACAACCTCGAAGTGATTTTCCATAGTTTCTCACTTCTCATCCAAGCAAATGCCAGGATGGTAACTATCTTAAAGCCACGGCTGCTTCCTCCCCTCTTCCTGGTCTATGCCTTCCAATCTTCCCATCCCCAACACAAGGCCCCTGTTCGGCATAGAAGTTGCGGCTGCCTGGGGGGCACTGGTCATCTTTCCCAGTTGTATCCCCGACCCGCAGTCTCACGCTCCAGGACACTACCCTTGAGGTGGTAGAGGTGGGATCCATCACTGAGTCCGAGAGAAAAGCCAACCCTGGAGGGGTAAAGAAAGAAAGAAAGAAAGAAAGGAAGAAGGTAAATACCCGAAATAGGAACGGAAAATCTAAGATGAGAGTGCTACCTGCTTTTAGCCACTCCGTACTTTTGTCCTGGTCTACAGAGAATTCATGAAATGATAGTGTCCCTTTGCTCTTTTTTTCCTTTTCGGAATACAAAAAAGGCACACAGCAATATATATTCGAATATTTCCTAACACAGTTAAAGAAAAGCAAATCAGCACATCATTAAAATCGAATTAGCGCATAAATTAAAATCCTTGTTCAGGACGAAGTTACAGCGAGAAATCACTTTGTTCTTTTTCCATAAAATTTCTGCTCGAAATATGAAAAGGTACACAAGAATGTCACAATTTCTAAGATTTGTAAACACAATTTAAAAAATATAATCACCACACTACACAATAAAAAAATAAACTCACTAGCGCATAACTATCAGTTCTCAATATAAAGCCAACAAGCACCTCATTGCGAACACATTGCCAACATTTACGACAGCAAAACCATATAAATAAAACTGGAAATGGCGCAATTTGCGGTATACAGCTTCCTGTCAATGGGTAGTAGGCCAGCGCTCCAGCGGCATTACGGTGAAACTTTCCAATTACAGCTTTATGCTGGGCTTCACAAGCGATTGTCAAGGCCAAAGACTTTAATATTACTTATCTAGACTCACAGAGCGCGCTGATGCTATGCGGAATATTGAACACTTTCGCGCATCGCCATGTTGCGGGCGCTTCATCTTCGAATGCATGGTTAGCACATGGTAATGTTTACGGTCTCTTGCATGTTTTCGATTTGAATCATGTCTGTTAGTGGATCTGTTGTAGTATTATGTGACGGAGTGATACTATATTGTCAAATATCTTCAAGGAATGTGAGAGCTTGTACGACGCGCTAGTTACATTTTCGGCAATATTGAAGGGAAGTAAGTTAGGCCTTACGCGTGGAATGGAAAGGTACCGTATTCACCAGGGTGAATTCGTGTGCAACCTTTATTTGTACAGATCGCTATCAGATTGGATCTGGTATTTCTTTTCACATGTGAGTAGAAATTGAACTGTTAAAAAATGACTTTCAAAGACCATATCAAAAACTAAACAGGTTACAAGATGGTTGATTCAGACAAAGTATGGACATTAAATTTAGAATTTTTAGGCTTCTTTTTCCTCTTTGCCTCTTTCCAATTCATCGGGGATAATTTTTTAGAACTAAACAGCTGTTCTGAAAAAGCATACATATTTTTCGTACAGACTGTGTACCGGTATTACAAATTTGATAAACTTGGGCCTAGAATCCGTAAGATATGACTGATAAAGCTTGATGAAACCCTCTTAATATTAGTGTAAGGTATTGCTTCAAATTATTATCAATTATCTGAAAAATGATTTATTGGTATCATAACTTATCTCTTAGGTTCTCCTAAATCCAAATCACACGGAAATGATCATTTAAGTTCTACTCATACCATTACGTTATACCATATATAAACCAAACCAAACGAAAGGCCATGGCCTACCAAGCGAGAGCTGCTCATCCTGAAGGCCTGCAGATTGCGAGGTGTCATGTGGTCAGCACGACGAATCCTCTCGGCCGTTATTCTTGGCTTTCTAGACCGGGGCCGCTATCTCACCCGCAGATAGCTCCACAGTTGTAATCACGTAGGCTCAGTGGACCTCGAACTAGCCCTAAGATCCAGGTAAAATCCCCTAACCTGGGCGGGGACTGAACCCGGGGCCTCCGGGTAAGTAGTAGGCACGCTATCCCTACACCGCGGAGCCGGTATTTCATACTCAGAAAATGATAAATGTATCTGATATTTTAGAAAGATTTTCGCGGTTATGTGCTTTTTAAACAAACTGTTCAGAGACTTGTGTAAAATTTGCTGTAATGACTTATCAGAGAGGAATGATAAGCTATGTACCGTTCATAGAAATATTTTATTTCACAGGTTTTGTTGATACTGAAGATTATTGTTATCGGTACAGGAGTTTGTAAATATTTAACTAATGTGTTCTCCAGTCTGCTGAGAGACGGGCAATTTTTCTCTCGCGATATGTAATCGTACTTAAGTTGTAAACCGCTGTCATTTGAACATGTATTCGTATTTTCAATAAAGCTATATATAGCCTAAGTTTCAATTACATGTATCTGTTCCGAATGTTCAAACATATCAGTTACAAACATGACCCTTGTATTAAAATGAGCGACATGATTATGTTTAAGTACCGCTAGGCCTATATACTAGTTTTTTCTGTTTTCGGGGACTGAATTTCAAATGGGATGTATGTATATTTATTTTTGTTAGTAGTGTTCTTTTCAGTCTTCTTATTCAGTCTGCTAAAGGTTTTCTTATTTTTAAATTTTATTTTATTTTATTTTATGTGCGCCACCTATACGCTACCCAAAGGATTTGTGTAGATTGTTCAGTACAATGCAAAATGTGCTCAGTTTTTGTGCACAAGTTTTTTTAATTTTACCACAGTCTTGATATTATGTATATATATTGCGTGTGTACATGGTAGTCTGTGTAGGCTGTCATTAATTTACCAGGGCACGTGTTTTCATATGTGCGAAATGTAAGTTAATGCATGAATTCCATACTACGGTCTCCTCGGCGAGCTGTGGAGTGCTCGTAACATGGCGGTACGCGCATGGACATATCTTCCCCAGTCACACGCTTCTGCGCAGCCAGCGGTGTGGGGCCTTGGTCAAGGCCGGTATAAGGAGCTCAGCGAGGGATCCAGTCGGCCGTGATTGTGCTGACTGCTGGCCATCAAGGACTACTTAAATCAATGTAACATTTGTCTTTGAATACTCTCACACAATTTAAATTACTCTATGTGATGTATCTAGTTCTTCGTAATTTCAACATACATTCTTCTGATAATAATAACCAATCGTTCTATACGCATACATGTAACATTCATATAATAAAAAAAATAGAGACTATAGTATTCAAGCGAGTGTACATTTGCTGACTGGGTAAATATCGTGTGTGCAGCGCCCAACAACACAAAATAAGTAAAAGAAGAAGAAGTATTTATATGCCCATATGCTGCAATTAAACTTTCATAGGAACTAGAAGGAGGAGTAGAAGAAGAATAAAGTAACAAATAACACCAGTCAGACATCTTGGATTCACTGCCTTGTCATCAACGAGCTAGAATAACATAGAGGGGCTGTATACCTGACATCAGCGCTCCCTGCTTGAAGCAAGTTGATAAGGGGCAGCCATGTTATCGGTTGTCAAAACAAAGCGAATTGGCGCGAGAGCATACGTTGAGGTGACAGGGAGATCGTGCATGCCAATTTAATTCCCTAAGTTTTAAGAAGTGAAAAGATAGATTCTCGCTTTCAAGAATGCCAGCCGTAAGCTCAGCGTATGGTTGTACTAATCGGAGTAATAAAACCAAGGATATATCGTACTTTAAGTAAGTATTACTGAATTATAGCCGAGATTCCTTTTTGTAATATCTGTTTGTAATTAAATCCATTTTATTGTTTACTTAGCGAAAGTACGGATAGCCACGGTAATTATTTGTCGAATTTTGTTTCAGATTTCTTTTAAAGAACAAGGAATTAACTGAACAATGCGTTGTGAGGGCGAAAAGAGATAAATGGTATCCCACTCAATTCCGTTGCTTATGCTCTGTACATTTTCAGCCCTATTTAATTTTCATTCACATTTACAAATAAAGGAAATGGAACGCCCACCACCAAGAAAAAGTAACCACAAAAAGTCACTTATTTCGTTCAAACGTACACCAAGTATGATAAATACAGCATTTTACTGCTATTTTTGAAATGTATACAGCCTTTATTGTAGATGTCTGTTGCCTTGGTTTTTAAAACTATGCCACACTTCATAATGGACAACTTTCAAGCTAGTAATCCCAGTATGATATGGCAATGGGAGAAACATGATATCCCCGCTATATCATAATAAATAATTACACTAAACGATTATTGTGGTAAAGTATTCATGGGCCGCCTCTGTGGTGCACTGGTTAGCGTGAGCAGCTGCCACCCCTGGAAGCCCGGGTTCGATTCCCAGCTCCGCCACGAAATTTGAAAAGGGGCACGAGGGCTGTAACGGGATTCTATCAGCCTGGGGAGGTCAACTGAGTAGAAGTGGGTTCGACTCCCACCTCAGCCATCCTCGATGAGATTTTCCGTGGTTTCCCACTTCTCCTCCAGGCAAATGCCGGGATGGTACCTAACTTAAGGCCACGGCCGCTTCCTTCTCCCCCCACAAGGTCCCTGTTCAGCATAGCAGGTGCAGCCCTCCCTCACAGTTGTATCCCCCTACCCAATGTCTCACGCTCCAGAACACTGTCCTTGAGGTGGTAGAGGTGGGATCCGTCGCTGAGTCCGTGGGAAAAACCAATCCGAGAGGGTAAACAGATTAAGAAAGGAACACAGTACTCAAGAGGATGCAATAATTTTAAAAATATTAACAGAATGAGGTTGTAACCTATTATAGGTCCCTATGATTTTAAGGTTTCCGGTCATAAATATTTATGTCCATCGTTTTTATTCTAATTTACGCTTAACCACAACATCCAAGCAGGGTAACGCTCTTGTTCCGATTTCGAGGCCTATTCGTATGTCACTGTGCGATGATTTCGAACTACCCTACAATCAACTGATCGTGATGTTGGCCTCGTGCTGCAATATGATGAAGTGGCGGTATTCGCTTTCATGCTTCAAGCTTTCGGCAACGGACTTTAATTCTCCCCCAGCGATTCTAAAATGCCCATTTTCTACAATTTTCGTCATTTAAAGGCCATGCTCCCTTGCTTGTGTGACAACAGGAAACATGGCGGACGTTCGTTCTATTAGGTTCACCCAGGCAGCGCTTCCGCCTCTCTATGTTATTCTAGCTCGTTGCTTGTCATTCTTGACAAACTCAAAATTAACTGACTTCCTGACGCCAAAATATGAATATCTTCTTCTTTGAGTTGTTTAGCTTACTATTTGGTACGATACTTACCCGTCCCTACAGCGGAATATCATTAGAATATGGATTATTAACCAAGGGATTTAGGATTTTGATGGGATACATATATCACGATGCGAATACGTTGGTAAGATTGCAATGTTTTTAATCATCCTGTAATTTCGGAGTATATACTATATTTCAAATATTCTATTTTTCACAGTTGATGACGATTGCTATGGTTGTATTCTGGTTAAAGGAAACCATTCGGCACAGTACAATACGGGGAAATAAGTGAAAGTCGTTTTGCCCGTTTGGGCTTTGACACTTATCAACTTGATATTGTATAGTTAAGATCGGTTCAAAATTTCCAAATTATACTATAATTCGTTTTATTATTATAGTATGTTGCCTATGTGAGCTGATTACGCTTCATTTTTGTTCAGCCCTGGTTTTGTTCAACCTTTTGTACAAGCCACTTACTCTTTGGAGATACTTCGGATTACTTGTACAGCAAAAGATTTCGTGTGTGGAATTGGTCACATTGATTTTTGGTAAATTGTATGGAAACATGGCAGCCGGTGAAGATGATTTTGACTCATGGCTGAGTATTAAATTACGAGAATTGAATACTGATGAAGGTGTATTCGGATCATATATTAAAGGAATTTTAGAAGGAGAAGAAGAAACGATCGAAGACAAGACTGAAGCCCTGGAGGGCATACTATCAGAAATTACAGTAGGTATTTTGCGCCCTGTTTCGTTGGAGTGTGGTTATGTTTTGTGTTTATGTTAATGATTTTGTGTATAAATACTTTCCATAATCACGATATTACAGATTGTAAGAGTCATAATATTGAGCCTTGAATTTTAAACCTGCCGGTGATTCAGGTTGTTATTTTAACTATGGAGGAATATTCGGTAATCAGTTGATAATCTCTTCTGAATTTGTATAGGGACCAGATATTTTTCGCGAATTGGGTTGTAAGAAAACCAAAGAGGAGCAGGTAAATGTATTTTGTGGTATTTGTTCTCCTTGCTGTGGTTTGTTGTGTATTTCTTGGCAGCTAAAATAATTGAGAAGTGTTGTAATGATATTTATGGACTCTTCGCTCTAGTGTATGGAACGATGTCTGGGAAGTGTGGAACAGTATATTTTTGTTGTTGGAGCTTTTATCTCCTGTAGCATTTCTTATAAGTAGATTTTTAGAATAATCATAATTCGAAAGTTTTGTCTTAAGTATTGTCAGCATAATTGCATCAGTTAAATTGGAGTTTAAATGTTTAGCTTGACTATCATGTAGTGTGTGTGAGCAGTGCTTGGATTAGTGTGGAATTGCATGCAAGCACTCAATTCAGCATGATGTCACAAACCTGTATGGTACTCCACAGCAACCAAGTGATAAGCCCCAGTGTTACATGATAAATGAATGAGCAGTAGAACAGAAGAAGAATACTCTGTTATGCCTTGCTCGTGATAGTAACAATAAAATAGTTCAATTTTTCAGATAATGTTTATCTGTCTGATATTGTTAATGCCCTGAGGGGATTCATTTGAAATTTTATCATACCGTATTAATTTTTTTACATAGTATTTCCCAGCTGCCTAGGCCTACTCATTCCTGCCACCCGGCTGATGAAAATTTCTGGGGAGAAATGCGATGTGTGTGTCTGAGATTTGTATCAAGTTTTAGTTCAAAATGCTTGACCTAATTGTTACATCTCCAGCCAGTGTTTGTAGTGGTTGCAACAGGATTTTCTTAATCTTCAAGGAAATTAAAAGCCGGGCTGAGTGGCTCAGGCGGTTAAGGCGCTGTCCTTCTAACCCCAACTTGGCAGGTTCGACCCTGGCTCAGTCCGGTGATATTTGAAAGTGCTCAAATACGACAGCCTCGTGTCGGTAGATTTACTGGCACGTAAAAGAACTCCCGCGGGACTAAATTCCGGCACCTCAGTGTCTCCGAAGACCGTAAAAGTAGTTAGTGGGACGTAAAGCAAATAACATTATTATTATTAGAAAATTAAAACACCAAGGAAGAATGTGATAAAGCAATGAAGCTTCAAAATTTCGCAATAGGCCAACCGTAATTATGGTTCATATCTTCCATGAGTAGATGTTTCACTTTAGAATGGAACTAGAACATTTTTAGTTTTTTTTTCAAGGGCAAAGTAAGCGATGCATTTTTTGGTAACAAAACTGCAGTCCATATACCTTACATTTTTCAATAAGTTCTGTTGAAATAGTCTTACAAAGTAGAATCACACAAACGCAGATATATGTTAGCCTATATTAAAAAACTGTCTTAAAAAATTCTAATCTTCAGACGTGATTTAGTTATTTTATTAGCACACCTAAAAGAAATCTACACATACTGGCTGAAAAATAAATTTGTATCAGTTTTCGGCTCAAGGTATTAACATTTCATGGCAGTGTTGCAGACAATGATACAAGCTGATACATTGATACCGAGGTTGCCTAATATACATTGTGATACTGATGCTTGCAGCACATATTCATACAAGTATCGTTGTGTATGGGCGCTTTCATATCACTTTCCAGAAGTTATGCCTCTTAGGCAGTGCTGAAATATGCATTTATGCAAATGTCTTGCTTCACTTGGCATATAGCCTAGCAGATCAATAATCTGTTACTCATAAGTACAGAGTGACTTGGCCGTGTGGTTAGCGTCGTGTAGCTGTGAACTTGCATTCAAGAAAGGGTGGGTATGAATCCCACCGTCGGCAGTTCTGTAGATGGTTTTCTGTCGTTTCTCATTTTCATACCAGGCAAATACTGGGGGTGTACCATAATTAAAGTCATGGCCGCTACCTTCCCCATCCTAGCCCTTTTCCATCCTTGTCACAGAAGACCTTCATTAGCTGGCCATACACGGAAAGATTTTTTAGCAGGTCTCGCCTTTGGGGCCAGATCCGACGGGCCGCCGGTCAGGTGTGACCTTCAGAGACTAGGCCTGGTGCTGGCCATTAACTGTGACGCGAAACCTGTTGTGTTGTGCAACATGATCTGTGAACAGTCTGGACCCTCATTAATGGAATGATCTGAGAGTTCTTGGCAGCCCATGCCTCATCCGCTGGCCTTTCAAGCTAGTTCGAAATCCTTGCCGTTCGGATCATGCTATACTTAGAACTGTGCGATAGACATCGAAGCAGACAGTGTCCAGAGGAAAAGAAAGTTTGCAGTTGCGTTTGTCGGAATGTGCATTTTGCTGTATGTTAAATCATGCAAAAAGGAAAATCTATCAAAGTGGTTGAAATAATGGATGATAGAGCGAGACAGCTTTAGTCACATGCGCCTGAAACAACACCTGAGATAAAATTAACTACACGATTACAAGAATTTATTTGTGAATGGACCAGAGCGATTATGATTTGCTGTTAGATAAGCATGTATGGATTTTCCTCGTTATTACATTAAATGTTTGATTTGTAACACATGTACACGATGATTTGTGGATAGCATATTTATTGTAGGTATTGTAGCTTCTAAGCTGTAGAAAGAGGATACTGTAATGCGACAAAGCATACTAGCTGAGGAACACTTGATTGCGACACTGAGAATTTTAGCTACCGGGTGGTCTTTCGAAGATTTGAAATTTACAACAGGAATTGCAGTTCAGACATTTCAACAAATTTCTCCAGCAGTGCCTTTGTCCACTCAATGCTTTCCTTACAAAATGCTTGATCTGTGAGGCGAGGTCTTTCCGTTGAGGTGCTGACAATAGGTATTGCCTGTAGCAGATAATGCCTCGAACTGGTCTCGCTCTCTAACAAGCAGTCCTAGCCTGTCGGTACGCATCACAAGAGGCCTCGCCTGTCACAATTCCTTTCCATGTATGGCTAGCTATTGTGTTAAAGTGATGCTAAACAACTAGAGAAAAAAAATTAATAAGAACCTTACCATAACAGTCCAGTGGCAATAAGTTAATATATAAATGGATCTAAATGAAATATATACCCTTTTCACTTGGAAAATTAGGAATGTTAAATTACCTAAATACAGTTGTATAGATGTTTGAAACAGGCCAATAATCTGACATTCCACATTAATATACCACCATGGTTCTAATGACATGGATTACCTAGGAATCATCTTTGCATATTCTTAAATAGGACTTCAATTCAGGAATGATTCTGTAATATTCACACTTCATGAGTAGCACTTTATACTGGTATCCACCATCTAAGAGTTTTACCACAATGGTCACAATATCATCATTTTCGTGATTTGCTAGGTATGTATAGGCTATAAGGATGTGATGCCATTGCATATGATTTGCAGATGTTTCTAATGGTGGTAGTGATATTGCTCCAAGCATTGAACATCACCTAAGACACAGTTGGTAAGCTCACTGAACAAAAAATTAGTCACCCTAGTGCGCACGCTCAGATGGATCATTAAGCCTATACAGATGGCACAGCGAGCGAGTCCTGTGCTCAACTATATGCGCACTGCCTCTACGTCAGCGTAAGACTGTTGCGATGAGTGAAACATTGATGTATTCAGTGCACAGTGTACTGTATGTCAACATGGATAGATGTAAGGATGTGACAGAGTGGCAAAAAGGGGCAATATTTGATGGGACCCATGGCTATATGGTGAAGTTGCTGGATTTTTTGGTGTTTCACAGGATACTGTTCAACATGTCTACAAGCAGTAGTGTACTACACATGACCATAAAATGCGACATCGGAATTGTGGTTGGAAAGAGATCCTGACTGAGAGGGACCGGAGACACGTTTCATGGCTTGTAAATCAAAGTTGTTTCCAAACCCGACAGGAATTGCTGCAGTTAGTGAATGAAGGTCCATCCCGACCTCTTAGCGAGAGAACATTGCAATGGGAACTGCATGGAATGAAGATTTGGTGTCGGTCACCTTGCAAGATGCCACTGCTCACACAGGCACATAAAGCTGCACGTCTTCATTGGGCTGGAAATCATCAAACGTGGACAGTAGCTGATTGGCGGAATGTAAAGTGGTCTGACAAATAACATTTTTGCATGTATTCCTATGACACATGTCGTCGATTGCACCGAAGCCCAAATGAAGCATTTCATCCTGGATGTGTGCAAGGTCAGGTTCGATTCAGAGGTCGGTCTGTGATGTTATGGGGGTGTTTTTCTTATGGGTTGGGCCTGCTCACTGAGGTGACCACTAACATGAACCAGCATGTTTATTTAAACATTCTCGATAATCAGGTGTTGCCTTTCAGTCAACATCTGCACGATGAGTATGCTATTGATACCCCGATTTTTCAAGATAACGGCAGCAAAGTTCATAGAGATGTAAAAGTTTTCACATACCTGCACAACCTTGTGGAACAAGTTTGTGATCGTAAGCTCCATATATGTTGCCTGTGTTCTTCCTGACATCATTTCTTTCTTCCAGTTTCAACCTTATTATTGACAGTGCTGCTTGACTGTCAGAGTGGGTTACACTTTACTGGGGGGGGGGAGAGGTTACATGTTTAGGAAGGAGAAAATCATGCACAACCTTGTGGACTCACTTCCTAACCGAATCGAGGCAGTTATCAAGTGCAGAGGTGGAGTTACATGGTATTAAATTATGCTTGTAATGATTTCTCCAGAGGTGACTATTTATTTGTCCAGTGAGCTTATTTTCTTTGAGTGTGATTGTTGATGACTATTAATGAAAATCAGGGGTTATGAATTTCATGTTGTTGGTCCGTATTGAACTGAGAATAACATATGAATTATAACACAGTAGTTTTTTCCACCTATTCAATACTAAGATATATTTACAATATTTACATTACATGGGAGTAGTTTCAACCCTCCTCGGAGTCGGCAAAATCCTAAAACGGTAAGAATCTTATGGATATATAATTTACAATATGAAGTGTGGTTGAAATGTTGCAAATGAAAATGAGAGATATTACGTGTGATGCAGATGAGTAATAATTAATACAAGTAAGTTATACATACTAAGAATTCTGGATAAAAGTACAAATAAGGTGTTCTGTGTTGTAAAAATTTATATACTCCTAAGAATTCAGTAGGTCCTGGTAATAATGAACGCAATGTAAAATGACACATATAAAAATATATAAGTATGTACAATGTCTGGGTAGTAAAATGTGATACTCTGTAGATGTGGAGTCGACTTTACACTGTATCAGCTTAAGCAGAGAATTTGGCAGTTGGTGTATTAAGTAACCAAGCCGTGTTGATTGTTGGAGTTGTGCAGAATGTGAAGGTATTTTGAATTCTTGTTAAGAAGAAAGTAGACACTGCGCATGGAGATATTAATTGGTGGAATTCTCAGTTCATAGCGGAAACCAAATTGGACCTATTAAAATTGAGAAAAGCCAGTAAAAAGCAAAGTAGCTTCACATTCTCCACTGAAGTAACACTCCACCAGTTGGTTTGTAAACTAGAGGAAGCCTACAATGTAAAGAAATTGCACTGGCGGCTTTTCTAGATATATAAGGAGCCTTCAGCAATACAACCTATGACTCCATGATCAAAACATTGGAAAAGAGCAAGGTGAGTGAAACCGTTGTCAAATGGATTAAATCCATGTCAGACGGAAGGAAGATAAAAGCAACCCTGTTTGAAGAAATGCTGACGGTTAGGGCCACCCGAGGCTCTGCTCAGGGAGTTCTTTCGCCTCTGCTGTGGAACCTCGTGGTGAACAAAATCGTAGCTATGCTCAATGAACAGGGTGCAGGGCTGAGTGGCTCAGACGGTTAAGGCGCTGGCCTTCTAACCCCAACTTGGCAGGTTCGATCCTGGCTCAGTCCGGTGGTATTTGAAGGTGCTCAAATACGACAGCCCCGTGTCGGTAGATTTACTGGCACGTAAAAGAACTCCTGCGGGACTAAATTCCGGCACCTCGGCGTCTCTGAAGACCGTAAAAGTAGTTAGTGGGACGTAAAGCAAATAGCATTATTATTATTAATGAACAGGGTTTCTATGCCCAAGGATACGCAGATGACCTAATGATTGTTGTACGAGGTAAGGTGATGAGTGTTATCCAGGACCTCATGCAAAGATTACTCAATCTTGTGGAGAACTGGTGTCGGGAAGAACAACTATCAGTCAACCCGAAGAAGATAACTCTGGTCCCTTTTACAAGAAGGAGAAAATTAGAGGGAAGAGATCACTGAAGCTCTTTGAGCAATATATATATATATATATATGGAAGAACAGGCACTGCACCTTGGTGTAGTGTTAGATAAAAATCTAACCTGGAATCCACATATAGAAAGGAACATAACCCAGGCCAAGAACTTGTTGTATCCATGTAAAAGAGCCGTTAGGAAGACCTGGGGCCTAAGACCATCAGTGGTATTGTGGATATACACAATGATCATTTGACCGTTGATGGCCTATGCTGCAATCATCTGGTGGCAGAAAGTAAGTCAAGGAAAAGTCAGCAGTAGATTGGATAGCTTACAGAGAATGGCAAGCATAGCCATAACTGGGGCTATGAGAACTACGCCGACAGAAGCCTTGAATACTTTACTAGACCTCCCGTCACTATGCAATTTCATAAAAGGAGAGGCTAGAATGAGTTCATATAGATTGGCACAATCAGAGTGCTGGAATGTACAAAGACCCAATGTAGGACACTGTAAAATTAACAGAGTAGTAACAGAGGAAGTTCTACACATGCCTTCTGCTACGATACCAAAGTACAAATTTGAAAAACCGTTTGAGGCCCAGTTAATAAAAAAGAACACTGGGATATCAATAAATGAAATACTGAAGAAGAAGATATAGTGTGGTGGACTGATGGCTCAAAGACTGTGGATGGCACAGGAGGGAGGATCAATGGAGGAAGACTTGAGAGATCAATCCAGATGAGCCTGGGCAGACACACTACAGTCTTTCAAGCTGAAATGATAGCTATCACAACATGTCTTGAAGAAAACCTGAACTATAGGAATAAGAACATTTTCATTTTTACAGACAGCCACGTGGCCATTAAGGCACTAGAGGCAGTCCAGATAATATCCAGAATTGTCTGGTATTGCCACTCACTTCTCCTGAAGCTCTCAAAGTATAACATTCTCAAAATAATATGAGTACCAGGGCATGCAGGTATAGAAGGAAATGAAAAGGCAGATAAACTGGCCAGGAAAGGGGTAGAAACACATTTTGTAGGCCCAGAACCTGTTTGCGGGATTTCCTATGGACAAGCCCAATACTACATAGGAAAATGGGCACAAAAGAAACAAATGGAAAATTGGAAAAATACTCCAGGATGCAAGCTTGCAAAGGAACATAAAAGGACCAAACAAGAAGCATACTAAAGAACTGTTGAAACTCGGCAGGGAAAATATAAGATGGGAAGTCAGTCTGTTGACAGGACACTGCCATCTGAAAAAAAAAAAAAAACCTACATAGAATTGGAGTAATAAGAGACAACATATGTAGGAAATGCAATGAAGCAGACGAAACAGCTGAACACTTACTTTTCGAATGTGCTGGGTAGACTCACTCTAGGACTACCAGGTGAAGAGAGAGAAAAAATCGACGAAGACCCAATAAGAACAACCTGCAGCTTTCTGAAGGGAGCAGGTATATGTAGGTGGGAATGAAGGAAAAACATGGTAGCAAAAGATCTCTTAGAGGTCAACGCTAATTAGGAACTAATATTTAGAGGCCCCATGAAGAAAATAATAATAATAATAATAATAATAATAATAATAATAATAATGGGAAGATGATGACATTGCTTCGACAATCAGACACAATTAACAAGTAACAACTCTCATTATTGTTCTGTATTGAAGATGACGTTAGGCATAGATTTCAAGGATAATAAAAAACCACCTATTCAATACTTTCCACGTTTAATGTGGTTATTATCTACATGATTTTATGTAGACTTATTTAGGTCAGGTACATGTTTCACCCATTATTTTGGGCATCTTCAGCCTGTAAACAACCTTTTAGGTCAAGGTTTGGGACCTTTTTAACCAATATAAACATACCAATATATACACTATGTACAATATATACATTATATACAATATATACAAACATTAATGAACTCTTAAGATGGGTAAGTTAATACAGTTAAGTTTTTCTGTCCTAATCTATCCAATATAAAAAATGTCCGAAACTAAAATGGATCTTCTTTTTGGTAAAGAGGATTACATATCGGGGTTTATGTGACCCCTATATCATATTATGTTCTTGACGTACCGTGTCTGTTGACAAGGATGTGTCGTCAACAATAAGTGGAGATTTGAACTGATTGTTGCTTGTAGGTTGGTCAAGATTGAAAATATAAATTAAAACTAAATGTGTTTTAACTTGGCAGTTCTATTCTGGGTTAACTTAAAATGTTCAAAAATAAAATGAAATGGATCTTCTTTTTTATCATAAGTCTTGAGAAAGGGTGATATTAAAACTGGGGCTTATTTGACCCATGATTTTCATTTTCATGTTCTTGACGTAACTAAGATTTAAATGTGTTGTCATGCACAAGTGGAGATTTAAAAAAACGATTGTTCCATTTTAGTTTCGGACATTTTTTATATTGGATAGATTAGGACCAAAAAACTTAACTGTATTAACTTACCCATCTTAAGAGTTCATTAATGTTTGTATATATTGTATATAATGTATATATTGTACATAGTGTATATATTGGTATGTTGGTTAAAAAGGTCCCAAACCTTGACCTAAAAGGTTGTTTACAGGCTGAAGATGCCCAAAATAATGGGTGAAACATGTACCTGACCTAAATAAGTCTACATAAAATCATGTAGATAATAACCACATTAAACGTGGAAAGTATTGAATAGGTGGTTTTTTATTAAATTATCCTTGATATCTATGCCTAATCAGACACAAGTCGATGGAACAAACTGGAGAGTACCTATCAGACCTCTCCTGTCTAGGCAATTATTTCTGCAAGTGGTGACTGAAACCTAACTTATCCAAAACAGACAATGTGCTTCCATTTGAACAACTGACTTTCAAACAAGTACTTAAAAGTACGCTTGTAATAATCAGACCATGAAGTACCTGGATATAATCGTGTACAGAACTCTGTCTTGTAAATAACATCTGAAACATCTAGCTGGCAAACCAAAAGCAGGAATAACATCATTCACAAACTGCGCGGCATTACATGGGGAGCTTCTGCTGACACCGTTAGATGCTCTTCTCTAAGCCTGGTGTACTCAGCAGCTGAATATAGTCCACCTGTGTGGCTAACAGTCCATATGTAGGAAATGTGGATGCCTAGTTGAACAGCACTATGAGGTTAATCTCATGAAACATTAGATCCGCACCCACACACTGCCTCCCTGTGCTTTGCCCGTGCAAATCTTCGTTGACAGGATGATTTTGGTTCTTGAGCACAGGAAGATAAACAATAACCCCAATCTTCTAATACACAGGGATATCCCTACTGCCATTACAAACAGAAGACTCAAATTATGAAGACCCCCTATAGCAACAGCTCTATAGTTGGAACAAGAGAATTTTCACATTAAAACAAAGTGGATTCGAAAATGGAAAGAGGCGATTGTGGTGCGACTTGACATACTATCCAGCGCATAGGACTGAATGCCCTCAGCGTTTGTACCGTGGACATATAAATTACTTTTTGTTGATTGCTTTATCTGCACTTCAGTGGATTGAGTAATCCACATTCAAATTTTGTTTGTTTTTATACTTTCAGCATTTTATGTAATTTTATTTCATGTGTAATGCCACACAATAAATAAATAAACAGTGAATAGTCTTTTTTTTTAAAATCCAGAAATGTTCAGTTTTAGTAAAATTAGATAAAGTGACTTGCAGTGAGAACAGAGGCTTTGTCTCATGATCTGATAACTTTGCCAGTGAGTTAGTATGCATTCAACAGGCAGTATTTCCGAGTTTGTGCAATAAAAGTGTACCGGGTGGTACACCTCCACGCCGCGAATTCAAATATTGCGCCAGTTGAAACTTCTCTACAGGAGAAAGCCGGAACTTTAACAAACTGTATTAACTCAACGGTTTCTCGGAAGATGTCACTACTGTAAATTTGGTAATTTTGAAGTGTTCTGAACTGTGTCTATTTTGAGTTGTGTTTGTTTGCTCCGTATCAAGAAGTTTGAACATTCTCTAACTGATGTCGCTACCCAAAACTATGGTAACACACTCTGGTGCAATGGAATGAACTTTCTTGAAGAAATATTGTATTCCTAAGTTTTATTTTTACTAAATTTTGTTCTGTGGTTTGTGGGTTGGCAATATAAATCCTTTCTTTCCGCCCGTTTTGAATGTAACCAATCATGAATTTACGACATTAATTTTCCACCAATAAGGTGTTTCTTTCTCGTCTTGTGTATTAGTTTTTGCTCTTGGCCAATAAAAGTTTGTGGGCGGGTTGTTATCATTCCTGAAAGGTCTCGAATGTTCCACGAGGGTATATAAACTGCTGATTTTTTGTCTCGGGGCCACTTCAGTAACATCTTTCTTAATGTGTGAATATGTAGCAGGGGGCGGGAAGCGCCTCTTTCTTCAAGCAGCAGTTCTCCTTCAAGGTAATGGCCTGTTAACATCTTCATTTCTTGCTAGCTCCCCTCTTGGGGAGGGTTCGAAACCTTTAGTATGTAACCTACCTTTTTAAAATGTAAATTCTTTTCTGTCTATCTATAACTTACAAATCTGTAAAGCGGGGATAGAGAGTGCTTCACCCTCTCGAACTCCCCTTAATTTTTGAAAAAGGAGGTGACTACGTTTTCATAACCGTTCTTCTTTTCTTTAATGTAGTAAAGTTTTCTCCTACGTGTCACCTCCCTAGCTTGGGATTAGCCCCTGTATGATCGGCCTAGCGCCACATAGGTTTTAGACAGACTTGGTGTAGGAGTGCAAGTTATCGCCTCCATTCATTTTGTATTTTGGGCCATTTACTTAACCCGTTTTGTTTTCCTTCCTGCGAAGGCCCAGTAGATTGGGTATTAGTTACCCCTGTTTCCTTGTGTGCCTTAAGGGCAGATAGAAATGAAGTTTGTTGTAGCCTTTGATAGGCTTGTAAAATTGAGAGCGGGTCTGCTCTTTTTCTTAACATTGTAATTAGGAGCAAGTGCTCCTCGTACTTTGGGGTTTTCTGCCCTTCAGCAATTGCGGTTGTGAGCTGAGAGCTCAGGAATTAGACTTGGGGCTCGAAGCCCAAATCTTGTAACAAACTGTAATTTGGTAATTTGTTGATCTGCTACTTGGTGCCTGTTATATTTTGTTAATTGTTAATTGTTGATTTTGAAAAGAAAATATAACCTTTGTTAAAGTTTTAAATTAACTTTAATTTTGTAGTTGAGACCTATTCCAGCCCGCACCTTCTTTCATCTCTAACTACCACGGATATTACTGTAACAAGTGGTAGCAGAGCGTGGTTGAATGGGTCTCAATTTAGCCCCTTTTGATGGCTAAATATTGTTTTCGATTCGAACTCTAACAATTTTCTCAGTTGCTGGAATTTTTTTATATTTTTATTTTTCTGTCATCATGTCCGGCCCTCGCGACATCCTCCATCCCGGCTATTTGCGCAAGGAGGAATTGATCTATGAATTAACAATTAGGAATGTGCAATCTGGAGGCACGGTTGCAGTAGATACTAATAAGCTTAAAGAATCACTTGATTTGCCTATTTCCATCCCCACTTTAGGAGAAAAAGAGATTCGTAATCTATAATCTTCATTTCCGCATTGACAATTGCACAATTAAAAATAGGAGAGGATTTCCACCCATCAATACTTATTTATTGTATATATTAAACTACAGGACCGGTTTCGACCTCATATTCAAGGTCATCTTCAGCTGAACCATACATACATATTTTATATAATGAAGCTTTGATTAAGATTGTGGTGTTGAAGGAATGCCATATGATGATGTACATTTAGTCACATAGAAATGGGGCACGTCTTAGCGTGAACTGGCGTATATGTCATTCTGTACAATGTTGCAACTGTATGTCTAAAATATTGAAGGTCTTAAAACTAGTGTATAAAACATGTCTTTACCTAAACTAATATATATGTACAAGATGAAAACAATATATAAAAACACTTCATGCATATGAACATTCGTTCTTGCTTGATGGTCAATACATCGACTAACTTCCGTATTTAAGTCTTATTCACAGTTGTACACTTAAGCTGCTATTCTAGGAGTTTGTAAAATTGCATGGATAAAAGTTTTGTCTTCCTGTGCGTATGTGAGATAAAACACTTTCAATATTTTTTAAAAAGGGGGCCAAATGTATGGATGAAATTCAAGTAAAATATGTTCAGCTCTGCTGTGTGTGTTGCCCTTTTATTAGAACCAATTCATGTTGTCTTTTTTGCGTCCGTGAATTTGGATGACATTGGTTTCAAAGTAGTGGCTCCTTTCCCATTTGTAGCTGTGCAATGATATGTTTATTGTTGTTGGTGCAGCTGAGTTGTGTTTGACATGCGAGCTTGTAATGTACTACTCCTAGAATAGCAGCTGAAGTGTACAACTGTGAATAAGACTTAAATACGGAAGTTAGTCGATGTATTGACCACCAAGCAAGAACGAATGTTCATATGCATGAAGTGTTTTTATATATTGTTTTTATCTTGTACATATATATAAGTTAGTTTAGGTAAAGACATGTTTTATACACTAGTTTTAAGACCTTCAATATTTTAGACATACAGTTGCAACATTGTACAGAATGACATATACGCCAGTTCACGCTAAGACGTGCCCCATTTGTATGTGACTAAATGTACATGATCATCATATGGCATTCCTTCAACACCACAGTCTTAATCAAAGCTTCATTATATAAATATGTATGGTTCAGCTGAAGATGACCTTGAATATGAGGTCGAAACCGGTCCTGTAGTTTAATATATACAATAAATAAGTATTGATTGGTGGAAATCCTCTCCTATTTTTAATTGAAAAAGAGATTGACGACGCTCTCTCCACGATCACTAATAATACTACTGAGCTAGCATCTGTAGTTAGTTTTTTTGAAGAAAATGATCCTTCTCCAAATCAACTTAAACGTGTGCAAGCTAGATTGTTCCATTTTTACAATAGGGTCACTGATCTATTGTCTCTAAAGTTGAATGACATTCAAAAGAAGGAAGCTAGTGTCGTTCTCGAAAATCTTTCTGATTTGTCCAGTAAGGTTAGCCTTTTGTTAACTGGGCAGCCCCCCCCCCAAAACCGACAATCCCATTCTGGTAAACGTTGTCAGCGAGGATCGTTCTCCCACCGGGGAAGAAAGTACTAAATCTGTAGAAGCCCAACAAACTTCTGTTCCATTAGGAACTGAGTCCATTCATCGCACATCCATTCCACCCTTTGTGTTGACTAATGCACCCTCTGAAACAGCTTCTCCGCCCCTTAGAACTTTACCTCCTATGTCACCCGGGTTCAGTAGTTTGCCTCATCCGTTAGCAATGTTGCTCAAGGGTATTTCTAAGTTTTCTGTTAATTCCACCAGTGATGTTATTGCCTTTCTAAGATTTTTTGTTGAATTTCAGGATCATGCTCTCGTTTTTTCTCTTTCTCCGAGTCAAATCCTTCAAATTATTTATCCCTATTCCGTTGGTGTTCTCTCAGACAAGATAGTTAGGGCAATTGCTGAACAATCATCCATAGAAGACTTCCATGCCCATCTGTTAGCAAATTTTATCCCCGCTCGAGCTAGGTCATCGCTCATTCAAAAGTACTACTACCGAGTACAACGGTTGGATGAAAACTTGGCAGACTTCATCCAAGATATTAAATTCTATACCAGGGTGTTTGCCCTTCACTTCCCTGAAGATCAGATTGTACAGGCCATTGTGGAAGGCACTTCTCTATCATACTGATAATACTTTTTTTGTGCGTCGCGCCCGCTAACTTTTGCCGAGTTAGAGGCTATGGCTGTCTCAGCCGAAGGAGTTAGATATGCCGACACACTGCGTGTGGCGAGGGAGCCCCCTCCTTCTTTTAGCAATCCTCGGCCTCCACCTCGCCGACCAGTCACTGCCCGTAAATGTTACGCTTGCGGGTCGCCTGACCATCTTCGGAACAAGTGCCCCTTGATTAAACCCAATGGGACCAGGAATGGAGCTGGGTCATCCCAAGGCTGTTTAAAATGCGGCGCCTTCTCTCATATTGCCAAGAAGTGCCCTAATGCTAACAGCACCCCCTCCTGCTCAACTTCAGGTGCAACTTCCACCAACAATCATAAGTGACTAGTGGCTTCGGCTGAGTCGGCTAACCCCTCTCCACAAGGCTCAGCCCCAGTTAAACCTGACGTAAATTCCGGAAAAAGTCAGAACTATTCGACATTACCATCTGAATGTCCCAAAGAATGTCTTAGAATTGCGGCGGATACTCCCGCACCAGTCCCATTTCTCAAAATTGAATTGAATAATGAGCCTGTAACTGCTCTTTTAGACTCAGGCAGTGTTTGTTCCATTATTTCGGCCGAGTGGTATTCCAAATTAAAATCTATTTGTAGACTTCCTGATTTTTGTTCGACTTCGGTTCAATATGTTTCGGCAAATTCCTCTCCATTAGAAATTTTAGGTTTTCTGTATGCTAAACTTCGTGTATCTAAATTTACTTGGAAATTTAAACTGTTTTTGGCCAAGCACTTGTCTTGCCCCATTATATTGGGAGCTGATTTCATGTCTCACACCGGTCTAGTGCTCGACCTTCAGAGCAAGTCGTGCACTTTCAAATTTGATAGTAATTCCAAAATCCCTTTGTTAAAATGTAGTTCTGTGTCATGTTCATCTATTTCGCCTACCCAGGATGAGATGTTGTTAGACCTTAGACATCTACCTGAGGAGCAGGCAGAGAGTATTCGTAAGTTATGTCAGTCGTTTCCAGAGGTTTTCTCTGATACTCTTGGTGTTACTGACCTTATCGAATACAAGATTGAGGTTACGGATTCGATTCCTGTCCGTTTTCCACCTTATAGGCTATCTCCACCTAAAATGAAGGCATTGAAAGAAATCATAGATCAGGTGCTAAAAGATGGTATTATTCGCCCCTCTAAGTCGGCGTATTCTTCGCCTATTTTTCTAGTCCCGAAACTTCAAGGTGGCTTCAGGCCTGTGATTGATTATAGGGCTCTCAATCGGAAGTCGGTGTTACAGTCCGTGCCCCTTCCAGACCTTCACTCTTGTTTTTCGTGGTTTCGTAAAGCTAAGTTCTTCACCATCTTAGATCTTAATCAGGCATATAATCAGATACCGCTTGCAAAGGAATCTAAACACCTGACAGCGTTTGCCACGGATTGGAACTTGTATGAGTACAACCGCGTGCCTTTCGGGCTCCCCACGGGGGCAGCCGTGCTTACGAGACTGCTAGACAGGGTCTTCTCCGACATCAAATTTGAATACTTATATCATTATCTTGATGATGTCGTTGTGTTTTCTGAGAGCTTTGAAGAACATCTTAATCATCTGAAAGAGGTCCTAAATCGTCTTCGTAAGGCTGGGTTATCAGTTAAATTGTCCAAAGTCGCTTTTGCTAAGCCTTCTATGTCATTTCTAGGGCATATTGTGTCGCCCGATGGTGTTGCTGTAGATCATTCTAGAACACAGGCCATCCGTGATTTCAAACCTCCCAAAGACATCAAAGGTATTGCCAGGTTCATTGGTATGGTGAATTTCTTTAGGAAGTTTATTCCAAATTTCGTCAATAGAGCGGCGCCCTTCAACTTACTTCGTAGGAAAGGCGTAAAATTTGAGTGGGGACCTTCTCAACAAGCCGCTTTTGAAGATTTCAAATTAGCTCTGTGTAATGCCCCTGTTCTTGCAATGCCGGATTTCTCAAAGAAATTCATTGTCCAAACCGACGCGTCGTCGTCGGCAGTGGCTGCGGTCCTTCTTCAAGAGACCGAACTAGCGAGGCGACCCATCGCCTATGCATCTAGGACTCTTTCGGCTCAAGAAGCCAAGTATTTCATCTATGAACTTGAGGGTTTGGCTGTCTTGTTTGCGCTAGAAAATTTCCGCCTTTATCTGGAACATGTCAAGTTAGACTTGGAGACTGATAACCAAGCCTTAAGTTGGGTCATAGGTAGGCTGCGTCGTACTGGTCGTATAGCCCGGTGGGCCATCCGAATTCCTGCCTTCCAATTTGACGTTAGGCATATAAGAGGTACTGAAAATGTTGTGGCAGACGGACTAAGCCGTATGTTTTCTAATGAGGTAGAGACCCCTGAACAGGTTGATCGTTCTTCACCTCCCGAGTCCATACTACCTGAGGTTAATGCCATTCTAACAGATGCTCCTATGCTCTTTAGGGATATTGAAAAATATCAATGTGAAGATCCGATGCTGGCTCCTATAATGGAAACCCTTTCTTCTGGGGAACACGTCGTCCCTTATGTATTGAGGAATGGTGTTATATGTTGCCCGTCGAGGCATGATCAAAAGATGAAAGTCGTAGTTCCAGCTGTTCTTGTACCAATGATCTTCAAGTACTACCATGAGACCCCATTGGGGGGGCATTTAGGCATCTTCAAAACTCGAGAAAAGATTCGTGAAATGTTCATCTGGAAGGGTATGGACGGAGAAATCCGTGAATTGGTAAAATCTTGTAAATCATGTTGGCTTAGTAAACCCACCATGTCCACTAAGCAAGGGCTTTTGTCTTCTCATCAAGCGTCGCGCCCCATGGAACGACTCTATATTGACTACGTCGGACCCTTTCCCCAGTCAAAGGGGAATGCCAATAAATTCATCCTTGTGTGTGTAGATGGCTTCACTAGATTTTCTTGGTTATTTCCGACTAAGCTGGCTACCGCTCTTTCCACCATTTCTTGTTTAAATTCCATCTTCGCTTCTTTTGGTCCGTGTCAATATATTGTTTCAGATAATGCTAAGGCTTTCACATCTAATCCCTTTCGTAAATTCTGTTTTGATCTGTCCATCTCTCATGTGACTACTTCTGCTTACTATCCTCAACCATCTCTAGCTGAACGGGTCAATCGTAACTTGAGGTCGGCTCTTATTGCCTATCATCATGAAGATCATTCTAGGTGGAACACGTCCCTGCATTGGTTAGCTTTTGCTTTGAATTCGGCGGTTCATGAATCTCATAAGTTTACTCCAGCTTCTTTGATGTTCAAGTTTGTTCCCAACACGCCGCTCTCTAACCTTTGGTGTCTTAATGATATCCTACCCGAGACAATAGATCCAAATAATATTAGAGATCTATGAAAGAAGGCCAAGGCCAATCTTAAAATTTCTCATGAAAAGGTTAGGGAAAGATATGATCGTGGACGGAGGCCCACCAACTTAAAGGTAGGAGACCAAGTTATGGTAAAGAATTTTGTTCCCGCGGGCAAGCTTGCCCCCAGATTTCATGGGCCGTGCATCATTTTAGATTTCCTTACCCCGGTGACGTTGTTACTTAGCAATCCAGCCACCCAGAGGATATTTAGGGTTCACCTGTCGCAGGTGAAACCTGTATAATTTCCGTGCTAACTTTGTCTTTATAATTTGGTAAGAATCCTGAAGGTTATATTTTTAGTTTCATTTTAAGGCCTTCTGCCTCTTATTGTTTTACATTTGGTTGAATCTGCTTTGTATAAATTGTGTGAAACCTTCCCTGAAGTTACTCTGCTGTCCCCTCCATATGGCCATTACCACGCTCCCGTCTCCTGCTAAACCACACCAATGGCATTAAAATAAAAGTCATGAAATAAAAGTTTCCACGCCGCTGGCCCCTCAGCCTCACCACAAAGACAGTACCGTAAAAACATTTCTGTCCAACTAGAATTCTGCCGCCGAGATCTTACTGTTTCAGTGCCCCCGCAGCCGTGCGGCGCCGTACCGCCACTAAGGTGGGGTACGGGCCCACTCCACTCCAGCGAGGTCAGCCTGTGTACGGCGTGCTGGAGCCCTCCTTCCGGCCAAGGCTGATGTGCGGCGCACCACCCGCAAGCTACTTGTGGACTGTAAACAAACGTCGCATCTGCGGCGTGCAGCACGACTACCCCTCTCCTAGTGCGGGAGAGCGGTATCTCAGGGTACTTAAGGGGTCCGAGCGGCCTCCTCCTGGACACAGGCAGCGGCGGCAGGTCTTGTCGTCAAAATTAAGCGACAGATAATGTTCTTCTTCAGTTACATGGACACTCTATTTCTACTATTAATACAGCTTTGCTTCAAATCAACATTTGGTGGACTTAGAAAATTTTTTTTTTTTTTTTCTTCCACGCATTAAAGTTGTTTTTTTTTTTTTTTGAAATCAACTACTACAACCATAGAGACCTTTCATCAAAAGCTACTACAAAGAAATTCTAAAACTGGATCCCACTTTTATCAAACAACTTCTGAGACCTTAGACTATTGCAAAGTTATAGTTTTCTCTTCTAAATTCTTCAACTCATCAGCAAAACTTGGCCTTTTTTTAAACAAACTTTTTTGTTTTCTTCTGTGTCACCCCTTGGAAGGACTTTTGGGGGGGGGGAGGGGAGGTCTGTACCGGGCGGTACACCTCCACGCCGCGAATTCAAATATTGCGCCAGTTGAAACTTCTCTACAGGAGAAAGCCTGAACTTTAACAAACTGTATTAACTCAACGGTTTCTCGGAAGATGTTAACCGCAGGGGCTCTGAACTTTGGAGTATGGGCTGGCGACCACGGGGCCCTCAGCTGAGTCGTGGCATTGATTCCACTTACTTGTGCCAGGCTCCTCACTTTTATCTATCCTATCCGACCTCTCTTGGTCAACTCTTGTTCTTTTCCGACCCCTACGCTATTAGGTTTTTCGAGGGCTAGGGAGTCTTTCATTTTCACGCCCTTCGTGGCCCTTTTCTTCCTTTGGCTGATATCTTCATTTTTCGAAGTGTCGGACCCCTTCCATTTTTCCCTCTGATTAGTGTTATGTAGAGGATGGTTGCCTAGTTGTACTTGCTCTTAAAACAATAATCACCACCACCACAATCTCGGAAAATGTCACTACTGTAAATTTGGTAATTTTGAAGTGTTCTGAACTGTGTCTATTTTGAGTTGTGTTTGTTTGCTCCGTATCAAGAAGTTGGAACTTTCTCTAACAGATGTCGCTACCCAAAACTATGGTAACACACTCTGGTGCAATGGAATGAACTTTCTTGAAGAAATATTGTATTCCTAAGTTTTATTTTTACTAAATTTTGTTCTATGGTTTGTGGGTTGGCAATATAAATCCTTTCTTTCCGCCCGTTTTGAATGTAACCAATCATGAATTTACGTCATTAATTTTCCACCAATAAGGTGTTTCTTCCTCGTCTTGTGTATTAGTTTTTGCTCTTGGCCAATAAAAGTTTGTGGGCGGGTTGTTATCATTCCTGAAAGGTCTCGAATGTTCCACGAGGGTATATAAACTGCTGATTTTTTGTCTCGGGGCCACTTCAGTAACATCTTTCTTAGTGTGTGAATATGTAGCAGGGGGCGGGAAGCGCCTCTTTCTTCAAGCAGCAGTTCTCCTTCAAGGTAATGGCCTGTTAACATCTTCATTTCTTGCTAGCTCCCCTCTTGGGGAGGGTTCGAAACCTTTAGTATGTAACCTACCTTTTTAAAATGTAAATTCTTTTCTGTCTATCTATAACTTACAAATCTGTAAAGCGGGGATAGAGAGTGCTTCACCCTCTCGAACTCCCCTTAATTTTTGAAAAAGGAGGTGACTACGTTTTCATAACCGTTCTTCTTTTCTTTAATGTAGTAAAGTTTTCTCATACGTGTCACCTCCCTAGCTTGGGATTAGCCCCTGTATGATCGGCCTAGCGCCACATAGGTTTTAGACAGACTTGGTGTAGGAGTGCAAGTTATCGCCTCCATTCATTTTGTATTTTGGGCCATTTACTTAACCCGTTTTGTTTTCCTTCCTGCGAAGGCCTGGTAGATTGGGTATTAGTTACCCCTGTTTCCTTTTGTGCCTTAAGGGCAGATAGAAATGAAGTTTGTTGTAGCCTTTGATAGGCTTGTAAAATTGAGAGCGGGTCTGCTCTTTTTCTTAACATTGTAATTAGGAGCAAGTGCTCCTCGTACTTTGGGGTTTTCTGCCCTTCAGCAATTGCGGTTGTGAGCTGAGAGCTCAGGAATTAGACTTGGGGCTCGAAGCCCAAATCTTGTAACAAACTGTAATTTGTTAATTTGTTGATCTGCTACTTGGTACCTGTTATACTTTGTTAATTGTTGATTTTGAAAAGAAAATATAACCTTTGTTAAAGTTTTAAATTAACTTTAATTTTGTAGTTGAGACCTATTCCAGCCCGCACCTTCTTTCGCCTCTAACTACCACGGATATCTCCATAACAAAAAGAATTAGAGAAATTTAAAAGAAATCAAATAAGGAAATCAATTAATGTTTGCATTTCATTATCAACAGGATTATGATTAACTGCAATGCACCCTTAACAACAGATTGGACTATCCATATGTTTGACGGTATTGCCTTAAGACAGTCATGTTTGACTTCAGATGGGATTGCAATTTGTATTTTAGCTGGTAGGTTGTATTTGATATATTTTATATCCAGTGATGCCTTAGCTGGCACGACCTAGTGTTTACTGTGCGCTGTGTCTTCTGGTATGAGCTAGAGCAATGTTGTTACTTTCATTGATCTGTGTCTGTCTTATCCTTGGCTTTGACAGTATGAAAGTGACTGAGGTATGAGCGATGTTAGTAATGTAATTCTTTCTGCAGCCAGTCCCTGCTATGAATGGTGTGAAAATGTTGCTCATACGGTTGGTTGGTGCATGCATATCAGTGGGCTTGGCAGATTGATATGTAATAGCAACTTCTGATTCAGTGAGGAAAGCAACAGGAATCTACCTCACTACTCATTTCCCTAGTATGCCTCTTCAGTGATGCCTAGGCCATCTATGATAGTTGATGGTGGAGCTGGTGAGGATCCAACCAGCCTTAGGGCTGAAGACTGAACATACACATCCAGTGTTGTGTAGTAAAGATTTGCATAAGCATATATTTTATAAAGTACTGTTGTTTTTTCTTTTCTTCTTTTTGTTATTTAATAATCTTATGTTACAGGAAAATGATATTCCTTCGCATTGTCGAGAGATTTTGGACAAGTGGGAACAAGTTTTTCAAGCCAAAAATGTAGTTGCTCAAAAGCCTACTGGTACTGGAGAGGATATGGATGTAAAACTGGCTAAGCTTCTAGAATCTCAGGCACGTCCTGCTACTGTACAGAGAACCTACACTGAAGAGGAACGAAAGATACGGGAGGCTATTTTGGCTCAGTACAGTCAGGTAAAATGTGATGCTATGTGTTTGTATAGTGTGGTTCTTGATGTTTTAGTTAGAAGTGAAACATGCTAATATGGCATGTTCATTTAATTGATGTTTTCTATATTGCAAAGAACTTGTGTCAGCCTCACCTCAGTTGACTTATGTATTTCCACGATTGTACCCTAGAGGGCAGCTCCCTCGGACGTGTACACGGAGGATCGTTCTTTCGGCGAGACCTTTGTCTTATCTCTTTGGAGTGAATCTTTGCCTTGTTATGAGTGCTGAATATAAAGATGGAGCCCTCGCAGATTGGAGTGGCGTTATGTTATAAATGGGTTTATAACAGATTTAAACATGACCCATACTACCTTGCTTCTTGTAATTTAAATTACTGATATGACAGTTACATTAATCTTTATTTTAACCATGCTTTTATGGTGTTTGTAAGACATTCTTCACAATCATGCATAGCTGATTGATATGCGTCCTTGTACTCAGAACGAGAATGGGTTGTGTGTTTGTTGTTGACGTGATATCGATGTGTTCATGGCTGGGTCTCTGATTGATTTATTTTGGTGCACTGCATTGTAAAATACTTTGCCATCGTATCAATGAATGCCCTGCGTCTCAGCTCGAAGATCCATTTCGGGTCGTACGGAGTGCATAAGTGATGGGTTTATGCGTGACCGTTAGGTCACTAATATGTTGCTGCTAATTTCCTGAGCTGTGCACGCTATCCCTAACATATGTGAGACCCCATATTTGTGATCAGGTGAGTCACATTATCCGAGATTGTGTTCAACTTATTTACTGGTGCAACTGCTCGTGTCATTTGCCGATGCTGGCAGTGTGTATATGTTTGTGTGTGTGGGTGTGTGATAGGCGTGTAAGGATGATGTATCGATCAGTTATTCAATATTTTAATCTTTTTCTGGACCTCATGCTTGTCGTGGGTACGGCTATTCTTGTTTTGTCTCGGTGTCCGCCTTGGCCGTTTGTTGACCTGGAGGCCGCCATGTTGTTTATTTTCATTCGGGGGCTTGCCTGTCCTTCTCATTGGTTTTGAATTTTAATTCTTTGGTCCAGTGATGCTGCTCTCTGTGCTAAGATGTGATCTTGCTTGTTTGTTTATGTTTCTCTGGGTTTATTGTTAACTATTCTTTTTCTGCTCCTCGCTGCGAGGGATTTATGATGTGTAGTAATTGTTGAGACGAATGTGGAAATAATAATAGACGCGTGAGCTTGGAATTTCATTATGCTCGCTGAAAGAATGATTGAATTAATCCATGTGGATTGTAATTGCATCACGGTATTATGCAGCGAGACTGCGGTTGAAACGGTGAGTGCGTTATATTAATAATTTCAGCCTGGTGTTTTAAAAAGAAACGATGTGGTTACACATCAATGATATGATTTCCAGTTGGATGGGTTTGGAACGTGTATGTATTATTTCTTTTTGATTTCTGGCTTCATTTCCTATTTGTTCCTTTTTGATTTTATTATTATTTTCAATAAACCCTCATTTGAATTTAATTTGTATTGTACTGTTAGTAGCCTTAGTGTTTATCCTATACTGTGTTGAAGTGAGGGACATTTCCAGTTCAGGGCTGTGTCATTAGCCTTTCCTAGTCGCGGTCCACGCCTCGATTCTCCCGGTGTGCGTATCATAATGTGTCTGAATATTATCTAAAAAGGGAGGGGTTCGGTTCAGAAGGATGATGGCTGATACCATTTTTAGGATCTGTGGTAGAACTTTACTATTGTTCCATCAGATAACATCGTGAGACCACTATGCATGGCATGGAGGACGATGTTCTCTTGTTATTAGCCCCTCACTTTCTGCATGCAGTGTTACCAACTGTTATCCAAATGCTCTTTCTTTATTGGTCTGTGCACATCCTGGCTTGTGACAAAAGCCATTTTTGTAACACGTCAGGGGTACTTCCCAAAGATCCTCCGAAGCGAGTGGGGCCACTGTTTCATAACAGACCATTGGTCTAATTAATAATAACAATAATAATAATAGCCCATAACTTTGTCTTTTGTAAGTACTGTTTACCACTTTTTATTGTTTCACATTTGGTGATGAAATAAATCTGTGTTGCATTCTGGGAGTGACGCTATGCTGAATTTGTATCAGCCAATAGCAGTGCTCCATTACCTGCTTACTTTGGAAAATGTTGTTAGTTTTAAGATATCTTACTATAAAAGTAAAGTTACGTCTTGGGGTAGGTTGGTGGGTCCTTAACAGTGGCAATGGACACTTCTTTCTCTCCTACATGTCATACGATGTAGGAGTTACAGGTAAAACGTTACTAACAGGGGTGCAAAAGAGAGGTTAGGAATTCAACACAGTGTGTGACGCCATAACATGCTATACAAGGGTGCCAACTTACGCTCTGCACAGCTTCACTCCTAAATTGACAGTTTGCAAAACACAGGAGCATCACCTTACCTATGTTGCCAGCACTCTACTGCTGGGAGAACAGCTAATGCAATGCGACCGCGACACACAGCCCTTGTTAAACATAATACTATACTCATAAAAGCTAATGAATCAAAAGTAAAAACAAATTCACAATAACTTCAAAGACGCTGTATGTACTTACATCCAACACGAAAACGGGAATACATTACTACCAGAAGAAATGTTCAATTTTAAACCAAGCATAACTTGACTTCCTTCGCCCTCTACCCTTTATTCTATTTTACCCATAACCTCAAACTACTCCTACCTACCTATTCACTTGCCCCTCCCCTCCCTTACCCAACACATGCAGCTGGTCATACGTGTTCTGCTCCCAAGCTGTAGTCAGTGTTGAGCAGTAACATACACCAGACCATTGTACACAGTGCTCCACGAAGTGAGTAGGCATCAGATAACGTACCACACATTCTGCGGAATTCAACATCTTTCAATATTTAACTACAATTTTTCATTCTTAGGCCCATTGCATCAATATTTCGAAGTCCTTGCCCTGGACCACTATTAAGAAGATCAATCAGCAGACACTATTCTACCTCGTATCGACAGTAGTACATCAAGGAAAATTGTCAACATAACAAGAATTACTCTTGGAACTAAAGAATTTAGAGCATATGGAGCAGTACAAGCTGTACTTTTTTTTATACTACTTTCACCATATTTTAACTGTGTTTTGTAACGGTTCAAATCCCGTTACTACAAGATTCTATCTTTATTATTATTATTATTATTATTATTATTATTATTAATATTATTATTATTTAATTTTGTAATCTGATTTTGCTATGTATTGTAGTTAATTTGTTATGTACAGTTAAACCTGCTTTATTCGTAACTCTGTTCTACGTAATTCGTATTTGTACGTAATTTCCTTTAGGTCCCGGCAAAATATAATTTAAAAGCGTGTTAATTAAATCTTATTTATACGTAATTCGCTGTTATACGTATTAAGTGCCAGTGAAATATAACTGAGTTTTGCGTAATTGTAATGAGAATGTGCTTTTTAAAAAGAAGCTATTGTATTTACGAAGTTCCCTCTTTGTCGGCGTAGGCGGAAGTAGAGTGATCGGGTTTCGGTGCTGAAACAGAACAGAGAGTTTCGCCGAGTGACATTGTTGATCCTTACTTACTGGCGGCTTAACAAAGACGAGCCCCCTTCGCTCCTCCTCTACCTTCGTCGTTTTTAACACGCCGCCAAATATTAAGGTACATTGTAAGCAAAATGGGCGGTTTCGGTGCGTAAACAAAAGAAAATACAGTAAATTTGTTTGAATATGAGAATTTCTTTCGTGGGAACAACAGAGAATAAAATGTCCACGATGCCGGTATCTTATGTTTACTGTTGAACAGTAGTTGCTTTTAATTAACCGTGGAGAACAGAAAAGGGAAAAGTTATACGAGAAGTGGACGCTAATCCACACAAAACGAAAACTGAAATCGCTTCAGACTTAGGCATTGCTTATACCACGCTATGTACAGTCATCAGTAAAAGAAATGCTATTTTGGATGAGTTCTTAAAACTGGGTTCAAAATCAGCAAAGCGCAGCCGTCAGCAAGAAGGATGGTACGTAGATTTGGAGAAAGCACTTTTCACATCGTTCCAGCAAAAGCGGGCTGCAGCTCTACCAATTAGTGCAGACATGCTGAAGGCAAAGGTGATAGATTTAGCTAAAATGAAGAGTATCACTGCTGCTTTCAAGGCTTCATCGGGATGGTTGGAAGGATTTAAATATCGTCATGGAATTACAGGGAGAACAATTTGCGGTGACTCAACATCTGCAGACGACGTCACGGTGCAACACTGGAAAGAGGAGGTTCTTTTTTTTTTTTTTTTTTGCTAGGGGCTTTACGTCGCACCGACACAGATAGGTCTTATGGCGACGATGGTATAGGAAAGGCCTAGGAGTTGGAAGGAAGTGGGCGTGGCCTTAATCAAGGTACAGCCCCAGCATTTGCCTGGTGTGAAAATGGGAAACCACGGAAAACCATTTTCAGGGCTGCGGACAGTAGGATTCAAACCTACTATCTCCCGGACGCAAGCTCACAGCCGCGCGCCCCTACGCGCACGGCCAACTCGCTCGGTAGAGGAGGTTCTGTCGGGTATCGTAAGTGATAATCAGCCTCCAAACATCTACAACTGTGATGAGACCGGCCTATTCTACAATCTCCTTCCTAATAAGACATTAGCAGAAAAAGGTGACTCATGCCACGGAGGGAAGAAAAAATAAAATTCATGTAACAGTACTTCTTGCCACCAATGCAGGTGGATCTGACAAACTTCCTCCACTTGTGATAAGAAAATCGAAGAATCCGAGGTGTTTTAAGGGTGCGAAAACAAAACCTAAGGAAGTTGAATCCAATGGAACAGTGGTTGAAAAAACTGGACATTAAAATGAAAAAGAAACAGAAGAAGATCCTTCATTTTATGGATCGATGTGCAGTACATCCACCTCAAATCGTTCTGGAGAATATCCGAATGGAATTTTTCCCTCCTAACTGTACCAGTGTTCTACAACCGCTTGATTTGGGCATCATTGCAAATTTCAAAGTGCATTATAGAAAAATGCTGGTTC
Source organism: Anabrus simplex (assembly GCF_040414725.1). NCBI lineage: Eukaryota > Metazoa > Arthropoda > Insecta > Orthoptera > Tettigoniidae > Anabrus > Anabrus simplex. The sequence goes on along the minus strand of NC_090268.1, from coordinate 133,000,153 downwards.
AACATTTAATAACACTGAGTGATGCAGGAAATGAACCTCTCTCCATTAATTTGCTACAAGCCATGAACTTTATTTCGGCTGCTTGGCAGCAGGTGTCATCCTCCACAATCAGCAACCGTTCCTGAAAAACTGGTGTCTTTCGAGAAGAGGCTGCCTCTAATTATGATGTGATTATGGGGACGAAGTTTTGTCTGGTAATGAGCTAACGATGGGTGTATAAAAAATAGAATTCGATACTTTTGTGCATTTCGATGACAATCTGGCTGTATGTGGAGAACTACCGGATGAAGAGATTATTGCTGATGTATGCCAACAACGTGGCGGTGATGGACCAGCTACAAGCGATAGTGACATTGGAGATGGAGATAACGACTTGAATCTTGACACCTGAACTGAGTGAAGTGTTAAAGTGCAGTCGAAGTGTGTAGGCGTTCCATCAGTGCGAAAAGTTGAAGTGAAAATGCTTTGAATGCATTACCAAGTTTGCTAAAGGAGGTTTATATTCTTAATGCAAGAAAAGTGAAACAAGCCAAACTATCTGATTTCTTTAAGGCCGGGACAAGTTCAAAATAATATTTTCTGTCTTAATGTATTTATTATTTGCAAGGATTTACACATATAGGTCTATTCCATTGGTTTTTCAGTAAATATGTGATGTATTGCATAATTCTGATTTCTAAGTAATTCTGAGTTACAAGTAGTTTTTTCTCTTCCCCTTGATATACGTATAAGTCAGGTTCGTGTGTGTGTGTTTTTTTTTTTTAAAGACATGTAAAGTGAGGCTTGCTACATAATATCATACAGTGATCTCCCCAGAAATTTCCATCAGCCGGGTGGCAGGAATGAGTAGCCGGGCGGGGAATTCTGCTTAAAAATAAAAATAATAAAATCTCAATTTATCCTTCTCAGAGCATTCATAATATCAGACAGGTAAACATTAACTGCAAAATTTAACTATTTTTGTATTATTATCACAAACAAGACATAAGAGTACCTTGAACTAGTGTTTTACTGCTTGTTTATTATCATGTAGCTCCGGTGCTTATCACTCGTTTGCTGTGGAGTGCCATACTGGTTTGTAGCATCATGCGGAATCGAAAGCTCGTATGTGATTCCACGCTAATCCATGCGCCGATCGCGCTCGACACTACGCGATAGTCAAGCTAAACATTTAAACTCCAATGTAATTGATGCAATTTTGCTGACAATAATGAAGAATATTAAATAAACAGTTTTACAGTATTTACGTTTAATTTGGAGCGCCCAGCTACTCAGATATGTATTAATATTATGTAACTAGCATATATATATCTAGGTTATTAGTCGGGCGGTCTGTAAAAATGCCAGGGCGGTGCACCCATTAAAAAGGTCCTAGGGAGGACACTGTCATATATGGATATGCTTTGTGAAACCTTTTGACATTGCAACACATGGTACAATACTGCTACCACAACTGTCGAGTCATCGCTCTGTCATTGTGTGCATTTAGCGATATCATTTTTAGGAAACACCTACAGCAACCTGCAATGCTTTGAGTTGGGTGGGCGTGAGATCATTGCTGATTTTGGAGATTATGTGTGGGCGTCAACTAATGGCTATATATACTAGGATCAGTGTCTTATAGAGTCAGTTGGAAGGAGAGTGAGTCCACAGTTGGTTGGAAGGAGAGACTTGCCATGAATTGTTGTAGTCATTTGGATGGAGAGGCCTCAGTTGGTCAGTCATTTGGACAGAGAGGCCACAGATGGTCAGTGAAGGATATGAATGGAGAGACTTGCCATGAAGTCAATTGGAAGGAGACTAACGAGGAGCAGTGATATGGATACGTAATCGTCAGTGACCAAATGGATTATATGTTCGGAGTGTGTTACGTATATCTGTTCGGTTGATTTCTTGTGTCAGTTCGATGACAGCTGAATATTGAATCGTCGGCATTCAGACCAACACAACAGTTATCGGTGAATTACTTTTTTTTTTTTGCTATTTGCTTTACGTCGCACCGACACAGATAGGTCTTATGGCAACGATGGGATAGGGAAGGCCTAGGAATGGGAAGGAAGCGGCCGTGGCCTTAATTAAGATACAGCCCCAGCCTTTGTCTGGTGTGAAAATGGGAAACCACGGAAAACCATCTTCAGGGCAGCCGACAGTGGGATTCGAACCCACAATCTCCTGATTACTGGATACTGGCCGCACTTAAGCGACTGCAGCTATCGAGCTCGGTGGTGAATTACTTGTAAAGTTGATTGGGAAGTGTAAATATAATTTCAAGCACTACTATATCTCGTCTGTGAAACGAAAAGGATACATCACCAAATTGGCTTGATATACCTATAGCTGATACCAACTCAAAGGAATACGTCATAATAACACTCGTACTGTAAAGTGAACCAGTGAGGGATAAATTTCTTGTACAACTTTTAAATATCCAGTCAAGAGGAATTCAAATGTAATACCTAGTTTCTTTCAGTTGTAATGTCATACTTTTGTATTCTCATCTGTTTTATCACAGCAAGTCTTACTATTTTTAGACATAATTGAAAGAATATAGTTTGTTCAATATCAAATTAATTTATCATTTAATGTCAATGGTAGAATTAGATAACCTCAAATTTAATGGGGAAACAAAATGACAATCTCCTTTTCCTAGTACCTATATGTTATGCTAAGTAAGCTTATTACCTCACACCCTAGAGATATTCAAGACTCTCATTCTATTATTGCTGCATTGAGTTGTAGCTGGCGCCCATCAAATATTGTATGTGTAAGTAATCAGGTAAGAACTAAGTGTGAGTACATAGTCAGATGATTGAATATTGTGTTTCGTGAATATGTTAACATTTTTTCATTCTAATTCAATTTTATATTTTTAAGTCAATGAGGAGTAGTCGCAGTTTGTCTCGATCATGTATTTTAACTGAGATGTATTTTAAGAATACCAACATTGAATTTCTCGCAAGGCATTTTATCCAACAAGTTGAAAACTATTTTATGTCTCAGTTATACTGATGATGGTTCACTAGAGCTGAAACATGTATGCATTATTATGTAATGTTTACTAATTAATCTTTAAGATTAAAACACATAGCATTGAACAGATGGAAATTTTAATATTTTTATATTGTGATACTATAATCAATACAGAACCAAAAGATGAATTTTATTTCTTGCAATACATTACTATGAAAGAAATAACAAATTACTCACAGCTAATGGCTGGCACAGGAAGGAGTAACTTTATACTGCTTATCATTTCTGAAATACACTGTGTGATTGTAACTACTCTAATCACATTAAATATGCATAAAATAAAATACTTAATCATCGCACTATGTGGTCTCACTTTGTACTTATCTGATTGCTTACACATACAATTGTTGATGGACGCCAGATACAAATAATTGTAACAGTAATAGAATGAGAATCTTGAATATCTCTGGGGTGTGGGGTAATAAGCTTACTTTGACAGCATAACATATAGGTTCTGGGAAAAGGATGGTTATCTGATCCATCATAAAATAAAACAGTTAACTGTACTTGATACTAAACAAAATATGAATGGATGAAAACCATAATGGTATAAGTGACATTTAAAAAAAAATGAGTTAAGTGCAGGATGTAACTCCGGGAGGATGTATCCTTTCACCAACAAAGGGATACAAGTGATAGCGGTAATATTCTGCGCTCTAGTGATTGGTGGTATAACTACAAATAGCATGCTTTATATGAGTGTTAAGATGTTTAAATTCCTTTTTCTCTGAATGACCAAAATGCTACTTATACTGTTATGGCTTTCATCCATTCATATGTTCTTTGAATTTCGAATTAAATGTGAAATTTGCCACGTTAATAATAGTACAATATCAACTTCTGAAGTTAAAATGGAATGAAGCTGTAGGCATTAAATTTAAAATACTCTTGACCGAACATTAGAAATCTGTACAAGAAATTTATCCCGCACTCGTTCAGTTAACAGTACCTTGGACACTTTAAGTGTTATTATGATGAATTCCTTGGAAGTGGCATCAGCTGTAGGTATCTCAAACCTAATTTGGTGATGTATCCTTTTAGTTTCACAAATAAGAAATAGCATGGCTTGAAAATATATCCACACTGCACAATCAACTTTACAAGTAATTCACTGAACTGTTAGTCTGCATTACGACAACTCAAAATCTTCGACCTTTACCGAACTGCCACAAGAACTCGACCGAACATATATACGTATACACGCTGAACATATAATCCCTCTGGTCACTGAAGACCCTGTATCCTTAGAACTGCTTCTTCTCCATCCCACTACAACTCTTCATCGATCGAGCCTATCCATCCAACTGACTACAACACTTCATCGTTCGAGGCTGTCCATCCAACTGACTTCCACTGTGGGAGACCTGCTCCATTTATAGATATTAATTGTCCCATGGTATTACACCCACATCATGGTTAGAACAGTCCATGACATGGCTCAAACCAAGCGTCGACATATTGCACGTAATATTTTAAATATCCGCAGGCTAGGTGAATGTAAGTTTTAACTGCGCCTGCAAATGTACGCTACCTACAAAGGAAACTTTCAAATTACCCTTTAAAAAATACAGAAAGAACAGATAAGATAAATATTAACTGTGTCTTCATATTTGTGCACTATACCAAAGAAATTTTACATGACGACTTTTTAATGAGGGCTAATCCCATTTTACCAAATTAAGAAAAAAAGAAAGAAATAGAATCTTATCACAGAGGCACCGAAACTTAGTATCCGTACCTAAAACACTTCCAGTAAAGAAAATCAATTTTCGGTGCATGTGTTAAGAGGAACAGAACTATGGTAGGCAAACCCAAGGAAAATTTAAATGACATATTACAAACTTCTTTTTAAAAAAGGGAAAAGAAATTGCCTCCAAAAAAGAAAAAGACTTTAGCGCAAAAGCTAAGTCATTATGACAGTTTTAGTGGTGAATGTGAACTCCGAGGCTAAACTCCTACGCAAAAAGGAAAAATTACATTTAAATTAAGTTAATGTCCGAAAAGCAAGAAGAAATAGTGCTTACCTCGAGATAGGCATCCCACGATGGGACTGATGCAGAAGCACGACAGCTCACTAGGCTTTTACGGCGTCAGTTGTATGTCCTCGGTCACTGTCCAACACAAGCATGTTTTGTTTTTGTAACAAAGCTCCCAGGCAACGTTGCCAAACGCACTACACCCAGTCCTCAACTAATGCACTGTCCATCCAGTTGGACTCGTGTTTTAACAAGAACACCGGGCGGCAAGTTTCCTTTCGGAAGTATTTTCCTTTTCAAAACCACATATCGAGGGAATTTGATTCCATCCGCTAATATGCACAACATTATGCACATCGTTGCTTTTCGTTACCGTCTGTTCTGATGGTTACACTGTTAGAACCCTTCAAATCCGCTGTATTTTTTGTCGACATCTCAACTTAGACAGGTGTCTGGTCAGCATTCTCAATATGCGACAGCAAATAAGAATTTTGCTTCCTCAAATGAAGAATATGACGCAGAAAGGCCATTAATCTTTCTTCATGTCAGACTCATTGGCTGAAAGATCAGCGTACTGGCCTTCGGTTCAGAGGGTTCCGGGTTCGATTTCTGGCTGTGCCGGGGTTTTAACCTTAATTGGTTAATTCCAACGGTACGGGGGCTGTGTGTGTTGTCTTCTACATCATTTCATCCTCATCATGACGCGCAGGTCACCTACGGGAGTCAAATAGAAAGACCTGCACCTGGTGAGCCAAACCCGTCCGGGATATCCCGGCACTAAAAGCCATACGACATTTCATTTCAATCTTTCTTCATACACCCCAGGGAGACGACGTAAAATAGATGTCCATCTCCGAATGCACAAACCCTTTCTCCGATAAGTTTCGGATCCATACGTTGCTTACAGTAAAACCCAGTGTTTTGAGTTCTTTTGAGATCTCTAGTGCTTTCAGTTGACACATTTTATTAGAAACACCATATCCTAACTTCTATCACAAATTTGTGGAGTAGTTCTTCAATTTCCAGAAACACTGCACTCCGCCCACGGAATGCTCTGTGATCGCTGTTACTTTTTAGAAGTTTTTCCTTCTTCCACCAATCGTGAATACACGATTCATCAATATCGTACTTTCTGCCAATGGCAAGATTTCCGTATATTTCAGCTTCGCTTACAACTTTAAGTTTCCCACACACAGTAAATGACCACAGACGCCATTTAGAATCCATCGCTTAGTATCGAGACAGCACTTTCACGGGACGGATACGGAACTCGAATGTGAGCGAGACTCTCGCAAAGTACGATATCCCGCGAGATCAGCTATTCACGCACCCAGCATTTCAGCAACACTTGAGAAACAAATGACGATCGAGCATCAGCAGCAGCGGCTTTCATATTTACCGCATATTTACCCATATTCTTTTATTTACCGTATTTCATTACCTTACATTTTGCATTTACATGCCACTGTAAATGTATTGAGAAAAATCAATCTTGTTTTCTAGAACGCAACTAAAACACAATAAGACCTGAATGGCCGTTTACATGTGGTATATTGAGTATGGTAACCGTATTCAACTCTATTTCAATACTCCATGTAAATGTAGCAAATATTTACGAGAATTAACGGCTTGTATACAGCCCGCACCCAAGATTTAGAACCAATATTTTGGGCAAAAAAGTGCGAGTGGTATTCGGGATTATACGGTAACTTTCAGAAAGACAATGTAGTGGTAAAAATAAAATAAAGAAATAGCAAAGCTCATGCAGTTAGTTCTTGGCTGAAGTGCTGAAACATGTCTTTGTATTATTTTTACTATCTTCCCTGATTATTTAGTCCTTCCTTCAATTGAGAATACATCATTTGCTTTGGAAAGTGTGTGTTTCGCTGTGGGTGACAAGGCCAGTTTAGTTTTTTTTAACGATATGTACAAAATGTTCAGCTTCCTGCCTTTCAAGAAAATAATCTACCAAATATTGAAATACAGCATGAAAAATCTGAGGACAGAAGTACGTGTTTGTGTTGTTATAAGAAAAATATGTATTTTAAAGGGAACCCTGCTTGCTGTTACTGTCACAACATTCACAATACAATCTGGTGTTGATCGATTTCCACTTCCTGCTTCAATTCTACAAGCATCATTCTTTCATTGAACATGCAGCTTGCTGTGTTGGTCAGTAATCTACATTATTATTCTAGAGTTTGTGTTTAATCAGGATTTTACATTTACAGATTCTGAAGAAGGTAGGCAGTGATGATAATAAACCAGATGTCAAAGAAAATGTATAAGTTTAGTGAATTTGAGATGTAAATATCCATGCTTCAGCCAAGGTCATATAGAAACTGAAGCAAAATATGCAGTATATAACTGTGGCTTAAAGGTATGGGATGGATATGGATAGTTAATTAACAACTAAAAATATACATGCTTTAAAAGTTCATCATCCTCTCATGTGGTGGTGGTAATAATAATAATAATAATAATAATAATAATAATAATAGCCAGGCTGAGTGGCTTGGATGGTTGAGGTGCTGGCCTTCTGACCCCAACATGGCAGGTTTGATCCTGGCTCAGTCCGGTGGTATTTGAAGGTGCTCAGATACATCAACCTCGTGTTGGTAGATTTACTGGCACGAAAAAGAACTCCTGCGGAACAAAATTCCGGCACCTCGGCATCTCCAAAAACCGAAAAAGTTGTTAGTGGGACATAAAGCCAATAACCTTATTATTATTATTATTATTGATAATAAGAATAATATTGGCCTCAGCTACTGTGTGGAATAATTTTTTAAATTTGATGCCACCTAGGCTGCCTGAGTTTCAGTTTCGATGTTTAGTTTTAATATAGGCCTACTAGATGAGAGTAAACTGAGTCTCTCTTGGGCAGTCTATGGCTGAGTTTTAATTAATTTTGTTGGATAAATGTCTAATGTTTCACCAGAGATCTTTTACATGCCGGCATTTTACGACAGGGAGTGTTGGACTCCTTTTCTACCCTTCAAAAATCCAACCTCTGTCTTGTTTGAATGCGTGATCTTGGGATCCGGTGACAGAAGACTGATCCACAGAGGGAGCTATCTCATGTGGTGACATCATACTTTATGGTTTCCCATTTTCACACCAGGCAAATGCTTGGGCTGTACCTTAACTGAGACTACGCCCGCTACCTTCCCAGTCCTAGCCCTTTCCCATTCTCTCATTGCCGAAAACCTTCGATGTGTTAGTGTGATGTTAAACAAGTAGCCTTACGTTACCTTACATCGTACTTCACACCAAAATTTTCGAAGATACGAGATGGTGTAAGTGCATTTGAGAGTACATCATTTCATACTGTCAGTCACCACCAGACTTACAACAGATCTGTGGGTTGTACTGCAACACTACTTCCTAAACTATTTGAGGATTTGGAGATCTCTTGGCGCGCAAACAAAAACAGGCCATTGTTAACAGAGTGGTGTCTCCACGTTCTCTTGAATGTGCACTCAAATCTATTAAGGATGCTACATTTCTGGATATGCTAACTGTTGCCAGTAATCATGATAGTTTGAAATTATTCCCAGTCAGCATTGAGTATTTTGATGGAAAATGGGTATCATCATCATTTCCTAACTCGAGTTTCCTGGGTGTGGTGTACAAAACAGGCATAGTGTCTAAAATTCTAGATTTAAGTAGCTGTGAGAATGAAACCATGAAGACCATATCAGATTTAATTAGTGTGTTGAAACACATTGTACCATGAATTTTGCTTAAATGACCTTACAGGAATAGAATGTCCTTCCCCTGTTCTGCAATACTTAGCAACATGGAACTGATTGATTGTCTGTTGACAAAGAGTCAATAGTTCTAAACATTTTCAATTTTTTTTCAATTATATGGTATGTGCTGTTCGCTCTGAAAAAAGAAGTTTTGTGATTTTGCCAGCATAAATTATGAACAATTGTTTTGTCACTGCTAAACATGCTGGCTAAGCTTTTTTTTTTTTTTTTAACCTTTGAGAGACTCCTTAAGTTTTTTTTCAAAGTCTCTGGAAAACCAGTTTCAGAATAAGTTTATGCCAATGAAACTTTCCCAAAAACTTGAGAATCTAAGTAAAGCTGGATTAGAAATAGAAGAGAACAATTTCATAAATTCTGCTCGGTTTCTGTACCATTCATGTAAGGGCACTGGAGATAAATCAGTGTGATGGAGGCATTTTTCTTGGAAACAATAAATTTTCAGTGGAGTGCATGTTTTGAAAGGTTGTGAATGTTAAGTTTTTCCAACAGTTGTATAGAATTATTTTTCTCCCTAATAATTGCACGTTATGCCAGTGTTGAAGGGGTATTTTCACTCATCATTCGATAGCTGCAGTCGCTTAAGTGCGGCCAGTATCCAGTGTTCGGGAGATTGTGGGTTCGATCCCCACTGTCGGCAGCCCTGAAGATGGTTTTCCGTGGTTTTCCATTTTCACACCAGGCAAATGCTGGAACTGTACCTTAATTAAGGCCACGGCCGCTTCCTTCCCACGCCTAGCCCTTTCCTGGCCCGTCGTCGGCGTAAGGCATATCTGTGTTGGTGCGACGTAAAGCCAATAGAAAAAAAAAAAAACAATATAACTAAGCATTTTCCATGTAAAGAATTGAGATTCCCCTCACTAAAGGACATTTCCTCTTTACAGGAGTATGAACAGTAAGTTTGTAAAATTAATAACAGTGGCTGGCTTTACTGTATTTTCTTATTGTTCTCTATGATTTACTAGGAATTTAACTGCAGGCTTTCTTTATCAACACATCCTACTTTGCCATTTTAAGTATTAGACATTTTTAGGATCTTTTGTAATTGTTCCAAATCCTGCATCTATAAGAAGTGATGGTGTCACTATGCTATTGTAAACAAATAGGTTAGTCTGGATATTGAGGTCATCATAAATTTATTTACACCACATTGTCAGCAGGGTTATCTGAGAAGTGCCAAATTGATGTTACCAACTGGAAAGATGCAACATGTATTTGACTGATGTGGTGACATCTTGTCCATGTGGGCCCACAACATTTTGAACAACAGTGCTGGAGGCACGAGCCTGATAAAATATATTTTAGGAAGGAACGAGAAAATCTAAGAAGATATGATGCCACGTTCTACAGCAAGAAGGAGCTTTGGTAGATCTGCCAGCATTACAGCAGAGCTTTTGGTTATAGAATTGATCTCTTCGCCCAACTAAGATCCCATAGTTAGCTACATCATTGGTCTCTGAATACAGCCGTTACACTCGCCAATGTGCGAATGATGGTGATGACTAGATATAATAGATGTTAGCATTTTTTTTACTAAGAATTTAGCATTTTAAATATTAAATCAAGTGTTTTCTAGTTTATGTTGGCATTTTGTAGCATTTTTCAGTGGAAATTATATTTTTGAATGGAGAATTGTATGTTAGATATCAACATATGAACTGCTGGATTTTCTAGATTTTCCAGCTTAAATTCAAGAAAATAACTAAAGGAAGATATAAAATTGATGTGAAATTGTGAATATTAACCAGCACCTATATTGATATGGACATGCTTACTCGTAATATATCTGCATGCATTGAGGAATCCTTATTGATGGCAATAGGCTAAGTAATTTTATTTTGTCATTTGAAATTTGAGCACACCAATTAAAAGTTTAACACAAATTATTTACATTTTATTGTTTACTGTTTTAACCTGACATTCAGTGAAATCATCACTATTCAAGAAATGTGAGGTTACATCATTGGAAGCATTCACTAAAAGTTCAACAATCTGCAAATTTCAATTGTGCTTTCCTTCTATCCATGTCAGCCTTCTGATTTCAAATCAGTTGAAAGTACAATACAGACATTGCATACACTTACCATGGCTATCTTCATCTAAGGCAGGGCCTCTCAGGGTGCATGCGCGTGGTGCATGCGCGTGGTGCATGCACTGTGCACGGTGCAAAAGACGAGTTCGCTTGGTTGACCAGAGTGCAGACCCCCCACTCCTTGATTTGGAGCGATAGCGCCTACTCTCTCTTTCCTCACGCCTGTCTCGCTCGCTCCCACTGCCTCCCTCTTCCCCACCTGCCCCGTAGTGCTCCATATCCGAGCTTGGTTGAGCCGAGCTTAGCCGAGTAGCCCAGAGACGAAGCGTTGGTCGGAACCAGTTGAGCGGGACTGATGCACAGTGCACGGAGCACTTGCACCTCGATTTGCACGCGTGAGATTTTGGGCGTTTGAGAGGCCCTGATCTAAGGATTATTCATGAGAATGTCTCATAAAAGTATATCATTACTTCTTGTTTTGTCTCTTTATATGAAACCTATTAATAAATTAATGGTAATGTTCAAAACTAAACTGAAGATAAGCATTTGAGTTAAAAGGAGTAGCTTAAGAGACTCAGCTATGCACTGGTATACTGAAACTGCTCCAAACTTTCACTCAAGCAAAAGACATGTAAGAGATACTGAGATGAAATACAGCAGGAAATTCTGAACTCTAAACCAAAAGCACACCAGTAATAATGTAACACAACTTAATGTAAAAAAGAATATCATCATCATCATCGTAAGTTTCTATTTTTCCAAGAGATCAGTAAAAATGTGACAAACTTTATGGAAATAATATTTAAAATTTTAAAAATATTGCAGGTTTCTATTACTCACTTTTAAGGTGTCAAGGATCGTACACCTAGCTATGAATCTGAGCCATTGCCCTCGTCAGCTTCTGTATCCTAATTGGATCCACTGGATGCAAGAGAGATGATTATCTTATACATTCGTTCACTATTTCTTCATACCTGCTGTCTCCTTTCTTTCATGGTTTGCAACACTCGTCTAGTCTTCAGGAGCAACCTGGTCAGTGCCCTCCCTAATCAGCGTTTGTACTTCGGCCATTGGAAAATTTCTCATTAATTTAGCATGGTAGGGAGGAAGCCTGATGACTTGAGCATCTCGATGTCTCCTTGTGTACATAATTTAGTACTAGTTCCTCTATTGTGGTGGGGAGTATAATGCAGTCTTCTGATTAGAGTTAAAAGCAGATGGTTTTCTAGCTGTGCTTTCCCTTGAAGTAATGAACACCACAATCATTGTATATTTTTTACAATAATGAAAGTATCTTGTCAATGTCAATATAATACAGGTCTTTTCTTTTTGCAAGGAACTCGACAATACCAGCCCAATGCATTATATTTAAATAGAAAAGCACACAATGTACATGTTACACATTATTACAACTTTTAAACTGTCATTCACTGCAGAGTTGCTGTATTGAAATAATCTTTCTAATACATGCTAGAGAATGGTATGCCATGCATTAAACTCAACAGAAAATGCTGTTTTAATAATTAACATAAAGAGAAATATTATAGATAGCATCATTATTTATATTATAAATGCAATTGACTATTAAAACATTGTAGTTTAATATATTGCCAGTCCAAACTTTTGTGACTGCTTGCGCTGTGGAAAGCGTACATTTAATAAAAAATTAGGGTTTTGCAGATAACTACTGCATTAAATCATGAAATAAACAAAAACCTTGGGAATTTTAAATCAGGTTAATGAAGACTTCTTAGTTCAGACATACCCACATATGTGTATATAAAATCTTACCAAGACCAGTTCTATACTATGGAAGTGAAGCATGGACAATGCTAATACCATTTCCACTAATGAGGTGAAATTCATGAGAAGAATAGCAGGATATACTCCATCAGATCATAAAAGAAATGAAACAATATTGAAGGAGCGCAAAATTCAATCAGGAGTACCATATATACATGTTATCAAGAAAGGTGTAAAAGTCTTGTTTGAAGAATGGATACAGGAAAATTTCACAAAGAAATTCTCAAGTACTACCCTAAGGGAACAAGAGCCATCGGTCATCCAATGAACATTGGCAAGAGAATACTTTGTATGATCGTAACAGGCCCCTAGATCTAGTACATGAATGGATGATGATGATGATGATGATGATGATCACCAACCTTTCATTATGATTTCAATAAAAAGAAATCCGCTAATGAGGTGATTTCAATAATCAGCTAATATATGAGTTCAGTACAATATGTTGCCTATCAATTTCCATTTTCAGACATTTTCAATTGGGTGAATCTTCAGGTCACTCCAAAACTAAATACTCTTTTTGTATCCAGTTAAATAAGGGAAAATTTAAAGCAAGAATGTCTAGTCATGATGTTATTGATGATGATGATGATGATGATGATGATGATGATGATGCTTTTTGTTTAAAGGGGCCCAACATCTAGGTCATCGGCCCGATGTTATTGTGAAGAATACAAGTTGTATAATGCATGCTTCAACAACATTTATATTTCTCTCTCAAGGGGAGTGTTTTGAAATGTGATTGGATCTAATAATATTACCATGTAATCAAAATTCTCAAATAAGATTCAAACTTTTTCTGTGAGTTTAATATTACACAGTGCGTAGAAAATTGATGATAATTTTGTTTGAACAATGGATACAGGAAAATGTCACAGAGAAATTCTCAATTACTACCCTAAAGGAACAAGATCCATCAGTCATCCAATTAAATATTAGCAAGATAATGCTTTATATGATCGTAACAGGCCCCTAGGTCTTTTACGTGAATAGATTATGATGATGTGTCTCTTCAGAAATCATGTACTATAATGTTAGTATAATCTTACTGTGGTTGAAGGCATGCAGTACATCCACAGTATTGCAGGAGGCAGCTGAAAGAAATAACTCCCAGAGGCTTTCAACTTGAGAGCTTGGGTTGGTGATTGTGAGTTCCTAGCTGAATCTGACACTGCTTCCTTTAACTTGTACCAGATTCCTTGCTTTCATCTTTCCTGTTCAACCTCCCTTGGTCACCCCTTGCTCTCTTCTGACCATGACAATATTAAGTTTGCAAGGCCTAGGGGGTCTTTCAAATTCACACCTTTTGTCAACCTTTTCCCTCTTTTACCAGTACTTCCAATCTTGGAAGAATCGGACCTCTTCCTTTTTCTCTTTTGATTGGTATTAATGGGGGAGGATTGTCTAGTTGTACTTCCCCTATAAATGGTAATTATCACCACAACCATCACCAATATTAGTATAACAGAATAAAAATATTTCACTGTAGGAAAGAGTGTTACAGATTGTAGTAGACAGCCGCAGGGCAGCAGATGGCTTGATGCTGTCCATGTGCTTCCTCTCTTCCCTCACTGATCAGTCACTAACTTTATTTTTGTGTTTGTTCCTATCCTTCTTTCTAGCTTCTGATTTTTGATATACTGTCTATTACCGTACTTCAATATTGCAGTTTCGTACGAACCAAATTAGTGGATGTTTGTTTGAAAAGAGTTGAAAAGAAAGAGGCAGCAGCTTATAAAGGCCAGGAAACTGATTTATAGTGTTGTTATTTTCTTCTATTCTTTCTGTGCCTGCAGGTTTTTATTGTTTACTTTTTTTTTAAAAGAATTTCTTAAATGTTGTTAATATATATTAATTATGTTAGCATTTTTCTTATACTTGCTTGTTCAGATTTTGATGGCTCAAATTCATTCTTCCTTGCTGCACGATTAATTATTTTTTGTTTTTGATGTAGCCATTTCTGAAACTTCAGCAATGTAACTACATTACTGTTGTAGATGTCTGATAATGAAGAGGATGATGATTCTGATCATGTACCAGAAGGGAAAGAGAATGGTTTGGTAAAGAATACTAACGCTGCAGTGGTTCAGCAGGCTGAGAAAGAGAAGCGTGAAAGAGCCAAGCTTGAAAGTCAGAGGAAGAAAGAAAAAGATAAAGAAGACAGGCAAGTACCTAGGTCATTATGTAATTGAAGCTGATATTTCATTCTGGTAATTAGAAATAGTAACATAAATATGTTAATTTTGGTTGTTTCCAAGGTAAGTTAACACTTTTAGCACCATAGCAGACACAGATGTCTATTTTGAATGTTCCTGCTTGGTGGCTCAAGATTGATCACGTATTGTTCACTTTTATGCAGGATTTGACAACATCGGGCAACTGTCAGTTCCCCTTCAGTTATATCTCATGTAACAGGCTTTGATTTTATACATTCAGGTACAAGAACATTTGTGTATTATGCAATATATATATTATGCTTTCATATATTTGAAAATGTATTTTCTTTTGTTTGGAGTTTACTTGTCATTCACTCACACTCCATTGTTCAACACTGTATAGCAGTCAACACATTTCTATTCGACACTGGACTTGAGACCCCTGAATGGATGCAGGAAATTATCGCAAGGAAGTGTTAACAGCTCAAAAGTGAAAGTCACAGGAGAGTTCCACTACTACTATTACTATTCACTTAAAAATACACTTTACTTACCCTATTCCAATGTTTGTATGTCAACACACACACATTGAGAGAGAGAGAGGGGGGGATTTCAATGTTTTTTATGTAACTTATATGAATTTGTAATCCAAAATTGCCCTTAACACGTACTTATCTCACACATCTCACTCTATTCCCCACTTCTCTCACTTCCTCATCCTGCAGAGGTCACAAACTGGGAATTGGACAGTATTCGGTGTGCGCAATCAGTGACAACCCTGGCCCCAGCAGGCGCAAGTTTCCCGATGGGCCCTAGAAGACACTGGTGTTGGTTGGCCTTATCTGATTTTCATTTTTGATGTTCCTTTTTACTTATCAGTTAAATGCATCATGGAATATTGCTACTGAAATGCTAGAGAAGAAAATGTATTTTTGGCCCAAAGAGGAAAATTTGACATTTTTGCTTGGCACTCAGTATGTTAAATATATATTCTTTGTCCAGGGTAGACCTTGTTGTAATTTTGTGTGGATTGTATATGCTCCCCACTCCCATCTATAACTTTCCATCTGTCTGGCAGAGCCTGCTTTTGTGAAAAAGGAAGTTGCCTTGATTTTTGCCCCAACCCTTTTATCATTAATACACAGCCCACTACAAGTGCTTTAAGTGTTTTTATGTTACAGTTTGCAAAAAAAAAAAAAAGGAAGAAGTTAAATTTAGAAACAGCTTTTTAAATTAATTAATCCTTATCAGAATAAATTACCTCAAGTAACTAATGTTGATTAAAATGTCACTTAGAGTATGCAATTTTCATCTGTACTTTAGGAGATATTGTCGTTTTCAATTTTTCAGGTAATCTCCATTCCGAAATATTGATTTAAAATAGATGTCCAGAATTCCTTGAGGTAGGAAGTCAAAATCTTGCAGAGAAGTTGCCCTTAGGCCTAGGTGCTCGCTAAGAAAGCTTTTTGAAAAAGAAATCAGTTTAAGGATTACAGCTTTTTATGTATATGACCGGCTTCAATGCAAGCCACTGGTTATAAATTGGCCATGCAAAACTTGTTTAATGTGGGAATTCCATTTTAATGCATGGACTACAAATTGTCTTAATTTAATTTAATTTTGATAGCAGTAAATTCAATAATGTTTATAAGAAGTCAAATATTAAAGCTGAAATGAATTATTTCAAAATATATTTATTCTTCCCGATGGAATAAAAGAAAATAAAAAAATGGTTCAGGCACTAGAATAGGGTATAAACTTTTATTTTAAAAAGTCCATTCATATATATTGTGACCTTTTGCGCATCTCTAACTTCTGGGTTCTAGTTGAAAATGTTATGCCTCGGCTGGCGTCATGCGGAGATGCAAAAGATTCCACTCAAGGGACGTGAAAGTTCGTCGAGCCGGGTCACAGTGTCGCACTGTTTATTTCCTTAAGATCTGACTGGCGTATGGAGATGTATGTGAATTAATGACTTAACCTAATCCATTATGATATTAACTTATTCTATCAATGAGAAATTCATATTTCTTTCGTGGAAGGATGTTCCGTTTAATAGCTATTGTATTTGGGAAATAACAGTTACAATACTAATTCAAGAAGCAACACAAATGGACGTTAATAGTGATTGAAAATTAAATCAATCAAAAGAAACAATCCTGATCCCTAACTTTTGTTGGTTATGTTCTTTACATTATCAAATCCTTATCACAATTAAAATATGTTGGATGCAAAAGTCATAATAATCTTTAAAATCCAACAAAATCAAAAGAAACCAACATTCACGCTGCTGAAGGCTTAATTTCAAAATATAAGTCCGTCATTTACTTCATCTGTCTTCTGGTTAATAGATAAAATTGTGAATCTTGTTCTCTTGGCACTCGTATTCACTGACCTCAAAATATATGTCTCAATATCCTGTTATAACTTTAAAATCATCATTTAATTCATCTTAAATCTAGCTAAACAACTTGAACGCACCAATAACATGTTCGTTTCACTATCATTCATGTCCATAAATGATCACAGAAACATAGGACAACATTATGATCTTTCCAGACATTAAGATTGTGCAAAAAAAATGAAATCAATCTCCTCTGAACTCCGTCAGCAGCTGCATCTATAAAACAAACCCCTGAAAATACAATCATTACCAACAATAATGATTCATGGCCTACGATGACTCTGCAACCCCTGGTATCCTCCGTGAAAGAAACCTGAAAAATCTACTGTCACCTCTAAGCGCCAAATTTATAATCTATAGAAGAATATTAGCTAGCAGGGAAGTCAATCTACATGCCACACATAAGTAAATGTTACACATTTCATCTGTGACATGGCTCACATCTGCACGGTGTTATTAAATAGTGAAGATCTCATCTCATCCCCTGATATTTGTGCGCAATTACCTATATTTTATCTCAAATTAAGGTATTTTTTATGATCATTATACAAGCATCTTCACTACATCTCGAAAACATTATTGCAAACATCGCACTGATACCTCAGTAGTCATTACTCATTACTGTCATCAAATTCATATGCATGACGAAACCAAACTTATTCCAAAAAAATATCACCGGACTTCTAAAGTTGCATTATTCCATTAAATGCGTAACCCCAATGAATCATTCTTCAGTGAACCACAACATTAAACATTCATATTACTCGACGATCCTATTACGAAACCTCTATCATCTTACACACGTCATGCTCAACGAATTCTCATTTCATTTTAAACATACTCAAATTCTTTCGTGGGGTGGATATCAATTCTGACCATTATATTTCAAAGTTTAAAATCAAGTTAACCTCAAGAAAACATCACAAACCATCTAAATTCACTAGGAGGAGGAAATATGACCCCAGCTACTTAATAAATAATGCTGTGTATACAGAGAGATCCAAAACACCTCTAAGCGACAAACTGGAAACGATTATTGCTAAACTAAAAAATATTGCCAAAGAAATTGCTCCTATGAAAAGGAGAAAGAAACGCCTGGTGGAATGAGGAATGTGATATGGCAATACAGAAAAGACACAAGCATAGCTAAATGACCAACAAAAGAAAACGGCACAATCTCGAGATGAACGAACTATTGCTAGAAGGCAAACAGCCAAAGAACTTAGACGAATCAAACAAGACCATCAAAAAGAAAACCTAGCTAACATAGATGAATCATTCAAACAACATGAGACACGATACTATTACAGGACATTTAAACAATATCAATCAGGGTAACATAGATGTTGATTCCCGTGGGGAATCTGAAATATTTGTCCTGAATGAGTAAATTTATAATACCAATATAAATGGTCCCTCGTGTGCTAGGGCGAAACGCTGGCAACCAAGAATGAGTTAGCTGGAAAATTTATAATGTCCAATGACGGACCATTTATATTGGTATTATAAATTTACTCATTCAGGACAAATATTTCAGATTCCCCATGGGAATCAACATCTATGTCATCTGATGGCCAAGCAGGCATCAATTTTTGATAATGAGACAAAGTCTCTTAGTGCATTGGCACTGCCGGTGGCTCCAGTTAGCCTACGCAGTGGCCTCCACGGTATGCACTAGCCAGCGTATTGGTAGGTGTGCTAGGTACTAACTGATGAGCCCACCCTAGCACACGAGGGCGAAACGCTGGCAACCAAGAACGAGTTAGCTGGAAAATTTATAATGTCCAATGACGGACCATTTATATTGGTATTATCAATCAGGGTATACTCCACCTACACTCATGATGAGAAATAAACAAGGACAACTAGCACACAATAATCAGGAGAATGCCAAAATTCTAGCTGATTACTTCAAAGAATTACTAAATGCTGAAGACCTAAAAGAATACCTAGAATTTTTACCTGATCCAAAAAATAAAACACGCTTAGACAAGGTTATTTCACCAGATTTCCATGAGGTATTTCAAGCCATTAATTGGCTCAAGAATTATAAAGCTGCAGGAGAAAATCAAGTGGTTGCAGAGCTGTGGAAGGATGCAAATAACCAAACACTTCAAGACCTACACAAACACATCATAGACATATGGAACTCTGAAAAGCTGCCTGCAGAATGGAATACAGCTATAATTCATCCAATACACAAAAAAGGGGATAGACTGGATCCAAATAATTACCGAGGGATCTCTCTACTTGATATCACATATAAGATCCTGTCTAGAATTATCCTCATGAGAATTCAAGAACAGCTCGACCAAGAACTTGGAGAGTATCAGGGGGGGATTTCAACATGGAAGAAGTTGTCCTGACCAAATCATTAGTCTTAAGTGGATTATGAACCATCAAAGAATGAGAAACAAAATGCTAGTTATCACTTTTGTTGACTTCAAGAAAGCATATGACAGTATTCATCGTGAGGTATTACTTAAAATCCTTAAAGAATTTGGGTTACACCAGAAACTCATTAATCTCGTTGGTGTTACCCCCAAGAACACTAAAGCAAAAGTTAAATTCCGAGGAGAGTTGTCTGAATCATTTGAAATCCGGACTGGACTTCGACAGGGGGATGGTCTCTCACCAATACTGTTTAAGTGTGCATTGGAGAAAGTCATGCGAGAATGGTCTAAAAAATGTCAGCCAAACATCAAGATTGGCAAAAATATCAAACTCAATTGTCTAGCATTTGCAGATGACCTTGCGCTACTTGCAAGTAGTGTGGAAGATGCTAAACTCCAAATTGAAGAATTAAAACAAATAGCAGCAAAAATTGGATTACAAATCTCCTTTGAAAAGACGGAAATGATGCCATCCTTCAAAGTGAAAACATCACCTATCACACTGACTAATAACAAACAAATTAAGGATGTTGATAAATTTAAATATCTTGGAGAGATTATAACTTGGAACTTAGAAGAGAAAATATCAGTTGAAAATAGAATTACCAAATTAAAACAAGCACAACACATTACTTGGCCAACCTACAAGAAGAAATCTCTTTCAATAAATGCAATATTTAAACACTACAACTCCGTTATTAAGCCTGAAGCAACCTATGCTAGTGAAGCCTTATTCAATTTGAATATGAAATCAACTACAGATAAATTACAGAAAATAGATAGACGAATCATAGAACAGTTCTAATCAAAAAACACCAAGTAGGTAGACAATGGCGATTACTACCTAATGAAGTTATATACCAGGAGACTGATTCTATAATAGATACAATGTGGAAAAGACGAGTTGCTTTTTTCTGTCATATATTACGACTACCAGGGACTAGGATAATCAAACATTTATTCAACTACTTTTGGAAAAGTAAAACTAAAAATCACTGGTTCAAAGAAGTCCAAGAAGATTTAAATGAATTAAGCTTGACAATTCAACAAATTGATAACAGAGAAGAGGATCCTGAGAAATAACGACGTGAGACTAAAAAATGAAGACCTATACACGCAAACAGTACAACATAACTGACGAAGAACGGGCAGCCAGGTCAGAGAGAATGAAACATTTCTGGGAACAAAAGAAGAAACATCAACCAAATTTGTAACCAATATTCATGACTTGACTGTATATAGATTGATTTCAGTGCTCCAATGTGGGCGTAAAATGATAATAATAATACCAGGGAAATTATTTTACGAAAACTATTCATCTTGATACAACTATTAACTCAATATCAACGCGATAATATTACCATCACACTTGCGAAGAATATGCCTAATATAAAAATATAATCGCAGATGACTCTAACTCACGCACTTATAATTACTTAACGAATCCTTTCAAATAACATATATCTGAACCATAAATTAAACTGAAGTTCATTTACAATGACACTATCTCAACACACGCGTCGTCCATTTACATTAACATAAACTTCCAGTGTTTCATACCTTTCACATATTTCACATGCATAGTATCTACTATTGGCCGTTTAGATTCCCATAATATAGCATACGGCAGATCATAATTTCCAGGATTATTCACAACAAACTCACAGCATTCCTGCCCATTATGAGGTAATGATCGACGACTGTTGCATTCAAGTTGTACGTTTAGGCATATCACATTTCTGACACTATGAAATTATACTATTCTACCTTAAGCAGTCACGTAGCAGGATAGATAAGACATTTCGAGTACTTATCGGGCCGTTGACTTCAGGAATGAGACACCTCTCATTTTCCGGTCTTGGTTTTATCCATTGGTATCCATCTCGACACTCTTCAAATCCATCAAGACCACATTTTAAGTTAGTTCATCTTGCTGGGATTTATGAACATCTTATAAATTTCTTCAGTGATACTCGACATCATGATACCTGAAACTTGTAACATGTTATTAGTATACTGCCACATACATAAGTACCATTTACAATATTATTAGCTAACACTCGCCTTAGTATTTTGGGGAGGAATCAGATATATATCTTTTCTCTTTACAATATATTATTTGTTTTACTATAACAATCTCATGATTAAATTCAGCTTTCTTTATGTGACTCTTTCTTAATAGTGTGCGGCACTTCTAGAGCTTACCGAATCCCTTTTTCAGCAAAATATGTTGTTCTCTTCAAACAAAATCCAATGCTAGACTGCAATAATAAAAGTCGGTTTGAAGACTCTTCAAAGTTTCGTAGCCTCCCATATGTTTTTGACGTTAAATACGTAACCTCTTTGATTCAGAGTGGTCCTAAAAATCATTGACATCAGCAAAGGAATTAATTTAACAATCGGTCACCTTACAGTTTGATGTGCCAGTCGACTATTTCATCATGAAATTTGATTCTCGAATTATATCGAACTAGATAGATAAGGTATGACCACCATATGTAAATTGAACTTGGCCCATTTGATCCAGCTCATTCCATGGCCTCCGATACATATTTCTGCTGTTGATGTTTCTCGCCATTTATTTACATTTATTCATCTGCCGCCTGAAGAAACTGCAATGTTTATTCATTGCTGTACTTTGTGCTACGACATCCCATTATCGATCGTAATTTAATAAGATACCATGGGGTGCTGAGCTTATTATTTTAACGGTACCTTCAGTCCGTTGTCTGTTATTTGTTTGATTAAGCAAGTTATTTGAATTACTAATGTACTTGGATGTATAGTAACTGAACGTACAATTTCATTAAATTTACATTAACATAAACTTCCAGTGTTTCCTTTAACTCTAATCCAACATTCATTGGAAGGTGATAATAATTTTTTTTTTTTTCCCTTCCTAACTACTATACAACAGCCCCTTACCCAATTGTCAGGTGGCTGAAGTGGAGAATGACTATTCGTAAATGTCTCTTTTCTCAGTGACAACTTCTGCAGCCTAACCTATATTCTTTTCAAAGTGCATTGTGGAATCTATCACCAGACTATGCATGTGTGAAGGTAGATTGCAACATTGTCAGCTCTTCTTGTAAATCCAGTGAAAACCAACATAGTTGGCCATGCGGTTAGGGGCGCGCCGCTGTGAGCTTGCATTCGGGAGATAGGCGGTTCGAACCCCACTGTCGGCAGTCCTGAAGATGGCTTTCCGTGGTTTCCCATTTTCACACCAGGTAATTCTTTCTATCTGTGTTCATGCAAATTAAAGCCAATTGTAAAAAAAAAAAAATCCAGTGAAAGATACTCAGTCAACTTCTCCATAAACTTGTCACCTAAGTTTGCATAATGCACTGGCTATACATGGACTGATGTAATGGTGCTGGTTATTTCTTTTCAGCACTCCTTGCAGACATGTACACATGTGCAAGAGTTTGTCTTGCCACAGCTTGGATAGTGGCAGCAAGTTGTACTTGAGCATCTGCCTGAGACTACAATACATATAAAACCTTTAAAGATGTAAACATTAATTGTGAAGATTGCAAAGTGTTCAATGCGTAATTCTTAGTAAGTTGTATTTTCAGCTGTCCACCTGAGGAGCTGCCTTGAGTGAGCTGTTTGTTTGTTTCCCTTTATCTGCAGTAGTTTCTTTGACCTTGTGTTTTTTTTCTTCTCAAATAATGAGGTTCTTTCTAACAATGCTTCTACTATTTATTACAAAAATGAGTTGTGAATGAATCCATATTGTCATCTTGGTAAGACCATCTTCTTGATGTATAGTACATTCCTCCTTTGATGTTTAGTAAAACCGAGCAAGTGGCTGTGCAGTTTGGGTCACTAGCTATCAACTTGCATTTGGGAGATAGCGGGTTCAAACCCCACTGTCGGCAGCCCTGAAGAGGGTTTTCCATGCCTTCCTATTTTCACACCAGCCAAATGCTGGGGCTGTACCTTAATTAAGGCCACAATTGGTTCCTTCCCACTCCTGTTCCTTTCCTATCCCATCGTCACTGTCTCGGTGTGGTGTAAAGCAAAAAATAAAATAAAATATATATATATATATATATATATATATATATATATAGGAAAGTTGGGTAAAGAAATCTAAATCTTTTGGACTTTTCTGCTATCCAGTGATTGGAAGAGAAAAAAAAGAAGTAATTGGGCTGAATTACAGTTACCTGAGAAATATTTTACTCAATTTCCATTACAATCTACTTTTTCAACTAGTAATCAATAAAATTACAATATTACTTTACAGAATGTTAGTCTTCAGGAAATCACTGACATTTTTTCACATGGGGCTGGAATAATACAAATGTTTGCAAGGAAACAATTTGGTGGGTTTGTTTCACAAGATAAATATGGTAGCTTGGAACTTGCAAAATGATTTTCAAATCATTTGTCATTCACTTTACAAATAAAATAATTGGTTCTTAAAATTCTCATCACTGAGCCTCAAACTGTTTGGGGGAAAGTACATTTGTGCATTTACTGAAAAGGCGTCCTACAGGGGTTCGTAAAGAAATACCCACCTTTAACTTTAAGAACATCTTTGGGATAAGTATGTCGCCTTTGGATGTACCGGAGAGGTAAGCAAGCACCTAATCCAATACTTGTGAAGCTACTGGTTCTGCTCTAGTAGAACTGAAAAATTTAGCTCACTATTTCTTCCCCATTTCTGCTTCCATGTGATTTATACCAATTACTAGAAAGTAACAATTTTAAAAATATAAGGATTACAATGTTATTTCAAGAAGTAAAAGTTACTTTTTTGTAAATAGTAATAATTACGAGTAAAAATGCCAGAATGTAATTGTTACAAATAGTCAGATTACTTTTATTCAGTTACTTTACAACTATACTCCTATCTTTGTTGTGTTCAGTTCATTGTAAAGGTGCTTCTCTTTCATGAATTGTAGTATTTTAAGGCAACTTGTGACTCTCATTTTTGAAGTTAGTGAGGATAGTATACTCCCAAAGGATGAAAGTAATGATAGGCTAGTGGAAGGTGGGGGGGGGGGCGTCAAACATGAAATTACTAAATGTTGGTAACCTCCAATTTTCACATAATTCATATGTGGGCTGCTTCATTAGTCCGAGATTTTCTACATTTTTTCAAGCCACTATAAGCTCTTTCTGCTTCCCACCTTGAGTGGGATTGGCATCTACATTCATCGTGAGAGATGGAGGCAATTTTTGAGTTATCTTTGTTCTTGAAGTTGGAAGTTTATGCAAAATGCTGAATCATCTGTTTTTCATTCCTCTTTGTCCATTACAATTCTTCATTATTACGTTCTGTTCATAAATAATTTGTGAGTTTCTAGTTGGAATTCAATTGTATATCAGTAGCTGTTTTTAATCAGTTTTATTTTTTAACTTTGATTAATAGATTTATTTTCTGTTGTAGAGAGAAGCAAAAACAAATGCAACAGGATAAAAAGGAGAAGCGCAAGACACAGAAGGGGGAACGACGAAGATAGCAAGATCATGGCACAGTAGTGTGTGAATGTTCATGTTGTGTTGTGTTAATTTATTACTCTTGGATTATGTGTTCCAAATCTACTCCTAGTTTGAACTTCCAGTGGACAAGGCTAATTATGTGTCTTCATTAGTAAAGGGATGGGCACAGCTTGAGTGGATTATTTTGACTTACTAATACTTCAGATCTTCTACATAACTAGAAATGGTGAAATAAGTTGTATACTACTTGACAGTATTTTTATTTGCTTGCATGCTGTAGCATGTAAGTTTCACATGATGGAATGAGACATTCATTTTGGAGGCATAGTTTGTATATGTATTCTTAAAATACTGACACACACACACACACACACGCACACACACACACAGGCAAGGAGTTCCCAGATTTTCTCAGTTGGGATAGAGATTAAATGTTTCTAGTGTTTTGTCAGATGAAACTGTAGGGAAATATGAATTCTACTATTATTTAATGCAGAATTAAGATGTAGACTTGTTTTCTAAACATCAGCATTGATATAAATTTATTGTTGAATTTACTTGTTAGTATTAATTTGTAAGCTTGTTCAAGTATGTGAAAGAAAAAAAGGGATTTAGTTAACAGCACCAGGAATGATTTCAAATTCAGAGAAATAAAACTGAATATAAATGCGAGAGAGATAACATTTTAATTATCTCCTTTAGGTCCCTAAATTATGATGTGATCATATTCCACTTGCTAAACAAAAATACATTTTATCAAGATAGTGTCCATTCCTTACTCTGAGCAGCAAATTGTGCTTCTCTGATCCATCGCTTAAAGCTTTGCCTAATGTGAGACACATACAATAATTAATATTGTTAAATCACTTTGTTGACAGCACAGTGCTCTGTAATGCTGCCTACCCATAGAAAAAGATAATTGTTATTTTCCCCACTTCTTCTTAGGCTATTCCATTTTATAATAACAGCCCCCCCACTTCCCTTAGAGTAATGCTGAAGATTTAAATGAAAGGCAGTTACACAGAGTAGTGACATAAACAGGAAATGTAAAAAAAATAAACAAATAATACTCAGGAAACTACTGGAATCATATACTTATTTCTTTATTCTCACTTTTCTCCTGAAGTCTAATCTGTAAGAAATGAAGTGTGCTTCATACATAATGGATCTCTTATAGACTGAATAAAATTTTCATTTTCATCAGATAAACAGTTAATACATCAATGGTTGTGAATTGTACTTACAAAAGGATAAATACTTCATTTATTTGAATAAACTGCTCTTTTTGTGAAATAAGCAACATAGCAACATATTTGGTGATGCAGTATGGTAAACCCATTCATGGATTCTGCTCTTCCTAAGTAACACATCTGTATCTTTGTACGCAGTTTATTTAAGGGCATTGATTAGTGGTTAGAAACAAATGTTAATGACTAGGATATTCCCTGTTTTTCTCTCACAGAAAAGCAATGAGCACTTAGCATGCTTGAATTTAATTTTTTTTCTCAAACAGATCGCTATTTCCTTGACATCCAAATTGTGATGAGCAGTGCAACATTGAACTTTTCCATAATATTTTCATATTCATTTTTTTATTTACACTAGTCTTGCAACCAGTTAATGAATTATTAGTTGATTACCAGGTGATGATGTCCTGGCCTAATGTCTATGGAATAATGCTTTTGGAGTGTGTAAATTACAAAATATCTCCACAAATATAATTTTACTTACACATTTTATTAAATTATCACATCAAATGATGATCATGTTAATTATATGGGAGGGTGCATTGAGCAAGGATGCAGATAAGTTCTTTGTGCTGGCCAGGCCACGGCCACTTCCCACTCGTAGCCCTTTCCTATCCCATCGTGTCTATAAAACCTATCTGTGTTGGTGTGATGAAAGCAACTTGTAAAAAAAAAAGAAAAGAAAAAAGTATGTTATATGTTGAAAGTTAAGTTTTTAACCAGTATCTTAAAAATTAAGTGTGTGGATCCAGTTCCCAAAAATGCACATTCAGTATGAAACAGGCAGTATTTCCTTTTTAGACCGAGACTTGAAAGGAAAAAGAGTTATAATTGTGGATGGTAATGCTTGTTGTTGCTCCTATTATTATTTACATAGGTGCTGACTTCTTGTTTATCAGGAAAACTTTAAAGATGGAGTGGTGAAGAAGAAACTTTACTCTCTGAAACGACATGGAATTTTTTAAAAGTTACCTCAACTTACTATCTTAAACTAAAGAAAAACAAGGACACTCACACTATATGAGTAGTACTGTAGTCTTACTATATCTAGCTGTTTTTATTATCAGATTTTAAAAGATTTAAAGACTGGCATAAATAAAATCAATTCCTTAACTTACTTTTTTGTTTATGTCTCAGTTGTGAGGAAGTTCATCTTTTCTCTTTCATGGGTTTACCTCTTTTTCATACTTAAGTAAATCAATCCTGGAAAGACATAACAGTCTTATGTATATTTTTTTTAAATGCTATTTGTTCGGGGCGTTGATCTATGAAGATCTTTTGCCCCTACTGGCACCATATGTGAGGAACCTGTGTGTATTATGTAAATGGCAGAAGTGTAAAGTGTTGAATGTGAGGAAAGGAACGTTAAGGACGACACAAACATCCAGTCTACAGACCAAGGATATTAATTATTTACAATTAAAAACCCCTGACCTGGCTGGAAATCAAACCCGGGGCCGCTGGGTGACAGGCGGACGCGTTGCCCCCTACACCATGGGGCCGGACAGTCTTATGTATATTTGATAAATTTTATTTAACAGCATAAGTAAGATTTGATTTCAGCAATAATTTTACTGACGATATCCTATATGTTGCTCCCCTGTTGCTTTTATTATTGTGATTTAATCGTCCATATGTGCAAAATTTGCTGTTTTCTATAGCTTCCAGCTTCCGTTGTATCTTTTACAGCACAATGAAGTTAGTCGAGCTAGGTGACTCAGATGGTAGAGCGCTGGCTTTCTGGGCCTGAGGACGGTGGATTCAATTGTGGCTTAGTCTGGTGGTATTTGAAGTGTTCAACTGTTATCTTTATTCATACATTTTTCATATTACATTATTTAAATATCTTCGTCATCACTAGTTTCATCTACCATCATATTCACAGTAGCTGTAGTGCAGTTAGAAACAAATAAACGTCTCTTCTTTAGCTGCGGTGATCCCAGGGGCGGGTCTGGTATAATCTCATCGGCTCTCTCTGAACTAAATTCACTATCGCTATCCGATAAATCATCCGCGTTAACTTTGCATTGTTCCAAATACTGAATTAATTTATCGTCATCAATACCTGCTGAAAAAATATCACGTGAACCAGTTGCCATTTTGCTGTCACAAATCCACTCTCTGCAAGGAACAATCTCTTACTGACCGGTTAGCAGTATTTCTAAACACAGGAAACGACTCTTGTGAAAGCCAGAACACCGTCTTAGAATTTTCAAAGCAAGGTCAGGCACACAATAACTTGTAGCCCCTTTACTATAGGTTGTCACATAAATATGCACATCGCTATAGGATGCCACAAAATTATGTATATCACAGAATTTTAAGCTGGCTGTTGTAATCGGCTGTGGCAACTTCCGACTGGATTTTTAAAGGCCTACCTGATCGGCTTTGGCAATTTAAAGGGCGAGTGCTCGCACGACCGCCTGGCTCCAAGAGGGTTAAGAAGCCTTTCTCGTGGACAGTCGAGATTTTCTTCTGATGACGCAGAGCAAAGTTCTCTGCGAAACGTAAAGAATTTCACCTTATTTTCTTGACACGTCATAAGCCCAAAATCATATCATGTCTATAAGTACGGGCCATGAAGGCATCAATGGCAACAGTAATAAACTTTATCAAGTATCTTTATTGCCAACAACAATCATCATCATCAGCATCGTCCATGAACCATTTTTCTCTCGTAACCTTCTCCCAGTGTTGTCCTCTCTCCTCAACAGCTTTCTTTACTAAATCGGTCCATTTTTTTCTGGGTCTGCTCGCTAGTCTTTTTCCTTTTACTTCTCTTTCAATATTGCTTTCTGGATCTCTCCTCGGATTTTTTCATTCTTGATCTTATCCTCCCTAGGCTTCTGGATCATGGTGTGTAGGAATTTCATTTTTGCAGCTTGGAGTTTTGAGTTGCCTTGCCTCGTTAACGTTGTAGTTTCCAGGTAATACACATAAGGATAGGGTTAAAGTAGGATAGTTTTAGCGCTACTTGTTTATCCCACAGCATTTTTCTTACTTGGTGGTAAAATTGTGTTGCCTTGCTAATTTGATTCTCCACCTCATTTAGCAAGTTTGTCTGTTGATACTATACTACTCAAGTATTTAAACATCGAACACACCGAGCTCGATAGCTGCAGTCGCTTAAATGCGGCCAGTATCCAGTAATCGGGAGATAGTGGGTTCGAATCCCACTGTCGGCAGCTGTGAAGATGGTTTTCCCGTGGTTTCAGATTTTCACACCAGGCAAATTCTGGGGCTGTACCTTAATTAAGGCCACAGCTGCTTCCTTCCCATGCCTAGGCCTTTCCGATTCCATCGTCGCTTTAAGACCTATCTGTGTCGGTGCGACGTGAATCAAAAAAAAAAAAAAAAAAAAACCCAAACCTTCAAACACTATCTCGTTTGGTGTCATTTGGTATGATGTATGGTTCGTCATCTTCATCACCACTACCGTAGCCTTGCTGATATTTAAATCATGTCTCTCAAACTCTTGATTCCAGTGCTGCAGCGTTTCCTCCACATCCTTTTCGGTTTCATCTTAGATCACCACGTTGTCTGTAAAGACAAAAGCTTGTTAAGTCCTGTTGCCCTTTCATTTTTGGTGCCTTTATTATGGCATCCATCACAGTGATAAATAGGAGGAGGTAGAAGACCACTGCCTTGCTCTACTCCTCTCATCGTTTCAACCCATGTGGATAGTCCACAACTCACTTGCGCATCCCTTCTGTTTTTTCCCATACAAAATTTCACTTTTGCAATAAGGCTGCCATGAACCTTCAGCTCTTTCAGGCATTTCTAGCTACACTCTCTTGTTATGTTAATATAAACCTTTTTCATTGTCCAGGAATAGTAGAAATAGTGGTTTTCCTCTTCCCCAGTGCTTCTCCATTAACCATCTTGACAACAAAGATAAGGTCTGTAGTTGTTCTTCCGGCCCAAAACTGTATTGTTCCTCTTCCAATAAATATAAACAGTATGAACATAAATATTGTAATGATATAGAGTTAATGTCATAAACTGCCGACTGATTTGATTGATTAATTAAATCAAGGCATCTTTATTTAAGATGTGTTGATGACAGCAGTCAATGTTTATTCTCAAAAACTCAATTATGTCTCATTCCATCATTGGAGGAGTTCTGTATAAGATTTTACTATCTAAGAATATAATTATGGAATGAAAGATAAGAAATTAAACTTTTTGAGTTAAAATTGCATGAACCTATTTTGACATACTGTGTAATAAAGAAGTTGCATGTGATATGTTTTTATCTAAGGCTGTGAAACATTTTAATGGCTTCAGTTCTCAGGAATCATTATGTGCTGTTCAGATTATCTTGACTGCCAACTATTTTAAGTATTACAGTTTCATGTGAAGTATCTTTAGTCATTTCTAGTGGAGAGCAAATCATAATAATATATTTAATCTCTCCTAAGTTCAGTCCTTATCGTATAATTGTAAGTTTTACTGTCTGCTTTAGATCTAGTGTAAAATGGGTGAAAACGCTAAAAAAATTATTTTCAATTTTTTCTTCATGTTCTCAATTCATGTGCTAAGAATCATTTTATTGGAGATCAGGATTTCATAAGCAATAGCTTCTAAAATGTGATTACTACCTTGCATTGAGTTTCCAGAACAAATTTTTATTTTTAAGATAGTAGGTATTGTATGAAACATTTTGGAACTTGGGATTTAAGTTTCAAGCTTTTCTCTTTCTTGTTATTTACAAGGTTAATGCAAGGGATCATGTATAATTATGAACTGGATGTACAATAATTACTTATGAATCAAATGGTGTGCTTCTAGTTCCTGGTTCGTGGGTTTTGCATTAAAACGTTTGGAAAACTTTTTTCTCCATTACATTCTGTAAAGATCTGAAGAACATTGTATGATGGATTTTGAAACAAATCAATGCAGTTTTATTGCACAAAGTTTTAACTGAATGTATCTTGTATATAAATGAAATCTGGTTGAATATCTAGAAGAATTGATATAAAAATCTTTCATATTTTTTATATGCCATATAATATCCAAATAAACTTTTAAGTATAATGTGAGAGAATGGTGATATATTGAAAGGTAGGTAAGTATTTGATGGTATTCCATCACCAAATACTCATAATTATGTGATAATGTTCTTGTAATAAGTACAGCATTTTAATGTACCTCATGTTCACAGTGTGTTCATAGGAAATTGTTGAGTTGAATGTTAAAGCAGTATTTTCTTGTTATATTGAGGCTAAGTCTATATTCTTGGAATTCAAGACACAAGTGAGAATGCTTTATAATTTATAATTATTTTCTGGAAGAGAAACAGAAATAAAATGAAACATTTCCTCCAAGAAAAATATTTGCTGTGAGCACAGAGCTTGGGGGTATGAAATTATTTTGTGACATTCACAATTCCAACCATTCTATTAATTCTATGCAGATTGATATGCGGAGTATAAACACAGAAAACTAAATTAGTTGTGTTTCACGAATTAATACTATCTCTCAAATACTGAATAATCATCTATATGCATTTATTCTCAGAATTATTTTTGTTTAAGATAGATTTTCTTTGCTTGCTTTTCTTTGCATAACTGTTGTAACAGTTAATGATCACTCTGTTTCATGTCATCCATATTCCAGTCATTGACTGAATCCAGAAATCATTACTTTAGTTTGTTTATTTGTCTTTTCTGTTTTGTTTTTTAAGAACACTTCAATATTCTTGAACTCAGATTAATGCCATATTAATATGTACATAAAGAGGAAGATATGAAGTAGTATATAATTTCTGTATATAACCAATAAAAAAAAGCTCAAGTAGGAAATCTAAGAACGGGGTGATACAAGTCAAGAAGCAGATATCAGCAACTTGCTAATTCCTGCCAGTGAAGTACCTTAGAGGGTATTAAACTTAACCTGGATTGTGTTATTTTTCATTTGGACGGTATTCTAGCCAAACTTTTAGGCAGTATCTTGTTAGTATGTACTGGAAGTCAGCAACTGCTTAAAAAAAAAAAAAAAAGACATTAATGACAGAGAAGTATTCTGTTAAGATTAGCTACAAAGTCTGGAACTTCAGTTTCACCTGGCTGAGTAGATCAGCCATCTGAGCCAAAGTGGGAGTACTCGATCATGGTTCAGTATGGTGGTATTTAAAGGTATTGACTTCAATCTATTCTGTTACTGGACAAGTCTGTTATTTTAATAGAATTTTATGTAAAAGATTGTAAATTTAGAGTTTATTTGATTGACATATTTTAATTTTGAATTGTTTAGTACAAAAGTTTTAATATATTATACAGAGGATATATCTTACACAAAGGTAATCCCAATAATAAGGTCTCCTATTTGTTTATAAATACATAGACCTGTTTATTTCTACAATGGTTTACATAATTTTGCAGCTTGAACATTTAGCTATTTTTCTACATAATCATCATTTCGGTCGATGCATTTTTGTAGACGCTGTGACAGTTTTTGTATGCCCATGTCATACCAGCTCGCCGCCAGGCTGTTCAGGAAGTTGTGAGCTGCGCTTGGGGAAACCTCAGGAACCAAAGTGCAGAGATTATCTAGGGCGATCCGCTGATCTTCACGCATGATTTGCTCAAATTTCACAACTGTCTCGACGGAAATTGACGGTTTCCCGCTCCTTTGTTCGTTTGTCGTGAATTTCAGTCCGACTGGCTGCAAACTCTCTACGCCACTTATGAACATTTTTGACATCCATGCACGACTCACCATACACTTCTGTCAATTGGCGATGGATTTCAATCGGTTCAGTACGTTTTGCGTTCAAAAACCGAATGACTGCGCGCACTTCGCGGTAACATGCAACGGGAGCTCCTTTCTCAACGGCTGCCAAGACTGAGTGCCTCAGCGCGCATACGCATGTATATGTGCGAGCGCGGGAAACACTCTTCACAATATTGTGACCAACAGCCACACGAACAGAGTTCTGTATTTATAAAAAAAATAGGTGACCTTATTTTTGGGATTACCCTCGTAATAATAGTTTGATTGTTGTTAAATATGAGGTGATGATAGGTCAAGTCCAAGAAATGTTTGGTGGTTTTTGGGCCGCTGAAGAAGAGAACGTATAATGTTATCGGAACTTGTATGGCATTTCGTGATTGAAATAAATGAACAACTTATTTAATAGTATTGACAAGGCTGATTTAGATATATATTACAGTATTTATCAGTGGTGAATTCCATTATGTGACAATTTTGAGGGAAGGAATACTGACCCACAGCACATGTATCAGAACGAAAATGTGTTGTAGTTCATGCAATACTGAACCTTAGACGACAGAACCTTTCTGGTCAGAGTTCTAAGCTGAAATATTATCACGTAGCAGTTTTTCTTGGCACAATGACGATTTATTGAATCGTACTTGTCATTTTGTATGATATGCCAATGTCAGTTTACTGGTTATATGAAAGCTTGTGGGAAAACAGTTCATTCCATTTTTTAGGCCAGGAAAACCCTCTTGGATTTCTGTAAATAAGCCAATACTGGGTTAATTTAGAGACAAGAGGGTAGGTGAATCCTGTCATCAGGATTATAGAGTACTAACGTCATTTGGGATATGCAATTTATGACTATTCTTGCTGTTAAAAAGCAGATGTTAAATACTATGGTGAGATGAAATTCTAGACCCTTCCAAAATCTCTTGATAGAACATTGAATATTAACTTTGTGTTGAGACACCGATTAGTAAGTTTTAATTGTATTCAGTTTGCAGTTTTTATTAGTTGATACAGTAACAGTTGTTAGTAGTAAATATTCTTATAGCCAATTGTCTACCTGGTAGCCATGATTGTTACAGCATGAAGTCTATATAGTCTGACACTGTAGTTAGCTGGTTCGAGTCCCGTAGGTCGACAACATTTTCACCATCAGAATGTTAGCCGGCAGGGTAGGAGAGACAGTGGTATACAATTCCTAATCACTACATTTCGTGCCAAAAGCATGCATTCAGTTCCAGACCTTTCCACAGTGTTCATATAGAGTGAGGGCATGTGAGTCTGTTGATGACAATTCACCCGTTGGATGGAGACTTGAGTCTTGAGCAGACCCGTTGGTGCTATTAGACAGGAGTAGGCTATGGCACTGGGTTTCACCCCCTTCTTTCCTCGTATCATATTGAATATTAACAGTTATTTATTTCAGTCATTCATTTCATTTCATTAACTCCTCTGATGAGGTGGTTATCAGGAAGGGCATCTGGTCATGAAAACTCGCTATGAAGATTCACTTTGCTTCATACCCAATCTCCTAGAGAAACAGGACAAGGGTTGGACACATGCAGAGTAATAGTTTATCAGTAATGAGTACTATAACGTTATTAACACTGATTTTACCGAAGTGCAGGCCATTGATTGATGTGGGCATTTAGTACACTGGTCATAGGCAGGCATGGCAAGAAATAGTATTCCATTGGGAGTAAGTGGCAAGATAATTTTTTGATTTTAAGTAGTTGTGATATAAATCCATGTGGATGATAATTTAATTTTGGAGAACTTCTTCAATTTGTAACAAATATCATAAAACTAGATGTTTTTAAAAAATACCTCAAGAAATATGTATTGGTGACCGTAATTCTGAAAACTTGGTAAGAAATCTGATGATATCTCTTTTTCAAGCACTTATACTATTTTTGCCAATGATTTTAAGATTGCATTGTACAAATTAAGAATATAAAATCAATAATTTTTCATTGTAATAAGTTCACTTTTTGTATACAATAATATGTTTTCAAAACTAATGATAGTGGAATGAAGTGTAATGCTTTGTATGGACTTTGATGTTTCTGTAGCTGTTTTCTTAAGTGGAGATAATGCCCTACTTTATTTAGATTTATTAGAAAAGGCATTTGATAATGTTGATTGGACCAAGCTATTTAAGATTCTGAAGGTGATTGGGATCAGGTACCGAGAACGAAGAATTATCTACAATCTGTATAAAAATCAGTCTGCAGTGATAAGAATTGAGGGCTTTGAAAAAGAAGCAGCAATCCAGAAAGGAGTGAGGCAAGGCTGCAGTTTGTTCCCCCCCTCCTTTTCAATGTTTACATAGAACAGGCAGTAAAGCAAATCAAAGAGGAATTTGGAAAGGGAATCGCAATCGAAGGAGAGGAAATAAAAACCTTGAGATTTGCCGATGATATTGTTATTTTATCTGAGGCTGCAGAAAATCTCAAGAAGCTGCTGAATGGTATGGACGAAGTTTTGGGTAAGGAGTACTAGATGAAAATAAATAAGTCACCGGGCGAGTTAGCTATGCACGTAGAGGCGTGCGGCTGTGAGCTTGCATCCGGGAGATAGTAGGTTCGAATCCCACTATCGGCAGCCCTGAAGGTGGTTTTCCGTGGTTTCCCATTTTCACACCAGGCAAATGCTGGGGCTGTACCTTAATTAAGGCCACGGCCGATTCCTTCCAACTCCTAGGCCTTTCCTATCCCATCATCGCCATAAGACCTATCTGTGTCGGTGCGACGTAAAGCCCCTAGCAAAAAAAAAATAAGTCCAAAACAAAAGTAACGGAGTGCAGTCAAACAAAGGCATGTGATGCAGGAAATATTAGATTAGGAAATGAAGTCTGAAAGGAAGTACCGGTAGATGAATATCGTTACTTGGGTAGTAAAATAACTAATGATGGCAGAATTATGGAGGACGTAAAATGCAGACCTGCACGAGCAAGGAAGAGCTTTCTTAAGAAAAGAAATTTGCTCACTTCAAACGTTGATACAGGAATTAATGTTTCTGAAGACTTTCATCTGGAGTGTGGCATTGTATGGAAGTGAAACATGGATGGCAACTAGTTCAGAAAGAAAGAGAATAGAAGCTTTTGAAATGTGGTGTTACAGAAGAATGCTGAAGGTGAGATGGATAGATCGAATCATGAATGAAAAGATACTGAATAAAATTGGCGAGAGGATATCGATTAGGCTAAATTTAATAAGAAGAGATAGAATGATAGGATACTTCTTAAGACACCCAGGACTTGTTTTTGAAGGAAGTGTAGGTGGTAAGAACTGTAGGGGTAGACCAAGGTATGAATATGACTAGCAGATTAGAGCAGATCTAGAATGCAGCAGTGATGTAGAAATGAAAAGGTTAGCACGGGATAGGATGGCATGGAGAGCTGTATCAAACCAGTCTGTGGACTAATGACTCAAACCACCATAGTACAATCCTTTTTTTTTTTTCAGTTTCAACTTAGCTAATCTATAAGTGTGATGTTCTTCAATCTGTCACAACTAATTCAGAATAAGTAAAATTAGAAAATACCTGAGAAAGAAAACATATTTAATAGCAGAATATACCTGAACATCTTTAATATCTTTTCCTGATCTTTCATCCCCGGCCAAAGTGGAAAACAAAACAAAACTCAGTGCTGCCTTGACCCCACACAAGCATGGTAAGGTGGACACGGAGCACCAAGAACTTTTGAACAGTAATAACTGATATGATTATTGAATGCAAATACAAAAAGGTTCCAGGATTATGACTACCAATGTAATGTTATTTGGCTGCTTATATTTCATTGCTGACAAAAGAATGGTTATCTTCTTATGCTACTTGTATTCTTTTATTGTACTAATTGATGCTATGATGATCGTTGAAATTTTGTATAATTCTCTGACTTGATATTTTGTTTAAAAAAAAAAGGGCAGACAGCAAGTCTTGGAATAAAGTGAGAGAATGGAGAGTATAGATTACTTGGTTCAATTCTCTAACTTGCTTTATCTATCGAGAGAGTTGGCATAAGTTGTGATCATGATTGCAGTAGAGTTGCTGTTTATTTGGATGGGATTGATATGTAGATTACAATAATATATACAAATTATGTGCCATACCCATGTATATTAGCTCAAAAAAGAATGAGGGCATGTTCCTCACATTTAATATTTTATCAGACTTAATTTTAATATTATGCAAATATAATTCATCTCCCATGTAGATACAAAACCTCTGAATACCCACATAATGAACATTATATCTGAAAGTGCAATTGTTTCTGAGGAAAGTTTATCTGCAAGGAACTTGTACAATACCATGAAAATAACAACACTGAGAAATGACTGGTAGTGTGTCCGCCTTGTCAATACTTTAAAAAGCTATTTAATCCTTAATAATTAATCTGTCCTGCATAATAAGGATTAAATAGCTTTTCTTTAAATAGTATTGACAAGGCAGAAACATTACCAGTGATTTCTCAGTGTTATTGTTATTAGATAAAAGTCAATAGGACAAAAAGAAAAAAAAATGGTTAAAATAATGAATTGTATAATAACATGTGCTTATTCCTTTCTTTGAGTGACTTTATATGTTAACTCACAGAGTTCAAAAGATGGGTTGCTGGTGGCTCTTGGTAAAAGATTATGAAGTTGTTCATGTCTCAGAAATATACATATGAATCCCAGAAACAGAGTTCACCATCTTTTGCTGCAGGCAATCGTTTTAATCACACTGCTTTTCAATGTCAGGCATCACCTGAGGAGTGTCTGAAACCTCTCTGGTCTGACGGTGTAGCCATAATTTACAGCTACAGTCAAGGAGTATGTAACAAAATATCTGGGGACAGGAGAAGAGAATTGATCAGTTGGTATACACATTGGATCCCTTGTTGATTATCTAACGCATTGAGTGGCAGAAGATAATGTGCACGCACAGGAGTTCGGATGGCATTTATATGAGTTCTATCACTGCGTCTCCCAAGCATGTCAACCAGAAGAAACTTTTCACTGCATGTGGGACAAAGATGTCTTCATAGATCTGTAGTTTCAATTTCCACCATTGGTAGCCCTGAAGATGGTTTTCCGTGGTTTCCTGTTTTCACACCAGGCAATAATGGTAATGTATCCACCTTGTCAATACGATAAAAAACTATTTAATCCTTAATAATTAATCTGTCATACATTAATAAGGATTAAATAGCTTTTCTTTAAATAGTGGCAAGACAGGCTCATTACCAGTGATTTCTCAGTGTTGTTGTTATTAGATAAAAGTCAATAGGCCAAAAATTTAAGGCCACAGCCACTACCTTCCCATTATTATAAGCTATAAATTTCATTTTGTCTGAATCAGCTCAGGTCAACATGTTGACTGTGTTCTTCTTTTCTCTTCGTTTCACCAAAAAGAAAAGTCCCCTTAGTTATAATTACCATGTTGATGGTAATGGGGTGGTGGTTTTGTTAATGTAAGGAATGATCTTCATTGGAGTAATCTTATTAACAACGAAAATAAAGGTTATAGATCTCTTCATATGGTTACGAGAGTTTTTAGGGTTTTTAGTAAGGATATAAAGGAAACGGCTTATAAATCTCTGGTAAGACCCTCCAATTAGGGTGTGGTTCCAGTGTACGGGACCGTCACCAGGATTACTTGATACAAGAACTGGGAGAGACCCTAAGGAAAGCAGCACGATTTGTTCTTTGTGATTTCCGGCAAAATAGTAGTATTACAGAAATGTTGCGAACTTTGGGCTGGGAAGACTTGGGAGTAAGGAGACGAGCTACTCAACTATCCAGTATGTTTTGAGAAAAAAATATAGAGAGATTAATCACCTAATTAATACACAATATAATCTCAAACGATATTTATCTAACATATGTAGACATGTTTTGGCTCTTGGAGTCATCATCAGCACACACACACTTAAAAAATTAATAGCAAATAAACCCATTTGAAAAGAAATTGCAATGTAGTAATGACATATATCTTGATGATCATCCTTCGTAGATATGGTATAGATAACTATGGAGGAGGATCATCAAGATATGTCATTACTGCAATATGATATCTTTTCAAAAGTGTTTATTTATGTGCTATTAATTTTTTTTAAGTGTTTGTATACTGATGATGGCTCCAAGTGCTGAAACATATCCACATATGTTAGATAAATAATCTTTTTAGATTATATTGTGTACTGATTAGGTGGTTAATCTATCTATATTTTTTTTCAAGTTATATAGTCAATACGGACCAATATGAGCATGATTACTTGTAATAATAAGCAGTATGTTCCGAGGTATCAGTGAAGAGATGGTGTAGAATTATAGAAGTAGACAAATAAGCTTGAGTGGAGCTTTTAAAATGTAGGAATGATCATAATATGAAATTTGAATTCAAGAAGGACAAAAATTCATTTATAGGAAGAGAAATTATGGATCGGAATCATTTATCAAGGGAAATGTTTGATAAATTTCCAAGTTCTTTTAAATCATTTAGGGAGGAAACAATTGGTGACCTTGCATTCGGGAGATGGTGGATCCGATTCCCATCGTCGGCAGTTCTGAAGATGGTTCTCCATGGTTTCCCATTTTCACACGAGCCAAATTCTGAGGCTGTACCATACTTAAGGCCACAGCCACTGCCTTCCCATCCTTGTGTCACCAAAAACCTTCAATGTGTTATGGCGACATTTAACTACGAGCAAAAAAGAAAGAATCTCCCTAAGTGCAGGTCAATGATGACTGATTGATTAAACTTAATTTCTGCCTGACAATTCAGTGTCATTTTTTAAAAGTAATAACAGACAAAATAGCTAAACGAACTACAATTATGTGATCTTAAGCATGCTCACTTGTGATTGTAACATCAGCTCATTTATAGGATTACAACGCAATTGACAATATTACATATTGTATGTGTATTTATAATCTACATGTCAATCCTTTTCACATCTTTCAACTTCCGCTAACTCTCTCGTAGTCAAACAAGTATATTAGTGTATGCAGTTTAGTGCTTTGTGTCACCTGTAGCATGAGATGTGTTTCTCCAAGAAGGGGTAGAAAGATTAATATTGTATGGCTCTCTCTGCTTTCTGCTGAGATACATCACTGGCATATTTGTGGAAGTATATTTCTGCTTGAAATTTCTTCCATATTTCTGTGAATTCAGTTCTGACTCTGTTTTAGAGATTCTTTAATTAATGTTTTTTTTTTTAATTTGGTTATGTATATAGTGAAATTGAAGAGGGAGAAATTGAGATATACATATAATTTTCACGACAGATATAAAATTGTTTTGACATGTGCTTTAAACATATACATATTTGACCTAGTTATGTACAATAAATATTAACTTGTAAGAAAAATCTATTGATTATTGTTAAATATTGTCATTGTTTTGCTTAGGTTGCTCTCTGAAGCATGAGGTTTATTCTAGGATGGACCAACGTCTCAAAACTGGTGTAATTCAAATAATGTTTATTCCAATAGTGGATGCAAGGTGGATGAAGAGTTTCCTTCTATAAATCTGATTGAAAAAACTAGGTTTACTAATGATGTAATAAAATTATGCCAGGATTTGAACAGCAGCCTTGGTGAGAAGCCAGTGTCAGTACCCAGCATTTGCCCGGTGTGAAAATGGCAAACCTGTCATATATATTATGCATTAAATATATTAAAAGAAGAATGTAGAAAATGCACAAGGCACAAGAAAATTTAACGTTAAAATCTCAGATATTAATGATGTTCAGAAGAAAAGCTTATTGAAGTTTGAGGCTCTATCCTTAAATAGCCCAGTTAATATTGAGTTTAACTTCACCAAGCTTGTTGCTACCTCCATTCTTTTCCAGATTGATTAAGTTAAGGAGAGATATTTCTTCATCTATCGGCATCAAATTGTTTAGAATAAGCAGTCTTCATAACATTTGCTATTCTTTTGTATCTCTTTCTTTCTTCTTTCAGTTTATGTTTTTCTGTTGTTCAAGGTGTTATTCTGTTGGTTACAGTGCAATACTTCATTGTTATCTTCTTCTTTCCAATTTATTGCGGTTAGCACTCAATTTGGTTCAGTTTTATGGATGAATGCCCTTCCTGACACCTCCACAGGGGGATGTATTCACTGTTGTGTTTTTCTGTGGTGATTTGTAGTATGGTGTGTTGTATATAGATGATGAACACAAACACCTAGTGCCCGAACTGAAGGAATTAACCATATGCAGTTAAAATCAACTGCCCGGCTGGACTAGTACTTCATTGTTATACTTTTCAGATTAAGTTGTCTTCGAAGAAGTGAATGTTCATTGCAACAAGTTCAGTAACAGCAGTACCGAACAAGTTGGCCGTGCAGTTAGGAGCGCGTGGCTGTGAGCTTACATTCGGGAGATAGTGGATTTGAATCGCACTGTCAGTAGCCCTGAAGATGGCTTTCCGTGGTTTCCCATTTCACATCAGGCAAATGCTGGGGCTGTACCTTAATGAAGGCCATGGGCACTTCCAACGCCTAGGCCTTTCCTATTCCATCGTCGCCATAAGACCTATCTGTGTCGGTGTGATGTAAAACCACTAGCAAAAAAAGAAAGTAACAACAGTACCAAGCGAGTTGGCCATGCAGTTGGGTTCATGTAGCTGCGAGTTTGCATTCAGGATATGGTGGGTTCAAATTTCTACTATCAGCAGCCCTGAAGATGGTTTTCCCATTTTTACACCCAGCAAATGCTAGGTAGTTGATAGCAAAATGGCATTGACACTGGCTTTTCACCAAGGCTGCTGTTCATATCCTGGCCAATGTATGTGGGATGTTTGAAATGTTTGAAATGGAAAGATCACATCACGGTTTGAATTTATTGTAAAACTGGAGGCAAATGATTATTATCTCAATCAAACTTCACATAATAAGCCATAATAATCTCTTCATTATGTTTTACAGACACTGTAATTTCAAATTGAGTATGGCTTTAAATGTATAGTTTGTGCTTATTTTGAAATTTTATGATTCTTGTTTGTCTCCATAACTTTAATACTTTTAATGTCTACTCATCTTAACCCTGTTAATGACCAATTACTCATCTGTGTCTCGAAAGATGAATATGAATCTTGATTTTTCTACATTTTATATTTTGCTAGGGACAGTTGTGTCTTTAAATTTTGGAAAACTGAGCTGAGTGGGTGAAACGGTAGCTGGCGGGTTTGCTCCCAGCTCAGCTGATGGTATTTGAAGATGATCAAATACATCAGCCTTATATCAGCATCAGATTTGCTGGTTCGTAAAAGGACTCCTTTGGGACAAAACTGTGGCACACCATCATCTCCAAATACCGCATTAGAAGTTAGTGGGACAGGAAACCTAATGTTGTTGTTGTTGTTATTATTATTATTCAGCCTGATAATTTTTAAGAATGTTCTGTATAAATCATAAGATCTCTTGGGTTTGACCCTTTTTCATACATATTGGTTCAAGTCAGTTACTTTTCTTCCTGTTTTACTAGTACTCTAACATCTGGACACACTGCTTTTGATGGGATAGAAAGTTCCTTTCAGCTCTTTAAGCATGTGGACAGTGATTTAAAGGACCTTTGATCTGTCACCTAATGAATGTTCGACTCACAACTCTGTCACTGGCAACTGTAAATACGTCTCAAGCAATCTCATGTTGTTGATATTCATACTAGGTACTATAGAATGAGTGTATCATTGCAGTAAATATCAGTTTTACCTTTATTCCTGTTTATTTTATAAATATGATGTCTGGAAACATGACATTCTGAATTGTTTCACAGTCCATTGATTGAACTACTTTCTGTGTGATAAAACTGTTTGGAAGATGGTTTTAGAGAACATCTTTTTCAGAAACTTGGAATATTCCTGGTAGAATTTTGCTGAAAATGTTAGACTCCTTCAGGGCTTTACACATTATTGAACTGTTCTAGAATGACCAACACTCAAAAGGCTCACTTTTACTAGTTACAGTTTCAAAATTTGAGTCCCAAGATGTCTGAAATTTTCAGTTAAATTATTTTGTGGAGTTTTTCTTTTTTCATTTAATTGTTATTGATCATAAACCTGGCAGGCATGTACAACTCCAAATTTGCTTGCTTGTTTTTGTGATATATGTCTTCAAATTATATCTAGTTAAGGAAAAAGTGATAAATTTAAGGCTTATATAATGATTTCTCAGATTGTTATCACTGATTCAGTTACATTATTTTGTTCAATATCAGATTTATTTTTCCAGTTTCTTTTATTAAATTATACATTTCAGCCACTAAAATACTGAAGTTGACCCATATAATATGCAAATACCATCTTCTGAATCAGAATGGTAAAATCTCAGTGGATACATTAGAATGTCTTATAAAATTGATAAAATTGATGTTTGAATTAAACACATATATTTAAGTTGATTTGGATACAATTTTCTAAGAGGTGCTTCAATGGAGATTTTATAGTAGTTGGCAGATACTTAAGAAGAAAGAATGCTGTACTTTGTGAGGAATAAGGAAATGCTGCAAACTTATTTGAACTGTTGCAAGATTTTAATGAATGTATTGCAGTCTACATCAGCATAATTTCAGTCAGTGCCAATAATATTGAGAGTGGTCTCTTGCTGGTTTTGAACAGAGATCCAACAGGCTGTGCCCATGCTGTATTGTCCCAGTTGTACCTTTCCCCAGCTCCCTCCAAATAGCTTGATGAATTAATATGTAAAAAGATCTTCCCAGTTTACATTCTAATTTCTGGATAATTTGTAGTTTTAATATATTTAATATTTATTTACTAAAAATAATTGTTTATAACATCAGAGCCGACCTAATGAGTCATTGCATTGCCATTTAATAATAATAATAATAATAATAATAATAATAATAATAATACAAATACAGGAGTTCGACAAGGAGATGGCCTCTCCCTGATCCTTTTTAACTTAGTGTTAGACAAAGTCATCAGGGAATGGGGAAAAGAAATCAAAGGTATAAACATTGGTACTTGGGGACAAAGAATTAATGTGAAGTGCCTAGCTTTTGCTGATGATCTAGCTATCTTTACCAAGACTAGTGAGGAAACGAGGCATGCCATAGAAAAGTTACATGAGATAGCATCAAATGGTGGTGATAATTGTTTTAAGAGGCAGTCTCCAAATATCGTATGAGAAGACTCATATCATGGCTAATGAACACCAGAATATCCAAAGATCGCCTCTACAGACATATTATGGAATATTCACACGGGTCCCTTCCTTGAAATATCTAGGAGAAATAATTGTACCATCCGGATTGGACAGGAAAGCTAATTTAGAAAGACCACCAAACTCTTGAAAGCATACCGAATAACATGGAATCACTACAATAAAAGTGTAATGGCATGAAATGCAAAACTTCGGCATTACAAGACTGTTGTTCTTCCAAAAGCTTTGTATGCCTCAGCAACCATATCTCTAGGAGGCCACTCTAAAATTGATGAAATTGAAAAACAAGAACGAAAAATTCTTAGGAAAATATATGGCCCCGTTCATTTAAATGGTATATAGATCAAAAGAAAACCTGTAGATTTGTACAAAGCAATCGACAACAGACCAACTATATTGGTATTAAGTTCACCAGTACCATATGCAGGGGACGACTGAAATTCTATGGCCACATCTGTAGAATGGACAAGACTAGATATGCAAAAAAACTGCTTAGTATAATTCAAAGGAGGTCAAAATCAGCTGGTTAGAGGAAATAAAGCAGGACTTAAAAGAAATGAACATCACAGAACATACCATCAGGGATCGCAAGTCTTTTGGAACTCTGGTTGCAAAGCACACGTTCACAGAAAAGGCTAGAAGAACCACAGGGAAACAATGGACAGAAGAACGCAAGAAATAGCATAGCGAGTTCATGAAGAGATTTTGAGAGGAGAAGAAGAAAGGAAAACCATCATCAAGCTAACAAGTTCCGACGCGCTCTGTAAACGGGAATAACGAAGAAA
The DNA here is from genome assembly GCF_040414725.1 of Anabrus simplex. NCBI lineage: Eukaryota > Metazoa > Arthropoda > Insecta > Orthoptera > Tettigoniidae > Anabrus > Anabrus simplex. The sequence continues at coordinate 132,955,196 of NC_090268.1, read as the reverse complement.
AAATAGTAATAATGGATGACTTCTCAGTTCACAAGTGGGTAAACTTTAGAACAGTTTATAATCATGACAGCGTATACTACGGTGTGTAATTGCCAGAAGCCAACAGGCAGTAAGCCATAGAAAGGACAGTTGGTTCATGTGCCTCCATATTTCAGAATTAAAAAAATAAATATGTATCAACTAAGATTATTAGTTAACTGCCTCAATTTATTATTATTTTACCTGGTATAAACTGGATAGAAGATTTCAGAATTTGAAAACGTAATTCTTCTACATTTCTTGAACAGTTTTCAAGCATATTGTTGAAAGAAGTAATATAAAAAATAGTAGCTTTCCCATAATTGTATTTATTTTAGGAGTGAAGAATCTATTATGACTGGTTGTTGAAATTTTCAACTGTTTTCTTCTATTAGGCTTTCAAAGACTGAAAACTTTGCAAGTCGAGTGTACTCTTGAATTTTTGATCAGTGCTTCTGAAGTATTTTTACATTGAAAACAGCTGTTCATGATGATCCTTTGTGATAATGAATCCTATGATCACTGTCTAGTAGCTGTCCCATCATCATCACTGACAAGTTAATGTCTCAATTTACCGCGATGGTCAGGTCTGCTTTAAAAATGTTACAAATACTTCCATACTAATTACCCAAGATGTTGTTCATTTTGGTTAGTTTACTCTTTTATTAAACATTTTGTTCAACTTGCTGCATGACGTTGAAGGAAAGTACAGTGTATATGCCATGTGTTTTCGTGCCTCGTATCTCAAGATTGAGAGATTAATTCTGACACAGATGATTGATATTTAAAGTGTGCTTAAATCATGACGAATATAAGAACAAGCATGAGGACTCCTCGAGTTCAAGCGCACCCCACCAGGCAGCGCTAGAGTGGGCAAGCTCCACAGTAACAATTAGGAAACGTATTACACCGTAATTGATAAGTTTAAAAAACGATGAGAGATTACAATTAAAATACCCTGGCAGGGTACTGTGGAAAAAGCATACATGGAAATAAAAGCTACAGCCTTCATTACATGTTGCGGAAAGCACAGGTTAATGGAGTCTACATATACTGTACACATAAATAGCACATAACTCCCAGCATATTAAAACAAACACATATGAACTATTTAAAGGTAATGGTCTACTTACCAACTCAATTTGTCGGTTACTGGACTTTCAAAAGCTTGCGTGAATATTTGGCAGATGTTCGAGATTGTAAATTTTGTTGGATTTCCTTCGTTCTGAAGAAAAATCAGCACTTCAGATAATGATAAACAAGTCTGGGGGAATATATCCATAATATGTTGAAGACAACAGGCAGCTCCTGAAGGATCAACTGAACTTTTTTGGATGAAATCAATACAATCAAAAAATATTTCACTGCACATCGATTTTGAGTTCAGTTTTCCTTTAATTACTTTCTCAGCCTGGAAAATAATGTCGCATACTCTTTTTGAAAGACTTGTTAAAATTACTTCATTATTGCTTGAACCATAGTCTTTTATTTCAGGTAACTGAAAATTTACTTTATTTTCATGTAGAGAATGGGCACAGGGTGAACACTTAATAAATTTAGAAGAGTGATTAACAACGTACGCAGCCAAATGGTACACTAAACACATCTTAAATGAGTTTCAAACTGTGCTATCAAATTCAGGTACAGAGTTTTCTCAGTCTTTGATATGTACTGCATCTTGAACCACCATGTTTTGCTTATTGAAAGTTTCCACTGATTGTTTCACTGTCTGGTTATGCATATTCACCAACATTTTCAAATTGATTTCTATCCTTCGGTGATGAAAAAAATCGCATATCATCAACTACTCTACCATAGCCTGACTTACAACCAGGCAGACAACAGTACAGGATGCTGAACTATTAAGTAAATCAACCATATAAGATACGTGCGTGAAGTACACAACACAATGAACTGAGTTTAGGTACTGAAAGCAAAGAAAATTCAACTTGTTCACTGAAATACCTCGCACAGTAACATCTCCTGCATTTTCCTATACCTGGCTTGCCGGAAGTACTGGAGCACAGGTTGCATATAATCGCTTGCAGTGGTGGGACCACAAACTACCATGTTATAATGGCTGAGTCCCCACACTTGGTCTTACATTCGTCATGCTTAAATGCAAAAGGCCTATGTGAGTACGTAGTGGAACATCAACAAACCTCTTTTCTGGTCAACATTTTTGTCTCTTGCAGAATGAAAAGTAAAATTATACTAACACAGCATTATTATTGTAACCAATTTGAATCAGTTTAGAGGTACTATGAAAGTAGTAGAAGAATATGAGCTTAATGCTAGGGTACGGGGTAGAGTGTATATGCCATACATTCCAGGAACAGCAGATCGCTTAGCCAGGATTCTCCGCTAGCACAATATTTAGACTCTATATGGAACATGCAAAGAGGTTCAACAACTTCTTGGTCCAACTGAATACTAGGTACCCAAACTACAATATCCTGGTGCCTACAAGATTCCAAGATTCTATGCACTTGTGGTGAAGTTTATGTTGGATAGACCTTGAGATTAGTATCCACATGGATCAAGGAGCATAACAGATGCATTCAACTTAACCAAACAGATAAATTGGCATTAGTAGATCCTGCCTTGTCACCCGACCACAACGTCATGTATAAAGATAACGAAGTACTGATTCGAGTGAAACACAATGGTTCTAGGATTGTAAGAGAAGCCTTAAGAATATCCTTGTAATTTCATTAGAGATGCTGGTTACATCCTTAATACAGTTTGGTTCCCAGTAATCACTTGGAGATCAACAATCTGGCTTCGAATAGTCAGCAGCACAGAGAGCACATCTTGACAACCAGTGCTATTCCATTTGTCAGCTGATGAAAATTCACATAGGTCAATCGAAACACCGATGCCTTTTCTTCATATTTGAATATTTGCTTCCACACTGTGTAGCCCAAAACAAAGAATATGAGTATAATTTTCTGTGTATTTTGAACTTATTTTGATTCATAAATTAATATTACTTTTGATGATTTTTTTCTTTCTTTCATCCTGTCATACATAAAGCATATCAGTGACATGCAAATGCTTTTAAATCAGAATTTACTACAAATGGAATCAAGGGTTTATGTACATGTTGGCTAGAAGAAGTCCATGTTTTTAAAGAATGACACAGTTTAAAGAGTAAGCTGTAGGGGCTTTAAAGGAAATATGTTTCGCATCACCTAGTAACAGTAATTATAACTAAAGGAAGTAAGATTCTTAATAATAGGAAACTAACTTTTTTAGATTTTCATTCTACAAAATAATTTAACATTGTGGATAAATTATTTTTTTATGTTTATGTATTTATAGTTTAAAATAGATGTCAGAAAATCCTTTGCACAGTCATTTGTATGGAATACAGTACATTGCTCTGTGGAAGTGAAAGTTTTACTCTGGGTAAACTAGAAAGGAACTACCTTGAAGTTGCAAAAATGTGGATGTGGTGCAACATTACAAGGAAATAAACACCAAACTGGAAGTTTTAAGCCAAGTCCATGAAGAGAAGATTATTGAAGGAAATGGAAAAGAGAAAAATCAAATTTATTGGACTTATGATCAGACACAACACTTTCATCATTAACATTCTTAAAGGGAAAATGTTGGGGAAGAAAGGAAGAGGACGATCTAGGAAGAAATACTTGGAAGGCGTTGAGAAGAGACTTAAGATGTGTCAATTACATGAAAATGAAAAGGTCAGCAATGACAGAGAAGAGTGATTGCATTGACAAGGGCAATGCATTCTACCGGAGTGTAAGAAACCTTGCCTAGAATAAGAAAGTATCGAGGAGGTGTTAAGAGATTTGTGCAAAATGTATTATGCACCCATATTCATGTATGCGGCTGAGACCTGGACAATTACAAGTAGGGAGGAGAATAGAATTCAAGTCAGTGAAATGAAATACCTAAGAAGCATGATAGAAAAGGCAGAGTGAGAAAGGAGGTCAGAATAAAAACCTAAATGAGAGTATTTATTTATTTATTATGCCTTTGTAGGTGGCGAAGTTAGGGCTCTTGGCCCTCTCTTACACTTAACCATAGGAGTAAACTAAGATGGTTTGGACATGTAAAGAGGATAGAGGAGGAAATAATGCCAAAACATATAATGGAGATGAAGTTCGAGGGAAGGAGAGAGAGAACAAGGTGGATCGATTCAGTAAAGAGGAGTGCAAGAAGAAAAACCTGAACTGGGACAAAATAGTGGAAGGAGAGAGGAAGGTGGAGAAGTGCCATAAATGCCCCGACTTGACAGGAGCTGGATAAGGGGAAAGGAGGAGGAGGAGGATGATATTGTCATAATAAATATGACTGTCTAGAGTGATATACGTAGTTAACAGTTAAGTGCTTCATTATATCTGTATTCATAACAAAGTACATTGATTGTAGTTTCTTGCATTCCACATTTTCAATATAGTATGTACCGTACCTCTTTTTGACTAACTACTGAATGGATAACACTAGAGCCACTGAAATATACTTAGAACCACCAAATGCGTTCATTTTGACTGCTATTGAAATGATTATATTTTTGTTTTCGAAATGTATACTTACTCATTACTCATTATTGTCATATTAAATATGTACCTCTTGTAATATTTTATGGCCATGTAGGACCACTCCACTCAATTATACTAAATTTAAAATACATTGACTTTGGAACCGAACACTAAACAGGGGCAAGTTATTTAATTTTTTTGTCTGAAATGTAATATTTTCCTAGTTATTAAAAACACAAATGTAATTTCTCACACACACACACACAAAAAAAAGGCATCTATTAAACAATCACAAATTTTGCTTCAATAATTGTCACTCAGTATTAGACTTTTTTTTTTTTTTTTGCAAGTTATTTTACTTCGTATTGACACAGATAGGTCTTATGGCAACTATGGGACAGGAAAGGGCTAGGAGTGGGAAGGAAGCGGCCATGGCCTTAATTAAGGTACAGCCCCAGCATTTGCCTGGTGTGAAAATGGGAAACCACGATAAACCATATTCAGGGCTGCCGATAGTGGGGTTAAGCAACTGCAGCTATCGAGCTTGGTTATTAGAAAAGAAAACCACTGTAAGATTTCAGTTATTGGAAACTAAGCCATGACAAATTATAGTTGATTCAGTTGTTTTATATGCAGTAACTACCAGTACTTACCACAGTCATAGTTACACAATGTTGTTTTATTTCTCCTTTGGGTATAGACTATACGAATGCATTTTGCACACATTTGATGTGAATTCTGTCTCTTCAAATGCAGGAACTACATACCACAACCTTAGTTACTTCCTTTGAGCTAAAACCACACAACCTGCTGTTTGCACTTATTGCAGTTAGCTTGTCTTAGTCTTGCATTTCTTCATTCGGCCTTGCCGCCTCCATTTATCTCCTTCTACAGGATCTCCAAATTGGGGTTCTGTTCCCACTGACTTCAGTTTCGATCCCTTGTACCCTGTACAAAGCTCCTTTGCCAGCTTCAGGATGTAATTTTGGCAGCTAATTTTCTGCTCCATCACTTTCTCTTTAAAGATCCAGGAATTGATCATTGCCAAGTCAAGGATATTGTGAAATACATGAACTGGCCATTTGCATGGACCAGATCAAACTGTATAATATTCTTATCATTTGTTCAACCACGTCAACACCATATTTTTTATTGTTGTAGAAGCCAACTGTTTCTAGTTCCATTTTGGGATTTGCTTCAGGTTCAATTTCTGAGTGCAATGTACTGTACACAAGGATACTCTTATTCAGTTTACTTTGATACACTATGAGAGTGACATTGGAATGTTTCAGGAGAACTGAATTCTAAAGAGGGGCTCCTTGATCACTTCCTGATCTCAACCATGCTTGTCGCATTATCTTTCAATATCTTACCGAGTTTCATTGTTGTAAGAAGGTGTTCTGTAGTCACATTTTGCAACTTCCTTTGAAATGGCATCATCAGATTCATTACTACATTCTCAGGAAGTGTTTCATCACATGGTCTGAGCTAATCTTTTCCTAAGTAAGGGAACCATTACAAAGAAACTTTGAATCAATATCCACAAGTAGCCAATATTCAATCTCAGATTTATTTGGTTTGTTGAGCATGTATTGTTTTGCTTGGGATAAGCTTCATCAGCTGTAAGGTTTTCATGTGAAATGTAGGTCAACTGATAATTTGCAATAAATTTGTTCCAAACACTTGATACTAGTGCAAATTTATCTGTCTTCAAGGGTTCTGATCTTGTTTTTCTCATGTCAAACCACAAAAATTTCTCAATTTTACAAAAAAAAAAAAAACTTCCTCTCCATATTTTTGCTGAAGATTGGTGGCCCCTACTTTCTAGTCCACAGTTCATCAAGTTCAATGTTACAGGCAACAAGAGCACCACGAGCATTTGGTAAGGCAATGAAGGCCTCCAGTTTTTCTAAATTACACTCTTTGAATTGTCCCCAAGAACATGTTTTAGCTCTATCTCTGTACATTGTTTTGTGTGTTTCAGTATACGCCATAAAAATACGCCATGCACTCATTGCACTTTGATCAGAAACAGCCGTGCGCATAGAGGCGCGCGGCTGTGAGCTTGCATCCGGGAGATAGTAGGTTCGAATCCCACTATCGGCAGCCCTGAAGATGGTTTTCCGTGGTTTCCCATTTTCACACCAGGCAAATGCTAGGGCTGTACCTTAATTAAGGCCACGGCCGCTTCCTTCCAACTCCTAGGCCTTTCCTATCCCATCGTCGCCATAAGACCTCTCTGTGTCGGTGCGACGTAAAGCCCCTAGCAAAAAAAAAAAAAGATCAGAAACATACCACATTGAATATGGAGTAGGTCAGGGATTTTCTTTCAAGACGTTATGGCGAACAAACCTACCAGGTGTTGTCTTCCCAAAGTCTGCTACAGTCCACTCTGTGATGTCATCAGTACCTAGTAACGTGGTACCTGACCCTGGGTTGTCGCGTCCCCTCGGATACCATGCTTTATAGATTATTGTTTCTACAGCTGTAATACAATAGTTGAAAATTGTCTTATGTGAGGGCATCATTACAATTTGAAATGAAAATCCACACCTTGTTTCCAGTCATTCGACTGGATCAGGAATGGAATGAATGAAGCGCCCGTCTAGCGACGAGGATAGGAATTGTGCCGGCTGCTGAAGCCTGTCGCACTCCTCTGGGGTAATGATTAATGAATGACAGATGAAATGAAATGATACTGGAGAGTGTTGCTGGAATGAAATATGACAGGGAAAACAGAAGCACCTGGAGAAAAACCTGCCCCGCCTCCACTTTGTCCGGCACAAATGTCGCATGGAGTGACCAGGATTTGAACCACGGAACCCAGCGGTGAGAGGCCGGCACTCCGCCTGAGCCACGAAGGCTCTAAAATATGGCATAAATAAAGGAAAAGGAATTCTTCATCAAAGTTATTAAGCTGATTGTTATAATAGCAATAACAATTTACCTTAACAATGAACAATCAGGTTTTTAGGGTGATCTGAATTACTGCTTTCTGAGTGATCACTTGATTATCAGTAATCTTCATCTGTAGGTCCTCTATATCTGGACCACACTCTGCATCAGGGATATGTTCTGGAATGTCATGCAGTAGACTCAGCAACTCGTCATCGATGAGAGGCGGTGGTCTATGAGACATGTTTACTGTGACAATCTAACAAATGACAACGCTATCGAAGATGTAGAGGAAACAATGCTTGTACATTTAATAACATATCTGAGTACCATCGTTGATAGAATAATTATGAGTAGATTATTATATCTCAACAAGAGCTTCAAACGTATTTTAATACATTTTATTATAATTAATTCAGCAGTCAAAATGACTGCTTTTTTGGTTATAGGTATTCTCGTTACTGACACCGTATCTGATGGTGCAAAATTAATATACCGTAGAAAAGTATACCTTTCAAATTGAAGAGGCTTGCTCTACAATTCTGCAAATATCAGCGTACTTTTAAGTGAATTATCGAGAACAAAATGAACAGTTTTGCATAAGAATGATTTCTGGGAAGATCTGTTAAGGTTGTGTATTGTAGTTAGTCCCTTTTATTAAGATGTGTTCTGCTATATAAATATAGCTGATTAGCATGTACTGTACTTAGTGACTTGGATTGTTTTCCTCACAGTAACTATATTTGCTACCTGTACATTGTCATAAGTTAAATTGGTGTTTTTAGGTACTACATTTCAGACATTACAAAATGTGGGATATAATCTTGTCTCTCTCAAATGGATGAAATGTTAAACAGACATCTTTTAAATAGAATGTAAGAAGCTTTTGATCTGTAGACAAAAGCTGTTAAATGTATATTACACTTTACATTCTTGCTATCCATGTTGGCATGTGCACTTCCAAGATGGATAACTTCTGTTTGTAATGTATCATATCTGTAGTAGAGCAGCAATCTTGTGGTGTACTTTGGAAGTATTTTTAGAAGGTATTGTTATAGGACCAGCTTTTGCTGCTATATCTGCCAAAAGTGTTTGTCAGGTTATTCCAAAGTAAATAAAAGAAATACTGAAACCTACCTTTAATATGTATTGTTTTTGAGAATAATAATCCAGTTGATGTTTCCTTTGAAACCACCATCACTAAGATTTATTTTATCACTCTTTAAATTTATACTTTTCTACCCTTCATTCCAGATCTTCAAAATAAATTCACAAGTCAAATCAATTCAGAGACAAATGGTTCCATACACAAGAACCTCTTTTTAAATAAAATAGTTTGTGTTTACTGAAATATTCTGTACATCAGTGGAAGATAATAAAAATAGTTGTAACTTAATACTGTTCTCATAACAAGAATGATGACTGAAATATGAAAAAGAGAATAAAGAAAGGATGTGACGAAGCTCTTATAAACAATTTACCAGTGACAAGTATATACAGCTTGAGATTGCCACTTGCCACACCAACAAGTTATGGGTCCTTTTTTCTCACTCAAAGGGGTGATTGATTTATTGATTCATTCATTCAAAACAAAATTATTTTAAACATCAAACACATTAGTGAATGACCATATTGATTGCAAATTCCAGTAAAGTCAAAAGTGAATACTTAATGTATCAGGAATATTGTAACACTCCGATAAAGGGTACCTGCTTCATGGGTACTACCTTTCACCTTACTGTCCTTGAGAAAAAGAAATGTCCATTCCAAAAGAGACAGTAAGACATAATATTCATAAACAGAGACTGAAGAGGAACAGTTTTTACACTTTTCATATCCTTCAACAGTTACATTATACTGGTAAAATAGTTCAGTGACACTTGTGCTGTTTTTGTGGTAACAGTTTTTTCTGTTTATGAAGTTCATTTCAAAGTTCACGTCTTTACTGATGTGTGGGTTCAAAACTCTGTCTTTCAGGTGAGGCTCTATGAGTTGTAAGGCTAGCTTTTCGATGAAGTTGAATCTGGGTTCGAATTGAAACGAAGCATTTGTGAACTATAAAGAAATTAACCAGTGCTATATTCAGCATGGCACTGAAGACACATAACGGCCACCTCTCATCCTTCCTTTGCGTGCTGTAGAGTGCACTTGTAATCAAGAGCATCTACGCCACCCTTTGTTTCGTTGTAGAAACTGTTTCATGACAGCCTTTCCATCTTCACTTTTACCCTTGGAATGATGCATTGAAGAAATTATGTTCAAAACTTTGTTGTTCTTTACCTTTGACGAAAAGAGTGTTGTTTTTCCGTCGAGGGTAAAACCGTCCAACTCATCTTTCAGAGCTCTGCCCTTGATTGTCGTGAACTCTGGTGGCAACACTCTTTTGTTCTTTTTCATAGTACCTACGTATGTCAACCCTCTTTTACAAAGCTCCTCCACCGCTTCCATTGAGCTGAACAAGTTGTCACCAGTAATATTCCTGTTGCTACCATGAATAGGTTTTGACAACTTAATCAGCGATTGTGTTGGAACGCTAAGAGACTTTTCTGCATCTGAGAAGCCTTTTCCATCTGATCCAGTATAAAGGTACGAATTATAAAAATAGGTGGTCCTAGCATCTGTCATAGTCATCAGCTTGATACCGTACTTCGCCAGCTTATTGGGCATAAAGACCCAAAATTTTACATGACCCCGGAAGGGAAGAAGGGTTTCGTCGATGGTGCACCTGTCACTAACATTATACAAGCGTTGGCTGTTTGCCACAAGTTTTGAAAACATTTCCAAAATGGGTGCAGCGATGTCGACTTGTCTTCTAACAGCCCTTGTGGCAGGATCATCAAAGCAATACAGCGAATAGACGGTAAGACAATGATGGCCCTGAAGATTGGGACCCTTATAGCCTGTAGCAAAAAGAGTCTTACTACTCTCTTCATTCGATTTATAAATTGACGTGAGCAGTAACAAACCAATAAAAGCAGTTATTTTGTAATCTGAAATATCATAGTAATTCCTCCTGTTAGAAAGGCTTGCCTTTATTCAGGATTGTGACATGTGAATGGTAGTGAACTTACGAATGTCTTCGATCATTTCACCATCTATAAACTACCGCCAAACATCTATTTCAGAGGATGACTCCCCTAAAGTATCTAAAGCATAGCTAGTTAGCCCTAACAATTTGCATTTCAAAGTGTTGTGGGCTTGGGGCTGTCCCCTTCTTTGAGATTCCTCGGATGTTCACTGCAATCCATTTTTACTTTTGTATATTAATTCTCACTATCTGAAACACACAAAAGTTTATTTCCACTACCTGCACATGCCAAACCTTGTATCTCTGACTGAGCTGTCTTCATCACTGCTGGTATGCAACTCCAGGTCTGAGGACGATGGGTGAAAGTCGGGGTCAGAATCTTCGGAAAATGTATCTGATCGTATCCTGTTTGTTGATGGCCTGTCGTACAAAAGATCACTGGCATCATGATCACCAAAGTCTGAATCATCACCACCAGAAGAGGCTGCTAAATCATCCTCATTTTCACTAATGGAAATCAAATCTTGAATTTTTTTGCGAATTTGGGGTCGTCCGTTCTCAGTTTGTTCCTATCCACTTGCAAAAAAGCGATGAATAAAGAAGGAAATAAAAGTACAAATTACAAAACAAATTTACCATGTAATGAACAAAAATCTCACTTATTTTCATACATAGGAATAGTAATAATACTACTACAATGAAAAATAAATGTGAATTACTAGGAAAAAAATAAGTATTCATGGTCAGGAAACACACATCTACACGTAACTGCAGTTTGTCACCATCCCGTGATGACACGTGAGTACACCAGACTTATATTATTTTATAGCCTGTTGCAACACATGAGCCTGCGAGACTCGCTAGATGTTAGAAATATTTCCCTTACCTTCAACGGCTGCTGTCATCCGGTGCGTCATATGCCACAGATGCATGACAATTGACTGTAGCGAATTTACGTAGGTGTTTCTGACTGCCTAGAGGCGCAGGGCAGCCAACACTTGACATGAAAGAAATCGTATGAGTCTGATAGACTCACGTGTCGCGTTATGGGTTAAATTTAAACAAATTTGAGATAGAAAGAGTATGCTTAGTATGAGCTAAATAATGTAAACATATAATCCTGCAAAATAGGAAACAAAAATTGTACATAGTCATCACTTCTGTTGCTTTCAGCATCTTTCCTGGAACACTTTGCAAATGTTGTTTGCAGGTTCAACAAAAGTGCCTCTTCTTCCTCAGAGCTTGCAGACACTCTGTTTTAGAGTTATGATCACTTCCGTAAACCTCACTTGTTTCAGTGTTCAAGTCCACTTCCTCCACCGCTTCACCCCAACAAGGAGGTATTTGATCAGTGGATGCCATTATAACTTGTATAAATTCACTAACAGCAGTCACAATATGAACAGATCGCATTAAACACAAGCATAAGACAAACCTTGGCTTATTAAAAAGCACACAATATGAGTAGCACTGTTACTCGCTACTGAGTGCACCACTCACCAAACATGCACTATCAGGCCTAATAATGTGTTTGAAAGGTATAGGGAATTTCACACGTAGAGGTCTTGTAAAATTCCAACAAAAAGCAATATACTCCAGAGGTGAGCGCCACGCTCACCGTGCGAATAACCGTGGGTTAACAATGAAACTGAACTCAATTCATTCATGAAAGAGGCAAATATAATTACGGAGAAGGCATCTTTCAATCTGCGAGGATGGGAGTATTCTCACGACAAAACAACTGAAAACCTGTCACAAGTGTTAGGACTCATTTGGAATAAAGAAAACGATACTATTGAGTTGAATCTGACACGTCATTGATTTCATACCTGACATAATAACAAAGAGGGCAATACTAAGAGCTGCTCATAGAGTATTTGATCCTATTGGTTTTTCATCCCCTGTATATCTCTGCCCTAAATTAATTCTATATGAACCTTGGGCCTCTGAGCTGGACTGGGACACTGAATTAAATGAATCATCAAAGAAAAGGTTTCTGAAATGGTTAGCAGAACTACTTCACCTGGCTGACATTAAGATTCCTAGATGCCCGATTGGAATGCTGCCATCAGTTGAATATATTCTGCGATGCAAGTCAAACCGCATATGTACCGAGCTCGATCGCTGCAGTCGCTTAAGTGCGACCAGTATCCAGTAAGATAGGAAACTTAAAAGGGTCCACCTTTTCAATACAAATAAATGTTATAAGTTTATTTACAACATACATTTACACTTGGAACTAGTTTCGACGCTGTTTGGCGTCATGTTCAGCCAAAATGTGGGAAAATAGGCATAGGCGTAAGTATGCAGACATTTTCATTATACAAGATGTTAAATCAGTGTGATTAAATAAGAGACATGAAATAGTGAATTACAATGTCAGTTTACAAAATGGTCATGAAGGGTGAGTAAAAATTGTATAAACATGAGTTAGAGCTCAAAAACATAATCACTTATAACATTTATTTGTATTGAAAAGGTGGACCCTTTTAAGTTTCCTATCTTACGTTCTCAGTTCAATACGGACAAAAAATGAAATTCTTAGATTTAAACAGTATCCAGTAATCGGGAGATAGTGGGTTCGAGCCCCACTGTCGGCAGCCCTGAAGATGGTTTTCCGTGGTTTCCCATTTTCAAACCAGGCAAATGCCGGGGCTGTACCTTAACTAAGGCCACGGCCGCTTCCTTCTGCTTCCCAAGTCTTTCCTATCCCATCATCGCCATAAGACCTATCTGTGTCGGTGCGATGTAAAAAAAAAAAAAACCGCGGCTGTGAGCTTGCATCCGGGAGATAGTAGGTTCGAATCCCACTATCGGCAGCCCTGAAGATGGTTTTCCATGGTTTTCCGTGGTTTCCCATTTTCACACCAGGCAAATGCTGGGGCTGTACCTTAATTAAGGCCACGGCCGCTTCCTTCCAACTCCTAGGCCTTTCCTATCCCATCGTCGTCATAAGACCTATCTGTGTCGGTGCGACGTAAAGCCCCTAGCAAAGAAAAAAAAAAACCCCACATATGCTGCAGTTATATTCTTGCGAGTACAGAGTATTGATAACATGGATCTACGACTTATACAAGCAAAAACATGAGTGGCACCCAAGAAGAAGATCACTATACCACATCTGGAATTATTAGCAGCTACTGTAGGTGTTAGACTTGCCACATCAGTGTTACCATCATTAACGTCAAAATAACTTTCCAGCCCCCATTGTGACTGCGGCGACATGGCTCAGACAGTCCACCATGTTGTGATGATGTGCCCACTTCGGAGCTTCCAGGGAGGATACCATGAACTTCATGCAGCAAGTGAAGAGGCAGTGAACTGGCTAAATTCTCTGGCCATTAAACTATAAGTTATATTTCCATCCATTGATCCTTTGTCCAATTGTTGTTCTATTTGCTTTAAGTGTATATATATATATATATATATATATATATTCTCTGTACCCTCTATATGCCATACGAAATCAAATAAATAAATAAAAGAAATTACTGTTTATTATTGGAGTGACTCATGGAGAGTGTTATCTTGGATAAAATTAGACGAACCTTGGGGAACTTTCGTATGGAACAGAGTTTAAGAAATCCGAAGATTATCCAGAACTGAACAGTAGTGACATGTTCCTGGAACCATGAATCCAGCTGACCTGGCATCAAGAGGATGTGATCCAAAGCATTTACTGGAACAGAGATTGTGGGAAGGTCCGAAATGGCTGACACAATCCCCTACACAATGGCCTTGTTTCGAAGTTACAAGAAACGATGAAGAAGTGTTTGAAGAAAAAAGAAGAAAAGTCAATACTATGGCCGCATTAGGAAATAAGTCAAATACGCAAGAGAGGCACCTCGACTATTTCTCGAGCTTGTGGAAAACAGTCCGTATGATGGGGTGGATCTTGAGATTTCTGTACAATTGTCGACAGCAAAAATTGACTAGAAAATATTCAGAACTAACAGTTGAGAACATGACAAGGGCAGATAAAATTGTGATGACATTCATACAAAAGGAGTGTTTTGTTGATTTAAAGGACGAGAGATTTAGCTCACTCTGTGTTTTCACTGATGACGAGGGAGTGATGAGACTGAAAACAAAGATAATAGCACGTCGGGATGATTACGCTTTCCACTGTCCTATTATCCTTCCTGCAAAACATGCTTTAGTTCATGCTCTCATTAGGGGAAAACACAAAGAATTATGTCATGCTGGAAGACAGATTCTACTCAGTGGGCTCCAACAGAAATACTGGATCCTCGGTGGAAGAAGAATGGTGAAAAGTGCAAGTGCATAATGTGTTGTCTGTCAAAGATGCCATGGAAAACATCTTGAAGCAGAACAGGTTCATCTACCCGTTGACAGAGTGAGAGAGGCTTCGGGTTTTGAGATATCAGTGGTAGACTTTTCAAGACCCTTGATTTTGAGAGGAAGAAAGAAAGCTGGGTCTGTTTGTTCATGTGTGCTGTTTTTCGTGTGATCCATCTGTAGCTTGTGACATCTTTGGCTACCTCAACATTTTTCTAGGCTTTTCGACGCTTTGTATTCAGACGAGGAAGGCCAGCAATAGTCTACAGTGACAATGGGATGAATTTTCATGGCATCTGTAATGCCTTGGAGACAATTCAATGGGATAAAATTGCTGAATATAGTTCTGTAAATGAGACTGATGGAAATTTAATCCTCCCGCTGCACCATGGTGGGAGAGGTTGATTGGTGTTCTCGAGCAAATGCTCAGGAAAGTTCTGGGAAATTCATGCTTTTCGAACCAAGAAATAATGACAGTTTTGTGTGACATCGAAGCTGTGATGAAGTCTCGGCCACTTACCTGTCCAATGATGGAAGTGATCTAATGGCAATAACCCCTGCAATGTTTCTGACAAGAGGTCAAGGAGGTCGGAATGCCCAATATCGACATGATGCAAAATGTAAGATTTGACAAAAGATACAGATATAGACAGAAAATAAAAGAAACTTTAAGGTAAAAGTAAACTCGTGTCCTCATCCTGAGGTGGTGCAGCTCTTTTCAGGCACACCCCCATTGGAGGTGAGCTGCATGTACCATTTCAACCACATACCAGCCCTCCTGCCAGTTTTAAATTCCTGGCAGTACCGGGAATCGAACCCGGGCCCCCGAGGACGGCAGCTAATAACACTAACCGTTACACTAGGGAGGCGGACACTTTAAGATTAAGATTTAGGAATGGATATCTTGGACAACTAATTCAGAAGAACCACCCTACAAAAAAATCAGTACAAACCCTTTGTGGGTGAAGTAGTACTAGTAGACAATGACAATCCCAAGAGACTGAATTGCCCATTGGCAAGAATGATGGAAGTTATCTTTGGCAAAGGTGGTGTTGTGAGACTTGTTCATCTGAAGACTGCAAGAGGGGAACTCGTGAGACCGGTGCAGAGATATATACCCACTCAAAGTGACATCTGCAGAAGACCACGCCTTCAGACAACAAGCTACCGTCATATTGCAATACTGAGTTTTATAGGCCTAAGCAGTGTGGAAAAAAAAAAAAGGAAAGAATTTTCAAAGAACAATTAAATCATCGACCAGTAGTTCCAAACTGAAAACTAGTAATGGGAGATTGGTGATTAAACCAAAAAGATTTGAGGATTGAGTGATATTTTTAACAAGTGTTCATTAAATCTGTGTGACATTTCTTTCAAGTGTTCTTTTATTTTGAGTTCCAAAAGGACAAAAGGGGAGAGGTAATCGTGCTGTTTTGATCAAGTGGATAAATGATGCCACAACCCAAGGTGGGAGAATGTTGAGTTGGTGACATATTTAAAATGTGTGTGTGTGTGTGTGTGTGTGTGTGTGTGTGCGCACACATGTGTTGGAAATGAAAAAATGGATGACTTGTATAAGTGCCTATTTTTCTTCTGAATATATAATAATTATTTCAATGGGGTGTTTGTAGTTTTTAATTGGTGAACCTAACATATTCATTTACTCATCCCCTTTGTCATAACAAAGCAAACGATGGAACTAATGAAAGAGCCAAAACACACTTGAGTTAGCAATAAAGAAGGGAAGGAGGCATTCGAGGTCAGAGTCCATGCATTCTGTTACATGGTCATAATACAACACACCGAGCTTGATATCTGCAGTCGCTTAAGTGCGGCCAGTATCCAGAAATCGGGAGATAGTGGGTTCAAACCCCACTGTCGGCAGCCCTGAAGATGGCTGTACCTTAATTAAGGCCACAGCGCTTCCTTCCCATTCCTAGGCCTTTCCTATCCCATCATCGCCATAAGACATATCTGTGTCGGTGCGACGTACAGCAAAATAGCAACAAAAAAAAAGGACACAACATAAAAACTATGTTTCTTTAATTCATTTTAACCAAATTAATTTTTTAGATTGTTGTGGTTAAATGGTATTTTTACGGAGGAGTGTTTCAGATAAGAGGTTCCACTGTACCTCCAAATTTCACAGCAATGACTCTGACAATGTACTAAAGCATAATCACAACAAGAAAGAAGAAGAATTAACGGGAAAACTTTCTTCCAACACACCTATTCGGGTAGCAATCTCAAGATGGTGTAGTTAAGGCATGACAGATGGATAGCCAACAACGAGTATATCCTGTAGGAAAAGCAATGAGGAAGAAAATCTACATGTTGAAGATGTGCACTTTTTGGCATCTAAGTTTTCACATTAACACAGTGGTGAATGTATTTTTTTTATTATTATGATTATTATTTTATTTTTTACAAGTTGTCTTAAGTTGCACGAACACAGATAGGTCATATTACGACAATGAGATAGGAAGGGGCTATGGCCTTAATTATGGTACAGCCCCAGCATTTGCCTGGTGTGAAAATGGGAAACCATCTTCAAGGCTGCCGACAGTTGGGTTCTAACCCACTATCTCCTATCTATTTTTTGTAGGATAAACTGAGGTTTAATGAATCTCGAAAGTAATGTGCTCAATTTCTCAAAAATCACAGGCTATATACTACTGGAAAGGTTGAGTCCCTTAACTGGTCAGAGGTTGAAACATTCTCCTTCTTCACTTCAAGACACACATGGTTACTCATACCAGGTATGGAAAAAAATAAAATAGAATAATTATCTTAACTAAAATCTATTATTCACTTACACATTATAGGAAAGCAGAAGTGTTATTTCAAATTAATAAAGAAAACTTAACGACTCCGTAAATGCGTTCATAAATATATTAGTGAGTCTTTAAAATGTGTTATACATTTTATTACTAGATCTATTATGTTTGGCAAAACAGTAGTTTGAAGTTAAAAGAGCCATATTTTATGACCAATAAATGAGTGCACATTATCGAAGGATTCCCCGTTAAAACTTTTTTTTTTGTACCGAGCAAGTTGGCCATGCAGTTAGTGTCACGTAGCTGTGAGCTTGCATTCGGGAGATAGAGGTTCAAATCATGCCATCGACAGCTCTGAAGATGATGATGATGATGATGCTTGTTGCTTAAAGTGGCCTAACAGTTAGGTCATCGGCCCCTAATGGTATGAATTGTTGATGATGATGATTGCTGTCCAAAGGGGCCCAACAGCTAGAAGTGTAATGAAATGCAAATTAAAACTTCAAAATGCATCCACTGACCAGAATCCAAAATGAAGTGTGACAAAAAAGTGATCATGGAAAAAAAAAATTAGTGGATCCAATTCACAATGTCTTAATCTTAATGCTTATTATCTAAAAGGGTCCAAAATCCAGGTCACTGGCCTCTCACAATGGTATTAATCACTAGTAAACCAGAACCATGGTGTTCCTCCTACAGTGGTACTAATCACGGGAAACATAGACTTATGGTGTTTCTCACATAGTGGTACTAATCACAGGCAATGTGGACCCATGGTATGTCGCACACAATGGCACCACTCGCAGTTAACACAAACCCATACTGTTTCACACATAGGGGTACAACTCACAAGTAACGCAGACCCGTGGTGTTCTTCACATAGTGGGTCTTATCACGAGCGCCGGTATTCCCGTAGTGTTCCTTACTTAGTTGAACTAATCACAGGCCACGTATGCTAATGGCGTCACTCACATAGTGGTACTAATCACAGGCGCCGGTATTCCCGTGATGTTCCTCACTTGGTGGAACTAATCATAGGCCATGTATGCTCATGGCGTCACATAGTGGTACTAATCATAGGCAATGCAGACCCATGGTGTATAGCACATTATGGTAACACCCACAGGCAACACAAACCCATGGTATTCCTCAGATAATGGTACTACTCTTAGGCAACACAAACCCAGGGTGTTCCTCACATAATGGTACTACTCTCAGTCAACGTAGACCAATGGTTTTCCTCAAATAGTGGTACTAATCACGAGGGTTAGCCAAACCCGTGGTGTTTCTCACATAGTAGTACTAACCACAGGCAACATAAACCCATGGTGTTTCTCATAAAGTGGTATTACTCATGGGTAACACAGACCCATTCTGAACACAGTGGAGCCGACCAATGAAATACACATGATCACCTCTATCAGAAGCAACACTCAGACTCATAGGTTCCTCACATAATGGTACTGCTCCTCTATAATGCAGACCCATGGTTTTCTTTGCATGGGAGTACTAGTCGCAAGTAACGTTGGCCCATGGTGTTCCACATGTAATGGTACTAATCACAATTATTTTCATGGTTCTTTGCTGGCGGGACCTAGTGTTTACAGTGCACTATGTCTTCTGGTATGGGCTAGAGCAATCTTGTTACTTTCATTGATATGTCTCAGCTTTATCCTTGGCTTTGACAAAATGAAAGTGACTGAGGTATGAGTGATGCTAGTAATGCCATTCCTTCTGCAGCCAGTCCCTGCTATGAATGGTGTGAAAATATTGCTCATAGGGTTGGTTGTTGCATGCATTTCAGTGGGCTTGGCAGACTGATATGTAATAGCAACTTTTGGCTCGGTGAGGAAAGCAACGGGAAACTACCTCACTCCTCATTTCCCTCGTACGCCTCTTCAGTGATGCCTAGGCCATCTACGACAGCTGATGGCAGAGCTGTTGAGGATCCAACCAGCCTTCGGGCTGAGGAATAAACATACATACAATTTCATCATCCTTTGGTCGCCCATTTTAGTCACCTCTTTGCAACAGGCAGGGAATACCGTGGGTGTAGTCTTCGTCTGTGTACCCCACCCCCTAAAGACGGTTTTCTTTGGTTTTGCCATTTTCACACAAGGTAAATGCTGAAGGTCTACCTTAAGGCCACGGCCGCTACCTTCCCATTCTCAGCCCCTTCCCATTCTTACATCATCTTTTTTCTGCTGTAACTTTAAATTTGATTTTTCAGCATATGATTATATCATTTGACATCCTTCAAAGCAAAGCCATAGATATGACACTGTAAGTTCAAAATCGAAAATTGCACCAAGGCTGCTGAAAAACTAAGATGCGTAGAAGTAGTTCTTGCCTGCATAGAGAAAGCTAACTCTCCTAAATTCTGCAGGTGAACCTAAAACAAATCTAAATGAAAGAGGAACATAGAAAATTAGGAGGCTTGCGATCAAAATAGTTGACACTATAGTAGTGAAAATGGAAACCAGATTTCACTTTCAGAAGCTATATTTTACGGAATGGGTACATTCATTCTACAAATTAACGTTATGTATTTTAAAGTAACACACAATTATATTATTACCTTAAATTCATTTTTTTGCAGGTGTCTGGGTCCTGTTCAGTTTTATGTGTATAGCACATTATGGTAACACTCACAGGCACAGTTTTATGTCACATGTCACATGTTCAATAATTTTGCATGACAGAAAACAATGCTATCTTGTATTAAACATTGTGAACAATGCTGTATCCTTAACACTTTCACTACCAGCTGCCTGAGCAGCTTGCCACTGCTAGGGTCCAGCCATTTTTAAAAGGCCACCTACTTGAGAGCTGAGTTCTACATTTTAGTATATACAGTATTAAAGAAATCATTATTGAAAAAGTTATTTACAAAAGACATAACATCATTTTTAATACACCCATATGTACATCAAATATAGAAGCCTATGGGCAATAAAAAGGAGAGCAGGGTCATTGTTCGTGTCCGGATTACTATTAACCCTTCCAGCACTTTCATTGTGCACATAATCACACTCACTTTCTCTATCTGATGCTATCAGATCATCACCTAAATCGTTATTATGCAAAATATCCCATTTCTTCTTCTGAATCACTATATTACAAGTTGTCCATTTCATGACCGTATCGATGAGTATAATCAAGAAGGAAGTATAAATAACCACCTAATCGATACTTTATTATTGCCTCAGGCAAAATTGAATATAAATTAACACTTACAGGACATGTTTCGACCACTTAGTGGTCCTCTTCAGCTGTATAAAGAAAGAATTGAGAAGAAAAAACATTAGGACAATAAGCACAAATAATTAAAGTTCTTTGGAGACTCCTTTGTTAAAAAATGGAGGTCATCAGAACAGGACATCTTGCCTCTCGTTCTTGTTTGGAAAAGATGTTTATTCTGCGCTGTCTAGAGGGTCTGTCTTTGAGCGCAACCTGGTGAAGTAACAATGTGATACAGTCTGACAGTTCATGCAAAGCTCTGGAGAGAAGGGAAGTAGAGTTTTGTCATCATCTAAAATAACATGTGAGGGAGGAGGGAGATTGGGCTGTGCTTCTGCGATGTCGTGTTTGATTATATCTCTTGTTCGTCTAGTCTGTTTCATGTCTACCCATTCCAAGTATTTACTAATATTCTCGTATAAGATGTTTTTTTGCTCGTTGTTTTCGTTAAGATTCTCTTCACCGTTTTCTAATTTATCAAGAACGATGTGGATGTTTTCCAGGTTGTTTATTTGATTTCCTTCATTTATCATACAGATAATTTGAAGGTCCTGTCTGATATTGGATCCCATATGAAAGAGTCCAACCACAAATTCACCAATATCAGACAGGACCTTCAAATTATCTGTATGATAAATGAAGGAAATCAAATGAACAACCTGGAAAACATCCACATCGTTCTTGATAAATTAGAAAACGATGAAGAGAATCTTAACGAAAACAACGAGCAAAAAACATCTTATACGAGAATATTAGTAAATACTTGGAATGGGTAGACATGAAACAGACTAGACGAACAAGAGATATAATCAAACACGACATCGCAGAAGCACAGCCCAATTTCCCTCCTCCCTCACATGTTATTTTAGATGACGACAAAACTCTACTTCCCTTCTCTCCAGAGCTTTGCATGAACTGTCAGACTGTATCACATTGTTACTTCACCAGGTTGCGCTCAAAGACAGACCCTCTAGACAGCGCAGAATAAACATCTTTTCCAAACAAGAACGAGAGGCAAGATGTCCTGTTCTGATGACCTCCATTTTTTAACAAAGGAGTCTCCAAAGAACTTTTATTTGTGCTTATTGTCCTAATGTTTTTTCTTCTCAATTCTTTCTTTATACAGCTTAAGAGGACCACTAAGTGGTCGAAACATGTCCTGTAAGTGTTAATTTATATTCAATTTTGCCTGAGGCAATAATAAAGTATCGATTAGGTGGTTATTTATACTTACTTCTTGATTCACTATATTACTACAAACTTGACTCATGTTTGAAGCTTTGTCTACTACACAACCACTGTCACTTGCTATTTTGCTTAGTTTGAGAAGTGCAAACATTTGTCCTGTAGACAATGAGTAAAAGAACACAAAGGAAAAGTTGTACAGTGTCCAGAAAAGAAGACATTCGAGTCATCTACTGGAAGAAAAAGCACTTCTAGGTAGAACTCTTCTGGTCTCCGAAAACACAAGTACATCGGAGTGCGCTACATGACTATACTCCTCTATGGGCCACAGAAGATTTTGTGCATAAATGACAGAGGCGTTAATGTTTCATTATGCTACTGTACTGTTTTTGTTTTCCCAAATCCTCCTAGATTGCAGTAGTTCCTAACAACCAGTTCAGTGGACAGCTAGCGCTGTGGGTCTCTTCCACTACGACAACCAGCAGCTACTTGGGCAAACCTAACGCCCATGTTTTCGAGATACACCTCCTCTTCACTCTCAGTCCATCAAGTAGTTGCTGCTGCTTGTGTGTGTAGCAGGCTGAGTGCAGGCGAATAGCTATTGGCTTTGCCAGCAGAAACATGTACTAGGCACTGCGATTTCAAATATATAATATTTGAGATATCAAAATAAGACACTAATAAAATCAGAAGGAAACTAATTTGGGGATTTAAGTGTAGGCTCAGCCTTAGAGGCTTAAGGGGAACCTCGCCCCTGCATTAACACTATGAGCCCCGATGATTCAAGATGGCATCCCTACCCTGTGCCAGCATGATTTAGACTCTCAGGAAAAAAAATCACAGTTCTGTCAGTTTTTTACAATATAATTACACAATTTTATATTCATATTACTGAAAAAGCAGTCTATCACATGAAATCAATGCAAAAATGCTTACCTTCATTAATGGAAATAAATTCAGGCTAAATTTTGGTACATTTTGATATCCTCGTTCACACATTTAATTTTCTAATTCACTCATAGAGTTGGATAGTTTCCATCCACTGAACAACAGAATGATACCCTCGTATTGGGGCAAATATTTGGTTATTGGAAGGGGAGTTAGGGATTGTAATAACTTACCAAGGGAGACGTTCAATAAATTTCCAATTTCTTTGTGATCATTTAAGGAAAGGCTAGGAAAACAACAGATAGGGAATCTGCCACCTTGGCGACTTTGATTGACATCTTACTGAAAAGAATGATCCCAAAAGGAACATTCACCCCATCAACGCAGTAAGTAAAACCGAGAGGACTTTTCCTATTTGTGAAACTCACAACTTGACTTTTAACCCCGTTATATTTTTCTGGTAATTTAATGCTTTGGGTGGGTATAATTTTCATTTGTTTTATTCATATTTTTTACCTTTGTTGTGGTTTTACTCCGTGATTGGTTGCTTAGCTTGTTTCTAGTGTGTGTATTTGTTGCTATGGCGATAATTTTTTTCTGATGTGGGTGTGGTCCTATAGGTTTCGCAAGTTGGTTGTGTAATTTATTCCTGGTTTTAAACTTTTGCTCCTGTAAAGTATTTCCGAAACACTTTCAATCTCTCATAATAATATATTTTCTGCTTTTCCTTAACTTGGAAATTATTTGAGTTCCTGAAGTTAATTCTGTTGGGCTAGAATTCAATGCTCTTGCAAATGCTCACTTACACAAATTTCACTAAAGGGTTGTTTATTAACGATTGATCCCAAGGTTACAATCTTTTATTTTCTTGTCTTTTATTTAAGTCAGTTAAGAAAGACGGGCCCGGGCCCGTGTCTTTAGTTTTAAATTTAGCATAATTTATTAATTTCAATTTCTACTTAATTAGTTTGTTGTTTTCCTTTAAGGGACGATGACCATTTTGGTTTTTCATGTTTAACTTTCCTCTTTCTTGGATTAAAACTTTTGATTTGGTTGAAAGTTGAGTTTTCTTTCATAGTCTTGAGTAATTCAATGCTAAAACAAGTAAATTTTCTCCATGTCCTCTGGGTTTTATGGGGCCTATTAATTGGTAAGTACCTGTTTTTTGTTTTTTTACCTTGGTGGTTGATATTTCTGACTGTGATTTTCCTTGTCCCTTTTGTCACCAGCTTAAAGGTGGTACCAGCGGGTGCATTTGTTGCTGACCATTAGTGTAGGTGTGCTTATATTGTGCTGGCGGGTCACTCTTGATATCACCATGGTCTTGCTTTTCTCTGCGCTGATTTTCATACCACACTTTTCAATTTTCTCGTTAAGTACATCAAGTTGATCTTGTACTTCTTTGCTGTTTGTTCCTGAGACCACAATATTGTCTGCAAAGAGTAATACCTTCATATCCTTATTCCCATATGCTTCCTTTATCTCCTTTACAATTTTGTCCATAACCATTAGACACAAAAGAGGTGATAGCACACCCCACTGTCTTAGTCCAGTTTCATTTCTAAACCATTCTGTCTTTCCAAATGGAGTCTGTACGCTGCTGACACAGTTTTTGTACATTGCTTGCACCATTTCTACAGTTGCGTACCCAGTCTCTTTTAGAACACACGTGCATAAATTTGAGCATGTCTGACCAAACTGTCTGGATTCAGCAATTAGGTAAGATCTTTTTTTTTTTTTTTTGCTAGGGGCTTTACGTCGCACCGACACAGATAGGTCTTATGGCGACGATGGGATAGGAAAGGCCTAGGAGTTGGAAGGAAGCGGCCGTGGCCTTAATTAAGGTACAGCCCCAGCATTTGCCTGGTGTGAAAATGGGAAACCATGGAAAACCATTTTCAGGGCTGCCGATAGTGGGATTCGAACCTACTATCTCCCGGATGCAAGCTCACAGCCGCGCGCCTCTACACGCACGGCCAACTCGCCCGGTAGAGGTAAGATCTAGCTGAGCCCACATTGTTCCTGGGCTGCACTACAAATCACTATTGAATGATAACCCATCTGTCGGCAGTAAAGGAAATCAACAAGTTAAGGCAACAAGTAATTCGATAACATGAATAACATTAGAGCGGCTGAATTTCAAAGTTCGTGGTAGTAGTATTACTAACAGTGGCACTCAGATGCACCATGTGTGGTAATATTACTACCGTTGCATAATGTTGAAAGACACTAAGGAAATCTGGAAAGAGAAAATATAGAACAATTGTTTGAGGTTGACTAAACCCTGCCAGGTAACATGGTGGTGAGGAAAATTTGTAAAGTGGGCACTGAGAGAGGCAGTAAGTGTCCAGATATATCTGAAGATGATGATAATCCCATTATTCTAGATGAGGAATCTATCATTTCTTCAGTTTTTGCTAGATAGAAAAATTAAATTAGTTAGAAGACCAGGACAATTCCCAAATTTTAGATAAACTGACACTTTCAAAATTAAATCGTATGCTATGAAAGAAATCAGGGGACAGGCCAACCAACCAGCAACTACTAATCACCACAATAGACCAACTAGGGCAGTCTTCAGCGAATCAATTGGGAGCTAGGAAGGAACCTGTATTGTGGCCTACAGGCTCAGAAATTTTCTTCTATATTCATTGACACTGGTTGTGAAAGTCTAAGCTGTTAAGAGAGTTGCTTACTTTTGTATATTCTAAATAACCCAAGGATGGAAGAAAAACAATCACCTGGATTCAACTGTTTTGGTTCTTAATGCATTTTCATTTCTGAAATAAAAGGTCTGAATTTGTAATACAGTGCAGCAAAATTTTGCACCTGTAGCTGAAAACAAATGAAGCCCTGTACCAGGAGTAAAATAAGATGGATTTTGTAGAATAATGACTTTGGTTCAGAGGATCCAGGGTTCGATTCCTAGCTGGGCTGGGGATTCTAGCAGCATCTAATTACTTCGTCTGGCTTGGGGACCTAGTGTTTGTGATCATCTTAAAACATTCATTCATTTACATACAACACGCCCACACAACCAACCAATACACATGCAATAGTGAATACATCCCTCAACATAGGGTTGGTATAGAGGACACTTCACCATAAAACAGGGCTTAATCTACATTAGTGCCAACACAAGATAAGTAGGAAGAAAAGACCAGGAAGAATCAAAAGAAGAAACTCAAGTATATATGATAAATTAAACTTTAATATGCAATGCAATTTAAAAAACCATTACACAGTTATCAAGGGGTCCTTATCCTTCTTTGAGACAAAGACTTGAACTTTTCCATCTAGCAATTTGTTTGCCAAAGTGTTAGAGAATGGCTCAAGAAAACCTCGTTCAGAGTCACTATGGTTGCACAATATAACATGGGTACCATTATGTGCTGCATCCAAAATATCATGATGCAACATCTCTCCCGTTAGGTACAGATCTGCTTTGACTCCTCGAAGAAGTGAGGCTCCAGACCCCGCGCAAATAGCAATGGTGCTGACAGCAGAATCTGAAACATTAGCACAGAAATTGCAATAAATATGTTGTAGATTACAATGCCAAAGTATGAAATCAGTAAAGAATATTTACTTTATGTTTAGGGGAGAGGAAAATAAAGATTAATTTTCTGAAAAAATTGCTGTTCTCTGAAAGATATGGAGAAAGGAAAGCCTGTTAATTCCAAATTCATCATCATTATCTTATTACTAGCCAGGTCGGAGCATATACAGTTAGTACTATTTTTTCACCACTCCTCATCCATCAGCATGTTTCAATCCAAGTGTTGTAACATTATACAGTTCTTAACCAGGTCTATATGTTATAATGTGGGTCTTCTGCAGACTCTTTCCCTTCATTTATTATTCTAATTTTTAGCAATATTTCCTCTTTTATCCATGTAATATGCTCAGAATATCTCAATCTCTTTTCTCTATATAATTACTCAACTTTCTCATCTTATATTCTATTTGATGTCTTCATTTCTCACTCCTCTTCGTGTTTTCTGTAACACACTTTCCAACAATTTAATTTCTGTCACATGTATTCACTTTTCATCCTTCTTTGTCACTGGCTATGTCTCAGTAGCATATCATCATAGGTATATGCAAATAGCTTAATATGATAATAGTGGAAACTCCAGCGAGAAACTGGCGACACCGCTTCTGCGTGCCATCTAGCGGTTCGAGAGGCTAACTACTCTTGCTACTGCTGTCAGCTGTGTACGCCAGAAGTGTCTTATTTGTATTTCAGATAGTTTTGTGCTTGTTATGTATCACGATTTTGGAAATGGCAGGAAGAGGAGTTATTTGTGCTGTGTATGGGTGTTTTCATTACAGAAGACAAAGTGATCGCAAGCCGTTTTACAGATTTCCTAACAACAAAGTGCTGCGAGTATAGGCCTACCTGTTAATGTTTACGTGCCGGTATTTTTTCTATTTATGAGAACATGCTTTCTTTAAAATATTGTTATGATTAAACCTATGAATTTAATTGATTTTTAGGTGTACTCAGTGGGTGACGAGCAGAAGGGCAGATTTAGATGAAAGGTATGAGGGTATGTTTAGCCACCAGGGTCCTCAGCCATTCTGTAGCTTCTGGAATCCTAGTTCATGTGTCATTCAATTATTTGCAATCAAGTGCTGCAAACACTGCAGAATTTATAGAAATGTGTGATAGTTTGTCTGATATATTTAATTCTTGAAGTCTCAGTAGCCCTAAAGAGTACAGGAGACCCTTAAACAATGACTGAGGGCATATGAAAAAGCTGGATGAAATTTGTGATTGTCTAAAACAACTCAAAGTTTTGAATAACCGCAAAGGCAACCCTCTCTGTATTCAGGGTTGGATAGACAATATTTCTGCACTGAAACTATTGTGGTCTGAATTATATAGTGATTATGGTTTTCATTATTTGCTAACAAGGAGGCTCACACAGAACTGCATGTTTTCCATCATCAGAGCAAGAGGAGGTAACAGTGTAACTCCAGATGCAACAAAATTTCGCAGTGCCATAAGGAGTGTTATGATAAATCAATTGATCTGTGCTTCTGATGACAGCAATTGTGAATCTGATGTTGCAGACTTTCTACTGACTCATAATGATGTGATGAAGTGCAATTTTGATGCTAATGTCACTCGACAGTGTGAGTTAAGTGATCAGGTAACCGATTATGACTATGATATAATACAGGAAAATGCAGACAATTATGTCACGGGCTGGGCATGTAGCAAATTTCCCCATGCTGAGTGAAAGGATGTATTGTCATCTTATGATAATGATTATAGCAAGGGAAACTTGCACATAGAAATGAAAAAGTATGACAATTCTAAAATTATGTTTCCGAATATTTGTGGGTGAAAGTTAGATGCTAAAATATCAAGAACATTTGAAGATAGTTTCTTTTTAGTTTTTGTTAGAAAGCAAAGATGGGATTAGAAGAAAATTAAATGACAGGTTTTTGTCATTGAATGAATGTAGTGTAGGCTTATGTAACAGCTGTGTAAAATTACTGACTGACAAGTATTTCAAAGTTCTTATAAAGGCATATGTGAATAGAATCAATGGCTCAACAGTGAAAAATATTGCCTGTAAAAATACCAGTTTTAAAAAGATATTGCATGTGTGATTTGGTCTTGAAGACTGTAGGCCCTAGTCATAACATGACGATGTAATGTTTTAATTTGATAATACATTTGTTTTATTCTTATCACTGGTTCATTCAGATCAACATCCACCTTTTTCCTTCCCTATATTATGTTACAAGAACGACGCAAACGTCTTAAAATCTGCATTTCGTTGGGTTGGAAGTCGAAATGTGTAGTGTTTGAATGGCGCGTTATGTTAGTGTTCCCTGCGAGCCGCTAGATGGCAGCACTACGTGCTGTCGCCGCTGCTCTGCGTGCTAAGTGAGGAGAGTTTCCACTATTATCATATTAAGCTATTTGGTATATGATACACCTAACACTCCAGTAACCAGCCTCCAACCTCAACAAAACCCCAATCACCCCCACCTTACCCTTCTCTTACTATAATATGCTATAACTGCCTCAAACTGAACCATCATGCTGCAAGATGCTGGAACTCTACCCACTGCAATAGGTGCAGCGGCCCACACCATCACACCGAATGTAAGGTGCCTCGGGACCAGGCCAAGTGCGTGAACTCTCACGGCAGTCACACGGCTTCGTTTCCTGGATGCCCGTACTTCAAGAAGGCAGTAACTGCAAAACACAAGGTACAACAGCACTCCCTACCAAGTGCAAATCCCAACACCGAACCCAAACCCCTACCGCTACTCCCCGCCCCCACACCGCCCCCAAACAACCAAGTTAACAATATTTTACTCCTATTACTCCCCAACCACCTTAACAACCAGTCTACCCCACTTCAGGGCCACCTTGGTGGATTGAGTAGCTGAGTACCCTGAAAAACCACAACCCAACTATCAACCATCCCCCCACCCTGCAAAGACACAACTACACACCCACCAATGAATGACAAAGTTCTCACCTCCTTAAATAACCACCACACGGTCTTCTAACACCAAACAGCCTTCCTAGCACTAACAGATGAAGCACTGGTTTTCGGAGACGAGGCGGTGCACACACCAAACATGCTGCATACTAACGATGCTTTTTTTCCAAATTAACATCCGCACACCCATGCTAAAGCGAACTCCCCGTTTATTAAAGTGGTCGCTACTGCGCACATTATTGGTAACAGTCTCACTGTTCACAGACCTGCAACACTGGGCGTGGTCAGCACTTGGATGGGTGACCATCTAGTACTACCACTTACCAACACATGTAAACTGCTGTGCTTATCATTTTCACTGAATGAGACTAGTTCTTCCTGGCCACATACACATTAACATACATAAATACACACACACAACTCGCACACTTCCTGCCAAAAACACAATTATAAAGAAGCATTCAAACACATACATGTTTAAAATCTCACATATACTGGTTTTTTTGCTAGTGGCTTTACGTCGCACCAACACAGATAGGTCTTATGGCGACGATGGTATAGGAAAGGCCTAGGAGTTGGAAGCGGCCATGGCCTTAATTAAGGTACTACCCCAGCACTTGCCTGGTGTGAAAATGGGAAACCATGGAAAACCATCTTCAGGGCTGCCGACAATGGGGTTCGAACCCACTATTTCCCAAATACTGGATATTGGCCGCACTTAAGTGACTGCAGCTATCGAGCTCAGCTGGTTAAATTTGACGGGAAGAAGAGGAATAATAGGACACATTTTAAGACATCCAAGACTTGTGCAGTTGGATTTTGAAGGAAGTGTAGGTGGTAAGAACGGTACGGGTAGACTGAAAAAATGAAATGGCGTATGGCTTTTAGTGCCGGGAGTGTCCGAGGACATGTTCGGCTCGCCAGGTGCAGGTCTTTTGATTTGACTCCCGTAGGCGACCTGCACGTCGTGATGAGGATGAAATGATTATGAAGACAACACATACACCCAGCCCCCGTGCCAGCGAAATTAACCAATGATGGTTAAAATTCCCGACCTTGCTGGGAATCGAACCCGGAACCCCTGTCATCAAAGGCCAGCATGCTAACCATTTAGCCATGGAACCGGACAGGGGTAGACTAAGATATGAATATGACAAGCAGATTAGAGCAGATGTAGAATGCAGCAGTTATGTAGAAATGAAAAGGTTAGCACACGACAGGCTTGCATGGAGGGCTGCATCAAACCAGAATATGGACTGATGACTCAAACAACAACAACAACAACAATATAAATTATTTCATTAATTCTACTCTGAGTTTTCTGTAACCCATGGAGGGGAGAGTGACAAAGAACAACTGAAATCAACCAAACAATGCAGAAATTAGTGCTACACCATCCCAGAGTCTATGGATTTTCTAATTTTATTCTTTTAATATACATAAAATTAATGTGAAAAATGTTGGATATCCAAGGGGAGGTTGGAGTTGCAAAGCTTACAACAACATTGCTCTAAGAATGAAACAGAAAAAGGGGCACGTAACCGTGCTGTTTTTTGCAAATGCTAAATATATGCATAAAGTTAAGTTAAAATTCACAATGTTTCAAGAATGTCATGAGCACCCCTGTGGATCACAAGTCTCAGAAGAATGCTTGGGTGGATGTTATCTATTCACAGCAGGGTTTTGTAACGTGTCTGTGTCAAGCTTCAAAGCACATTTATCTGAGGAAAGCCAAAAGTGTTGTGCATTTATTGCTAGGAAAATGTCAGACTCAACATCCTGCTGAAGATGCTATTTCTTCCTCCTAATGTCACAAGTCACCTGCAGCCTATGGACCAAGATACTGTATTATAGTGTTGGCTACTGAATGCATGATTCGAAGCAGTGTATCGATTCATTCAAGTGTCCGAGTGAATCGATTCACAGAAACGGCGAGCTCACGGCACATGATTCAGCTTACTCCCAGCGGACAGTGCTGAGTGGCACACTCACTGGACATTGAAAGGGAGCCGAGCTTCCGCTGCAGCGAGACAGTGAATCATGGAACATCGAAAGAATCTTGAACGAGCACGGCTCAGTGAGACACAAGATACAAACGGCTCCTTGTCGGCTCACTGGACACTGGCGGAGAGCCGAGCTTCCGCTGCAGCGAGACATACAGTGAGCCATGGTACACTGAAAGAATCGTATGCTATAATGGACTCTCGATCTCAGCTCATTTGAAAATAATACCCATTTGCATTCACTGTCCTCTTCTTACAGGGAGGTTTATATAATAGATGGATTTATTTGCAGTGTTAAAAAGGTAGTCAAAACATAATTCTGAAGTAGCTAGTAAGTAGGTAGGCTATTAGGTTATACTATTTATACTATTTATTAGTTTAATGAATCTTAGTATTATAACTTAGTTGACATTTGACAATTAAACTCGACTCTAGCCTGCCCTATGACGAGTCATGCTCATGACCACTCAAAAGTACCTGTTTTATATTGGGAAGAACGGCTCAGTATTCTCTCAGTTCATATGTCACATCATTGCACATGACTTCAATCATATGTGGACAGACGCAATAACTTAACCAACAGTATGTTGAATCAGAAAACCAGCGGGCTACTGTACATCTCGGGTAGCCTATACAAAATATGATGATTTTAAAAAATCCTCAGCTGATAGAAAAATACATATTTTCAAAAATAACTGAGCGAGTTGTCGTGCGGTTAGTATCGCGTAGCAGCCGTTAAGATGGTTTTCTGTAGTTTCCCCATTTTCACACCAGGAAATGGTGGGACTGTACCTTAATTCAGGCCATGGCTGCTACCTTCCTAATCCCTAACCTTTCCCACCCTGCGTCGCCAGAAACCTTCGATGTATTTTTTTCTAAGAAAGGAGTTCATAGTATGAAGACCAGATGGCAGCTGCGAGCACTGAATGCTGCTGCTGCTGTCTTACCAGCACATACTACACAGATGCAGTAGAAGCGGTGACTAATGTGCCATGAATCGGATCACTGTATCGATTCAGTAACGTGAACGGAATCAAATTAATCGATTCAGTAAAATGAATCGAACATCCCATCACTACTGTATTATCCAGAATTTCAAAATGAACAATTAGTCTCTTTTCATATGGAAATGTGTCAACTATGAAGGGATTGGGAAAGATTTTTCTCAGTCACATGGTGGGACATTACACCGAAAGCAACACAACATAATTGTCTTCAAGTATGGCCCATGGCAGTGATTGCGGAGAATGAGAGTGACAAAGATTTTACAGGATACCCATTGCAACTGGAAAGGCATGCTATATCAGAAACACTGATATGCTACAATCAAAGAATCTTCAGTCTGTTGAGAGAGAAATTAGCAGATGGTTGGATATCAACAGCTCTATTCCAATCACACTCTTCCTCAACGATTATGAATTTTAACAAAAGTGCTTCATGCTTGTCCTATTCTGATCTTAATCTCCTGGCTGTACGAGTATCTCACTCTGCATGTATGGTAAGAGACTATGTGCTTTTGATGCTATTGTATGGAATGGAGGCCCTGAGTAATAAGCCAGAAACTTCATGATGATGATGATGATGCTTATTGTTTAAAGAGGCCTAATATCTAGGTCATCAGCCCCTCTTCTTCTTGTTCTTCATCATCATCATCATCATCATCATCCATTCCCTCTTCCAAATTCTTTCTGGGTAGGGTAGTATACCAAAGCCCTCCACCTTACTCGATCTTTCCACCACTCCTCTTCTAGTACTTTATTGCTATTGACTCCTCTATTTGCAATACAGTCCACAACAGAGCTCCTCCATCTCATTCTAGGCCTGGGGCCGATGACGTTAGATGTTAGGCCCCTTTAAACAACAAGCATCATCATTCTAGGCCGTCTCCTAGGCCTCTTTGCAGTCTCTGTATCCATGAATGTTCTCTTTGGTATTCTCTCCTGGCATTCTCATCATGTGTCCAAACCATTTTAGCTTTGTTGTATCAATCTCTTCTTGAAGTTTACACACTTCCATGCTTCTTTTATTTATTTATTTATTTATTTATTTATTTATTTATTTATTCACGAAGCACAAGATACAGCTACACTGAGCAAATTTCACTTGCACTGTCAACAGACTATTTAACAAACGTAAACTTTCATAATAAAATATAACAAACATAACAAAATATAACAAGATCAGGTACACATCCTACTAATAACTGTCCAAATCGAAAACCATGAGAATGTCCATGTTCATAGCCAAGTCGTCGTGGATCAAGATGGCGGTATAATCCCTTCACATCAACTTATCTTTAAGATACTATTTACACACCTCTCGAATACACTTTTATTTGATGCTATATCAAGCTCTTGTCTCCTATTAATATTGTTAAAGAGTGTTGGGAGGCGGATTAGGAAAGATCGTTGAAGAATTGAGTGCTGAGTGTAAGGAATGTGGAGAAGGTCTTTGGTTCTGGTGGAGCGGGAAGGAACGCGGAGAGAGAAGAGTGAGACAAGATGTTCCGAGCGGTAATGTCCATTTAAGATCTCGTGGAGGAAACTCAGGTCAGCTACCTGTCGCCTGATGTGCAGCGGTGACACATTAATTGCCATTAATACCTGCTGCGTAGACAGATTTCTGAGCTTGGGGATTCTGTTCCTTACAATTGCAGCAAAGAAGGACACTGCTCTGTCTAACTGCTTGGTATTGGAGGGGGCGGCTGTTGTCCAAATCGGAGAGCAGTAGTTTAAGAGAGGTTGAACGATCGTGAGGAAGAAGTGGCGAAGAGCAACGGGGTCAGAAATTTCTGTGAAGCGATAGAGAATGCCTAGTAATTTCATAGCCTTGGTTGTATATGTTTCTATATGGGTCTTAAATTGTAATTTTGTATCGAATATTACACCTAGGTCACGCTGTTGCGTAACCACGGTGATGGGCTTGTCGAGTAGGTAATATGATGTCGGTAGAGGAGATTTACGCAGTGTTATGGTCATGTGGCTGCATTTTTGTGGATTGGGGATAAGTTTCCAAGTACGGCACCAGTTCGAGAGGGCATTAAGCGATGACTGTAGCAGAGCTGCATCTGCTGGATTCCTGATCTCCCTAAATATCTTGCAGTCGTCAGCAAAGAGTAGGGTATTCGCTGTTTCGTTGAGTTCGGACGGCAGATCGTCCATAAACAAAGAAAACAGCAAGGGGCCAAGAGTACTGCCTTGTGGGACACCGGAGGTGACTGGTAACCATGAGGATGAAGTGCCTGATATTACCATCGTTCGGAGAGTTTATGGAGCAACAGAGTATGGTCTACAGAAACGAAAGCTTTCGAAAAGTCTACGTAGAAGATATCCAGCTGTGATTTAGCTGCAATGGCGTGTGATGCAAAGCTATGCAGAGTGGCCAGGTTTGTTAGACAAGAGCCACCTGGTAGAAAACCATGCTGCTTGGTTGAGATATACGGCAAAGTGAATGCGAGGAGACGCTGGTGTATAATTTTTTCAAAGATAAAGGATAGTGTGGGGAGAATAGAGATTGGTCGGTAAGATGAAACATTAAATTTGTTGCCTGATTTGAGAAGTGGAACAATATTTGCCTGTTTCCAGGTAATAGGAAAATAGCCCGCGGCAAAACATCTGTTAAATAATTTAGAGAGAGGGACGCAAAGAGTGCTGGCAGTATTTTTTAGGAAAAGAGGACCTATAGTGTCGGCACCGGTAGCTTTGTTGTTACGAAGAGTTTGAAGAAGGTTATGAACTTCACTTGGTGTGGTAGTTATGCTTGATAGGGTTCTGTTTGAAGCTGTACCAACGGGAGGGAGCGGTTGGTTTTGTAAGGGAGGGGAGAAGTTGGAGAAGAAATACCTGTTGAACAGTTCATTGCGATCGGCGCCATCTGCTGTTGCATCGTTGTGGTTCACACTGACAGGAATCTGCTCCGTCCTTCTCCGTGTGTTGATGAGACTCCAGTAGCGCTTGGGATTGCTGCGGACATTTTCAGTGACAGTGTCTACGTGTGTTTTGTAGTCTCTTCTGACCATAAACCTCGCGTGGCGGCGGATTTTAACAAAGGTATTGTGAGTGTGTGGGTTAGGGAAGTCTTTCCACAGGCGCCAAGCTCTCTTCTTATTAAATAGTATCAGTCTGGTCTCTTGTGATATCCAGTGTTGATGTTTGCTAGTAGTATCCCGTTGTGCAGGTACGAAGTCTTTAATTGCAGCTTGCAGCCAGTCGTACAGCAGGGCAAGAGCCGATTCGATATCAGCTATTTCGAGCAGACTCCAGGGAAGGCATTCCAGGGCACGACACATTGCAGGCCAGTCGGCACGGCGCCAGATGTAGGTAGGGCGGTAGGAGGTCCTGCTGTGAGGCTTTGAGGAGGGGTGGGGAAGGAGGAATGTAGCATCGAGGGACTGGTGGTCGCACAGGAAAAGGTTTCTGCCTGGGGTTATTGTTTTGAGTTCTAATGAGGAGAGTATGAAGTCCAGGGTGTTGGGTCCATGGGTTGGGTACATATTAAACTGTTTCAGTCCGAGGCCATTAATAAAACTGTCTATAAAGTATGTGTCACAGTTGTTAGCTGACAGTCCGGTAGTTCGAGAAGACCACTTTATCGACAAGTTAAAGTCGACCATTAAAATTACTTCACCATGAGGGAGCACTGCAATGACTGAGTCCAGGCACTGTTCAAGGTCACTGAATGGGCTGTTTGGTGGTCTGTAGTAACATCCCACAAGTACAGGGCGTCGAGGAAAGAGTAGCTCCACCCACACTAACTCACAGTTCCGTTCGAGATCTGTCCTTCGTTTACATGGTAAAGCACTGTTCACTGCTAGCAACACTCCACCACCTAGAGTAGCGCGATCACGACGGAATATGCTGTAATTAGCACTGAGTGGTAGTTCACTGTCACTAGCCCAAGAGAGCCATGTTTCAGTAAGTCCGATCACGTCAACTTCTCTTAAGTCTGGCAGAAATAGTTCACAATCAGACAACTTATTGTTTAGGCTTTGCACATTCTGACAATAGATGTTTATGTCTGTTTTCATTTCACTAGTGGTGGGACCGGGGTTTAAGTGGACATCTCCAGCCAGTAGTAGGAGGCAAAGCAAGCCCCTAATCGCTGAGCGACCAGGCCTAGGCTTGTTTGGCTCTGAGCTAGTAGGGAGGCGCCTATAAGTCTGGAAAATGGCGCATCCAGTCAGAGAGAACGCCGGAATGTAGTAGTTTCTCTCTGCTAGTAGCCATGCAAAAGGAGAACTCACTTTTTCACTTGCACACACCGATTCCTTAACTCGAATAGACCCGTGCAGAGAACCGTAAAGCGCAACAACTCTGATTATTACCACACGAACATATCTCATCTTGCCTTTCCCTGTATGCTCCTCAATAACATCATTTCAGCTGCTTGTATCTTACTTTGGTTCCACTTAGTCAATGTCCAGGCTGCTGAAGCATAGGTCAGTATAGGTTTATAATAGGACGAGTATAAAACCTTCTTGCACTTCACTGGCAACTTTCTGTTCCATACAATGTCTCTCACACACTGATAGAAACCTGCAGACTGCTGTGTTCTTAAATCAATTTCTCCATCCAAATTTCGATCTTGTGACATTGTGCTGCCCAAATATTTAAAATTCTTCACTACTTCAAGAGGTTCATTTCCTATTTTTATCACTCCCCTGGATTTTCTGTTACCCCTTGTCATGATCAAAGTCTTGCTTTTTGCAGTACTAATCTTCATTCCAAAATTTCTTATCTCCTCATTCCATAAATCAACTTGTGTCTGTACTTCCTCTTCAATATCTCCCCAAACTACAATGTCATCAGCAAAGAGCACAGACTTTTACTTGCTCGCCCATCATCTCCTCCTTGACATTATGTAGAATTCTATCCATGATGATAATGAAGAGTAAGGGAGACAATACACTTCCCTGTCTTAAGCCTGTCTTAAGGATGTCTTAAGCCTGTCTCAACTCTGAACCATTCAGTTTGACTCACTTTGGTTCTAACACAAGATGATGAAGAATTAATGGGTGAATGAAAAATGAAAATGAAACAATCAATTTAAAACAATGTAAAACAATTCAAAACAATGCCTCACCTTCCCAGAAACTATAAAACTGACCAAGGGACTGCTTCCATAGCACAATCCTTAATCGATGATGCTTGTTGTCTAAAGGGGTTCAAAATCCAGCTTTCACAATTTTTATACAATGCTATTATCATCTGCATTGTTTCATTCCCAATCTGTGGCTCTGTCAATGTTTTCCCTACCAAATTCCTTGGGACACTGTCATATGCCTTTTCAATATCTAGAAACGTTACTACCATGTCCCTTCCATGTTCCCAATAACTTTCCATCATTTGACACAATGTAAATATTGGGTCAAATGTGGACATGCCTCTTCTGAATCCATACTGGTGTTTTGTCAATTTTCCCTCTACTCTACCTCTTATTTGTTTATCCAAGATTCTTTCAAGGATCATAGCTGTAGTGTCACTCCTCTAATTTTCACATTGCTTCCTGTCTCAGTGGTCAAGGAAAACAAATGCAGGCAGAGTAGCGGGGTTGCCATATTTGTTGTTGCTCGTAACGAATATTGTCACAGCCTCCTATATTCCCTCTTTACTCTTAGCTAGCTTAGTTGTTATGGACATAAAAACAGGTACCTTGCCATACATGAATTTCTGTATCTATAATAATTTAAAATATTACGTTGATTAAAATAGAGACTAAAATTAAAATTCATTTTCTAACAGAACAGGAAAAAGAGGCATCCCGACAACATCTGTCGGGACACCGGGACAACAGGTTGAAAAATGGTACTGTCCCATTCAAAACGGGATGTCTGGTCACTTTAACTTATTGAGCATTCCAAAACCTGAGTAGATGACTGAGGTCATAATAAATTTCAGATAATAAAATTCAAATAGAAATTTCAAAAAAAAAAAAAATCAATATAGAATAATGTGAATTGTCAGAAGTAAATTGTAACGGATCAATTTCAAATTGTAAGAAAGCATAAAAAGAGAAAAGCGAACCCATTTCAATTAAGGACACAGAGAAATTAGAAAGTAAGACATGAAGGCTTGTTGCACAAAGTGAGGAATCAGCTGTTCAATGATTGTTTATCTACTGGAAGGTGATCTGTGTAAAAGGATATTTTTCTCTTCCTATTCTTTATTACTTCATTATGTTTAATAAATAGTGACAAGTAAAGGATAACTTGAAGTGTTATTTATGAAAATAATAGTAGGATAAGATGTATTAGAAATAAGGTATTGCATTTCTTTCAAGTTGGATATCATTGCCGTGATGTGTCAGATGGAGACATCCATCAGTGAGGTCAAGGTTGATGACATGATAATCGGCGCATCGAATACTTTCTTGGATCCCATCTTAAACTGAACCAAATTTGATATTCCCTGAGAAGCTGGCTGGGGATCCTTTATGTTGACTGACCTGGATGCAGGAAGGGCGTAATACATACATACAGTACATGCCTTCCTTCCTCGAATATACTTGCTTCGGTTCAGACACACTAAGATTCAATTTTTTTTTCACTTCACTTCTATTTGTGATATTGCTAATTTAAAAATATTATTCAAGGACTTACTGATATCTTTTCCAACTGCAAGGGCAAGTTTTACATATGGTCTTTTGATAAGAGTCTTCACCTTTTCAACTACTTTCTCTACAGTCAGCTTATGTTTCAAAGAGCACAATCTTCCCATACCATGACCTGGAATAGCAACCTGAAAACATAATATACAAGCAACTGTAATAACAGACAAACAATCATCAGAATGAATGTTATGTATACGGTAACTTAATTAGTCTACAAAAGTAGTACTCTTCTGCTTTCATAATGGAGGTTATGGGAAATCGTGGAAGAAGTCATTGTTTGAAACATAACAAGTTGTCTATTACTTAAGAAATACCAATAAAGGCAAGGAGGGAACTCTGTTATCACCCATTAGTAGTGATAGAGGGGGAGAAGCAAAACAAAAGGTAAGGATTTTTGTGTTTTGATGGGCAAAATACAATGATTAAAAAAACCTAACCAGATAATCTCTATAAACAGTCATTCATGCATCTGGTAACATTCTGTGTGTAGCCTAAACCATTGTTATAGGAAATCGTAGATATGCTGAATGATTCGTGCTACACAGAATAAAAATTGTAGGCTACACTTCCTAAATAAGCTATTACACTATCCTAAAGAAGATATTAGAGGGTAGCAGGTGTGCTATTATTAAGTTTGGATTTTTCCCTTCTTGCCTATTTGATTCCCTTGCCCAGATTTGTAGGTTCTTTACGGATAAATAAATTTCATGCTAATTGCTTGCAGGTAGTTACATTTTATAGCACTTATAAATGCCTATGGTGCATGGTGTGGGTTACTGTAGTCACGTCCTAGTTCATGAACTGTGGGCAACAGTTGAGTGGCCTAGTAAGTAGTCCTAAGAGTCGGGATACCAGTTGCTATGGAATGGGGGTGGGCATCTCGGACGTATTCTGAGTCTTGGCCCTCTTTGTGCTCAGACGGCTAGGACTATACAATACACCAGTGGTTCCTAACCCGTTAGAGGAGAGATCCTCACTTGGACTATGTGCAAGTAGCGTCCTGCTTCATGAATTTACCGAGCTCAGAACATTTTACGCAAGCCTCGGACCTATGGGAGTTAATGGAGTCCCACTCCCATATGACAGGCAAGGGACTCTTTGGAAACAACTTGGCGAACGAAATGGAATTCGATGAGGAGCTATCAATATTAATGGGGCTTATGGAAGAAAGAAAGTAGAACTGGCTGAGTCAGCAGAGAGGATGCATCTGGATGTGCTAGGAGTAAGTGATATTCGGGTAAGGGGAGATAACGAGGAAGAGATGGGAAATTATAAAGTGTACTGTACTTGACGGGTGTTAGAAAGGGAAGGGCAGAGTATGGGGTAGGGCTGTTTATCAGGAATACCATTCCACGCAACATAGTTTCTGTTAGGCACGTAAATGAGCGAATGATGTGGGTAGATTTGGCAGTTGGAGGAATTAGGACAAGAAATGTCTCAGTGTATTCGCCATTTGAGGGTGCAGATGAGGATGAATTTGACAAGTTTTATGAAGCATCGAGTGACATTGTAGTCAGGGACAACAGCAAGGAGGGGATAGTGCTAATGGGCGATTTCAATGCGAGAGTTGGAAATTGAACTGAAGGATACGAAAGGGTGATTGGTAAATGTGGGGGAAAGATATGGAAGCCAATGGTAATGGGAAGTGTTTGCTGGACTTCTGTGCTGAAATGAAATGGCGTATGGCTTTTAGTGCCGGGAGTGTCCGAAGACAAGTTTGGCTCGCCAGGTGCAGGTTTTTCTATTCGACACCCGTAGGTGACCTGCGTGTCGTGATGAGGATGAAATGATGATGATGAAGACAGCACATACACCCAGCCCCCGTGCCATTGGAATTAACCAATTAAGGTTAAAATCCCCGACCCAGCCGGGAATCGAACCCGGGACCCTCTGAACCGAAGGCCAGTACGCTGACCGTTCAGCCAACGAGTCGGACACTTCTGTGCTAGTATGGGTTTAGCAGTTACGAATGCATTCTTCAAGCACAAGGCTATTCACCGCTACACATGGGAAGCTAGGGGTACCAAATCCATAATAGACTATATCTTAACCGACTACGAATGCAGGAAGTCTGTTAGGAATGTACAAGTTTTTCGTGGATTTTTCAATGATACAGACTACTATCTGATCTGTAGTAAACTAAGTCTCTAGGCCTAGGATAGAAAAAGTGAAATCTGTCTGCAAACGAATAAGGGTAGAAAATCTCCAGACGAGGAAATTAGACAGAAGTACATGGATATGATTAGTGAGAAGTTTTGAACATTAGACAGTAAGCAGGTTCAGGATATAGAAAGAGAATGGGTGGCATATAGGGATGCTGTAGTAGAAACAGCAAGGGAATGCCTAAGAACAACTGTGTGCAAAGATGGGAAAAAGTGAACATCTTGGTGGAATGATGAAGTGAGAGCAGCTTGTAAACATAAAAAGAAGGCTTATCAGAAATGGCCCCAAACAAGGGCTGATGCAGACAAGAAATTGTAATTAGATGAAAGAAACAGAGTGAAACGAATAGTTGTTGAATCCAAAAAGAAGTCATGGGAAGATTTTCGTAATAACCTGAAAAGGCTACATCAAGCAGCAGGAAAACCTTTCTGGACAGTAATAAAGAATCTTAGAAAGGGAGAGAAGAAGGAAATGAACAGTGTTTTGAGTAATTTAGGTGGACTCATAATAGATCCCAGGGAATCACTGGAGAGGTGGAGGGAATATTTTGAACACCTTCTCAACGTAAAAGGAAATCTTCCTGGTGGTGTTGCGAACAGGAGGAAAATGATGTTGGTGAAATTACACTTGAGGAAGTGGAAAGGATTGTCATAAAGCAGCAGTGTAGATGAAATTAGACCTGAAATGGTGAAGTATAGTGGGAAGGCAGGGATAAAATGGCTTCATAGAGTAGTAAGATTAGCATGGAATGTCGGTAAGATACCTTCAGATTGGACAAAAGCAGTAAT
This sequence comes from Anabrus simplex, assembly GCF_040414725.1. Classification (NCBI taxonomy): domain Eukaryota; kingdom Metazoa; phylum Arthropoda; class Insecta; order Orthoptera; family Tettigoniidae; genus Anabrus; species Anabrus simplex. The sequence goes on along the minus strand of NC_090268.1, from coordinate 132,913,326 downwards.
TGCACCTATTTATAAGCAAGGGAACAGGAAGGATTGCAACAACTATCAAGGTATCTCATTGATTAGTATACCAGGCAAAGTATTCAATGGCATCTTGGAAGGGAGGGTGCGATCAGTGGTTGAGAAGAAGTTGGATGAAAACCAGTGTGGTTTCAGACCACAGAGGTGCTGTCAGGATCAGATTTTCAGTATGCACCAGGTAACTGAAAAATGCTACGAGAGGAATAGACAGCTGTGTTTATGTTTCGTAGATCTAGAGAAAGCCTTTGACAGGGTACCGAGGGAAAAGATGTTCACCATCCTGGGGGACTATGGAATTAAAGGTAGATTATTAAAATCAATCAAAGGTATTTATGTAGACAATTGGGCTTCAGTGAGAATTGATGGTAGAATGAGTTCTTGGCTCAGGGTACTTGCAAGGGTTAGACAAGGCTGTAATCTTTCACCTTTGCTGTTCGTAGTTTTCATGGATCATCTGCTGAAAGGTATAAAATGGCAGGGAGGGATTCAGTTAGTGGAAATGTAGTAAGCAGTCTGGCCTATGCTGACGACTTGGTCTTAATGGCAGATTGTGCCAACAGCCTGCAGTCTAATATATTGGAACTTGAAAATAGGTGTAATGCATATGGTATGAAAATTAGCCTTTCGAAGACTAAACTGATGTCAGTTGGTAAGAAATTAAACAGAACTGAATGTGAGATTGGTGATACAAAGCTGGAACAGATAGATAATTTTAAGTATTTTGGTTGTATGTTCTCCCAGGATGGTAATATAGTGAGTGAGATTGAATCAAGGTGTAGTAAAGCTAATGGAGTGAGCTCGCAGTTGCGATCAACAGTGTTCTGTAAGAAAGAAGTCAGCTCCCGGATGAAACTATCTTTACATCGGTCTGTTTTTAGACCAACTTTGCTTTACGGAAGCAAAAGCTGGGTGGACTCAGGATATCTTATTCATAAGTTTGAAGTAACAGACATGAAAGTAGCGAGAATGATTGCTGGTACAAACAGGTGGGAACAATGGCAGGGAGGCACTCGGAATGAGGAGATAAAGGCTAAGTCAGGAATGAACTCTGAAGCCGTACGCATAAACCGGCTTCGGTGGTGGGGTCACGTGAGGTGAATGGAGGAGGATAAGTTACCTAGGAAAATAATGGACTCTGTTATGGAGGGTAAAAGAAGTAGAGGGAGACCAAGACAATGATGGTTAGACTTAGTTTCCGACGATTTAAAGATAAGAGGTATAGAACTAAATGAAGCCACGGCGCTAGTTGCAAATAGAGGTTTGCGGTGACATTTAGTAAATTCACAGAGGCTTGCAGACTGAACGCTGAATGGCATAACGGTCTATAATGATAATGTATGATGCATGTATGTATAAATGCCTGTTTTAAAGATTACTGCCTATTTTAAGAATATAAATCTTTATTGCAACCAATGGTCAAATAAAAGAATAGAATACATAGCACCATTCACTACAGAGACTTTTCAGAGAGTAGGCTCTCTTTGGGCACTCCAAAGTGTGGTAACGGCCACAAAGTCTATTGCACCATCGACATACACAGTCACTATTCGGATCGTGAAAGCGGAGAGTAGCACAAGCCTTGTGGTGAAATCCGTGGACCGCTGCACGGGTCACCGCGTGTCTCAGTTCAAAACAACTTTGTTGCCAGTCAGTTGTAGTCATTGCGTCGGTTGTGTAGAAGTCACTCCATATTTCGGTCTTTTTAAATTTCAAATTACGCAGGAAGTCTTGGTAATCTGTTGTCGATTGCAGGGTCATAGAAAACCGTAGGTCTTCGATGAAAAACAGTTCTCTTGTCAGTTCGTAAACAAGTCTTGAAGGCGTGTATTTGGACACACAAAGGATTCGTTTAAGGAAGGTAGCTTTAACCCTTTCTAATTCCTTTAGGTCTTTCTTTTTCAAGAAGGTCCATATTAGTTCTAAACCGTAAGTTGCAATTGGAGTAATCTTTAGATGAAACAGTTTCATTGCTGTCTCAATTGATAATTGGTCGATGTGCTCTATATCATTTATTGCTATTATTGTTGCAAGAGATCTTTCTTTCACGTGAGCTGAGAATGTTTTGCCGTTCATTTGGAGAGTTATTCCAAGGTATTTGAAAGAGTTCACAGAATTTAGAAGAGAATCTTCAAAATAGAAAGTATCTGCAGCCGCTCGTTTTCCTCCTCTTCTAAAAACCATCACTACTGTTTTCTCTTTGTTAACTTCCAAACCGGCCTCTTCACACCATTTTGACAGTCTATCAAGTGCTGTTTGTAGTTCTTCTCTACAAGACGCGACAATTACCATGTCGTCTGCGTATAGATAGATACTTGTCTGCTCTGTGACGATGGCTTTCGTTATGTCATATGTTGCGACATTAAAGAGTAGTGGAATCAAAGGATCTCCTTGAAGAACTCCTACAGTCTGTAGGATTGGCTTAGACTTTGTTAAGTCATCATCAATTCTTACATAATTTTCCGATAATATATTTTTTATCAATTTTATGTAACAGTTTTCACCGCAAATCTCTCTTAATTTCTGGAGGATCAATTTTCTACTTGTAGAATCGAATGCTTTGCGAAAGTCAACAAACACCGCATACAATTTTCCTTTCTGTACTTTAAATGCCTATTGAATGTCTTCCATCAAACAATGTACTGCCTGCAACGTTGAACGACCTCTTCTGAACCCGAATTGTTCTTCCGGTAATTTGTCATCTAGTAGATCATTCAGACGGTTTGCTAGAGCCTTCGTTAATATCTTCAAAAGTGTACACTCTAAAGCAATTCCTCGGTATGCATCTGGGTTGTTCACATCTCCTTTGCCTTTATACATCACCTTTATAGTTGAATCTCTCCACTAATCTGGAATTTTCCCTTGTCTGAGACATTGATTCAAGAGTTCTGTAATTGAGTCCTTTAGTATAGCCCAGCTGTCTTTAATATGTTCGTAAAATATATTAGCAGGTCCCCCTGCTTTACCGTTTTCACTGTTCCAGACGATGTCTTCTAATTTATCTGTCGTAAAAAGTTTGATTGAAGCTCTGTCATTGCCGTCTTCGTCGATCAAGTCTCGCGTCTCTTTTGCTTGGAGTAGTGAGGTGAAGTGATCTTCCCAGACTTCCAATGGGATCTGTCTTGTGAATTTCGGCTGCCTCTGCTTCAGAATTGAAAAAGGCTCTTCTTCGGCTTTCTTTAGCAGATTTTCCTCAGATATTTTCTGGAACTGTTTCTTTGCTTCTTTAACTACCCTTTTGTATTCTTTTCTTCTTACTGCATATTCTATGAGTCTTTCCTGAGTTTGGCTTTCCATTACTTGATGAAGGGCCCGTAACGTTTCTTTCCTTTTAATGTAGCAAGTTCGGTTAAACCAGGGCTTAGCTTTCCTTTCCTGCAAACTTCTTGGTATAACAGAATCCTTGATGATATCTTCTATAGCTCGAAGGGATCCATTCGGGTCGCCGAGATGTATTATTTCCATAATCGCTTTCACCGAATCAGAGTACGCCTCCAGTTTGAACAAATCCAGTTTCCGCACCGGTGGTTTCAGGGGGGCGATGATGATAGGTGGGTCGATGAAGCCTGAGAGAGTAATTTCTACAGGCAGGTGTTTCCTAATTGCCACATCTCTTAATACTGAGGGTCTTATTATTCTTGGTCCAATCCTGTTACTGAAAATCAGGTCGATCGTGCTACTTCCACTGGGGCAAAAGTATGTTTTCTCGGTCCGTTCATTGAGTAGTGAGAAACCTTCCGACTCCAAATAGGATATTACAGCATCTGCTTTTTTATTTGAGATATCAATCCGACAGTTAAGATCGCCAGCAAGAATAAGATGATCTGTTTTCCTTATTTTGGATAGCCCTGACATCAGCTCACTAATAATGTCATAGTCTTTCCACTCAGGTTGAAAATACACACACATAACTGCGAGAAGCACTGTTTGGATGATTAACACATTGTCCGACTTATATAATAGCTTAAAAGGAGACATTCTCGTTGACAATAGGCAAGAAAGACCACCCTTTGGCCTCCCCAAATCACCCTTTGTAGCTAGCACATGAACTGCGTATCTCATATTAATACATGGATCCTTGATTGCAAGAGTCTCTGAAAGCAACACTACATCATACACAGAAAAAATGTCGAATGGCAGTGCTCGAAGTACACTTTCCAGTCCTTCTACGTTCCATACTAAGCATTTTATGTCAGATCCTGCATCATTTGTCTTGCTTGTTGTCATGTCTTTTATTATTGTTCCATGCCTTCTATCTTTAGTAGAATCTATAGGGACGAAAAGTCACTCCTTCTGGCCAAAAATCTTCATTATCGAGCTTATCCTTGTCGGAAAACGGAATTCCAATTCGGAAAGCTTTCATTGTTGTAGACCTGGAGTTCAGGAGTGTGCATTCCCTGATGTCTGCAATTCTGTTTTCTTCTAGGTAGGATATTAAGTCTCCTCTTGTTGCAGCCGTGTTCACTTTTCCGACATAGAACCATGCCAGACGTTCTGCTGCACATAATTTCCCAACATTCTTTCTGGTACCTATACCATGTCTCTTTTCCCTCAGTTGTTGCTGTTCCCCGCCTTGATCATACCTTTTCTCTATTCCTCTATTTTGAAAACTACCTTCTGAAAGTTGTATTCGCTCCTTATTTTTATTATTACTGTTTTGGTATCTACCGATCTATCTGTTCTTGACAAAAGCTGCCTGCGACTTTTCATCTCGGGTTGGATTTGGGCTGTCTGGGTAGAGGTAAGATTTGCGTAAGTTATTTCTTTCCTGTAAGTTGATAGACATTCGGTTTGTTGGAGTTGTGCCTCGAGGATAAGGGACATTTTTGACATAAAGACTTCACTCAGTTCTTCCAACTTCCCTTTCAAGGATTCACAAGACAATTTGTTCTCTGTTACGATTTGTATTATTTCAAGATCTTCTGGCGGGGACGTATTCACTCCGTAGGACTCTAGTTGGGTTCTACAGATATTACACATCCATAACAGATTGCCTTTCTTCACTTTCAACGCATTATATTCCGTAGAAGTCAATTGTGTACATTATTTGTGAAACCATAGTTTACAGTTCCCCTCACAGCAAACAGCGCTACCTATGTTGTCAAAATCTCCGCTACATTTCCCACAGTGCTGGTGGCTACTGTTACTGCTTGTATCTTTAAGTGAATCAGGCATGATATCTTTCAGCTTACCCTCTTTGCGTCCAAGATGTCTCCTCTCAAATCTTAAAGACGTGCGGATTAACTCCCCGAAATCTTCAAGAAATAGCTTAAGCACCTACGAGATAACACCTTAACACAATCACTATAACAAAATGTTAAAATATATACAACTGAAAATGTATATTTAGCGATATTTCTCTAGTATCATTCACTAACTTAGAACATACGAATTGAGTGCACTTACCGACATTTCACTGGACCTACAAATGTCTATTGTTACTACTTCACTCCTAATTTTCCTTGTAAGCCCTTCAATGACGCCTAGGCCATCTATGACAGCTGATGACATAGCTTTTCAGGATCCAACCAATCTTCGAATTGAGTACTCAACAAACATAGCTACCGAGCTCAATAGCTGCAGTCGCTTAAGTGCGGCCAGTATCCAGTATTCAGGAGGTAGTGGGTTCGAATCCCACTGTTGGCAGTCCTGAAGATGGTTTTCCATGGTTTCCCATTTTCACACCAGGCAAATTCTAGGGCTGTATCTTATTTAATGCCATGGCCGCTTCTTTCCCACTCCTAGCCCTTTCCTGTCCCATCGTCGCCATAAGACCTATCTGTGTTGGTGCGATATAAAGCAACTTGCAAGAAAAAAACATAGCTTACTTTATAGTAGAGGGGAATGGTTATGGATATTTACATGAAAAAAAAAAAAAAAAGAGGCAAAGCAATATTGAGGTATTGGAACATTGGAAATTAAATATTCAAACATTCAATACTGTTACAAATGACAAGGCTTTACTTTCTCACTGACAAAAATTAAGTATTATTTGCAGCCAAGAGTTTGTTACAATAATGGTGGCTGCTGCTTGCCTTCTCTGTCCTGCTTTTATCTTGCATGCTGTGCTGCGTTTTGCTGTCCTGGTGATTTTATGTTTATTGCCCCAATTTCTTGGTGAAAAATTACATGAAAGTGTTTGTCAATCTGATTTTTTAGCTGGATTTTTACTATTAAGTAACTTTCTCAACACTTCTCTTTGCAACACATCTTTTGATGGTGTAACTGGTGCTTCAGTGATAATGCTGAAGGACAAAATTCCTAGAAGTGTTATTCTCAAACAATGGAGTGGTGGAGAAGATCTGCATTTTACTACAGATAGAAGGATTATCTTCTGCCTGATTTGTTGTAAAGTGATGGTCATCATCATCATCATCCATGACTTCTTCCAATCTGATACCTCTCTCCTCCTCATTTGATTTCACTGTCTCTGTCCAGCATTTCCTTGGCTTTCCATTTGGTGTTTTTCCTTGGACAGTAAGTTCAAAGTATTTTTTGGCAGGTCTCTTGCTCTCCATTCTCATAATATGTCCAAACCACTAAAGTCTATATTTCTTCATTACACTGACAATAGGGACTTCAATCCCAGCTGCCTTCCTAATTGCTTCATTCCTAATTTTGTCCTTTCAAGTAGTTTGATTCATAGTTCTAATGAATACTCAACAAAGTGCAGTAAATTTACTTCAGTCCAAAAGCAAAGTAAAGCAAAGTCATCTCTGTACAGGCCATGAAGACCCTTGGAGGAGTAGAAGGTAAAGGCTTCCACTATTCGTAACCTCGGCACTTGATGGGGTAGTGTGGTTAGTTCTACGCCCGGCTGCCTTTGCCCCCAGGAAGTAACCTGGTACTCATTTTTGGTGTAGGCTGAGTGAACCTCAGGGCCATATGCACCTCCGGAAGTGGAAATCTCGTTTCTTAAATTTTACGACTTCCTGACGGGGATTCAAACTCGGGGCGAGCCGAGCACGCCTTTACCGCCTCGGCCAGGCAGCCCCTCTTTACTTCAATTCACCATATAATAATTTGTGCAAAATTATGGCATGATTGAACTATAGTAAGCTAAATGTTTTCTGATAAAATATAAAAAGTAATATCACTTAGATCAGCCACACACAAACATAAAGCAAACAAGAAAAACACATCATCTTTCAGCCTTTTTTTTTCCCCAGCAGAGTTTGGTAACCAAGAGCAGCAACATTTCAAGGCTGATTTATGCAAATCTTTGCTGGCAACAAACATTCCCTTCAATAAAGTGCAGAACCTTATGTTGAGGGAGTTCCTAGATAAATACACCACAAAGATGATTTTCAATGAATCCACATTAATGAAAAAACTTTGTTGAACTCAAATATACATCCACAAGTGTCACTTTTAGTTCATTTTTGGGAAGATATACAGTATAGGTAAATGAACCATAATTTTAAGCTACTCATAATACCAGAAATTAATCATGTAAAGCTAACAGGGGAATCACAAAAGCATTAAAGGTAACATGCAGTAATTTAGACTACTGTTCTTTCTTGTTATAAAAGTTTACTGAGAGTAGTTAACTTTAACCCTTAGTATTACAAACAAGCAAAAAATGTCTAACTTTGTTTAAAGAGCACTATGTTTAACACAGAATGCTTAAAAGGTGTTTAGTAACTAGTTCTTAACTAAAATATTGTTAAATCTCCTTCTTCCAAGAAGAAGATAAAAACGTCTTTAAGTGTCTTTTATTGCTTCTGTTCGGAAGCGTATTTGAAAAAACTGATTGACTTTTCACCAACTAACTATTTAGGATGTTTCTGAAGTATAATTAAAACATATTCTTTACTAAAATATTCATAAAAACATGTTGGCTTCCAGTCGATGAGTTAAAATCTTCTTTTCTGAGTCCCTTTCATATTGTGCTTGAAGACTTGTGGAAAAAGCTGATTAGCTTGATTTTCTTATTGTCAAAGGTAGATTCTAGAATGTCCTTGCATCTCACTGTTAGGATGTGTTAAATAGTAATTATATCCACAGACCATATAATTGGGTAGCTTGCAACACGATCTGCAACCAGCAGAAAATAAGTGGGAATAATTAAAAATGATTTTTCCGAAAGTTTTGCATTTAGAAATCTCTTATGAAAAAAGGAGGGTAGTGTTTTGAAAAATTCTAACTTACCCCTGTCTGGATTCAGTTCTTTACTTCCCGCTATTTTGGGTGTGGGTCTGTTTCCTCCGTCCTCGATCTGGTATAGTAGCGATGTGTTACAGCCTGCTTGCTAGCACAGTTCAGCAGGGAGAGGGGAGTTGAGGGCGTGTCATCATCTGTTATTGTTTCTCACGAGGAGGGGTGTGCTAGCTGTGACTTAGAGATGTCATACTTGTTCGTTTTATTTGCTAAGCTTGTTTGCTTCCTTTCTAATAATTCCATATATCCAAGTATATGTTCATATAGAGGGTTTCTTTGTTCGTTCGTATCGTTTAAATTCCGATCCTTACTTGTTAACTTATCAAGAAGGATGTGAATGTTTTCTAAATGTAACGTAACAAGAACATGTAAATGTAAAGTATCAAGTCTATTACAAGAACATATAATGTGCTTATTTTTAACTTATTTACACCTAAACTTATGTAAATACAGCTGATAATGACTGCAAAGCAGTCGAAGCATGTACTGTTAATAATTTTATAAAAATTGCCAAAGGCATATAAAGTATCGATTAGGTGGATAAAAATATTTCTTTGATTGTTAATTTGTCATATCGATATGGACATGAAGTGGATAGTTTGTAATTGTAATTCTGATTATTCATCGGTAAGAACACAAATGTCTTAGGTTGTCATATTATGGCAAATATGGTTGTTGGAAAGCTCAAATGCTCAGAGCCTGGAAATATATATTTAATTACAACCAGACAACTTGAGGTAACAAATAACTCAACAAGAACACAGGTTGTTTGAGATGCTTTTCATAAGTATGAGTAAAATTAGGTATGCAAAATTTACATTTAGATGAATTTGCATTTATACTACCTTTCACAAATGTTCAAGATGTCAACATATTGATAACTGTAAAAAGAAGTGTTCCTCAAAGTAGCATCACAAAACAGCTGCTTTCAGAGAAATATTACTGAATACGCCCCTACCACCGTGGGGGGTACATGGTTGAATGCTGAAAACATAAGTGAAATTTATTCATATTAAGGTAAGGTACAAGTTATTAGATTCATGCATTTCTCGGTGTACAGTTGTTGCAAATTACTGGAACTGTTGATAGCAACAATGCAGCTGCAAGTAGTGAATTGAAGTAACAGGTGCTTTCACATTCTGAACTTCAAGCGCATCTCACCTAAATCTAGGTCAATTTTGGTGACATATCTAGGATCTTGACAATACACAAAGGAAGATGGTTGCCACTTCCTGTACCCACTAACATTATTTCCATGATACTTTAACCAAAGTACAGAGGCATGTGGGAAAGAAGAAAAAAAAAAAAAGCTTCAGAAAATACAGGTCTGGATACTTTATTAAGCACTACTTCGTCTTAAACGGACAGTGCCTAACAATCCCTGACTTGGAGCTGAATGATATCACTTCAATTAAATATGCTCCTCTGTGCTCTTGTCAGGTCAAAAGATATCTTTTTACGCAAGTGACAAGAGATGTCGTTTCACTTTGGACAGCAGTGAGAAATGTTTAGTTATTCATTATCACCCAAGTTTGTAGAGTGACTGTGGGAGAAACAGCTCGTTATGAACAATTTTACTTTATGCACAATGTAAAATGCTTAAAAATACAATAAGTGACATTTTGAGTTAAGTTTTCACCCTTTCTTTAAATGCTTATTTTTGTTTTAGAGCCTATTAAAGTGCCTATTTTTTTGTTTTTTGCAGTACTCTCTACGCAACCTATTTTTAATTTTTTGGTACCTATCAAGTTCTAGTTCCAGGTATTATACTACATTAATATAATAAAGTGGGTAGATGATGGTGGTGATTATTTTATTTTAAGAGAAGTACAACTAGGAAACCATCCCTGTTCCCAGTGGGCTAATGACCACTATTAGATCGAGTATGATCTCAGTCTCTTATTCCAACTGGGCAAGTTGGCCATGCGGTTAGGGGTGCACAGCTGTGAGCTTGCATCCGGAAGATAGTGAGTTCAAACCCCTCTGTCGGCATCCCTGAAGATGGTTTTCTGTGATTTCCCATTTCACACCAGGCAAATGCTGGGGCTGTACCTTAATTAAGGCCACGGCTGTTTTCTTCCCATCTCTAGACCTTTCCTGTCCCATCGTCGCCGTAAGACCTATCTGTGTTGGTGCAACGTAAATCAAATAGCAAAAACAGTCTCTTATTCAGAGGTCCTAGGTTCAATTTCTGGCTCATCCAAGAATTTTAATCTTGTGCGATAGCAGGAACTGGGTCGAGTGAGTCTCATCAAGAACAATCTGATATGAGAAGTAGCAAATTCAGTCAAAAAAAGTCATACAATATAGCTAATATACTAATCATATGACACCAATTGATCTGCTTAGCCATCCTGACAGGCAGCAACTGTCTTGGAAAATCAAAGACCCTTCATAACAAACTTATGGCTGCTATAAATAAATATAAGCTGTACCGGGCGGTACACCTCCACGCCGCTAATTTAAAATTTGCGCCTGTTGAAACTCCTCTGCTGGAGGAAGTCTGAACTTTATCTACGCTATCAATTCTCTACTTTCTCTGAAGATGTCACCACATGGAAAACTTTGAGTTTTTGAACGGTGTCATTTTTGATGTGTTTTTGTTTCGCTTGAAGTAAGAAGTGTGAACTTTCTCTTCTAGAGGACACTACTGAAGATCAACAATAGTGCAACCTAGTGCGGAGTCAAAGAACTATTTTGTTGGAGAAATTTTTATTTCAAATGTTTGTTCTTTGCTAAATTTCTTTCTGTTATTATTTAAGTTGGCTGTATACCCCTCTTTTTCCCCTTGTTTTAGATTTATCCAATCCCGAATTTCTTTGAGTTATTTCCGACCAATCCGATGTATCTTCCCCCAACTTGGATATGTTTCTGTACCCTAGCCAATAAAGAATTTGCGGGAGGGTGTTTTCATTCCCCTAACGCCTCGAAATTTCTGCGAGAGGATATAAACTGCTGATTTTTGGGTCTCCGGGCCACTTCTGTTCCATCTTTCAGTGTGTAAAGTACATAGCAGGGGGCGGGAAGCGCCTCTTTCTTCTACAGCTGTTCAACACCAGGTAGTGGCCTCTTAATAACTTCTTTTCTTGCTAGGTTGGCAGTTTAACTCTCGGGGCGGGTTCGAAGCGTTTCCACCCTGTAACCTTTTCCTAAAATGTAACCAATCTTTTCATCTATTCTCTTTTAAGCTGCATATTGGGATAGAGAGTGCTAACCCTCTCGACCTCCCACTCACATTGTTTTGAGGTGAACTTATTTTCTCAACCTATTCTTCGTTAATGTAAAACCAATTGCTCTTTTCTAAAGTCACCTCTGTAGTATGGGATTAGCCCTTGCATTAGTGGCCTAGAGCCAGATTAGGTTTTAAAAACAAGTGTATTAGGAGTGCAAGATCGCCTCCTCTCAAATTGTTATTTTAGAGGTCATGTAATTGCCCCTTTTCATTTAATAGACCTCAGTAGGTTGGGTATTTTACCCCTGTGTCTATGTCCAGTGAGGACAACTTGAAGGTGGAGTTTGGTGTGGCCCGGGAGAGGCTTAAATTTGAGAGCGTGTGGCTCTTTTGAAAATTGAGTGTTGTATGCCTCGAGGAGGCTTTTCAGTGTAATTTGGAGCAAGGGCTCCTAGGCATGAATGGGGTTTTCTGCCCCTCTGTTGAAACTTGTGTTTGGGGTAAAACTGAGCTGATTGCCCAAGCTGTGTAAAGTCAGGGCGCGAAGCCCAAATCCTGTAAATATTGTAACTCCCCTTTTGATTTGCTACTTTGTACCTGCCATGCTTGTTATTTCTTTGTTTTTGAAAAGAAAATATAACCTTGTTAAATTTTACATTAACTTTGATTCCGTAGTTTGAGACCCGTTCACGCCCGCACCTTCTTTCACCTCTACCTACCACTAAACCACGGTAACATAAGCAATACTAGGCTCACTTTGGGACCTCTTTGTTCACTGGCAATGTAGGTGAACTGTTCAACTTGTTCTATGGCCTGACCATGGGCTGTTATGGGCCTCTTATCTTGGGTTCTACCAATCTGCATGAACTTGGCTTTCTTTGTACTTGTATGTAGACCGATCTTGTTGGATTTAATATCCAAGCTAGTGGTCATTTCTGGTAAACATGCCCTTGCTGGCGAGAGCTAGTGTTTACATTGCACTATGTCTTCTGATATGGTCTAGAACAAATTTGTTCCTTTCATTGATCAGTCTCAGTCTCATTCTTGGTTTTGACAGTATGAATGATGTTAGTAATGGCATTCCTTATGCAGCCAGTCCCTCTATGAATGGTATGAAAATGTTACTCATAGGGTCGGTTGCTTCATGCATTTCAGAGGGCCCAGTGAAGAAAGAAATGGGAAACTACCTCAATCTTCATTTCCCTAGTATACCCCTTCAGTGATGCCAAGGCCATCTATGACAGTTGGTGGCAGAGCTGTTGGGGATTGGATCAGCCTTCAGGCTGAATACTCAACATGTGAATAGCATCCTTTTAACTACTATCAATCTTACGAGTTACCAGTAAAGTCATTTAGCGCTCGTTTAGTGTAGCACGCTCCGACATGCTTGTGTTTTTGAAGACCAGAAGAGTTCAAGGTGGTTGTATAGTAGACAAAGCTTCAAACAGAAGTAAATTTTGTAATAATAGGGCGATTCCAGAAGAAGAAATATATATTTTGCACAATAATGATTCAGGTGATTATCTGTTAGCTTCAGATAATGAAAGTGAGTGTGATTATGTGAACAGTGAAAGCACTGGAAGGGTGAATAAATCTGGACAAAACTGTAACATTTTGGCAACACTGAAAATACTAAATGGATAAATTGTAACTAGAATAAAATATAAATAACAAAATTGGGCGCCACCTGCAAAAGATTTACAGGAATAATTAACTCTCTATAGCATAAAGGAACTCCCTTTCCCAAGGCGACGGTCATCACGCTGTCAAGGCTCCAAACTTGCTTTATAACCTTACCTGTTACTGTTTACCCCTGAAATTAAATTTGGGTAGCATGCCAGGTTTTTCCTTACCAGTACTCCACCAATAGAAGATTTAACTCTAGTTTTACTACATGAATTTACTCCCAAAACAAAATAACACATGACAAGCACCAACAATAATCATCATGTGATGAGACCAACTCGTATTGGCATTTAGAAAAGGCAAATATACAAACATCTACAAACCACCAGCGAGTCATCTACCCACAATTTGGATACAATTAGTTTCAATATATACATTTTGATGAGACCAACTCGTCTTTGCCGTTTCCAAAAGGCAAATATACAAACATCTACAAACCACCAGTAAGTCATCTACCCACAATTTAAATACAATTATTTTCACTATATACATTTTGTATGACATACCTCCAGGTAACAGTCCCTCTGCACTGCTTACTGCTACAGAAGAAGAACCCTTATCTAGATAAGATAAATAAGATGACTTTCTATACGTACGGATACACTCTTCTTTACAAAGACTATCCCTAACCTTATTTTACACTCCTCTTAATCGATGTCTTGAGTCATCCCAGCTTCCAGCACAGGTTAATGTGGCCCCTCATGTTTCTCCAACTGAAGAACTGCATACTCGGCCGATGATTTCCTCTAGCAAGAATTAGCTCTGTGCACAACAACGCATCCACTTCAGAATGTGCATGCAGTATACACCACCACTCCCATTGTACATTATCTCACAGAAGAATAAAACAGAGTTTGACTAACAAATAAACACTTAGCAGTGTCTTTTACAGAATGCCCACCTGAAACTTGTAATCATCTGTAATTATAGAGTGCTCACTCTGTAATGGATACTGAAGAACAATAGTATAGGATCACCAGTGTCGAATGAGAATAAAATCAGAATTCTTGCCGCACACGCGTACACACTTATATATAGGCTTGCTACACGTGGTTATAGCATCCCAAAATGTTTATGTGTAGCAATGCCCTTACAGGCACATCTTAACGCATCACTCGGTCAACCCAACCTTGCTTGAAACAAAGCCCTTGTATTGGCTATCAAGTGGCTGATGTGACATAGAACGTCCATTCATGTACATCCACATTGATCAATTCCATCTTCAGCCTATACTTCCTGGCCATACCCTGAGTTTCCAAGCCACTTTGTTGCAACACTTTCAACTGACTTCAACCGTCTTTCGCAATATAGCCACTGTTTTCCATGTTGCATAATCTTGAGCAATCTACACTGCCATGCCATGTGCAGACTCTTACACAAATTAAAGTTACACCAATATAATGATACACAGATACAAAATTCCCTACTACAAATTCTTCTTATAATATTACGTTTTTACAGTATAAATTAACAAAATTATACAATTTTTCACTACATTAATATTACAAATTATTTTATGAAAATTTCCTAACCTAAAATTGGGACATAGTCATATACAAATATTTCCTAACCTAAAATTGAGGATCATACTCTTGTACAGTTACAAAACCTCCCCTTGATTTGTGATAACTGGAATGCTGACAATTGAGCAAATCACAAATATACGAAGCATGTCTGATGGCTTAGGCTTGCTAGACAAAATGAAAAAATTTGTACAACACATTGTTTCACAAATAGGAAAAGTCCTCTCAGTTTTAATTACTGCGTTGATGGGGTGAAAGTTCCTTTTTGGGATCATTGTAAGTACCTAGGTGTTAATATAAGGAAAGATCTTCATTGGGGTAATCACATAAATATGATTGTAAATAAAGGGTACAGATCTCTGCACAAGGTTATGAGGGTATTTAGGTGTTGTAGTAAGGATATAAAGGAGAGGGCATATAAGTCTCTGGTAAGACCCCATCTAGAGTATGGTTCCAGTGTATGGGACCTTCACCAGGATTACTTGATTCAAGAACTGGAAAAAATCCAAAGAAAAGCAGCTCGATCTGTTCTGGGTGATTTCCGACAAAAGAGCAGTGTTACAAAAATGTTGAAATTTGGGCTGGGAGGACTTGGGAGAAAGGAGACGAGCTGCTCGACTAAGTGGTATGTTGCAAGCGACTATTCTCATTTTAAAATCCGTATTGAAGATCAAATGAAAGTAAAAACAATAAATTTATTATTCCACTTATTCAATACTCAACTAGCTTACAAAATTAGGATTTCATTCTTATTTTATTGCTAAATTATTAAAATATGGTATATGTTTTGCTCATTTTCTGAGCATTTTCAGCCACTTTTAAAATCTTAAGGCTAATTAGGAATATTGACCTAGAACTTATATGATTGATTTGGGCTAAGGACTGAACATATATACGTTTCCATCATTAATCTCATGGTAAATATGAAGTCTATCATTGACCTGCCCTGTTGAAATCCATACTGATCTTCTTCTAAATTTCTATCCACCCTTCCTCTCAACCTCCTTTTTATTATTCTTTCTAATATTTTGGCTACTTGTGACAACAGTGTAATTCCTCAATAACTGTCACATACCTCCCTGCCACCTTTCTTAAATATTGATATTATTACACCTTTACACCAATCATCAGGTACTTGCTTTTTCCTCGATATACACCTTAGCAGCCTAAATAACCAATGTAGACAAATAGGTCCTGCTGCCATCATCATTTCCACACATATTTCATCCATCCCTGCTGCTTTTCTTGTTTTCATTTGTTTAACAGCCATTTCCACCTCTGCCATTGTAATATCACTCTCTACTTCTGGATCATCCTGATTTACCACTACACTCTCTTCTGCATCATTTCCCACATTCAGGATTTTATCAAAATAATCTTTCCACCTATTCTTTATCTCCTCTGGATCTGATATGTAATAACTCTCTTCCTTCACTTGTTTTGAGCAGATATTTTTCCTCTTATTTTTTTACCAATCAATACATCCATTTACATCCTTTCCCAACTCTTGTGTAAATCTCTCTCGCAACATTTCTTCTTTTCCTCATTTATCTCTTTTTTTACACTTACTTTTAATTTCCTGATACTTAATCTTACTTCCTTCTTTCATATCTCTATTCCATTCTTGCCACGCTTTCTTCTTTGGTTTAACAACCTCTTTCACTTTCTCAATCCACCAAGGTGTCTTCTTTTTCCTTCACTCTCACCAAAGTTCTGCCAAAAATCTTCTCTGCACAGCTTACAAACATGTTTTTAAATTTGGTCCATTCTTCTTCTACACTTTCTAATTCTGATATAGGGATGTGCTGTTTTAATTCCTCCTGAAATTTCTCCTGAGTTCTTTTATCTTTTAATTTCTATACTTTTATTTTCTGTCTTATTTCTTTTACTCTCACAATTTTATGTCAGAAAGAGCTTTCGACCATAAAAACCCGTCACGACAGATTCATCTCACCTCATACCCGACCCCGTAGAGAAATGGGACAAGGGTTGGACAAACAAACAAACTCTGTGGTCTCCATTAAATGCCTCACCTTGTAGTGCTGTTACACCCATTAAATGTTTACAATTTATTTTCTCAACCAAAAAAATTCAGTAACTCTCTTTGTCCTTCTTTCATCCCAGCCATATCTAGTGATCTTTCTACTATTCTTCTTTCTAAACCAAGTGTTACCCACAATCATTCCATTTCTCTCACAACAATCAATCAACTTATCTTCCTCCATATCCAAATGGACCAATAACTTCTTCTTTACCAGTTCTGTCATTTCTAACCTGCGCATTGAGGTTTCCCATGACTATCACTTCCACATCAGTGATTATTCCTCAAGTGTTTTCAAGAATTCCTCTGTATTTTCCTCACTGTTACCAGTTTGGGGTGCATAAACTTGGATGAAATGTTTCACTCCTCCTTCCATCCTCAGTCATACTCTGATTATTGTATCACTAACATACTCTACCCTATCCACATTTTCATCCATGATTTTGTTAACAATCACTCCTACTCCATTTTTTGCCTCATCTCTTCCACTCCAGTATAGGGTGTATCCTCTGCTCATCCTTTTCACTCCCTTTCCTCTCCGCTTGAGCCTTCACAACATGCCAAAACGTTTCAAATCAGAAGTCACGATTGCATACAAGATGTGTTCATTTCAGTAACATGCTTCTTGTATTTGCATTTGAACTGTCTCAAATACTATCCAAGAATTCAATCATACACATTTTAATGTAAAAGACAAGCTACACAACTAGTCACTTAATGCAGTGTAAGAGAGAAGTACAGATAAGATAAAATGTAAGCACAAAATCATAGTAATTAGATTTTTACTAACCTTTTCATATTTCATCACTTTTATATGATCTTCATTTGATCCAAATCCTGTTGAGTTGAGTATGTCGACTAACTTTGTTACTGAAGGAGATGTACAGCGAGTGATAAGCTTTAAGACTCCTGTGTCAGGCATTCTAAAGGAATGGAAATATTATTTTTGTTATTTTGTTATTTATATTTGTTGGTATTTACCTCATTGTTACGTACATTCACTAAAAAAAAGAAGAAGAAAATGAGCACAAGTTCCCTGCAGATGCACATTTTTCAGAAATAAGTCGTGTATAAAGAGAGATAGGAACAAGAGAAGGAACACGTAAGAGGATGAACAAAATGGCAGGTCAGTGTAGGAAGAGGAAGCAAGAGGAAGAGGACACAAGGACAAACATTTCCAAGTTGGAAATGGAGGTTTGATACTATTTATTTTTCTTATTATAATTACTATTATTATATTAATAATAAATACATTGCAATTGGGAAATATCCCGGTAGCAATGGTCACTTACAGTGTAATAATAATGCAAAGTTAAAACATAATTAACCAACAACAACGAGTACAGCAAGCAATCCCATGGAAATAAAATATTATAATAAATACTACAGTATTAGTTTAATGTTCTAAATCCAGCATTATCATATACAAATACAAATTATATGGCTACTACACAGTAATTTTACAATTACTGTAATCCACTGGATTGATGCTGGAGTGGCATTGAGGAAATATTCAGTATTTCCATGGTAAGATCGATGGGGACATTCTGTGACTTTAAGCAAGGTAGTTTACTGAGACGCTCCAGTCACCTTTCAGAGGTGGTATCTTGCCCCATGTAAGCAGCAAATCTGCACATTTTCCATGTCTAGTCCTGACCCTATTCAATGCTAAGCAGCTTCCTCTGGCAAGTTCAAAGCCAGGGGTTTGCTGACATGTATCTAGGAAGCCATGCAGCACAGGGTTGGTCTGGATTTTCTATTGTTCTTCCCACTTTGATATAACATGGAAATTTTCTAATTAATTGTTAGACTGTTGTAATGAAGCACCCTTGGTATTTTAAGTTTTCAGATTTTATCATCAGAAATATCAAAATGGATAGGAAGGACAGAGTTTTTGATTACTTTCTTGTATTTCTAAAGAAAAGCTTGTTAGCAACACAGGCTTGAGAGCACAATGTTACTTAGGACAGGCAGCCAGTATGTGGGTATGGCTCTGATTGTACCAGATATCAGTTGCAATTCGTCGTTCAGCAGAGCATCAACTTTACCAATGTATGGGCTATTTAGCCAGACAGAAGTGCCATATTCATCTGTTGAGAAAAACAGGCTTAGCACCTGAGAGTTGTAGCAGAAGCTCCCCACTGTACTGCACAGTTTATGCAAGATGATGCTTCTGATTTTTAGTTTACCAGCAAAATAAGTTAAGGTCTTCTTACAGGACAGGGTTCTATCTAAGGTTTTACCCAGACACTTCGGTATTCTGTTGGTCTGGCTCCATACCTGAGCGGTCAGTACAGTGCCTTCGGTTCAGAGGGCCCCAGGTTCGATTCCCAGTCAGGCTGGAGATTTTAGCTGCATTTGCTTAATTCCTCTAGTTGGTATTTGAAACAACTCATCACAATACCAATCACCACAGAAACATGCAACTGTGACTATATACACCCCTTCACAGGGTTGGCATCATGAAGGACATCCAGCCAAAAAAACCTGGACTTAAAGATCCCAGATAATTAAGAAGAAGAAGAAGAAGAAGAAGAAGAAGAAGAAGAAGAAGACGAAGTAGAAGAAGAAGAAGAAGCTTTTTGGATTACGAATTAACGAAAGTGAAATGAATGCTGTTGAACGAAACTGGGTAAGGAGGTGGAAGGAATTGGCTGTGGTCTATGAATAGGAACTGTCCCAGCATTTGCCTGGAAATGAAAATGGAAAACCACAGAAACCACAGGACAGCCAGCAGTAGGGTTCGAACCTACGCATCTTCCGAATACAGGGCTTGGCCCCATAGCTGTAGCACATTAGCATGCGTGGTCACTCTGCTCGGTCTTCTAGTGCTGCCAATATTCCTGACAATAGTCACGAAGTTTATAATGATTACTTTTCATCATGTCTCGACTCTCTCTAATAGTGACACGAGTGATAGTGAACGAGATTCAGAAGACAACATAAACGTAATACTCTACGTGCTTACAGAGACTATCATGATAACAATAATGTATTTTTGTTAATGTAATGCACAAAAAAGGGGACAAAACCGACCCTAATAACTACAGGGGAATCTCTCTCCTAGACATAACATGCAAAATATTTTCAATAATCATCCTTAATAGGATAAGTTTACAACTTGAGAAAGAACTAGGAGAATATCAAGGAGGTTTCAGACCCTGGAGGAGCTGTCCTGATCAGATCATGAGTCTTAAGTTGATAATGGACTATAACAGGAGAAGAAACAGAGATATGGTGATAACATTTGTAGATTTCAAGAAAGCTTATGATTGCATCCATAGAGAATCTCTGTTTAAAATTTTAAGACACCTTGGACTACACCCCAAATTAATAAACATGATAAAATTGACTCTCACCAATACCAAGTCAAAAGTGAAGTTTAGGGGTGAAACATCAGAGATATTTGAAATTAAAACTGGACTACGGCAGGGAGATGGGCTCTCACCACTATTATTTAACTGTGCTCTAGAAATGGTAATGAGGGAATGGTTTAGAAAATGTCCCCCCAAAATAAAGATTGGCCGAAAAATCAAAACAAATTGCCTGGGTTTTGCTGATGATTTAGCATTACTAGCAGTGGACATAAAAGAAGCAAAAACCCAGATATCAGAACTTCAAAACATTGCAAATAAAATTGGCCTCAAAATATCATTTGAAAAAACAGAAATTATGCCCCAAAAACCAACACACCTAAAAGAAGTCACCATAAATGGTAATAAAATCAAAATAGTAACTCAGTTTAAATATCTTGGAGAAGTAATAACACATAACTTAAATGAAAAAATCTCAATCCAAGTAAGAACAAATAGATTAGCTAAAGCACAAAAATTAACATGGGATATCTACAAAAAGAAATGTCTATCAATAAATACAAAAATAAAACACTACAACATAGTTATAAAACCCGAAGCTACATATGCAGCAGAAACACTCTTTTACCTGAATAAACAATCAAAGACTGACAGACTTCAGAAAATTGAAAGGAGGATTGGAAGAACCTGTATCAACAAAAAATATCAGAAAGATGGACAGTGGCGGTTAATACCTAACAAAGTTGTGTACAAAGAGCTAGAACCCATTACAGATACTATGCGTAAGAGGAGACTGGGATTCTTTGGACATATCATGAGGATGCAGGACTCGAGACTTCTGAAACAACTAGTACAACACAATCTCGTCTCAAAAAATACCACAACAGGATGTAAATGGATCAGAGAAGTAAGAGAGGATCTGAAGGAAATAGGCCTTACAACAGAAGACACCAAAAATAAGATAAAATTGAATACAAAACTCAAGAATACAAACCTCCGCTTTACCCTTACACAAAACAAACCAACAACACGCACATTTTCAACTGAGGAAAGGGCACGAAGATCGGAGCGTCTGAAGAAGTACTGGGAGGACCGCAAAGCCCGAACAATCCCTTCAAAGAGACCTGAACGACGGACTGACTAAAGTGATCCTATGTGGTCATAAAAGAAGAAGAAGAAGAAGAATGTAATCAGTAATGCTGGAACAAGAGGAGTCACTTCTGTTGTCTCTGGATAAAGTATTAAAGCAAACATTAATTACTCCTGTTTTCAAGGTTCCATTTTAAGCCACTGTATTGTAAGCACGTAATAGGATAAACACAATGAGTGATCAGTATGGAAAGAGAGAGCATCCTATATGATTTGAATTCCCCTAGTTAGGCCATTGAACCGGGCAAGTTGGCCATGCGGTTAGGTGCGCGCAGCTGTGAGCTTGCATCAAGGAGATAGTGGGTTTGAACCCCACTGTCCGCAACTCTTCAGATGGTTTTCCGTGTTTTCCCATTTTCACACCAGGCAAATGCTGGAGATGTACCTTAATTAAGGCCATAGCCACTTCCTTCCCATTCCCAGCCCTTTCCTATACTATCGTACTATCGTTGCCATAAGACCTATCTCTGTCGGTGCGACATAAAGCAAATTACAAAAAATAAAAGTTAGGTCATTTAAGTGATATAATCCTTCTACTGCCATAAATTAATTGTTGTAATTCATATTAAATGCAGAAAGAATGGCAGGAAACACTACTGTATAATTACAATAACAATAAACAGCTGTACTAACGTCTGACAATCAGTTTCCCCATCAAGTTCTCCTTTGACCACAGACCACTTTGACTGAAGTTCATTAGCTGCTGCAAGTCCTTTTGCTGTGTTAGGTAATACCACTTCCACCAAGTACGAATCATAGTTGTTCACTGCTGGGACAAGAGGAGTCACTTCTGTTGTCTCTGGATAAAATATTAAGGCATATGATAATTACTCCTGTTTTCAAGGTTTCATTTTAAGTCATTGTATTGTAAGTCTAATAGCCTACATATCGTTTATAAAGACCACTGAATAAATACAGTTGAGTTTACAATGAACAGAACAGAAATGAACAATAAACAGAAAGGAAATCATTCTACAATTAATTTGCAGAACAGTTTGCCAGATTTTTAGAACAAAACTACAAGATATTCTGAAAGTAAAATCTGAACATGCTCACAAGATTTCATTAACAGTATTATCAATGTACCGTACCTTTATTACAAAAACAAAACAATCACCATGCAAATCTCTATAACAGGTAACTCAACAAGGATTAACCTATACATCACCATACACTACACCCCAAGAAACCCACAGAATAGAACAAATTTCCACCAATCAGTCCATGTACAACGGCATATTACACCCAAAAATCATGTCTTTCAGTAAACATGTAAGTCTCTTCCACATTTGAGTAAACAGCCAAACTGATCGTCAATTAAAAATCCAAGACTTCTAACAAAATGTCCATTACATGACTCTATAACAGTTACATTCTTCAGTCTGCCAAAACTAATTTATGATCAAATAAAATTTAGAAAATACTGGAAAAAGAAAACCTTTAACAACAGGTTTTCTCTGAAAAAGAAACAAACATACAAACCAAACATAATTTCCACATTAAATACAAAGAACACAAAATCGCAATTAGACACAACAGACACTTGGATTTCTATGAGCATGTACTTGAGAATGCCCAATGCTTTACAGAAATCAACATAGAATCAAATCACACATCAAAAATAATTTTTTTAAATCTTTAAAAATAAAAGAGGCACTAGAAATTCACATCACGAGATAAGCCAACCAGAATAACTTCAATAATTACACACACCCAAGATTCCCCACTCTTCAGTCTACTTAGTTAAATCACATATTTTTTAAAAAAAAACATACTGTAAGAATTCAAACTCCATTAAATTACACAATTCATCAATTCAATAATGCTCATTAAACATCCACCTAAATTATTCAAAACAACTTCATATAATAATAATTCATTTATTTTAATTTTTTAGCCAACGTAGGACTACTTAGGTTTATGGAGGTGTTTCTTCTTTTTGTCAGCCCAATACTGTTTCATCCTTTCTGAACGTAATTTTCTTTCTGCTTCTGGAACCACTCTTCCTATTCTATGCTTGTTGATTTTTGCCTGTAGTCTAGTGTGTTTTTCTTTTAATATGTTGAGTGTATTTGTTTTGTATTTTAAATCTTCTATTGTAATATGCAATTCTCTCATGTCTTCTGGAAGTTCTGTGATCCATCTAATATTATTTTTACTCTTCCATAATTTTTCTATTATTTTTTTCTGGTGATTGTGATTCATGTTTGTGGGTTACTGTAGTCACGTCCTGAGAGGGTCACATCACATAACAGGCGTAAGCACGTATGAAGGTATGACATTAACACAAGTCTGGAATGAAACGAAAGGGTGATTGGTAAATGTGGGGAAGATATGGAAGCTAATGGGAATGGGAAGCATTTGCTGGACTTCTGTGCTGGTATGGGTTTAGCTGTTACGAATACATTCTTCAAGCATAAGGCTATTCACCGCTACATCACCACGAATGCGTGAGGAATGATCGGCGCGTCACAATTAATGAACTCTGTGAACATTTTCCTAATGTGTCTCGAACAATTGTTCATGAAATTGTCAAAGACCATCTGCATTATTAAAAAATCTGTGCACGGTGGGTCCCTCGCATGCTTACAGAGGAGCACAAAACCAAGCGTATGGCTGCAGCACTGACGTTTCTGGGATGTTATTCCGATGAAGGAGACTCTTTCCTGACTCGCATCATTACTGGTGACGAAACATGGGTTTGTAATGCATCTCCTGAGAGTAAATGATAGTCAATGGAGTGGCATCATGTTCATTCACCAACCAAACCAAAAAAATTCAAGGCAGTTCTGTCCACCAGGAAAATCATGGCAACCATTTTCTGGGATCGCCGAGGTGTACTGCTCATTGATTTTATGGCCCGTGGAGACACAATTAATGCTAATGCGAATTGTGAAACATTAAAGAAATTACGGCGGGCAATACAAAATCGACAGTGAGGTCTATTGTCTACAGGCGTCATTCTCCTTCATGACAATGCCAGGCCTCATGCAGCTGTGATAACACAACAACTTTTGCAGCAATTCAAGTGGGAAACCTTCGACCATTCCCCGTATAGCCCGGACTTGGCCCCTTCGGATTTTCATCTCTTTACGAAGCTTAAAGACTTTCTGGCAGGAAAAAGACTTGACAGCGATGAAGAACTTAAACGAGCCGTAACTATGTATCTCAATATGCTGGCGGCGGAGGAATATGACGCTGGAATACAAAAACTCCCACGTTATGACAAATGCCTAAATTTGCTTGGAGATTATGTGGAGAAGTAGTGTAAAGTATGCTCTTTCCAACAAAAATGTGTATATTTGCTAATATTTACTCTTGTGTCTTTATTACACAAACGGGTACCACTTTCCGGATGGCCTTTGTACATTTGTGGTCTGGACAGAAGGTCCTGAGAAATTTCATCTATTTCTAAACCACCTAAATCAGCAACATCCTTCAATTAAATTCACTATGTAGATGGAGTCGGATGGATGTCTTCCATTCTTGGATGTTCTAGTGAGAAAGAAACCGGACGGCTCCTTGGGGCATACTGTCTATCGTAAGCCTACCCACACAAATCGCTATCTTCATGCAGATTCTCACCACCATCCAGCACAAAAACAAGGCATTCTCACGACACTCACCGAGAGGGCAAGACAAATTTGTGAGCCATCAAACATCCAGGTGGAGAAGGACACACTCAAAGTCACATTCAAGGGTAATGGTTACAGTGATTTGCAGATTCATAGAGCCCTGCATCCCAATGAAACAACCAAGCAAAACTCACATAAGGAAGAAGTGAAGGGAACTGCCTACTTGCTTTACATTCATAACACCACAGATCGAATTGCCAAGGTCCTCCGCAAACACAATATAAAAACCATGTTTGGCACCGTCACTAAAATTGCTCACAGTCTGGGTAAAACCAAGGACAAATTTTCCCCACTTTTACATCCTGGTGTATATGAAATTCCCTGTACTTGCGGTAAGGTATACATTGGATAAACATGCCGGTCCATTGGTACTCGTATCAAGGAACATGAACGTAATATTCATTTCAACCAGCCAGACAAATCAGCAATAGCTGAGCACGCTCTATTGTCGGGTCATGATGTCATGTTCCAAAATGCCTGAGCTCTTACTCACACAAGACACTACAGGTTCAGGATTATATGGGAAGCTATGGAAATACGTAGAAATCCTAACAATTTCAACAGGGACACTGGCTATCAATTAAGTAATACCTGGTTGCCAGCCATTAAGGATTTACGTAGGTTGTTCCCTTCCCTGTCCCTTCACTATTGTTATTTTGTTCCGGTGTTTCCCAAATTTGTACGTTCCTCATCGTCAGATGTTTCATTCCAAACTTGTGTTAATGTCGTACCTTCATACGTGCTTATGCCTGTTATGTTATGTGACCCTCTCAGACTAATTCTGATGGTTCCGGCAGCTTCTGCTTTGAAGGCTAGTGTTGTACCGCATTCAAGGAGCCATCTGGTGATGAATGAACATACCATTTCCACTTCTATTGGGTAACGTCTAAATTCAAAGCTCATTCATTGTTTTAGAAGCCTTTCTCGAGGACAATCGAGAATTTCTTGTGATAACATGGAGCATAGTTCTCTGCAAAACGTAAAGAATTTCACCTTATTTTCTTGATACGGCATAAGCTCAAAAGCCTATATCATGTCTATAAGTACGGGCCATGAAAGCATCAATGGCAACAGATTCTCACTATTCTCCTTTCTAACTTCAGTACTCTTTCCAATGCAACTGTGTTTGTTGTTTTGAATAATGTTTCACATGCATATGTAATTTGTGGCTGGGTGACTGTTTTGTAGTGTTTCAATTTGGTTGCTATTGAGAGACACTTTTTATTATATATATTCTTGGTAACATGCTGTGCTGTAACCAGTTTATCTATTCTATTTTGTCATGCTTGTTTCTCGTTCAGGTTGTATGTCATTATTTTTCCTAAATATTTACATTTTTCCACAATTTTTATTTCTTGGTCTCCCAGCTTAATTTTTTTTTGTAAGCAGAAGTTGTGTTATCATAATTTCTGTTTTTTCACATGAAATTTTCAAACTAATATTTTGAGCTATTTCCTGTAAAGATTTTATTTGTTGTTTTGTTTCCTGATTATCATTGGCCAGAAGAACTAGATCATCAGCAAATCCTAGACAGTTCAAACGTATGTTATCCTTCTGGGTTCCAATTTTTATATTTTTCGAGTTGTTCTTGTACCATTCCCTCATAACGTACTCTAGTGCACAGTTAAAAAGAAGAGGCAATAATATGCCCCCCTGTCTTAAACCAGTTGTTACCAAGAATGGTTCAGAAAGTTCCTCTCTGAACTTAATTTTAGAAATCATATTAGTAAGAGTAAGTTCAATCAATTTGATTAGCTTTGGGTGAAGTCCAAAATGTCTTAAAATGTTTAATAATGATGGTCTGTGGATGGAGTCGTAAGCTTTCTTGAAATCTATAAACATCATTGAAAGGGGCTTGTTTCGTTTTCTGTATAATGACATGACTAGCTTCAAAGTTACTATTTGTTCAGAGCAGCTTCTCCAAGGTCTGAAGCCTCCCTTGATCAAGTTGTTCTTTAATCCAATTATAAAGTATCTTAGAAAAAATCTTATACGTGCAGTCAAGGATGGAAATACCTCTATAGTTGTCTGGATTACTTCTTTCACCTTTCTTATGAAGTGGATTAATTACAGCTGTTGTCCACTGTTCTGGGAATTTTTCTGAGATCCAAATCTTCTGTAATATCATATGGAGGGATGTCTGAGTTGCACTGCTAGCATATTTCCACATCTCTGCAAAAACCTGGTCTCCACACGCTTTGTATTTCTTCATTTCCTTAAGCACTGTTTCAACTCCATTTGCGGTAGGTGGGTTTATATTTTCTGGTTTGGTTTTTATTGGGATATGTGTATCAATTAATAAGAGCTTTTCAGGTTCATCACCGTTCAAGAGCTTGTTAAATGCTTCCGCCATGATTTCTGCGTTTTCCTTATTGTTATGCGCTATTTTCTCATCTTTATTTTTCAACAATATCTTCATGCAGATTCTCATCACCATCCAGCACAAAAACAAGCCATTCTCATGACACTCACCAAGAGGCAAGACAAATTTGTGAGCCATCAAAGATCCAGGTGGAGATGGACACACTCAAAGTCACATTCAAGGGTAATGGTTACAGCAATTTGCTGATTCATAGAGCCCCACATCCCAGAGAAACGACCAAGCAAAGCTCACAGAAGGAAGAAGTGAAGGGAACTGCCTACCTGCCTTACATTCACAACACCAGAGATTGAATTGTCAAGGTCCTCCGCAAACACAATATAAAAACCGTGTTTGGCACCATCAATAAAATTGCTCACACGGCTGGGTAAAACCAAGGACAAATTGTCCCCAATTTTACATCCTGGGGTATACGAAATTCCCTGTACTTGCGGTAAGGTATACATTGGCCAAACATGCTGGTCCATTGGTACTCGTATCAAGGAACATGAATGTCATATTCGTCTCAACCAGCCAGACAAATCAGCAATAGCTGAGCACACTCTATCGTCGGGTCATGATGTCATGTTCCAAGATGGCGGTGCTCTTACTCACACAAGACACTACAGGTCCAGGATTATACGGGAAGCTGTGGAAATAAATGTGTAAGTTTGTAATATATTTTTATTGTATTGAAAAGGTGGCAATTGGCAAAACTAAAGGAATTGTATCACAAGTAGATCTTCAATATGGACAAGGAAAATGAAGTTTATAACCTGCAATGTAATGGCCAACCAGGCTAATAATATTAAAAACAGATTCATTAATCTTAAGGTTAAGATTGGTAAGATCGCGAAAGACATATATTTTTTAAAAGAATGTTTAAAATTCAAACTAGTACCAAAGTTTTTGAAATCTGCACAAAGACGAAACTTATCTATGCCAAATTTAGTAGATACTCAAAATAAAGTAAATTAAATCTGGCTAAACAAGGAGATAAAAACACATTACAGAAAAAAGTAGTTTTTAAACTTACAACTTTATCGTACACATTTAGAAATCTCTGACCTTCTAACCCCGTTAGAATGGCAATCAGTACAACAATTTACTAATGAGA
Source organism: Anabrus simplex (assembly GCF_040414725.1). Classification (NCBI taxonomy): domain Eukaryota; kingdom Metazoa; phylum Arthropoda; class Insecta; order Orthoptera; family Tettigoniidae; genus Anabrus; species Anabrus simplex. The sequence continues at coordinate 132,885,152 of NC_090268.1, read as the reverse complement.
AACTCGTCGGTATATTAGAGAAGAAACAAAGAACTATAGAAAACAAAATATCGCATTTAAGAGAGAACAAAACAAAATCCAAAAAACATAATACAAGAATAAAACAGACTAACTCAGACCTTAAAAACATCCCAACCACCGTAAATTTATCAGATGTCACCTTCACGGATAGTGAAATGAGCTTACCGAATAAAGGATCAAAATTTAATTGGCCTAACCATCATCAAATAGAAGACGTAATAACCACTGTAGCTGAAGTAGAATCTAATATAGGGAAATTGCCTTTAGAATCACAAAGTAATACAAGATTCAAAGTTAAAAAGAAACTTCCAACCTTAGTAAAAGAAATTAACAACTTAAATCCCGACCTCACTAAACAAATCAAAGAATTAAAAACTAAAATCAACGAAAGCAACATAATATTAACCAAAGCTGATAAAGGAGAAACTACAGTTATTTTAAATAAGCAAGATTACATTAAGAAAACAGAAGAATTTTTCTGAAATGGAGCCTATTCGATAATACAGAAAGATCCTACAATCAAAATTCAACGAAAGCTAAAGAAATTACTTAAAAACTTGTCTTTTCTCTTTAATGATCTAGAATGTCAGAAGCTGATAAATATGAATCCCAAGATACCGGCAGCCAGAGCCATGCCTAAAATCCATAAAGCGGACATACCTATGCGACCTTTAATCAACTGCATGAATAGCCCAACATATAAGACCTCTAAATTTATACATCATTTTTTTAAAAAGCACTATACATTTTACAATAATTCCACAATTAATAATTCAATAGAATTCTGTGATAAACTAAATAAATTTGAACTGCAACCACATCATAAAATGTGTTCATATGATATAACTAACATGTACCCTTGCATACCGATCAATGAAACCATTAATATAATCAAAATAAATTTATTCAATCATAGTAAATTAAGTAAGTGTGAAATAGAAGAATTCATAAATGTATTAAGATTTACTTTAAATAATAATTACTTCACATTTAATCAAAAGATATATCAGCAAATGTGCTTAGGAATGGGTGACCCTGCATCAGGTATACTAGCTAACATTTATATGGATCATTTAGAACATGTTAAAATTTTAAATAACATAGATGGACTAAACCTTTGGCTGAGATACGTGCATGACACATTTGTTATAATAGACAGTAAACTGAACAATAGTGATAATATTTTGGATTTTTAAAATAAATTAGACAGTAATATAAAATTCACTAAGGAAGATGAAAGGAACAATTCATTAAGTTTCCTAAATATAAGTGTAAAGAGAGCAGGAAACAAATTTGACTTCCAGATTTATAGAAAACCGATGTTTACTCCAGTAACGATCAAAAACGAGTCACTCCACCCCAACTCTCACAAACAGGCAGCATTTTTGAGTTTGGTTTACAGAGCCCTAAAGATTCCACTAACAAACAAGAATTTAAAGAAAGAACTTGATTTTATAAAAGATCTAGCACTCAATAACGGTTACAAAATAGAAATGATTAACAAAATCATTAATAAGGTGAAAATAAAATTGGCCACTAATCTTGTACCAGATAAAAATAAAAAATCCAAATTTGCAACTTTCACATTTACTAACCCAGCTATATACCAAATCACTAATACCATCAAAAAACAAAATATTAACATTGCCTTCAAGACCCAAAACATGAACCGAAACGTTTCCTTCAACCACAATAAAGTTAATATAAATAATAATCAATATCAAGGATCTGGAATATATAGGCTCACGTGCGCAGAGTGCAATTTTTCATATGTTGGCCAGACTGGCCGAAGCTTTATAATAAGATATCTCGAACATGTAAATGCAGCCAAACACAGGAAACATTCTGCAATGAGTACACACATGCAAGAAACTGGACACAGTTTTACAACTATTGAAAGGGATTTAAAAATCTTAAGAAGAGTAGAAAAAGGAAAAGAAATGACGGAATTGGAAAACATATACATTCATTTAGATCAACAATACAATAAAAATAAAAACCTAAATGACAAAATAGAAATAAAGAATCCTATCTTATTACAATTACCAGAACTAATACAAATACTCAAATCAGATATAAATAAATTCTATAAACATTTTAATCCAATAAAAGTTAATGGCTTATTGACACAAACAAACTCAACTCCTCCCCTCACTTCTCCTAGACTATCCCCTCCACAGTCTACTGCAGCTATCAATACGCCGTCTACCTTAACTTCCCCTTCCCCCTCCCCGCCAAAACGTGAACTCATCCACACTCACTCATACAACACAAGAAGTGCAAAAAAGACAACAAGTAGTTCTCAAGAGGCTAGGAGTAACACCAAACAATAACGCAACAGAAAGGAAAGTAAGTGACAATTCTTCCAATAAGATGTTATACAGAAATACAATCAAAACCATAAACATATAATTTTTATCTTTCATTACAGATACACCAACGAGCCATTATGGAACGTTCGAGAACATTTTAAATCCAATATCACATCAGAAAGTGTTTCACCAACAAGTTTGTTCACGAACAATTTTACCCCATTGACAATATAAATTAATACCAATACATTTTATTAATGTTACTCCAGCAACGAGAACAAGTCTATCGACCATAATGACAATTATCAAAAGCAGAAAATATTCAATATTGTTATGAAGTTTTAATGACAATTATACAAGTTAAGCAACAGGAATCAACACAACTAGCCAAATTTCAAAAGTTTTTTATTTTATTTTTATTTTTAAACAATTTTTAAAAGATGTTCACAAGATGAGTTTCGGCAATAAAATGTTAGACTGAAGAAGATTTTAGACAAAAAGTGTTAGCTTAAGACATAGTTTTATTGTTGTGTGACTTTTAAAATGTTATAAGATTATCAATTAGTTTTATAGGAGTAATCTTGAACCAAAAGAATAGTTTTATGATCTTATACAATCTTAGATTAATGATAGTTTGGCTGATGATGCTCACGAAAAGGAGCGAAACGTGTACTGTACCATATAAACATCATAATAAATATGTAAGTTTGTAATATATTTTTATTGTATTGAAAAGGTGGCAATTGGCAAAACTAAAGGAATTGTATCACAAGCTGTGGAAATACGTAGAAATCCTAACAATTTCAACAGGGACACTGGCTATCAATTAAGTAATACCTAGTTGCCAGCCATTAAGGATTTACGTAGGTAGTTCCCTTCCCTGTCCGTTCACTCTTGTTATTTCATTTCTGTGTTTTCCAAATTCGTACATTCCTCATCGCCAGATGTTTAATTCCAGGCTTATATCAATGTCTATGGTTGGCCCCACAAATTTCTGAACACTGACCATAAAATAGGCCGGGTCGGTTTATAAAAAACTTGTCTGGTTTAGTCGACCTTCATACGTGTGTACACATGTTATGTGACGCTCTCAAACTGATTCTGATGGTTCCGCCAGCTTCTGCTTTGAACGCTAGTACTGTACCGCATCCGGGGAGCCATCTGGTGACAAATAAATGTACCATTTCCACTTATAACGTCTAAATTCAAACCTCATTGTTTGAGAAGCCTTTCTCGTGGACAGTCAAGATTTTCTTCTGATGGCGCTGAACAAAGTTCTCTGCGAAAAGTAAAGAATTTCATCTTATTTTCTTGACACAGCACAAGCCCAAAAGCCTACATCATGTCTATAAGTATGGGGCGTGAAAGCATCAATGGCAATAATAATAATAATAATAATAATAATAATAATAATAATAATAATAATAATAATAATAATAATAATAATAATAATAATAATAATAATAATAACAACAACAACATCAACAACAGACTATAATTACAATTCCGCAAAGGCAATGATGTCACCGAAGCTTGACATAACAGAAAGTTACCAGTAAACAAGCCAGTTAGTGCAATGCCAATGACAGTGCATTCCACCACATTGCACTCCTATGTGGACCAGTGAGGAGATAAGAACCACTTGGGGAGCACTTCATTAATATAAGTTACAACATTCTAATTATTACGATAGTGGGCACAGATTTTAACAAAAATGCTTTTACATTTAATAATAATAATAATGATGATGATGATGATGATGATGATGATGATGATAATGCCTCCTTGGCTCAGGCGGCAGCACCCCAGCCTCTCACCGTTGGGTTCTGTGGTTCAAATCTACGTCACTCCATGTGAGATTTGTTGACAAAGCGGAAGCAGAACAGGTTTTTCTCTGGGTATTCTGGTTTTCCCTGTCAATTTTTATACCAGCAAACACTCTCCAATATCATTTAATTTCATCTGTCAGTCATTAATCATTGCCCCAGAGGAATGCAAAAGGCTTCGGCAGCCGGCACAATTCCCATCCTTGCCAGGTCATTTACTCCATTCCTGACCCGGTCAAATGACTGGAAACAGGCTATGGATTTACATTTTCAATAATAATAATAATAATAATAATAATAATAATAATAATAATAATAATAATAATAATAATAATTTTTTTAAACTGTGATTTGATAGAATCTGAAACATGTCATCCTATTTTTAATCAAACTGTTTCTTTATCGGTAGTTAAAATGTTTTCCTTCTCAGGTATTTTCTACATTTTATTTAATCATAAATGAGTTTTGGCAGACTGAAAAATCTAACAGTTTTAACTGAAATGGAAAAGAAATGGCTTCCACCGTAAAGAAAAAACATAACATGATTCTACAGCTGGTGTGTTTTGTGCTGTAAGTGCAAAGCAAATAAACATCTCTATTTATTAACATGAAACAATGGTAACCTAATACATAACCATAATTTTGGAGAAGTCTCTCTCACAAGATGAGATTAGGTACTGGAATCGTTAGTAAATGAAATAATTCCAGAAGAGACAATTATTTTGGCTTGTCTAATAATATCCTGGTGCTAGAAAAGAGGTTCAGTGAGTATGATATGAAAATTTTTTTTTGCTAGTGGCTTTACGTCGCACCGACACAGACAGGTCTTATGGCAATGATGGGATAGGAAAGGCCTAGGAGTTGGAAGGAAGCGGCCATGGCCTTAATTAAGGTTTAGCCCCAGCATTTGCCTGGTGTGAAAATGGGAAACCACAGAAAACCATCTTCAGGGCTGCCGACAGTGGGATTCGAACCCACTATCTCCGGGATGCAAGCTCACATGATATAGATGTTGATTCCCGCAGGGAATCTGAAATATTTGTCTCAAATGAGTAAATTTGTAATACCCATATAAATGGTCCGTTATTGGACATTATAAATTTTCCAGCTAACTCATTCCTGATTGCCAGCATTTCACCCCCGTGTGCTAGGTTGGGCTCATCAGTTGGTACCTAGCACACCTACCTAGATGCATGGCTAGTGCATACCATAGAGGCCACTGTGTAGGCTACTTAGAGCCACCGGCAATGCCAATGCACTATGAGAGACTTTATCTCATTACCAAAAACTGATGCCTGCTTGACCATCAGATGATGGTAGGTGTGCTAGGTACCAACTGTTGAACCTATCCTAGCACACGGGGGCAAAACGCTGGCAACCAGGAATGAGTTAGCTGGAAAATTTATAATGTCCAATAACGGACCATTGATAATGGTATCATAAATTTACTCATTCGGGAGAAATATTTCAGATTCCCTATGGCAATCAACATCTATAGTAATCGCCACGTAAGGCAATAACCCAGAAAGTAAATATCGCCGCCCGATGCTCTTCTTTTCTCTTTTTGTAATGGCTGATCACTGTTGCCAACCTACCTCGTTACATATTAAAATCACCGGACATAACCATAACAAACTAACCTCAATGTAAACACCGATAATGAATGTTTCCCTACCCTCGTAAATGATAAAAGTTAAGATGAAATAAATCAAGATATTCATAATTAAGTCAGTTTCCACACTCAATGAGGAATTAAGGAATTAAACACACTTTCTTACTCAAATTAATGTTACATATATCTGTCTTTATTTTGATATACAGCAGGCGTACTATAACCATATTCTTGAAAAGAGGGGCGTGTTAAACGATGCAATTTATTTAATAAGTCTTTGCAGTGTGATTTTCGAAAGTTCCAGACATCCAATGACTTCCCTTTCTTTTGCGCGAACATTTCCTTCTCTCTTCAATACCGGTAACCAGTAAGGAGAGAGATTATTGGGCATATTTTTAGCCTGCAGGCTGGTCATATCTTCAAGCTTATCAGGAAACATATAGGAATACTAATGTGCCAAGCTCCGTGAACGGAAATTAGGTCAGCTTTCAAGTTCACTGCAGATTTGAAAATAATAATGTTATAAGTTCTACTGCCAAAATTTCGTCCCGCAAGAGTTATTTCCTGTACCGGTAGATCTAGACAAGAGACTGGCGTATTTGAGCACTTTCATCATTTCACACAAACTATGTTATTAAATTCATTATCCGAACATGCCACAATTCTACTTACCTGGTATTAGCCAAATAGATTTAAAATCCCACAGAAAAAGAAAATATGCTTTAAATATTACCGCAAATGTATCACTAGTGACTTTAATGGCAATGCGGTGGCAACACACAATTCACGCTAGAACAGTGATTGAACGTTGCCAACGTGCCAGATTAACGGTAAATGTAAGACGTCGTATCGGCAAGTAGGGTCCCTAAACTGTATGGTTACCGACACTGAAAAAGACCCAACAGCAAGAAAAGTAACTAGAAATCAATATCTTAATATTACACAGGAGAAAGGGTAAGGTTGCACCCTTAGGGTACGTCCTTACACGGAGACTTCTATATATCATCCGATGGCCAAGCAGGCATCAATTTTTGGTAATGAGACAAAGTCTCTCATAGTGCATTGGCACTGCCGGTGGCTATAAGTGGCCTACACAGTAGCTGTATGCCCACCCCACATGGCAAATGATCTCGGACCGGACCCGGGAACCAAGCCACCCCACCACTCACCACGAACAGCAACAAGGATACCTCCACCACCATATACCCCACCACCCCAGCCGTCAACCCATCCTTTCACCACCCCAGTAAATACCATCACCACCACCCTTGCTACTACCCCCGCCCAAACCGGTCCCTATACCCCTATAACTACTACCACCATGGCCCATTCCACTCCCATCATGATGTCTCCCACTACATCAACCCTCTCCAGTCCAACCCGGCCACCGACAGAAGAAGAAGCCCTCAACAGCACTATGGAAACCAAACGACCGATACCACCGCCACCAGCTCCCGAGTCCGAGTCCGAGCCTCACAGAACAACTCCGCCGCCATCAACACAAGAAACCACCACCAGCTGCATCATCCGAGGCATCAACCCAGCCATCCCACCAGAACTCATACTTCAGGAAATCCGAAGAACAGGACTCCAACCCAAGAAAGCAACAAGGATCCAGAACGCAGCCGGGCCGACCTATATGGTCCGGCTCCAACTCCAGCTTCCCGAAGAGACTCAGCGCCTCATCGAACACGGGATCCAACTCTTCGGGAAGCAACACCGAGTTGAACCATCCCGCTCCCCTCCCAAAACTGAAAATCGCCCAAACCCACCTCACAACCAGTCCCATCCTCAACACCACCTCCCGAATCCACAAAACAATACCAATCTCCTCCACCTTCTACTCACATCCTTAGCTAACATCACATCATTCTACCACCAAATTCTCCCCCTCCTACTCACTAGCACCAGATAAGCAACTTAATGTAACATGTATGTAACCAATGTATAACCTATATGTATTGTGAACCTTATGTAACCAATTGTATGCAAAATCTCAATAAAAAGCACAAGAGCAGATACTGCACCCTTAGCCAAGAGGCCAAACCCTTTCGCATCTCCAAAACAAAGCTTCTTCCTTTTTAACTTCAAACCCCCACCAAATCCCCAAACCCCGCCAAATCTCCTGGCCAGAGAGAAGGGGTAACCTTCTAGGAGGCCCGCCCCTCCCCTTTGGGGAGGGGAATGAAAACATCCCCCTTGGTCCTTGGTCCTCCACGGTATGCACTAGCCATGCGTCTTGGTAGGTGTGCTAGGTACCAATTGATGGGCCCAACCGAGCACACGGGGGTGAAACACTAGCAACCAGGAATGAGTTAGCTGGAAAATTTATAATGTCCAATAAGGGACCATTTATATTGGTATTATAAATTTACTCATTCGGGACAAATGTTTCAGATTCCCTATGGGAATCAACATCTATATCATCTGATGGCCAAGCAGGCATCAATTTTTGGTAATGAGACAAAGTCTCTCATAGTGCATTGGCACTGCCGGTGGCTATAAGTGGCCTACACAGTAGCTGTATGCCCACCCCACATGGCAAATGACCTCGGACCAGACCCGGGAACCAAGCCACCCCACCACTCACCACGAACAGCAACAAGGATACCTCCACCACCATATACCCCACCACCCCAGCTGTCAACCCATCCTTTCACCACCCCAGTAACTACCATCACCACCACCCTTGCTACTACCCCCGCCCAAACCGGTCCCTATACCCCTATAACTACTACCACCATGGCCCATTCCACTCCCATCATGATGTCTCCCACTACATCAACCCTCCCCAGTCCAACCCGGCCACCGACAGAAGAAGAAGCCCTCAACAGCACTATGGAAACCAAACGACCGATACCACCGCCACCAGCTCCCGAGTCCGAGTCCGAGCCTCACAGAACAACTCCGCCGCCATCAACACAAGAAACCACCACCAGCTTCGCCATCCGAGGCATCAACCCAGCCATCCCACCAGAACTCATACTTCAGGAAATCCGAAAACAGGACTCCAACCCAAGAAAGCAACAAGGATCCAGAACGCAGCCCGGCCGACCTATATGGTGCGGCTCCAACTCCAGCTTCCCGAAGAGACTCAGCGCCTCATCGAACACGGGATCCAACTCTTCGGGAAGCAACACCGAGTTGAACCATCCCGCTCCCCTCCCAAAACTGAAAATCGCCCAAACCCACCTCACAACCAGTCCCGTCCTCAACACCACCTCCCGAATCCACACCACAATACCAATCTCCTCCACCTTCTACTCACATCCTTAGGTAACATCACATCATTCTACCACCAAATTCTCCCCCTCCTACTCACTAGCACCAGATAAGCAACTTAATGTAACATGTATGTAACCAATGTATAACCTATATGTATTGTGAATCTTATGTAACCAATTGTATGCAAAATCTCAATAAAAAGCACAAGAGCAGATACTGCACCCTTAGCCAAGAGGCCAAACCCTTTCGCATCTCCAAAACAAAGCTTCTTCCTTTTTAACTTCAAACCCCCACCAAATCCCCAAACCCAGCCAAATCTCCTGGCCAGAGAGAAGGCGTAACCTTCTAGGTGGCCCGCCCCTCCCCTTTGGGGAGGGGAATGAAAACATCCCCCTTGGTCCTTGGTCCTCCACGGTATGCACTAGCCATGCGTCTTGGTAGGTGTGCTAGGTACCAACTGATGGGTCCAACCGAGCACACAGGGGTGAAACACTAGCAACCAGGAATGAGTTAGCTGGAAAATTAATAATGTCCAGTAAGGGACCATTTATATTGGTATTATAAATTTACTCATTCGGGACAAATATTTCAGATTCCCTATGGGAATCAACATCTATATCATCTGATGGCCAAGCAGGCATCAATTTTTGGTAATGAGACAAAAAAAGTCTCTCATAGTGCATTGGCACTGCCGGTGGCTCTAAGTAGCCTACACAGTGGCCTCCACAGTATGCACTAGCCATGCGTCTTGGTAGGTGTGCTAGGTACCAACTGATGAGCCCAACCTAGCACACGGGGGTGAAACGCTGGCAACCAGGAATGAGTTAGCTGGAACATTTATAATGTCCACTAACGGACCATTTATATTGGTATTATAAATTTACTCATTTGGGACAAATATTTCAGATTCCCTATGGGAATCAACATCTATATTCTCTGATGGTCAAGCAGGCATCAATTTTTGGTAATGAGACAAAGTCTGTCATAGTGTACTGGCACTACCGGTGGCTCTAAGTAGCCTATGCAGTGGCCTCCACAGTATGCACTAGCCATGCGTCTTGGTAGGTGTGCTAGGTACCAACTGATGAGCCCAACCTAGCACATGAGGGTGAAATGCTGGCAACCAGGAATGAGTTAGCTGAAAAATTGATAATGTCCAATAACGGACCATTTATATTGGTATTGCAAGCTCACAGCCATGCGCCCCTAACCGCACGGCCAACTCGCCCGGTGATATGAAAATGAGCATATCCGAGACTCAAGTAATGTCGGTACAGAAGAAAGGCTGATTGGATTCTCAAATAGCACTGCCAAAGTTCATGCAGTCACAGAGAAACACAAAAAACTTATGGTGGTGTCAAAATAAGGGGTACTATGGAAGATGACAATGCTTTCCTCACTGGGCCAGAAAGTACTATTCCAGTTCGATCAGCCCTACAAGTCACTTTTTTCTTAGTGGTTTATTAATGCGCTAACACATCGAAGGTTTTCGGTGATACAAGGATGGAAAACGGACTAGGATTGGGAAGGGAGTGGCCATAGCCTTAATTAAGATACAGCCCCAGCATTTTGTCTGTTGTGAAAATGGGGAACCATGGAAGAACATCTTCAGGGCTGCCGATGGTGGGATTCTAACCCACCAACTCTCAAGTGCAAGCTCACAGCTATGCGACCTTAACCGCGCAGAAAACTTGCTTGGTAGTAACATTTTTCGTAACACTCTGATGCATTAGTCGTGCTCTGAATGTCTACTAAGCACCACACATACCTCAGCAGCTTTCACACTGTCACAGTCACAAACGTGACTGAGACTTCAGTGGAAGCTACATTTTGCTCTGGTCTGTGCCACGAGACAGATGCAAAAATACTACATCCACCACAAAATAGCAACAAGCAGTCTTTCTATTGGTAAGAGTGTGAAAGTTTACAATCTCTGCAGGTGTACTGTTGACCTCAGATATGTTTTTATTCTCTTGATTGAGGAAAACTTTATTCCACAACAGCAGTAACATACAATGCTAAGAGGATGACCAATAATTTATTTATTCGGTTCAGGGTATACCACAATCTGATCATTTACTTTTCAGCAATTAAATCTTGTTCCCCTGCAACCAGAAATGACAAGTTCCATTTCATATTTCAGTTCACTGCTTACGTCCATTTCTATAATCATTGCCTGTAATCTCAGAACAATGTGCCTAGAAACAATTCAGTAATTGTTTTTGTTTTGACATGACAAACACCAGCATGAAAGTGTACTGCAAAGTTAACGGTTTCCATGCACAAAAACAAAAGCTGCAAGTTTACCACAATGTACGTCACTTACAATGCAAGATTTCAGTTCTGCCAACCATAAACAACTGGCTGTAACTGCTGATCATGATGAGCAGACTTTTCATTAATTAACTTTTTGTCCACGCTTTTCTTTGTCCAATGTGTTACGTGTCCAGGCCCTACTTACAACCAACTACATTGTATGTCCATATTTTTTTTGCCCTCTTAATATTTCAATATTTCATCTATTAATGTGTATGCCCACTTACTTTAATGTCCATTAGTAATTTGTTACTGATATCTGGTTCAATTATATGTGTGCAACAGTTTTCTGTCCACTAATATTTCATCCATCTGAATTACTGTGCATTATTTAACTGCTCAAAATGTATTCATAGTGTATTCCAAACAATAGTTTCAGACATAAATGAATTCAACAGCAACCAAAAAGCTCTATTTGATTCATTATTGTTGCTTAGTATGAATACACACAAACTATTTTGAAGGAAGCCATACTTTCTAGTGTCGACTCAGTTGAAGGTAACATAAAAGTTTTTCAGTCTGTCGAACACACAAGTTCAATATAAATTGTAGTGGCAACTGGGGGCTTATTAAAACAATTACAAGAGAACAAACATTTGGAGCATTAAATAAAACACGGAAAATAACAGCAGGATGTGGACAGCAGGAGGAGGTTGTGGATTGAAGGACTTTTATGGCTGAAACTTCAACAAAGAATAATTTAGTTAATATCTATTTATTATAAAGAAACATCAAAGAAAAGGAAATAAGGGACACTACCGGTAGCATAAACACAAAACAGAAATACCCAGATGAAATGAAGTTGCAGTCTACAATATTACAGATACTAGTCTTCATGCAAAATACTTGTAATGTGAAGCGACCACCTTCACCAAAAAGTAATACAGGTCAAAGGAAAATAATTCCAAATGAAGCAGATTTACTGAGGTCAAACTTAGTGAGAAATTTAATTTAATTTACAAAACTTAGAAAAAGTTGACCTCGTGCCAACGTGAAGATGGCTGTAAGATATCTGAACACCATCATAAATTACAATTGATTTCTGATAAAAGGATCAATGGACCTGTGACAAATTAAAACTTGTAATAAAATAAAATTAAGTTACATTAAGAAATTTAAGATTTGCTTACCCCAAGAGAAGGCAGAGCTCCCATGGAGCACAGACCTCCCAGACAACATGTCCGCTCTACATGATGCCAAAAACAGAATTAAACACACTGCGACATACTCCCGAAAGTAACCTGCGCTGGGTGGTGCAACAGGAAATGGCACAGCAAAATTAATGACCAATGACTGCACAGGAGTTACCTTTCGATTAATTTTAACCAATCAAATCAAAATGTTTAATTTGACGCTAGTTGTCTTGTCCTTGGAAACTTCCCGAAGCTTGTATCTTGTGCAAGTCCCAGAAAAATTGACATGTACGGTACAGGGAATCCCACAAATGTTGACAATAAACAACAATTTTTGTTGTTGCTATTTTGCTTCATGTCGCACCGACACAGATAGGTCTTAGGGCGATGATGGACAGGAAAGACCTACGAATGGGAAGAAAGCAGCCGTGGCCATAATTAAGGTACAGCTCTAGCATTTGCCTGGTGTGAATATGGGAAACCATGGAAAACCATCTTCAGGGCTGCCGACAGTGGGGTTCGAACCCACTATCTCCCGGATGCGAGCTCACAACTGCACACCCCTAACAGCATGGCCAACTCGCCTGGTAATACAACTTTTTAAATGATCCAAAATTTCCTTTAAGTAGCCCAAATATATAAAGTCTCGCAGCACACATCACATAAATATTACACTAATAATAATGACGTATGGCTTCCGGAGAGGCCTGGTGCAGGTCTTTTTCTCGGAGACCGCCTATTAGGCGACCTGCATGTCTGTGAAAATGAGGGCCCTACCTAGGATGAATGTTGAATACACCACACACACCCATCCCCCGAGCCACTGGAATTAACCAACTAATGTTAAAATCCCCGACCCGACTGGGAATCGAACCCAGGACCCTCTGAACCGAAGGCCAGTACGCTGACCATTCAACCAACGAGTCGGACCAATATTACACTATAACACACCTATTAAACAAGGAATAAAAATACACACTATTAAACAAAGAAACTAATGATATGTAGGTCAGTGTGGGATGAGGAAGCAAGAGAAAGAAGAGACTGAGATCAATTAACCTGCTTAGGATCTAAAAATACGCTTAAGAAGAGCACATAGGACAGGTTTGTGACATCCCACAGAAATATCCCATTCAAGTAGCATAATTTAATTTAGAAACAACTTACCAAAGGCACTGGCAAGCCAGTCATTGACACCACCTTTTACAGAGTCAAAACTAGTGTGAGGGGAGTACAAGGCTATTTTGTTCTCAAGGCAGGCAGCTATCAGTCTTTCCTAATAGAGAAGAAATTGCATCTTATTACAGGAGACAACATAATATTATGAATTTACAAGGCTATACTTAAAAAAAAAAAAAAAGACACATCAGTGGTTAAATAACATACCAAAGTGATATAACGGTGGAAACAAATTATTGGTAAATATCTTTTAACTAGTTTAGAAGCACTTGTAGGAAATAAACAGATTACGAATTCTTCATACCTCTGTGTTTGTGTCCCTGGCACAGAAAGTGGACAACATAATTTAGAACTGAGAAATTTTTCATCACTTGAGCTGATTCATATGTAAAGCTTTGTTCAAAGTGTAAAATATGTGATCAGTTTTTTGTTTGCTTCATATTTATAAAGCCCTTATGATTAAAACAATCCTGAAGATGTAGAAAACTTTATCAGTGTCACCTTAAATCTCCTACATTCACTTTTACACAAACACAAATTCACATACAAAAAGTCACCTTACATACACAGAAGCACTGTCTGTGCTTACACTGTGAAATTTTAAGGGAACTCTTCTTTCACTAACAAATACATTTTTAATTCTTTTATTTTTGCTCTATATCACAATGATACAAACAGGTCTTATGACAATGATGGGATAGGTATGGACTAGGAGTTGTAAGGAAGTAACCATGACCTTAATTAAGGTACAGCCTCAGTACTTGCCTAGTGTGAAAATGGGAAATCACAAATGACCTTCAGAGGTGCCCACAGCAGGGTTTGAACCTACCATCACCCGAAAGCAAGCCAACAGCTAAGAGACCCAAACCGCGCAACTACTTGCTTGGTGTAACACAGACAAACTGAAGAGCTTCTAACAGGGTTTTGCCCATCCACCATGGAAAGAACCTAGTTTTTGTATCTTCTAATCATCATTAATCAACTTAAAGCTCAATCAGATGAGTGTAAGAGAAGCTAAACTACTAGGATTACAACTGATTAGGTTCTGTAATAAGATCTGTAAATTTATTTCCCATGAAATCTGTACTAATTTATGGGATTTCCACACAGCAGCAAGCCAGTCAGCTTAAGATGTGCTGCTTGCAAGCTCTGGAAAAGCATTCTTTCCGATTATATTGGACATGTTTGCCAAATTATTAACAGGTTTGATAGAAGCAGTTCAGGTTTAGGAAAAGTTATTCCAGTGATGCTCAACTTATAGGATCCCAGCAAGATATAGCAAATATTTTAGATTCATGTCAAATGGACTCTTATCTTTATTTACTTTTCCAAGGCTTTTGATAGAATACATCATGGGAAATTACCGATAAGAATGAGGGCTAGTGGACTAGACAAAAGAGTGGCTGAATGGTTGGCTAAATTTCTAGAAACTAGAATTCAGAGAATTAGAGTACGTTAAGTGCTATTTGATCCTGTAATGATTAAGATGGCCTTTATGTTTTCTTATATATATACCCAGTCTTACCATAAATACTGTCCCAACTTTTGAGGGTGGCTGTACTTCCGCCCGAACGAGGAAGCGGCTACAAAACTGGTATCGTGAGGTGTGAGTCATTGTTGGTTGAGCTGCAGAAGTGTACAGTTGTCAGTTTGAAGTTTTCAAGATGGAATGGGGGGTAGTATGAGAATCGTGTGGCCGTGATAGCATTACACGTGGTAGGGCAATCACCAGGGGAGATTTTCAAAACCCTACAGAAGCTGAAAATTAGTAAGGAATTTGTTTACCGTACTATAAATCAATTTGTTAAGGTTGGAAATGTGAGAGATCGCCCACGGCAAGGAAGACCATGCACAGTATGAACGCCAGAACTCATCAAAGCAGTGGCGGCTCGTGTGTGACGAAATCCGGTAAGGAGACAGTCAGTGATGGCTCGTGAATTACAGATAGACCTGGGGCTCCATGCTTACAAACGACGCAAAGGACATCTCCTGACAAATGAACTGAAGCGCCAGAGGCTCCTAAAATCAACCCGCTTGCTTAAGCGTTACGCGGCTAATGGTCATCGTCGAATCCTGTTTATGGATGAAAAGATTTTCAGTGTTGAGGAGACTTTCAACGCCCAAAAAATGACAGGGTATATGCCCATTCCTCTAGAGAAGCTGGTGAAAAGGATCCAGAGGGGTCATCATCCCTCATCAGTTATGGTGTGGTGGGGTGTGAGCTTCGAGGGCACAATGGAGCTCCATTTCTGTGAAAAGGGAGTCAAAACTTCAGCTAAAGTGTACCAGGAGACAGTGTTTGAGGGACTGGTCAAGAATCTCAAAAGCACCCTCTTCCATGGACGGAACTGGAGCTTCCAGCAGGACTCAACCCCAGCGGACAAGGCACGGGCAACCCAGCAGTGGTTGGAGGCAAATGTTCCTGATTTCATTTCCACTTCAGATTGGCCGTCTGCAAATCCAGATTTAAACCCTTTGGACTACAAATTGTGGTCCAAGCTTCAGGAGATGGCTTGCAAGAAAAGACATTCCAATATTGAAAGCTTAAAGCAGTCTCTTCGGAAGGCAGTTGCAGAATTTCCAGTTGATGTGTTGCGTAATGCCATTGATGAGTGGCCACAAAGACTTAAGGCCTGTGTGTGTGCAAATGGTGGCCATTTTGAATAATTATTTGTGGTTATGGTTCATAATGCATCTATGTAACACTTGTTATTAGGATATTAAAACATCTCTAACCATTTTGTGTCAATTTACTTAAATGTTTGGGACAGTACTTATGGTAAGACTATAAGTACTGTTTATGTATATATAAACAATATGAGTAAAGAACTGGAACAACAGATAAGGCTATCTGCAGATGATGTTATACTGTATATAGCAGTAAATAAGTTACAGGATTGTGTGCAACTATAAAGAGACCTGGACAATGTTGTGAGTTGGACAGCAGATAATGATATGATGGTAAACGAGATGAAAAGTCAGGCTGTAAGTTTCACCAAGACAAAAAGTCCTCTCAGTTTTAATTACTGTGCTGATGGAGAGAATGTACCTAATGGGGATCACTGTAGATACCTGGATGTTAATATAAGGAAAGATCTTCATTGGGGTAATTACTGTACATTAACGAGGTTGTAAATAAAGGTTACAGACCTCTTCATATGGCCATGAGGATATTTCGGAGTTGCAGTATGAATGTAAAGGAGAGGGTGTATAAATCTCTGGTAAGGCCCCAATTACAGTTTGGTCTCAGTGTATGGGATTCACACCAGGATTAATTGATATGAGAACTGGAAAAGATCCAAAGAAAAGCAGCATAATTTGTTCTGGATGATTTTCAACAAAAGAGTAGCATAACATAAAAGTTGCTGGGAAGACTTAGGAGTAAGGAGACGAGCTGCTCGACTAAGTAATATGTTCTGAGCTGTCAGTGGAGAGATGGCGTGGAATGACATTAGTAGACAAATAACTTTGGAGTATTTAAATGTAGGAAAGATCATTTGAAGATAAAGTCATTATCCAAGAGGAAAAATGGGAGAAAATATGAATTTATACGAAGAGGAATTGGAATAATTTATCATGGGAAATGTTTGATAAATGCCAAATTCTTTTAAATCATTCAAGAAAAGACTAGGTAAACAACTGATAGGGAATCTACCACCTGGGCAACAGCCCTAATGGAAATCAAAGACAATTGATTAATTGACTGTAATAACGTTCTGAAGACTTTGAAAATACCCGAGAAAGATGTGTATAAAGTCCTTTCTACCATGCATCTAACCACAGTACCAAGCCTAAATAGAATATCAATAAAAGTTTTAAAACACCTGAAGGCAGGAAAGATCATTTCAGAGTTGTTTCAGACGATTTTAAAAAGGGAAGAACAGTTCTTATTTTTAAGGGCAGTCACCCTCATGATTCAAAGAACTGGAGACCAGTAACAATGTTCTCAGTTTTTCAACATATAATAATGAAAATGAAATGGCGTATGGCTTTTATTGCTGGGATGTGTCTGAGGACTTAGGCTCGCCAGGTGCAGGTCTTTTGATTTGACTCCCGTAGGCGACCAGCGCGTCGTGATGAGGATGAAATGATGAAGACAACACATACACCCAGCCCCCAGGCCAATGATGGTTAAAATTTCCGACCCTGCCGGGAATCGAACCCGCGGTCCCTGTGACCAAAGGCCAGCATGCTAACCATTTGGCCACGGAGACGGACATAATAATATGAATATTATTTTATGATGTGACCATACTGACTGGTTTTCTCATGAGGAATTCCACACTATATAGGAAAATGCTCGGATAGTAAGCCCTAATACTAGATCTGCAGAGGTCCACACCACGAACAAATATAATTTTTTAAAAGCCCTAATACTTATACAGCGGAGTCCCATTAATCCAAACCCCTGTAATCTGAATATTCAGTTAATTTGAACTGAAATATTCTGGTTTTTCAAACTTTTCTCTTTAATGAAATGAAAGAACATATTATAGAACGAAGATTTACTTGCATTTTGTTAGTCATACTTTACTAAATAATTTGATGTAAACATCGTAAACCATCAATCACTGGTCGTTTATCTCTACAAAGTCTGTTAGTTTCTTTTGCCACAGTAATTGGAACCTACTTGACGATGCAATCTTAAACCAGCGTCTCAGAAACATCACATCAGTGGGCATAGCAGTAGAGTGTTGCTCGACGTAATGTATGGCAAGTTCTAAGGCGGCCGCAGCATCTGAATGTGACACTAGTTGCTCATTGTGGTCTTCTTCGTCGTCATTCTGTTCCCCATTAACGCCAGATTCTTTCCCCACCACAGCTACAATTTCTTGGTCTGTTTGGAATTGATCACCGTCAGCTTCCATCCATTATTATAAGCTATAAATTCCATTCTTGTTCCATACTGAAGTGCAATTATACAAAATAAATTGACAATACAACACCACGATTCCATCCACTCACTAACGTCATTTTCATTGGATTCCTCACAGCCCGGAACGAGTTCAAGGAGACTGACAGATACAGATGTTTCCACTGGACTCTCGATGAATGCGAGACTCAGCCACAATTTATTCCATATTTTCCTCATGAACTGCTCACTACTGACACCCTCCCATGCCTCTGCTGCCCAGTAAATCACGCCCTTAATATCCATGTTCTTCAGTTTTTTAAGAATAGTAAGTGAATGGTCATTCTCAGTCACATACTTGAGAAGTTTCTGCTTATACACGTTTTACATTTTGCAGAAGGCCCTGGTCCATTGGTTGCAATATCGACGTAACATTAGGAGGCAAGAAAATTGCTCTTATTTCACCGCAAGTTAATTCACTCACTGCTGGATGCGTTAGAGCATTGTCAATTAAGAGCAATGCCTGAGAAGGCAAACCACTTTAACTTATTACTGTTCTTCAAACCATTCCTTGAAAAGTTGTGCATCTATCCATGCCTTTCCTTGATTCCTGTAGTAAACTGGAGGAGTGTTCATGTTACAATCTTGAATGCCCTTAGTTTTGTTGATTTGCCATTAGGGGCAATTTATTTGTTCCTGCAGCATTACTACATGCTAATACAGTAACACATTCCTTACTCATCTTAAACCCAGATGCACGAGACTCCTCCGCAGATTCAAGGCTTTTATTGCGAAGGGCCTTGACATTTAAACCTGTTTTATTGGCGTTATACACTTCTTTCGGTGAATAATTTCCTGATGCTACCAAGTCATTAAATTTACTTATGTAATCTTCTACAGCAGCATGATCACATGATAACTGTTCTCCCGTTATTGTTAACTAACATATTCCATGCCTTTTCTTTCATTGATCGAACCATCCAGTACTGGCAGTAAATGAAACATCTCCATTCAATAATTTATTTAACTGAAGCACCTTTTCTTGAACAGGAGATCCACTTAATGGAGTACCTTTTTGCCTCTCCTGTGAAAACCATAAATAAAGCACTTCTTCAAATTTAGACACTTTTGATGTTTGGCAGGTTTTGAGTGTGTCTGCTGATGTTGCTGTACAGAACTGCTTGATTTTAGAACAGTTCTTCTTCCAGTCAGAAATCATAGCTTTTCCAACACCAAACTTGACAGATAATCTTGATGCACTGTCACTCTTATCTAACTGTTTCAGTATTTCAAGTTTTTCCTGAAGAGTACAAGAACTTTGCTTTTGTTTGCTTGCAATTTTGAGGCTTTAACTTCATGGAATTTATCACAGTATACCGCTGCTAGTAAGCTGAGACAAAGACACATAATCATCCAGAGACTTTCACAATTGTGGCGTGCTGCGATGAGAGCCACGTGATCACGTTATGCAGTGCTAACACTGAGAGAGCGCGGCAGAACTTTTAAATAAACGCAAACAAAAACAAAAGTGTAACCCATTACCGTACTTTAGCAGTTTTAAGAGACGAGTTATAACCTAGTTTTAGTCATTTCATCGGGCGAGTTGTCTGTGTGGTTAGGGGCACGCAGCTGTGAGCTTGCATCCGGGAGATAGTGGGTTCAAACCACAGCAGCTCTGAAGATGGTTTTCCGTGGTTTTCTATTTTCACACCAGGAAAATGCTGGGACTGTACCTTAATTAAGGCCATAGCTTATATCTTCCCACTCCTAAGCCTTTCCTATCCCATTGTCACCATAAGACCTAACTGTGTTGGTGCAATGTAAAGCAAATTGTAAAACTTTAGTAGTTTTGTCCTCTAGGTTCTTAACTACTGTAATTTTATACAGTAATTTATTAATGCAACTGCTAAAGAATGGACATTTCAAATTATGTATTGTAGAAACTTCCCTCTGGTTAATCCGAAAATTTCATAATCCGAACAGACTCTGGTCCCAATTGATTTCGATTAATGAGACTTCACTGTAGTTAAGTATCCACACCATTACATCCACCATAATAACACTGGTTATCAGGCACATTTTGACATTCTCAAGTACATGTCCGTGAAAGGCTAAGAATGCCCTAAGCCCTAAAAATGAATCAACTATAACATTACTGCAATAACTATTATTAATAGACATGTGCTTTGTCTCTTCTGCAGTCATGCATCTCCAATAGATGGCATTACAGTTGCAAATGTGTAAACACTAATCCTTCAACGACAAGTACAATAGTCAGTTTATTTATAAGTAAGAGATTCTACTTAATAATATTATAATAGTCCAAACTTTTTCTCTCATTAAAACAAAGCTTAAGTGTAGTTATTCCCAGGAAAACTTGAAACACTCAATAATAATAATAATAATAATAATAATAATAATAATAATAATAATAATAATAATAATAATAATAATAATAATACCGGGCGAGTTGGCCGTGCGCGTAGAGGCGCGCGGCTGTGAGCTTGCATCCGGGAGATAGTAGGTTCGAATCCCACTATCGGCAGCCCTGAAAATGGTTTTCCGTGGTTTCCCATTTTCACACCAGGCAAATGCTGGGGCTGTACCTTAATTAAGGCCACGGTCGCTTCCTTCCAACTCCTAGGCCTTTCCTATCCCATCGTCGGCATAAGACCTAACTGTGTCGGTGCGACGTAAAGCCCCTAGCAAAAAAAAAAAAAAAAATAATAATAATAATAATAATAATAATAATAATAATAATAATAATGTTCATTCTGGGCAGGTGGGCCGGAGATTTTATAGCCTCTGTACAGCTACAAGAGAACATAATAAAACAATAATAACTATGTACAAAAATTACACACAATCTTTTTTTCCTTACATGAAAATGTTCAGTAATTTTAATTAACTTAAAATTTCCTGGGTGCATTCAAAAACTTTCATGACATATACAAAGTTGATTCATACAAAAAGCAATGGAGGGATCAAGTTTCTCATGCTACTGATGTTTTCAGATGAAAATAGCATGGGAATGTAGAAGATTTTAGTGTGAAGTCTTTCATATTTCTTAATTTTCCTTCAAGCTATAACTTTTTAAAGTATTAATGTATTATTAATCTACATGAACATTTTCAAGTAAATGATTTAATAATCTCAACAAATTTTGTTTCAACAACAGCACTAAAACTTACCTTCCATGTCTTAGTGGTAACAGATTTCAAAGGAGCAAATATTGGAGGATGATATGAAATAATCAAATTAGTTTCCAACTCTATAGCTTCTTCCATCACTTCCTCAGTCAAATCATTAGTTAGAAGGATCTTCTTTATTACTTTAGGCCTTAGAGGTTCCACGAGAAGACCAACATTATCCCAAGATTCAGCTAATGACTTTGGAGCAAAAAGATTGAGTTTATCGACTACTACTTTCAGTGGCAAACCTGTAACTTGAGCATCTTCCATGATAACTGGATTTAATCTTGAGCAATAGCCCTGTGATCTTTCATAAACCACTGCACAATCTACAAGTGATGATGTAAGGAAAGAAGGAAGCAAAGTTGCACAATTAGCAGGTAGGCCTATAGTTTTATTATGTAATAGTTTCTTGTTTAAAGACGAAAACAAAATCTCTTGATAACAACTCTTTTCTAATCCAAGGATCCGTTTGCATAGGAAAAAATGCATCAGATGCACTTTCACAAAGAATCCAACAGCTTTATATTATGATATATCAGTTGTAACTGAAAAAAAAAAGAAAATTGAGAGATTAGATAACACTGAATTTCTATAACAAGAGAAATAAACACTCAACAATCTTTTTAAGATAACCTATGTCAACCATAAAGGGAATCAACATAATTTGTTTGATGTGCTTACGAACAAATAGATCCACATACTAACAGAAATGGTGTGTGGCCTCCAGAAAGGCCTATTACAGGTCTTTCGAGTTGACACCCATAGGTGACCTATATATCTGTAAGGATTGGGGCGCTACTTTGAATGAAATCTAATGTTTAAAACAGTACAAACACTCAGTCCCCGATCAGAAGAAATACCAAAAGAAATAACAAAGCGAGCTGCATGTACCTTTTTAACCCCATACCAGTCCTCCTGCTAATCTTAAATTTCTGACAATATTGGGAATCAAACAACCCAGACCTCCAAGGGTAGCAGTTAATAGCACTAATCGTTAAACTACAGAGGTGGGCATCCACATACAGAAAGGGCAACAACAGTCTG
Organism: Anabrus simplex; assembly: GCF_040414725.1. NCBI lineage: Eukaryota > Metazoa > Arthropoda > Insecta > Orthoptera > Tettigoniidae > Anabrus > Anabrus simplex. The sequence continues at coordinate 132,862,438 of NC_090268.1, read as the reverse complement.
CTCTTTTAATCTTGGCTCTCCCCACAGAGTTCACTCGCTGGTTCTTCTTTCATTTATAGCTACATATTTCAAGTGTAACATCTGCCTGGCATTCCAGGTGACCACAAAGGTCCAGAAGGAAAAATACATCCATGGTTTATAATTAATTACTAAGAAATGACAACAAGATTTAAACTACAAATTGCCACACAAATGGTTGTGCAATATGTGAACTGTATCTTTCAAAATGTTTCCATTCATATCATCAATTTGGTTTTCAGTAATGCCGAATTTCTTTTATAATGCCACCGTGTAGTTGAAGGCTGATCCTCTAGTTGCAAAGAGAAGACCTGTGCATTTGCAGCTAGATTATATCTCTCACTCAGGTGGGGTATGCATTCTTGGTAAATAGTCTCATTCTCTTCATTAATGCACACTGCTTCTTAGCTATCATGCTCCATTTGAACACTTTAATTATACTTATATTTTTAAGGGGATTGCAAACATCAAAAATAATAATTTATTTAATGCGCACAATGTGCAAAGAATTACTATATAAAACATTAATCTTCGTTGCAAAATTTCACCAGTGATTCTGATCGCTGTTTACAATTTAAAGCATGGTACCTAGTACAGTGTGCACCACATCTTAAACATACACAGTTCAAACCTGGTTCATGATAACGCTTTATATTACACAGTTTATAATGGAACCCATGAACGGAGAACCTTGTCAGCAGGTGTCGCAGTTCATATCTACCTTGAACCCACTCGCGATTTAGCATGGCATCGGTAGAGTAGAAATCTTGAAGCAGATGTATATAGGGTGTTGTTGCTGGAAGTAACAACTGTAACCTTAGCTCTTCCACATAAAATCCCTCTCTGAATAGCTCATACACGAGCCGGGAAGGAGAATATTTGGAGAGGCACAGAGCCCGTTTCAAAGTAGATTGCTTTCAACTTCTCGATTTTATCTAACTGTTTCATACTCAAATGTTCCCAAATGTTTTCCAAGCCATATGTTGCTATAGGGCTGATTTTTAGATGAAAGAGTTTTATGGCCGTTTCTAAAGACAAGTTTCTCAGATGCTTAATGTCAGATATTGCTTTCATAGATGTATTTAGACGGTCCATGAGATGGAGGGTGAAAACATTACCTTGGGTTTGAAAAATTACACCCAAGTATTTAAAATGCTTTACGGACTTACGTTCTTGGTCTTCATAATAGAAGATTCCATGAGGCCCCCCTCTTCTAAACGTCATGGAAACTGATTTTTCTACATTCAGTTTGAGCTCATTTTTATTTATCCAGCCTACTGTTTGGTTGAATGATTCCTGGAGTTCCTTCTCTGACGTTGATGTTAAGACCATATCATCAGCGTACATTAATAGTTTGACGCTTTCCTGGTTTACCAAATCTACTATGTCTGCTCTCGCAATTATGAATAATAATGGACTTAACGGGTATCCCTGTAATACCCCGGTTGTTTGTTCCAAAATAATAGATTTGGTAATGCCATCATCTACTTCTATTGAATTGTTGAGCAGTAAGTTTCTAATCAGCGGTATAAGGTAGTTCGTACTACCAATGATACTCTCCAATTTTTCTAACAGTATGGTTCTGCTTATGGTGTCAAAAGCTTTCGAATAATCTATAAAGATGGCATGCAATTTACCCCCTGGTTTCTTTAAGGCTTCTTCTATGTCATTCTGGAGACAGCGGATAGCTAAAGTCGTTGATTTTCCTTTTCTAAATCCGAATTGCGACTCCGGTAGGTTATTTTCCACCAGTTTAATGAGACGTTTACCTACTAATGAAGTTAAAGTCTTTAGTAGAGTACATTCTAGCGCTATTCCTCTATATGAGTTGGGATTTGCGGTATCACCTTTGCCTTTATATAACATTTTAATAGTAGATTTTCTTCACCCTTTATGTCATCGAGTAAGTTGGCTTTGCTGTACAGGTCATCTAATTGTAAGCTTGCATTTGAAAGATGGTAGGTTTAAACCCCACTGATGGAAGCTCAGATGATGGTTTAATGGATTCTCATTTTCATGACCGGCAGATGCCAAAGTTGTATCTTAATTAGAATAATAGTTGCAACATTTCCAGCTTTAATGCTTTTCTATCCCAACATCACCAAGATTAATTATTTGTGTTAGTGCAATGCTAAACAGATGGCAAAGCAAACTTTGAGTCACTGTAGTATGAGGCCTGTTCAAAAAATATCCAAACTTCAAAAATAATTAATTAGAGGGCTTATCGGCAGTTTACTTAGCATTGTCTCCTTTTAAATACTCCCCTCTTCTATTAATTCAGTGCTAATGCTGATTCCACTTATGGAAGCAGTTCTGGTAAGCAATTTGTGGGACCACACAGAGTTCTGCCTATGATTTTGGTTTGATTGCTGCATTTGACTGCAAATGTCATCCGCTCAGCATGAATTTCAGTTTGGGAAACAGGAAAAAGAGAGTGAGGGCTAGGTCAGGTAAGTAGGGTGGATGAGGAAGCACAACTGTCTTTGTGTTCATCAAAAATTCTTGAATTCTTGAAATTTCTAATATACTTGACAATAGAAATTTCTATTGTCAAGTATATTACACTGTATTATACGATTTCACGCCTAGCAACGTTTACAAGCTTGACCCTGGAGCTATATAAATTTTTCATCGAGTTTCATAAACAGTTAAAAACATGGTGCCATTAGCACATAGGTTTTGCTGCTCTCCTTGAACTTGTGTTTGGCTTCATTTTTATGATTGATCCTTGACCTCTCCAAGATTTTAAGAACTTTCAACACGCAGTGCTACTATTAAAAGTGTTATAATACTTCATGAACTGCAACTGGTGGAAGATTTATACATTGCCTGGTATTTTCCTGTGCAATGTTTTTTATATTTTATGTGATCGGCTGATGATGACCCGGAACAGTGGTTGAAACCGATACCGCTTATAATCAACTAGTAATATAACATTACATTTCTAATTCCACATGTATTGAAAAGGTTGAACCATTATATAACTTCTTTCAATTTATGGTACTAATCACAAGTAGTTTCATGGTTCTGATTCAATCATCTCTTGGTTGCCCCTTTTAGATGCCTCTTACGACAGGCAGGGAATACAGTGGGTGTATTTTTCGTCTGCATCCTCCACACACAGGGGGTGCAAATGGAGTTATTTCTGCTGCGCAAGTCTACCTATGTAAGCCGCAAAGTATGTGAAATAAACGACAAATATCCCTTTGAGACTGTGTACGCACAATTATGCAGGTTCGTATTTTATTTATGTCTGAGCTTATTTGACGTTTTCTTGGACTCGGTCATAGGGGTAAGAGAAGTAGAGTAGAGGGAGACCAAGATTGTATTGATTAGACTCGGTTTCTAATGATTTAAAGATACGTGGTATGGAACTAAAAACGGCCACAGAGCTAGTTGCAAATGGAGGATTCTGGAGGCATTTAGCAAAATCACACATACGGTAGAAATTCAGTAAAACTTAAATTACTTTTATAGCATGATAAGGATGTAATATGTTGGAAATCTTCAGTGGAATACCTTGTAGAGGATAGATGTGTTCACTGTGACAGTTAAGAACCCACCCACCGTCCCCCAGAAGTAATTTTTTTTTAATAACCTAACAGAATTTATCACGCGCCATAGTCCATCGCCTAACTACGTACCAGCATTTCCGTTGGGTGAAACACAATGGGATATGACGTCATGCGTGCGCTGGAAAATGTTAGTTGTTCTGAATTTTTGCCGTTGGTATTATTATCTGCTACCCCCGGAGGCCTGGGTTTGATTCCCGGCTCTGCCATGAAATTTGAAAAGTGGTACGGGGTCCTCTCTGTCTCGGGAGTCAAATGAGTAGAGGGGAGTTTGATTCCCACCTCAGCCATCCTCTAAGTGGTATTCCATGATTTGCCACTTCTCCTCCAGGCAAATGCCGGGATGGTGCCTAACTTACGGCCACGACCACTTCCTTCCCTCTTCTTTGTCTATTCCTTCCAAGCTTCCTATCCCACTACAAGGCGCCTGTTCAGCATAGCAGGCGAGGCCACCTGGACGAGGTACTGGTCCTCCTTCCCGGTTGTATATCCCAACCCAAAGTCTCTCGCTCCAGGACACTACCCTCGGGGCGGTAGAGAAGGGATCCCTCGCTGAGTCTGAAGAAAAAAAAAAGAAAAAAAAAACAACTCTGGAGGGTAAATGGAAAAGAAGGAAAGAAGAATGCAGATGATGTATGCATGTCCAGTATGTGTGTCATTTAGTATAAAAAGTAAATTAGGCCAAGTTCTGGAAAATGATATACAGGTAGTTTGATCTTAGGTCTGCAGCACATAACTTATGCGAAGTGAAGAGAGGCTTCAAGTGTTATGCTTTGTCTGGAGTTTATTAATGAACCGTGACAGTTAGGCTCTACAGAGAAACAGATTATTAGTATTATAAGTTACGTTCAAGTAAGTGACAATTTGGATTTATAACAGGAGAGGAGTGACAGGGTGTGCCATCAAACTGTATCAGCCAGGATGCCCCTAACCCACAGAAATACCTACAAGATACAAATGGTGACAGTCATAATCACGTCCCGGCCAAAGAGAGCTGGAGAGAAACTGCAATGCCCGACTACTGCTGTTTTTTAGAGTGGCTAAGTAGAAGTGAAGCATATTCATACCACAATTTCCTAAACAGAGGGCTTTATTTTAAACAGCGGTGGCATGCAGTTCCCAAGAGAAATATAAAAGGTGATATATTTCATGAAATGTGTCCGTGAGACTCTAGCACCTAGAAGTCAATTAGTGTTCCTTCCCTCCCCATTTCATTATTCTAACTCAGAACGGAAAGCTGCTTGATAAGTAAGATGTAACAGATTAATGAAACAAACATAACCTCACCACGCGACAAGTAACACATTCAAAACAACAACGAATACCAAGGAGTTCACAACTGTCACAGGTCACAACCGGACAGTTCTTCTTCTTCTTGGTTAGTTGTTGGACATCGTCGTAAGACGCTACGTCCAGTCACTGGTTTGCGGGTTAATGAATGTCGGGGAGAGGTGCCAACAATGAAAAAAAAGTAGTACACTACGAAAGAGGAGGGAGAGCTATGTAAAAAAGCAAATGGCAACGGTTAATGATGAAACTTAGGAAAATACCAATGATATATAGGCTAAACGATCAGGGAAGAGCACAAAAACACTGGGACACAAGGTTCTAATTCTTCACGTCTGTGTGGTCTGCCACGACGTCTTACTACAAACAAACAAAAACCGGACCACATATAAGGGTGATTATGTGCAAGTCCGTACCCAGATGAAAGGAAAAGGTTACAAATGGATGTTACATACAACAAAAAAACATTGATGATTAAGTCCACAACGTGAAAAGTCGGTTAGGACACGAAACACGAAACATTTAACGACAGTTGGTAATCCTCATGAAAAAGCGTACCTATGCATTCGCGACGGTGATGTTCATATGTCTAACAGTGAAAAAAGATGGGAGTTACAGTACCGACTACTCGGCCACATGGACAGAAGGTACTGTCAAGAAAAGACACCGAGGATGATGTCCCCACAGTTAATTTAATAGCCATAGTTAAAACATTTCTTAGTTCATAAAGGAGTATGTGCATGATTTTCTTGTTATTTGTTCAACCTTCTGTCTGATATCTCCTCATGTTTACAAATTTATGGCCGACCCCGTGGTGAGGGGATATAATACCTGCCTCTTACCCGGAGGCCATGGTTCGATTCCAGGCCAAGTCAGGGATTTTTACCTAGATCTGAGGGCTGGTTTGAGGTCCACTCAGCCTGCGTGTTTACATTTGCGAGCTATCTGACGGTGAGATAGCGGCCCAGGTCTAGAAAGCCAAGAATAACGGCTGAAAGGATTCGTCATGCGGAACCCAAGACACCTCGTAATCTGCAGGCCTTTGGGCTGAGCAGGATCAAGGCCAAGCCCTTCAGGGCTGTTGCGCCGTGCGATTTTTACAAATTTATGAGACAGTAGCAATTTAATGTTGCCACAATATGTCAATACTTTTAAAAGAGTAGGCTCCAGTCCGAATGGTAGTCCAATATTAGGTTAGAAACTTACATACTTTCTGGAATACATAAAGGTTTCGAACAGAATTACAAATTAGTAACATCGATGGCAGGTGAAATTCTCATTAAACCATACATGAACTTCAAGAGAGGAAACATTGTAGGCTCATGTGCAAATACTGCCAGTGATGCTACATCAGCTTAGATGTTAGGCCTATGCTAATATTATACGTGCTAGTTTTCTTTTAAGATCACGTAATACCTATTTAAATTGAAATATGTTTGTAACATTCTGTTGTGATGTTAGCAATTCGGCCTAAGTGAGTTAACATTGCAAAATGCTGTCGTGTTTTACAACTGTCTGCTGTTTATCTTTAATGGCAGAGTCACTAAAATACGGTAATAACGACAGTATAATTCAATATCCTTCAAATTTGAAACGCTATTTGTTAGTAAATAAATTATTCCATTGGCAAAAAATATTAAATTCATGTCTGTGTTTAACTATGTTCCGCGTTTCTCTGCATTGCCATCGCCTCCGTAGCGTGACGTCACTACGCTGTTGTTAGGCCTTATTATCTAGGAGGTGTTGGTTTGATTAGAGTGGCCATATTTGAATTTACTTGAACGCCGCGTCCACCATATTGTAAGCGATCAGTTCAAGTGGGCGTGGTGATGAATCAAGTATAGTAGATAGATATTTATTTCAATAATTAATTCCAACGAGCAAAAGGCTCATACAGAGGAATTGTACAATGAATAATATATTCAATGGCGGATCTACAAACACTGAATACTTACAATGATATAATCAGGTGACTTAAACAGTAAAAGTAGAGACATCAATACAGAAAGTGTAAAAAATAAAATACCATTCTATAATTCCTTAATTATACTAAGATACTTAAAATACTTAGTACTACAAGCGAGTAACAATGCAACAGGATTGACAAAGCGGGGCGAGTGTTTGTTTTAAACATTACATATTTATATTTCACCTATGAAGTATCTATTCCATAAATATTCCTTTGCCTTTCGTTTGAAAGTTATTAAAGTAGGGGCAATTTTTACATCAGCAGGAAGTTTGTTGTATGCTTTGCTTTTTTTAATAGTGAGGTAGTAATGTCATCTATTCCGCAGCTATTCATACTTTTAAGGTTAGATATGATTGACTTTAATTCTGCTACATCCGTTGGGTACAGGTAAAGGGATTCAAGACTAGTAAATTCACTGAAAGTTACAGTATTATGTTCAGGAATACTTAGAGCTAGGTTTTTGGCAATGTATATAAAAAAGGAGTTGAATGAGTCACACAGAACCTGTTTATCAGTTATTACGTTGCCTTCAATTTCAAGCGTGGTACACGAGACATTCGTTACTTTTTTATTATGAATGATTTCGTTCATTAGTTTCCATGTCTGTTTTGGATTGTTATTATGAGATTTGAAAAGGTTTGAGTAGTAGTCATGTTTGAGTCTTCTTTTTAAGTTAGTTACTGTATTTCTACACCTGCAGTATTCTTGTCTCAGAAGCATGTTATTCTTGTGAGTAGGATGTTTGAGTTTCGCATGCAAGCAGTCTCGTCTCTTTATAATGGTAAGAAGATCATTAGTAACCCACGGAATTTTCCTAGGTTTGTTTGTGCCCTTTAATGTTGTATTGTATTTATTAGGCCAGCTCGTATAATTATCCTTTTGTCGTATTTCGTTAATGAATGAATCATCCAATATATATATATTTGGCACCTGGGGCCTGCTCCACGAACGAACTTTGCAACTTTTCAACTTTGCACTTTTCACTTTTCAATTCTTGCAAAGTGCAGTCTTTCTGTTCCACCATGAACTAGGCTGTACTTTTCAATTTCTTCGCAAAGTGAAAAGTCTTTGCGAATGAGTGATCCGATCGAGTTTATTCTATGAGCAAACTGTATAGGCCTAATACTCTATGATTTTCATGCTTTACTTTTCGCGGCGAACTTGGCGGTATAATTGTCGTACCGTTTAAGTTTTTATCGTGGGAAAGAAAGGTTATTACAAGAAGCTGGCTGTGCTGGAAGTTGTCAAGGAGAAACGTGACATCCTTTTTTGACAACTTTAAAGATAACCTCTCAAATGATGACACACATCAATGTTAACGAGAGTACCGTCAACACATTCACACACAGAAGGACATTCACCCTTCATTAGAAATCCCGTCGCTATATTAAGTGGATTATCAGGCCAACGTACTGTTAGCAAATATTACATTTACAATAACATCTACGACTTTGGTAACAGTTCTGCAAATAATTGATTTTGATGTCCCATGCATTGCTGTTACACAGTACAGCTGGGTACCATTTACTAAAAAATGTAAACATAAGAATTTGTTCTTTTTTGGAAAGGAGTTTACTTCTTTATCTTTCAATAAATTACCGATCATTTCAAGAATATAGTCAGCCTCTTGGGATAATACGAAATCACTCGCGTTATTACGTCGAAGTGAGGTTATGAAAATTAATCCTGTCTTTGTACGTTCCATTATTGGATTCTTCATCACTGTCCTCACTTGATGCTAACAAAAGCTCACGTCGTGATGTGTTTATATCGCTAAACCAAATTCTACGCCGAGAAACTAATGTACATACTTGTTCATTAACATATGAAAAGGGAATCATCTCTTTGCAAGATTTATGAAAACTTTTCACTTCATTTCTTTGCACTTTGCATTTCTGTACCAATAGAGGAACATAACAGGCTTGAAAAGTGAAAAGATTTCTAACTTTTCACTTTTCACTTTGCAAGCTAAATCTGAAAAGCGATAGTGGAACAAAATCTGAACTGAAAAGTGCAAAGTGCAAAGTGAAAAGTTGCAAAGTTCGTTCGTGGAATAGGCCCCTGTTCGCAAGACATGTATCTGACATGTGTAGGCCTACACCAGTGTTCATGTAGGTATTTCTCGATTCATTCTCCTTACACCTACTAGGTATTGCAGAAATATAAGAGTGAGGATATGTTAGGTGAGTGTTTTGGTTTGGCCATAGCATGTCAAAATCTAAAATATTATGGTCACTTAAGTCATTATTAAGATTTGATACTGAATAGCATAATTCAGAATTATTCACTGATATGTGGTCAAGTAAGGTGCCAGCAGAATCACTTATTCGGGTAGGATATGTTCTATCGCACAGAGCAAAACCATAGCAAGTTAGAAGATTGAGATACTTCCTTTCTAATTGGCCACTGGATAAAACATCAATATTGACATCACCTAGGAACAAACACAGCATGTTAGGACTATTAGGCTGACTGAGAAATTGTTCAAGAGAACTCAGGAATGGAATGGCATTATTCCGGTTAGGATTGTATCCAGCAATAATGTTAATGTGATTGCAACCTTTCCTTTTGAACTGATATCTGTAAATCTCAATTCACAACAAGCCATGATTCAACTCACATTCTGATATCAAGTTTACTTTCCAACTATGCGATACGTAAATACCCACTCCACCTCCCTCTCTACCATCTCTGTGAGCAAATACACAATCATAATTCCTTACATTATAGAATTTAGCTTCATTGCTAGTTATCCAAACTTCAGACACAACCACAATATCCACTTCACAAATGAGGAATAACAACAACTCAATATCGTCAAGCTTATTTCTGATACTTCTGGTGTTAAGGTGCAAAATCCTAACCTCACTAAGTAAATTAACTGAAATTGAACTATGCACGTGTTCACGGTAATATCCAAGGGTTTCTGCTGAATGAAATCGTCCAAACAGTTGAATTTGACTTCATAGCAACCTAGAGGAAGTTTTGGGTATCCTGTTATAAGATTACGTAAAGTAGTCCTGTCACTGGCCATTTTGAGGTTGAATAATGTGCCTGGATGGCATAGACTTGGTAATTTCTTTCCCGTGAAGGCGTTTAATGTCCTCGGTGTTCTGAATGCGGATTGATCGGTGATTCTCCGATTTCCTTACGTAAATTTTGCAATCGTTATTCCACACAAATTTATAACCATGCCCCTTCAGGTCCCTCGCCAGTTTATGTAGGTATTTATTGGTTGGTGTCAGGTGTTCGTTTATGTAAACAGTTCTAGGGGCAGCCTGAATGCTTACCTCACTTGACTTAATGTTTTTCATCTTCTTGGCCGAAAGAAATTCTTCTTTCTTGAGGCGGCTACAAAATTTCACAAGGAGAGGTGGTGGAAATTCAGGCTTTCTGGAGGGTAGTCTATGACACGCATCGATATCACTATCGGCCACTTCGACATCGAGTGTTTTACCGCGAACCTTTTCTTGATACCTGAGCTCTCTAGCGCTGAATCGAAACTTGGTATCAAGGAAAGGTTCGCGTACTATACAGAGGCTGCGAGAATAAATACCGTTTCACAGTTTTCTTAATTAAGGAAGAACTCATACGTACATATTGTATAAAATAGGAAAATTAACACATTTCCAGTAATTACAAAGTAATCACAATACAATGTAGTAAGGTAGTAAAGGAGAGGGCATACAAGTCTCTGGTAAGACCCCAACTAGACTATGGTTCCAGTGTATGGGACCCTCACCAGGATTACCTGATTCAAGAACTGAAAAAAAAATCCAAAGAAAAGCAGCTCGATTTGTTCTGGGTGATTTCCGACAAAAGAGTAGCGTTACAAAAATGTTGCAAAGTTCGGGCTGGGAAGAATTGAGGGAAAGAAGGAGAGCTGCTCGACTAAGTGGTATGTTCCGAGCTGTCAGCGGAGAGATGGCGTGGGAGGACATTAGTAGACGAATAAGTTTGAGTGGCGTTTATAAAAGTAGGAAATATCACACTATAAAGTTGGAATTCAAGAGGACAAACTGGGGCAAATATTCATTTATAGGAAGGGGAGTTAGGGATTGAAATAACTTACCAAGGGAGATGTTCAATAAATTTCCAAATTCTTTGAAATCATTTAAGAAAAGGCTAGGAAAACAACAGATAGGGATTCTGCCACCTGGGCGACTGCCCTAAATGCAGATCAGAATTGATTGATTGATTGATTGATTGATTGATTGATTGATTGATTGATTGATTGATTGATTGATTGATTGCCATTAAGCAAATTTAGCCCTACTTACACACAATGAAAATATAAAATAGAAAACCTTGAAGAAAATGAGAACACGACAACAACATCGAGAAATAATTCATATGACTGTAATAATAATAATAATAATAATAATAATAATAATAATAATAATAATAATAATAATAATAATAATAATTCCTGGTCTATTCCCAGTTACCTGGATTTGGCATTTTATATGGATTCAGCCTAATTTTACTCCCGGATGCCCTTTCTGACGCCAACCCTAGGTGGAGTGATGTATTCACTATAGAGTGTCTCTGTGGTGGTTTGTAGTATGTTCTGTTGTGTGTAGGTGAAGAAGGTTATCCAGTCTTCGTTCCAGAGGAATTAGCTATCGACTACCCAGTTGAACATCCTCAACCTGGTCGAATCTGGGGTCTCTGAAGCCAAGGAAGGAGCCGGACACTAGGCAGGTTCGATCCTGGCTCAGCCCGGTAGTATTTGGAGTTGTTCAAATCCGTCAGCCTCGTATCGGTAGATTTACTGGCACGTAAAAGAACTCCTGCGGGACAGGATTCCGGCACGTCGGCGTATCCGAAAAATAGTCAGTGGGACATATAATAATAATAATAATAATGATGATGATGATAATAATAATAATAATAATAATAATAATAATAATAATAATAATAATAATAATATATATTTATTTGTCATAAGTCTGTACAGAGTTCTCCTCCATTTTCACAGACACTATACATGGGTGTACATAAATGCATGAATGAGTTTTTTTAATGATTCCATGACCGAGTAATATTGTCATGCATGCATGAATAAATGAATGAACACTTCCCTCCCAGTCACGGATAGCCACCAACTGAGGAGAGAGCATTCGGTTGGCAGGATAAATGCATGGATGGGATTATGTATGACTACTGCCCGGTCGTGTTATCCAACCCTGGTGAGAAAAAGGAGCCACCTTCCCAAGGATAACACGTCCGGCCCTTTCCCTTGAGGCCCAAACGGAAGACCCCACCTGATCTAATAGCTGTCAAACACTAATTTCTCACCATTCCCTAATTTCTGCGAGGCACACGTAAACGGAAATCCCGCACCCCATGTGCCCCCCTCCCTATTCTTCTTTCTCTGTTGCATTTAGATCACTCTACATATTCGATTGGGATAGGCCCGTCCTATCCCGTCCTACTTCGGTTATAGCCTTACATAAGTGTATGAATTAATGAATGAATTAATTAATTGGCTATGATTCCCTATCTAAAATAGTGCCCTTTGCACAGGCGGATCGCCATTCCACATGCAAGGGCCATGCCTACGATTATCTACATGAGTGTATGAATAAATGAATTAATTAATTAATTACCAATTCCCTAACTGTATTGAGAAAACACGTATGGATGGATTTATGAATGGGTATATGGATATTCATGCATGCATGTTAGGAAAAAATACTCATCCCTCTCAGTACGGATAACCAGGGAGAGAGCCCTTATTATGAATTAAATAAATGATTGAATGAATAATATATGTGGAATGAGTAGTGAATGAATGAGTGAATGTTATCAACCTACAGCCACGGATCACCAGCAGCTGAGGATGAAACATTATATCCATTGGGCCCTGTCTCATTACAAACAGTTTGACAGTTAATTACGTTATGGCTTACTAACATATCGACTTTACAGTGCTATATATACTAATATTCCTTTTACTACATAGCCCTATTGGCAATTTCTTAACTAATCGGTTCGCAACACAATCATCCATCCGTAATATGACCTACCCTCATTGTAGGCTCTTTCAACACTCTTCTACATGAATTTCTAATTACAATTAACAGTTTACTGAGATTACCAGGTTTATACCATTCTTTGCTTATCATCTTAATAATCCTATAGCCATTCTCATCCTCATTTATCATATATTGTTCCTTGTTATTCAAAAATTTCCTTCTCACCGCTATGGTTTCTTTACATGATTTCAACATGTGAAATTCTTCTCTGTTTTCACCACAGAGAAGGCACCTTGTTGCATCTTTCACTTTAATCCATCCCCTATTCTTGTAAATTCCCATTAACCACCATATCAAACCCCTGATTTCTCTTCTGTTTACACTCACAATATTTATGTTCATATCCTGCCTTATCCTAATAAACTCTGAGAGGGTCGCCTTGCTTCTACACTCGGATACCAACCACTGTCTTTGAATATCTCTGAGTCGTCTAATGATTAGTTTATTCGTTGATCTTTCCAACCTCTCCCAATAACTTCCATATCCCAACCTATCTAATATACTTCTGATTTTCGTTAACCAATACTCTCCCTGGATATTATCTCTCTGATGTTGATATGCGATCTGCAGAAGCTCGCCACCCTCTCTTCCTTTCAATCTCAACAGATATTTCAGAACTCTCTTAAGAACATCTACTTGGATATTTTCTTCACATATTAATCTTACTCCACAATTTGCTGTACAATTTGGTAACCCCATTACAATTTTACAGAACTTACTTATAACCTGATTCAGCATCACACACTCTTTCTCTACACCCCATAGCTCAGCTCCATAAAGCATTCGATTTTTAACTACGGCTTGCAGGACATTTCTCTGAATCTTTTAGTCTATATTTGGGAATTTATTTTCAAGAATTCTAATTACTGATAATGCTGCAAGACCTTTCCATTTGGCTTGTTTTATTTGATGGATCCACTTCCCGTTGTTTGCTATATATATTCCCAGGTACTCTAATCTATTTGTGACCTCCACTTGACAACCATCAATCGTCCATTGTTCATTCTTCGCTCGTTTACAGCCTTTCTTACAGATCAGAACTTTCGTCTTGGAAATGTTGATTTTTAATGACCACATTTTAGCAAACTCTGTCACAGCATTAATGCTTTTTTGCATGCCTCCGGCCGTTAACGTCATCAGCAGGACATCGTCCGCGAAAATTAGGCCTGGTATTTCTTGATTTACTAAAACTGGACTCATCCAGTTATCACCTCCATGTCCATTTAATATATCGTTTATAAATAACAGAAATAAAATAGGAGATAGCTTACATCCTTGTTTCAAACCCACTAAAGAATCTATTTGACCACATGCTACCCCGTCACCTACCCTTATACTGCATTGCACCCTTCGGTAAACTGCCTCCAATGCTTGTACCATCTTACTAGATACCCCTAATAGGCGTAATTTTGCGAACAATGCACCCCTGCTGACTGTGTCAAAGGCCTTTTCAAAATCTATAGCCGATATATATATAATTTTCCTGCTTTCGGTTTTATATACTTATCTATTATTGTTTTTACAATCATGATGTTATCTATTGTTCTTCTGCGTTTTCTGAAACCACTTTGATATTTCGAGAGGATGGAGAATTCTTCCGCCCATTTCATCAGTCTATTTGCCAGAATTCCTGTATATAATTTACTTAGGGAGTCCAATAGTGTTATACCTCTGTAGTTGTTTGAATTACTTCTCTCCCCACGCTTCTTGTAAATTGGACATATTATACCTGTCTGCCATGCCTTAGGAAACTCCAAAGAATCAAATATCCTATTGAACAATTTTACTAATATTTCCAGCATTTGTTGACTTTTTACTGCTTCTTTCCAAAATTCATTAGTTATACCACTGAAGCCACCCGCTTTCCTACATTTGAGCTTTCTAATCATTTCTAAAACCTCACATTCTGTTATTTCTTCATCTAAGCAGGGGATACAAATCTCTAAGCCCCTCGAGATATCCATACATGTTCTATTATTTATCCAAGTATCCTGTCCTCCTAGCAATTTATTAAAATAATCAATCCAGACTCCATTCTCAATTTTAACATTGGCATATCCTCTCTCACCTCTACTTATTTTGTTAATTCTATTCCATACCTTATCACTTTGATTATTCTTACAGTCTATGTTTATTAATTTTGCCTCCTCCTGTTTCCATATCCTCTTTTGCTCTACTAACAACACTTTATATTCTTTTCTTAGTTTACAATAGTGTGCCCGAACCTTAGGGTCCCCCTCTTTTCTATATGCCTTTAGGGCTCTAATCACCTCCATTTTCTTTGTTTTACACACATCATTGTACCATCCTTTCCTTTTATCTTTACTATTATTATTCTGTTTCCTTTTCACATGAGTTATAGTTTTAAAGGGTTTCTCTACCAGTTCTACCGCTAAGTCAACCTTACTACTCAGTAACGCAACCTCTATTCCACTCTTAATTATCTGGAATTCTTCTCCCTTTAAATATGACTCTACTCTTTTTGGGGTATTCTCGCACCACTTGTATTTATTGATTATCCTAATATTATCTTTTTCTGTTACAGTGTTACGTTCCTCCTGTTCTTTCTCATACACTTTTAGGGTAACAGATACCGGGGAATGATGTGATTCGGCCCATTCTAATACCTCTATTTCCTTTACCATCTCTAAAATATCTCCCGTACACACAACCAAATCAATTACACTACCTCCCTGCGCTGTAATATATGTTAGCTTTCCCGTTTCATCTCCCCGCCACCATCCATTTAGAATATATAAATTCTCTGCGGTACATAGTTCTAGTAGTTTATCCCCATATACATTACGTTCCTTATCCCGGCTGTTTCTGCTACCTCTCACTGGCTCTATTCCTTCTTTACTATATGCTGGAATTGACTCTCCAGTTCGTGCGTTCCAATCCCCCAACATAATGATTCCTGCTTCTTCATATTTACCTCTCATTAGGTTAATCTCCTCTATTAAATCCTCAAAAAAGTTCACATTGGTATATGGTGACCCCATCGGATGGTTATATATAAAGGCTAAGCATATGTCTCTCTGTTTACTCCCTTCCAGTTTAAGTTTGATCCAAATTACATCTTGCATATCGTTAGGCAATTCTTCTATCTGACTACTAAACTCTTCCTTTATCAGAAGTGTTATTCCTCCCGGAATTCTCCCTCGAGTCCCTCGTTTTCTTTTTATTACACTTCTCGTAACATAGCCCTTCCATGTTAAAATCTTTCCTTCCGGCATCCATGTTTCTAAGAAAGCAAATATCTCAAAATTTTCCACAAGCTCAGACACTCCATCATTCCCCAGTTTACTTAATATGCCTTCTATATTTACAAAACCAATTTTCAATGCTAGTTATTTCACTTTCCTATTATCTGAGACACTACCTGTTTTACTACGTGTGTTTATTGTTTTATCAATTTGTACTATACTTCCATGAGGGGAACTATAAATTTCCCCTAACTTCTTTCCTTCCCGTTTATTACATTTTCCATCTGAGAACACTCACTTCTTAGCCCATAAGTCCTTCAAGCTCTGTCCCTGCTTCTTTTTCTTATCGTCCTCTGTCCTGCAGCTGCTTTTTTCAGCTACCGGGGTAGTACACGAGCTATTACCCGGTTCCTCATCAGGTGTTAAACATTTACTTACAGGTCGTCTCTCCGTAGTAGTGGCAACGCCCTCACTGTCAGTAGGTGTCAGCAACCTTGGCGACACGAGCTCTGCTCCTGTTTCCTGCACGTCATCATTCTTTCTTCCGTGTTGCGCCGGTACCGCACTTCCTCCTCGCGCCAGGGCTTCCAGCTGGGATGGCGTGTAGTTCTTTCTCCAACCATCGCCTGTGATGAATAGTCTCTTGCCTCTAATAAACGCTGTAAGGCCCTCCCTTCTTGCTCTTCCCAAGTGAAATCGTAGTATTTTCATCTCTTTCCTTTCTTCAACTCCCAGGTCTCTCTGGATCCAGACTTCCGTCCCTTTTAAATTCCTGGCATTCCGGAGAATTTGGTGGGTTTTCATTCCAGATACCAATTGTACTTTAATCGGCCTGTTCCCTTGGATCCTTCCTATTCTCTGCACGTCGTCCACATCGGATTCCGTGCAATTTACTTTCACTCCTTGTGTGAACACTTCCAACACAGCATCTAGTAACGCCAGTTTGTCCTCGCTTCTATTGTCCTTAATCCCATGTATGACCAGACATTTGCTACGTTGGGCAAGCACTGAACTCCGGACCTGCATCTCCAGCTCCCGTGTGCGCTGCTCCAATACCAGTCGGTGTTCCTTAGCAATTTTCATTTCTTCCTGGTATTTATCTAGAGATTCTTTTATACCTGCCATATCACCCCGAAGGCTGTCTTTCATATCCTGAATATCTTTATTCTGTGCCATAATGAGCTCCCTCGTTGTGTCTGTTTGGCTGCCCTCTTTTATCACCTCCTTGATCTTAGCTATATCTTCCCAATTCAGTGGCCCAGGGTTGCTTTCCACTCCTCCAATTACTAATAATGCAGCAATCACTAACGCTGCCAGCACAATTTCAGAGTATTTTATATCACATTTTAAACCACATATCTGATATTTTATTCGATTGTTCCATCGGCCGATGACCGCTCGGTAGAGTTCTATGCTTATTCCCATTATGCTTACGCCACAACACTCAGCACTCCGCACACACGTCTGCTTCGTTTGCAGGGCTCCAATCGACTGTGATAATAATAATAAGGAACCCAACCCGCGTCCAGGTGAGACACAGCTATCACTCCGGCTAGTCAGATGTAGTCTTAGTGTATCCACAAGCAAGAAAAATGTTTAATTTTTCTATAGTTAGGTTTTACGTGAATTCCAAGAAAGACGCAACGACCGTATGCGATACTATTTGATGAACGTCTTCACCTTACCGCATAAATTCGCAAATTCATCTTCGACCATAATTTCATAACGCAACTCACATAAAATTACCTTACATACTAAGTCAGTCTACTATCTACCATTATAAATGATCACTCATTGAATTATGAAAATAATGAAGAAACATATTTATTAACCTAATAAATTATTGAAAGGAATGAGAATAAATATCTTCATGAACCCCATAATTATTGTTTTAAAAATAAATATTATTTCGTAGAAATTAAAGTTGAAGTCAGCGCTGGCTTATTTTAAATTATCATGATATTGTGAATTCAATATTTCTGAAATGAAGTCAAATCTTCTCTAATTATCCTCGAAAAATTAAGTTAATCATTCATGTGCATAAATATGACACAATTACATCATCATTAAGAAAAATTCAGGATTCCTCCACGTAATTTACATGTTTTACAATGTTAAAAACTAAATTCGATAGCGTCGAATATCAATCTGATGAACAGCATTATGACGACTGACGTACTAAGGCTTTCGACCCTACTGCCACTTAAATTACGGCTCCTAGTCTAATATCTCTTAATTTAAAATTCTAACTTAAAATATAAAACAATACTCAACATATAAAATAATATATCTCCCTATTCTACCTGTATAATTCTTAATTCATTGTATCTCGGTTCAATATGCGTTCAGCCATTAAGCTTATCTTAAATATACCACGTGTGCAAGAAATTCAACAAGTACATGATGTGTGACATCTCGGTGTTATGCTTGTACGTCAGCTACATATATCATATTGCCTACCTCACATGTTATATTTTCTGAGAATACGTCACGAAACACATATATCTATCTATTAACAGCTGTAATTACTACCAAATCATCTTCAATTCTCAACTGTATACGAATTTTAACCATCCATACCTTATTACAAGTAACTTCCACGGCGTATTCCTTTTCAGTATTTGCATCGTCTAACTGCATCAATTCTATTCATATTTAACGTCTATTCATCACATATATAGCTGCCTCTGTGGATCAGCGGTAGAGTGTCGGCCTCCGGATTCCAAGATAGCGGGTTCAAACCCGGCAGAGGTAGTCGGATTTTTGAAGGGCGGAAAAAAGTCCATTCGACACTCCATGTCGTACGATGTCGGCATGTAAAATATCTCTGGTGACACATTTGGTGTTTACCCGACAAAATTAATTAAATCTCAGCCATAGACGCCCAAGAGAGTTTCGGTTTACTCGGTCTGCCATCTAGTGGTGGCCTAGAGTAAAAAGGAACGTCGAAATTGACGAGCAGACAGCCAGATGGCGTCAAATTGAAATGTCTGCACACGGTAGCTGAGGCCATACAATTATTATTATTATTATTATCACATATATGTCTCATTAACTAACACAACGCGTAATGTTATACTTAAATCATCTCATAAAACTCCATATTATCATTTATAACCTTCAATTAATATACTCTTAACTTCCTCAATATCTATACTCAACACGTATAACCTTCTTTATTTCATTTGCTACTACTGAGACATAATGTTTTTACTCCGCGTAAATATTCCTTTTCATTGACCAATTCATTATTAAAAATACGATGCATAACCCTAAATACCGTATATGTACTTTTAACAATATTATTCGACAAGGAATAACTTGACTCTAAATATCACTTCTCAATACGCGATCCACCTATGACGTAATCTATGCCTGGATGGTTTACGAAACTCATAGATATTATTCATCGTTTGACACACTTTGAAATCAGCTGTTATATTACTTTCCTTCTTAACCGTATTCTCATCACCTCGTTGAATCACTTGTTAATACGTAACCATACTCCACGAGATATCCTTCTAATTCTACACTGACTTAATATATCATTAGGATCTTAAATATAATGCACTTCACTTCAACGTTTCACTTGCACACTTAATTATCTCATGCTTAGGCTATTCTGTTCTACCGCATATACCAAAATAAAAATATGTGAATTAAGAATGATATTACTTAATATAAACATTTAGCTCGTCTTTGGTCATCTCGGGCCTCAGTTGCTCTTCTTCCGCTTGTCACATGGCTGGTACTCTGGCCATGGTTTGATGTCTGGTTGGATTCCTCATCTTAGGTTGATCTGGCTGGGCGACATCCTCCTCTCATCTCGGGTAGTTTTAACTGCTCGGATGATATCTCCCTCCAGGTCGGTCTATCTGGGTGTTTAGCAGACCATCATCTTCTTGGTAAAACTGCCGATAAAATCAAATATTTCTCAGAAGTACATATTCATTTTAGACTTTTGTTAAATTAATATTTCTTTTAAAATATATTTTTCTCAGTCTTCTTCCGTAAAATAATCATCCAATTTTCTAGGTCCGCGTAAAATAATTTGCGCCTCGTCTTGCTCAAATATTCAGAATTAAATTATTTAATTTCAGAAATATTATTTCTTTCCCGACTTCTCTTTTAATGCAGTAATTTTCTGTTATCGTTTCTTCTTCCTGCGGCTTCCAGTTTCTGTTTTCGTAGTATAACTGATCTTCTACCTCGGGACAATCAGTATACGAATCTGGATGAATTTTCGTAATTCTCAGTGTAATTTATATCCTCCACTGTATTTTTATACGTTGTTTCGCCGTCTTCTTCAATATTATCGAAGCTTTTCCTCGGTATTTCTACCAGAATCTTGGTAATCTACTTATTTCCACAGAGCAATATCAGTTCACTTCTTATTCTCTCGGGTTAAATTTTTCAAGTGATTTTTCTCAATAATCTCTTCTATTTTACTTGTTTTTGAAACAAGCTACTTGACTTTTTTCTGTTCTGCACCGCCTTCGTAATATAGTAGTTTCGAGTAAGTCATGGCCTCCTACTGTGTTTAAATGTTAAGACTTTGTTATGTACTCTTTTAGCTTCAGTGGTCTATACCTTCCGTAGGCGCATTTTGGAACACGTCCCAAAAATGCAATGTGCACAATAATAATAATAATAATAATAATAATAATAATAATAATAATAATAATAATAATAATAATAATAATAATAATAATAATAATAATAATAATAATAATAATAATAATAATAATAATAATAATAATAATAATGAAATCGGAACAAGAAGTAGAAGAATAAACAATTTAAAATTATTTGTTTAAAAAGAGGACAGTCCTTCATGTGTTAATGATTTTAAATCACATACTTTCCAGAATAATTCACTTCGATATTTTTGGACGAAGATTTTGGTAATACCGATTCTTTTTATTTGCCTTATCTTGCATGCACTCAGAAATGTCTTATCGCTACGATGGGATAGGCTAAGTCTTGGGCCGCGAATGAAGTGGCAATGGCCGTAATTAAGGCACAGCAGCCCTCGTATTTGCCTGATGTGAAGATGGGAACCTCGGAAAACCATCTATCAGGGCTGTCGACAGTGGGATTCGAACTCACTATATCCCGCATGCAATATAAGAGCTATATGACGCAAACCACGTAGCCAACTCCAGTAGTAGTGGTGATATAGGGCTAAAAGTCCTCATATTACTCCGTATCGTTGGCAGAGGGGATGAGGTGACAAGGAAATTCGCGGAGCACGCATATTTTAAAATGTTTCTTAGGAAATTCAAAGCTTTCTTGATGGCTACCGCATTCTAATTAGGTGTGTTAGAGGACTATCACTGGTGGCTGATGGTAGTCCTTGTAGGCAGGTTTCACAGTGTGTATGCTCCTCAGCCACTCTTACCAAAATAGCCAACTATCACTGCTAGGGGACAAGCTCCTAAATGACCATTTTTACCACACGGTACTTTGCAATTTGGTTTACTATTTCGTGACGTTCAGATACCTTCAAACTTTTCTGATTTAATTGCCCGTATCCCACTTCCCAATTTAAAGATTATTATTTCTTAATCTGATAGCCGGGGTGAGTGGCTCAGACGGTTGAGGCGCTGGCCTTCTGACCCCAACTTGGCAGGTTCTATTCTGGCTCAATCCGGTGTTATCTGAAGGTGCTCAAATACGTCAGCCTCGTGTTAGTAAAGGAATTCCTGCCGAACTAAATTTCGGTATCTCCGAAAACCGTAAGCGTATTTAGTGGGACGTAAAACTAACAACATTAATCTTAATCTGATATTTGATTTTCTCATCAATATATATTTAGATTTAACAGAGCTACTCGTAGCCTTTCTTTGACACAGAAACTAGACTTGTACTCCTGATGTAGAAAAATTATTTTGAAGATATGACGTGTTCATCGTTATCTGAATACGAAATTTTATTCAATTTTGATGACAATACGTCATTTCAGGGAACTGGATCTTTTCTGCATTTGACACTTTTCTGTTTGTGAACAGGATACACACTACAAACAGAAGAAAATTTGTTGGGAAGAATTCGTTTGATTGATGTGTTTACACTGAAATCTGATGTATTAAAATGCAATTTACACACTCGGGAAGAATTGTTAGGTATCTAAGAGATCCAACTTTATCACCTTGCCTCGAAATAGTTGGCCTGCATTTCTCTCCTAAACCACACTCCGAAGGGGAAATATGGACCCTTTTAAAGGTATCAGAAGTACATAGAGGAACACAACAGTGCACCGTCTTTTCACCTTCACAGACCGTCACAGACACCCACCAAGAGAAACAATACTCACAATAAATCGCACAAGATTAACACAGCATCACAATTACTCCGCACATCACAATATTAAAATCCGTCTAGAATAGAACAGAAACTTGATATCTACCGACCAAACCGTGAACATGGTCGGGTCTTCTTTTCAGCCATAAATTATTAGTTATGTCCCACCCTTGTGTATCTCGTAGGCAACGTCACAATCAATCACAATCCGATTCGAAAGATACTGAAATGACAGTCACGCCCAGCAAACAATAACTGATAGATGGCGAGATCAGAATGTCAGTTCAGTTTATTATTATGATAGTCCCAACAAATTTCCCTCTGTTTGTAGTGTGTATCCTGTTCACAAACAGAAAAGTGTCAAACGCAGAAAGGATCCAGTTCCCTGAAATAACGTATTGCGACCAAAATTGACAAAAAGTTCGTATTCAGATAACGATGAAAATGTCATATCTTCAAAAGAATTGTTCTACATCAGCTACAAAAAGCGGAGCACAGAATATTAGAGCAGCATACTGAACAATGGTTATCAAGAGAAATATACTAATAGTCAAAATGGCGGCGGAAACGTGTACGCCTACATGGGAGTGTGTTGGTCCTTATTTTTTTTGTAAAATGAGTGGAAATAAGTGCGGTTTGAACAAAAAGCGTCTGAGAAATGGTTTACAGTGTAGAGTTTGTTCTAGATGGTATAATTTTGAATACATTTCAGTAGATAATGATAGTGTAAATAGTAACGCATGGATTTGTAAACATTGTGTGGACGAGGTATCAGACGAAATGTAGGATGCTACAGATGGCGAGTATACAGCGTGTGACGAATTGCGATTGGACTGTGTAAATAAAGCAGCGGTAATCACGGAAATGGAAGAGGATTTAAACGCTGCACAAATGGAAATCGTTCGACTGAAGGCAATGAAAGACGATCTTACACAACAGGTTAGTGAACTTCGTAGGGAGACCGAATTTAGACCTAGGTTAAGCGAGAAAATTAGGTCTACTACATTAGCTACAGCGGACTCAAATCCAGTTAAACTTTTGAACAGATTCGTGGTCACTAATGAAACAAATAGTGCACAATTCATTTTAGAGGCGAAAAAGAAGAAGACAACTGGAACAACGACTTCGACACGAAAGGATGGAAAACAACGCTACCGAAGGGGTCGCCAACTGGAGCGAGGAATACAACCCATATGAGGAAGATCTTGCTGATCGACGACAGTCACGGAATGTAATGGCATTCTTCGTTCCAAATTAGGCCCAGGTAATGAAATGCAAAGTATTGTTAAATCGAATGAATCCGTAAGGGAAATTGTGAAAAACATTGAAAGTAAGACAGAAAACTTAGGAGAGAAAGATGTGCTAGTGATAATGGGGGAAACAAATGATGCAGGCCTAAATGAAAATGTAATTATTGAGGAATTGGATCATGCCACAAATCATTTGCTAAAATTAGCACACAAAACCAATGTAATTTTGCATGCTGCAGCACACAGACGTGATATATCTAACTTAAATCCTGTTATTGAGAGAGCTAACAAACATATGATAGGATTAGTTAATGCATCTGAAACTGTAAACAGGGAAAGAATAGGAATTAATTTTAATTCTGAGAGGTTATCTTTGCATCATTTTACAAGACATAATCGTCACTTGAACAGGCATGGGGAAAAGCAGGTGTGTGACAGGTTAGGAAAGTTGATCAAGGATTTCAATATGCCGCTGAGGATTAGATAGAATAATAATCAGAACGGGCCAAACCAACGTTGCTAGATCGATGGGCAATAAAATTTAGAGATAACCCCAGAGGTAGCACTTTATTAGGAAAAAGGTAAAATCATCCAAGAATATATGTAAATAGTTATCAATTAGCAACTTAAGGAAATGCATCATAGGGCACCAGCCCATATGTAAAACAACAGTAAAGGAATTTAGTTTAAATTCTCTTGATGATCATTTGGATAATAAAGAAAATTCCAGTATGGCAGAGGGTCAACAGGATCTTGATAGTAATAAATTAATGGAAAGGGAGGAAGGGTGTCGGAGATTTCTCCTAGTAAACGGTCAAATTGTAGTAAATAAGCAATTAAAATTCGGTACATTGATGAAATCTTATGAGACTGATGTGGTGATAGAAGAGGAGTCATGGTTGGGAGAAGGGGTGGGTAATAGAGAAGTATTTCCAGCGCAGAGTCCGAGGAAATGAAGTTGGAGGAGGGGTGTTTATTCTGGTGAAGGAAACTTATTGCCCTCATGAATGGTTTACCGATGAAAGGGATGAAATATTAGGGATACAATTAATTTGTAATAATATATAGCAGATGGGAATAATAGGAACATATAGGCTTGGAAGAGAGAAAAGTGACATGGAAATATTTGGGAAACTAATAGATTATATTCATGAAAACAACAATAATGATATGGTAATAATTAGAGGAGATATAAACTTGCCGGAAATTTAATGGAATGGAGATGTAAGTGAAGCCCATGAATAGAAACTGGCAAATAAGTTAATTTGGGAGGGTGGATTTACACAATTAGTACTTGTCTCAATAACTTACTAGATGAATTCTTGGTTAAACTACGCGAAATTTTTGATAATACTGAGGTAATTGAGGTGGTGGTGGTGATTTTTGTTTTAAGAGGAAGTACAACGAGGTATAATCATCCTCTCTGAACAAATAAGTGGAAAAGAAATTTAAAATATAAAACAAAATTATTTATTCAACAAAGGAATTTGGAAACGCAGTGCAAAATAAAACAAAACATAATTATAAAACTAGGACGAAAGGATTACTAACGTATCAAAAGGGAACTACGTTCCCTGAGTAACAGTACACTTGTAATTTACATACCTTTGATAAGTCCACTGTCGCACATAAAGCGGATGACGAGATCAGCAGTAGTCGCGTCATCGGCTAGTATGCGTTCGAGTGTTTCCTGCAGGCCGAAGCTCCGTCTTAGGCCAGAGAGATCGGCGCACTCTCTGAGGATGTGGGCCACGGTGAATTCGGCACCACAAGAACACACTGGGGGGTCTTCCCTCTTTAGGAGATAAGAGTGCGTGGATCGTAAATGACCTATCCTCAGCCTGCACAGTACTATGGCCTCTCTCCGTGAAGGTCGGAAAGAGGACCGCCACACGGTAGTTGTCTTCTTAATTGCTCTCAGCTTGTTGGGAGTTCGGATATCTAGCCACTCCGATTCCCAGAACGCCAAGATGGTTCGACGTAGCTGAGAACTAATATCCTTAGCAGGTACATTGACGGGTCTTGGAGGTAAAAGTGCAGCTTCCTTTGCTGCTTCATCCGTAAGTTCGTTTCCCGCAATCCCAACGTGGCTTGGAAGCCACGCGAAAGTAATTCTGGTGCTAGCATCGCTTACCTGGCTAGAAGGTCATGTATCTGCTGCACCAGTGGGTGTTGCGAGAAACAGGTTTCAATAGACTGCAGAGAGCTTAACGAATCGGTACACAACAGAAAGTGGCTTCCTTCGTCACGCAGTGCAAACTGCAGAGCCTCTAAGATGGCGTAAAGCTCTGCAGTATACACGCTACATACTTTAGGGAGCGAGATCTTCGTACTCATATCATCAATGACAAAAGAGCAACCAACATTATCTCCGATTTTAGAACCATCCGTGAAGATAAGTCTTGCGGCCGGATATTGGTGAACAAAGTCCTGGAAATACCTCCGATGAACGGAGGAATCCGTGTTCACCTTGGGTCCACGGAGCAGATCTAGACGTATATCCGGTCGCGGAACCAACCACGGAGGTACCTCGCTATGAGTTCGTTCAAGACAACCACCGATATCAATATTCAAATCATGACACAAGCTATCAATCCGAAACCCAACCGGCCGTGTGGCATTCGGCCGGTCTTGGCACCGCTGGTGGTATTGGGTGCGATAGATGCATTGATAGCTTGGATGTAGCGGCATTTCACGAATTTTGGCAGCGTACGTTAGGAGTAACTGCTGCCTCCGTATCCGTAAAGGTGGAACTCCCGCTTCAGCGAGCAGGCTGGGAATGGGGCTAGTACGGAAAGCACCCGTTGCCAGCCTTACTCCACTATGGTGAATACTGTCTAAAAGGCTCAGCGTAGATTTTGATGCTGAGCCATAAGCCGCACTTCCATAGTCAATCCGGGAGAGGATCGTCGCCGTGTAAAATCGTAGCAGTACCGCACGGTCAGCCCCCCACGAAGTGCCGCTGAGAAACTTAAGCATGTTAAGTCTCTTCATGCAGGCAACCTTTAACTGACGGATGTGGGGCTGCCACGTAAGTCTCTTATCAAAATGGAGACCCAGGAATTTGCAGGTGTCAACCACTGGTAAGATACTGTTTCGCAAGCGGAGCTCTGGTTCGGGATGCACAGGCCGACGTCGACAGAAGTGTACAACTGAGGTTTTCGCTGCTGAAAATCGAAAACCATGTTGCAGGGCCCATCTGTCGACTCGGTTAATAGCTTGCTGTAGCTGTCTCTCTGCAAACGCCACCCTTCCGGAGCTGTAATGTAGAGCTAAGTCGTCTACATACAGCGATGGAACGACTGCGGGCCCAGCAGCGGCAACTATGCCGTTGATGGCGATTGCGAACAGCGTGACACTCAGTACCGATCCCTGAGGTACTCCATTTTCCTGAACGTAATATTGAGAAAATGCATTCCCTACTCGGACTCGAAAGAGACGGAGGGACATGAAGTTCTCAATAAACGTTGGCAAATTTCCCCGAAATCCCCACTGGTATAGAGTGGAGAGAATCCCATATCGCCAGGTAGTATCGTAAGCTTTTTCTAGGTCAAAAAACACAGCGACTAGGTGTTCCTTCCGGAGAAAGGCCTCCTGAATGGCGCTCTCCAGTCTGACCAGATGATCAGTGGCAGACCGATGAGAGCGAAAACCGCACTGGTAGTTAGACAAGAGGCCCTCCCTTTCCATGGCCCACACAAGACGCCGGTTAACCATCCTTTCAAATAGCTTACAGAGGCCATTTGTAAGGCATATTGGCCTATAACTATCCAGAAGTTTTGGATCTTTACCTGGCTTGGGAATTGGTATTACAATTCCCTCACGCCATTGAGATGGAAACACTCCCTCACTCCATATTCTGTTGAATAGGGTGAGGATATCCTTGAGACATCTGTCACTCAAATGCTTAAGCATTTGATTATGGATTTTGTCCGGTCCAGGAGCCGTATCTCTGCATAGCGCAAGTGCACTTCGCAACTCCCACTCCGTGAAGGCCACGTTGTAGGGATGCGAAGCACTAGAGGCAAAAGAGAGATGGTGGGCCTCTGCTTCGCGCTTAATTGGAAGAAATGCAGGGTCGTATCTCCTAGAGCTGGACGTATCTGCGAAATGTGACGCGATGTGGTCTGCAATGACTGAAGGAATCGTAACTATATCTCCATTCATGGAGATTCCGGGTACTGAGGGCACATTCTGTATTCCGACAATGCGGCGGAGTTTTGTCCACACTTGTGATGACGGAGTATGTGCCGTGATGGATGACACATACTTTTCCCACGTAGCTTTCTTACTTTCTCGAATCAAAAAACGGGCCCTCGCGCGCAGACGCTTAAATGCGATATGATTGGCCATTGTAGGATTCCGACGATAATGCTTAAAAGCCCGTCGGCGATCACGTATGGCTGCTGCAATTTCGTCCGTCCACCATGGGACCTGTTTCCGGCGACGAATACCGGACGAGGAAGGAATTGTTTCCTCTGCAGCCTCCAAAATTCCAGTAGTAATGGAAGAGACGTGGTCGTCAACAGACTCCAGCATATCATCAGCCATCACTGCGCATTTTGTAAATTCTGGCCAATTTGCCCGCCGAAGTAACCAGCGCTTGGGTACTTCGGACTGTCTTTGATTCAAGAGAGACAGAATTATCGGGAAGTGGTCACTATCACAGAGGTCGTCGTGAACTTGCCACCGTAACAGGGGAACTAGCGCACGGCTACACAAAGTGACATCCAGGTGTGAGAATGTGCCATGCGCGCTACTGAAATGTGTCGGTTCCCCTGTATTGAGCACACAAAGATCAAATAGGTTGATCATTCGCTCGAGCTTCCTTCCCCTAGAACAGGAAGACGGAGAACCCCATAGTGTGTTACGGGCGTTCACATCCCCCAGCATGAGGAAAGGAGGAGGCAACTGAGCGATCAAATCTTGTAGTGCATGCATATCAAGGTTATAATCCGGTGGAAAGTACACGTTGCAAACCGTTGTCATTACTGGCAACGGATTGCGAACTGCAACTGCATCTAGCTGAGTACGGAGCGGTACTTCTTCGCTGAAGATGTCGGAGCGAACTAGGGTACAAACGCCCCCAGTTGCCGCGCCATCCACAGCTATTCTGTCTTTGGAATAAAGACGATATCCTCTCATAGTCGTGTCGTGTCCAGGTCTCAAGCGAGATTCCTGTAGACAGACTATGGAGGCCGCGTAGACGGATATCAGTTGACGTAACTCAGCCAGGCGACAGTGGTAACTACTGCAGTTCCACTGCAATAGTGCCATTGTGTGGATTGGTAGTGTTGCGAAATTAGGACAATTGCTTGCCCTTCTTTTTGTCAACTACCTGCCATTTTCCGCCGTTGTTGTCGGTATTGTCGTCACCATCCACGACAATGAGTGGTTCAGTCTCCATTGTCTCCTCAGAAGAAGGAGGCGCAGTGACTGGACCCTCCGCGGACGGTGATCTCATTGGTCTGGAACAGTGGGCCTTCTTTCTGGGAGAACTAGGTTCTCCAGAAAGTGATCGAACAAGAGGGCGTCGGGGCCTCTCGCTCTTGCCCACCGTTTCTCTCTTTTTGGGAGGAGAGCCGGCAGATGGCTTGCCGGATTTCTTCGGTGATCCTGTGGACCCCGACTGAGTTGGAGAAGGCTTCTTCTCCAGTTTTTTAAGGGAGCTCTGTGGCTTCACCTTCTCCTCCTTTATGATCTTGGCATTGGAAGGAGGGCTGGACTTTCCAGCCCTATTTGGGGAAGTCTTTCCCCCCGCCCTGTTGGGGGAGGACTTCCCAGCCGAACGTTCCTGGGAAGGGCCCTTCCCAGGCAACGTCGACAGTAACGCTCTTTTCGGTTTTTCACATGGTGAAACTCCAGTTTCTTTACTTACTGAATTTTGTTGCTGGCTTTGACTTTTCAATGCATTTTCAGTACCGGTGTTGTGTACAAAACTCTGTGGAGTGATCCGTACGTGTGCGACCTTTTCCGCGAATGAGATGGAGAACTCCGGAGCAGCCATGGACTTGAACTTCCTCCGGGCGTCTGGATAAGATAGCTTATCCAGCGTTTTTATCTCCTGGATCTTCTTCTCCCGCTTGAATGTGGGGCACTCCTTGGAGATTGGAGCATGCGTACCCGGGCAGTTGACGCACACAGGTGGTGGTGTGCATTCAACCCCAGCATGCTCGCACGTCCCACACATTTTGCAGGTCGCCGAACCTGTACATCGCAATGAGGTGTGGCCAAACTTTTGACAGTTATAACACCTCATTGGTGCCGGAATGTACGGACGAACAGTCAGACGATACATAGCTACTTTTATTCGTTCAGGTATGGTCTCAGCGTCGAAGGTAAGGATGAAAGCACCCGTATCGAGTAGCTTATCACCCACACGCCTCTTCAACCTCTTCACGTCGGTTACACCCCGACGTGCTAGGTACCGGATCATTGTATCATCGGAAGACTTAACCAAATCCCTGTGGAATATAACTCCCTTGCAGGAGTTAAGGGTTTGGTGCTTCTCGATTTTCACCTCTACCTTACCGAATAACTTGGCTTTAAGTAGCCGTCTGGACTGTTCAGCCGTAGATGTCTTGATAAGTACGGATCCATCTCGGAGCTTGCGCATCTCGTCGACTTCACCAGCAACAATTTCTTCGATTGAATTGCTTATCATAAAAGGACATTCGTCAAGGAAACTTTTACCATCGACCCTGGAAGCAACCAGGAATCGAGGAAGACGTTCGTCACTCATGTAGTCTACAGGAACTGGAGTATACCGCTTACGTTTTTTACCTATATTTGACGCTGTTTTTTGAAGGGTGCCACCCTTTGTAAAAGAAGGAAGAGAAAGAGGTTCCGTCTTTTGTCCCACGAGTACTCACGGAAATAAGAGGTCGACCTCCGGCAGAGCCAAGGAGATTTACCGGAGGCAAGGCTATATACTCCAGAGGGCGCCCGGTATCTGGAGGGGGTCGCTTGGAACTACTCTCCCAGTAGCCATGCATCACCTCGCCACGACCCGAAACTTGTGATTGGGGGAGGATAAAACCTCTGTACTAACCTAATTATTTTTTTAATTTAATTTTTTTAATTATTTTTTTATTTTTTTATTTTATTATTTTTATTTTTCTGTAATGTCTAACCTAATCTACCCGAGGCAGAGAGGGTGGCCAGACAGGAAGAGGAATGAAATTAAAGATGGTGAGAATAGAAGGGTAGAAATAGTGATGAAAAAATAAAGAGCACAGACACCTCTCAAGCAACTCGGGGGACACCTTGTTAGTCTGGCCCTACACCGAGGCCTCTCCAGCATGGGTAACCCTGAGCTGGCACAGCCCTCGGGATCAACAAGCACACAAGCCCCCACACCGACGTCAAGGTCATGGTGTCCCTAGAGGGGGAGGTAATTGAGGGATAGTTGACCATAAGGCTGTAGTAATGGATATAGGACTGGTGCAAAAAAGGTTAATAAGAGGGTTATAAAGATAAGAAATTGTACAGAAAAACTAAAGTTGAAGATTTCGGGACTTACCTTAAATCACATTCATTTGTTGGATAAGTGAAGGGAGTAATGTAGATACACTTTGGGAAACTTTAAAGTAATTATTTGAGAGGGAGAGAAGAGATTTGTACCTATTAGGAAGGGTAAAATGACCTCAGACCCTGTTTATTAAACAAACGAAATAAGAAAATTAAAAAGAAAATGTTGAATTGTGAACAGGAAAATCAAAACGGGTAGGGGGAACAGAAAAACTAGAAAACAGCTAATAAGGGAACTTAATAGAGTGAAGAAGGAAGCAAAAGAAAATTACATGAATGGCGTACTTCATGAGGGTAATGACCACAAAGGGAAATGGAAAAGGCTGTATTCATATATTAGAAATCAAAAGGGAAAAGGAATCAAAATTCCCACAACGGCGGGAAAAGAGGGTAAACAATTTTTAACAGATAATGAGAAAGAAAATCTATTTAGTAGGGAATTCATAGATTCAGTAGAAGATTGTCAGGAGTGGAAACCAAAACAGAAGATAGAGAAGGAGAGACACATGAGGAAACAAGAAGCAGGGAGTGATCAAATTACTGGGGAAGTATTAAAGACAATGGAGTGGTACCTAGTGGCTTATTTAAAATTTCTCTTTGACTATATCATAAGTAAGAGTGTAATTCCAAAGGAATGGAAAGAATCTATAATAATACCTATTTATAAAGGAAAGGGTGATAAAATGTAACCTGAGAACTACAGACCAGTCAGCCTGACCAGTATAGTTCGTAAAATACTGGAGAGTTTAATAGCAAAATATATTAGAGGGGTATGTGAAGATAAATATTGGTTCATGAGGAGCCAGTATGGATTTAGAAAGAATATTTTTTCTGAGGCACAACTGGTGGGATTTCAACAGGACATATCAGATCAGTTGGATTCGGGAGGCCAATTTGATTGCGTAGCTATAGACCTTCCCAAGGCGTTTGACCGAGTGGAACATTAAATATTATTAAAGAAACTGGAGGGAATAGGATTGGACATAAGGGTTATATGTTGGATAAGTATATTTCTAAATTCAAGGGTTCAAAATGTCAAAATAGGAAATCATGTATCACGAGAAGAGAAAGTTTGGAAAGGAATTCCAATGGGTAGTAAAATCGGCCAATTACTATTCTTAATATATGAAAATGATTTAGGGAACTATATATTATCAAAAATAATATTGTATGCAGATGATATAATTGTTTATAGGGAAATAAATAACATAGAGGTTTGTACAGAATTACAAAGGGACCTTGACAGTATCTAATAATGGGTTGAATAGAATAATATGAAGATTAATGGAGGCAAATCAATTGTCACAACATTTACAAACAGGAGCTTAAACTGAGTTTAAATATACTTTGGATGAGGTAATTGTCCCAAAACATGGCAAGTGCAAATAATTATGTGTGTGATTTGAAAGTAATTTGCACTGGAAGGGTCATATTGATGACATTGTTGGGAAAGCCATCATGTCGTAATGAGGCTACTTAAAGGATGCAACAACGAATTAAAAAAGAAAAATGAGTTAAGTATGGTTCGCCCATTATTGGAATATGTAAACAGTGTTTGGGATTCTCACCAGGAATACCTATTAAAAGAAATAGATGTTATGCAGAAGAAAGTAGCAAGATTTCTAACAGGGAATTTCAAGAGAAAAAGTAGTGTATCAGGAATGTTACAGAAAGTTGGGTGGGAAGCTTTAAGTAAGAGAAGGGAGAAAACTAGACTTATAGGATTATACAGAGCCTATACAGGAGATGAAGCATTGAGAGAAATCCGTGAGAGGCTTCAGTTGGAAAATAATTATATCGGCAAGGCTGATCACAAGTATAAAATTAGACGGGATCTTAGCAGAAATGATTGGGGTAAATTTTCATTCATTGGGAAGGGCGTGAAGGAGTGGAACAGTTTGCCAGGGGAGGTGTTTGATTATTTTCCAAAATCTGTATTGATATTCAATAAAACAATAAACGCCAACAGAGAAAACCATTGTTAGAGGGCATACGACCTGTGTAGGTTATTGTAATAAAGAATTTTTGTGAACCAATTAAATGTATCTCCTTGTCTATGGAGACTGGACATCTGAAGTAGGGGACTGCCTGTAGGGGTGAAGTACAGTGGGGAATTCGAGGGCCCTAGGACCTCTACAGTAGCTGGGAAGGTCCTTCAGGAACTCTGAAAAGCTGTGGGAAAAGGGGCTCCGTTTAAGACGCAGCAGGTCGTTATGAACATTAGATAGCAAAATGGGTTATAAAAAGCAAAGTACATTTAAATCTTACAGCAATATTGTATAGTATTTTTTGAAGTGATTCCACAAACTGTATATGAGTTGATTACGTGTGTAATTACAGAAGATTCTGGAGAATAATTTTGGAAATGATATAAATGTATTAAGGATGAGCTAAGTTTTTAATAGAAAACATGTTAATGTAAATTGTATAATACTGTATTTTAGGAAAATGGCTTATTTTCTTTTTAACTTAAAATGTAGTTGTCGACAATAATGTATTTTTGTGTATCATTTGCCACCGCGGTAGAGACCTAATTTGCAAATAAAATATTTTGATTTGATTTGGTAGATAATAGAGGTATGTGTTGCTAGTTGGCCATTTTCTTAGCTTTTACTGTGCTCTCTTCATTGACTGGGAGGTTTTATAAAGTTTTCAGTGACTGAGAGTTGCTTAATTAAAAATAGTTGGATGCTATTCATTTTCTTATTGTAAAATAACTACAAAGAAGAGCGAGAGTATCTGCAATGCCTGACAATTGTTATTTTTTCCGTGTGGCTTCTAAGCAGAGAAAATCTGCTCGAAGCATTTTGTGGCCGAAGAGTTTATTGGTACAGAAATGAGTAAGATGATTAGTTTAATAAGAAGCCTGTCATTGCTTCTGATGTCGTGTATTGAGTTAACCACCCAACATATAGCCACTAACTTCTTACTCCAGCTTAAATGGAGACTTCTTCAGTGGATCCGGATACTATTATGGCTCGGGTAAGTTGTCTTCGTCCCCTTCTATACGACACTTTTGTGAAGCCATCAGTAGCCTATCTTCTTCGAAAATACTAGCACTGTTTGTCGATTCTGCATTGAAGGTATCTCTACTTGGTAAGGCTGTCAGCATTTTGTCTGCAACCTCTACTTCCCTGTTCCTTTGAGACTTTATTTCCCCCTGTTTCATCATAGAGGATCGTATGTTCGATTGTTCTTTTTACAAAGATTGGTTGGATTCATAGCCTGCACTCATGACACAAGACTCACGAGGGTTTAAGAAAACCTCTTTAATCTTACCCCTTTGAATCACACTTTCCTCCGGTGTGGAGACTGAGAGACGAGATGGCATTTCTCTATTTTCTTTTTTCAAAGAAGTTTAGTCTTGGCTTTTAATGCATATCTCGCAATATCAAAGAGGAAAATACCGCGTCATCTTTGTTGACTTCACGAAGGTATTTGACCAACTGGACAGACAGATATTAATAAATATGCTTGGAGAAGAAAGCCACCTAGACCTACTCAGTATCCTAGCTAATATTCTAATCCATAATGAAAATTACAAACGAAGATATCCTCCAATCATCTTCTCCCATTTAACAGATGATCGGCATTCTACAAGGTGGTCCAGCCAGCACATTGCTGTTCAACTTGGCAACAACCGACGTAGTGACGGTACTTAAAGGGCAATCTTTCCTATTCACTTACGCAGACGACGCCGACGTAACCTTAGGCATGACAGTTCCATAGTGATGACGTCAGTTTTTTAGTGCAGCGATATATAGGCACGAGTCTTGTTTACATGGTGGTTTTGTAGCCCGTTGTTGTTATTTCAACGTTATTAGAAGTGTTCGTTCGTGTTTAAAAGTCATAACTGTATGAAAATGCATCAGTAAAGGATGTATTTTCAGCAATAGTATGTGTTAAATACTACAGAATTCTAATTTGAGCAGCCTGATGTTAGGAAGTATTGCTAGGTTATGTGATAGGTTAAGTGTACCCAGTGAGCTATTATGAATTGTCTAAAGTACTCTAAATTTTATAATTTAATTATGATTATTACTACAGTGTGTTAGTGTAGTGTATGCTCCTCTTTGTAAAATGGGACGAACGTGTAGAGTGCCTGGATGTCGGCCTAAATCCAATTAGCGTTCAAATAAGGAGGTGGCTATCTCAACATTTGAGTTTCCTAGCTGTGCCAACTATATTTCCTGGGCAGCCGTCATATATGTCTCAACCAACACCTGCCAAACGAAAATCGCCAGAAGAAGGAGACAAGATATCAAATTGTGAGGACTTGTTGGCTAAGTTAACAACCCTAAATGTACTTGAATTTTCTACCAAAATTGATTCATTTTAGAGACAACAGTTCGCCTATTGAGCATTAAATGATTTGTTATGGAAGGCTACATGTTAATTTCGGCCTTGATATCTGATTCAAAGATGTATGTTTAAACAGTGGAAATGGTAGGGATCTTTCTTTCAATGATTTGATAATGGAAGTTGAAAAACCTGGTAATTTCTGTGACAAGTGTGGGTGTGAGCTGCAGAGTTAATGAGTGTTGTGTCGAAGATCTATCATATCATGCCCAATATTTTTCCTAACTGTCATTCATAAATAATTAATAGCATTATGTGCTCAAATAAGTGTAATATAAGGGCATTTTAGAGACAGCAACAGTTTGCTGAGTGACCATCATACTACTTTTCAAATTGTGAAAAACTACACATTAACTCAGACCTTGATATCTCATTCAGTGGTAATTCTAGCGATGTTTCTTTCAATGTTTTGATAATGAAAGTTGAAATATCTGGTAATTTCTGTGACAAGTGTAGGTGTGTGCTGCAGAGTTAATGAGTGTCCAAGATCTATCATATCCTGGCACATATTTTGCTAACTGTCATTCATAAATAATTAATAATACTATATGCTCAAATAAGTGTAATGTGTAATATAAGGGCATTTTAGAGAGGACAACCCGAGTGACCATCATACTACTTTTCAAATTGTGGAAAGGTACACGTTAACACAGACCTTGATACCTCATTCAGTAGTAATTGTAGGGATTTTTCTTTCAATGTTTTTAGAATGAAAAATGAAAAACCTGGTAATTTCTGTGACAAGTGTGGGTGTGAGCTGCAGATTTAATGAGCGTTGTGTCCAAGATCTATCATATCATAGCAAATATTTTCCTGTCATTCATAAATAATTAATTAATAACACTATGTGGTCAAATAAGTGTAATATAATGGCATTTTAGAAACAGCAACAGTTTGCTTAGTGACCATCATACTACTTTTTAAATTGTGGAAAGCTACACATTAAATCATACCTTGATATCTGATTCAAAGATATTTTTAGACAGTGGAAATTCTAGGGATGTTTCTTTCAATGTTTTCAATGTTTTGATAATGAAAGTTGAAGAACCTTTGACAAGTGTGGGTGTGTGCTGCTGAGTTAATGAGTGTTGTGACCAAGATCTGTCATATTTTGGAAAATACGTTTCTTAATTTATTCATGTGCTCAGACAAGCATAAAAGAACTGCATTGTTTTGAGAGAAAACCATTCGCCTACCGTATTCACCGTCGTCGCACAGTCCAGGTGAGTAGCCTTCAGTTGAACATTTTACAATATGTAATATATTACCTTGAGTGCATATTCGTGTGTATTCGTATGTATACTTTTGATAGTGTTTCTTCGGTGTTTTGTGTTTATAGGCTTATTATTGCATTTTCTTTGTCAAATTATGATAAAAAGTATCGTATCAGCAATGTAGGAATTAAACGCGACGACGGAGAGTGAACACTATACGCGTGACGTCACAACTGTTGGTAGATGGCCGTGGCTCAACTAATCTTGATGACCTACAAGAGTGCATGGACAACATGGCAGTACGGGCAGATATGAACAAGCTATAACTAAACGAAAATAAAATCGTTCATATGACATTCCAAAAAGAAGGCAGGAAAAAACAGAGCGACAAAATATTTTATAACGGTGAGGCACTACAAGAAGTGAGACATTTCAAATATTTAGGCATAGGATTACAGTCCAACGGAGTGAGTTTTAACCAGCACGTCAGAGAAAGACCAGTCGCTACAATTCGTACTATGAGTAATATATGTCATACAAGATCGCTCTCTGTAGACAAAGCAATAACACACACGGTATCCGCTGCCAGTCGTAAGAGGCGACTAAGAGGTCCCCAGAGGCTCTTAACTTGGGAGCGTGGGTTGGCGATTACGGGGCCCACAGCTGAATCCTGGTATTGCATCCACTTACTTGTGCCAGGCTCCTTACTTTCATCTATACTATCCGTTCATTGGAATGTATCATCTGTGTTTCTTACTCCTGCGACTGAGCAAGATATAGAGAAAATAATAAAACAAATGGGTAATGAGAAATCTCCTGGTTTAGATGGTTATTCAAACTACCTTATTAAAGGCTGTTACCAATACATAATCAAACCTCTCTGTTATTTCATAAGTTTGTCATTAACCACTGGTAAATTTCCAGACAAATTCAAGGTAACTAAAATTGTTCTGATACATAAAAGGGGTAGTGAAGAAGTTGCCGGTAACTATAGACCTGTCTGCCTTCCATCTGTATTCTCCAAAATACTGGAAAGAATTAGGTACGATAGAAAATTATCATTCTTAGAGAAGCATAATATATTAGCTGGTTGAAAAAATGGCTTTCGTGAAAATAGATCTACTACCACAACATTCATTAACTTTGTTGAACGAATATATGGCACAATAGATGGGATGATGCATGTTTAAGTTATTTCTGAGACTTATCGAAATATTTTGATATAATTGACAAGAGTTATACATGTATGGAGTTCGGCGAATGGCCTATAACGGGTTCAAATAATTTTTAGTGGATTGAAAACAGATTGCTTAACTATCATATACTGATACTGATTTGAGCAAAAATGAAACTAAGAATGTGTATTCCTGTGCCAGAAATATAGATCATGGTGTTTCACAGCGGTCCGTTTAGGACCATTATTATTGTAGGTATTTATTAATGATATAGACCTAATTGTCGATAATATGCAAGGAGTGCATTAAATTTGTTTGCAGATGAATTACTGTTTTTAGCTGATGAAAGCGATGAAGGGTTAGAATTAAAGGCAGGCAATGTAGTGAGCAATATCCTGAGCTGGCTTGAAGATAATAAATTAATCTTAAGTAGACAGAGCATTCTGTTATTAGATTTCACTATAAGATTAATATATACATAGACATTTTTCCAATATCATTTGGAGAGGCCATAGTTGAGTACTCACCACAACAAAGTTTCTTAGCTTGTGGATGGAAGAGTCATTAACCTGGGAAAATATTAAAAAATTATAGGGGAAAACTTATACTCCGCTCGGCCTTACTTCTAAATTGAAGTTTCACAAAACAATTGTGCAATGCTTTTCCTCTGTTGCCAGCACGCTACGCCCGCGAGAACAGCTGATGCAATGGTACCGCGGTAAACATTCCTTGTAAAATCTAATACCGTACTCAGAAAAACTAATGAATATGGATTGAAAACAAATTCTCAAAAACTACACTTAATAACAACATCTGACACTAATAAGAGAATATAATATTAAGAATAAATGAGAATGAGGAAATAAAACACAACTCAGCGCTAATGGCTGGCACAGGAAGGAGGTTAAGGCCTACAAAGGGAACACTCCACTGATCTTAGAGTCACTATAACCCTCCAACAATATGAAAAACACATTAATTACTGAAGGAAAATGACAAAGATCGCAAACCGTACTGAATACCACACGCTAAGCGAGATAGGTTAACCACAGGTGGCGAATGTACATATTAGAGTTGGCAACTAGGTTTCGAGATCGTGATCTGCCGATATAAATCGATATGAACGGCAGATTGATATTGGTTGGATGTCTATGCTTCAGCACATAACCACCAGACGGAGCCAAAATATGCCAAATGTCAATTGAGATGTAGAGCCGTTCGGAGTATAGTAGAATTTATTTCATGATAATATCTTTGAAAAATAGTTTTAATTTAGAGACTAGTCGAATAATGTATTTTGCATAAGTCCATCCCATACTAACCTATGGAGTCATTTACTGGGGGAATTCACGATATAGGGAAGTCATCTTCAAGTTGAAGAAGAAATATTTTTAACTTTATTCTATTTTACCATCGCCTAGCCTTTAAATTTTCAAAACACTTGTATATATGAAAGAGAATGTGATCAATTTCAGCACAAACTCAGATGTACATAATTATAATACTAGAAATAGACACAGTCTGCACATAGAACCACACAAAAATAAGGTTTATGAAGTAAGTTTGAGTCATGCATGAGTGCATTTGTTTAATAAGTTGCAAGCGAATAAAACCATATTCAAGATTTAAGAAAGAATTATTCAAATTTGTTTGTAACGTTTGTTTTTATTATATTGAAGAATACTTAGCTCTTAAAAATTGGTTTATCTGTGTTATTGTTGATTTCTTTTTATTTCTCATGGCATGTATATTACTGTTTTATCCTTTGTTACTGTACATATTACTGACATGCCCCATATCACTGTATGATCAGTTGGATGAAATACAATACAATACAATCAAGATAGAGTGGCTGCGGCAAGCTTCAGTTTGAAGTAGCAATGAAGCTGTCCCATGCAAAAATATAATCACGTAGGCCTATGGACTGGAATATATATGGGAATATTTCACCAAAAGAAATCTTCTCTTGGCTAAGAACAAAGTGAAAATTCGACTATGCCTGTCTAAATTTACTCCATTAAGATTATGTTATGAGTTCACAAGAGAATTTTTCTACAAAGAAGATCTCCGATACAAACTAATATTGTCATGCCCAGATGCAATTAATCCACTACAGGCAGAGCTCCTTACTAAGAAAGAAATTTGGGAAACGTTTTATACCACAGAGTTCATGGCTAGTACGGATTGGATGAAGGCAGACTGTGAACATAGGCAGATAGTGACTAGAGTAGCAACATACAGTTTTCATCACCAAGTGTGCACCAACAAAACTTTCCACACTCCGAACAAGGAATGTATTAGTATATTTTGCAAAGAGACTTGCGGCATATATCAAGTTGTGTCCTGTATTATGGGACAGATGGGACTAACAAAATTATCTTAAACCTAATTATTTACCGTAATTTATGTGTAATTTATGACCATTGGCTGCAATAAATTCTTTATTATTTTGACCGGCGTCACGACATGGCTGAAGTAAGTGCATTACAGAGAGAAAGAACACAGTTTCGTTTTTCATTTTCAGAAGAGTTCAATACGTATCACAACAAGGTTAAGGAGGAAGATATTTTCAATAGTTTCGACTCTCGAATAAAATAAAGTAAGATTGTCAATGATTGGTGCATGCTTCAAATTTCTCTGGGTTGGTCACCTTGCAAGATGCCACACACGCCTCTCCTGAAATTTATGTAAGCGGCAGCATTATTTTGTAATGTACGATTTGTTTTTGTTTTGAAAAGAAGATTGATGAAGGGCCAAAAGTCTCACTTCAGGTGAGGCCAGGTCAGCGACGAATTTCTGCATTAATTCTTCTTGTGTATCTCTCATTGAGCAGCAATAACATATAGAGGCGGAAGCACTTCCTGGATGACGCTAATTGAACGAACGCCATGTTTTCAGTGGTCACATAATCAATCAATCAATCAATCAATCAATCAATCAATCAATCAATCAATCAATCAATCAATCAATCAATCAATCAATCAATCAATCAATCAATCAAGGGAACTCTGACGGCACAACAGTACGTCACGGACATCCTCTCATGCGAAAGTATCGTGGTGCCATTTTTCAAGATGACAATGCTCGTCCACACACGGCACGAGTCTCTATGAACTGTCTGTGTGATATTGAGGCACTTCCTTGACCAGCAAGTTCCGCAGAGTTGTCCCCGATAGAACATGTGTGTGACCAGCTCGGACGGCAACACCATCCAGTGCCAGTATCCAGGATACCAAGGACCAGTTACAGCAGTTGTGGGCCAGCTTGCCTCAGGAAAGAATAAACGGCTTAATGACACCCTTCATAACCGAATCAGTGCATGTATCCAGGCCAAAGGTACAACGTGATACTGATAAATGGTCTCGTACTGCCAAGTTCTTTGTAAATTTAACTCGATTTTAATCAATGAAATAACATCACATGCCCTCTCGCCATGTGAACCTTCATTTCGTTTGCTCCTCCACTTCTGGGAACTTCAGTTTTTTTGTGTATCAGACAGTGCATTATTTGTAAGCTAGAAGTAACAGACATGCAAGGAGCGAGAATGAGCGCTGGTACAAACAGGTGTTTTTTGCTAGGGGCTTTACGTCGCACCGACACAGATAGGTCTTATGGCGACGATGGGATAGGAAAGGCCTAGGAGTTGGAAGGAAGCGGCGGTGGCCTTAATTAAAGTACAGCCCCAGCATTTGCCTGGTGTGAAAATGGGAAACCACGGAAAACCATCTTCAGGGCTGCCGATAGTGGGATTCGAACCTACTATCTCCCGGATGCAAGCTCACAGCCGCGTGCCTCTACGCGCACGGCCAACTCGCCCGGTACAAACAGGTGTGAACAATGGCAGAAGGGTACTCGGAATGAGGAGATGAAGGCTGTTAGGAATGGACTCTATTGATGAAGCGGTACGCATTAGCCGGCTTTGGTATTAGGTTCATGCGAGGCAAATGGAGAAGGATAGGTCATCTATGAGAATAATGGACTCGGCCGTGAAGTGTAAGAGAATTAGAAGGAGATCAAGACAACGATGGTTAGATTCAGTTTCTAATGATTTAAGCATAAGAGGTATAGAACTAAATGGTGCCACAGAGCTAATTACCAATAGAGAATTGTGGCTGTATTTAGTAAATTCACAGAGGTTTGCAGACGGAATGCCGAAAGGCATAACAGTATATAATGAAGATGTATTGTGATTGCTCATTAAATACATATAACTATATATGGAATTTGAATCTTGAATATCTCAAGGGAGTAACGTAATAAGCTCACTTTGACAGCATAACATACAGGTTCTGGGAAAAGGACAATGTCCTTTGGTTTCCCAATTAAAATTTGAGGTTATCTGATCTACCACTGAAATAAAACAATTAATTGTATTTGATACTAAACAAAATGTATTCTTTAAATGCATAATTTGAACGGCAGATTTGCATTCTGAAATTACAACTAAAAGAAACTCTAGGCATTAAATTTGAAATCCTCTTGACCGGACATTTAAAAGTTGTACAAGAAATTTATCCCTCACTGTTTCACTGTACCTTGAACACTTTGACTGTTATTACGACGTATTCCTTTGAACTGGTATTATCTGTAGGTATCTCAAACTTAATTTGGTGATGTATCCTTTTAGTATCACAAACGAGATATAGTATGGCTTGAAATTATATTCACACTTCACAATCAACTTTACAAGCAATTCACTGATAACTGTTAGTCTGCATTACGATGACTCAATATTCGGCTGTCACCGAACTGACACAAGAACTCGACCGAACAAATACACATAACGCACTCCGAACATATAATCCATTTGGTCACTGACGACTACATATTCATGTCACTGCTCTATCTTCAACTGACTGACTGACCAACTGTGTCCTCAGTCTCCAAATGACTATCCATCGAACACGGTTCCATCCAATTGACTGTTCACCATCCGTCTCACTCTCCGATTCACTGAGAATCCACTTCCATCTCACTACAACACTTCATGGCAAGCCTCTCCATTCAACTGATCGCCACTATAGCACACTTCTCTATATATAGACAGTAGTTATCACGTGGTATAACACCCATGTCATCTCTAAACCAGCCCATGATTTCACTCCCACCCAGCTCTCAAGTGTTACAGACTGTGATGAAATAGCCTCAGGAAAAGCAGAACTCCCTAAATTATCTCATTCTCTAAATGCATATAATGACAGAGCGATGACTCGACAGTTACTGTAACAGTATTGCACCATATGTTGTAATGTCTTAAAAGTAGTATCACAAATAATATATCCGTATCCGTTATTGGGCAGCAAGTCTCATACTACATTATTTTAATGCCAACACACACACATATATATATTCATAATAAATTAATAAATTAAATACAATGAAGTCAATACATAGCGAAATCAGATTGTAGAATTGAATCAAATAATAATAATAATAATAATAATAATAATAATAATAATAATAATAATAATAATAATAATAATAATAATAATAATAATAATAATGATGCTTGTAACGTGATTTGAACTACGTAGTCTATAGCGTAACTTTTATTTTTAACAATTTGCTTTACGTCGCACAGACACAGATAGGTCTTATGGCGACGATTTGATAAGAAAGGACTAGGGGCGGAAAAGAGGCGACCGTAACCTTATTTAAGCCCCATCATTTGCCAGGTGTGAAACTGGGAAACCACGGAAAACCATCGTGAGGGCTGCCGACATTGGGGTTCGAGCCCGCTATATCCTGAATGCAAGTTGACAGCAACGTGAGCAAACCTCACAGCCACTCGCTCGGTTTGTGTAAATTTACTGAAACCGCCACGGAAATACAGTCCCTAGAGACAATATGTTGTTTCTTATAATTGACGTTATGTTAAATGCCAGATATTTGAATACATGAATGGCATGGAGCCGTGGCAGTTTAAAATCCACACCGACGGATTACTATGATTCCACACCATATAATTTAATGGATTGTTTGCCCCTTGTTTCCATGGAAATGAGGGATGAATAAATTTGCGAGTACTTTCATTTAACATTCAATAAAACAAGGGAAATAGCAGAAATGAAAATGACAACCGCTGAAAATGTTCGGAAAACTGCTCCAAGCACGAGTACCGCCAATTTCCGCAGTCGTGCGAGGGTAAGTATTGTAACAATGTTAAAGTAAATCGTGAACAGTACCCTGGTGACCCTACCTTTTCATTTGGAGATACCCTCATTCT
The DNA here is from genome assembly GCF_040414725.1 of Anabrus simplex. Lineage (NCBI taxonomy): Eukaryota > Metazoa > Arthropoda > Insecta > Orthoptera > Tettigoniidae > Anabrus > Anabrus simplex. The sequence goes on along the minus strand of NC_090268.1, from coordinate 132,818,288 downwards.
CATTTTCCCCACCCCCTGTGGATGGGGGCGATAGAATAATACCCACGGTATCCCCTGTTTGTCGTAAGAGGCGGCTCAAAAGGGGCCCCAAGGACTCTGAACTTGGGAGTGTGGGTTGGTGACCACGGGGCCCTTAGGTATGTCCTGACATTGTTTCCACGCACTTGTGCCAAGCTCTTCACTTTTATCTATATTATCTGACCTCCCTTGTCCAGCTTTTCTGACCTCGACGGTTTGAGAGCATTCGAGGCCTAGTGAGTCCTTCATTGTTATGCCCTTCGTGGCTCTCGTCTTTCTTTGGCCGCAGTCTTCACTTTTCGAAGTGTCGGATCCTTTCCATTATTTTCTTCTCACTCTGTTTATTGTTACATAGAGGGTAGTTGCCTAGTTGTACTCCCTCTTAAGAAACAATAATCAACACCATAATCACCATCATTTTTCCTCTGATCCGTGTTAAGAGAGGATGATTGCCAAGTTCTACTTCCCCTTAAAAATTATCACCGCCACCATGACCTATAGGCCTACTTTCCTTTGAAATATATTTGAACATCCAAGTAGAATTCTAGTACTAGCTAAAGTACCCGTTCTTCGTACGGATTTATAAGCAAGTGTGGTGGTGGTGATTTTTTTTAAAAGGAAGTACAACTTGACAACCATCCTCTATATAACACTAATCAGGGAGAAAAAGGGAAGGGATACGACACTTTGAAAAATGAAGGTATCGGTCAAAGAGAGACAAGGGACACGAAGAGCGTGATAATGAAATACTCCCTAGGCCTCGAATACTCTAATACCATCGGGGTTGGAAAGAAACAAGAGTTGACCAAGAAAGGTCGGATATGATAGATGAAAGTGAGGAGTCTGGTACAAGTAAGTGGAAGCAATGCCAGGACTGAGGTAATGGCCCCGTGGTTGCCAACCCACGCTCCAAATTTCAGAACCCCTGCGGCGCCTTTTAGTCGCCTCTGACGACAAGCAGGAGATAATGTGTGTTATTCTACCGCCCCCACCCACAAGCGGATTTACGAGCAAGGATTAAGGTGGTTAAATTAAGGTGGCCCGTGTGTCTTACAACACGACCTTCTCAACGGGTGCATAAGTATACAGGTTATGCCCACTCGACACTCAAGAGTACGCCACGTAAAGGTAGCCGTGTCTGAAGCACTGGTTCTCTAGATAATGACGTATGGATTATAAATCCACTAAATATGAATCCTAACCCTACACAATATTAGGGCACACGCAATATAAACATAATACGATGATAATTAAAATGCCTGAATATATATATATATACTACAGTCCACAGCAGTTCTCAAATATGGATGAGCTCTCTCAGCAGTAAAACCGTAGTCCCCAAAAGCTTTTCCTACAATGGCGCGCTCATTCTTCAGCTGGCCTGTTAACAAACGGAGATTACCGGGCGAGTTGGCCGTGCGGTTGGGAGCGCGCAGCTGTGAGCTCGCATCCGGGAGATAGTGGGTTCGAACCCCACTGTCGGCAGCCCTGAAGATGGTTTTCCGTGGTTTCCCATTCTCATACCAGGCAAATGCTGGGGCTGTACCTTAATTAATTCCACGGCCGCTTCCTTCGCATTCCTAGGCCTTTCCTATCCCATCGTCACTGTAAGACCTATCTGTGACGGTGCGACGTAAAGCAATTAGCAAAAAAAAAAAGAAAAAAAGAAAACGGAGATTAAGTTTACACGATTGATGCAAAATGGTTTTGAAATGAGTAGCTTACATATTTATTAGCGAAGGCGACCACAGTCACAAACACAAAAAAGCGCAATTTTCTCGAAAACAAAGTTATGCCGCGTTTACACAATGCCAGTTTATGAGACAATTGTTGGTGACAGTTGTCCTCTAATTATTGAGGGGCAATCGCTGAGCAGTCCACTTGAACGAGAACTCATTCACTCGAGAAAACTATTGTCACGGCAGTAGATGACGAGATATTGCTAAGTGCGCAGCGTCTGTAGTGTCCCGCAAGGAATTAAATATATTTTGTAATGATATGTGCCGGGAATTCAATGCCGAATCATGCAAAGTTTTGACCTCAGTTACACCGAATCCTTGAACGTTAATTTTTATCGGTAATCTCAGAAAGTGCCACTTGACGAGCATTTATGTCTGTGTACAGGTCGTCGTGCTGGTCCCACAAACACCGTCGTAAAGGGATATACAGCTCAACGAATTTTAAGTTAGTACCGTCACCCCAATTTGGAGCCATAACTACATATTTAAAAATTTAAGTATTTGAATTATCAAGACCACGTAGGCGGCTGTACCTCTCGGTTGACACAAGCGGACTGGCACAAAATAAATATTCAGTTACTGGCCTGTCATGTTCACTCGGCGCCAATTGTCGCGACAATACGAGCTGCGGGTGGGGGTGGGTTGGGTGTGCAGCTGATCGCAGTTGATTGACCTCAGTCTACTCCTTAGAGACAATCGATTGCCTGGACAATTGTGAGGGCAATTGCCTAGACATCTGGACCAAAGTGTTCACACGCAGCCAATAATTCTAAGCCAGTCAACTGTCTCCTGACAATTGTCTCATCAACTGGCATCGTGAACAAGCGGCCTTACGAAGAAAAACAGTATGATATTTCTCATAGAAAATATAATTTCAAGATCTCATACTGCACTTCATTTTTTGATAGAGCCAACCGTTTACCCGTTATTTTAATTATTTCGCCGTGGACCAGAGCCAAAAACACAAAAATGCTGAATTTTCTCGAAAACCGTTGAGTTGTGAAGAAAATGCATACGACGTTCGTTGCAGAAAGTTTAATTTCAAGGCCACATAGTACATTTTTCGATAGAGCCAACCGTTTATCCTTTATTTTAGTTGATGTAGGGCAAACATTGCCCAACTTTGGGGCATACCCCTTTAAAATAACCCACTAGTTCGAAACAGTGAAATATATCAAAATTAAAGTATCCCTTGCGTGACTTGGAATTTGAAGGTATATTCTTACCAAATTTCAGCTCAGTCGGTTCAGTAGTTTGCGAGAATATCCGTAAAAAACAAACAAACACACAAACAAACAACGCTTTTGTTAATAGTATACATATAGGTAAGGAATTGCAAAAATATATCTCATATCCTTTTTTCATAATCGTCCTAGGCTATGTTTTGACAATGTTCATATAACACTCTGCTTGTTAATGGACACCTGTAATTTTTGGCAGAGTTAAAAAGAAAGATATTTGTGATTTGCGTTGCACTGAGTGTTTTAACTTGGGGATGGATATTAATGATGTCTCAATATTCTCATGGGTCGCTTCAGTGCTGTGAGGGCAACGACATGGATGATATGCTTCGTCATTCTGAGGCTGTTTGGATGGCGGGGAAGGGGGAGGCGTATACGTGCTTCTGGCTCCGACCATAAGTCTCATGACTTCAAGGTTTTGAGGTGATATTTAGTAAGATAATAGGTTATACATGAGCTGCAGCTACCCTATATAACTTTGGCGACTTCCACTGACCTGCGAATTCAAACTTCCCACCACTGCATGAAGTTTACATAGTGATATTTTATATTTCGTGCATGCTGATTCCGGAACTGAAGTCAGTTTCCCCTATCACATCAGGTTTTTGTGCAAATTCAGAATGATAATTAGGTAAATATGCAGCACGCGCACATACAAGATTACTATTATCACATATCAAGAAAGCTTCTTTCTTATTATTTTCACCCATCTGAACACTCCTATCTTACACCTGTATACTTATGAACATAATATAAGTGTATTTTGTTAACAGATCTGTAGAAAAACACAGCGAAATGGACCAAAATTTACCACGTATTATGCCTCATGACGTACTGAGAATGGTAAGTCTACGGTTTCAATTTTATAATGTCCTACCTTAGTATAAGGAACGTCTTCGCCTTGCTTTTCGTGTGTGAGGAGTCGTTGGACCTTCTCTCTTTAGTAACCAGCAGTAATCATAGAGCATGTTTTTGTTCCATTTCCGTTGATATCTGCGTTCCATTTCCTGTAGATCTTGATGGAATCCTTCTCCTTGCTCTTCGCTCAGCATTCCTATGTTCTCAAGGAAATAGTCCAAATGAGAATGTAACATGTGCACTTTCAAGCTCATTTTGCAGCCTAAATCTTGGAAAGAAACACGCAATCCATCCACCATTTGTTTGTAGTCTGAATCCTTTGTGTCTCCAAGAAAGTTTTTGACCGCGTTCCGGAATGCTGCCCATGTCGATCGCACTGCAGCGACATGACGTCTTCAAAATTAGCATCAGAAAGAAGTTTTCTGATATCTGGACCTGTGAAAATACCCTCCTTGATTTTGAATTATTGATGCCTGGGAATCGATGACACAGGTATTTGAGTCGAGTGATGTAACCTTGCTCGACTGTCCCACTCACACAGAAAGCAGGGATGCTTTGTATAACCTCCTTGTAAACCTAACAGAATACCAATCACTTTGAAATCATCTCACACTTGCCACTTGTGTTCCTGGTACTTCAGTTTATACAACAGCATTTCGAGATTTCCATATGATTCTCGTGTAATAACTGAATGAGCAACGGGAATGGATGCAAGTTTGTTTTCATTGTGAAGAAGGACATACTTCAAACTACGCATGGAGGCGTCGATGGAAAGTCTCCAGTCATACTGTAATGCTCCTAGTGTTGAAATAAACTCCGGAATGTTGTTGCAGTAAACCAAGGCTACCTCTTCAGAAAAGAAGAGTGTAAATTCTTGTTCGCGATGTCTGTACCAATAGTACGTCGTCCTTGGTGCCAACATGTTGCTTTCATGAAGTCTAGACCCGAGTAACTCAGCAGATTCCTTTGTAAGGCCAAGTTCTCGGACGAAGTCATTTAATGCACTTTGCTCGAAAGTCTCGGTTGTTCTTAAACACATTCAGGGGAGAAATCACAGTCAGTTAGTGCCCGCCATTTCTGAGCCAGATTCAGAAGAGGGACAATCCTGAAAATGTTCTGGACGCTGTGGTACTGGTGTATCAGGGCCATGAGGAACGGGTAAAATTGCAAATCGAATATTGCTTGGATACACAATGTTACCTTTGTTGCTGCTGTTAAATCCATTCACAGAACAGAAGTAGCAGTGAGTACTGTGGTCTGGGGGTTCTCGCCACACCATTGGAATACCGAATGACAACGCAGTTCGCTTACCGTTCATCCATTGCCGTAACTGCACTATAGAGGTTCTACAAGCCTTATATGGTGCCCACGGCTTGTCTTGGTCTCCAAGGTTCGAGCCAAAGTAGACATAGTAGGCCTTTCTCCCGAACTCGGTTATATTGCTTCGCTGTCTCCTCATCGGCACGAAACTTCCACATACATAGCAGAATGTATCTGGATTGTTCTTGCAGCCACGTCATGGCATGTTGATATGTGTAAGTTCAATAAAAGTATTAACACAGTACGTCACTCACAGAACGCTTATGAAGACAAAAATCTCTTTTCACTAGCAAGTGAAACACAATCAATCAATCAATCAATCAATCAATCAATCAATCAATCAATCAATCAATCAATCAATCAATCAATCAATCAATCAATCAATCAATCAATCAATCAATCAATCAATCAATCAATCAATCAATCAATCAATCAATCAATCAATCAATCAATCAATCAATCAATCAATCAATCAATCAATCAATCAATCAATCAATCAATCAATCAATCAATCAATCAATCAATCAATCAATCAATCAATCAATCAATCAATCAATCAATCAATCAATCAATCAATCAATCAATCAATCAATCAATCAATCAATCAATCAATCAATCAATCAATCAATCAATCAATCAATCAATCAATCAATCAATCAATCAATCAATCAATCAATCAATCAATCACTACTGATCTGCATTTAGGGCAGTCGCCCATGTGGCAGATTCCCTATCTGTTGTTTCCTAGCCTTTTCTTAAATGATTGCAAATAAATTCGAAATTGATCGAATATCTCCCTGGGTAAGTTATTCCAATCCCTAACTCCCCTTCCTATAAACGAATATTTGCCCCAATTTGCCCTCTTGAATTCCAACTTTATCTTCATATTGTGATCTTTCCTACTTTTAAAGACACCATCCAAACTTATTCGTCTACTAATGTCCTCCCACGCCATCTCTCCACTGACAGCTCGGAACATGCCACTTAGTCGAGCAGCTCGTGTCCTTTCTCCCAAGTCTTCCCAGCCCGAACTTTGCAACATTTTTGTAACGCTACTCTTTTGTCGGAAATCACCCAGAATAAATCGACCTGCTATTCTTTGGATTTTTTCCAGTTCCTGAACCAAGTAATCCTGGTGAGGGTCCCATACACTGGAACCATACTCTAGTTGGGGTCTCACCAGAGACAAATATGCTCTCTCCTTTACATCCTTACTACAACCCCTAAATACTCTCATAACCATGTGCAGAGATATATACCCTTTATTTACAATCATATTTATGTGATTACCCCAATGAAGATCTTTCCTTATGTTAATACCTAGGTATTTACAATGATCCCCAAAGGGAACTTTCACCCCATCAACGCAGTAATTAAAACTGAGAGGACTTTTCCCATTTCTGAAATTCACAACCTGACTTTTATCCCCGTTTATCGTCATACCATTGCCTACTGTCCATCTCACAACAGTATCGAGGTCATTTTGCAGTTGCTCACAATCTTGTAACTTATTTATTACTATGTACAGAATAACATCATCTGCGAAAAGCCTTATCTCTGATTCTACTTCTTTAGACTTACCATTGATATGTATAAGAAAACATAAAGGTCCAAAAATACTGCCTTGAGGAATTCTTCTTTTAATTATTACAGGGACAGATAAAGCTTCACCTACTTTAATTCTCTGAGTTCTGTTTTCTAGAAACAGAGCCACCCATTCAGTCACTCTTTTGTCAAGTCCAATTGCACGTCTTACTTTTGCCAGTAGTCTCCCATGATCTACCCTATCAAATGCCTTAGATAAGTCAATTGCAATACAGTCCAATTGATCTCCTGAATCCAGGATATCTGCTAAATATTGCTGGAATCCTTCAAGTTGGGCTTCAGTGGAGTAACCTTTCCTAAACCCAAACTGCCTTCTATCAAACCAGTTATTAATTTTGCAAACATGTCTAATATAATCAGAAAGAATGCTTTCCCAAAGCCTACATACAATGCATGTCAAACTGACTGGCCTGTAATTTTCAGCTTTATGATTATCACCCTTTCTTTATATACAGGAGCTACTATAGCAACTCTCCATTCATTTGGTTAAGTTCCTTGATGCAAACAATAATCAAACAAGTACTTCAGATATGGTACTATATCCCAACCTATTGTCTTTAGTATATCCCCTGAAACCTTGTCAATTCCAGCTGCTTTTCTAGATTTCAACTTTTGTATCTTACTCTAAATGTCATTTCTGTCATAGGTAAATTTTAATACTTCTTCAGTATTAGTCACCTCCTCTATCTGGACATTATCCTTGTAACCAACAATCTTTACATACTGCTGATTGAATACTTCTGCCTTTTGAAGATCCTCGCATACACACTCCCCTTGTTCATTAATGATTCCTGGAATGTCCTTCTTTGAACCTGTTTCTGCCTTAAAGTACCTATTCATACCCTTCCATTTTTCATTAAAATTAGTGTGGCCACCAATTATGCTTGCCATCATCTTATCCTTAGCTTACTTCTTTGCTAGATTCAATTTCCTAGTAAGTTCCTTCAATTTCTCCTTACTTCGACAGCCATTTCTAACTCTATTTCTTTCCAACCTGCACCTCCTTCTTAGTCTCTTTACTTCCCTGTTATAATATAGTGGACCTTTACCATTCCTTACCACCTTTAAAGGTACAAACCTATTTTCACATTCCTCAAAAATTGCTTTAAACCCATCCCAGAGTCTGTTTACATTTTTATTTACCGTTTTCCACCGATCATAGTTACTTATTAAAAACTCCCTCATGCCTGTTTTATCAGCCATATGGTACTGCCTAACAGTCCTAACTTTAATCTCTTTCTTTCACATTTATTTTTAATTACCACAAAACAGCTTAGTGATCATTAATACCATCTATTACTTCGGTTTCTCTATAGAGCTCATCTGGTTTTACCAGCACCACATCCAGGATATTCTTCCCTCTAGTTGGTTCCATCACTTTCTGAATCAGGTGCCCTTCCCATATTAATTTATTCGCCATTTGTTGGTCATGCTTTCTGTCGTTGGCATTACCTTCCCAATTGACATTTGGTAAATTGAGATCACCCGCTATGATCACGTTCCTTTCCTTATCATTTCCCACATAGCTAATTATCTTATCAAATAATTCTGAATCAGCATCTGCGCTACCTTTTCCTGGTCTGTACACTCCAAAGACATCAAGTTGTCTATTATCTTTAGAAATGAGCCTTACCCCTAGAATTTCGTGCTTGTCATCTTTATCTTTTTCGTAACTTACAAATTCTTCTTTCACCAGAATGAATACTCCCCCTCCTACCATTCCTATCCTATCTCTACGATACACCCTCTAGTTCCGTGAGAAAATTTCTGCATACATTATATCATTTCTCAGTCATGATTCAACTCCTATTACAATATCTGGTAAGAATATATCCATCAAGTTAATTCTATTCCTTTCTTTACAATACTTTTACAGTTGAGCACTAACACTTTTATGTCATCCCTACTTGATTTCCAGTTCCCTGTTCCCTTAACACCGCTCCCTAGCGCACCATGTTTGCCTGAATGTACCTCCCTATAACCCTTCTAAATAAATTTCCTAACAGTTCGAAGTTCGGGACAGTTCGAAGCACAACGAGAGAATGACGCCACTCAGTCAATACCGCGCGTTGCCGCCTATGTTGTACATAGTTGCCGGCAATACAGTCTGAGCGTGATAATTCAGGACTACGAGGTAGCTGGAGGACATCGAATTAATAAAATAATAAAATAAATTAATAAAAGGATATGGAAATATAAATTAAAGCAAACACTCTTTCTAACAACGTAAGAAGTGCATTAGTGCATGTGATGAAATAAACGTAATATAGGACTTTTGAAAAAAATGTGATGTGATGGGGAAAAATTAACATCGGATCCTGTTTCAGAATGCAGAAGTCATCCTAAAAAGCAATACAGGATGGCGGCAATGAAACCATCGCAGGGCAGTGATCGGTTCAGTTTCGGATCTGATACTTATCGCCAAGTGCTAGGCAGCGTTATCATCAGGTTGAGTAGGAAACTTGACTAAACAGATGTGTCATTTCACTGCTCTCAATGAAGTCTGGTTGGAACGAAAATGGAGTCTAAGCCGTGAGAACGTCAGCGATAAAACATCAAAGCATTCCCAAATGTCAAAGGAATAATATTTTTCTCAGGTACTTGAGGAGAAGGAAGCATAGAAGGCGGTGAAATAGAAAGACGCGAGAAGATTGTTAAAAATTTATTATTAAAAAAACATGTCAATTCGCACTGAAGGTACAGAAGTAGAACGTCACTCAAGACTGCTGAAGAGGAAGGATAACATCAACGCAACTAAAGTTAAAGACGCAAATATGATAAAATTAATTGTCTACGAGTTATTTGCGAGACACTGACTTTGAAGGATATTCAGATCCGTAAACATGTAAAATTATTCCAACAGACAGAAAGACCTCCGTGTTACTACGTCACATTACCCTTGCAAGACGACGTGTTAGCCGACAGAGCTTATTTTAGGAAGCTACATAACAATAATAACAAGAGCGCAAGACAGAGAAAACCTAATATCTTAGTCAAATTGAAATATTCACATACATATTGCAAATCCTAAAGCATTATAAAGATTACTTTAGAGAAGCGGTACTCTTATATTATCCCGTGTCCTTAAGATGACGAAACTAACTATGCTGACGTCTTATTCTGTTCTAACTGTGCAAGAGGTCGAAGACATCATTCACTAAGGTGTGGAGGCGGAGCTACCTAGATTATCGCGACACGAGATGACATATCCAACCTATGATGACCGGCAACGACCCGAGATTGTCCCAGATGTTCCCAGCAGGATGAGAGAAATGCCGTGAACCAAGCCCGTGTGTCTAACCACCAAGACATGTGATGACAACGAGGGAGTACGGAGAAAGATAAGTCATTATAATCATTAGTATAAATGATATTTGTTTTCTTTTGGAGAGTGCTATGCTATATTTTAATTCTCATTTATTATAATGTAAACGAAGTGCTATCTTAAATATTACCAAAGAAGTAATATTATATGAGAAGACAACTCAGACAGGTATGTTAGAGGTTAGTAGGTACTCATCTGACATAAATATCAAATCCGTTATGTAGGAAGCAGTTAACCAATGATAAATTAGTATTCCGTTCGCAATGCTCTCAGCATTGAGTAAGAGGAGGTTAAGATAATCTCAATGTGAATACCATACGACATTGTAGTAAACATCAGGTTTATTTCAGAACAGGTACCGTGAAGTTAACAGGAAATGAGTTCGTATGCTGGATTTTCGATAACTCGCTTGGAAGAATATGATGATATTTTATGGAATTGTTGAAAGATTGAGAAGGTAATAAGATAATCGAATGGATGAATAATGTGTTTATGCTAATGTGAAGTGTAACAGGAGATGAATAATGTATAGTGAATGATTTACATGCGAATAATGGTATGAGAAGATGATGAATAATGTTGATGATGATTATTGCTTCGCTGTAGATGAAATTATGGTTTAGTTTAGCGACGATATTATTTCCGTCTACGTATTTTTGAGATGGAAGAAGGTTTTGATTTGTTCTCAATTGCCCCTTAATCTCTGGATAAGCCATATATAGCGTTGATTACGATCTTCATAATATTCCTATGTTGACATTTACTTAGTACATCATCAAATAATTCCTGATAATAGGAATAGCACAGAATTAGCCTATACTTATATGTTTCCTCTAACCACAAGTATTCTCACTCAGATTAAGAAAGTCAGGAAGCCTACTGTAATACATTAGTTGATATCACTGGTAACTGTTCTTCAAAATTGAAGGCTATTAGTAATTGATAGTATCTTCTACAAGCTAGATCACTTGATATCCAGCATAATTGTGTTAAACGACCGTCAGATATGGATGATAGCACAGTATTACGAGATGAATAGTCACTGTATGACAACTTAAATTAATTTATAGCTACCCCAAGTGAACAATTTGAGTAAATATTAGTTATGATATTTCAGTCATATTTTTAATGGATATATTGGCTTAATGAACTATCTTTTTTCCGTACTAAACGCGACACCAAGAATTTTGAAAGAATGTTGGGAAAGTGAAACAAATGTGAACCATGTTAAATAACTTTTTTTTGAAAAAAATATTTTCTCACACCAAGTTGTTGTCAATAATTGAACATGAACGGCTACATCCAAGTGAGTCTATCGTACTGTGATGTAATTAATGAGTGTTTGAGGAAAAGCTAGCAAGATTTCAGGAACAATTTCACGAGATAATTGATAAGATGAAAGAGGAGATTCTAATTTTATTTGTGAGTTAATCGGATCTTGGAATCTGCGTCCGACACATTTAATAGCTCTCAGTCAATATTGTAAATATTATAATACGATGTAATTTTCTTTATTCAGTTAGAGATCTCTAATTTTAATGCATTTCCAAGATTAATTAAAGAAGCGCGAAGTCGACTATTCTTCTTTACCTTTTCAAGAAATAATTCATAACATACCAAGTATTTTCTTCAATTATGCTTTATTTTTAAATAAATATTATATTGTAAAAGTTATTCTTCTTTTAATGACTTCTTAGGATAAGGATCTAGTTTTAAGTGATGATTGTTTGAATTGTTGTAGTTGTAAGTGATGATTATTTGCGTATCCTTGTGAGTCGAAAGCGAAAACTAACCGAATTACGGGTAGGAGACGTCCACTACGTAGGTTAGGGTTTTCTGCTAGTATAATCCGGTGATCTTTTCTCGAATGCGGAACCCACAGCCCGTGAATTTGAAGTACTGAGAAATTAATAGTATATTCGAGCTAGCCTGGATCTCATGCAACTCGACCTGGACGCGGGAACGGCGCACAGATTGAAAAATTTCGCCGAAGACCAGTCAAATTATTATCAGGAACTGCTAGACTCTAAAACATAGATGGGCAATAACTTAACCCTGCTCCTTCAGCGAACGGCATGAGCAGCTGACTTCTAATAGTTTGTGCTCTAAAGATTAGGTGGCGATATGCGGAGTCAAGGTAAAACCGAAGCCACAGCAATGTACCTACCTAAGTATATTATGTTACGCAATATAATAGTACCTTAGCATAACTTAATGAAATGAATAAAATTAAACGTATTTACTTAACACAAAGCGTTTTTATTCAAAATAATTTATTTTGTTTCCTCACTATAATCTAATGCACTGAATAGAACGAGACACTAGGTACAATAAAACTGTTAAAAGTTTAAATCTGTTCAGAAACGCACCTCTTCACTAATTGTAACAGAGCTGTACAAGCAGCTGCTAGGCTGTACCTTCCGTCAGAGCGCATATTCTGCTCCTGTACCTTTTGAGCTGGAGTGCTGCTCACTCAGCCGAATTGTGCCCACCTTCGAAAAAATATTATATTTATAGCTTTGCAAGTGAAGCATGATATTGTGGTAGGTTATCAGGGCCCTTAAAACAAAAATTACTGCAGAGAGATGTAGCTTGTCTTACTATCAACTAAATGTATTGGACTATTATTTACAATTAGTTTCATTTTTCCTTTTGACACAGTTTTTACTCACTATCGTAACCGAACACACGATCCGGCGGCACGACAAATTCCTCTTCTCTAACACGACATTCACTTTGCAGTGTCATTCCACAACAATTCACTTCACAAAACAAGCGCATTAAACTTGGCGTAGCCGTCTGATGTATTCACTTCTCGCTGAAATGACTCGTCACGGACCCGCGACTGTCGCCTAACTGCATGCGTTCACTCGCGACTGACTCGCTCGAGATTCACTGAGTATCTCTCTTTTCAGTGGAGTGGGGGGGGGGCAATAACGACGACAAAGCTCGCTCCCACCGTGTGGCGATTATCACAAGCTACATCACCTCCAACATGCTGTAAATTCTAAGAAGAAAAGGCGACAGCAGGGAGAAATGCGAGTAGGCCTAAGTGATACTGAAGGAAGTATCTACCTGTCCACATGCTCTGCATGCTATCAGGCCAGATGGAGTGACGAGGTATCATAGCGGTGTAATTGGGTAGTATGGGTCCGGATAGAAAAATAGGAAAATGCCTGGATGTAAAACCTGACAAACTGCAGACAGAACATGCAAGAATGTGGGCTGGGAAAGTCCAGATAATATTGTTAATTAGGAACAGGTATCGTGCACAAGTCAATATCCCATTCCAAGATGGTCCAGTTATTCGGTGGATCAGTCCTTATGGGCACTGTTGTGACTGGCGCGAGCCTTGCCGGTGACTAAGCGATGCTGCGAGAAATCCTAAGACCTGCTGCAGGTTTTGTTCTCCGATTCCGCATAATGCGGCCACGTCCGCCGAGGTGAGGGCCTACTGGAGGGGGTGGGCACATGGCAACGGGCCACTTCCTCTCTGCCCGAGCCATGGCTTATTGAGTGTTGTCGGTACCGCTCTTTATATAGGCCAGCGTTTCCACTTCCAGGCAGAAGTTATGAGTGTTTATTCTAATGTCCATCACCTTCCAGCACTTTCTAGGAACTTCCTTATCTCGAGCCTCAACAAGTTGCCAATGTTATTGCTTTGCTCGCTGCTGGCCCACTACACTGTTGCCGCTCCGACGACATTGCCATCACTCGCCACCAACCACCCACCCCCTGCATTCTTAGTCTTCATTGTCACATTAAATCGTATAAGTAGACTGAAAAACTCCGCCAAAGGCTAGAGGAATAATTTTAAAAATAACTTATAGAAATTCTAACATGCAATTGGGTACCAAACATTACAAAGTGCCAAGTGCCAAATTTATGTAAGTAATTTATTAATACAAAACTGTCTCAGAGGCACAATATAAGGTATTTATTTCTGAGATTTTATTTATTGCCAAAATCAACAATTTATCCTAAATCTTTGCCAACAGATAGGTAGAAATATTGGAGTTAACACTCTGAAAATTTAAACAAAATCATAAGGTGTCAAGTCCTGCAACTGTTTCAAGGTGCAAAGTTCCATCAATACTCACAGATCTGCAAATAACATTTATGTTCATCCTTGGTCAAATAGGGAATCATTGCTTTCAAATCAGATTATAATAAATAATAATAAATATGTCTCCCGGTTACCAACGGCTGCTAATTTCAGATGACAACCAGCCATAAGACATAGTCTACACGGTTTCTTGTTTTCTTCTGTCAAAGTACGCGTAGAGGAGCTGATGTCCAATATTGATGATTGTGTGTCTTTTGCGTGTTTCCCTTTTTTCATAACTGCCACATTCCGGCCACACTCAGTCCCACGCGGATATGTGATAATTGAGACGAATGATGCTAACTGCTTTGGAAATATTAAGATTTTTTGTATATGGTTTATCTGCCACGATGTGGAAGCTAAAGAAAAAAATTCACCTCTCACAGGAACTACCTTGAATGGATTTACCAGCTTAGCCTCCACTATTTTATGCAGATCGCTTGGAACAAATTACTTTGTGACAGGCTTCTTTATATCTAAAAGAACATAATCAGAGTTACGAGGAATTAAGTAATGTCCACTAATAAGAAACCGTTGCCCTATATGCTCAATTGAGCCATTTGCCACCAGAAAGAATAAGAGATACCCCATATACTATTCTTGTTTCGACCGAAACAGTTATCTAATTGGTAACCCCATAAACATATGAATGGCACATGCGCCCTTCTTATGAAAAAGAAACCACTTTTCCCTTTGTGAAAATCAGATTATAATAAATATGTCTCCCGGTTACCAACGGCTGCTAATTTCAGATGACAACCAGCCATAAGACATAGTCTACACGGTTGCTAGGTAACACTGTCTGACCAATCCATAGCTGCTGCACGGTTGCTATGGTTACACTTCGTCACACATTTTGTCGCGTTACGTTACACAAATTTTCGGATGAACCCCCCCCCCATACTTGAGACATATGTATGGCAAAAGCATGTAGTCTTAGTATAACTACCATATCTCGGTGATCTTAATGACGCCTTAGAGTCTTCTTTGGACCTAACCTGATGATACATCATGTTCCTTGGTTCTTTGCATCATTGTAGTGCAAAATATATATTTTTTTAAATTTGTCATTTTGCAACTTTGTAGTGTTAGGTATCCAATTTATATTCATAGCTCTTCAAGTAAAGCACGATATGATGGTGTAGATAGAAACATTGCATTATCTCAACAAATCTTCTCCTTATTTTGCTACCACTCTTCCCCCCTCCGTGGTGGAGTATTTGATGCGATCATTGTCACACATGTGGACTTGACACGGTTTTAAGGCCAGATGCCCTCCCTAACACTATCACTATATGGAGCCGTGATACTAGAGCGCATTTAGAGGAAGGTTCCCAGGTATACTTCGTCTTAAAGCAATGATCACGAGCACCACCACTACAGTACATTACGGGTCATGGTCTCCCAAGAGGACTGCTGCTCAGCTAGATACACTGTGTGGATGGGGAAGGTAGAGTACAGCCATGGTGTCCCTTGGCTGTCGTAAAAAGGAACCCAGGGTCTTTCACTTCGGTAGCGTGGGTTGGCCACCACGGCTCTCCCAGCTGAGTCTGACATCGTTTCCCATTACTTATGCCAGCCTACTCGCCTTCATCTTTCCCATCCAATCTCCCTTGATCAACTCTTGTTCTTTTCCGACCCCGATGGCATAAGGTTTGCAAGGCCTAGAGAATTTATTTTAATGCCCTTCGTGGACCTTAACATTATTCTGTCGACACATTCATTTTTCGATGTGTCAGACCTTTTTCATTATCCTTCTGGTTACTGTTAAGGGAGGATAGTTGCCCAGTTGTACTCCCTCTTAAAACAATAATCATCGGGTGAGTTGGCCGTGCGGTTAGGAGTGCGCAGCTGTGAGTTTGCATCCGGGAGATAGTGGGTTCGAACCCCACTGTCGGCAGCCCTGAAGATGGTTTTTCCTGGTTTCCCTCACATAAAACGAATAGCGAGATCAGCCGTATTCTTATCGTTGGCTAGTATGAGTTCGAGTGTCTTCTGCAGACCGAGGTTGTGTACTCTGTGAGGATATTGGTCACGATGAATTCAACACAAGAGCACACTTGTGGAGTGGAGGTGGGGGGCGGGGGTCTTCTCTCTATAGGAGGTGCGTAGATCTTCCATTACCTATCCAGAGACCACATAAAACTACGGCCCGAAAGAGGACCGTCATACGGCAATTGTCTTCTTAATTGCTTTCAGCATGCTGGGAGTTTGAATCTTCGGATGTCTAGCCACTCCGACTCCCAGGACGTCAAGATGGTTGGAAGAGAGTAAGAATTGACCAAGGCAGGTCGGAGAGGAAAGTGAGGAGCCTGTCACAAGTGATTAGAAGCAGTGCAGACACAACCAAGTGTCCCGTGAACGCCAGCCCACACACACGCTCAAGCTAGTAGCCCTGGGGGAAGCAATATTTTTAAGCTAGTTGCTTTACGTCGCACCGACACAGATAGGTCTTATGGCGACGATGGGATAGGAAAGGCATAGAAGTGGGAAGGAAGCAGCCGTGGCCTTAATTACGGTACAGTCTCAGCATTTGCCTGGTGTGAAAACGGGAAAACACAGAAAACCATCTTCAGGGCTGCCGACAGTGGGGTTCGAACCCACTATCTCCCGGATGCGAGCTCACGACCAACTCGCTCGGTCGGTCAAAGATCAAGGTGATGTTGGTTGTATGTTTTGACTGCATTTTCCGCACTTGGTCCCAGTAGACATTTCCTGTTTCCCAAACTTCAAACCACGTTGAAAAGACGTCGTTTCCAAACCATAGGGGAGGTTGAGGACAATTTGACAAGAGACCTGCGCGCCATCTCAGAAAGTGCGCTCCAGGAGTCTTCCCAAAAATGGAAGAAACAATGGGAACGGTGTATTACCAGCAGAGGGACTACTTTAAGGGTGACAGAGAAAAGTGTTTCACAATAAGCTATGAAGATGTTATAGCAAAAATTTGTTTTTTAACACACGTCGCATGTGGTTGATATGATTCTAAATAACTATGCTTTATACAATATTGTATTACTACAAGATACCTGTAAGATTCTATAATAACATCAGTAAGGTCCGGCTCCGTGGCTAAATGGTTAGCGTGTTGGTCTTTGATCACAGGGGTCCCGGATTCGATTCCCGGCATGTTCGGGAATTTTAACCATAATTGGTTAATTCCCCTGGCACGGGGACTGGGTGTATATGTCGTCTTCATCATCATTTCATCCTCATCATGACGCGGTCGCCTACGGGTGTCAAATCAAAAGAACTGCACCTGGCGAGCCGAAGTCTTAGGACACATCCCGGCACTAAAAGCCATACGCCATTTCATTTATTTCAACAGGAAGGCCTTGGTGACATCCTGTTCTAGAATTGTATTGAAACAGTTTTGTCGTTATGGCACATAACCTAAAATATCTAGAAACCTCTAGAATATTATACATGTCGTCGGTATATGAAAATTCCAGACTTGGGACTTTCCTGAACAACTTGAGAAACACGGACGGTTATTTATAGTGATAACATGACGTAACCTTAACTTAAATTACCTTGAGTTAATATACACACTCCTGAAAGACATTGACAAGGACTATGTACTAGAGAAAACATAGTCTAACCTATAACACGTGAGTTAAGTACAACATGATTAAAATTGAATAAGTCTACATAAGCTAGCCTGACGTATAATACACGAACAATTGTTTTCAGTTAAACGCATAACTAAGATGCGTCAACCTACTCTAATTATCTGAGATCTATTTTCTAGAAATAAAGCCACCAATTCGGCCACATTTTCGTTTAGTCCAATTGCACTCACTTTTGCCAGTAATCTCCCATGATCTACCATATCAAACGCCTTAGAGGTTTTACTTCCTCTTAGAACAATAGTCACCACATCTACACTTACGTTACTAATTTTTCCATCTTTTATTTAAGGTGCTCCAAGTTGCTACGTTGTTCAGAATGCCCTGTACCTAAGAATACAAGATGTAAAGAGAAGGCAAGTCAAGATGTGAGTGATAGTTCGGGAAAAGTACTTAGGAAAAAGGAATTCTGTCCCTGCAAGTTTATTGAAATAAAACCAAGATCTTCTCACGTCCTCTGCCCGCATCATAAACAACCTTCCATCGTCATTATTGGCGCAGGTTTCGCAGGACTCACTGTAGCCGGAAAGTTAATGCACTATGGACTTACAAATTTCGTTCTTCTTGAAGCAACAGAACGGTAAGTACTTACTACAATGAAATTGAAAAAGGTGACGTAGTAGACGTTCTAAAATTTAAATATATTTTAAGAGATGCAATAATAGTCGGAGCTGTGTGTATCCTGTTTATTATTTTGTTTCGTAATAGTGCTTGCAGAGACGAATTCACTGTTGTATATACATCAACTAGGAATAGATCT
Organism: Anabrus simplex; assembly: GCF_040414725.1. NCBI lineage: Eukaryota > Metazoa > Arthropoda > Insecta > Orthoptera > Tettigoniidae > Anabrus > Anabrus simplex. The sequence continues at coordinate 132,799,691 of NC_090268.1, read as the reverse complement.
GTGAAATTCTCTGAACAGAAAACAATTCCAAATAATCAAGTGATTAGAAGTTTCCGTCTTTAACTGTAATTGACTATTCTCTCCCTCCCTTCCCACTTCCCTCCCTCCGGAGAGTTCGCAACAGGGGTCCATGAGGTGGCGACTACGAAGCTTCCTATTTAAATATGGCATTGCTTCCACTAGTGCCAGGTTTCTTACTTTCAGCTTCCTTTATTCGGCCATCTTTGCTCAACTCTGGTTCTCATCCAGCCCATCTTTAATGCCCATTTCCAGTCTTCATCACTATTGTTCGAAGGACTTGCTTCTGTTTCTCCTACATTTGTACTTTAGAATGAATATATGTATACATGTATGTATGTATGTATGTATGTATGTATGTATGTATGTATGTATGTATGTATGTATGTATGTATGTATGTATGTATGTATGTATGTATGTATGTATGTATGTATGTATGTATGTATGTATGTATGTATGTATGTATGTATGTATGTCTATCCCCTAGTCCCGTTTCCTGACACGGGGTCGGGGATGAGATGAGATTGTTTTACATGGAAAGTTTTACGGCCGGATGCCATTCCTGACCCTAACCTCAGTTGAATGATGAATGATGGAATGAAACTTAGTAAGAATAAAGAAGGAATTGGCTTTGACCTATGAATAGGAACTGTCCCGGCATTTACCTGGAAATAAACATGGGAAACCGTAGAAAACCATTGTCAAGACAGCCGAATGTGCTGTGAACTCACTCATCTCCCGAATGTAGAGCTTGGTCCCATAGCCGTAGTGCGTTAACACGTGCGGCCACTCCACTTGGTTTTCTTTAGCATTATTATTTGATTGCGTATCCCCTCAAAATAATAATCACCACTACCACCTGTAATTGATCACACACCATCATGTAGCTAACGATCGATCATGAAGTACTGCACAGAGAGTTTCTCTCATAGGTCGGCCGGCGGCACGCGGAGCCTCCCGTGGGTGGTCAATCAATCAATCAATCAATCAATCAATCAATCAATCAATCAATCAATCAATCAATCAATCAATCAATCAATCAATCAATCAATCAATCAATCAATCAATCAATCAATCAATCAATCAATCAATCAATCAATCAATCGTGTACTTTACAGGTAATAATATTTTTATAGAATTTAATGAAGGCTGGGATGTCGGAATTTTGTAGCACAACAGTTCTGTAACATGTGTGAATCCAATGACACAGGGCTATCGCATTTAGATATCCTCTGCCAGGATGGAATCACCTACCTTCGGGAAAGAAAGACAAGAGCTAATTGAGATCGACCTGTTGGTCTGAATAGACTACTCTACTACTTGACTCACATTGATACGTTGAGGAAGACGGACAAGAGGAACTCATTGTAGATAGCCATGGAGATGGACCTGCTCTCGTTGAATTCAGACGGAGCCTTCCGCACCATAATACACAGCCTGATACCCCACACCAGGAACATCACCTCCACTGAAACAGAATAGAATGGTAGAAGTCAGCTTTCACGTAGTTCAATTTTGATATGTTAAATTTTACAGATTTATGACGTAGGAAGCATGCATCCGAATGAAACCAGATATGAGTGGTACAACACATATATATAAGTGAAATAAGTGAAATCCCTGTCACCTGGAGACACTCCATAATGAAGATACTATATAAAGGAAAGGGAAACACCAGCTGCCTAGATTCATATCGTGCGATTGCCTTGGAAAGCAATATCTTGGAACTTTTTACAAGGTTGCTGACAAGAGAGAGAGAGAGAGAGAGAGAGAGAGAGAGAGAGATACATCATACGATATCATCATTTTGGTCCGAATTGATACAATTACAATATAATAAGAGAAAAATCCACCTAATCTTTGCATCATTAATTCTGTTATTAATTGCAAAGGGGAAACTTTACGCGATCTTCGTAGACAACACCATAAATAGGGAACCACAATGGGACATACGAATCTATTAATGAGCATCATTAAGAACATTCTTGTTTAGAATATTATATCACTCTAAGCGATAACATATTTCTCTCTCTCTCTCTCTCTCAAATCTGATAACGCAGATGAATGGAGTGCTACAGGGTGACTCACTGACATATATAATGGTCTCGGACCTAATACAAAAATGAAAGACGAAGGCGACGAGGTGAATATACTGGGTGCTCCACCAGCCCCTTGTGATCCAGTTTTATGCACCCCTTCACATTTTGGTTTAATAGATGAACTCGTTTGAACACTTGCATATGCAATGGGTTCAAGTAGTGTAGTAGTAGCCTTTATTTTCTCCAGATCTTTACAGTTTCTGAACCTAATGAGCTCAACGAAGAAAATAGAATCAAATAAAACCAAGCAAAACTAAGAAAGTACAAGTAAGACAAAGGTAAACTTATCAAACAATACACTGTAGAGATACAAATAATAACAAAAGCGAGAAACTAACAAAAACGAAACAATAACAAATACGTCATTTCCAAGCTCCTTCTGGCCGAGTGTTTGCACGTATTATCCTATCTCTGCTAACCTAGCACAATACCCTCTCGGGTGTGCTAGGACGACCTCCACGGGAATATATGCGGACACCCATTCTCTTCCCCTCCAACTGCTATCCAGTGGAGGGGAAGGCCCCCTTATTGTACATTGATACGAGTGCGACTGCTTTTCACCAACTACGTCAGGATTATTTCACTACCTTATACATTGCCACCTGACATACCTGAGATTTAACTTTTAAAGCGGTTGTACATCTGTTCCTAATTCTGCCCAAGAACTTACATGGATTTTCCCGCACACTTCCACTTTACATCAGGGTCATTCCATGTCAAAGGACCCTCTGAGGTAAAAAATATGTTTATTTTCATGTAGTTGTGATATGTAAAATTTTAAAGCAGAAGAATTCTTCTATCATATAAGCTGTTAATTTCATTAAATATTAACTTATTTATTTTATACACATATTTGACTTCAGCTTTAATAGTACTGCTGATAAAAAGGGAAAAGGCACCTCACATGTTGGCTACCCTGATCATTTGTTGCTTGGCTTCTCAATTGCTAATTGTGTCAGGCTTGCTATACAGAGGTTCAAGAATCTACTGTGAAATTTTTGAGCAAATGAGATAAGCTTTAAAAGTACGTGGCACTAAATTAAAATATAATGTTCTTATGTCACATACGCAACACAAAACATGATTTTATTTATGCTCCCTGGAAAGTAATTAACTTATCAATTTGAAACTTTCTGAAAGTGAGGTTATCCACATGGTTTATATATTACTATATAAACTTTTGTTTGTAGCGTGAATATTTTGTACTCAAAATTGTGTTGCGACTGTGACAGCCTAATATAGGCATCAAATGTCACACACGAAACACAGAACTTGATTTTATTTTGCTCACTGGAAAGTAATTAACTTATCAGTGTGAAACTTTCTGAATGTGAGGTTATCCACATGGTTTACGTATTACTATACAAACTTTTGTTTGTAGCATGAATATTTTGTACTCAAAATAAAATGCACTCTGTGATCTTGACCTAATATCAAATTTCACACTCCCATCACAAAACTTTTTATTTATGTTGCATTAAAGTGATTTAAATGAGAATGTGAGATTAGTCACATGAACTGGATTTTATTACTCTAATTTATTTTTGTAACATAACTGTTTTATACTTAGAAATATACTGCGTGTGTGACCATAATTTTACCGTATCACAAAATTTGTCTGCGACTGTGTTACACTTCATGCAAGTTAAGTTTATGTGTTTTATTTATTTGAGGCAGTGAAAGTCCTAATAATTCACATTGTTGCAGATCATTCAATAATGTCGTCTACTGAGAGGTCACGGGCATTTAGAGAAAAACTTAAAAAGGGTCCAGAAAAGTACGAAGCGTACCGTACCTAATCCAAGAGCGAAAAAGATTTAAATTGCGAAGGGAAAACAAAAACAAGCACTTCAAAGTGATAAAGTGAAGTTAAAGCTAAAGCGAGAGCAAGATAGAATAAGACAGAGGCAGCACATAGAATGGTTAAAATCACCACCTGAGATGAGCACTGCATCTCCAACGAAGGGTTCATATAGGAGCAACAGATCATTAGGGAAAGCAGTTTTCAAAATGAAGAGAGGTTTACCTAACAGTCCAGCGAAACGTAAAGCTGTAGTAGCAACACTGTTCGTTGATGAATTACCTGAATTTGGGAAAAGATTGAACTTACTACATGAATTCAGAAAAGATTCTGGTAAAAGACTCAATGAAGAAACAAAGGAGAATGTCGTGCAGTTTTATCTCCGTGATGATATAAGCGGGACTGAGCCAGGATAAAAAGACAAAGTCACCATTAAGAATGTTCAAACTGGCAAAAAAGAAGCTGCACAGAAACGTACAATGATGATGACTATTGCTGAAGTTTATGAAGAATTTGTGAAGGAATATCCTGACTGTGTGATAAAGAAATCTAAATTTTTTGAGTTTCGCCCACCATTTGTATTTCCTGTTTCCTCTATGACCCATAATGTATGGGTATGTCGTTACCATGCAAACATGCAGTTTTTAGTGGAAAGTGTAAAAAAGAAATAGGCGTATTTCCACGTAGTGCGCAAGATTTATTATCCACTTTTGTGTGTGATATTGAACGCTTTGACTGTATGTCAGGAATATGTGAGAAATGTAAGTCGGCCTGCAATTATGTTCAAAATATAATTTGTGATAAGGAGAGAATCAGTAATGGAATTAAATGGCCACAATGGAAAGATGTGGAAGGACATCCTCAAATTGTCATTGAAACTGGAACTGTATCTGAATGTGTCAAGAAAATAATCCAATCCAATCCAATCCAATCCAATCCAATCCAATCCAATCCAATCCAATCCAATCCAATCCAAACACTCTGAAGATGTAAAGTAAAACTTCTTATCTCATCTAGCACTTATTCAGATTGATTTTGCAGAGAACTACACTGCTGTGAGTCAAGATGAAATACAAAGTGCTCACTGGAGCCAGAGGCAAACCACCATTTTCCCTACTGTTTGGTTACCGTATTTAAATGTACGGTATACAATTATGCCATTATAAGTGATGACTTGTCACACAGCAAATATTCTGTTTGGGCATTTCTTAAAACCTTACTACAAGACTTGAAGCTAAAAGTTCCAACTATAAATCATGTGAAGATTTTCTCTGATGGCTGTGCTGCACAGTTCAAGAACTGCTTCACGTTGTTAAATCTCACACATTTTCAGTCTGACTTCAACATTTCTGCTGACTGGAATTTTTTTGCCACTTCCCATGGCAAAGGAGCAGTTGATGGTGTTGGGGGAACTTTGAAAAGAACTGTTTGGCGAATGGTCAAATCACGGCAAGTTATAATAAACATGCCTTATGAAGCCTTTCAATGTGCCAAACAGAATGTAAGAGGTGTAACAGTGCTCTTCATATCTGCTGAAGAAGTGGATTCATCATCATCATCGTTCCTGGATGAACGTTGGAAAAATGTACTGCCAATTCCTAGCCTGCAAAATGTTCACTTTGTCTCTCCCATTAAAGAAGGTGTGGTGGAGCTATCTCTAACCTCTCAACAAGAAGATTTAAGACATGCTTTACTCCAACATATTGAAGAAGAAGAAGAAGAAGACGAAGAAGAAGAAGAAGAAGAAGAAGAAGAAGAAGAAGGAAACGAGGATGAGGAAAAATAAGTGAAGTCTGGATCTTTATTAAGCAACAAGGATGATACTAAAACTGAACCAGGGGCCTTTGTACTTGTATCTTTAATTGCTACAGGGAAGTCTAGCAGAAAAAAAGACTTCTTTGCTGTTGTGATGGAGTATGAGGAAGAAACTAATCAAGTTTTGCTCAAGTATATGCATCCCAGTGGGAAGTGTTGGGCGTGGCCAGCAAATGAGGATACATCTTGGGAATACATGTCAGTGATTTTGGAAAAAGTGAAACCCCCAATTTGCTTAATAACAGGGGTCAGTTTGTTTTTTAAGTGATTATATTTGTGTTTTCATTTATATTAATGTTTGCAACAATGTTTTAAAATGAATTATTATAAGAGCAACGGTCCTTTGTTCCTTTCTCCTGTGAATAAATATATCTGTCACATTACAACTCCTGGTCTCGGGAGCCAAGAATAACGGCCAAGAGGATTTGTCGTGCTGACCACATGTAACCCCTTAATCTGCAGGCCTTTCTTGCTGAGCAGTGATCGCTTGGTACACATAGGCCCTTAACGAGCTGTTGCGTCATGGGGTTTGTTTTATATTACAACTGATAAATATGTATAATCTTAACAGGTCTCCAACTGTCACACACAACGGTCACACACGCAACATACTCAAATTACAGTTTACATGGAATAAAAATATTTCTGAGCAACTTCAACTATATCAGTTTATAAGTGTATATTCTATCTATATTACCAGCAATTTTCAATCACATTCATCATCCACGAGAACAGAATTTTAATACAATATTTATTTACTTGGGAAAGAGGTGTATTAATTTGTCACACATGCAACAAAGGTTAACTTATTTTTTATTCAAGGCTATTCCTCTTAACCAACTCAAAACTTCATGAAAGAGTTATGCAATTGCAGGTCTATATGATATATGAAAATCAGAATGTTAGCTTGAAAGACATTTAATCTAGTGTATTTTGCAAGTGAATATCATGTCAAAATATCACACACGCAACAATGGAATGACCCATTAGCCACTTTCAAATTCGATAGCAGATTTAACCTTATAAACATCTTTAGGGTAGCTCTAATTCTGCATTCGGCCATTAGTTCTTGTTCTGCAATGTCTCTTGCCCTCTTTATCACATATTTTGAATATACTACTCTCCCCCTCTCCCAGTCTATATTGGAATAATCCCCTAAACCCATTCTATCTAAAAAAAGTTTACCTTGTCTGCCCAATGTTCGCCGCAATTACTCCTTCCTTGATACTGATAAGCCGACTGTAGAATTTGTCCCCCTTCACCTTTTCTCAATCTACACCAGTAGCCAAGCACCTCTTTGAAAACGTCAACCTTTATATACACATTGCAATTGCTCCTCCGCTCGCTGCGCAAAGTGGCGACCCCATAACAATCTTACTATACCTACTCCCTATCTGTTGTAACTTCCCGCATTCTTTCCCAACCCCCCAGATCTCTACTCCATACAGCATTCTACTCTTTACCAGTGTGTTAAATACCATTCTTTGTATGCCATAATCTAAACCCCGAAATCTATTTTCAATATCCTAAATATTGAGAGTGCTACTTGTCCTGTCCATTTGGCTCGCCTAATTTGATCGGCCCAACTACCATTTCTACTTATCATCAGCCCCAGATACTCCAGATTCTCCACTACCTGTATTTCTTCTCCATTTATTATCCACTTCCTCCCGGGTTTCCTTTTGTTACCTTTCCTGCATGCCATCAACTCTGTCTTGCTACTGTTGATCTTCAATGACCATTTCTTAGCAAAATAACAAACCTCATCAAAACTCCTTTGCAAGCCCCAGCAGTCAACGTAAACAATAATACGTCATCAGACGAAAAACAACACTGGGATTTCTTGTGTCCCTACAACTGGACAGGCCAATTTTTTCTCCCAGTGACCACCCAATAGATAGTTTTTAAACAACGAGGAAAGAACGGGCGACAGTTCGCACCCCTTGTTTCAGCCCAAAATTCGATTCAATCAATTCACTAACCAGCCCGTCCTCTACCCTAATGCTAAATAGACATTTTCATAAATACTTTTAATTGCTCTTCTCATCTTCTCCCGCAACCCTACCCTCCCCATTCTTTCAAACAGGGCCTTCCTGCTCACCGTATTGAAGGCATTCTGAAAGTCTATGGCTGACATAAACACTTTGGTACCTTCTTTCCTCACGTATTTGTCTAATATTGTTCTAACAACCATTAAGTTATCCGTCATCCTCTTCCCTTTCCTAAATCCTCTCTGGAAAGTCGATAAAATCGAGCAGTCTTCTGCCCACTTCCTCAACCTGTTTGCCAATATCGCCGTGTGTATCTTACTCAGGGTGTCCAGCAAGGTTATTCCTCTATAGCTACTGGCGTTGGCCCTCTGCCCTTTGTTTTTATAGATCGGACAAATGATTCCTTTCCGCCATTGTCTCTGGAAATTTGCCCCATCAGATACCTTATTTAGGAATGTAACCAAACTCTCCCTCATCTGTCTATTATTTATTACTTCCAATAACATTAGTTATCCCATTTTCCACTCCCGCTGTCCTGTTCTTTAATTTACTTATCACTTCCAACAACTCCTTGCCTGTTATTCTTTATCTAACTCAGGACCACCCCCTCTAAGCCCTTCTCTACCTCTTATCCTACCTTCGCCATTACCCACCCCTCCTTCTCTCCTAATAGGTTCTGAAAATACCTCACCAAAGTTCCCTACTCAATTTTGGACTTTGAAGTTCTTCTTGCACCTCTGTTTACTTCATTTACCTTCTCCTACACCTTATCTCCTTCCCTATCTTTACACTCTCCATTTATCGCTTCCGTGTGTGCCTTTTTGCCAAACCTTTTTCCTCTCTGCTAGCATTTTCTTACATTCTTTTCTCAACCTGCAAAACTATTCCCTAAAACCCCGCCCTCTATATTTCCTTTACTCTCCTAGTGCTCTCATCACTGGTTTCCTCTTCTCGTTATACTCTTTATTGTACCATCCCTCTCCCTTCTCTCTAAACGATTTTCTCCCTGCTTATCCACCGCCACTCTGCTGCTAGGATATTCCAGTAGCTCTAACGCCCTATCAGTATCATTACCCTCTAATGGTACATGGATCACTGCCCTAATAATCTGAAATTCAGTATCTTCCAGGCATTTATTTAACTTCGATTTACTCTCCTCTGTCCATGTATACTTTGGAATTTTCCGCCCTATCACCTTTTCCCTTTTCCTCCCTTCTACTGTCTCACTTCTGTTTACGATTACGTACACTGGGGAATGGTGTGATTCCACCTAGTCGACCACCTCAATCTTGCTTATTCTATCTAACATATCCTCCGAGCTAATTACCAGATCAATAACACTTCCTCCCTCCTTCGTAATGTATGTCATCCTCCCTTTCCTATCCCCCTTCAACCACCCGTTCTGAATGTACAATTTGCCTCACGCAATTCTGGTAACTTCTGACCGTAGGCGTTTCTTCACTCCTTCAGTTTCCCATCTTCAATACCTTCCCCTCCTTACTATTCACTGGGCTAGAGCAACCTATTCTCGCGCTCCAGTTCCCTAAGAAAATTAGTCCATCCTGTTCGTAATTACCACTAATCATACTTATTTCCTCCAACAATCATTCAAAAAATGTTCATTCGCACACATTGAGCCGCTCGGATGATTGTATATAAAACTTCCTCTCCCCACCCTCCATCATAAACCTTACCCACATCACCTTTTCCATCTCGTACTCTATTTCTACAATTAAATCACTTATTTCTTCCTTTATTGGTATCGATATGCCCCTAGAATCCCTTCCTTTGTTACCCTGCTTCTTCCTCGTTGTATTCCTTACCACGAATCCCTTCCATGTTAAATCTTTCCCTTCTACGAGCCATGTCTCCAGGAGGGCCACTATATGGAAATTCTCCAGCATCTTACCTAGAGTACTTCTATAATAACCAGCTTCCTTATTTCCCTTTCAATATTTACAAATCCTATCTTTCACCCCGGCTGTCTGCTACCCTCTTTTGTCCCTTCTTCCCCCCCCCCTTATTTCTATACACATCCCCTGTATTTTGTAGTTCTGCTACGAATTCTTCGCATTCCTTCTCTTTTCTCAATTTTATTAACATTTTTTGCTGTCTTAGCCACTTCTTTTAACCCTCCTCTCTTCCTGCCCTTTACATTTCTTCACCCACAGATCTTTTAGACTTCTGCTTCTAACCCTGCTCATTACCTTTGTCTTATCTCTTCTCTCACCACCTCGGCACTTGTCCGTGTTGCTCCGCTGCCCCTCCTCTCGCCGCTCGTTACTCAGTCGCTTCCCAGTCCGTCCACTCTTCTACGCTGACTCTTCTATCTTCGCCCTGGACTTTGCTCCTCTCGTCGCCTTCATCCTTTGTCCCGTCATTACCCGCCGGACGTTCCTTGTCTCTTCTTACACCTTCAGCTACTGTTTGCATAACAGTCTGTACATAGTTTCTGTCCATTTCCTGTAAATTCTCAACCGACCATTCTCTTAACCATCTGCCGCTTCCCACCACCAACTGTTGGCCTGTAATGAACGCCCTAGGCCTTACTTCCTCGCTCTCCCCAAGTCTCTTCTCAATACTTTAAAATCTCTACTCGCTTTCCTGCCTATATTCTGTTTCATCCAGATGTTCTCCCCTTTCAGTTTCCCTGCGTTTCTTAAAACAATCTATGCCAACAGGGTAGATGTAAACGTCAGTTTAATTGGCCTACCCCCTCTCGGTTCCACTCTTCCCACTCTCTGAACCTCATTAATATCCGCCTCAATGAAGTTTATCTTCATTCTATTTTGTATCATCTCCACCACCTTATACACCAGTGTCAGTTTAACTTCTTTCTTAGCGGGCGAGTTAGCAGCGCGGCTGTAAGCTTGCATCCGGGAGATAGTGGGTTCGAATCCCACTGTCGTCAGCCCTGAAGATTTTCATACCAGGCACATGCTGGGGCTGTACCTTAATTAAGGCCACGGCCGTTTTTTCCAACTCCTCTGCCTTTCCTATCCCATCGTCGCCATAAGACCATAAAATTAATAACTTCTTTCGCATTTTCTTCTACTCCATATATAAAACATATTCTTCTTTCTTCATTCTTGGTTTCCACACTCTACTTTTCTCTTCAGATTCATCACCTCTTCCTCTAGCAACTGCACTTTCTTGCGCATTCTTCCCGTCTCCTCCCCATTACTCTCAACTTCTTCTTTTATCTCTTCCACTTCCTTCGAAATGCATTGTCTTAAGTTCTTTAGCTCCTTTGAACGGTCCCTACTCATTTCCTTTAATTGACCTATCTGGCACGCCTCTCTCACCACGTCCTATATCGCCTCATTTTCCTCCCATCACAGGGCGCCCATTGGACCAGACCCTGGGTTAATTTCCACACCTCCTATTAACAGCAACGCTACCATCACCACCGCCACCACTATCCCTGCAATATTCCCTATTCTTCTCCCTTAATCATCTTGCATCATTTCTTTGTATTTTTCCTCCTACACTGCCAACTTCCAATCCTCACTCGATACAGCTCCAACGTAATCCCCATTCCTCAGCACTCGTTCAGCACATTCGTTCACACTGCTTACTCAGTCGAAACTGGCTTCCCTTCACATTTACTACAATTCTGAAAGACATCGGTCCTACTCCCCAAACCGGGGTAATATAACGAGATGTGTGTTTACGGGGTGGAAGACAGCAGGAATCGTGAGCGCCACTATTCACTCATTATGGGTACGATTATTATTATTTATTATGGGTACCTCGAATGAACCCGTAAAACGAATACAGATACGTAGAACACGTACTGTTAAACAGGAGGTGGACGCACAAACCGGGAGCACGGTACTGTATAGGCTGGTAAGTGGGCGCCGTAGGTCAAGTGTCGCAGTAGCTCACATGGCAAGCAGGCGGGGAGATATGTGATAGCGGACAGTGCTCGAGGTAGGAGGTTTGAATCCCACATAATAATTTTTTAACAGCCAGTTGCCTAGGATGTGGTAAGATTGCATACTTGATAGCTTCCAAGGACTGATTTGTTTATTTGACCGTGTAAAAGAGCGTAAATATCGTTGCATTGGATGTTGTGCTGGGTTGGACGAGGTTCTGGAGATGATGGTCTGTGGCCAGTAGCCTATACGCTGGGAAGTAGGCGTCGTAGTTCAAGCGTCGCAGTAGCTCACATGGCTAGCACCCGGTAGGATGTGTGATAGTTAATAGTGCTTGAGGGTTAGAAGGTTCAACTCCCATGCAAGTATTTTTTAAGCCAGTTGACTGGGATGTGGCAAGGTTGTATGCTTAATACCGGTATTTTTCACAGACTGATTTGATCATTTGGCCCTGAAAAGGGCCGTTGGTATGGAGTTGGGTTGATAGAGGCTAGGCATCAGGTGACAGGATTTCAGTCATCCACGTCGTTTAACGCAGCACCTGCTCGAATTGACGGTCTCCGTGGTCGATACAGAGCTCCGCGCGATGTTGTAAAGACCGTTGCAACATCTTTGGCGAAACGGCATGCCTCGGTGATGAGCTGTCAAACGTGACAAGGACTGGCTGGCGCCTGTCCATACACCACTTGTTTTACATGGTCCCACAGAAAATAACCCAGGGGTGTGCGATCTGGCGGGCCAGTGGACGGTCCTCCACTTCATATCCATTTATCAGGATAGGTCGCCCCGTCATGTTGAAACAACATCCTGCAGCGGTCAAGTAGTGGCACATGTTCCAAAAAACGGTGGTAGTTCATCTTGGAGAAACCGCAGATAGCGTTGGCTGGTTGGCTCAAAGAAATGGGGACCGATGAGGTGATCACCCATGATTCCACACCATACATTCACGCCCCACTGTACCTGAAAAGCTGTCTGTCACACCCAATTGGGATTATCCACACTCCAGTAATTCATATTATGGATATTAACGGTTCCATTGTTGTGGAATCGTGCTTCGTCCGTAAATAAGCGAGTCACTGGAAAAGTAGGATCAGTGTTCACATGCTGTAGGATCCATTGACAGAACGCCACCCGGGCATCGAAATCATAACCATGGAGCTCTTGGTATAAGTGCAGATGGTACGGGTGAAGCTGGTGGGTATGCAATATCCACATAACAGACGTTCGGCTGATGTTCGTCTCCTGTGCAATGGCCCGTGTGCTAGTATGAGGGTTACGCCTTATAGCATCAAACTCGACCTCTTTATTATCAGCAGACGTCACGGGATGATCTTGAACAGGCCGTGTCCTTCCCAGTGATGCAGTATCCCGCAGGCGTGTTTCCACACTCCGAAATGTCATGCCCGTCTGTTGTCGTCTATCCGGATAGCATTCTTGGTACAGGCGTTGTGCCTGTTATGCATTCTGTCTAGCTTCTCCGTAGATAAGTAACATATCCACATACTCGTCGCTGGAGTACATCTCTAGGCAGTGAATAAATTTTGTGTTGTGAATTGTTTCGAAGGAGGGGAGTTCGTACAGCTACATACCTACCTGCCATCGCATGTTGTTATCGTTCCAATGGGGCATACTTTGCCCTACCTGTGGTCTACGAAGCCTATAACATCATCTCGTCCTCGTCTAACCCAGTACCATACCTATTGCAACGATGCATACGGCCCATACGGCCAATATCAGTTCTTGGAAGCTATGAAGTATACAACCTTACCACATCCCAGGCAACTGGCTGTTAAATATTTTTTACGTGGGATTCGATCCACCTACCTCGAGCACTGTTCACTATCACACATCTCCCCGCCCGCTTGCCATGTAAGCTACTGCGGCACTTGACATACGGAGCCCACTTCGCAGCATATACCTCGTACAGTACCGTGCTCCCGATCTGTGCGTCCACCTCCTGTTTTAAAGTTCGTGTTCTGCGTATTTGTACTCATTTTATGGGTTCATAAGAGGTACCCATAATGAATTAATAGTGGCGCTCACGATTCCTGTTGTCTTCTAGCCCGTAAACTTACATATTGTTATATTACCCCGGTTTAGGGAGAGGGACCGATGTCTTTCAGAATTGTAGTAAATGTGAAGGGATGCATAAAATGGATCGCAAGGGGCTGGTGGACCATCCGGTATACATGTATGCAAATAACATGGTACTCGTATACAAAACGCCCGAAAAACTACAGACTGCTTTCAACAAGCTGAATATATGGGCGGATGAAAATAAATTCAGACTTACAGTAATTGGCAGAAGGCGGTACAGATGATTTCCCGCAAGGGAGGCAAAACAGCATTAACCGAAACATTTGCTACGAGACCGGAAAAGAAACTATGCAAATCGATGATGATGGTGATAATGATGATGCTTGTTGTTTAAGGGGTCTAATATCTAAGTCACCGGCTCCTACTACTATGCAAATCGTAAGCAATATTAAATATCTGGGAATTACAATACAGACATCAGGAACTTATACCAGACACATCAAGTGTAGAGTGGCTGCGGTAGTAATAGCAATGAATGACATATTTATTTTACGCAAGCTTACGGTTGAAGTAGCAATGAAGCTGTTCCACGCGGAAATATCACCGATAATCACGTACGGACTAGAACTGATAGGGGAATATCTCACCTAAAGTAATCTTCAAGGCATCGAAAATGTGAAAGCAATTTACATTAAAAATCTGGTGGTGGTGATTATTGTTTTAAGAGGAAGTTCAACTAGCCAACTATCCTCTATATAACACATATCAGAGAGAAAAATGGAGGGAAGGTATCGGCCAAAGGAAGACAAGAGCCACGAAGGGCGTGAAAATGAAAGACTCCTTAGGCCTCGCAACCTAATACCGTCGGGGTCGGAAAAGAACAAGAGCTGACCAAGGAAGGTCGGATAGGATAGATGGAAGTGAGAAGCCTGGAATGCCAGGAGTCAGTTCAGGGCCCCGTGGTCGCCAAGCAAACTAACTAACTAACTAACTAACTAACTAACTAACTAACTAACTAACTAACTAACTAACTAACTAACTAACTAACTAACTAACTAACTAACTAACTAACTAACTAACAAAAAAGACACACACACTAACAAGTTGAGAGCCCCTAGGGCCCCTTACGACAGGCAGGGAATACCGTTGGTGTTATTCTACCGCCCCCACCCACAGAGGAGAGAGGTGAGCCTCAGTATCACGTTATTGGCAGTTTGCTAACAAATAATGCTTTAGTTAGAGAATAGTCCGCCTCTGTGGTGTAGTGGTTCGTGTGATTAGCTGCCACACCCCGGAGGACCGGGTTCGATTCCCGGCTCTGCCATGAAATTTGAAAACTGGTACTAGGGCTGGAACGGGGTCCACTCAGTCTCGGGAGGTCAACTGAGTAGAGGTTAGTTCGATTCCCACCTCAGCCATCCTGGAAGTGGTTTTTCGTGGTTTCCCACTTCTCCTCCAGGCAAATGACGGAATGGTACCTAACTTAAAGCCACGGCCGCTTCCTTCCCTCTTCCTTGTCTATCCCTTCCAATCTTCCCATCCCCCCACCCGCAAGGCCCCTATTCAGTATAGCAGGTGAGGCCGCCTGGGCGAGGTAGTGGTCATCCTCCCCAGTTGTATCCCCTGACCCAGAGTCGGAAGCTCCAGGACACTGCCCTTGAGGCGGTAGAGTTGGGATGCCTCGCTGAGTCCGAGGGAAACACCGAACCTGGAGAGTAATCAGATAAAGAAGAAGAAGAAGAAGTTAGAGAATAAGACAAGAAGGGAGTCTCGAAAAGCGCATAAGCCTAGGAAATGTCTCTGGGAAGACGGTCCCCCAGTGGGTAGGGGTAGGAGAGTAACACCCCTGTCTGTCGTAAGAGGGAACTAAAAGAGGTCCCAGGGACTCTTAGCTCTGCGGCGTAGGTTACCGACCACGGAGCCATTAACTGAGTCCTGGTATTTCTTCCACTTGTGACAGAATCCTCACTTCCATCTACCCTATCCGATCTTCCTTGGTCAGCTCTTGTTTTATCCGATCCCGACGGATTAGGTGTTGAGGCCTAGGGAGTCTTTCATTACGGCGCAAGTGGCTGCGCGGTTTTGGTCACGTAGCTATCAGGTTGGATTCGGGGGATTGTGGATTCGAACTCAACTATCGACGGCCCTGAAGATGTTTTTCCGTGGTTCACCATTTTCACGCCATTCAAATACTGGGACTGTACTATCCCATCGTCACCATAATAACCGCCACCACCAGTTACCAAAAATAGATGCATTCAACTCGTGAATTGCTTCCAGAGGAATTTCGTACTGAACCTCATGCCACGCAGCGCAGCAGTCAGTTCCATCAGCGATGATCAGGGAGGAAATCTATATCCGATTCTCTGCTATAAAGCGGATCACGGATGCTTGATAAATTCAAGTAGGGTGATTGGGCAGGCCAGGCGAAGTGTTGAAGTTCGTCAGTCTGTATGTCAGAATACGCCTAAAGAGAACTAGCAGTGTGAATAGAGCTACTGTCAACTTGGAAGACTGTGTCCTTGTTAGGGATGCACTTGGTCACAAAGAATATCCGCATAATCCTTGACCATAATTCTTTGAGAGTAACAAGAGGACCCACGGAATACCATAAAATTGCGACCCACACAACTACAGAGCCATCTTCATGTTTAACGGTAAAAAGTCCAACGCATAAGCTTCTTTGGACGGCTGTCAAATACAAACCCTACCTGTTGTTGGGAAGAAGGTGAACGATGACTCATCGGACCATATTACTCACTTCTAATCATCGTTGGTCTCTGTTGTATAGTCTCGGCACCATTTGCATAATGCTAAGACGTTCTTGGTGGCAATCAGAGGTATGGAGATTGCCATCCGGCCGTGGATGTTCAGTTCGTGTGGCTCGCGTCGGACTGTGATTGCAGAAGGAAGTGGTTCGCAGGAATTGTAAAATGCTGAAGGAAAATAAAAGAGTAATTAATTACAGTCCGTAATGACTTCCATGCAAAGCAAAGCAAAATCACCTCCGTACAGGCCATAAAGGCCCTTGGAGGAGTGGAAGGTAAAGGCTTCCACCATTGGTAACCTCGGCACGTGATGGGGAAGAGTGGTCAGCTCTATGCCCGGCCGCCTTTGCCCCCAGGAATTAACCTGGTACTCATTTTTGGTGTAGACTGAGTGAACCTCAGGGCCATATGCACCTCCGGAATTGGAAATCTCGTTTCTTAAATTTTACGACTTCCTGACGGGGATTCGAACCCACGTCCTTTCGGATGACTTCCATGAGAGGAAAATAATTATGAACTCTGGCAAGAGTTCAAATTCTTGCAAATCCATAAAACGAAACCAGCATGCGAGACGTCCACGATATATTTTGCCTGTCGTAAGAAACAACTGAAATGGGAACTCTAGGCGCTCTCATCTAGAGATCTATGTTGGCGACCATAGGGTTCGTAGTTGACCCTGGCATTGTTCCGCTTACTTCTGCCAGGCTCCTCGCTTTCATTATTTCTATCCGACCTCCCTTGCTCAACTCTCTTTCTGTTCCTACCCGACGGTATTACGTTTTCGAGGCCTTCGTGCCTTCCCTTTCTTTTGCCCGTATCTTCCTTCACTCTTTGAAGTATTGGACCTCTTCCGTTTTACCCTTTTGATTTGTGTAAAGAGTGGATGCTTGGACAGTTGTACTACCTCTTAAAATTAAAATCCCACCAGCACCATTCCCTTTATGGGCGAGGATGAATTAATTAAATATTTCTAAATTGCAAGCATGTAGTTACTCAGAGAATTAGGCTCCTATTAATGTGTTGTTTTCCGTTTCGTTGAAAAGCATGTTTCTAAATTCATTAATTGAATATATATTTCCTGTTTATTTCCATCTAATTTGTTAAGATGTGCTGATAATCACATTATATTGTCCCTTAAAACAGCAATCACTGCTACAACCATTCCCTCCAGAAAACATGGTCCTATTGTAAGTGCAAACTGTAACTGACTGCCCATGTGCAGCCACGAGTGAAAACTGTCTGTTAACGTATAAAAAGTGACTAGTGTGGCAATAGTTCAGGGAAAGTTGCGCTCAGGCGCGGATGGAGGCCAAAAATAACTACGATTTAATTTGTTTCAGGTTAGGAGGCAGAGTACACTCCGTTCAGGTGGGCAAAGATGTAGCTGAACTTGGTGCTCAATGGATAGAAGGAGGATCGCTTGCCAACCCTGCCTATGTTATGGCTTGTCAAGAATCTATCCTAACAAAACCCCTCGTGAGACCAACTGAGCACTGCAACTGTTGCACCAGTGACGGACATGCAGTCAATCAAGACGTTTATAGAAGGGCCTATCGAGCATTCAGATCCATCGAGAAAGATGCAGAGAATATGTATAAATTTGCAAAGAGTACAGAATATAGAAGCTCCAACCTGGGAGACTTTGTCAAGCTAAGAATTGCAGATATAGTGCAAGAATTTCCTCAAGTATACAGGAAAGACGTGGCATGTGCCATGGCTGGATTGACGAATGAACTTCGCTGTTATATTGGAGAGGACTTATCGTTGGTAAATACAAATATGTGTGGCAGTAGACGAAAAATTCCTGGTGGTTTCGTAGGAATTCCTTCAGGACTTATACACATAATGTCTTCTGTGATCAGAGATCTACCCAAGGAACGAGTTTACTTAAGAAAGCCTGTGCACCTGATCCGCTGGGGAGGACTCACCACAGGACCTAGAGCTGTGGTTAAATGTAAAGATGGTCAGGAATTCATTGCAGACTATGTAGTAATTGCTATACCTCTGGGTGTGCTGAAAGCACAGGCTACAAAATTATTCTGTCCTTCTTTGCCATGTATTAAGATGGATGCTATCAGGAGCGTCGGCTTTGGTAAAGTCGATAAAATATTCTTGTTTTATGAAAGGCCTTTCTGGGTTAGACGCGAAGGATGTGTGAGGCTTGGTTGGAGTTCTGCAGAGTTGGCTAATCGTTGTAACTGGGTGAAAGGAATCTGCAAGATTGATGAAATAAGCAAGCATGCATTATGTGCGTGGGTGTCCGGTGATGAAGCGGCTCATATGGAGACCCGCCGAGAAGATGAAGTAGCATCAGATTGTACTAAACTGTTACGGCAATTCACAGGTGACCGCATGCTTCCCTTCCCGAGTACTGTAGTCCGCTCGACGTGGTCCTCCAGTAAGTATTTTCTTGGAGCAACCAGTTACATGTCAGTGAACTCGAACCTTGATCATTACGATATGCTGAAGGCACCACTGCCAGAAAGAGATGCCTGCAACGCTCCAGTACTGCTATTTGCAGGCGAACATACTTCAACCAGTTACCATGGCACACTGCATGGTGCGATAGACAGCGGCGTACGGGAAGCTACTCGAATAGCTGAGTTAACCAGGAGATACCAAGGGCCACCTCTGTTAGAAGAGGCGCCGGAACTACTCTCTTGCTGTGCTAAATGCTGAATAAACTGTTTTGTGATCGAATAAACATTGTACTAGAGTTATTCTTCCTAGGGTATACTAGCAGTGTACAAGGTCTCCACTAGACGACATCGCTTCAAACACAAGCTTAAGTTTAGTTTACATTATCGAGTAGCTGCTCAAGTTATTTGAACAGTAACTGGAAGCAGGCAACATGAATGATGGAAACAAGCAATCAAGCAATTGATCAAGTACTTGAAATTATAGCCAGTTCAGTCAAGTTTCTTTTATATTTTTATTTTATTTCAATATAGGCACCTGAGCCAAGGCTCTTCTTGGTTAGGGTTGCCATACGTCCCGGAAAACCGCGATTGTCCCGGATTAGAGTGGTATAAATAATGTCCCGTCCGGCTGACTAAAAGTCCCGAATTTTTAAAAAGTAATACCTTTACTCCTAAAGGAAATACAATTTAAACGCCCGTCCAATCTCTTAAAACTTCGAGTAAATTGAATGGTGGAGACTCAAGAAGTATCCATTAAATTTTGCCTTATCGATCTTATCCTTGAAGTAGTCAAAGTAAACTATCGAATTATCGCTTCTTTCTACGTACTTCCGGTGTTACAGATTGTTTTCAATTAGAATACTGGAAAGAATCTTGTTCAATTCTATGTTCGAAGAAGAAGAATCTGTAGGAATCGATTAAATTCAGTGTGATATTCTGACTGAGTGAATATTTAACAATTTTAAGCATGGCATCGAAACGGAAAACGAAATTTAAAGATGAATACGCCAAAGATTTTCCTTCAATAAAACGAGGTAGAAGTGAATATGAGGCGGAATGTAAACTATGCAAGTACGTTTTTTGTTTTATATAAGAAATTGAAGAAATGATTGATGAAAGAATTTCGTTTACGGTTCACCGTTTACCTGAAGTTAGACTTGGTAATTTAAAAAAATATTTCTTTATTATTCTTAAATGCTAGTATTTATTCTTTATTATTCTTTATTATTATTTTTCTCTAGATCACAGTAAACAAATACCAAATTATCCGTTGAATGAGAAAAATAACAGCGTTCAACTTTAGCCACACACACAAACTTCTACTAACTTTAAAACAAACAGACAAAGTTAATATACATACAAAGAAAGAAAAGAACACAAAAGAAAAGAACACATAAAAACTACTGTCCGGCCGAGTCATCACCCCTGGTGAGAAGAAGGCCGCCCTCCCGATGATGACTCAACCGGCCCTGTCCGTGGAGACCTCCTGTAGGCCCCAAGATATAACCAGATGACAATGTTTTCCCTCTCACCATTCCATTTCTAAAAGTACCCCTTGGACATGCCATGAAGTCCGTCGGATACTCCGGATATGTGACTCCCTCTGATAGGGTCACCCAGTAGTCATCCTCAGTGTTTTCATGTCATGTCCCGCCTAAGTATATTTGTCTTGGGCCCTTCCCCACCTCGACTTCTTATGGGTGAGTCCTCCTCACCCTTGTCCCTCTTTCTACACCATCATTTCTCTATACTTCTCCTGTACCACCTTCCAGCATAAAATTCAGCCTTAAATAATCACTTCAAGAATACCCCGCCCTTACCATTACGACTACTCTTACATGTTTTCCCTCTCACCTTTCCATTTCTAAACGTACCTCTTGGACACGCCATGAAGTCCTTCGGATACTCCGGATGTGTGACTCCCTCTGATAGGGTCACCCAGTAGTCATCCTCTGTGTTTTCATAACATGTCCAGCCTAAAAATAAACATAGAATACCACATATGCAATCCCGGAGCAAGACTACTCCTTCTATCCACTGTCCTTGCCGACACGGCACATTCCATCACCGCCATTGTTTTTCTGCTTGACCTACTCCGGATTGCTGAGTCCAGACAACCTTACCTCACCAGCCGTGTCTGTGTTTACATTATTCCTCTCCTGTAGAAACTTCATTCTTGCTTCAACCTTGCTTAACCATGCGTGATCTAATTCAATATCAAGCCATACTCTACATTAAATTTGTCATCTCGTCCACAAAACCACAAATTTGCCAACTCTCACAAATACATATAGACCCCTATGTACTACTTCTCTAAGATACAATATAGTTAAAAGACATACCTCTACCATCATTTCTCCAACTCACCATTGTAGCAATGAATACACCACACACTACTCCATTTCCACAATTCCACCACAGATAGATTTACATATTAGCTCTGCTCCCTCTCAACACTCACACATTTCCTCACATATTTCATCAATAAATAACCCTCCACCAACTTCTCATTATACATCCAATTACAACATCACTTCTCCATCACCACATTTCAACCTCCACCATCCTAACTCTACTCTCTCTAAACACTCACATATTTCATCAATAAATAACCCTCCACCAACTACACTTTATACATCCAATTACAACTTCTGTCATCACTATTCAATACTCTAATGTTTTTTACTTCGAGTAATCACACCCCCTTCATTTCCACCTGTACCCCACATGTCTGCCAATTTTTTTTATTCCTTCCTGCTTCTTTACCACCTCTCTTGGCCGCCGTTTCATCGCTATCTTCACTTAGTTGACTCCCTTTGCCACCAACTTCAGCTCCCTTCAGGTCCCTTAAGCTTCTGCTCCTCTCTCTGCTCCTACTCAGATCAAGACTCCCCCAAGTAGCCTCTGATCTTGCCTTTTCCCCCTGCGCTTCCACTACTTTACTGCTTTGACTTTCCTGCTTTGACTTTCCTGCCTTTCCTCTTCACTGTTTCCAGTCACATTTTCACTTGGTACCTCTCCCTGCTTCTGGTCACACAGTACACTGTTACTTTTGGTATTTTGCCTATCTTCCCCACTGCTCGCAGCACTTCTCTCTTTTTCTTCATCATGTTTTATCTTCCTTCCTAAGTCCATCAAACTATTCACAGTCCATATTCTCTTCCAGTTGCTGCCTGACACCACAAGTTCTTGACCTTTGATAATTGCTCTCAGCCCCTGATTTATAGCTAGAATCCTGTGCTTTCTAAGTATTTTTCATTTCTAATCGCCTCTCTTCCCACGTCTCTCTTAATCCATATTTTTCCCTCTGCACATTACCCGCATTGCCTATCACCGCATTAGCCATCAGCGTAGAAAACAGTTGGACTTTGATAGGCCTGTTGCCCCTAATTCTTCCCACTCTCTGCACATCGTCTATGTCCACTTCACTAAAATTAACTTTCATTTTCCCCTGTATTAAGTCCACTACTTTATAGGTTGTAATCACTCTGTCTTCTCTCTGCTCCTCCGGCACACCATATATAAATAGGCACTTCTTCCTGCGATTTAAAGTGTTAGCTTCCACTTCTGCTTTCAGTTTTTGCGTCTCCTCTTCTAATCGTCCTATTTTCTTTTTCAGTGTTGCCACTTCTTCGGCATTACTCCTCACTTGAGAAGTTATATCGTCAGTCCTTTCCCGTGGCCATGTCTTCATTTTCTCGAACTCCCTGGTTTGTTCTTGAATCAAATGTTTTAGTTGCTCAAAGGGGGAGGCTTCTTCAACCACTTCTTTTACAAGGCTTCTGAGTTCTTCATAGTCGGGCCATTCCTCATTTCTACTAGATGTCTGACCTGGGTTCATCTCGACCCCCCCAATCCATAGCAACATCATAACCACAGCCGCTGCAAGCAATAATTCTCCTTTAATCTCCATTTCCATTTTACACCCACCTGATTTCGCTTCTTCTTTCTTCCCTGCCATCTTCCTATAGTTGCTCTGTATTGTTCAACAGCAATCATTGTCGTTACAACTCCTCACAACCTTCCAGCACTCCACACTCTCTCTCCCTACTCCCACTCCCGGGACCCTCCACGCAATACGTCCGCGCTCGGCCGTGGCTAAAGCTGAACTGTTAAAAAAATATGTTTCTTTACAGTTGCTATTTTTAGATTGCACGTGGGGGAAAAGTGACATCAAAGATCAATACTAGCCTACATTTGAACTTTTTGCTAATATGTAGGCCTATTTGTCCCGGTTTTGTGGCAGACAATTATGGCAACCCTATACTTGGTGCAATACAAATAAATTACAATGGCAGCTATATTCACAATGTAATTACACAATAAAATATAGTAAGTATATAATTTAACATGATGTAATAGATAAGATAGGACAAAGCTTCCTAACCATAATTACCATACAACTTCAAGTATTTAGTTACATTACTCTTGAAGATAGATAAAGTTCGTAACATTTTTATATTTTTTGGAAGTGAGTTATACATAGTTATAGAAAAATGCCAAAGAAAATTTTGACCATAACGACTACGAGAATGAATCTGATTGTAGTGAATATTATAAACAATTATTGTTTCATAATTATGAATCTGTGAATTGGTAATTACTGATGTGTTTGAGCATACTAATTTGTTTTGAATTTTATAGATCATAATTATAGAAGCCTTTATGCGGAAGTTTGGAAGTGATAATATATTACAATGTTTATACAGATCTTTAGTCGGTGTCAGAATGGGTAGTTCGAAAATTATTTTTAGTGCTCTCTGCCTAAGGACTTCTACCTTTCCAAATAATTCTTTATTACAGCATGCCCAGACATGTATCATATAAGAGATGTGGCTTTCAAGAAAAGCATAGTAAATACCCTTCAACAACCCACGAGATAACTTATATCGCAATCTACTGAGGATACCAATCACAGGGATAATTTTATTACAAATAGTTTCCATGTGATTATTCCACGACAAATTTTCATCTATAATCAGCCCTAGGAATTTAGTACTGTGCACTTTCATTACTCTGTGATTGAAGAAAAGCAGATTTTTATCCAAATTTAATACATATAAAGGTTTGTGAAAATGTATGTAGTTTGTTTTTGTTAGATGTATAGTTAATCGGTTGGAATTAAGCCATGTTTTTAAGTAACAGAATATCCTGCTGCATATTTTGTTCAAGGTCATGATTGCTAGAGCCTGTATAAAAATATTAGTATCATCAGCAAAAATGGATAGTCTTCCATTTAATTTAAGGTGACCAATATCATTAATGAAGATAAGAAACAATAAAGGCCCCAGCACAGAAGCCTGAGGCAGACCAATTGAGATCACCTTTACATTACTCTGAGTATTATTACATGTGACAAACTGCTCCCTATTAGAGAGGTAATCAACAAACCAATCCAATGCAGTACCTCTAATGCCTGCTACTTCTAATTTATGTAATAGAATTTTATGATCAACTGTGTCAAAAGCCTTTTTAAGATCTATAAATAAACCAGCTGCTAACATACCTGAGTCTAAATCTTGTAGTAGTTTAATAATAATATCCTCAATAGCATTACTGGTACTCGAGTGAGGTAGGAAACCATACTAGAATTGATAAAAATATTCATTATTTAACAAAAAATCTAATAATCTTTTTAACCACTTGTTCTAAAATATTAGATAAAGGAGGTAGTACCGAGATTGGTCTGCAATTATCCATGCCTTTATAGATTGGTTTGGCTGGTACTTCACCCTCTGACAGAGATTTGTTAATCAATTTTGTGATGTGAGGTATAATAAATTTAGAGAGTCTCTTTATAAGAATATTACTAATACCAAAACAGTCAACACTACAACTATTTTTAAGATTATTAATTATTTTTTCAATTTCATTTTCATTAGTAGGGGTTAAAAATAAGGAATTAGATGGGCCAGTTTCAAGTAGAGGGTATTTAGACTGAGGAATGTTCTTAGCTAAAGACACACCCATATCAGTGAAATAGTCATTAAATATAGTAGAAATTTGACTAGAATCAGTCACCAACTTATCATTTACTTTCAATTGTATTTCTTCATTGTTACGGTTATTAGTTGTTAAAATATTATTAATAACTTTCCACTGATTATTTGTGCTGTTTAACCTATTGATATAATAATTATTTTTTAGATCTCATTTCATTCTAGTAACCCTTTTACGTATGTCTTTATAGTCTTGTATTAACTGCTGTGAAATACAGCCACACCCCATACTAAATCTCATCTGCTGACCGAGCTCGATAGCTGCAGTCGCTTAAATGCGGCCAGTATCCAGTAATCGGGAGATAGTGGGTTCGAGCCCCACTGTCGGCAGCCCTGAAGATGGTTTTCCGTGGTTTCCCATTTTCACACCAGGCAAATGCCGGGGCCGTACCTTAATTAAGGCCACGGCCGCTTCCTTCCACTTCCTAGGCCTCTCCTCTCCCATCGTCGCCATAAGACATATCTGTGTCGGTGCGACGTAAAACAAAATAACAAAAAATCTCATCTGTTGTCTTTTAATTTTGTAATATAATTTTTTTTATTAAATTTAACAGCTCTGAAGTAAACCGTGGGCAAAATGGTTTAACTTTCTTATTTATATTAGGACTTTCATTTTTAACTAAAGCAGTGCTTTCTTTAAAATATTTAATTAATTTATTTGTTATGATATCCGAACTATCCTCTTCATTTGTAGTTAATGGCGTTTGAGACATGTATTTTTCCATAGATGGGACATGGTATTTTGTAGGTTGCATTACATAATTTCTATGTGTATTCATTTTGGGTGTAATATTAATATCCAAGGTTAATAAACTGTGATCACTCAGATCATTTATTATGTTATATATTTTATATTAGCAGATTCTGTTTACGTAAAAATGATCTATAAGTGTTGTTGTCAACGAAATTCTAGTAGGAAAGACAATGTTACATGAACTCTGATTATAACACCGACAGAGATTCTGAAGCTCAGTAGATATATGACTGTTCTAATATTAAAGTCACTAACAGTAATACAAAGTGTTTTACCACCTTTATTCCAAATATCTTCTAAAAATTTTAGAAAATCTTTGAAAAATTTGGTATGAGGGTTATATACTGCTACTAAGTGAATGTCATTCACAAAACCCTTTATTTCGATTAATAATATACTATAAAAACTGGCATTACTGTTAACAGGTAATAATACATTAGCCTATACGATTCCTTTATATAAATGGCAATTCCACCACCCCTATTACGTGATCTAGAGCAAAAGAGACCATCATACCAATTCAGATTAAAATATTTTTCTTCCTCAGGAGAAACTCATGTGTCAACAATTACAATGATTTCAGGATATTGTGCTTCCTGTATTGTATAAAGTAAATTAATCCACTTATTACGAATGCTTAGGGGGTTGATGTATATAATTCTAATTCCATCTTTGTTAGTAAGCTCCTGTAGTCCACTTAGTTGGAATTCAGAACCTTTCATAAAGAATAACGTGGATTATTCATGTACCTACAAGTAAATAGCCTACCTAAATCCTAAGGGGAAGAGAGAGTTAAGACATCATCTATGTTTCTGATATGTATAATGGTAGAAGTATCATTTCTCCTTACAAAAATTCTCCCTTCCCTTGGCCACACATACTTGAAGCGTTTTGCTCTAAGGTCTTTAGCTCTCTTAAGAAGACCTTTAGATTTAGCTGTTAGGTGGTCATTGATGTAAATAGTATGGTTAGTGGCATTAATATTAAGTGCAGTGGATGAAAGTTGCCTAACATTTTTCTTTGCAACCATAAGTTCATGCTTCTTCCATCTATTCACGAACTTAATCACAATAGATCTAGGCAGAGATTTATTGGATGTTGGAATTCAATGAGCTATGTCAATGTCTGTTTTATTGATTACACAGCCAACTGCTGACGCAATATCCGCGACTAATTTATATACACCTTCACTTCGTAGCTCTGGTATACCATGAATTTCCACGTTATTACGTCGTAAGTACTGATTAAGTTGATCAATCTCGTCACAAGATTTGGATTTCATAGTTTCAGATTCTAGTTGTAGTTCTTTTATTTTTGTATCTTTTTCATTTACTACCTTTCTAAGATCTTCAATAATCTTCGTATCGAAGTCGATGCTGTCCTTAAGCCAATCAACGGCACTCAAGTTACATGTCCAAGTAGGTTCTGTCCACCACCGCGGTAGTCTTTATTGGAATGCAGGCGGGACAGTACACATGCCCCATGTAGATGTATCCGGCGATTGTTGTTACCATTTTGATTCCCAGAGTTCGATAATTAAACAGCAGATTTCGTGATTGGCTAATGACTGACGCTTATGAATTTCTAGAGGCAGGTGTAAATGGTGCCACACACTTTTGACACAAAATTTGAAATTGCAGCCTTTGATAAACGCAATCAATATTGGAGACTTGTATAGCTATTCCCTGCAGCAGTGGTAGTGGTGGTGGTGATGATTATTGTTTTAAGAGGAAGTACAACTAATCAGAGGAAAATGGAAGGGATCCGACACTTCGAAAAGTGAAGATATCGGCCAAAGAAAGGCAAGGAGTACGAAAGGCGTGAAAATTAAACACTCCCTAGGCCTCGCAACTTAATACAGTCGAGGTCGGAAAAGAACAAGAGTTGACTAAGGGAGGTCGGATAGGATAGATGAAAGTGAGGAGCCTGGCACAGTAGCCGAGCTGAGTGGCACAGACGGTTGAGGCGCTGGTCTTCTGACCCTAGCTTGGCAGCTTCGATCCTGGCTCGGTCCTGTGGTACTTGAAAAGTGCTCAAATACGTCAGCCTCGTGTCAGAAGATTCACTGCCACGTAAAAGAACTCCTGCGGGACTAAATTCAGGCACCTCGGCGTCTCCGAACAAAAAGTAGTTGGTTGGACGTAAATCTATTAACATAATTATTACGTGCCTGGCACAAGTAAGTGTAAACAATGCCAGGACTCAACTAAGAGCCCCATGGTCGCCAATCCACGCTCCGAAATTGAGAGAATCTCGGGTCCATTTTGGTGGCCTCTTACTACAGGCGGTGGGTGTTGTTCTACCGCCCACACCTACAGGGGGATTCCCTGTAGCCATAAAGCATATTATCACTCTCGGCCGTACCCAGAAATATTTCTCGGGTTAGGGGAGGGGTGCTCCAAAAACAAAAGCTATAGCAGCAATGGGGTGGTAGAATACACACACGGTACCCTCCACCTGTCGTAAGATGTGACTAAATAGGCGACCTGAGATTCTCAAATTTAGGAGCGTGGGTTGGCAACCACGGTTCCCGTAGCTGAGTCTGGCATTACTTTCACGTACTTGTGTGAAGCTCCTCAGTTCCATCTTTCTTATCCGATCACACTTGGTCAACACTTGTCTTTAATTTCCACCCCATTCGTCGACCTTCCCGTTCTTTTGCCGATATCTTCATTCTTCGAAGGTTGGGCATCTTCTACATTCCTTCCGATTAGTGTTAAGAGAGGCTGGTTGCCTGGTAATAATGGCGTATGAACACCGGAGAGGAATGGTGCAGGTCTTTGGGGATGACGACCTATAGGCGACCTGCGCATCTGTGATAATGGGTCCCTATCTAAGATGAATTCTAATGCTGAAGAAGGCACAAACACTCAACTCCCGAACCAGAAGAATTAACCAATGAAGGTTAAAATCTCCGACTCGGCCAGGAACCTACCCCGGGGCTCATTGGATCATGGAACCAGATAAAACTCCTCCCGAGGTGGTAGAGCTCTTTTCAGGCACACCCCAAATGGAGGTGAGATACATGTATCATTTTAACTCAAACCAGCCCCCCTGTTATTTTTAAATCTCTGGCAGTACCGGAAATCGAACCCGGGCCTCCAATGATTGTAGCTAGTAGCACTAACAGTTACGCTACGAAGGCGGGCGTTGCACGGTTAAACTTCCCCTTAATACAATAATCACCACCACCACCAACAACAAAAACGCTGTATTTTTAGTTATGAAATAGATTTAATTGAATGAAAATGTGTAAACATTTTAGAGAAACACCATGTACAACTCAGCGTGGAGTCACGGCGGTCTAGACAAAGAGATCAGTATTTTGTTTAAAATGGAGTAATACAATTTTTTACATTAAAATTATTATAAAAGACGTTTAAAGGTTTGATACATTAAAAGAACCTTACTGCTGCTCGATAACATGAATATATTTCTGTATGTTTATTAAAAGTGATGCCACCCGTGTGCCATATTTAATAGTCCGTTCTTGTTTATATATCATACGCGAATTTCATTAATTTATAATGTGCACATACAGAATTTTGTAAACACTACAAAAAGTTATTGGTCTGTTATTTTGTAATTTTTGAACTTGCAAAGTTACCTATTGTTCAACTATATTTCATTTAATACTATTAAAGTATCTATATTGCACCCATAACCGAATGGGCATATTAGATGCATTAATTAAGTGATTGGAATTCGCATATGTGAAGACTACAGAAGGCAAGGAAAAGCTTTCAATTTTACAAAGCGCCACCCAAGGAGACGTACTGGCTGGAAATATATCCGCAGAGTACGCTTTAAGTCACGTACAAGAAGTAGCAGGCTAAGTGATCTCTCCAATAAAGTTTTATTACGCCGAAGAATGCAGACTTTCTATATGGATTTCTCACGGGAACCGGCACGTTGGAATGTGCCCAACCCTAGTGTGGAAGGGGAAAGCGATAATACCTATCACCCCTTAATAGCCAAGTTGTTGTGCCCAAGCCGCGAGGCGCGGGAAGATCTCAACCAATCAGAAAATTACAAAACTTGCCGCCTTATCCTAGCGGGAATCAGTATTCAGTATTTCGCGATTTGGTAACGGAAATAGTAGTGAAATACGGTGTCCTGATCTGAGAATAATATTTGAAGAATTATTCAAGCAAATGCGTGGTTAATTATCGCTTACATATTAAAGTTGCAACTTTGTGTGAAGAGTGGTTTCGTCCAGGAAGTAAACCGTCATGGCGGGAAGACGCCATACGCCAACTGTAGATAGATCGGATGACGCACTTCATTTTATTAAATAACCTACGATCATTTATGGCAGCACAGTTCAACACGTCAATCGGACCAAAAGTTGGAATATGTAGAACACATCTCCTGAATATTTGACATACGGACAAGTGGTAAATGATCCAAGGTGCCGTAGTAATCCGCCACATCCCTTCCAGTGGAACTATTTTTGAGGTGGGGGTGTGAGTGTTTACAAAACCGCTAGCAGCAGAGTGATGAGTGTTCAGTTTCACTTGAATTTCAGTGTGCAGAGGTGCCTCTTCAGAAGGCGCTAAGAGACGGCTTTGGCAGTCGAGTGAGTAAAGCCTTTAGTCAGAAGATGAACATTTAGGCAGAACTTTTATTCATCATCGGAGTATAGAAAGATAATCAGACAATCATTTCAATAAAATGACGATGATAGTTATTTTTATTGACACTTTTACAAGATAACTAATAACGTCATGTGACCGGCGGGAGCAGAGACGAACATTTGGAAATGTTAATAACATGTAGCCGTAGAACATTCTCTTTTGTCACATGTAACTCACATGCTAATTCTCTAGTGGAGAAGTTATAGCTTTGGAGGACAGTATTTTTTATAAGATTTCTCCATATTTCACTGGGAACGTTGTATTTAATTTCCACAGTCTCATAGAACTGCCATTTCAATTGAGACCTTGGGAGCAGAATATTAGTTGAGCTAATTACGCGAGGGTGACCTTGTTTACTAGTGGAATGCAACGGTACAAGGACTGGGGTCCAGTGTTATTGTCAGAGTAGGGTGAACGACCAGTAATCCCTTATACAAACAAACTGTGACGGCTGAGCAGACAACAGAGACCGCAGAGGAGAGTAGGCCAGGTAACTTGTTCCAGACTTTCAACGTCCACACGGCAGGTGCTACACGCTGTAATTCATATTTTCTTCACATGAGTGTTTAAAATGCGTGTGTTTGTATAAAATTTTTATCGTGTGCAACGCCAATATAAAAATGGATCCAGTGCGTGTGCATAAAGTATTGGATATCCTCATCGCGATGAAGAAGGAGCTCTAAACCCATGTAATGGAGGCCGGCAGATGACCCAGCCTACCTCCCAGCACAAAGGTAAAGCAATGAGCATTATTTAAATATGTAAATAATTGAGGACTATGAACAATCAGTGATCAAATGTAGGTTAGGAATTTAGGTAGGCTTGTAAATAATAATGTCACGTACCGGATGATGTAATTAGACTTTGATATCATTTGCATTTAGAGTTAGGAGTGAGGCCAAGACAGTTATACCTAACGACTAGCTGATGTACCCGTGCTTCGCTACGGAATTCTAAATTTTATACAGAATTCTAGGTTAGGTAGTGTAAACGTTGTGAGCACGATTGTATTAAGTTGCATAGCTGTTAACGTTGACCTAGAAGCACGACGGGCAAGTCACCAACGTCTTTTCTCATATCAAGACTGGGTTAGGGAATTTTCATTGTAATGGTAGGCCAGCTTGCCTACCGTCAGTCACAATCAGGTTGGGGATTTTTCATTATAATGGCAGACACTCATTCTCCGCCTGCCTATATAGATTCTCAGAAAGACTCTCGTAGTGGTTTTCCCAACTGAAATGAACATGGGTCATTACAATGACGTCGGTAGGAATGGCGCGATTAAAAGCAATGCCTTCATATGAAATACTCGATGAAATGAAAAACCACACATTTTTTCACTTTTAACGAACAGTACTATGCTGCCGAACTAACAGTCCAAAGCTACCGAGCTGGAATGACCAAGTCGCAGACATCCGTGATCCGTGAACAATCTTCGTCCTTTTTTCGGTGGGGGTGTTCAAATAGTGGATAGTCCCAGGGCAAAAACTATGCCCGTTTACTTATCGGCTTCCTGGGAGTACCCGATGAGTCGGAAAATATCAATTCGCTACACTGGCGGGGGAAAGAACTATCTGACGTGGAGGCAATTATTCCAACAAGGCAGAGAAGATATCACATCTTCGCTGCTAATTTGGAATAAAATTAATGTAGATTTAATGAAAGTGAAGAGGAAGAAGCTTTTCCTTAAGAAACGGCTCTTTTCAAGGTTGAATTTTGAGTTGTTTAGTGAATTCTGGTACTATAATTTGGAATAGGGCTAAACTGTAATTCCAGACCAGTTCATACTACTACTCCTACTACTACTAACTGAGCCTCTGACTTAAGTGCGCACACTGCTCATTCAAAACAGCGCGACAGAGTAGGTATCGAATAGCTGGCATACTATGAACCAGTGTGTTACGTACCAGCAGTATCAGAAAATGTATGGACCAGAGGATTGGCATGCTAAAGAAGAAAGTTACCTAACTTCTCAGCTATTTCCCGCCAATATTCAGTTAGGCTGTTATACTCGGTACGCAGTAGTAATCCCATCTATCGGAGTTGAATGTCAGCATAAGAGACAAAGAACATTACAAAAAACAACGGTCAGTGTAATGTTATTGTTGATCTATGTTACGCGCTTTCGATATTGTAGGCCGTCACATTATTAATTGTCTTCTGGTTCTGAAATACCACTCTTATCATAGTCGGTACGGTAAAACTGAATAAAACATAAATGATCGGAAATTATATTCTCTGTAAGTTTTGTTATGTAGTACTTTTCCATAGGACCAAGAACATAGGTATTTAAAAATTAAATTTTAGGTGCCTTCCCCTAAACTGCCATTTCACCCAGGGTTAATAACATTGTTTATATCTTAAACTGTAATTTCTTATTCCCCGACTCTATATACCGATTTTCATTAAATTCTGTTTACCCATTTTCTCGGGGCTCGGCGTTGATATGGCCTTAGCAACAAAAATCCAAATTTGTGAATATCTCTGTTATCATAGCCGGTACGGTAAAAGTGTATAAGACGTAAATGATCAGAAATTTAATTCTGCATAACGTTAGTTATGTAGTATTTATCGATATGACCACTAATAATATAAATATTTGGAAATTGAATTTTAGACCTTCCGCTAAACTACCATTTCACTCAGCGTAAATACAATAATTTATAGCCTAGATTGTAGCGGCTCACCCCCCCCCCCGACTCTACATACCGATTTTTATTAAATTCTCTTCAGCCGTTTTCTCGTGATGCGTGTACAGACAGACAGACAGACAGACAGACAGACAGACAGACAGACAGACAGACAGACAGACAGACAGACAGACAGACAGACAGACAGACAGACAGACAGACAGACAGAAATTACGGAAAAGTAAAAACTGCATTTTCTTGTTACTGGGGACATGATCGATACAGAAATACCATTATTTTTAAATTCTGAGCAATGTACAGACAAAACTCTTTTTTATATATATATTCGGGGTATAAATGCCATGGTGGCACAGTAATATAATAATAATAATAATAATAATAATAATAATAATAATAATAATAATAATAATGTGATAAATATGATAGATAAATCTTCGTATTTCTCTCAGGAGGTTTATCACATATTTTTGAACCATTTTCTAGCGTGTGCTAATGTTTTGACATATGGGAATCCTAATATTTATTATATAATTCATGTCTAGTGTAATTGCAGATTTTGATAATAATAATAATAATAATAATAATAATAATAATAATAATAATAGAGAATTTTTATTTTGATGACATTTGATTTTATGGATGCTGCCGTGTTATTTTTGATGTTTAATTAGCTGTAATTATTGCGCATCCAATTTAGTATTTCATTGATTGCGTGATCACGTGTTAGGGGACCGTTTGCGGTATGTCTCATACCTTTTATTGCTGTGATGTAACGTTTAACCGGAAACTTGCTTTTCTTTTCGAGTACATTGGATTCATATTATTGATAGCTGTGTATTTGGCAGGCAATCTTGTTATTACAGTCGATGGATAAAGTCAGGAAAACCATTGACAGTCAGCTCTGATAATTCATGACATCTGAGAGTGAAATGAGATCAAGAAAATGAATAAAGAAATAATAATGTCCCTGACGACGATAGTTGTGAAATGAAAAATGTGAGATTTGAAGAACATGTCATATAATAGTGTCGTAATAACGAGTATGTGAACGACACAATGTGTTATTGGAGTTATTTCGCCCGCGTGATATGAGCGAGGCTATGTTGAGAAGCGCTACGATAAGAATAATGTGATGAATAAGTAGAATTGAGAGATAAACAATTTAACTGACAAAGTTAAGATTTCGACGACATGTGTGATAGTTGTAGGCGGAAAGCCTGTGCATTTCAAATATTTTCCAGGGACAACATGGTGCTCGGAAACAGACATGAGAGTCCGAGCCGAGTCATGAACAGAGCGACCGAACGATGTGTAGTTTTGATAGTCATTGGTGATCATTGATCACATAATATTCAGGGTTATTATCCGTAAAGGTGGAGTAATGTCATACCCAGTTACGTCTGATATTAAGAGGTTGCCGTCAAATGCACTTAGTTGTGAGTTGAATCATTTGGGAATTAATCCATATCGCGATTTTGCGCGTTGTATTTTAAATTTGATAGGCAGTGATCACGTGTATTTTGAGATTTTTTTGGTATGTTTTTCCTTTCCTTGATGGATATTTTATCACCGTATTTAATTTTTTATAGCGTCTGATGGTACGTGAATATTGTGATGGTTAAATGATGTAAATAGGTAGGATAGTCAGTTTAGTTTAAATTTAGTTGTGTCTTCTGGAGCAGTTGTTTTCTCCATTTGTCATGTTTATTTTGTACATAAATATTTCATGTGTTAGGTTAATAGATCACTGATGGTTCATAGTAAAAATCAATGTAGTAGGTATGCTCAAGCAGGAAGACAATTGTAACTAACAAGCTTTTGAAATTCACTACAAAATTCAGTTAGGTAAATGAATCGAGCTTTAATGATAAGTTCTGTCATGAGTGCCGCAAATTAATTAATTAAACAAGATGGAATCCGCCTCCATCAAAGTTGAGATCATAATTTATTCATTCTCAATGGAAATACAGGTAGCGGCAGACTAGATAAAAAAGACTAATTTGTAAAAGGGTCGAACTCATTTATTCAGATAAAATTTTTGGCACTTAGCCTCATTTATTCTATTTATTTAAGTGTCCAGACTATCACAGCTAATAAGGTATAAATCAACCAAAGTGATTGTTAGTACTCAGTATTTGGTGTGATAATTTTCTTGGTTCAGCCACGAAGTATTAAATGTGTGGCAAAGTTATATAAAACGGTAAGGGATACCGTGTTCATGGATCTGCCTCTATTTACACATGGTTACTGTACACCAGTATTGCTGAATAGTTAGGTGGTTGCCAAGTGGATATGAGCTTGGATTTAACAAACTTAGGATGTCCATAAATTAAAAGGTCAGCGTAATTAATTAATTGATCAGTTAATAATTTATACAAATTCAGTTGACTGAAAGGACGATTCAAGTGTGTATTCAGAAGTGGTTACTCAAATGAGGCTGTATATTTGTTAGACCATCAGTCTGTTGTGGTTGTGTCATGTACATGAGAGACTTTAGTTCGATGGTGATCATCATTATTAAATTTTATCGACCTTCAGTCGAAATCATTAAGGCGGATGATTAATTGGTGAAAAGAAGATTTTCAAATTATTTTATTTTCAATAATTCTATTTTATTTTATTTGATTTCACTTCGTTTAAAGTTCATTTTTCACATTTTGCCTATTTTTGTTAATACATTTTATAATTCACACTTAATTCAGTCTATGGGTACCGTCATTTACTAGTTAGCTGAACCCCATCTTTCATTTCCTCACCCCTGATGTTGTGTGGCCTGTCAACCCCGAGGAGAGCTGAAGGACGTTACCACGCCTGAGGAGAGAAGAGTCTACGCGAGCGGTAGGTATTATTTTATGTCATTCTTTACAGGAGCAGTCGGCGCATCAAACAAGTAAGAAGAACACCGCATCGCGTGCTTTAAAAGGGCACAATATATTTTGTGCATTTGGGTAATGTTGGTGAAAAAGAAACCAATCCACATCTTATGATCATTTTTACTTCATTGTTCAAGTCTGTCAGCGATTATTTTTTCAAAAATGTATAGGCGAGGACAGTTTTTTTCCCGTAAGTACCGAATGTTGTCCTTTGGCATAATGTTCTAAACAATAATTTATTCGTATTACTTTTGACATTTTAGTACATAAACTAGCAACTGTACCCGGGCTTCACTACGGTATTCTACATCGTATACGGGTTTCTACTTAAATTACTGTACACGCAGAGATTAAGGTTTTATTAAATTGTATATAGCGTTATCCGAGAAACATCACGGGGAGGTCTCCATACCTGCTTTCCGATGTAAGGTGCGCGTTGGTGAGTTTTGATGATCAGATTCCTTTTTTTTGTTTAGTGGTCTACATGGTTAGTCCTATGATATTTTCTCATATCTCCTCTATTTATACGTAGTTATAAACTACGAATGGGGTGACATTTGGGTACAGTTTTCACACACTGCTTTATTTTTCGCATACTTATTTGGCAGCTAGAATCATAGATTTTGGCTTGCATATGACCACTGTTTGTGCTAATGAGCGGTACTGTTGAAATATTGACAGCCACCCTTAATGAAATTCGAAGACGCTTGTAACCTCCAACGGTATTCCGCAAATTAACCCGCAGAATAGCAGCTTGACTTCTCTCTCGCCTTCTACCAAATGAACAACCACGAGTTTGATGACGAAAAGGGCATTAGTTACTTCCCTGCTGGCAAGCAGCCAGAGACATTGCCATGGTAACCGACAGGTTCGTTGTCGGTCTGCAACAGAGCACGAAACCCGCAGAAAACGGTAATTTTCTCCGTCATTTAAAGAGAGAGCTAAATTATAGAGATAAGAAAAAGTATTCAAAATGAAGGGACGTTTCACATGCAATGTAGAGATAGTGCATGAGAAAATATCAAATAACTCGTTGATCTCCCTATAAACCCCCAGTCTGTTCCGTGATTTTTAAATCATATGCATATCTAAACCTGCTTCTGGATGAGTTTACTTTAAATATCAAGTTTGGTCGAGATTTATCCAGCCGTTTTGCCGTGATGGTGGAACAGACAAACAGACAGACACGCAAGCTAAAAACCACTGATATGGTCTTGAGTTGACCTAAAATGCATACATATATGAACAATGGGCAAAATAAACGAAATTACGGACATCGGGCCCCCTATAACTTTATTTGTAAAGATAAATGATATTTTTCAATCGAAAGGCTTCGAGTCAGGGGTTTCCCCAATTCATGAGAATTAGGATATTTCCAGGTTTCGCTTTTTCGGATGACATCCTTCTACTCACATTGACATCCGCTAGCATGCAGGAAAGTATAAATGAAGTGGTAAATCTGTAAAGAGTTGAATTAAAAATTAATGTACGGAAAACCAAAAAAAAAGTTGTCAAAGAATGAAAAATGGTGAATGGGTGAGACGAGATTAGAAGTTGTCAAGAAAGTGGAGTATTTGGGTATGATATTAAGCGGAAATAGAACACTGCACAAGAAATAAAAAAAGAAATAAACTAAAGGGTATGAGTTCACGACAGCTATTAACATTTCGGATTTAAAAAAGATGCCTAATACTGACTACAGAGTGTATAAAAATGTTGTTAATGCATTAATTAAATCTAGGGCGTTGTGCGGAGCAGAGATGTGATGAGTTGAAGGGAAATTTTATACACTCGATGCAATTACGAGTAGATTTGGTAAAATAATTATGAGACTACCCAGTTGTACAACTAACTGTGGAGTGAGAATGATGTGCAATGATGTAAGTCTGCAGACATATGTTGTTAAATATGTAATCAAATAATGGCTGAGACTGAAGTTGGGATCAGGTGTCGAAGTGTTACAGATAGCTTACCAACACCAAATGAAATATAGGAATCAATGATACTGGGTGGATGGAGTACGGAACATTTTTGAAACGACAGGAATGGGATACTACTGGGAAATGGATTGCATAGAGCAGTTAAGAATATGTAAAAAAAATTCTAAGAGTTAACGATATCGAGAAGTAACAAATTGCTCCACAGTGTGAGGTACTAGAGGAATTTTGTAATGAAATTGGGAGAATGAGAATAAATATAGGTAATATAACAAATAAGGAAATGAGGGGCATAATGTGTTGGTTAATGGGGGTACACAAAAATGAAGCATACAAGCAAAATAGAGATGAAAATAAATGTTTACTTTGTTCTGAAGGAATGGGATGGGCACATCTTATAAAATATTATTTAGTGACAAAGGAAATAGAGACATTTTATAGATGAGGTGGATGTATGAGAAAACTGGTATCGAATATCAGCTGTATACGATTGTAAAGTTATTGAGCAGAGAGTGGATCAATTCAGGAATAATTGCAAAATTATTCATCATTATTAGTGAAATGTGGAGTAGTAAATTTCTAGAAGTAAGAGAAGTGATGCATGCTAGTTAGTAACAGAATTGTGCCTAAGGCAACCTAGAAAATACAACTCCGTTGAAGTCTAGAGCAATTAGGTACGTAGATTATAGTTATAGCATATAATTAATTCATCGTCGTACTTTTATTAGTCTGCATGTTTTTTTTTTGTTTTTCTTTCGATGGTCAATATTAATATTAATTTCAGGCGTCGTTCATGATATGGAGGGACTGAGGATAACTACTGTGGTGACCTCTTTGGTGGGTCATGTTTCCAGGGTATCTGATTAACCTCGATCGCAAATCCGAAAAGTTTCGTTTCTTACAACAATGTTTCTAACACACTTTTCAGGCCATTCTTTCTCTGTTCAGTTCCTAAATCACTTACAAATGTTATATTTTGATTCATGATATCTTCCGGGCACCTCATTTTTCGGACACCTCATACTTTATTTTTTGTGTTTTTACTGCACGTTTTTCAGTAATGCTATATTCAATTTTGTAAATTGCATGTATCGAATTAAGATTAAACTAATCAATACCTTTTCGCAGAACTTTGGTTTCCGAGTTTATGGGATATGGGTATTATCTTATCTTAAATCTCCTGCTAAGCCCATGGTTGTGACTTTTTCTATAACCCATCAGCTGCGGGTAGTACAGATAGAATAAATATATTCAGCCTTCTATATTTGAATAATAAAGAATACTGCGGTTAATATTTGTGATGTTGAAATATATTTAGCGAATATCATAGGGATAGACAAAATTATCCATACATAAATTTTATGGCCATCTATTGATAAAAACATTTATTGAAGCTCTTCCCTCTCTAAAGACCCAGAGAAACAAAGAAATGCCATTTGGTCCTTGTTTCAATGACGGTGAAATCCTGACATTCACCTCCCCGCGGTAGAGAGGGGGCAACGACTGCATATAAAGATATCTTTATATGCAGAGGGCTAACGAATGAAGGGACCGATTATCTCCCAGTATAAGGAGATCCCCTATACCAAGTGCCAACAGTCTCTGAGAGTGGATGAGCGGGTATGGGTAAGGGCACTCTCTTGTCCTGGGGACAAGACATTGTTCCCAAAGGCGGAGGAACCAGTTTGGTCAACGGTATTAGGATGCAGAAGACAACGGGAAACCACTACATTAAAGATCCTGAGAGATATTCCAATAAGTCCACATGGCATGGCTGCAACGTCAAGATTGGAGCTGGCCGTGTGGATCGTCTACCTCCGTTTGGAGACGACGTCTTAAGAAGAAGAAGAAGAAGAAGGAGAAGAAGAAGAAGAAGAAGACGAAGAAGAAGAAGAAGCTCTTCACAGTCACTGAACATGCGTCATTTTGCTGATTCACAACAAGATTCTTCTCTCTTGTCAGATAGTGGGTAGAACTTTTCCTAGGTCCATCTGTCGCATCTGTATTACGTGATAAATCCACAAAGAGCAGCAGCAACTATAGCAGAGAAAAGCATTGAAGAAACATTCTACACAACACCTTTCAGCAGATCTGCCTGGAAGCTATCGGAGAAAGGTACTCTGATGTATGTCTTCATTGTGAAAGTTTATTATTATTCAGAGGGGTTATGTAAACCAAAGCTATCCACGAAATGTCACTGTAATATTTGTCCCAAATGGAAAATGATAATTGCTTTTACACCAATAAAGTGAAAAATCCGCAGCAATTAAGAAATACCGTCGTTACTTTTTTTTTTTTTTTTGCTATTGGCTTTACGTCGCACTGACACAGATAGGTCTTATGGCGACGGTGGGACAGAAAAGGGCTAGGACTGGGAAGGAAGCGGCCGTGACCTTAATTAAGGTACACCCCAGCATTTTCCTGGTGTGAAAATGGGAAACCACGGAAAACCATCTTCAGGGCTGGGGTTCGAACCCACTATCTCCCGAATACTGGATACTGGCCGCACTTAAGCGACTGTAGCTATCGAGCTCGGTACCGTCATTACTAGAGCAATATGCATACGTACTTATGGGCCGTAGACAGGACTCCTTTATGTTGTATTCCGCTGCTCGTGCCGTCTTTTGTTTCTTTCTTGAGGTCCAGGGCTTGCACCGACGAATGGGAGTTCCATATCTGTGAATTGTCATTATCTTTGTCCATATGACTAGGGCGGGCAGTTCAAACAGCAAAATAGCATGATCCCTGGACCAATAAATATATCATTTAACGAATGAGTTAGGGCACAAAATGAATGAGCAACATGAAGAAAACGACACACCTAATTAATTCAAACAACTTCAGTGAACAAAGACATCACACACGAAACTGTTAAACAAACAAAACACACACGGAAGCGCTGCGACGTAGCAGAAAAAATAGGTTTAAGGTATGAAGTATGAATCCATATTATTCCCTGCAAGTAAAATATTTCGTACTATTTCTTAATTTACCGCAGATTTTACACGTTATTTGAGTGAAATGAATTATTATTCCATT
Organism: Anabrus simplex; assembly: GCF_040414725.1. Classification (NCBI taxonomy): domain Eukaryota; kingdom Metazoa; phylum Arthropoda; class Insecta; order Orthoptera; family Tettigoniidae; genus Anabrus; species Anabrus simplex. Next base: position 132,758,973 of record NC_090268.1, on the reverse strand, counting down.
TGGGACAAATATTACAGTGACATTTCGTGGATACCTTTCGTCTACATAACCATTCAGAGGATTATTATTATTATTATTATTATTATTATTATTATTATTATTATTATTATTATTATTATTATTATTATTATTATTATTATTATTATTATTATTATTATTATTATTATTATTGCCCCCAGAATATTTTCGAACGCCAATTTGGAAGTTAGGAGGAAGCTGGAAAACACCAGCGGTCTCGCATCCAAAGGAAGTCGGTTATGATGACATAACCGTCAACCAAGGAGAACTCGTTCAGTCTTGACCTAACTGACTAATGCAGCAAGTCGCAATGGTGGCTACCATCCAGAGAGTCGAGGGGCGGGTGGGGTGGGGGGTGGGGTGGGGGGTGGGGGTGGGGAGAGTACGCTTTGTCTCCTTTCGGACGCGCAGCGTACTCAACACTTATTTGCTGTTGCCTCCGAGGCTTTAGTCATTCCCACGACTCTGTCGCAGACTGGTCCTCAAAACAGATCAACAATCCTTGACCTCGTCTGGAGTTCGACTGTCATCCCAAGGACACCACCAAATACGATGAGGGTGTCTTGCTTCCTTGACTTAACGCAGGAAGCTTTCGTAGAGGTGATGGCCCCTCCCCGCCATCACTCGTGGCGACCATCCATTAAGTCGATGCGCTTTGTCGCCCCCGGACCTTTCGGACGCGCACCTCATCCCACGTATTTGCTAATATCCCCGAAGTTTCAGTCGTTGGCGACACTCGGGACTGAATCCCCAAACAGAGAAAACCCCTGTTCTGAGGAGCAGTGACCCCGCCATCACCCGTGGCAACCATCCAGAGAGTCAGCACGCTTGATCGCCCCCGGAATCCTTACGGACGCGTGCTGGGTGAACGGGGAATAGCGAAAACCTTTCTCACCTTCCTTATATTAACTGAATGCGGACTGCACAGTAAACGACCTGTTCAACAATAGTATAGTATGTGTTGAAAAGGCACAATGTTTCGGAAAGTAATAAGGTCAGCACGGTTTATATCAGAATGAGACTATTTATTACATACGAAAATCACAGATGGATGCAGTGAAAACAATAGACATGGAGATTACAATTGTGACGTGTCGGAATGGAAAAAGGAACCGTAGTATGTAGATGGCGCTACTTGATGGTGGCTCATATGAATATATATAAATATTCTCAACACCCCCTCTCGAAGGCTGAACCAACTTCAACGTTTCAGTCTTCTGACACCCAGACATTCTAAGCACTTCCAGTGCTTATCCTTCGGTAGTCTGCAGGCATCTTCTCAGTTGACAAGTATTCGAGATGAATGGCCCCAGATGAAAGAACCTTTCGTACAAAATGATGTCGCACATCAATGTGCTTAGTCCGAGAGTGGAAATCAGGACTTCCAGCAAGCTTCTGAGCTCCAAGGTTGTCGTTATATAGCTGTACAGTTGGTACGCTGTTAATGCCTATCTCCCTTGTTGTCGTAGTAAGTGCACTGCCTCTTTTGAAGCCTCACTCAAGGCCATATATTCATCCTCCGTTGATAGACAATGCCACAGTCCGTTGTTTCCTGGATTCCCAAGACATGACTTAACCATACATTGTGAAGGCAAAGCCAGTGTATGACCTGCGATCGTTGATGCATGCAGCCCAATCAGCATCTACATAGCCAGTTAGATTACTGGTATCACTTCCAAAGGTGATTCCCACATCAGAAGAACCCTTCAATTACCTCAGTACCCTCTTTCCTGCTTGCCAGTGATCTTTGCCGAAAGAATCATTGTACTGGCTTAGGACACTCACTGCATGAGATAAGTCTGAACGCGTTGCAGTTGATAGGTACATAAAATCACCTATGAGCTCTCTGTAGGGCGGTGGGGGGCTCTCGCCATCATCGTTGGACAGAGTACTTGATCTTGATAGTTTAATTCCAGCTTCGGTGTGGCCACGGGCTTGCAATCAGACATTCGAAAGCGATCTAAAATGTCCATAACGTAACCTTTCTGTTTCAAAGTGATACCGGATTCATCTCGAGAAAACTCAATCCCGAGACAGTACTTAATGTCTCTTAGGTCTTTGACCTCAAAAGACTTTGGTAGAAATTTGTGGACCTCATCAAATTATCTCGAGTTCCATGACAAAACTAAAATGTCATCAACATAAACTATGATTAGGAGAGCATCACCATCAGAACCCTTCACATAGACGCTCGAATCGCCGGACGTTGGTTTGACACCAAGATTTAGTAGTTGCTCGTTCAAGCGTTGATGCCAACAGCGGCCAGCCTGCTTCAAGCCATACAGAGCCTTTTTAATGTGGCACACATAATCCTTGTTCAACATCTTCAGCATACTCTTGGCTTCAGCTATGATCTCGGATGTTGCATTGCTTTCCTGTACGATGAATTCGAGTATTTCGCTGGTGTAGTTTGGTACTTCCATAAAGATTTCCTCTTCAACAATTCCATTTAAGTATGGAGTTGCTACATCGAATTGTCGGGCATACATTCCATGATGAGCAGCGAGAGCAATAGCCATTCGTATTGAGCTGAGTCGTGATACTGGTGCGAATGTTTCAGTATAATCTATACCTGGCCTCTGGGAAAACACCCTGGCCACGACTCTAGACTTCCTTCTTGTGATCTCACCATTTGCTCCGTACTTATTTCTAAGGTACATGACTTCCAATTGTCATCCTATTTTCTGGGCCGTCTACAAGATCCCAGATCTTGTTTCTTAGAATAGAGACAAATTCATCTGCCATCGCCAGCATCCACTCATTTTTCTCTGGACCTGAAAATGCCATCTGAATTGGAACCTCAGCCTGACATACCAATTCAATTTGTCCTCCATCATGTTCCTGATAAAGCTTTCGAGGTCTGCCTCGTGTTCCCCTACGGATCATTTATGGTCTTCCTGGAGCATGCCGAGATTGTCGTATTTCTGATTATGGTTCTTGTTCATTTTCAAAACCATAGTTATTGCAGCACAGCTTGGATCCCTTCTTGTGTATTGGGCACAACAGCACTCTCGCTAAGATTTTAGTGGAAAATTTTGTATCCTAAATTGAGCAATGATATTCCCCTATAGTTATTGCAGCACAGCTTGGATACCTTCTTGTGTATTGGGCACAACAGCACTCTTGCTAGGATTTTAGTGAAAATTTTGTATCCTAAACTGAGCAATGATATTCCCCTGTAGTTATTGCAGCACAGCTTGGGTACCTTCTTCTCTTTTGGGCACAACAGCACTTTCGCTAGGATTTTAGTGAAAATTTTGTATCCTAAATTGAACAATGATATTCCCCTATAGTTATTGCAGCTCAGCTTGGATCCCTTCTTGTGTATTGAGCACAACGGCACTCTCGCTAGGATTTTATATACACATTTACCAGGTCACATCACAGCACGTATTCATTCACTCACGATGTATTCCAGCGACGAGTACGTTGATGTGTTGCTCATTTATTGGGAAATAAGTCAGAACGCAGTCAAGTCGCAACGTCTCTATCTTCTTCTTCTTCTTCTTCTTAACCTGTTTACCTCCAGGGTTGGTTTTTCCCTCGGATTCATTTGACCTCCCGAGGCTGAGTGGATCCCGTTCCAGCCCTCGTACCAATTTTGAAATTTCGTGGCAGAGCCGGAAATCGAACCCGGGCCTCCGGGGGCGGCAGCTAATCACACTAACCACTACACCACAGAGGTGGACAACCTTCGCACTTCAATAAATTTCACGCACATAAATAAATTATAATAACGTTTATTATAGCAAATTATAAGCCTCCGTGGCTCAGGCGGCAGCGCGTCGGCCTCTCACCGCTGGATACCGTGGTTCAAATCCCGGTCACTCCATGTGAGATTTGTGCTGGACAAAGCGGAGGCGGGACAGGTTTTTCTCCGGGTACTCCGGTTTTCCCTCTCATCTTTCATTCCAGCAACACTCTCCATTAACATTTAATTTCATCTGTCAGTCATTTATCATTGCCCCAGAGGAGTGTGACAGGCTTCGGCAGCCGGAACATTTCCTATACTCGGCGCTAGATGGGGCTTCATTCCATTCCTGACCTGGTCCAATGACTGGAAACAGGCTGTGGATTGTCATTTTCATAGCAATTTATATAGTTGTGTTAGAATAAGAAACTCGCGAAATCATGATCAAATGATAACTATTGGCAATTAACGGTTTACAGTACTGGCAGTCAGAACGATGCGATGCTCCAGTTCTTCATTTATTGACTTCAAAGGTGACTCCTATTGGGAGGAAAACGAAAATAACTAAAACGTGTATGCCAAGAAAAAAGGTACCCCACACATACCGAAGTTTCTTCAGGCTATATATTCACTTTCGAGCATTTATTTTCCTCCTTCTGAGTCAGGAATTGGTCCTTTGTTAATCGACTGACATAAGTAAGGGTTTTACAAAAAGTAATTATCCTAAGAAAAATTCAAACGATATTTTGTGACCATCACTAACTGTTTAAAAATATTTATATTTGTAAGCATGAATGGGCGACAACTATTCTTCCCTTTCTTTGTTAATCTGTTTACCCACCAGGGTTGGTTTTCCCTTGGACTCAGCAAGGGTTCCCACCTCTACCGCTTCAAGGGCAATGTCCTGGAGCGCGAGACATTGGGTCGGGGATACAACTGGGGAGAATGACAAGTACCTCGCCCAGGTGGCCTCACCTGCTTTGCTGTGGGGGGATGGGAATATTGGAAGGGGTACACAAGGAAGAGGGAAGGAAGCGGCCGTGGCCTTAAGTTAGGTACCAAATCGGCATTTGTCTGGAGGAGAAGTGGGAAACCACGGAAAACCACTTCCAGGATGGCTGAGATGGGAATCGAACCCTCCGCTACTCATTTGACCTCCCGAGGCTGAGTGGACTCCGTTCCAGCTCTCGTACCTCCGGGGGTGGCTGCTAATCACACTAATCACTACACCACAGAGGCGGACTATTTGAATTCTTTGCTACTAATTATCAAAAATTATCTTAAGAATGATTGTTTCAGACTCTTAATCATATCTGAATTGTCAACGAACTGGCGTAGGGCCCCGTGTTCATTTCAAGGACGAGCTGAGGATATTAACCACGTTTGGTTTATTCTTCTGGCTCGGAGACAGAGTGTACATATGTGATCTTCTTAATCCACCTTCTTCTACACACATACAGCATATCACACTACTAACCACCACAGAAACATGCAACAGTAAATCTCCCGCCCCCCCCCCCCCACACACATATGGTTAATTTGAGGAAAGGCATCTGGCACCCGTAAATAGGGCTAAATCCCCATTGGTGGCAATCCCAGATAACTGGGAAAAGGCCAGGAAACTAGAAGAATCTCTTAAATAGCTATGTCTGAAACATAATCCAACTGAACTGATCACAAATCTGCCAAAGAGTGAAGACTATCGTAAGTTTCTACGCATATAACCATTCAAACGTAGGTTCATAGCTATTTCAGCACTCACAATATTTAGAGAATGTAGTTTATGTTCTTCGTTTTCTGTATTTATACGGCGCTAATAAAAGGCCCAACCAAAAAATAAAGACAAGAATAACTTGTTCTGTGTTGTAAATAATTGAATGATAGTGTATAACTTATTAAAAACATTAAAAACAAACAAATCTCACCAAAATTAATGACATTTTTCTGTTAATTTGTTAACTATGTTCATAGAGAATCTTTCAAAGACGGTGCAGTTTTGTAGTTTAAATTAAATTGCTTTATTTTCCAAACTTTGATTGCATAACTTCTTCTTCTTCTCTTTCTTCTTCTTCTTAATCTGTTTACCCTCCAGGGTTGGCTTTTCCCTCGGACTCAGCGAGGGATCCCACCTCTACCGCCTCAAGGGCAGTGTCCTGGAGCTTCAGACTTTAGGTCGGGGATACAACACGGGAGGATGACCAGTGCCTCGCCCAGGGGCCCTCACCTGCTATCCTGAGCAGGGGCCACGGTGAGGGATGGGAAGGTTAGAAGGAAGAGACAAGGAAGAGGGAAGGAAGCGGACGTGGCCTTAAGCTAGGTACTAATGCTAGTTGCTTTACGTCGCACCGACACAGATAGGTCTTATGGCGACGATGGGACAGGGAAGGGCTAGGAGTGGGAAGGAAGCGGCCGTGGCCTTAGTTAAGGTACAGTCCCAGCATTTGCCTGGTGTGAAAATGGGAAACCACGGAAAACTATTTTCAGGGCTGGCGACAGTGGGGTTCGAACCTACTATTAAGCTAGGTACCATCCCGGCATTTGCCTGGAGGAGAAGTGGGAAACCACGGAAAACCACTTCAAGGATGGCTGAATCCACCTCTACTCAGTTGACTTCCAGAGGCTGAGTGGACCCCGTACCAGCCCTCGTACCACTTTTCACATTTCGTGGTAGAGCCGGAAATCGAACCCGGGCCTCCGGGGGTGGCAGCTAATCACGCTAACCACTACACCACAGAGGCGGACGATTTCATAACAGTTTTCATTTAATGAGTTGTTGTTTAAATTTGTGAGGTCATTTTTGTTTTATTTCGGAGGGTTTGAAAACCCGTAACCCCGTCTCTCGGTACGGCCTTGATATTACTTCTAATCTCACTCTTACTGGTATAACATCCCTCATAAAAGTTTATGATTGCTGTACAGTATATGCGTCGTAATCAATCCCAACATTTTTTTTAGCTTATCCCAATTATTTCTGGGGTCACTGGAGCCATCCAGGCCTCATTTTGGTTTTGGCCGAGGGTTTAAGGCCAGGCGACCTTCTTGATACCACGTGATTTTTGCTACGAAAACCTTAACCCAGGATCACCGGGATTTGAATCTCAGCCTTCCGAGTGGGAAGCCAGCGGCTAAGCCATTTAATCACCCCCCTCCCTCCCGCATCGTAATCAATCCCAGTAAATTGCCAAAATGTGCAAGGGTAAATTTCAAGATGAGCTATGACTACCTACATAATACGACGTAAGACAACTTTTAGCCCACAGAACCTCGGCCACTCCATTCAGTAAGCGGAAGGTATCCTGGGGACCACAAGCCCAACAGCAGGTCTTCCAGTTGGCGTGTGTTGTGCAGCGGTAGTGGGCAAAACAAAAATGGCTCGGAAAATGTTTATAAGACTGACGCGGAACAGAAGAACTATCCATCACAGGAAATGCTGGAAACCGTAATTTCGATGCACCAATCGGTTGCTGTACAAGACGTCATCAAGTAGTTGCTCTAGGGAGCCGGTGTTACTTGCTCCGCTCGGGACGGGTGTTTGTCACGTGACAAGAGAGCAGCAGTCAGGCGGGTTGCATATCGTGGCCGTACTGTACTTGCGCCACTGGCCTTCAGTACATACTACGTCATTTTATTTTATATTGGTATTCATATGCCATTTGTACGCCATGGCCTTTTAAAAAGGTGTATTTTATTTTAGAACAAACTTCACTCTGTGTCTTTCTTCTGTTAGTGTGAAAATTTTGATATATCTGGTCTTTATTCATCCTCATCATTATCATAAGATTATAGATTGCACATAATTGTAAGGAAGAAATCGTAGGGATCAGCTTTTGAGAGAACGGGTACCTGCTTCTAATTACCCTGCAACCGGATCACCCGAGTATCACTGCCCCTATTGAAGAGACAAACCAGTATCGTTACCTTTTCCAGTAGTGTAGAATGTAGCAAGTCAAACAATTCTGTCTTAAAAAGAATTCAAAATTCGCGCCGTTCGTAGGACCAATCATTGATCATCTGGTACAGTATTCTCTAGATCTTAGTGCGCATGTCATGATTACCACAGCAAGTCCCACAGGGCTGTTCGTTAGCGAGCTTCACCTTGTACAAGAACATTCACGACACACACGTAATCACTACTGGACGTGTATAGAAAGAACAAGAAACACCTGTTAATCTCACTCTGTGCACAGGTAAGCCAATGACCCATTTGGAGTTTCATTAACTCGGAGATATGCTTGTAGTTTCTAAACATCGGAATCTGTAAAAGTAGAAATAGGTGTTGATATTTTTTTTCAAATAATTCCTTTCTTATTTTTTAAATACTCGCCGATAAGAAAGGCCAACTTCATTCTTATATGTTGTGATTCTCTTTCATTTCAGATTCCAATTCGTGCCATTCGACTTCGTAATTTCTTCACTCTGTATCTCAATTCTTGCTGGTATGAATAGAAATTAATCTTTACAGCATACAGTAGTAGAGTTCTGCTAGCTAATCTGCTTACAGTTGTATACTAGTAAGGTTTGGTTCAGAACCATGGAATTTAGACTACATTTAATAATATATAGTATTTTAACATTTTTACATTGAAGTATGTCGGAAAATATCCCCTAGAAACTTCGTTCTATTAAACTAACAGATTGTTAGAAGGCACCAGTAACTAATTTATTAGAATCCTTCCTCTTTTCCTACTATATTTTAATTTAAAAACGCTTCTTTCAGCAGCGATCCGCTCCGGCTTTCCACGCGAGCAATTTTGAATTTGTGGCGATAAGACTTAAAAGATTTCGTTGTAGAATACATTATTAGTATTCCTTCCGACGTCTCAGTGCGGCGTTTTTCCAAGGCCCTTCCAGCCCCTACGTGTTAGCTGGCCCCTTTCCGTCTATGCGATATTTTAACTATTCCTGCGCTTTCATTAAAACGATAGGGTACAGATCTCTGCACATGGTTATGAGGGTGTTTAGGGGTTGTAGTAAGGATGTAAAGGAGAGGGCATATAAGTCTATGGTAAGACCCCAACTAGAGTATGGTTCCAGTGTATGGGACCCTCACCAGGATTACTTGATTAAAGAACTGAAAAAAATCCAAAGAAAAGCAGCTCGATTTGTTCTGGTTGATTTCCGACAAGAGAGTAGCGTTACAAAAATGTTGCAGAGTTTGGGCTGGGAAGAATTGGGAGAAAGAAGAGCTGCTCGACTAAGTGGTATGTTCCGCGCTGTCAGCGGAGAGATGGCGTGGAATGACATTAGTAGACGAATAAGTTTGAGTAGCGTTTATAAAAGTAGGAAAGATCACAATATGAGGATAGAAGTTGGAATTCGAGGACAAACTGGGGCCAATATTCATTTATAGGAAGGGAAGTTAGGGATTGGAATAACTTACCAAGGGAGATGTTCAATAAATTTCAAATTTCTTTGAAATCATTTAGGAAAAGGCTAGGAAAACAGATAGGGAATCTGCCACCTGTCCTAAATGCAGATCAGGATTGATTGATTGATTGATTGATTGATTGATTGATTGATTGATTGATTGATTGATTGATTGATTGATTGATTGATTGATTGATTGATTGATTGACATTGCTCTTAAACTATTCGTGCAAGTTCAGTTCTGTAAAGGGCATTGTCATTTTAAGATTGATTAGATCATTTATCATTTATCTCAAAATATGGTTTCTAATTTTAAGGTTTTTTAAAACTCAAAATAAGGTTTCTAATTTTAAGGTTGATTTGTTTCTACTGTCAACTATAACACGAACTCTTGAATAATCAATCAATCATTCTTCTGCATTTAGGGCTATCTCCCAAGTGGCAGATTCCCTTCAATTCCTTACCTAGTCTTTTATTAAATGATTTCAGACCTTTGAAATTTATAGAACATTTCCCTTGATAAATTATTCCAGTCCACAACTCCTTTTCTTATAAACGAATATTTTCTTCAATTTGACCTCTTCAATTCCAACTTTTACCTTCATATTATGATCCTTCCTACCTTTAAAAGCTTCACTCCAGTTTATTCGTAGTATTCATCTACTAATGCCATTCCAAGTCCTCTCTCCACTGACACCTCGTCTCCTTACTCCCAAGTCTTCCCAGCCCAAAGTTTGCGAAAATTTCGTAACACTACTCTTTCGTCGGAAATAACCCTGAACAAATCGTGCTTCTTTCCTTTGGGTCTCCACGAACCGCGTAGCAAGGGGGGAGGATAGGTGGGGTGGGGGAGTCCTAACCGGCTTGCCGGCGGACTTGAAAGAAATAGAATACCTCTCGCAGACCAAACACAACCCCCCGTGGATGGGGGACGCAGACGAAGAATACACCCACGGCATCCCCTGCCTGTCGTAAGAGGCGACTGAAAGGGGCGACCAAGGGATGGTCGAATTACAACCATGAGACTACCTGTAATTCGTATCATCACGCAGGGAACACCATGGGTCGTTTTTACTTGCGCGTAGTACCACTGTGTTAGGTAAGGTTTGTGATTAGTAGAGACAGTGCGTGGCTCAGGATGCATTTTACAGTACCTGTGATTCGTACCCCTATATGAGCAACACCATGGGAAGAGCGACACCATGGTTCTGCCTTGTCTATGTTTAGTACCCACTCTGTGAGGAACAGCACGGGATAGTGCGGGTTCCTGTGGTTAATCCGCTTATGTGAGGAACACCATAGGTTTGTGTTGCATGTGCGAATTTCATTACCTGTGAGTAGTACCATAATGTGTGGAATACCGTGAGTCTACGCTACTTCTGATTAATACCGCAACATGACAAATAGCATGGTTCTATTTTCCTAGCGATAAGTACCATTGAGGGGCCGACGACCTGCATTTTGGACCTGTTTCGACTACAAGCATCGATTCAGTATTGTGCGTTAGAAGCAGTCTCTTGGTCAGTAATACTATTATTTAACGCTAGTTTCTGGGAATGTGGGGCATTGCGAGTCGGATCCACTGATTGTTTTAAGTTCATATCCAGCTACCCATTCTTTAATCGTCCTCACGTTTTCGAATTCTGGTCATTGGAGGATAATGGATTTTTAAATTGTCATAACATTTTGTCTCATTTCGTACCGTTAGGGGCCGATGACCTAGATGTTAGGCCCCTCTAAACAAACGTCATCATCATCCTTTGGATCTTTTACAGTTCTCGAATAAAGTCCCATATAATTATTGGACTCATACTCTAATTGTTGGTTTTACCAGCGACGTGTACATTCTCTCCTGTACATGCTTAAGACAACCTCTAAATACCCTCATAACCATATGAAGACATCTGTAACCTTTATTTACAACCTCCTCCCTTTTACAAATAGGACATTTTTATAGATCCTCCTCTGCTCAATTCTTTCGCACACACTTGAAGTCCATCCTTGACGCAATGGCAGAAACTGTTTCTTTTTAAATGGGACTATATTCATTTCACCCAAGAATAGCGACAACTTAAGTGAAATGCTTATTTTGCAAATACGACGAATACTTTTGGACATATTAAAGGGTGTCATTTGTGTAGGCATTAGACAGAATGCGGTGCGCCACTCGCTGTGCTCTACGTGACTCACGCCTTGTTGATCAACACACGTACCTCGCCCTTATCTCGAGCGAGCCACGAGAAACTGTATGATGTACAGCATTACAAAACTTCTGCTTCGTTGACGTTGATTGGTTATTTCGTTTAAATCGCTATTAAGTACAGGAGCCTGGCACAAGTAAGGGGACGCAATGCCAGGACTCAGCTCAGGGCCCCGTAGTCGCCAACCCACGCTCCAAAGTTCAGAGCCCCTGGGGTTCTTACTAGTCGCCTCTTACGACAGGCAAGGGTTACCGTGGGTGTTTTACCCCCCCCCCCACATGGGGGATCCCAAGTTAAGAGCCCTGTAACACGAGAAATTAGGGACTGGAATAAATGATTCATGGAAATGTTTGGAACATTTTAAAGTTCTTTCAAGTAATTTAAGAAAATACTGTTTCCTTGAGGATGTACGCCCACTGAAATCCACAATCCAAGAAATCCCTCACCATTTTTTGTTTACAATTTCCATGCGTTGCAGATGTGGTTTGCTACGCCAAGTAGTCTGCAGTTAGCTTGGTTTGTTATCCCGTTTACATTTTTCGAAGCTTTGGATATTTCTAGTGACGTGACGGTAACATGCTTATTACCACGATCTAAACAATTAACTTTTGATTTACAATTCAAAAGGTGATTAGGCTAATAAAGAAGCCTCTTTCTGTTAGCCTTTGTCCTCTTTACGTGGATATGGTTCTTATATATTTCATAAGAAATAAAATGAAATGGAGTCAGATAATTAATCCACCGATTCTCCTATTTTTAACAAGTTGTGATCCGGAGGTGATTCTTTTACTATCCAGAGCTTTCTGATCTGTAATGAACTAAGCATCTCTAGGCCTTGGATAGAGAACGTGAAATCTATCTGCAGACCAATAAGGGTAGAATATCTCCAGAACGAGAAACTTAGAAGTATATGGATAGGATTAGTGAAGTTCCGAACAATGGACAGTAGGTTCAGGATATAGAAAGAGAATGGGTGGCATACAGGGATGCTGTAGTAGAAACGGCAAGATAATGCCTAGTGGTGGTAATCGTTTTAAGAGAAAGTAAAACCAGACAACCATCCTCTATTAACACTAATCAGAAAAAATGAGAGGGATCCGACACTTCGAAAAAATTGAGGTATCTGCCAAAGAAAGATAAGGGTCACGAAGGGCGTGAAAATGAGACTCCCTAGGCCTGGACACCTAATACCGTCAGTGTCTAAAAATAACTAGTTGACCAAGGGAGGTCGGATAGGATAGATGAAAGTAAGGAGCCTGACACAAGTGGAAGCAATACCAGGACTCAGCTAAGGGGCCCGCAGTCTCAAACCCACGATCACAAGTTGACAGCCTCTGGTACCCCTTTTAGTCACCTGATACGACAGGTGGGGAATATCGTGCTGTTATTCTGCCGCCCCCACCCACAGGTTTTTTTAGTATGTTCATATTTTGTTCCTTGTAGGTTTCATTTGTAGAGTTCCTGAAGTATCTCTAAAGAAGAATGATATACCTCATTCTGGCTTTCATTCTTTCTGCTTTGCAAATGCATGGATTCCATAGAAACCCGGTAATACTAATGGCGCAAGTAAAATGATTTTGCTGCTCTAAATATGTCTGATGGTCCTTATCGCGTATGAGAGAACATTCTTTAATCCCTCAATGTTCCAAAGCATTGTCATTGTTATTAATCCAAGGTGACTCTGGTACTTTTAGAATTGAGGCTGACACACCCATGTCCCCTTCAATGCCCTTCTTTAGAAAATATGTAAACAGATTCCTTTGTCGTACCTTGCATTAGCTTTCATAACTGGGGACATGTCATTTTATCACCTTTTAGATCATTTTTGTTCCATTTACAATGTCTGCTCCATGGTAGGGGTAGTGGTGGTGGTCTCTTACTGCTTTTATCCAGGAGGGGTGATAATTATCTTCCCCTTTCTGATTGCCATTGTTTTCACCCCCTTGTTTTTTCTTATCTCTGGTAAATGAGGAAAATCAGTAAGTATGTATGTATGTATGTTCCGTTCATTTGCGCTGACGGTGGCCTGCACCTTGTGATGCTTTCGCAATTTAGTAGGATTTGGAGAGGCAGCTAGTTCAGAACCTTCTAGTTTGTTCTATTAGCTGACTGTCTTGTTTGGGATGAATTCTTGATTGATTTTTGAACTTTCATTATATTTGAAAGACTCTGAAGTATGAGGTCCAAAATGTAGTCTATTTAATTTTTCTTTCTTGTATCCTTTTCATTGTTTCTTTTCGTTAAACGATGCTTGCATCCTTTGCATAGATGGGTTAACTTGTATTTATTTCTTTACATAATGTCATATTCCCTTTTTCACATACGGTACCTGTACACTCCTGGAGCAGTCATACGTTCCAGCTTCCGTATTCTATTCGAAGATAGTCATCTTTGACGATACTCCTGCATTGCTACCGCTGCTCCACTCCCTGTGCCTTCTTTGGAATTCATTATCGGAATATGTACGATGGCGTCGTCCTTCCGGTTATACGCCCTTTGCTCTAAACATCAGCTTGTTCCCCTTAATATCACTATTTTAGTAGCACTAAAATTTGCACCAACGAATCGTAGTTATTTCTTTGATTATATTACTTTCAATAATTCCACAATATATTCTCGTTCAGACATAATTAAGGCAATAAACAAGAGAAATGAATACACGACCAACTCCAAAGCGAAGCCAATTACTTACTGTCGACATTTATCCAGTTTCTGATGATCATTGAACACGTTCAAGCATATAAAAGCATTTGTCGCGTAGAATCCTAAATCGGTAATATGCACTTTCCATTTAGGGTTCTACGATCACTGTAATACATAAGACCACAGCCGTAAAACAGTCTACTATTAAGTAGGCGACGCTTAAAAGAAAGGGAAACAATGAAGAAGATCGTGCCACGGCTCTTTCCTTTTTTTCGAGTCCGTCTAAAAGTTCTAAGAGTTTACATTACATTCTCCTACCTTGAGTTTGGCTACAACTTATCAACAGATCTGCAAAATATAATTATAAATTTACAAGAGCTCTCCTGAAAAATGAAATGAAATGGCGTTTAGTGCCGGGAGTGGCCGAGGACATGTTCGGCTCGCCCGGTGCAGGTCTCTTGATATGACGCCCGTAGGCAACCTGCGCGTCATGATGAGGATGAATGACGAAGGCGACACATACACCCAGTCTCCGTGGAAAGGAAATGAACCAATAATTGTTAGAATTCCCAATTATGCCTGGAATCGAACCCGGGACCCCTGTGACCAAAGGCCACCACGCTAACCATTTAGCCATGGAACTGGACATTAAATGAAAACACAATATCTAAAATGGACAGTAAGGTTTTCCATTCTCGTACGTCACCTTACGCCCACTCCTTGAACATTTTTTTTCTTGCTATTTGTTTGGGGCTTCGACCCATGTGGATCTTCTGCCCCTAACTCCTTGAACGTACTCAGCCTTTCTGACTACCACATTAGGCTGACCAGTTTCTTGGTTAGTTGTGTGTCGAACTTGCTAGTGGCAGTGGTGGTATTCATTGTCTTAAGTTAAGAGGAAGTATAACGAGACAACCATTCCCTATTAACCTCTTACGACAGGCAGGGGATACCGTGGTTGTATTCTACCGCCCCCACCCACGGTCGGGGGTAAGGAGTCACACTTCAAAAATTGAAGGCATTGACGAAACAAAGACAAGGGCCACGAAAATGGTGATTACTGTTTTAAGAGGAAATACCAATGAGAACCATCCTATATATAACACTAATCGGAAAGAAAAAGAAAGGGTCCCACATTTCGAAAAATGAAGATGTCTGCCAAAGCAAGACAAGGGTCACGAAGGGCGTGGAAAATGACACCCTAGTACTCCCAACCTTAGAGCTTCGGGGTCGGAAAAGGAGTTGACCATGGGAGGTCGGATTGGAGAGATGAATGTGAGGAGCCTAGCGCAAGCGGGAGCAATGCCAGGACTCGGCTAAGGGCTCCGTGGTCTCCAGTCCACGCTCCCATGTTAAGAGCCCTCGGGGCATCTGTTAGTCGCCTCCTACGACATACGATATACACGAGATACCGTGGATGTATCCTACCGCCCCCCCCCCCCCCCCCCCCAGGTGGATCGCAATTACTTTCTCCGTCTCCTGTCACGGTCGCCAAATCTTGCGTAGAATCGTAAATCTATAACATGGCACTTAACTGTTAAATATATAATTTTAACTCCTTGTGGATGGGGGACGCAGATGAAGAATACATCCACGGTATCCCTGCCTGTCATAAGAGGCGACTGAAAGGGCTCCAGGGGCTCTCAACTTGGGAGCGTGGGCTGGTGACCGCAGGACCATTAGCTGAGTCTTGGAATTGCTTCCATTTGTGCAAGGCTCCCCAATTTCATCTACCCTGTCTGACCTCTCTTGGTCAACTCTTGTTCTTTTCCGACCTCAACGGTATTCTAGCATTCGAGTCCTAGGGAGTCTCTCATTTTCACGCCCTTCATGATCCTTGCCTTTCTTCGTCCGTTACTTCACTTTTCTAAGTGACGGATCCCTTCTCTCTCTCTCTCTCTCTCTCTCTCTCTCTCTCTCTCTCTCTCTCTCTGACCCTGTGGGTGGGGGACGTAGACGAATAATACACCCACATTATTCCCTGCCTGTCATAAGAGGTGACTAAAAGGGGCGACCAATGGATGATTGTATTAGAATCATGAAACTACTTGTGGTTAGTACCAACATGCGGGGAACAACCTGGATCGCCTTTACCTGAGAGTAGAACCACTGTTAGGTTCACAACAGGTTTGTGATTAGTAGCAGCAGAGAGTTGCTTCACTGTGGGTTTACCGTACCTGTGATCAGTGCAACTACAGTATATGTGAGGAACACCATTGGTTTGCGCTGCCTACGAGTGGCGTCATTGTATGAGGAACACCATAGTTCTGCATTACCTGTGCGACGTACGATACTTGTGAATAGTACCATAATGTGTGGAACACCGTTAGTCTACGCTACTTTTGATTAGTACCGCAGGTATTGTCCTTGTTGGACTGATCTAAATCTATAGGCGTACCCCAGTTCATTTAATTTAATTCTATTTTAATATCAACAGTTTCAGTTAAATTAAGCATGGGGCAGCTGATGGGTGTAATGGAGAGCTGCAGAGGTTTCAAAGTATTATTAGATTTTCGTAACATTTTCAGCGTGATATATCAAGCAATCACGCTGATAAATTACTCTCAGCTCTCCGCTTAAAATGCCTTTAAGGTATTTATGATCTCGGCCACAATTTGACTTGTACACTATTATGGGGAAACCCTAGTCTTAGATACTACTGGTGTGGTTTCAGTGTCCATTAACTGACCTCATCGGGGACCTGTTCGAATTCATCACGACGTGATGTGGTAGCCTCAGTCACGGGTTCACGGGTAGCAGGAGTGCTGTCTTGCACACAGTTCATTCCCAGTTGAAGCAGACTGTTTATTATAACCGCTCAGTTGTTTGCTCCCAGAGAGTATGTGGAACATGTTGCCAACCTTAATCAGCGCGTTTTTTCGCAGACGTTTCTGCAACTTCCTAACCTAAGCGGGAAAGGTTGATTTAGCCCTATTCGAATTTTTTACGTTGAACCCAGTCCATTCTGGGTTTCTAAGGTTTTTGGTAACAAATATTGTAGGTTCCAGGATTCGGGATATGGATACGGCTGGTAGTCGTTAGTTTAAGGTTAGGATATGAATTGTTTTCAATGTAGAAGGTAAGGGGGTGAGGGGATGGTTAGCGTGATATCTTCTCCCCTGCCAATGGGAGGGGGGAGGAGCCCCAGAAAATATCTTATTCCCTTCCACAATCTTTTCTTCTCAACCCATATGTCTATGGGGACTGAAGTTTGTCTTAAACGGTAATAATAACCCCAATAACTATAGATTCGACACTAATATAGGCAGTAGCGGCGATTGGGAATTAAAAGTGCGGGGGGGGGGGGGATATATATATATAAGACAACGAACAACACCCGGGTTTGTGGGATATAGCGGGCAGGGGGAGGGGGGCGTATATGCATCAAAACTAAAATAAAGGCTACAAAATGGTAAGTTTTTTAATGCTCTCTCAGCGAACTTCGACAGAGAAATATACGGCATCCAGTACATTTCACCCCCTTTCCTCCCCCGCCCGTAGGGGTCTTACCCCAGTTTTCTTTCCCAAATAGTAAGTCAAATGTGTACCCTGTTTGAGAGCTATGCTGGAAGATGCATACGTACATCCATAATCGCGGTCATTTTCGACATTATATTTCACCCCCTTCTAACCCCCATCCCAATTGGTAGTGAACTTTGACTTAAGCGGCATCCAGACACAGTCCCTCTCAACGAACCTAAAAACTGTGGATTTGACACTAATATCGGCCATTTTCGGATATTTTTACATTTCACCTCATTCCCTTAGGGGTGCTAGGGGTTTATTGCCCCTACCGTAATTTTTTCCAGATAGTAAGTTATATGTATAAAGTTCGGTTGACAGCTATGCTGGAACATACAAAGTCCATAATCTCGGTAATTTTTTTAAATTTTCATTTTCACCCCTTCTCTCCCCCTATGCCGATGGGGCTGAACTTGGACTTAAACGACATCCGGAGTGTCGCTGCTCATCTCAGCGACCCTGAAAATTACAGATTCGATCATTTTTATATGCCAGCCCCTACTAATACCCATCCCTAGGAGGTACTAGGGGTGGCTACCCCCCCCCCCCTCCACAATGTTCGTCTCCAAATACTAAGTCATAAGTGTAGCACGTTTGGTTGAAATTGCTCCAGTGGTTTAGAAGATGTGGAATTTATACACGTAGCCTATGTACTTCCATTTTTATATATTTTATGGACTCTCCTTTTTCTCAATGGGGGCTCGGCCCCCAAACCCTCAGTTGCTCCTCGTTGGGACTGTGTTATAACTCGTGTCATTCCAATGTGAATATTCTACATTTTTCACAGTTTCTAATTTTTTTTCACATAATGCACAGCTACTCTTCAAACATTGTGCAGATCTATCAAAGTTGGTCATATGACATGAAAGTACATCACGATCACGGCATGTTGGATTGCTATTTCCAAATGACAGGCATTGGCATGAACCTCGTAGCAAGAAGCATACTTTATAAAACATGGCGGTGTGTTCCCATCCTCCTCATATACAGCATTTATTGCAAAGACTATCATAATACAGCGTAAGTCGCTGTCGCCTAGCGACAATGTGTCCATCAAGTAGATTCAATATTTGTGCGGCTTTGCAAGTAAATTAATTACATAAAATTACCCAGCATAAAAAACTATCCGTCGGATTTCGTTCAAACCACTTCCTAAACAGTCTGAGAAGTAACAACGTGTGAAATTCTCAGCGAAATCGGTCCGGTAGTTTGAGTCCATGTGAGACAGTTTGTTATGGATGGATGGATGGATGGATGGATGGGGGTAGACACTATTATAGCACAAGCATTGTAGGGTTTTTAATACTTATTTATCGTGTTTTATTTTGGAGATAAACTTTCAAACATGTAATTCAACATGGTTGAACAATTATAATGAAGTGATTATTGCAACTAATGGCCAGGCTGACTTTCTTAACTCAACTACAATATTATAATAAATTTTTTATTGCAACCAATGGCCAGATACATACACAAAATTATACAAGAGCTAAACTAAAATAGTTCTTTCACTATAGAATGTTGTCAAATTCTGGTCTTTGATTACACTTTAGTGCATATCACCACAGGCGCATTCGCACGATTTACAAATACATTGAGTCAAGATCACTAATGTTCATTCTTACAAAGCTTGTAGTGGGAGCCATGTCCCGCAGAACATATTCCTGTATGCCTGAGCAAGACCAACTCCAATACTCAGACCACAATGCAGAAGAAACATGGCTGCCGTACCGGGCCAAAGCTGAGATGGCGACGAATAACCTAATAATAGTCGTAAAAAATTTGTAGTACGAAAATGTTTCATGGTATCAAACACGCAATATTTGAAACTTTTTTTTCTAGTTGCTTTACGTCGCACCGACACAGAGGTCTTATGGCGACGATGGGGTGGGAAAGGGCTAGGAAAGGGAAGGAAGCGGCCGTGGCCTTAATTAAGGTACAGCCCCAGCATTTGCCTCGTGTGAAAATGGGAAACCACGGAAAATCATTTTCAGGGCTGCCGACAGTGGGGTTCGAACCTACTATCTCCCGAATACTGGATACTGGCCGCATTTAAGCGACTGCAGCTATCGAGCTCGGTGAAACATAAAATAACAGTGGTGATTTTAATTACGTTCTCTCTGAGAGTATGTCACATAGAACGGACTTTGAAAGCTTTACAACAAACAGCAAGTTATAAGTACGACTTCATTTAAATGTAATAGCATATTCAAGAAAATTACAGACTAAGTGACATAACACCCACAAAAAAGTCTGTTTTCCTTCTCTTAACACTAGCACAACATCCTATTAGCTCATTATTCACCCTTCACCAAAATATTGCAGTGGAACAAAACTAGTAGGACACACACCCAACATACAAATTAGGCCTACAGACTAAGCAACATAACACCAAGCAAAGAAAAAAATCAGTTTTCCTCCTCTTATTAACAAAACATACGCATTAGCTAATTATTCACCCTTCACCAAAATATTGCAGTGGAACATAACTATTAGTGCACACATCCAACAAACAAATTAGGCCTACAGACTAAGTGACATAACATCAAGCACAAAAAATCAGTTTTCCTCCTAACGTATTAATACTAACACAACATACCCATTAGCTCATTATATTGCAATCGAACAAAACGAGCACTGTGCATATCCAACAAACAATTTTAAGGAACGTTTCTACACCATTCATTCGTAAGTTTTAGAACCTCCATTGTGAGTTTTAAAAGTGTTTCTACATTTAGTTTTGCTACTGCGAAGAGTCCAATAACATCTGTATGGTCAGAAAGTATGAAATACGATGTAGAAACTTGAATGGTAGCAGCTAGATCCAGCTCAGAATTATTTTCTGCCACTCCTAAAATCTTGCTAGCTTTATATGTCAGTTTAGAACTGACAGACTTCATCAAACATCAATGTCACAACATAATCATTGTGTTGGAGAAGTTTAGCCTTCTCCTTTAAAAATGCTTTTTTGTACTATTTGGACCTATTTTTGTCAAACATTGTCCTAAATAGACAGGATGTGGTAAAGTCATCACATGTGTACTCAACATGCGATAAGCCCCAGGAAAATGGTAAAACGCTGCTGCCCAGTAAATTAAGTTACAACTGTCCTACTGCAAACTTAATTTTAGTGTGTTCCATTTTTTCTTTTTCAAAATTTAAAATAAGGGCTTTTTAAGAAAGTTCACCAAAATAAGTACTCTATCACTCAGTTCAATACTACTTTCTTCATAATTTACAAGATGACTTACCAGAGTTTCGAATTTGCTCCATCTGCCACACTTCAGGCCATCCCGTCCTTCACATCCTAATAAAAACAATATTTTTCTGCAGGTAAAAGAGTGTTTTCAAAACGCACTTTAACCTTTAGGTCAGACACCACTTTAGAACTCACCACTAGAGATGGAATATCTTGGTCTTGAATTTTAAAGAAATCTATTACAATCCCATTGAATGGGCTCACATTTCTCTTCACTTTTGTCTTGAAAAACTGAAAATTATCTATATTATCCTCTTCACACCAACGTTTAAACGCTTCTTCGTCTCTGTAGCAATTGCTGTTTACGCTTTTCAGGGTTCTTTCTTTGTCGAGGCAAACTTATGGTATTATACGAAGGTTGATTCTCAAATATGGTTGGATAGGCTTCAGGTGCAATTTAGGATTCTTCCTATGGATGCGAATCAGTTCGCCATTCTCAACGGTAAAAAAAAAACACTTCACGCACAATAAACTTAGGGTCAAAATGTTTGATGCTGACAAGTCTCATTATTTACAGTGAAATTTTCACGATGAATGCAACGAACCCATTTCTCTCTTAAAACTTAGTCCTTTGGAAATGTGAAGGCAGAAATTCCCGAAAAATTGCCATAATTAGACTTACAGGGAGGTACACAACACGATCGACCCATGCTAATCTAAAATATGTACGTTACATTCTAAAACGACACTAATAACAATAACACACGAACACAAAGATAAACGAACACATAACCTATACGTGACCACGTGTAAACATCAGATAGTCTATACTAAGTATATTAAACTTCCAGAAAAAAAAAAGAACCGAACGACTCCTACACTTCTTTGTCACTATTGAAAGCAGCCACAAAAGCAGACCCGAAATATTTCATTCACAACGATAACTTTAAACTGGCATTCACGATCACACTGAATTCATTCATGGCCCGTGCTCACCACTATCTTGCTACAAATCGAAACGTGCCTTCAGGTCTGAGTATTGCAGTTGGTCTTGGCCTGAGGTAGCATGGTCCCTTCCATTCGAGGCCGACGAGAGAGACAGGCCATGGCCCGGTAAAGTCACGTGACAAGGCCAGTCCCAGGAATGGTCGAGTGAAGCCGGTTATTACATGTGTTCTTGCGGTGTTATTGCTAGTTTATTGTGAATTATGGAAGGAAATAACGGAGATTTTGTGTTTATGTGAATATGTTGGTGTTGTGCAACAGTTCCTTACATTCATAAGTGTTGTATGCGGAAGTGTAAGTATGTATTTATTTACAAAAAATGTATATAACCTCAACGTTCTTCAATTTATTCAGCAAAGTTTGGGCTGCAATACACGAGTTGGATAAATTACAACTCCAGTGCTGAGGATTGAGAGGTAATACATTCATATCCTATTTAATTACTTGTACATTACTTGTAATTACTTGTACATTAACCAGTTTCATTGGCAACATTTAATTTCTATGAGTGTGTATATCTTTACTGCAGTAAGATTTTTAGTTTTTGTCATCCAAGGCTAGTAAGAGACACTATGTTTCATTTAATTTCTAATTGAATAGGGTGGTTCCAAGATAACTTTCAGGGAGAGAGCATAATTTAAGTATTAAATATGATGCTGAAACCAGATTGTAAATAGCTTACAACAGGGCTACCTTTGATCCTGGATTTAATAAGATATTTCTTACATGAATGTTATTGTAAATATAGGCTTAATTGTACATTAATCATTAACATTATCTGAGTGTGCGTATCTTTACCTCAGTAAGATTTTTAGTTTTTGTTCAACCAAAGATAATAAGAGACACTATGTTTCATTTTATCTGTAGTTCAATGGTGTTCTTTTAGTGGGTTGAAATGCACTGAAATGTATTTTATTTACTACGCTATGATAGTCTCTCGCGTAAGCCTGGGGGTGCATTCTCTACAGTAAGACCGGCTGAGTCACGTGACATTCAGTGTATGACGTGCGCGCCGCGGCCTGTCTTTCTCGTCGGCCTCGCTTCCATTCATGTGACGTCACAGCGTCCGTACTATATAAATCTGTCCATATAGGCCTATTCGACTTTGTATTCAATTCCGTTAATAACGTGTAGCATGCTTGGGTAGACTGAAACTGAAATTGGTTGCGCAGATGTTATATGCAGAACGTTTCTCTTGCAAGTTCATAGTGATGGAGTGAATTTAGATACAGAGAGCTCTTTTTAAATACGTTTTTAACCCATTCCATGTACTTTAGGTTTTTATGTGTCGATTCCCAAATTATATAGACACCATAATATGTTAGAATGGGCTATTTTCAGTTTGAAAAGTTTAATTGCGGAGGTAACGGATAGCTTGGACAAATGTATGTCCCGTATTGCTCGAATACCTTGAACTACTCTAACTATTAACTGCAATCTCATCAGACTTGAGTTCATACATTCCATACTACTTATCTTCACAACTGAATTTCCTATCCTCTTTCCACCAGCATTACACACGCTCCGGCAGTACACTTGCTTATCCCTCTCAGGTCAGCAGCATATAGCCGTTCCTTTGTTGCAAATGGGCCTAGAATATGGAATTCTCTCCCCCATAACATTAGAGCCATAAAAACCTTTTAAATGCCTTTAAGTCGTCTTGACGTGAGCATCTCTTCGATGTGTGCCGCCAGGCTGAAGGAGTCTGGTAGAGTGAATGTGTGTGTGTGTGTGTGTGTGTGTGTGTGAATTTACGTTTAAGAACCATTGACAACGAAAATGCAATGTAAACTCAAAATTACCGTTAACTTACAAGTTTGCGGCTATGTTATCTGATGGAACCGTTCACAATGCGCCGATGTAAACTTAACTGCGAGTCCGTAAAATTAAGGGATTTTAAACTCTAAGCTCTTGTGGTTAATTTTGCGTGAAGTTTAAGACCCAGCCAATCAGAGCAGACGCAAACATTGTATTTTGTGCGGGATATAATGACTTCTTTCGACGAAATACTTGTCATTCTCTTTCAAAATAATCTTTGTGTGAATCATAAAAGGAAAAGGAATTAAAGACGCTGAAACGTGGAAATAAATATACTGTAGCTAAGAAATCTGACGGTAAATGGCGGGAGGCAATCTTGCAGCGCTGGCGACCGGGCGGGTGACAATCCCAGTCATAGATAAAACAGCGTCCCTGTATATTTTTTAACATTATGACAAGACTACTAGTTTACGAAAACGATATCATCCAAAGATCTCATCGGAGTGTGATAGCTAGGAGCATAGATATGCCGGTAAAGGGGATTTTACCCTTTTTATTAGAAAAGGGGAATCAAATGGTAAGGTAGTCAACCAGTTCAGGTTTCATCCGCATGTACAACACGAACTGATAAGGGTCATTTTTCACAGTAGATTAGACATTACCCTAAGATAACCTTCTTTGATTCAAGGGATGAACGCATTTTCTGCACCGTTGATTAGTTCGCCTTTTCAGATACACAGCTCCCAGGAGCAAAGCAAGAGATGTTTGAAGTAATATGAATTCCGCTAGCACGTTGATGGATTCAATCGAGGTATTAAAGTATAAAACTGCGAGATAGCCTAAAACCAGACTTCCGAGCTAAATAACATGGCAGTGTTTCGATTGGCTGCTGTGTGCTCTTTACGTTCATGTTACGTTCCTCCATTATGAATACCACACAAATTAACTTGCATTAATTTTACGGTTACCGGGCGAGTTACCCGTGCGGTTAGAGGCGCGCGGCTGAAAGCTTGCATCCGGGAGATAGTGGGTTCGAATCCCACTGTTGGCAGCCCTGAAGATGGTTTCCCGTGGTTTCCCATTTTCATTCCAGGCAAATGCTGGGGCTGTACCTTAAGGCCACGGTACGGCGTAAAGCCACTAGCAAAAAAAAATTACGGTTACGTTACGTCGTTACGTTTACGATTAAGTTTGCACAGTGAATGGGGCTTCACTGTGCTTATGTTATATTGTCATTCAACTTTTAATTTGTAACGATAGTTTTAAGATATGATTAAGAATATTTATAGTGCTTATGCCATTTTGTTTCGTATTTTGTTTCTAGTTTTCAAAGGTATTTTTAAGATAAGATTCTGAATATTTTTCTCAGATGTACACTGTTAATGAAGTGTAGTTAAGTGTAAGAGAGGACAATGAGTCTTAACTTTGCCACTACAAAGGCAAATATAATAATAATAATAATAATAATAATAATAATAATAATAATAATAATAATAATAATAATAATAATAATAATAATAATAATGTCGATAAATGACAAAATATAATTTTATTGCAGCCAAATAGCCATGCAAAGTGTATAGAAAAATACGCTAAAAAGATAAACATTTGACAATTTGCTGCATTATCTCAACACAAGTTACAATAATAATTCCTTGTTACTATTATTTGTGGAGACGTGCGTGAAGGTCCTTACATTTTAAGGTACCCTAGTGTTCTTTACTATACTCACTTAGACTTCGTACGATTTTTGCACTTGTCAAGGTATACTTTCACATTTTGTCTGTCATAGTTTGCACACTATTTTTTCATTCGGTTGGTAGAAACAGGGATTTTCACAAGTTATGGTCGAATCCGTGGACAGGCGTTTTTTTCCCTCCCTCTGTCGGATTTGTTCTGTCGTCTGCGGTGTAGATGGTAGTATTTTATTTTTAATGTCCTCAGTAAAGGTTTCCTTTTCTAGCTCGTAGGCTAATCGTGATGGTGCTGATTTTGATATAGCCTACCAAAGGTTAGTTTTAGGGTATCTTGTTTTGACAGTCTACTGTTGAGAGTTCTGACATTTTAAGGTGTTCCCATATTAGTCCAATGCCGTATGTAATTATTAACATAAATTTTGCCCTGAATAGTTCCATTGTTATTAGCAGTGGCGTATACTGAGGGCTACCAAGGCTATAGGTGAAGCCCAAACCTCACATGCGAACGATGGAAATCTAAAGCACATAATAATGTAAGCATCTGACACATTGTTCCATTTATAAACCTTGAAAGCAATGAAAAACGTCGCACGTATTTCTGAGAACAAGGCTTCGGAGACTGATATTGCAGCCCAGACTCTCGTACCTCTTCCCTCGACTCACCTCAGACGGCTAGCTGCTGTATGGCTCATTGGCGCGGGGACCGCAGGGGCTAGGTGTGGTAGGATTCGGCCCATCAGATCGCCACTGCTATCAACCATGCGTTACTCACAGTACATACTTCCTCACCTCATCCAAACTGAATTATATAGATAACAGAGCGCTGGTATTTCTCCCGTTTACTTCTACATCCTTGTAGGAAGACACTGCAGTGCTACTGTTATAGGAGCAATATACACTCATGCTCAGAAATTAAGAATAATGCTGATACATGGTAAAACAACGCTATGGTGGGTGGTTTGCGGTTTTAAATCACCTCGGGGTATGACCATGTGGTGCATTTGACCTGCGGTCGTCGCACGGTGGCGCTGGCAGCAGTCCAAATACGCAGAGGTGTGTTGGTGCATGTCAGAGTACGGTGCAGCGAGTAAGTGTGCAGATGTTTTCAGACGTGCTAATGGTAACTGTGTGGTGAAAATGGCTCAACGAACACATATTGATGACGTTATGAGGGGTAGAATAATAGGGCGACTGGAGGCTGGTCAAACACAGCAGGTCGTAGCACGGGCCCTCCGTGTTCCACAAAGTGTGATCTCAAGATTATGGCAGCGATTCCAGCAGACAGGAAACGTGTCCGGGCGCTACAGTACGGGACGTCCGCAGTGTACAACACCACAAGAAGACCGAAATCTCACCATCAGTGCCCGCAAACGGCCACAGAGTACTGCAGGTAGCCTTGCTCGGTACCTTGCCACAGCCACTGGAACACTTGTCTCCAGACACACTGTCTACAGACGACTGAACAGACATGGTTTATTCGCCCGGAGACCTGCAAGGTGCATTCCACTGACCCCTGTTCACAGGAGAGCCCGTAATGCCTGGTGTCAAGAACACAGTACATGGTCATTAGAACAGTGGCTCCAGGTTATGTTCACGGACGAGTCCAGGTATAGTCTGAACAGTGATTCTCGCCGGGTTCTCATCTGGCGTGAACCAGGAACCAGATACAAACCCCGTAATGTCCTTGAAAGGGACTTGTATGGAGGTAGTGGTTTGATGGTGTGGGGTGGGATTGTGATTGGTGCACGTACACCCTTGCATGTCTTTGACAGAGGAACTGTAACAGGTCAGGTGTATCGGGACGTCATTTTGTATCAGTATGTCCGCCTTTTCAGGGGTGCAGTGGCTTCCTCCTGATGTATGATAACGCACGGCCCCACCGAGCTTCCATCGTGGAGGAGTACCGTGAAACAGAAGATATCCGGCGAATGAAGTGGCCTGCCTCTTCTCCAGACCTAAACCCCATCGAGCGCGTCTGGGATGCTCTCGGTCGACGTATCGCTGCACGTCTTCAAACCCCTAGGACACTTCAGGAGCTCCGATAGGCACTGGTGCAAGAATGGGAGGCTATACCCTAACAGCTGCTCGACCACCTGATTCAGAGTATGCCAAGCCGTTGTGCGGCCTGTGTACGTGTGCATGGTGATCATATTTCATATTGATGTCGGGGCACATGCGCAGGAAACAGTGGCGTTTAGTAGCACATGTGTTTTGGGACGATTTTCTCAACTTATCACCAATACCGTGGACTTACAGATATGTTTCGTTTGTGTTCACTATGTGCCTATGCTATTAGCGCCAGTTTTGCGTAGTGCCACGTTGTGTGGCACTACAATATGCAATTATCCTTAATTTATGAGCATGAGTGTAGTTCAATATTTATAGGTACATCTGCTAAAATGAAATGCAATATTTCCGGTTTAGTGTTCTGTTCTGTTTTGTTGGTTGGAATCGAACCCATGATCATGGGTCGGACACTACCACTGATCTCCCGAGGAAGCTAACTAAGCAGTGAACGATGGGTACGACCGCTGTAAAATTCAATAGTTTTATTTAATGATGATGATGATGGTGCATGACATCTGTACAGGCTTGGTGGTGACCTAGGGAGGATAAAATGAATGGCAAAGACGTCATATTCGCCCTGTCGCCAAGCCAGGAGAATTAACAGTATGAGGGGGTTGACTCTGATAATTGAACCCGGGCTATCGGACCAAAGGCAAGCATTCTATCCATTTAGCCACGAAGCTGGACTTCAATTTGCTAAACCTTAGGCTACCATCTCGACTGATCAGGTGAGTATTGGCAGAGGCCAGGGCAGTAGCTTGTGAAGCAGCCTTGACAACACAGCAGGCTTCTCCGTTAGCTATTGGCTGCAGCTCAAAACGCTTAAGGCTTGACGTTCACTAAACTATCGACAAGGGGTAACCTAACTCTAGTGGTAGCTGACGTCTTGATCCCAGCATACGCCACTGGTTATTAGAGAAAGGTTTTAGTCCATTATACTATACAGAGTTATTCAGCTAAGTTGTCCACCTCAACTCTTGAACCGTTAAAGATATCGACGTTCTGTTTTCGCTTTCAGTAATGGTATAAGATGCGAGCTGAAGAGAAGACTAGCGGGACGTGAGGTGGGACACGGGGGAGCAGCTTTCTCTCTGTCGTCTCGGCTATGGCTCTTCCTAAAAGTATCGTCAGCCAGCAGCCAGTCTCCCTTTGATGATACAAATGGCCAGTCGAACAGTTCGGTAGTGTTGATCTTGTCTGTGTGTTGTGTTTTACAGCGATTTATATATTGAGACTTGCATAACTGTGTTATAAAACATTTATGTTATTATAGTGCTACTTTGTATTACTATTATGGAACCCTGCCGGAAGAAAGGAAAGACTATCCACAGCGAAGCTAGGGAGGTTATCAGACATGCTATCCAAGAATGTGATAATAATAATAATTTCGTGTGGCAGACGCTCCGATGAGGTTGGGCGGCATCTGCCATGTGAAGGTAACTGCGTACTATTGTGGTGGAGGATAGTGTTATGTGTGGTGTGTGAGTTGCAGGGATGTTGAGGACAGCACAAACACCCAGCCCCCGAGCCAATGGAATTAACCAATGAATGTTAAAATCCCCGACCCAGCCGGTAATCGAACCCGGGACCCTCATTCAGTTTTGTGTGTCACCAAGAAAAGTGACATAGGGACACAAGGATTGATGAAGATAATTTAGGCCTACAGACTATTGTTTCAAATATTATTTTATTTCATAGTTTTGCCTATCAAGGAAAGTGACAGAGGGACACAAGGATTGATTAAGCTAATTTAGGCCTACAGACTATTGTTTTAAATGTTACTTTATTTCATAGTTTTGTAAACATATGTGTACCTCAGGACTGAAGAGGCTAAACATTAACAGTGTTATATTGTCTGGGACAACACGTATCTTACCGGTACTCCTATTATTAGTGTAATTTGTTTTAAGAGTCCGAACATATTTCTCCTTAGCTTACAATAGACATTATATATTAACTGAATGGCTGAATGAGTGAATGACTGACTGCATGTCTGGATGAGTTGAATGATTGGATTGTAATCATAAAATTGTTATACGCACACATATTCAATCTGTTTATTATTATTATTATTATTATTATTATTATTATTATTATTATTATTATTATTATTATTATTATTATTTTCACGTAACGAACTTGCCGGGACATGTGTTTGAGAGAGAATGCATTCGTAACTCGGCACACTGACGAACGAAATTGACCTGCCTTTAGCTCACTTCATGAAAATTACTACATTTGAAATACAGGAAATAAATATCGTCTTCTTCTAGTAATGTAACCGTCATCGGACGTTGGCGATCATTTTGTAAAAATATGTAAAAAGTATTATAATAATTAATACAGTATATACATTAAAATAAAAATAACAGAAGCTCTTTCGATTTGCATCTTGAAGATGGACTCTGCCAGTGATAAAATCTAATTCTGAAGATGGCATAAATTCCCAGTGTCACTGGAAATTAACCTAGATTACTGTTAGTTGGAAACTGCCTTGTCTTAATATTTCGCTGGTCAGATGTAGTCTATTAATAAATGAATAATTTTGCCCACCTGCGGTATACAAAAATACATCAAGTGCCTTGCAGGAGAAGACCACATGAGGACACTGCGACTGCGAGGGCGAACGTTTTCAGAAACGCAAGTACATACACCAGCTTGGTGACGATAAGCCAGGGACGAGGGGCGAAGCGAGGGCTAACGCATTCCCGGCCACATTCCTAGCAAAACTCTTCTCTTGAGCTCCCATCTCAAGGGGCTTATAATCGGGCTTTCGTTACTATTCCATGGCCTCAATATCTTCTGAGATAATGGTACTAATATGTTCATTTTTATGGAACTACACTGTTTTCTACACTTAGCTTTGAACCTTCCGAATATTGCAAATTCAGCGCCGTGATTTTGGAACTCGGACAGATACTTCTCTAGAAAATGTAATGTATTCGAACGTGCATAATTTGTCAGCTGGGGACAGCCTGTTAGATTCGCGCTACGTATGAAACATGGGCTAGCTGTTGACGTTTAGAATTACTTCACCTTCTTCAGACATATAAGTATCTTCTCTGCTATGCTCGTATACACTGATAAATGTATGATATAACATTTTCAGTATCGCCATAGGTAACAGGTAAAGGAAAATCAGATTTGCAACAGATTTCCTTCCCTATTAGACTTTCCTTAGTCAACCATTGTTCTTTTCCGGTCCCGACGATATTAGGTTTGTGAAGCCTCATTTTGTTGATCCCAGGCCCCTAGGAATTTGACCGCATCTGCCCCCCCCCACTCCCTCCCCCTCCTTTTCGGCGGCCCTGCGTATAACCTTTGAAGCCAGATAAGCCCAAAGACACGAAGATACGATCGTGTAGCTGGAGATTGCAAATGTTGTGATTTAACAACATTCGCAAGAGGACAGTACCGTATAGCCAAAAGGTAAAAGAAAAACTTTAATCTTAAACTCCCCACATTCACTTCTTTTTAAGTCATGGTACGTATTCTAAACCAAGATAGCCACCAGCCCCCGCCTAATTTTACTACCAAAAGAATAATACGTTTTCAATGTAGATCTATGGTTCAGATATACACTATGTAAATGTGATCAGAAACACAAATCTCGTGCCAGCTACAAAGCCCGCTTAGCCCCTTCCTGGATCCGCCTCTGTGCACTACCAAGAGTTGTTTCGCATTTACATTTGATATCTTTCTGCCAACGAACCATTACGAGATTCTTAAAGTTACAAATAGACATGACATTTTTCTTATACCATTTTAGGAGGAAGTAAACATACTTATGCACGGTGTTTCAATTGTCGGGTAAAATTTACCCAGTGCGCGCCCATAAGTCACAAAACCGAGCTCGCGTCCTGACGGGTTAAAATATCCTGTTGTGAATCTTAGGTGATTAGTCCCTTTCATACTAGGAGCACCAGATATAGCCTTCCCTCGTATAAATGAGATTTTTATTATCCTATTTACATTGCTGCTTAGAAGTAGTCTAGTGGAAAGCTGAGCAGGTACCGGTTGAACAGTGTAACCCCTCTCCCCACCCCTCTGTCCCCGGGAATTGCCCATGCCAGAGCCTCTGTAGACCGTCTTTTTCTCACTTCACTTAGCGGGGGTTTCCTCCATTCTAGGAGCAGTTAACTTAATCACCACAACTATCAATATACGTGTTCCAGGAATCTTTGGAACAAACCCCTCTATTTGTATGAACAGTGACTATTAGTCTTACTACTTCCCGCTCTTGCTGGAGCTATTACTAAGGTATATGCTCACCGATCGAAGCTTGGAACACTTCATTCTTCGATCCTGCTGGGGGTGGAGATCCAATCCTCTTATCAACACCTCTTTTCATTCTTTGGTCACCCAGAAGTTTATATTTTAATTCTACCAGGATTTGAAATAGTATCACACACTATTAGTCAAAGTGAAAAGAAGGAAGCCTTCGGTACACTAGGAATAATTTATGATATGATTGGTCTTCTAGGTTTCGATTCACGAGCTCATATCACTTCAGCTACTATAATTATTGCCCGACCCTACAGGAATCAAAATTGAGAAAAGGTTTTCAGCCTAGCGACTTTAAGTGAGGGTTTATCAGTTGGTGTTGGGATATTGTAATTGAAAATATAATTTATCACTGCAAATAAGATAAGAGCAGCCGAGAATGTAGGAAATAAGAAGTTTATATGTATTATTTGAAAAGAAAGAAATATTAAGCTTTTAGCTAATTTAGTATGACATACTAAATAACTTAATCAGAAGTAGGTGTTAATTACTATACAATGGTTTAAGATACTGTACTTGCTTTGTCATCTGATGAATTTATGGCGTTGTTAATTCATATGATAAATGAGTTGATGTTAATTCTTTCAATTACAATAGGCATGAATCTGTGATCAGCTCCATCAATCTCTGAGCATTGGCCATTAGATAGTCCTGGTCGGTTTATAAAAAAAAGAAAACTTATTTGGCTAAGCCACGTCAACTTTTACCCCTAGGTGTAACAGTACCGTATACCCCTGTGGGTGGGGGGCGGTAGAATAACACCCACGGTATCCCCTGCCTGCCATAAGAGGAGACTAAAAGGGGCCTCAGGGGCTCTTAACTTGTGGAGTACAGAGCTCGATAGCTGCAGTCGCTTAAGTGCAGCCAGTATCCAGTATTCTGGAGATAGTGGGTTCGAACCCCACTGTCGGCAGCCCTGAAGATGGTTTTCCGTAGTTTCCCATTTTCACACCTTAAATAAGGCCACGGCCGCTTCCTTCCCGTTCCTAGCCCCTTCCTGTCCCATCGTCGCCATAAGACCTGTCTGTGTCGGTGCGGGGCCCTTAACGGAGTCCTGCATTGCTTCCACTTCTGCCAGGCTCCTCATTTTCATCTATCCTATCCGACCATCTTGTTCAACTCTTGTTTCTATCCGACCCCAACAGAGGTCGATATCTTCATTTTTTGAAGTGTCGGATCCCTTTTTTCCTCTCTGATTAGTGTTACATAGAGGATGGTTGCCTAGTTGTACTTCCTCTTAAAACAATCATCACCACCAGCACCTAACAGGACCGTATCCAACGTCGGCTGAAACGTTGCTTACGAGATGTGTACGCAATGGCTGACCACAACGTGTCAACAAGCAAGCTGAGGTAGCGAACAGGGAAGAGCGCGCGCTAAGGGAACTTCCTACCTACATGACCACGCCCCACAGGTCACTCAGAAGGACGCTTACTAAGTAATTGGACTAGACACTATACTAGATCATATCGTAAGATGATACAAGATAACTCTCCTTGCTAAGCATGTGGGCGCACCTGGAACGGATTAGGAATTTTCTTTGATACCTCGGTATCTTTGTACAGTGGTCCATACTCTTACAATGCACATCAACAGACAAATTTTTAATTAGATTTGTCTTAAGAGTTTTGGAGGTAGGTAGAAGAGACATTCTCGATTTTGGTGTAGCGAGCCTTGCCTTTCCAAATTGAAGATCTCGATGCAAGAAGGAGATAACTCCACTTTTTTTTCGTAAAACACATTTTTAGTGCTGCATAAAGGGAAAAAAATTGCGCTTTTTTCTGTGGAAGAACGGGATTTGTCATACTCATATACCGGCCTCTATGAGCTGTAGACTCTTATCCCTTATATCACTTCGGTGGAAGAAAGGGATAAATACTGGAGATATCCCTATTTTGCACAGATATCCGGAACCAGGCCATAGCTTTCTGCCTTGCGACCGACGTTTTTCATTGATGTTGAACAGGATCTTGTTCGGAACTACGTCAGTCATCTAAGGCCACTGTTCCTAAAGAATGTTAAGAGTAAGACGAATGTAAAATCCAGTGTATCTCGATATCGTAGTTTCCGCTATTCAAGCACATCAGATGTCTTGCAATGCTGTGACCATCAGAGTGCAGAAGAGTTTTCTTTGAAGCCTGGACAGCAAGTAACACTCACTGCTGAGCCTGCATATAACAGTAGGCTTTCCGTTAAGGATGCCAAACTCAAGCATACATTGAAACTTGCATCGCAGTATGTTTATAAGAGTGACATGTGCTACTATGAATCTCTGATATCGGAATCGGGTTTGTGTTCCAAAAGTGATGATTCTTCTTCTTAGAGTATGACTCATTTAACTTGAAAGTGCCAGAGAATATGCCTTAATATTGCTTCTTATATATTACTTATATTTACAAATTAATGACAATATTTCAAGCAAAAAAATGTAATAATTTTTTTTCCCCACTTCGGTACAAAAAAAGGGATAAGTATAATTTTAATTTTGCCGATTAGGGCCTACTTAAAAAGCAATGAATTTATTTTGTTAACTTTGTCTACAAAATAAACTTTGGATCCTTAATCAACCTGTATGAACAATAGAATGAAATAGTGTCTAGATTTTTAAATTAGTTTTTGTGCCTCCTGAAAAATTTGTAAAATGTCTTCAATTTTAAAGAAAAAGTCTCATTTGAAGTTACGTCAAATTATACTTGTTGCAGGTCGCAACCTTGAAGATTTTCCTCGTTTCCAATGTTCACATCAGGGAAATGCTGGAGGTGTACCTTTCGGCTATTGTCGCTTCCATCAGTCCTAGCTCTGTCCTATCCCATTTTCTCAGACTGCCTTAGTCGACGTAAAACAATGGAAAGGAAATATATTTTTCTTTTTGTTTCAGGTCAAGATGGTGGACAACATCCAGTTTCCTTTAAACGAGGCAAACGATCAACTTCTAGAATTTCTCAAGTGTTCAGTTTGTTGGGAGCAGATGATTGGTAACATCGAACAGTGTTCCAATGGTCATGCCATTTGTGTCAACTGCAGACCAAGACTTAGGAAATGTCCCCAGTGTTCGATTATATATACAGGGATACGCAACCGCATTGCTGAGGATATAGCTGCGTCAATTATGTACCCATGTCCCAAAAATCCCGCTTGCAAAGTCCGGATGCCAGCACACAAATACCACTTGTTCAATGTACATGAATGTATCACAAAATTCTTCGTATGCCCTATGAAAGACCATGCGTCCTGCTCGTGGGAAGGCAGTAGAAGCGAACTTGTGAATCATTTTAAGAGGGAACATCCTGGATTCCTCCTGACAGGCAAAAACTTTTGGTTTACGTGGCGTTCTAGTTTCAATACACGAGCACTCATGCTCACAGATGACGATATTTTCTGGTATTTCACACATGTAGACGACTCCAGAAATGTATTTATTGGTGTTCAATATATTGGCCCTAAAAATGCTTCAGAATTCGAGTATGGATTTCATATTTATAATAGTAATACCTATAATATTAGAAAGGTACACGACTGCGAAGACTCTGAAAAGTCACTCATTCAGAGCAAACAGTGTATGTCCAGTACCCTTGACGTCCTAGAACAATACAGGAATGACAATAATGAAATAAATTACAAAGTTCATATATGTCGGAATGTCCCTGAAGACTGATAACATACTCAGGAAGTGTGTTTGTATTTAACAAGACATTCCCGGTTAAGAGATTATCCAATGTAGATTTAAAACGCAGTGCGCTGGAAGCACGTCGTAATTTATTTTAATGTATGTTTTCACTAAATAGCACTGTTCATTCAAGGAACATAGTGATATATTTTGAGTGCAATCAAACTATAAAAGTGTTTAAAAATAGACTTGAATCCCTTAACGCCTTAGAATGATACATGAATGAAAGTTATGATGAAATGGTGATGGTGATTTTTGTTTTAAGAGGAAGTATAGTAAGTAATCATTCTCTCTGAACAAATTAAGTGGAAAAGAAATTTAAAACAAAACAAAATAATTTATTCCACGAAGGAATTCGAAACGAATTAAAAATAAAACGAAAGTATTGCATTAAGCCGAAAAGTTCACTAAAGAATCAAAAGGGAACGAGAGTTCCCTGAGTAACAGAACACTTGCAATTTACATACCCTTGAATAAACCACGGAAAACTACTTCGAGGGTGGCTGGGATAGGCATCGAACCCTGTCTACTCAGTTGACCTAACGAGGCTGAGTGGACCCCGTTCCAGCCCTCGTACCACTTTTCAAATTTCGTGGCAGAACCGGGAATCGAAACCAGGCCTACGGGTGTGGCAGCTAATCACACTACTACACCAGGGGTGGTCTATTCAGGGAGATACGGTGCGTTTTCCTCGGATGATACCGAGCGTAGAAACATTCGAATCATAGAAAATTCGCAGGTTTGCCACGCTTACGTTTCTGGGTGGGAATATCATTCAGAAAAAAGATGTCGTTAACATTACTTAAGATTTTACATCTTGACAATAAGTTTGCGGCAAACTACGCCTAACGGATTTTTTTCAAAAATTGGCGCTTGTAATTATCAGTGTTGTAACGATTGGTCCGTTCGAAGGTTACATTATTTACCCGATACCTCCATTTCAACTCGTCGTTGGACAGCCTAGTTAGACGAAATGGGGTCGCTCAGCGTATACCTCAGGGTTTTCTAATGGCAAGTAAGACATGTAATCTTACTATAGGATACGCTTAATGTGAGTACAAGAGATTACCAACTCACGGGTGACGCCTACAGAAACACACGACGTAATCGTCGACAAATTTTATCTGAATATTTGACTACGTGAGAACTGGTCATGATTAAATGGAACACTTAATTACTCCGTACTT
Source organism: Anabrus simplex (assembly GCF_040414725.1). Lineage (NCBI taxonomy): Eukaryota > Metazoa > Arthropoda > Insecta > Orthoptera > Tettigoniidae > Anabrus > Anabrus simplex. The sequence goes on along the minus strand of NC_090268.1, from coordinate 132,722,667 downwards.
CTCTTAGCTATCAACTAACTTATGAACTAGGCTGTAACTCATGACACATACAATTGTAGAAAATAATAAGATATTTATTGATAAAACATTGGATTATTAAATTGGCATATTATGCGAGGCATTATTTGGAATTGCGTAAAAACAAGTATGGAATACGAGTCAGCGCTGGCTCGTAAAAACGAAAATAATATCCAGTATTTAAATTATGAAGATCAGTTCCTTCGTGAAGTAAAAATTGAGTATCTACATATTTACAATAGATCACTGGACATCTAAGGTCCACACTGCAGTTGAGACATAAGTGTAATACCAACACGATCAACTTGTTAGGATAGCTCATTTCCTTTAGTCTAATTAAACAAGTCTCACTTAGACACAATGTTAAGCTGAAGTGTATCTCAAGTCCACTAATCAGTTCAACCTTAAATTGAACCAAACATCATTTTTTTTTTTAAGTCTGAGGACTGAACTGTATCACGGATATATTTACTCGTCGATCCAGTTAAAATTGAGCGTTGAGAACATCAAATGGTAAATTGTAGCTAATACTCAGTCAATGACGAGTCACTAATAAAAAAAATTCATATAAGCAAACTGAAATAAGTCTAGATGCGTAAATTTAACTGGACGAATCTATACGAGTGAACTTAAATGCATACTTCCATGTGAAAAAATCTGAATAAATCTGAATAAATCTCAATAAATCCAAATAAATCTGAGTAAATCCGAAGTCATGTTTTTGTTGCTACGTTCTCGTTGTGCATGGATAACTACTTACGAACTAAGGCATTCGTTCCTAGTGCCTGATAAATACGGCTCCTATTCTAGCCTTTTCCTAGCTGTAGTTCGTTGAGAAAATGTAAGTTCAAACAAAGAATGTTAATCTATTTAGCTATCTAACTAATTTCAACATAATCTTTGGCTGTCATACACATGTCCTTTTAGGTTCAATGTCCCTTTCCTTCGTTATATTCCATAACATTCTACTTCAATGCAAGCTACTTTATTCTTACGCAGTTACTATGGAAGCGCTATGCCGCGGTGTTCAGAAACATACTCTCATAAACATCGGTGTCGTGAATGCATTTGGTTGAATACAGCTATCAAACGTATCGTTGTATTCCGATATTCATTACAACACATCTAAAGTTGACATACGATTCCGTCACGAGCATACTTCTACAATAGTAAATTCTGTTCATACCTTGGCTTAGGTCGCTCCAGCGGTGTGGGCAATCTTACGTATACGAATCATAAAAAAAAAAAAATGTAGTGTGGCATATCTTATACTGCAGGCACTCGATGGCCCCTGCGTAGTGCGAATAAAACTTCTCATATCACTATATAACTCATACCTTTGCTCCAGTTAGCACAATCGTATCCTTATTACAACATCCATCTAATATTTTAACATCGTAGCCTCAATAATAACTCGTCGCGTTCCCAAATTCACGACTATGTCAAACGTACCACACTGTTTCTTAAGACAACATTTAAAAGTTGCTATATCTCATAACCTATGATTGAGTTCAGTGCCCTTATTGTGTAGCAAAACAATGCGTTATTCCATCTGTTTATTTTTACACCGCGCACAACCAATCGTGACGTCAACTTGTAACATTACCTCTATGAAATCTCTGTAATCTGCCAGTATGTCATTATAATCAGCTGTTTCCACCCTTCTCTTTTAAACCTCACGCTACATACGAGTATTTCGATCGATATACGTTGACGTATATATCCATTACATCAGAAAATACTGCTATATTGCTAAATCATGTAACTACGAACTTAAATATCTCACATTTCGTTGGTAACATTCACTTGCATTTCTTATGTATCGGTCTACAATTGGCCCATCGGCACATACCTAAGGTACATGTGTAGGCAAACCAAAAATTATGCGATTAAATATTGTAAACGACTTAGCTCGCTCATGGTTGTCCCTGGTCCAGCTATTCTGTTCCCAAATGGATGTAGTTGGGTCTTCGGTTAGGTCATGGGTTGGACATCTGGTACATCATCCGCTTCTTCATTATGGAAGTGCTGTCTGGATTCCCGTCGCCTTCCTCATCATGGCTCGGTCAGATGATTTCCCGTCGCCTTCCTCGTCATGGCTCGGTCGGATGGTTTCCCGTCGCCTTCCTCATCATGGCTCGGTCGTATAGCAAGATGTACTGGTCCCCAGGTTGGTCCATCATGTGTATTTAGTACATCATCCTCATGGTCTTCTTGTCAGTCTCTAAATTGATAATTATAATGCAGTGTATAGCCATTATACAATTCTTTTTTGACGTCTGAAGTCCTTAATTTTTTTTTTCGTGGCTCTCCGACGTATCCTCGATTTCGTTGGTAATGAATTCAGTGCGTCTATTCTCTGTCTGCACTTCTTGTAGATCTTGACGAAAACTTATTTTTATTCTGATTCAACCGTTGGAGATGTTTCTCTTCTTGTATGTGATCCTTTTTATGTTGGCTTGGTCTCCTTTTGCAGACTGTAGATCACTGCGCTGAGTATCCACCCACGCGTATCTCGTAGCTCTTGTAGGTGATTCCTTCTTAATATCTCGAGTCAACTATGCTATTTTTCGTTGATTTGACTTGTTTCTTCTCCTTTCCGATGCTTTTTCCTTTAATATACGTTTAGATCCTTTGTTATTCCTAGAAGAATTATACCGCGGTCGGTAATTGCGTCCTTACTCTCCGTTGTGAAAATTTAAGGAGTTTTCTTAACAATCAAGTTTTTCTATTTTTTTTTGTAAAACAATACAGCAGACCGTCCACTGTCCGTTTCACCCTGAATACTTGACCGTTCCATGACGTGTATGGCCCTCTGTGTCATCGCAACTGGTGTCTATTCTTTGCTTGCTATAGATTACATGGCCCATACCTTCAGTCGGCGCCATTTTGAAAGCTGTCGCGGACGTGTGAACGGGCACAGTGTGTAGAACTGATGTTTTAAAATTCATTTACCAGCAGAACATTAATAGACGGACAACGATATTTCAAAGTGCATTAAAGAAAACCATTCGTGTAGCAATCGTCAATGGACAGAAGCAAATAAATGAAACTGAAAAAAATGCATCGGGATTTGAATACGAGGCGCAAAAGTGAGGTCGCGGCGAAAGCCATTGCGCCACCGCGTCGCTTGAACTTGCACTACGCGCTAATAGGCACGTACAGCACGTCGGAAAATTCGAGTAATTTCCCCGGAAACGGTTGAGTCTACGGATAAGCTAAAACATGTGTTCGCTTACTTCGGCCCTTCTATCACTCAGCGAAATTTCTGGCAAATCAGATTGTTACACTTGGCGGGTCCAGGAAGTCTTGCGCAGCAAGACAGGGGAGTAGGTGTAAGTTACGTGATTAGAGCCATATATATTTTTTTACAACTTGCTTTACTTACGTCGCACCGACACAGGTCTTATGGCGACGATGGGATAGGAAAGGGCTAGGAGTGGGAAGTGGTGGTAGTGATTGTTTTAAGAGGAAGTACAACTAGGAAGTGACCCCGTGACCTTAAGGTATAGCCCCAGCATTTGTTGTTGTGAAAATGAGAAACACGGAAAACAGTCTTAAGGGCTGCCGACAGTTCTGTTCGAACCCACTACTCCCAAATGCAAGCTGACAGGTACGTGACCCAAACCGTGCGGTCACTTGCTCGGAAGGGGCTATATGCATACGTTGACGTATATATCCATTACATCAGAAACTACTGCTATATTGCTAAATCATGTAACTACGAACTTAAATATCTCACATTTCGTTGGTAACATTCACAGCAGTGGGATGTACTAGAACGTTTTTATCGCAGTGCCCGGTGAGTGCACCTCATCTTTGGGTGGCTAAGCGGCTCTTACGTCTTACGTTCTTGCAATTTAAATCTATCTTGGTATGAAGTCGATCTCAGTATGAGGCGATAAATGGCACGATGCAACAGCTAGGTGTCCTCTACTGGCCTGCACTTCTATGATTGTCTTAGTGCTGTGAGGCCACCCATGGTTGTAATGCGTATGTGACGTAGTGGTTTTTTTTTTGTCACAGAAAATTATGCACGTGCCTCCTCCGGTTAGATCACCGGGGCGATCTTTTCGGTACGGAATATCATTTTGTATGTGTGCATAGGTGATGTTTGTTTCCCCAACTTATGTCTGCGTGGTGTGTACGGGCTTGCTCGGTGAGATCTTTGATTTTATCAAGTAGAGAATCAGAGTCCCAGAAGAGGATTCTTAAATGTTGCGGACGTGCGGGTGGCCTAGGTCCCTTCACCAGACCATTCGAGGGCTACTCTGAAAATAATCTCAATCACCGCTTTGGAGTAGACAGCAGAGACTAAGCAGGGAAAGAACTTCTCTAAGTTTATAGTCCTGCAATATTATTAGGAGGTCTAATAGATGTGAGGGGGGGGGGGAGTGGTGGATAATTGTTGGTGGGGGGAGGATAGGATGGTGCTGAAGCTGCTTCTGCCAGCCACCCTAGCTTATAAGAAACTCCTACAACAACTTAAGCAAAAGAGACAGCATATGGAGGAATTCTGCCTGAGGGACAAACCAACCAAAAGTGATCGTAGAGAGGTTGGGCTTAATGACACGCCTTTCTGTGCACGATTTTCTTCATAAAACATGTCCAACCTCTTCCATGAACCGGGCTCTAAATGCAGGTACATCTTTGTTTCAACATATTGATCAGAATGATTTGTACCGTCCATTGTCAATGTGTGTCCTTAGGCTGCAGTATTTTCAGACCTCCAGGTGTTAATTAGCGACGATTATGAACATGAATTTCTCCAGTTGCAGAACGAAAGAGATCCACATGTAGGTTTAGGAATTCGGCTAAGAAAAATGTGCGTAACCTTGATGAGCGTTCAGATGATCTGTTGAAAGTAGCCATTAAACGTAGACTTAGGGCGGAAGCAAATGCTTTTATCAATAAAGTTGCTGTTAGGAAGTATCTTCCAAAGGAACTTGCTAAGAAACTCCAGACATAAAATATGAAGAGATAACTGGTATATGTAAACTGGTTTCCAATTTTCACCAGGCAAATACTGGGGCTGTAACTTAATCAAAGCCACGGTTGCTTCTTTCCTGCTCCTAGACTTTTCCTAACCTGTCGTCGCCAAAAAATCTGCGTTGGTGCGATGTATAGCAAATTGAAAAAGGTGCATGTAAACTCCCAGGAGTAGCGGCAAGAAATGCCAAATATTGAAAATTGTCAGCAAATGATCCTCGGAGCATAACGTGTCAGTTTCTTTTTCCTCATTAAGTGGTGTCACTGAAAATAGACTGATTCTTCAAAATATATCTTTATGTGCTCGTTTGAAGCTGTACTTGATAGTAAAGAGAACATTTCATGGTAATGGCGTTAGTATGTTATATTTGAATATATTTTACACTCAGATTTGCTGATAAATGTTGGTAAAAGTGATTTTCAACTTTTGCTGGTTGTCGGGTATGTATGTAGGTCGAAAGATTTTTCAAAAGTTTTCAGACGATCCAGTAATATTATTTCATGGTTTCTTAACTTTGCAGATACGGGGTGTATTGAATAAAACCATTCTTTGCAGCAATTATGAACTTTATCAGAGTAAAACATTTTATGAATATTTGCCATAACTTTCCGCTAGTTTCACCAACAGTGAAACTACGCCGAAGGGAATGCCCCAAGACTCTCACCATATCGGATTCTGCATTTCTATCTGATAATATACTGTAGTTAGACTTCCTAGAATGCTGTAACGTTATATACTGCAAATATGTCTATTTTTTTAGAAAGTAAGCACTCATTCAGATATTTAAACAATTGTGGGCAGCAAAATCTGTATTAAACGGACCCTTAAGCGGAAACGTGCCTTTAACGGAAAATCAAAGCCCCTTGGCTTGGTAGTAAAATGTAATGCCAAACTCTCTAGATTAACTGTGAAACGTGGGAGTGGAACCTAACACAGCATATGGCGTTAAACGGAAAATTTCTAAATTCTTGGTGGATGATTAGTCAATATTTTAACCAGCCTATATATTCTAGATGGGCTATGATGAAAAATCAGGTAATGATACAGTACATTCTTCCCCAGTACCTTTGTGTCAGAATTAACTGCAGGGTATTTCTGTTGGTAGACTGGATCGCCTGGACGATCCACTTTCGGTACGGTACAAATAGCTGTCAATCACATTTGGAACAAATCAGCTGCGGTTCAGTGGCAAGTCAGGCAGTCCAGGCTAAGACTGGCTGACTGCTGGGAATGTAAATTACTGTTATAGTACGGCATATGAAAAACATATTATTTAATGTACTCTGTTGTTAATGTTAGACAACTCTGCACGTATCTAGTTATAAATATTACAGCATAAACAGAATTTTGTAGTACACATTCATTAAGCAGTCTTGAGCAGAAATTTCCCCAATCACTTAAGATTTCTGAAAGTAAAATCAGCACTAAAACATTACTTTTGAATTTTTAAAGATTTCCTTAGTGATTACGTGTTTCTTTTGAAACGAATTGAAAGAAGTAGCAAATCGCGTAAGTAAGGTTAGTTTTAAATGTTAAGACATTAAAATGTAACTGAACAAATCAAACCAACAGGGGAATAAAGTTACGAAAATGTATGTACAGTAAAATACTGCATTTTTCGCAGACTCATTACTCTAGGTATTAAAACTGTTCCATAAAAGAAGCTTCAAATTGTTTACGTAAGTTTATAATCATAGTTATAACTGTTTACTGAAGTTAAATAGAGGTGTAAAATGTATAAGAAAAGTTATGTTTTTACATTTTCTTTAAGTAGTACCGCTTACATCATCTGTAAAAAATGTTATTTTAAGTACTCTGTTATTAATGTTTGACAAGTTTGCAACTATGTAGTTCTACGTAGAAATTGAATTAAAATGAAAAATAATAAAACTAATTTCTAAAATTTCTAAATTCTTGGAATATTGATGTAAACTGATCCGTAAGTAAATTAAGTAAAAGTGAGCACAGAAAATAAATTATTTTGTATATATTTGATGAACTATGTATGCCTATATTTTCAGAGTAAATGTTACAAAACAACACAAAAATCTGTAATTCTGTAAATAAATGAAACTTTGTATAATGAAGATGGAAATTTTGTGATTAAATGTATGCCAAAAATTAAATTCTCAAAATTTTTCATTTGCAGAAAATCCTGAGTAAAAATTATTTCATGTTGGATCTGACAAAGCAGGAACAGTTCATTTCGTTTCACATGTACTATATACTGCGAGCAGACGAATACCGGCAATCATTTTGCAGACTCAAATTCACATCTATACTAGTGATGGGCAGTCTGAGACGAGGTCTCGAGATTTCTTGAGACTAGGGCAGGCACCATTTCTGGCGAGAAATTTCGAGAGATCTCGAGAGCGTTGTCGCTGCATTGTGCGGCGAGCAGCGTGTCGTAGGCCTACAGGTAGTGGGAACTGAATGTTTGTGCCGAGTATGCGAATAGCCAACCACGGGCCTTCTCAATTTCGTAAATACGTGTCAACAAGCGACTAGGGCGTTCACTTCTACCGAGGTCTATTTTGACGCATTATAACATAATTATCAAGGATACGCATTCTGGCATTGTATGCACTGGTAGGTAGTGATGGGCAACGCTCTCTCTCGAGACTCTCGAGACTGACGTCGCAGATCTCGAGACTCTCGCGAGAATCTCGAGACCGATCCTCCTGTAGTGCAAGCTGTGCGACGTACCAGTAACTACCACTGTAACCTTGATAGTATATCATTGGCAGTTATTGCGTGAAATAACGTTCTCATATGAAAACGTGTGAGTCAATACATTTTGTCAAAAGCCTGGAAAAGTATTGCATGTTCAACTATGAACCCCTTAATACCATTTACGAAAGTGAAAACAGAATGTCAGAATCTTAGTGTTAACGATTTATTTGGGGTGGACATCTTAACTGAATAACCATGCATAATTTGTGAATAACTGTAGACAGGATGTGCACCTTCTTGGATACTAGAGGCGTGCATTATTCGAACCTGAGACGGGGAAGATGTGCTTTGCTACATATGCAACCCCCATTACACATGAGTGGAACGTGTAATCTAAAATGCCCGACTTTGCACCAATATTCTTTCATCAGGGATGATGGGCAACGGTCTCGAGACCGATTCTCGTGTGCTGCGAGATGTGCGACGTCCCAGTAACTAAGAGTGTAAGCTTGATAGTTATCAGCAGTTCTCATATGGCAACGTGTGTGACGATAAATTTTGTCAAAAGCCTACGAAAGCACTGCATGAGCTCCTTAATACCATTAACGAAAGTGAATACAGAATGCCAGTATCTTAAACTGTTCACGAGTTATATCAGGTGGACTTCTCAGCTGAATAACCCGTATAATTTGTTAATAACTGTTATTAGGATGTAAACCTACCTGGATGCCGCACAATCGTTGTCGGCAGGGTAGCTTCGTGTGATTCAGACCGGGCGGAGGTATTCTGTGACGACTCCTCTTCATTGATATTATGCGTTTGTAAATGCCGGATCGTCCCAGAAGTATTTCTGCTGATGTATGTTACTTCTTTTGAATAAGCAACACAGCGGGCTGTGCTATGTGACATCTCTTAAAAATAACCGACATCCACGACTTACGTTGCGTTTCGGACATCGTCTTCAAGTTGTCGCGTACAACTAGATAAAATTTCACATTGAACCGTCATGTATCGAAGTACCTAATTTTGACGCGAATACTCTGTAACATTGTAAGGAATTATTTCCTTCGCCACCAAAATATCGGTAAACATAAGCAGTGGCCATGTTATTGAATGTGGCGTCTGATAACGATGCACACCTACCTGTCGAAAGAATTGGAGCAAACTGAAGCATTTTAGATTACACATTCCACTCACACGTAATGGTGGTTGCATATGCAGCAAGACGCATCTTGCCTTGTCTCGAGTTCGAATAATGCACGCCTCTAGTATCCAGGTAAGTGTACCTACAGTATCCGTCAGGTTCTGTACTTAAACCACTCAATCGTGTACCTACCAGTGCATTCAATGCCATAATTCTGCGTCAAAATAGACCTCGGTAGTAATGAACGCCCTAGTCCCTTGTTGACACGTATTTACGAAATTGAGAAGCCCGTGGTTGGCTATTCGCATACTCGGCACAAACAACATTCAGCTCCGACTACCTGTAGGCCTAAGACACGCTGCTCGCCGCACAATGCGGGGACAACGCTCTCGAGATTTCTCGAAATTTCTCGCCAGAAATGGTGCCTGCCCTAGTCTCGAGAAATCTCGAGACCTCGTCTCAGACTGCCCATCACTACTGGTAGGTAGTGATGGGCAGTCTGATATTTAGCAGTAGTATGAAATGTTATTTTTTTCTACCACTTTTCCCCACACCTGTGGGGTCGCGGGTGCGAACTGCATCGCACATGATTTGGTCCTGTTTCACAACCGGATTCCCTTCCTGACTCCAACCCTATGTGGAGGGATGTAATCACTATTGAGTGTTTCTGTGGTGGTTGGTAATATGTTGTCTGAATATGAAGAGGGAAATGTTGGAACGAACACAAACACCCAGTCTCCGGGCCAAAATAACTAATCGGATGCGATTAAAATACCTCACCCGGCCGGGAATAGAACCCAGTACCCTCTGAACCGAAAGCCTCTGCGCTGACCATTCAGCCAATGAGTCGGACAGCAGCACGAAATGTTCATTGCAAATTAAACGAAAGACAGGTACGCTACGAAACAAGTTGTATGCTTAAAAGAATGTGACTTAATTCCACAGACTTTTTACGTTTATACTCGCTATTTTGTAAACCATATTCGAAAAATACAATATAGGCCTAAGCATAAATAACAATGTAGATTGCTACACCCAGTATCGAACTGTGAAATGTGATTTCCAGACAACCAGGATAAATTATTTCATTATGTGGCATAATTCATTCATGACAACCAATAAGACATTTCACTGTATACAAAAGAAATAGCAAACATTGCACGTTCGAATTTGCCCCACGTATATACGGAAGACTCGCCCTAGTGAGTACGCTCAGCACACTCAGGTGACGTCATCGGGAACCGATTCCTCGCATGCGACATTGAGTGCGAATCCGGAGTCGTAGAAACCGATTCTCGCGATTCCAGGCGTCATTTCGCGCACATCACTAGCAGAAATACTTCTGGGATGATCCGGCACTTGAAAACACATATAACTGAAGGGGAATCTTCAGAGAACACCTCCGGCCCGGCCTGCAACACAAGAAGCTATCCTGTCAACAATTGCTAGGTGTATATTCCTACAGTTATTAACAAATTACACAGGGTTATTCGGCTAAGATGTCCACCTCAAATAACTCGTGAACCGTTTAAGATACTGATTTTTAACTTTCTTTAATGGTATTAAGGAGCTCATAGTTGAACATGCAGTACTTTTACAGGATTTTGACTAAATTTATCGGCACACACATTTCCATATGAGAACACTGATGGTATACTATGAAGCTTACGCTCGTAATTACTGGGGCGTCTCATAGATCGCAGCACCGGAGAATCGATCTCGAGTGTATTGCCCATCGCTACCCTATCGAAAGAATTTGAGCAAACTCAGGCATTTTAGAATACACGTTCCACTCGTGCGGCGTAAAGGTGGTTGCGTATGCAGAAAGGCGCACGTTTGAATGTTAAAGAAGGTGCACGCCTCTCGTATCCAGGTAGGTGTAAATCCTATCTACAGTTATTCACAAATTATGCAGGGTTATTCAACAAACATGTCCACCTCAAATACAGTAATCATGAACAGTTTATTATACTGACATTCTGTTTTCACTTTCGTTAATGGTATTAAGGGGTTCATAGTTGAACATGCAGTACTTTTCCAGGCTTTTGACAAAATTTATCGGAACACACGTTTCCATATGAGAACGTTACTTCATGCAATAACTACTGATATACTAATCAAGCTTACACTCGTAGTTACTGGAACGTCCCACGGATCGCAGCACACGAGACTCGGACTCGAGATCTGTGACATCAGTCTCGAGTCTCGAGCGAGAGCGTTGACAATCACTACTGTTCATCACATAAGAGATTGTTAGTTTCAAAATATCTACCAACTGTTCTACCATAACACATTCTAGAATGTTTCCAAATACTGAGACTTCTGAAACTTTCGGTAATTGCTCGGCTTATTTTGATCACCCTTCTTAAATTTTCAGATTAATCTTGAATACTTTTGAGTTACTGCGAATACTCCTGTTTCCAAACTGTCATTACCACAGAGAGTGAGAGGTTTAAAAACATTATCAAGTATTGATTTCCGAAAATTACTTGGTAAGCGGTAGATGTATTGGCTGTGTGGAGTTTTAAATTTGTTCACCATATGTTTAACTTCACACGAATAGTCTTAAATAGCATTTTTGAGCTGCATGGATTTATGCAATCAAGTCCAACCATATAGGAACTTACCAATGTTTACATATACATCATCTACTGACTGAATGAAATAATTCAAATCATCGGGGGATATTTCAGCTTTTCCTGATTCTACTACTCTGCTTATTAATTACTGGTAATGTTGCTTTGCATTTATTGACTGCCCCGGCTATAAAATTCTCACCGGCTTCCAACTTTGCGAATTATTACTGGTTTATTTTTACTTACATTCTTGTATCATTCTACTCCGATTCTTTGACAATACACAGCAGAGGTGCTCAGTTGGGCGCCCGTTGGGGCTAGCCCATCGCAGCCGGGTTGGCCTGACGTAAATTCGGGCAGCTTACGTAGCAAGCATACGTCACAATGAAGCTAGAGAGCGAACACACGTTGCAGGGAAGTGAAGCAGTGACATTGGATTGTGATTACGAAGCTCTCCTCCACTACACAGCGAAATGCTGACTGGGGTACAATATGTAAAATAAAATGCTATAATCCCAAGAAAACCGGCCTTTTCAAGATATTCCGGTTTGACTTATACTGCGCTCGATATAAAGAGTCAGTTTTATTTTATTATATTTATACATTCAACGAAAACTGACAAGTTATAATTTTTTTTACAATTTACAAAGATACGGGATTTAAGCGTACAAGCTACGATTTACAATTCCTTGGATGGAAATGACAGTATTTCTTCCATTAAAAAGTAAAATTCCTGTTATTCATTCAGCAAAAAGGAATTCATTTACATGATTCAACAAGTTTACTGCTTGATTTTACAAAGTGTTGTGCAATTTTACCTGTTCACTGAATTTCCGAAAACAGTATTTTAACTTCAGAGGCGTCCGAATTTAATAGCTAGCCTCTAAATGGCAAGGGGGTTTCATCACGAGTGAGGACATAGATATTTAATATCTTAGATTAAAGTACAACAACGATGAGATGTATTTAACCAAAAATAAATGTACAGTATGCCTTCAAATAAATAACCTAACTGATTTTATTCTCGGTAAGCATGACTGGATTGGTGGTGAGTTTATCAGATCATTTAAATCCTAGCAATCACAAGCCACAGCTTATCCACCGTAACTCCGTATTATATTAGAAATAATTCTAAAGCACCTTTTAAAATGTAATAATAGAAAAGTGTAAGTCATTGAGTACACTACAAAAATATTTGAGGTTGTAGACCTAACTCTCTATTGTGTCCGGTTAAAATACATAAACTGCAATGAATATAAATAACTTATTTCTTACAACGTAAATTGATAAGGTGGGCGTGGACTTCTGCCCTTGCTGCCTCCATTTGAAACTCGGGTATCGCTGTAATGATCGAGAGTGACTGGGAGAAATTCGACCGACCTTCATGGGCTGTGCCGTAACGACAGTGCAACAGTGGTTGAATGGCATAGGCTCATCGCGTGCGCCCTCGGAAAGAAATGCCCAGCGTGAGCACCTCTGATATATAGAGTATAGCGTGACTTTGTTCCCTCATATACTCCAACTCTGCCGTATACCACTTTAATCAAGTTAAGGTTGGGCCATAATTTTGACTATGGGTAGGCCTACTACAGAATAAGTTCCTTTAATGAAAGAGAAGCACTTTTCAAACAATGCTAAAAATATATGTTGAAAAAACAGTCAAATGTTCTACCTTTGATAACATTTTTCACTACACCATCAATGCCCCCAGGGTACATAATTTAACCTTGTTATAAATACCAGCATTTTACTGTATCTGAGTCAAATTTGTGTTCTGCATGTTGAAAGGCTGTGGTCCTCTCGCGAGTGATATGTAGCCTATGATGTAATGTGCTGTATTTATATCGACATATTTGATAGGAGCTCTCTGATTTTTTTTTAGACCAGAGCAGTTTTAAAAGTATGGCTAATATTTGTAATTATTTATTGCCTTCATTCCGTGCATAAGCTTACATGTATTGTTGCTTCTCATTACAATGCTCGTGATTGTTATATATATTGCAGGAATATGACTTGGTTAAAATGCCTTTGTTGAGTGTCTGTTTCCATTTTGTCAGGAGACATCTTCAACTAATATTAGGCACCCTCATATGTGTGAAAGGTATGGTAATATCATTACAGTACGATTACTACAATAATAGCTACGAATGTGTGCTGTCGGTTGGTCGAATCTATGAATTTTTAGCTTAGGGAATATAAGAACGGAAAAAAGGTATCATTACGAAATTGACGAAGAGATGTAATTTGGAACAAATCATCCGATGCACAGACATCTTGATATAGAATCTTGCTACCAATAGCTGTGACGTAACACGGGTACAAGGTTAGTCTTCAAGTTCATTACTGCATGTACCGGTAATCACAATATGACACAGGTATTGTACATATTTCTATGTTTCTGCCAATAAGATTACCTATTTGACAGATGATATTAATAAGAAACACAGTAAGACCAAGTTGTAAGGAAGTCAAAGAGTAGGAGTGTTTTACAGTTATATATACATGAACAGTAGATGCCCAATTAAATTCTATATGAAAAATAGTTGGTATTTTGTTTTTATTTCAATGTACGGTACCGAAATCCTCTAAATTCGAATACACTTGCCTTTGTTTACGGTCGCTTAAAGACCCAATATGGCGTCTCCGTAAGTAGCATTCGTGACTTGACCTCCTAGACAGACCTTGCACGGGTAGTGCCAAGACTGCGCCGTCGTGTGTAATTCCTATACTACTAATACGATAAGTTTTATCATCATATGACAAATGAATGCAATAATACGCCTATAAACACACTAAAACAGAAGAAATGGTATCAAAAGAAATTACATACAAGTACACAAATATATGCCCACAAGGTATATTACATATTTACATATTACAAAATGTTCGAATGAAGACTACTCACCTGGGATGTACGATGATCACTAATCCCTCGAAATAATAACCTTACACTTACTTGAGTACATTTCTTTGTTAATTATTTTTAAATAACTCTTACAAAAAGTATTTCCCAAAGTATACGGATCTTGGACACAGTAGTCATTAACTCTACAACACACACACGCACTTGTCACAAAAATTGCCAGTTTCTTCAACTTCCATTTTCAGAAAATGTATAAAAGCATCCCTATGATTTACACTTGCTTTTACTTGTAGATAATTTACTTGAGAATCCTTCAAACCACTTTGGAACAGTCAATGAAAATAGCGCTTAGTTCGCCCCTTTTGTGTCTTACGACTTCTGCAATGGCGTCCTGAGGCATTTTATTGAGTGTATTGTCGTACGTCCTCCTCTAAATCCAAACTGTTCCTCGGGAAATTTGAGGTGTATCAGTTCTGTCAGTCTCCTTGTAAACTGATTTGTAAGCAACATTGATCCTGAGGATTCCAGGACAATGCCCCTGTGAGCGCCTGGACATCCTACATCTCCTTTTCCTTTATATAAAAATGCAGTTGTGGAACGCTGACATTTATCCGGGATATTTGCTTTTACTAAGCACTAGTTGAGGAGAGATATCCATTCCTTTTCTTTTCATGAAAGCTATTTTTTGTGTGTTCATTAAAAATCTGGTCTGGACCATTCGCTGTTTTGCTTTTTAACTGTTTCACAGCTATTTCAACTTCCTCTCTTGTGAAAGGGACTACATAATTGGTGCTCTGGTTTGCTATTTTGATGATTGGTCTTGTATTTCTTGCCTATAGAACCGTTTGAAATGAGTTTCCCAAACTTCCATTCAAGATGTTCGAAGGAAAATGCGGTTCTTTTATCGTTAGACCTACAGTGTAAGCGGCAATAGATGCGTTGAGAAATGGGCAGATGTGAACAAACTAGAGGTGAACGCAGAGAAAGCTGAACACCTGTTTTCAGAAAGGGTGGAAAAATATTCCCTCATGAGAGAGTGATCTTTAGGCAAGTGCCTTTATGTACTGTGAATAGTTTCACTCCACGTAAGACTGAGAGAAGCAGCAGCAACGAAGGCAATCTACGACTTCAAATGCATAAGCAAACTCTCCATGAAAACTACAATGGCATTATTCCAGGCAAAAATAATCCCTATTCTTATCTGTGGAATTATATGGGAAAATTTGAGTAAGAGTGACCTGAATTCAAGGGAAAAGGTCAAGGCGCGTTTTTTTTAAAGGCAACTCTTGGCGTAAACACGCCCAAGACTACTATATGAGTTCGCTTGGGAGCCCTTCTTAATTGAAGATCAGAGAATCAAATTTCCTCTTCCTTCTACGGAGAACTGTAAAAAGCTATTCGAAGGAAGAAAAATGAAAATAAAGGAGATCTGACCTGAGATTTACACCACATAAACCATAATGAATAAGGCGTGAACAGATGCGAACCAGAACCCGCGACATTTCGTCAATTCTTTAGCAGTGCACAGTGCATGACTACCACCAGCAAGAGTCAGCAAGTCGGCATTTTTCCACGAGCCCGAATCCAACTGTGAACTAAAGTGACCAATTTTGTGGCCGCTACCATGTTGTCATGTTGTCGAGTATACACGAGAGAGACGAGTACTAGCATTTTTCCCTAACTGGTAGTGTTTGAATTTGGTGCACAAATCGTGTGCTTTTATTATTATTATTATTATTATTATTATTATTATTATTATTATTATTATTATTATTATTATTATTGTTACGGAGTTTTCCGTGGTAGTTAGAGGTGAAAGAAGGTGCGGGGTGGTGAATAGGTCTCAGGCTACGAAATTAAAGTGAATTTAAAATTTAACAAGGTTATATTTTCTTTTCCAAATCACGAAATAACAAACATGGCAGGTACAGAGTAGCAAGGCAACAAAAGTACAATTACAATATTTACAGGATTTGGGCTTCGAGCCCCGCGATCACAATCCTTGAGCAATCAGCTCAGTTTTACCCCAAACACAAGTTTCAACAGAGGGGCAGAAAACTCCATTCATGCCTAGGAGCACTTGCTCCAAAATACACAAGTAAGGCCTCCTTGAGGCGCGCAGAAAACAAAATTTTCGGGAAAAGAGCAACTTGCTCTCAAAATTCAGGCCTGTCAAAGGCCACACCTAATTCCACTTTCAAACTGCCCTCTAAGGACATATACACAGGGGTAAAATACCCAACCTACTGAGGTCTATTAAATAAGAAGAAGGTTAATTACATGACCTCTAAAACAACAATTTGAGAGGAGGCGATTTGCACTCCTAATGTATTTGTTTCAAAACCTAATTTGGCTCTAGGCCACTGACGCAAGGGCTAATCCCATGCTACGGAGGTGACTTTAGAAAAGAAACAAATTTACATAATGTTAAGGAAGAATAGGTTGAGAAAATAAGTTCACCTCGAAACAATATGAGTGGGAGCTCGAGAGGGTTAAGCACTCTCTATCCCAATATGTAGTTTAAAAGATAGAATAGATACAAGATTCTTTACATTTAAGGAAGGTTACATAATGGAAAAACTTCGGACCCGCCCCGAGAGTTAAACTGCTGAGCTAGCAAAGAAAGAAGTTATTAATTGGCCATTACCTTGTTGTTGACCGCCGCCGAAGGAAGACGCGCTTCCCGCCCCCTGCTATGTACTTTACACACTGAAAGATGGAACAGAAGTGGCCCGGAGACCCTAAAATCAGCAGTTTATATACTCTCGTGGAAGGTTCGAGGCGTTAGGGGAATGAGAACACCCTCCCACAAACACTTTATTGGCTAACCGAGAAAACCCCTACACAATATGAAGAAGAAACACATTATTAGTGGAAAATTAATTAAAGAAATTCGGAATTGGCTAGATACAAAACAAGGGGAAAGAAAGGGTTAATATTGCCAACTTAAACAATGACTGAAAGGAATTTAGCAAAGAACAAACTTTTGAAATTGAATTTTCTCCAAAAAAAAAAAAACAGTTCTTTCACTCCGCACTAGGGTGCACTATTGTTGATCTTCAGTAGTGTCCTCTAGAAGAGGAAGTTCGCACTCCTTACTACAAGCGAAACAAAAATACGTCGAAAATGACACAGTTCAAAAACTCCAAAGTTTCCAGGTAGTGACATCTTCTGAGAAACTTGAAAATTAATACCGTCAATAAAGTTCAGACTTCCTCCAGCAGAGGAGTTTCAACTGGCGCACATTTTAAATTAGCGGTGTGGAGGTGTACCGCCCGGTACAATTATTATTATTATTATTATTATTATTATTATTATTATTATTATTATTATTATTATTATTATTATTATTATTATTATTATCATCATTATTATTTGTAGCGTCTTGTCTATCTGCTAGCCAGGCAAGAATTTTATATAAGAGTTTCAAACTCAACCGATGCTTCCCTCTACCGGAACCTACGATCATCTTCTCAGCAAACTCCAATACGAGAGGAAGTCCATCTTTCTTTTGTAGTGATGCCATAATGACCTGTGAATGGATTAATTCAAATCGATCTCCGCCGTGTAATAACACGTCTGGCTGTGCACCATAGGATTTGTGTAAAACAGGATTATCATCAGCCAGATCAGAGCTGCATGTGTGAATTGTGCAGAGAAATTTGTGCGATATATCATGTGTTAGTATGTAGGGAACGCAAAACGTAACTAACGAAACTTTGTTCTGTTTAATGTACATTGTGCGACTTTATCATTACTAATAAGAATAATTTGTCGATCAACTCTATTCTGGTCCGGTCAAGTAAGACCAAATACAATAAATAAGGCCGAAACCCAGAAGAAACATGGCGGACATCGATGGGCTACATGAGAGCTTGAGGGAAGATTATACTGTTTATTCCGAGTAACTTCATCACAAGTCGAACGTCATGAAATGCAACTCACTCAAAATATAAACAATTATACACCAAAAGTAGCGTTATCGCACAATTCTATCTTAAATCTAATTATAATGTCAGTGGAAAAATAGCGGAGAATGACTTTATCAACGCTAGGCACACACACACACACACCAAAAATATTTCACTTGAAACTCCGGCCGGCAAATAAGATAAATGCAGGGCCTCTCACATAAATTAAGACTCTTCGATACGTAAGCTGTAGTATTTGAGGCGCACATAGTTCTTGACCTTGAAAGCAGAGTGCACATGTTCGACCTCGCAAGCATTAGTCGCCTGTCTGAATCTCAGCTATTAACATTGTGAGGCTGTTATCATTGCAACACCGTATTTTCGTATGTAAAAGTTATTTTAAGTACGAGTCGGCTCGTCGGATACGCGATGCATTTGTTCAGCAATTTTCTAGTGAAGTGCCACCTTCACGAGCACAGATTCAGTGCTCAATAAGAAAGAAACATGTGCGCACACGAACAATTTTAACGGAGGAGAAGCTAGATGACACTGGTGAGAATCTTAAACGGTCGCCGAATAAATCACCCGCAAAATCAGCACAACAAGTAGGGGTTTCTACTAGAGGACTAAGGTAGGATTGCAGAGTCAGTAAACGGGCGAGTTAGCCGTGCGGTTGCATCCGGGAGATAGTGGGTTCGAATCCCACTGTCGGCAGCCCTGAAGATGGTTTTCCGTGGTTTCCCATTTTCACACCAGGCAAATGCTGAGGCTGTACCTTAATTAAGGTCACGGCCGCTTCCTTCCCATTCCTAGGCCTTTCCTATCCCATCGTCACCATAAGACCTATCTGTGTCGGTGCGACGTAAAGCAAAATAGCAACAAAAAAATAGCAGAGTCAGTATACACGATTAAAGCAGGGCGGCCCCACGCGACATAAGTTCGGTTGAGGCAACTGCCGTAGAGCAGAGTACAAACACCGTGCGTTCAGTCTTAGTTCATATGACTACATGAAAGTCCCTGTATATGTCGACAAATAACATTATTAACCTTACATGAAACACCATGCAACATAACATAAAAAATGAAAACAAATTTCTCTAACAAAATTCAACTGAATTGTTGAGTAGCAACAGTGATATCTGTAGGGTACACTTGAACATCTAAAGCACTGGTCACCTTAAAACTCACCGGAATTGATGACATCATCCTCTTGTAGTTTATGAAAAATAACGTAATCCTCATTTTCACTCACAAGAAATGAGGTTTGGGTTCGTTTACACGGCTCCATTGTAGAACACTGAAAATGATCAATTACATCTTTATTGATCCACCGTTTAAAATTATTTTCACCTCTCAGACCTAACTCTTGGTTACAATTTTCCGGATCTAATTTAATTTTGTAGTAAGGTGGTGAGGGTTAGTTAACCTCGGAATTTTGCGTAGCAATAGAATGGGATCACCACCTTCTATGCATAACTTATATTAAATTTGGTATCAACATTGATCAGACAGTTGGGGTATTACAAGGGGATCCCTTGAGTCCTATATTATTCAACATTGCGACCCATAATGCGACGCAAGCAATTAAGACGAAATGAAGATGAATGGAATAGAAACCTATATCTATGCTGATGATACGCTTCTCGCATCAGCTTCTAGAGATGCACTTCAGTAAGCCTTCACCACAAGTTTGAGCTCGAATCAACGAATTCAATATAAACAAAAAGAAAACAATAATATCATTCAAACGAGGTGGGAGACGCAGCGAGTCTGAGACCATTATGTACGAGGATGAAGAGCTGGAAACAGTTAGCAAATTTAAATGTCTAGGCATAACGTTTCACACTCACGGACCGTGTGAGTTGGCCGTGCGGCTAGGGTCGCGCAGCTGTGAGCTTGCATGCGGGAGGTAGTGGGTTTGAACCCCACTGTCGGCAAACCTGAAAATGGTTTTCTGTGGTTTCCCATTTTCACGCCAGGCAAATGCTGGGGCTGTACCTTAATTAAGGCCACGGCCGCTTCCTTCCCACTCCTAGGCCCTTCCCATCCCATCGTCACCGTAAGACCTATCTGTGTCGGTGTGACGTAAAACAAATTGTAAAAAACAAATCAAACTCACGAAACAAATTTCACTATCTATGTTAAGGAGAGGTGTCGGCAGCGATTCTTGCTATTCATGATATTCAGCACCTGCAAAAATTATCTATGAGTTAACTGCACTAGCGTTATTTCAGATGAAAGTAAAACCAATAATCATATATGGACTTCATTTCATATGGGAACATCTCACTAAATCAAATTTGAAAAAATTATCGAGTAGCTTAAGGGTACTTTTCTGAAAAGGGTGCTTTGTGTCTCTAAGTGAACACCATCCAGACTGCTCTATGAATTATGTCGAGAACCAATGTTCATGGAAGACCTGAGATTCAGCCTGTCACTACCATCTACGACGCCTTATCGGGAACTACTGCAAGAGCATTATTGGAAGAAAGCAGAGATTTGGAGTGACTTACTCTACTGACGCTATGATCAGTTGAGATTGGTCAGTTTTCAACTAACGTACGAGCTACGTCATCTTGTTACTAGATTTTCCGTACATGGTTTTCACCATAAAGTCTGCCGCACAACAAAGTTCCATAAACCTACCGTGAACTGTGTATGCTCTCCCGGCGATAACACTTGTGATCGATACCATCTCGATAAGTGCCCGAAGAGGAAGTCCTTGAAAGAATTATGTGATCAGCCATTTATTCTATATTTCTTGTATTTCTATTGCATTTAAAATTATTAATGCACACAACACTATCATCTGTTTCGAAGTTTTCCCTACGAATGCTTGTACACTACCCTATAATTGGACTTATAAGCCTATCCAGACACACAGTATGGGGTACATTGATTTGTGTGAACATTGCCTTCTATGATCGCAGCACAGTTGGCTTTGACTTAGAGATTCTTTGAAAAAATATAGTGAAGTGGATTCCAGAGACCTTCAGTTCAATCAAATACAGTAGAGACAATACGCGACACTCAGCGAGATATCGAGGGACACCTATTAGAGCTCTCTCTAGCGGACTGACCTGAGAACTACTGATTCTGTCATAAGAGCACGTGTATTTGTGTGTTAAGTTTTTGGTGTTATTTATGCGTTTTCAGTGAGTTGACATAATTAAATAGTAGCGTGTGGCATTCCTTGATATCTCCTCTCAACATGAGGGGAAAGGTATGTGCTGTGTTTGGCTGCAGTAACTATGAAGTAGAGTAGAATGCGCGGTCTTTCTCCCGTTTCCCTCGTGACAAGAAAATGTAAGTAATATTGTGTTTGGATATATATTCTTCCAGTGACAAAGAGATTTTTATAGTACTTCACAATCTTCTGACCTGCTTCACCCATATTTTAACTGGCTTAAAGTATAATACGCATATTTTATTGTATAGTGCAGCAGTTAATCTTCAATACCGATGTGTCGTTGTAGGTGTGATCTGTGGGTTTGATTTAATTCAGGAAAATGCATATGCATATGAGTGTGGCTGGTTGTGTTCCAAGTTACCCCATTTGGAATGCCGTAATGCGTTGTCAAGCACTGAAGGAAATATGGGTGATTTAAGAAATGTACATATTTTGTTGAAACAATATGATGATGCAAATTTGTTTTACCCTAATGTAATGGCATTATGGTAAGTATTGCTTATAGGGAAAGTTTGAATGTTTTTGAGGCTAAATTTATAGATTTTCTTTCTGTTAGTAGGCTTTGAGTTAAAAGGAAAATTGTCCACCTCTTAAATGTAAATTCATTGA
This sequence comes from Anabrus simplex, assembly GCF_040414725.1. NCBI lineage: Eukaryota > Metazoa > Arthropoda > Insecta > Orthoptera > Tettigoniidae > Anabrus > Anabrus simplex. The sequence continues at coordinate 132,700,693 of NC_090268.1, read as the reverse complement.
ATCATGTGTGTAAGGAATGTGTCGATATTTTTGTTGACAAGTGTTTTAATATTATTATATTAAATGAGAAAAAAAGAACAATCTAGCCTTGAACGTTCAGGCAGGAATTCTAAAGCTAAAGAAAAGTAATGCATAAATGAAAGATCAAGCCCTTTCACAGCAGTCCATTTCACATCTTGATTATATGTCTAATTTCAGTCTTTAAATAATAACCTGTTAAATAATTCTTCATTCATTTATCCAGAATTGCTTTAGCAACTTTAAAGTTAATATCTTAGTAACACTTTCTTTCTAGACGTAATTTATTTGTCCATTTCCGTGCATATATTTACATTGATATTTAAATTTAGCGCGAATTTTCAGGTCAAGCCAGTAGGAGCGCCACTTGCGACTTGTCTCCCATTTTAACAAGGCTAAACCCGGAAGTGTCGCGTATTGTCTCTACTGTATTTGGCTCAATATAAAAACAAATGGAGATACTGATGAACGAACAATAAGATGTATGTTTCCTATTGTGTAACACCATGTAGGTTTTCTTAATCACTAATAAAAGTGTTAAAAACCCATAAGTGGTGACTCCAACGTGACATACGACCATGGGCGCCCATATGACAGTTTGTAGGGGGGGGGGGAGACCTGGGGGTAGGTATTATTTTTAATATTTTGGAAGATAAATGGTGACTTGTATTCTGCGGTAGAATAACCCACGGTATCCCCTGCCTGTTGGTGGGGGACGGTACTACCGCTTCTACGTAATACTGACTTTTAAATCATTTTCTTGAAAGGAAAACACTTGACTACACTAGATTTTTGCCTTTCCCTGAGAGGGGCGGGCGGGAGGGCGGCCCCACCTTGCCCCCCCCCCCCCCGGGTATGGGCGCCCTTGCACGACCCCTCTGATTAGTAAACTATAGACATACTGCACCGGTAACTGAAAATATAGAGAACACACTTTTAGACATGAACACGAGAGAAATAACCTATTCACTATCGGAACTGTTCGAATAAATACGCTTTTTAACAATAAACAGTTCTTACAACAGTGAAAAAGGCTATGTAGCCTTTTTCTTAAGGTTATAAATAACATTCAAATTTCCGTAAACTTTTAGTAACAACACGACTTCCACAAATCAAAACAAACACATTTTAGTATTCCAATTGCCGCCATTATGGACAGTTTCGATAGGTCGATAGCAATGTGACTAATAATATCGTTACACCAAGACCGACTACAATCTTAGCCTACAAGGAATACACTGGTCACTGACCATTGACCAATCAAGACAGGCTCCAGTCCCGGTCTTGGACCAATAAATTATAACATTATAAGCAAATAGGATAGAACAGATTTTAGGCCTATAACGTGAACTCTCATTATCTGCAAGACATCTTTGTCGCAGCCGCTGCAATTGTCTTTCCAGGCTCTTATAATGAGCTGTGAGCCACGGGTCTAACATGAAAACAATCTGACAACTTCAGTGTTCTGCTTAAATAATCGCCATCGTGGGAGAAAGTGCCTTGCTTTCTTGCTTACGACAGTTCCTCGCATTTCTCTATTCTTTACAGTGTTGCTTTCCGATGTCTTCTCATGTTTTGTAAATAATTTCTCACTGCTTCAGGCTCGGCAAACTTAATATAGTCATACCGAAAATATTTGGAATTGTTCATCCTACTGCATACTCTTTGAGTTCACCTTGTGCCCGAGAGAACAATATAGGTGGGAGTAAAATAGGGTGAACAACATAATTAGCCCTTAAATTGTGTATACAGTTATTAAAGTATTCTGAATTTTGTTAAAACCATATTTTAAAAAATCTGGGCTCGTCCGGGATTTGAACCCGGGACCTCTCGCACCCTAAGCGAGAATCATACCCCTAGACCAACGAGCCACACGTACTGTGGCAAATGCAAATTGACTTTTGTTGATTAACAGTCAGGATGATAATAACAGTCAGGATGTTGCATTTGCAATACAGATTTTGTAATGGTTTTGCTGGCGGGACCTAGTGTTTACAGTGCACTATGTCTTCTGGTATGGGCTAGAGCAATCTTGTTACTTTCATTGATCTGTCTCAGCTTTATCCTTGGCTTTGACAAAATGAAAGTGACTGAGGTATGAGTGATGCTAGTAATGCCATTCCTTCTGCAGCCAGTCCCTGCTCTGAATGGTGTGAAAATATTGCTCATAGGGTCGGTTGGTGCATGCATTTCAGTGGGCTTGGCAGACTGATATGTAATAGCAACTTCTGGCCCGGTGAGGAAAGCAACGGGAAACTACCTCACTCCTCATTTCCCTAGTATGCCTCTTCAGTGATGCCTAGGCCATCTATGACAGCTGATGGCAGAGCTGTTGAGGATCCAACCAGCCTTCGGGCTGAGGACTAAACATACAACATACAATTGTTGTAAGTGGGCTCCAAACACTTTTTACAAGGGAGTGTGCCATGTTTGATAATCCGTAAGCGCTGTAGGTCTTCATCTGCGCAAAAAAATACTACAGTATCACTCGAGGATAATATAGGTTATAAGCACATCTTCATTTAAATATAATACCGTATGTACCGAAGGATCTTTTATATTAATGACCTGTAATTTAGACAGTTCACCTCCGTGGTGTAGTGGTTAGTGTGATTAGCTGCCATTCGCGGAGGCCCGGGTTCGATTCCCTGGTAGAGGTGGGTTCGATTCCCACCTCAGCCATCCTGAAAGTGGTTTCCCACTTCTCCTCCAGGCAAACTGCCAGGTTGGTACCTAGCTTAAGGCCATGGCCATTTCCTTCCCTCTTCCTTGTCTATCCCTTCCAATCTTCCCATCCCTCAGCATAGCAGGTGAGGCTGCCTGGGCGAAGTACTGGTCATTCTCCCCAGTTGTATCCACCGACCCAGAGTCTGAAGCTCCAGGACACTGCGTCTTGTGGCGGTAGAGGTGGGATCCCTCGCTGAGTCCGAGGGAAAAACCGACCCTGGAGGGTAAACAGATAAAGGAGAAGAAGAAGAAGAAGAAGAAGAAGAAGAAGAAGTAATTTAGACAAGCAATGGGATCAATTAAATACTAGTTTGAATGCACGCAGTTTTGCACAAAACCAAATAACCAATTTTTTCCAGTATAGTATACAGACCTTGGCGATCGTTAGTGGATATCCAGTGGATAAATATCCTCTGTTGTAACAACAGTCGATGCAGTGTTGAAATTCTGTCTAGCAGTTGTTCTGCCGAAAGGCAACGACATAGGAGTTGTAGCGTTGAGGTGCCCTTAAATTCCACTGACCTTAGCCAAGATTGGCCAGCTATCTTGGGAATATAAAACCAAGGATTAAACAACTTCTTGATCATTAAATTGATCATTGAGTTTGGTCAATAAACTATTAGATCTGTTTCCTCGGTACTGTATGGTACCAGTACTGGTAACCCATTTTGTCAAGGGATTGTTGAAATGAAATTGAGGACCTATAATGAATCTTGTTGTAACACTAAGCATTTTGCTACAAGCATTTCCACCTATATTTTAGGGGGACGTGGGAAGGACTCTAAATGCAATTAAACTGCGAACTGAAAACGGACATACGACAGTGAGGAATCTGAACCTTGGCCTGACAATACATCCCCTTTAGGGACACCAGGACCTTGACGTTGGTGTGGGGGCTTGTGTGCTCCTTCATTCCGAGGGCTCCACCAGCTCATGCTGGATTGGCCTTGAAGTACGGCAAGACTAGAAAGGTGTCTGCCGAGTTGCCTGAGAGGTGTTTGTGCCATTTTCTCTTTATTTCCATTTCTTTCTCTCGTATTCTAACCTCCTTAAATTTCATTTCTCTAATTGACTAGCCAGGCTCTCTGTCTCAGGTAGAATGTTTGTTTTCTGAACGAGTGTATGTGTATGGAGGTTTCATTCTCCCCCAGTCACAAGTTTCGGGTCATGGCGAGGTGATTCATGGCTACTGGGAGAGTACAATTTACAAACTTCATCATATAGATCCGTATTGATACAGTTTAATTTAAGAACTAGTGTTAGATTTAATGGTCCACCCAATCAATAGGCTACACTTCACTTTACAAGTGAACACATTCAATATTAAAATATTTTGAAATATTCTTTGGTATATGTTTCGTCTAATTTAAGACTCTTCAGCCATAGCGTCTCGAAACAGATTACGATTACATCATTGTTGCTGTCTAATAATTTTAAAAATGGAAGAACCCATGTCCTTTATGAACTGTTTGAGAATATACTAAAGACAATAAACACTATTTTTCTTAAAACTGACCATCAATTCTTGTAAAAAAACTTCACATGTTAAAATTTGAATGATACTTCTTTAAAATATGACATGCATTGCTGGTAGCCGGTAGCTGTCCGGCTGCATGGCTAAATGGTTAGCGTGCTGGCCTTCAGTCACAGGGGTCCCGGATTCGATTCCCGGCAGGGTCAGGAATTTTAACCATCATTGGTTAATTTCGCTGGCACGGGGATGGGTGTATGTGTTGTCATCATCATTTCATCCTCATCACGATGCACAGGTCGCCTCCGGGCGTCAAATCAAAAGACCTGCACCTGGCGAGCCGAATATGTCCTCGGACAGTCCCGGCACTAAAAGCCATACGCCATTTCATTTCAAAGAAAAAGAATAAAATTCAAGGTAAGACTATTTGCAAATAGTATTATAAATTTATAATTAGTGAACCTCTGTGGCTCAGGTGGCAGTGCATCGGCCTCTCACCACTGGGTTCTGTGGTTCAAATCCTCGTCACTCCATGTGAGATCTGTACTGGACAAAGTGGAGGCGGGACAGGTTTTTCTCCGGGTACTCCGGTTTTCCCTGTCATCTTTCATTCCAGCTACACTCTCCAATTTCATTTCATTTCATCTGTCCGTCATTAATTATTGCCTCAGAGGAAGGAGTGAGACAGGCTTTGGCAGCCAGCACAATTCCTATCCTCACTGCTATATGCAGGCTTCATTCATTCCATTCCTGACCCGGTGGAATGACTGGAAACAGGCTGTGGATTTTAATTTTCATTATAATTAGTGAAGGATATTGTGAAAGACTCAAGCTTTACAATTAGCCTCATATTACACTCCATATTATGTTGTGTAACTTTTTCTTCAAGGTTTCTGCCAAAGTTGCTTTAGCTCTGAAAGCACATTATTATTACCACAGAAAAATGTGATAACTGATTTACGAAGTCATATATTACAGACACTTGACTTGGCTTAATACTGTTCAAGATCCTAAAAGAGGACAAACTTCTTCTGTACTCTTGATGCTGAAAACTCAAAATTTGGAAAGGCTCTGTACACTTTGAGCCCAATTTTACAACTAAGGAGTTAATATCTTTTCTATAATAGAACTGTCTGTTAAGTCTTCTGCCTAAAGGCTGGTTGAATCCTCAGTAGTTATGTGATTATAAGGAGAGTGTAAAATAAGATTCTGATACCATAATGAGGCATACAAGGCATAATGAGGAGTGAAATAGTTTGGCATTGCTGTCCTCACTGGGCCAGATAATGCTATTGCAGCACAACAAGATCTATAAAACACTAGTCATGCTCCGAATATCATTGCTAAGTACCACTCATACCTCAGCAGCTTCCATACTGTAGGATTAGTTGTAAATCAGAAGTTCAGTTTTTATTGTTAAGGAATACTTTATTCATTTGGCTTTAATTCATTCTGTATTGCATAACATCATGTACTGTACTGTTCAAGTAATCTATATACATATATGAAATAAGAGTTTTGTCTGTTCAATGCTCAGAATTTAAAAATAATTGTATTTCTGTATCGGTCGTGTCCACAGTATCAAGGAAATGCACTTTTTAATTTTCCGTCACGTCTGTCTGTCTGTCTGTCTGTCTGTCTGTCTGTCTGTCTGTCTGTCTGTCTGTCTGTCTGTCTGTCTGTCTGTCTGTCTGTCTGTCTGTCTGTCTGTCTGTCTGTCTGTCTGTCTGTCTGTCTGTCTGTCTGTCTGTCTGTACATGCATCACAAGAAAACAGCTGAAGAGAATCTAATGAAAATTGGTATGTAAAGTCGGGAAATAAGTTGCTACAATCTAGGCCATAAATAATTGTATTCATGCTGAGTGAAATAGTAGCTTAGAGGAAGGCCTAAAATTTAATACTCAAATATTTATGTTACTAGTGGTCCTATCGATAAATACTACATAATTAAAGTTATATAGTATTAAATTTCCAATCATTTATGTCTTATACATTTTTACTGTACTGGCTATGATAACAGAGATATTCATGAAATTGGATTTTTGTTGCCAAGTCCATATCAGCGCTGAGGCACGAGAAAAATGGGTAAAAGATTTTAATGAAAATCGGTATGTAAAGTTGGGAAATTAGGAACTACAGTCTACACTATAAATGATTTTATAAGATGCCTTAATATCACAGAGTCGGAAAAAAACTAAATGTGAATGCCTACAATATAGGAAGCTCATAAAATTGATCAACAATAACATTACATTGACCATTGTTTGTTGTGATGTGCTTTGTGTCTTCTGCTTCCACTCATCTTTGATAGATGGGATTACTGCTGTGTACCAAGTATAACAGCCTGTCTGAATATTGGCAGAAGTAGCTGTGGAGTTAGATCTCTCTTCTTTAGCTTGCCCTTACTTTCCTCTTGATTCATAAATTTTCTGGTACTACTGGTACATAACACACTGATTCATCATAGCATTCCAGCTATTCAGTCCCTACTGATTAAAATGAGCAGTGTGCACATTTAACAGAATAATGACAGAGGAGTGCTCGCAGCTGTCTGCTTCATGATCATTACCGCACTGGAACTTTGGACTGTTAGATCGGCAGCGAAATACTGTTCGTTAAAAGTGAGAAAATGTGCGGATTTTCATTTGATCAAGTATTTTATATGATAACATTGCTTTTAATCGCTACATTCCTACTGACGTCATTGTAATGATTTATGTTGACTTCAGCTGGGAAAACCACAAAGACAGTCTTTCTGAGAATTCCATAGCAAAGCACGGGCACATCAGCTAGTTTACAGAATATATCTTAATTGTATCAGAGGCTCAACTGAGCTGCTTCTTGTAATAACTTAAATGGACACACAGTCAGTACAGTAAGCAAAATCAACAATGTTACCAATTGTAACAATAACTCTTGTATGTCCTTTTTAAAAGTATGCTACCACGGTAACAGGAATTGAACATCTATTCTCAAAATTTTCATGTATTAACATTCCACATGTAAAGAAAATTCACTTGTTACTACTTTCAATAAAGGCAAAATGGTTCGCTTAAAACTGAGACCCCTACCCACCTGTTTGAAGTATGTATATGACTAAATTATTCTGTGTAATGTCCTAGCATGTTCATACTATAGGTACTATTACAAAACTGTGATAGATTATTCCATAAAAGCATAAAGTATCATAAAACTTCTGTAACTTCTCACTGACAGTGATCTGCCTAGTCATACCATAAGTCCTGTGTGTCATACAGTGGCAGGTAATGTGTTGAGAAATGACAGCTACAACAAGTACTTATATGTTCTTTGTTCATTACTGACTACACATAGTATACCATACACAAATTATGTAAAATGTCCACCCTTTGCCTTGACACACTTCGTCAAGTAATCCAGCCACTTATCTATTGTGGCACACACCATTTCTAGCAGTATTGAGACTGTTGTTATCACCAAATTTGTTTTAACCGTGAGAGTAACACGTCTATAAATATCTCTTTAGTTACACCGCATGTCTCGAAGACGTGCCAATCAAAGCCTATTATTTAAAGTTACGTTTTGGTAGGCGTTATGCTCTAGAAATAGTTTGCACCAACTGCAAGTTTTATTGAATTTGATCATTTTAATTTGCAGAGAAATGGAACAACTGAAAAAGTAAAAGAATTGTTTCAGCTAGCATATCTATATTACCATTTGATATTGAACAATTTAAAAACTTTCCTTGTAAGAAGTGACTACAATAATAAATCTGAATTTGATGTAGGCAAACGAGAAAAAACGCGCTAAATGGCGTTCATTCGCATGACACGTCAGAAAGTCGTATGGTGTAATTGTCAGGGTTAAAGGACACTACATTTAGATGAGATTCAGAACAGGTGTTCTCCTGTAGCTATTTTTCAATTTATTGTCCGGTGGTTTGAAGTCAAAACTTTCCAAGAGCCAATTGACAAGAGTGATGAACATAGGTATAATACACTCAACATCATCTTGTGGGCAGATGCAGTCTTGTTGGTATATCCAGTACATCTGAGGTATTTAAGTGCTTTACAACTTTTTCAGAATCCACTTTGGTAGTTCGTCACATGTTTTCACCCTTCTTTTGTAGAAATGCAGTGATCTGATGCCTTCACTTGGCACTCCCCACCAAATCATCACTGATGCCACGATATGTCCTCTTTCTACTTTTGGGAAGTTGGCGCACATTGTGAAAACACTCTCAGTCATTCTGGAGGTTCTATTTTTCTTCCGTCCGGCTCCATGGCTAAATGGTTAGTGTGTTGGCCTTTGGTCACAGGGGTCCCGGGTTCGATTCCCGGCAGGGTCGGGAATTTTAACCATAATTGGTTAATTTCACTGGCATGGGGGCTGGGTGTATGTGTCGTCTTCATCATCATTTCATCCTTATCCCGACGCGCAGGTCACCTACGGGTGTCAAATCAAAAGACCTGCATCTGGCGAGCCGAACTTGTCCTCGGACACTCCCGGCACTAAAAGCCATACGCTATTTCATTTTCATTTTTCTTCCACAGTAAAAGTTTTCTCATTCATGGAGGGAATTTTGGCAGCGACTGACATTTGGATGCTTTTCCAACAGTTTCTTAACTCTTGTGGCTTTTATGTGACATACAACTGCTGTCATTCACTGGCCTGTGCTTTTTCCATATGATCCAACCCCAAGATCTTCCACAATGATGTGCGACCTAGTTCAAGGCAGAATTTTAATTTCCTATAATATGGCTGTTTTTTCTTCTGGTTAGTGGATTTCCCCTAACTTTCTCAGGGACAGTTTTGGCAGCTGCTGGCGTGCTTGTCTCACGTGGCTGACAGTTTCTGATCCTACCCTCAACAGAGGAGGTCTCATTGTACCTTTTATTGACCCAGTTTACAAATTTGTTTGCTATTTGTAAGGACAATAACAACTGAAAAATCTCTGTTCAAGTCTTGTTACACTTGTGTAATGCAATCATAGCAATATGGTTCTCTTTCACTCCCCATTCTACTGTATGTTGACTATGTGATGACTGACCTACAAATGCTTTTTTTTGGGAGCTAGGATTTTAACGTTGCATTATTCCATATGTATTAATGGAGGGGTGCCAATCTAATATATAGGGTCTAACAATAAGGTATGGCCTCTGGACACCCTCCTCACACTCATAAGAAGAACCTATGTTATATGGACATGGGTCTGAAAATATTTTGTTTCCATGTTAGAGCTTATTCTCTACAACTCTATATAGTACATTAATCATACCAGCATACCACATGAAACACTTTTTTCATGAAATGTTCAAAATGTTTGTCATTGCACTGTGTCCTGGATATGCTGATGTATCGCTGCGACAGAAGGTTGATCAAGGTTGTATCAATGCTAATGGAGGATGACATGTACGTCTGTGATATATATATATATACATACATACATATACAAGGTAGAAAGAGGGTCAAACCCAGTGTCGGCATGTAGCCTACTCCTGTTGAAAAACACCAAGGGGTCTACTCAAGGCACAACACCCCCCATCCAACTGACGAATCATAATCGACAGTATTATATGCCCTCACTCCATATGAACACTGCAGAGAGGTTTGGAATTGAACCTAGGCTTTTGACACACAATCTAGTGATTAGAAATTGTGTGCCACCATCTCTCCTACCCTGCTGGCCAACATTCTGATGGTGAAAATGTTCTCCACTTACAGGATCTGAACCAGCTAACCTGGGTAGCAGACCATAAAGACTTGATGGTAGACCACTCCCTGTGAGTAAATATGTGGGAATATGTCCATGATATCCTCTGCCTGACATAAGGGAAGACAAAAAATGGGAACCCATAGGGACTTCGAACTTGAGAGATTGGGGTGGTGATGATATGTTCCCTAGCTGAGTCTGAAATGATTTCCACATACTTGTGCCAGGATCTTCAGTTTTATCATTGTAATATGATTTTCCCTTGGTCAACTGTTCTCCTCTTCCGAGCATAATGGTATTAGGTTTGCAAAGCCTAGAGACTCTTTCATTCACACTCTCTATGTCTCTTTCCCTTTCAACTGTTGATACCTTCAAGATCATGGAAGAGAGGAGTTGGTAACCCATTCTGCTCTGGCCTACATGATCATGTGGGTTCGGTTATAAAGTTATTTTCATGTAAACCGTATCTTTTCTTTATTTCTAAATGGGCTGCAATGTTTGTGTGGGTCTCCCAACATGCTTTTCAGGTGTTTTTAGTTCCCTGCAACACTGACAGAGTGGCAGAAGTTATTATTAAACTGGGTACGACCACGTGCTCGACATGCTGGAAAGGTATTACTGTTTCCTTTCTTGCATTATAATGTATTTCAATCATTATTAGCCTTTTCTAGTTTTAAATAACAAAATAATGTGATTGTGCATTGATATAATGATAATTTTATATTTTAAGTGGCTGTATGAATGACCTTCATAAGCAGAAATGTTTCAGGAAGAAGAAGAAGAAGTGGCTGTATGCATGAGTAAATAATACGGTATATGGTAGCATGACCATGCAGGTTAGGTTTTACTTCATATTTTTACACGTGATAACATTCGGCTTGCTCCACTAGGATGTTAAAAGGTTTTTTTTTTTCACCTATTCAATACATATTCAGTATTGAATAGGTGAAAAAAACAAACCTTTTAACATCCTACATTCAGTATCTTCAATACGGACAACAATGATTTTTATCACTTGCTCCACTATGTAAGAATATTACTTAAGTACAAATCTATTAAGAATTATTCAAATATGTGTTTTAAAATAGAAAATGCTTGTGTTAGGAATTAATTTTAATATTTTAGTGCATTTAATCAATTTTATAATTTCAGGCAATGCTGTTAATGAAAATACAATTTTAGAATTAGTGGACAATTCTGACATCAACTGATCTATCAACTGATGAAGATGAAATTCCAATTCTGTTAGAGATTCAAACCCCTACAGGTGCTGACTCATCATCTGATAGTGAAGATAGTGAACCAGATGAATTAATAGTCTTACCAGTTGCAACTAAGCAAGTGGCCTTTGTTGGGAGAAAAAATTTTTAGAAGATGAAACCATTTGTGTACAAGATTCATCCTGTACCTAAGGATTACAGAAGTATGCAGATATTGTAATACCGGTACACAATTTTTCTTTCTTAGGTTCTGTTGTTTTATTAGTCTGTTCCTTCTCCTTGGTAATGCATGTTATTCTTTTTCTTTCCAGAGCCCATGTGTAGTAAGATTACCATTGATGTACTTCAATGATTACTTTAATAATGATTTCTTTGAAAACACAAGCGAAAGAAAACAAATATATATTCCATTGCTATGTCAGGGCAAGGGAGATAGTGAACCAGATGAATTAATAGTCTTACCAGTTGCAACTGAGCAAGTGGCCTTTGCTGGGAGAAAATTTGTTTAGAAGATGAAACCATTTGTGTACAAGATTCACCCTGTACCGAAGGATTACAGAAGTATGCATATATTGTAATACACTTTTACTTTCTTAGTTTCTGTTGTTTGATTAGTCTGTTCCTTCTCCTTGGTAATGCATGTTATTCATTTTTTTCTTTCCAGAGCCCACCTGTAGTAAGATTACCATTGATGTACTTCAATGATTATGTACTTCAATACTGATTTCTTTGAAAACACAAGTGAAGGAAAACAAATATATATTCCATTGCTATGTCAGAGCAAGCAATAGAAATGCACTATCCTCGAAGAATTGAAGGATAGACAAAGAGAGATAAAGTATGCAACCTGACAATCAGGACTTTGCTCAACACGAAGTCATTGCTGTCAAAATTTGAAGAAACCCAACTTCAGTGGTGTGGGCACATGGTCAGGATGGAGAAAACTCAACTTCCATGCAGAGTATGGGAAGCCAGAGCTCTTGGTGCAAGAATCCGGGTCAACCATGAGTGACTTGGGAAGATAACATCAGAAGCAGTCTGAGAGAAGGGGATGTAGACTGGCACAGTGTCAGGAGTTGGGCTCAAGGCAGAACTACATAGAAAGCTCTCTGAAAAACCTCTACACTTTCAGGTAGAAGAGGATTGACTAAGTGAGTGAGTAAACTATGTCAGAAAAGTCATTCAAGACAACAGTTGCAGAACTCGAGAAATTTTTAGATAATCACTTGGTTATGTGATCCATATGATACTCTAGGTTGTTGATGTATTGGCAGAAGGGAACTGAACTGAAGGTGATTAACTCATGCATGGTTATTGATAGATTCTAGGCATTAAGGAAAAATGTATATTTTGTGGACACAGTCAGTAGGCCACAAGATGCAGCAACAGACTGTGGAAAGTTCAGCCCATTGTTGATGCTGTTAGAAATGTCTGTTTGCAACTTCTTATGATAATAGGACATACTCAATTGATGAGCAAATGATACCCTTCATGGGACAGGGCAAACTAAAGCAGTATGTGAAGAATGAGCCATGACCTGTAGGCCGTAGAAACTTTGTTGTAACTTCTTCCTCAGGACTGGTTTTTTATTTTGAAATATATCAAGGCAAGCCTACACCTCTTGCAAATGAAAACTTGGACCCTCTACTCTGATGCAATTAGTTTGTTCACTAAGCCTTGACAGCTCTGGCTATTTCAATAGGTATTTAACAACAATTCCACTCCTTGACAAGCTTGCTAGAATGGTACTGAGGGTTCAGGTACTGTCATAGTAAAAATCAGGTTTTTAGTTTGTTTATGACATCTGAAGCCATTTTTTTTTCTGTTTTGACTCAGGTGATTTATACTGTTAGGTTCTCCAGTTTGCTGAAACTAATTTTAAATGAGTAAATTTATAAACTACCAAAAGAAGAAAACATATGGTAACAGAATTATACCTGAAAAATTTCTTTATAACATGGTTTATACATGTAATTATTCAAAATTAGTTTTGGCAAACTGAAGAACCTAACAGTTATAAAATAGAATAAAGTATAAAATGTACCCAAGAAAAAATTAAGAGAGACTCGAGAGAGTATGTCAGGAGTGACAATAAAATAGTGGTTGTTGAATGGAAAGACACGCAGAAGGTTGTAATGGCATCCATATGTGATGGTGTATAACCAGAAGCAAAAGTAAGGCATTGGTCCAAAGTAGAGAGGCAATATGTAGAGGTGAAGTGTCCAACTGTGATTTGCAGATACAGCAGATGCATGGGAGGAGTAAATGTCTGCGATCAAATGATTGAATCTTACCGAACATGGTGTAGAACCAAAGTGGGCTCTGAAGTGGTACTACACTTCTTGGATCTCACCACGGTTAATTGTTAGATGCTGTATCACTGTATCACAAACATAGCCATGCTAATTGGGCAAGAAATAGGGATATACAAGATATCCTGAAGTTTCAACTTACTCAGTCAGAAGCTCTGTCTTCCCCAGGAAGGTAAAGGCGAATAGAAGTAGTAGAAGACCAGGCAACAGATGAAGATGAAGGAGAGACAGACAACCCTGTGCCCTCCACAAAGCAAAAGATATACATACCTTCACCACTTCCATGAACAGAGAAGAGGTACCGGTATAACAGATATGACCACTGGCTAGTCATTTCTAACATACCTTTCCCCAGAATTTGTCTCCTGGAAGGCTCCAAAAGATGCACTTAAATCCGGTGTGAAATGTGTGATGTGAGTTTATGTTTATTGAAGTATCAGAATTGTTTTGAACTGTTTCACATGAAGGAGTAAAGCATTATGCTTATTTGTACTGTATGTTTATGTAAATTATTTGTTTACTTAATCAATAAAAACCTGACCAGCATGATCATCTTGGTTGTCTTTACACATGGATAATGCAATACTTTTTAAAAATATTTTTTCCATGTCAATAGGGTTGTTGTGTGCTTAGAAATGTAAAAGTATTAAAAGATTTCAGAAAAAAATCATTCAGGGTGAAACAGGGGTAGGAGAATGAGAAGATATGTTTGTGTTAATTGTCAAAGAAAAGTGAATTTAAGACACCCAGGACTAGCAAAAGACAGTGATGATGAGTTTAAGAATCCAAAACACACAAAACAAGATCAACAGATGCTAATTTGTTTAGTGTCACATTTTGACTGCATTTACCTGTACAAAAGAGTCTGTTATATTGGAAAACCTATTGACTCTCATTTTTACAACTGATTTTACCAGGAGCTACCTGGAAGATAGGATAGTGGTAAAGATATTTAACAACCTCAAATATCAAACCATCACCCTTCATTTAAGGGACTGATTCCTTTATGATTCAAATACCATTACTCAGTTCTAATATACAGAGGCCTACAAAAAGTTATTTTCATCTTTGTGGTCTAGTAGGATATTATAATATTTTACCTTATTTATAGATGGTTCCACTCTCTTAGTAAATTAAATTTAGGTAATGGGAAGGAACAAACAAATGATGAATAAATTTGTTGATGGAAATATAGGAACTTGGAAAGGAACACATATACTTAAAACAATAATCACTCCTCATTATAGAAGCACATTCTGAAATAAATTCAGTTACAGCCAAGCTGAGTGGCTCAGATTGTATAGCATTGGCCTTCTGATCCCAAGATAGTGAGTTTGATCCTGGCTCAGTCCTATGGTAGGTATTTGAATGTGCTCAAACATGCCAGCCTTGTGTCAGTAGATAAACCGGCATGTAAAAGAACTCCTGCAGGACAAAATGCTAGCATCTTGTCATCTACGAAAACCGTACAAAACCAATAACATTATTATTGAATGCAGTGAGGAAACAGGAAGCAGCAGTAAAGGTCCAATGGACAAAGTCAGTCTACACATCTCATCAATACAAGTTTTATATCCATTTCTTCCCAGACACCGATGAGCTCATTTCTGCTTCCCATCTTCTCTATGAAGGTAGACATATACACTTACTAAGTTGTCCATTCGGAAATATTTTTCACATTGGCCCCATGAATCGACAAACTGATATTTGAACCCGACTTATGTCCTAAGAAAACTTGACATACAAGAATGTAGAAAACCATGTTATTCTTCCTCTCAATGTATTGATTATATTATTATATAATAAGACATATTTAATGTGGATTATCATGGAGCAATACACTTGAGTAGAAAAACACCAGTATAGAGAAAATCTATCCCATTTCCACTGATAGTAGTAAATGGTTCATATGGACTAATCTGTGATTAAAGATGTTTCATAGAGATGTTAACATCAAGATCATCAGTTCCAAAGTGGAAGAAAGGCCAAAGAAAGTGGGATACAGAAAGAATCCAAGGCTTTGCAAATCTATTACCATTAGAGCATGGTACACCAAATACACCAAGGGAGGTCAGATGGGAAAGGCGAAAGAATTAACACATTCACTCCCATATCTGACCATGGTCAGATTAGGTTTTGGATGTGCAAAATACTGTATCCAACCACAGTCAGATTTTAATTCACACCAACTTTTTACGTTCAAAATAGACAGTGGACAGATGAACATAATAGTACAGCTTAGGACTTCCCGCATTGTGAGATGTGTGATCTAAATGAACATGTGCCAGTCCTGATGTCTCTAAACTGCGTGGGTGGAATTCAAGTAGTGCTGAATGATGAAATAAATCATCATGTCAAGTAAAAAGTCATGCTAGATCATCCTATGAAGATGTGTACAAATTTTCAGAATTTTAGGGTTTATAGTATAGGAGTAATACTAACTTAAATCTGTGTGTTACATATTACTTAGCGAAACATCTAAAAATTGCTGGGCAACATGACTAACCATATAGGGAGTTGAGAGGGAGTGTTAAGCCAGATATAATTCAGAAAAAATAATGGCAGATTCAACTGAGGTTATGTGAATGAACAAACTGAGAGATGAAATTGACTTGTGGTTGTTAAAGGACAAATATCTAGTGATCTGCACCATAAAGAGCTCTTGAGTCACTGTAACAAAACTTTCTATTCTGTTTTAAAGTGTAGTATAACATTTCACATATAGTCCTTCATATTCTTGAATTTAAACTAAATTCTAGATGTCTTTAAAATGAACAGGTTATTTTTAATGAGGGAGAGAACACTTATGGTTATGGAACTGAATGTTTGTACTGTTTATGTATATTCATGGTGTTTCATGGCTGCATAATTATTGAAATACAGTATAAGCCAAATATCTCTTGACACAGTCATTTCTTTGGGAAACTTGGCATTGAGGTGGTCCTACAAGTCTTCTTATTAGAATCAAGTTTTGAACCCTGTTGGTAGAAAAAATATTTACCTTGACTAGAAATGAAGTGAAATGAAAATCCACAGCCTGTTTCCAGTCATTTGATTGATTTAGGGATGGAATCTAGCAGCGAGGATAGGAATTGTGCCAGCTGCTGAAGCCTGTTCCACTCCTCTGGGGCAATGATTAATGACTGACGAATGAAATGAAATGAGATTGGATAGTGTTGGTGGAATGAATGATGACAGGGAAAATTGGAGTATCTGGAGAAAAACCTGTCCTGCCTCCACTTTGTCTAGCACAAATCTCATGTAGAGTGATCGGGATTTGAACCACGAAACACAGTGGTGAGAGGCCAGTACATCACCACCTTGACTGGAAGCCTTTTAAAATATGGAATGAAAAGGAATACTGGATGGATTTCCTCCAGGCTTAGTCTGTGTGTGGGGGGGTAGGGTGAGGGCAGATCAGAGTATCCTGGTCACAGAATTTCTACTATCTTAACTCAAATGTTTTTGTTATGAGTTGAAAACATGAAGCTCTCAAAAGGTGACTATTCTGGTGAAATGGAATCATGTTCACCTCCATAAGTAAGAGAATTCCAGTTCAAATTCTGAAGATAACTACCTTTTCAGCTCATTAGTGTTTAGATACACAAAATATACATTGGAAATGTGTCAGTAATGATGGTTGATGATCAGGTGTATAGTCTGTCCATATGACACACACTGTATTGCTTGTTATAGGATGGTGGCTAACTATTTAGCCACCCTACATATTAGCTTTTATTGTTTACAGATTATGCTGAATGACACACCTTTAGGCCTGAATCAAGAAAACATAATGGGATTTAGAAGGTTGTGATGAATCGGTAGGAGAGTATGAAGTCAAGGTGGCTGACAATTTAGCTACCATCCATTTAGGGTCTAATGTTAAAAGTACATTTTCTTGAAATTGTAACATCCCTGTACTGCCGATGGACTTTTTTTTTTTTTACAATATTATAATTAATTTGTTGTTAGTTGCATATCTGTCAATTTACTTGAATATACAGAAGTGTATCCATTGGCATGAAAGATATTTGAGGTGTACAGGTATATAGGTTTATTATTGTAGTATGCTCACTTAGTCTATATGGAATATATATATTTTAATGTATTATGACAAAGGCTATTGAACTTGTTGTTTAATGCAATATAAATGATTCAATGATTCTTCACTACAATCATTCAGAATCTGTTTCATTGCTGAGTGCAATTGAATTGTAAAGCTGTATTTACTGTATGTGTGTATTATCATCCAAAATTCATCCTACATCATAAGCCACAAATAAGCTGATCTAATGCATATTTATTATTTTATTAAAATATTTAGTTGGCCTTGCAAGGCTGAGTTCTGTGTTTTCATTTACTTTATTTTGCATAAAGTGGCAACATCCACAGTTTTGTGAATTCACACTCAGCTAAACAACAAGGCACTAAATTGTGAATCAAAGTTGATGTATTTCTGAAATGGGATTTGAACTGCTTAGATAATATTTGCACTAATAATACTGTTACTCTAATTATGGAACATAATCTCATATTTGCTTTTTGTGGTATTTTTGTCTTTCAGGCTCAAATTTTCAACAGTGTAGATGAGCATATGCCTGTGAGAGGTAATAACAGGCTCTGTGCTCATTGTAGCACAAAAAAGACTGTAAAGCACTCCAGTCCTGTCTGTTCAAAGTGTGAGGTCACACTCTGTTTGAAGTGCTTTGTACCATTTCATACAATTTGAAATTGCATTTTTGTGATGTTCCAACAATGAAAATTCTAATTTTAATCTTGTTGTATTGTAAATAAAAACAAATAACACCCAATACTATGTAATTATTTAGCCACCATTCAAATGCAAGGTACAGAGCACTGGAATGGATAGTGGCTAATATTTGCCATCCTTTTAATTATGTTTTTAAGTAAAACTAACAAGTAATCCATTCCAAAAGCATTCCCAATCCACTTATACATCATCTCTGAACCCAAAAGTCACCAGTTTTATGATTAAGAACAAAATTCTTGAAGGGAGAGTTATATTTTCAACCATCATTAATGACCTGGTGTATTATCTGTCAGTATGACACACACTATATAAATAAAATGAGTAATTGGCAGTTGCACATCTGAAGATATTATCAAGTATATTGTGAAGCTGTACATCTTGATTTACTGTACAGTGTAATGCAAAAGGCCTGACCGAGGCGGTAAAGGTGAACTCGGTTCACCCAGAAGGACATGGGTTCAATTCCCCGTCAGGAAGTCGAAAAATTTAAGAAACGAGATTTCCACTTCTGGCAGTGCACATGGCCCTGAGGTTAACTCAGCCTGCACCGAAAATGACTACCAGCTTAATTCCTGGGGGCAAATGCGGCAAGGCATAGAGCTGACCACTCTACCCCACCAAGAGCCGATGTTACGGATAGTGAAAGCCTGTACCGCCCACCCTTCCGAGGGTCTTCATGGCCTGTATGGAGATGGCTTTGCTTGCTTTTGTTATGCAGAAGTCTAGTTATTATTTTCTTTGAATAATTGGGTTTGTTTCAGATCTCTTCATACTAGTTCATCTTCATCAGCAGGCCAGTGCAAGTCATCACCATCAGCAACATCATTAGTTTCTACTTGCAAGACAGATGTTACAAGTACCTCATCCCAAATTGACTGTTGTTCAATTGACTTCTGCAAGGCAGAACCTTCCGTAGTTATCATTGGAGCAGGCATAGCTGGCCTATCTGCCGCTCAAAGATTAGTGCAGTGTGGCATGAAGAATTTTAAAATCATTGAAGCTACTGATCGGTAAGAAAATTTGTGTACTGAACTCTAATTTTTTTGCATAATTTGTTGAGTTACGGTACCTGTATAGCCTAGATTCTTAATAATTTCTCGTAGTTCATCACGTCAGGCTTAAAATCCTTTGATATAGTTGAGTTTGAAAGCATTCATATTAAAATCAGAGCACTGTAGGTTTGTAATCTGTTGTGTTGATGCCATAGTGAGAATTGAAACTTACATTGACAACTGTCTTGTTCTTGCAAAATTTGATGATGATGATGATGATGATGATGATGATTGTTGTTGTTGTTTAAAGGGACCTAACATCTAGGTTATGGCAAAATTTGAATAAATATCACCAAACTGATAAGTTGTGATCCCTTCTCATATTCATGTTCCTGTTTTACTCCATATAAACATTGTTGAAAGTAACAGATTTCTTCAAGGATGCTGCCTGTAGTATTTACAGTGCTTAAAAAAAGTTTCGCATATTCTGGTTTAGTGCACATTTTATTTTCTTATGGATATGTACTTACATTATACATTATGAAGGGTATATACAAGAAAAGAAAGCACATGCAGTAACCTATACAAAAGCAACAGAAATGCAACAAAAGTACAAAGTCCATGATGTGGGATTTTGAAACCAAAATTATAATTCACTGTGAAGCAGATCAGTACTGTGTATAACCACATCACTCAGCACTAAAGAATCCAAATTGTTTTGGAGTAGATTATCCTACTCTTGGATAGCAGATTAAGTCCGTTACTGAATGTTAGCAGGAGGATTAGGACAGTGGCAGTTATTCTTTTTAGCCACCAAGTGTGTTCTACACAGTTTGTGTTCTCACAATATTCTGGCCACATCATCCACTGCATGCCATGCATCTCAAGAAACTGATTGACTTCTCTCCTGTAACTACAGGTTGGAGGATGTTGTCTCTGCACACCAGACCAGTCATGTTATCTTGGATAGGAATTAGAGGCAGACGTCAACCAAACATGATCCCACCCAGTAGCGTAGCCAGGATCGGCCAATGGGGGGGGTTACAGTTACAAAATTAAGATATAACATAATGAAAGTGCTTGTGCTTGTGCTTGTGCTTGTGCTTGTGCTTGTGCGTGTCTGGTACGCGCATGCATGACTGTCATAAGGATACTGATACAAGAGTGAATTACTGTATGTGATATTCAGATTGCAATACACTACAAAATTCTTACTTTAAAATACAGAACAAGAACAATATGATCGAGGTCAGCAGTTTTATCTCAAACGGTATGTTCAGTTTACAATCTAAAATCTAATTTTCGAGGCTTCCTAGAAAATAAATTTAACACATCTGTTGGTTTTACAACTATGTCTCTGTGAATGTTCAAGGGAGCCAACCCGTTGAGTCGACTTTCACTTGTGGTATTTCTGAGGTAGGTTTTAAGGCGTCTTAATGTTGAAAATGATCTCTCACTGGCTGCAGTGGTGACAGGTAGGGTGGCAAACACTCTCAACAAGCAGTAGATTGCAGGGAGTTTATCTTGATCACATAAAAGAAGTTTATTGTTTACTGTCAGTTTCTATTTATTTTCTTTTTGTGAAAGTTCAATGGGGGGGGGGGGGTTCTAACCCCCAGTAACCCCCCCCCTGGCTATGCCCCTGATCCCACCCCAAGACATAATGGAACCTGCTTGCTGTTGATAGCACTCTAGGATGAAGGACTTGTTCCATATGTCACCAGATTGCCTCCAGACTCTATTGCTCCTGTTGTATGGGTATAAGCTAATGGTGACCTCATCAGAAAAGAACATATACTTTCACTGTTCCTGCTCCATGGACTGTGAGTTTCTGACCACTTCACACAAGCTGCCCTGTGGTGTAATTTATGAGGAGCTTTTGGCACAGACCTCCTTAATGATCAGCCCTCTGTCATTGATCTGATTTCACACCATCTGATCTAACATATCCACTCTCGTGGCCATCTGAAGAGAAGATGGAAGGAGCATTTTGATTAAAATGCTGAATGTGAGAAATTGTGCAGAGGAAATGGTAGTAATATGGTGTGATGATCCAGCAGTAGAAGATGATATAACCAATTAGTGGTGGAATTAGCAGTCAATAAAATAAAAATGGGGAAGGCACCAAGGATGGATGAAATTAGTATGGAAATTATAAAGGCTGCTGGATCTGTTGGACTGCAATAGGTGTACAGATTGTTAAAGTGCATATGGAAACAGAAACTTGTGCCAGAAGACTAGGGAAAGGGAACAATAATACCAGTCTTTAATTAAGAAGGAGGACAAAAAAATTGTGTGATAACTATAGAGGAATCACACTCTTATCGTAAGTGACAAAATTACTGGAAAGAATATCAGAGAGAAGAATGAGAAGAAAAGTTGAAGGAGAGTTACAAGAGAAACGTTATGGCTTTAGAAGTGGAAGATCTACAGTGGACCCAATCTACAGCACGAGGCAATTAATGGAACTGGGAACATGAAAATGATCTGGTCAGGATGTTCATAGATCTAACAAAGGCATATGATAGTATTCCCATGGGGAAGGTGTGGGAAATCATTAATGGAAAAGAATTGGGAATATGGAAACAATCTGGTCATGACATTCATAGATCTGACAAAGGCATACGATAGTGTTCCCAGGGAGAAGGTGTGGGAAATGATGTTCAAAGAGAGACTGGATGTACAAACTCTAGAAATGGTGCAAGCAATGTACAGAAACTGTGTGAGCAGTGTACAGACTCTGTTTGGAAAGACAGATTGGTTTAGAAATGAAACTGGACTAAGACAGGGGCGTGTACTGTCACCTTTTTTGTTTCTGATGGTTATGGACAAAATTGTAAAAGAGACAAAGGAAGCATATGGGGATAGGGAGATTTACACATGATATTGTGGTCTGGAGAATAAACAGCAAAGAAGTATAGGAACAACTTGATGCACTGAACTAGAAAATTGGAAAGTATGGTATGAAAATCAGCACAGAGAAAAGCAAGATCATTGTGGTATCAAGAGAAAAAAAGACTAGGGAAAGGCATTGTGAAAGTTGGTGGTAAAAGCCATGAAATTGTTGATAGTTTCAAATATCTAGGGAGTGAATTAATGCAGAATACAAGGCTAGGCATGGTGATTATCGAGAAGGTGCAACAGGGCAATGCATTCTACCAGAATGTAAGAAACCTTCTCTGGAATAAGGAAGTACCAAGGAAGTGTAAAGAGACAATGTACAAAATGTATTATGCACCCATATTGACCTATGCAGCAGAGACATGGACAGTGACAAGTAGGGAGGAGAGTAGAATTCAAGCCAGCAAAATTAAATTTCTAAGAAGTATAATAGGAAAGATAAAGAAAGACAGATTGAGAAACAAAGATGGGAGAAAGGAAGTTGGAATGAAAAGCCTAAATGAGAGAATTGATAGGAGTAAACTAAGCTGGTTTACACATGTAAAGAGGGTGCAGAAGGAAAGAATACTAAAATAGAAGATGGAGATGAAGTTCAAAGGAAAGAGGGAGAGGGAGACCTGGCATAAAGTGGATCGATTCAATAAAGAGGAGTGCAAGAACAAGGAGAAACCTGGACTGGGACAAGTGATGGAAGAGGAATGATGCAAGGAGACAGGAAGGTGAAGAAGTGCTATAAATGCCCTAACCTGGCAGGAGCTGGATAAGGGGGAAAGAGGAGGAGGATGATGATGACACAGGAGCTCACCCAGCCAAGAGAGCACACCAGAGAGACCAAGCCCAGAGAACCTAGTCCAGAGCTCAGCCTACTCACTCACTGCTCGCCAAGATACTGACATCAATGCTAGTAGCCGCTAGCACTAGAGAAGATTATTGCAAGCCCCAATACGCTTGCACACTCCCAGCCAGCCACCAAGAACCACAAGTCCAGTCAGCCTCAGAAGGTCAACTGAATAGAGGGGGTTCGATTCCCACCTCAATCATCCTCATAGTGGTTTTCCATGGTTTCCCCGCTGTTTTCTTCAGGTAAATGCTGGGATGGTACCTAATTTAAGGCAATGGCCGCTTGCGACAGGCCACTAGTGTGTGTGTGTGTGTGTGCGCGCGCGCGCGTGCGTGCGTGCGTGCGTGTGTGTGTGTGTGTCAGTGTCGTATACTGAGGGCTACCAAGGCTATCGGTGAAACCAAACCTCTAAATGCAAATGATGGAAATCTAAAGCACATTACAATGTAAGCATCTGACACATTGCTCCATTTATAAAACTTGAAAGCAGTGAAGAAAAACGTTGCATATACTTCTGAGAGCAAGGCATCGGAGACTGATATTGCAGCCATACTCTCTTCTCTTTCCTCTCGACTCACCTCACACGGCTTGCTGCTGTATGTCTGACAGGCGTGGGGATCTGGGGAAATAGGTGTGCTAGGCTTCGGTTTGTCAGATCACCACTGCTATCAACCATGCATTAGTCATCGTATATACTTCCTCACCTGATACTTCTGACTTAATTACATAGATAACAGAGTGCTGGTATTTAACTCCCATTTACTTCTACATCCTTGTAGGAAGACATTGCATGGCTGCTGTTATAGGAGCAATGTAGTTTTCTTTTTATTGGTAGATCTGCTAAAATGAAATGCAATCTTTCAGGTTTAGTGTTCTCTTTTGTTAGTTGGAATTGAACCCGTGATCATGGATCGGACACCACCACTGATCTCCCGAGGAAGCTAATTAACCAGTGAACGATTGATACGACCGCTGTAAAATTGAACATTTTAATTTAATAATAACAATAATAATGGTGCATGGCATCTGTATAGGCTTGGTTGTGACCTAATGAGGATAAAATTAATGGGGAGGATATCATAAATACCTAGTCCCCAAGCCAGGGGAATTAATGGTATGAAGGGGTGGTTTCCCCCTGTGGGGGGGGGGGGGTAGAATAACACGCACGGTATCCCCTGCCTGTCATAAGAGGCGACTAATAGGGGCCCCAGGGGCTGTGAACTTTGGAGCGTGGGTTGGCGACCATGGGGCCCTCAGGTGAGTCCTGCCATTGCTTCCACCTACTTGTGTCAGGCTCCTCACTTTCATCTATCCTATCCGACCTCTCTTGCTCAACTCTTGTTCTTTTCTGATTCCGATGGTATTACGTATGGAGGCCTAGGGAGTCTTTCATTTTCAAGCCCTTCATGGCCCTTGTCTTCCTTTGCCCGTTACCTTCATTTTTCGAAGTGTCGGACCCCTTCCTCTTAAAACAATAATCACCACCATCACCACTGACGGGGTGGTTTCTGAAAACTGAACAGGGGCTATGGGGCCAAAGGCAAGCATTCTACCCATTTAGCCACAAAGCCAGACTTTAATTTGATAAACCTTACGCTACCATCTCCACTGATCAGGTGTTGAGCATTGACAGTAGCAGAGATCAGGGCAGTAGCTTGTGAAGCAGCCTTGACAACACAGCAGGCTTCCCTGTTGGCTATTGGTTGCAGCTCAAAGCACTGAAGGCTTGACGTTCACTGAACCAACCATCGAAAAGGGGTAACCTAAGTCTAGCGGTAGCCCACGTCTTGGACGCCACTGGTATGTATGTATGTATGTATGTATGTATGTATGTATGTATGTATGTATGTATGTATGTATGTATGTATGTATGTATGTGTATATACATATAATTTGAACTTGTAACACAATATTGTGAGCAAACTGTAATACTAATGCCTATGCATGATACATCAAAAGAAATGTCTCCATTTCAGGATTACTAAAAAAATATTATTTATTTTATCAAGTCCTTTATTTGCATAAAATAGTCATTTATTTGAATAATACAATGTTCAGGTCATTTCAGTTAACTGTATTTGCCAGTAGATGGCTCTATGAAAGTTGTCTTCACTGGTCTTTCTATGCCAGCCCAATAGAGGGCTCTGTGAAAGTTGTCTATGCAGATCTTTCTATTTTACTTCAGTAGATGGCTCTGAATAAATTAAAAAACTACAAAGCGCCAGGAGAAGATCAGACCTTTGCAGAAATCTGGAAATATGCAGGAACCTCAGCAAAAGTTGCCCTCCATCAACAACTTGTCTCTATCTGGATTAAAGAAGAACTACCAGAACACTGGACAACAGCCCTCATTCATCCTCTGCACAAAAAAGGGGACAAAACTGACCCTAATAACTACAGGGGAATCTCGCTTCTAGACATAACATACAAAATATTTTCAATAATCATCCTTAATAGGATAAGTTTACAACTTGAGAAAGAACTAGGAGAATATCAAGGAGGTTTCAGACCCTGGAGGAGCTGTCCTGATCAGATCATGAGTCTTAAGTTGATAATGGACTATAACAGGAGAAGAAACAGAGATATGGTGATAACATTTGTAGATTTCCAGAAAGCTTATGATTGCATCCATAGAGAATCTCTGTTTAAAATTTTAAGACACCTTGGACTACACCCCAAATTAATAAACATGATAAAATTGACTCTCACCAATACCAAGTCAAAAGTGAAGTTTAGGGGTGAAACATCAGAGACATTTGAAATTAAAACTGGAATACGGCAGGGAGATGGGCTCTCACCACTATTATTTAACTGTGCTCTAGAAATGGTAATGAGTGAATGGTTTAGAAAATGTCCCCCCAAAATAAAGATTGGCCGAAAAATCAAAACAAATTGCCTGGGTTTTGCTGACGATTTAGCATTACTAGCAGTGGACATAAAAGAAGCAAAAAACCCAGATATCAGAACTTCAAAACATTGCAAATAAAATTGGCCTCAAAATATCATTTGAAAAAACAGAAATTATGCCCCAAAAACCAACACAGCTAAAAGAAGTCACCATTAATGGTAATAAAATCAAAACAGTAACTCAGTTTAAATATCTTGGAGAAGTAATAACACATAACTTAAATGAAAAAATCTCAATCCAAGTAAGAACAAATAGATTAGCTAAAGCACAAAAATTAACATGGGATATCTACAAAAAGAAATGTCTATCAATAAATACAAAAATAAAACACTACAACACAGTTATAAAACCAGAAGCTACATATGCAGCAGTAACACTCTTTTACCTGAATAAACAATCAAAGACTGACAGACTTCAGAAAATTGAAAGGAGGATTGGAAGAACCTGTATCAACAAAAAATATCAGAAAGATGGACAGTGGCGGTTAATACCTAACAAAGTCGTGTACAAAGAGCTAGAACCCATTACAGATACTATGCGTAAGAGGAGACTGGGATTCTTTGGACATATCATGAGGATGCAGGACTTGAGACTTCTGAAACAACTAGTACAACACAATCTCGTCTCAAAAAATACCACAACAGGATGTAAATGGATCAGAGAAGTAAGAGAGGATCTGAAGGAAATAGGCCTTACAACAGAAGACACCAAAAATAAGATAAAATTGAATACAAAACTCAAGAATACAAACCTCCGCTTTACCCTTACACAAAACAAACCAACAACACGCACATTTTCAACTGAGGAAAGGGCACGAAGTTCGGAGCGTCTGAAGAAGTACTGGGAGGACCGCAAAGCCCGAACAATCCCTTCAAAGAGACCTGAACGACGGACTGACTAAAGTGATCCTATGTGGTCATAAAAGAAGAAGAAGAAGAAGATGGCTCTGTGAAATCAAGTCAGAATATTTGTTTTTTAGAAGCTCCAGGAGGCTGCAGGAAAACGTTGTTTTATTCAAGTACATGATTAGGAAAGCAGAGGTAAAATGCAATCGCTGCTTCCAAGATTAAAAAATTCCATAAATGTCATAATGGAAATGTAAGTTTAAAGGTAAATAAATGGTCTTCTGGAGTTCAGTATATTTTCTGTTACTTTTCTCATGCTTCCTTTATCATCAGTTTCATTTTTAGTTTTTTCTGTGACAGCCACTAGTTTAATTTATGTTATGCCTGAACTTTTTCTTGTTTGGGAGCATGAAAATGATTCTATTCTTTCAACACACTTATTAAAATTCCAGAACCTTTGGTAATAGCAGTTGTGCATTCTGGCTTCTTATGGCAAGGGCAGTACTTCTTTTCTCCTCTCATATCCCTCCTATAATATAAATATCCATAACAAAGTAACTGAGACGATAATTTTAGCATTTGTTGACATGCTGTTTGAAACACCAGAAATTTTTATATGCTGATTCAAACTATATCATTTGTAAAACTGTTCCATACATACTTCATTATAGACTGTTTCATCTTTCAGTCTGCAAACCTCTGTGAATTAGCTAAGTGCCTCCACAATCCTCTATTTGATTCTAGCTCTTGGGCTTTGCTTAGTTCCACATCTGTTATCATTGAATCATTAAAAACTGTGTCTAAACATCATCACCTTGGTCTCCCTCTATTTCTCTTAATCTCCTTGCCTGAGTGCACTATTTTTCTAGGTACCCTTCTCCATTTGCCTTGCATGTTCCAACAACTGAAGCCAGTTTATGTGTATAGCTTTCTCCATTGAGTTTATTTCTAATTTTGTCTTTATCTCCTCATTCTAAGTACCCTTCTGCCATTGTTCCCACATGTTTGTACTGACAATTTCTTGCTGTTTTCATAAGATATAATCCACCCAGCATTTTCTCCTGTACATAAAAGTCAGTCTTAAAATAGATGGATGTAAAGATATTTTTGTACAAGAGCTTGCTTCTTTCCTTTAGAACACTAATGTTTGGAACTGTAGTTTGGTGTATTAGCTTTGTTGCGCTTGAATCAATTTCACTTCCTATAACCTACTTCCATTCTTTGAGAATACATATTCTAAATACTTGAAATGATCCACCTGTTCCAGTTTTGCATTCTCAACATCGCATTCAGTCCACTTAGGTATCTACCCTATTGACATAATTTCAGTCTTAGAAATGTTAATTTTCATATCATACTTGCTGCATCTCTTTTCTAGCTCCAAAATATTAGATTGAAGGCTCTCAGCACAATCTGACATTAAAGCCAAGTCATCAGCATAGCCCAAACTACGTACTACATTTTCACCCAACTAAATTCCTCCCTGCCAATATATACTATCAACAACAAAGGTGTGACTACTGTGAACCAAGAACTTATTCTGCCATCAATTCTCCCTGCAATCCGATTGCCAACATAAATGCTTTTGGTTGCCTGTAATAACCGTACCCTAATCTACTAATTCCTCAGTACAGCAAACATCTTTTCCCTTGACCATTACAAGCGATATTGGTGAAAAATAGTTTTGACAAAATATGCAAGGGTAAGTACAGTATTTAGAGAAAAATGTATATAATATTGTATGGAAGTAAATTATATTGGGAAGAATAGTTTTGACATGGAATGCATAAGAGAAAAAAATACTATTTATGGAAATACAAAGTATGTACAAGGGAAAAGTATTATATTGGAAGAAATAGTTTAGGAAAAAATGTCCAGGGATAGGCAAACATGTGTAGTTACTCAAGGGAATTACTTCAAAGAAAGGACACCCATTGGATAATTGTAGGGGGGACCTAGACCTGGGGGATGTAGTATTTTTAATATTTTGGAAGATGAATGGCGACTTGTAACGCACGGTAGAATACCACCCATGGTATCCTTTATCACTTCTACGTAATACCGACTTTAAAATCATTTTCTTGAATGTAACACGCCTGACCACATTAGAGTTTTCCTTGGCATGGGTGCACTTGCTTCAGTGGTTATGCATCTGCGTTCTGAAATATTTATAGTAAAGAACTATAAATAAGTCTCCAAAATTTTGGATCCCATTTATAATATAATATATTATAATGCATTGGACCTGCATAAGTGCCTCACTTTCAATTTAACCTCATAGGACAATGTTGAGAACGGAGCCTCAAGAACAAAACCTGATAAAATCATTTTGTGATTACAGAACTAGAGCTCCATCCTAACTATTTGCTATTGACAGGTCTATAATATACGACAAGCTGCACATTCCCATCTTTTCCCTGCTCAAATTTGTGTGTGCATAGCACATAAATAACAAGCCAACCATTAAGTCAAGTCATTTAAAAGCAAGGAACTAAGAAGCAAGCCTGAAAAATTAGCCTCATAGATATTTACTTTGCTTGTTTAGCAGTGCTACATACCTTATGAGAATTTTTTTTTTTTTTTTAATTAATGTTACTGCATAGTATCTTTGCTAGTTTCAACTAAGGTGTTATTTGTTTTAGCCCAGGAGGCAGAATTCAGTCTTGCTGGCTAGGAGATGTAGTGGCTGAGATGGGAGCACAATGGATTCAAGGAGGATGTATAGGTAACCCTATCTATACTCTAGCTGCCCAAGAAGGTCTTTTGAAGCCTCCACTTACCCGTCCAGATAACAGCAAAACTCTGTTCTGCACCAGTGATGGGC
The DNA here is from genome assembly GCF_040414725.1 of Anabrus simplex. Taxonomy (NCBI): domain Eukaryota; kingdom Metazoa; phylum Arthropoda; class Insecta; order Orthoptera; family Tettigoniidae; genus Anabrus; species Anabrus simplex. The sequence goes on along the minus strand of NC_090268.1, from coordinate 132,671,171 downwards.
GTGCTATTGACAACACAATTACCATAATGGCATGTCACACATTCGGCCAGATCAAACAGGAGGCAGCTTCTCTCTTCAGCAATGCTAGTTGTGGTGATTCCCATGGCAGTCTTCACAACTTCATAGTTATGCGTATAGATCAAGAGTTACATAACTTTCCTGAAGAACATCGATATGATGCTGCACGTGTACTATATGGAATGGCTAATGTGATCCGTTGTAAATGTGGAGATGATTTATCTCTTATTAGTGCCAATCACTATGGTAGTCAAATTAATATACCAGGGGGGACGGTGTGTGTACCTTTAGGTTATGTAGGCATATTGGCACCTCTCTTAAGAGAACTTCCTTCATGTTGTGTTCACTACTGCAAGCCTGTGTCCAGTATCCGGTGGGGTACTGCAGGTACAGCTGGACCTCGTGCCCTAGTTAAGTGCTGTGATGGGGATGAATTTGCCTGTGATTACGTTCTCATTACTGTGTCACTCGGAGTTCTCAAGAAGCAAGCTGAATCCATGTTCTGTCCAACTCTCCCATGTGAGAAAATGGATGCAATTTATAAACTGGGCTTTGGAAAGGTAAATAAAATTTTCTTGGAATACGCCAGGCCTTTCTGGGTCTGGCGTGAAGGAGATATAAGACTAGCATGGTCTGCAGAAGAGCTATCAGATCGTACAGACTGGGTCAAAGGACTTTGTAGACTGGAGGAACTTGAAGGAAGCCAGCATGTAATTTGTGCTTGGGTAGCAGGCCCTGAAGCAGCAAAGATGGAACATTGTTCGGATGAGGAAGTTGCAGAAGAATGTACTCGGATTTTAAGGAAATTTACTGGAGACCCTTCACTTCCATTTCCTACTAGTGTGTTGCGTTCTAAATGGTGTACTAATCCCTACTTCTGTGGTGCATATAGTTACATGGGTATGGACTCTACAATAGGTCATCAGTGTGATTTGGGAACTCCTGTACCAGGAACATGTGATCCTATTCCCCCAATTTTACTGTTTGCTGGAGAAGCTACTTGTTCTGGTCACTATGCTACTGTACATGGGGCTAGATTATCTGGCATTCGTGAAGCAGAGCGTATTATCCAGTTAACAAAACGTTTTAGTGGGCCACCCAAAATGCCTCAAGCGGTATGCCAGTAATACTGAATGTGATCTCAGATGACTATCCTTGTGAGAACTCCTCTGGCTTTCTTATAGAATAAGTATCAGGGAATAATTATGAGAAAAGAATAGAATCAAGATTTATAAGAATTTGTAATTGTCTGTTTTACTGTGCAAATCTGTCAAATTAAACCTTGAATTGTCCTTCTCAAAATAGCAAAATAAAACATGCACGTTGCTAGTTTTCTGTTAAGTTTGACAGAGCTCATACAATGTCCAAAATAGATTTTCTGTACTTGTATGCACTGTTCTAGAATATATGTACCAAACATCCACATATTATTTTGGACTTCTGGTTCTGTAAATTATTTCTTCATCAACTACTTCGTATGGAATCGTGCAGATGTCTTAGTGTGAATTCGTGAATGTGTTGTAAATATTGCTGTAGTCCCTTGTAAGTGTAAATAAATGTTCAAATATTATTATTATTATTATTATTATTATTAATTTCTTGAGCTCTTGGTCTCTATACAGACTTACACACATTCAGCATTTCCATTGTTTTAGTTTTGAAAATATTCAGTGATATGAAGGATACTTGGTTTTGAATATTTGATTGGCTACAATATTAAACTAAAATTCAGCTTCATTCATGTACTCTTTATGGTTAAGAATAAAATTTGATCCCACAGGCATGATCAAGGAAACCTTTTCTGTAATTCTAGATATTTCTACCAGATTTCTTATTTTTTTTACAAGTTGCCTTACGCCACGACGACACAGACAGGCCTTATGGCGACGATGGGACAGGAAAGGGATAGGAGTGGGAAGGAGGCAGCCATGGCCTTAATTAAGGTACAGCCCCAACATTTGCCCAGTGTGAAAATAGGAAACCATGGAAAACCATCTTTAGGGCTGCCGACAGTGGGATTCGAACCCACTATCTCCCAAATACTGTATACGGCTGCACTTAAGCGACTGCAGCTATTGAGCACGGTAGTATTTCTAAATAGGAATGAGCTGAAAATGGTGCATACCTTTAGAACTGAAACCTCCAATCTTCCAGATCCTAGACAGCTGTAACATCTATTATAGAAGGGCGTCATCTAATAAATGTCTATATCTTCAGTTCATAGAAGATGGTCTTTGTTGTATACAAAGAAGCAGATTTGTACAATACAAATAAAATGTTTATTGTTGAAACGTTTTAAATCTGTGCAAAATAAAAGTTTCTCTTACTTGCTCTTTTGCGGAATGTACATTAAATCCATAATCTGAATAAGCTTGAGGATGCTTTGGGGAAATGATACATAACTTATATACAAATCTAACCGAACATGTACAATAAGTTTCTCATTGCCAGAACACAATGCAAGTTAATATCCCTTTAATTGACTGCCTAAGTTGATGATATGATGATGATATTTATTTCAATAATTAATTCCAAGGAGCCAAAGGCTCATACAGAGGAATTGTACAATGAATAATATATTCAATGGCGGATCTACAAACTCTGAATACTTACAATGATATAATCAGGTGACTTAAACAGTAAAAGTAGAGACATCAATACAGAAAGTGTAAAAAAATAAAAATAAAAATACCATTCTATAGTTCCTTAATTATACTAAGATACTTAAACTACTTAGTACTACAAGTGAGTAACAATGCAATCATGATAAGAGTTCTAGCAGAAGGCTATATAAGTTTACAATCTTAATATGACTGATGTCAGTAAAGAAAATGTATCACGTGACAGAGCCATGCAAAGCAGATGATGGGCAATCCCTTGTAGACGAGTATGATTGTCTTCCTGAAGAACTAGTTTTTGTGAGATCTTAAGTGACTGTAGAGGCCAATCCTAGAACCGCAGATTTTTCCACATTTTTGACACACATTTGTTCTGTTAGGTACTGGCTGTGTAGTTTGGTTTTTCTTCATGAGCTTACGTTGTTTTCTTGCATTGCGCTTGTCGATTTTTATTCTCCACCTTTCTTGCTCGAAGCACTGAGTTCCTTCCCAGACATTATGAGGCCAGACTGTGCGGTTACGTGCAGTAGCTTCCCTGTTGTTAGGTTTGATTTGACACTTTTTCGTGTTGGTTTTTAGCGCATCTTTGTAACACTTTCGTGGTCTTCCAAGTTTTCTATGACCATCCTTTAGCTGAGAGTACATTTGGGAGATGGAATTCAGGCATGCGAACGCTGTGGCCTGTCCAGCGAAGTTGGTGCTTGATAATCATGGAGTTAGCTTCTTCCAGAACACTGATGTTAGTGCGTTGATCTTGCCATTTCACCCTCAGGATCCTTCTCAGGCAACGTTGATGGTATTTTTCCAGGCATCGTATGTGCCTTCTGTAGGTAGTCCAGGTTTCGCATCCATATGTAAGAGATGGTATAACGGTAGCTTTGTACACATAAAGCTTGGTCTGAGTGCTGATATTATGATTATCAAAGGCCCTTATCTGAAGACGACCAAAAGCCATACTAGCACATTTGAGGCAGTGTTAAATCTCATCATGAAGATTTGCATTTGCTGAGAGATGGCTGCCAAGGTATGGGAAAAGTTCTATGTTCTTCAGAACTTTGCCTTGGACTGTGATTGTAGGACATACGGAGGTGGAGTTGGGTGCAGGCTTGTAAAGGATCTGCACCTTTTGGATGTTAAGGCTTAGGCCAATACTTGTATTAGCTTCATCAAATGTGTTTAAAATTGTTTGTAAATCTTGTTCAGAGTTTGCAAGAACAACATTGTCATCAGCATACTGAAGTTCAGTGATGGATGTAGTGGAATTTTTGGTCTTGGCTCGTAGTCTACTGAGATTGAATAAACCTCCATCAGTCCCGTATGCAATTTCTATGCCTTTTAGTAGTTTCCCATCAACAAGATGAAGTATAGTCCCAACAAATATTGAGAACAGAGTGGGAGCTATCACACAACCTTGCTTCACACCTGCTGTGATTTCAAAATTTTCTCCAGGGTTATTTTTGACAAGAACCATGCCCTTCATATTATCATGCAGCAATCTAAGAATATTTATGTACTTCTGAGGACAGCCTATTCTTGCTAGGATCTTCCACAGGTCATATTTTTTAACCAAATCAAAGGCTTTGGCAAGATCTATGAATGCCATGTACAGAGGGAGATGTTCTTTGTGTTTCTCCTGCATTTGTCTAGCACAGAAAATCATATCTGTTGTGCTGCGATTGGGTCGAAATCCACACTGAGTTTCAGGTAAGCAGTCTTCAGCGAGAGGTATCAGGCAGTTGGATAGATTTCAAGCGAGTATTTTCCCAGCAATAGACATAAGGATAATTCCACTGTAATTACCACAGTCAGTTCTGTCTCCTCTTTTAAAGATTGTAACTATCAGAGCATCTCTGAGATCAGGAGGTATTGTTTCAGTGTTTTTTTTCAGGTATTGTTTCCATCATAGGATGAGGCTAAAGAGCTTATCCTGAGGTAAAACTTCCCAGCTAGTGTTAGTCTACCAGTTCGGTGCACATTTTCAGGAGGTGTGACCTCCACACACAACTTACGGTGTAGGCTACATGTTGAACAGCTGCTAACAGCCTGCCCGTCTCTTCCGCCTGCTTGCCTATATATACCACAGGCGGGCTGTCATCACAGTCTCGTCAGTGTGCTGGCTGGAAAATATGTCATGTTCCCAAAAACTCACTGTGTAGCGTGCTGACTTCAAACAGGTGAGGTGGCACCACAACAGTCTTCTACAATATGTACTAAACAGCATGGTCAGAATTGACCAAGCAAACTCACCATGGTGTGAAAACGTGCTTAAAAAATGAGGATAATGAAGATAGGAATCAATACTCTTATCATCACATTTGTCACCTCATTTAAATTGGGAACCGAGTAAGTGGCCGAGTGGCCATGCATTTAGGGTCGTGCACTGTGAGCTTACATTCAGGAGATAGTGGGTTCGAATCCCACTGTTGGCAGCCCTGAAGATGGTTTTCCATGTTTTACTATTTTCACACGAGGCAAATCTTATTTAAGGCCATGGTCACTTCCTTCTAACTCTTACCCCTTTCCTATCCCATCGTTGCCATAAGACTATCTGTGGCAGTGCGACATAAAGCAAAGTGAAAAAAAAAAAAAACAGAATAATAATAAATTGGGAATTTGAATGTTTTGTTTAAGTCATATGAAACCTAAGTATTTACATGCTAACACAATGCACACTTTGACTGCTCATCTCCTTTCTACACATAATATTGCTTTCATCTGTGATTATGTCACATCCCATAAACAAATGTCCTTGAACTGCACTCCACATGCTGCGAAACTGTTTACATCCCTCACTCTGCAGGCAACTTGTTCATCCTCTACAGCAGGTATAAAAGCAACAAATTCTTGATAATACATTCCCTCATTTTAAGACTATGTTCATGTGGTAAAAACAGATACATACAGTGTATGAGAATATTGTGACATTGTACTATAACTTTTCACAATATCTGAGTATGTGTTGGATGTAACTATCTTGTCCCTATCTCCAATTTACTTCCTACTACATTCTCTTTCATTACCTATCATTTTTTCTTGGTCCATTCTGACCACCCTGTATTTTGTAGTTCTTGCATTGTTTCTCAAACACATCACCATGAAGCAGATGACAGAAACTATTAAAACCAATTAGCTGTGTAGCATAGTTGGTTATCCATCTATGCTTAGCATTGCAGGTCAAATGTGCACTCAGTTAATGAAAGAGAAATTTAATCTGAGAGATTCATGTTAAAGATCATTTCACAGGACAAAATTCTGTCACTGTAGAATCTCTTAGAATCTCCATCAATTGAAGGGATATTGAACATACTGCATTATTTATGATTATGAAACCATTAAAATTAAAAGAGATCTGAATAATGAAATGAAAATCCACAGCCTGTTTCCAGTCATTCAACCAGGTCAAGAATGGAATGAAGGAAGCCCCCATCTAGCGGCAAGGATAGAATGCTGGCCACCGAAGCCTGTCGCACTCCTCTGGAGCAATGATTAATGAATGACAAATGAAATGGAATGATATTGGAGTGTGTTGCTGGAATGAAATATGACATGGAAAACCGGCGTACCTGGAGAAAAACCTGTCCCGCCTACGCTTTCTCCAGCACAAATCTCACATGGAGTGACCGGGATTTGAACCACGGAACCCAGCGGTGAAAGGCCAGCGCACTGCCTTAAAACACAGAGAAGTAGCCTGTTTTGTTACCCACTAAATGCATTTAACTACTATTTACAGTTATAAGTTCAGTTGAGTTTGAATTTCCTACTCAGCACAGTTTTAACTCACAACTGTAACTGTTACAGTGAACACCAGCACATTGAACTCCTGGTCCCGAGCACAGCTTCTCACAGTGCAGTTGTTCCAAAACAGTTCAAAATAGCAAGCCTCATTGAACTCCATGTAGTGGACTGATGGACTCACTTCCGATGGATGACTAGTCATGGTCTCGCGACCGCTTCGTCCTGCTTACTTTCATATAAGAAATAAATTGACAAGAGGGTGTACCTTTTCAATACAATAGACACCCCTTCTCTCTTTCTCCTCTCCCATCACATCCCCCCTTCCTTTCCCATCCCTTCTTTACCCCTCCCCTCCTCTCCCTATCTACTCCTTTGTTTACATTGCCTGCTTCCTACAATAAGTCGGTGCTTGTTCCCTATCCACTCTTTTGTTTACATGGCCTGCCTGCTCCAGCAAGTCAGTGCTTGTTCTACATCCGACATTAGAGGCGAGTCTCATAAATCATTTTTCTCCTTTTTAATTTCTTTTCTGTATGTTTATTCATTCCTAATTTTGGCTATCATTTCCTGGGTTACGGTACTTCTTTGCCTGAGGTCCAAAAGTCAGCTTAAAGACATCATATTATGACAAGAAGATCATAACCATAACTTTTATTATTATATGTATTTTAATGTTATAATTATTCCTGCAACATTGTCTTTGGTATACATATGTTTTAGTTATCACATAATCTGTTAAATTTTTTATTTGGCTGAAGATGGCCACTAAATGGCTGAAACTAGTCAGTGCGAGTCCCATAAATAATTTTTCTCCTTTTTAATTTTGTTTCTATATTATGTTTATTCATTCCTGATTCTGGCTATCATTTCCAGAGTTACTTCTTTGCCTGAGGTCCAAAAGTCAACTTAAAGACATCATATTATGACAAAAAGATCATAGCCATATTTTTTTTATTATTATATGTATTTTAATGTTATAATTATTCCTGCAACATTGTCTTTGGTATATATATGTTTTAGTTATCACATAATCTGTTTAATTTATTCCATTAATTTATTGTCAATTTACTTCTTATAATTGCACTTCAGTACGGAACAAAACTGAAATTTATAGCTTATGAAACCTGCTTACTTTCACTCGTGATTAATGCACTCAAGGCTGACTCATTCAGGAATGACTCCAGGGTAAGTGACTCCACGCTTCCACAGTTGTTTTCTTATATAGGTGAGCAGAAGATTCTAGTAGCTTCTAATTCCAGATCGTTCTGGGCACCTGGTCTGTTGGTTTAGGAGTTTTCTTATCACCAGCCTAAACAATTCACCGGCGCTATTGTTTTGCTCACTGCTGACTGCAAACTGTGCAACAGTTATTATCTATTGCTGGTATTATTGCAGTCCACCCCACATCCAGCCTTTATTGTTACACAATCAACAAAAATTAAGGTGGCTGGGACAGTTCTGGTTTTTGGAGGCATGCCGGGTATGGCCAGTACTCTTGGATGTTCCATTTTTCCCAAGTTCAAATCCAAGCAAATGCTGTATTATAATTTGTTTTATGCTTTCTTGGTATGAATGGGGCAGTCAAATGTAGGTTTTCTGTAATGATAAGGTATGGATGTATGAGAAAATTCAAACTAGAGTGGCTGCTCTGAAAGCAGTTCTGATGGTTAAAATGAATTTGAAGTAAAGCTGTTCGGTGTTTCATTATTTTTTAATGGATACTTGTCACTTCCGATGAAAAATATTCTTCAAAAAAGTATGGGGGGTACTTGCAGAATCATATAGGCTACATATAATTTGCTATAGCAGTACAAAAATATGCTGTAAAAGTGAAAACAAAATGTATGTAAATTATAATGGTTTTACAAATCTGTAAAAGGTGAAGCATACTGTAGTAGCTTGCATAGTCACTGTGATCTTTATTACTATGAATGTCTTTGCTTATATCCATGTCCTAATACTGTGTTTAATTATTTATTCGTTTTTTGTATTAATAAACTGCTTTGAGTGTTCAAATTCATTCTTGTCTTTTAGGCGACTACCCACCGAATCCGATGTATTACTCACACACTTTTTAGTGATAGACAGACACTCTAATGCTGAATCAGTTGACCTTGGCAATCTTCGAGATTCGTACTGACAACCTTTGAAACACAAACTATGAATCGCTTATGCATCGCTGTGCGACATCTGGCGTACAATTTACGTACTAGTACTGTTGTTGTTTACCCAACAAAGCCAAACTATAGAATTCATGCTAGGAACAAGATTCACATCAAGAAATGCTATATAATGTGTGTGTGACACAGTTGTTGGCTTAAGATAATAAAGATTTGGAAAATTCATATTGATCGTTCATATTATCGATTCAATTCAGATTTCATTTCCATTCAGTTGGCAGCATTACTGGAACCAGGAGAGCTCCCTCCTTACTCCTCACCCCCATACACAAATCTTATCACTAAAAACTGTGCGAGTAATAGTCTTCTCCACCCTTAAGGGGTTGGACGGTGGAATTCTTTTAGTAAAAGATTTTTCTATATCTATCAAAGGTTATCAGCATTAAGTGGAGCAAGCTCTGATTTACAACTACGGTTGTTAGCCGCAGAGGATGTTTATTCAGCCGCCACTAACATGTGAAACAGACGCTGTTGGGGTACCGCCACTAACATGTGGAACCATCGTGCCCTTTATTGCCTCAAGATGTTTATTTTCTGGCTGTAATTTTACAGCTTTAACCTTTTATAGGTCAGTGGCTAAATATCTAGCCACTTGAAAGTTCCCTGAATTATAAAAGTTTATTTTTTATTGGAAGAACATTATTTGTAGCAGAGATAACTGTTGATTGGATGTCATTTCATTTGATGTTGTTTTTTCATAAAACCCTTTCAAACAAACTTCAGAATATTTGGCCACTGTTCATTTCTACTGACAACAGGCTGGTGGCTAAGTATGTACACTATTAGCTATTAACTCCACATGGATTATTGGCAACAATTAAAATTCATTATACTTACATGAAATTATGAATATCGGGATATAATAAGGCACTCACTCCAGAAACACTCAATAAATAGCAATAGACTGAGAATATACACAACATGTAATACTATTAGGTACGCAAGAATTCAGTGTCTAAATATTTAGCCACTTTCATGCCACACGGCAGCACAGCACAGGAAATGATACGTAGTACAGAAAGTGGCCAAATATTAAGCCACTGAACATCTGCAGACACCACCAAATTCAATAAAGCTCAATATCAATGTCTTCTGTCATGCATATTCAAATTTATTGAAGTGTCTACATATTTAGCCACTGTTCTTGTATGCAAACATAAATTAATGTGTGCATTAAAGGGTTAAGCCAACCTTGGAGAAGCTGCTCTGAACAAATAATAACTTTGAAGCTAGTCATGGCATATTACAGAAAATGAAACCAGCCCCTTTCAATAACATTTATAGATGTCAAGAAAGCTTATGATTCCATCCACAGGCCATCATTATTAAAATTTTGAGACATTTTGGACTTCACCCAAAGCTAATCAAATTGATTGAACTTAACTCTAACTAATACAATTTCTAAAATTGAGTTCAGAGGTGAACTTTCTGAACCATTCTTGGTAACAACTGGTTTAAGACTGTGGTGACAGATTGTCACCTCTTCTTCTTAACTGTGCACTAGAGTATGGTATGATGGAATGGTACAAGAACAACTCAAAAAATATAAAAATTGGAACCCAGAAGGATAACATACATGTGAACTGTCTAGGATTTGCTGATGATCTAGCTCTTCTGGCCAATGATATTCAGGAAACAAAACAACAAATAAAATCTTTACGGGAAATAGCTCAAAATATTGGTTTGAAAATTTCATTTGAAAAAACAGAAATTATGCTAACTCAACATCCGCTTGCAAATAAAATTAAGCTGGGAGACCAAGAAATAAAAATGGTAAAAAAATTAAATATTTAGGTGAAATAATCATATACAACCTGAACAAGAAACCAGCATGGCAAAATAGAATAGATAAACTGGTTACAGTACAAGTTACCAAGAATACATATAACAGAAAGTGTCTCTTAATAGCAACCAAATTGAAACACTACAAATCAGTCACCCAGCCACAAATTACATAAGCATGTGAAACATTATTCACAACAACAAACACAGTTGCAATAGATAGAGTACTCAAATTAGAAAGGAGAATAGTGAGAACCTGTTTAAATAGAGATGTAAACTGGAATCGCATGTACGAACATCTGTGGATGGACAGGACAAACTGGAGGAGGCTCGTACATAACCACACCCGGCTTGCTGGAGCGAAGAAATGACGACAATCAGTATTGAGCAGTCCAAGATAGAGAAGGAGGTGGGGGACATAAAATAGCCATTTGGTTCCAGTTTTAATTCTCAGAGAAATGGTCACCTTAACACAGATGACTGATTTATTTAAATAGAGTGAGGAGGCCACCAATCTAAAAATACCTGATTGAACAAATCTGAAGACTGGCAGTGGATCAATCTGAATTGCAGGAAGATTAATAATTAATGTTATTTCCTTATTTCCTTTACATCCCACTAAGTACTTTTTCAGTTTTCGGAGATGCCGAGGTGCCAGAATTTAGTCCCGCAGGAGTTCTTTTATGTGCCAGTAAATCTACCGACACTTGGCTGACATATTTGAGCACCTTCAAATACCACTGGACTAAGCCAGGATCGAACCTGCCAAGTTGGGGTCAGAAGGCCAGCGCCTCAACCATCTGAGCCACTCAGCCCGGCTGCAGGAAGATTAGAGGAAAGTATTCACACCTGGATTTAGGTGTCCTCTTCTGTATTTTAAGTGAAGCCTAGAGGACAGTAATGAAGATATTTAAGAATTAAGGGTAGTTGATTATTTATTTACAAAATCAGCATTTGAAAGGTAATATTATGAATTGAGTTTTAAAATAATGTTTTAGTTTTTCAAATTAATTTTTGGTATAAGAAATTATACCCAAAACTGAGGTGGAGAGTGTGGAAATGAAATGGGACATATTCAAGGAGGCATTTGTAAACTGTGCAGGGAGTGCTTGTGGCAGAATATCTGAAAAGGTGAACCCCTGTGGGTGGGGGCAGTAGAATAACTCCCATAATATCCCCTGCCTGTCATAAGAGGCGACTAAAATGGGCCCCAGGGGCTCTCAACTTGAGAGCGTGGGTTGGTTTCCATGGGACCCTCAGCTGAGTCCTGGCATTGCTTCCACTTTCTTGTGTCAGGCTCCTTACTTTCAACTATCCTATCCAACCTTCCTAGGTCGACTCTTGTTCTTTTCTGACCCCAACAGTATTAGAGCACTCAAGGCCTAGGGAGTCTTTCATTTTCATACCCTTCGTGGCCCTTGTCTTTCATTGGCTGATGCCTTCATTTTGCGAAGTATCTGATCCCTTCCATTTTTTCTCTCTGATTAGTGTTAATAGAGGATGGTTGCCTAGTTGTACTTCCTCTTAAAACACTAATCACCACCACTCTGAAAATGTGAAAGATAAAGAGACCCCATGGTGGAATGAGAGGGCTGTGAAAAATAAGAAAGCATTGGCAATTGTGGAATAGGGATAGAATGGAAGAAAGTATCAGAAATGAAAAGGAGGTGCAAGAAAGTAATAAGTGAAGAAACGGAAAAAAGCTGGGAAGGATTTACATAAGAGTTGGAAGAGGATGTTTATAGTGATGAAAAAATGCTATATAGACTTGTAACAAGGAAAAGACAGAGTCTACACAAAGTAGGCGAAAGGGAAGAAAAGGAGAGATAACACAACTGAAGGAGATAAGGAAAAGATGAAAGATTACCTTGACAAACTCCTGAATATGAGGAGGAGTGCAGATGAGATAATAGAGGTAGAGTGTGATGAGACAGAATCCAAGAGTGAAATCACAATGGAAGATGTTGGAAAGTGCTGTCAAATGAATGATAGTGGGAAAAGCAATGAGATTGGATGAATTGTATGTGGAAATGATAAAAGCAGCAGGACCTATGGTTCTACAATGGCTGTATAGGCTATTTAGATGTATTTGGAAAGAAAAATCAGTACCAAATGACTGGAGTAAGGGAGTATTATTACCTGTATTTAAGAAGGGGGACAAAAAGTTAATTATGTAATAATTATCAAGGAATCACACTCATTCCTCAAGTATTTATTTACTCTCATGTCAGAAACATATACATATAAGGCACAATTCAAATATTATATTTTTTGTGACCAGAACTTGGCTACTTCCATTGCATTTACTGTGGACGAAGTCTTCTTGAGTACAAAAGGATGGAAACAGTTGGCATTGCAGCAGATGTACAGTCTAGACTTCTCCACATTCACACTGAATAACATTCTTATCAGAGTATCCCGATCTGACTAAATTAACCTATGATCTGGCCTCCCCAGATCTCAATCAATTAAGGGACTTCCAAGTCAGCCATTCCTCATCATGGCCAGGAGGCAAAGAAAGGTGGAACGACAATTATACGAAGAGCAGTATGGCTTTCAGAATGAAAGATCAACACTAGACACCATCTTCGGTATGAGGCAGTTAACCCTGGAGAGGGCGCGTAAAAATAACCCGTATCATCGCCATAAGACCTATCTGTGTCAATGTGACGTAAAGCAAAAAAAATCCCGTGAGGAGGCGTGCACGGTGCTTTAGACCAGGTCATGGAAAAAGAGCACAAATTAAGCAAAAACTATTTTTTATGTTACTGAACTAGTAAATATTTTTGCATGAATGTGTAAATAATGTTCTAGGATATTTTGACAACACAGAAATCAGATGTTAAACAATTGACGTTCATTCTGCGTCGTCACTAAATTCTTGACTTTCCGTACTGCACCGAACACATGAAATTAAATGGCGTATGGCTTTTAATGCCAGGAGTGTCTGAGGACAAGTTCGGCTTTCCAGATGCAGGTCTTTTGATTTGACGTCCGTAGGCGACCTGCGCGTCGTGATGAGGATGAAATGATGATGAAGACGACACATACACCCAGCCCCCGTGCCAGAGAAATTAACCAATTATGGTTAAAATTCCCGACCCCACCGGGAATCGAACCCGGGATCCCTGTGACCAAAGGCCAACACGCTAACCATTTAGCCATGGAGCCGGACACTGAACACATGTCACTGGCATATACGGCATCTAGTCTTGAATTTTTTTTTTTTTTTCCTCCTGTTGCAGCCCCTTCTAGTTCTTGTGGAGCTTCAGAGGGCTGCTATTCTTCACACAATCCTAACATTTAGCAAATGTTCCATTTTGGCCCCGTTGGGATAGTTTGAATACCGATCTTGCAAATATCTCATGCTTAGCTGTTGGTTTAGTTCTTTCAAATAATTACGCCTTTGAATGCTAAAGTTACCTTTTGCATGCTTGTAAATAATATATGAATGCGTAATATTCAAGAGAGTAAAAAAACAGTCATTGGCCAAGAGTTGCTTGTGCGTGAAACTGAATAACGCTCTTTATAAGTCTTTCGATTTCTCTTTCCCTGTATGATGCATTGGACTTCACTATATACAAAGGCACTATTTTACACAAAAATAAAATAAACTGACACATTCTTGGTATATTAACTGAAAAAATAAAGTAAAATGTAATTAATAAACACGCATACGTCATGGGGCGCGCCAGGAGTTTTAGACCGGATTCATCAAGCAATGCACTCTGGCTGTAAGTGAAGAGTGTGAGGAGTGAATTTTTATGCACACAGATAGTGGATGAGTCCAATGTAAGGTACTGAGGGGATGGAAGCTAGCGGCTCACTATGTTAAGAACTATAAACATTTATCTCTGAACCCGGTCGAAAAGACCGTGACGCGCCCTCTCCAGTGTTAATGGAAAATCATTGGAAATATGGAAGAGATATGGTGATGACATTCCTTGATTTAGAAAAGGCTTGTGATAGTATACCCAGAGAAATTCTATGAAAAGTAATGCAACAGAAAGGATTTGGAAAACAAATGACACAAGTATCTTCAAAAATTGTTGCAGCAGTGTCCAGACACGTGTGAGGAGGACAGAGTGGTTTTGTAATGAAACTGGACTATGACAAGGAAGTATGCTGTCACCACTGGTTATTCATAATGGTTATGGATGAAATTGTGAAGGAGACAAAGGTAAAATTTGGGGACAGCGAGCTGCAAATGATATTGTGGTCTGGGAAGCAGAGTGGAAGTAAAAGTGAGAATATTGAAAATTATGGAATGAAAATCAGCATAGAAAATGGTAAGACATTAGTACTGACTAGAGGAGAAAAGGAAGGGAAAGGAATTATAAAAATGAAGGGAAAAACGTTGAAATTGTGGACAGCTTCTACTTGGGAAGCAAACTGATACAGGATCCAGGTCTGGGCATTGAGATCAGTAAAAGGATTCAAAATAGAAATGCATTCTACGAGAGTGTGAGAAATTTTGTGTGGAGGTTGGAAGGACCAATGAAGTCTAAACAGGTGATGTTTAAGATGTACTACTCTCCAATACTGACGTATGTAGCAGAGACCTGGACACTGACAAAAAGACAGGAGAATAAAATCCAGGCCAGAGAAATTAAATTTTTAAGAAGTATGATAGGAAAGACAAGAAAGGACAGAGTAAGGAATGAAGACATCAGGAAGGAAAGTGGAGTGGGAAAGCTTTATGACAAAATGGAAATGGATAAACTTAGATAGTGTGTATATGTTAAGAGGGTGGAAGAGGGAAGGATGCCAAAGCACAGACCCAGATAGAACAAGGATCAATAGTATAATCAGAAGAAACCTGGATTGGTACGCAGTTATAAGGAGGAACAATAGTGTTTGGTGGAGAAAGATGGAAAGGTGCCATAAGCATCCCAACCCCAGCAGTATCAACACATCTAAGCCATATTGAGGATTATTACTTGGTCATACCAGTCAATCATCCAGACTGCTACCCTCCTTTTGGTAAACCATTTGTTAGTCTACGGCTCGGCTATCTGTTTCATTGGGAAATGCAAGCCTCTCCACCGCAGCAAGGTCACATGGTTCGATATATATTATAATGGTTGTGTAAATCTGTACAAAGTGAACCGTAGTAGCTTGCATAGTTAGTAATAAAATGATCAATTAAAATATCATTCCTTTATCAAACAGCAATAATAAATTGTTATATTTTGGTGGACTTTGTGCCCTCCAAAATTTGGCAACCTGAGCCTGAGCCCACAGGTAGTTTATAAATCCAACACTGAGGGTTTTTCTTAAAGTATTGCTTTGGCTTTAATATTTCACTATTTTCTCTACTCCTACAAAAATGTAAGTAAATATTAGAGAAACCTGTTGGTACTTACAGTACAGGTAGCATGTAATGCAATTGGAACACACAAGTTTCTAAGGCATTTTGTAACTAATATTCGCAGAATTGTGTGTTTCTGCTTTCAACTGAATTGGAATATGGCAGCATTATTGTCAGCATTATTGGACATTATTAGATGTTCTTTCACAGTCATTAGTTGAATGTCTCACAATTGGTTGTTTACATTTTCAGTATTGTGTCATGTTATAGTACTATATATTTGTCATGGATACCACTCTGCAAAAATGTTTAAAAATTATTATACTTGTTAAGCTTTGCAGTGTGGTGTTAGTGTGGCTATAATAAATTCAATTTGGAAGTGATTCTGAGAAACAAGGTCCTTTTATTCACTGAAGGAAGGAAATTGTGTTTGGAAGTACAAGACTACACCAAAGAGTGAAATAAATCTGAGGCTTTCTGCTGTTGACCCAAACTGAGATTTAAGTTGAAGTACCAGGCAAGTTGGCTGTGCGGTTAGGGTCGCGTAGCTGTGAGCTTGCATCCGGGAGATAGTGGGTTCGAACCCCACTGTCAGCAGCCCTGAAGATGGTTTTCTGTGGTTTCCTATTTTCACACCAGGGAAATGCTGGAGCTGTACCTTACTTAAGGCCACAGCCACTTCCTTCCCACTCCTAGGCATTTCCTGTCCCATCGTCACCATAATACCTATCTGTATCGGTGTGACGTAAAGCAAGTAGCAAAAAAAAATATATATATATTAAGTTGAAGTGAGCAAAATGTGTTCTCTACAATGGTTTGCTGCAGACAGCTGTGAAACTGGAAGAAGAACATACATTCCGGCAAAGCAGCAGCTTCTGATGGATTAAACTACTTAACGTGGACTGCCGTACACTGTACGCAGACTCCCCAACGCTCTCTGTCACAGAGTAACGTACACTGCATGCACATAGCAGCTTCTGCTTTGTGCTTCTATCTAGCAAATAGTTCTTGAACTATTACAAATGTAATAAGATATATCTGTAGATGAAACATCGATCTTTCATTTGATGCGTATAACTATCGAGTTCTTATTGATTACATATTATGATATATCACATCTGAAAAACCAACAAGTTCTGTTGTTGACATCATGGCAGCTAAATGTTTTCTTGTGATCACGAATTTGAAAATTAACGATGTATTACCGAATGATGATACAAGAAGTTTGGTTTTCGTTAAACAAGGACTTGGATATAGAATTTGAGAGTGAAAGTAGTGATCGTGACATTGATGTTGCTTTTGATACATGGGAAAATATCGGCCGTAATGTTATTGATAGTGGGTTTGTGTGAGAAGACATGGATAATTACAGAGGGCAAAGGGAAATGTTTACGGTAGATTATGGGCTTCAGAATGCTGCAAAGAACTGCTTATATCCAGTGTGAAATTTTCAGTTGTTTTCTAGTGTCAATTTCGTGAAGATGATAGTAGAATATGCAGATATTTATGCTCAAGATCATATGTGGTCACACGGTATGTTATATCCATTCTGATTGAGGCTAAATGAATGTGTACCGGTTACTGTGGAGGAAATGTATGTAGTTTATGCATTGTGTATGTTAATGAGCATAGTACAAAAACCTGAAATGAGGTCTGATTACTCAAAAGTGAAAAATCAAGCAGGTTATAGCTACTTGGTTCAGCCATATCTCTTGTTCAATTCAAAAGCATCAGAAGATTCCTCTTTTTGACTGACCTTAGGTATTTCCAGTAAATATTGCCCTTTGTGTGTTTATGCACTAATGAAAAACTGAACATTTTGGTCAAATTCATTGAACCCATTAACGGCCGATTAACTAAAAGCCTGCACTCATAGTATGCTTGGAGCTATACTCCTCCCGCAGCAGAGGGGAGCCCGGTATCAAAAGTCGTCCCACGCTGAGAGGTTAATGCACCAAAAGTGATAGGTAGAGGCTAAAATCCATAAAGATTTATTTATTTAACATATGGCTTTTGGTGTTGGTAGTTTTCAAGGGCATATTTGGCTCTCCTAATGAAGATCTATTTGATTCCCATGGGCGACCTGCACGTCTGGGTGTGAGATTTATAATAATGAGGTAGGGAGAGGGTGAAACCTGGTGTTGGCAAATAGCCTACTCCTGCTGAATAACACCAAGGGGTCTGCTCAGCACTTAATGCCCCTATCCAATGGATGATTCGCCATTAATAGCATCATACCCTCACTCCACTGAATACAACATAGAGGTCTGGAATTTAATCCAGACTTTTGGCATGCAATCTAGTGATTAGAAATTGTATGTACTACCACCTCTCCTACCCTAGCATATTTACATTTTTGGTATTGTGTCATGTTATAGTACTGCAATTTGGTAATGGACACCACTCAGAAAAAATTTCCAACATTCTGGTGGTGAATTTTTTTTCCACCAACAGGACTCGAACTGGCTAACCACTGTGTCAGATCATTAAAGACCCAATGCTTTAATGATCATGGCCACCAGATGAACACTATGTTCTGAGGATGTTTTACCCGCAAGAGGCCAGGACCTTTAGTCTCCATTAAGGTAATGAGAAACCAGTAAATGGAAATCCTTTGAAGAAGAGTAGAGCCTGAGTTACAAAAACACTTTATAGATGGTGACGGATTTCAACGAGATCTTGCTCCAAGTCAGACATCCAAAATAGTGAATGAATTATTTAAAAACACTTTATAGATGGTGACGGATTTCAACAAGATCTTGCTCCAAGTCAGACATCCAAAATGGTGAATGAATTATTTAGTGATAACATCCAAGAACTCCCTAGGCCAAGCAACCTACCTGATAAGAAACAGAGATTGAACATTTATGAGCCAGTCGTATAAAGAGAATAGTTAAATTGGATAGATTAAAAAGAGAATTAACATGATAAGTTCCCTCATCAAGATGCAGTTTCATGATGAAGAAATAAAGAGTATTTGTGCAAAATTGGTGAAATGCTATTCTAAAATGCAAAGGTGGTCACAAGTATAAAAGTATGATTTTTACTGTAATTTTGTTACAAAATCCCTTCAAAAAAAAACCTTGTTCACATAAATTTGCAAGCCACTGTATCTGCCATTGCCCCTTTCCAAGTCTCGGATGAAAAATGGCTATGTGGGAAGTAATGGAATATCACTACATAATACCCTAGAAGCAAAGGGAATGACCTTGTTTGAAAAAGTTACCTACATTAGCCTATTCCAGAAAGGCACAAAATGCTAAGCAGAAGATGAAGAGGAAAAGACTGGATATACTGGGAATGTGTGAAGTGAGGTGGGGAGGAAATAAAGAGATTGAAAGTGGAGACCATATACTGATTTACTCAGGAGAAGAGTGGAAGAAATAGAGAGGCAATAACAACAGGGAACTGGCTGAAAAGTAAAACATTGAAGGTGGATTATATTAACAACAGATTAATAATGATATGATTAAAGGGTTTGAAAAAAAAAATGTGGTTCTCATCCAAATGTGCATTCCAACTAGTCAACTTAGAGGTGAAGAAGTAGAGGAGTTAGGTCCAGCCCTGTCCCGTCTCCCGAATGCAGAGGTGTAGAGCCTTGGCCATCCCTCCTCTGCTCGGTTGGCCGGTCAGAGTACAGAGCTGTTGGACCATGGACCAGCCATGGCCACTTGTTGGCCGAGAGCCACTCTGTGTCTACTGACCGATTATGTGTTGGTGGCAGGAGGCTAGCTAGAGTGCATTCGATATATGGATGACATCGTGGTGTTAGCAGAGAGTGAAAGGGAAATGGGATGCTAGGAGACCTAATATTGGTCATTTTTTATTATTGTTGTATGTTATTCCTCCCCTAGGATTGCTAGAGGTGTCTTACCCCTCCAGTATCTTTTTGAGATAGTAATTTGTATTTGTATGAAGTTTGGTTGACAGCTATTCTGGAAGTTACTGTATACATATACACCTACAATCCCGGTCATTTTCTCTTTCACACAGAATTTGTGTTACCTGTTTGAAGTGATATTTGAAAGTTATCTTTATTGTGACGGTGATTGATTGTTTATGAACTCTTTTGTGGATTTAGAAATCTTCTTCTTCTTCTTTTTCTACCTCTTTTCCAACACCTGTGGGGTCGTGGGTGCGAACTGTGTCACACATATATGTATGTATGTATGTATGTATGTATGTATGTATGTATGTATGTATGTATGTATGTATGTATGTATGTGGATTTGGCCCTGTTTTACGGCCGGATGCTCTTCCTGACGCCAACTCTGTTTCTGTGGTGGTTGGTAGTGTAATATGTTGTCTGAATATAAAGAGGAAAGTGTTGGGACAAACACACGCACACACACACACCCACCCATTCCCCGCGCCAGAAGAATTAATCAGAGGCAATTAAAATCTCCGACCCAGCCTGGAATCGAACCCGGGACCCTCTGAACCGAAGGCCTCAACAGTGACCATTCAGCCAATGAGTCGGACATTTAGAAATCTTGTTATGTGTACAATTTTATGTTTTAGTTTCAGATGGTTTAGTTTCGTTTCGCATTAAAGTATTTCCTTGTGATAGCCCAGATTGTCTGGGAAGTGGTTTATCCTTTCAAACAAATAATAAAAATAAGTTATAATGAAATGTATTTACATGTCACATTATAGATATGATGTACACGATTCCAGCTGTCACCAATCAGCCGAGGAACTCAAACTGTGTTATCAACACTAATCTCGGTCAATGTAGATTTTTTTTTCAACTTTTCTGAATTATCATGCCGATGGTTGCCGAACTTGGACTTAAGCGACATCCATAGTGTCACTATTCATCTCAGTGACACTGAAAACTATGGATTCGACACTAATATCGGCCATTTCTGATTATTTTACATGTCAAGCCCCTCCCCTAGGGGTGTCTTACCTCTACCCGGTGTTCAATAAATCGTCTTGCGCGCTGAAGCATTCCAGGTGTAATTGCTCGGCAGGCGTCCGTGATGAGTTGCTGGAGCTGGTTGAGGTTTTCCGGCGATCAAGTGTAAACGACGTTCTTCAAATGTCCCCACAAGAAGAAGTCTAACGGCGTTCAATCTGGTGATCTGGAGGGCCAAGAAACAGGGCCTCCTCGTCCTGTCCATTTTCCTGGCAGTTCCTCGTTCAGATGGTTACAAAGGGGCAAAGTCGAATTGTGGTTTGGCTCCATCATGCTACAACCACATCGTCAAACGATCGTGCAAGGGCACATCCTCCAGCAGCAGTGGGAGTTCCTGATGCAGAAAGTGCAGGTAGTGTGGGCCCGACCAATGACCCTCAAAGAAATAAGGTCCAATCAGGCGATGCCCCAAGATTCCACACCAAATATCACTCTCCGTCGTAAATGATGGGCCACATGTCGCACCCAGTGGGGATTGTCTGGACTTTGATAGTGCATGTTGTGGCGATTGACATTCCCATAATTGTGGAAGGGCGATTTGTCCGAGAACAAGATATGCGATACGAATGCTGCATCATTGTCCAGCCTGCCTAATAGTCACCGACAGAACTCCATTTGGGCTTGGAAATCGCGCCCATGAAGCTCTTGGTGTAGCTCAAGATGGTATGGGTGAAATTTAAGTTCATGCAGTATTCGCCAGACAGACGGCTGGCTGGTGTTCACCTATCGTGCAACCTACATACAGTAGCGGCGATTGGGTATTTTTTTTTTTTTTTTTTGCTAGTTGCTTTACGTCGCACCGACACAGATAGGTCTTACGGCGACGATAGGACAGGAAATGGCTAGGAGTGGGAAGGAAGCGGCCGTGGCCTTAATTAAGGTACAGCCCCAGCATTTGCCTGGTGTGAAAATGGGAAACCACGGAAAACCATTTTCAGGGCTGCCGATAGTGGGGTTCGAACCTACTATCTCCCGAATACTGGATACTGGCCGCAATTAAGCGACTGCAGCTATCGAGCTCGGTCGATTGGGTATTAGAAGTGGGGGGGGGGGGGGCAAAAAATATACAGACAAGAAAGTAGCTGGGTTGAGGGACATATTGGGTGGAGGGGGTTATACACATCAAAACTGAACAAAAAAGAAATGGTAAGTTTTGATGCTCTTTGAGCGAATTTCGACAGAGAGGTAAAGGATGACAGTTTACTGGCAATAATAGTTTTTTGAGATTTTGATTCAATACTATACAATAAAACTTTCACCAAAGAAACAGTATTACACACGTATTACAATTAAATAGAAGTACGACATGATTATAAAATAAAAAATAATTTAGTATTTGACTACACTCTAAGAAACTAACAGCCAATATTAAAGAGACTGCCAGACTGATCAATGCGCACGGCAAATAGGTGAATCATACCTCAGTGTCCACGACCTTGACAAAAAAATATACCCCTGTTACCCTTCCTCATAGCATTTGCGAAGTCTCCACTACTTGCTGTGGCACTATACAAATCGCTTAGCCGCGACAACAACATTTTGTGTGTATTTTCGATAATAATTTTGTTAATAATTAAAAATTTGCACAAATTGTTTTTTAATAATTCCTAGTTTCAGCTGGCTAAAATGGAATAAAAATGTAATATTTTCTCTACAAAGTGGGGGTTACAGCCCCCCTCGCCCCCCTTAGTCGCCGCTACTGCGTGCAGTCGCCCTTGTACTGATGTATGGATTATTATGAACTGCCACCAGAACGGCCTCTTCTGTTTCATCCGATGTAACGGGCCTATCGCAGACTGGTGGCTGGTTGGAAATCACGCCTGTTGTCCTTAGGCGTCTTTCAACATGGCGGAATGTCGTAGCAGCCAGTTGTCGCCTGTCGGGATACCGTTCCTGGTACAGATGTAGTGGCTCGCACGCATTTTGTCTTGCTTCCCCATAAATGAGGAACATGTCAACGTATTCCTCTGTGGAAAACATGTCGAATGACAGCAGAGATTACAGTAGGCTACATTCCATCCCCTAGTCTAAGGAGTTTGGACAGCCAAAGTAGGGGACTGCCTGTAGGGGTGAAGTACAGTGGGGACTTCGAGGGCCCTGGGACCGCTACGGTAGCTGTGAAGGCCCTTCAGGAACTCTGAAAAGTGGTGGCAAAAGGGGCTCTGGATAAGACGCAGCAGGTCGTTATGCTACTTAGGTTTCAGAATGGGTAAAGGAAAAAAGTAAATAAATGCAATGTAAATTTTAATCTTATACCAGTTGTACAGTATCATTTGAAGTAATTCCACATAAAGTATATCAGTTGACTATATTTGTAAGTAGTACAGGAGATATTATTAGTAGAATTTTGTAAACAATATAAATTTATTAAGGATGAGCTGTGTGTTTAATAGAAAAAATTGTTAGCGTAAATTGTATAATATTGTATTATAGGAAAATTTTGTTCTCTTGTTAATTTAATATTTAGTGCTTGACAATAATGTATTTTAGTGTACCATTTGCCACCGAGGTAGACACCTCATTTGCAAAAAGAGATTTTGATTTTGATTTTGATTTTGATCAAGCCCTAACCAGCGGAGAATGCGCAGGGTACAAGATGAATACGGTAACTGCGTCATTCTACTGTTTGAATGTGGCAAACGTGGGCCTGTGTTTACGTATTCAAACATCATATCGTTGCAGAAATATTCGAACGATGTACGATTGGAACCGCCACTGGCACATTCCGACGATTCCTAGGCGAACGTTTAACCACATCAGTTACGCTATACTGCTAGAAACATGCTGGTAGTATGACGAGAGCAGAGTACATAGGGCCTACGCCATCTGGTTCGGTGTTTAAGACATTAATTACTGCTCTGTTACCTAGTTTTATGCATTGATTCCCCTCTTCGTTACACCCAGTCATGAGGCACAACACATTATATAGTTACATGGTAACAGGACGTTGTTGTATGATTTCAAGGCGTCATGATCTGCGAACGGATGATATAACATTTCGCTAGGGTTCAGAATCGTGTGCAACATGTGCTCATTGAACGTTAGTACCATACAGTACGCCTGCAGGGAAATAGCACACCTATAACCATGTGCACGTTAGTTGGGCTGCAGCAAACGATATTGGAAGGGGCTGCTGTCTCCCCGCCCGTACATTGTTCAAAAATCAAAAAGAGAGGTACCTCTGCATCGGCCACGCCCGCAGTAACAAGGAAATGCACCCTTCGATTTTCCGTAATTTCTGTCTGTCTGCCTATCTGTCTGCATGCATGTACGCGCATTACGAGAAAACAGCTGAAGAGAATCCAATGAAAATCGGCATGTAAAGCCGGGGAATAAGTTGCGCCAATCCAGGCCATAAATAACTTACAACTGCACTCAAAATCGATTACGGTATAAGGAAATATTACGATAACTGTTTTGATTCCTTTCAAATGCCGTATTACATCTGGAAACTGTAAATTCCATTTAGAAGACAGGCTAACGTACTAGTAAAATAATAAATTCCCTAATTGTTAATCCTGAGTTCCTTCCTCTCCAGAATTTCCATCTGTCGCACCCAAATTAAGATTTACCGAGCTCGATAGCTGCAGTCGCTTAATTGCGGCCAGTATCCAGTATTCGGGAGATAGTAGGTTCAAACCCCACTGTCGGCAGCCCTGAAAATGGTTTTCCGTGGTTTCCCATTTTCACACCAGGCAAATGCTGGGGCTGTACCTTAATTAAGGCCACGGCCGCTTTCTTCCCACTCCTAGCCCTTTCCTGTCCCATCGTCGCCGTAAGACCTATCTGTATCGGTGCGATGTAAAACAACTAGCAAAAAAATAAGATTTAATGTAAAATTTTCAAAACGAAGTTAGAACATCTGTTCTTCAAAATTCACCACTCAACAGACTATGCAATATCTATAACGGCGCATCTCGGAAAAATAATTCGCTTGATTTCAGTACAGTACAGTACAGTACTCTTCAAAGAAATCAAGCCTAGCTTTAACAGATACCGGTAACAATTATGTTAAAACACTGTATGCACAGTATATTAAAATATATTGGAACAATGACTTGTAAGCGCAAGCCTACGATAAAAGGAAGCAGGTATAATGGGTGGTTCTGCCGCTGCCTCCGCCTCCGGCTCCCAGGGGCCTCCTCCACCTCCTTCTCCCGGGGGGGCCTTCCCAGGGGCCCGCTCTGCCTCCGCTTCCCGAGAGGCCTTTCCAGGGATCCGCACTTCCTCTCGCGGGAAATTTGAATTGTTAAACAAAGCCACGTGCTTTTTGACAGCTATCATCGACAACAACGCATCGCTAACCTCAGTGCTGCCATCTTAACGGGCCTAAACTTCAATGCTGCCAACTTAACCTCACTAGTGCGAGATTTGAATCGGTAAAAGAAGCCACGTGCTTTTTTTGACAGACACGTGCTTTTTGACAGTTATCATCGGCAACAACGTGTCGCTAACCTCAGTGCTGCCATCTTAACGGGCCTAAACCTCAGTGCTGCCAACTTAACCTCACTAGCGCGAGATATGAATCAGTAAACAAATCCACGTGCTTTTTCGACAGCTGTCATCCGCCATCTTTAATCAACAGAGCACCGTGCTGCTATCTTGCGGGCAATTTCGTCAGCTGCAACGAGCTAGAATAACATAGAGGGGCTGTATACCTGACATCAGCGCTCCCTGCTTGAAGCAAGTTGATAAGGGGCAGCCATGTTAACGGTTGTCAAAACAAAGCGAATTGGCGCGAGAGCATATGTTGAGGTGACAGGGAGATCGTGCATGCCAATTTAACTCCCTAAGTTTTAAGAAGTGAAAACATAGATTCTCGCTTTCAAGAATGCCAGCCGTAAGCTCAGCGTATGGTTGTACTAATCGGAGTAATAAAACCAAGGATATATCGTACTTTAAGTAAGTATTACTGAATTATAGCCGAGATTCCTTTTTGTAATTTCTGTTTGTAATTAAATCCATTTTATTGTTTACTTAGCGAAAGTACGGATAGCCACGGTAATTATTTGTCGAATTTTGTTTCAGATTTCGTTTAAAGAACAAGGAATTGACCGAACAATGCGTTGTGAGGGCGAAAAGAGATAAATGGTATCCCACTCAATTCAGTTGCTTATGCTCTGTACATTTCCAGCCCTATTTAATTTTCATTCACATTTACAAATAAAGGAAACGGAACGCCCACCATCAAGAAAACGTAACCACAAAAAAAAAAAAAAAAAAAAACACTTCGTTCAAACGTACACCAAGTATGATAAATACAGCATTTTACTGCTATTTTTGAAATGTATACAGCCTTTATTGTAGATGTCTGTTGCGTTGGTTTTTAAAACTATGCCACACTTCACAATGGACAACTTTCAAGCTTACCTTTCAGCTAGTAATCCCAGTATAATATGGTAATGGGAGAAACATATCCCCCCTATATTATAATAAATAATTACACTAAACGATTATTGTGGTAAAGTATTCATGGGCCGCCTCTGTGGTGCACTGGTTAGCGTGAGCAGCTGCCACCCCTGGAAGCCCGGGTTCGATTCCCAGCTCCGCCACGAAATTTGAAAAGGGGCACGAGGGCTGTAACGGGATTCTATCAGCCTGGGGAGGTCAACTGAGTAGAAGTGGGTTCGACTCCCACCTCAGCCATCCTCGAAGTGATTTTCCGTGGTTTCTCACGTCTCCTCCAGGCAAATGCCGGGATGGTACCTAACTTAAGGCCACGGCCGCTTCCTTCTCCCCCCCCACAAGGCCCCTGTTCAGCATAGCAGGTGCAGCCCTCCCTCACAGTTTGAATCCCCCGACCCAATGTCTCACGCTCCAGAACACTGTCCTTGAGGTGGTAGAGGTAGGATCCGTCACTGAGTCCGTGGTAAAAACCAACCCGGGAGGGTAAACAGAGTAAGAAAGGAACACAGTACTCATGAGGAAGCAATAATTTTAAAAATATGAACAGAATGAGATTGTAACCTATTGTAGGTCCCTATGATTTTAAGGTTTCCTGTCATAAATATTTATGTCCATCGTTTTTATTCTAATTTACGCTTAATCACAACAGCCAAGCAGGGTAACGCTCTTGTTCCGATTTCGAGGCCTATTCGTATGTCACTGTGCGATGATTTCGAACTACCCTACAATCAACTGGTCGTGATGTTGGCCTCGTGCCGCAATATGATGAAGTGGCGGTATTCGCTTTCATGCTTCAAGCTTTCGGCAACGGTCTTTAATTCTCCCCCAGCGATTCTAAAATGCGCATTTTCTACACTTTTCGTCATTTAAAGGCCATGCCCCCTTGCTTGTGTGACAACAGGAAACATGGCGGACGTTCGTTCTATTAGGTTCACCCAGGCAGCGCTTCCGCCTCTCTATGTTATTCTAGCTCGTTGGTCAGCTGGCATCCGCCATCTTTAATCAACAGAACACCGTGCTGCCCTCTTTACGGCTACTACCTTAAGCACGTAGTAGCGGGCAATTTGAAAAGTTCCGTTAGCTGTCATCCACCATCTTTAATCAAGAGAGCACAGTGCTGCACTCTTTAGCTACTTACCTTTGAGGCGGGCAATTTGAAAAATTCCACGTGCTCTTGTTTGGAAACAAACCCACGTGCTTTTTTTTACAGCTGCCATCCGCCATCTTTAATCAACTTAGCACCGTGCTGCACTCTTTAGCTACTTACCTTTGAAATGTGGTGGCGGCAATTTGAAAAAATTCACGTGCTCTTGTTTGGAAACAAACCCATGTGCTTTTTTGAGAGCTGTCATCCGCCATCTTTAATCAACTGCCATCTTTAATCAAGAGCGCACCGTGCTGCCCTCTTTAGCTACATACCTTTAACATGTGGTGGCGGACAATTTGACAAGCTGCCATCTTTAACCTACAGAGCACCGTGCTGCTATACCTTTGAAATGTGGTGGCGGATAATTTGAAACATTCTATTTGACAAGCTGCCATCTTTAAACAAGAGAGCACCGTGTTGCTATCTTGCGAGCAATTTCGTCAGCTGTCATCCGCCATCTTTAATCAACAGAGCATCGTGATGCCATCTTTATAACACTAAACTTTATTCTTTGACATGTGGTGGTAGGTAATGTGCTTATCAGCCATCTTTAATCAAGGGAGCACCGTGCTGCTAAGTTTATCGTAGTAGCAGACAATTTAAAAGAACATGTCAAGGAATACCTTTGTTCTAAGAAGATCATATTACAAAAGAAGTGATTAAGAATATAATCGAACACTGTACTCGATACAACATATGATCAGAACATCGGTTGATGTGGTTACAGCATATCTGGGGTATACCTTTGTTCTAAGAGAAAAAAATATGACTAGAATTCTGAACAGCTTGCGCAAGATAGCAACTCTTATAACTTCCTTTACCTTTACTTACTCTTCCAAGGCATAGCTTTATCGAACATACAACCCGATTTTATGCATAAGGCAATGCACATATCGCGTACCTGCAGCGATGCATGTTTAGTCTTGAACACACACTGCTGTTAAAACATATTACAACTAGAATCGCATACTATAGTTCGATGGTGTAGAACACTGCATTGCAAGACTAGAATCAAACATTGTTTAGAAAAAAAAGTCTTCTCAACATACTTACTAAGCTGCTCTTTCTTTTTAGTCAAGGTACATCTCTATCGAACATGCACTGTAAAAGCAAGAGTGTGCAAGTTTAGACTTGAACACATACTACCATTCAAAAACATATATACATGCTATAGTTCGATCCTAACTTGCCCTGCCAAATCCTCATTATTTAAATGGTACAGAGCCTGCAGATGGTACGGCTTTTTCTTCAGCGTGTAACGCAAAGCCTTATGCACAGTCGAGCGTGAAATGTTCAGTTCTTATGACCAACGCCGCGTCGATTTTGGACTGCGTGTGATGGTTGTCCCAACGACTCCACTTTTGTTATCAGATGTTAATGGAGGTCTTGCCCTGGCTCGTTCTTAACGGTCCCAGTGAGCTTGAACCTGTTCACCATCAGTTCATTTTGTCTGTAGGTGCAGATTTATGGAATTGGCGATCAAATTTCGTCCGAATCTCACCGTAAGAATACTCTTGCAATCTCCACATCACAATGGCTATCCTCTCTGGCGTACGGTACTTAACATCATGCGTGCTCACATATCTGCAACAGCAGAACACATGTTGAGTTGTAGTCATGAATCCAATGCCCCGATTCTATACGAAGCAGCAACTACAAAGCTTACATCTACAATACAGTTACAATGCAATGGCCTAAAAATATTACCCACCACCCCGTTTCTAAACACCGATACTTAATTTCAAGACACCCTGTACTGATCATAAGAAAACACGAAGATCCAATAATTCCACCTTGCGGGCCACATCCGTTAATCATTACCGGATTGTATAATACTTCACCTACTCTCATTATCTGAATTCATTTTGTAAAAATTTAGGCAATCCATCCAGTCACTCTTTTGTCTAGTCCAATAATCCTCAGTTTCGTCAACAATGCTCCATGATCTACCCTGTCAAACACTTCGGTAATGTTAATAGCTAGCTGATTTGACTTCCTGGATCTAAAATATCTTCTATATCTTGCTGGAATACAACAAGTTCAGCCTCACCTGGAGTAATCTTTTGTAAACCCAACATTAATTTATCCAATTAAGACAATTGCACTGAGGAGTATCCCAGTGAAATATTCCGAAAACAGCGACGAAGTGATAAAATGACCGCTGAAAAAATACTTGAACATCCTGCCGATACACCTGATGGTATGATATACATCCACCGGAAGTTCAAAGTCTACAACTTTCCCGATGGCAGTGGGAAGCTGTCCTGTAGCGCCCCTACACATAAGTAGAAACCCTTACATTTTGGTAAGTAGACACCTTCTGAGATTAGTAACAACTACCTACAAAAACTGCACATTTCACTTTGTAACAGCTTATTAAATTCCAAGAATAATTTTTTAGATTCTAGGAAAATAAGAATAGTACTAATAGGTCAGGAATTCCAAAATTGTGCCAGATTCCTCGAAAGGAAAAGGTGACATCTTACAGTGACTGGCGCGATGTTCTAAAGAAGGCCACCAATGTCGAGCCGTTCGAGCCCTGCCAGGCAGGTCCCAGAGCAATAACCTATTCTCATGTCCAGGGATACCGGTACTATCCCTACTGTGAAATCCTGCGACTAATAATAATAATAATAATAATCGTATGGCCTCAGCTACCGTGTGCAGACATTTAAATTTGACGCCATCTGGCTGTCTGCTCGTCAATTTCGACGTTCCGTTTTACTCTAGGCCCCCACTAGATTGCGGACCGAGTAAACCGAAACTCTCTTGGGCGTCTATGGCTGAGATTTTAATGAATTTTGTCGGGTAAACACCAAATGTGTCACCAGAGATCTTTTACATGCCGACATCATACGACATGGAGTGTCGAATGGACTTTTTTCCGCCCTTCAAAAATCCGACTACCTCTGCCGGGTTTGAACCCGCTATCTTGGGATCCGCAGGCCGACACTCTACCGCTGATCCACAGAGGCAGTTTTTGTAGGTAGTTGTTACTAATCTCAGAAGGTGTCTACTTACCAAAATGTAAGGGTTTCTTCATCACATGTTGCGAAAACCACAGGTTACTGGAGTGTACATATACAGCTAAATAGCACATGACTTCCAGCATATTAAAACAAACACCTAGGAATCCTGCGACTTATTAGACATGACTCGATGCGAAGCTCATCGCTTAGTCATTAAGAGACGCTGGTTATGCAGTGCATGAATGCGGTCCATAGGTTGTCGGAGAACGGCAGTACCCGTAGGATTGAAATGATTGACTTAAAAAACACTTTACCGGCCTTCTCGAAAACGAGTGAACCACTTATACACATACTTCAAGGAGTGTGATTGATCTTCATAAACACGTACCAACATCGCATGTGTTTCTTTCGGTGCCTTGCCAAGTTTAAAACAAAACTGTACATTGATCTTTTGGTCGTTCATGTTCCTGTTCGCAGTTCAGAACCAACGCACTAAACACACACTGTGCCAAGCAGGTCTTACACGGCACACACACAATGCTCAACTGAACAACGTTGGGAACAAATGGTCAAAACCTGTTGCTACGCAGGTGCAGCGTGTGCGTGTCGCCAGTGTTGTCGGATCGACCGTACTGACTTCATTCTACGAACTTTATTGTCACAGGTTGTATCATAACGAATATAAGAACAAGTGTGAGGAATCCTCGAGTTCAACGCGCCCCGCTAGGCAGCGCTAGAGTGGGCAAGCTCCACAGTACCGATCAGCTGGTCTTAGGAATGATGCCAGAGGAAACGTATTACTCCGTAACTGATAAGTGTATACACTATCTTAAAAAAACAATGAGAGGTTACAATTAAAATACCAAAGCAGGGTACAATGGAAAAATCATGAATGGAAATAAGAGTACGGCCTTCATCACATGTTGCGGAAACCACAGGTTACTGGAGTGTACATATACAGCTAAATAGCACATGACTTCCAGCATATTAAAACAAACACCTATGAACTATGTATACTCTATTCACCAACTCAATTTGCCGGTTACTGGACTTTCGAAAGCTTGCTGAAGATTTGGCGGATGTTCGAGATTGTAAATCTCCCCGAATTTCCATCGTTCTGAAGAAAAATTGGCACTTCAGATAATGATTAAAAATCTAGGGAATATATCAATAACATGTTGAAGGATCAACTGAATTTGTTTCTATGGAATCGATACAATAAAAAAAATTGCCCCACATCGATTTTGAGTTCAGTTTTCCATTACTTACTTTCTCGGCCTGGAAAGGAATGTCACATGCCCTTTTCGAAAGACATGTTGAAAACACTTCATTGTTGCTTGAACCATAGTCATTTATTTCGGTGAAACTGAAAATTTACTTTGATTATTCTCAAATGTTCACTCTTGTCTTCAATTTCTTTCTTCTTTTCCTGATGGTTTCTACGTTATTTTTCCTGTTGGGAGATTGACGGGACTTAAGGCCGGTCTTCACTGATAAACATTTAACACCAACATGTTTAATTTAACATGTTACAATTGGCATGTATATTGTGATTGTGTGTTCCAATTGGCTTTGCGTGTTAACTCAGAATGTTGAGGTTAACACTTTAACATGTTGGCGTGTTGTCAAGTCAATTCGTTGTTTGGAGATATCGGCACAGCTTCGACAACTTCCGTGCTGTTTCCATGCCAATAGATAACCTAAACGACGCAAACGACGAGCTTCTCGTGAAGTAGGATTATAGTTACAACACTCCGCAATACTCAGCCTCTTTGTTATCAGCTACAAATACAGTTCGGGCATTCACGCGCACGTGTGTCGTTCTCTCTGCAGTCTGTAGAGAAGATATTTTGCCCCTACTTGCACCATATGTGAGGAACATGCGTGTATTTTGTAAATGGCGGAAGTGCAAAGTGTTGAATGTGAGGAAAGGAACGTTAAGAACGACACAAACACCCAGTTCCCAGGCCAGGGATATTAATCACTTACAATTAAAAACACCTGATCATGCCGGGACTCGAACCTGGGGCCGTCGGGTGACAGGCGGACGCGTTTCTGCCTAGACCGCGGGGCCGGACTAGAAGCAAGGAGATTACTCTAGATTTAGCTGCCTCTGTGGAGCCGTGGTAGAGTGTCGGCCTCCGAATCCCAAGATAGCGGGTTCAAACCCGGCAGAGGTGGTCGGATTTTTGAAGGGCGGAAAAAAGTCCATTCGACACACCATGTCGTACGATGTCGGCATGTAAAAGACCTCTGGTGATACATTTGATATTTACCCGACAAAATTAATTAAATCTCAGCCATAGACACCCAAGAGAGATCCGGTTTACTCTGTCTGCCATCTAGCGGACCTAGAGTAAAACGGAACGTCGAAATTGACGAGCAGACAGCCAGATGGCGTCAAATCGAAATGTCTGCACACGGTAGCTGAGGCCATACGATTATTATTATTATTATTATTATTATTATTATTATTATTATTATTATTATTATTATTATTATTATTATTATTATTCTAGACGTAATTAATTATATCGTTGAAATGCATTTTGTGGGATATCTCATCGAACGAATACAGAGATAAAGCGAAGAAAGCCGAGTAAGCAGGAACTCGAAATTATCTATAATTATTCCCGCGAGTGCATCGGGAAAAAAACTAGCGTCCCTCCGCTCCCAGTACAGTCGAGTATTGCAAAAAAAATCAGAAAATTCGGAAGTCATGGGGCAGGAGCGGACGAAGTTTAAACTTCAAAGAGGTTTGCTTTTGAAGCAATGAGCAGGATGAGGGGCGGGGCAAATGTGTATAATAAAACTGCATTTCTAAATCATAACAAGAAGCAACAGTGGTAATAAGAAAGGCCAAATCCTCTTCATCTGAGTCCATTGTCCTTGTTTGAAAATACTAGACACCGCCTAAATGTATTACCGCAAATTGATATGATGAACTACCTATATATAAACAAAGAAAGTCAAGTTTAACATGTTTAGTAAGTGTGGACACAATGTTAAATGAAACAGTATTCAACATTTAACATGTTGATGGTGTCACCAGTTAACATTTAACACTTTTAACCTTTAACATGTTGTTGTTAAATGTTAATCAGTGGAGACCGGTCTTTAATCTCACTTAAAAGGTATTTCGGCAAATTAGGGAAAATGTGAGGCACTGCTCCCGGACGTAATTTTCATCTCACACGAGAGATATCCACTTTTTCACCATTCACTATAAAATTATCTGACTTTACTATCAAATCCTCAGAAAATTGAGCATAACAAATTCTGCAATTACGCGTTAACTCAGTATCCTTCCGTAGAATATCTCTGACCTACATTAAAATTGTTTTCTATCCTTCGGTGATGAAAAGAATCACATATTTTCAACTACTCTACCATAGGCTGACTTAAAGGCACACTTTGCCGTAAACAACTTATTCCCGTCAAGACCCGTCAGCCGCCCAACAAAACTTATTAATTATAAAACCCTTGTTAAACCAGTCCTCGCTTACGCGTCAGAAATATGGCCCCTGACGGAAACGGATGCAAGGCTGCTTGATTGATTTGAGAGGAGAGGAGGATGATTGATCCCGTGTATGATAAAGAACGATGGAAAACAAGGGAAAATGGATAATTGTACACTATATACACCGATGCTCCAGTAACAAACATCATACGATCAGGAAGGATACGATGGTCATATCATGTGGAAGGAATGGAGAAGTCTGAGGTGAGAAGGAAGATTCTCTTTGGAAACCCAGGAGGTTGACCTCGAACAAGATGGTTGGACGGAGTGGAAGATGATCTACGGGAGCTGGGATGCAGAAATTGGAGGAGGGCAGCATGTGACCCTGATGGATGGAAGAAGATCGTTGGAAAGGCCAAGATTTCTCCTTGGACTGTTGCGCCGGATATAAAAAATGAATTGGCAAGATTTTTCCGCGGGTAAGAATAGATTCTTGTAAAATACACTTGCATCTAAATCACTCGCCACTTTGAAGCATTGACGGAACATCACCATATCCATTATCACCTCTCTAAATTAATATTATTTTTCGAGGGATCCAAAAAGGTTCATCATTTAGAATTAGGAAAAAGTCATCCTTAATATCAGATTTATTGTCCAAATTATATACCGTCTCGCACACTACTGTTTTGTCATCGACTTCAAAATAGTCACGATGTATATTCCTAATCCACGTTTCTCTTAATGTTTTATTCATTAGAAGACTTAGGATTAGTTGTGTCATAGCATTGCGAACAGAAATTTCCATCCGCTGTGGTTGTATGAGATGCATTACCGTAATTTGACTTAAACCAGGTTCGGAACACGATCGAAAATATTCTCACATTACTGCATACAATTGTAGATCTTAAATGTCCGCCGACTCATATAAATGCACTCGCACACTTATAGTCTACAAATAAATTAATATTTATCGTCAACTTTCATGAAATTACACGGATTGCATACGAAAACGGCGATTCCACATTTCCAACATGCCCGGCTACTCGATTCGCCATCGTTGTGTACATTCATCTGAGTGACGTCTGAGGATTGGAGCTGATTGGAGTCGATCTTAATACACGTACTTGGAGTGTATTGTTTATTTATGAATCATTTCGTTCTATCCTGTTATTTATTCTGATTTTTATTTGATAATAGAAGTTCATTGAGGTGGCTCAGTACGGCTTCTTATTATTTATTAAGTGTTTTATTAGTATGTTGAGCTGAGGATCGCCGCCTGGTTGGGGTAGAATTATTTTCAGCGTTTTTGAGAAAAGGCACACTTTTAGCGCTAGTGTCAAAGTTTAGTTTAATTGCAGTTTTAAGTTGTTTGCTTGGTCGTACATACGGTATTAAAATAAGTCTACTCTTCAGTCATACCAAATACAATAGAGACAATACGCGACACTCAGCGAGATATCGAGGGACAGCCATTAGATCTCTCTCTAGCGTATAGACCTGAGAACTACTGATTCTGTCATAAGAGCACGTGTATTTGTGTGTGAAGTTTTTGATGTTATTTATGCGTTTTCAGTGAGTTGACATATTTAAATAGTAGCGTGTGTCATTCCTTGATATCTCCTCTCAACATGAGGGGAAAGGTATGTGCTGTTTGGCTGCAGTAACTATGAAGTAGAGAAGAATGCGCGGTCTTTCTTCCGTTTTCCTCGTGAGAAGAAATTGTAAGTAATATTGTGTTTGAATATATATTATTCCAGTGACAAAGAGATTTATATAGTACTTCATAATCTTCTGACCTGCTAGACCAACACCTCCTAGATAATAAGGCCTCACAACAGCGCTGTGACGTCACGCTACGGAGGCGATCGCAATCCAAAGAAACGCAAACACTGATCTCTATACATTGATGGCTAGTAGCTTGGATAGCAGTAAGCCGAATAGAAGATTACTAGTGTAGTAAGATGGCAGCGAGCGCACGTTGCAGTAGACCACGAGGAGCGCGCTTGCTTTGTTTATGTTTAGTTCCTTCGAGCATACAGACAGAGTGGTCGCTCCCTATGTTTCTACCGGCCAAAAGTGGCACCAACATCAAGCTCTGAGCGATCAGCTAATGTAGGGCAAAACAAGGCGGTCTCCCATAAGAAGAGCATTACGGAGTGTTTTTAAATCCCGATTTAGCGTGCTCCTAATGATTAACTGATTTAAACTATTCAAGATGGTGACAAATGCTATCCCCTTGGAGTATTTCCTTTCCTTTTTGTATGAAAAGTTTTAAGTGTCACTATATATGTGTAATATTTGGATGTGTTTATATATCAGTTAAGCTTTACGGTGGCGTGATTAGGCCTTACGTGGTTAACACTATAATTACCACTTGTCTATACACTAAAACGACGCACTATGAACTCTACGCTATAAATCGCACATTTACAAAGGAATTAAGATGAAACACATCAATGAAAAATCACTAGTTTAGATATTTCACTCGCTGAATTGAAACCACAAGTTTACTTCTGCATGTTAGTAAAATATAAACAAACAAGGGAGGCATGCTTGCACTACTACGATTAACACAAATACGAATTCCTAAATGTAAATAATACAAATGCGGTACATAATATATTTAAACTATCAAAGTATACATGTGTGGCAGATATAAATTGAGTACTATTTGGAAGAGGTACAACGTTCCCTCCGTCAGTTCAAATTAAAATATTTCCTAACTTAACGTAATTGTATTGATTACGTAGTAAACAAGTGACTGTCAGAATGCCCAGGTGTACTTCTACGGCAAATACGCCGCGAAATACTTAAATATCCAGCGAAAAACACACAGTAAACTATCATTACGCAATTACAGGAGAAGTGGGTGTGGTTCTGAACTTTTAAATGTCCTACGGGCTCATATTAAATGGCTTCTACAAGCTTTATACAAGCCGGAATGGCTAAAATAAAAACATTTTCTGAAAGAGAAAGAACTGGGCTATTTCTGTAAGAATAAAAAGAAAAACCGAGTTTTGGTTTCAAAATACGAAAAATTCAGTCATACCTCCCCTTCAGAATGCATAATTTCGTGGCATACATGTATACAATTTGCAGCAATGTTTCCAGAAACAGTTTTTCACTCGCATTGTGTTACCGATCGCTAATTGCATGTATTCAGTACCTAAGTTAATATTTGTCGGCCGTTATTATACACTCATTTTTATTGCTATCCCGGAGATTTACTGACCTCGGAATGACGTGTCAGTGTTCCCAATGTCCGTATGCTTTGAGTGAACATGTCCCTATATTTTTAATTATTCCAATGTGCCATTAATAGGGATTTATAAATGATTATATTATCATTGCTTCCCCATAAGGAGAGCTCTAGGATGGGTACACCAACATGGCGGACCGCGCGCTCAACTTGGCGTACTTTCTCCTAGATGGGAGAGCTGCCATCAGCGATCCATGTATAGAGATCAGTGAACGCAAAGCATCATCACACACAAACATGATTTTAATACTTTTAGCTTGTGGAATAACTTATTTACCAACAAATAAAGTTTAAATTTTAAAGGACATTGAATTATATTGCCGTCATTAGCGTATCTTAGAGACTCTGTTATTAAAGATAAACAACACACTGTTTCAAATCACGGCAGCATTTACAATGTTAACTTACTCCAGGCTGACTTGCTAACACACAGAACTGAAATTCACAAACATATTTCAATTGAAATAGGCACTGAATAGACATGATTTTAAATTTAAAAGAGAACGCATAAAATTAGTTTAGGCCTAACATGTAGATTGTACTACAAAAATATGATACACTAACTTAACATTTATTTACAAACTTCCATTTTGCGAAAATAACAAATTTTCTTAACTTGTATCGTCTTTTGTGTATGCAATGACTATTTTTATTTTGAATTAAAGTATGTTTATAATAGTAGGCTGGTAAATTTAGAAAGACACTGAGTTAATAATATTAAGGAAGAGGAGCATAACATTCACCTGGTCTGTAGGTAGGCCTAGGTCCAAATTATAACACAATGGCATTGAAGTTAATAAGATATACATCATCATATATCAAGCATGCTAGTAATGCAAAAAGACTTCGATACTTTTGCCTATTACATGAGTACTGTACATACCTATTTTGAGAAAATTACGGACTTTCTTGAATTTGTACAATGCTTTATGGATTCATTAGTTTTGTTCCTGCAGTAGTTATTTATTAGAATAGTTGTACACTTCCAAATAAAGTTGTAATACAAATATTCTGAAGTGTGCTCCCTACATTCATTCCTGTCGTCTATACATTCATCAGCTGAGAGAACAATTTGCAGGGTCACATCACTTACATACTTCTTATGGTTATTTAAGCTAAGAAATTTTCTCTCACTTTCTGGCCTCAACATCTTTTTTTATGATGACATATGTGTATGTAACTCAGTGTACAGCTGTTTCTGCAGGATATTTGAAATTGCCCCTATTAAGGCTGTCAATAACATTATGATGACTATTTCTAACAGTAACATCTTTCAAAACTAAGAAATCTGCACAGTAATTACAATTTAATTTTTTGAGAAGAGAATGACAACAATAACCTGCTATGTATGTTAAAACACTTGCAACACCAGATGTGCTGTCAAGATCTGAGTCTGTTACATTGAGCTCACCTGTAAATGTTTGAAATGAGGAAACTGCACAATAATCATGATCTAACAGTATATCTTCGTCAACGATATCATTTACAACAATTTTCCTACTATTAGAAATGGGCAGTTCAGTTGAATTCAAGATTCTTATTTTTTCTCAAATTCAAACATCTGTCTAACAGAAACATGGTATTGACCACCTGCAAGTTGCCTGTATTCACCAAATCGTGCCTCCAATGCATCTGTCTGAAACTTTCCAGGAAGAAAATATGACCATTTCAGTACTTCAGAATAAAACTCTGTTAGCTGTATAAGGCAGCGAGTTGTTTGAGTAAGAGCCCTATGCGTTTGACTAGACAATTTGCCACATTTCATACCTAGATTATCCCAGTGATCTAACCACTGAACAAACTTCATTAAAAAACCCTTCCGTTCATCACCAGGTTTGTTGGTGAGAGGCTGTTGAAATTTATCATTAAGTCTTACACCTTTGAAAGGGGTCTTTACATTAACACTATGCTGCCAGGTAGTGATTATTTTTACAAATTCAGCTGTGCCCTCATATGATGTTAAATCGTGCTTTTCTCCTACAACTAGTAAAGCATTTACTATATTGTCATTAAACAACTGACACACATATTTCACATTTTGTCTTTCAAACTTGAAGGCCATAGAGCTTTGACAGTCAAACCATACCCATACTTTACAGCCTCAAACAAGTCTCTTATAGCTTTGAAAGATGCAACTTTAACTTTAGAAAAATCATCAAAGTCAGGATACACAAATTCCAAACCATTAGTTTTCTGGTTGAGCCAAGTATTTCTGATGCATTTAAATAAATGCACAGTGTCAATGAGATAAAAAAGAGACTTTTAGGATTTCCAGGATTACAATACTCAGTTTTAAGAGGTGGATTTGAAAATTTTGACATTGCTTTGGTGTTGAGAGCATTATTATCAGTCACAACAGCCAGAACATTAAATCCCATAGATTCCAAACCAACATGATACTGTGTAAATCATCACCTGTTAACTTTGACACAGGGAGAATATGAACTACTTCCTTCTTTGATGATAAAATGCTCTGGATCATAAATACATGTGCTGATGTAGCAACATTGGTAGTGTTGGCACATGAGCCTACAATGTTCCCATCCTTGAAGTCCATGTATGGTTTAATGTGAATTTCATCTACCATCAATGTTACATATTTGTCATTCTGTTGAAAATCTTTAACTTTCTGTTTTATATATTCCAGAAAATATGTAGGGTTCTGTTCTAATATTGGGCTACCATTCAGACTGGAACATACACTTTTTTTAAGTATTAACATGTGGCAAAATTAAATTACTTCTATGTGTCATAAATTTTTAAGCATGAGGAGAAATCAGTTGGAAGATTGAACAAATAACAAAAAAATCATTATCATACTCCCTTTTGTGTTTGGGAACTAAGGAAAGTTTTAACTGTGATTTTATTAAATTAAACATGGGCTCATTTTCCTCAGTTATCAATTCACCCACTAGGCCTAGAATTAACTTATTTGTTGTATCTTTCTGCACATTCCCTGTAATGTAGCTAAGGAATTTTGTAACTAAAGAATGTACTTCATTTGTGTTGGTAATTTTGTCTACATTAGATAATTTACACTGCAATAAAACTCCTTTAGAATACACTTTTGAGGTCATGTCCTCTTCAATTATTATATATGCTATGCAATGTGGTTGCTTTAATGTATCCATGTACAGAAAAATTACTTGCATTTCCTTCACAACAGTACACCAACCATAAGGTAACATCAACATGTTTATTTTACTTTTCAGTTGTGTTAGATTGTGGACTGAAATTCTGTCTGTGTATGAGGCATGACTGTTGATACTATCTTCAATTGCTCTGTTTATTGATTCCCTCTCTATTCTACTTCTCTTTTTGTCCGGTTCTTCTCTTGAACTGGCAGAATGTGAAGATAAATATGATGGACAGTTGGAAAGATACAGGGGACTGCATTCTCTGCCAGTCGTGGACTTGGAACAGGAGCAGTTAAAGTTTTTCCTGTCTTTGAATCAGTAGCAGTTACTTCCCACAAAACATCACTGGCTTTGAAATGTCTGTGGCATACCTATAAAATAAGATACCACTGTGAGCCATCTTCATGCATTTACAGAGTGAATAGGCCTACATATGTAGGCATGTAGTTTAATGTGTATAATAAATCTAATTCGGGTAATAATAATAATGTGTCCCTTGATTGTAAGCTAACATAACCTCATATCTTACGAGAGTAAACATACCTACATATCACTAGTTGCTGCGTGTAGTTTAATACCTAATAGGCCTATGTAGTATGACTATGTGAGAATGTAAAAGTAACTGTTACTCACCACCGAATAATTAGTAACTCTGTAATCTTGCCTTGGAATTGCACGTAACCAACTCTGCTGCATAACCTCATCTTTCGGGAACTTAAACACATGGACTTTGTTATCATTATTGTAATTTCCCTTGCAGTTGGGCACACAACACCATTGTACACAACGATTCGCAACTGGTACAATTAAAATAATTATAACACTTCTACATAATTGCACCGACACATGGCCACACTCATTGCTTTCTTAATACTGAGAAGGTTCGAGCTTGCCTCCCGATAGTGACGTCACGGTAGACATGCGGAACAGTTGTGAGGCCTTATTATCTAGGATGTGTTGGCTAGACTCATATTTTAGCTGGCTTAAGATATAATACGCATATTTTATTGTATAGTGCAGCAGTTAACCTTCAATACCCATGTGTTGTTGTAGGTGTGATCTGTGGGTTTGATTTAATTCAGGAAAATACATATGAATATGAGTGTGGCTGGTTGTGTTCCAAGTTACTCCATTTTGAATGCCGTAATGCGTTGTCAAGCACTGAAGAAAATATGGGTGATTTAAGAAATGTACATATTTTGTTGAAACAATATGATGCAAATTTGCTTTACCCTAATGTAATGGCATTATGGCAAATATTGCTTATAGGGAAAGTTTGAATGTTTTTGAGGCTAAATTTGTAGATTTTCTTTGTGTTAGTAGGCTTCAAGTTAAAAGGAAAATTGTCCAGCTCTTAAATGTAAATTCATTGAATCATGTGTATAAGGAATGTGCCGATATTTTTGTTGACAAGTGTTTTAACATGATGATACAATGCTTTTAAATGAGAAAAAGGAACAATCTAGCCATGAACGTTCAGGCAGGAATTCTATAGCTAAAAATGTAACGCCTAAATGAAAGATCAAGCCCTTTCAGTGCAGTCCATTTCACATCTTGATTATTAGTCTAATTTCAGTCTTTAAATAATAACCTGTTA
Organism: Anabrus simplex; assembly: GCF_040414725.1. Classification (NCBI taxonomy): domain Eukaryota; kingdom Metazoa; phylum Arthropoda; class Insecta; order Orthoptera; family Tettigoniidae; genus Anabrus; species Anabrus simplex. Next base: position 132,629,628 of record NC_090268.1, on the reverse strand, counting down.
AGTAATTCTACATTCGTTTATCCAGAATTGCTTTAGCAACTTTGAAGTTAATATCTTAAGGACGGTCTCCACTGATTAACATTTAACAACAACATGTTAAATGTTAAAAGTGTTAAATGTTAACTGGTGACACCATTAGCATGTTAAATGTTAAATGTCAAAAACTGTTTCATTTAACATTGTGTCCACACTTAATAAACATGTTAAACTTGACATCCTTTGTTTATATACAGGTAGTTCATCATATCAGTTTATGGTAATACATTTATGGTGTCTAGTATTTTTAAATAAGGACAATGGACTCAGATGAAGAGGAATTGGCCTTTGTTATTGCCACTGTTGCTTCTTGTTATGATTTAGAAATGCAGTTTCATTAGGCACTTTTTCTCCCCTCACTCTGCTCATTGCTTCAAAAGCAAACCACTTTGAAGTATAAACTTCGTCCACTCCCGACTGCCGAATTTTCTGAACTTTCTGCAATTCTCGACTGTACTGGGAGCGGAAGGACGCTAGTTTTTTTTTTTTTCGATTTACTCGCGGGAACAATTATAGATATTTTCGAGTTCCAGGAAACTGTCGGCTTTCTTCGCTTTATATCTGTATTCCTCTGATGAGACATCCCACAAATAAGACCTTTCTATTATATCATTAATTAAGTCCAGAGTAATCTCCTTGCTCTACTCCATTTCTGACTATACATTTTAGTATAGTGCAGAAAGAACGACACACGTGCGTGTACTGTATTTGTAGCTTATAACAAAGAGAAGAAGTGTTGCGGAGTGTTGTAATTATAATCCTACTATATGAGGAGCACGTCGTTTGCGTCGTTTAGGTTGTGTTGGCATGGAAACATCATGGAAGTTGCCGAAGCTGTGCCGACATCGCACGAACAACGAATTGACTTGACATGTTTTCCACTTGGAGCGGAAAACACGCCAACATGTTAAAAGTGTTAACTCAACATTCTGAGTTAACATGCAAAGTCAATTGGAAGACACAATCACAATATACATGTCAACTGTAACATGTTAAATTTAACATGTTGGTGTTAAATGTTAAACAGTGGAGACCGGCCTTTAGTAACACTTTCTTTCTAGACGTAATTTATTTATACATTTCCGAATATACATTTCCATTGTACTCATGCTGTACTCCAGCTGTACTCATGTATAAAATAAAACATAAATTTACACAACACAACACTACATATACTCTGAATTCTGACAACCATCCATATAGTACTAGGCATGCAAATGACTTTGCCTTATACAATGTTTGCTCTTATAAATATGGTATAAACAGCTTGAAGTTCTCTGCGATCCAGTTATTTAATAACATCCCTGTGGAGATAAAAACAACACCAACTTTGGCAAAATTCAAACAAAGAGTCAAGCATTATTTTTGGGAAAGGTACAGTGCTGTTTAAATCAAAATATCAGATGTCATTTAAGGCATTCTCCCAAACAATCTTGCAAACTGTCCGGAACTATTCTTGTACCTCTACAACTTTTATGTTATGTAAATGTAAATACTCTGTAATCTGTTCTTGTACCTCTGCAACTCTGTGTTATGTATATATACTATAAATACTCTGTAATCAATTCCTGTACGTCTGCAACTTTTGTGTTATGTAATTGTAAATAATCTGAAATCTATTCTTGTACTTCAGCAACTCTTATGTAAATGAAAATATTCCATAATCCATTCTTGTACTTTTGCAACTTTCATGTTACGTAAATGTAAATACAGTCAGAAATAATTCTCTGTAATCCTCATATTGATGATGTACATATTTTATATATTGTATGTGTTTATATGTTCAACCATTTACTAATTATCTTATATACACAAACTATATTTTGATGTGTAAGTGCCCGCCAGTATGTAATGTCCTGTACAATTCCTATGTATGAGCCTGCAGGCTCGTTGGAATTAATTGAAATAAATGAATGAATGAATGAATTGATATTTGAATTTAGCGTGAATTTTCAGGTCAAGCCACTAGGAGCGTCACTTGCGACTTGTCTCCCATTTTAACAAGGCTAAATCCGGAAGTGTCGCGTTTTTTGTCTACTGTACTTGGTCAAACGAATGGTCTTGGAGGTAAATTTAAGTTCAAGATTTGTCATCCATGCAGTTGACGTTGCATGTGCGCATTGACGGAAATATGTTGGTGTTTTGTTTGTAAATAATGTTTCCCATTTGGTGGGCGTGTGTATCTTTTAAAACGCGATCAAATATTAAATTAGTGTCGTGTATAACATGAATTGTCCGCGTAGTTAAGAATTAGTTGTGTCTATCTAATGTGTTTACTATTTCTTTGAAGGCTTTTCGTCATATTTTGGCGTATACTTAACCTCATTTTCTTATGGAAAGTTTAGTGTATATGGAGTATGCCGTCGCCGGCATTATCAGGTATTGGTTAATGAATTCAGACTATAAGCAACTTATTGCGGATCGGGTTGAAGTTTCCACCCCTTTAAACTCATGGAAGAAAGGTGTGTATATACAGCCGACAAAGAATTCATGGTATCTGTAAGTTTTGTGTGTACTATTTGCAGTAAATGTCATGTGTGTTCTGAAAGATTTTGTTATTTAATTCCAGTTACCGAAGGTGCTTTCCTGTATAATAAAGGCATCGATCCATATTGTGGTGATATGTTTCATGAAACTCCCATCGGACTATTTATATTTAACTTTATGCTCAGTAATTGTTCTCAGTGGCTTGGAATAATATTCATTTTATGTGATTTACTGACAGCACACTTGTTGTATAGAACAGCGTGTAATTTTATGAGAGAATTGGTAAGTAACACCTCTTTTCTTAGCACAATCCAGATCCGTCTATGTTAGTTTTTACAGTTCACTTTTGTTTTCTGGGGTATTAGTTCAGCCCGTGAGCCAACATATTTCTAATGTTACAAGTAAGTGGAAATTACTGCAATCTTACTTGGAGAGCATCTCAGAGAAGAGATGTGTTCATTGTGATGTCCAGGAACCCACCATCCCGCCCCAAGAAGTATATTTACTTTAATAACTTAATTAAGATTATTACACGCCATTTTCATTTCTGAAGTAGCTACTTGTATTCCTATTGGCCATTGTAAAGTGACACGTGATCTCCTTCCCGTGAAGAAAGATAATCATAATCCATTACCAACCGAAGCGCAAGTAAATGTAACTTGCCTAACCATCCAGACCAACGGTCTTGTCCAGATCCTATCCTAACCGTCTGCACGGCAAGAATTTTGTCCAGATCCGATCCTAACCGTCCGCACGGCAAGAATCTTGCCCAGATCCTATCCTAACCGTTCAGACCAATCGTGGTTCCTAACGAAACTAGAGGCCTAGGGCCGTTTCACAGCTTCTAACCGTACTGACCAATGGTCTTGTCAAGATCCGATCCTAACCATCCGCACAGCAAGAATCTTGTCGAGATCCTATCCTAACCGTCTGCACAGCAAGAATCTGGACTGTGTAACAATGGTGTAATTTATCAGCACCACCAGCTATCGAAGCATAGTTTTTAAGTACAGAGGTTGGCAGCACTGAGCACTGCTGGAAAACATCCTTTCCAAGAAGGCCGCGAGCGAGGAAACAAATGGCAGTCGTTAAGCGTCTGTGTAAATGTTATTTCACGGGCTGAACTAATAATATTTTCTGGTATATGCTATAGTTAGTTTGTTATTTTCATCCACTTAACTTAAATTTTTTCTGTGGTGTTTGCATTTATGAATGTGACAGAAGTATGAGTGAGGTTAGTAATATAATTCTATATGCAGCTAGCAGGCCTACTTGTGAAGAATGGTGAGGTGCCACTTGTAGGGCTGGTGGATACGGTGAGCTGGGGTGACTTGTGTATTAAAAAACACAGCATTTTTAAAGTTTAAGAGATCCACAGTTTGTTAACATAATAATATTTTCCAGTCATGTTTTTATGTTAGCACTGTGACCTAGAATTAGTGTATTCTATTTCATTTTCAAATATGCTAAACATTTATTCCACAGATGGGGTTATTTAGATATAATGTGCATAATTGAAGTAAAACATGTTAAGTCCTTGTGTACTAAAATTATCTGAACCATAGGCAAGCGTATATATCGTGGGACTTAATGTGCTGATTAGATAGATACTGGTACTTAATACATTCAGTACCGTAGACAAGTTAAGGCGTTTAGCGAGACCTTCATAGGTGTGGCTGTCGGTCAGTTAAGGCGTTTAAGTGTGGGCAAGAATGAAATGCATTTATATTTGATCCGTACATTTCGTACAGCCCTTGCAAGATTAGGGAACTGAAGACACATGATAAAGGAGCATTTTTTTCTTCCTGTTAGTCATATGCAGCATGCATGTAATATTGAAGGACTCCATTTATTTTTGGAACCAAGAACTCTGAGAGGCAATATTCTGGCACCTCGATTTGTTTAGGCAATCTTCTCCAGTATCAATAAGAACCTGAAACGTTTTCTTCTTTCTCACAGAAGATAGGTCATCTGATTTACTAGCAATTATTATTATTTATTTAATATATTTATTTCCTAAAATCGTGGTACAATTTAAAGTTTGAAGATATTAGATATCATACCGTCATAGTGTACTAGGATGCTTTCTTTAGGTATGTACAACATTTTAAGTTTCTAGAACTACTGGTTCAGTTTTCTTCCGTGCTGTGTGAGGGCTACAGGAGCATAGCATTTAATTAAATTACACGCTGGGTGGCTTCTACTGAATGTGTTAAAGTTTAGTTGAGAAAAATCCAAATCAAAAATACATTAAGTTACATACCTAATAAAATGTCAGTTGGCCAGTACTTACTGCAAGTTCTTTGCTGATATAATCATTGTCCATTCACATTAGATGGCCAAACCACCTTACTCTTTCATCCTGAATCTTTGCCTCAGTGTTGATAGTTTTCAAAGTGCTCTGTACGAGGTCATTGCGGAGGTGTTCCTTTCTGGTGACACCGCTTATCCATCAAACCATCCTCATCTCTGCTGTCTCTAACCTCCTGATATTGATCTTCCTTAGAAGCACCGTTTCAGTGGCGTAGAGCATAGCTGATCTTACAATTGTCCTGTAAATGTTTCCTTTGTTTTATCGGCACCTTCCTATCACAGAGTACTCCTGACATCTCTCTCCAGTTTCTCCATCCTGCTTGGACTCCAGTGGACACTTACGTTGCAACATCTCCATCCTGTTGCATAATTAATCCCAAGTAACAAAACTCGGTATCTGACTTGATGGCACCACCTTGCAGTTCCAGAACTTGCACTTTTCGTTCGTGTGCTCTACAGCATAGGTACTCGGTTTTGCATTGGCTCAATTTCATGCCTCCTTCCAGAACCCTTCTCCACCATTCGAGCTTGTTTGCAGCCTCTTCTCTTGATTTAGCATACAGCACGATATCATCCATGTGTAACATGGTCCTGGGTGCTTCCTCTCTCACCTCTTTTGTCAGCACCTCCATAAGGACCTTAAACAGGAAGGGACTTAGGGCTGATCCTTGATGCAGCCCAACCTTTACCTCAAGGCTGTCTGACTCCCAGACAGCTCCTGACTCTGGTTTTAACATTTCTATATATATTTCTTAAGTCAATCGGATATACTTTTCTGGCACCATGTTTTTCTTCAGACACCTCCAAACTTCTTGTCTTCTCTAAGTCCGTGAATATCAGACATAACTTCTTTTGTTTCTCTCAGAACTTTTCCATAAGTTGTCTCATCACAAAGATAGCATCTATTGTTGACCAACCAGACATAAAACCGAACTGCTCCTTTGCGATACAGACCTCTTTTCACAGTTGGCCATTGATAATACTGCTTTGAATGTGATGTGTATGCTAATAAAAAAAACCACAAAATTCCTTTGTAAAGTACAAACACAAAATATTTTTTCCCCACAGAGTACAGTATCGGTGCGACCAGCAGAGATTTTTTTGACACTACAGTATAGGCACCTGTGAACTTGACGATGCATATTAAACTGACCTGTGCGTGAAAATTAAGTTAAATTTTATTCAATAAATTGTAACTTTAACCCAAACTGTTTGTTAATAATTTTATTAATTATTAATTTTTATTAATAATTTTAAGTGGGCTTGTCAGATGTAGACATTTGAGGTAAAAGACAAGAAGTTTATTCAGAAGAAAGAACACAAACTTGAAAATAATTTGTTTCAGAAATAACAGTCTATGTACAGACAAATAACTTCTATGTCATTTTTTTCTTCTTTCCTGGTCTTTTTCCCCATTTGGATTTAGCTTGTTTTTATGGCTGGATGCCATTCCTGACACCAACCATATGTGGAGCGATGTGACTTATTCACTGTCGCATGCTTCTGTGTTGGTTAGTAGTATGAAGTGTTGTGTGTAAATGAAGATGTGTATTTAAGACTAATACAAACACCCAGCCTCTGAGCTAGAGGAATTAATCAAACGTGGTTGAAATTCCCAGTCCAGCCAAGAGTCAAACCCATGGCTCTTTCAACTGATGGCTACTACACTGACCATTCAATCAAGGAGACAGACCTATAACTTCCTGTACATGTCATTTAAAAACTAAAATGTAGTGAATGTCCCAGATGGTACTGTGGAAAATCAACTAAAATTTCAAAACAGGCAGAACACAATATAATTTCCTACCTCTGACTAAACACAGGACACAATATAACCATAGCCCCCTTCCCCTCTAAAAAAAAAAAAAGGACATACCAAGTGAGTGGATGCGTGGTTTGGGTCACAGTTGCCAGCTCGCATTTGGAAGATAGTGGGTTTGAACCCCACTGTTGGCAGCCCTGAAGATGGTTTTCCATGGTTTCCCATTTTTTCACACTAAACAAATGCTGGAGCTGTATTATCCGCACACTTTATCTTGGTGCATTTACACCCTAGTGCTGAATCGGTCGACTTCGGCGATCTTCGAGATTCGTACTGGCAACCTTTGAAACACAAACTATGAATCGCTTAAGCATCGTTGTGCGACATCTGGCATACACTTTACGTACTAGTACTGTTGTTGTTTACACAACAAAGCCAAAGTATAGAATTCATGCTAGGAGCAAGATTCTCATCGAGAAATGTTTTATAATGTTATTAATGTGATGTGACATAGTTGTTGGCTTAAGATGATAACGGTTTAGAAATTTCATATCGATCGATCATATTCTCGATACAATTCAGATTTCATTTTCATTCAGTTGGCAGCACCAGGCAGCACTATCGATACCGGGACAGCTCCCTCCTTACTCCTCACCCCCGTACACAAATGCACCAAGATAAAGTGTGCGAATAATACCTTAATAAAGGCCACAGTCACTTCCTTCCCCCTGCTAGCCCTTTCCTATCCCATCATCACCGTAAGATCTGTCTGTGTTGGTGCAACTTAAAGCAAATTGTAAAAAAGAAAATATATATATACTTTCTGCACTCCAGAACAATTCTTGGTGAACAACCACGAATCATATCTTATGCACTAACTTAAATGATCACATCTTACGTTATATGCCATTGAAAATAGACTCAAGTCATCAATTATTTTTGAACTGGTAGTCAGTTGCTAAGGTAGAGTGTGCTCTAATAAGATTGTTTGAGGCTATTAATTCCAAAATGAACATTCTCCAGCTTTGGTTGAAAATGAGGTGTATATGCATTGTGCATCCGTTTGCTACTCATCTTTCTGGATCTGAATGTGTTTGGGGGCCAAGAGAGACAGAATCACATCAGAAATGGCGTTTGAGAAACACACTTGGAATTAAACAGGACAATCTTCAATCTCAGATGTAGACAAATGAGGATCAAACTGGAGCATTCTCCAAAACAGCCAATGAGATTCAGGATAGTGAAATCATATGACTATGTGTTTACTATAAAGTCTTGGGTCATGTTTGGCGGAGTCTGATGTACTGCTACAATTATCTTAAAATTTTATTATGAAACGTTTCTCCTTTTTGCTCATACTTTATTACTGAATGTTGCCTAAGCAGTTCGTAGTTTCATTGTACTGTGCATATCAGAGTTATTATGTTGCAAGAAGTTTCACCATTATCTCCATCTAAAGCTAGGAAACAGCCTAGGCAACTTCGTAGATGGAAGAAAAACATTACCTAAAAGCTGAGGTAAGAATATTTCATTGTTTAGACCATAGATGGGTAATGAGAGAGTCCCACTCCTTGAACTAACGGCATGAGCACGGGAAGAGCTAAGAGCAGCTGACTACTTATAGTTTATGCTGTAAAGACTAGATGATATGCAGTGTCAAGGGGCAAGCAAAGCTACACCAATATACCTGGCTGAGTATATTATGTTTACACAATACAGTCATATATTTTGTTTGTGTTGTATCCCTAAACATGCTTTTATGTTGACCTGCAGTATTTCTATGAGTACAGGTTGTAGTCAAAAGAATATTTTACCGAGCTCGATAGCTGCAGTCGCTTAAGTGCGGCCAGTATCCAGTAATCGGGAGATAGTGGGTTTGAGTCCCACTGTCGGCATCCCTGAAGATGGTTTTTCCGTGGTTTCCCATTTTCACACCAGGCAAATGCTGGGGCTGTACCTTAATTAAGGCCACGGCCACTTCCTTCCAATTCCTAGGCCTTTCCTATCCCATTGTCGCCATAAGACATATCTGTGTCGGTGCGACGTAAAGCAAATAGCAAAAAAAAACAAAAAGTATTTAGTTATCATATGTCAAAATAATTAATTTTGTTTCCTATGCATAACCTACTATGGTCATCTGACGAGAAGTCGTTTGTATGCGGGGTAAGGGGTGCGGAGGGTAAACATGGCAGCTGTGCATGCGCCAATCTTAAGTTTCAAGGCCTGATAAGAAACATTGGTTTCATCTGCGGTGATTCTTGTGAATTAAGGTGCTGTTGTGAAGTATCATATTGGTAGTGCAATTGCGCTTTAGTTATACATTCACTGTACGTACTGCATAATGAAAAGTTTAAGAATGAACACGCATCTCTTTCAGATAGCTCACACTGTTTACCACGACTAATATTTGTAGCTTAGTTTAGTATACTTGTGCCGTACCTACAAGCTGCTGCGACTTCTCATGAGACGCAATTAGTAATGAAATGAATATAATTAAATATATTTACTTAGTAGGACCCTCCGTGGCTCAGGCGGCAGTGCGTCAGCCTGTCACCGCTGGGTTCCATGGTTCATATCCCAGTCACTCCATGTGAGATTTGTGGTGGACAAAGGGGTGGTGGAACAGGTTTTTCTCTGGGTACTCCGGTTTTCCCTGTCATCTTTCATTCCAGCAACACTCTCCAGTATCATTTCATTTGATCTGTCAGTCATTAATCATCGCCCCAGAGGAGTGCGACAGGCCTCGGCAGCCGGCACAATTCCTAACCTCGCTGCAAGATGGTGGCTTCATTCATTCCATCCCTGACCCGGTCAAATGACTGGAAAACAGGCTGTATATTTTCATTTTTATATTTACTTAGTACAATTTTTTTTTGTAGAAAGTAACTTATTTTTTTGTATTCTCACCATAATGTAAAGCACTGAATAGAATTATACATTAGGCACAATAAAACTGTTAAAAGTTTAAATCTGTTTAGATACATGCCCCTTCACTTGTAACTGAGGGCTGTGCAAATAGCTACTAGGCTGTACCTTCCATCAGAGCGCATACTCTGCTCCTTTACCTGCCTGAGCTGGAGTGCTGTTCATTGAGCCAAACTGTGCCCGCTTTCGGTTTAGACATACTGAAATTAAAATCAGGATTGTTACAATAAAACCTCTTATGTATTCATTGTATTCTTTCATAGATAAGCCGTCCGACTCGTTGGCCGAAAGGTCAGCGTACTGGCCTTCGGTTCAGAGGGTCCCGGGTTCGATTCCCGGCCGGGTCGAGGATTTTAACCTTAATTGGTTAATTCCTACGGCACGAGGGCTGGGTGTATGTGTTGTCTTCATCATCATTTCATCCTCATCATGACGCGCAGGTCGCCTACGGGAGTCAAATAGAAAGACCTGCACTTGGCGAGCCGAACCCATCCTGGGATATCCCGGCACTAAAAGCCATACGACATTATAGATAAGCCAAGCAGGAAATGATTGTTACATTCGACAATAACACAGTCTTAACTTATCCAACTAAATATCAGAGCAGTTTAATTGCTTGTTCATTGCACTACTTTTTTATGTTTGTCCTATTTCCACTTTCATTCAGGTATATTCCAAAGAAACTGCCCACTGTGGCAATATGCAGAGAGACGCATTTCATTCTTTCAGATTTGGTACCCTCTCCATCATTGAACTTAATGCATTCTACTCTAACAAGGATTATACTTCACGGAATACATTCCTCTTCTAATATATATGGAACAATACCAATGAAGTGTCGAGGACTAAGAAATGAAAGACTAAGTTTTAACATAGACTTACGTTCCTCCATAACGGGTACATGGAGAGAAAAATTTTAAGACACTTAGTGTTTGGGTAGAATGCATATATCGCCAAGAGTATTTAATGTATGATTATGTTTAATGTCTCAATTGACAGATAAGAGAGGAGGCTACCTGTTTCAGAAAAAAAAAAAAAAAAAATTGAAAATCTAAAATGTAGTTTTCATGAAATAGTGCTTCAAAGTAAGGCAAAATGTGTGCTGAATATGTGATGTCACACTCTACTCTGTTATAAGATGGTGCTGTGTTGACTCATGCACTCACTTGGAGGTTAGCTGTCATTGTGAATATATCCTGGACAGTTGTATTGAATAACAAATTTAATTAGTACGTCTACGAAACTCACAAAACCCTGCAGCCGATAAAATAGTGACAGCCTACCACCAACTTTGTTTTTTTCAGAATGCCTAAGTTCTCTGTAGTCAGCAACAGTGGTCACAATGTCCCTATGTCAGAAAGCCTTCACTCAGATTCTCAGCATTTCTCGGTAAAGGGTAAACTCCATAGCTAAAATTTCTGCAAAAACTGGAAATTCTGCCCCAGAAGGTTGCGGTGAGGAGAGGAAAACACCGGTATACGTGGAGAAGCAATGGAGTGTTATATACTCTGTATGTTCTCTAAAATGTGTGGAATCACACTTGGAGGAACAGAATGTACTGACTTTCAAGCACAAGCTTAAATAAGCTGTACGCTATCTACGACAAGACAGTTGGCCAGGAAAATAATCTCAAGGTAACTCCACCTATTTGTGTCATATCTTTGTAACATGCTTCAATCTTGGCATTAAAACTCCCAGCAAGGATACTTGCTCATTGTGTTCTGATCTCAAAGTGTGTACGACTATAGAAAGAGATTCGGAGAAAATGAAAGATGTACTTGTACAGAAATGAGTTCACATGTTGAGACCTAAAGGCTTCTACAGTCTTCTGTGAGAATCAGACAGTGAAATGTTGATTTCATTATTTTTAAATTATTTTATTATAAATAAAATCACACATACATATACCATCAGCCTAGTCAATACTTAAAATTATATGTTAAATTTTTATTACCACATTACATCCCGTACATGTTTTGAGAGCATCAATTCTCTCTTCTTCAGCAGTTATACAAATTGCCCAAAAATCTTAGACTTTTATCTATAACATTATAATATAGAGCTCCAAGGAATCACAAATGTTTGCTTTTGTTCTGCTACTAATGTTCTCATAAAGTGTCCGTATCTAGCCAGTGAACAATTGTAGCATGCTATGGTCTTGTATTGCATTTGATATTAGCTGATGTGAAGCACAATAATAATAAAGGCATGTTCATCACTAAAAGTAAGTCCTCCTTCTCAGTCATCAATCCAGCTCCTGTTGCACCGGACGACATCAAGAAGCTGTCTCAAGCAAAAGTGAAAGATGGTGAAAAGCTGTTAACTTCACATTTTGGATGTGAATGGAGAAACCTACAAGGCCTTGTACTCCAGACAGCTGAAGGAGCAGAGGACCTGCTATCTGAAGGAGGCATGAAGCCTGTCGACCCTTTTTGTGAGGATACGAACAATGAAAACAGTGCATTATTGAGTGTGAACTACATTGTTGTTGCAGTGTTTCTGTTTCTGTAATGGCATGGATGAATAAAGTGGTATGCATGTATTATTAAGTAATCCAAATTTGAATAAACATACAAATCTGTACATACAACATTATGGCTTCTTCTTTATTAAATATGCAAGTCTGCACTGATAGAGCAATGCCACTTATTTTGGTAATTAATCAGTCATTGCTCATTTTTTATTATTTTGATCATTCTGCAACACAAATAGCAGTGTCCATTAGTGCTGGATTCAGATAGGGCAATATCCACCATCGGAAAATATTTGGCACCGAAGAAAGCAATCTCCAACTTTAATATACAAATATCTGGAAAACTAGTGAGTTATAAATACATGTTGCTTTGATGCCATAATTACATCACCTAGCTTTATTTTTAACAGCAAGAAGTATTTATATATCTACATCAGAGGTACCTGAAACAGAAAATCATCCCTCCTGAAAATTTCTCAAATGTGGAGATTGCTCCTTTTGGAACTGGTAGTGTCATTCACTGTTGACAGATGTGTACTGAAGTCAGTGTAAACTTCATACCGGGTGGCTCAGATGGTAGAAAAACTGGCCTTTTGAGCCTAAGTTGGCAGACTGACTCACTTGTGCTCAAATACACCAGCCTTGTTTTGGTAGATTTTTCGACATAAAAGAACTCATGCAAGACAAAATTTTGGTACCTCAGCATCTCCAAAACCCTTTAAAAGTAGTGGTAATTTGAATAATTTTCTCTTGTGTCATGCAGGTGTGTGTAAATAAATAAAATAAGAAACCACCTTCTGTATTCATGTGAAAAGTATTCTAAATCAGCGTAATTTAACGTTGAGCACAAGAGCGGTCTGTCTGGACTCCTGGTCGAATTTCCTGTCAGGTTACAGGGTCCACTAGTAAACACTGAACTTATAGCTGTTAGCTTGCATTCAGGAAATAGTGGATTTAAACCCCATTATCGGCAGCCCTGAAAATGGTTTTCCGTGGTTTCCCGTTTTCACACCAAGGTAATGGGGTGGGGCTGTACCTTAATTAAGGCCATAGTTGCTTCCTTCCCACTCCTTGCCCTTTCGTATCCCATCGTCACCATAAGACCTATCTGTATCCTTGCAACGTACAGCCAATTGTAAAAAATAAAACAAAAAACACTGAACTTATTCCTGGAGACCAGAGGACTGCTGCTAAATGGAAATGACTTAAGCTGTGAACTGGTGTGGTCCCTTCAGAATGTTTGGTTTGTCTCAGATTGGAATAAGAATATTCATTGTTTTACACCATCACCATAATCGTCAACATTTTATTTAATTTTTTTATTAGTCAACTGTACATGACACAAAACAAGAAAGTACAGTTAAATAGTATGAGACAAGAATGAGAGAAAAAAACTTTACAGTTATGATAATTTTTCAGTATTTACAAGCCGAATTATGTGAAGGAAACATAAAAAATTTAATTTTATGGAATTTTGGTTTGGAGGAGGAACAATAAATTCAGTACACTATAGTATTTATTGAAAAGAAAATCTAAATTGTACATATCATACTATAATTACAATCATTGGCAAATTAGAGCAAGTTCTAATTCCTAAAATACTCTGTATAGGTCAGTGAAAACATAAATTAGTAGTTAAGTGGCATAAAGTCTGCATTTTTTTAAATTGACAACATATGTTCTTGGGAAATGGAAGTTTTCTATTTCGTAACAATAATAAAGAAAATGAGGGATGAATCAAATCTTAAGGTGCCTGTGCAAATTCTTCATGTGTTATGTCTACCGGTATATTGGCCAAAACTAAATCTCATGTTCTAGAGCTGAAATTGAGAATGTTATATGATCAGCATTATGCATTCCCTTGTTCAGCTTCTGCCAGGTTGGAATATTTTTAGTACCTTACCATCTTCCTGTACCCAACCACCGTTGTTCCTCTTTAACTTGTTCCAATCCAGGTTTCTTCTGATTATATTATTTTTGATCATTTTTTTACTACCTTAGTCTATATGTCACTCTTGCCATCCCTCATTCTATCAAAGACTCTTCTTTGGCATTCTTTCCTCTTCCATCCTTTTAACATGTCCATACCATTTAACCCTGGCAGTAACTCGTCTATAAATATCGCTTTAGTTACACCACACGTTTCGAAGACGTGTCACTCAAAGCCTATTATTTAAAGTTACATTAAAGTTACCAAATGGAATGAACAAGGAATAGAGGTGGTGGAGAGGATAACTCTCCCCTCCTTAAGAGGAATAGATGGCATTCATTCGCACAACACGTCAGAAAAACTTATGGTGTTACTGTCAGGGTTAAGTTTATCCCTTTCCATTCTGTCGTGAAGCTTTTCCACTCCGATTTCCTTCCTGATATCCTCATTTAATCTGTCCTTTCTTGTTTTTCGAAGTGTTGGTCCCCTTCCATTTTTCCCTCTTTGATTAGTGTTAATAGAGGATGGTTGCCCAGTTGCTCCTCTTAAAACCACCACTGCCATTTGCTGGTAAAGCTGAGCTTGCTGGGTTATTTACTTCATCTTCTGCTGCGTTCTTCCGTTCCATTTTCTAACGTGATTGTTCATGCTGTTTGAGACTAAGTTATCAAAGCTCATCGAAGATATCAGTGTTAAGATGTCAGATACATTGTATTGTATGTACTGTTAGAAGGGTGGAAGTTAGTTTCTTTTAAAACTTTCAATAATTATCTTATTCTTTTAATGCAACTAATTTTAATCTAACTGAAATTGGTACCTAACGTTTTATTTTCTAGTATTTATGCACTGTCCCTAATTTTTTGTGAAAAACCTGTATTTTTAGGTAAATGTCCCTTATTTCTTATATCAAAAAGTGGCAACCCTGTGCTACCCACTCGCTTAGCTTGTATATATGAGCTCTGGTATTAGAGTGGTTTGTGAGCTGAACTTTTTTTTTGCACAGACTTGACAAGAAATTACTTTACCATCTGTAATGAAATCTGCATCACCTTCAGTTTAGCATTTTATAAGATAACTTCTGCTGCTCTTTTCTTTTGGGATTGTCTCTGCTCAAAAATCAACATGAAAACACTAAGCTGCTACGTCATCTAACAATCCTACGGATAACAACACCATCTAACAATCCTACGGATATCAACACCTTAAATATAAAAACTGTTTACATTGACTTGTGAGACACATAACCACCTGTTTTGTTTGAAGGCACTGGTTACTGGATGAAAAGCAACTGAATACTACAGTGGAAGGTGTTTGCTGAGTAGAAAACCAATAGCTCATTTAAAGCCTCTTCCTATTGCGCATTGGGCCTTACCATGGCCCATTTAGGTCCTCTACCTCAACGAGACAATAAATATCTCCCTCTCAGGTATCAGTATGGAAACTTCAAAACTATTACCGTAGCATTACTCTGCGCCGGGCTGAGTGGCTCAGACGCAATCGTCTGCCCAACTTGGCAGGTTTGATCCTGGCTCAGTCCGGTGGTATTTGAAGGTGCTCAAATATGTCAGCCTCGTGTCGGTGGATTTACTGCCACATAAAAGAACTCCTGTGGGTCAAAATTCTGGCACCTTGGCGTCTTTGAAAATCATTGGAAATATGGTAAGAACGCATTAAAATCAGTGAATAAAAAGTCTGTGAATCTTCTGAAGCCGTGTATTAGCGTCCTGTCAATCTTGAATCTTGAAATAGCACACCATGAACATGATGTGAAGTATGAAGTCCAGTTATTGCACGGGTTAAAATGTCCTTATATGCATGGAATTGCACAAATATAAAACAACATGAGTGGCTATGCGAATTAAATATAAAATTATCCTGACATTGTGAACATAAAGTGCATGTTCTTGAACGTGTACATAAAATAGTATAATATTGATGCCACGTTAAAATAGCTTCTTGTCGCATAGCCACTCATGTTGTTTTATTTTTGTGTAATCCCATGCATGTAAGGACATTTTAACCCATGCAATAACTGGATTTCATAGTTCAAATCATGTTCATGGTGTGCTATTTCAAGATTCAAGATTGACAAGATGCTAATACTCCGCTTCCAAGATTCACAGACTTTTTATTCACTAATTTTAATTTGTCCTTACCATATTTCAAATGATTTTATGCGTAACTGAAGATGTTCCATCAGAGGACGAAACATGTATCACCAATATAGTTTAATGTAGTCTTGCTATTAAAGACAATTACAGTATTGTAAAGGTGGAATTATAAATTTAAATTTTCACAAGTTGATACTTTTTGACAATACAGGCTCAAATATGAAATTTATCACGTGCAATTATTATCATTACTGTGCAGCAAGTTATTGTATACATTGCCATTCTTTTAAGAAAGATTCAGTCACCAATCAGTGAAATCTTAGAAGTGTAGATAAAAAGTGACACCTGCTGCATTTTCTTGTGAACAACAACATGATTACGGTACTTGTTCCATTCAAGAAATTTTTGTCTCCAGTAATATTCACGTTGGCAAGGATATGGTCATTTTGGGATGAATGTATACAAATATCGGTTAAAATATGTTGCAATAATTGTGAAAGTCTAGAATTATGCATCGTAAATCCTGAAGTCGGGATATGTGTATTAAACTCCACTATAAAATCTCACAATTCGATTAGTTACATCATAAAATGGGCTTCCTGACCATTTTCAAAGGGAGAACACAATATCTATATATATAAAATAAGAGTTTTGTCTGTACATTGCTCAAAATTTGAAAAGAATGGTATTTCTGTATCGATCATGTCCACAGTAACAAGAAAATGCAGTTTTTACTTTTCCGTAATTTCGGTCTCTGTCTATATGTATGTATGTACACGCATCATGAGAAAACGGCTGAAGAGAATTTATTAAAAATCGGTATGTAGAGTCGGGGGGGTGAGCCTCTACAATCTAGGCTATAAATTATTTTATTCATGCTGAGCAAAATGGTAGTTTAGGGGAAGGCCTAAAATTCAATTCTCAAATATTTATATTATTAGTGGTCATATCGATAAATACTACATAACTAAAGTTATATAGAATTAAATTTCTGATCATTTACGTCTTATGCATTTTTACCGTACCGGCTATGATAACACAGATATTCATGAATTTGGATTTTTGTTACTAAGTCCATATCAACGCCAAGCCCCGACAAAATGGGTAAACAGAATTTAATGAAAATCGGTATGGAGTCGGGGAATAAGAAACTATAGTTTAAGCTATAAACAATGTTATTCACCCTGGGTGAAATGGTAGTTTAGGGGAAGGCACCTAAAATTTAATTTTTAAATACCTATGTTCTTGGTCCTGTGGAAAAGTACTACATAATAAAAGTTGCAGTGAATATAATTTCCGATCATTTATGTTTTATTCAGTTTTACCGTATCGACTATGATAAGAGTGGTATTTCAGAACCGGAAGACAATTAATAATGTGAAGGCCTACAATATCGAAAGCGTGTAACATAGATCAACACTGACCGTTGTTTGTTGTAATGTTCTTTGTCTCCTATGCTGACATTCAACTCCGATAGATGGGATTACTGCTGCGTACCGAGTATAACAGCCTAACTGAATATTGACAGGAAATAGCTGAGGAGCGAGTTAGATAACTTTATTCTTTGGCATGCCAATCCTCTGGTTCATACATTTTCTGATACTGCTGGTACGTAACACACTGGTTCATCGTAGTATGTCAGCTATTCGATACCTACTCTGACACGCTGTTTTGAATGAGTAGTGTGCGCACTTAAGTCAGAGGCTCAGTTAGTAGTAGGAGTAGTAGTATGAACTGGTTTGGAATTACAATTTAGCCTTATTCCAAATTATAGTACCACAATTCACTAAATAACTCAAAATTCAACCCTGAAAAGAGCTGTTTCTTAGGAAAAGCTTCTTCCTCTTCAGTTTCATTAAATCTACATTAATTTTTTTCCAAATTAGCAGCGAAGATGTGGTTTCTTCTCTGGCTTGGAGGAAAAATTGCCTCCATGTCAGACAGTTCTTTCCCCCGCCAGTGTAGTGAATTGAGATTTTCTGACTCATCGGGTACTCCCAGGAAACAGATAAGTAAACGGGCATATTTTTGCCCTGTGACTATCCACTATTTGAAACGCCCTTCCCCCTGCCGAAAAAAGGACGAAGATTGTTCACGGATCACGGATGTCTGCGTCTTGGTCATTCCAGCTATGTAGCTTTGGACTGTTAGTTCGGCAGCATAGTACTGTTTGTTAAAAGTGAGAAAATGTGTGGTTTTTCATTTGATTGAGTATTTCATATGAAGGCATTGCTTTTAATCGCGCCATTCCTACTGACGTCATTGTAATGACCCATGTTCATTTCAGTTGGGAAAATCACTAAGAGAGTCTTTCTGAGAATCTATAAAGGCAGGCAGAGAGTGAGTATCTGCCATTATAATGAAAACTCCCCAAACTGATTGTGACTGACGGTAGGCAAGCTGGACTACCATTACAATGAAAATTCCCTAACCCAATCTTCATATGAGAAAAGACGTTGGTGACTTGCCCATCGTGCTTCTAGGGCAACTTTAAGAGCTGTGCAACTTAATACAATCTTGCTCACAACGTGTACACTACCTAACCTAGAATTCTGTATAAAATTTAGAATTCCGTAGCGAAGCACGGGTACATCAGCTAGTCCATTTATATATTGTATCTGATGTCTAACCATTACATACATGTCAGACAGAGGATATAATGACAGTGACATATGAAGCCCATGTTTGGTCACAGTGTTTGTAATCTATGTAAGTTTTGTATATTTTCAGTTTATAAATATGTTTTCTTTATAACTGTAGATTTCCTGTGACCTATGACATGATCAAATACCCTAAATGATGTTTTTATATGGTAATATTTCTCTCGTAATGCTATTTTCTGATAGTCTGTCTGAAGCAACAAATTAACTCTGTACCGTAGGTTATATAATATGAGAAAAATGTTAATGATTTTTTCTATCAGTTTCAGAGACAATCTATAGAAAAAGTAAATTATGCAAAAGACTCTGCTGCTCTTATCTTGAAGGATGCAGATCTCAAGCTCTCTCCAGTATATGTGGCATCTGCATATCTTTTCAATCCATATGTGATATTTAATTGTGTGGGGCAGACTACAACAGTGTTTACAAACCTTTGCCTGGCAGCTGCATTTCTGTCAATGATTACAGGTAAATTTCTCTTTTAATTTGTCTGGTCATCATAGCAAATGTTTACTTAATCATATTTTCTGAACATTGTTGGAATAATATATATAGAATCTTTCTTTTCTCCTGTTCAGTTATTTAGTGGTTTGGGTCACATCGTTTTCAGCTTGCATTTGAGAGATAGTGGGTCTGAACCCCACTGTCAGCAGCCCTGAATATAGTTTTCCGTGGTTTCCCATTTTCACACGAGCAAATCCTGGGGCTACGGTCGCTTCCTTCCCACTCCTAGCTCTTTCTTATGTTGTTGCCATAAGACCTATGTGTCAGTACGACATAAAGCAGATTGTTAAAAAAAAAAAAAGCAGTATTGCTTTTAGGAAAGTTGCTGTCTCAGTGGATCAGTGGTAGTGTGTTTGACTCATGATCCCAAGTGTATGGGCTCATTCCTGGCTGAGGTAGTCCATTTTTGAAATCTGGTCAGAAATCTTGGCACTCCATGTCTTTCTTGCCATGTTAAAGATCTTTGGTAGTCCACTCAGTGTCACCCGATAAAATAAAATAAATTAAGCCTTGGTATTTGTCCAATAAAATTCTGAACAGGCTGAGTGGCTCAGACGGTTGAGGCGCTGGCCTTCTGACTCCAACTTGGCAGGTTCAATCCTGCTCAGTCCGGTGGTATTTGAAGATGCTCATATACGTCAGCCTCATGTCTGTAGATTTATTGTAATGTAAAAGAACTTCTGCGGGACAAAATTGTGGCACCTCAGTGTTTCAGAAAACTGAAAGTGTAGTTAGGCCTAGTGCGACATAAAGCAAATATTATTATTATTATTATTATTATTATTATTATTGTACCGGGCGGTACACCTCCACTCCGCTAATTTAAAATGTGCGCCTGTTGAAACTCCTCTGCTGGAGGAAGTCTGAACTTTATCTACGCTATTAATTCTCTACTTTCTCAGAAGATGTCACCACGTGGAAAATTTTGAGTTTTTGAACTGTGTCATTTTTGATGTGGTTTTGTTTCGCTTGAAGTAAGAAGTGTGAACTTTCTCTTCTAGAGGACACTACTGAAGATCAACAATAGTGCAACCTAGTGCGGAGTCAAAGAACTATTTTGTTGGAGAAATTTTTATTTCAAATGTTTGTTCCTTGCTAAATTTCTTTCAGTCTTTGGTTAAGTTGGCAATATTTACCCCTTCTTTCCCCTTGTTTTAAATCTAGCCTATCCCGAATTTCTTGAATTAATTTTCCACCAATTATGTGTTTCTTCTTAGTATTGTGTAGGGGGTTTATTGATCTACCAATAAAATCCTCATGGGAGGGTGTTTTCATTCCCCTAACGCCTAGAACCTTCTGCGAGAGTATTTAAACTGCTGATTTTAGGGTCTCCGAGCCACTTCTGTTCCATCTTTCAGTGTATAAAGTACATAGCAGGAGGCGGGAAGCGCCTCTTTCTTCGGCAGCGGTCAACAATAAGGTAATGGCCGATTAATTAATTCTTTCTTTGCTAGCTCAGCAGTTTAACTCTCGGGGCGGGTGCGAAGCGTTCCACCATGTAACCTTTTCCTAAAATGTAACGATCTTTTCTTCTATTCTCTTTTAAGCTGCATATTGGGATAGAGAGTGCTAACCCTCTCGAGCTCCCACTCACATTGTCTTGAGGTGAACTTATTTTCTCAACCTATTCTTCGTTAACGTAAAACAAATTGTTTCTTTCTAAAGTCACCTCTGTAGTATGGGATTAGCCCTGGCATTAGTGGCCTAGAGCCAGATTAGGTTTTAAAAACAAGTGTATTAGGAGTGCAAGTTCGCCTCCTCTCAAATTGTTATTTTAGAGGTCATGTAATTGCCCCTTTTCATTTAATAGACCTCAGTAGGTTGGGTATTTTACCCCTGTGTCTATGTCCAGTGAGGACAACGTGAAGGTGGAGTTTGGTGTGGCCTGGGAGAGGCTTAAATTTTGAGAGCGAGTGGCTCTTTTTGAAAATTGAGTGTTGTATGCCTCGTGGAGGCTTTTCAGTGTAATTTGGAGCAAGTGCTCCTAGGTATGAATGGGGTTTTCTGCCCCTCTGTTTAAACTCGTGTTTGGGGTAAAACTGAGCTTATTGCCCAAGCAGTGTAAAATCAGGGCGCGAAGCCCAATTCCTGTAAATATTGTAACTACCCTTTTTGATTTGCTACTTTGTACCTGCCATGCTTGTTATTTCTTTGTTTTTGAAAAGAAAATATAACCTTGTTAAATTTTAAATTAATTTTGCTTTCGTAGCTGGAGACCTATTCACACCCGCACCTTCTTTCACCTCTACCTACCACGGAAAACTCCGTAACAAGTGGTAGCAGAGCGTGGTTGAATGGGTCTCATTTTAGCCCCTTTTGACGGCTAAACATTGTTTTGTTCCGAACTCTAAAAATTTTCTCAGTTGCTGGAATTTTTTTTTTTTGATTTTTAAAATTGTTCTGTCACCATGCCTGGCCCTCGCGATGTTCTCCATCTTAACTATTTGCGCAAAGAGGAGTTAATCTATGAATTAACTATTAGAAATGTGCAATCTGGAGGCACGGTTGCAGTAGACACAAATAAGCTTAGAGAATCCCTAGATTTGCCCATTTCCATCCCCAATTTGGGAGAGAAAGAAATTGACGACTCTCTTTCCACGATCGTCGAGAATATTACTGGGCTAGCTTCGGTAGTTAGTTTTTTTGATGAAAATGATCCTTCTCCGAATCAAATTAAGCGTGTGCAAGCTAGGCTGTTTCATTTTTCAAATAGAGTTAACGATCTGTTGTCTCTAAAGTTGAATGACGTTCAGAAGAAGGAAGCTAGTACGCTCCTGGAAAATATGTCTGAATTATCTAGCAAGGTCACTCAATTGTTAACTGGGGAAGTTTCTCCCAAAACTGATCAACCCGCCACGGTGAATGCAGGTAGTGAGGAAGCGCCTTCCAAGGGAGAAGTTAATAGGATAACCGTTGCTGCTCAAACTATCCCTGCCCCATTGGACAACGAGTCTGAACGCCGTGCATCATTGAGTAACATCCGTTCTGAATTAACTTCCTTGCCATTGAAACCTTTACCTACTATGTCACCTGGGTTTAGCAGCTTGCCTCATCCATTGGCAATGTTGCTCAGAGGTATCTCTAAGTTTTCCGTTAATACCACCAGTGACGTAATTTCATTTTTAAGATTTCTAGTTGAATTTCAGGATCATGCCCTTGTGTTTTCTCTTTCTCCATGTCAAATTTTGCAAATTATCTATCCTTATGCAATTGGTATTCTCTCTGACAAAATAGTAAGAGCCATAGCCGAACAGTCATCTATTGAAGATTTTCATGCACACCTGCTTGCAAATTTTATTCCCGCCCGCGCGAGGTCATCTCTGATTCAGAAGTACTATTATCGTGTACAGCGCTTGGATGAAAACTTGGCTGATTTCATACAGGACATTAAGTTTTATACTAGGGTATTTGCCCTCCATTTTCCTGAAGATCAGATTGTACAGGCTATTGTAGAGGGAATTTCACCTCCCTATAGGTCATATTTGTGTTTCGCGGCGTGCCCGCAAACTTTCTCTGAACTTGAAGCATTGGCCGTCTCAGCGGAAGGAGTTAGATACGCCGATTCTTTGCGTGTCGCGGAAGAACCCCCGCCTTCCTTTCGTAATACTCGGCCTCCACCTCGCCGACCAGTCAATCCCCGTAAATGTTATCCTTGCGGGTCGCCTGACCATCTGCGCAACAAGTGTCCACTGATCAAGTCAAGTGGGACAAGGAATGGAGCCGGGTCATCACAAGGCTGTTTTAAGTGTGGGGCCTTCTCACATATTGCCAAGAATTGTCCCAATTCGAATAGCACCCCCTCCTGCTCAACTTCTGGTGCAAATTCCACCTATGCCAATAATAAAAAGTGACTAGTGGCTTCGGCTGAGTCGACTAATCCATCTTCCAGAGACTCAGCCCCTGGTAAACAGGTTGTAAATTCAGGGAACGAGCAATTTTCAAATTCATCTTTTGAAGGTCCCAAAGAGTGTCTTAGGATTGCGGCGGATTCCCCCGCACCGGTCCCCTTTCTCAAAATTGAGTTAAATAACGAGCCTATAACAGCTCTCTTAGATTCAGGTAGTGTTTGTTCTATTATTTCGGCTGATTGGTATTCAAAATTGAAATCTGTTTGTAAGCTTCCTAACTATTGTTTGTCGGCGATCCAATATGTTTCGGCTAATTCCTCTCCATTAGAAATTCTCGGTTCCTTATATGTCAAAATTCGTATTTTTCAATTCACATGGAAAGTTAAAGTGTTTGTGGCCAAGCACTTGTCTTGCCCCATTATATTGGGAGCGGACTTTATTTCTCACACTGGTCTTGTGCTCGATCTTCAGAGTAGGTCTTGCACTTTCAAATTTGCCTCTAATTGTAATATCCCTCTATTAAAGTGTAATTCTGCATCATGTTCTTCTATTTCGCCTACCCAGGATGAGATGTTGTTTGACCTTAGACATCTACCTGAGGAGCAGGCTGATAGTATTCGCAAATTGTGTCAGTCGTTTCCCGAGGTGTTCTCTGATACTCTTGGTGTTACTGACCTTATTGAATACAAAATTGAGGTCACGGATTCGATTCCTGTCCGTTTTCCACCTTATAGGCTATCTCCACCTAAAATGAAGGCTCTAAAAGAAATCATCGATCAGATGTTGAAGGACGGTATTATTAGGCCCTCTAAGTCGGCGTATTCGTCACCTATTTTTTTAGTCCCGAAACCCCAAGGAGGCTTCAGGCCTGTCATTGATTATAGGGCTCTCAATCGGAAGGTGGTGTTACAATCTGTGCCCCTTCCTGACCTTCATTCTTGTTTTTCATGGTTTCGAAAGGCCAAGTTCTTTACTATCTTGGACTTGAATCAGGCCTATAATCAAATTCCCCTTGCCGAAGAGTCTAAACATCTTACAGCGTTTGCCACGGACTGGAATTTATACGAATACAACCGCGTGCCTTTCGGGCTCCCCACGGGAGCAGCTGTACTCACTAGGCTACTAGATAGGGTCTTCTCCGACATCAAATTTGAGTACTTATATCACTACTTGGATGATGTATCGTATTTTCAGAGACTTTTGAAGAACATCTAGATCATCTGCGAGAGGTTCTCGATCGCCTTCGTAAGGCTGGGTTAACTGTTAAGTTGTCCAAGGTTGCCTTTGCTAAGCCCTCTATGTCTTTCCTAGGGCATATTGTGTCACCTGATGGTGTAGCAGTCGATCATTCTAGAACACAGGCCATCCGTGATTTTAAACCTCCCAAGGACATTAAAGGTATCGCCAGGTTCATTGGTATGGTGAATTTCTTCAGGAAGTTTATTCCTAACTTCGCTAATAGAGCGGCGCCCTTAAACCTTCTTCGTAGGAAAGGCGTCAAATTCGAGTGGGGACCTTCTCAACAAGCCGCTTTTGAAGACCTTAAATTAGCTCTCTGTAATGCCCCTGTACTTGCTATGCCTGATTTCTCGAAGAAATTCATTGTCCAAACCGACGCATCGTCGTCGGCGGTAGCTGCAGTCCTTCTTCAAGAGACTGAACTAGGGAGGCGACCCATCGCCTATGCATCTAGGACCTTGTCGGCTCAAGAAGCCAAGTACTCCATATATGAGCTCGAAGGTTTGGCAGTCTTATTCGCCTTAGAGAAGTTCCGTCTCTATCTGGAACATGTCAAATTCGACCTGGAGACAGATAATCAAGCCTTAAGCTGGGTCTTAGGTAGGCCGCGTCGTACTGGTCGTATAGCCCGCTGGGCCATCCGTATTTCCGCCTTCCAGTTTGATGTTAGACATATCAGAGGTACCGAAAATGTTGTTGCTGATGGACTCAGCCGTATGTTTTCTAACGACGTCGAGACCCACGAACCGGTCGACAGTTCATCACCTTCCGAGTCCATACTATCTGAGGTTAATGCCATCCTAACTGATGCTCCCATGCTCTTTAGGGATATCGAGAAATACCAACGTGAAGATCCGACGCTGGCTCCGATAATGGAAACCCTTTCTTCTGGGGAACATGTTGTCCCTTATGTTCTGAGGAATGGTGTTCTATGTTGCCCTTCGAGGCATGATAAGATGATGAAAGATGTTGTTCCAGCGGTTCTTGTACCTATGATCTTTAAGTATTATCATGAGACCCCATTAGGAGGGCATCTTGGTATCTTTAAAACTCGTGAAAAGATTCGTGAAATGTTCATCTGGAAAGGTATGGACGGTGAAATCCGTGAACTAGTAAAGGCTTGTAAATCCTGTTTGCTTAGTAAACCGACCATGTCCACCAAGGTAGGCCTCTTGTCTTCTCAGCAAGCGTCGCGCCCCATGGAACGCCTGTATATTGATTATGTAGGACCATTCCCCCAGTCAAAGGGTAATGCAAACAAGTTCATTCTTGTGTGTGTAGATGGTTTTACCAGATTTTCTTGGTTATTTCCGACTAAGCTGGCTACCGCTCAGTCTACCATTACTTGCTTAAATTCTATTTTTGCTTCTTTTGGTCCGTGCCAATATATTGTATCTGATAATGCTAAGGCTTTTACATCTAATTTATTTCGTAAATTCTGTTTTGACTTATCCATCTCTCATGTAACTACTTCTGCTTATTACCCTCAACCATCTCTGGCTGAACGGGTTAATCGTAATCTCAGGTCCGCACTTATTGCCTATCATCATGAAGATCATTCCAGGTGGGACACGTCCCTGCATTGGTTAGCTTTTGCTTTGAATTCGGCGGTTCATGAATCTCATAAGTTCACTCCAGCTTCCTTGATGTTCAAGTTTGTTCCCAACACGCCGCTCTCTAACCTCTGGTCTCTGAGTGACATTCTACCCGAGACAATCGATCCGGATAATATTAAAGATCTTTGGAAGAAGGCTAAAGCCAATCTTATGGTATCTCATGAAAAGGTTAGGGAAAGGTATGATCGTGGACGGAGACCCACCCCTTTGAAGGTAGGTGACCAAGTTATGGTCAAGAATTTTGTTCCCGCGGGCAAGCTTGCCCCCAGATTTCATGGGCCATGCATCATTCTCGATTTTCTTACGCCGGTTACATTGTTAGTAAGCAATCCAGCCACCGAGAGGATATTTAGGGTTCACCTGTCCCAGGTGAAACCGGTGTAAATTTTGTTTCAACTTGCTTCATATAATTTGATAGGAATATGAAGGTTATATTTTTTTTGAGTTCCACTCTTAAGGCATTCTGCTCCTTCTATTTTATTTTATATGTAAGCATTTCTGTGAAACCTCCCCCGATTTGTTAAACTGCCATCCTGTCCTTGCCACGGCCATTACCACGCTCCCGTCTCCTGCTCCACTACACACAGTGGCTGGCTTAGATGAAATGCCATGGATATCTGCACGCCGCTGGCCCCTCAATCTCTCTACATGCCTGTGCCCTCAAAAGAAACATGATGGTCCAACACAATTCTGCCGCCTAGCTTTAATGTTTCAGTGCCCCCGCAGCCGCACGGCGCCGTGCCGCAACTGGGTTTGAGGAAGGGCCCCCTCGGCCCCAGCGAGGACGACATGTGCACGGCGAGCCGGAGCTCTCCTCCCGGCCAAGGCTGATGTGCGGCGCACGACCTGCTACTTGCCCGGAGCCTGTATATGTTCACCGCGGGCGCGGCGTGTTTCAACACCTCTGCTCCCCTCATAGTGCGGGCGAGCGGTATCTCAGGGTACTTGAGGGGTCCGAGCGGCCTCCTTTGGACGCAAGCTGCAACGGCCGGTCTGGCCATCCAACTTCATTAACATCAACTACATGAACAGTTACTATAAGCAATGACTACACTTGGGAATTCAACAGCAATATTTGGTGGACATTGCAAAATTTTTCATCACCTTTAAGTATTAAAAGTTTATCTTCAGAATTCAACTTCTACAAATATAAAGACTTTACTTCACCTGCAACAACAAAATTTTGAAACTGAATCAAACCAAATTAAGAAATCTTATAAATTTTTTTGGCAATTAATCTCCATATCTACATCAAAACTTGGACCTTGTTTTCAAACAATTTCATGTGTCACCCCGGGAGGAACTTTTGGGGGGGGAGGTCTGTACCGGGCGGTACACCTCCACTCCGCTAATTTAAAATGTGCGCCTGTTGAAACTCCTCTGCTGGAGGAAGTCTGAACTTTATCTACGCTATTAATTCTCTACTTTCTCAGAAGATGTCACCACGTGGAAAATTTTGAGTTTTTGAACTGTCATTTTTGATGTGGTTTTGTTTCGCTTGAAGTAAGAAGTGTGAACTTTCTCTTCTAAAGGACACTACTGAAGATCAACAATAGTGCAACCTAGTGCGGAGTCAAAGAACTATTTTGTTGGAGAAATTTTTATTTCAAATGTTTGTTCCTTGCTAAATTTCTTTCAGTCTTTGGTTAAGTTGGCAATATTTACCCCTTCTTCCCCCTTGTTTTAAATCTAGCCTATCCCGAATTTCTTGAATTAATTTTCCACCAATTATGTGTTTCTTCTTAGTATTGTGTAGGGGGTTTATTGATCTACCAATAAAATCCTCGTGGGAGGGTGTTTTCATTCCCCTAACGCCTAGAACCTTCTGCGAGAGTATTTAAACTGCTGATTTTAGGGTCTCCGAGCCACTTCTGTTCCATCTTTCAGTGTATAAAGTACATAGCAGGAGGCGGGAAGCGCCTCTTTCTTCGGCAGCGGTCAACAATAAGGTAATGGCCGATTAATTAATTCTTTCTTTGCTAGCTCAGCAGTTTAACTCTCGGGGCGGGTGCGAAGCGTTCCACCATGTAACCTTTTCCTAAAATGTAACGATCTTTTCTTCTATTCTCTTTTAAGCTGCATATTGGGATAGAGAGTGCTAACCCTCTCGAGCTCCCACTCACATTGTCTTGAGGTGAACTTATTTTCTCAACCTATTCTTCGTTAACGTAAAACAAATTGTTTCTTTCTAAAGTCACCTCTGTAGTATGGGATTAGCCCTGGCATTAGTGGCCTAGAGCCAGATTAGGTTTTAAAAACAAGTGTATTAGGAGTGCAAGTTCGCCTCCTCTCAAATTGTTATTTTAGAGGTCATGTAATTGCCCCTTTTCATTTAATAGACCTCAGTAGGTTGGGTATTTTACCCCTGTGTCTATGTCCAGTGAGGACAACGTGAAGGTGGAGTTTGGTGTGGCCTGGGAGAGGCTTAAATTTTGAGAGCGAGTGGCTCTTTTTGAAAATTGAGTGTTGTATGCCTCGTGGAGGCTTTTCAGTGTAATTTGGAGCAAGTGCTCCTAGGTATGAATGGGGTTTTCTGCCCCTCTGTTTAAACTCGTGTTTGGGGTAAAACTGAGCTTATTGCCCAAGCAGTGTAAAATCAGGGCGCGAAGCCCAATTCCTGTAAATATTGTAACTACCCTTTTTGATTTGCTACTTTGTACCTGCCATGCTTGTTATTTCTTTGTTTTTGAAAAGAAAATATAACCTTGTTAAATTTTAAATTAATTTTGCTTTCGTAGCTGGAGACCTATTCACACCCGCACCTTCTTTCACCTCTACCTACCACGGAAAACTCCGTAACAATTATTATTATTAGTAACATTCTGCTTCCATTGCTAGATAGAAATAATACTACAGATACTTAAACAAAAAAGGGAATCTTTTGCCTTATTTCCCCGAATCCAAAATCGAAACAAAGTAAACCTAATCTAAATAACCAAGGGTGCTTAAACTACCAAACACAAATGGAAATACCTATTCAATGTAAAATTTAAATAAATATCACTAATCTTGATTCAGATTAGTGATATTAATTATTCTCTGATAAGTCATGGAAGTCACTGTATCTTAAGCTCCTCATATCTTTCTATTTTCACATAATGTTATTGACTTGATTTCCTTCTATAGCCTACAGTTTGTGTTATATGTTTAGGTCTGTATGTTTGATAGCTTATGTCTTTTTAATGTGCTAGTGAATTTTTTTGGGACATTAACCATAAAATTATACATGTAAATATTTGTTGACATGGTTGCTATGTTATTAGTTAACTTTGCATAGAAAATAAGAATATACATTGACTGCTGTGAATTATTTTCAGTGTTATTTTACTGAGTCAGAATTCTTAGCAGAAGACATTATGATACATTATTGTACATACCAGTGACAGGGTTGGTAGTAGTGGTTATTGCTCAGATGTTATTAATGCTTGTGATACTGCTAAATACAGGCTGAGTTAGAAATACAACTATATGTTTATTTGATTGCTTATGTTTAATTATAACTCTTACAGATAACTCTGTTAGAAAGTAAAGGACTAACACTATCAATACACAACATTGCAAAAAAACATCAACAATACCGAGTCACATAATTTCTTCAAACTGTTTGCCGTACATCACATCATAGTTGACAGTCCTTTGGAAAATCACTCACTGCTTTCTGATACACATGACCAACAGTATAGCATGAATTTCTTCCTCAGTTACTGTTTTCAGCATGTCAATGTCTCATGGTTTTCGAGCGCAAACTTTCTCCTTCAATGCTCCCACAGCCAATAATCACAGGCTGTAAGATTGGGAGAGCGAGCTGGCCGTTCTGTCGGCCCTCTCCTTCCCACCCACCTGTTTGGTAATTCGTGATTCAAAATTTCCCTCACTGCAGTAGCATAGTGAGGAGGTGCACCATGCTGCTGGAATACACAGTGTTGGTGCTGAACACTTTGCATCACTGGCACCACAACTTCACTGTTAACCAAAAATTTGCATGCCTAGTAATCCTTCCCACACAATCATTGCCAAAACTGTCACTGATCCACATTTCATACGTTTCTCTTCGATAATTTTAGGATTTCCTCTGGTATAATAACAACAGTTGTGTCGATTAACGTTCCCATTAATCTGGAATACAGCTTCGTCTGGAAAATGTGATATTTTGTACCATGATTCATCAATTTCACATTGCCTTAACACAAATTCACACAGTTGCAACCGCATGTCAGAGTCACCTTCAATCAGTTCATGAGAACGAATCGGCTTAAAAGTTCTGTACTTCTCACATCTCAAAACACGAGACGCACTGGACTGACTGATGTCAAGTTCACGTGCACCTTGGCGTGTTGATTTCCAGGGGCTGTTCCCGAATGCTTCCACGATACTTTCTGTTGTTGCTGCATCAGTGCTGCTGCAAGATCTTCCAGGAGGTTTTCCCTTCTGAATGTTTCCCAGCAGTCATTGTCTCCACTTTCTCCCAGTCGACGGTAGCAATGTTATGTTAAAATCATGTTTCGCGCATCTCACGATCATTCTGAAAAGCAATCGCCCATGCAGCTACGGTAACTGTGGGCTAATAACTTGTGCTCCTTAAATGACTCTTATTAAAGAAACTGAAAGGAAAGAATGCCAGATGGATACACGATTTTTAGCACAAAACGGAAAACTAGAATTGGATTCTGGAATGTCAGAATTATGAGGGAGAGCAGTAGATTGAGACAGGTTGCAAGAGAAATGACTCTCTATAGATTAGGCACCCTTGGATCAAGTGAGGTTAGACGGTCTGACTTTGGTGAAGTACAAACATCCAAAGCTTCACATTGCTTTATTCTGGAAGAACAGGAAGATTGTGCTGAACGCAGAGATAGTATAGGACTAATACTAAGCAAGCAAGCAAAAAGGAGCATGATCAGTTTGCAAACAGTATCTGAAACGCTCATGACAGCCTGCTTCCAAAGTAATATTTGCAATTTAACCATTATACAGTGCTATGCGCCTACAGAGGTATCTGATCCCGGACTAAAAGAGGAGTTCTAACATTTACTCAACGAAATGATTAAGGGAACAAGTAAGAAGGACATTATTATAGTTGTGGGTGATCTAAGACACTGAAGTTGGAATGAGTTATGAAGGATTGGAGCAAGTGTATGGGTGTTCATGGACTTGGGGAAAGGAATGAAAACTGAGAAGTGTTCACCAACTTATGTTCAAATTATGACTTGTTTATAGGAGGCACTATATTTCTTGCTTCTTGTTATAATTTAGAAATGCAGTTTTATGCAGCATATTTCCTCTCCTCATCCTGCTCATTGCTTCAAAAGCAAACCACTTTGAAGTATAAACTTCGTCCGCTCCCGCCCCTGACTTCCGACTTTTTGGAACTTTTTGCAATTCTCAACTGTACTGGGAGCAGATAGACGCTAGGTTTTCCTCCCGGGAACAATTATAGATAATTTTGAGTTCCTGGAAACTATAATACCAATATAAATTGGTCTGTTATTGGACATTATAAATTTTCCAGCTAACTCATTCCTGGTTGCCAGTGTTTCGCCCCTGTGTGCTAAGCTGGGCTCATCAGTTGGTACTTAGCACACTCACCAAGATGCTTGGCTAATGCATACCATGGAGGCCACTGCGTAGGCTACTTGGAACCACCGGCAGTGCCAATGCACTATGAGAGGCTTTGTCTCATTACCAAAAATTGATGCCTGCTTGGCCATTAGATGATATAGATGTTGATTCACATAGGGAACCTTTGTCCCGAATGAGTTAGCTGGAAAATTTATAATGTCCAATAACGGACCATTTATATTGGTATTATAAATTTACTAATTCGGAACAAATATTTTAGGTTTCAAGTTAACTAAATTAAAATATATTTTCTAAGAATTGTGTTAAATTGTGTAAAATTAATTATTTTATTTATATGTCTATACTGTTAGAGACTTGCAGATAGATTATTTATAATTATGGTTCTCTGTTTTATTACAGGTAGACGGTTGCCATGCTGTCTCTCTCTGGCTTTAGCAACTCTTCAGTCTCTGTACCCAGTAGTGCTCATTGTGCCGGCAGCAATATATATTGCTCGCAGGAAAACTGATGTCTTGTTGGGACAGAAATCTTCTCAGAGGTGGTCCGTACTTCTGACTGTGGTCACTTTTCTTGCAGCATTAGGATTTCTTCTCTGCATATCTGCACAATTGGCAGGAAACTGGGCATTCCTGCACTCTACATATGGATTCATGTAGGTTGAACAATTTTAGAATTACTGTAAATATTTTATACATATGAGCAAGGGAATTGTGAGAAGTAAATAACATACTAGTTTTCTGTAGAGTATTTATCCCTAGTACTTGAAACATTTGAATGGAAAAAGTAGTAAATACAGGTTGTTTTTAAATATGCCTACCATATGTGTTATTCTTGGTTCTAGCTTTTAATAAATGTTATTGGTTTTATGTACATCTGACTACTTTTATGATTTTTGGAGATGCTGAGGTGCCAGAATTTTGTCCCATGGGAGTTCTTTCACGTACTAGTAAATCTGTATATAAAATGTATGGAAGGAGATGGCAATTGCTTAACTCGTTAATTTCATAGTGTGGTCTTGATTTATTTTTAAAACACTTTTCTTAGGCAATTTTTCCATCCGTAAAGCTCTAAACTTGTATCTTGTGTCACTCATGAAGGCATATGAATTTATTCTTTTGTGACATATTGCCATTTATTTTTAATGTTTTTGTAAACTTGAGTATTTTGTGATTGCACTGCTTGGAAAGTCTGAAATTCTAAATGTGTTATTTATTTCAGTTTGAACGTTCCTGACCTCCGGCCTAACATTGGTCTCTTCTGGTATTTCTTCACGGAGATGTTTGAACATTTTCGTTTATTGTTTATATGTGCATTTCAAATTAATGCAACGCTGTTGTACCTCGTCCCACTTACGTTACGTCTGCATACGGAGCCAATGCTACTAGCTGCTAGTCTTACTGCCCTGATGGCCATTTTTAAGTCATATCCTTGTCTTGGAGATGTGGGCTTCTACCTTGCACTTCTTCCAATGTGGAAGCATTTATTCAATTGTAAGTATGCGTATAGCTTTTAATACTTTCATATTGGGCCTTAGTTATTTATTGAGATTTTTCTAGAAGGATAAATAGGTATTTGGCCCCTTGTTCATAGAAACACTTTTAACTTGGATAATGTTTTACGTTGTAGTGAAACTTTGTTTTTATTATGTAACCTGAGCACTGAGCATATGCTTCATGGAATGATGTTTGAGTTGTCTTTTCTGCCGAATATTTTTAGTTAAAGGTGTGTGCATTGCATGAAAATTTATTCGGGAGGTTATATTTGTAAATGAAAAGACCCTGTACCATTTCTTTTTCTTCTTCTTCTTTTTTTTTCATTATTGCTGATCTCAATTTTATCTCTTCCTTCTGGTATAAATAGATAAATGTCAAAAAAAGTTTAAACTATTTAGTCATAGTTTCTTCATGTTATTTTTGTTCCTCCTGCCTATATCTGTTTTTTTTCCTTTCACCATTTTGTCACTGGCTATGGTTTTTTTTAATATGTCACCATAGCTATGTAATATGCATTTTAAATTATTTCTTTAGCCTGTATTGATATGATATAATAATAGACTAGTTGACAGGACAATCACGTAGCATGTGTATGATGACATTTTTGTCCACCCCTCACATCGTTTCCCAGGTTCTGAAACACAGAAGTGGGCATACCTCCCCTGTCAATGACTTGTCAGGTCATATTTACTTCCTTGCTATCTGTGGCCCTGTACCTTTTTTTTTTTTTTTCATTTTCATTATTGCTGATCTCAATTTTCTCTCTTCCTTCTGGTATAAAAGGAAACCAAGTACTGTATCAGTTAATATTCAAAAAATACTGACAGATGTTCAAAACCTTTAAAATGTTGCTGGAATGATCTCTATAGCAACTCTCTTTAGTCTATAGTCTATAGAGCTAGTTACTGGCTCTTGGACTGAAAACCTTCACGTGACTGCCGTTGATATTTCCCTTATTTTTCATTTTATCAGGAAAAGGTATATAACAAATCACCGTGAGCTATTTTCATGTAAAATCAACCATAAGAGAGATCATCATCATCATCATCATCATCATCATCCTAAACTATCTCCAGTTTCCCGGGTGTGGTATATGAGCCTCCTCCATCTCATCCTGTCCTTGTACCATTCCTCCTCCACCAACTTGTCCCAGTCATGACCTCTCAGCAGTACATCATTCTTAACTAAATCTATCCTTCGTGGCCTTCCCACGGGTCGTCTTCCTTCTACTCTTCTGTCAAATTCTTTCCTGGTAGATCTGTTAACTGGCATCCTCTTCATGTGACCAAACCACTTCAATCTTGATGTTTGAATCTTATTGAGGAGAGAATCATCTTTTCCTTCTCCTTCTCTAATTTTCTCATTCCTAATCTTGTCTTTCCTGGTTTTCTGGATCATAGTGCATAGGAATTTCATTTCAGCTGCCTGGAGTTTGGAATTATTTCTATTGGTCATTGTTGTGGTTTCGAGACTGTATGTAAGAATTGGTGTATAATAGGACTTGTACAATGTCATTTTTGTTTTCCACGATCCTACTACGCTGGCGTAGCAGGAGGAGAGGTGATACTCCCACGTGGCACGTCCCAGGTGGCGGATAGGGGGGTCCTAACCGGCTTGCCGGTGGACTTGAGGGAAATAAAATACCTCTTGCGGACCAAACACATAATCCCCTGTGGGTGGGGGACGCAGACGAAGAATACACCCACAGTATCCCCTACCTGTTGTAAGAGGTGACTAAAAGGGGCAACTAAGGGATGATTATATTAGAATCATAAAACTCCTTGTGATTAGTACCACCACGTGAGGAACACCATGGGTCGCTTTACCTTGCGCGTAGTACCACTATGTTAGGTACCAAATAGGTTTGTGATTAGTAGCAAACGAGAGCGCGACGGCTTTTACAGTACCTGTGATTAGTAGCACTATATGAGCGACACCATGGCATGGCGGAACCCAATGGTTCTGGCTTGCCTATGGTTAGTATCCAGTATATGAGGAACACCACAGGATAGTACAAGTCCCTGTGGTTAGTACACTTAGGTGATGAACACCATAGGTTTGCGTTGCGTTTCAATGGTGCCCCATTGTACGAAACACAGTAGGTCTGTAATACATGTGCGAATTTCATTACCTGTGAGTAGTACCATAATGTGTGGAATACCGTGAGTCTACGCTACTCTTGATTAGTACCGCAACTTGACAAATACCATGGTTCTACTTTGCTAGCAGTAAGTTCCATTATGAGGGGCCGATGACTTGGATTTTGGCCTCCTTTCGACTACAAGCGTCATCGATTCAGTATCGTGCTATAGAAGCAGTCCCTTGGTCAGTAATACTATTGTTTTACGCCAGCTTCTGTGCACGTGAGGCACTGTGGGTCGGTTCCACTGATCGTTTTAAATTCATATCCATCCGTCCATTCACTCTTCGTCCTCACGTTTTGAATTGTGGTCAGTGGAGGATTTGGGGTTTAAATTTGTCATTTCATTTTGTACCATTAGGGGCCGATGACCTAGATGTTAGGCCCCTTTAAACAACAAGCATCAATCAATCAATAATCATTTTTGTTTTCATAAGTATTTGCTCATCCCACAGCAGGTGTCTTACCTGGTGGTAAAATTGTGTTGCCTTATTGATTCGATAGTTCACCTCATGTTTTGCTAGGTTGTCATTTGATAGAACGCTACCCAAGTATTTGAAAACTGGAATGCTGTCCAGGTGGGCTTCATTTAACATGACTATTGGTTCTGCTCCTTCCCCATACACTTTCATCACCACAGTCTTGGTCTTACTGATGTTTAAATCATATTTCTTAAACTCCTCATTCCAGCTTTGCATTCTCTCTCCCAATTCCTATTCTGAGTCACTCCAGATCGCAACATCATATGCAAATGTGAAGGCTTTGATATCTCCATGTTCTTTCCTTGTAATACATTTCATTACTACATCCATCACAATAATAAATAGAAGTGGTGACAATGAGCTGCCCTGCTGCACTCCTCTCTTTTTTCAAACCAGTCCGACAAACCACGTTCTACTTGAATACAACTTCTATTACCACTGTACAACATTTTCACTTTGTCTATGAGGCTCGCACTTGAAGTTCTTTCATGCATTGCCAAATTCTTTCCCTTGGTACACTGTCGTAGGCTTTCTCAATGTCCAAAAATATTAGAAATAAAGGCTTGTTCTTCTCCCAGTATTTTCCCATTAGCATCCTAATTGCAAAGATAAGGTCTGTAGTTGACCTTCCTGGTCTGAAACCATACTGCTCTTCTTCCAAAATTGGTTCAACAATATTTCTGATTCTAGTCAGTATTATTTTTTCCAATATTTTCAGGACATGAGACAGTAGTGTAATACCACGATAATTAGTACATTTTTGTCGGCTTCCTTTCTTGAACAGAGGTACAATGATGCCCCAGAAATAGTATTTTCCTCCCATATCTTGTTGAGCAGCCTGTAGAGCCTTTGGATTCCTGGAATTCTTGCCGCTTTCAGCATATCTGTACTTAGTTCATCTTTGCCCGCTGCCTTTCCTTTCTTCATGCTCTTGAGCGCATTTTCAACGTCAAGTCATGTAATTGGTGGTTCTGTTGTGGTTCCTCGACTTGGCTCTCCTCTATCCATTGTTATGTTTTCTGTATCTCCATTCAGCAACTTTTTGAAATAGATCTTGAGTTCCTGTTAATTTCTCCCTCTTCTTGTGCCAGAGTTTCATCATCACATTCTATTGCTTTTATGGTCTCTTGATTCCTTTGCTTGTTTTTCACTACTCTGTATAGCAATTTCATATTTCCTCTACTCTCCTCTTCCAGTTTGTCTGCAAACTCATTCTATTTCTTCTTTTTTTCTTCCCTTACAATGTTTTTTACAACAAGTTTCTTGTTCCTGTATACTCCTTGGAGTCCTTGTATTTCTTGTTCATTGCGTTCTTGTCCCTTTTTTGTTTTTCCTTGTCCAGTGCCTTCTTTATTTGGTTTCTTTCTTTCACCACTGTTTTCACTCTCCACCATGGTGTCTCCTTTTCCTTTTGATGGAACTTGTAACTCCACCAAGGTTTTTGGCTTCTCCCACAAAGGTGTCTATTAAAAGCTTTCCACTCTTCATTAACGTTGGTTACTTCACCCTTCGACAGACTCTGTTGAATCCTTAGTTTGTATTCTTCCTTTATTTGGACTCCTTGCAACTTCCAAGTTTTAACCCTTGGTTTTTTAATAATAATTTTCTGCGTTTCATTAGTCTTATGTTTGAAGCAATCTGTGGTCACTGTCCATGCTTTCATTAGGGATGACCTTTACATCTGTGATGTACCTGCCACCATCTTTATTCGTGATTACATAGTCAATCAGTGTTCTATACTGGCCATCCCAACTGTACCTTGTTACTCTGTGACTGTCTTTTTTTTTGAAGAATGTATTTTTGAATATAAGATCATTTCTTCTGCACAGATCAATAGTTGTTCTCCTTCTGGGTTCCTTTGTCCAAATCCATGTGGACCAATGATGTTCTCGTATCCAAGTCTGTCTACCCCAACTTGCGCATTTAGATCTCCAATGATAATAACGTTTTCCTCATTAACTGAATCTTCCAGGTCTTGCTGAAATTTCTCTTTGTCTTCCTCACTGCAGCCTGTTTGTGGGGCATACACTTGTATGACGGTGTACTTAGTGTTTTCCAGTTTCATGAACATTTTAATGATTTTATCACTTTTTTGGATAACTTCAGCTGTAAGAGAGATACATCGAGTTTTATGCTTTAGCCCCCTTCTGAAGTACCCCCATTCTAATTTTTTTTAAATTGTAATAAAGTGCTCAAAATTACAAGTGATTTTTTTTATCTTCTCTAGATATGCAACAAGGCTTTATTGTTGGTTGCTTCTTCCTTATCACATCGGTTCTGGGGCCTATTGTGTGGCATTTGTGGATATACTCCCGGTCAGCTAATGCTAACTTTTATTTTGGTGTAACCCTGGCCTTTGCAACTGCTCAGGTGAGTATCTTTTGATGTTGGATGCAGAGCTAGATATAGTGCTGTTTAAAATGGCTGTATGGTGTAAACTTCATTCAACATTTGGTACGAAACCTGTTTAAAGTTCATTTAAAACAGATTATATGAATACTGTAAAATATAGAATTTTTTTGTGAGAAGCAAAATTTGTTCATGCAATTGTATATTGTATACTTTGCCATTAACCCTTTAACTGCCAACGCCAACTGGCCGAGGGGGAAAGAAAAAACAAGAACGCAACTGTTCTGTATGCAGAAAGATTAGTACTAGTCAAGGTGGTAAATGGAAAAAGACCAGATATATGTATTTGTAAACAGTATAAGAAGGGTGTACACCCTTTGTTTCTCCCTGAGCACATTTGCTAGAACACGTCATAAACATGTATAAATATTAGTAAATCGTTTCTTCTATCATATTTTTAAAGCAAAAAGTGAATTTTTGAGTGTTAAGGTTTTGTGAAATAGACATAAGTAATCGTTTTGTACTTAAAACGAACCAGGTTCTGCAGCATTTGTATTACATTTCGTGTTAATGTAATAATAATAATAATAATAATAATAATAATAATAATAATCATAAAAATATTGTAACTGTAATATTGTACATAAATCTCTATTTTTATATATGACATAGGAAACATCAACTCTCTAAAATAATGCAGCTTTTGATACTAAAAATATTTTTTCTTAATGTTTTTGATCATGAAATACTTTTTTTTTTTTTCAAAGAAAGAAAATATTTATTTGAATTATCACTTCATAAAATAAACATTTTAAAAAATAAAGGTGCATTAATTTACATCAATAAAATTCCTGAGGTATATCTTCAAAACGAAAAAATGCCCATCCAATTTACATGAATTGAACAGAAGTTATTACGAATAATTTACTGCAAGCTAAAAAGCGTTCATTAGGCCTTGGCAGTATAGGACATGAGGCTGGCGGTCAAAAGGTTAATACAAATCCTAATTTCTAATTCCTAATAATGTGATTTTGGAACTTGAAGCATAGTGAAGCAAGATACTATTATCATCAATAAATAAATTGTCTTGTAATGAGTTGCAGTTCTTCTATTACTTAAAAAGAAAGGGGAGCAAAAAATAATGGCATATGGCCTCTGAGAGGTCTGGTATAGGTCTTTTTCTAGTAGATGGTCTGTAGTTGACCTGCTTGTCTTATGACGGCGATGGGATAGGAAAGGGCTAGGAGTGGGAAGGAAGCTACCATGGCCTTAAGGTAGAGCCCCAGCATTTACCTCGTGTGAAAATGGGAAATACCGAGCGAGTTGGCCATGTGATTAGATTCGTGTAGCTGTGAGATTGCATTCAGGAGATAATGGGTTCAAACCCCACTGTCAGCAACCCAAATTGTGGAATACATAACTGAATGAACAAATGTCTATTCTCTTCAATGCTGGCTCATTAAATCTGTAAATTTTTCAGAAAGAAAAGTCATGCAGTAAGGGTTTAAAATGAATAAAATTTACTAGTTTTCATGCCTTTAAAGTTAACGGTAGTGACACAACATTGCTTCTGTGGATTCTTTACATGATTGAAAGCTGAAACACCCCTCAAGTTTTTTTCCATTTATATAAATAAGGCATGTATCAGGAAGTGCAGTTGAAACATACAGTGTGGTATCTTCTGCATGTTCCAGCATAGTCATCACCACCATCATTTTCCGTCTCCCAGCTGCAGCCAATCTATCCTACCACAACTGTTGCTCCTTAACTGTGTTCCAATCAAAGTGCCTTCTGTTCTTAGTCCGGGTATACCTCTTGTTGTTCTTTCAATTTTAGCCTCATCATCCGCTCTTTCATCCTCTTAACATGTCAAAATCATCACAGTTCTTTCTCTCCATTCTGTAGGAAAGCTTTTTCACTCTGATATATTAATTTCTTACTCTGCCCATCCTTGTCTTTTCTGTCATACTTAAAAATTTAATTTCAGTTGCCTAGATTTTACTCTCCTGTCTTTTCATCAGTATCCAGGTCTCCGCCATATATGTCAGTATGGGACAGTAATAAGTTGTATACATTATCTGTTTACATGTCCTTCTTCTAGATCAAGTTCTTCACACTCCGATTGTATGCTTTTATTGATCTCTTTGTCCAACCCAGTATCCTGCATCATAGTAATTTAATATTCATGAGAAATATAAATTACACAAAAGGAAGTTTCTGACAGAAATGGAAACTATGCAAAAGAAAAATATAGACAGTGATGATAAAAACAATACAGTAGAAGTCCACTATAGTGAGTACGGCATGTAACGAGAACCCCGTTATAACGATAACTTTTGTCCGTCCCTTCGAAATTCCTACGTTAAACTGTGTATTATCCTTCGGTTACAGCGAGAAGCCTATCACTGACGCATCCGTTATTACGAGCGATTATGCACGCTCGATTTTTTCCGTTGCCGATATTTATGCACCCAGTCATTATACTGCATGCGATCCATCATCTTCGGTACCGTATCGTTTTCTCGTTATGCCCACCAGCGAGCTCTCTCATCGACGTTAGAAGGCAATGTCGGAATCGATTAGTAATACCCGTCGACTGCTCTTCCGCGAGGAAAATGAAAGAGGAGAACATGTTTTCGTAATAAATGTGTAAATAACGTGTTCGATAACCGTTGTTAATTACATGTAACTAATCTCATTATTAGACCTGTATTGAACTATGCTATGATATACTAACAATTTGTTGGTTATTTTGATCCACCTTTTCAATACAAATTATTTTTTACATGTTTCGCTTTTATTCACAAGCATCATCAGCCTATACAGCCTATAATTTGTATTGAAAAGGTGGATCAAAATAACCAACAAATTGTTAGTATATCAAGCGTTGTTAACTCGTTAAAGATAAACGCTGAATAAACGATCGCTTACTTTTAATGCTAAATACCTCAATTAAGTAAGTATGAGATAGGCCTACACCTCAAGATATGGCAGAGTACATCATTGATTACGAGGTTAGTTCATATATTATCGCGTCCGTTAAATTACGGAAAGGCTATTTCATGTAAATTTATAGCGAGAAGGTTATAATTTCTCTACTTCCGCTTGAAGTATGTTTTCATCATACATATAGTACAGATAAGTTAGGATATGTGACGCTATTTGAATAATAAAACTGAAACGTTTGCCACAAAATGCTATCGATCATCTTCAGTACGGTATAGTTTTCGTGCTGTGTGCATTTGTGAGGCCTCTCGTCAACATTCAAAGGCGATATTGGAGTCTATTAGTAATACTCAAGGTAATACCCGTCGACTGCTATTCTCAAAAGAAAATTCGAAATGAAAGAGGATAACACATTTTTGTAATAAATGAGTAAATAACGTGGCCGATAGCAGTACTTAACTCGTTAAAAATAAAGGCTGAAGTAAATGATCTCTTAATTTTAATGGTATACCGTATGCTGAAATTAAGATATGGCAGGGAACATCACTGATTTTAGAGGATAGTTTATATTTTCTCGCGTCTAGTTAAATTTCGAAAAGCTATTCCCATGTCAAATTTTAGCAAGGAGGTTATCATTTCTGTACATGCGTTTCAAATAGGTTTTCATGATGCATATACAGTTAGGTTAGGTGATGCCGTTTGAAAAAGAAAACTGAAATGTTTGCCACAGGAGCATCTGGAGTGATACCGTATTTCTCCGAATCCAAGACGATGTTTTTTTTTTTTTCTCTCAGAATCTCATGTGAAAAATCAAGGGTCGTTTTTTATTCGCGGCCTGATAGTAATGAACACCACTGGCAACCACCGCAGAAACCCCGCTGTTTCTTTTCACTTCTCACCTTAGTTTTGCCTCTCAAGCTTCAGAGGACTACAACGTGCCCTTTACGGAGTGGGAACTCCGCAGCGCCCTAGCGCTTTGCAAGGACACATCTCCTGGACCGGACAACATCCATAACCAGATGTTGCAACACCTTAGTGATGATAGTTTATTATATCTCCTTCGTGTGTTCAACCGAATCTGGATGGAGGGTGATTTTCCGTCTCAGTGGCGAGAGGGCATAGTCATTCCTGTCCTCAAGCCTGACAAAGATCCTAAGTATGCAGGAAGTTACAGACCGATTTGCCTTACAAACTGCCTGTGTAAGCTGTTTGAGAGGATGGTTAATCGGCGACTCGTGTGGTGTCTGGAGAAACAAGGACTCTTGTCCGAGTACCAATGTGGATTTAGAGCCGCTCGATCCACCACTGACCACTTGGTACACCTGGAGAGCTCTATCCAGGATGCCTTTCTCCGCAAACAGCACTTGGTAGCTGTTTTCTTTGACTTAGAGAAGGCTTATGACACCACATGGCGATATGGTATTCTTTCAGCCCTGCATCAATGGAGATTCTGAGGTAACTTGCCGGCGTTTATTGCGAATTTCTTGTCCCTCCGTCTATTCCGTGTCCGAGTAGGGAGGACATATTCGCAATACCACGTACAAGAAAATGGAGTCCCACAGGGATCGGTCCTTAGTGTCACTCTGTTCGCGATTGCCATCAACGGCATTGTTGCTGCTGCTGGTCCAGCAGTTATACCGTCGCTATATGTGGACGATTTTGCTCTGCACTATACCTCGCGTAATATGGCAGTCGCAGAGCGGCAATTACAACACGCTATTAGGAGGGTGGAGCAGTGGACCTTAGAACATGGCTTTCGGTTTTCTGCCGCAAAGACCTCTGTTGTCCACTTTTGTCGTCAACGTACTCTTCACCCCCATCCTGAGCTTTATTTAGAAAACGTCGTTCTTCCAGTTGTTGACACTTACCGATTTCTTGGGCTCCTTTTTGACAGTAAATTATCGTGGGAGCCACACGTGCGGCAGTTAAAAGTGCAATGCACTAGGAGGCTTAATATCCTTAAGTTTCTTAGCAGCACTTCTTGGGGGGCTGACCGCACGGTGCTCCTGCGATTCTATCGGGCACTGCACATCCTTACGGAGTGTATGGACCTGGTCGATCTGCGCCGTAGTCTTAACCTTCCGAGTACTATCTCCCTTATCTTGCGTGATGACGACCAGTCAGCAGACCTCGTCGTCCGCTTTATGAGGGATAGTGGACTGTTTTATCTTGTGTGATGCTGTCCTTTGTCCTAGTGTTTTTTGTGTCACTTTCGCTTTTATCCCATGGACTTCATTTTAGTTTGTGTTGCGTATTTTAATGTGTTATTTTAACGTCTCCCCTAAATTATGTACTACCAGGCAATGCCTTATTCTTTTGTTTTCCTGTATATTCTCTTATTTTATTAGAAAATTAGGCATTGCGTATTAGATCCACTGATTGTTTTAATCTCACCCTCATTTTTCTCCATCATCATTTTTTTAAACTTTAGTCAGTAGATATGTTTTAAAATTTTAACATCATCTCTCATGTCGTTTATCTCGTTCCATTAGGGCCGATGACCTTCGATGTTAGGCCCCTTTAAACAACAAGCATCATCATCATCATCGTTTCTTTTCACACACACCCCCCCTCCTGCACGCGCGCACACACAAAACTCGTTGACAATAAACGACCACCTCTTTATCATAGGCCTACATCGCTAGCCGCGGCGACCGGTCGTACAGTGCCTATGTGTAACATCACTGGATATCGGGAAATAGTGAAGAGAGAATGACATTCTATTATCCTCTACAAAAACGTTTCTCAAATCTGCAGAATGGCATCAAAACATGCTAGCCTTCGAATTCTTAGAAAGGCCACGGCTACTCAGTGGCAGAGTTATAACACGTCTGCTGTACCTGACTTGTAGTAAAATTAAGTTTTATAGACAGCAGGAATATTTTTGTGATGGATCGTCGTATTGTAAAGATACATGGAACAGGTATTGCCGGGAAATTTTCAACGGATTCTCGTCGATGTTATGATGTCAATTTTAAATTAATGTCTATTAAACACTTGGAAATGTATAACAATTGTGCAGCTGCAAGAAAATACGGCATAGGCCTAACTAAAGCCAATATTAGGCGTTACTGTGAAGACAAAGATAGCTTAAAAATGCTTACTGCACAAAAAAATGCATTCAGTGGCCCGCAACAAGGACACTAAATAAGTCGGAGATGAAATTGTGAGGTATGTGCAAAAAAATGCATAGGTGGAATTGTCATACCGCAGCACAATAAACTCGTTCGTTGACTTTCAAAGTCCGCGATCAAGACCTATACATCGCTAGCCGCTGAACTTGGCCGAATCTGACAAGCAAGACGTGCGTGTAGCGGCAGCCAGTTATATCTGATGCTGAGTGAAAGTAACAGTTTTATAGAAAGCAAGAATATTTTCCTGATGGTTTGTCATATTGTAGAGACGCATGGAATGTGAATTGCCGGCAAATTTTCAACGAGTTCCCTTCGATATTATGATGCCAATTTTAAGTTAATGGTTATTAAACCTGCTGAAATAAAGCATAATTGTACAGCCGCAAAAAATCACTGCATAACTAAAGCCAAGTTCGGCGTCTACAGTCTAAAAATGCGTACTGTATAAGAAAGACATTCATATGATTTTACAAAGCACTTTTTAAGCCTGATAATTTTTTGAAGGGAAAAGTGGGGGTCGTCTTGGATTTGGAGAAATGCGGTAATATATATTTTTTCAG
Organism: Anabrus simplex; assembly: GCF_040414725.1. NCBI lineage: Eukaryota > Metazoa > Arthropoda > Insecta > Orthoptera > Tettigoniidae > Anabrus > Anabrus simplex. Next base: position 132,585,040 of record NC_090268.1, on the reverse strand, counting down.
AATGAAATTAGACACAAACTTTCATGTAGTATTGGATTTCGAAAAACAACAAACAAGTAAGCCGCAGTGTGGATATTATCCGCGAAAACTCAAATTTTGAAGAAAACTGATTCCCATTTCATAGTGAATTTAATGTGTATGGGGGTTTTCCCGACTTTTGCAAAAAATCCGATATAACGACAATCCGCTATAGCAAGTAAATTTTTTGCCGTTATGAATTCTCGCTATAACGGACTTCTACTGTAGGTACATGTAAGTACAGTACTTACCTCTTGTTAATCATGTTCAACACATACATATCTTGCATATACTGTACAGTGTCCTGTGTCCTGCAAACACACTGATTTCTTATATTTGTTTCACAGGTAACAGTAATATTTTGTTATACTGTTCACAGCCAGTGTCAACTGACAAACTTTGATCTTCTTTCAGGATATTAGGTCAGGGGTGCAAATAAGCTACACCCACATGCCCTGCGCATCAAAATTATTTCATGTATATGATCTTCATTTTGGTCCATATTGATACAATTACAATATAATAAGAGAAAGGATCCACCTAATCAATGCATAATTGATTCTGTGATTAATTATACTTCACAGTGTGGTGTGGGACTAGTTTTGACCAAGTACCATCTGCAGCCACTCATGTAAAAAATTGACAAAGTGTTGAGTGGGTATGTGGGAAGCGGGGAGTGAGATTTCTAGATCATAATGGGCGGGTAGGAGATAAGGATCTGCGCTCAGATGGCCTTCACTTAAACTGCAGTAGGAAATTTGTTTAGAAGGGTTGTAGGGAGGTAAATTCAGGGAAACTGCGTGGTCTAGGGAGCGTTGATAAGGGTACAGGGATCTGGAATTCAAGTAGGGATGACATAAAAATGTTAGTGTTGAACTGTGGAAGTATTGTAAAGAAATGGATAGAGTTCAGTAACTTACCAGATATGGTAATAGAAGTTGAATCATGGCTGAGAAATGATATAATGGACGCAGAAATTTTTTCACGGAACTGAAGTTTGTATCGTAGAGATAGGATAGGAATGGTAGGAGGGGGAGTAATCATTCTGGTGAAAGAAGAATTTCTAAGCTACGAAAAAGTTAAAGGTAACAAACATGAAATTCTAGGTGTACGGCTCGTTTCTAAAGATAATAGGCAACTTGATGTTTTTGGAGTGTACAGACTGGGAAAGGGTAGTACTGAAACACCATAGGTCTGCGTTACCTGTGTGACGTTCAATACTTGTGAGTAGTACCATAATATGTGGATTTTGGACCCCTTTAGACAACAAATATTACCAATTCAGGATTGTGCTTTGGAAGCAGCCCTTTGTTTTAAGATAGTCAGCATGTAAAGATTGTTGGTTGAAAGAATAATGTCCAGATAGGTGATTAATACTAAAGAAGTATTAACATTTACCTATGATAACGAACTTTACAATAAGATGAAAAACCTACCTACAACCTGTTTTCCAGTCATTGACCGGGTCAGGAATGTAATGAATGAAACATATATAGGCTGTTATTGTAACCTTGGGAGTGGCGACCCCATTGTAATAAGATACAAAAGTTAAAAACTAGAAAAGCAGCTGGAATTGATAAGATTTTGGAGGATATACTAAAGACAATGAGTTGGGATATAGTACCATATCTGAAGTACTTATTTGATTGATTGCCTGAAGACCGAGCTCGATAGCTGCAGTTGCTTAAGTGCGGCCAGTATCCAGTATTCGGGAGATAGCAGGTTCGAACCCCACTGTTGACAGCCCTGAAAATGGTTTTCCGTGGTTTCCCATTCCCGTCCCATCGTTCAGAAGACCTATCTGTGTCGGTGCGACGTAAAGCAACTAGCAAAAAAAATATTTAAAAAAAATAAAATAAAAAAATTGCCTCAAGGAGCTATACCAGATGTATGGAGATTTGCTATAGTAGCCCCTGTGTATAAAGGAAAAGGTGATAGACATAAAGCTGAAAATTACAGGCCAGTCAGTTTGACATGCATTGCATGTAAGCTTTGGGAAATCATTCTTTCTGATTATATTAGACATGTTTACAAAATTAGTAACTGGTTCAATAGAAGGCAGTTCGGGTTTAGGAAAGGTTATTCCACTGAAGCTCAACTTGTAGGATTCCATCAAGATATAGCAGACATCTTGGATTCAGGAAGTCAAATGGATTGTATCGCGATTGACCTATCTACGGCATTTGATAGGGTAGATCATGGGAGACTGCTGGCAAAAATAAGTGCAATTGGACTAGACAAAAGAATGACTGAATCGGTGACTATATTCCTAGAAAATAGATCTCAGAGAATTAGAGTAGGTGAAGCTTTATTTGACCCTGTAATAATAAAGAGGAGAATCCGTCAAGGCAGTATTATTGGACCTGTATGTTTTCCTACGTATGAGTAAAGAAGTAAAATCAGAGATAAAGCTTTTTGTGGATGATGTTATTTCTGAATAGAGTAGTGAAAAAGTTACAAGATTGTGAGCAACTGCAAAATTACTTCAATAATGTTGTGAGATGGACAGTAGACAATGGTATGATGATTAATGGGGTTAAAAGTAGGGTTGTAAGTTTCACAAATAGGAAAAGGCCTCTCAGTTTTAATTACTACATTGATGGGGTGAAAGTTCCTTTTGGGTGTTAATATAAGGAAAGATCTTCATTGGGATAATCACACAAATGGGATTGTAAATAAAGGGTACAGATCTTTGCACATGGTTATTGAGGCTATTTAGGGGTTGTAGTAAGGATGTAAAGGAGAGGACATATAAGTCTCTGGTAAGACCCCAACTAGAGTATGGTTCCAGTGTATGCGACCCTTCCCAAGATTACTTGATTCAAGAACTGGAAAAATGCAATGAAATGCAGCTCAGTTTGTTCTGCATGATTTCCGGCAAAAGAGCAGCGTTAAAAAAATGTTGCAACGTTTGGGCTGGGAAGACTTGGGAGAAAGGAGACAAGCTGGACTCTCAAAAAACCATTATTTTAGAAAAGGTATATGTTGCCCAGTACGGACTCAATGAAGCAAATGCTTGTCTCAAACAAATTGGAAACTATTCTAAGCAACAAACAAAACACTCTAAATAGCAAACTCACTCACCTAAAGGCTCAAACCCAAAAGACAAAGACCAAACTGCAGAAATCAAAAACATTAACCCACCAATAAACAACACTCATCTTACCGTAAACCTGTCCAACGTGCATTTTTCAGAAGATGAATTAAACTTACTTAACAAAGGCCTTAAATTCAAGGCCCAATGCCCACAAAGAAAAAGACGTAACAAGAATCGCTGAAGTTGAGTCTAATATTGCCAAACTTCCCATTGAACAACAAAATGACACGAGATACAAAACCAAGTTTGGCGAATGAAATAAACATAAATTCAACACACATCAATGACAAACAAAATAGTTACAAAATAAATAAAACAGAATGATGTAATTGTCACAAAGGCCAATAAAGCCTGCACCACAGTAATAATGAACAAGAATGACTACATTAATAAGACTGAAGCCTTTTTCACATATAAACAAGGATCCCACAGCCCGAATCCAACGCAATCTTAAGACTCTGCTCAAAAATTCATCGTTTTTACTAAATGAACGGGAAACACAAAAATTAATAAACATGAACCCCAATATACCAACAGCCAGAGCACTACCAAAAAATACACAAAACAGAAATTCCCATCAGACCAATCATCAGCAGTAAAAATAGTCCACAGTTCATACACAGTTTTCTTAGAAAACATTATAGATTCCATAATAATTCTTTACTAAAAAATTCAACTAATTTTTGTGAGAAGTTACAAAAATTTAAAGTACAATCAAATCGCATCTTGTGCTCCTTTGACGTTTGCAATATTTACTCGAAAATTCCAAGAAGAGAAACAGTTAACATCATTAAAGAAAATTTAACTAAACACGGCCATCTCTGCGTAATGGGAATCGATGATTTTATCAACATCTTAAATTTCGTCCTCGACAACAATTTTTTCACCTTCAATAAGAAAATATATCGTCAGAAAGGTTTATCAATGGGAGATCCTGCGTCTGGCATCTTAGCAGACATCTATCTTGACCACTTAGAACACACAAAAATCAAAACAGAAATACAAAGTTTAAGTCTATGGATGCGCTATGTCGACGACACGTTTAGCATCATAGACCAAAGTTTCAACAAGAGTAAAAATATTTGTGTAATATCTCAACTCATTAGATCAAAAGATAAAATTCACAGTAGAAGATGAAATAAATAGGTCCATAATTTTTTAGACATTACCATCACATGAAAAGATAACAGCTTTGAATACTGCACTTATAGGAAAACAACTTTTTCACCAAACACAATAAAAAACAATTCATTACATCCCAACACTCAAAAACAGGCAGCCTACTATAGCTTAATACATCAAGCGTTTAAAATACCCCTCACATCTAAACACCTCAACAAAGAATTACTGTACAATATATAAGGAACATAGCCAAGTTCAAGGAGTTTAACATAGAAATGATCAATGAAATAATAAGAAAAATTAGGAATAAACAAATTTCAAAATTAATTCCAGAGAAACAAAAAGTCTAAATTTGCCACATTTACTAACGGTAATCCTAGCATATATCAAATTTCTAACACATTCAAGAAACATGACTTCAAAATTTCATTCAAAACACAGAACACCAACCAAAGCATGTTCCTAAATCACAATAGCGTCAACTCCAACAGAGACCAGTACTCAGGATCCGGGATTTACAAACTCACCTGTCCGCAATGTTTCGTCTCATACAGAACGAAGTTTCTCAATGAGATACTTAGAACACTATAATGCAAACAAACATCATAAATTCTCGGCAATGAGCGCACATATGAAAGAACTGGATTTGCCTACACAACCATAGAACAAGATTTAACTATACTAAAGAGAATTAAAAAGAAAAAAAGCAAATTGATGAACGAATACGAAAACATCTACATTTTCATAGACCAGTTTTTCAATAGAACCCACAATTTAAATGACATTGAGACTAAAAATCCTCTATAGATCAAATCCCACAATATTAAAAATATTAAAAATAAAAGAAAACATGTCCCAAAATGTTACGGGGTTACCTGTGGAGCAGAAAGAGGTGAAAGAAGGTGCGGGCTTGAATGGGTCTATCTACAATATCAAAATTAATTTTAAAACTTAAACTGAAAGTTGTATTTTTAGAACTTCAAACTTAACAATTTTTCATAACAATGAAACATTAGGTACAATGACAATCTTGAACCAAGTCTAGGAAAATACAAGATTAGTGAACTTTACAGATGCTGGGCTTCACGCCCCTCGCGTTACACTTCCTGAGCTCCTAGCTCAAATTTACAAAAGAGCACTAATTTATTCACGGGCAGAAATCCCCTAATTCAAAGAGCACTTGCTCTCAAAATTACAACGTCTAGCCTTCAAGAGGCATTCGTTACTCTTACAACATTTTGGAAAAGAGCTAACAGGCTTTCAGTTTCTCAAGCCTACTCAAGGCAACATCAACTTACAATCTCTGGCCTTTCAAGGCATCACTTACAAATTGAAAATAATTGATACAGGGGTATTTAATACCCAACTTATGGGGCGTTCATTGAAAAGGAACAGGCTAATTACTGGCCCAAACACAACAGGAATGGAGGCGTACACTGCGCTCCAAGATAGTGAAAACTTAAAAACCTAAAGGGTTCTAGGCCGATGAAACAGAGGCTATTCCCAAACTACTGAGGTGACTCGTATAGAAATTACTTTAACACATTACAGGAGGAAAAACGGTTACAAAACGCAGTCACCTCAATCCAAGATGAAGGGGAGCTCGAGAGGGTAATTCACTCTCTATCCCTGATTTAGAATTAAAGGGTTTACGAAGTTTTTACATTAACTGAAAGAAGATTTACATTTTAGAAAAGTTTGTTACATAACTAGAGAGTCGGACCTTTCCCTCGGATTAAACTGCGGAGTTAGCAAGAAAGAATGATTTTATGTGGTCATTACCTTATAGATGTTTTCGCTGCCGACGAAACAGGCCACCTGCTTAATTACACACACTCAGTAAGATGATGATCAGTTGGCCAAAAAACGTGAAAAGCCGCAGTTTATAAACCATCAGGGAAGGTTCAAGATTAAGATTAATCAGGACACATCCCCTGAAATTTTATTGGCAGATACAAAGTGAATAAGAAATACGGGATTGGTTGAAAATTAATTACCAAAATTTATGATTGGTCCGATTCAAAACTGGCAGAAAGAAAAGGAAGTATTGCCAACCCAAAAATAAATGAACATGGATCACTTGTGGTCAACCTAGAAATGCAAAACTTCTTTAAATTATAAGTTCTTTCACTTTGCACCAAAGTGCATGATCATAATTTTTAGTAGTGTCATCTGTAGAAAAATGTTCAAACTTCTTGATGAATGGCAAACAAAACAAGGAGAAATTCAGTCAGTTTAGGAAACTTCACAACAAAACAATTACTTGATTCTTCAGTGGTGATATCTTCTGATTAAAGTTCTAAGTTCCTGTTGTAGTAGTTTCCACTTTAGTTCAATAGAGGAGTTCAGTTAGGCGCTAATTTTGAATGCGCGGCATTGAAGTGTACCTCCCGGTACACAAAATATCAATAAATTTCCAGACGTAAAAGCTCCGCCCACAATAAGCCTCCCCCTCCTTCAAGAACAGCCAATACCTCATCCGCCCTCCCCTCCCCAATCCATACCCCTCTGCACAACACACATAGATACAACACGAGGTGCGCGGAATTAGCCGTCACCAATCGGACAACAGGTGTCACAAAAGCAAGCCAGTCACAAGAGAGGCAAGGGGGTGAGTGATAGCCTGCTTAACATCCCCATTTTATACTGCAGTTCACACAAACTTCATGACTAAAACACATTTTTTTCTTTAGTCTCTCAAGCCACCAACATAAACCCTTAAAACAGACGTTATAAGACCACAACATATGTTACTACGACTTTGAGAAGTCCCCTCTTCAAACTCGCACAGCTACAGGGAGCAAGTTTTTACATAATTTTTATCACCATAAAGCAATATTCAGACTACAGATCATGCTATATCTTATGGAAACGCTACCATATTTTATTCCCAAAGTGACACCCAGGTCCATGAAGATTCCAGTGAGAGCACGCACATTGGATATCACAGGCTAAATAACCTAAACCAACCAATGTCATTGCAAGTTTTTTAAAGTACAGTATACCATTTATGTTTTTATCGAATGTACAATAATTGTAAACTCATCCTTTTTTTAGAGAGAGCAATTGTATGCAAGCTAAATGTTTTATAGGTGGTACATTTTGACACAAGTTACTAGTCATAACAATTCACATCAGCCAGATGTTTCTACAGAATATATAATACACACAAAAATATTTGTAGTCAAAACAATTAATGTCAGCTAAACCATTTTAAGTATTTTATTATTAAGCAAAACCCAGGATGCCTAAAAAATAGCTGAAACATGTCCCACTTAAGACATAACAATAATGTAAAAATATTTATGTAAATCAATAAAAAACACTTTATTGAAAAGGTGGACTCTCAAAAAAACATTCTTTTAAAAGTGGTATGTTCCAAGCTCTCAGTGGAGAGTTGGTGTGGAATGACATTAGTAGACGAATAAATTTAAGTGGTGTCTTTAAAAGTAGGAAAGAGCACAAAATGAAGATAAAGTTGGAATTCAAGAGGACAAATTGTGGCAAATATTCATTTATAGGAAGGGGAGTTAGGGATTGGAATAACTTACCAAGGGAGATGTTCAACAAATTTCCTGTTTCTTTGCAATCATTTAAGCAAAGACTAGGAAAACAACAGATAGGGGATCTGCCACCTGGGCGACTGCCCTAAATGCAGATCAGTAGTGATGGATTGAATGGCATTTAAAATTTATAAGATCAAAACTTGTCAGTATTTTTGTTGTTTTATTTTACTTTAACTTGCTTGTGCAGATGTGATAGATAGTTTCCTCTTACCAGTCAAATGTTTCTTCAGCTTCCTGTGCTTTTTGCTTGACATCACTTTGATGTTCCTTTAGAACAGGTTCCGTAAATTTGAATGGAAGACTATTCTTGAATTCTAGTCTTTAAACAAGAATATTGTTCTTGGAGAGTTCAGGAACGACATTGGCTGCTAAGTATTAATATAAAGGAAAAAGGTAGTTTGGATAGTGAACATACCTCTAATCAATACTGTCTACACTGCCCTTGCTATAGTTGTAGTACAGTATATTATCACTAATTATTTTCCTATTTTATCAAATTGTGCCTCATGGTAAAGCAAGTGCTCATTGGAGAATTACTGAGTTTCCTTTTTTTTTTAAAGAACACCCTTATAATAGGAAATCTGCAGAAACTTTATAAGATCTCATGAAGGATACAACTATCACCTCGTTTTTTCTTATAAATAAAACATCCCAATGATTAATGTAATCAATACACTTTTTATATTTTTTTACTCTTTTGTATAACCTATCCTCACCTCACTCTCTTCAACAATTGTTTTATTTTACTTATTAATGGTTATTATTATTATTACTTATATATTATTTTACTTGTCATAATGAAGCAGTGTGATGTACCCAGAGCAAAGCTCTGATCAAGAGAATGAGATCTCTTGTGCTTGTGGGACTCACTACTTGTCCTTGGCTGCCCTCAACACTGGTCCGATTTCTATAGGGGATTGAAAACTAGGAACTGAGGCTGCACAATGATAGGAAAGATTAAATATTTTAATTACAAAAATAATCTAAACATCTTCCTTTTTATCAATTCAACATTCTGGTTTTATAACAGATAGTATTTTTTTTAACAAGAAGTACCGGGCGAGCTGGCCGTGCGGTTATGAGGGCGCGGCTCTGAGCTTGCATCTAGGAGATAGTGGGTTCGAATCCCACTGTCGGCAGCCCTGAAGATGGTTTTCCGCGGTTTCCCATTTTCACACCACGCAAATGCGGGGCTGTATCTTAATTAAGGCCAAAGCCGCTTCCTTCCAACTCCTAGGCCTTTCCTATCCCATCATCACCATAAGACCTATCTGTGTCGGTGCGACGTAAAGCAACTAGCAAAAAAAAAAATTTTTTAACAAGAAGTGATCAGCTGAAAATTTCATAGTACCCCGATTACAGACATGACTGAGAAAGGAACATGTTATTTTGGCTTTTTCTTGGTTAGTTAATGCATGGGTGTTTATCTACACTGTACCACTAAAATGGAGCTGTTATATACTTTTATAGCAAGTTTAAATCATAACATCACTGCAAGAATTTGTACATTTGGCTTTACATTGCACAGACACAGATAGATCTTATGGCGATGATGGGATAGGAAAGGGCTAGGAGTTGGAAGGAAGCGGCCATGGCCTTAATTAAGGTACAGCCTCAGCATTTGCCTGGTGTGAAAATGGGAAGCCACGGAAAACCATATTCAGGGCTGCCGACAGTGGGGTTCGAACCCACTATCTCCTGCAAAATTGCCCTGAATGGGGCTTGTCACTTTTGGTAAACTATGTATTGGACAAATGTATTAAGGAGTAAGACAAGAAATATTTTATTATGATAGACCATAACATGAAACGAGGTATACAAAGTTTGAGGTTGATTCTGTCTTACCAAAGTTTTTGTGACTGAAAGTGTATCACCACCATTGATAATGTAATGTAGATAAATACAATGCTCAGTTTGTATAATTCTTGGTTTCACTCTTTGCAGATTTTCCTTGTGACGGACATCCTGTTTGCTTATATCAAGAGGGAATTTTCCTTATACAATGGACTAAGAAGAGAAATAAATGGAAAACCAGCCAAACTTGTTTTAGAGTGAAATTGTTAGCAATGAAATGGTGATAGGCAGAACAAGATATGTATACATATTAGTGACAGGACTTGTTCTTGCTGTTATTGTAAGAGAATGAATGATTACTGTTGAAAGTGATTTGTTTTAAGTATGTATATTAATAAACCATTCCAGCATTTCTATACAAAAAGAAAAGGCTCACATTTTATTCAGGCTTATCACAGTCAAGAAGGACTTGAGAACAAAACCAAGTACAGGATCTATAATGCCATGCCATATTAAAAGCAGTATCCAAAGATGAAGTGTATTTATTCCCTGCCTCAACTACCTTAAAATACTATTCTTTATTTTTTTAAATTATTTACATATTATATGCCCACATTAGAGTACTTAATGAAGCCTCCGTGGTTCAGGCGGCAGCGCGCTGGCCTCTCACCGCTGGATTCTGTGGTTCAAAACCTGGTCACTGCATGCGAGATTTGTGCTTGACAAAGTGGAGGTGGGACAGGTTTTTCTCTGGGTACTCCAGTTTTCCCTGTCATCATTCATTCCAGCAACTCTTTCCAATATCATTTCATATGTCAGTCATTAATCATTGCACCAGAGGAGTGTGACAGGCTTTGGCAGCTGGCACAATTCCTATCCTCGTCGCTAGATGAGGGCTTCATTCATTCCATCCCTGACCCAGTCGAATGACTGGAAACAGGCTGTAGATTTTCATTTTCATGCTTAAATCAAACCATATACATCTAAGTCTTCAAAGAAATAACTGGGAATTTAGCTATCATCATTTTTCTCCTCTCCCAAAACCTCTTCATTCTTTCCAACCTGGCAGCCCTTAGTTAGTTAATAGAAGTATACTTATAAACCTATATTTCTGCATTCTCTTCTTGAATATGGTCTTTTATTGAAAAGGCACTGCATTTCTCAAATGCTAATACTATATATAATTTTAGTACAATGTAGTATTAACTAAACCAAGCGAGTTGGTCGTGCAGTTAGGGCCATGTAGCTGTGACATTGTATTCAGGAGATAGTGGGTTTGAACCCCGCTGTCAGCAGCCCTGAAGACTCCTTTCAGTGGTTTCCCATTTTTACACCAGGCAAATGATGGGGTTGTACCTTAATTAAGGACACAGCCATTCCCTTCTCATTCTTAGCCATTTCCTGTCCCATCACCGCGATAAGACCCATCTGTGTCGATGCAACGTAAAGCAAATTGGAAAAAGAAAGTATTAACTAAATAGTGTAATATTGGTAGTCAACTCTAACCCATTTACTAGGAAATTCACAGATACATTGATATCATGTTGCAAAGGTTTATCATAAACAGCAGTTTAAACTGATGTGGGGAAAATGGATGTTTCTTATTTTCTCCTAGTGGCCTTACGTCACACCGACACAGATAGGTCGTATGGCGACGATAAATTGGATGTTAGTTTATACTCAGACTTAAACTTGTTTAAAATAAACCTAGTTTAAACTCATTTGGAGAAAATGGCCCTAAAAGTGTAAAGGTGGGCGCATCTTCAACTCGAGTTGATCCAGGTATTGCCTACGTGTTGTCGCATTCATGATGTTGGCCAGAATTAATTTTCTCACACATGGGCAAATGTAATTTATGAATAAATCATGGTCGAAGAGTGTACCTAGAAAAAATATTTAATGATCCACTAGTTCAAAATATAAGGCTTCAATTTCAACATTACATTTACTGTAGAAAGAGTATAACCAGCAATAATACACTGACACTTTCATGGGCCATAGTGCCATAATATTTTATTTTGTTGTATCGTGTTTTTCACACCTTTTGATATACTGTATCTGTACATACACATACATGAAATGCATACATATAAAAAAAAAAATATTAACAATTGTTACCATATCACTGTTGGATGATTTTTATTCACATATTCAATATGTTTTCTCGTTTAACATGTTCTCTTTCCTTATCTCCTCCAGAAAAGTCTTAACGAAGTTTTACTGTAATTGTAGTCAGTTAACTGTCTTAGGTTTGGTATCAGCTGCCTTCATTTTCTTGTTTATTTTACCTTTGTATGAGTCATTTCTACATTCTCATGGTAAGTTGACAAGATGTTACAACTTTCCTGTCCATTCACTAAAGGACCATCAGATTATGTGAAATTTGATGAGAGTTTCACCTTTCCTTAGTTTGCTTAAAATCATATGACATGTTTTTTCAGGCAATCCTGCCAGAACCTACAACATTCCACTTCCTTTCCTTTTCCAGTAGCCTCATAAAAAAGGTAGGTAGGTGAGGTTATGTAGAAATAGCCTACATCCCTTGTCTAGGTAAGGTTCCATGATATCCATAACCACAGCCTCACTTGTTGGTGTTCGTGCTATTGTTCATTTTGTTTTCTTTCCAGCATTAACATCAAACCCTACGCAGTACCCACAAGCAGATTCACGTATTTTGTAAATCTTAATTCTGAAATGCACTCTCTTTGGGGGGTTGAGCTGAATATAATAGACAGTCTCTGTATTTTACACGGCTTTCAGCTATTGCTGTATTCTCCTGAGGATATGAGGCCTTTAAATTTTGTTGGAGGTGACCGATGACTGATTGGAGATTAGATATCACTCATCCTGGGGAAGAACCAGAAATGGACAGAGGTCAAAGTGTCATGGTTGCAACAGCAGTTTTACATAAAATAGCTTTACATTGAAAATGAAAACATACCTCCTATTACTGATGACCAATTGGATGCCATTAACATTGTGCACAATTTTCCCCAAGAAGCTGATCACCTGAATGTAGCAGAAAACAATATCAGATGAACCCATTGCAAGTTATGAATCTCATTCCGTATTGACGGTTATCACTTTACAAAAGAAAATATTTATAAAATCCTCCTATAAATACAAGTCAAGTCATCTGTTAGATGAAGCAAAGTCTATACATGTTTCAGCCTAATCTCAAGGCCATCTTCAGTAGTATAACAATGATTACATAATATACAAACAAATTAAAAATCGTAATGAGGTGAAGTGACAGTGATCATGAGGGTGGCAGTGATCATTGTTTTACTACTGAAGATGGCCTTGAGATTAGGCTGAAACATGTATAGACTTTGCTTCATCTAACAGATGACTTGACTTGTATTGATAGGAGGATTTTATAAATATTTTCTTTTGTAAAGATGAACCCATTTTAGTCGTCAGTATTTTCACGATTTGTTGGTGAACTAGTGAAGGGAGAGCCACAACATAAAATAAGTAAGTACCCCAGTCATTCTTGTAGAACTGACATAGTTTATTCCTCCTGTTACAGTTGCATTTTTTAGAATAATTGTATTACAAGTAAATTTCATTGTAAATTATGCCAATGATAGCAACAAGAAGAATAAATAATTTAGGTCTAAAATCCTTTCTTTAACCAAAATAACCCTATGTGATTGTAGATATGTATACCCAGTCTTACTGTCCCAACTTTTGAGGGTGGCTGTACTTCCGCCCGAACGAGGGAGCGGCTGCAAAATCGGTATCGTGAGGCATGAGCCATTGTTGGTTGAGCTGCAGAAGTGTACTGTTGTCAGTTTGAAGTTTTCACTATAAATCGATTTGTTGAGGTTGGAACTGTGAGAGATCGCCCGCGGCAAGGAAGACCACACACAGTACGAACGCCAGAACTCATCAAAGCAGATGGCGGCTCGTGTGCAATGAAATCCGGTAAGGAGACAGTCAGTGATGGCTCATGAGTTACAGATATCAAAAATGTCTATGTCTCGCACGTTAAGCATTGACCTGGGACTCCATGTTTACAAACGACGCAAAGGACATCTCCTGACAAATGAACTGAAGCGCCAGAGGCTCCTAAAAGCAAAGCGGTTACTTAAGCGTTACGCGGCTAATGGTCATCGTCGAATCCTGTTCATGGATGAAAAGATTTTCAGTGTTGAGGATACTTTCAATGCCGAAAATGACAGGGTATATGCCCATTCTTCTAGAGAAGCTCGTGAAAAGGATCCAGAGGGGTCATCATCCCTCATCAGTTATGGTGTGGTGGAATGTGAGCTTCGAGGGCACAACGGAGCTCCATTTCTGTGAAAAGGGAGTCAAAACTTCAGCTAAAGTGTACCAGGAGAGAGTGCTTGAGGGGCTGGTCAAGAATCTCAACAACACCGTCTTCCATGGACGGAACTGGAGCTTCCAGCAGGACTCAGCCCCAGCGCACAAGGCACGGGCAACCCAGCAGTGATTGGAGGCAAATGTTCCTGATTTCATTTCCACTTCAGATTGGCCGTCTGCAAGTCCAGATTTAAACCCTTTGTACTACAAATTGTGGTCCAAGCTTCAGGAGATGGCTTGCAAGAAAAGACATTCCAATATTGAAAGCTTAAAGAAGTCTCTTCGGAAGGCAGTTGCAGAATTTCCAGTTGATGTGTTGCGTAATGCCATTGATGAGTGGCCACAAAGACTTACGGCCTGTGTGCGTGCGAATGGAGGCCATTTCGAATAATTATTTGTGGTTATGGTTCATAATGCATCTATGTATCGCTTGTTATTAGGATATTAACATATCTCTAACCATTTTGTGTCAATTTACTTAAACGTTTGGGACAGTATTTATGGTAAGACTATGTAAACACTTTCCTTTATATGACATAAAATACTGTTGGTGGCACGAATACTTGTGGTGCATAAAAAATATTCCTACATAAATGGTATAATGTGTGTAAGACATAAAATACTGTTCGTAGCGCGAATACTTGTGGTGCATAAAAAATATTCCTACATAAATGGTATAATGTGTGTGATGACCATAGTTGTGACAATCTGACTTCATTATTATTACAGTTAGGTAACAAGTGGTAATGTTTCTACATTCTATTAAAATTACGTATTTTCATAATTTAGTTTTATAAATATGCACTGAGTTTATATTTTAGACTACTATATAAGAAACAGCTGGAGGGAATTACAACTTTCCAAGTGGCATGTCATTAGGTCTGAAAGTTTTCCTTGGATATTATTAGGCCAAGTATAATATAAATCATCCCTCGTCATATCAGGTACAAATAAAATGTTATGTGATAATTAATAAATGCAATAACTTCTGGTTTTCAGTTACAATTAAGGTACAGGTTATTCACTCAATTAAGAAGCTATAAAAATTATGTAATGTTTTAAAGATAAACAATAAATAGCCTGATGGAATGTTGGTATTAAGTATAATACTAAGCAAGCCCCATGTTCTGTACCCACAGTCAATAACACTGACAGTACTGTTAACAGTAATCTTCTTCTTCTTCTTCTTCTCCGCCATTCTTCCCTGCCTAAAGCTTTCAATGTGGCTGCTCTGAGAGAATTCTGTAGGGGGCCGTTCATCATGTCACTCCATCGTGTTAGTACTCGTCCTCGTTGTCTGGTTCCCTGGACTTTGCCCTCAACAATCAACTTTTGAGTACTACCATCTCGGCGCATTATATGTCCAAAGTAGCATACGATCCGCTGGGAGACCTTACACGATAGACAAACTTTTATCTGAAGTTAGTTCAGGATTGATGTGTTCGTGCGATGACTTGTCCAAGGAATCCTGAACATTTTCCTCCAGCACCACATTTCAAAGCTTTCTTTTACATCATCTGTAATTGGGACATCCTGTAGGTGATAAATAAATATATTATATTCTATCCGTTCACGATCACGTTTTAGGATGGTCCACGTCTCTACACCAAACAAGAAGACTAGAGATTCAACAACTTTTTTGTATTGACGGTGATGTTGTTATCTTTCTAGATCTTCTGCAGACAGATCATTGTTACCTTTGCTATTTCAATTCTTCGCTTTATTTCATCCTTGGAACCACCAGAATTGGATAGTAAGGAGCCTAGATATACATACTGATGTACAATTTCACATCCTCCAACCTGTTTAATATGTGGACTGTTGTTCTTACGATCAACAATCATGACTTTGGTTTTCTGTCGATTTAGGTGTAATCCAATTTCTAGGCTTGCTTCCTCCACTCTCTTGATCAGCTCTGTCAACTCCTCTTCAGATGATGCTATCAACAAGGTGGTGTCATCAGCAAATGTCAAGTTGTTGATCTTGCATCCCCCAATGGAAAATCCTTTGTCCCAGTCAGCTAATGCAGTTCTCATGCATATTCACCATAGAGATTGAAAAGTAACGGTGACAGGATACATCCCTGATGGACTCCAGCCCACGTACGAAACTGCTGTGACTGTTTTGAATCTTCACAGTGGCTGTATTTTCCTTATACAAGAACTTGAGGAGATCAGTCAAATGGAGTGGCAAACCCACGTCATCCAAAAATTTCCAAAGATGGTTCCATTTAACGGTATCAAAGGCCTTTTGGTAGTCAATAAAGCACAGGTATACCGGAACATTGAATTCTCTAGCCTTTTCTATGATTTGTCTTAGGCTTAAGATCTGTTCTTGAGTGCCTTTTCCTTTCATGAATCCAGTCTGGACGTCAGGAATTTGATACTCTAGGAATGCCCGGAGTCTCTTACACAGGATATGAAGCATAACTTTACTGGCATGTGAAATCAAAGCAATTAAGCGATAATTTCCACATTTTTTCCCTCGATCCTTTCTTGTGGATTTCTTGACTTACCCATTCCTCGGGCCAGCTTCTAGAATTCCATATTGCTTGGCAGATTTTTAACAGCATTTCAATTCCAGCATCGCCTGTAGCTTTCAATACTTCTGCACTTATTCCATCAGGTCCACATGCTTTTCCAGTTATCAGCATTTTCAAAGCCATTTCTACATCTCGGAGGATGTCAGGTTCAGGATCTGACTGTTTGTCTATCTTCACTTGGTCTTGTGCATTACATTGTTCACTGTACAGATCTTGGCAGTACACTCTCCATGTTTCCAGAACATTCTCTATATCCACAACATCATCACCCTGTGAGTTCTGTACATTCCAGGAATATGGTTTGAATTCTCAAGTGATTATTCTAATTTTGTCAAAAAGATCCTTGCTGTGGTTTTGATTTGCATGGTCTTCAATCTCAAAACAAATGTTACTAAGGAAATTATTCTTATCTCTTCTACAAGAAGACTGAATCCTATCAAGATCAAACATTTGCTCTCTTTTTTCTTTAGTGTTAATGCCAGATTTTTTAAGGCACCTTCTTTCTTCTACAAGCTGAAGGGTCAAGTGAGAGATCCACTGTTGCCTTCTAGTATTTGGTACTCGAGATTCATTCAAAGAGGACTCTATCCAGTTTTTAGTCACATTCCACAGCCCTTCTGCAGTTGTTACTGGATCCTGCAATATGGAGGCTCTTTGCGCCAATGACTCCTTGAATGACGACATATTAACTACTTGTGGTATCCTGTGTGATCTTTTAACTGGTGTTTGAAGTTTTATTCTTATTTCTGTTCTAAGAAGCTGATGATCACTGCCACATACTGCACCTGGACAGGTTTTGGTGTCCATTACAGAAGACCTCCATCTTGAACTGATCAGGATGTAGTCAATCTGATTTTTATATTGACCATCAGGGGAAGTCCATGGGTAAATGTGCCATATGTGATGCTTGAAGACTGTATTAGTTATAGTGAATCTGTTTTGAATTGCAAACTCAAGAATCCTGTTCCCCCGTTCATTTCTTTCTCCAATTCCATATCTTCCTATTGATGTTTTGACATGCTCATCATGTTGTGTTGAACCAATTTTGGAATTGAAGTCTCCCATAACAATAGTTGGTTCTCTGCTTGGAAAAGCTGAAACAGTAGCATCAAGATCTTGATAGAAGCGGTTGATTATTTCATCAGATGCATCTGCTGTTGGGGCATAAACCTGAATGATATAGGGGAACAAGTGGTAATGTTTCTACATCCTATTAGAATTATGTATTTTCAGAGTTTAGTTTTAGAAATATGCACTGAGTTTATATTTTAGGCTACTATATAAGAAATAGCTGGAGGGAATTAGAACTTTCTAAGTGGCATGTCATTAGGTCTGAAAGTTACCGGCTAACCACGGTGTCAGACGGTTTAGACTTCAGCTCCTTAACGATCACGGCCACCAGGCGGGCTAAACAGTGAAATAAGAACATGCAGCAAAAATTAAACTTATAGAACTGATATAAAAAATAAGGAATTTGATCTTCGGATGAAAAGAACAATTCTTGAGCTTGATGTTTTTTTTTTTTTTGCTAGGGGCTTTACGTCGCACCGACACAGATAGGTCTTATGGCGACGATGGGATAGGAAAGGCCTAGGAGTTGGAAGGAAGCGGCCGTGGCCGTAATTAAGGTACAGCCCCAGCATTTGCCTGGTGTGAAAATGGGAAACCACGAGCTTGATGTTAGGAATAGGGAATTCGACACTGAAATGAAAACCAAACAGGTAACTTAAATCTCAGGTACTGAAGTTGGCCTAATTACTGTACGCTATTTATTTTTGTAATACTATATATGCAAATATCTTGATCTTCTTCAGTATCCACCTTTGTTACACCATTTCACTCCATAAATATATATTAAGGCTATCATAAAATTGCTGTGTATCTACTGTACCTTGACACAATATTGATGTATCTGTTTTCTAGTAAAAAGGTTAGTTTTGACTACCAGTACTATACTATTTACTTAAATATTAAATGTACCAAACTTATAATAAGCATTAAAAAATTGAAGAATATAATGTGAAGGCTACTTATACCTTCAACAAAAATAAATACAGTACAGTAATTAGGCCAACTTCAGTACCTGAGATTTAAGTTACCTGTTTGGTTTTCATTTCAACATCGAATTCCCTATTCCTGACATCAAGCTCAAGAATTGTTCTTTTCATCTGAAGATCAAATTCCTTATTTTTTATATCAGTTCTATAAGTTTAATTTTTGCTGCATGTTCTTCTTTCACTGTTTAGCCCGCCTGGTGACCATGATCGTTACAGCGCTGCAGTCTAAGCGGTCTGACAGCGTGGTTAGCCGGTTCGAGTCCCGTTGGTCGAAAAAATTTTCACCATCAGAATGTTGGCCGGCAGGGTAGGGGAGGTGGTGGTATGCAATTTCTAATCACTAGATTGCGAGCCAGATGCCTGGACTAAATTCCAAACCTCTCCGGAGTGCTCATATGAAGTGAGGGCACATGACGCTGTTGATGGTGATTCGTCCGTTGGATGGAGACGTTAAGCCTTGAGCAGACCCCTTGGTGCTATTCGACAGAAGTAGGCTATGTGCCGGCACCGGGTTTCACCCTCTCCCTACTATCATATATCACGTCATTCATTTCATCTCATTAACTCCTCTGATGAGGTTGACGCCAGGAAGGGCATCCGGCCATAAAAACCCGTCAGGACAGATTCATCTCACCTCATACCCGACCCCGTAGAGAAACGTGATAAGGGTTGGACAAACAAACAAACGTTCTTCTTTCACTGTTTCATTTTACGTTCATGTTCCACCCTTTGGTCCTCTATTGCTTTTCTTTTCAGCTGCAGAAGTTCTTGTTTTTCTTCTGAAAAACCTATTAGTTTCTTACCAGCTAACGTACTGCCCATGGTCTTTTTCCTCTTTACTCGGAGTGAGACGGAAGTAGGTTTCCTTAAATCTCTGACACTAAATTGACTGCTAAATGGAACTGCTTCAATTTCATCAATTTGTATATTATTATCTTGTGTTACCATTGGTATATTTTCAATTGTTTCATTGGTGGAACATGAATCATCATTGGTGACAAGTGCTTGGGACCGAGAAGTTTCAGACTAGGAAAAATTTAGTGATGAAAAGGATGTTTTGTTATCATTTTGGAGTGGTTGAACTTGTACTTTCCTAATGCCAAAAGAAGAGTCCTCCACGGATGACAGCAATGATGGCTGGCTGATAGAATCCGAGTCACATACTGATGACAACCCTTCAGTTTGCACTGTTCCTTATTTTAATGTCTGTGGTTATTAAATAAGGCTCATATGGGCCTCCACCTGTATCTGAAGTGTATCTTTTCCCTTCAGCAATTTTTTTTTTGCAGGTCTTTTTCAGGTTTTCATACTTCACTTGTAATTCCTTCCAATCCCCACTTTCACTAATTTTCTTCTTCTTCTTCTTCTTCTTCTTCTTCTTCTTCTTCTTCTTCTTCTTCTTCTTCTTCTTCTTCTTTTATGACCACATAGGATCACTTTAGTCAGTCCGCTCGTTCAGGTCTCTTTGAAGGGATTGTTCGGGCTTTGCGGTCCTCCCAGTACTTCTTCAGACGCTCCGATCTTCGTGCCCTTTCCTCAGTTGAAAATGTGCGTGTTGTTGGTTTGTTTTGTGTAAGGGTAAAGCAGAGGTTTGTATTCTTGAGTTTTGTATTCAATTTTATCTTATTTGTGGTGTCTTCTGTTGTAAGGTCTATTTCCTTCAGATCCTCTCTTACTTCTCTGATCCATTTACATCCTGTTGTGGTATTTTTTGAGACGAGATTGTGTTGTACTAGTTGTTTCAGAAGTCTCGAATCCTGCATCCTCATGATATGTCCAAAGAATCCCAGTCTCCTCTTACGCATAGTATCTTTAATGGGTTCTAGCTCTTTGTACACGACTTTGTTAGGTATTAACCGTCACTGTCCATCTTTCTGGTATTTTTTGTTGATGCAGGTTCTTCCAATCCTCCTTTCAATTTTCTGAAGTTTGTCAGTCTTTGATTGTTTATTCAGGTAAAAGAGTGTTTCTGCTGCATATGTAGCTTCGGGTTTTATAACTATGTTGTAGTGTTTTATTTTTGTATTTATTGATAGACATTTCTTTTTGTAGATATCCCATGTTAATTTTTGTGCTTTAGCTAATCTATTTGTTCTTATTTGGATTGAGATTTTTTCATTTAGGTTATGTGTTATTACTTCTCCAAGATATTTAAATTGAGTTACTATTTTGATTTTATTACCATTTATGGTGACTTCTTTTAGCTGTGTTGGTTTTTGCGGCATAATTTCTGTTTTTTCAAATGATATTTTGAGGCCAATTTTATTTGCAATGTTTTGAAGTTCTATTATCTGGGTTTTTGCTTCTTTCATGTCCACTGCTAGTAATGCTAAATCGTCAGCAAAACCCAGGCAATTTGTTTTGATTTTTCGGTCAATCTTTATTTTGGGGGGACATTTCCTAAACCATTCCCTCATTACCATTTCTAGAGCACAGTTAAATAATAGTGGTGAGAGCCCATCTCCCTGCCGTAGCCCAGTTTTAATTTCAAATATCTCTGATGTTTCACCCCTAAACTTCACTTTTGATTTGGTGTTGGTGAGAGTCAATTTTATCATGTTTATTAATTTGGGGTGTAGTCCAAGGTGTCTTAAAATTTTAAACAGAGATTCTCTATGGATGCAATCATAAGCTTTCTTGAAATCTACAAATGTTATCACCATATCTCTGTTTCTTCTCCTGTTATAGTCCATTATCAACTTAAGACTCATGATCTGATCAGGACAGCTCCTCCAGGGTCTGAAACCTCCTTGATATTCTCCTAGTTCTTTCTCAAGTTGTAAACTTATCCTATTAAGGATGATTATTGAAAATATTTTGTATGTTATGTCTAGGAGCGAGATTCCCCTGTAGTTATTAGGATCGGTTTTATCTCCTTTTTTGTGCAGTGGATGAATGACGGCTGTTGTCCAGTGTTCTGGTGGTTCTTCTTTAATCCAGATAGAGACAAGTTGTTGATGGAGGGCAACTTTTGCTGATGTTCCTGCATATTTCCAGATTTCCGCAAAGGTCTGATCTTCTCCTGGCGCTTTGTAGTTTTTTAATTTATTCAGAGCTTGGTAGACTTCCTTTATTGTGGGGGGATTGATGTTCTCTGGTGATGTTTTTATCGGGGTGCTGGTGTCCAAATGAAGGAGTTCTGTAGGTTCCTCACAATTTAAAAGCTTGTTGAAATGTTTAGCCAGAATTTCTGCATTGTATTTATTGTTACGGGCCAGCTTACCATCTTCATCCTTCATCAGTAGGGTCGGGGGTTCATATTTTTGGAGCTGCTTTCTGAAGGTTTTGTAGTAGTACCTTGATTGAGTTTTATTGAATTGTTCTTCAATTAACTGCAGGGTGTCCTTATGATGTTGTCTTTTTATTCTTCTTAAGACTTGGGTAGTTTCTTTTCTCTGTTTTACTAGATTTTGATAGGATATTTCTGTTTTTTGGGACTGATGTAATAGCCATGCCTGATGTCTTTTCTCCACTGTTTCATCACATTCACTGTTCCACCATTGGTGTTTTTTACGAGGTTTAATTGGAGCCAGGTCTTCTGCAATTTGTTTAAGGTTGTGTACTAAGTCTTCAAGTTTATCTGTGATTTTTATTTTTTCAGTTGCTTTCTGGTAATTTTTGTTGTTGATTAGCTGGGTAGGATCTATTTATATTTTAGTTTTAAGGGCTTGCTTTTGCTGCCTCCTCTGGGGAGTGAGTTTAATTTTAATTTTAACTACGTAGGTAGTATTTGTCCATGCAGACGTGATCCAGTTGCCATTCTCCTTTAGTGTAGTCAGGGTGTTTCCATGTTTTAAGTTTTTGAGGGTTCCTCTTAAAACATGTAGATTTTGAGATTAAATTATGGTTTCTACACAGGTCAACAAGTCTCTCTCCATTTTTATTTGTTTTCTTGTGTGCTGGCCATTTTCCGATGATGTCAGGGTATTTTCTTTCTCTGCCTAGTTGAGCGTTGAAGTCACCTATTAATAATTTTATATGGTGTTTGGGGATGTTATCTGTACCGGGCGGTACACCTCCGCTCCGCTAATTCAAACTTTGCGCCAGTTGAAACTCCTCTACTGGAGGAAGCCTGAACTCTAACAACCATGTTAATTCTAAAGTTTATCAGAAGATGTCATTACTATAAATTTTGAAGTGTTCTGAACGGTGTCTTTTTCGATTTATATTGTTTTCTCTGTAGCAAGAAGTGTGAACATTCTCTTCTAGATGGCACCACTTAAGAACTACAATTGTGCACCCTAGTGCAAAGTGAAGGAACTTTTCTTTGAAGAAATTTAGTATTTATAAGTTTGTTCTTTATTAAATTTCTTTCAGCCCTTGTTTAAGTTGGCAATGTTAATCCGTTCTTTCCGCCAGTTTTGAAATTGGCCAATCGTAAATTTCTGTAATTAATTTTCCACCAATCCTGGTTTTCTTCTCCTGTTGTGATATGTAATCTTTTGGCCGTCCAATAAAAAGTTTGTGGGCGGGTGTTATCATTCATGAAAGGTCTCGAATGTTCCACGAGGGTATATAAACTGCTGATTTTCTGGTCTCCGGGCCACTTCAGTAACATCTATCATTGTGTAAATTATGTAGCAGGGGGCGGGAAGCGCCTCTTTCTTCGGGCAGCGGTTCATCAATAAGGTAATGGCCTTTTAATAACTTCTTTTCTTGCTAGCGCAGCAGTTTAACTCTCGGGGCAGGTTCGATACTTTTTACCATGTAACTTTCCTCTAAAATGTAAAAGACTCTTGGTATAAATTCTGTCTCTTTAAACTACAAATTGGGATAGAGAGTGCCTAACCCTCTCGAGCTCCCATTCATTTTGTTTTGAGGTGACTACGTTTTCATAACTGTTTCCCTTCTACTCGTAATGTCATAAAGTTTTCTATCGTGTCACCTCCGTAGAATGGGATTAGCCCTTGCATAAGCGGCCTAGGGCCAAATTAGGTTTTAATAAAGTGTATTAGGAGTGCAAGTACGCCTCCTCTCAAGTTGGTATTTTGGAGGCCATGTAATTGTCCTGTTTCTTTATTGAGTAGGCCTCAGTAGGTTGGGTATTTTTACCCCTGTTTTCATGTGCTTGGAGGTCAGCTTGAAGGTGGAGTTTGGTGTGGCCTTTGATAGGCTTGAACTTTGAGAGCGGGTTACTCTTTCTTAAATCGGTTTCTGTGTGCCTCGAGCAGGCTTTACTGAGTAATAGGGAGCGAGTGCTCCTGGGCATGATTGGGGTTTTCTGCCCCTTTGTTAAACCTTGTGTATAAATAAAGTTGGGCTCATTGCTCAGGGATTGTGTTTTGGAACTCGAAGCCCAATATACGTTAATAAACTGTAATTGTACGTTCTTATTTTGTTACTATATAACCAAGTTCCTGTTGTACATGTTAGTTCTTGATCTTGAAAAGAAAATATAACCATGTTGAATTTTAAATTAACTTTAATTTCGTAAGTTGAGACCTGTTCATCCCAGCACCTTCTTTCACCTCTAACTACCACGGAGAACTCCGTAACAAGTGGTAGCAGAGCGTGGTTGAATGGGTCTCAAATTAGCCCCCTTTGACGGCTAAACATTGCTTTGCTCTTGAACTCTAACAATTTTCTCTGTCGCTGGACTTTTCCTTTTCATTTTTCAAAATTGTTTAATTTTTGTCATCATGCCCGGCCCTCGCGATGTCCTCCATCTCAACTATTTGCGCAAGGAGGAGTTGATCTATGAATTAACAATTAGAAATGTGCAATCTGGAGGCACGGTTGCGGTAGACACAAATAAGCTTAGAGAGTCCCTTGATTTGCCCATTTCCATCCCCACTTTGGGAGAGAAAGAAATTGATGACTCTCTCTCCACGATCACGGACAATACTACTGAGCTAGCATCTGTAGTTAGTTTTTTTTTTAAGAAAATGACCCTTCTCCTAATCAAATTAAACATGTACAAGCCAGGTTATTTCATTTTTCTAATAGAGTTAATGATCTGTTGTCTCTGAAGTTGAATGACATTCAGAGGAAGGAAGCTAGTGTGGTTCTTGAAAACCTTTCTGAATTGTCCAGTAAGGTTACCCAATTGTTAACTGGGGAAGTTCCTCCCAAAACCGACCAACCCGCTACGGTAAACGTAGTCAGCGAGGACCGTTCTCCCACCGGGGAAGAAAGTACTAAATCAGTAGGAGTTCAACAAACCTCTCCCCCATTAGACCATGAATCTGAATGACGTACCTCATTGAATAATGTACGTTCTGAATTAGCTTCTTTGCCACTTAAACCTTTACCTACTATGTCACCCGGGTTCAGCAGCTTGCCTCATCTATTAGCAATATTGCTCAGAGGTATTTCTAAGTTTTCGGTTAACTCTACCAGTGAAGTTATTTCATTCTTAAGGTTTTTAGTTGAATTTCAGGATCATGCCCTTGTTTTTTCTCTTTCGCCGTGCCAAATTTTGCAGATCATTTATCCCTATGCAATTGGTGTTCTCTCAGACAAAATAGTCAGGGCAATTGCTGAACAGTCATCTATTGAAGACTTTCATGCACACCTTCTCGCAAACTTCATTCCGGCTAGAGCTAGGTCATCGCCTATTCAAAAGCACTACTATCGGGTACAGCGTCTGGACGAAAGTCTTGCCGACTTCATCCAGGACATCAAATTTTATACAAGGGTGTTTGCTCTTCATTTTCCTGAAGATCAAATTGTTCAGGCTATTGTAGAAGGTATTTCACCACCTTAGAGATCATACTTGTGTTTTGCGTCGCGTCCGCAAACCTTCGCTGAGCTTGAGGCTATGGCTGTCTCAGCCGAAGGAGTTAGATACGCCGATACACTGCGTGTCGCGAAAGAACCCCCTCCATCCTCTAGCAGTTTTTGGCTTCCTCCTCGCCGAACCGTCACTGCCCGTAAATGTTACGCTTGCGGGTCGCCTGACCATCTTCGCAACAAATGTCCATTGATCAGATCAAGTAGGACAAATAATGGAGCCAGTTCATCTCGAGGCTGTTTTAAATGCGGCGCGTTTTCCCATATCGCCAAGAATTGCCCAAATTCTAATAGCACCCCCTCCTGCTCAACTTCTGGTGCAACTTCCACCAATGCCAATAATAATAAGTGACTAGTGGCTTCGGCTGAGTCGGCGAACCCTTCTTCTCGAGGCTCAGCCCTAAGTAAACATACCAAAATTTCAGGGAAAACTCACGCTTCAAATTTATCTTTTGAAGGCCCTAAGGAATGTTTTAGGATTGCGGTGGATTCCCCCGCACCTGTACCTTTTCTTAAAATTGAGGTGAATAATGAACCCGTAACAGCTCTATTCGACTCTGGCAGTGTTTGTTCTATTATTTCGGCTGAATGGTATTCGAAATTGAAATCTATTTGTAAACTTCCTGACTATTGCTCATCTTCTGTTCAATATGTTTCGGCTAATTCTTCTCCATTAGAAATTTTAGGTTCCTTAAAAGCCAAAATTCGTATTTCTAAATTTACTTGGAAAGTTAAATTGTTTGTGGCAAAGCACTTATCTTGTCCCATTATATTGGGAGCCGACTTCATGTCCCATAGAGGTCTAGTGCTCGATCTTCAAAGTAAGTCATGCACATTCAAATTTGCTCCTAATTGTAAAATCCCCTTATTGAAATGTAATTCTGTATCATGTTCATCAGTTTCGCCTACCCAGGATGAGATGTTGTTAGATCTTAGACATCTACCTGAGGAGCAGGCTGATAGTATTCGTAAGTTGTGTCAGTCGTTTCCAGAGGTGTTCTCTCATACCCTTGGTGTTACTGACCTTATTGAATACAAAATTTAAGTCACGGATTCGATTCCTGTTGTTTTCCACCTTATAGGCTATCTCCACCTAAAATGAAGGCATTGAAAGAAATCATCGATCAAATGTTAAAGGATGGTATTATTCGGCCCTCCAAGTCGGCATATTCTTCGCCTATTTTTCTAGTCCTGAAACCCCAAGGTGGCTTCAGGCCTGTCATTGATTATAGGGCTCTCAATCGGAAGGTGGTGTTACAATCTGTGCCCCTTCCTGACCTTCATTCTTGTTTTTCATGGTTTCGTAAAGCTAAGTTCTTCACCATCTTGGATCTGAATCAGGCCTATAATCAAATTCCTCTGGCTGAAGAATTGAAACATCTTACAGCGTTTGCCACGGATTGGAATCTGTATGAATACAACCGCGTGCCTTTCGGACTCCCCACGGGAGGAGCGGTGCTTACGAGGCTACTAGACAGGGTCTTCTCCGACATAAAATTTGAGTACTTGTACCACTATCTTGATGATGTCGTCGTATTTTCGGAGACATTCGAAGAACATCTTGATCATCTGAAAGAAGTTCTCAATCGCCTTCGTAAAGCTGGGTTAACTGTGAAATTGTCCAAGGTCGCCTTCGCTAAACCCTCTATGTCCTTCCTAGGGCATATTGTGTCGCCCGATGGTGTTGCTGTCGATCATTCGAGAACGCAGGCCATCCGTGATTTTAAACCTCCCAAGGACATCAAAGGTATTGCCAGGTTCATTGGTATGGTGAATTTCTTCAGGAAATTTATTCCTAACTTGCTAATAGAGCGGCGCCCTTGAACCTTCTTCGTAGGAAAGGCATCAAATTCGAGTGGGGGCCTTCGCAACAAACCGCTTTTGAAGACCTGAAATTAGCTCTCTGTAATGCCCCTGTCCTTGCTATGCCAGATTTCTCGAAGAAATTCATCGTCCAAACCGACACGTCATCGGCGGCGGTAGCTGCAGTCCTTCTTCAAGAGACTGAACTAGGGAGGCGACCCATCGCCTATGCATCTAGGACTCTATCGGCTCAAGAAGCCAAGTATTCCATCTATGAGCTCGAAGGCTTGGCAGTCTTATTTGCCTTAGAAAAGTTCCGTCTCTATCTGGAACATGTCAAATTCGACCTGGAGACTGATAATCAAGCCTTAAGCTGGGTCTTAGGTAGGCCACGTCGTACTGGTCGTATAGCCCGGTGGGCCATCCGAATTTCTGCCTTCCAATTTGACGTTAGGCATATCAGAGGTAATGAAAATGTTGTCGCAGACGGACTCAGCCGAATGTTTTCCAGCGACGTCGAGACCCATGAACCGGTCGATAGTTCATCACCTTGTTGATGTATATGTTGATTCCCATAGAGAATCTGAAATATTTGTCCCGAATGAGTAAATTTATAATACCAATATAAATGGTCCGTTATTGGACATTATAAATTTTCCAGCTAACTCATTCTTGGTTGCCAGCGTTTCGCCCTCGTGTGCTAGGGTGGGCTCATCAGTTGGTACCTAGCACACCTACCAATACGCTGGCTAGTGCATACCGTGGAGGCCACTGCATAGGCTACATGCAGCCACCGGCAGTGCCAATGCACTAAGAGACTTCGTCTCATTACCAAAAATTGATGCCTGCTTGGCCATCAGATGATGTATATGTTGATTCCCATAGAGAATCTGAAATATTTGTCCCGAATGAATAAATTTATAATACCAATATAAATGGTCCGTTATTGGACATTATAAATTTTCCAGCTAACTCATTCTTGGTTGCCAGCGTTTCACTTTCGTGTGCTAGGGTGGGCTCATCAGTTGGTACCCAGCACACCTACCAATACGCTGGCTAGTGCATACCGTGGAGGCCACTGCATAGGCTACATGCAGCCACCGGCAGTGCCACTGCACTAAGAGACTTCGTCTCATTACCAAAAATTGATGCCTTCTTGGCCATCAGATGATGTATATGTTGATTCCCATAGAGAATCTGAAATATTTGTCCCGAATGAGTAAATTTATAATACCAATATAAATGGTCCATTATTGGACATTATAAATTTTCCAGCTAACTCATTCTTGGTTGCCAGCGTTTCGCCCTCGTGTGCTAGGGTGTGCTAGGTACCAACTGATGAGCCCACCCTAGCACACGAGGGCGAAACGCTGGCAACCAAGAATGAGTTAGCTGGAAAATTTATAATGTCCAATAACGGACCATTTATATTGGTATTAGTTCATCACCTCCCGAGTCCATACTATCGGAGGTTAATGCCATCTTAACAGATGCTCCCATGCTCTTTAGGGATCTTGAGAAATATCAACGTGAAGATCCGACGCTGGCTCCGATCATGGAAACCCTTTCTTCTGGGGAACATGTCGTCCCTTATGTCTTGAGGAATGGTGTTCTATGTTGCCCGTCGAGGCATGATTAGAAGATGAAGGTTGTGGTTCCAGCCGTTTTTGTGCCAATGATCTTCAAGTACTATCATGAGACCCCATTAGGGGGGCATTTAGGCATCTTCAAAACCCGGGAAAAGATCCGTGAAATGTTTATTTGGAAGGGTATGGATGGTGAAATTCGTGAACTAGTTAAAGCTTGTAAATCTTGTTTGCTTAGTAAACCAACCATGTCCACCAAGGTAGGCCTTTTGTCTTCTCATCAAGCGTCGCGCCCAATGGAACGACTCTATATCGACTATGTAGGACCCTTCCCCCAGTCAAAGGGGAATGCCAACAAGTTCATCCTTGTATGTGTAGATGGTTTTACAAGATTTTCTTGGTTATTTCCGACTAAACTGGCTACCGCCCAGTCCACCATTACTTGTTTAAATTCCATTTTCGCTTCTTTTGGTCCGTGTCAATATATTGTATCTGATAATGCTAAAGCTTTCACCTCCAATCTTTTTCGTAAATTCTGTTTTGATCTGTCCATCTCTCATGTGACAACTTCTGTTTATTATCCTCAACCATCTCTGGCTGAATGGGTTAATCGTAATCTGAGGTCCGCGCTGATTGCCTATCATCATGAAGATCATTCTAGGTGGGACACGTCCCTACATTGGTTAGCTTTTGCCTTGAATTCGGTGGTTCACGAATCCCATAAGTTTACTCCAGCTTCTTTGCTTTAATGCTAGTTGCTTTAAGTCGCACCGACACAGATGGGTCTTACGGCGACGATGTGACAGGAAAGGGCTAGGAGTGGGAAGGAAGAGGGCGTGGCCTTAATTAAGGTACAGCCCCAGCATTTGCCTGGTGTGAAAATGGGAAACCACGGAAAACCATTTTCAGGGCTGCCGACATTGGGGTTTGAACCTACTATCTCCAGAATACTGGATACTGGCCGCACTTAAGCGACTGCAGCTATCGAGCTCGGTCAGCTTCTTTGATGTTCCAAACACGCCGCTCTCTAACCTTTGGTCTCTGAGTGACATTCTACCTGAGACAATAGATCCTGATAATATTAAAGATCTTTGGAAGAAGGCTAAAGCCAATCTTAAAGTGTCTCATGAAAAGGTTAGGGAAAGATATGATCGTTGACGGAGACCCACCAATTTGAAGGTAGGTGACCAGGTGATGGTCAAAAATTTTGTTCCCGTGGGCAAGCTTGCCCCCAGATTTCATGGGCCGTGCATAATCCTAGATTTTCTTACACCGGTTACGTTGTTATTAAGCAATCCAGCCACCGAGAGGATATTTAGGGTTCACCTGTCGCAGGTGAAACCTGTATAACTTCCGCGCTAATGTAGCTGATTGTATATTTGTTTTAACATTTTGGAAGTATTCGGAAGGTTATATATATATTTTTTTTTTGGGGGGGGGGTTCATTTTAAGGCCTTCTGCCCTTGGAATCTGGTTCTTTGTATTTAAGTATTTATTGTAAAACCTTCCCCGAACAGTTAAACTGCCATCCTGTCCTTGCCATGGCCATTACCATGCTCCCGTCTCCTGCTCACATAAAACAGTGGTTAAGTGAAATAAAAAACAAAACCTCCGCGCCGCTGGCCCCTCAACCTCACCACAAAGACTGTACCCTAAAATCATTCTGGTCCAACAAATTCTGTCGCCGAGATTTGAATGTTTCAGTGCCCCCGCAGCCGCGCGGCGCCGTACCGCCACTGAGGTGGGGTACGGGCCCGCCCCTCTCCAGTGAGGCCAACCAGTGTACGGCGAGCCAGAGTCCTCCTCCCGGCCAAGGCTGACGTGCGGCGCACAACCTGCAACTTGCCCGCGGCCTGTAAACGTTCGCCGCGTGTGCGGCGTGCTTCACCACCACTACTCCTCTCATAGTGCGGGCGAGCGGTATCTTAGGGTACTTGAGGGGTCCGAGCGGTCTCCTCCGGACACAAGCAGCGGCGGCTGGTCTGGCCGTCAAACTTAATCAACATTGAATGTACTTAATCAGCTACATGGACATTTAATATCAACAATTACTACATTCTTGGATTCAACTGCAATATTTGGTGGACTTAGAAAATATTTCTTCCCTTTCAAGAATTAAAAGTTTTTCCCTCTGAATTCAACTTCTACAAGCATAAAGACATTACATCAAAAGTAACTACAAAGAATTTTGAAACTGGATCCAATCATTTAAGAAAATTTGGTTGTAAATACTTCTGCAATTAACTTCTATATCAACATCATAACTTGGACCTTATTTTAAAACAAAAGTTTATGTTCTTCTGTGTTACCCCCTGTAGGGACTTTTGGGAGGGGAGGTCTGTACACCTCCGCTCCGCTAATTCAAACTTTGCGCCAGTTGAAACTCCTCTACTGGAGGAAGCCTGAACTCTAACAACCATGTTAATTCTAAAGTTTATCAGAAGATGTCATTACTATAAATTTTGAAGTGTTCTGAACTGTGTCTTTTTCGATTTATATTTGTTTTCTCTAGCAAGAAGTGTGAACATTCTCTTCTAGATGGCACCACTTAAGAACTACAATTGTGCACCCTAGTGCAAAGTGAAGGAACTTTTCTTTGAAGAAATTTAGTATTTATAAGTTTGTTCTTTATTAAATTTCTTTCAGCCCTTGTTTAAGTTGGCAATGTTAATCCGTTCTTTCCGCCAGTTTTGAAATTGGCCAATCGTAAATTTCTGTAATTAATTTTCCACCAATCCTGGTTTTCTTCTCCTGTTTTGATATGTAATCTTTTGGCCGTCCAATAAAAAGCTTGTGGGCGGGTGTTATCATTCATGAAAGGTCTCGAATGTTCCACGAGGGTATATAAACTGCTGATTTTCTGGTCTCCGGGCCACTTCAGTAACATCTATCATTGTGTAAATTATGTAGCAGGGGGCGGGAAGCGCCTCTTTCTTTGGGCAGCGGTTCATCAATAAGGTAATGGCCTTTTAATAACTTCTTTTCTTGCTAGCGCAGCAGTTTAACTCTCGGGGCAGGTTCGATACTTTTTACCATGTAACTTTCCTCTAAAATGTAAAGGACTCTTGGTATAAATTCTGTCTCTTTCAACTACAAATTGGGATAGAGAGTGCCTAACCCTCTCGAGCTCCCATTCATTTTGTTTTGAGGTGACTACGTTTTCATAACTGTTTCCCTTCTACTCGTAATGTCATAAAGTTTTCTATCGTGTCACCTCCGTAGAATGGGATTAGCCCTTGCATAAGCGGCCTAGGGCCAAATTAGGTTTTAATAAAGTGTATTAGGAGTGCAAGTACGCCTCCTCTCAAGTTGGTATTTTGGAGGCCATGTAATTATCCTGTTTCTTTATTGAGTAGGCCTCAGTAGGTTGGGTATTTTTACCCCTGTTTTCATGTGCTTGGAGGTCAGCTTGAAGGTGGAGTTTGGTGTGGCCTTTGATAGGCTTGAACTTTGAGAGTGGGTTGCTCTTTCTTAAATCGGTTTCTGTGTGCCTCGAGCAGGCTTTACTGAGTAATAGGGAGCGAGTGCTCCTGGGCATGATTGGGGTTTTCTGCCCCTTTGTTAAACCTTGTGTATAAATAAAGTTGGGCTCATTGCTCAGGGATTGTGTTTTGGAACTCGAAGCCCAATATACGTTAATAAACTGTAATTGTACATTCTTATTTTGTTGCTATATAACCAAGTTCCTGTTGTACTTGTTAGTTCTTGATCTTGAAAAGAAAATATAACCGTGTTGAATTTTAAATTAACTTTAATTTCGTAAGTTGAGACCTGTTCATCCCAGCACCTTCTTTCAGCTCTAACTACCACGGAGAACTCCTATGGTCTGGTCCAATAGGTTCCAAAATTCTCTAATTCACTAATTTTATTGAAAGTATTTACTAGGCTTTTTCTTTTAAAGACTATCTATCTGTTTTCTTGCATTCCAAAGTATCTTTCTTTGCAGTAATTAAAGAAAGCAGTAAGTCATTTTCTGTGTGATTAAAATTCTTACACTTCCCTTTTTACTGAATTCTCCATGATCAGCTGATAATAAAATAGAACTTGGAGCAAAAAAAAAAAAAAAAAAAAAAGCAAAAAAAAATATAAAGCAGGCACCAAACGAGCTAAATGTGGAACAGGAAAAAATCAAGCAGGTAGGAAAGTTTAAACATCTAGACGAGTGGATAGAACCCAACATGTCTGAGAAAGAAGCCTGTATGTCACACTTGAAATGACATACCATCTAACCAAGAGTGTGTACAATAAAAGATCAATATCCTTGAATGCCAAGTTCAGATACTACTACAGTCATTTGTCCGGAGGCTCTCTATGCAGCATAGTGCCTTGAAATTAACAAAAAATGCCTTGTTGAGAAACTTGAAATCAAGGAAAATCTTGGGCCCCATCAGAGACAAGCGCAAATATAGAAGGTGGCCCAAACATGAGCTATATTTCCACGTGGAATAGGTAACTAATACGATTTGGAAGAGAAGGATTGCCTTCTATAGTCACGTGACAAGAATGAGCCCTGCAAGGTCAAACAAGTGGACCTCCTCCTACTTCCATGATAAGAAGACAAAAGGGGCCTTGTTCAGTGAGGTACAAGAAGATCTACAAGTGGTGGGCATAACACACGATGATATTCTGGAGCGCAACCCACTTAAGAAGAAACTTTAAGACAACAAGAGCTTCCAAGAGAAGCTGAAGCTGAAAACAGGGAAGGCATGGACTGAAGAAAGGAATAACACTGGCAACTAATGCGAGAGTACTGGGCAAATGTTAAATACTGAGGAAGGAGACAATTGAAATGATGTGGTCCTTAGTTGGCTAAAACAACGTGAATGAATGTAATAATAATAATAATAATAATAATAATAATAATAATAATAATAATAATAATAATAATAGTAGGCCTGGGAAATTGTTTTGAATCTATGAAAAGTTGATGTTCTGAGGAAAGGAATATTGCTACAAGACCAGACAAGGTAAGATAATGCAGACGTCACAAAATACGTATTAGGCCCACGGTACTTCTTTATGGTAAAGCCTGTTAGAGAAAACTCACAAAATGCTTTCCAAGAAATTGTAGAAAACTATTTATTCACTACATACGAATTAATTCCCTACAAACAGCTGGTAATAAAACAGCAATGACTGTCATTAGTTGGCTTTAACAGGCCAATTCCAATTGACCATGTCTTCGAGTATTCTTTCAAAGCAGCCAACACTAGCACAGACTTGAGCTCTGAGAGGTAACATTACTTTAAATGGGCAGGCAGTTGTTAAAACTACATGAGTGTCAGAAATTGATGGAGAAAATGGAAACAGGTTTAAACTAGATATTAAAGTTTAACGGGTTTAATTTATACAGTACCAGGTTTAACTCCATTTGGAGAAAATGGCCCTTAAAGATGCAGATGCCTATCCACTTTTTGAGGGATTTTCATTTGTTTTTAATTTCAGTAAGCAATTTCATGACTTTTTCTGTATAGGTAACTAAGCTATCACAAGACAAATATTCACTACCCTTCACTGCCACTCAACACAGAATAAATTTCTAACTTCTGACTACAATACAAAATAAAATCAAAAAACAGGCTCACTGAGTTACTCAACAATCTCACTGCTAACCAGAAAGTGAAATTGAACTTCCCGAGGCTAACAGCTTGTTCCCCGAAGGTGCAATTTACCCTGTGAAGTTGAGGAGTTGTGAGTTTTCCTGTTGTCATGCAACTTTCCCCACCCTCCTCCTGTAGTGAGGTTTCTGATCTATGTTGGAAATCACATTCAAGAAAAATGTGATCGTATTAAGCAGTACTAGCAAAAATTTGTGATGTGCTAAGTGAGGTATTTTTATATAGATATGGTGCAATTTACCCTGTGAAGTGAACTTATATGGTGGGAATAGGGACTTTGAATTTATGAAGTGCTAAGTGAGAAAAATCTTAACAAGGAATGCACTAACGAGGTTTGTTACAAGATGCTTTACGTCGCACTGACATGGATAGGTCTTATGGTGACGATGGGATGGCTAGAAGTGGGAAGGAAGCGGCCGTGGCCTTAATGAAGGTACAGCCCCAGCAACGAGGTTTCACTTTACTCCATGAATGTAATAAACTCATGACCAACGAGGTATGCTGGGGATGTGTCCATTAAGAACAGTTTTGTCCTCTGAAAGAACATTACTTAGAGAAAAATTCCCTAAGCAAGATATAAGAGATGATTTTCCAATGAGACGGCAGGCAGCAAGGTGGGCCAATTTTGATAGGTTTATTCACCCAATCTCATCCAGAAAGCATATAGTATGTAAAGCAAATAAGAAGTGAAAGCCAATATGAATGCGATAAAAGTCTTGTGTCTTAGCACACCCCTGACTGCTTCAGAATTGTCCACACCATGAAAACCTACATTTACAAAATTCAAAGGTAGATTTATGATTCTTTCATTTTATAAACATAAGTTTGTATGAGAACCTACAGACAGCTGTAATTAAGAAACTGAAGTTCATATAAGAACCTATGAATAGCAGTGACTCATGTAAATTAAATACTAATTCTGGGCATGCAAAAGGCTAGAAAATTGGTAAGCCAATGGGTTAAAAATAACATTTCTCTCCATACTAGCCAAATGAGATTTAAAAAAAACAACAAAAAGCTCCTTTTATTTTAACTGAACTGTAAGTGACAATCTTCAACATGATGTAATGCATGGTCAAACTTTATCATGACTCAGTTGAAACAGAAATATAAAATTTTGGTTTAAAATAAGGATGCTATGAAGAAAAGGTTCGTTCTGTTTGTACTGTACTATATAATTCACTCACCCACTTTATGTAATTGAATCGTGCAGTCGAGTAAGGAACTAAGTCAAAATCGGCCATTTTCATTTTATTGCCTCTTTTACCTCACATAACCAAGCCCTATCGTTTGGTAAAGGAAAGAAATAAGTCAGCCTTCTCCTTGTGGGAGAAACAGTGGATGGACATCAGGCATATTGTGAAGAAACGCACTAAGTCGATGACTTAGTGCGTTTCTTCACCACTTGCTATTCATGACTTAGTTCCATTCTTTGCCGCACGTTGCATGCGATGTAGGTATAACAGGGGATATTTCAATTTACGGCGTTGGTACAACACAAAGGACAACATACTGGAGGGAAACAGAAATCGTACGGTACATGGTGGGTATTTCAGTTTGTATCTCGGTGGATGACAAAGTGATCTATGTATTACGTTTGAGAATATGACTCCAAAAAGGAAGGCACAGCCTGAGGGCCATAAACATAGTGTTCTGAAACACGCAAGACTCAGAGGACTGGCATATGTGAATAAACGTGGGAGAGTTGTGGAAGGCAAAGAAACCGGTTCTGACTGCAGGTAAGTAAGGAGCTTGAGAAGTATTACTAGGGATTGTTTAGTAAATAATATTCTAACATGCAACCAAACTTTCTACTCTTGTTTTAGATAACAATACGTATGGTACAGATTTATACTTAGTATTAATAATATGTTATTCTTCTAGATGCAGAAAGAAGTGCTTTGAGATTATAAACGAAGAGGCTCGCATGTCCATTCTTTCCAAGTTTCTTCAACTTCCTAGTAAGGATGCACAAGATTTACACTTGCAGCGCCTCATCGAGAAGAATGAAATTAAGACCAGAAGACCGAGGAATGAAAATTCAAAGCAGCGAGCAGCAAGTTTCACTTATTTTGTTATGGATGGCAACAATAGAAAGAAGGTATGCCGTTCAGCTTTTATGAGCATGCATGCCGTCACTCAGAAAAGAGTATTCCGTATCACAATGCTTCTTCTTCATGGAGAAATTCCCAGGGACAAGAGAGGAACCAATCCAAATACCAGAAAGATACCGGAAGATGTCACTAAACTGATATCCGATCATATTCAATCATTCCCTCTGAAACGGACTCATTACGGAGGGAAAGAAGTGCATTACTTAGATGCCCGCTTAACTATTAAAGAAATGCACAACATGTTTGTCACAAAATACCCGGAGTGTGGAGTCAAGTACAGCTTCTACAGGACTTATTTATTTTATTTCAATATAGGCACCTGAGCCAAGGCTCTTCTTGGTGCAATACAAATAAATGACAATGGCAGCTATATTCACAATCTGATTACAAAATAAAATACAGTAAGTATATAATTTAACATGGTGTAAGAGATAAGATAGGACAAAGCTTCCTAACCATAATTACCATACTACTTCAGGTATTTAGTTAGATTACTTTTGAAGATAGATAAATTTTGTTGAGAATTACAACTACCGATTCGGACGACCACAGATCGATGTCTGCAGCAAGTGTGAGGAGTTCACAGCTAAACTTAGGAGTCCACATATTTGTGAATCAGCAAAGCGTGCAGCTCAGGCTGAATATGATGTTCATAAAAGAAGAAGCAGGAAATTCTACAGGTCTTTGAAAGAAGTTGCAACACTATGCAGAACAAATGACAAAGTGACAGGCCTTGCCTTTGACTTTATGCAAAATCTGCCCCTGCCACACATACCGGTGCAAGAAGTGTTTTACATGAGACAGTTGTGGGTGAATGTGTTTTGTATTCATGATCTTGCAACGGACAAGTGTGTTGTGTATATGTATCATGAAGGCCAAGGAAAGAAGGGTGCGAATGAAGTTGCTTCTTTCCTGAAAGATTATATAGACGAATTTTGTGTCAGAAAATGTTGACCAGTTACACGTTTTCTCTGATGGTTCTCCAGGCCAAAATAAGAACCATACGGTCATAAGACTAATGCTAGGCCTGGCAGCTTCAAATCGATTTAAGGAGATTAGACAGTACTTTCCCGAGAGGGGTCATTCATTCCTACCATGCGACAGGGACTTGGGCTATTTAAGAAAAACATTTAAAAAAATAGACAGAGTTTATACTATCGAAGAGTATATGGCAATTATTGTAAACAGCAAAGCAAATGTTACAGTTAAGTTAGTAGACTCAAGTGCAGTATTTAATTTTGACAAGTGGTGGCCTGAGTTTTTAAAAAAAGTGACTGTATCAGCTGAAACATCGACAAAGAATACTCCTCGTGCTGGAAAGATTGCATTTTCTCCTTCTTCGTTTAAAGAATACAGGTATAGGGCAGAGAAACCAGGAGTTATTGTAGCACTTCCCTTCATAAACAGCATTGTGAAACGTACGTTTCATCTTGGGAAAGGTAACTTTTGCACATTTTCCTTGCAACCAATGGCAGCATATCCAGAGGGTGGGGTTCCAATAAAAGCTGAGAAAATAAAGGACTTGCGTAAACTGTTGAAATATGTTGCGAATGAGGATGCTTTGGCATTTTATTTGGACATTATTTCGCAGCCAATGAATTCCCCTTAAGTTAGTAGTCTCGGCTGTAATACTGTAGTTATTTGGCGCTTCAAGGTCATTTGTATTTGTTTTCCCTGTTTTTTTCTGTTGGATAAACTGTAAACAGTGCTTATGTATTGCATAAAGCTATGTTTAATATATAACAAAGGTTGGTGTAGTTTGTATGAGAGATTTATTCCCAAACTCCAAATTTTTTTCGGTATTATTGGAGAAAGGAACTAAGTCAAAAAAGTTTAAACGGTCATAAAATTTATAAATTTTTCTTGAACATTTTCCTGTTACCTCCATTACATATCTATCACTGGTCTAAATATTATATAAAATAATGGGAACTATTCATTGAAGCGTGTCGAAGAAAATCAGTTTTTTTGCTCTCCTGAAAAGTAGCAAAATCTGACTTAGTTCCTTACTCCACTGCACGATTCAATTGTATTGTAGGTTTGCGATTCATCTCCTTTTTAGAGTTAGTATTCATGAATTCCTGTGCTTTCCTGCACATAATTGTTTAATTACACAAAGCAATAAATGCAGTTCATTGTTTACTTGTGATCTTAAAAATCTTAATTGTGTACGGGACCAAAGCAAACTGAATTACTGTTCAGCTTTGGTTTCTGATTTAAGCTGCCAGTTTGTGCAATATTGCCCACTACGTGAGTTGCACTTAGAATGGCTGTACAGACTTTGAAAATTTGTGTAATTCAAAGGCATGGTCAGGAAAAAGCATGAATCAGGATTTTAGTTTCATGCATTTCTGGGGTACACACATCACCTGGTAGATGCAAACAGAGGGACTACTGACATATTCACTGATTACAGCCCACAATAAGAATGCTACACAGTAACCTTTTTGGTTGGTCTCTGCGAGAGTGGAACATTTAAAGAAATCTGTCACACATTCCCCAAGCCTTCTGACCAGGACTTAGTAATCATAGATAAAGTGGTACAAGACATATGTGAATGGACAACTCACCCTTATGATTAATGTACGTACCAGGATTT
This sequence comes from Anabrus simplex, assembly GCF_040414725.1. Classification (NCBI taxonomy): domain Eukaryota; kingdom Metazoa; phylum Arthropoda; class Insecta; order Orthoptera; family Tettigoniidae; genus Anabrus; species Anabrus simplex. The sequence goes on along the minus strand of NC_090268.1, from coordinate 132,546,063 downwards.
CATGGACAACACTAGTCACTTACTGCAATATTAAAGAGAAAAATTCTGCACTAAAAATTTGCAATCTCTAAGTACAAAAAATGAACTATCCACAAGCATTTCCTGAGCATGCTGCTACATATAAAGACCTGGCAAGGGATTCAATGAACTACTGATTCAACTTTGCGCAAACAAAATCCTTCCAAGTCAAATGTGATACTTATGTACTCACACATACCCAAAAGGAATTACTAAAGTAATATCACCATTTTACCACACCTTCTGTATTCATCTTATTCTCTATCATGTGATATCTATTTCCTTACTTGAAAGCAAAGATACATTGGTACAGATTTCAGTCAGCTGAGGATCTTGTTGCTACCACAAGGGTAGCCACATGAGATTCTTTGTCAGCAACTTTCAGCAGCTATATCATCATTAGCAGTCTTCCATAGAGGCCAATGGCAACCAGTTTGAGAGATGATTTGGATATGTATTTATGTATGTGTGTGATACCTTGCAATATGCCATGATAATACCACAATCCACAAAATTATTTATTTATTTATTTATTTATTTATTTATTTATTTATTTATTACAGTCTTGTTTTGTATGGTGTGGCTCAGGCAATAGAGCCTGTTATTAGGCCCAACCATAATCATCATCATCATTTCCCTTTATCCATCTGTAGCCGGGTAGGGGCAAATATGGTTCCTCTTCACTTTCTTCGGTCTTTCCACAACTCCTCCTCCAACACCGTGTCCCAGTCCAGGTTTCTTTCTATAATGCTGCGTTGGATGGTATCCTTCCATCTCAATCGTGGTCGTCCACGGCCTCTCCTTCCTTGGAATTGCATTTCCATCACCTTTAAATTTGTGTTGAATTTTACAACATACTGAAGTTATAGACTTATGGACTGAATGGGAAAGCTTATCATCTAGTTCCTACGGTTAATATTTACATGAAGAAAGTATCTTCAATTATCTTGGATATGTTCTATAGATTATGTTCTTATGTGTAAGTAATGTTTGTAACACCTTCTTTTGAACAGCTGAGTACTAGGAATGTCTCTAAATTCAGCCGGCAGGGAATTCCACAGGCGGATAGCAGCGGGGATGAATGAACACTGTAACTAGTAGTGTGATGGGTAGGGAAACTTAGCAGGGAGTTAGTTAATGACCTTGTTTGGTGACTATTTCTGGATGATAGGTACAGTAAACCAGTGTTTCACTCCATAGAACACTATGAATAACTGACACAGAGTGCAGCTTTCATCTCTCCTCTAAATATAGCCAAGATAACTGATTGAGGTTACTGACTGTATTCTGAAGAAAATATGAAATTAGTTATACATTCCAATCCATTATTGTTATACAAAATTAAAATTTCTTTCCTTTTTTTGCTCCCATTGTGCAGTAACTCGTGAAAATGCATGCCATACACTCTCGTATTTCTTCGTATCAATTTTCTGCACGAGACAGTAGCGTAGCCAGGATCGGCCGATGGTGGGGTTATAGCAAGAAAATGACAGAACAATGAAGGTGCTTGTGCGCATGCAAGACTTGTAATTATAAGAACACTAATACGAGTGAATTATGTTGATATTCAGATTGCAGTACACTACAAAATCTTACATTGAAATACAGATCAAGAACAATACGATCAAGGTCAACAGTTTTACAGCGAATGGTATGTTCAGTTTAAATCTAATATCCAAAGTTCGATGCTTCTTAGAAAATAGATTCAACAGATCTGTTGGTTCTTCTTCTTCTTCTTTTATGATTGCATAGGATCACTTTAGTCAGTCCATCGTTCAGGTCTCTTTGAAGGAATTGCTGGGGCCTTGCGGTCCTCCCAGTACTTCTTCAGACGCTCCGATCTTCGTGCCCTTTCCTCGGTTGAAAATATGCGTGTTGTTGGTTTGTTTCGTGTAAGGGTAAAGTGGAGGTTTGTATTCTTGGGTTTTGTATTCAATTTTATCTTATTTGTGGTGTCTTCTGTTGTAAGGCCTATTTTCTTCAGATCCTCTCTTACTTCTCTGATCCATTTACATCCTGTGGTGGTAATTTTTGAGACGAGATTGTGTTGTACCAGTTGTTTCAGAAGTCTCGAATCCTGCATCCTCATGATATGTCCAAAGAATCCCGGTCTCCTCTTACGCATAGTATCTGTAATGGATTCTAGCTCTTTGTACACAAATTTGTTAGGTATTATCAGCCACTGTCCATCTTTCTGGTATTTTTTGTTGATGTAGGTTCTTCCAATCCTCCTTTCAATTTTCTGAAGTCAGTCTGTCTATGATTGTTTATTCATGTGCAAATGTTTCTGCTGCATATGTAGCTTCTGGTTTTATAACTGTGTTGGAGTGTTTTATTTTTGCATTTATTGATAAATATTTCTTTTTGTAGATATCCCATGTTCATTCTTGTGCTTTAGCTAATCTATTTGTTCTTGTTTGGATTGAGATTTTTTCATTTAGGTTATGTGTTATTACTTCTCCAAGATATTTAAATTGAGTTACTATTTTGATTTTATTACCATTTATGGTAACTTCATTTAGCTGTGTTGGTTTTTGAGGCATAAGTTTTGTTTTTTTAAATAATATTTTGAGAGCAATTTTATTTTGCAATGTTTTGAAATTCTGATATCTGGGTTTTTGCTTCTTTTATGTTGGTTCTAAAGTTATGTCTCTGATTTTTTACTGTCTGTTTCTGTTTATTTTCCTTTTGTAAAATTTGCATTGGGGCTGGAGGTCTAAACCCTAGTAAATCCCGCTTGGCTTTGCCCCTGACAGGAGATGGCAATAAGGTTGAAGATTAAAGGAAGGGCTTGGTTTTTAGTATTACAGATGGATTTCAGAAGCTGAAAAAGAAAAAAATATTCAATGGCTATAACTACAGATACTCTACTAGAGATAATGACAATAAAAGTCTCTCAATTTGCATGATGGTTTAATTGCAAATAATTATTTTTAAAATTGTTTCAAATTAAAAGAAAACAATACTGTACATAACAAAATAGTAGGTACATAATTTAAAACAATTTTGAGATGTTTTTAACACAATAGGTGAACAGTGGAGAAGTTGATTGTAAAGATATCAAAGTCAATCACTTTCTATTTTAGTTATGAAAATTCATTGGAAATGTTTCTAAAAAAAATAAATATTTACTCTGACCAAAAGAAATATTATATGGACCAGTCAAGACTAAAGTCATAAGTATAACTTCAAGAAATCTGAGTTCAGTCAATTCACAGCAGTGTTGAAAATCGTTGTTTCTTTCAAGCAGTAGTGGACAGCAATACTTTATTATATAAATGTTTGGAATAAGCTGGAAATATGAAAACCAAAGTGGTGCAAGTCAGACACACCATTCTGACGGCACCTTTTGTGCTATGTGAGCAATGTGCATTGGGAAATGCATCTACGGTTGTTGTCGCTAGGTATTATTCACTGTGATAATAAAAGGGATTATGATTATTTAGACAAAATTGTAAGTGAGTCAGATATTCTAGCTGATTCTGGATCCAGGGATAAATCGAATCTCTAAAGCTATTTTATAAAGAAAGTATCGTAGGTTATGATTTTCATTTCCGTGTTGACGTATAACTCGAGTTTGAGGGATGTTCCACCATTCGACACATTGTAAAATATATTAAATTAATTGGATGAAGACCGGTTTAGACTCCCTTGGAGGCATCATCAGTTCTTGTTGAATATCAAATCAAGGGGAATCTGATATCAATCACCATTAGGGTTGGCCACGCACAACTCGATTGGTTGACATTAAGAGATCATAATAAAAAATTATGCACAGAATGATGATTGCCTAAAAACACATCAATGGGTTGCAAAACATACACCTTGAATTGTAACGTACACATGGTATGCAATACTTGGAACTTAAAAAGTTCTTAGTTCAGGTTTAAACTGTCGTGTGTTCAGGAACATGGAACACTGGAAACATATGCACTGATTGAAAATATATACAAATTGACATGAAACACATATAATATTGAAACACATGATGCTTTAAGAATGTTCTTGGAACTGTTGGTCTTGTTTCTATCTAATTAAACTGGATGAAATATATACACATTGTAATGAAATGCACAAAAAGATAAAAACTACTTGGCACTTAAAAAGTTCTTGGTTCTGGTTTAAAAACTGTCGTGTGTTCGCGGAATGTGGAATTCACTTGTTGGTCTTGTTTCATTCTATTGGAAACAAATGCACTACTTGAAATACACTCTGACATGAAAATTTATACACTGACATGAAACACCGGTCTTCACCCAATTAATATATTTTGCAATGTGTTGAATGGTGGAACATCCCTCATTCTCTATTACATAAAAAAAGTATGCGAGAGGACTTCCCCTTCGACAGTATTAACCTACAGAGATGCCCGCCTGGTGGTGGCTATGATTGTTAAGTCGTTAAGGTCAGACACCGTGGTTAACAGTTTCAAGTCCCATTGGAGGTTTACAATTTCTAATCACTAGATTGCATTACAAAAGCCTGGATTCAATTCCACACGTCACTGCAGTGTTCATATGAACTGAGGGCATATCATGTTGATGGTGATTCGTCTGCCTCTGTTTTATTTATTTTCAGTGAAACTCGGTTAAGAAGTTCCCGCATAAGAAGTTTTCCCGCCTAAGAAGTGTGATAATCTTGGTCCCTTGATCAGTTGCAATAAGATATATCTATATTTTTCCCGTTTAAAGTGCTCTGTTCTAAATATATTTCCCGGTTAAACAGTTCAGATTTCAGAGCCCCTTGAGATAGGAAACGTCCGCTCAAAGCAGCCCATGGTTAGAACCCTCCAGTCTCCACGCAAGTTGCACCCTGTGTTAGACCGTTCGCGCGCTCGCGGTGTGTCTCTGGTGTCATGGAACCTGTGCGGCACATTCTCTTTGCTGTGCGGGCTTGCCAAAGCCATACAACGTCACGCTATGACAACAAGGACACCAGATGCTCACTCTCACCTTGTGGAATCAAATCGAATCCATCAGTCGAAATTTCCACTCCACCGTTCCATCTAGCGGAACAGAATCGAACGGGATTCTACGTGGGAAACATAAAGCACGCAATGGATGGTTTGATAAAACTTTAATGCAGTAATTTGCAGGCCGCGACAGGGTGAAGTCATTAATCGAGGTGGCCTAAACATTAATTAAAAATCGTAAAATGTATTTATCCGCAACATTACTGTTAATCTACCACAAAATTGAATATTCTAACCTGTTTGATTTTTCGTTCCCTTGCTTATTTCCTTTCAGGCATTCTCTCTTACGTTGTTATTGCAATAATACTTATGGGTCTTGCCGTAGAGGAAATTACGTTTTTGAACTAAACTAATATTTTCCGTGTCCATTATTAGTGAGGTGAACAAAAACAACTTCCCAACTCTATGCAGGAAACAGCCGACTTGCCAGCAGCCAGCTGATACACATGCCGCCAAACAGCCGGCCGAAAGATCCCGATCGCTTACGAAGTTGAACAAATGTTGATAGCCAACTGCGGCCAATTGGGTGTTGGTGGGAGGCACACAGATGCATTGCAATACCATGTGTTGGCATAAAATTGAAAGTTATTTTTAATTATACCTTTATACAAGCTAAACATTGTATTATCGTGTCACTCGTAATTATTACATCGCATTATTAGAACGTAGCACAAGGATGAGGAGACATGAAATAAAATTCTCGCGGGGAAAGAAACTGTTTACATTTAGATGTGCTAGCATTGCTACTGCGCCTTTATCACTCCCACGTAATACTCCAGATACTTTTCCATGCACTCATTTCTGCAACTTCGAACCTGTGTTTCTTTTCTTCATTACTACAGCATGAAGAGGATTGAAGCAGTAAAATAAACTCAATATTGGCTTGGCCATGTGGTACTTGTGAAACAGCCAGAAACTACACCCGTTGCTGTGACAACCAATAGGAATGCAGGGGCAATTTAGGCCTAAGAATAAGTTGCCAGATTTCCCATTTGCTGCTGTTATCCTTGAAGCAGGTGTCGGGGGTGTGAGGAAGATAGAAAGCACATGCTAACAAACTGTAGTACACGTCTTGTCTTTGCGTCTTGTAAGCCTAAAGCTACGGATTGCCAAGCATAGTGTAGCGTCGTAATTAGTATGAATAGGAGTCGGTGAAGTTAGTTGTACTTGTAATATCAATGTACATACGTTTTAAGTGAAAATGAGTGGAACTCAGAGGAAAGAGATCAAGTGAAAGGCACTAACAATAAAAGACAAAGTGGAGATTATAAGGAAAGTGGAGTCATCTACACTTTCCCGTGCTGCTTTGGCAAAGGAGCTCGGGATGCCGCCGTCTACTTTGAACTACATAATAGCGAAGAAAGAAGAGATCTTTACTTCTGCAGGAATACTTCAGCAAATTGTAACGAAGTTAAATCTGAAAAGTACGATGAAATAGAACAAGCTCTACTAATATAGTTTAAACAGCAGCGAAGTTTAAACATACCTTTCAGTGGGACTATTGTGCAGGAGAAAGCTGCATGCAAATTAAGGGTACCTGTTACCGCGTCGAACGGGTGGCTGGACCGCTTTAAAAATCGAGCCGGCATCGCTTACAAAACAATTTGTGGCGAAGCAGAGAGTGTAAGTGCGGAGGAAAGGGAAACGTGAAAGGAAATGGTTCTGCCTGCTAAAATAAGCAAACCTTGCAACGTTTTTATATAATATGTTCCCTTCTCTTATCAAACATATTTATAATACGGTATGTTCAATTACTTTACTTTATCTCTAAAAATATTGTCATGATATTCAAATTTTTATGTTGTGGCTTTCTGTTAACAGCTCTTATAGATCGGCCATTTCGGTATTGTTCACAAACAAGGAAATCTGTTGGCTGTGTGTTTCACATGTATTTCAAAGTACAGAATAAATTTTTGGCCATTACCACTTTTAAGAAGTTTCCTGCTTAAGAAGTTTCTTTTTGCAGTCCCTTGAAAAACTTCTTAACAGAGTTTCATTATTTATTAAATATCTTGACAGTTTTAACCCTATTGTGCAAGAGTATATTAGGGTTACAGTTTTGATCAATTTTTTAAATTATTGGTCATTGACACAATATTAGGAAACTAAATTATTGAACATATGTGAATGTGAACTTAGGGAACTATTTGTAGCAGCAGGATTTCCTGAACGGATCGCATAATGGCTTTGAAAGTTCAACATTACAATTACAGTTTTTCCAGGAAGTGACAGTTCATCTCCAGTGTGGTTTCAAAAATTGGTGCAGGTGATATGTTTTTTTTTCATTAACGTGAGTTCAGCCGTTCCGATGGCAGTTAAGAACAGGGGTTCTATTCCAGTGATGACAAGGGCTGGTTGTGTAGACATTGTGTGATAGGCACGAGAAATACAAAGGATGACCCCTCTCTGAATCTGCAGAAGTGGTTCCTTAGCCCACTGCTTTTCAAGTGTAGAATGAAATGATGACGCACAATACAGTATTAATGGAACAACGGTTGTGTAGTATATAATGCGGAGAACTTCCAAGTTTATTCCCCACGATGGCTTGCAGGCAGTAGCAATGGGCTGAAGAAATTGATTTGATTTAAGCTTTAGTTTATTGAAATGTGGCCTAAAAGTTAAATTCTTGTCCAGTAGGACCCCCAGGTATAAAAGTTGATCTTCTAGTGTGATTTCCTGTTTATTCATCTTGAGTTGTGGCTTTATCAGGTTTTTTCTTCTTGTGAAAACCATAGGCTTAGTTTTCAGTGGATTAAATTGCAGCTTGTTTTTGGAACGTGTGCCACACCAAGTTTGTCCTTGTGTTGCACCATTCTGAAGTCACTCTTGTGGCAATGTCTCGAACGTATCAATTTGTTATATTCCCAAACATGACGTATCTTTAGCTTCTCTTTGACAGATGGCATCTCATGACATCAATATCTGACAAAGTATTTCTCTCTTGCGGCACCCTTTGCCTTCCGTTCTCTGTGAGAGACAATGTCTGATTCGAGGAAGGTGGAAACGTTAAGCTACAAAATAACTGTACTAGATTTTGTGTGGTTTATCAAGCGGATTTATCGTCCACCCTACGCAACTCTCTGCCCAGAGTCAATGATTTTTATTATATAGAATCCGTTGGTTCTATTCTTCGGGATGTACGGTATTTATTTTGATTTTTGGTTTGTCATAGTTATGCTGATCTCGTGTACTGAGACCCTGTTCTACAGGTTTTTAAATTTTCATTTGCTGTAGGTTTTATTGGTTTCTCGTGTGCGTTTGTTTTTTGTACAAATTATTCAACATGTAGGAACGGAAAATAGCTCTGCGTGAATGATGTATGTTTGCCTGTTGTTCTGAATTGAGACAGTATGCTATGTTTTCTTCGTGGTTACGAATGGCTGAACTTGTGTTGGTGTTGCGTTAGCCCTAATGTTGTGTAATTGATGTTCGTCCTAGGAGAGGCGATATGAATATGTCATCTGACGTGGATACTGGATAAAGGTCATGATCATAACGGGATGAGCCTATCTATCATACGGCGATCTTTGGGTTACGACCTGGTAAGTTTTAATCAAGCACGTGGGCCGGCATCTTATTTTTCTCGTAACGTGTCTTGATAGTAATATTCATCTTTGTCCTGCACACATTTGATTACTACACCATACGTGAGTGAGTTGGCGTGGATTTATTTGTTTGAATATATGTTATTTTTCTGTATCACAGGTGTCTATTTTAACACCACCCTTATTTTTCTTTTTATATGCTTGCGTTCTCGGCGTACACGCCGGTTTGATTGTTTATTTTAAAGATTTGCTCTCCATTTTACCTTCTTCATTGTTGGGTACATTTAACGATCTCGTATCTATGGCAGCCTCTCATCTATCATATACTGTCTTTTTACTTCTTTCTAGCCAGGCCATCTTCCCGGTGTTTTGTTTATTGTCTTGGGATGCGGATCCTTAGAGGTTTTTGTTGTGAACCGAGTCTTTTAAAATAAGATGATTTAAACTTGTGTCTGGTACTACCGAATGCTTGTTTGTGTGATTTAAGAATGTAAATGTTTGCTTTCATTTTACGTATCCAACTTCTCGCTTTGGTGAAAGAGGTGCTTCGTTCCAAATAATTCATTACTTCGCCAAGAAAGAGGTATGCTCTAATTCTAGTTGTAATTGCAATTCACAATGTTTCCTTACAATTTTGTTAATATCTACCAAACGGCACTTATTATGGGAAACACAACTGCGCGTTTTAAAGCCCTTACGTCTGTGATACGTAAGTAATCTCTTTTCTGTATTCCCACTTAACTCATTGGGCCCGAGCCACGGAACCGTTCCGTGCTTCGTCTCGGTGGACCAAATGCCGGACCACGGAACTGTTCCGTTGTCTCATTTTACTACGTAATACAACCTTTCCTCAAGAGATGGCAGAGTGGGTTGCATTTGTAATTTGTGTAGGGATTCTTTCTTTGCAATGTTATATGCTCTTTGCTAATATATATCGATAGTGTGCTTGGTAATATTAGTTTGAAGTGGGCTATCTCTCGACTTTGAGATTCGCTTGTAAACAAGATGGCTGCCAGTATGGAACTGATATTTACCGATATATAACCCCTTTTAGAAAGTAATGATGATTAGGAATGTATTTTTTTCAGTGAAATTAGTAGTAATATTAGTATTAGTGTTAGCAATGCTCCTGAAGAACAAATAGATGTGGAAATCGAAGAGGAAATGCTAAAAGAAGGCCGTGTTACAGCTCAGCAGGCGGACTGAGTACGGACCCGTGATGCTAATAAAATAAAATGTTTTACTGTATTCCTTGTTCTGCAGTTTGTGGTATGAAAGCCTTTTGTTTTCATGTATATTTAAATCTTTAATGGTCTTGTAAGTAAGAAATTTCTCACGACATGAATCGACACTATATTTCCTCCAAAATAATCCCAGCGCCAATGCAGTTTCAATCCAACAAATACGCAGGGCTCAATGGGTTAATTTTTGTTCACTTTACATTTTTATTTGAATTCCTATTTGTGTTAATAAATTTACGTTTTTGATCCCATTCTTTTAATAATAATGTTATTTGTTTTACGTCCCACTAACTACTTTTTAAGGTCTTTGGAGACGCCGAGGTGCCGGAATTTAGTCCCGCAGGAGTTCTTTTACGTGCCAGTAAATCTACCGACACGAGGCTGTCGTATTTGAGCACCTTCAAATACCACCAGACTGAGCCAGGATCGAACCTGCCACCCATTCTTTTATTTGGGAGTGCGGATTATCTCCTTTCTGCTTCCTATTGTTGATTGATGAGGTAAGAGTCCAGCTCTGGGCTGTTTTAGCCTGTTCCAACCAGTCCGAGACGTAAGTATTTGTGTTAGTAGGTGTGTGTGTGTGTGTGGTGAGGGGCACAAACCCCAGTCAAGCAGAATATATAGTGCTGTGTTCGCTTGAGTGTTTAAGTCAGCATCATTGTCCACTTCGATTAACGAAAGTGCATCGTCAGCGTAAGGGACAATCTTGCAGTCCGTGGGAAGAGGTACTTTCAGGACGTCATCATACAAGATATTCCAAAATTCTGGGCTGCAGGTAGAACCCTGGGGGCATACTTTGTTGACGTATTTAGTTGAAATTGCTGTTCCAACCTGAAGTTTCACTTTTCTGTTGCTGAAGTACGCTTGAGTGATTTTGTACACATTACGTGGGCATTGCTTTTCACTCAGGAGATACAAAATTTTCGGCCACCATGCGTTATCAAATACACCAGTTATGTCCAAAGAGATTAATAAGCCTATTTTTCACCTTGAGATGATGTTCTGAATCCAATCAATTGCAGAGAACAGTATCTTCAGTAGATTTTTGTGGGGTAAAGCTGTACTGAAATTGGGATAATAGGCCGTGACGAAGCATGTGGTACATAATTCTGTTGATTAATACCTTCTCCAGAATCTTTCATAGAACTGGCAGGAGGCAGATAGGTCTGAAGTACTTAGCCGTAAACTTTAAGGTTTGATTCTCCGTTTTTGGAGGGAACACAAAAAAAAGTAAAATACAGGAAAATGGAAAATCCAGGAATGAAAGAAAACCATAAAAATTTGGCTTAACATCACAAAAGTTAAATATGTATAATTATAATCTTACAAACACTCCTAAACCAAACCACAGCCCCAATGGACCTTTGCCTGCCAAGCCGCCGCTGCTCAGTCCGAAGGCCTGCAGATTATGAGGTGACGCATGGTCAGCGTGAAGAATCCTCTCGGCTGTTATTCCTGGCTCTCTAGACCGGGGTTGCCATCTCACCATTAGATAGCTCCTCAATTAAAGGTAATCACGTAGGCTGAGTGAACCTGGAACCAGCCCTTATATCCAGGTAAAAATGCCTGACCTGACCGCGAATCGAACCCTGGTCCTCCCGGTGAAAGGCAAGCACATTAGATCGTGGGACCAGCTTCAAACATTAATTGCCGGTACGCGAGTTAAAAATCTCAATACTTTATATTCAGTTTTACCGGAGAAACGTAGTTAGTTTCCCGTGAAAAATTCTTTCAGTTCAGCAATTTTTATCAGCGAAACTCTTCGAAAAATCTAACAACGCCAAGCTAAACAATAATCGACCACAAGTAGTTTTTAATTCTCTAATATAAAACAAAACACATTAGATACAAAAGCGCCCAATATGATGGCGAAATCCTTTCTTTTCTTAATCTTCCACTGTAATATGGTCACCAGCATACTGTTCGTAGTCAGTTTCTGGAATCTTGTACCACATAAATTAGGTTTTGAATGTAAGCATCGATTCTCAAAAGTTCTCGAATGCATTATATTCAATTCTGTCCGTCGCTAATCACAATGAAATTGGTAAGAGAAGAAATATCATCAAAACTTCAAAAATTATGGTTATTCGTGACACAACAAACTTTTTAAATGTAACATGCGCAAATAAAATGACTGCAAATTTTATGACATTTTAACACAAAAATGTAAAATTCCCAGTCTTATATTAGACTAAAACAGTAATAGGCAATCCCATGACCTCCCATGGCTTTATGTCTCTATAACATAATTATATACAATAATATTAAAATACTACTAGGTTTGTGTTAAGAAGGAGCAGTTTTGATTCCTGTCTGAAAACCCAGTGACTATACAGTGCCCCGAGGGAAGTGCCGAAAACCTGTTTGGTGATACAATCGAAAAAAGTAAAAATATAACTGTGGCATAATGGGGACGTTTTAGAAGAACTAACATTTGATGAAACTCCTTCCCTCTTCAGGTAGAGCTGTCAAAATGTGCTTTGTCTCCTTCCAATTGCTGTGGCCACTCTCTGCTTTATGATTTCTGAGGATTCTCTAAACAATACTACCCGAATGCAATGCCAAGACAGTCTCTTATACAAGTTCACCACCGATCGCTTTTCCAGTACAGTACTGGCTCTAATTATCACAATCACGGGGCGTTAACGTCAAGATCGATAAGTATGCTGTAGCCGTCTTTTCTTGAGATACAGTTTCTTGAAAAATGCTTGATCAAGGATTTAGCAATGATGGAACTGAAATTTCTGGGCAGCTGATCCGGGAAATCGTTTGTTTGAGGAATGGCTAATGAGGGATTTTTACATGATTTAATTAGGATGCTTGCGGGACCGCGTAATTTGAACAAATAATCCGGGAAAATGTAGTTTCCAGGAACGGATAATTGGGGTTCCACTGTATATCAACCAAGCTGTTCCCAAATTATACCTTCGACAGACAAAAATGGAACCTGCAATGTGGGAAAAATTGCCAAGATTTTGTAAGTTACCTGTTGATATAATAAATTATGAGGTTAACCTATCCTACAAACCACCTCAGATCTGTTCCTATTCTGTTCTATTAGACTCGACACAGAAATTAAAGTTATTTTGAAATATATTTCAAAATAGCTGTTCATAAAAGAATTTTCTTGTCAGATTCTTGGTATGATATGCATTATCACTTCCCACACCGTTTATGGATGCAAGATGTTGGCAACACTGTTTTGACCCTCAACAGTTTTGTTTTGGAGAGAAAATCACTTGCTACTTCGTGACTGAAAGTAACAGCTGGATTCTTGCTTCAGACAACTATGAAAATGTCATTGTTGGTGGAAAGTATTGTCGATAGGGAAGTACATATTAATTCTGAAGTATAACTACACAGTTTTATTTAATCAGTTGTTTCCTTTAGTGCTGTATTCAGTTAAATAGCATTTTTTGCATAATGGGGGAAGGCAGACATTTCTCCATGTAAAGTTGCACTTGTCAGTACTTTGCAAGGAAACTGTCTTTAAGTAAAAAAATCTGTGAGTAGGATAAGTGTAGAATTATATCTACCAGGTAACTTACAAAATCGTGGCATTTTTCCCACATTGCAGGATCCATTTTTGTCTATCGAAGGCATCATTTGGGAACAGCTTGGTTTCATCAAAATGAAGTGGGAAATTGTGGACGAAAATCAAAACTTTCTCCAGAAGCCATTAGAACGCTAAAACTTTGGCTCTTAACAACAGAAAATCAACTTTTAAAGGCTTGAGCATAAAAATGTCAAAGTATGGAGCAGCTGTTCAGGGAGTGTGTGGAGGATTCTGTGTAAAGAAGGTATCAATGTGCAGACTAGGGAGGGAGGGAGGGGGGGAGGGGGGGGGGGGGCGAAAGCAAAAATTACCCCATCCATGGCACAGAAGCGCTTGGAATGGCAAAGGGACTTTAAGGACTGGTCTTCTGATGATTGGGAGAGTGTGTTCTAGTGCTGAAACACATTTCAGAAGTGTTCAAGATACATTGTCGTTGGTGTGGAGAGTAGTTCAAGTTCAAGCGCATACAACAGACTGTGAAGCACCCAACCTCAGTGAGGGTGTGTGATGTCTATCTTTAGAACTCGAGGAATTCATGTTGTAGAGGGAATGAAACAGGACATATACAAGAAGGTTCTCCAAGAACAACTCCTTCCTCAGACCGAAGACTAGTTTGGTGATGGCCCTTTCATATTTATGCATGAAGGGGCACCCTGTCACATGGCCAAAACTGTCACAAAATATTTGAAGAAGGATATTAATGTTCTTCCACGGCTAAGCAACAGCCTGGATATGAATCGAATAGAAAATTTATGGAGCTTCATGAAACACAAAATGATGAAAATGAACATTGCCAACAAACAACAGCTGATAATGGGAAAGGAATCTGTAGTAGTGAAGGACATTTTTGTGTAAATCTTGTAAAGAGTATGCCAAACAGACCTAAATACGTAATTCTAATGTTAATGTTATTGGCTTTACGTCCCACTAACTACTTTTACGGTTTTTGGAGATGCAGAGGTGCCAGGATTTAGTCCTGGAGGAGTTCTTTTACATGCCAGTAAATCTACCGACATGAGGCTGACGTATTAAAATGCTCAGTTGTATGCAGGGATGTAACAAACTTTGTAAGTTGGTTAGGTTATTCGTATAAAGTACAAAAGTTGGTGTCACAAAGACAAAAATGGGCTAGATCAACTGGAGACAGTTCAAAACACCAAGCAACTTATTCGAGGGACTTGCAAATATACAAGTTTCATTAGTATTAGCATATTTCTCAAGATGATTGTGGGAAAGAGAAATAAAATTTTAGTTTAAAAAAAAAAAAAGAGGCTTGAGTCTAATAATTAGAACAGAGGTACTTTCAAATCCTGTTTGGTAATGTTCACTGATTTACTTGCATAGTCTTTTACATTACATAATTCAACTACCTATCATGCTACTTTGAAATTGTCAACTGCGCTGTAGTCTGAAAAAAATATGTCCAGCAGCATGCAAAATGTGGACTTAGCAATTTAACTGATGTTCAATTATCTCTAAACTAAACTTCTTAACTTGCACCACTTAGAATTTTCCCTGTCCATATAATAAATCCTTTGCCTATTATAAAAGTATAACATTTGAACAGATTCCTTCTCATTCTCAAATCTACATAAACTTGACTTGGACTATTCTTTCACAAATATCTCAACAAACCCCAACAGTTTGAAAGGAAGGAATGCACCATGCTAAATAATGAAGTCTTGTGTAGACTGACAGTCTTGACAAAAGCACCAAAGACCAGAAAGTGTCAATTCCCTTAGTAGAAACGTTCTTGAAGTAGCATGGTATTTAAGGGTTCTTCTAAAGTGACGATCTGTTGCATTTCCTTCTCTAGTCCTGGAAGAGATGCTTTTGCTGTCTAATAGAATATCACATCACATATATAACCGCACTGTCGCATCTGCACCTGCAGAGAAGACCCAAGGCTGTGTGGGATGAAATACAACATCAAATACACCAAAGTCTTCTGTAGACTCGTGGCTTTGAAGTCTTTTCAATGGTACAATAAGAGGATTCTGCAGAAGATCACTGAAATAACAAATAAATAAATTAATTAATAAATAAATAAGTTGAGTTAAATGTAACTACAGAATTAAGCTTTTTTTTTTTCACTTTTAAGAACACTCACTTATAAACCATGCCATGCGAGACTATAACACTGCAGTCATCTGAACCTGAGGCAAACAATGGATATCTCTTGTGAAAGGCAACACCACGTACGGCAGTTCCGTGCAACCTCAGAGTTTGATATGGCTTGGTGGACAAGTCCAAGTCAAACCATAGCATTTTGCGATCATATGTTCCAACCAAAAGGTTATCACCACCTAAAACCCACAACAATTTTATTATAAATTTAGTAGAAAAAATAAAATTATAACAAAAATACTGTAAATACAATATAATGAGAGAGACAGGATTTAGAGCCATAATCCCACTACAGTGGAACCTCGATTCTCTGTTTTTGGAGGGACCACAAAAAAAAAGTACAACACGAGAAAATGGAAAATCCGAGAATGAATGAAAACCATCAACAATTTGGCTAAACATCACCAAAATTAAATATGTATAATTATAATCTTACAAACCCTCCTAAACCAAAAAAAAACTACAGCCCCAATGGGCCTTTGCCTGCCAAGCGACCGCTGTTCAGCCCGAAGGCCTGCAAATTACGAGGTGACGCATGGTCGGTGTGACGAATTCTCTCTGACGTTATTCTTGGCTCCCTAGACCGGGGTCGCCATCTCACCATTAGATAGTTCCTCTATTAGAGGTATTTACGTAGGCTGAGTGGACTTGAAACCAGCCTTCATATCCAGGTAAAAATGCCTGACCTGGCTGGAAATTGAACCCGGGCCCTCCGGGTGAGAGGCAGGCAAGAAGACCGCGGAGCCAGCTCCAAACATTAATTACTGGTCAGTTACCCTTGAAAAATTCTTTCAGTTCAGCAACTATGATCAGCCAAAATTCGAAAAATTGAATGACGCCAAGCCAAACAACAATCGACCGCAAGTAGTTTTTAATTCTCTAATCTAATAAAATAAAGCACATTAGATACAAAAGCACCCATGATGGCAAAATCCCTTTTTTTTAATTTTTAAATCTTCAGTTGTTATTTGGTCTCCAGTATATGGTTCATAGCCAGTTTCTGGAAATTTGAACTGCAAAATTATTATTTTTTTTTTGCTATCTGCTTTACGTTGCACCAACACAGATAGGTCTTATGGCGATCATTAACCACGTAAATTAGGCCTACATCAACTTTAAAAAAGTTATGTTGAACTCTAGAATATGGTTTCGAATGTATCGATTCTCAAAATTTCTCAAATGCATTATATTCAATTCTGCCCGTCAGTAATCATAGATAGAAAAATAGATAGATAGATAGATATAGATAGATAAAAGCCTTTATTTTCTGTGGCGAAGTTAGGGCTCTTGGTCCTTTCTTACACTTAGCCACACGCATATTATTTGTTAATACAATGACACTAATTAACTTAAAATACTAAGAACTACAAATAACACTAACTTTAAAGACAAAAATATGAATATATACACACAAAGATGAAAGAAAGAAAAAGGAACTGCCTACATAATACATATTTGAAAAAATACTCATTTCAGTACACAACAAAAGAAATACAAAAGTAAAAATACTAGTAAGCTTAATAAAAAATTTAAATGAAATTCATAATCAAATAAAGTGAAAAAATATCAACGAAAGTTCAGAAATTAATGTTATTTGTGACCTTGAGCTCAGCTGGAAAGCGTGCTCGCTCCACAAGTCAGTATGAGTTGGAAATTATACAAACAATTTAAATGTAACATGCGCAAATAAAACGACTGCGGTTTTTATGACATTTTAACACAAAAACTTAAAAATGTCCAGTCTTATATTAGGACCAAAACAGTAATAGGCAATCCCAAGACCTCCCATGGCCTGTTGTATGTAAGGTGCAACATCAGTTCTGGTCTTGATAACATCATCGTATTCACAACTAAGTATTTTTTATTTTCTACCTTGTCGATACATTAGTTGCTTAAGGCAACTTATTGGTTAAAAGTGGTAGATGTTTCATACTTTATTAACATCTTCAGCCACATAACACTGTTTAGATGAAAAATTCATCTATTGACAAAGTATTAATGTTTTGAGAGAGTGTTACTTGGAATTACTAACAGAGTGGCTAGTTTCACTTTTGCCTACACCCATGTCAACGAATCACTCCCATTTCCGTCAGGCTATATAGCATCATCTTCAGTGCCATCAAGTGCATTGGAAATCCCAGTTTTCATAAAGCTCTTGAAGACTATCACTTCAGTTTATGTTACCCCAAGCCTGAATGATCCAATGGCAGATCAGCTGGAGTGACGGACACTTCAGCTTACCACCAGGCATATGTTCATGGGTTTCAGCAGCCATCCAGTCAGAATACTTTTGCCGCAAATGGTCCTTAAATTGCTTGTTCACCGACATGTCCAAAGGTTGCAGGATCAATGTTAGACCACCCGAAATCACAGCAAGATCGATTTTATTAGTTCTGAGCTCTTGCTTCACAGCATCAACATGGTAGCCTCTAAAGCTGTTCAGCACAATTCAGGATTGCTTTCGGAGCAGTGCACCAAGTCTTTGCTGCCACATGGAATGTATCCAATTGCACATTATTTTCTCGTCCATACAGCCTTTTACGATAGCAAGTACGTGGGTACCAATCGGGGAATGTGATGTTCTCTGGTAATGTCTTACATTTAAATATAACATACAAAGGTAGTTTTTGGCCATCAGCAGTAATAGCCAACATCACCATACAACGCAACTTTTCGATGCTGGTAGTTTTAAATAGAACACTCGCCATTCCCTTCTCAGAAACATCAGTGTTCCTTGGCATGTCAAAATACACAGGGGTTTGGTCAGCATTGCTGATCTGCGAGAGGAGGTACGCGTTCAGCTGCCTTAACTTGATCGCATGCCTGTAAAACACTAACTTTATCAGGGCAGTCTTTAGGGAGTTTTTGGCACAAAGAAGTTTTTCTGGTGCAATGGCAAGTTATTACACCGCATAAACCAAACCACCCAACCGCGACTTGCCTTAAATAAATTTCCCAGAATACCATGGCATCATGCAATTTCCTGTGCTTTTAGTTGTAAAGTTTCATGGGAAACACTGCAACCGTTGTTCCACATCGCTCTCACCTATTTCAGAAATGCTCCCTCAACACCTGGGAACTTGCCCTGTTTTGGACCACAAAATGCACGCCTGGATGAACTAGTGGTTTTTGATTCGACACGCTGTTTTCTCCAATTTCTCATTTGTTTTTCATAAACAGAAAACTCATGGCCCGCTGCTCTGCTACCATTTTCTTCTGTGAATTTCACCACTTTTCGCTTGAATGAAGCCCTAAAGTGTTATTCTTCCCTGTGACAAATATTTACTAACAAGCTCCACAATAGTTGAGACTGTGCATGGCAGTGGCCCTTACTGATTGTTAATGCAGACGTGCATTCTTGCAGCAAACCCGCAAATTGGATGTGCACCTCTTAATCGGCGAAAAAAAAAAAAATGCGAAAATTTCAGTCAAAAATTAGGGATGCAGCTGATACAAGAGTAAATACGGTATAAGTGAAAGAGAGAGATGAGGAAGGGGGTAAAATGCAGAGAAACCCTATTTACTCCCACCAATCTCCACCTAGGGGAAATTATGTTCATTGATCCCACCACTCCTATTCACTAAAAAGGAGAACAGATTGGCTGATATAACACAATGTTTCATATTAATGCAGTACAATCAACTTACCTGAGTGGACTGCCATTGAAGAGATCCATCTAGAATTAGACATTAATTTCTTGATCAGTTCTTGCTTTGCTAAATCGTAGACTCTGACATGCTTCTGGGTCTAAAGGAGGGGAGAAATAAAAACAAATGAATAGTAAAAGATTTTATTGCTATATGAATGTAAAATATACATTCTGAGGAATGGAAATGACACCTGAACTGTCTTAATTATGAGTGAAGATTCAGTGCAACGTGATTATCTTACTTTTGGTAGATGAGATAAATACAAAGATGAAAAATGTGATTGCAAGCATGAATTTCCTGTTCAATCCTGACTAATGGACTTATCTGCTGCACAAAAACACATCACACTTTGCCGAGTTCAGTGTCCCACCTGATTGGATGTGTGAACACTCAGACCATAATGTATAGGGTACTCATGGATGATTCCGTCTGATATTTTCACCAAGACAATTCATACATATACTGCTGTTCTAAAACTGGTACTGTTCACACCTACCAAATCACAGCATTAAAAAGCAACAGAAGCCTGGAATATTACCGGTGAAATCTTTGCAAGTGTTATTCAGCATGCTTTGAGAACCCGGATTACTGCCTCGAAAAACTTCCGGTGACAAAACTGAGAGACAAATGTTCAAAGTTTATTTTAAACCAAATCTCAAGCTGATAGTGCTATTACCATATTTTCTTGCACAATTAATGCTCCTGCATAATAGGGAACATGCATGATCCGGGGTTTTAATTAAAAATATGCTAATCTGATACAAAATTGCATGCAGAATTCAAAAATGTGATCAGAATGTACAAATAATAACTCCAAACATGATAAAAATCTACGAAAATGTCACGTCACGCAAGTACGCGATCTCATTGGCCTGACGTCATCGTACAGGTTGACTGAATTAGCAGACGAAATAACACGCAGTGTGCTGTGAGAAGCAGGATACACTTCGCGTATTTCTACTTTACGTTGGTGTCTAGTATGGTTAAATTCGAGGTCTATACATTGGATAATAATCTGAGTGGTATATTTTAGACTTAAAATTAATCCTGTGCAGACAGTGAGGCAGAAAACTTATAAATGGTGTAGAGTTCCGATGTGCAATAGCACATCGCATACCATCCCAAACAAATTGTTTATAAACGTTCCAAAGACGCTAAAACTAGGGAGAAATGGATTTTGGCGAGCTGGAGAAATGCTGGTGATATATCGGAAAAGTCTACAGTTTATTTTTTTGAAAATTTTAACGTAAGATGAATTTGTTTGAATTTTCAAATCACTTTTCCATGTCAGCTGTTCTAGTGGTAAAACTTTAAATTTTAATGTATGATGCTTTATTTAAATGCTTCAATTACATCTTGGAATATGAAAGTAATAAACGGTGCATTAAATAATGCTGATTATTAAAGTATTCTCCAAACCTAACCTATGTTTTGGGTGATCCATGTCAAGATAATAAATCAAAGGGGTTATGAACCATTTTGACAGCTCTAATTCTACCAATATATCTTGGCATGGGACAGTTATGTATGTCTTTATTGAAGAGCTTAATTGGTAAAGAAATTTAGGCTATATCTAAATACCCTATAATGTAGCAAAGAATAGGCGTGTACATCATGAAAGGAAACGACGTGAATTTAACAAATGTATAACTCTACACAAAACCAATGCTTGTCTGTTGGAGTCTTATAAGTTAACAATGCTCAATTATAATAATTATCATAATATTAATGAAATAAATAACATAATTGCACACAGGTGAAAAGAGTGATGTAGGTGTTTAAAATATAATCCAGCTTAGCCTAAGTTTTAGGTTTTACAAGCCAAGTCAATAAACCGAAGGGTAAAAATACCGCGCGAGTTGGCCGTGCGGTTAGGAGCGCGCAGCTGTGAGCTCGCATCCGGGAGGTAGTGGGTTTTGAACCCCACTGCCGGCAGCCCTGAAGATGGTTTTCCGTGGTTTCCCATTTTCACACCAGGCAAATGTTGAGGCTGTACCTAAGGCCACGGCCGCTTTGTTCCCATTCCTAGGCCTTTCCTGTCCCATCGTCGCCATTATGTGACGGTGTGACGTAAAGCAAACAGAAAAAAAATTAAAGTCACAGCACCCAAAGACATTCCTGTATTGAACGACTAAAATGTCACCAGGACACTTTTCTTTCCTGATATGCTCAGCTTGTTAAAAGCCAAATGTAATTAATGTTATTGGCTTCACGCCCCGCTAGCTACTTCTACGATTTTCGGAGACGCCGATGTGCAGGAATTTAGTCCTGCAGGAGTTATTTTACGTGCCAGTAAATCTACCGACACGAGGCTGACGTATTTGAGCACCTTCAACTACCACCGGACTGAACCAGGATCGAACCTGCCAAGTTGGGGTCAGAAGGCCAGCACCTCAACAGTCTGAACCACTCAGCCCGACTTGTGAAAACTAGATGAAGTCATATTTACCTTTATCATGTTTAACTTTTTCCCTCCACAAAGATATTTAATTCTCTTTCATGGGCCCCGGAAGTGAGTAGGCCAGTTGTCCCAACCATAAATATATATTTTTTTGGGAATGATAGATTATAGCCCTATAGTACTATGATCTTTCTTTCTTTCCTTCTTTCTTTCTTTCTTAATCAGTTTATCCTTCAGGGTTGGTTTTCTCTCGGACTCAGCGAGGGATTTCACCTCTACCACTTCAAGGGCAGTGTCCTGGAACGTGAGACTTTGAGTATGGTGATGCAGCTGGTGAGGAGGGCCATTACCTCGCCCAGGAGGCCTCACCTGTTATGCTCAACAGGGGCCTTGTTGGAGGATGGGAGGATCGGAAGGGATAGACAAGGAAGAGGGAAGGAAACGGCCGTGGCCTTAGGTGCCTGGAGGAGAAGTAGGAAAATACGAAAAACCACTTCGAGGATGGCTGAGGTGGGATTCGAAACCCTTCTACTCAGTTGACCTCCCGAGGCTGAGTAGACCCCGTTCCAGCCCTCGTACTATTTGTTTTCAACTTTCATGGCAGAGCCGGGAATCGAAACCGGGCCTCCGGGAATGGCACACATTAACCACTACACCACAGAAGCGGATTAGTACTATAATGCTACCTATATGTTTATGTTAGTGCTGAAATCCGATTTCTTACTTTACTAATGCTGAAAGCCCGAAAATGTAATGTTATTCTTTAATAGGGGAATCAGTCTAGAAGGAAATGTTGAAAGTGATGTGATATCTATCCAGGTTCAGTTGTTATCCTAATACTATGGGTTACAGTACATTGCACGTATATAAAAGATGCCACTTACAAACTTGCTTTTTATCCGCGAAATTCTGCGGCCACAAAAGTCACTATTTTTCAAGAATGATGACATCTACACATGATAGATTGTCTGATTGTGCTGTTTTGAACCTTTCTTCTGTCATTCTGAAGTTATTCGCGATCATGAATAATAAACAATCGGCTTTAGCAACGGCTGATGCACAACGGCTGGTAGAGCTCCATGCGATACGGGATCGTGACGTCACAGCGCGCCGCTTACGTCAGAGGCCGTTTCACTCGCCTTGCGGAAAGGCACTATTAAATATTTTTTTAATGGTAGAAAACAAGGCAACATACCACAATGTAATACGTTTACGTACTATTTCATTGGTGTACTTTTCAAAAAAAATCTTTTTGAAAATGATGCATGTTCCCAATTATGAATCCCGATTTTTTTGTTTAAAGTGGGGAAAAAGAAATGTATTTGACACACCCATTTACTTGATTTATCGCACTGTTCTGGATGAGTTTTGAAATAAAGATGTCAAGTAGCAGCCTTCCTGTTGCAAAATCTGGCACTCCAAATATTGCACAACTTCCTTTTATCACCCATTATTACTGTTATCAACGGCCACTGCATTACTTAAATTCAGTGAGTGAATCGCTGCAGATCTGACTAGTGATGCTCTATTACAATTTGGTACAGAGATATTTTACAAGTATTTCAGGTATACGCATTTTGTGATTTTAAAGTTGTTTGTTAATCCACAGTGAGCAAGTATTCGAGTAACACTGCATCATATAAATTTGCGTAGGTCAGTTACGCTGAAACACACGGGAACAGGGAACGAGCCCCATGTATTCAGTGTCAGAGTGCAATGAGGGCTACTGGCAGAAAGAGGAAAGCGACCAGTAAGTCTTGCAAGCATTTTGCGGCCCAAAAAGTGGCAAGTTCCTGCAAGTAGAGGACGACTTACTTAAATACGTAATTTTTTAATGCAACGATGGATATGCCGTTTCCCCTGAAATGTTGTATTTTAAAGGCAGCACACAGGATCATTATCTTGGATTTTAAGGTTAGCCGAGACTGAATGATTAATTTTATGAACAGAAATGGACCTTCTCTTTGACGAAGGACATAATTATGCCAAAGAATGCTGAATGATTTCAACCAAAAAGTTACAGTAGAAATCCTATTTAACGTTTTTACAGGGACTCGACTTTTAAACCTTAAATCAGGGTTTTCCTTAAATCGAGGTTTACCTTAAATCAAGGTTTCAGTAGAAGGACACCTTTTCCAGAGATCTTTGCCTGTATTAACATAAATTGTAGAATCATACGTTATTTATACAGTGACAGCAATAAAACAAGGAGATTATAAAGCGTACTTGACGGTGTTAGAAAGGGAAGGGCAGAGTCTGGGGTAGGGCTGTTTAACAGGAATACCATTGCATGAACATAGTTTCTGTTAGGCATGTAAATGAGCGAATGATGTGGGTAGATTTGTCAGTTGGAGGAATTAGGACGAGAATTGTCTCAGTGTATTTACAATGTGAGGGTGCAGATGAGGATGAAGTTGACAAGTTTTATGAAACATTGAGTGACATCGTGGACAGGGTCAACAGCAAGGATAGAATAGCGCTAATGGGCGATTTCAATGCGAGAGTGGAAATAGAACTGAAGGATACGAAAGGGTGATTGGTAAATGTGGGGAAGATATGGAAGCTAATGGGAATGGGAAGTGTTTGCTGGACTTCTGTGCTAGTATAGGCTTAGCAGTTACGAATACATTCTTCAAACATAAGGCTATTCACCACTACATGTGGGAGGCTAGGGGTACCAGATCCATAATAGACTATATCTTAACCGACTTTGAATTCAGGAAATCTGTTAGGAATGTACGAGTTTTCCGGGAATTTTTCGATGATCTGATCTGTAGTGAACTAAGTATCTCTAGGCCTAGGGTAGAGAAAGTGAATTCTGTCTGCAAACGAATAAGGGTAGAAAATCTCCAGGACGATTCATTCATTAAAATGATCATCTCCATCATCACTTTCTGCTGTGGTTAATACCTGAAAGATTCTGTGAACCGAAATAACATCGCTGCAAGAGCAAATAGATTGTTGTTCCGCCATGTTTGTTTACATCACAGATGAACTCCTCAGACGTCTACAAATAGCTCTGTAAGTTACTTCCCAAAGCTATAATCTCTCATCAATTAGTTCTACGTAATGCCCAACAGATGGCAGAATATGTTAGAGATCAAATTTGCATTCGAAAGTGAACCAGGAAACTGAGAAAAAATTAAAATTCGCTTGCGCCGTCTATAGACGGGCGTAGCAGTGGTGGACCAGCCGTGTCAGCACCTCTATAGGCGGGCGTAGCACTCATCGGGTTAGAAATGTTCTGAGCTCGGTAAATTCATGAAGCAGGATGCTACCCTACTTACTAGGATCTCTGGTGGATTGTATATTCCTAGCCGCCTGAGCACAAGGAGGGCCATGACTCAGAATATGTCCGAGATGCCCACTCCCAATCCATAGCAACTGGTATCCTGACTCTCAGGACCACTTACTAAGCCTCTCAGCCGTTGCCCATGCTTCACGAACTAGGACGTGACTACAGTAACCCACACCATGAATACTGATAACATATAAAAACTAAAACGCCAGAATTTGCCCGTAATAACGGATTAATCAGCAAAAGGATTCTCATTGTAACTGAAGGTTATTGCAAGATTAATATATGAATTTTCGAAAGTTATAATAACACTATCATTAAAACAGGGGTTTTCTTCTACTAGAGCGGCCGCGGTCAGATGCGTATCCGAGTCCGACATCTCTTATGGAATAATTTTCAGGACTGGAATTTCTTCCATTAAATGCGGGTTTACACTAAATCAAGGTCACATAAAATTGGGGAAGCAGAAAGTTAATAAAATATCCCCTTTCCCAATAGGAAATGCAGATCAGACGTCAATCAGCTTTGATATGCCACAAAGTCAAACAAACGATACGAAACGGATAGGGTTATTGTACGCACTACTGGAAGCGAGAAATAATGGGTTATTGTAGTAGCTGATGGCAGAAAACTTGCGCCTTATGTTGTTCTGAAATGAAAAAAAATATTGAAAGTAAAACATCTGCGAGGGGATCACATTTGTATCCAAGACCAAGGGAGGATGGACGTCACTCGTACAAGATTGGATTAGAACGGTTTGGGGAAATCGAGCAGGATCTCTCCTTTGACGCCCATCCTGCTTGTGTTGGACAGTTTTCGTGGGCACCTGACAGCAGACACTAAGAAATTAGAAACCACGAAAACCAATTGGGCAATGATTCCAGGTGGATTGACGTCGGTACTTCAACCCTTGGAAGTTTCGATAAATAAACCATTCAAGGACAATGTGTGGAAACACTTATCAGTGCTAGATAGTGGAAAGTGTGCACAAACTTACTTCATCTAAAAAAATTTTGAAACCATTGGTGGAAGTCCGTTGTGAGTCGATGTTGCATGCTTTGAACGCAATTTCTTCGATGGTGATTGAAAAGAGCTTCAAGAAAACGGAAATCTTAAATACATCAGATGGGACTGAAGATGATATTTTATGGAGAGGTGTGAGCAGTGATAGCAGCAGCTATTCTTCCTGCAGTGCTGGTAGCAATGTCGAAGACTGTAGTTTATAAAAGGCAACACTATTTTTTCCCTTTTGCCAGTATGTCATCATTACTGACCTGATTGGTTATTTAGTTAATTTGTATTTATTTCAATTCAGGTTGTATTATCAACTCTTAATGGGAAGAATATTTTCCAGTGTTCATAGTTCAAACCCGTGTGTTCTAATTGCCTGATGTAGGGCCTACACTATTTAACTGTTCAAAAGAAAACTTATCTTGTAATTTTATGCCAAATGTCGATAACTGCAAATGAGCTGAACCCATTTTGTGTATAGTATATTCGATTTATCTTTCTTCTTCTTGTTTTATGACTGCATAGGATCACTTTAGTCAGTCCATCGTTCAGGTCTCTTTGAAGGGATTGTTCGGGGTTTTCGGTCCCCTCAGTACTTCTTAAGACCCTCCGATCTTTGTGCCCTTTCCTCGATTGAAAATGTGCATGTTGTTGGTTTGTTTTGCGTAAGGGTAAAGCAGAGGTTTGTATTCTTGAGTTTTGTATTCAATTTTATCTTATTTGTGGCGTCTTCTGTTGTAACGCCTGTTTTCCTTCAGATCCTCTCTTAGTTCTCTGATCCATTTGATTTATCTTTCATACATAAATAAAATGTAAATAAAATATATATATATCCGAATTCTGTGAATAATTTACACACCCAAACTTTTTGCCTATATTTTTCATCAACAAAAGTGTGTTAATTATGCAAAATAATACGGTAGTTTATGGGAAAAGGAGCCGACCCCATGGTGTAGGGGTTACAGAATTAAAGAATACTTGTGGTCGATTGTTTGGCCTGATGTTATTAGGTTTTTTGAACAGTTTGACCGATCAAAGTTGCTGAACTGAAAGAAGTTTTCAGAGGAAACCGACAAAGTTTCCCCGGTAAAACTGAATGTAAGGTTCGATTCCCGGCCAGGTCAGGCATTTTTACCTGGATATGAGGGCTAGTTCCAGGTTCACTCATTCTACGATTACCTTTAATTGAGGCGCTATTTAATGGCGAGATGGCGACACTGGTCTAGAGAGCCAGGAATAACGGCCGAGAGGATTCGTCACACTGACCATGCGTCACGTCATAATCTGCAGGCGTTCGGACCGAGCAGCGGTCGCTTGGTAGGCGGAAGGCCCACTGGGCTGTAGTTTAGTTTGGTTTAGGGGTGTTTGTAAGATTTTAAGTATACATATTTCTTTTTTGTGATGTTTAGCCAAATTATTCATGGTTCATTCATTCCCGGATTTTCCGTTTTCCCGCGTTGTACGATTTTTTACGGGGGTCCCTCCAAAAACAGAGAATCGAGGTTCCACTGTATGAACTAACATACAAATGTGATAATTTTCAGAACAGTAGCAACCTGACATCCACATTATATTTAATTAAAAAATCACTATCGTATATTATTAGAAATACTTTATGGAAGCAAATATAAAGAGTACTTTTTTAAATTTATTTCAATTGGGTTGTTTAATTAGGGGCTGCCTAGGGAAGACAGAGGAATACATGGTTCACCTGGAAGAATGTGGGTTAAATTTCCCGCCAGGAAATCGAAAAATTTAAGAAACACAATTTCCACTTCAGGAGTGGCACATGGCCCTGAGGTTCACTCAGCCTGCACCAAAAATGATTACCAGATTAATTCCTGGGAGCAAAGGCAACCGGACAAGGGCACATCAATCTATCCCACTAAGTGCTGAGGTTATAAAAAGTAGAAGCCTTTACCTCCCACTCCTCCAAGGGCCTTCATGGCCTGCAAGGAGCTTGCTCTTCTTTGGGTTGTTTTATAATATGACAATTATTATATTTCTTTACTCACTCAAGTCAAAAGCAAGAACATACAAGCTATAGAGGAATGCTGCAATTATAAATGGGAAAATAAATGTCTCAGATTAGATGATCTTCACTCAGAAATGGGCCACTTTCATAGCACTATCACAGCCTACCATTAACTCTTGCAATGTGCAACAGTACGGGCACAGTTCACAGGTGCGCAGGTGTAGCATTATTTGTCTCCCCCCAAACTTTCAAAGATCTGATCCCTATAGGTATCCCCATTTATGTAAATGCACTCTTACATCTCCACACACCGCTCTGAAGTCTGTTGAGTGATCACCAGATTTCCCGGTTGTTGTCGTGTAGGAAGGCTTTCTTTGGCCTTCGTCCACTCTGGTGGTGTAGTGGATTGGCATAGCTGTGTCTTGGGTACCTCAGGTTTTGCAGTGAGCATTGTTATTGTCTGCACGAAGCTTTTCCTTGAACTGACCTGTCTCCTTGGAGGTTGGTGAGCAAAGAGTGGGTGAGCTTGATCCCCTACTGACTGGAGGGGCTATGGCTGCTAGGGGGTGTAGATTTCAGGCAGCCAGAAATTATTCTGTACGACTCATTGAGAGCAATATCCACTTGTTTCGCATGAGGTGAATGATACCATACAAGGTTAGCATACTCAGCAGCAGAATAACACAGAGCAAACTTGGTTTGAGTATGGGCGAACCAATTTGCCCCTACAAGTTTACGAAGTACGCTATTTCTCGGGATAACTTCTTGTTTTCATACAATGTGCCTTGTAAGACAGAGTGCGATCCAAAGTTACTCCTAAATGATTATATAATTATATATATATTTTGCCATGTACATGTAACATAAGTAATGGACTTACACTATGTGATCAAAAGAATCCGGACACCCCCAAAAGCATACGTTTTTCATCTTAGGTGCATTATCCTGCCACCTACTGCCAGGTACTCCATAGCAGCGACCTCAGAAGTCGTTAGACATCGTGAGAGAGCAGAATGGGGCGCTCCGCGGAACTCACGGATTTTGAACGTGGTCAGGTGATTGGGTGTCACTTGTGTCAGAAGTTTGTACGCGAGATTTCCACACTCCTAAACATCCCTAGGTTCACTGCTTCTGATGTGATAGTGAAGTGGAAACGTGAAGGGACATGTACAGTACAAAAGCGTACAGGCCGACCTCGTCTGTTGACCGACAGGGACCGCCGACAGTTGAAGAGGGTCGTCAAATGTAACAGGCAGGCATCTATCCAGACCATCACACAGGAATTCCAAACTGCATCAGGATCCACTCCAAGTACTATGACAGTTCGGCAGGAAGTAAGAAAACTTGGATTTCATGGTCGAGCGGCTGCCCATGAGCCGCACATCACGCAAGTCAATGCCAAATGATGCCTCGCTTGATGTAAGGAGCGTAAACATTGGACGACTGAACAGTGGAAAAATGTTGTGTGGAGTGACGAATCACGCTACACAATGTGGCGATCCGATGGCAGGGCGTGGGTATGGCGAATGCCCGGTGAACGTCATCTGCCAGCGTGTAGTGCCAACAGTAAAATTCGGAGGTGGTGGTGATATGGTGTGGTCGTGCTTTTCATGGAGAGGGGTTGCATCTCTTGTTGTTTTGCGTGGCACTATCACAGCACAGGCCTACATTGATGATTTAAACCCCTTCTTGCTTCTCAACTGTTGAACAGCACTTCGGGGATGGCGATTGCATCTTTCAACACGATCGAGCACCTGTTCATAATGCAAGGCCTGTGGCTGAGTGGTAACATGACAATAACATCCCTGTCATGGACTGGCCAGCAAAGAGTTCCGACATGGTGTATATAGGTAATGTAAGTACCGTATTTACTGTAAATAAAATTCGAACTGAATAATGTTTTCGTAATAAATGCACCAATAATGTGGCTGATAAGACTAACCTGTTAGAAATAAAGGCTGAAGTTTTTATTTTTAACAACTGGCTTTACGCCGCACCGACACAGATAGGTCTTATGGCGACGATGGGACAGGAAAGGGCTAGGAATGGGAAGGAAGTGGCCATGACCTTAATTAAGGTACAGCCCCAGCATTTGCCTGGTGTGAAAATGGGAAACCACGGAAAACAGTCTTCAGGGCTGCCAAGAGTGGTGTTTGAACTCACTATCTCCCAAATACAAGTTCACGGTTGAGCGCCCCTAACCTCACTCGGTAAAGGCTGAAGTAAACAATCTCTTAATTTTAACGCTATTTACTGAAATGAAGATAAAAATGTGATACACCTCAAGATATGGCAGAGTGCATCACTAATTTCAAAGGTTAATTTATATTTTCTCAAGCCTGGTTAAATTTCGGACAGGATATCCCCATGTTAATTTATAGCAAAAGATTATCATTACTCTCTCTTTGAGTAAGAAAACCGAAATGATTGTCACAGAAGCCTCTGGAGTGATACTATTACAGTTTTTAAGAATGAAATTGAACGTACGTGTTCACATAGTATCGGAATTAGAAAAATAACTAACAAGTAAGCCGCAGTATGGAAATCATCCGCGAAAATTCAAGTTTTGAACAAACTTATTGCGGATTCATACAGCTTTTAATGTGTCTTTTTATCAGACTTTTATGAAAAATCGGATATAACAATAATCTGCTATAGTGAGTAAATTTTTCGCCGTTATCAATTCTTGCTATAGCGGACTTCTACTGTACTTGAATTTTCATTGTCTAGCTTCTTCATCACACTGGTTTATAATGTTCCTGATCACTCCTTTAGGTTTACTATGAATCTTATTTCCCTCCTTGCATACAAAAGACACTACAGTGTCTTTACAAAACAGTTACAGAGACCAACAAGGGAAATGAAGAGCAACAACAATAACAAATAAATGGCCCACGATTATGTTGCATGCATTCGATTATCTTCGGTATCGTTTTTTCGCTATGTCCAAAAACGAGTTCTCTCGTCGACATTCGAAGGCGATGTCAGAGTCGATTAGTAATACCCATCGACTGCTGTTCTGTGAAGAAAATTCTAATTGAAAGAGAACATATTTTCGTAATACATGCGTAAATAACGTGTCCGATAACAGTTCTAAACTCGTTAAAAATAAAGGCTGACTAAACGATCACTTAATTTTAATGATAAATACTGCAATCATGTAAAAATGGGATACACCTCGAGATATGGTAGAGTGCGTAATTGATTCAGAGGTTAGTTTATATCTTCTCGCGTCTGGTTAAATTACGGAAAGGTTATTATCATGT
Source organism: Anabrus simplex (assembly GCF_040414725.1). Classification (NCBI taxonomy): domain Eukaryota; kingdom Metazoa; phylum Arthropoda; class Insecta; order Orthoptera; family Tettigoniidae; genus Anabrus; species Anabrus simplex. The sequence continues at coordinate 132,515,002 of NC_090268.1, read as the reverse complement.
AAATTTATAGCGAAAAGGTTATCATTTCTCTACTGGCGCTTAAGTATGTTTTCATCATATGTATAGTACGGTTAAGTTAAGGTGACGCTGTTTGAATAAGGAAACTGAAACGTTTGCCACAAAATACGATCGATAATCTTCGGTACGGTATAGTTTTCTCATTTGTGTATTTGCGAGCTCTCTCGTGGACATTCCAAGGCGATGTTGGAGTTCATTAGTAATACCCAACGACTGATGTTTTCTAAAGAAAATTCGAAATGAAAGAAGATAAGTTTTAGTAATAAATGCGTAAATAACGTGGCCGACAGCAGTTGTCAACTCATTAAAAATAACGGCTGAAGTAAACGACCTCTTAATTTTCATGTTATACATACATACATACATACATACATACATTATCATTATAGACTGTTATGCCTTTCAGCGTTCAGTCTGCAAGCCTCTGAGTTTTATAGTGAAATTAATTAAAAATGTGATACAACTCCATATACGGCAGAGTAGGCCTACGTCACTGATTTCAGAGGATAATTCATATTTTCTCGCGTCTAGCTAAATTTTGGAAAGACTATTCACATGCAAATTTTTAGCGAGGATAAATCGGCTCTACATGCGTTTCAAATATGTTTTCACGACACGTATACGGTTAGGTTAGGTGACGCCATTTGAAGAAGGAAACTCTGGAGTGATGCCATATTTCTCCGAATCCAAGACGACATTTTTTCCCCTCGAATCTCACGCAAAGGAAAATCAAGGGTTGTCTTCCATTCGCGGCCTAACAGGAATGAATACGACTGCCAACTACCGTGGTAACCACGCCGCTTTTCACCCCCGCACGCACACACAAAATTCGTTGACAATAAATGACCGCCTCTTTATTATACGCCGGGCTGAGTGGCTCAGACGGTTCAGGCGCTGGCCTTCTGACCCCAACTTGGCAGGTTCGATCCTGGCTCAGTCCGGTGGTATTGAAAGGTGCTCAAATACGTCAGCCTCGTGTCGGTAGATTTACTGGCACGGAAAAGAACTCCCGCGGGACTAAATTCCGGCACGTTGGCGTCTCCGAAAACCGTAAAAAGTAGTTAGTGGGACGTAAATCAAATAACATCATTCTTTATTATACATCGCTATCCGTGACAGCCGGTTGTACGGTGCCTGTGTGTAACATCACTGGATCTCGGGAAATAGTGAAGAGAGAATCACATTCTACTAGCCTCTACAAAAACGCTTCTCAAATCTGCAGAATGGCATCAAAACATGCGAGCCTTCGAATTCTTAGAAAGGCCATGGCTACTCAATGGCAGAGTTATAACGCGTCTAATGTACCTGACTCTTAGTAAAATTAAGTTTTGTAGACACCAGGAACATTTTCGTGATGGATAGTCGTAAAGATACGTGGAACAGGTATTGCCGGCAAATTTTCAACGGGTTCTCGTCGATACCGTATTATGATGCCAATTTTAAGTTAATTGTTATTAAACACTCGGAAATGTAGAATAATTGTGCAGCAGCAAGAAAATATGGCATAGGCCTAAGTAAAACCAATATTTGACGTCAGCGTGAAGACAACGATAGCTAAAAAAATATGAGTACTGAACAAAAAGAGCATTCAGTGGTCCACAAAAGGACGCTTTAAAGAAGTCGAAAATGAAATTGCGAGGTATGTGCACGAAAACAAAAGGGTCGCATGGCCATACCGTGGCGCAATAACCTCGTTCGTTGACTTTCAGCGTCCGCGATTAGGCCTATACATCGCCAGCCGCTGAAGTTGGCCAAACCCGGCAAGCGAGATGTGTGTGTAGCGGTAGTTGGTTATATCTGACGCTGAGTAAAAGTACCGTAACAGTTTTATAGACACCAAGAATATTTTCCTGGCAGATCGCCGTATTGTAGAGATACATGGAATAGGTATTGCCGGCAAATTTTCAACGGGTTTTCTTCAGTATTATGATGCCAATTTTAAGTAAATGGCCATTAAACCCGCAGAATAAAGAATAATTGTGCAGCCGCAAAAAATGCGTTATAACGAAAGCCGATGTTCGGCGTCTAAAATGCGTACTGTACAACAAAATTTTACAAAGCACTTTTTGAGCCTGATTAAATTTTTTTGTAGGAAAAAGTTTGGTTCGGCATGGATTCGGAGAAGTACGGTACTGTAATTTTTTCAGAATGAAATTAAACACACACTTTTACGTAGCATCAGATTTCGAAAAATAACTAACAAGTAAGCCGTTGTGTGGATATCATCTGCGGAAATGCACCTTCTGAACAAACTGATCGCCATTTCATACTGATTTTAATGTGTATGGGGGGGTTTTCCGACTTTTATACAAAGTCGGATATAACGACAATCCGTTATAGCGAGTAAATTTTCCGCTGTTGTGAATTCTCGCTATAACGGACTTCTACTGTATTTAATTCACTAGTCATGAGTCCCTGTATAGTCATGTATTTTTTTTTTTTTACCAAGCAAAGAAAAAGCTTGTGTTTCAAAGGATACAAATTAAATGCAGCATATAACATCAGCACCATACTTTTAAAGATAGGCCAAATGTAGATTTATGATTTTTGTAACTTTCTATCAAATGAACAGTGTAATAGAAATTAAAATGACACTGGCCATCTGATTCATAGTTTCAACAACGGAAGAAGATAAAATTGTAGATTTTTATAAGGGTACCGGCGTGCAGCAAGATGCTAGATACCCAATAGAATTTATGGCATGCAATATTGCAAAATAAAGAAAAGTTGGATCAACATTAAGTTCAGAAGAGGACATTAGGACATTTTATGCACTAGTAAAATATAAAACAGATGAGCAGTGGAGTGATTAGACAGAGTAGAGGCAACATTAACACAAACAAGTACTGTGAAAGTCATAAAATACTTACTGCAACAAAGAAAATTGGCCGAATAGGATGAAAGAGTACACACTGTACTAGACCCTTTGATTTATTGAAAGGTACTTGAGAGCGGCGCTTGGATAACTGGTGAATGAGCACAGAACGATTCTGTCCATCAGGCATCACAGTAGCAAAGTAGTCACCACGACCATGCCACGTCACCTAGAATTAGAATATGATTTATCATAGCACGCTTTCTCATTGCATAGGATATTTTCACAATTTCAATAATACTGTATTTACTCACATATAACTCGCCAACGTGTATATCTCGCACCCCATTTTTAACAGTTGAAATTGCGGGAAAAAATCCCCAAACATAACTCGCATTAATTTCTGATGTTTTCATAAAGACACGAAAGAAAGTTTGGGTATTCCGTGGATGTGCCTACATTAAATATTGGGACTGTACCGACTGCTGTTACGGTACTTTGTACATGATAGTACAAGAAGAAGCTGCATGTCTTTCTACCTGCAGAATGGTTGAGGCTAGCAGTTGTAACAAAGATACCTAACTCACAAACCCCTGCCCCAAGGCCGCGCATTCCCAGCCAGTCAGTCACTCTCAGCCATCCCTCTCACTTTTCTCTATTTGTCAATATGCTTATTGCTACCCGTCCGGCAGAGCTGATCACGTGAACTGGGAGTGTTTCCCTGTCCAGGCAGTCAAGTGATAACTGTATTAGGTATCGTCCATCTGTTATATTATTGACAAGTACCAGTATTCTGTCTTCACGTTTCATTGTTGTTTCTCAGTTAAGTTTTCTTGCGTAGGTCGATCTTAAAGTTATGGAGAAACGTGGGAGTTATACGGCTGGGTTTGAACTCAAAGTGATAAAATATGCTAAAGAACATGATGACAGAGCTGCTGGTCGAGAATTCAGTGTGACTGAGTTTAACGTTCACTACTGGCGTAAACAGAAAGCTGCGCTAGAAACCACCAGCCGAATATGTAAGGCATTCAGAGGGCCGAAAACTGGCAAGTTTCTTGAGCTGGAAGACGAGTTGCTTCATTATATTACAGAGTTGCAAAATGATGGCTTTAGTATCTCGCATGAGATGTTACATTTCAAACCACGCGAACTAGCGATTCAAGGAGGAATCAGCTATTTGGATCTGAATGTGAGCACTTTTTTGACTAAAAATAAGTGTGAACATAATCGGTGCGTGATATATGCAGGGATTTGTGTGCGTAAGATCGTATTCCCGAAAAAACGTAAAATATGCATTAGGCTATTGAAACAAGTCAACTGGCATACTTACCCTATTCATTGTCACTGCCTTCAATTCCCGAGCTATTCTCGTGTACATCATTCTGGTCACCATCCAACACTGCATCATACTGACTTCCATCCAACGCATTTGCGATGCCTTTCTTCAAGAAACTCTTCACAGTAACGTCTGTTGACACCATAATCCATGCCTGCATAACCCAATCACACACAAGTTCAACTGACGGCCTCTTTATTTTCCCTGCTGGCGTCAGCTCATGCTCCCCTTCTGCCATCCATTCGGCGTACAATTTACGTATATTGTCCGTGAAGGGCTTGTTGATGGAAACATCTAAGGGCTGTAGACAATGTGAGAGTCTACCAGGAATTACAAGATCAATTTTCAATTCCTGAAGACTTTTCTTCGTGTCTTCCACCAAGTTTCTGTGAAAACTGTCCTACACTAGCATTGCTGGGCGTCAAAACAGTGCCCCCGGCCGTGCTCCCCACACCGTACGGACCCAGTCCTGGACAAGAGCCGTATCCACCCATCCTTTCTCTCGAACCCGTACATGAATGCTTTTGGGAAACCTTAGGCACTGTTTTGTCTTTTGAAAATAACGTACGGTGGCAATATTCCGTCTGCGGTTATTGCTAGCATTACAGTGCAATGCTGTATTTCACACCCAGTTGTACGTACAAGCATGCCAGATTCTCCCTTCTTGTTGATGGTGGTGTTGCATGATATGTTGAAGTTTATCGGGGTTTGATCTGAATTGCCAATTTGAGATAAGAGGTAATGGCTTTTCTTCCACACTGCTATCATATGGCAATGAAAATCTATGATTTTGTAGCTGAAATCTCGTGGCATTCTCTGACAGACAGATGTTCACCTTCGCAGACGCAATCCCTTTCATGTCATTAACCTACAGATCCAACCCCGGCTCACTTTCAGATCCGAACAGCTGATTCCGCCTTTGATCGCTAGTTCGGGCGCTTTGAAATGTAATATCTCGTGTGAGATACTAAACCCATCATTTCGCAACTCTGTAACGTAATGAGGCAACTCGTCTTCCAGCTCAGGAAAATTACCAGTTTTCAGCCCTCTGAATGTCTTACGCGTTCAGATGGTGGTTTCTAGTGCAGATTTCTGTTTACACCAGTAGCGAACATTAAACTCACGTCACACCGAATTCTCGACCGGCCGCTCTGTCACCATGTTCTTCAGCATATTTGATCACTTTGAGTTTAAACCCAGCAGTATAATTCCCACGTTTCTCCATAACTTAAAGATCGACCTACACAAGAAAACTTAACTGAGAAACAACAATGAAACGTGTCGACAATACAATACAACAGATGGAAGATACTTAATACCGTGATCCCTTGACTGCCTGGACAGGGAAACACTCCCAGTTCATGTGATCAGCTCTACCGGACGGGTAGCGATAAGCATACTGACAAAGACGGAAGAGTAAGAGGGACAGAAGAGTGTGACTGACTGCCTAGGAATGCGCGGCCTTGGGGCGGGGGTTTGCGAGTTAGGTATTATTGTTACAACAGCTAACTTCAACCGTTCTGCAGGTAGAAAGAAATGTAGCTTCTTCTGTACTGTCACGTACAAAGTACCGTTACAGCTATTGGCACAGTCCCAATATTTAATGTAGGTACGTCGACGGAATACCCAAACTTTCTTTCGTGTATGTACCGTATGTCTTTATGATGTCAGAAATTAATGCGAGTTATGTGAGGGGATTTTTTTTCTGCAATTTCAAATATTAAAAATGGGGTGCGAGATATAAGCAGTGACAAGTTATATTCAAGCAAATATGGTAGAATGTAATGTTTTTCATAATATGACTGAACTATGTTACTGAGTAAGTCTTTTAAACTTTTAATTATTAATGATCAGAAAAATCAAGCACTGAAAAAGCCTTTGAACAAGCCAAAATAATATTAGACTGACTTCAAAAAGGCCCATGACTCTGTTGACCACGAGTTGTCGTTCAACATCCTTCACAGACAAGGTTTGGATAGCAAGATCAAACAGACATTGATAGACACGACATCTAAAGTGAAATTCATGGGGGAAATATCTGAACCCTTTGAGATCAAGACAGGCGTTCATCAAGGTGATGGTCTTTCACTGCTCCTCTTCAACCTAGTGTTAGATAAAAGTCAACAAAGAATGGGAGAAAGAGCTGAAGATACAAAACCACTGGAAGCCAGTGGGACTAGGACAAAGCAAGGATGGACTAGAGGTCAACTGTCTTGCTCTCGCGGACGATCTCGCACTACTAACATATAACAAAACCATTACAATCAGACAGATAGAAGTACTTAAAGAGTGTGCAGCAAAAGTAGGCCTACGTATCTCCTACCAAAAGACTAGAGTTCTTCTGCACAAAATTCGATATATTGGTTTTGAACACGAAATATGGCAAGATCAACAGAGTCCCACACTTTCCTATGCGAATTGCTCGAACCGACCAGAAAAGAGAAAATTGAGCAGAAAACTAGCTTAAAGAAGATTAAGAGAGCCTTATACAAAACACAGGGTATCTACAATAAAAAATGTTTGTCCACTTCCGCCAAATTTCGTCACAATTAGAAATAGCAAAGGACTTCCACCATTATCAATACTTATTTATTGCACTTATTATACTACAGTACCGGTTTCGACCCCCTATATTGGGTCATCTTCAGCTGAACAATACATTCACATATAGATCATGAAGCTATGATTGAAATTACACTGTCTGGGGGATGCCATATGATAACCAATATTTGGTCACGTCCAAATGGGGAATGTCAAAGCAGGAACTGGCGTGTATGTCACTATGTGTGACAATGCAGTTATATGTCTATAATGATATACTTTAGGTCTTAAAATTAGTTTATAAAACACTATCTCCACTTAAAACTAACTTATAAGTATATATGACAAAAACAATATATGTAGGAACACTTCATGCATGTCTTGCGTGTTATTCAGTTCATCGGTTGACTTCTGTGTTCAAGTCTTTTTTCATAGTTGTACACTTGGTTGATGTTTTTGGAGCTTGAATAATATGATTTGGTTGTAAAATTATAACATTATATGTATAAAAGATTTTGTCTTCATATAATTATATACATAGAATAAAAACACTTTCCAAGTTAAAAAAAGAGTACCAGGCGTATGGATACAATTAGGATAAAAATATGTATATTCAGCTCTGCTGTGTGTTGAATCTTGTTGTTTTATGTTAAAATTGAAACATGTTGTCCTGTTACATTCGTAAAATTTTGAGTGGTATTAGATTCAAAGTGGTGGCTCCTTTCCCATCTGTAGCTGTGCAGTGATGTTATAATTATCTGTGGAAGATAAAATTAAGCTGTGAGTGATATTTTATGTTGGAAGAATGTCTAAGGATTGTGTGTGCTAATTTGAATATGTACTTACTGTTATTGGTGTGGTTGAGTTGCGTTTGATATGTGAGCTCGTTGTGTACTGCTTCGTGTTCGTCTTGGGCTCATACCAGCTGCTGTGAGGGGAAGGGAAGGAGGGGTAGGGAGAGTTGCTGTTGCGTGGGTAGGGGTGGAGCTAAGTGTGCCGTTTGATGTTTTTCTGTCGCGTGTCATGTTTTGTTTATTGATTATCTTAAGGTAATAGTTTTTTAGGGCGGGGATGACTGTATTGTTACACACCAAAAGCGATCTGGAGAACCTTAAAGAGGAAAGAAAAATCATCAGAAAAATTATCCTCCTCCAGGGATACCATAGAGAGGCTGTCTAACCTCACAGCAGACATCAGAAAAAAGGCGACTAAAATTTTATGGACATGTAAGCAGACTCCCACAATCTAGACTTATGTTCAGAATCCTCAGATACATCCCGGGGGTCAAGACCACTACACCATGGATGACGCACGTAAAACTCAATCTGGAAAGGGCGCAGGTAGATTCAGTGGACATTGCAGACAAAAACATCTATAGACACAAGATATACAAGTGGGAAGTAATGTCAGAGAATGCAGCACCTAAAGCACCAAGGCCGAAGTGAACCAAAGAACGGAAGAGGACCTTTAGTGACCAAATGAATGAACACTGGAAGAACAGGAAGAACAAGCAGTCATGAATGCTTCATGTGGTCTGATATCTGCCTAATACGTGTGGAGTAGTAGCAATATTAGACTGAACAGATTGTATGTATGTACATCCAGTCCTTACCCCGTTTCTCTACGGGGTTGGGTATGAAGTGAGGTAAATCTTCATAGGAAGGGACAGGGTGAAACATGGTGCCAGCACATAGTAGACTCCTGTCGAATAGCACCAAGGGCTCTGCTTAAGGCTCAACGTCTCCATCCAATGGACAAATCACTGTCAACAGTGTCATATGGCCTCACTCCATATGAACAGTGCAGAGAGGTCTGGAATTTAATCCAGGCTTTTTGAACACAATCTAGTGATTATAAATTGTATACCACCACCTCTCCTACCCTGCTGGCCAACATTCTGATGGTGGAAATTTTTTTGACCAGTGGGACTTGAACAGACTAACCATGGTCTCAGACCATACAGAAGTGATGCCTTAATGATCATGACCACCAGACTGTAAGCATATTTACTTTTATTTAAGATTAACTTTATTTAAGATTAACTGAACATGACTTTCTTTTTTTATTATGGGTTCTTCTTTAGCCAGAAACAGCCTATAACAGCTGGCAAAATACAAATATCAAGATTAAGGTACTGTAAGTCAGGAACATAGCATCAACTTAGGTGCAAATAATACCTGTACCACAATATTCTACCACTATATTTTGAAAAAGAAAACAGAAAGTTTTGCAAACACAATTGGCACCTCAACAAGCCAGTTGAGTACATTTATGTTCTCCTCCAGTTTAAATGTCACAATTTCTACTGTCATAAAAGAAAGGGTGAGAAACAGAATAGCAACAATTCCTACTTTTTTTTTTTAAATCAACAGTTTCAAACCAACAAGGATAGTTAATGAATAAATAAATTAATGTACTTGTCTGATTTCCTTGAAGTGATTGATTATGATCCGGATGCCTTTATCCCAGTCTTCCCCAGTTGCTTGCTCCCACTGTACAGCAGTTTTGACTCGCTCTGGAACTAGATAAAAAAATAAAATTATGATATTAGAGTTTACATTTTAATAACAGATTTATTAAACACACTGTGTACTTTTAACAAAGAATGGTTATAAGGTCTCTTGAGAGTTATCATCGTTTGCATAGAAATTCAGGGAATTTATCCTCTCCTTACAATCAATCAAGTGGTACTGAGGGCAATACAAGCCGCAGAGCGTACAGGAACACTGGGTTGAAGCATGATGGTAACCTTGTTGGTGACAAATTCTGTGGTGAAAGCCATGCGCTGCAGTCCGTGTGAAGACATGTCGGAGTTCAAAGTTGGACTCTTTTCATACATCTGTGTTCATTGCAGGAGTTTCATAAAAGTCTGGATCTATTGCTGCAAGCTTTTGCTGTCTTTGTTCGATGTGGGCCTCATATGCTGGGGTGGATTCTATATTATTACTTATCATTATCTCCCTTATGAAAAAGTCCGTGTCTACCAGTTTGTACACTAACTGTGTCCGAACTGTTCTGTGTAGCCGTAATGCTCTTTTCAAGTAGGTGGCTTTCACAGCTTCCAGTCTCCCCAGGTTGGCCATAGTGAGATGCATCCATATTTTGCTGATGGCAAAGCAGGCTATTGGAGCTATCTTAATGTTAAAGAGAATGAGGGCGGTTTTTATTGATAGTTTCTCAATGCTCTTTATTTCAAATATGGATTTGATCGCTCTATGTGTTTAGTAAACGTCTTCCCAGTTACTTGCAAGGTTAAGCCTAAATAACGATGTGAGTTTACCAGCTCTAGTTTGTTATTGCTGCACTCAAAGACATCTTCTGTAGAGATATTTCCTCCTCACCTAAATTTCATAACTTTTGTTTTCCTGGTATTTATCTCTAAATCATTTCTCAGAGACCATTCGTTTAGCTTACCGAGTCCTTGCTGCAGGGATTTTCTGTTTTTTGATAGCAATATCACGTCATCAGCGTACAGGAACATTGCAATATCTTCCGAGGCCACCTCACTGATGACATCGTGAGTCAACAGATTAAAAAGCACTGGACTAAGAGGGTCCCCTTGGAGTACGCCATTAGTCTGGGTTATAAGTCCAGACCAGCCTACTTTATCACTAACCGTAAATCAGTTAGAACTTAGTATATCTTCCAATAAGTGCAATAGTGGATTCCCTGGTCCTAAGATAAAAGACAGTTTCCTAAATAGAATGGTTCTGTTAACTCCATCAAACGCTTTAGTATAATCCATGAAGATAGCGTAAACAAAGCCTCCAGTTATGCTTGTAGCATCCCGTATGATGCTAAGTATCCTCTCAATTGCTTGGATTGTTGATCTATCAGCAGTAAATCCATATTGTTCTTCTGGTATGTACATCATGGCTTCTGGTAGGATGCGATCTAATATTAACTTGGTAAATACTTTAAAAGTAGCACATTCGAGGGCTATCCCACGATAAGAATCTGGTGAGTTCTTTGGCCCTTTTCCTTTATATAGCACCTGGATAGATTCCCTCCACCTCCAAGGGATTTTCCTCTGTACGATGCATTCATTGAATATTGCTGTGTATACAGTATATAACTACAGTTAGAGAAACTGATTCTTTTAGAAGCTCATTTGTGAGGTTGTCCGGACCTGGCGCTTTTCCTTGTTTACATCTTTGAAATGCGTTCCATACTTCTTCCACTGTGATTGGCACGATTGGATCCTGCTGTGTGGTTCGAGTCTGTATGTCGGCCATATGGGTCCTTTGATATATACTTGAGAAATGCTCCTCCCATATTTTCATCGGTAGAGTGGGATTCACTTTCGTTCTGTAGGGTTCAAGTATTCTATACGGTTTTTGATTCTGCGACTACTATTGTCTACAGCTCTTGCTTTACAATGAAGTCTTGTCGCTTCTTTCTGATTAATTCTTAGTATTTACTCCTTTCTTCTGAATATTCTTTCAGCGTTATTTCTGTTTTGTGTTCTCTCCTTCTGTGGAGTTTCTCCAAGGTTACTTTCCTTTGGGTGTAACAATCCTCGTCAAACCAGGGCTTGCTTATTCTTTTCAGGGGCATCTTTCCCGCTGAGTTAAGTAAGGTATTTTCTAGTAGGTCTAAGGCCTTATCGATATTCCCTCTAGATAGACATGAAGTTATTGCGTTTTTATCTACTGACTGTTCCAGTAATGCTATGTTGATGTGTCGTGCGGCCCTTTGTTGCTTAATGTCAATGATTTCCAAGTCATCTATTTTGAAACTAGTATGTATTGGAATGTGCTTTCTGATCGGTAACCAAATGTGTTTCTGTTGTAGTATGTGAAATTCGTTACCTCTGAAGAATATTAAGTCTATGACACTCAAGCCATTGTAAACTATGTACATTGGGAGTTGTTCTTGGTTGACCAGGGAAAATCCTCTTCTTTAAGGGCTTCGAAAACAGTTAGAGCCTTAGGGTTGGGTTTGTCCAGATGGCAATTAAAGTCCCCTGTTAGTAGTATTGGCATGTTATTACTCACTTTCTCTAAAGCATGCAAAATAGTTTCTATGACAACTTCTGTAGAAACGTTGGGTCTTATGTACATTCTGATTATTCTGATTACAGCAAAGTGTCTAAAAGTGACGATCACGATGTTGAATTCTGAGTATTCACTAACTATTTGACCCATAGACGGCTTGTAGAAACAGGATACTCCTCCTGACGGTCTGCCTTGATGTCCTATCGTTGCCAGTGAGTGAACCGAATAGTAGCCCTTGATGCTGACTGGTTCCAGGAGGAAAGTTTCAGTTAGGATTATTAAATCTTGAACTAATATGGATATCTCAGGAGTGCGCATAAGTGACTTGAGGCCTTCCGACGTTCCATAGGAGGCATGTAAGTTCAATGCTGTCGGATACGAAAGGAGCGAAATGTCACATCTTCTGGCCAAAAATCAGGGCTGAATATTCTCTCCTTAAACTTGATGGGAACTCCAACCTTAAAGGCTTTGTTTGATCCTTGGGTGGTCAACATGGAACATTCGGTGACTTTATCAATACCATTCTCCTTCAGATATTGAGTGATGTCAGACGCAGTTGTTTCGCTGCTAAAGTGACCCACATATATCCATACATTTCTTTCTGCTGCTTTCAGTACTCCAACTGTTGCAGTACCTCTTTGAGCATCTGGTGGTCTTCTGCGTCTTGATTGCACCTGATGGTCTGGATATTGATTGTATTGTCCACGTGTGCATCCAATGACTGTGCTCCATGGGGCTTCCTCTTTACCAAGTTGTACAACTACCTCATCTACATCCGCCTCTCTCTCTACGCCGACTGGCGCAGTAACTCTTTGGATGTCTGGTGAATTTCCGATTTTTTATTGCAATTCCTGTTCTGGATATTGACTATTTTGTCTACGCTTAAGTCCCATAGCTGTGGGCGTCCCTTTCAACAAATTGGTCACCTGTATCTTCTGTTTCTGTCACCAAAGTTTGTGGTGCAAATGTGACAGCATTTAAGGAACTCCTACGTGTAGACACAGCTGGTGACTCTGTCAATATTCTTCTCGACTTCTGATTTTCCTGTATTCTCCGAGCGTCCAATTTCTTGTAATTTGCAACGTCTGTTTGTCCTTGAGGGCGAGTGATTTTGTCCATTTCTAACGCTATTATTTCTTGAACTTTTCCTGTAAGTAAAGTTTCCATATATTGCTACATATGATCTATAGCAGATTGCATAGATTCCATGGATCTTACAAGTTTATGAATAAATACCTCTTGATCCTTCATTTGTCTCATTTTTGGCTTACACTTGTTACATAACCATGTGAGTTTACAATTAGCCCTTTTAAGTGTGTCAAATTCGGCTTGAGTCAAGCCCGCACACTTCCTGCGATCCCATTTCTCACATGCTTCGCATTCCACCGAGTCCTCATCGTCTTCAAAACTACGCCTACATATTCTGCAAGGCTCCACTAGATCACTCTGTACCTCTACGTCGGGCATTTTCAGCGTTCGGTGAATCTAGTTGACCGTGACTTCCGTGAGAATGGCGACTGTCTTTTAGTGACTCTTTTGTTCTAACCTGTATCGGTTTACGATATCGTTTCTTGTGGCCTATAAATTTAATTCATAAATACCAATATATCCACTTGTGCCTTAAATATTGCTAGTGTACTTACACACAAATAAAGCGCTGTATCGGAAAGATAAACGACTTTAGAAGTACGTAATACTGCAGTTCGCTTCTAACGCGTCCGCCATTAACATTTTAAAACAGGGGTTTACAAGAATATGACCAAAACTCTATCCACACTACAAGCAGTGTAACAGCCAGTGGTGACGCGTGACGTTTTGAAAAGTGTTACCATATTCCTTCTGAGAGTAAATCTATCTAAATCGTCCACACCATCTTTATTCCAAGCATTATTTTCTGAGGAAAATAGAATACATGCTCAACAGTACTGAGCCGTACCCTGCCGGCCCATAATAATAATTAGAGTATTATTTGACCCAATATGTAAAATTTATTCACAAAAGTTACAGTCTAACATGTTAAAGCATCGTAACCCAAGATAGTTGATACCGGATGTTGAGCAAGACAGTGAGTCGCTGGATATTGCTTCATATTTCCGTATGACCGTGAGAAAGGGTGGCGTAACTAAGAGTTGGCAAGGATCGACACGTGTATTAGATGCTGACCAAGCAAGATATTTCAGCCAATGGGAACTTAAGGATTTGGCAAACCTGGAGGCCACACCCCGCCAAATCTTAATTCCAGGATGACCAACGTGCTCAGTTGCTAAAGTCAGTTTCTGTCGGAAATTGGTTTTCCACAGTTTCAGAAGTCAGATATATTTGGAAAAAAAATATAAAAATTGGTGGAAGCGATTTGCTAGTGTTTGAGCTGTGTTTTGTGAATATATCACAAATAATATTGTGTCATCATATACGACGAATTTTCTGATTGGTGGTTGGTTCAGACACCTGGGAACCCCAGTATTAATATGGCGTCACCGAAGCCTCCTCAGTAATCCTAGCTCTGGAGAGCGTCACTCTGTGTTAAATGCTTGGATAGTGCGGAAGCACAAACTCTGATTGGTGATCATGATTAACGTGGTGTTATTCCAGTAACAGTAACTGGTTCTCAATGATACTTTAAATTGTGCAGTTGGAAGATTTTACTGTTCTTGAGTAAATGGAATAGTATAATTTTGGCAGAGTTTACTTTCAATATATAAAGACAGTGTTTAGTGACCGCTGTGTAACAAGTGTAGTGGAAACGTGCTATTGTTTCACTACTTCGCGACGGACGCGTTTCGTGAGAAACTTCTGTAACGAACCGTGTGCTGCTTTTCAAACTGTATTTTTACCCTTTAAGTGAAGTGTGTATTAAAAATGTATCAGTGTGCTTAGCTGATCTTGTAAAGAGAAAGGGTATTTCGGCTCGTAGCATTAAGCAGTGAAGATATTGTCAACTGAAGTCTTCTGTGTTCCAGTGAATTATTTCCAGCAAGATGATGGATACGCCTGCAGAAGAAGGAAGTGCATTCCCACATGTTAATACTGTGATTAACATGGTGTAGATCCCTAAATCAGCGGGGATGTAAGCTGCTATCCTGGTATTTCGAGAGCCGTCGATTCAGTTAATGCGCATGTGTTATTTATGGCATGATATGTAAATTATGTTAAGGTACTAGGGCAGTGTAGATAGAATTTTTATTTTCATGTAAAGTAAGCCTGACAGCATGAGTTTGTTTAATTTTGTTACTATGATAGTTTCGGATACGAGAATAATGCATGTTTATTTTATTTTCATTTTGCTTTATGATTAGATGTTTGGGAAAATGAGGGATTGATAGGATTAGTTGTTGTTTATTTATGCATGCTACTTAGCGTAGGATATTCCGAGTTTTCATTAAATATATGCTAGAAGGGCTAGATTGACAGGTTCATCTTTATACAACGTTAAACACGTATTAGTTCATTTTATTTCGGTTATTCAGAGAGACAGGTATAGCTATTCTGCATGATGCATGGTTTTACAGAAGCTAACAGAAGGAGCTCCAGAACGTCGTTGTTAAAATAAGATCTTTGAAGTTAAGTTGGATTCTGTTTGCCTGATGGTCTGCAAAGGACACGAACTGCGTCTCATTATGTGGAAGGCCAATGGGATTCATGAGAAATAATGGGATAAAGATTGCATGCTGGATTATAATGTATTGGTGCAGGCTGATTGTATGCCTGACAAGATAAAAAGTATTGTGCAGATGTGTGTGCCTGCCTAGTGTCTTCTGAGTGTATATTGTGATCAGAATGGACAATGTTAATTCCAGACTATTGAGTCTGATGTTGTTAAATGGCCCAAGCATGCTAAGAAGGAATGAATATACGTGAGTTTCCGTGTAGCCGATGAAAGGCGTTATCTCATGGCAAGCTGATTCCTGGCCTGTGTTTATCTGTAGGTGTGAAGGAGACGGTATTTCCTTGTGGCGGCCTCGGGAGACAAAATCCAATCTTTAGCATAGTGGAGTTCAACATTTCTTTTCAGCTCGTAATCTACCCGGAAGTACATGACGGATAACCGCGCTGTTGAGCGCTCAAATGCAGCAGAAGGAGGCAATGTTGCCCATTGCCTTCTTCATGATATCAAGGGTTATTTATATGTTTTTCCCTTACAGGATGATATTTTACATCGTTATTTGTGATTGTATACCTTGTCTCGTTGTTTTTAAAGGGAACAGCCAGAGTGCTGAAATATTGTTGGTTTATCTAGTTCTGTCTAGATCTTTTGCAGTGAGCCAGGATTCACATTAGAATCAGTGTAGCATTTAAGATTTTACTCGATATCCGATGTATATATATGTGTTTAGTTTGATTATTTGTATTGTTGTAAATACAGTATAGGATGTGCCCCTAGTATTTTGCATAACTTACATAGCGTCCATTGCGTCTTAATTATTTTTCTTTTCGTCGTAACTTTTCTTTATAATGTAACTTTTATTTAATTGTAATTTCGGCGACTCTCGGAATTAACTTAACTTTTGAAACTGTATCGTTGGGATGCAATAGTGTGAAACTCCATACGGAAATACCACATGTCAGTGTTTGTGTACACTTGTTGCCATAAATTATAAACATTGGATTATTAGAAGAAGCTCAGTCTTGATGTATATAAGTGTTCTTTGTTGAAATTGATTTTGATGTCAAATTTGGTATTATCATTCAAGTAACGTTCCAACTTTGACTTATTTCTAATATTTTGAGTTCATTTTTTTACAATTTTTTTTTTTTTGGATTTACTTGTTTTCTCATGATATGATCGGGGATATTTATCAATAAATCCATCTTACCCCCTATGATTGTTTCTCATTCGTGTTATATCTCCATTTCCTGTCATTGATTGATATTTAGAGTAGAACTTTGACTTTTTATCCTGACCCAACCGACAACCAACCCCCTCTCTGCCCAACCCTGAGTTAGTCGGATGTTCATACAGGAATGGAGGCATCGTCCTAGAGGGTATTTACCCCTGGGTACGGTATAGTACAGTTTATTAATTCCTGCACAACCACGTAACCAATCCAGATCTATGTACCACAAGTCACAGCTGCACCATCATATGTCTCTGCTACTAACTTTTCACCACACTGTTATTCTTGTAACATTCCAAAGAGAGGTTTAGAGAGAGAAGCAGCAGAACGCTCACCGCTTACATCACTGAATCTCAAAAAGCTCTTGAATTTCGCCTTCGGGACTAACATATCTAAATACAGTCGAAAGACGGACTCTGTTAGAAACGCCTGTACTTTCATCCAAAATAACAGAAATAAAGTTTGCCTTGTCTTTAATTTTGCTGGTCATAAAAGTAGCTATGGCGTCTATAATATCATTTTGAATGTCAGATGGAAGTCCTGAGAACACTGTAGATGTTTCTAAGTTGTGCCGAAATGTCATCTTTCTTAGCTATTAATGCTAGTAACTCCCTGTAATTAGCTCTGTTATGAGATTCTTCAGTTTCTCGAGGACCACTGAAAGGTAATTCTTTCTTTGAAAGAAAACACACAGTATCTATTAAAGTGCTCATAATATATGTGTTTCTTTTTACCCGCTCATTATGCTCGTTAATGTTCTTTCTGTGAGCTGTACTCTAATCTGGACCTTCCAAACTGAATCATATCGGTAACAGCGTTGATGTGTGCTTGAGACACTTCATGGTGTCGCTTTAAAACTCTAAAATAATATAAATTGTCCAAACCATCTTTATTCCAAGCATTCTTTCCTGAGGAAAACAGAATACATGGCAAACAGTACAATTTATTCATTTTTGCACAACCACGTAACCAATCCAGATCTATGTAGCACGAGTCATGGAAAAATAGTACTATTCTTTTCAATTCCTTGACTAAATTTTTAAGAGAAGGCATGGGTCTAGCTTTTTCAATTATCTTTTTTCTTTTCTTCAAAAGTTCTTAACGAAAATGGAGTGTTCATTAAGCTTTCTGTTATACATGAATATTCTGGGCCTGCCAACTCACTTATTTTTGAGATGGAAGTGACAGCACTCATGTTTAATACGTTGTGCAGTACTACAGGCTATCCTTACCTAACAAAATAAATATAAATGCCAACTTTTACAAGGAAAGACACCTTGTATTATAATAGAAAACAATAACAATATAAAAATGCACTGTTGAGCGCGGCAGGACAAACGGACGGAGCAGCTTAGCATTGATGTTATGAGCTTTTTTTTTCCACTTTCCACAGTGGTAACACGACTGGAGAATGTAGCAGGATACATCTCAGTGTCGAGGGGATAGGGGTCTTGCTTAGTGCAGGCGCAGTAATACTCGTCTAGCTGATAGAAGAGAGTCAAAGCGTAACCACTGCATGGAGTGGTAACAGTCTCTCCCTCAGCTTTGACGGTGGGAAACTGCTGCAGTACAGTTCTCGCGACACGTCCAGGCGAAGAAACAAAAATATTAAATATTAAAGAATATTCGATTTTTACAATTTCAAACTTACCAGTGAACAGTGGATACTAGCACGCTTCGCCACTGGTAACAGCATCTACCTACCACATCAAAAGGAGAAGACATTTTGAATTGGACCATCCTTTTATTGAAACAGACAGCTGAAGACAAAATGTTGATATTTTCCGATTTGTATTTAGACACTCATTCTTCATTTCTTGTAGAAAATGTACAATTAAAAAAAAGCTCAATAAATGCAGGAGAGGCCGTGGACGACCACGATTGAGATGGAAGGATACCATCCAACGCAGCATTATAGAAAGAAACCTGGACTGGGACACAGTGTTGGAGGAGGAGTGGTGGAAAGACCGAAGAAAGTGGAGAGGAACCATATTTGCCCCTACCCGGCTACAGCTGGATAAAGGGAAATGATGATGATGATGATGATGATGATGAAATGCAGAAAATGGGAAGAATTGATGAGGAGAGCACTAATCTACTTGAAGATGGCAATACTTGAAAATATTGAGATTGTCTTTGTCTCCTTTTTCCACTGCTCCCGCTTCTCATGCTGACTTGTCATTGTGTTCATCCTAATATGTATTCCTTCTCATGACCCCCCCCCCCTCCCTCTGGCACTTGCTTGTTCCTTTCCAATGAAAAAAAATGAAAACCTACAACCTGTTTTCCATTCATTGACCGGGTCAGGGATGTGATGAATGAAGCAGATATAGGCTATTAGTACGATGGGGTCGCCACTCCCAAAGTGATATATTAATGACTGATAAATGCTATGAAATGAGAATGGAGAGTGTTGCTGGAATGAAAGATGACAGGGAAAACCGGAGTACCCGGAGAAAAACCTGTCCCGCCTCCGCTTTGTCCAGCACAAATCTCACATGGAGTGACTGGGATTTGAACCACGGTATCCAGCGGTGAGAGGCCGACGCGCTGCCGTCTGAGCCACGGAGGCTTTGTTCCTTTCCAATATGTAACTATAATTAACTCTTTCACCCTCTAATTTTGTTAAACATGCAACAGTGATTTGAAGATGCTTTCAATAACAACGGAGAACTATCTGGAGAGCTATGCAAATACTTTTTTTTTTTTATGTACATTTTCTAAAAGAAATGAAGAATGAGTCAAAATAAAACTTCACATTGAAAATATTCAAAAGACTATTCTTTGCAAAGAGCCCATGCAGTACAGATTGATGGGACAAGATTTCGTTCCGAGACGATGCAATTTTAGATTGGAAATGAGCCCACTGTTTACCTTGAAATCTCAAGAGTGGGATCCCTGGAGCTAGGACAGCAGAAATTATGCATGAATTTCTTACACCTCAGTTTTGGGACCACTGTAGTATACAGTGGCATAGCAATATTAACCCATTTGCATCCTATTTAAATACCGTAGCAGTTCACTGAGAAAACACATTTAAATCCCGCACTACGGCACACACTGTGAGGATGTGGGCCATGGTGAAGTCAGCACCACAAAAACACACTGAGGGGTCTTACCCCTTTAGCAGATAAAAGCGCATAGATCTTCAATGACATATCCCCAGCCTAAACAAAACTACGGCCTCTTGGGAGGTCACGTGGTCTCGCTGTATACTTGCCCAACGTCATCATTTGTATTACTTTCCATGTCATCGGCACTAATATACGCATCACTCAAACTTGAACTAAGACCTTCAGGGTCTATTTCGTCATCACAAACATCACTGTCTTCATAATCACTCTCTAAAACACCATCTATTAGCTTTCGCATTCCATCTTCATCAACACCAACACATCTGCTTGACGCCATGATTGCAACTGACATCAGCGAAATAACATGAACAAAGATTCTTTTATGTCTTGTTCCAGAAGTGTGTGATAACCTGGAGCGCAGGAAATAACTGAAGCCACATGTCTAAACTTCAGCTCAGAATGCATACAAGTGGCATCTGTGAGTTAGTAACTGAACTACATATATTGATATACAGCAGTGCATTGCCGCGAGCTGAGCTCATCATTGGATTCATATGCCACGAATAACTTTTGCGAGCTAGGGTCGTCAAATGATGCAATTGGGTTAAGGTGGCCAAAATAAGAAACAACATTTTTCTGATATTATTAGCCATATCAAAAAACTGTACACAATAAAATTGGTGTAAAATATAATTTCCAATCTTTTATGTTTCACATGCTTTTATCGTGAGGTGAAAAATACAGGAAAATTGGTATAAAATATAATTTCCAATCTTTTATGTTTCACATGCTTTTATCGCGAGATGAAAAATACAGAGATATTTGCATTTATTATATTTTTCACAAACTTCCAAATTTCTCCAAAAATATTAGTTCTATATTAAAAGTGTTAAAACAATAGTTATAGAAAACTAGCAGTTACCCGCGGCTTCGCTCGCATGGATTTCGTAATTTGTTAAAAGTAATCGTTCCTCAGTACTGTACCAAGAGATTACCTGAAAATCCCTAAAGAATAAACGCTCACCGGAAAATTGAGTTTCATATACCCCAGAAACTCTTCGTAAATCACGTTTGTGATATTGCCTTTTGGGGCTAAGATGAATATTCGATATAGAACTGTACATGTGAGAAACGGTCTTCTCTCAAGTCGAAAAAAAAAAAAAAAAAAAAAAAAAAATCATGTTTCTCTATTTATAAAAGAGATTCCAAATACCTATTTTCATGCCTGTAACATCTTAAGTTTTTGAGATATAAGTATCCCCATAAAAATAATTCAACCCCTTTATCTGTCCTTCCCCCATCGTCATCCCACTCAAGTGGATTTCCAAAAACAAAACAAAAATACACGTTCCGTTATTTTCAAAGAAGATTCCAAATACCAATTTTCACGTCTGTAACATGTTACGTTTTTGACATATACTGTAGATATACTGGTACTCAAAATTAAAATTCACCCGCCTTTTCAATTCTTTTCAACCCTTAAGTGAATTTTCCGAAAACAAAAAAGTACTTGCTCCTTTATTTTTAAAGGAGATGCCAAAAAAACAGTTTTCATGTCTGTGACATCTTCAATTTTTGAGATATAGGTATCCTCATAAAAGGAATTCAACTTCTTCACTTCTTTCCACCCCTCTCCCCCTGAAGTGGACTTTCCAGTTTCTTGATTTTTAAAGGAGATTCAAAATACCAACTTTCACATCTATAACATCTTCAGTTTCTGACATATAAGTATAGATGCGAGCTGAAGAGAAGACTAGCGGGACGTGAGGTGGGACACGGGGGAGCAGCTTTCTCTCTCTGTCGTCTCGGCTATGGCTCTTCCTAAAAGTATCGTCAGCCAGCCAGCATCCAGTCTCCCTTTGATGATACAAGTGGCCAGTCAAACAGTTTGTTAGCGTCGATCTTGTCTGTGTGTTGTAAGTGTTGAACAGCGATTTATATATTGAGGCTTACCTAACTGTGTTATAAAACATTTATGTTATTATAGTGCTACTTTGTATTACTATTATGGAACCCTGGCGGAGGAAAGGAAATACTATCCACAGCGAAGCTAGGGAGGTTATCAGACATGTTATCCAAGAATGTGATGAAGAGGCACGAGAAGGGCAACTGAATCACTTAATGTTGTATGTTGGGTACTCAGCCCGAAGGCTGGTTTGATCCTCTACAGCTCTACCAACAGCTGTCATAGATGGCCTAGGTGTCACTGAAGAGGTATACTAGGGAAGTGAGGAGTGAGGTAGTTTCACTTAATGAGGCAAACTAATTTGTGTGTATCTAATTACACAGGCATTTCAGTGAGCACAGCGAGTAGAATTCGCAAGGAAAGTACAGCAGCTGGCGATACGTCACTATCAACACCAGAGAAGCATCGCCCACAGCCCGAAGAAAGAAAAGTGCAGTGTGATGGCTGCCAAATGCAAGATCTAGTGTGGTGTAAGAGCATCAAATATCTATATATATATAAAGGGAACTGTGCTTTGTTAGCGGCTTCCTG
This sequence comes from Anabrus simplex, assembly GCF_040414725.1. Classification (NCBI taxonomy): domain Eukaryota; kingdom Metazoa; phylum Arthropoda; class Insecta; order Orthoptera; family Tettigoniidae; genus Anabrus; species Anabrus simplex. Next base: position 132,492,889 of record NC_090268.1, on the reverse strand, counting down.
GCAGTATTTATGACACTGTGGCATATATTTACTGTGTGTGAGTGTTGCCTAGTGAATTTGTGATCATTTGATATTGATTTTTAACGTAAGTCTATTGTGCTTTTATGCCACAGGCGATAGTCATCTTGTTTTGCCCTCAGTCCACAGACAACATTACTAAGAGAGACACTCGATATAATTATTTACTATATTTGCATTGCCCTAAGTGTCAGCCATTTTGTTCTATCTGCCATCAATGCCATGGAAACTGTGACAAAGACGGAAACTATGCATGCTCTTATCGGCGTTGCCAAGGAACTGGAGTCTACACCTGTTGGCACCATTACAATGGATGTATTTTTGACGGTATGGAGTAGGCTGTACAGCCAGTGACTCCACACCGAGTGTTAGGCGGCGAGAAATAACCTGACACTCTCAGGGAGCCAATGGCTTCGGGCAGATGAGCTCCTTGAGGAAGGGTGGTGATCCATCAGTGGAGGAAATGCCACTGGATTCCACTGAAAACCTGATGTCAGGCAGTAGCGCCATCAGTATCGACTTGATGCACCGAGCAATTCATGCTCGAGCTGCGTCAAGAATGGGGAGACTCAAGGGTCACCAGAATGACTGGTTTTTCGGCTATGGTACTGCGGTTTGGAAGAGAGAGGGACCTCAATAAACTATTATTCCCATGAACACTATCATGATACCTGCTTTAAATGGATCTAATTCGTCATGTGACCTGGCTGACAACCGGCGCTTTTGCGGTTCCAGGCTGCAAAGTGTGAAATGTGCTACTGGGCATGTGTATGTAGGCAACCAGGCTGCATATGCGAAATTTGCGACCCGAAGAACAAAGCAGAATGTGGCTACTTGGAATGTCAAAGGACTTTTAGCTTCAGGAAAACTTCTCCTATTAATACAAGAGCTGGAAAGGTATAATATAGGAGTGGCCGGGCTAAGTGAAACTCACTGGAAAAACAATGGCCATTTTAGAAGAGGTAATCATTGGGTCTACTTTTCTGGAAATGAAGAAAGATGATGATGATGATGCTTGTTGTTTAAAGGGGCCTAACATCGAGGTCATCGGCCCCTAATGGTACGAAATGAAACGACAAAGTAAAAGTTCAAAATTATCCACTGACCAAAATAAAAAATGACATGAAGAATGAATGAACGAATGAATGAATGAATGAATGAACATAAATTTAAAACAATCAGTGGATCCGACTCAAAAAACTATCATAGTTAATAGTATTACTGACCAAGGGACCACTTCCAAGGCAAATCGAGGATGCTTGGTGTCTAAATGGGTCCAAAATACAAGTCAAAGGCCCCTCAGAATGGTACTTATCGCTAGTAATGTAGAACCATGGTATCTGTCCTGTTGCGGTACTAATCAATGGTAGCAGAGACTTGCGGTATTCCACACATTATTGTACTACTAAAAGCTTATGAAATTCGACATTAATACAGACCTATGTTTTTCTCACTCTGCGGCGCCATTCACAGGCAGCGCAAACCTATGATGTTCATCACATAAGAGTACTAACCACAGGGACCTCTCCCTATCCCGTGGTGTTCCTCATATAGTGGGTACTAATCACAGGTAAGGCAGGTCCATGGTAGCTATCATCCCATGGTCCCGCTCATATGGTGGTACTAATCACAGGTACTGCAAAAGCCGACCGCGCGGTGCTCCTGTGTGCTACTAATCACAAACCTATTTCGTACCTAATATAGTGGTACTACGCACAAGTAAAAGTCACCCTTGGTGTTCTCCGCGTGGTGGTACTAATCACATGTAGTTGCATGGTTCGAATACAACCATCCCTTGGTCTCCCCTTTTAGTCGGCTCTCACGACAGGCAGGGGATACCGTGGGTGTATTATTCGTCTGCCTCCCCCACCCACAGGGGGTGTGTGTTTGGTCCGCGAGAGGTATTTTATTTCCCTCAAGTCCGCCGGCAAGCCGGTTAGGACCCCCCTATCCGCCACCTGGGACGCGCCACGTGGGAGTATCACCTCTCCCCCTGCTACGCCTGCGTAGCAGGTTCGTGGAATGAAGAAAGAAGCAGTAACGGGGTTGCAATTGTGATCAGTGACAAACTGAATGGCCTCTATCAAGATCTTGATGCTACTGTTTCAGCTTTTCCAAGCAGAAACTAACTATTGTTATGGGAGACTTCAATGCCAAAATTGGTTCAACACAACATGATGAGCATGTCAGAACATCAATAGGAAGATATGGAATTGGAGAAAGAAATGAACGGGGGAACAGGCTTCTTGAGTTTGCAATTCAGAACAGGTTCCCTATAACTAATACAGTCTTCAAGCATCACATAGGCACATGTACACATGGACTTTGCCTGATGGTCAATATAAAAATCAGATTGACTACATCCTGATCAGTTCAAGATGAAGGTCTTCTGTAATGGACACCAAAACCTGTCCAGGTGCATTATGTGGCAGTGTTCATCAGCTTCTTAGAACAGAAATAAGAATAAAACTTCAAACAAAAGTTAAAAGATCACACAGGATACCACAAGTAGTTAATATGTCGTCATTCAAGGAATCATTGGCGCAAAGAGCCTCCATATTACAGGATCCAGTAACAACAGCAGAAGGGCTGTGGAATGTGACTCAAAACTGGATAGAGTCCTCTTTGAATGAATCTCGAGTACCAAACACTAGAAGGCAACAGTGAATCTCTGACTTGACTCTTCAGCTTCTAGAAGAAAGAAGGTACGTTAAAAAATCTGGCATTAACACTAAAGAAAAAAGAGAGCAAATGTTTGATCTTGATAGGATTCAGTCTTCTTGTAGAAGAGATAAGAATAATTTCCTTAGTAACATTTGTTTTGAGATTGAAGACCATGCAAATCAAAACCACAGCAAGGATCTTTTTGACAAAATTAGAATAATCACTCAAGAATTCAAACCATATTCCTGGAATGTACAGAACTCACAGGGTAATGATGATGTGGATATAAAGAATGTTCTGGAAACATGGAGATTGTACTGCCAGGATCTGTACAGTGAACAATGTAATGCACAAGACCAAGTGAAGATAGACAAACAGTCAGATCCTGAACCTGACATCCTCCGAGATGAAGTAGAAATGGCTTTGAAAATGCTGAGAACTGGCAAAGAGTGTGAACCTGATGGAATAAGTGCAGAAGTCTTCAAAGCTACAGGCGATGCTGGAATTGAAATGCTGTTGAAAATCTGCCAAGCAATATGGAATTCTAGAAGCTGGCCCGAGGAATAGGTACAGTCAATCTTTGTCCCAATCCACAAGAAAGGATCGAGGAAAAAAATTTGGAAATAATCGCCTAATTGCTTTGATTTCACATGCCAGTAAAGTTATGCTTCATATCCTGCATAAGAGACTCCGAGCATTCCTAGAGTATCAAATTCCTGAAGTCCAGCCTGGATTCATGAAAGGAAAAGGCACTCGAGAACAGATCTTAAGCCTAAGACAAATCATAGAAAAGGCTAGAGAATTCAATGTTCCGGTATGCCTGTGCTTTATTGATTACCATTCAATACTGTCAAATGGAACCATCTTTGGAAAATTTTGGATGACATGGGTTCGCCACTCCATTTGATTGATCTCCTCAAGTCCTTGTATAAGGAAAATACAGCCACTGTGAATATTCAAAACAAACAGTCTCAACAGTTTCGTACGAGGGCTGGAGTTCGTCAGGGATGTAGCCTGTCACCGTTACTTTTGAATCTCTATGGTGAAATATGCAATGAGAACTGCATCAGTATATGTACCGTACCAGTATATGTAGTTATATATCATCTTCTTATTATTATTATTATTATTATTGGGAGGAAGGAAGCTTGTAGTTTTCTGTAACCAATAATCACACTATCATAAGCGATGGAACCTCATATTTTACGTGAAATCCGAACCACCGGACGTGACTTTCACGTCGAAAATCACAGATGCATTAATCGGGATTCGAACCCAGTCCGTCTTGATGGTTGTAAGCAGTTTGACCGCTGTGCCATCTCGCCCCTTCTCTATTATTACTTGCTGCGATATTAAATATACGTTTTATCATTCAGTGATCGTATTTGATGCGGAGTTAAAGATTTATTAGCCCCTCATGCCATGTTGCCATAGCGCAGATTCGCATGTGTAATCCCGCAACGCTGTCAAGTAAACACGCGATGATCGCTTTTAAATATATTACGCAGACATTACGCAACTTACACATGTGGTTTTTTCCACAAAATGTACATTTGTCCTTCTTGTAAACAATATATTAACATTACTACTAAAAGTTACCACAATTCGCAGAATTTAGAAAAAACGTAAAGGTATGTGAAGTTTAAAGTCCGTCCCATGTAAACACCGATCGCTACGTTTAAAAGTTTATAAAATCTTATACATCAGGTTTATAATAATGAAATTTGTGGGGATTATTAAGTATCATCTAGGCAATATTAGGCATAAATCTCAATTTGTTTCGGTGGTAAGTTTCATATATATGTTAAAAAGAAATGTACAAATGTAAACACGCGACGCCTGGAATTGGCCGTGTGCTACTTTTCTTTATATGTACTTTTATTTATAACTAGGTCAAACCAGTTCCAAGTCCCTTAGAAATGTCTGGCAAAGGGCATCTAAATCACTTCAGAATGCTTGGCAGTGAATGTGTTAATAATCTTAACAACACATGCCAGGTTTGTCTACAAGTATGCAAGAATTGCACTATTTTAAAATGTTATCTATAAACATTCCAAGGTATGAGCTGATTCCACTTCCTGTGCTCAAATGATGTAACTCGTACAATAAGCTCTGAACTATTAGGTAGAGAGAGATAACATGCTGAAGAGAGGAAAGCGCGAGGACAGAAACTTCCTTTTAATCACTTATGAATGTGCAGACAGATAGATCCATCAAAGTGAGGGAAGGGGTTAAAGTGTAAATCATACTGAACCTGTGTATATAAAAAAATCAAACAGTTCCTATCATCACTTCAAGAGCATTTGGGTTAACTAACTCCAAGGGCTCCACAGTACATATTGATGGACACAAAGTACAGCAATGCAGATGTGTTGCATGCAGTTTGCCACAATCACAGAACTCTGTGTTGGTTGGGAAGTGCCACTTCTGTAAGATCCCCTGGGATCTGCTTACTTCTATGCTTCGTCTGCTTAAGGACATCTAGATCGTCCATTTTGCTGTGTGGCTATGAGCTAGCTAGGAAATGTGGAAGGAGCCTCTCCTAAGAGTACGCTACACCAGACCTTCAGGTATCTCCTGGGCAATGATAATATACTGGCTGATTCTTCCTCTCCAGAAGTACTACAGAAATAGGCTGCAGTAACCAATGAGAGATATGTAAATGCCAGTACTTACAAAGGGACTAAATTAATATATATTAAGCCCACTTACTCAACACATCCTGTTCAGGAGGATCCTCTAAAAGTGAATCTGTCTTCTTGACTACCAAATGGTCTACGAGACCAGGGTTCACCAACAGTAGTTTACGGTCTGCAGCAATAGCCAAGAGAGATAGAGCCTGGTTGGGACACCAACTCACACTTCGAACGACTCCTCCTGCAGAAATGGTCTTCATGCACCGGCCAGTTGACACTTCCCAAACTGCAAAGACAAGGTTGTTTTTTCAATTCATAAAATGTACATTTAGTCTTCAGTTCTGAAATGCAAAATGGTCTATAATTATGATAGCTTCTTAATATTACAATATGCAGGGAGACTCACTGTAGTTTTTCACCACAAATATCTTCCGACTAGTTTAAGATAGTGAAAAGCAGTTTTTGTGAAGATGAATAACAATAAGAGGCACAGGAGAAAGCATGTTTTAATAAGCACTGAGTAAGTGATGTCAAGTCTTTTTCCTGAAAATGGAACTATACCGATTTCTGTCGCATACATAGTGCGTCGTAGATAGCGTAAGGCTTTAATAGCTCAAACGTCAAGAAAACAAGGGCTATGAATAACTTGTATCTTGAGATACAAACTCTACAACCTCCCTACATCTTCCTCGTTGACATCGGTTGTGAAGTTTGAATGTATATACCCCTTACTTCCTTAGTTCTGAAAGTCCATATTGCTGCTAGATGTGCTGCAATAGCCCCAGAAACATTGACAACAGTTTGAGGATAGGTGATGGTGCATGCAGAAGCATGTTATACTACAATAAGGTCATCTCTTCCAACACACACTCTAAAGCATCATTATGAGGCACGTAAATACACACCACATGGATATTCTACCCTTCCAGAATAATTAGGTTCACGTTTTCTTTTTGCACATAACTTTAATAGAAGAAGGATGTTGATCTCCACAGCCTGAAACTTATTTATTAATGTAAAAAACACGCATCAGCTCTCCCCTGTGATATGGCATGTTTATTTGTTACTTTAAAACATTCTCGGTGACTAGTTCAATGAGCCATGCAACCTTCACTTGCGACTTACACATTCAGAACTTTGAAGACATGGGGAGGGCGATGTGTCACAGGTTGTTTGTATGTGCACTCTCCTCAGAGACAACAACACAAGGTACGAGTTATATGCAGCCCTTGTTGTCTTCACCTCTGGGCAACTAATTTCCGACTATGACAAATTTGATAATGCACACATTTTAATACCTCTTATCGCCAGGGCTACACGTCTGACTGGAAATAATGTGTATGTGAAAGGAACGGTTATTTTTACATATGAATAAAGGAAGTTGGCATCGCTATCTTAGGGCTTATTAAAGCATGGGACACATTGCACATTCCTTCAAGTGCCTCTTTTTGTTTTACATTTAGATGAAATACCCCTATTTGCTATCTTCAACTAGGTAGTCAGAAGATATCAGAGGTGAAAAAACTTTGGTGGACTTCCCTATAAACACTGAAAGCATGAAAATTATTTCCATTAACCGTAAGTAGCAAGTGTACAGCTTGGGTTACACTAGAGAATATAACATACAGTAAAACTTCCTTTATACGTTTCACACTTATATGCTTTTTCAGCGGTCTGGACAAAATCCTATACATATTACGACGAGTTATTTCATTTATACGTCTTTCACTTTTGAGTTTTATGCTGATACTCTTATATTCTAAGTCCTTGAAGGCAAAATGCTTCGTTTATACATTTACAATGGTTTCAGTCTTCAAAATCGCAAGAAATATTCTAAACACAAACTTATGATTCGCACTGTACTTCTATTGGAAATCGTACATCTATGCGGATGTTTGGTAGTGTGAGCGACCTGGAAGCTATTTTCGAGCTTACTCTTTGGTGTTCTGTGCTTCAGGAGTGACCAGTTTTGATTAGCATCGTGAGATTCGTGAGTAGTGACAATGGTATTTAAGGTAGACTGAGCAGTCCCCATTTTCTTAGCAATTTTAACTCTTCTCATGTTGCCACTTTCCTTCGCTACACTCAAAATTCGTAATTTTTCAGCAATCGTAATGCTCGTTCTTTCACTTAGTACAGTTTATAGCATTCTGAAATGGAATCCATAATGTGAAGGAACATGAAATGTACAATCGATGAAGGGATTTCTGAACAGAATGCAACTGAAGAATGTGAAGATCCCAGTGGAAGATTGTTTATTACAGTGGTTCAGGCAACAGAGGGCAGAAGGCATTCCAATCAGCAGATCAATGCTTTGCGAAAAGGCAAGTAAAGCTATCAGACTTGGTGTCGAAAATTTTAGTGCTACCTCGGGCTGGCTACACGAATTTAAGGTTAGCCATGGTATCGGCAGTCATAATGTGTGTGGGGAAAGCAGAAGTATCGATGTCGAGACTGTGCAAGATTGGAAGGAAAATCGTTTGAAGGAACTGAACTCTCGATTTGCTCCTAAGGACATTTTCAGTGTGGATGAGTCAGGCCTTTTTAAAATTTAATGCATGGGTGAACAATGGCATTCAAAGGGGAAAAATGTCATGGTGGAAACAAAGCAAACGAGTAACAGTTCTGTTATGTGCCAATAGTGATGGAAGTGCAAAACTGCTTCCATTGACAATTGGCAATTTTCAAAGCCACATTCTTTTAAAAACATTGCTACACTCCCATGAAATACACCAACAATAAGAAATCCTGGGTCACTGGAAATTTTTCCTACGAATTGCACGAGTGAGCTGCAGCCGCCCGATCTTGGATTGATACATAACATAAGTTGCATTAACCTAAGATACTGGTGCAGCAAGCAATCAGATGTGTACACTTTGGAAAGGACGAAAGGAAGCTCAAGATATTACAGGTAAGATTTCTCTCATTTATTTCCTCTTTTCATATGTTTACTCATGTTTATATGAAATATTTGCCTAGGACTTCGCACAGTACCATGCATTAAGGGCCGTTTCACACTAGGAGGCAGGAATCGGCTACCAGCCGCCCACGCTTGTGGAACATTATTTTAAATGGAGCTCTTCACACAGGGTTACTCTGTCTTGGTGACCGGCCTTGAAGTAGTTCACTCACGCTACCGGCAGCCAAGGCAAATTTTGCAACCCCGACTGGCGACTGCTGGTAAACTATCGTTGTGCACTGGGGTCTTCACATTCTTCAGTTGCATTCCGTTCAGAAATCCTTTCAGCGATTGTGCATTTAATGTTCCTTCACATTATGGAATCCGTTTCAAAACACTATAAACTGAAATTATATTCAGTATGAATGATGTCCAGCTCCTTGGCTAAATGGTTAACCTATTGGCATTCGGTTTAACTCATTCCACGGTATGCACTAGCCGTGTGTCTTTGTGGGTGTGCTATTTACCAACTGATGAGCCCAACTTAACATGCTGGGGCGAAACGCTGACAACCAAGAATGAGTTAGCTGGAAAATCTATAATGTCCAATAAAGGACCAACTATAGTGGTATTATAAATTTACTCATTCGGAACAAATATTTCAGGTTCCCTATGGGAATCAACATCTGTATAATCTGATGGTCAGGCAGGCATCAATTTTTGAAAATGAGACAAAGTCTCTCATAGTACATTGGGACTGCCAGTTGCTCCAAGTAGCCTACGCAGTACCTCCATGGTATGTACTAATTATGTGTCTTGGTGGGTATGCTATTTACCAACTGATGAGTCCAATTTAGCACACTGGGGCGAAACGCTGGCAACCAGGAATGAGTTAGCTGGAAAATTTATAATGTCCAATAATGGACCAACTATATTGGTATTATGAATCCTAGGTGTCGACAGGCTCTGCTCCATTCGCTTGTCGCGATTTAACCTATATTCTTTGAGCACGCGAGTGTTGTTCTTTGTTCACAAAGTTGGCGTTCCTTGAATGTTTTGGTCTTTAAAGGTTATGACATATTTTAATGAAGTGTTAGAGTTTTTGTGTTACAACTTCATCCTTTGCCGTTTCCTGTATTCGTTGGACTAATTACATTCATTCCAATGACTGGGTATACCGCTATTAGCGAAGCCCATTAAATTATGAAGAACAAGAATTACATTTGTTTCACATGTGTGTATGTTCTTTACCATGTGCATATTCTCTGTTCACGAGGTTGGTATCGTGTTCATTTAATGGTTTAAGACTTTGTGTGCTTTGCTATTTTTTAACGAAGTGTTTGACTGCCTTGAGTGTTTGTTATAATTTTATGTGACGTTCAGTGATCCAGGTTCCTTCCGATGTTTCAGTAGATATCAAGACATTTGTTCTCGGACATTTTCATACACTATATTCCTATTTTAGATTATCATGAATAAATCCAACAAGAAACAGTACTTGATTCAAAATCAAAGAAGTGATGATGAGTTAGTTGTTGGCATTCAGACTTCGAACATAGTGAATGATCTCCAGGATACAGATAAATCCCTTTTCTTTTCATCAGTGAGAAACTACTTTCATACTGCCTGTGACTACATCATGAACAAGTTTTCCAATCAAGGATGATGTATTAAAGCATGCTCAGGTTGCTAGGTTAGACAAAATTGGAGATGCACAGTTTTCTTCCATTTGCTCTTTCTTGGGAAAGTTTCCTATCATGTTATGCAAGGAAGAGAATGAAACTACAGATGAGGTGGTGAGTGAGCTTCAGAGTCAGTTCACAGGTCTTCAGGTAGATGACACTGGTTGCAAATAGAGATGCTGCAAGTGATTCCAGTTGGGCACAAATATAAAGAATTCATGGAGCCGATGGACTTCTTAAGTATAACTGTTTTTCTAGAGTAATGCTCTCTATTCTCACCATACCCCACAGCAATGCAGAATGTGAACGTGTTTTCAGCCTTATGAAGAAAGAGTTCAGATCATCCATATCCAATGAATCTCTGTAGTCTATTTCTATTTTGAATACCAGGAGTTCTGGCCCCTGTTATGACAAAACATTTTCTCAAGACTTTTTTGCAGGAAGCTAAGAAGGCCGCAACTATGACTTTAAATTTGAACTAGCGTGTGATTTGCAGTGTGTATTATTTCTTGCCTGTGTTACATTAAACAAGTTTTATTGTGCAAAGCCTTTTTCAATTATCACATATCTGCTTAATTTATCACGGAAGACCTGTCATGTATGCTCCAAACTAACATTCACCACGTCTGCTGCTGTTTAACATGGATTTCTTCTTGATTATGTTCATCTACAAATCATTGGCCTATGATGTAAGTAGATATGGTTTCATTGAAGTATCCTGTTAAAAGCATAATTTATTGTATTTTGTAGCATTGTACCACTGTTCAAAAAACAAAATATGAAGAAATGTGAAAATTACAGAGGTATAAACCTATTAACACATGGCTAAAAATAATGGAGAATGTCATAGACAAAAGACTAAGGGTATCGTTGTAAGTCGCGATTTTATTTTACGTAAATAAATATCAAACAAGAACACGTTCACTTCCTTCTTAAATTACTTTATTTACACTGTACGTCACAACACACAATTACACACAGTAGCAAATGACACTATATACAACACTCAATAGCGGAGTACCCTGAAGTCGATTCTGACAAGTACAGATATCAACAACACTGACGCACGCACTATAACATACTCTCTCTTGAATTCCCCGCCTCACTCACTCACTCACTCGAGTCCAATGATCTGACTCCACCTCGGAGCCCAACAGTCACTCCCAGATCCATCACTTGCCTGAGTCCCAAGAACTAAGATCTGTGAACTTAGAACTGACTTTACTGACTGACAGCTCGATATTTATACTACTCGATCAACCGTCTAGAATGATCGACTTCTGGAAGAGTTCTTACAACACTCTAAGGGACACACTCGAAACATCGATCGACCAGCTAGTCAAATGGGTCCTCGAATGTTCCTTCGCTATTTAAAAATGTACATGAAAATATCTACAACATTCGTAATGTCTCTACATGTATCTGGATAATAAAAGCTTACAGTAAGTTTCCAGAACCCTTCATATATACCAAATTATAGTACAATAAGTCTAACATACGAACATTATGGAATTTTCTACTGCTTTCGACTCTATAGATTTTGAAGTTATACAATTTTATACTACATATTTCCAGAGAAACCATATACTAGTCATGTTTAACACTTAATAAAAGATAATTTAGCATTAAATCGACTATAATTAAAATATATTAAACATACTAATAATAATGTTATTTGTTTTACGTCCCACTACTTTTTAAGGTCTTCGGAGACGCCGAGGTGCCGGAATTTAGTCCCGCAGGAGTTCTTTTACGTGCCAGTAAATCTACCGACACGGGGCAGTCGTATTTGAGCACCTTCAAATACCACCGGACTGAGCCAGGATCGAACCTGCCAAGTTGGGGTTAGAAGGCCAGCGCCTTAACCGTCTGAGCCACTCAGCCCGGCATTAAACATACTAATTGAAGGTTTTACACCAATTACGATGGTGTACCTACGACAATTATCCCCCCTAAAAACCTTCAATATCAACCCTGTACATTCCTTATTCTAGGTCTTAAATTATATCTAGGTGTCCTTACATCTATTTCTATGCCTCTCTTAGTCCTCACTATTCAAATTACACCTAGACTACCTCAATCACACTGTCTTCTCGTTGGCGTTGTTGAAGTTCACATACTGCAGCTAGATAGTTCAATCGATGGCCACCACCTTCCCGTGGGGGTTCCGCTGGGTCTGGCTGACGGTGTCCCTGTTCTCCGTAGCAAAGATCCGCACGTCCTCGCGTGGCAGTTGACACTCCACTGACTTTCCCCTTGGTCACGCCTTTGTGCTCTGCCACGACGTACGCGTCTTCGCAGTCCACCGGTGTGATGCACGGGAGAGGCTCGCACGTTGTGGTCTTGGTCCCGTTGAGTCTCCTCTTTTTCCGGGGTGCTAGATTAAACGTTCCTACCGGCATATGATTTTGTACCAGGACTAATGCATACCTGCCAACTTTTAGAAACCAAAAATAGGAAGATTTTTTTATTCCTGGATTTCATCACATATATTCCACCACGGTCTAGGTGAAAAAAGGTCAAGATAAAAGGCATACATATCTACAGTTACAATGCGAATTGACCGTTAAATTTCAAATCTTAAACTACCAAAACATAAAAATGGTTACAAGAAAATGTACCTTATCATTATCATTTATGACACTTAAACGAATAATAATATTTATGTCACACCGACACACGCAACAAAATGCATAATATCGTATTTTCTCGCGTAATTAACGCACTTTTTGACGAAAAATACAGGCGAAAACTTTGGATGCGTAAATTATTCAAGGAATTAAGATATTTACAATTCATTTACATTTAAAAGATGCATCAAATATAATATAAAAACACAACTGGTTCAACTCGTTTGCGGTTATCGTCATTTGGCGTAAAATTCCGGAGTGAGATTTTTCCTGAAAATTCAAATAGGGTATATCAGGTAAGTTAGACACGTGGGATTGAAGTACCGACTGGAAAACATTCTTCCCATTACGAGCTGACAATACGACCTGGAGTGAAAACATGAACTAATAAAAGTACAATTCATGTAATGCCATAACAATGACATACCGGCAAAAAAACTATCCAACACGAGAAGGGCCGGGCATCGAAGGAGGGACCCTGCTACATTACCCCAAACCGTTTGTATCCAATCGTGTACGAGTGACGTGTCCATCCATCCTCCTTCTTGAATACGAACGTGGATCACTCGCGGAAATTTTGCTTTGGGCATTGTTTTTCGTTTTAGATCAATGTAAAGTGTAAGCTTTCTGAGATCAGCTGTTATAGCAAGCATTGCAGTACATCGTTGTTTTTTGCTTCCAGTAGCGCGTACGATAACACTGTATGATCCTTTCTTATCGATTGTTCGACTTTATTCCTCACTTTACGCTTCTCAATCACAAAACGATGAAAATCGTTTAAATCGTTCGTCATTTTTTGGCATGATGATGTTCTTCGCTGAAGAGGAAGTCCATTTCTCTTCATAAAATTAATCAAGACTCGGCTAACCTTCAAATCCGAGACACTGATTCCATGTGCAGCGGTTATTTCACATTCTTTAAAATACTGCATTTCGTGAGAAATTGCTTATCCAACGTTGCGTCACAAAATCATATATTTAAGCAGATCCTTCTCTACTTGCGGAAACTTGCCGCTTTTTGGTCCGCGAAATGCTTTGCGAGACATGTTGGCCGCTTGACGTGCACTTCTGTTACCGCGGTAGCCAACGTTTCATTTGGGCATTGAATACACGCTGCCCTCTTCCCGTATGTTTCGGTGTAACTGATCACCGCGAGTTAGTATGATGCAGTATTACTCGAATACTGTGGACTGACAATTTTGAGATCACAGAATGTCCCGTACCCGAAACACTCGTAAAACTAGTGCCGGCTAATAACAGGACGTTGCCCTGTATCTGGAATGCCCGCTTTCGCAATAGGAAGCCTGCTACTTGAGTAGATGACATCTTTATTTCGAAACGCATCCGGAGCTGCGTGATGGATGTTCGAAGTTGTGGGAGCGTCATATACGTGAACATTTGTTTTTGTCCACTTTGGACCCAAAAATATTGGGATGCGTAAATTATGCAAGGGCGTTAATTACGCGAAAGAATATGGTAGTTTCTTTATCAGACGGTAAAATGAACGGAAAATTATAGGTATCTCTGAACACTTGGAGATAACGTTTGTTATATTTTTGGCCTTAACGAGAAAATAAACTACCTGAAACTGTCACCGACACAACCCACTTAAAAACATTCAACTCATTAAAATGATGCACTTAAATACGCGAAACTACCACATACAAAACAATTCTATATGTCCCATACATTATTAACATACGACTTTGGCAGTGGGGGAAAGCATGCAAATGCAAGAAAAAAAGGGGCCTAAAACTCCGACGAAACTACACACAGAAACGATGTTAACAGCGCGCGAACAACAATAATAAACTCGTTCTTTCATCCCGATTAACTGAGTCGCTAGCGCGCGCCAGCCTGTCTTGCTTGCAGAACAATTGCCGCCCCGAATCCCCAGCTGTATAAAGCGGACACGCTGCTGTGGTGAGCGGGAAACACGATACACGAAGGCGCAGGACGAAATACTCATGAAATAAAGCATCAAATAAATACTCTTGAAAATGAGGTTTCGTAAATTACACAAACACATAAGAATTTATAGTAGGGGAAGAGTATTGGCCGTACTAGAAGTTATATTGGTCAAAAATAGGAAGAAGTAAAAATAAATCGGAAAATCGGAAGACGAGTTAAAAACCGGAAAGTTTCCGGGTCAATCGGAAGGGTTGGCAGGTATGCTAATGTCTTGGTTACGTGGCACCCTCGCTTGTCGGTTGCCGTCGCCACAATGATCCCGTCGTCCCGTGGAGTTGTCATTTCACAACGCCGGAGCCGCCATCACTGCTTGCGGGCTTCACCCGTGTCTCCAAATTTAGCCAAATAATTGTATAAAGGAAATAAGTTATAATATGTCGCATAAAATATGCTACCAATTTTAATCTAAGGTTTTATGGTGTACACCAAATTTTAATAGTCATGTAAGAATATGTTCAATTTTTTTAATATATATATATATATGTTGTAAGTTATGTTAATATTATACTTAGGCCTTGTCACAAAGTTTCCTATGGCTGATGATGGCATACAAATAATGCCGAAACCGGTCCCAATGTTTGAAAGGTAATATGTGATGTGTTAATGACGTCACATTGTTTTTGTATTGAAAAGGTGGACATAATTATCCTCAATTTATAGTGTATCTCCAGAGCTGCTGTGCTTTCACACAGGGCACTCGACTTTTCCGCTAGGTCTTGGACTACGGACTCCACCATCGCTGCAATGATCCCGTCGTCCTACGGAGCTGCCATCTTCACGACGCCGGAGCCGCTATCACTGCTTGCAGGCTTCACCCGTGTCTCCGGAGCTGTCGTACTTTCACACAGCGCACTCGCTATTTCCGCTGGGCCTTGAACTACGGACTCCACCGTGGCTCGTACTTCGTTGTCCAATGACTTGATTTGGTCCTTTATTCCTTAAGACTGGGCCTCGATTTTCCACCCGAGTTTTTCAGACTGGGTCTCAATTTTCCGCCCGAGTTTTTCGTATTGGGCATCAATTTTAGCCGAGTTTTTCGGACTGGGCCTGAATCAACACAGTTAGTTGTGCGAACATACTGCATACCCGATCGTTGGTTTCTTCCTCCAAGGTGACTTCGAAGTCGAAACTGTCTGAGTCCTCTCCGTTGTCTATCAAATCCTGGCGCAGCATCTCTTGTAAGTTCGCTTTTCTTCCGGCCGTCGGTAAACCTTGGGATGTCAGCGCTTTCCGTAACACCAGCAAGCTCATTTGGTCGATCTTCATTGCTGAAGTCTTGAAGCGTCCTGTCACGGTCGCCAATTTATCGTTCTATTTTATTTTACTTAACGTTAAGAATTTCATTCTTCAGGTTCCGTATTGAATCAAGATTCACAATAAAGAAAGAAAAAGATAATATCCACCTTTTCAATACTATATATTACGTGACAATTTTACATTTTTGTTAAATCATCACGTTTTTTTGTACATCTGGTACCAGTTTCAACAAGATTCCATGTCATCATCAACCAAGAACAAATTACACAAAGACAAAATACATTGATCATGACTCCCATAGTAATATCAGAATAATAGTTCAAGAAATATACATGATAAAGCTAAAATGATATTTATATATACAAGGTGATTGTCAGCGAGATAAAAATGGTTGTTTTTCTATAGGGTGTACACCTTAGTATTAGTAATAAAAGATTGACTGGTTAAAAGAAATTAATTCTACTTGTAGCAAAAAACAATTGTCTGCTTTTGATCTATGTTGCTTCTACATGTTGAACAGTCGGATTCATTTTGTAAGGCTTTATGGTGATGTTTGACATATTAAAAGAAGTGAACAAACACTTAAGTGTTCCATATGAATAAGTGCACAAGTAAAATTATTCCAATGGGGCTGCAACTTGGACTTAACAAATGAAGAATTTTAATGTATTGTCCAATGTAACCAATGGATTAGTTGTCACTGCAAGTTGAAATTGACAAGCAAAGTGTCCATTAGAAAGTTCTATATATCGGTTTGTACTCTGATATGTTTGTTTATATCGTATTAAGGAGTAGGTTGAATATAGTAAAGTAGCCGAGGTTCTTGTTGAATTGGTACTTGAAGAAAGGCTCTTATGATGCGAGTTGTAAATACATAAGTTGATCTAGAAAGGTCCTGAACCAAGACGGAACCTCAGGTGCCAAGTTGATAGCAGATGTAACAGGGAGGAACTGACCTAGTTCCTCCCCATTACATCTGCTCCCCGTTACATCTGCTATCAACTTGGCACCTGAGGCAACATGCTCCTGCCATAATCCTCGTATCTACGCCTCTACGTGATCATCTACTTTCTATGTTGATATCCTAACCTGCTTCTGCGATCTATGCCTCTACACGTTCATCTGCGTTCTTCGTCAACGTATGAATTATTTGATGTTATTTTATACTGAACATTGTGTGCTCACCTATCTCCCATATCTCCGTCTGCTCCTGCAATTTACTGTATACTGACTGGTCGTCTGCTATCTACCCTGTACTACCTACGTCACCAGTATCGAGAGAGAGAGAGAGAGAGAGAGAAAGAGAGAGAGAGAGAGAGAGATATATCCTTGCCCATCAGGCATGCTTTTCATAGACTTTTTTGGAGGCCTTGATCTATGTTTTAATGGTTTTTCCATTATTGGAAAATTTTTCTTACCTTCGGCAGGTTACTCATAATTTCAGGACTTGTGTTTTGAAAACCTTAACTGTGGACTGAGAGGGATCTTTGTGGGGATGACTGTTCAAAGCATCTGATACTAACAGTAACGGGTGAAAGTACTTTTTTAAGTTACGCAGTCGGAATCGAACTTTTACTCTCCTTTCCTATCTTCAGTTGTTACTTTCATCCTACCTCCCTTCTTTGATATCTTTAGCTATGTTTTTAGGTTTTTATAAAACACCCTGGAGGTGATGAGGAATAATGTACGCACAATTTTTTAAATTGTTACCTTGGCTAGTTTGTTGTTTCATTGTCTTCTCTATTATACTTCCACCTTCAAGGTGAATGTTGTAACTCCTGTTTTTTCAGAAAAGGGAAATTAGAAAAAGAAATGGACTTTGTCCATGTTTACCTGTGATATATCAAATCTTTTATATATATATATATGAATGTTGTGGGAAGTCATTTATTGTTCATGTAATACAGTTGTTAATCCTTGTTATCAAATGGTGGCCACTTTTCTTTGTTGTGTACCTACCACGGACCTATTCCTGTCCTTCCCAATGCAGCTTCCTGTCACTCTGCTCATTTACCGTTGTATTAAGCTCTTACTTTCCACATTGGTGGAAAAATATCTAATTTCCTCCATGGGAACTTAGAATTTCCATTCGAAATTGCTAGGCGGGCATTAATTCCATTGTGGAGTTTTATCTCCCGTATGCAGTTATCAGACTGTGCCTCTTAAATAGGCTTCTGATAAGTTCACCTGCACACACCCAGCATCAGTGGGTAGGGTCTGACACATCCCACTCTGATGAGTCTAGTGTCAGACCTAAGACGAAACGCTGGTTAATAGAGCAAATGCCTGAAAAGCCATACAACTAAATTTTTATCCGAGCATGATATGTCAGATAAAGACGGCATTATCACTTCATTTTTCTTAAAGGAGCTGTATCGTCTTCAGAAGAATCTCGTAGTGAAACCGGTCCGGAATTTAGCGAGGAAGAACGTCGAACCAAGTTCTATTGAAAAGATGAATGTACTCTATGCTGTGCAAGTGTTCTCACTGCCAGTCACAGCAGCTTTGCAGTTCCTAATGGAAAACTCATCGCTCCTGACGGCAAGAGTCGATTTTTCGGAGACTGGACCTACTGTATGATTTATGAAATCTGTGTATAAATTCTTCAGTGTCCATGACACAGGCGATAAAACACAGCACTTGAGGCAAAATAATCCGGACAAAATGAGGTGGTTCTCTCCAGCAGATGAGAGTCTCCAGTGGCTGAAAGACGATTTCTGTCAATATCTTGAAGAGATACAAGAAACATCCAAAGCTCTCAATAAAAAGGGACTTACCAAATAAACACATCAAGCTACACTAGAGTCCCGTTAATCCGAAAGTCCGGTTAATCCGAACTGAAATATTCAATTTAAAAAAAATTATCCTTATTGAAATGAAAGAACATATTACAAAATGAAGATTTACTTGCATTTTATTAGTCATACTTTACTACAACAACTTAATGTAAATATAATTACACGTCATTCATAAACCATCAATCACTGGTCGTTTATTTTTACAAAGTCTGTTTCTTTTGGCATAGTGATTGGAACCTACTCGAAAATGCAGTGTTAAACCAGCTTCTCATAAACATCACATTAGTGGGCGTAGCAGCGGAGTGTTGCTCGATGTAGCATATGGCAAGTTCTATGGCGGCGGTGCATCTGCATGTGTGTTACCATATTTTAGCAGTTTTAGGAGTTTCCTCCTCTACGGGTTCTTAACTACCATACTGTAATTTTATATAGTATTTTATTAATGTAACTGCTAAAGAATGGACATTTCAAATTATAGTACAGTATGTACTGTACTGTACTGTACTGTATTGTAGAAACTATTTTCCTCAGACGGTTGAGGCGCTGGCCTTCTGACCCCAACTTGGCAGGTTCGATCCTGGCTCAGTCCGGTGGTATATGAAGGTGCTCAAATACGTCAGCCTCGTGTAAGTATATTTACTGACACGTAAAAGAACTCCTGTGGGAGAAAATCCTGGCACCTAGGCGTCTCCGGAAACCGTAAAAGTAGTTAGCGAGACATTAAAACAATAACATTATTATTAGATAATATTTTCCGGTTAATCCGAAAATTTTGTAATCCGAACAGACTCCGGTTCCAATTAGTTCGGATTAACGAGACTCTACTGTATTATTTTTACTACTTTTTCATGTATTGTTCATCTTCTACAGAATGGATTTTTTTATGTGCTGACACGGACCTTTTCAGGAGATCCAGTTGAAGCCATGTTTAGTGCTATAAGAATGGGAGAAGGGTGCAATGACATGACTGACTCCCCGGGCTGCTTAGAATTCCAAAAAGAAAATTCTGAAATCCGGTATTTTAATGTCCGCCGATGGTGTTAACCTTATCCGCAAGCAAAATTCAAAATTTTCTGCCTCAGTATCCTCTCCCGGACTTGACGAAACAGAACTAGTGTTGCTCCCTGAGTACGTACTTGATTTACTGGAAGATGTTCGTGAGCCCCGTGAGTCAGTGTGTATCACTTTGGAAACTGCTTCCCAGGCATTGGTGTATGGTTATTTAGTGCATATAATCAAAGAAAAAACAGAATGCAGCACATGCTTGAATATCGTTTTCACCTCAGTTAATGCATCCCCATTGATGAACTTAATCAGACAATCGAACAGAGGAGGCCTGTGCTATCCCCAGCCACGCTTTATTGGCCTAATTATGGAGCTACAGAAATTTGTTGAGGCGGCTCTACCGTACTGCAAGAAATCTGCAAGTCTGCTCCAGACTATAAAAAAACTATGTTCTACCTTCTTTGTGTCAGTGTAACATTTTAAAGTGTTTTAGTAACAATAAACACCAGGAACTTGTGTCAGAAACCTTGGTGGCCAAATTCATGAAACCTCTACTTAGTAATGTAGGAAAGTACCACACAAAGTTTCCAGGTGTTCTTGTTCGTCGAAACCTCTTTCTCGAAAAGTCCTGAAGCTATAACTCTCTAGAGCACCACTTTATAGGTAAAATTCTTTAACTTTTCTGTTACTTTCAGATCTTAAATTTTGTTTGTATGCTTATCTAGTTGTATCCACGCGATAACTGGGGCTGTCTGGTGCTGCCATCTAGTGGCAGATTGTTTGTAAGTCGTGTTACACGTTTGAATATGGAATGAGCAGGCAGTATAAGCAGCCATCGGATGCAGATCGAGCAGACAGTGATTTCTTGCTTCCCAGGAAGCTAATTTAGCGATAATCAATATACTATATCTTAGCTTTCGATATACAGTATATCGAACAGGTATAAAGTCGACTGTGGCATCGATCATCAGACTTCATTGCCGCAACTCGTCTCAAATCTCCGTCGTTAACTTCAAATGATGCAATTCCAAATAATTTCATAAATTATTTTGCGATTTTGCTTAAAACGTAAATAGTTTCGCGATTTTTCACTTTGCAAAAAACAGGTGCCTCTGACAATAACTATATTACAAACGAACTAATGGAATACCTGTTACAAGAAAATCGGGAAGAAGAAATAGATCGTAGAACACAAGGACAGAGAATTCTCCTGCACAAAATTCATGTGATTCAGTTACTGCCTTCGTTGCTTATAAATACTACGGTATATACTGTACAGGGTGAGGTAAGGACACTTTTCCTCAAAATTCATTCCTTCTTTTCGCATCTGTTCATGCATTAACAAACAAACATACAGGTGCCATTACTTGCACAAACAAATACTTTATGTGCAAGAGGTAGGAGTTTGCAATAATGCTGTTTGTGTTTCATTTGCTTCCTATGTGGGATTGTCATTATTCAGTGTGTTAGGTTGTGCCTGTAATAAATGCACATGTCCCTTGTAATGATGTACAAAATAATCAAAGATCAATGTATTTTTGAGCTATAGTGTTGGTGGAAACACAAACACAATGTATGTGATAAGAGAATTCAAGCAGATCTTTCCTAGTGTTCAATCACACAATGAAAAATTCAAACTGAAACTGAGACCATTGACCAAAACTTTTGCAAGGCCTACATGAAGGTGACCCACACCATCAGGAGTTCTGTGAAAGATTTCTCATTTGATATGAAACTGATCCTGACTTTTGGAAAACAATTGTATGGATGGAGGTCAAAGGTTTGGATCAACTAAATGGTAAGGATGAACTTTCAACATACTATTAATGTTCAGTCCAATCTTATATATAAGCATGGCAGCTGGAATGACTTTGGCTGATAATGAACAGATTTTATTAGGATTTCCTTCTTGTTTGGCTGAAACTATTCGCATACCTTTAAATTTTGCTGAAGGTAGATCAGAATTTAAAGAACCAGCGCATGTAAACAACATGCATAAAATTAATGTCCGTTGACCAGTGTGTGGCACATGATATAGACATTATCTTCAGAATTGTAAGCTATAAATTTCATTTTTCTTCCGTACTAAACATTAAGTAAATAATCTTATTAAATATTATTTACTTGATATATTGTCAATTTATTTCTTATATATATCTTCAGAATGTGAAAGTTGTGCTGCTGCACAAATCACCTGCAACCTCTCGATCAGGGTATCATATGAAGTATAAAGCAAAGCAAAGCAAGCAAAGCAAAATCTTCATTTTGAACAAACTTTGTACAGAAATGAGCATTCTAAGATTTTAACTCTTCGCGGGTGACAACATATGTATAGAAGAACCTCGATAATTCGAAATCAGTTCATTCAAAATCCCGCCCAATTCGAAGAAGCTCTCGTTCCTGGAAACATGAGATATGGTTTTTCATGTTATTTAAATTGTTTAATTCAAAATATACGTTTAATTCATAATTAGAAGTACAATGTCGGCCCCATTACCGAAATTCAGACTTTTAATTCGAAACTGCCTTTACATTTCAAAACAATAGTATGTTACAGTGTAATTTAAATTCAAAATTTATCCTCATCATGATAGAACACGCGTTCCGGAACGAGCAGGGGTAGCTTTCCGCACATACACTCACTTTGGTACCTCTACAGTGTGCTTCATAATTGCTAAGTTGAAGGAAATTGGAATTCTTTTGTATTCAACCTTTTAAGGAACGCCGTAATATCACGCAGCAAGCAGTGTGCGAAAAAACAGATTCCGCTAATACTGGCGATGCTGACAATTGACGAAAAAGCGCGGCTCATATAATAAATTCGTAGGCACCGAACAATATCATCATTGCCGATGAAAATGCATTGCTTTCTTTTAATGCAGAGCCCAAACTGTCTTATGGTTTTAAAGGAGAAAGTGCCAGCCGGGGGAATCGTACAAGGGTGGGGCTCATTGTACTGTGCTGCAATGCACACGGAAGCGAGAAAATTTATCCCCTCGTCATAGGAAAGTTCATAATACCAATATAATGGTCCGTTATTGGACATTATAAATTTTCCAGCTAACTCATTCTTGGTTGCCTGCGTTTCGCCCTCGTGTGCTAAGTTGGGCTCGTCAGTTGGGACTTAGCACACCTCCCAAGACGCAAGGCTAGTGTATATCGTGGAGGCCACTGCATAGGCTACTTGAAGCCACCAGCAGTGCCAATGCACTACGAGAGCTATATCTCATTTCAAAAAATGCGTTGGGCATTTTCCGTACAGGTACGAGACATCTAAAAATGCAAACAGTACAGTAATCCAAAAAATAAAGCATTTGCACAGGGGAACCAGCATAATTTACCCTCGTCTTTGAATTGTGTGATTTTTTTCTGCTCAGAGATGGCAGGAGCTGTTCTCTCAACTCTTCCGGTAAGGGAAATCCCTCTTGCTGAGTTTATTCTCCTGTTGGTGGGACTTACATAATACATACTTTGCGTGACGCAATTTTCTCATGTATGTACTTCTTGCATATTTTTGCGTTTTTGCGGTAAAATGGCATCGCAAAAACAGATCCGTGATACAGATAGTGTGTCAATATTGGATTATTTGGTCGAAGAAGTGTCTGATTTATTCAAGTGCATTATTTGAACATTGTAAATGCACCTTGTTGGATACATTTTGGAAATAGTTTTTTTCCATGGCATTTGAAAGGTTTAAACTGTGAATTAAGGTGATTGCATGCAATAATGGGTCTTAGAATACTTTGTGACACGTCAAGTGTTTACATTTCTGAAGTACGAAAGAAGTGCCATGGCGGGAAATCGTATAGGGATAGAGTCATAGGAAAATTCGATTAGCCACGATGTTTTAAGGGCATCGGGTACTTTCTGTGTAAGTACAAGACATCTAAGATGCATACAGTGGGTACATTAATCCAATGAATAAAGCACTTGCACATGGGAGCCAGCATAGATTCCTCCTCACCTTTGAATCATGCTTTTTTTTTCTTTCTTTCTTTCGTTGCGTGAGGTTATGTTTGTCAGCGAGTTATCCGAGTGCATTATTTGAATACTGTAAATGCACCTTCTTGCATACATTTTGGAAATAGTTTTTATTTTTCATGGCATTTGAAAAGTTTAAACTGTGAATCAAGGTTAACTGCATGCAGTAATGGGCCTTAGAATATTTTGTAATGCGGCAAGGGTTGGCACTTCTGAATGACGAATTTGCGGTTAATTCGAAATCACGTAATTCAAAGTCCAATTTTTTAGTCCCAACGACTTTGAATTAACGAGGTTTTACTATATATGGTCGACTTTTCCTACACTCCGGGCGAAAACATATATATATGTTCCGTTCGAAGATCGCGGGTTTATTAGCCAAAGAGGTACCCAAATATGCTCAGAGATGGCAGGAGCTGTTCTCTGAACTCTTCCGGTAAGGGATATTCCTGCAGGATCTTGCCGAGTTTGTTCTCCTGTTGGTGGGACTTCTTACGTATTTTTGCGGTTTTCCGGTAAAATGGCATCGCAGAAACAGACCAGTGATACAGATATAGTGTCAATATTGGATTATACGGTCGAACAAGTGTCTGATTTTAGTGAAAATTCTTTCCCCAGTTCGTCTGAGTGCAACAACGACGCAAGTGACGCTGACACAGATAGCGACAGAGCGGATGTAAGTAATAGCGACCTGGGCCAAAAATAATATTCCCATTCATAATATTGTACAATATTTTCATCTATTTATTGAATATTTGATGATATTCTCAGTGAAACTAAATTACATGGAGAATAAAGAAAAATACAGGCAACATCGACCACAAAAAAAAAAAAAAGCAGAATGAGAAATTGGCATCACCCAACACTGCGTGACATAAAGGCATTTATTGGTGCCATCATCAACATGGGGCTTCACCCCTTGCCAGATGTCCAAGACTCAACGACCTGGGTTAACAAAATGCAATTTTTTAGTGATTTATTTTTGGTTGCCATTTGCTTTACGTCGCACTGACACAGATACGTCTCATGGTGACGATGGGATGGGAAAGGCCTAGGATTTGGAAGGAAGCGGCCGTGGCCTTAATTAAGGTACAGCCTCGGCATTTGCCTGGTCTGAAAATGGGAAACCACGGAAAACCATCTTCAAGGCTCAGTGGGGCTCTGAATCCACTATCTCCTGATTACTAAATACTGGCCGCACTTAAGCGAATGCAGCTATCGAGCTCGGTTAGTGATGTTTTCTCCCGGGATGAAATTTTACTTATTTTCTGGAATCTGCACTTTGCTCATGGGGAAGGAAATATGCCTCTGAAAAAGGGTGAACACATACAGGATGTTCTAGAGAAAAGGTATTATTTGTGTACAGTGTAGGTTCAACTGCTATGACTATTTTCTGAGGGATTTTTTCACTTTTGATGGAATAAGACAAAATATTAAACCAAAATATCTGAAAGAAGTTTTTTGTACATATATTTCATAACAGCAGACTACAGTGTACTTCAAGTTAACCACTGTCACATCATAAAGTGGAGTGTGCCTTGTGCCGCTCTTTCAATGAAAAAATGATATTACGATTTTTATTTTGCCTTCAAACTGCTTCAAATTTGGATTTCCACTCCTAAACATGGTATGTGATATATTTAGGCATATTTTCAGGTTTTAGTAAATTTCCCAAAATTTTGCAGGTATTTTAATTTTTGAAATTTTCTTTGCCGCCTACAGCCATAAATGACCGCCGCCCGCGAAGGATTAAATTTTTGGCGAAGGTGACTTATCCCATCCCGTATGTTGAGTGTGGAAAATAATGTTATTTACTTTTGTCCCACTAACTACTATCTAATTTGACGGTTTTGCGAGACACCGGGGTGCTGAAATTTAGCCCTGCAAGAGTTCTTTTACGTGCCAGTAAATATACCGACACGAGGCTGACGTATATGAGCGCCTTGAAATACCACCGGACTGAGCCAGGATCAAACTTGCCAAGTTGGGGTCAGAAGGCCAGCGCCTCAACCGCCTGAGCCAATCAGCTCGGCGAGTGTGGAAAACATAAGCACAGAGACAATGCAAGTGTGAATACAGTAGTATATAACATACTAAAGGTCTCTGGAAAGACCACCTCATCCTTCCTTAGAATTTTAATGCTCTCATTCCAATATTGTCCTTGGAGCCAATGAAGACTCCATGTAACAAAATGAGTCAAACACACGATATACTCACTCTTGACAGTCATGTCATCTGACCCAGACACAATGAACTCCCCTTTAGGCTCCACAGTTAAAGTGCGGATCATGTCTGTATGGCCCTTGTATATTATAGTATTGGCAGTAGGGAAGGGCTGCAAATCCTTTGGATCAGGCAGCTTTGGTACCAGTTCTTCAGGTTCAATTGTTAACTGAAAGAGAAGACAGTAATAAGAATTAGTAGGATGTCATTAAAAAACCATAAGGAAATAAATATATTTTAAAAATCATATCACTTACTCGCATTTTTCGTGCTCTAGGACACAAATACAAATCCATACATCGAAGAAAACGCTCCTTAATGTAACGACTATATGCTGGGACTTGCCGTAACGATGAGTATTTCTGAGGAATGAAATGAAGTTTCCTCTTCCAAGGAGTAGCCTTCAGCTTTCTCCATTCCTTCAACTGAAAAAGAGAGATTTTTTTTACTACATTATCAAGCAATTCGTCTTCTGAACCTACGGTGAATCCTCATTCCAAAGGCTGGTTGGATCTCTAGTAGTTCTATCAGCTTGTATAAAGAGCCTAGATGACACAAGAATAATACAATATGAAAATTCAGAGTGAGGTTGTTTCCAATATTGCTTTCTCACCATGCCATCAGTGTTATTAGTGTGTCAATCTCCCTGAACACACAGTGAATTCTCATTTGCACGTTTTTGAAGGGATTATGTGTCATACGCAGGGGGGAAAAAATCAATTTATTGTGTGTTTAGGCTGGTGATGTGATTAAAAAAAAAAAAGACTGACTAACCACAACACTGTTGTCACATTCTGTGTACTTGGTAAAGGTTATGTTGTCTTCCTCCCCCACATCGCACTAATTATCTCCTTCCACTATGTTTTCACTTATGGGCATAACACCATCGGCGACAAGACGACTACTGAGCAAGTTAGGCATGCGGTTAGGGTCGTGCAGCGGTTAGCTTGCATTTGGGAGATAGCCGGTCCACTGTCAGTAGCCCTGAAGATACTTTATCGTGGTTTCCTCATTTTCACACTGGGCTGTACCTTAATGAAAGCCACAACTGCTTCCTTCCCACTCCTAGCTCTCTCCTATACAATCGTTGCCATAAGACCTACCTGTCGGTGCGACATAACACACGTTTGAAAAAAAAAAAAAAAAGGACAATGAAAGCCTGGTTTATCAAAACAGTTCCTTAGGATATTTTCATGAACTGAATTTCAAGTGGATTTTATGAAATGCATCGTGTTCAAGTTGTTAGTTTCTCATTGTGGAATGAAGAGAAGCCAACCCGCATTTCAACACACCTCTTTCCACAATTTTGCTTTCCTAGGCGAGAGGCTGCAGATGACTTGTGCAACAACACAACTTTCACATTCTAAAAATATGTCGTATTGGTAGGATGTGCTGCACACCGGTCAACAAACAATAGGATTTTACGGTGTTTTAGCACCCATCTGGTCATCCAGCCCACGTACAAATTGCTCAAATACTGTGGCTATTACCCATGCTTTCGGATTTGAAGTGTACTTGCATGGAAATTGCACATTTTTAAAACAAAGTGGAATCTTTACTTTCCCTACTACTAGGGGAATCAACTATTCCGTTTCACTTCCACTGCAACAAAACAGAACTGTCTGTCCTACTGTAACATTTCTCGCCCTCGTCAGTTACAGGTGAAAACATCATTTGGACAGTAATCCTTAAGAAGCGACTGCAGTGAACACTCTCTCTCTCCCCTCCAGGTTTCTATGATCCCTGGGTTCATGGTAACAGCCTCGCCTCGCATACATCTTTATACTACACTAGATTATGCCTATTCTTAACACATTGTGGACGGGAGACAAGTTAACTCGTCTGGCTGGCCGAGCATTGTGGACGGGAGACGAGTTAACTCGTCTTCACAAGACTCGTATGTTCGGTGACATCTATCGAAACTTCCGAAATTAGCTGCTGGTCAAGATTTCTAGAATTTCGGTGTTGAAGCTTTTGTGTTATTCCATGATAGCTTTGCGTTACATTCTTCTTCTGTTTTATGATTCATTTGCTAAGTTTTCCGACCACATGTTTACATCGTTCAAGGAGCCATGTGATGGGTAAGATGGCGCTTCCCAGACTGAACACGAGCTTAGATGCAGATGAGAATTTTAATTATATCCAGATAAGTAACCGGATTGCCCCAGTGATGTTGATGACCGCGAGTTCGACATTGAAAGATATTCTAACAAAAGTGTTTCGGTTGATAATGATGTACGCCCTCCAAAACAACGTGACGTAGAGGTGGTCGAGAACGAAGCTGAAAGTGATATTGTGAGCATAAATGGAAGTATATGCCTAATAATTCTGATGAATGGGTAGAAAATTATAGTTCACCGACTTTAGAGGATTTCCCAGGAGTTCCTGGCAAAACGGTAAGACTTGATGAACTTCAAAATATTGAGTAGTAGGGCTTACTTTTTGTGATGATTTCTTTGAACTTGTTGCTGAGCATATGAAATTTTATCACGAGCAAACTTCTTCATCACACAAAATATCCCCTAAGAGCTTGAAGTGGCCTGATGTAATGATACGACACAATGATTTTTTGCTTTGTTTACAATGATGGACAGGTAAAAATGTCGTATTGGAAAGACTACTGGTCAACTGATACCCTCATTTAAACCACCATATACAGTGTGTAGAAATATATTTGAGCAGATATCACACCAGGAAACGTTATTAAGACTCTTACCAAAGGTCTCCTGTAAATTTCACCATAATCAGTACAAGGTTAGTGAAGCTCGACTCATTTGTTTATGCGCATGCACTGTAGCAATATATTACACAGAAAATGTCCGGCCACAGGGATTGTGCAGTGTGATGGTCACCCGGTCCGCAATGTGTTAAATCTATTAATCCAAGACTGTAAACTTGAAAGTTTGACAGTCACACCTGCTGTGCTATATGAACTGCTGAGCTTGAACCACGGTTCCATGAAAGTGGTATATTAGATGCATGAGCATGTTTAATCCACTTCAGTAACACACTTTCCACTTTCATGCATAGATTTCCTTTTTTCACTTACTCCTTTGCAAGGATGTTTAATGTCTTTCCACTTGCAAAGTATAGGTTTAGGATGGATGGAAGAATATTCAATTTCCATGCAATATCCACATGCTTTATGCGAGGATTATGGTCCACTTCTAGAATGAACATCAGTTTTTCATCATCTGTTGCAACTTCTTTTTATCTATAATTAAAAACACTAAGACACTGAATGAATTAGCAAACACAACATACATCAAGTGGAACAGTCACAAGCTGCTCTCAGGTAGAGGGACAAAGTTCAAAATTTTGTACTCGCCTCTTGTATGATGTAAAATTTTTCCTTAGTTTTTGACAGCCTGAGGGCTCTGTACTGGATGAAGAAGTAAAAGTAACACTGTCTCTCCCTCCCTCTGTGGGAAGAGGCACTTTGAGGATGTCGTCATACAAGATATTCCAAAATCCTGGGCTGCAGTTAGATCCCTGGGGATATCCTTTGTTGATGTATTTAGTTGAAATTGCTGTTCTGACTTGAAGTTTCACTTTTCTGTTTCAGAAGTTCGCTTGAGTGCTTTTGCACAGATTACATTGACATTGTTTCCTGTAGCTGGCTGAATGGTAAACATTGCAGCCTTCGTTCATAGGATCCCAGGTTCAATTCTTGTCAGTGTCCAGTTAATTCACCTCAATCAGTGACGGGGTGTTTTGTCTTAATATTCACCTCTTCATTTGCATACAATTTATCACACCACCAAACACTACAAAAAAAAACACACAATAGTGAATACATCCCTCTACGTAGGTTTGGTATCAGGAATTGACCGTAAAAACAAGCTAAGCTTGCAGATAGTACCAAGCCCAAGTAACTGGGAATAAAGCCAAGAAAGAAAGAAAGAATGAAAGAAAGAAAGAAAGAAAGGCTACCTTTTTTTTCCCCCCTTTACATAATTTTCAATGAAATTTTTCAAATCAATTGATTTGACCTCAAGATCCTGCCAAAAATGACGAATCTGCATTCTACTGTACAATTACTGTAGAACAAAAATACCTCTGAACCACCCAGAAAGGGAAGAACAAAGTGAACATCTAACAAGAAAACTTTCATATACAAATGTAATGAGCCATATTTAATAGTATAGTACACTTAGAGAAGACAGTGGGCTGAATTCATAGATAGCACTTATAAGTGCCTCTTCTATGTAAGCTAGGTTTCATTTCATATTACTTACTTAAGCGTCCCTCCTTCACACACTTGAGAATCACTTATGTTGTTTGGTAGCAACATGGAAGATAAGGATTTTGCTAAATCTGTTGCAATTCATACACATAGACCTAATGCTTTCCGTGCACCAAAAAGGTATTTGAGCCACATGGAAAATCCTGTCAAAATGGTTTGTGACTAACAATTTAAAAGAAGGTTCCAATTTACTAAACTGACAGTTATGAACATTCTTGTTCCCTTGGCTGTCAG
Source organism: Anabrus simplex (assembly GCF_040414725.1). Lineage (NCBI taxonomy): Eukaryota > Metazoa > Arthropoda > Insecta > Orthoptera > Tettigoniidae > Anabrus > Anabrus simplex. The sequence continues at coordinate 132,462,646 of NC_090268.1, read as the reverse complement.
GACAAACATATCCTCCCTAACTCACCATTAATGGGAATATTAGTTGCTTTGAGATTTTATGCCACCTCTTCATTTCAGGAGAGTATTATTAATTTTATTACTAGAGGACCCGCGCTGCTCTGCAGCATTCGTTATAAATAGGTCAGACGACTCGTCTTGATATGCCTATCGTAGCCATATTGTTTTGCCTGCCCTCATCAATGGTTTTATGAACATTTAAAGGAAGCGTGTTATGGTACGCCGCAGTTCGTAGTCAGAATCCATCCATTCCGATGTTGGTTTGTGATGTTAAGTTTGGTATTGCGTCGTAGAAGACAATGGTATTTTTAATCGCAGTTCTTCTGTATATTGTGAGCTCATAGGTTAGTTGAAGCCTTTTTTTTTTTTTTTTTTGTGTCAGGCAGAGAACGTTTTTAAAGATACAGGGCCTTCACTCTTTCTCGTATAGCTAGGTTATCCTTTGATAGGTGTTCCCAAGTAATGTCTAAGGCGTATGTCATGATGGAGTCTGTTTATACGAAGACCTTTTCTCTTAGCAGGATGTAAGTTATTAGGAACGCTCTGCCATTTGTTGAATATATTTGGAAGTTGGGAAGGGTTAGAGAATCAAAGAGTATCTAGCAGGGAATAGTATTCTTCCGTGATCAGGCTTGACAGGTAGTATTATTATTAGCGTATGGCAATGTAGGCTACACAAAACAATACAAAGATTAAATATACATGAAGAGTAAGCACAAACTATTATAAACATAATTACGAGATATACACATTATAACATTGAAAACAATCATGCAAGCAAAAGGGTTCAAAGAGTTAGATCCACATTCTCTAGCCATTGTATGGCCTCAGCAGAAGCCACCACAAAGTCCTGGCTGCATGCAATGACATTACTTAAGATAAAAATCGCACATATCAGAATACAATGAAAATGTTAGTCGCTTAGCAACCTAAGTACAGAATGTATTGCGGATTAGGGCAGGCCTTCGCCTGCAATTATTAGAGTGATGATTTAATGATTTGATTCTATGATTACTCAAAGTTGCCTGAACTTAGAGATCTATCATTGTCTCATGATTCAATGCCAATTCTGGAGAGAATAAAACAAAAATGAAGCAGATCGGTCCAGTAGAACGGAGGATGGATTCGCCAAAGCTGTTTTTAGATAACTTTTAATATATGGATTATTATTTGGCTTAATTAATTGGAAACATATTAAAAATTTATAAGTTGCCAAGTAGGCCTAGAGAATAGTAAAGAACACTATTGACTTATCTTGAAAAATGAACTTAGAAACAAAGTTACAGTATTACAAAAAAAAATCCGGTTGGTTTGTACAGATTTATATCAGGTTAGTCAAGTCAACCATTTGTCAGATTGCATCAGTAGTTTCTGAAATTATGACATGCCACATCATATTTCCTTCAGACCAGATTGTATTATTTTCTTTTAGGCATTCTGACAACCAAATAAGTATATACTATTTTCTAACCTCAAAAATAGCTACAAATGGCGTGTGATGTCTTTCGATAAACAAAACACAATTGGAAATATACGACCCAGGAAGCACGAGCACAATATACAGCATTGCCACACCTCCAGTGAATACTCATTGTACAAATGTGTGTGCTCTGTAAGTGTAGTGTATGAAATGTAAACTCATATAAGTGATACCTTATTATTTAAGGGTTTCACGTATGTGTAAGTGCTGTCTATGAATTTGGCCAAGAAAAACTTACCTCTTTCTTATCAAAGAGATATTCTGGAGGTGGATTATAAGATTCAGCATGGCCTGGCAGATGCCTTTTTGGGGCTGGAATGTGATCATGAATTCTTCGCATATGCTCGGCTGTATCATCCGTTTGCCACAGCATATAAAACTTTGGCTCCCGTTCTTTCTCTTGATGAGGCTTGATCCAACCCATTTTTATAGCATGAACGATTTTACCAACCTTCTGCTTCTCCACTTTGCTTGGTAAAAATGAACGTTTATGCTCAGGAAATTTCCGAAGGGGAGTTTTCATTACCTCTGAAGTGAACCATTCAATCCATGGCTGAAAAAACAAGAAGATCCTTCTCACCACATGAGCAAAAAACCAGCATTAAAATAATGACACATGCAAACATACTTACACCATATTCTTCATATTCAGCATCAGGTATTTTCTGAGACTGCAGTCTCTGAATGAGTTCTGCATCAGCATCACACAGTACAACATCTTGGCCAGTTTGTGGATCCTTAACAGTCCGCCTGAGATAGACGATAAGTCAATTATTACAATGAACAGGAAATAACCTCCAAGTCTCCACAGTGTACTATATACTGAAGGAATGATTACGTATAAAATCAGAAAACTCAAAATTTAGATTTCTATGTCATTGCTCTTCGTTAGGTAGATGATATCAGCTTACTTCTAAAACTAGTGCACACAGGAATATGAAGTAACACTGGCATTTTGCTTATATTTGTGTCATGGGAATCAAGCAATTATCCTCTAACGCAGGTATTCAGACTCAAATTCAGGCTAATAAAATTCCTACACTGGTTAGAATATTCTACAACTTTAAGGTTTTCAACTTCTGCCATATGAAGTTCATATGTCTTGCAGAAGTTATTTAACTCTTTCCGTCTAACTGCGAGCATAGCGCAGCGGCCGAAATTACGTTTGGGCCGCGCTGCGGGCATAGCCCGTAGTAAGGTTTCACAATTCACTAAAAATCGAGAATGAGATATGCACGCATTCTGGTGGTTACATCGTGTTTCTTCATGTATTATTTACGAGAGTATTTAATCAGATGGCAGTATTATATGTCTAAGTCAGAGAATTTTTGATATTTTCGATCAGCATGCATCAGTAGATGTTGTACCTTAGTGAGCTCTAAGACAGGGCTTCTCGCAGTAAACATGTGCTTGACGAAAGTGATATTTTCGATATTTTATGATATAAGTTTATGCGCAAATAAACATTTTATTGACATATGAATTCGAAACAACTTCTTACATCTCATTATGATTGGAGTTCATTTTACGGCCTAGCGCATGTTCCCGCGTATTTCATATTTGCGTGAATACGTAAGATGGTCTACATATTAGTCAAGTTGTCTGTTTAGAAGACTGTATTTTCTCTTTTTCAGAAGTCTTTTATAGCAAATGGAACAATAATTTTACATTTGAGTACCTTTTGACAAAATTTATCAATTAAAATAAAATTTCATAAGAGCTCCCATTTTCATTATTGTAATTATTACTATTATTATTATTGAAAAATTATTATTTTTATATCGTACTCATTATTGTTGTTTTGTAATTGCAATGCACAATTTATATTAGCAAAATAGGGTAAATATAGCAGTATTTCAAAAAACTGTACTTGCTTAGTTATCTGTCAAACCTTTCCTCCATTCGCAAAACATGGTATAATATGTAAACAATTTTAAAATATCATGTGATAGTTGACATGATACAAACAGCACTTTTCAAAATTAGATGCTCAAACAAGCACAAAGATAAAAGAATCGTGCAAATATCTCCTACCGGTACAGAGATATTATGTTTTAAAAATCCTTGAAAATGCCCAGTCCAGAACGTTTGTTAGGGATATTAAGGCCCAGATTGGAATGGGTTAAGAGATCCAGTTCTTTTATAAGAACAGCAAGAAAATTTAGTATATTATTACTGATTTTCATTCATACAGTGGAATCCCATTAAAACATTCCTCAATAACATGTTTTTCGTGTTAATCATGTCTAATTATAAAAGTCCCAGTCCCAAAGCACTAAATTTTATGTAAAATATTGCTTTAGCAAGTTTTCGTGCTCCTGCTTACTACGTTCAAATTTTTACTTTCTTCATTCAATATTTTGGTAGTCCTTATGCATTTGTCAGTCCAGTTGGACATGCAGCCACGACATGAGTGCATGTTAGTGATGCGATGTGTGTTAGGGTGAGAGAGAATGCTTAATTACCCTTACAGACAGCTGATACCATGCATTTTATGTTATAAACAATGGAACATGCCCTGGAGCATTGACGTTTCATGACGTCCCACACATTCGGTTTTCTCCGCTAGAATTCAGAAACGAGTCAAGAGAACAACCGTGGTCTACCTTCACATCGCTTTGTATTGTACAATATTGGAGCGATTGGCATTTGAATTCTGTTGTGGTAGCTTTCACTTCTAAGATAATACAGACATCGGTATTGCTCATTAAGTACTACAAGTTTGATCTCTGTTCCACTCCAACAGTATGTACATTCCTGTAAGTGCCAACAACCTCATTAGAGCGGCATCGGTTCAGATCGTTTCACTTCGGCCAAGCATGGCGCGGGAGCAGTCAAAAGCTCAGCTCAGTTTAGCAGCAAATGTGCTCCCTGTAGTGTCACCTATTAATTCAGTGATGATAGCTTGCCATATAGCGATATAGTATTTTTGGCTATTTTTATCTGAGCATTTGTTTGCAATGGAGAGGAAGAAAGTAAAAGGACAGTAAAGACAGTAAAAAACTACAAATCCTTCAAGATGTGGATCGCAGTGTGAAAATTAAATATTCCTCTGTCAGCTTTAAATAAAATTGTTAGCAAACGTAAACTGATTGAAACTGCTTTTGAAGAAAGGAAAAAAAGTGCTTAAAGTAAACTTAACTGCCAGGATTAGTTTCCAGAACTAGAAAAAACTGTTCTAAAGTGGTTTGTGCAAGCGTGAGGTTCAAATGTGCCAGTAGACTGTACTGTGTTTTGAGCTCAGGCAACACTTACTGCACAGAAGATGGGACTTAATGATTTTAAAGTATCTAATGGCTGGGCAGACAGATTCAAGAATCAACATGACCTAGTTTATAGATGTGTGCGAGGCGAAGCTGCTGCCCAGGATTTCGACACTACACTGTACGAAACTATTGAAACACAGAAAACTACAACGCTTCCTGCAATTTTGAAAGACTGTACTCCTGACGATATTTTTAATGCAGATAAAACGGAGCTGTTTTTTCATCTTCTTCCAGATAAAACCCTGGATTTTAAGGGCGCGAAGTGTTACGGTGACAAACTTAACTAGGAAAGGCTTACAGTTCTCCTGTGCTGTAATGAAAGTGGAACTGAAAAGTTGGTACCACTGGTTATTGGACAAACAAGCAAGCAATCCACGATGTTTCAAGAATGTGCAATCTTTTCTATGCAAGTACCCTTCTAACATGAAAGCGTGGCAACTTCTGCAGTATTTGAAAATTTCTTACGCGCATGGGATGCAATGCGTGGCATTGATCAGTGCCCCACTCATTTCCCAAATCAAGATTATTTTCCTCCCAGCAAACTGCACGAGTAAGCTACAGCCATTAGACCAAGGCATAATACGGTGCATGAAGTAGAAGTATTGTAAGAGGCTGGTACAGAAAAGATTGACTGCGGTGAAATCTACAACGAGAAATATCACTGTCTTAGATGCCATGCATTTCATTAAAGCTGCCTGGGATTCTGTGGAGCAGAACACTATTCGGAACTGCTTCAACGCAACCGGATTTTGTCGTGTTTACACTGATGACATCATGCTAGATGATTTTTTCTGAGTGAAGAATGACACCGAATAGCAGGAGAGATCACTTTTGAAACATATATCAACGTTGAAGACCATGTTCTGGTGTGTGAAACTATGACAATAGATGAAATACTTGAAGAACAGAAGATGGAAAAAATGTCAGTGCAGGATGAAAGTGATGACGAGCCAGATCCTGAGCCAGTTCTCACGTTGTCAAAAGTGATAGAGGCAATGGACATAGATGGAAGGCGCAAGATCCAGGCTGTAGGGTTAACGAGGAAGAACAGTCCACTTAAGTTTGTGAGCTCCTGTCAGGTGCGCAGACTTGTGTGAGGTCTTGCATTGTCGAGGAGAAGGAGAAGTTAGTTTGTATTTTTGTGGCTACGAACACAAAGTCGTTTCTTCAATTTCCTTAGAGTAGCACAATACACTTCAGAGTTGATCTTTTCTCCATGAAGGAGAACATCGAACAGAATAACCCTTTCAGAGTCCCAGAAGACCGTAGCTGTTGTATGTCCGGCGCTCTCTTCTCGCTCAGCCAGCCAGCTGCACGCGCGCCTGTGTATCATTCTGCTAGCTTCGACGCGCAGCCCTCAGTGCGCGTGCCTGACCATCGAGTGTACTATAAATAGGAGCTCCCTGTCTGCTCACTTGCCCACTTGCCCCGGTGTCCAGCTCCAGAATACACCCTACGTCGAGCACGGAGGCTACTCCTCTTGAAAATGTGCTTCGACCAGGTGGACTGAATTTCTGGCAGTACGAGGTTTCACCTCTGGTCACCGTTCCCTTACCTGTTTCCGCTGCCTATGTTCCGTAACTCTTTGACAAGCCATTTTCATTCCCTAATCTATGCAAGCTCCCTTAGTTTCGCTAGGTGGAATTTCTTCAATCAATTGAACTTGCTTTTTAGGAATTCAGGCACTTCAACAAACAAGGACTCTCATGAACATTTATGTTAGTGTGCCAGATAGTTCTCGACTATCAACGTGTCAATTCACAAAGACTATCTTTTCAAGATAGAAGTGTATATAAAGACTGCAAACCTGTACATATTGTATAAAGACAGACTTTTCTCAAGATTCAATATTCCTTTTTGCTTCAAAATAAATTTCTGTTATTTGTATAAATATCATAAAGTGAAGCAATAAAAGTTGTGTTCTGTAAACTTCAACCTTGGTTACAACAGTAGCCATGACTTTACCAGCTGAGGGTACAATTTTGATCTTTTTCTTTATGGGAGAGTTGATGTGGCACCACTCCATGGATTGTCATTTTGTTTCTGGTTCAAAGTGATGAATCTATGTTTCATAGCCTGTGACAATGTTTGACAAGAAATTGTCACCTTCAGCCTCATAATGAGCAAGCAATTCCACACAGATGTTTCTACTTTGCTATTTATGGTCTTCCATTAGGTGTCGAGAAACCCAGCGGGAACAAAGCTTTGAATACTGCAACTGGTGGATAAATGTGTCAGCACTACCAACGTCAAGTTTAGCAGCAAGGTGTTTGACTGTGATCCAACGATCACCTCTAATAAGGGTGTCCGCACGTTCCAACTTTGCAGGTGTCACAGCTGTGTGCGGCCGGCCGGCACAGGGGAGATCGGACAGGTTTGTTTGACCTTGTTGTGATGTGACGACTCACCGTGGTTTTGTCCACAGCCAGGTCTCTGTAGACATTCTGCAAGCGCCTATGAATATCTGTGATGCCCTGGTTTTCCAGCAAATGAAACTCAATAATTGCTCAGCGTTTGGCACGTACCTCTGTCGCAGACACCATTTTGAAGGCTAGTTATAGCGCTGCCACCTAGAGGAAATTAATGAAACTGTACGAGACAAAGCGGGAATATTCAAAGATGTCCCAAACAAAATTCCAATTTTTTAAAACTGAAATTGGCCGAGAAATAAATTGTGTTGCATTATATATTGAATGTCCTTTGTATTATTAGAATTGAAGTTCATATACTGTAATTCATTTTTATGTTATTTATTCCCCCTGTAAGTTACTGACATACCTATGTTGATGTTGTGACTGTAGTAGTGCATGTAACTAATTCTTAAGGTCGGCAATTTCACATGCATATCTATGACGTACCTTTATAAATTATTGTTACACGTTGTAAATACAGTATAGCATTTTTGGTAGTAAGTTTTCCCACTTTTGATGTCCAATTTTTTCAGTCCATTTGAAAATGTACTACTTCTTTGTCGTTTAGGCCTACTGAAGACCACGGGGCTCGTTATCTACTCTTCGGTCAAGTTGTTGCTTCCTTCTTTCAATACTTCATTTGCCGACTACGAATGTCCACTGTATTTTTTCATAATCTCTAATCAGGAACATCTCCAGTTAATCTTACATGTATGATTTTCAGTGGATGATATTTATCGTTTGACTTTTAGTCCTGGGAGTGTTCGAGAACACGTAAACTAAACTGTTACCTTGTGAATAACTGTAAGCCTTAAACTCTAATTCCATTAAATTTCTGGCCAAGTAGTCTTAACTAGTAAAGTCATGCTCTATGAAGAACATCCTAAGTGCTAATATTGTGTAATGGAAATCTTAAAAAGGGCGAAATCAATTGGAAAACTAAGCCTCAGATTACTAAAGAAGAATCACTGACAGCTGAAGAGCTTTTCAATGCAACTGTAGCCATGTCCAATTAATATCCTGTATACTTACTTCTGAGAACAGTTTCAGTAAACAGGATACATATAGTCCTGGTTTAATATTACAAGATATTAAAATATCCAGAAATAGTAAATACAGGAACTAAATATATCTCACGCTAGGTGCAACAAATATTCTGTCACTCTAAATATTTGTACAGCACTGGGTGATCTACTGTCCCATTGGCCTTACAGTGAAAGATAACAGAAGTAAAACAGTCACCAAGATTACAATGGGTTGAACAGCTAACAGTTGAGTCTATGCATTGATCAGCTACAATTCAGCCAGTTCATCCATCTTTTATCATCATAGGCTCAAGAATTGGGATAAAGTAAGTTGGACACCATTTGTGATGCAGATCATGATTGTCACTTAGCCATTTTGGTGTTATTTCCATACAAGGTCCCAAAAATACAGATTAAATCTGTAGTTAAAATTCCTTTTCTTTATTCAAAAGTTTAAGATATAAAAATTCTGATGTACTTTTGTAGTAGACAGGCGGATGAATTCATATCTTCTGATTCATATACTGATGACTGAACAGATCAGTTAGATATAAATAAAAACATGGCATACATTCATAAAGACAAAGAAAGATAGGAACATGAAAAGGAACACATAATAGGATACATATGAGACAAGTCAGTATGGGGAGACTGAGCAAAAGAAAGAGGAGGAAAGGACATCTTTAAATAGATTGGCTAGCTCTCTTGTTTCTGTCCTGTAGAGTTTTTCATGTTTGTCCTTGTCTCTTCATTTTATTGCTTCCTCATCCCACACTAACCTACGAAGGTAATCCCTAAAATAAGGTCTCCTATTTTTTATGAATGCATAGACCTGTTTATTTCTATGATGGTTTACATCATTTTACAGCATGAACATTTAGCTATTTTTCTACATAATCACCATTTCGGTCTATGCATTTTTGTAGACGCTGTGACAGTTTTTGTATGCCCATGTCATATCAGTTTGCCACCATACTGTTCAGGAAGTTGTGAGCGGCGCTTCAGGAAACCTCGCCAACCAAAAGTGCAGAGATCTTCCAGGGTGATCCACCAATCTTCCCGCATGATTTGCTCAACCTTCACGACTGTCTCGATGAAAATTGACGATCTCCTGCTCCTTTGTTCGTTCATCGTGAATTTCAGTCTGTCCGGCTGCAAACGCTCTACACCACTTATGAACATTTTTGACATCCATTCATGACTCACCATACATTCATAGGATATAGACTTCATGGTTTTGGTCCGAATTGAATTGTGATCACAACAATGATTATTAAATTAATGTCGTAACGGTCCACCTTTTCAATACTATAATATGCAAAATATTTGAATTACATGTAATAATTATTATTGTTGTCACCTACGCTTCCGTCAATTGGCGATGGATTTCAATCGGTTCAGTACCTTTCGCGTTCAAAAACCGAATAACTGCACGCACTCAGCGCAGCATGTGCATGTTTATGTGCGAGTGTGGGAAACACTCTTCACAATATTGTGACCAACAGCCACACGAACAGAGTTCTGTATTTATAAAAAGATACACCTTATTTTTGGGATTACCATCGTATTTCGAGTTCCTTTCTATATACAACTATCTGGCACTTGTTTAGCTCTTTCTTTCATATACATACTGTACAAACATAAGGTTTTTAATTAAATACATTCTAAAATAAAAATGGACATACCAGAAGTTTGGATCCTCCATTCTTCTCAGGAAATTATCCAACTCGTCACCTCTTTCTGGTTTCATGATCTTCTTTCCCTCCCAATCATATCCAATGTGGGGATAATCATCATACCAACTCATAGGAATATTACCCACTGTATTTCGAATGTCCTAAACAGTAAATATTACGTATCATTATTAAGGATATCACTATGAACTAAATGCACAGAAATTAAATTTTAAAAAATACATATAGAAATCTGTGATGTTTGATTTCAGGGGAAATAGAACAAAATACTAATGACCATCAATGTAAATCAAAGTTGTGCCTACTTTTATAGTAGATGGCTAGGTGGACACACACAACCTAATACATATACAGTAAAGCCTTGGATTCCAAGCATAAACCATTCTGTAAACATGCTTGTAATCCAAAGCACTCTTACATCAAAGCAAATTTTCCCATACAAAATAACTGAAACGCTGATGATTCATTCCACAACTCAATAATATGTATTGATATAACATGATTCACATGGGAAGCAATTGCCCTACATATTCTCATCTTTTGGAACATGTGGCCATTGCTTTTGATACACTCATGACTCCCCTTGCTACATCCAGAACCTTTAGTTCTTCTTTAATATTGTTTAATAAGGCGATGTAGACTTAGTGTAAAATCTCATGATATCGGGCAAAAGTATACCTTGTTCATAGGCTACTTCTCGATTATTTTCCTTCTTAACTTTCACCATAATCATCTACTTTTTCTTACTGCCTTCCTCTTCAATTCTTTTCTTCTCAGGGCCCATTGCTGTAGTAAAATTTGGCAGGGTTGCCTAATCCATAGCATGGAAATCCTCTAATCAAGCTCTAACAATCTTCAGCTTTTTAACTATTCAAACTCCTTACTTCTAACCTCTGACCCTGTTGTTTCCCCTCTGACAGACATTAAAAACCTTCAGAATCAGAGGAAAAAGAATACCCACAATTCCACAGCATGAGGGAAAGGGGAGGAGTAAAGAAATGACTTAGTTTTGGTCAACTGACTGTCAGCAGACAGATCAGTACTACTCGTAGTGCAAAACTTCACTCGTTTATCAAGTTAAAATTCATTTAAAATTTTTGCTCATCTTGCAAAACACTTTTAGACCAACATGCTTGCAATCCAAGGTTTTACTGTACTTCCTTATGATTCAGCACAAGGTACCAAAAATAAAGACTAAATCAATAATTTACTGCAATTTTGTACTTTTTGATTAAATTTCAGATTGATATCTACAATTTAAAACAAGGTACATAAAAATTATCTCAAATCGTCACCATACCAATACAGATTACACTTTAAATTTTTTCTTACGGATAAACGCATCACCAGAATACAAAATACAAGAGAAAATGCTTGAAGTGATGAGTCTCTTCTGCATATCCATTAATCAATAACCAGGAGATCCAGCCTCAGTGGCTAGCAAGCTGATTTGTAAAGGCTGCGGTTCAGTATGTGCAATAAAGAAAAGAAAACCTTCTCACGTGCATGTGTATCATTACTTAAGTAGTGCTAGATATTTCTGGCATTTTCATATTTGTACCAACATTAATTTCTACGGGAAAGCTCTAAACTAAATTTTCTCTTCAATAAGTTGTGTTCCAGCTCTTTCTTTTTCTAGTCAAGAGCAGTCCTTTCTACGAGCCTGAATGGTTGTGCCTAACTCCACTCCCAGGAAGAATGTGTCAATTTTGTTGCCAAGTTATAGGTAGAAAAAATATGGATATGTGAAGGTCATTACATGAATAAGCATAATCTGGGAAGCCACTATTCATTCATACTCCGGGATGCTACCTCTACCTACTAGAATTCCCCTAAGTAAATGTCACAACTGTTAAGAAGGCAGGAACATTTTGGTAGTGGTAATAAAATAATAATAGAGGTAGCTTTTTCTGAAAACAAATAAAACACTGCAAAATTCACTTTGAGTTCAGAGTTCTTAAGATGAGACATGATACTTCAACGGGCACAAAGAATGGCAATAACAGAGTCTGTTGTTAAACCTACTGAACGGAGTTTATCTAATGCATAAGTGAATGGTGGGTACAAGACTTATCTGAGAAAAAGAGAATCTGGACGAGCCTCAGACTACTACTATGTTAATCACCTATTGGCTGAAGAGCTATCCGTTTTCCTACACACTTACCTGCTGTTTCTAATATGAAATATCTATATGACCTCAGTGAAAATACTACATCAGTTAGAAACCAGTCCAATTTAGACACTGAGCAGCTACAATTCAGCCAGTTCATCAGTACTTATCATCACAGGCTCGAGTAAACTTTTAAATTAATATCTCTTGATCAAAGAGTGCCTAAAATTTGAAAAATATTATCCATCATTCACTTTACTGTATGACAATTTACAGAGTCTTACCGAGTTCATCTGTTCTTGATTTACTAATCTAAAGCCTTCTTTGTCATGGGATGTCATTTGCCTATATTTCTCTGCCTTTTATTTCATTCTCAAACCTTCCATCTATATATAAGATATTTCTTATTCGCTCAGTTAACACCTGTTTACTTCTCAGACTTTTCACCACCGACCGGGTTGGCCGTGCGGGTAGGGGAGCACAGCTGTGAGCTTGAATTTGGGAGACAATGAGTTTGAACCCCATTTTTGGCAGCCCTGAAGATCGTTTTTTGTGGTTTCCCATTCTCACACCATGCAAATGATGGCGCTGTACCTTAAGGCCAAGGCTACTTCCTTTCCACTCCTAGCCCTTACCTATCCCATCGTTACCATAAGACTTCTCTGTGTCACTGCGGTGTGAAGCCAATTGTAAAAAAAGACCTTTCTCCAACCTTCATAAGCCCCCATTAACCACCCATTACGATTCCAATTATTTCCATTTTATTTATATCACAGACTTGCCAATCATTCTCATTATTGATCTATAGTGTTCTGCCAATGCTAACACTTTAAATATTCACCATTAACATTTGGTTTTCTACAACTGTTACTCTCCTTAGAATTCAAATGCACCCTTCCATTACAATCTAACTGTACCCATTGTGTCCATTCTTTTGTATTCTGATCACATAGGTGTGCATGGTAAATTGCTATTCTAAGTCTTTCTCCTATGGAATTAAGAGCGGTTAGCTCGGACTTGGATTGGAGCACGGGAACTGCTGGAGTTGCCTATGGCAAGGAAGTACATTAAAGGCCGTTCACCCATGAAGGTTGCAGTCCTACACATGTCCCTTTCAGTTACTCACTTGACTGTGCAGCATAAAGTTCTCAAAATTCAATCTAGGTGTTAATATAAGGAAAGATCTTCATTGGCATAATCACATAAATGGGATAGTAAATAAAGGGTACAGACCTCTGCACATGGTTATGAGCGTGTTTAGGGGTTGTAGTAAGGATGTAAAGGAGAGGGCATATAAGTTTCTGGTTAAGACCCCAACTCATGAACTGGAAAAAATCCAAAGAAAAGCAGCTTGATTTGTTCTGGGTGATTTCCGACAAAAGAGTAGCGTTACAAAAATGCTGCAAAGTTTGCGCTGGGAAGACTTGGGAGAAAGAAGACAAGCTGCTCAACAGATCTTTCTAGAATTCTGACATCCCCTTCTCAAAATTCTCTCGCATGATGTTAGCACTCCGCTGTGACGTAGTCCATGTGTCCTTGACCGCTCGACCCAGTTCCATTCCACATTTCCCTCAATGGGACGGCCTGGCTATTGGCTGATAACTTGACCGTGCGTATACATGAATAAAATGCAAATTAAACCAAATATCCTTTTGTTCTCCTAATGTACCATTCGGATGGGCACAATATTTAGCCTGGTTAGCAAAGATTTTGTATTGCAGTGATATCCAAATCACATTAAATTAAAAGGTTGTGTCTCTCCTAAGGGAATGTTTTGTATTTTATCTTCTTCCCTTATTTTATGGTTAACCCTCTCTTCTTTCTGTCTTGTTATTGACAGTGGATCCATCTATTTCATATATATTTCACTCGTGTTTGTTTTCTTGCATGATAATTTGTAAATTTAAGGTAGTTGTCGGTTCCTGCTTAACAGCTGGAGGTATGCAGAGTAGTTTGAACACCATAGCTGAATACTATAATAAATTAAAATTAATACGGGAAGTATTAAAGTAATGATGTGTAAAAAGCTAGCTATTTATGAGAAGGAATTTACATTCAAATAGAATATCTAGATCTTTTTTTATTGGAGAGAATATACAGTGGGCAAATAAAATTAAGAATTCAAAATGGAAGGCCTAGAATCAGTGTCAAAAAATAAGGTTATAGGCAGCAGAGTTCCAAATATGGTTCATAAAAATCAAGATAATGTGTTTAATGCCGTAGTGAAATGAAGATGTTGCGTGGGGAAGAAGTTTGGATAGCAGTGCTCAATTTCTCAAAATAATAAAATGTAATTGGAAACAAATAAATTTATTTTGAAATGTAACAATGTTGTTTGAGATGGTAAGAATTTTCACTAATGTTGAAAATTTTGATTGATTTACAGTTATGTATTATGATTCACCTTTGATGCCTGGAAGTGGAATACACAGACGATAATTTATTTTTTGGTTCATGTGTAAAAATCATAGGGAAGTTCAAGAAGTATAAGCACTTGTAAATATTTTTTTTCCTTCACTCAAGAAAAAGTTAACATTTTATTTCGAGAAATGTTCTTTGTGTTCAATAAATGTCCATTTATTTCGTTTTTGTGTAATTCTTGTGCCAGCCACCACCTATCCTGCCACCAAAAATTGCCCTGCGAATATAAATTTTATTAAAAATGTCCTGATATAGCAATTTCGGCTCTACGAACGTTCCACCCTTGGAACTCTCATGCAGCCGGCTGAGCGACTCTGGAAAAGGGGATCTTTTCCTTTTTGTTTTTTCTTTTATGCAAATTAATATTATTATTTACAATTAATAAAGAAACAAATACAATACACTTTAAATTCAGGAAACTCTGGATGAGAGTAAGTGCAGGTATAATTCAAATTTACTACAAGTGTCATGGCAGTTTACAGCAAAAAAGCTTGCAGTTTAATAAAAATGTTACTGATTTTACATCGTACAAACTACTTTGGAGAGGCCAAGGTATCAGTATTTCATCTTGCAGGAATTCTATTATGTACCAGTACATTTAACAACACATGGATGGTGTATTTGAGCACACAATATACCACTTAAGGAACTTACCGGCTTGAGCTAAAAAAAAACAAACAGCACTCTAACGTCTGAGCTAATAAGCCTGATGACGGCAGTCTCACAATATATTCCGACATTTTAAATAGTTTGGTTAAAAATGCCTTTAGAATGAATTTACAGTGGATAAGTTGAAAGATTTAAGTATTCTTTAAAAAGCAGATTGATGGCTTAATACTACCGAGTCAAATAACTGAAATGAAAAATAGTGTGAACGTATTACTTTGAATCGTTCTTGTTCAAAATACTAAAATAAGAAGGAGAAATGTATTCATAAGTGTATTAAATCAATATACCATGACTAGCTGAGTAGCTCAGGCAGTTAAGGTGCTGGCTTTCTGAGCCCAAGTTAGTAGGTTCAATCCTGGCCTAGTCCAGTGGTATTTCAAGGGGCTCAAATATATCAGCCCCATGGCAGTAGATTTACTTGTACATAAAAGAACTTGTGCAGGACACAATTCCAGAACTTCAACATCTTCGAAAACCATGTAAGTAGTAACTGGGACGTAAAACCAATAATACTTCTAAATAGACCATGTTTCTTTAATCTAAACAACCTAACTTTGACCTGGAATACAAAAATACACTATACCAGAGGCGTCAACCTTTGAAGTGGATTATCAGTAATCGCCTTCCGCCCCCGAGAAAAATTTCATGTCAAGTCCAAAGCATAATAATGATACTCCTTTTGCCCTTCCTTCTAGCAATCTATTCTAAAGTAGACTCTGAAGCATCCCTCCCACTGTGATGACATTTTCGTCTTCTGAACCATAAGCAATTCCAGTGCAGATGTGCTTAATGTAGGCCTCACTTCTTTCTCAATCTTTCTGTCAACTATCAGGTACACCTAACACACTTAACACAGCAAATACAACATTACTGAAGGATTTATAGTGGAGAAGAGCAGCGCCTGAGCTCCTTCATTCACAATGAATTTTACAACACTTATGGGTAGCAAAAAGAAGTCACGATCGAATAAGTATCATTGCCAACTCACAAGCATTGAAATGAGGACGATTTAGGAGAAAGGTTCGAAAGGATTGAACATTTTTCCTTCTTTTCTTTTTTACCGTAGAAAATTAATTTCACAATTAAGTATTTATTATTTTCCAGCTAGTCGATACAATGATAATTGTCAGCTTTTCCGTAATAATTTCCCTTTTGACCGCAATTCCGTAATCGCGAGGTGAAATCCGTAATAGTTAGCACCTCTGCTATACATAAACTACAATTTCAGTTATATCTTACAGGAACAAAGAACTATTATATTTACAAATATTTAAAATCTACTAAGTCATAGTCAGCAGAATATTTTTCTTTCCTGATATATATATTAACCTGAACTTCAGGCCTGTCTGGAATGCTAAAGAATTCAATGCAACAACCTGAAGGCACTTTAATAATAAGAGAGCTTAAAATACACTAAAAATTGGCTGTGAGAATGTGTGAAATATTCTACTTGTTTAATCTCAAATTGGTAGACTGATAGATATTCAGGTAAGAGGACATTAACACAGAAGACAGCTGTCCTCTATAAGAGTAAGGGAGTCGAGTACAGCACAAGAAGGCTAGAAAAACAACACTTCAGGTTTTGTGATCCCAGCATCACTGAAGTTCAGAAACAGCAAGAGTTGAATGAGGAAGGTTTCTGCAATAGCTTGGTAGAAGTGGAAACTAAGGTGAGATTCAGCAAAGGTTCCGTAATCACTCTCAAAATGTATGAGCTCCAGATAGATAATTTACAAACTGTGCAGATTTCTAGTTCCCTGTCTAGTCTAGACAAGTTTCAATAGAGTAAAATAATATATTATTATTAGTCCACCTTTTCAATACAAAATGAAAATTACATAGGGACTAGTTTCGACCTAGTAATAGGTCATCATCAGCCTGAAGTAAATTAAAGCGTAAATATCGAAGAAAACATAAACAATGTAAACACAAGTACAGGCTTTTTAAAGGTACATACCATGTGGGAAGTTGAGTAGAGATATATTAAAAATAAAAACTCTTCCAATTGACGAAGCACTGAGCGGAAGTTATGTAAAGTTCGGTGCGCCGTATATTATAAAAGACCACTATGCACTAAATGATGTAATAAAGAAGAATAGTAGGATGAATGCTGGCTTCTTCTTAGCTGTTGTATATTCGAAGAAGATTACGTCGTATTTTATAAGGTATTGATAGACGTCAAATTACATGGATGTTGGAAAGGCTCTTCAGTTTTTTGGAACAAGGCAATTGTTGCGCGTGGAGGCTTAGGAAACCAGAGAAGTGCTATATTATGTTAAAAAATAGAGATCCTTAAAAAAGTCCCGTGCGTCGTATAAATTGTGGAAATGGAAATCGAAAAAACTTGGTTCTTAAGCGATAATGTTGTTCATTCAGAGATCAATTGAAAATAAAGAATCGTAACATTGTCTTCTCAAGATGTTTATAAACTAGAATAGACGATGCGAAGTATGATACTAGGAGAAAGCTCTTCTGCTTCTGGAATCTTGAAGGACGATGGATGTTTCACGAGGTGGAATAACATATATGGAGTTAAATAAAGGTGGATATAAATTCGCAGTTCAATGCGGACCATAAATTTGATTCTGAATAAAAGACAGTAAGATTTTTTTTATATGTCAAAAGGATCTCTATTTTTTAACATAATATAGCGCTTCTCTGGTTTCCTAAGCCTCCACGCGCAACAATTGCCTTGTTCCAAAAAACTGAAGAGCCTTTCCAACATCCATGTAATTTGACGTCTATCAATACCTTATAAAATACGACGTAATCTTCTTCGAATATACAACAGCTAAGAAGAAGCCAGCATTCATCCTACTATTCTTCTTTATTACATCATTTAGTGCATAGTGGTCTTTTATAATATACGGCGCACCGAACTTTACATAACTTCCGCTCAGTGCTTCATCAATTGGAAGAGTTATTATTTTTAATATATCTCTGCTCAACTTCCCACATGGTATGTACCTTTAAAAAGACTGTACTTGTGTTTACATTGTTTATGTTTTCTTCGATATTTACGCTTTAATTTACTTCAGGCTGATGATGACCTATTACTAGGTCCAAACTAGTCCCTATGTAATTTTCATTTTGTATTGAAAAGGTGGACCAATAATAATATATTATTTTACTCTATTGTAATCACAGTTTAATACGGATCTATCATTATGAAACTTATTTCTTTTAATAGACAAGTTTCAACCATTCATATGAGAGACCCAAGGTGTCAAATGCTGGTTTGCTGCATAAAAATTTTGTGCTGGTAAGCTTGATTTCTAGATCCATTTGACAAGGTGGAATGTGAACTATACTAAGGCCCACGGGAGTCAGAGTCTGACGTTTAGTGCCTCCAGCGAGATAAAGTTTACTAAGCCCAGCTCGAAAATGGCCTGTAGCTATGGCAACGACAACAGCGGTGCCACATTTAGGGAAGCCATCACCACATGGGTTGGCTTGCACTCAGTCGCTTCCCCCTGTGGGTGGGGGCAGTAGAATAACACCTACGGTATCCCCTGCCTGTCGTAAGAGGCAACTAAAAGGGGCTCCAGGGGCTCTGAACTTTGGAACGTGGGTTGGCGGCCATGGCGCCCTTAGCTGAGTTGTGGCATTGCTTCCACTTACTCGTGCCAGGCTCCTCACTTTAATCTGTCCTATCCGACCTCAATTGGTCAACTCTTGTTCTTTTCTGACCCCAACGGTATTACGTATGGAGGCCTAGGGAGTCTTTCATTTTCACGCCCTTCGTGGCCCTTGTCTTCCTTTGGCCGACAGCTTCATTTTTCGAAATGTCGGATCCCTTCCATTTTTCCCTCTGATTAGTGTTATATAGAGGATGGTTGCCTAGTTGTACTTCCTCTTAAAACAATAATCACCACCACCACCACCTCTCAGTCGCTTTTGTGATATTATTCGGAGTGGGTCTGTGTTAGATGTGTTAGCCTAGTTGACGCTACTTTATGTATTTACATGTTGGTTTTCTAAATATTATTTTCGTTTTAGTAAGTTAATCATCAGTGGCAGGTTGTACAGTTCTATTCTGTACTGAACATGTGCATTCGTTAAGGTTATTGTCAGAAACTGATGATTTTGTTGGCGATTATGAAATCTCATATTTATCAGCAATGATGTGTTCTGTCTTAAAGGCTGGAATTGTTAGCATGAGCTTAGGAACGGGTCAAAGTTTATTCAACTGCATTAGCAAAACTACGTTTTATTAAACACTCAGCCAGTATGAAAGGGTGATATGCCACAGATGAAGGTAATTACGACAACACAGCATACTTCGTAGTTACTGCTTTTGCCACTCAAATCTCAGACTTCAACTCTCGTAGACCCAACTCTACAATAATCTCACTATTTCCACCCTTAAACAAAGATCTACTATTGAATATGCTTTAATACACTTACCTCACCTGAAAACACTTGCCTTTTTTAATATGTTTCTGATATGTGGATACCATGCATATGAAAAACAGATTACTATCACTCATCACAGCCATGTCACAACACTTCAAAATTTACTGGAAAACCAAATAGAATAAAAACAGGAAGTTATATAAACCTGTTCCTCACAGGTTAAGTAAATTTGGCAACTGATAAATATCAATTTAAGTTGAAACAAAATATCAGTTACAATAATTAACTTCCATCATTTCATTTCCACACAACTGAAAACCAGGCTCGGGAAAATATCATTCGTCCCCACTTTTATCTGTCCACCCATGCACCCCAGTGCATAGCATGTTGTTTCACATCATTCTTTACCGGTTCATCCATCATAATTAGTAGTTATGTCACTCATTTTGGCATCCTTTAGACATGTATTTTATTGGACAAGTCATTTTGATTTAAATTTTCTTATATTATTGTCCAATTTTCCACTTTGACTTCTTAATACTACTTATCTTCACAACTCAATTTCCTATCCTCTTTCCACCAGCATAACACACGCTCTGGCAGTACACTTGCTATCCCTCTCAGCAGGTCAGCAGCATTCAGCCGTTCCTTTGTTGCAAATGGAGCTAGAATATGGAATTCTCTCCCCCACAACAGTAGAGCCATACAATCCTTAAATTCCTTCAAGTTGTCTTGCCGTGAGCATTTCCTCGATGTGTGCCGCCAGGCTGAATGAATCTGGTAGAGTGAATGTGTGTATGAATGTACGTTTACTGTGCTTAGTTTATTTAGAGTCAATCAACTTTTAATTTGTAATGATAGTTTAAGACATGACTAAGAATATTTATAGAGTTTATGTTATTTTGTTTCATATTTTGTTTCTAGTTTGAAATGGTAGTTTTAAGATCATATTTTGTTTCTAGTTTGAAATGGTAGTTTTAAGATAAGATTATGAATATTGCTCTCAGATGTACAATGTTAATGAAGTGTGGTTAAGTGTAAGAGAGGACCACGAGTCCTAACTTCGCCACTACAAATAAAGGCAAATATAATAATAATAATAATAATAATAATAATAATAATAATAATATAATATGGAAGTTCATTTTTCCATTCTCCCTACTCTTGTTTCCTATAAAGAAGGAAAGATAGATAGATAGATAGAAAGAAAAGAAGAGCTTATATTAACGTCCATGTTAATGTGATGTTTCTCTTTTCTGTATCACATTCTTAGCATGTTCAGTTATGAATTGTAAAGCAATATGAAGTGACTGTATTAATTACAACTGCAGATTTTTACTTCAACATTTAGAAGTGGCAGGGCTGATATCTGTTTTAAAGGAAAGCACAATTAGATAATTATCACCTCAAAATTCTAATAACAGGTGAAAGAACAAAAGATCCAACCTTACAACGAATGAAGGTATTGGCAAGAGATGAAAATGAAAGACTTCTTAGCTCTCACAAAGCTAATATCATACAGGATAGAAAGAGAACAAGAGCTGGCCATGGAAGGTAAGATAGGAAACATGAAAGTGACGAGTCCGACCCACCACACACTTACCTGAGTACTTGGGTGGTTTCCCTTTTTGGTAGTTTCTTACAATAAGCTTTGAATTAAAGCAATAAATACCGTTGAGGCAACATACAAATTAAGAGCTACTTATGCTAGGGGAAAAACAGTCTGTCCATACTTCTTTCTATCTTTTTGCCTTCTTTCAACCATTTTGTACCGGGAGGTACACCTCAACTCCGCTCATTCAAAAGAAGCACCTTAATGAACTCTATCTAGCCAACAAAATGTGAAACTGCTGCAGCATGAAGTTGGGACGTTAATCAGAAGATGTCACTACTGAATAATTGAGAAGTTTGGCATTTCTAAGTTTCCTAAACTGATTAGATTTATTTTGTTTTGCTGTACATCAAGAAGTTTGAACATTTCTCAATAGATGTCATTACAAAAACTGAGGTCATGCACTCTGGTACAAGGTAAAAGAATTTGTTATTGAAAGAAATTTTGTGTTTATGGGATTCCTTCAAGTAAATTATTTTCATTTTATATATATATATATTTCAAGGTTTGCAACACTTCCTTCTCATTCTGCCAGTTTTGAATCTGGCCAACAGGAAATTTCTGTAATTATTTTTCATCCTACCACAGGCTTCTTGTTGGTTTTTTGGGTGTAACTTTTGATTCTGCCAATAAAATCGAGAGGGTGTATGCGGATTAGTCCAGAACCCTTTAGAACCGTCCCCTCGCGTATATATGCTGTGGCCTTTCCTGCTACCTTGTTTCTTGATCGACGTATTTCTGAGAGTGTGTGTGTGTGTGTGTGTGTGTCTCTCTTCGCCAGGCACACCAGCAGCCAAGGTAATGACATACATAGATACATTATCATTATAGACTTATGCCTTTCAGCGTTCAGTCTGCAAGCCTCTGTGAATTTACTAAACGTCGCCACAATCCTCGATTTGCAACTAGTGTTGTGGCCTCATTTAGTTCTATACCTCTTATCTTTAAATCGTTAGAAACCGAGTCTAACCATCGTCGTCTTGGCCTACCTCTACATCTTTTACCCTCCATAGCAGAGTCCATTATTCTCCTAGGTAACCCATCCTCCTCCATTCGCCTCACATGACCCACCACCGAAGCCGGTTTATGCGTACAGCTTCATCCATCGAGTTCATTCCTAAATTAGCCTTTATCTCCTCATTCCGAGTACCCTACTGCCATTGTTCTCACCTGTTTGTCCCAGCAATCATTCTTGCTACTTTCAAGTCTGTTACTTCTAACTTATGAATAAGGTATCCTGAGTCCACCCAGCTTTCGCTCCCGTAAAGCAAAGTTGGTCTGAAAACAGACCGATGTAAAAATAGTTTCGTCTGGGAGCTGACTTCCTTCTTACAGAATACTGTTGATCGCAACTGCGAGCTCACTGCATTAGCTTTACAACACCTTGATTCAATCTCACTTACTATATTACCATCCTGGGAGAACACACAACCTAAATACTTGAAATTATCCACCTGTTCTAGCTTTGTATCGCTGATCTGACATTCAATTCTGTCGAATTTCTTACCTACTGACATCAATTTAGTCTTCGAGAGGCTAATTTTCATACCATACTCATTGCACCTATTTTCTAGTTCCAAGATATTAGACTGTAGGCTTTCGGCACAGTCTGCCATTAAGACCAAGTCGTCAGCATAGGCCAAACTGCTTAATTTCCACCTAACTGAATCCCTCCCTGCCATTTTATACCTTTCAGCAGATGATCCATGTAAACTACAAACAGCAAAGGTGAAAGATTACAGCCTTGTCTAACCCCTGTAGGTACCCTGAACCAAGAACTCATTCTACCATCAATTCTCACTGAAGCCCAATTGTCAACATAAATGCCTTTGATTGATTTTAATAATCTACCTTTAATTCCATAGTCCCCAGTATAGTGAACAGCTTTTCCCTCGGTACCCTGTCATATGCTTTCTCTAGATCTACGAAACATGAACACAACTGACTATTCCTCTCGTAGCATTTTTCAATTACCTGGCGCATACTGAAAATCTGATCCTGACAGCCTCTCTGTGGTCTGAAACCACACTGGTTTTCATCCAACTTCCTCTCAACGACTGATCGCACCCTCCCTTCCAAAATGCCAGTGAATACTTTGCCTGGTATACTAATCAATGAGATACCTCGATAGTTGTTGCAATCCTTCCTGTTCCCTTGCTTATAGATAGGTGCAATTACTGCTTTTGCCCAATCTGAAGGTACCTTACCAACACTCCATGCTAATTTTACTACTCTATGAAGCCATTTCATCCCTGCCTTCCCACTATACTTCACCATTTCAGGTCTAATTTCATCTATTCGTGCTGCCTTATGACAATGGAGTTTATTTACCATCCTTTCCACTTCCTCAAGCATAATTTCACCAACATCATTTTCCTCCTCCCCATGAGCTTGGCTGTTCACAACACCACCAGGATGATTTTCTTTTACATTGAGAATATGTTCAAAATATTCCTGTTGTATGTCCGGCGCTCCCTTTCTCGCCCCGCCAGCCAGCTGCACGCGCGCCTGTGTATCATTCTGCTAGCTTCGACGCGCAGCCCTCAGTGCGCGTGCCTGACCATCGAGTGTAGTATAAATAGGAGCTCCCTTCCTGCTCAATCGCCCACTTTCCCCGGTGTCCAGCTCCAGAATACACCCTACGTCGAGCACGGAGGCTACTCCTCTTGAAAATGTGCTTCGACCAGGTGGACTGAATTTCTGGCAGTACGAGGTTTCACCTCTGGTCACCGCTCCCTTACCTGTTTCCGCTGCCCATGTTCCGTAATTCTTTTACAAGCCATTTTCATTCCCTAATTTACGCAAGCTCCCTTAGTTTCGCTAGGTGGAATTTCTTCAATCAATTGAACTTGCTTTTTAGGAATTCAGGCACTTCAACAAACAAGGACTCTTATAAACATTTATATTAGTGTGCCAGATAGTTCTCGACTATCAACGTGTCAATTCACAAAGACTATCTTTTCAAGATAGAAGTGTATATAAAGACTGCAAACCTGTACATATTGTATAAAAACAGACTTTTCTCAAGATTCAATATTCCTTTTTGCTTCAAGATAAATTTCTGTTATTTGTGTAAATATCATAAAGTGAAGCAATAAAAGTTGTGTTCTGTAAACTTCAACCTTGGTTACAACACAACTCTATGGCGACGAGGTAAAAAGGCACCAAAATACAATTCATCGGCCCCAGTCGCCAACTCTATGGCGACGAGGTAAAAAAGCGACACTACACTTCATCGACCCCAGTTGCCAACTCTATAGTGACGAGGTAAAGCAACAAACTACAATTCTACGGTCCCAGTTGCCAACTCTATAGCGACGAAATACACACGAAGCCAACACTACAATTCAACGGGCCCAGTTGTCAACTCTACGGCGACGTGCTAAACAACAACGACACTCCAACCAGTTCTGACACACAGCTTACCTTACTATTTCTTGCACGCATCTCGCAATGGCTACTGCGGAACAACTCACTACGATCTTCCAAGCCTTACAGCAGCAACAACAACAGTTTATGCAACAACAACAGGCAGCATTAATTCAGGCTATTCAAGCTATTTCTATCTCTACACAGCCATCAGCTATTCCTCCGTTCTCTGCTTTTGACCCGGCTAAGGAAGAATGGTCAGTTTATTTAGCCCGCTTGCAACAGCATTTCATCTGCCATTCTGTCACAGATGATCAACGCCGCCGCGCACTATTTCTTAGTTCGGTTGGCAATGCTACGTGTGAATTACTACGTAAATTAAGTCCAGAAGAACACTTATCTGAGGTACCCTTCACACAGCTCTTGGCCCGTCTCACGGAACACTATGCCAAAGCTCCTCACATAGTGGCTGCTCGCTATAAATTTTTTCAGAGCAGAAAGCAACCCCATCAGACACATACTGAATGGATAACTGAATTGCGTGGTCTAGCTAAACCCTGCCAGTTCATCTGCTCCAAGGACGGTTGTGGTTCATCCTACACTGATTCTCTCATTCGGGACATGATAATTTTACATACTCCTGAAGACAAAATACGTTTTGACGCTGTCAAGCACAGTAACCCTTCTTTAGAAGACGTCCAGCGTATTGCTACGATTTATGAGCTTACTACCAAGACTGCCGCAGCCATAGCTTCTCCACACGAAGTTGCACAAGTCTCGCCTCAGGCCCGCAAGTCCTCTGCTACAGTGAACCGTACGGATAAGGCGCTCTCCACCAAGCATTCTCGCCAGGTTCCCTCTCGTAATGCTACACGGAAGCCCAATTCTAAAAGCACCTCGAAACTTCTGCCTTCCTGCCGAGGTTGTTTCAAGCATCATGAACGTCGTGACTGTCGTTTTTTCAAAGCTACTTGTCAACGATGTAATAAACTTGGACACATTCAGACTGTCTGTCAAAGTTCGCTCCGCCCTGCTAAGACTACTGCAGCGCGCCGGAAGCATATACAGCCCCGCCAAGACATGGAAGTTGATCAGATCAATCTTATTCTTCCCACAAAGGATTCTCACAAAATCATCATTCCTCTCTCATTCTCTGATCGATCTGTCGATTTTCAATTAGACACTGGATCACCTGTCTCTATTATTAACCTGACTACCTACCACGACTTAGGTTCACCTTCATGCTCTCCAGCTGACATCCAGCTCGTGACATTTAACAAGAAGAAAATTGACATCAAAGGTCAAATTAAGCTTCAGGCTAGTTATAAAGGAATTCAGAAGGCCATTCCTCTTCTCGTAGTTAACAACTACACTGCATCAAACATTATGGGCATGGATCTATTCAACTTATTTGGTTTCCAGATACATGACAACATTAACGTCGTATCTACATTGCATCCTACTTCTGACGTTACCGCTCTCCTAGCGCAGTTTCCTGAAGTCTTCGACTCTCAGCTCGGAACAGCAAAAGACTATACAGCTCACATACAGCTGAAATCCGGAGCTAAGCCTCGCTTCCTCAAAGCACGTCCAGTACCCTTAGCACTTCACGACCAGGTCACGAAAGAATTAGAAAGATGGATACAAACTGGAATTGTAGTACCAGTTACTTCTAGTCAATGGGCTACTCCACTCGTGGTAATCAAGAAACCTGATGGTAATGTTCGACTTTGTGGCGATTTTCGATCTACAGTCAACGCACAACTCGACACCGATATTTTTCCTATTCCACGTCCAGAAGACTTATTCCGTCGTCTCTCTGGTGGACAATTCTTCTCTCGAGTTGATCTTAAAGAAGCATATCTCCAGCTACTTTTAGACGAAGAATCTAAGACATTTTTCACACTCAACACTCCTCTCGGACTGCTCCAGCTCCAGCGGCTCCCATTCGGTGTTTCATCCTCAGCGGCTATTTTTCAGCGCTATTTGGCTCAACTCACCGCCTCCATTCCCGGTTGTGCTAACTACCTGGATGATATTATTGTTACTGGAAAAGATCATCAGGAACATCTAACCAATCTCCGCCTTCTTCTCCAGAAATTGAAAGACAATGGCCTACGAGCGAATCTCGCTAAATGTACCTTCTTTCAGCCTCAAGTTCACTACCTCGGACATATACTTGATAAGAATGGAATTCGTCCTAGTCTACAGAATGTCTCCGCGATAGTAAACATGCCAGCACCTCAGAACCTCAAGCAGCTTCAGTCCTTCATAGGCAAAGCGAACTATTATAATAAGTTCATTCCACGCTTCGCTACAGTGGCAGCTCCATTAAACGCTCTACGTAAAAAAGGTGTTAAGTTTCAGTGGACTCCGCAATGCCAACAGGCATGGAAAACAATCAACAACGCCTTAATTCAAGCTATACAACTCACTCATTTTCAGCCCGACAAGATCATCACGCTAGCTACTGACGCTTCAGACTATGGTGTCGGTGCAGTTCTCTCCCAGAAGGATCGTCATGGACAAGAACGCCCCATCGCCTTCGCTTCGAAAACACTTAATGACCATCAACGTCGATACTCACAGATAGAGAAAGAAGCTTTAGCCATCATCTTTGGTATTCGCCGTTTCAATGAATATCTTTATGGCAACCATTTCCTGATCATTACCGATCATAAGCCTCTCGTACACTTATTCCATCCTGGTAATAAGATTCCAGAGAATTCCCTCAGAAAGCTTCAAAGATGGTCCATGTTCCTTTCTGATTATTCCTATCAGATTGTATATCGAGCCACATCCCAGCATTGTAATGCTGCTGCCCTCTCCCGCTTACCCGTTGGTCCTGATACTGCCTTCGATTCTCAAGAATCTGAATGTCTTCAGTTGGACATAGAACTTGAAGATACTGTATACAGTTTTCCTATTGATGCTACCTGCATAGCTAAAGCTACGGATAAGGACAGTACACTTGCTACTGTACGTACTTACATCCGCAACGGTTGGCCTCTTCAGAGCACACTTCCTGCCCACATGGCACCTTATCATCGTATGCAGCATCGTCTCACGACTCGTGCCGGAGTTGTACTACTAGAAGCAGGCACCATCTTCCGAGTGGTTATCCCACTTAGCCTACGAAAACAAGTTCTCGAATTATTACACCAAAGCCATTGGGGTATCTCCAGAACAAAGCAACTCGCCCGTCAACACTGCTACTGGCCCGGTATTGATGCCGCCATCGAAAAGCTAATACGTCATTGTGAACAATGTCAAACGAATCAGAACGCCCCGTCTTCTGATCTTGCTTCATGGCCTCCTGCTACTACTCCATGGGAACGAGTTCACATCGATTTCGCAGGTCCTTTCCTCAATTCCATGTGGTTAATAGTCATCGATTCACTGTCAAACTTTCCATATGTAGTGGATATGCATTCGACTACTACAACCGAAGCTACCATTCGTGCTCTCCAGAAAATCTTTACTACAGAAGGTTTACCGCAAGTACTCATTTCGGACAACGGACCTCAATTTACAGCTACTGCTTTTCAGAACTTTTGTACACATAATGGCATTCGTCATATCCTAGCACCACCTTTTCACCCTCAATCTAATGGTGAAGCTGAACGCTTCGTACAGACATTTAAAAGAAGTATGAAGAAAGCTGTCTCTTCAGGCTTAACTAAAGACCAAGCCTTGCTCCAACTCTTAAACAACTACAGAACTCTACCCGGCGCTGATAATATCACTCCTGCACAGAAGCTCCATGGACGACCTCACAGAACTTTACTTTCTCTGTTACAGCCTCTTCCGGCCCAGCATAAGACCTCACCAACGAAGTTCTCCCTCAACGACAAGGTCTACACCAGGACATTCAAATCCAACCCACTCTGGATACCTGGAGTCATCTGCAGATCTTTGGGTCATCGTCTATACGAGATACAGACTACGGAGAAACGTATCTGCCGCCATCAAGATCAGATACGTCTGCGCTACCGCCCCTGTCCTGCTATTGATGCTATTGCTAAACCAGATAAATCTATTGCTGAACGAGCCTTAGATCATTTAATAACAATGGGTTCCTTTCAGGACGAGACAGCGCCACTCCGCCCAGTTCCAGCTCCGGACAATACAACAGTGCCATCAGCAGTTCCGCCCCAGCATCGCAGTCGCCGCCAGCGCCGCAGCCGTTTCACGCCGTACCGGCGCATTTAGGAGGGGAGGGTGTTGTATGTCCGGCGCTCCCTTTCTCGCCCCGCCAGCCAGCTGCACGCGCGCCTGTGTATCATTCTGCTAGCTTCGACGCGCAGCCCTCAGTGCGCGTGCCTGACCATCGAGTGTAGTATAAATAGGAGCTCCCTTCCTGCTCAATCGCCCACTTTCCCCGGTGTCCAGCTCCAGAATACACCCTACGTCGAGCACGGAGGCTACTCCTCTTGAAAATGTGCTTCGACCAGGTGGACTGAATTTCTGGCAGTACGAGGTTTCACCTCTGGTCACCGCTCCCTTACCTGTTTCCGCTGCCCATGTTCCGTAATTCTTTTACAAGCCATTTTCATTCCCTAATTTACGCAAGCTCCCTTAGTTTCGCTAGGTGGAATTTCTTCAATCAATTGAACTTGCTTTTTAGGAATTCAGGCACTTCAACAAACAAGGACTCTTATAAACATTTATATTAGTGTGCCAGATAGTTCTCGACTATCAACGTGTCAATTCACAAAGACTATCTTTTCAAGATAGAAGTGTATATAAAGACTGCAAACCTGTACATATTGTATAAAAACAGACTTTTCTCAAGATTCAATATTCCTTTTTGCTTCAAGATAAATTTCTGTTATTTGTGTAAATATCATAAAGTGAAGCAATAAAAGTTGTGTTCTGTAAACTTCAACCTTGGTTACAACAATTCCCTCCACCTCTCCAGTGATTCCCTGGGATCTATTATGAGTTCACCTGAATTACTCAAAACACTGTTCATTTCCTTTTTACCTCCCTTCCTAAGATTCTTTATTACTGTCCAAAAAGGTTTCCCTGCTGCTTGACCTAGCCTTTCCAGGTTGTTACCAAAATCTTCCCAGGACTTCTTTTTGGATTCAACAACTATTTGTTTCGCTCTGTTTCTTTCATCTACATACAACTCCCTGTCTGGAGCCATTTCTGATAAGCCTTCTTTTTACGTTTACAAGCTGCTCTCACTTCATCATTCCACCAAGATGTTCGCCTTTTCCCATCTTTAAACACAGTTGTTCCTAGGCATTCCCTTGCTGTTATTTCTCTGTAGCCACCTCCGCAGACTTATACGAGGGGAAGGTTCAAATTTCTAATTATGTAACCTTCTGTTTTCTAAAATGCAAACCTCATTTCGGCTAATGTAAAATTTCATAAATTCTTAAAACTGTAAATCGGGCATAGAGAGTGCGTTAACCTCTCGAG
Source organism: Anabrus simplex (assembly GCF_040414725.1). Classification (NCBI taxonomy): domain Eukaryota; kingdom Metazoa; phylum Arthropoda; class Insecta; order Orthoptera; family Tettigoniidae; genus Anabrus; species Anabrus simplex. The sequence continues at coordinate 132,432,785 of NC_090268.1, read as the reverse complement.
TTCCCCTTCAACTTGGTTTGAGGTGACTAAGACCTTGTAATTTGTTTCTTTTCTGTAACACATTAAATTAACTTTCATTCGAGTCACCTCAGTAGCTTGGGACTAGCCTCTGCATTATCGGGCCGAGAGCCCAATTAGGGTTTTAAAAGGTACTTAGGAGTGCAAGTGTACGCCTCGATTCATTTTGTGTTCGGGCCAGTAATCTAACCTGTTCTTTTTCCACGAAGGCCCAGTAGTTTGGGTAATAGATACCCCTGTGTAAAAGTAATTTCAATTGTAAATTGTGCTGAGAGGGGCCAGAGATTGTAAGATTTTTTTGATGTAATGTTGCCTTGAGTAGGCTCTAAGAAATTTGTTATTGTTGGAGAGCATGTAAGCTCTTTTCTAAGTTTTCTGCAATATTGAGGGGTGCCTTTGGAAGGCCGTACTTGTAATCCTTGGAGCAAAGTGCTCTTAAATTGGGATATTCCCGTCCTGGTCTAAACATTGAGATTTTGCAGATTTTGTAAATTGGATCTTGTAGCTCAAAAACTAGTAAATTGGGGGCTTGAAGTCCAAAATTGTTAAATTCCCTATTCTGGGGCTCTCTAATTTCATCCCCAATTTGTCATTGTTATTTCACAAAGTGAAAAGTTGTGAAGTTTGTTTTTAGAAAAGAAATATAACCTTTATTTAAAGTTTTAAATTAATTTTTGATATTGTAGTTAGACCTATTCTACCCAGCACCTTCTTTCACCTCTGCGCTCCACAGATACCCCGGAACACATTTAACAGAATCAAAAACCACGATGTAACATTATTATACTTGGCCATATGAAGGAGCTAAACCTGTGGTTGAAGTGTGGCCACTAGGGCATGAACAATGTTTGTAATAGGTATAGTATTTAATTAAATACAATTCAACAAATTTTAGCCAATATGATATTAAAAAAGTGAGCCTCAGATTACTAAAGAAAAATCACTGATAGCTGAAGAGTTATTCAATGCTACTGTAGCCATGTCCAATGTGGTCTCCTACATACCTAATCCTGGGAACAGTTTCAGTATGTAGAACACAGACAGTCAACTGATCTAATCTTTCTGGCCATTAAAATGTCCAGAAATAAAAAATACAGAGACTGAACATATCTCATACTAAGAGCCTCAAATATTCTGTTACTCCCAATATTTGTACAGCACAGTATGATTCACTGTCCCATTGGCCTTACAGTGAAAGTTCAAAAAACAAAACAGTCACCAAGATTACAATGGGTTGGATTGCTAACAGTTGAGTCTTTGCACTGAATAGCTACAATTCAGCCAGTTCATCCAGCATTCATCATCACAGGCTCAAGAACGGACATCACAAAATTTTGGTTGCAAATCAAATATGTATAAAAATAATTATATGAACAAAGAGAGATATGTTGCTACTATTTCTGTTTACACATAAAGATGGTATTATTAATTATATTTTTTACAATAAGGCCCAGTTTCTTCAACTAATGTTAACACTGCTGTTACGGAGACTTAAAGCATAATTTAACAAAATGGTCATCTCATCAAGAATTGTTAACTCTAACAAATTGTTAATACTTGTGTTAAATTAACATGGCAACAGCTGCTAAAATTTCAAAATGTAGACATGTAGAAGATGTAAGTTTGAAGCTTTACTGCTGTATGAAGACTACTTATAAACTGAGGAAGGCAAAGGACGACCCATGCAAAGAAAAAAAAAAAAAAAAAAAAAAACGACTTTTTAGAGTTGTCAGAAGAAATATTTCTAATTACCAAAGCCATAATGAACAAGGTACCAGAAGATATTGCAAATAGGTTAGAGTTTCCAACAGATTGAAACTTATCAGTGTCTCCCGTGCAGCAGTTGTTTATAGATTTTACAAGGAGAGGTCAGACCCTGCGTCCAATCGATTCCAACGAGCTAATTAATGTATCTGTTGGGATATACTCAACAGTAACTTGTGTATAAGGGTTTACATCAATACGCTTTCGTTTTTTTTTTTAATGAGTACAAATGTCATGATGCTTCGGACCACGTGGGGGTCATAGAACACTAAAAGGTGAACACATTTTACTTGAACTTGTCAGGTCCACAACCTAATAATTTCCAAAAAAAAAAACTGATGAATCCCCAGATTCTAATACAACGCGTATATAATTGAGAGTTGCAACACACACAAGTGGAGCAGTGGCCGAGCGGTCATCGTACTTGTCTACGATCCGTGACGACGTGAGTTCGAATCCTGCCTTCGCTATATTTTTTAAATACAAATTAAATTATTTTAGGGAATGTGAAGGTAAAAATGCGAATAAAAATATTGAGCAAATTGCAGTGGAACTTTATTTTCTATCTCAAATTTATATATAGGCCTACAGTAGAATTCCATTAGTCTGGCATCCAACAATCTGGAACGCCCGATGGTCCGGCACCATTCTAGGATATTTTAATGTTATTATCTTTTAATAATGATCTCTCGTGAACAATTTGATGCATTATTTGTCAAAACCAATGGAAGTGTATTTTTTATTATTTCAAAGTTAATAGTGCAAGTGTATCTGATACAATCCATTTGTTATGCATTGACTTGCTTAAATATCTCTACCTCTGGAAATATTCAGACTAGAAGGCTGTGTGCTATACTGAGTACTGGAAAGTCAACCATATGATAAAAAAACAGAATTCAAAAATTGAATGTATGGGCCACGTTCAAAAACGGATGGGAACATGCCTTCAAAAACCGAAGCAGACAGAAGGAAAAGAGAAATTGTAGATGGAAAGACTCAATGTTAAAGGAAGACCCTCAGATAAAAACATCGATGAACTCCGGCATTATAATGGAATGGCAATAAGAAACAACACGTTTGAAAAGAGGAGTGTGTTATTAAACTAATGCTTCTGCTGATTAAAATTTTACCGAAAAACACTGTGTTACAGCTGTTTTCGCTTTAGGCCTTAACCTATATCGTAGTAAGAGGTACCGCCCGATAGTCCAGCATTTCCGCTAATCCGGCACTGGGCCAGTCCCGAACGTGCCGGACTATCGGACTTCTACTGTATGTACAGAGAAGGAGATCCAGCAGTAACTGTGAGAACATTTAGGCCTATATTAATTTCAGGTAGGAAATAAAGTGTACTGCAATTTGCATACTATTTTTGTTCCAATTTTTATCTTAATGTTCCCTCAAATATGAATTTATTTTGTACAACAATTATAGCTCACGTCTACGAGGTTTGCAAACAAGTACAGTGGCCCCTAGACCACCACTCCGTTTGACTGTCACGTAACTCCAAGTATATATGCGTTGCATTGTCATCAGGGATTCACCAATTTTTCAGAAATTATTAGGTTGTGGACCCGACATATTTAAGTAAAATTGGTTCGCCTTTTAGTGTTCTATCACCACCACTTTGTCCAAAGCGGATCCTGTGTAATGACATCTGACCACTTTTTTCTTCCTTTCTTTCCGAAAACGAAAGTGTACTGACAAACCCTTACACACGAGTTACTGTTGAGTATCCCCCTACAGGTACATTGAAGCTCAGTGAAATGGGTTGACTGCAGGGTCTGACCTCTCCTTGTTAGATATTATGCTTGAGACACTTTTCATGTAATTATAGGTGACTATGTTCACGAGTGCATGACAAGAGTGTGTAGAATTCTGCAAAGAATTCCTGCTGCCATTACAGCATTAACAAGGCATTACATTATTTACCTCGCAGTAAAAGAATGCCCGAAAATAATTCAAGACACATCAATTATCACATTTTCCCGGTGATGTAGGAGCCTTAGATTGCACTCATATAAGAATAAGCTATATCAAATGTTGTGATATAACATTCCGTTTTATCATTTTTTTAAAGCACACTCGCATACTTTCAAATTAAAACTATAACAACATTTGTCTCCCATTCATCACAACGCCTTTGTTGCCTCTTACTTTACATGTTTACGTCTTAGCGGTCTTATGTAAAGAAACAAAAGATGCTCACTCGCGTTCAGAAATCTCACGGAAACATGCTAATTTGTCTTTAACAATTGTTTTGTAACAAATTTGGAAATGTATTCGTGAAACAGGGGACTTTTAACCGAAGTGTTAAATTAATAACAATTGTTAGTTAACATTTGTTAAGTATAATTTAACATAGAGTTGAAGAAACTGGGCCTAAGCTTTGTACTGTTTATATTCCTTCATCATCGAGATTGAACTATGCCACAGTATGATATACCCTATATAAAATGTGCAAATGTTCTGAGTGTATTACATTCCTCCTCATCACAAGTGTGAATACTCAACTGAATACATAACTGTTTAACATAGAGACATAAGATCAGAACAAACTGTTAACTTCAGAACCAGTAGCACAAGTACTCTCATCTTGCTAAAATCTCAAAGCATGAGCAGACGTATTTATTAATTTGACCAACCTACAAATGGTGCAGTCACCTTATAATTACATCCTGAACCTTTATTTTAGCTTCTTTGTACAAGTTAATTGTTTCATTAGTCAGTATAATGGAATTCATTGTTTTCTAAATGTTTGGAATTAATCTTTAATAACAGTTAATGTAAGACAGGGAGGAAAAAGCCTAGATACATTGTATTGTGGTTGGCGATGTTGGCAGAGGGCTCCGCCGGACAGACCATACACGCGCCTGCAATCTTCCTTCCCCGGACAAGCCCATATTTTCCTTCCAGGCTCCTCCCCGCACACTTGTTAACTCTAGGAACCTCCTGCCTCAACCAGAGCGCCTCAAGACTAAAGAGAAAACATTGTGCTTGCTGGACAGCAGCCACAGTCTGAAGCCTTTGCCATATCTTTGAAAATAGAAATGCAAAATATTTACAGCCAAAATAATAAAGATAACATTGTATAACTGAATAGCACACCACCATAAGTTTGAATTTGCTACATTTGTCCTTTCCATGTAATCAGTTACAGAGTGAAATTATGTTTAAGTGTCTTTGAAAAGACGGCAGGGCGGCGCCCAAAAGCCCTTCATGCACCAACTGCCACAGCATGGTGTTAATGTACAAGCAGTGAGCATAGAAATGACATGTTTATCCTCATGAAGCCAACAGCCAATGAACTGGTAAGCTGTGGTTTGTACATTGGCCTGTGTATAGGTTTCCTTCATTTTATGCAAACTTAAACATACCAGTGTTTTATTGGTCAAATGTGACAAAAGACTGGACTGTGTTCACAAAATGAAGCCAAAAAAGTAAAAGATATCTATGAAATATGAGGACTTGAACTACGAAGCCTACTCAGTCTAGCACTCGTGATACTTATCCCACTTGGCTAGCGAACAGATGTGCAAAAAGTTTGTATTAAGCCGTAAACTCTCTTCCAACTTGCTGTTTCATAATATTATTGTATCATGGTTTCAAGCATTAATAGCACATTTTACACAACCTAATCACTTGGCATGACCTTAAACTACATCCTTTGTTAGAAGAATATAAGATGACTGATTGAAAGAATGTCATTATTGGAATAGTCTTGGTGTGAAAGGTTTAGAGTCCAGTGTGTGCTTTGCAAGATATGCTTGCAGTGAGTTGTTACCATACGTGCGGCACGCAGAGAAATATAAACCATCACGACTAAGGTATATTCCTGGATTACATATCTTCAAAAATTTTAAGGGACAGCTGGTTTACCCTGTTTATTACCTATATTACTTGCTGAAAAACATTGATGCTCCCAAGATAATTTATTAACTGCAGTAGTATTTTTAAGGTTTATGATCACATACATTCCTGGTCTTGCCAGCAGTAGCTTGACCTCAAGTAAATGTCTGCAAACCTCAGAGTCTGCCTTCAGAATTTATTAATGGTCTTTGTGAAGCATACACTCACCAGGAACTACCGAAATGTAAATTGGAATGGGAAGAACTTCGGGATTTCGGGAATATGGGGATGAACTCATTTCCCTTTTCCATATCCTGTGAATATCACAGCCTGATTGAGGTTTCTCTGGAAAATCCTTATACACAAGAAAGTGCCATTACAATGCTTAAGAGCACTCAAATTCTACAGCAGTACAACTTGACATTCAAACATATTTTGTGACGAGGAAGTCCAGACACAGTGAGAGAATTGATAAACTCAGTTGTAACTTATGGTGCAATAATGTGTGTGTGTAGGCACCAAAAATCAATGGGAAGCCACTTTAATACAAAAGAGAAAAACCCAGAAATCCAATGAGAACTTGATTATTTAGTAAGAAACCACTATACTACCCCAATGAGAATGAGTGCATACCCTTATAATCAAAGCATGCCATAAACAGTAGGCAACTGGCAAGCAGACAAGCTCATCTACTGTGCCGACAAGTTACAGGGAATGGCACATTGAACTATGGTGTGGTGCTGAGCTAAGAGAGCTCTGTATCTCAAAAATGATTTTCTGGATCCTAAGGATACAAAAGTTTCGTTCCTCATGTGGAAACTATTAATGTGTCCGACTCGTTGGCTGAATGGTCAGCGTACTGGCCTTCAGTTCAGAGGGTCCCGGGTTCGATTCGCGGCCGGGTCGGGGATTTTAACCTTCATTGGTTAATTCCAATGGCCTGGGGGCTGGGTGTTTGTGCTGTCCTCAACATCCCTGCAACTCTCACATAACACTATCCTCCACCACAATAACATACACAGTTACCTACAAATGGCAGATGCCGCCCACCCTCATTGGAGGGTCTGCCTTACAAGGGCTGCACTCTGATAGAAATAGCCACATAAAATTTAAAAAAAAACTATTAACGTAATATAATTTTGTGCGACTATTTCTAGCCTGGTGCAGCCCTTGTAAGGCATACCCTCCGACGAGGGTGCGTGGCATCTGCCGTGTATAGAAAACTGAGTGTTATTGTAGTGGAGGATACTGTGTGTGGTATATGAGTTGCAGGGATGTTGGGGACAGTAAAAATAGCCAGTCCCCAAACCAAGGGAATTAACAATTTAAGGTTAAAATCTTCAACCCAGCCGGGAATCAAACTCAGGGCTCTCTGAAACGAAGAACACTATGCTTGACCATTCAGCCAAGGAGCCAGACACTTAACATGAACTTCATTTAGCTGTACTTAGGAGGAGGAGCAATAGCAGCAGCAGGAATGAGGTGGGGAGGGGACTAGACACTTTTGCAGTAAGAGAGGTAAAACTTTACTAATGAGGGTGGAAAAGAGAGGTTAGGAATTCAACATGACCCGGCCTGCATGACATCATAACACACTACACAAGGCTGCTAACTAAGGTGCAGCTAGTGACATAATCATTGGTCTTCTTTGATTAGATCAGAGTTGTGCAGCTGAGCACCCACTGAGACTAGCCAAACTGCAGCTGGGTTTGCTTGACTTAAATGCGGGCAGCTTACATGCCAAGCATATGTCACTAGTACCATTATATAATACTGTATATCAAATATAAATTGTACTGATTATGAGGAACATCCACCAATCTTATTTTTATTTATTTTTCATAGTCAAGCGAGAGAGCGAACACAGTCAGCATGGCACAGCAGCACTGACGTTCGACTGCGACTAAGAAGTTTTCAATACCAATTTTTCCTCGCACCATTTTTAACTAAATCGACATTTTGCTCAACATGGCTTTATTTTCTATGATTACACATTCAAAGAAAAATGACACACAGTCTCATGTTACAATGCACAAAGATAGAGACAGTGTGCAAGCTACAATTTATAATTTCTTGGATGAGAATGACAGAATTTCAACTACTACAAAAAAAAAAAGGAAAAAAAAATTACAATCATGTTATTCGTTCAGCAAACAGCAGTCCGGCTTCTTGGGTGAATGGTCAGCATACTGCTTTTCGATTCATTCGTTTGTGCCTCAATTTCGAGCTCTGGTACCGCCACAATGATTCAAACTGATTGCCAGATCCCCACCCCAACCCCCCTCCAAACCATTAATCTTCATGGCCTATGCCGTAACCTCAATGTTACTGTGGCTCAAGCATGCACACGCACATGCACACACTGATTACCTGCCCGCGTATATGCTGCATGCCCGCAGGATGAAAAGCCCAGCGTATGCAAGACTGGGTTAGATAACTGGTTAGTGACAAGCAAAGCGGCTGCCTGGCCACTAGTATCCCCTGTGACGGTACTGGCTAATGACAAGACCATTGGTCTGGATAGGTTAGACCATTGGCTAGTGACAAGAACATGAGATCGGCACATTACACGTTTAACAGTGGACAAACCTTAATTTAATGAACACTGACTAACCCACTATGGCAACGGATGCAATGTACTCGCTGCTAGAAAAAATTCATAGAATTGCTCTTCGCATGGGTGGCAGTATTTGAATAAATGTTCTGCCAAGTAGCCGATGAATTGGTTTTTCTTATGGCCTGATGTGGGATTTCCTCTTTATTGTGTTTGTGTGCACTGCTAGATCCCCCTCCCCAGAGACATTCTTGGTTCAGTTCGAGCATGTGTCCACTATCAACAGCGACCAGAAATTCAACTGATTCATCTTCAAATGCAGAGGCACTGGAGGTAGTTGTAAGCCTTCCGACAGTCTGAAATTATTGTAGTCCTGGCCAATACGTATTTCCTAACAAGTTTCAGTAATATTGCACTGCTGCAAGATTCCACAGGCACAAGAAAGAACTTTCTATTGTTTCCCTATTCTACACCACTAAAAGACAAATGCTCTGCAATAAAACAACCAGTTACATAATGCTCTAAAACTAGCTTTAGTTCCTGATGGATTAACAGGTACAGGTGCCTGTTTCCCAGTAACTTAACAGGCTATGGAACATAACACATTTATGACGAAAAGGTTCTCCTCCAAAAACATACCCGTTTTGGCTGAGTGCTTGAACTTGCATGCACATTTCTAGCACATGAAAATTATTTTATTTATCCACACTTTAACTTCGAGATCTTTGCCAAAATGTGTACCTATGTGAAACATGAATGGCAAGTTGGTCATAACCAGTTTGGTTTTGGAAACGGACTGGGAACTTGCAAGGCTATTTTCTCTTTGAACCTTTTGACTCTGTGATGCCTGGATATGAATGTAGACGTGTATGCATGTGTCAAACTACCGGAAAGCTTTTGAATGCGTATCTTGTGTAAAACTTGCTGAGATGTCAAAACTACTGCTGTTGATCTATGCCTAATCATTCCGGTCTACTGCAACCAAACAGCAGAGATCAAAATAGAGAGATCCACAACTGAGGACATAGCTATAGAGAGAGTCACGTTACAGGGCTGTGTCCTGTCCCGTCCCCTATAACATCTACTCTGAGGTTGTAGTCAGAGAAGCTGTCGAGGATGCTAACTTAGGCCTCAGGATCAATGGCAATTATCATTAATAACATCTGCTGTGCTGATGATATGGTTGTGTTTGCCAGTAGCCTTACTAATCTTCAAATTATGATTAACACTGTAAGAATCAGTGCAGCATTTGGTCTGTTCATAAATACTATCTACATCTTACGAGAAGTCGTGGCAGCTTGCAGGTATGGCATGAGTAACGGATACTACACTAAGCTACAAACATTAGTCGTGAAAGACAGTGCCATCTCTCTGAAAGAGATTTGTGTGTTCATTATTAAACTTTTCATTATGCAGTACTTGCAGTAAATGTGTAACTAAAGCACAGTTGCACTACCAATTTGAAACTTTACAGCCACACCTTAGTTCACAAGAATCACCACAGACAGAACCAATGTTTCTTGTCACGCTTTGAGACTTGAGATTGGCGCATGCACAGCAGCCATATACACGATTTTTGGTTGTAAGTCTAGTGCTGTCATCTATTAACAGTACAGGGAAGCTGTAATGCCTTAAGGCAGGTACAGACATGCGTGCCAAACTCTGTAACGTGCACTACGTCGCTTGCTAATGTTAAATGGGGCAAGCACATCTCTACGCGCATCTTCTGTGGTGTTTGTCGAGATGTGAACCGTCAGTTCCGATCGGTAGAGCTGTGAAGTTGCACTTGGCAGGTTTCGTATTTAAAACGCCGGGTAAAAGGAAATAAAGTGTGCTTTTCGAAGGAAAGAAGGGTGTACCAAAGTCGTATTCGTCAGAAACAAAAGTTAAAAGTTTTGGATTGCTATGAGAATGGTGAGCGTATTGTTGACATTTAGTGTGTTTTGGGACTTAGTGAAACCACTGTGAGAACTATTCGTGACAATGCGGAATTAATTTGGAAAAACTGCTCAGTCATCTACTAACTTAGCCTAAGTGTGACTAGAGTGACCAAAATCTCGCTTGGAAGCGATGGAAAGAATGGACTGGATTGAGTATCACAACCAACAACACATGCTATTCAAGCTAAAGCCAAGAGCTTGTATGCAGAGTTTAGTTTTTTTTTTTTTTTTTTTTCAGTGTTAAATTTTTAAGTGTATAAAGTGCGATAAAATGCGTTTCAGAAACATGATAATGGTTATTTTTTGTAAAAATACTAAGAATCACTGCTATTTTAAACTTAGTATGTGAGTAAACGGTAACATAACTCTATATTTTACATACTGTACATAGGTATAAAATAACTCTTGATTTACGCGAATTTGGTGTCCACAACAATTCCTCGGAACGTAAGTATTGTGTATAATGATGTCTACCTGTAACTTAAAAGCTCTCCAGTCTGTCGAACACACAGATTAAATATAAATATACTAAAACATAGGCCTACCCGTTAAAAAAAAAAACCACGTTATTAAACAAGGGATATATCTAACCTGTGTGTTCGACAGACTGAAGAGCTTTTAAGTTATATTTAACTGAGTTGACACTGGAATGTATGGCTTCCTTCTTAAATTTTTGAAAACAGCAAAGCAGCCCTTCCTGCACATCAACGAAATTTTTCAGCAATTCCAAGAATTAAATCTTATCCAGGATTGGGTAAACTAAAAATATGTTCAATAGTATGAGGACTATTCATCAGCAGAGATCTCAACCTTCAGTGATATCAGATGTTGCAATGTTTTCCCTGTCCTTCTGTATGGTTTTGAATGCTGGACACTCAGCCCTCTGTTGAAGAGGCAGATTGAAGCCTTCAAAATGTACTTTTAAAGAAGAATGCTCCAGGGTAGAAACAGAAGACTACTGAGGAAGTTCTCAACTTGCTAAATAAAGAAAAAGCTTCTAACAATAACAAGGAGCGAAAGCTCAGGTACATTGGGCACATTATGAGAGGTGAACAATATGAAATTCTCCCCACTCATCACCAAGAGGAAAATTGAAGGACGAAGGTCTATAGGGGAGACTGAGAAATTCGCGGATTAAAGACTTGTGCCGGTGTCAAAGAACTTCTATAGAAATCTTTCAAGCCCCTATTTCATGGGTAATCAATCAAACAGATTACCAACATTCATAGGGAGATGGCATCCTTAACCCTCTCCAGGCCGATGATTCCAATTGGAATCATTAACTTTCATACTTTCTGTGATTTTACTAAGTAACTCTTTGCCAGATATCTTTTATTCCTTGGAAGTTTTGGCTACATGTGTAGAGATGAGTCAAGCTGTCAGGATGATCTACACAAGCATTTGTGAGTAATAGCAGCGAATGTATTGTAATACAGTAAGACACCGTTTCTTAGGTCACACGGGTCCTATATTTACAAAATTTAGTAACGCTGAACACGTAACGCATCTAGTAGATGAAGTGGTGCGAATAAATTCACGCCCACGACGTGGAATGGGCGTCTTTCAAAGCTGACAAATGAAAACGAATGTTCGTCCATTCCTGGGATCGTAGTATGTAAGTGAAAATGGTTTGTAGAGGACCCGCTGCAATCGCTGTTGACGATTAAGGTGCCAGATACCGTACCATCTGGACTACATTTACTAAATAAAAAACATACCTATCAACCCAGGATCGACCTCTCGACCTCCTGCACGCTAACCCAAAACTCTATCCACTGCTCCAACTGTACAGCATGACTATTTCGTGCTGACAGAGGTAGTTACCCTACATGTGGTTGCAGTGTTGCCAGATTGCCACTCTTCAACGACCTTTTTCTCCTGGATACACTCGCAGGACGAACGTTTGTGAGAGACATGTTTTTATTGCTGGCATGTGAGGAGTAGCGCTGCGACACCCGAGTGCGCGAATTTCGCTTCACCCTGTATATAAGGTTGTGGATACTGCAGTTGTTGCATCCGGCACAGACCATGACATGAACATTCAAACTTCACAGTTTCATTATTTTCACAGAAGGAGGCAGCCGTGGGCCACAAATGATGCGAGCTCAATTGGAGATAATAGCAAACAGCTCTCCAGCTAATCGAAACTATGAAAAATTGATGCATTTCAGAGACAGAAATAGTCAGTTTTAATTTTTCTATATTAAAAAAAACACTTCTAGGGTCAGGTTGGAGAGTCCCTGGCAAGCATTAAGGAAGGATCATTCCTCTGTACAACTCAAGGTAACATTTCACATAATTTTTGTATAATTTTCGGTAAAAATATAGAGTCCAACCCGCAAGGATTATAGCATGTTAGTTTCAGTGCTGCTATTCTTACCTAGAAATGATTCTGGAGGAGAGATGTGTTCATTATGCCTGCCAGGGTCCAACCTACCCGCCCCTAAAAGTTTATTTACTTTTATAACCTAAAGTAGTGGTCCAGGCTCCATTGTCCATTGCTTCTGCCAAGGATCATGGGCACTGGTCGTTGATACCAACCACTGCAAAACGGAAAAAAACTAAAGAGGTACGCGAATTTTGAAAGTGTCATGGCGTTAGAGAGTAACCTTACACTTTCTCAAATCCTCCTTTAATCTCAGGGTTTACAGCAAGAAAAAAATGGTTGGTTATGTGAACGAATCCGATCCATGAAATGTCACTGTAATATTTGTCCCAAATGGAAGATAATAATTGCTTTTACTGAAAGAAAGTGTAAAATCTGCAGTAAATTACGAAATACCATCGTTGCTAGAGAAACATGTATACGTACTTACGGGCTGTAGACAGGGCTCCCTTGTGTTGCATTCCGCTGCTCGTGCCCATCTTTTGTTTCTTGAGGTCCAGGGCTTGCATCAACGAATGGGAGTGCTATGTCTGTGAATTCTCATTATCTTTGTCCATGTGCCTAGCGCGGGCAGTTCAAACAGCAAAATAGCATGATCCCCGGACGAATAAATATATTACTGTTTTGTTGAAAGGAAAATAGCATGATCGCTAGACCAATAATAATGAATGTAGGGCACAAAACGAATGAGCAACATGAAGAAAACAACACCTAATTAATTCAAACAACTTCAGTGAGCAAAGAGATCACACACGAAAGTGTTAGACAAACAAAACATGTATGGAAGCACTGCAATTTATTTTTACAAATTGCTTTACGCCGCACCGACACAGATAGGTCTTCTGGCAACGATGGGATAGGAAAGGGGCAGGAGTGGGAAGGGAGCGGTCGTGGCCTTAATTAAGGTACAGTCCCAGCATTTGCCTGGTGTGAAAATGGGAAACCACGGAAAACCATCTTCAGGACTGCCGACGGTGGGGTTCGAACCCACTATCTCCTGAATACCGGATACTGGCTGCACGGAAGCGCTGCAACGCAGCAGAATAAATATTTGTAAGGTAGTAAAGTATGTATCCATATTATTCTCTACAAGTAAAATATTTCATACTTTTTCTTAATTTACTGCAGATTTTACATTTTATTTCAGTAAAAGGAATTATCTTCCATTTGGGACAAATAATACCATGACATTTCGTGGATCGGATTTATTCACGTAACCAAAAAGGTAATTTATCAGCTTTAACATACTTTTGCACATCCAGACCACTGTCATGAGAACTGTGCCCATTATAATTTTACCTTTTGCAGCCCAGCACTCGCTACATTCAGCTGCGCGTGGAATGACTGTCATTTGTTTACACACTCGGGAAGGATGTTGTCAAGAAGCGCTCAGCGCTGCCAACCTCTGTACTTAGGAACTAACGAGCGGTACTTCGATAGCTGGTGGTGGTGATTATTGTTATACTGGTTAGACCTTACGTCTGGATTGGTTCTTGCCGTGCAGACGGTTAGGATCTGGGCAAGACCATTGGTCTGAATGGTTAGAAGCCACGAAGCGGCAGGCCCCTAGTTTCGTGAGGAAACACGACTGGTCTGGATGGAAGACAATTGGTCTGGACGGTTAGGATTCTTGCCGTGGACAAGACGATTGGTCTGGACGGTTAGGATTCTTGCCGTGGACAAGACCATTGGTCTGGATGGTTAGAAGCCGTGAAGCGGCCCTACGCCCCTAGCTTCATGAGGAGAAATGATTGGTCTGAATGGTCAGGATTCTTGCCGTGGACAAGACCATTGATCTGGACGGTTAGGATTCTTGCTGTGGACAAGACCATTGGTTTGATGGTTAGAAGCCACGAAACGGCCCTAGGCCTCTAGTTTCGTGTGGGAACACGATTGGTCTGGACATGCGGACAGTTAGCATAGAACCTGGACAAGACCATTTAAAGTAAGTATTAAATTAACTTACTGATGTTGTGTATTTCACATTGTTTCCTTTACATGGTGTTTTTTCATTGTGCTTTTATTCAGCCGGGGTTGGTAACACAATGTATTTATCGGCATTGAAAGCAATGATGTCACATTCAGTTCACGTTGACCAATGAGAATGCAAGTAGTTACTTTAGCCATGGCCGATGGCGGGTGCTGCTCTTATTAGGTTATAAAACTAAATGTACTTCTGTGGGCGGGACGGTGGGTTCCTAGACATCGCAATGAACACATCTCTCCTCTAAAAGGAATTCCAAGTTAAAATTTGCATTTTTTTTGCTTTGTTATAATGTCAAAAACTCTGGGCTGTGGAAGGAAAAATTATACCGTGGCCCCTTCTGGGCCACCCTCCCTTCGAGAGGCTCTTTCATATCGCCGCAGCGCATACTGTCTGCACAGAAAGGACAATCACTTCGCATGCGCCACAGTGATGCCTCGTGTTACTAACATTGCGTGGCGGACTCTATAGTTATGACTAATTTTCTCCTACCTAAACATGCACCTCTGCTAGTATAGTGGAATGTTCTCCTTTATGAGGAAGAATGCAATTAAGAAAAAACTGTAAACAGGAAAATTATACATGGCTGACAGAGAAGTAGGTAAAGCCTTGGTACCCTTCCCATGAAATATACGTTTCTTGTCATTCAAACATGCACTGTGGCCAATAGAAAAGAGCCTCTCGAAGGGAGTGTGACCCTGGGGGCCATTTCTGTGACAGACATTGGCCTGGACACTAGCTTACTACAAAGTGAAAACAGACTAAAGATAAACTTAAGTTTGAGATCAGCTCACATCAAAGACAGACTTATCACAATCATCACATGCCATGACAGTTTCAAATTTTGCAGTTTAGTTTTCTATCAATGTGGCAGCCCAATAGTCTGTCTCTATTGGCGACAATAGGAAACGTATCTTCAAAGCTGGTCCAAGTTGACCAATAACACAGATAATGGTCATATTTCTCAGATTGACACAGTCTCCGGTTCAGGAATATTTCTAAGGACAGATTGTTGGGTCCCTGGCAAGCATAACAGAATGATCTCTCCTCTTAGCTACTTCAGGTAACATAAAACATCACTTTTCTATGATTCCCAACATGCAGGATGGGTACCAAAACACCACCGAGAAGTATAAGTACTTAAAATGTATATGAATTAATATAAGAAATCATTGATGTAACTACAGTCAAAATCTTACCTCTTCATCAGATGTATCACTCTTGTATTCATCTTCATCATTCTTCCCTACTGTGGATGCGTTCCTTGATATCACAGATTTTTTAGAAGAATTTAAATTTTCACTTTTGGTTTTTGACTTTCCTTTCGTTGACGTTACATTTGAAAGAGAACTGATGTCTTTCACATGTCTGGACTTTTCACTGTCTGATTCCTCTCCATCACTTTCATCTTTCCCACTGTCTACAGTCTCCTCTTCCTCCTCTTCTTCCACTTCATCACCACTAGATTCATCTTCTTCAAAAGAGAGTTCTTCACTTTCTTCATCTTCCACATCCTGAAATACATCACTTTCGTTGCCTGATTCTACATCTGATTCAGCTTCGTCGTCCGAGCTGTCTTCGTCCACGTTAGTCACACCTCCTAACAAATCAACGTCCTAAAAAAATTAAAAAGACAATTACATTACAGGGATACTTTACAAAAATCCAGTTCATGTTACACAAACTTAGGTTAAACACGACGAATATTTGTTAATCAAAGCAAAAGTTCCGGATAATTTAAACACACCTCATCATCCTCTTCCTTTTCAGAACTGCTTGAAGGAGTGAAATTTGTTACTGAATGTTTGCGCTTCAGTTTAATTTCCTTATTCGGCACAGCCATTCCGCCATGTGTTTTCATAATTACCATGTTTACACGCAGAATCAAGGAATAAATACACGAAAAACAGAATATAGATTTATGAAACACATGTTGACAGAATTACAACCGGTCGAACATTAAACGTAAAAAAACCTATTACTGACGATACTAAATACTCTGATGCCTTCTTTTCATCCTAACAGAGTATAGTGTGAACAAACACCATACATCAGTGCATTTACCCATTCGCCTTGTAGGAATCAAAGAAGGAAGAGTCTTGTCTTGTCCGGCGGATATATCTTCTTCTTCTTTCGTAGTGTTGTTGGGCGCTGCACACACGCAATTTACGCAGTCACCAATTGTATACTCGCTTGAACACTTTAGTCTCTATGTTTTATTATTATATGGAAAGGACATTTATACGATTAGACAATTGATTATTAGTAACAAGAAAAGGAATGTTGAAATTACGTAGAGCTAGATACATCACATTGAGGAATTTCAAGTGTGTGTGGGAGGATTCATAGACAAATATTACACTGGTTTAAGTAGTCCGTGATGGCTAGTACAATTTCCGGTGTGGGATTGGATACCAGGCATGAGACACATGTGGGAAAGGCAAACTTTTGTTCTAATAATCTACGAAAGAGAATATTTTGTTGTGAGTTAAATGTTTTACATTGAAGAATAATGTGATTAGCATCCCCAATAGCGTTACCACAGTTACATAGCTGTGAGTCAGTTAATTGTATTTGAAATTTATAAGCCGGTGTTAGTACATGGTTGAAACGAAGGCGAATGATAGTAGTAACATGCCGACGTGTGTAGTTCCCTTTAGCAAACCATGGCCGTAAACAGATAGAAGATTGCACACTAAAATAAAAACCACCCTTAAAAGTCGCAAATCCTTTCCAATCGTCCTGCCATTCCTGACATAGTGCTTGTTTGATGGGAGGTTGAATATCAGTAGCGGGAAGAGCGATGTTACATTTGAACCCATTTCCTAAAGCAGCGTCTTTGGCAAGAAAATCGGCTTTAAGATTACCATGGATATTAGAATGTCCTGGAATACAGACCAACGTTATATCCTGATGGTTTTGATCTAGGTTAAATAATAGTTTTTTTAATATTGAGTACATACCACGAACTGTGATTTTGAGTTGAATGTATACATTTCAGAACACTCAGGGAATCAGAAAATATGATGGTTTTGGGTATAGCATGAAGTTTGACATATAATAGGGCCTGCCGAATAGCAAATGCTTCAGCAGTGAAGACAGAAGCATGTTTGGGGAGTGAGAATTTACCGGATGTATTGGAGGAAGGTATACAGTAAGCTGCTCCAACACCTTGGTCATTTCGAGAACCATCCGTATAAATGCTTAAGATATCCTGGTGAGGAGATAGGCATACTGGGAAGGGAAAAGAAATATTATGAGACGATTGTATACGTTCATGGGTATTGAATCCGAAATGGGAGATAATAAGTTGTGGTTTGTACAATGATATAGAGTATGGGAAAGAATAATGAGGTAAAGAGGGACATTTAATGACTTGAATGTTATAATCCCGGATGTTTTCAAAGGCTGTTAAGAGAGCAGGTGGTTTTAATTTAGTATTAGGGTATTTTTGAAAATATTCCGAAAGAAGTTGTAATTTAGGAAATAACAAATAGGAGGTAAGCGAAATTTTTCTTAGTAAGAACTTATTTGCTAGAAACTTTCTACGTAAGAACAACGGCATTTCTCCAGTTTCAACCAGCAACGCATTAGTGGGGGTTGATTGCAATGCACCAATACATAGTCGTATCGCTTTGTATTGAATTACGTCTAATTTATGAACAAGGGTGTCAGCTGCCATGTTAAAAAAGAAGCAACCGTAATCTAACCTGGATCTTATGGTATTCTTATATATTGTCAACGCCATGACTGGGTCCGCCCCCCAGTTCCGCCTGACGATAGCTTTGAGAATATTTAAAAAAAGGTTTGTTGTATAAGATATGGATTCAAAATGATATTTCCATGTTAACTTATTATCTAAATATATACCTAAATATTTATAGGTTGTACGAATTGGAATGCTTAAAGTACTACTTTGTATCGGTGATTGATCATAACGTCGTTTATTGGTGAATACCATGGCAGCACACTTATTCTGTGAAACTTCAAATCCATGTTCATTGAACCACTGATGTGCGTTGTCGAGTACATGTGAGATGGTTTCTCTGGCTTCCAAAACGGAACTTTTAGTAACATATATTAGGACATCATCAGCATACGTAATTATACGAGCATCACGAGTAATGAGTGTTTCTAGATCCTTTAGGTATAATGCGAATGAAAGACCACTTAGGACATCACCTTGGGGTAGGCCCTTGGAACTATAACGCAAGGGGGTGACACTTCATAGGGAGCGTCCGAAGCTGTTCCGAGATGGGCTCCTCAATCTCCGCCAACTAGTGAAAACTAAAATTCTCTTATAGAGGGTTAATTTAGAAGGCAGTGATTGGCATTACTCATTCAGTTGCGCGGTACAGCAAATTCAAAACACAACACTGTTATCGTTGCGCGTGAAGGGAACTTGGTCGTACGGTAAGTAATAGTGCTTGTTAGACGAAAATTTGTTGAGATTCTTTCGCATTGAACGAGATTTTTGATCCAGTTTTTTGAGAGTATGGAGTGAAATTACAATTATACGCGTTCTTAGTGTGAAGAAATAGTATTATTATCATGAACGTATTTCACATTGAACTACCTAGCTGTTGCAGGTAACCGTGTGTGTGATTGTGCTTCTTACCTGCTGTTTGCAATAAAATTCAAAATATAAACTGTGTGCATTATGCTGTGTTTTACTTCTTCCTTTCCTTCTCCTGTTTTCCATTCCCATACATAAAAGTCGTGGGAAGGGTTTAACGAACGAGCGAAAGAATGAGGTTACGTTAGATCGTGATTTAGGCAAATATGGGCGTTTTGGGGTTTTATATGAATTGCATTAACATTTTCAGTAATCAATGTTGCATTTATTATCTAATAGATGTAAATGTACATTACAATGCGAACGGCGAAACAACGATACAAGCTAGCATTATAGCAGTATTGCCAACATACAAATACGGTAATTGCAATTTGCTTTTCAAGTACAAGACACGAGAGAAGCTTTAGATACAACTTTATTACCGAAATGCAATCATTATCTCTATCACAATTAAAATTTTAACAAAGTAACAACTGTTATTATCAAGTTTATTACGAGGTATTATCGTGGTATTTATTTCCTTATGTTGGCGGAGATACAGGGGCCACTATAGCTTCCATGACCTGTTTTCTCAGTGAACTATGTTATACAGGAGTGAAGGATCTATTTCTCTTATATGATCCTTGCTATAACGAATGTTAGGAGGCTGCCATGATGATTTAACATGTAGGGATCGATAGTATAAAAGTTGCCCTATGGTAGTTATAAAGTTGGGAGGGAATTTCATAGCCGTTAGTTTTTGTAGTAAGACATGAATATTAACATTATCATATGCCTGTTTGATATCTATGAAAACGGCAATAGTATCATGTTTGCGAAATCTAGCTAAAGTAAGATCAGTTAAGAAAATGTTGATAGCATCAAAAGTACTTCGTCCTTTGATAAAAGCAAATTGGTATTTGGGCAATAAATTATGATATTCTAAACACCATAATAAGTGACTGAGCATTATACGTAGAAAAACTTTCCTAATACAGGATCCCAAGGTTATGCCTCGGTACCGTGGATACACTTGTCCTTCAGTGGGGGATTTCTCTAATGGCACTAGGAGAAATTGATTCCAGTCCTGTGGAATTGTGGCGGACGTTAAAATCGAATTGAAGTACATGATTAGAATTGTTTGAGCTTTGTGAGGGAGATGATGTATCATTTTATAGGTAATGCAATCCGGACCTGGGGAAGTGGAAGTCTTACCTTCAACAGCGGTGAGGAATTCTATTAGTTCAATAGGTTGCAGAAGTGTGTCAAAGTGGACATTATGTACGGACGTAGACAACGGAAATTGGGGCATTACAAAATCTGGAGTTAGTTCATTATAAAATGTTTGGAGATTATCATGATGAATGGTAACAGTATTGTGTCGTCGGGGTATACGACCTATGGATCGAATAGCAGAATAAATAAGTTGAGGATTAGTATTTCTATGAATAGTAGAAATTATTTTTTTCCAGGATTCCTTTCGTTTATGATTAAAGGTGCGTTTCATAAGTGCAGTATACTTCTGATAAAGGATATAATTATAATAGGTGAAGTTAGTTCGAAGTTTTCGAAAGAGAATTTTGCGGCGTTTGACCATTGCCTCACATTGTTTATCCCACCATCTAATTACAATTTGTTCAGGCTTGGACTTGAATGTTGTGGGGTGTATAGGGTGATACATATTTAGATATTCGGTAATTGCGGTAAGAAGGGATGAATATTGCATGATAGGGGAAGAACTGACTTTGAGCTGGGCATTCAAATAGCTATTAAACATATCGAAATCAAAATCATGGAGGGACCTGTCAAGCCGGTGTTGGTTAGTTGTAGAGGAATCAAAATGTAGAGATCCAATATTCCCACTAAGTGAAAGAAATATGGGGAAATGGTCACTGAGATGGGTATCTTTAATGGTTTGCCAAAAACTTCGGTGACCCAATGAGAGACTACAAATAGAAAGATCGACAGCGCTTTTAGCTTGCCCCGGTGCTGTGAGTCGTGTTGGGGAGCCATCATTTAAGATAAGGAGGTCTAGGGTTTGTGTTACATTAAGAATTTTCCTACCCTTTGTAGAAATGTGTGGAGATCCCCATGCAGTGTGATGAGCATTCATATCTGCGGCAATTATAAATTGAGAATAAGAAGTAAACTGATAGAAAAAATCATACCATTGTGTGGCTGTACCCTGTATACGCGGGGGACAATAAAGATTCACAATGACTAATTCATTAATTTTCACTACTACAGAAAAGGTGCCTGTTATATATTGAGCAACCTCCAAGCGTTGATATGTTATTCCAGTGGCAATAAGGGTTAGCACGCCACCATATCCACCACCATCCATACGTTCCGCCTTATAACCAGCAAATCGAAAAGTATACATGGGTTTCAACCAAGATTCTTGAATTAATATGATATGGGGATGATATTCAGTAATAAGGTTAACTAACTCATGTCTCTTACCTAGTATACTTTTACAATTCCACTGGAGAATCGAAATTGCCATGTTCGAAAAGACTATTGACTTTATCATTGATACTCTTAACTAAGTGACTCCATTGAGGGTTACCCCCTAATAATTCCATGAGTAGTACAAACTCAGCACGTAGAGCCGATTGTAGTTTACTCGGGTTAAAGGATAATGAATTATCCTTCTGGAAACTACTTCCAGGTTCATTATTAGAGGATGAAACTGTATACCGAGTCCCGGAACCACTCGGGGCGTGTGTAGTAGGAGTGTTGTGATATGTACGATGTTCAGTTCTGGGAGTTCCAATTAATTGAAGATAACCGTCCTTATCATAACCAGGTGGAGGAGGGACCCGAGGTTCGCGAGAGATAACTTCCGTAAATTTTCTTTTCCTAGGAAGCTCAACAGTTGGGTTGGATTCAGAGGAGTGTAATGGGGGAAACTGCTGCGTAACTGAAAGTGGGTTATATACCTTTGGCTGCACTTGAGTTTGTGCCTCTTCGAAAGATATATTTTGAATGCACATATTTTTTTTAATAGTAACTTGTTTGTGATGTACTTCGCATAAATGTGATCCCACTGAATGATTAAGATTACAGTGGAGACATTTTAACAGCGTTTGCTGACATTCCCGTGTGGAATGGGATAGTGAACATCTCCCACAACGGGAACTGCTGGCTCTACAATTTTTTGCACTGTGACCATATCGCTGACATTTTTGACAGATAATAGGATTATAAATAAAGACTTCAACTTCTAAGAGCACATTAAAAATAGAAACATGTTCCGGTAGGTGTTGAGATTTGAAAATTACTTTTACAGAACCGGTAGGAACGTAATCTGTTTTATCACCAACACTAATCTTCCTGTTCATACGCTGCACTTGTTTAATGGGTTCGGGAGAATCAATAAATTGCATGATGTCTTCGTTGGATAAATCTTTATCCACACCTCGAATTATTCCGACACGATAAAGGCTGGAAGAGGGAATGTAGGCTTTAAGTTTCTTTTCTGGTAAGAGGGGATGTTGCAAAAAACTGTTAGCGTGTTGGCCAGACTTAAAGGCAAGTTGAATCCGGCGAGCACCTTTACGACTGACAGTTTTTATGCCACTGATCTTATTGTCATAAAAAAGGCGACCCAAGGCCATCGGATGTAAATTGCCGGTATTATTAGTACCAACAGGTTCAACATTCATCAAAAAAGGTCCCCTATGAGTACGTGGATACAATTCGAGAGGTGTTAAGCTATCGTTATTTGTAGAGAGATTTTTGTCGGCAGGAGGCCGTTCATCAGTAGAGTTCACTGCAACCTGTTCATTCCTTGCGGGAATTTCTTCTTCGTGATCGACCTCCAAATCCATGTCCAGATTCGGGGGACGGTTAGTGCCCCCGCCTCCAACTGCTGTCGCCATGTATCTCACTTCACTTACCACTAACAAAACTACACTAAAGCACACGTCAGCTAAGAAACGATGTGTACCGCACCGCAGGTACTGACGAACTGTTGACGGATATTTATTTGGGAACCAATATATACTTTCCCAGTCACGAGCCCAATGAAATTTTTCACTTATATCACAACAGCACACGTTTACATCATTAATAACCAGTTTTAGCACGATTACACTTAGATAGATAAACTGAAAGAAGCACTATGATATCGTGTATATGGAAGTTCATAAAAGTATTAAAGTATCTGCACTGGTCGAATACACAGATAACCTATTAATCTTGAACAATAGAAACGTGTTGCACTGTACAAGATTGGAGAGTTGTTGTTGGCGATGCTTATGGGCTTTGTCGAAGACATTTCACCCAGTCAATACTCTCTGACTATTGAAAAAAAATGAGAGTTTAAAACTGCAGACTATGCTCACCTATCTTTGATTTCATGTAAATGGGTAACATAACACTATATTTCACTAGAACAATCCGTAATCGTGGCTTGCTAAACAACACTGAGACAGAAAATGAAAAACGTTCGCCCCTGTAATCACTTCGTCATAAAGGACACACATGCTAATAATCCAGAAAATCACTCTCATGGAATACTCTTAGTGACTTGGCATCAAGTTCGAACTTGAACACTCTTAACATCTGTCAATATAATACACTACGCAACAGTAGAGGAGCTCTGAAGTCAACACCCATAAATGCACTTTTAGTCGAATCCTGCGAAACTCGCTTACATGTGCGGTCTCTCCAATTTCAGTCAGACATTCCTAAAAAGTGACACTGAAGAATACGGCATAAATCCTTGACTAGATAGGGAAAAAACTGATGTCTGAAAACTTCACAGATAGAACAATGTTTAGGAAAGATCTACAAAAACGGAATATTCCACCTTGTTCTAGAAAAATCAGTAAGCACGATAGTTGCACCTGGGCACTATATGCAAAAGAACATACAAATATCACTTTCTTAGAAAACATACTCTTTTCGAAAAGATAGAACTTTCTAGGATGTGTACTGAAAATAAAGTCGGAATGAAAATGTCGGATAGTCGTAATATTAAAGATAACATGGAACCGAGGTGGAGTGGTTCCGATCCAGGCGGCGTACGAGGCCCGAATAAGATTGGAGAGTAATAAAACTCTTGCCGCGAGATCCACTCACTCGGAACATATAGAAATGCCACTTCACCAACATGTCGGAAAAAACAACTGAAAATCTAGATCGTAATTACAATTTGATGTGAGTGTTATCAAGGTATTCGTTTAAGATAGCAATGATCTTAGGCGAAGGTTGCTACAACAAAGCTGAAAGTCGTTTAGGGAAAGGTACGTGGACATTAATTAATTTCTGCATTAAAATTGCCTGTTGGCGTGCATATTGGGAGCAATGAAAAAACAAATGGTCACTATCGCCCTGAGGTTCTCCACAGGAACAAGTTGGATCGTTCGTAATTTGAAATCGAGATAAATATACCGGGGTTAAGGCATGATTAAAACGTAGTCTGATGATGTTAGTAATGTGACGTCGTGTGTACGTACCATTTGCAAACCACGGAAGTGTGAGAATATTCGGTTGAATTTGATAGTAATAATGGCCTTTCGTACTAGCTGATAAACGCCATTTTGTGCACCATGTGTGTTTAGCTTCATTTTGATATATGGAAAGAAGTCAGAAATCGGGATTTTGATTTGTAATACGTTCGCGGTATCTGCACTGGCTTCTTTTGCTGCTATATCGTCCATATCGTTGCCTGCGTGTCGGTTATGCCCTTTAATCCATATTAACGTTATAACAAAACCGGATGTTTCGAGTTGTAAAATAAGGCGTTTAACTTCGTAGACATATGTATTTTGACTATGGGCGAAGGATTGGAGAGCTTGTAATACACTTTGAGAATCGCTGAATATATATTTTTTTTGGATTGTAACTGTTGGACATATAAAAGAGCTTGATATATGACATATAATTCTGCGGTAAAGATAGTCAAATTATTAGGCAACGGATATTTAAAGATAGTTTGTGTTTGTGGATCATAAAATGCTGCTCCGACTCCAGTAGTCGATTTTGACCCATCAGTAAAAAGGTGATAATCTGGTAAGGTTATTGAACTTTTAAATTTCTTAAGAGCATATAATTTGGGATGTGGTGAATACATTGATTGTTTTAATGAATCAGAAGGGGCAATGATAATAGAAGGACGAAATGTTTGAATATCATAGTCATATGAATACAAATTTACGCGTGGTGTGCAAAGTATAGTTTCAGTAAGATGGTGGAGTTCAGCATACGCCATATATATGGCGGGGTACTGATGATAAGGTGGAGGACGCTGTTGATAATATTCATATAATAATTTTAATTTAGGTACGATAAGGGAGTTCGATCTGCTAATATGTTTAAGTAGGAATTTTTTGAAATTTTTATCCTGCGAATATACAGTGGTTCTTCTGTAGTTTCTACTAGTAAAGCGTTAGTTGGTGTTGTTTGGAGGACACCCACACTGATACGTAGTGCTGAAAATTGAAGACGATCCAAAGCTAGTAAATTGTGTTTAGCGGTTAAATCAATAATATGGGCGCTATAATCAAGTATGGACCGAATAGTTGCACGATATACCGGTAGTTGTATTGCTGACAAGGGGTCAGCACCCCATGCACGTTTCGTTACCGTTCGTAAGATAGTAATATAACGATCAGATTTCCGAATTAAATACTGTATTTGCGGTTGCCATGTAAGACTTTGGTCGATATATATGCCTAAATATAAGTGTTGTGGGACAAGGGGGATGCTATAGGTATCAAAGTTAATAGGGCTTTTATCAAAGGTTCGTTTATTTGTAAAGATCATCGCTGCACATTTAGCGATTGAAAGTGAAAGTCCATGGGTTGTTAGCCACCGAAGGACTAAACTTGAAACATGAGATATTGTGGTTCTACAATGATCAATGTTGGAGTGAGAACAATAAATAACATAATCATCCGCGTAAGCTAGAATTCGAGCGTGTGGAGTCACAATAGATTCGAGATCTTTCATATAAAGGGCAAACAAAATTCCACTTAGTATCGAACCCTGTGGTAATCCTTTTGATGTATAGCGGCTTTCAATTGTGTGTTGAGTTGATTTAATGGTTTACCGGCGATTGGTAAATAGTTGATTTAAAATAGAAAGGAATTTGATAAGAAATCCATAAATAAATGATTTCTCCCAGAGAATATGCAATAACACATCATCATAGGCACCTTTAATATCCAAAAAGACTGCCACGGTAGATTGTTTCCGCCATTTTGCCAATAAGATGTCGAGTAGGAAAATAATGATAGGTTCCTGTGTACTATTACCACGTCTAAAAGCGAACTGATACTTAGGTAATAGCGAGTGATATTCCAATAACCATGCCATTCGTTTCATGAGGATTTTACAGAAGACTTTCCGTATACATGATCCCAAAACTATGCCACGAAAATTTGCAGGTTCGGTAGGTCGTTTTGTTGGTTTCAATATAGGAGTTATGAAAAAATCGTTCCATGTTGTTGGTACGTGTAATGTCTCAAGAATACTATTATAATGTTGTAGTAAATAAATTTGGGCGTGAGGGGATAGGGCCCTGAGCATGAGATAAGTAATTGCATCAGGTCCTGGGGACGAGCTATTAACGGTACATAATACAGATTGTAGTGCGTTATATGTAATTGGCTTTAATAATGAAGTAAAAGAACGAGAATTGTCCTGTGAGGTGGGTAGAAATGGTGGGTTTACTGATACTGGGGTGAGGGTATATAAAAAAATCTTCTAAAACTTGTCGCGGATAGGAATAATAAGTTTGGTATTGGAATGTTCGCGTTATCATGCTGATCACGTTCCAAAATTTCTCTGCTGGTAATTGAGGAGTTAATGTAGAAATAAAAGACTGCCAAGCTTTTCGTTTCTTTGCATTAAAGACAAGCTTTGTTTTTGCAATATGATTTCGCAATTGGAAATAATGCTGCTGAGTCATTGATTGGCGGTATTGTTTAAATAATATTTTTCGCTGTTGAATGAGATCATGACATTCTTTATCCCACCATTTTATTCCGTATTTCTGTGGGTGGGTCGTCACGTTAAGCGGTCGACACGGATGAAACATATTTAAATATTGGGTTAAATAAGGGAGTAAGGTTGGAAAGGTAATAGGTGACTCGTGTTCCTGCTGCAAGATATGATTGAGATATGATTGATAGTTTGAAATATTGAAATTTTTATAAGATCGGACATTACGTATACATGAAGGTGTCTTAAACTGGGAAATTATTGGGCGATTACCATATGTTATGATGATGGGGAAGTGGTCACTGGTGTAGGTATCAGATAATGTGTGCCAGGTGGTGTCAGGGACCATGGCTGGACGACATTATGTAAGGTCAACGGCACTGGGTGGAGATCCAGGCGGAGTTAAACGGGCCGGGGTACCATCGTTGAAAATAAACAGATTCTGATGATTTGAGGTAGCAAATAAATTGGAGCCTTTTATTGTATCTATGTTACACCCCCATTCAGTGTGATGGCAATTGAAATCACCGAGAATGAAAAGGTGTTGGAATGTTGCAAATTGTTGGAAAAATTGCGTCCATTGATTCTGAGTAATATAAATGTGGGGGGGGGGGATAGATATTTATAAAACAAGTATTATGGTGTACTATCCCTACTGCATAAGTGTGTGGAATGAAATATTGCAAAGGGAATTGTGTAAAGGGTAATGAAGTTTGTACACATGTGGCGACTCCATCAAAACCGTCACCATCGTATCGGAATACTTGATAACCTCTTAATCTGAAAATGAAATGTGGTTGAAACCACGTTTCTTGTAAGCAAATAATATTAGCTTGCGTTTCGTTTATTAATATTTGTAATTCATGTCGTTTAGAGGTGGCACTTCGACAATTCCATTGGAGTATTGTAATCATGCAAGAATGTTCATGATAGAATCTCGTAGTTTATATAATACATGGTGAATCTGAGGCTCGTGGCTCATACCGTACTTTGGATTAACATTACCAGCAATTGTTGGATTTCTTGTTGAAGTCGTTCGTTGGTAGGAGGATAGCTTATGTCTTGGGGGGCTGCGGAAGGTTGCTGCCCATTAGATGGTGACGAACTTGATGGGTATGATAAGTGCAGAGGTTGTTGCATGGCACTCGTTGACGGGAATGAATTTACTGGAACCGAAGGTTCATTTCGCAAGATGGCCATGTATCCTTGCCGATCAAAGCCTGGCTCGGTTATAGGAGGGGGAGATTGCATGATGACTTGAGTAAACTTACGTTTACGGGGGTTTGGTGTCGGAGGAGATGAGGGATTCGATGGTAGTGGAGGGAACTGATGTTCTTGTTGTTCGGAATGGTAAATTGGAAGGGCAATGCGAGCTTTAGCCTCGGGAAAAGACAGGTATTCAGTACTCATTAACCTTTTAATGTTAACTTGATACTTGTGTTCAGGACAAGTTGAGGAACCCGTAACATGATTTTTCTTACAGTAGGCGCACTGCGTGAATTGCTCAGTACAAGCCTGGGTTTCATGTTGCTGCGAACATTTCCCACAACGGGCGTTTTTAGCTTGACATTGCCGAATTGTATGTCCATAGCGCTGGCATTTACGACAGCGAATAGGTGAAAAGATGTAAGGTTCAACTGCCATATACACCTTATATAAGGCTACATGGGATGGGAGCGTTTGAGCCCTGAAAACTATTTTTATAGAACCTGTAGGAAGGTATTGGGTTTCTCCATCTTGAATTGCACGACGATTAAGACGTTGCGCGCTTTTAACCGGTGCCTCAGATTCCAGATACTGTAAAATTTCATCATTCGATAGGCCTTTTTCTACGCCACGAATAATTCCTACTCGTAACACTTGTGAAGATGGAATATAGGCTTTAATTTTGAGGGTTTCAAGCATGGGGTTACTCAAAAAGGCATTGGCTTGAGAAGCCGTATGGAAGGTGACTTGTAGTCTATTGCGTCCCTTACGTTGGATAGATTTGACGTTGAGCTTAGTGTCATAGAATCGGCTACCAAGTGCCATAGGGTGTAAGCTGCCAATGGTTTGATCGTTAATGGATTCAACGAATACAAAGAAGGGTCCATGATGAAAGCGATTATAATATTCCGGGGGAGAAGTTACTGGGGACACCTCGGATTGATTGTTAAGTTGTTCTGGATTAGAACGGTCTACCACTTCCGTACTACGCCTCTATTCAGTAGTCTCAGATGCCTGAGAACCTTGCTGTTGTGTCGTATGACTATGTGA
Source organism: Anabrus simplex (assembly GCF_040414725.1). Classification (NCBI taxonomy): domain Eukaryota; kingdom Metazoa; phylum Arthropoda; class Insecta; order Orthoptera; family Tettigoniidae; genus Anabrus; species Anabrus simplex. The sequence goes on along the minus strand of NC_090268.1, from coordinate 132,403,529 downwards.
ATCAGTTATGGATTCCTCATCCATGGGGACAACAATCTCACGCTCCACTCGTAGATTATGCCCGGCTACTTTCAACGTTCCGCCACTGTCGGTCTCCATGACTTCTCACTCCTTCACCACACTTAGGCAAAACACAAGTGATTACCACTACCGCGCACCATTGACTCGCACAACCAAGGTAGTGTACCGTACAACGGTCACTGCGTGACTGAAAGAAGGAAGAGAACAGAAACGGTATGCCTCCCGTGTAAAAGCCTCAGCGATTAGTACTCAGCGCCGCCAACTTCAATGTATTGCTAAGGTACAGATTTTATTCCCCTTTGTTTTCCTATATCTATTTATATGCCTGAAATTACTGATACAGAATACTACAGAATATTTTCAGATTAGGAGCCAACAGAGGTAATGGATAAAGGTGAAATCATAGTGTAAGCTTGCGCCACGGTAGACTCTTTGGTGCATAACTGCATATTTATATTCCTCTTTTTATTATTATTATTATTATTATTATTATTATTATTATTATTATTATTATTATTATTATTATTATTATTAAAGCGCATTAATTAAAGACAATCAGACGTACAGAACTCGATGAGCGACTTATATAGATAGTTTTTTGCAATTAACAACGTGATAACGATCACAATGATTTTCTCAATTTTACATGCTGGTGTTAAGGCCGGTCTCCACTGATTAACATTTAACACTAACATGTTTAATGTAACATGTTACAGTTGACATGTATATTGTTATTGTGTCTTCCAATTGACTTTTCATGTTAACTCAGAATGTTGAGGTTAACACTTTAAGATATTGGGGTATTTTCCGCTCCAAGTGGAAAACATGTCAAGTCAACTCGTTGTTCGTGAGATGTTGGCACAGATTCGGCAACTTCCTTGCCTTTTCAATGTCAACAGATAGCCAAACGATGCAAACGACGTGCTTCTCGTGAAGTAGGATTATAGTTACAACACTCCGCAACACTCATTCTCTTTCTCAATTTGTTCCAGATTTCTCTGTGCGCAGTGTATCCATATTAATTCTAGCCATATGTTATGATAGGAGTGATTTTAATTTTGAATAATTCCATTCCTGTTCCAGTTGATAGTCTATTGGTGAGTTTTATGCCATTCATCGCCTTGATAGCCATGTTTGTTTTGTCTTCTATGTGTTTTTTTAATATGATGCTAAGTGTTTGTAAGGTCAAGCCAAGATATTTGAAGTGTGACACTGCTGTTAGACTCTTTTCTTGGTAAAAGAATGTGGCTGTGGTCTCCCTTTTCTGAAGCTCAAGGACACTATCTTCTTGTCGTTAATTTGTAGCTCATTTTCCTTTGTACATTGCACTAGTTGGTCGAAGGCAATCTGCAGTTCTACCTGGTCTGTTGATGTTATTACCATATCATCTGCGTAGATATATAGACGTACCTTATCTGATGTTATTGCTTGAACTACGTCAGCTGTTGCTGCAATGAAGAGCAGAGGGCTCAGTGGATCTCCTTGGAGTACCCCGTTTGTTTGTTGAATTGGACGTGAGATATTGATATCGTCGCTGACGATTAAGCTGTTGTGAAGTATGTTTTGAATAATTCGCAATAGATAGTTCTCTCCACCGACCAATTGTTGTAGTTTCTCCATTACGGTATTAATTTCCGACTGATTGAATAGAAAGCTTTCGTGTAATCTATAAATATTTCATGTAGTTTTCATCCTGGATTTGAAAAGGTAGTCTGTATAATATTGAGTAGATAGGAGGTAATGGCTTGGATAGTGCTTCTATTTTTCCTGAAACAGAATTGTTTCTCAGGTAATTTTAAGTCTAATATGTTTGTAAGTCTCTTGCATAGTAACTTAGTCAGTAACTTGAACATCGTGCATTCTAGGGCGATTCCTCTGTATGAATTAGGATAGAAGCCCCTGCGTCTCCTATCCCTTTATCTAACTACGGCCGACTAGATCTCTCGCTGCGCTCCTTGTAGGGATGTACTGAAACACTACCGATAAATGTCTCACGTGTAGTACCAGGTATGCGCTTGTCGATCGTCATTTGTTTGTATGTGTTTTTAATGGAAGTTACCTAGTTAAATGCTGAAATTAAAGATTTAATATATCGTTACGACAACAAAGATGACAAGAAAATTTTGATGCCTGACTATTGCTGTGTCCCAATCAAGGTCGACCGTATTCATACCATCAGTTTCCTAAGCAAGATGCTATCCGTAAAAAGTGGTTGCATGCGATTCGTAGGCAGGACCTAGGAGTGACTCCTAATATCAGAGTCTGCACGAAACATTTTATAGTTGGAGATTATGTCATTACTGAAACTGGCAAGTAAGCTAATTAGTACTAATTAAGAAATAATTTTATAATAAGGTAGTACATTCTGAAAAGTTAATATGACCTATTTCAATAATTTTAGGCGAAAGACGAAGACTTAATGAGAACGCTGTACCTTCGATATTGTCATAGTATGGCACCGGTACCTTGGAAATAACTCGCAGAGCAAGAAGATATAGAAGTAGAAAAACAGCCATAACACCGTGTGCGGTACGGAACCTGTATCACACAGTGACCTATAATTTGACACTGGAGCACCATCATTTTCAGACTTCCTGAACATTACTTCCAAATTAGCTGCCTCTGTAGATCCGTGGTAGAGTGTCGGCCTCCGGATCCCAAGATAGCGGGTTCGAACCCGGCAGAGGTAGTCGGATTTTTGAAGGGCGGAAAAAAGTCCATTCGACACTCCATGTCGTACGATGTCGGCATGTAAAAGATCTCTGGTGATACATTTGGTATTTACCCGACAAAATTAATTCATTCTCAGCCATAGACTCCCAAGAGAGATCCGGTTTAGTCTAGGTCCGCTAGATGGCAGACAGAGTAAACCGGAACGTCGAAATTGACGAGCAGACAGCCAGATGGCGTCAAATCGAAATGTCTGCAAAACGGTAGCTGAGGCCATACGATGATTATTATTATTTATTACTTCCAAATTTGAAATTTTTATGCTGGTATTTGTCTTATGGTCCGAAACAATAATCCTGAAACTCGTGCGCTACACGGAAATGAAGTTCAGTCGTACTGGATGTAGCCCCAGGCACTGCTGTCACACCAATGTCGTGCCTTATGTACGCCTATAACCGGCAAAGAAAAGAAAAGGTACCGTATTAGGAATGTTTTCAAAATGCTATTTGCACTTTAAGAATTCAATCTTAAACAAAAACGCTAAAAGAAGGAGTTGCTGGATTTATTCCTTACTGGTACTTTCAATCAACTCTTGCATTTTTCCGGACATTTTTTCGCCCCTTTCTTCAATTCTGCTTCCAAATCCGCAATCGTCATTGCACCTATACCATTTCCCGTATTTTGAAAACATTAGCAGAATATGGTAACTCCATTTTGATGCATTTAATGCAAAAGTTTCGTTTCGACGATCGCAAATGTAGGAATACTCCATATAAGTCTCCTGTAAAACAGTTGAGCAGCGGAAAGCGCATACCGGGTACTACCATTACGCTGCCTAGCGGACAAGTTTTGCGTGATACATCCCTAACGAGCTACCTGAGCTAGAGCGATGCATCAAGTCGGCCGTGATATAGCATTTTGACCGTAAATTTCCACAAACTATCCGGAATATTGTTTTGCTGTAGGCATCCGTTGAGAAGATCGATTATTTCATCTTTCATTTCAGGCCATTAGGCTATTATTAGAATTATGCGATTAATTATTTTATTCTATATTTCTTATAACCACCATCGTCTCGATCCTCCTATACTGCCTGCTCTATGAGAGCCTTTTTGTGACTACGCTGCGACAAAATTTCTCCACTAGATGGCAGACATAGACGCACAATGGTCTACACTTATTCCAATGACGACAGCCTACAAAACACTATGCAGTATGGTCATATGTTCATTGAAGCTGGTAAATTACACCAGTAATATTAAATATCGGCAATATTACCTGCACGAAGTCGCAGTTGGCCTCTTCATGCATAATTTAAAGATTTTCCTGGACGAAGGCTTGGAGTGGTACCGTACTTTTTGTGTTCTTGCCAACGCAATATCAAATAATAGAGGTCTTACGAACTTGGTTAGGATAATATCACTAACATTTTGCTGATGTTCTTTGACCTCACACTGTAACAAAACACATTCTGAAAGTTTTTTTAAATATTTGTTTTACGTCGTACCGATACAGATGGGTCTTATGACGATGATGGGATAGCCTAGGAGTTGGAAGGAAGCGGCCGTGGCCTTAATTAAGGTACAGCCCAGAATTTGTCTGGTGTGAAAATGAGAAACCACGGAAAACCAATTTCAGGGCTGCCGACCGTTGGCATCGAACCCACTATCTCCCGGATGCAAGCTCATAGCTGCGCGCTCCTAACCGCAGGCCAACTCGCCCGGTATTCTGAAAGGGAAGACGTCGCAAGTCCTCGTATTACGCTCATACGCTTGAAGGACTTCGACAATAGGGCACATCAGTTTAAACGAACTCCTGGAGATGCTTCACCAGAGCAACAAAATTAGGTTTTGGGTATCGAACTCCTCCTCTGTCCTGATGTATAATCAGTTCCATTTAGAGGTGTCGAACCTCTAGGCAGTGAGATGTTGCTGACACAAATGTCACACTCCATCCTCTCTTCAACAACACGAACCTAGTACCCGCAATTTAGGATTTGATTTCCTGTTTCTAGTTTGATTGGAATATTATCGTCTGGATATCTGAGGTTGTCCAAAATGTCTAAACATGAAGGCGTTTTGTGATTGTCCGTCACAATTTTTATCGCAAGGAATCCACTATCCTCGACGCCTTTAATCACCTTCTGGAAAAAATCCGCAGCCTCTTTCCAGTCATTCGACCGGGCCAGGAATGGAATGATTGAAGTCCCCATCTAGCAGGGAGGATAGGAATTGTGCCGGCTGGCGAAGCCTGTCGCACCCCTCCGGGGCAATGATTAATGAATGACAGATGAAATGAAATGATATTCGAGATTGTTTCTGGAATTAAATATGACAGGGAAAATCGGAGTATCCGGAGAAAAACCTGTCCGACCTCCGCTTTGTCCAACACAAATCTCACATTGAATGACCGGGATTTGAACCACAGAACGCAGCGGTGAGAGGCCGGCGTCTACCGCCTGACCCGCAGAGGCTCCATCAAATTCTGAAATAAGGTGTAAAAGCACAGATGCGAGAGTAATCTGAGGATATCCAATTACTTCCTACATTGGGTCCTTGCCTAGATAAAGCCGACAGCCGCTTTTTCTTTCACTTCTCTTCTAGACTGTATTTCATGGAGTCGTATATTTTCTGGCTGCGAACATCCTTGCTGAGATTGGCAACATGGTATATAACAGTTGAATATTTCGGGGAAAGAATATGAAATTTCAGTTCTACGAAAAATATACCTTGCACGAACGGAAAGAAATAAGTACCAACACCTTAAAATCACTTTTGAAATATCTATAAACATAACATGATTAATTCATTTCACAGTTCTATTCAAAATATATCTTGTACGAACGAAAGTGACCAGACACGTTTACTCATTGTACATAATAACTCAGGTTTTCACACACATTCATGCACCAATAATACTGTGCTACACCCACACTGACAGCGAAGATTGTGCGTCTATTGCTGCACTCTTACGGCGATTTGGAGAACTATTGGTAGTCGCGCCTTCGTGTGTTAAACTAGTAGCATAGAGCAATTGGTGTCCTACTTTATCGGAATTGTGTGCGAGTGTCGAACTAGTACAGATATAATAAAGTATTGTGTCTGGATGAAATAACGAGCCCAAATCAACTTCAAGAACAGAACAACAGCATAGAGGCAGGCAGTCTCGCTCATTGTTTTCCTTGGCAACCGTGAGAGGTGTTGTTTGAACTTCAGCAAATAGTTTGAAGTTTATTTACTGGTATATTTTGAAGAACTTTGTGCCTCCAGTCGCTACCTAATACTTACACATTACGATACGCTTAGTCGTGTGCTACGTGTTTTCAGTATTTGGTTGTGAGGATTCTTTTTTCTTGTTTAAGTGCTAGTGCCGTGTGTTATTATGGCTGCCTCCAGTGGAGGTGAAAGCCTTTTGTTAGGAGATAAGTTAGTTGTTGCGCAGGAGGAAGAAGTTCGGATGCAAGACGAATCTTCTGGAAACCTGGCAACTCAATCAATTTTGACAGACTCACAATTATCACAAAATTCTAATTCTAATGGTGTCAATGTACTGCCGCCTATGGAACGTGAACAGTATTCCCATTCACACCTTGGACCTTATATTGTGTACGTTGAATCTCTGGAAAACAAAAATTTAGGGCAACTCCATCCTATGGCCCTTGGGAGACATTTTTATGAACGTAATATTCCCGTCCAGTCTATCTCCCGTAAAGGTCGTAATCGCCTACAAATAATTTTTAATAATGCGGGCCAAGCCAACGATTTTCTGTGCCACCCTCTGCTCACATCTCTACATCTTAAGGCATACATCCCGTCATCTAATATTTTTCGTGTGGGGATTATTCGAGATGTGGATAAGAACCTTTCTGAAGACGACATTCGACTTTATCTTACTTCAACCGTACCGGTTAAAGCAGTACAACGTCTCAATCGTCGCATTGTTTCCAATGATGGAGTTGGTTATGTCCCCACTGGGTCAATTAAAATTACTTTTCGAGCCCAAAAGTTGCCGACACAAGTGTCTCTTTTCCAAGTCTACTTGCATGTTGAGCCTTTCATTTTTTCCCCTGTTCTTTGCAGAAAATGCCTCCGATATGGTCATACACAGGCCCAATGTCGTGCACAGGTAGCACGCTGCGGAAAGTGCTCAATGGAGCACGCCACCGATCATTGTACATCTCAAATTGCAAAATGTGTGTATTGCAAAGGCCCACATCCAACGGGAGCAATAACTTGTCCGGAACACAAATACCAACAAGAGATAAAGAAGGTCATGAGCACGGAACATATCTCATTTCAAGATGCTAAGAACAAGACTTCCCTCCCTCATTATCATCCGTCTCAACACCCCCAGGATTTTCCCCCCCCTGGTACCAGAACAAGTCTCTTCTTCCCCTGTTCAAGATTTTTCTAGAAAACGTAAATTTACACAAGTAATCCAGAAATCTGCCCCTCCGCCTTTGACTCCGGGTTATGATAGAACTGGTTATCTTGCCTTGGTACGCCCTGACCCTGGTTCTACGGGCCGGGTTCCATTTTCTTCTCCTCCGCCTGCTACAACACCATCTTCTCTTCCCACAGCATCACCTCCCTCTACTTCGGGTCCTAGTTACCCGCCCCGATCCCACGACTCTCAACTGTTAATACAAAGAAACCAAGTACATCAAGAAATCCAACAAATCTTATTCTTGCTTCTTCAGAATGTGGGAGGAGAGTCTCCCATTTCACCGGTAATTTATCAACTACGAGATCGCATCGCTCATATCCTTACCCTATATGATACGCGTTTTGCAGTGGAACGCTAGAAGTCTTTTTCATAAAAAACATGAACTTCAACTGTTAATTCAGGAAACATGTGCTAACATCATTATAATACAAGAAACGTGGTTTTATGCAAACACCCTTTTTCATCTTCCTGATTTTCGAGTCGAACGCCTTGATACTAATGGAAGTGAAGGCCTTGCCATTTTTATTCATAAGTCTATTCCATATGTCCCCTTTCTTCTGACGCATTGCATTCCAAATACTCTTGCTTTAGGTATTATCGTGCGAAATATATATTTCATCAATATGTATTGTCCTCCTGATGTTTATATCTCTACCTCTCACTGGTCCCGCTTCCTTACCCAATTTGATTCCATAGACAATGTTTTTCTCTTTGGTGATTTTAATTGTTCCCATACTGCCTGGGGTAGTTCTAAAGATACATCTAAAGGGACAAATTTTCTTACGGCAACTCAATCCCATCACTTTACCCTTTTAAATGACGGGTCCCCAACTCGACTCACCCCTCCTGGTTCACCCCCTAGTTCTGTTGATCTTTCGCTCTGCCATGACCACATGACTCCTAATACCGTGTGGCATATACTCAGTGACACTCATCTGAGTGATCATTTCCCTATTATTATTTCTTTTGGTGTTTGTAAACCACCCTTTTCCTCATCCCCACCCTCTCAGCTCAGTAATATTCGGTCTTTCCGAAATTTTGATAAACAATCGTATTGTAGTTTCCTTCACACCCATTTCCTTCAATACACGCCCAATACCTTAGACTATCCTACCCTTCTACGCATTCTCTCCTCATATGTTGAGACTTTCCATCCATTCAAATTTATCCCCTCCCTCTGCTCCCGTCCTTATCAGAAAATACATTGGTGGGACGACGAATGTCACAAGTTAATACTGCGGCGAACAGCTTTATTTAAATTGTATCGTAAGAATATGACACTAGCTAATTATTTAACATTGAAACGTCATAATGCATGTATCAAACGCATATTTAATGCAAAGAGACGCGAGTCTTGGAAGGCCTTCATCTCCTCTCTTAATCATCGCGTATCTGCAACATCCCTTTGGAACGCCATTCGCGCACTTACCCGTGTTACTTCTGTACATCCTGCGCATTCGATTATTCTGCCTAATGTCCTTCTTTCTTTTCTATATACTATAACACCTGACTTCACAATTCCGCCTCCCTTTTCTTCTTTCCGTCCCATATCCCCCCAATTTTCTGTTTTACTTCAACCCATCCAACTGTCCGAATTACAGTCCGTTTTACAAGTAGTTCGTAGTTCATCTCCTGGTCCTGATAGTATCACTTACACTATGCTCCGACTTTTACCCCATACCGGTCTTCTTGTCTTACTTTCTCTTTTTAATAATATCCTTCTCACCTTACAGGTACCGGCACAGTGGAACAACTTTCATTTAGTCCCAATTCTTAAACCTGGAAAAGATCCCTCTTCTCCTTTAAGTTATCGTGGCATTGTTTTAAGTTCCTGTGTTAGGAAACTCTTTCAAAAAATTCTACTACGGCGTCTTCTCTGGGTTATGGAGAAACATCAGATCCTTCCTAAATATCAGTATGCCTTTTTTAAAGGACGTAGCACACAAGATCCACTCAATATTTTGTTGACTGATCTCCTACTAGCTAGACATCGTAAACATAGCACTATTACTGTTTTTCTTGATATTCAAGGAGCTTATGATTCCGTTCCTTTACATCTATTATGGTCGTGCCTTGATTCGCTTGGCTTTCCCTCTGCTTTTATTTCTCTATTAGAACGCCTATATACTTCTCGCACTCTCATTCTCAAATCCCCCTTCCCCCCGTTTCCAGGAAGACACGTTTCGCATGGAGTCCCACAGGGTGATATACTAAGCGGTATCCTCTTTGCGCTTTATATGCGAGATTTAGAACGTATAATTACAAAGAACGCACGAGTTTTAGCTTACGCAGACGACTATGTTTTATACGTATCACATGATAGTGTTGATGTGTGTAGGAGAAAAATAGAATGTGTCCTTCATGAGGTTGCTCTCTGGTTACATGAACATGGTTTCTCTCTCTCGCCTTCCAAATGTGCTGCAATCCTATTTACCCATACTCGTTCACCTAACCGTTCTCCTCTCCTTCTTGATCGTCTTACTATCCCCTTTGTTAATCAGCATCCCTACCTTGGAGTCATATTGGACCACAAATTATCATGGTCTCCTTATGTGGTCTCTCTTCAACGTAAAACTGATCGTTTTATTTCCATTTTACGTACGATCACCCGTCGAAGTTGGGGCGCTGACCCCGTTACAGCTATTCTCCTTTACAGAGCAACTATTCGATCCTTGCTAGATTATTGTGCTCTTTTTATCGACACCGCTTCTGCTACTACCCTTGCACGTTTAAATACAATACAATACCGCGCACTACGTGTCTGTTTAGGAGCACTTAAAACTACACCAACCAATGCCTTATTAATAGAAGCCGGTGAACAGCCTTTAAAGATTCGGCGACAGACTATAGCCGCTAAGTATGTCCTCAAACATTTTACTGTCACCCGGTCTCAGCTTATCCCCAAGCTACGACTTTTACATTCTTATTATTCTTCCAAATCCCCCCCTGGAAACCGTGTCCCTGCTTTATATACCGCATTTCGTTCTCTTATACCAAGAGAAGATGAGCTCCTCCGTTTACCCACATTGCCTTTATACTCTATCCCTTATGACAGTCAGTCCTTTTGCCCTCAAGTAATTATATCTTCTTCTGAATCATTTTCTTGTCTAACACATTCTACTCCTCTTTCCCCTCTTGCAACTAAACGTATTCGACTTTCCCTCTACATGAGGGAAGTAAGCATTTTTACCGACGGATCAAAATCAGCACACGGCGTTGGAGCAGCCTTTTATATCCCCCAACCATATACTCTCTCTGAGTTTTCCCTCCCTTCTGCCTTTTCTGTTTTTACCGCCGAATTGTTTGCTATTCGACAAGCCCTCATTACCATCAGGTCACATGCTTATGATAAGGTTACGATTTTCACGGATGCACAAAATGTTCTGCATGCCTTATGCTCGCCTCTCTCTTCCCCTAATTGGTACTTATATAGCGTTAAGTATCTCTTATATATCCTTACTCGTTCTGGTGTTTATATAACTCTAGTTTGGGTTCCCAGTCACTCTGGTATCATGGGGAATGAGACTGCTGATCAGGCAGCTAAACGAGCATCACAACAATCCCCCTCTCTTTTTCTTGCGATCCCCCCTTCTGATCTCATTCATGAAGTGCGGGATATAGCATATCAACATTGGCAGTCCGATTGGAATGAAACGTCACGAGAAAAGGGATGTTTTTATCATCAATTACAACCTGTTATTCCTCTTAAACCGTGGTTTTATTATGGTACGTACTCTCGACGCCATATCACATCTATTATACGTCTACGTTTTAATCATGCCCTTACTCCCCAATATAAAAATCGTTTTCATCTTCCTCCCCCAACTTCCTGTGCTTGTGGCTTGTCTGATACTGACAGTAATCATCTTCTGTTACAATGTCCTGCTTTTGATGTTCCCCGCCAGCGCTTCCTATCCTCTTTGCTTAACATGGGCATCCCCTTCCCCACAAGTATTTCGTGTTTATTATCCTCTCTAACTCCTAATCTTGTGAACAGCATAAATCAGTTTCTTGATGAAGCACATATTATATTATAATCCTCTGACAGTCTCTTTATGCTCTCTCTTCCATTGCAAAATGTTTATCATAATTTTGGTAGGATATAAATCTCTTTACCCTCTGTCTATATGTTATCATCGTTTTCTTGTGTGACTCCTATAGAATGTTTTTTTTCTTTTTTTTTTCTATCAATTACTTTTTAAAGTACAATACGAGTGATACATGTGTCAGTGTTAAGTAATTAATGTTTTCGTGACTGGACGATAACACATGAGTCCAACCACACCTTTCAAGAAGAAGAAGAAGAAGGCAGGCAGTCTCTTACATGATCCTTGCAGGCAGTATAAGAGGATCGAGACGGCGGTGCTTGTAACATATGGCCATTGGCTGCTATAAATTTTTGTTACAGATATTATTACAGATAAGAATTTTACCTCACATGTGTCAGGTGGATCAGCATGAAATTTGTAAGCTTGTGGGGAATATCGAAACAGAATTTTACAGCACCTGCTAAATTAAAGTAGGATTATTTTGAAATCTAATAACTCTAAAATATTGTCCTAAGCTAACTTTATACTGTATTGTCAAACTTCCGTGAATGACGGTTATCGTGGAGCTAATATAATGATTCGAAGAGCATTTTTGATTATGCTATGCTGTAAACATAACCATATACCGGTATTTTTTTTATCTCAAAGTAAGTTAAATTACATTCACCCAAGACTGTACCGGTATATGACATGTCATGTATAGGCCTATGCATGGGCAACATGACAATATTCTTCTAATTGTTGGATAACCCACATGGATGATACTGTACGGTATCTGCATAATTGTGTTTTAAATATTTCCCCCTGTGGGGACAATACAATTATACCCATGCCTGTCCTAAGAGGCAACTGAAAGGGGCCCCAGGGGCTTTCAACTTCTCCCCCTGTGGGTGGGGGCAGTAGAATAACACCCACGGTATCCCCTGCCTGTCGTAAGAGGCGACTAAAGGGGGCCCCAGGGGCTCTGATCTTGGGGGGAGCATGGTTTGGCGACCACGGGGCCCTTAGCTGAGCCCTGGCATTGCTTACACTTACTTGTGCCAGGCTCCTCACTTTCATCTATCCTATCTGACCTCTCTTGGTCAACTCTTGTTCTTTTTCGACCCCGACGGTATTAGGTTCTCGAGGCCTAGGGAGTCTTTCATTTTCACGCCCTTCGTGGTCCTCGTCTTTCTTTGGCCGATATCCCCCTGTGGGTGGGGGCGGTAGAATAACACCCACGGTATCCCCTGCCTGTCGTAAGAGGCGACTAAAAGGGGCCCCAGGGGCTCTGATTTTGGGGGGGGGAGCATGGTTTGGCGACCACGGGGCCCTTAGCTGAGTCCTGGCATTGCTTCCACTTACTTGTGCCAGGCTCCTTACTTTCACCTATCCTATCCGACCTCCCTTGGTCAACTCTTGTTCTTTTCCAACCCCGACGCTATTAGGTTTGCGAGGGCTAGGGAGTCTTTCATTTTCACGCCCTTCGTGGCCCTTGTCTTTCTTTGACCGATATCTTCATTTTTCGAAGTGTCGGATCCCTTCCACTTTTCCCTGTGATTAGTGTTATGTAGAGGATGGTTGCCTAGTTGTACTTCCTCTTAAAACAATAATCGCCACCACCTTTGGCCGATATCTTCATTTTTCGGAGTGTCGGATCCCTTCCATTTTTTCTCTCCGATTAGTGTTATATGAGGATCGTTGCCTAGTTGTACTTCCTCTGAAAACAATAATCACCACCACCACCGCTTTCAACTTGGGAGCATGGGTTGGTGACCATGGGGCCCCAAGTTGAGTCCTGGCATTGGTTCCACTTACTTGTGTCAGGCTCCTCACTTTCATCTATCCTATTCGACCTCACTTGATCAACTATTTTTCTTTTCTGACCCTGACGGTATTAGGTTTGCGAATCTTAGGGAGTCGTACATTTTCACGGTCTTTGTGTCCTCTGCATTTCTTTGGCTTATACTGTAATTTTTTGAACTGTTGGATCCCTTCCATATTTTCCCTCTGTTTAGTTTTAATAGAGGATATTTGCCCGGTTCTACTTCCTCTTAAAACAATATTCACCACCACTACCACCTTAACTAATAAAATTTTGGATGAGATTATTTCCACAAATTTTGAAGAGCATTTTTTATTAAGCAGCATTACGCCCCGTGGATGGGAGCAGCAGAATAACATCCAAAGAATTCACTGCCTGTCGTAAGAGGTGACTTACAGGGACCCCTGGGGATGTTAACATGCGAGTGTGAGATGGTGACTCCGAGGGCTTAGCTGAATCCTCGCACTGATTCTACATACTTGTGTCAGGTTCCTCACTTTCAACTATCCTACCAGACCTTTCTTGGTCAACTCTTGTTCCTTTTTGACCCTGATGGTATTAGAGTATCGAGGCCTAGGGACTCCTTCATTTTCACGCCTTTGTGGCTCTTGTCTTTCTTTGGCCGATACCTTCATTTTTCTAAGTGTCGAATCCTTTCCCCTTTTTCACTCTGAATAGTGTTAATAGAGGATGGCTGCCTAGTTGTACTTCCTCCTAAAACAAAACTCATCACCACTATGCAGAAGAATGGAGTTTCAAAATGTCTCAGGATATTTTTAGATCTACTGCTGGTCATACTATAAAGGAATTCCAATGTGTTTGTGTTAAGATATTTGACTTTGCGGAAAAACATCAATTTTTTGGAGATTGCTGCATAGGATCAATCAATCAGTATTGATCTGCATTTAGGGCAGTTGCCCAGGTGGCAGATTCCCTATCTGTTTTTTTTCCTAACCTTTTCTTAAATGATTTCAAAGAATTTGGAAATTTATTGAACATCTCCCTTGGTAAGTTATTCCAATCCCTAACTCCCTTTTCTGTAAATGAATATTTGCCCCAATTTGTCCTCTTGAATTCCAACTTTATCTTCATAGTGATCTTTCCTACTTTTCAAGACGCCACTCAAACTTATTTGTCTGCTAATGTCATTCCACGCCATCTCTCCGCTGACAGCTCAGAACATATCACTTAAATACAAAGTATGTTACAAGTGTTATTTTTAATATCCACCTATTCAGTACAAAGAGATCTAGTAAATTAAGAATTAAATATTGTCATAGAAAGTTACAAGGGACATGTTTGCCCATATTAAGGGCATCATCAGCCTCAAACTCCAACCTGATTATAATGTGTAACATACCACTTAGTCAAGCAGCTCGTCTTCTTTCTCCTAATTCTTCCCAGCCCAAAATTTGCAACATTTTTGTAACGCTACTTTTTTGTCGGAAATCACCCAGAACAAATTGATTGGATTTTTTCCAGTTCTTGAATCAGGTAATACACTGGAACCATACTCTAGTTGGGGTCTTACCAGAGACTTATATGCCCTCTCCTTTATGTCCTTACTACAACCCCTAAACACCCTCATAACCATGTGCAGAGATCTGTACCCTTTATTTACAATCCCATTCATGTGATAACCCCAATGAAGATCTTTCCTCATATTAACACCTAGATACTTACAATGATCCCCAAAAGGAACTTTCACCCCATCAACGCAGTAATTAAAATTGAGAGGAATTTTCCTATTTGTGAAACTTACAACCTGACTTTTAACACCGTTATTCAACATACCATTGCCTGCTGTCCATCTCACAACATTATCGAAGTTACGTTGCTGTTGCTCACAATCTTGTAACTTATTACTCTATAGAGAGTAACATCATCCATAAAAAGCCTTACCTCTGATTCCACTTCTTTACTCATATCATTTATATATATAAGAAAACATAAAGGTCCAATAATACTGCCTTGAGGAATTTCCCTCTTAATTATTACAGGGTGAGATAAAGCTTCGCCTACTCTAATTCTCTGATATCTATTTTCTAGAAATATAGCAACCCCTTCAGTCACTCTTTTGTCTAGTCCAATTACACTCATTTTTGCCAGTAGTCTCCCATGATCCACGCTATCAAATGCTTTAGACAGGTCAATCGCGATACAGTACATTTGACCTCCTGAAACCCAGATATCTGTTATATCTTGCTGAAATCCTACAAGTTGAGCTTTAGTGGAATAACCTTTCCTAAACCCAAACTGCCTTCTATCAAAACAGTTATTAATTTTGCAAACATGTCTAATATAATCAGAAAGAATGCTTTCCCAAAGCTTACATGCAATGCATGTCAAGCTGACTGGCCTGTAATTTTCAGCTTTATGTCTATCACCCTTTATACACAGGGGCTACTATAGCAACTCTCCATTCATTTGGTATAGCTCCTTCACGCAAACAATAATCAAATAAGTACTTCAGATATAGTACTATATCCCAACCCATTGTCTTTAGTATATCCCCAGAAATCTTATCAATTCCAGCCGCTTTTTTAGTTTTCAACTTTTGTATTTTACTGTAAATGTCACTGTTACCATAGGTAAATTTTTAATACTACTTTAATATTAATCACCTCCTCTATCTGGACATTATCCTTGTAACCAACAATCTTTACATACTGCTGACTGAATACTTGAAGATCCTCGCAAACACACTTCCCTTGTTCATTAATTATTCCTGGATTGTCCTTCTTGGAACCTGTTTCTGCCTTAAAATACCTATACATACTCTTCCATTTTTCACTAAAATTAGTGTGGCCACCAATTATGCTTGCCATCATGTTATCCTTAGCTGACTTCTTTGCTAGATTCAATTTCCTAGTAAGTTCCTTCAATTTCTCCTTAATTCCACAGCCATTTCTAACTCTTTTTCTTTCCAATCTGCACCTCTTTATTTCTCTATTATAATAAGGTGGGTCTTTACCATTCCTTACCTCCCTTAAAGGTACAAACCTGTTTTCACATTCCTTAACAATTGCCTTAAACCCATCCCAGAGTCTGTTTACATTTTTATTTACCGTTTTCCACCGGTCATAGTGACTTTTTAGAAACTGCCTCATGCCTGCTTTATCAGCCGTATGGTACTGCCTAATAGTCGTACTTTTAAGACCTTCCTTTTTATCACATTTATTTTTAACTACGACAAAAACAGCTTCATTATCATAATGCCATTTGTTACTTCGGTTTCTCTGTAGAGGTCATCTGGTTTTACCATCACCACATCCAGGATATTTTTCCCTCTAGTTGGTTCCCCCTGTGTTTGGGGGCAGTAGAATAACACCCACGGTATTCCCCGCCTGTCGTAAGAGGCGACTGGAAGGGGCCCCAGGGGCTCTGAACTTTGGAGCGTGGGTTGGCGACCATGGGCCCCCTTAGCTGAGTCCTGGCATTGCTTCCACTTACTTGTGCCAGGCTCCTTACTTTCATCTATCCTATCAAACCTCTCTTGGTCACCTGTTGTTCTTTTCCGACCCCGACGCTATTAGGTTTGCGAGGGCTAGGGAGTCTTTCGTTTTCACGCCCTTCTTGGCCTGCCTGTCATAAGAGGCGACTAAAAGGGGCGACCGAGGGGTGCTGGTATTAGAACCATGAAACTACTATTGATTAGTACCATCACGCGGGGAACACCATGGGTCGCCTTTACTTACGAGTAGTACCACTATATTTGGTACGAAATAGGTTTGTGATTAATAGCAGTATAGAGCTTGGCCTGGTGGTTTTCCAGTACCCGTGCGTCGTACCCATGTGAGCAGCACCGCGGGTATGGGCGTTGCCTGTGAGTTGTACCTCTATATGAGCGACACCGTGGGTCTGCATTGCCTGTGATTAGTACCCACTATGTGAGGAACACCACGGGGCCCGTGGGACCGGCACCCGTGACTAGTATACCTAGGTGAGGAAACTCATCGGTTTGCGTTGGCTGTAAGTGGCACCATTGTGTGCGAAACACCATAGGTGTGCGTTAGCTGTACGAAGTACAATATTTGTGAGTAGTACCATCTTGTGTGGAACACCGTGAGTCTTCGCTACTTTTGATTAGTACCCCAATATGATGAATACCATGGTTCTACTTTACTCGCAACATGTACCATTGTGTGAGGCCTAAGACGTGGATTTTGCACTCCTATAGCCTTTAAGCATCATAGTGCTTTATAAGTGGTCCCTTGGTCAGTAAAACTATTATTCACGATCTTTTTCGTGTCTGATCCACAGTTTTTGTTTGTTTGTTTTTGTTTTTTTGTAGGGTTCATGTCCATCCATTCATTCTAAATGACATTTTTTATTTTATTTTGGTCAATGGTTGAATTTGAATTTTTTTGTTATTTCATTTCATGCAGGAGTTGGTTTAATAATGAATAAGAAAATAGGGCAGCGGATAAGCTACTACGACCAGCATAGTGAAAGAATTATTGTCGCCAAGATAGACACCAAACCAATGCCCACCACAATAGTGCAGGTCTATATGCCTACTAGTTCAGCGGATGATGAAGAAATTGAAAGAATATATGAGGAGATAGAAGATTTAATACAATATGTCAAAGGTGACGAGAATCTAATTGTGATGGGAGACTGGAACGCAGTGGTAGGCCAAGGAAGAGAAGGTACCACAGTAGGAGAATTTGGATTGGGACAAAGGAACAGAAGAGGAAGTCGGCTGGTTGAATTCTGCACTGACCATAATTTAGTCCTCGCCAATACTTGGTTCAAACACCACAAACGACGGCTGTATACGTGGACGAGACCTGGAGACACTGGAAGGTATCAAATAGACTTCATTATGATTAGGCAGAGATTCAGAAACCAGGTGTTGGATTGCAAAACTTTCCCAGGAGCAGACGTGGACTCTGACCACAACTTGTTGGTCATGAAATTCCATCTGAAGTTGAAGAAATTGAAGAAAGGAAAGAATGCAAAAAGATGGGATCTAGACAAGTTGAAAGAAAAGAGTGTGATGGATTGTTTCAAGGAACATGTTGCACAAGGACTAAATGAAAAGGCCGAAGGAAACACAGTAGAGGAAGAGTGGAGAGTCATGAAAAATGAAGTCAGTAGGGCTGCTGAAGAAATGTTAGGAAGGAAGAAAAGATCAACTAAGAATCAGTGGATAACTCAGGAGATACTAGACCTGATTGATGAACGACGAAAATACAAGAATGCTAGAAATGAAGAGGGCAGAAAAGAATATAGGCGATTAAAGAATGAAGTGGATAGAAAGTGCAAGGTAGCTAAGGAAGAATGGCTGAAGGAGAAGTGCAAGGATGTTGAAGGCTGTATGGTCCTGGGAAAGGTAGATGCTGCATACAGGAAAATCAAGGAAACCTTTGGAGAAAGGAAATCTAGGTGCATGAATATTAAGAGCTCAGATGGAAAGCCACTTCTAGGGAAAGAAGACAAAGCAGAAAGATGGCAGGAGCATATCCAACATTTGTATCAAGGTAACGATGTAGATAATTTCGTTCTGGAACATGAAGAGGCTGTTGATGCTGATGAAATGGGAGACCCAATTTTGAGGTCAGAGTTTGACAGAGCTGTGAGTGACCTAAATAGGAACAAGGCGCCTGGAATTGATGATATTCCCTCTGAATTACTGACTGCCTTAGGAGAAACCAGCATGGTAAGGTTATTTCATTTAGTGTGCAAGATGTATGAGACAGGAGAAGTCCCATCCGATTTTCGGCAGAATGTTGTTATACCTATTCCCAAGACAGCCGGTGCTGACAGGTGTGAAAACTACCGCACTATTAGTTTAGTATCTCATGCCTGCAAAATTTTAACATGTATTATTTACAGAAGAATGGAAAAACAAGTTGAAGCTGAGTTGGGGGAAGATCAATTTGGCTTCAGAAGAAATGTAGGAACACGTGAAGCAATCCTGACTTTACGTCTGATCTTAGAGGATCAAATCAAGAAGGACAAGCCCACGTACATGGCATTCGTAGATCTAGAAAAGGCATTCGATAATGTTGATTGGACCAGGCTATTTATGATTCTGAAGATGATAGGGATCAGATACCGAGAACGAAGAATTATCTACAACCTGTATAAAAATCAGTCTGCAGTGATAAGAATCGAGGGCTTTGAAAAAGAAGCGGCAATCCAGAAAGGAGTGAGGCAAGGCTGCAATTTGTCCCCTCTTCTTTTCAATGTTTACATAGAACAGGCAGTAAAGGAAATCAAAGAGAAATTTGGAAAGGGAATCACAGTCCAAGGAGAGGAAATCAAAACCTTGAGATTTGCCGATGATATTGTTATTTTATCTGAGACTGCAGAAGATCTCGAGAAGTTGTTGAATGGTATGGATGAAGTCTTAGGTAAGGAGTACAAGATGAAAATAAATAAGTCCAAAACAAAAGTAATGGAGTGTAGTCGAACGAAGGCAGGTGATGTAGGAAATATTAGATTAGGAAACGAAGTCTTAAAGGAAGTAGATGAATATTGTTACCTGGGTAGTAAAATAACCAACGATGGCAGAAGTAAGGAGGACATAAAATGCAGACTAGCACAAGCAAGGAAGAGCTTTCTTAAGAAAAGAAATTTGCTCACTTCAAACATTGATATCGGAATTAGAAAGATGTTTTTGAAGACTTTTGTGTGGAGCGTGGCATTGTATGGAATTGAAACATGGACGATAACTAGCTCAGAAAGAAAGAGAATAGAAGCTTTTGAAATGTGGTGTTACAGAAGAATGCTGAAGGTGAGATGGATAGATCGAATCACGAATGAAGAAATACTGAATCGAATTGGTGAGAAGAGATCGATTTGGCTAAATTTGACGAGAAGAAGAGATAGAATGATAGGACACATCTTCAGACACCCAGGACTTGTTCAGTTGGTTTTTGAAGGAAGTGTAGGTGGCAAGAACGGTAGGGATAGACCAAGGTATGAATATGACAAACAGATTAGAGCAGATGTAGGATGCAATAGTTACGTAGAAATGAAAAGGTTAGCACAGGATAGGATGGCATGGAGGGCTGCATCAAACCAGTCTATGGACTGATGACTCTAACAACAACATTTCATTTCGTACCATTAGGGGCCAATGACCTTGATGTTAGGCCCCTTTAAACAACAAGTATCATCATCATCATCGAAGCTATCAAGTATGCAACTTTGCAACATCCCAGGCAATTGGCTGTTAAAAAAATTCTTATGTGGGATTCGAACCTCCTACCTCGAGCATGTCCGCTATCACATATCTCCCTGCCCGCTTGCCATGTGAGCTACTGTGACACTTCACCTACGGCGCCCCCTTCCCAGCCTATACAGTAACGTGCTCGCGGTCTGTGAGTCCACCTCCTGTTTTAAAGTACACATTCTGTGCATCTGTACTCGTTTTACGTGTTCATTCTAGGTGTGCATAATGAATTAATAGTGGCGCTCACAATTCCTGCTCTCCTGTAGACTGTAAACACACATCTTGTTATATTACCCCGGTTTAGGGAGAGGGGTTATGTTTTTCTGGCTGATGATGCTTACTATGTTTAAGCGAAACATGTCCCAATTTTAACATCTGTATAATGTTTGTATTCTAAATATAAGGATTGTGAAGTATTGGAAAGGTGGTATAATTCATTTGTTCGTACCATGAACCTGCTACGCCAGCGGGAGAGGTGATACTTCCATGTGGCGCGTCCCAGGTGGCGGATAGGGGGGTCCTAACCGACTTGCCGGTGGACTTGAGGGAAATAAAATACCTCTCGCGGACCAAACACACACCCCCTGTGGGTGGGGGAGGCAGACGAATAATACACCCACGGTATCCCCTGCCTGTCGTGAGAGCCGACTAAAAGGGGCGACCAAGGGATGTTTAAATTGGAACCATGAAACTACTTGTGATTAGTACCACCACGCGGAGAACACCAAGGGTTGCTTTTACTTGTGCGTAGTACCACTACATTAGGTACGAAATTGGTTTGTGATCAGTAGCACACAGGAGCACCGCGCGGTCGGCTTTTGCAGTACCTGTGATTAGTACCACCATATGAGCAGGACCATGGGATGATAGCTACCATGGTTCTGCCTTGCCTATGATTAGTACCCACTATATGAGGAACACCACGGGATAGGGAGAGGTCCCTGTGGTTAGTACTCTTATGTGATGAACACCATAGGTTTGCGTTGCCTGTAAATGGCGCCGCAAAGTGAGAAAAGCATAGGTCTGTATTAATGTCGAATTTCATAAGCTCTGAGTAGTACAATAATGTGTGGAATGCCGCAAGTCTCTGCTACTTTTGATTAGTACCGCAACAGAACAAATACCATGGTTCTATTCTGATAGCGATCAGTACCGTTATGAGGGGCGGATAACTGCGATTTAGGACCCCCTTTTGACTGCACGCATAATCGATTCCGTGTTATGCTATAGCAGTAGTCCCTTGGTCAGTAATACGATATTGTCACGTCTGTTTATGTGAATGTGAGACATTGCAGGTCGCAACCACTGATTGTTTTAAATTCATGTCCATCCATTCATTCTTCGTTGTCACGTTTTTGAATTCTGGTCAGTGGAGAATTTTAGAATTTTAATATGTCATTCCATTTCGTCTCATTTCGTACCATTAGGGGCCGATGACCTAGATGTTAGGCCCCTTTAAACAACAATCATCAATCAATCAACACCCCCCCTGTGGGTGGGGGAGGCAGGCGAAGAATTCACCCACGGTATCCCCTGCCTGTCGTAAGAGGCGACTAAAGGGGGCCTCAGGGGCTCTGAACTTTGGAGCGTGGGTTGGCGTCCACGAGGCCCTAAGCTGAGTCCTGGCATTGCTTCCACTTACTTGTGCCAGGCTCCTCACCTTCATCTATCCTATCCGACCTCCCTTGGTCAACTCTTGTTCTTTTCCGACCCCGACACTATTAGGTTTGCGAGGGCTAGGGAGTCTTTCATTTTCACACCCTTCGTGGCCCTTGTCTTCCTTTGGTCGATACCTTCATTCTTCGAAGTGTTGTATCCCTTCCATTTTTCTGTACTTCCTCTTAAAACAATAATCACCACCACCGGTAATCCCTGCCTGTCGTAAGAGGCAACTAAAAGGGGCGACCAAGGGATGATCCAATTAGAACCATGAGACTACTTGTAATTAGTACATCATGCAGGGAACACCATGGGTCGCATTTACTTGCGCGTAATACCACTATGTTATGTACGCAATAGGTTTGTGATTAGTAGCGACAGTGTGTGAATCATGAGGTCGGTCTTACAGTACCTGTGATTCGTATCCCTATATGAGACACACCATGGTTCTGCCTTACCTATGCTCAGTTCCAACTATATGAGGAATTCCATGGGTTAGTACGAGTCCCTGTGGTTAGTCCACTTATGTGAGGAATGCCATAGGTTTGAGTTGCCTGTAAATAGCGCCGTAATGTGCGAAATACCATAGGTCTGTGTTACATGTGCGCATTACGCTACCTGTGAATAGTACCATAATGTGTGGAATACCGTGAGTCTCCGCTACTTTTGATTAGTACCGCAACATTACAAATAGCATGGTTCTACTTTCCTAGCGATAAATACCATTATGAGGGGCCGATGATCTGGATTTTGGACCTGTTTGGACTATAAGCATAATCGATTCAGCATCGTGCTATAGAAGCAGTCCCTTGGTCAGTAGTACTATTGTTCTGTGCCAGCTTCTGTGCATGTGAGGCCCTGTGGGTCGAATCCACTGATCATTTTAAATTCATATCCGTCCATCCATTCATTCTTCGTCCTCACGCTTTGAATTCTGCTCATTTCATACCATTAAGGGCCGATGACCTCGATGTTAGGCCCCTTTGAACAACAAACATCAATCAACAACATCAGTTTGTTTGTAAACTTTGATATTAGAAAGAGGGACCGATGTCCTTCAGAAATGTAGTAAATGTGAAGGGTTGCATAAAACTGGATTGCAAGGGGCTGGTGGACCACCCATTATAGTGAGAAGTACAATAAGGTTTTAGAGGATCTTCAGAAATAGAAGTACAAGGCATATAAGGTCGAAATAACACATCACTAGAAGATCCTTCACCTGTATTGTCTTTACTTAGATTCTGTTTCTTCGGTAAAAAGTAATTGTCTAATTTCTTCATTATGTTGTGAAAAAATAATCACATCACTATAATCACATGCATATTACATCGGCAGCAATTATGTTTCCGCAGAAACTGACATCACTAATTTACTTCACAAGGCATTCTGTCTGGTGTCTGACTCTCTCCGTCTGAAGTTCTAAATTCTTCACATCATAAATATTTTACTTGTTCATGTCATCCATTGTTCACAGAGCCCTGTGCTGTTGGCCATTCAACTTCTGGGTTAACTGTACCCTTCTCTCCACAGGTCTATACTTCCTCTTACTTAAGTATTTGGCAGTAAAGTTAAGGGTAAAACCCATTCACCTAAAAACAAAAGACCATGCAGAGGTCTCATAAAACCCTTTTCATCTTTTGCTAATGATGTACGGGAATTATTGTGAACTGTGATATCTTAACAATTCCAGAATACAACACGGGCTGGAGGTTAAATGCCAGATCAAGCTCACTGTAGGGTATTTATGTTTAGAAGCATCAGCACATTCTTGGCAAATACGTAGGTCAAATAGAAAAAGAACCATCTAAAATCTTCATTTATGTGGTTGCCACAATTAATGAGAAGTTCTAAAATTCAAAACTTTTTGGGAAGACTTATCCCCCCAGTCCCCTCTTCTGTATATGCCCCTGGTCAGATTATTTCCATTTTTCCCCTCTGATTATTGTTAGTAGAAGATGGTTGGCCAGTTGTACTTCCTCTTAAAACAATAATCACCACCACTCCCACGGTCAACTCTTTTCTTTTCCAACCCCGGCCGTATTACGTATGGAGGCCTAGGGAGTCTTTCATTTTCACACCCTTGGTGGCCCTTGTCTTTCTTTGACCAGTACCTTCATTTTCTGAAGTGTTGGATCCCTTCCATTTTTCCCCTCTGATTAGTGCTAATAGAGTCCGACTCATTGGCTGAATGTCAGCGTACTGGCCTTCGGTTGAGATGGTCCCAGGTTCGATTCTCAGTTGGGTCAGGGATTTTAACCTTCATTGGTTAATTCCAATGGCCCAGGGGCTGGGTGTTTGTGCTGTCCCCAATATCCCTGCAACTCACATACCACATATAACACTACCCTACACCACAATAACACGCAGTTACCTACATATGGCAGATGCTGCCCACCCTCTTTGGAGAGCCTGCCTTACAATGGCTGCACTTGGCTAGAAATAGCCACACAAAATTAAAGTGTTAATAGGAGATGGTTGCTTAGTTGTACTTCCTCTTAAAACAGTAACCACCATCACCTCCACTCCCTTGGTCAACTCTTGTTCTTTTCTGACCCTGACAGTATTAACATATGGAGGCCTAGGTATTCTTTCATTTTCGTGCCCTTGGTGACCCTTTTCTTTTCTTTCTTTGGCCAATACCTTCATTTTTTGAAGTGTCAGATCCCTTCCATTTTTTCCTCTGTGATTAGATTGTGGGTTACTGTAGTCACGTCCTAGTTCGTGAACCATTGGGCAACGGCTGAGTGGCCTAGTAAGTGGTCTTGAGAGTCGGGATACCAGTTGCTATGGAATGGGAGTGGGCATCTCAGATATATTCTGAGTCATGGCCCTCTTTGTGCTTAGGCGGCTAGGACTATAAAATTCACCGGTGATCCATAACCCGTTAGAGGAGAGATCCTCACTTGGACTATGTGCAAGTAGGGTAGCATCCTGCTTCATGAATTTACCGAGCTCAGAACATTTTAAGCAAGCCTCAGACCTATGGGAGTAATGGAGTCCCACTCCCATTTGACAGGCGAGGGACTCCTTGGAAACAACTTGGCGAGCAAAATGGAATTCGATGGGGAGCTATCAATATTAATGGGGCTTATGGAAGAAAGAAGGTAGAACTGGCTGAGTCAGCAAAGAGGATGCATCTGGAATGTGCTAGGAGTAAGTGATATTCGGGTAAGGGGAGATGACGAGGAAGAGATAGGAGATTATAAAGTGTACTTGACGGGTGTTAGAAAGGGAAGGGCAGAGTCTGGGGTAGGGCTGTTAATCAGGAATACCATTGCACGCAACATAGTTTCTCTTAGGCACGTAAATGAGCGAATGATGTGGGAAGATTTGTCAGTGGGAGGAATTAGGACAAGAATTGTGTCCGTGTATTCACCATGTGAGGGTGCAGATGAGGATGAAGTTGACAAGTTTTATGAAGCATTGAGTGACATCGTGGTCAGGGTCAACAGCAAGGATAGAATAGTGCTAATGGGTGATTTCAATGCGAGAGTTGGGAATAGAACTGAAGGATACGAAAGGGTGATTGGTAAATGTGGGGAAGATATGGAAGCTAATGGGAATGGGAAGCGTTTGCTGGACTTCTGTGCTAGTATGGGTTTAGCTGTTACGAATACATTCTTCAAGCATAAGGCTATTCACCGCTACACATGGGAGGCTAGGGGTGCCAGATCCATAATAGACTATATCTTAACAGACATTGAATTCAGGAAATCTGTTAGGACTGGGCGAGTTGGCCGTGCGCGTAGAGGCGCGCGGCTGTGAGCTTGCATCCTTGAGATAGTAGGTTCGAATCCCACTATCGGCAGCCCTGAAAATGGTTTTCCGTGGTTTCCCATTTTCACACCAGGCAAATGCTGGGGCTGTACCTTAATTAAGGCCACGGCCGCTTCCTTCCAACTCCCAAGCCCTTCCTATCCCATCGTCGCCATAAGACCTATCTGTGTCGGTGCGACGTAAAGCACCTAGCAAAAAAAAAATCTGTTAGGAATGTACGAGTTTTCCGGGGATTTATCGATGATACAGACTACTATCTGATATGTAGTGGACTAAGTATCTCTAGGCCTAGGGTAGAGAAAGTGAAATCTGTCTGCAAACGAATAAGGGTAGAAAATCTCCAGGACGAGGAAATTAGACAGAAGTACATGGATGTGATTAGTGAGAAGTTTTGAGCAGTAGACAGTAAACAGGTTCAGGATATAGGAAGTGAATGGGTGGCATACAGGGATGCTGTAGTAGAAACAGCAAGGGAATGCCTAGGAACAACTGTGTGTAAAGATGGGAAAAGGTGAACATCTTGGTGGAATGATGAAGTGAGAGCAGCCTGTAAACGTCAAAAGAAGGCTTATCAGAAATGGCTTCAAACAAGGGCCGAGGCAGACAGGGATTTGTACGTAGATGAAAGAAACAGAGCGAAACAAATAGTTGAATCCAAAAAGAAGTCACGGGAAGATTTTGGTAATAACCTGCAAAGGCTAGGTCAAGCAGCAGGGAAACTTTTCTGGACAGTAATAAAGAATCTTAGGAAGGGAGGGAAAAGGGAAATGAACAGTGTTTTGAATAATTCAGGTGTACTAATAATAGATCCCAGGGAATCACTGGAGAGCTGGAGGGAATATTTTGAACATCTTCTCAATGTAAAAGAAAATCATCCTGGTGGTGTTGCAAACAGCCAAGCTTATGGGGAGGAGGAAAATGATGTTGGTGAAGTTATGCTTGAGGAAGTGGATGGTAAATAAACTCCATTGTCATAAAGAAGCAGGAATAGATGAAATTAGACCTGAAATGGTGAAGTATAGTGGGAAGGCAGGGATGAAATGGCCTCATAGAGTAGTAAAATTAGCGTGGAGTGTTGGTAAGGTACCTTCAGATTGGACAAAAGCAGTAATTGCACCTATCTATAAGTAAGGGAACAGGAAGGATTGCAACAACTATCGAGGTATCTCATTGATTAGTACCCCCTGCGGGTGGGGGACGCACATGTAGAATACACCCGCGGTATCCCCTGCCTGTCGTAAGAGGCGACTAAAAGGGGCGACCAAGGGCTGACTGAATTAGAACCATGAATGAAACTAATTTTGAATCGTACCATCACGCGGGGAACACCATGGGTTGCCTGTACTTGCGAGTAGTACCACTGTATTAGGTATGAAATAAGTTTGTGATTAGTAGCAGCTGGAGGGGGTTCTCCTGTGGGTTTCCAGTACCCGTGCGTCGTACCCATGTGAGCAACACCGCGGGTCTGGGCGTTGCCTGTGAGTTGTACCACTGTATGAGCGACACCGTGGGTCTGCGTTGGCTGTGATTGGTACCCACTCTGTGAGGAACACCACGAGATGTGTGGTGAGGAACCTTATCGGTCTGCGTTGGCTATGAGTGGCGCCATTGTGTGAGAAACACCATAGGTCTGCGTTCCCTGTACGAAGTGCAAACCTTGTGAGTAGTACCTTCTTGTGTGGAACACCGTGAGTCTTCGCTGCTTTTGATTCGTACCCCGACATGACTAATACCATGGTTCTACTTTACTCGCGACATGTACCATTCTGTGGGGCCTTAGACATGGATTTTGCACCCCTTTGGACATCAAGCATCCTTGTGCTTTATAAGTGGTCCCCTGGTCAGTAATACTATTATTTTCGATCTTTTTTTAAAGTCTGATCCACTGTTTTTTTGTTTGTTTGTTTGTTT
Source organism: Anabrus simplex (assembly GCF_040414725.1). Classification (NCBI taxonomy): domain Eukaryota; kingdom Metazoa; phylum Arthropoda; class Insecta; order Orthoptera; family Tettigoniidae; genus Anabrus; species Anabrus simplex. The sequence continues at coordinate 132,376,006 of NC_090268.1, read as the reverse complement.
GTTTGTTTGGTTGGTTGGTTGGTTGGTTGGTTGGTTGGTTGGTTGGTTGGTTGGTTGGTTGGTTGCTTTTTGTTGGGTTCATGTCCATCAAATCATTGTTCATGACAATTTTTATTTTATTTTGGTCAGTGGATGTATTTGACCTTTTTGTTATTTCATTTCGTACCATTAGGGGCCGATGACCTCGATGTTAGGCCCCTTTAAACAACAAGCATCATCATCATCATTGATTAGTATACCAGGCAAAGTATTGACTGGCATTTTGGAAGGGAGGGTGCGATCAGTGATTGAGAGGAAGCTGGATGAAAATCAGTGTGGTTTCAGACCACAGAGAGGCTGTCAGGATCAGATTTTCAGTATGCGTCAGGTAATTGAAAAATGCTACGAGAGGAATAGGCAGTTGTGTTTATGTTTCGTAGATCTAGAGAAAGCATATGACAGGGTACCGAGGGAAAAGATGTTCACTATACTGGGAGACTATGGAATTATAGGTAGATTATTAAAATCAATCAAAGGCATTTATGTTGACAATTGGGCTTCAGTGAGAATTGATGGTAGAATGAGTTCTTGGTTCAGGGTACTTACAGGGGTTAGACAAGGCTGTAATCTTTCACCTTTGCTGTTCGTAGTTTACATGGATCATCTGCTGAAAGGTGTAAAATGGCAGGGAGGGATTCAGTTAGGTGGAAATGTAGTAAGAAGTTTGGCCTATGCTGACGACTTGGTCTTAATGGCAGACTGTGCCGAAAGCCTGCAGTCTAATATCTTGGAACTTGAAAATAGGTGCAATGAGTATGGTATGAAAATTAGCCTCTCGAAGACTAAACTGATGTCAGTAGGTAAGAAATTGAACGGAATTGAATGTCAGATTGGTGATACGAAACTAGGACAGGTCGATAATTTCAAGTATTTAGGTTGTGTGTTCTCCCAGGATGGTAATATAGTAAGTGAGATTGAATCAAGGTGTAGTAAAGCTAATGCAGTGAGCTCGCAGCTGCGATCAGCAGTATTCTGTAAGAAGGAAGTCAGCTCCCAGATGAAACTATCTTTACATCGGTCTGTTTTCAGACCAAGTTTGCTTTACGGGAGCGAAAGCTGGGTGGACTCAGGATATCTTATTCATAAGTTAGAAGTAACAGACATGAAAGTAGCAAGAATGATTGCTGGTACAAACAGGTGGGAACAATGGCAGGAGGCTACTCGGAATGAGGAGATAAAGGCTAATTTAAGAATGAACTCGATGGATGAAGCTGTACGCTTAAACCGGCTTTGGTGGTGGGGTCATGTGAGGCGAATGGAGGAGGTTAGGTTACCTAGGAGAATAATGGACTCTGCTATGGAGGGTAAGAGAAGTAGAGGGAGACCAAGACGATGATGGTTAGACTCGGTTTCTAACGATTTAAAGATAAGAGGTATAGAAGTAAATGAGGTCGCAACACTAGTTGCAAATCGAGGATTGTGGTGACGTTTAGTAAATTCTCAGAGGCTTGCAGACTGAACGCTGAAAGGCATAACAGTCTATAATGATAATGAATGTATGTATGTATATGTATGTATGATTAGTGTTAATAGAGTATGGTTGCCTAGTTGTACTTCCTCTTAAAACAAAAATCACCACCACTACCACTCTTTGGCCGATACCTTATTTTTATAAAGTTTCGGACACCTTCCATTTTCCCCCCTCTGATTAGTGTTAACAAAGGATGTTTAGCTAGTTGTACTTCTCTTGAAACAATAAGCACCACCACCACTCCCTTGGTCAAATCTTTTTTTTTTCTGACCCTAATGATATTACATACGGAGACCTAGGGAGTCTTTCATTTTCACTCCCATGGTGGCTCTTGTATTTCTTTGCCCAATACCTTCAATTTTTACTCCCTGTGGGTGGGGGACACAGATGAAGAATAAACTCACGGTATACCCTGCCTGTCGTAAGAGGTGACTGAAAGGGGCCCCGGGGACTCTCAACTTGAGAGCGTGGGTTGGCGACCACGAACTCTTATGATACAATTCCTTTAGTTTTTTCAATTGCCACCTTTTCAATACAATAAAAATATAGTACAAACTTACATATTTATTATGATGTTTATATGGTACATGTTTCGCTCCTTTTCGTGAGCATCATCAGCCAAACTACAGAAAATATTCAATATAGTTATGAAGTTTTAATGACAATTATACAAGTTAAGCAACAGGAATCAACTCAACTAGCCAGATCTCAAAAGTTTATTTTATTCTTATTTTTTAAACAATTTTAAAAGATGTTCACCCAGATGAGTTTCGACAATAAAATGTTAGACTGAAGAAGATTTTAGACAAAAAAGTGTTAGCTTAAGACATATTTTTATTGTTGTGTGACTTTTAAAATGTTATAAGATTATCAATTAGTTTTATAGGATCAATCTTGAACCAAAAGAATTGTTTTATGATCTTATACAATCTTAGATTAATGATAGTTTGGCTGATGATGCTCACGAAAAGGAGCGAAACATGTACCATATAAACATCATAATAAATATGTAAGTTTGTACTATATTTTTATTGAATTGAAAAGGTGGCAATTGACAAAACTAAAGGAATTGTATCACAAGTAGATCTTCAATACGGACAAGGAAAATGAAGTTTATAACCTGCACGAACTCTTAGCCGAGTCCTGGCATTGCTTCCACTTACTTGTGCCAGGCTTCTCACTTTCATCTATCCCGTCCAAGCTCCCTTTGTCAACTCTTGTTCTTTTCTGACCCCGACGGTATTAGAGCATTTGAGGCCTAGGGAGCCTTTCATTTTCACGCCCTTCATGGCTCTTATCTTTCTTTGTCTGGTACTTCATTTTTTTGAAGTGTCGGATCCCTTCTTTTTTCCTCTCTCTCTTCCCCCTGTGGGTGGGGCACACAGACGTAGACTATAGCCACGGTATTTCTGCCTGTCGTAACAGACTACTAAAAGGGGCGACCAAGGGATGATGACATTAGAACCATGAGATTACTTGTGATTATTACCATTACGTGCGTAACTCCATGGGTCGACGTTACTTGCAACTAGTACCACATTTCGAGAGTCTGCGCTATATAGGTGCAGTATCATTCTGTGCGGAACATTATGGGTCTGAGTGTTGCTTGTGACAGAGGTCGTTGTGTGTATTCCACTGGTCCATTTCACTGTGTTCAGTATGGTATACATTATCTGTGACTAGTACCACTTTATGTGCAACACCATGGATCTGCATTGCCTGCGGTTAGTACTACTATGTGAGAAACACCACGGGTTTGTCTGACGCCCGTGATTAGTACCACTATTTGAGGAAAACCATTGGTCTGCATTGCCAGAAAGTAGTAGTATTATGTGAGGAACCCCATGGGATTGTGTAGCCTGTGGGCATTACCATAATGTGTGATGCACCGTGAGTCTGCATTGCCGATGATTGGTAACACTGTGAGCGACCCCATGAATATACGTGACCTGTAATTAGTTCCACCAAGTGAGAAACATCACTGGAATACTGGCGTCCGTGATTAGTACACCTAGATGAGGAGCATTATGGGTCTGCATTCCTCGTGAGTGGTGCCCTTATGTGTGAAACGCCATGGGCTTGTGCTACCTGCGAGTGGTGCCATACCATGGGTTTACATTACCTTGATTAGTACTACCATGCGAGAAACACCATGAGTCTATGTTACCTGTGATTAGTACTATTGTAGGAGGAACACCGTGGTTCTGTTTTACTGGTGATTAGTGCCATTGTGAGGGGCCTGTGACCCGGTTTTTGGACCCCTTTAGATAGTAAGCATCATCCCAGTAATGCATTGTGAATTGGATCCACTGATTGTTTTTGTTTCACAATCATTTTCTCATCACCATTCATTTTAGATTCTAGTCAGTGGATACATTTCAAAGTTTTAATTTTCACTTCATTACACCTCGTACCATTAGGGGCCAGTGACCTAGCTGTTAGGCCCCTTTAAACAGCAAACATCATTATCGTCCTTCATTATTTCGAAGTGTTGGATCCCTTCCATTTTTTCCCCTCTGATTAGTTTTAATAGAGAATGTTTGCCCAGTTGTACTTTTGTCTTAAAACCATAATCACCATTGCTACCTTGGCTATCCAAAACTTGTGAAATTAGGTAGTGGGATGTAAAACCAATAACATTATTGTTAGATTGAATGTAAAGTTATTATCAAGAGAAATATCACTACTAGTAGTATTTTTCAAGATGAAACTGTAAGTTATATTTGGCAATACTACTGCATATACTGAATTAAATGTTTAATATAAACAATATCAATAAAATGAAAACAACATAGGTATCTTATATATTAATTAATTACATTTATTGCAATTTTGGTACCGTTAATCGAGTTTGATATTGCTTCCACTTGTGCCAGGCTGCTAGTTTTCATCTTTCCTACCTAACCTCCCTTGATCATCATCTTGTTTTCTTCCAATCCTGATGGTGTTAGGTTGCGGTGGCCTTTTTTTTTCTCCAAAAACTCATTTTTTTGAAGTGTTGGATCTCACTGCCCTGTGGGTGGGGGCGGTAGAATAACACCCATGGTGTCCTCTGCCTGTTGTAAAAGGTGACTAAAAGGAACATCACGGGCCCTTCCTTTTTTTTTTCTCTGATTAGTATTATATAGGGGATGGTTGCCTACTTATACTTCCTTTTATTACAATAATCACCACCACCTGTCAGATCTCTTCCGTGTATTCCTCTGATTAATATTTTAAGAGAATGGTTGCCCAGTTGTACTTTATCATAAAATGATTATCTCCACCACTATTGGAATCTTTCAATTTCTTTTTTCATCTCTACCATTTTTTCCTATCATTAGTGTTAAAAAGTTATTATTGCCCAGTGGTTCTTACTCTTAAAACAATAACCACCACCACCACCAACCGTCTGCGGATGGAGGTGGTAGAATAACACCCACGGTACCCAGCCTGTCATAAGGGGTGACTAAAACGGGCCCCAGGGGCTCTCAACTTAGGAGCGTGGGTTGGCAACCATGGGGCCCTTAGCTGAGTCCTGACATTGCTTCTACTTACTTTTGCCAGGCTCCTCACTTTCATCTGTCCTATCCAACCTCCCTTGGTCAACTCTTGTTCTTTTCCGACCTTGTCGGTATTATTTTCTCAAGGCCTAGGAAGCCTTCCATTTTCACGCCCTTCGTGGGCCTTTTCTTTCTTTGGCCGATGTCTTCATTTTTCCAAGTGTCGGATCCCTTCCTTTTTTCTCTCTTTAATTAGTATTATATAGAAGATGGTTGCCTAGTTGTATTTCTTCTTAAAACATAATCACCACCACCACCACCACCACCTTTGATTACATATAGTATTAACACTATACTCCGAGTGCTACTGGGCAGCTAAACAGCAGAGACCAAATTATGTCATCGACAGTTCCGACTGTGTAACTAGTTCCAGCAGTTCTAGGGTTAAGAAGTGTTCAGTCGGTTACCTCCAGCATTGGGACTGGCTTACCTCTCCTTGAGACCAATGGTTTTCCAATCAGCAGGGAAGTGTTATTAAATAAAATATCTCATTTTACTAATAAAGTTTACTTTAATTATTATGTATTTATAAAAAAGAACATGTAATACGAAGGATGTAACAATATATGAATGCCCTTGAAGGTCTTTAATTTCATATGAAGAAGTTTTACATGCAAATAATAACAGTTTTTTAACTTTTTATAAAACCTTTGTATAACTCATTAGTTGTGAAAAAATTTAGGAGGTCATTGAAGATAAACTGTCAGTAATATTGGAAGAAGAATGAATGATTTTGTTTAATGATGTCTTTCTGATAGGTAATATAGCCTATTCTTTTGTGCAGCTCTGCATATTTAAGCTAACAATTCAAAAAGTATCAAAAAGAGATTATATATAACTCACAAATAAACTTGTCTTAATACAATATTTTATAACATTAATTAAAAATGAAAAAACAAGCTCTAAACAAATCTCCTGACCAACAGTATTTCATCAACTTATATCAGTACATCGCTTAGCTTATGTGAACAAATCAACGTAACATAATATTACATACAAAGAAAAACTTAAACAGCACACTGTGCACGTTCAGACACTATTCTAAGTAACACACAACATGTCATCTAATCTTACACATTTATATTTAAACTGTTAAAAAAATATTGGTCAAGTGGATCCTAGTGTATAACATCTGATTTTATAAACAGCCCACAATTGCTATGATATGAGAATGCCCAAATATTGAGGATTTTGTTGATTAAGAGACAAATATCTTTTGGATTGTAGTGTATTCACTTACCATATGTTTTGTACCATATGTATAGCCTACTCTGTGTGATATAATTATTTGATGTTATCAGTGATGGGAGACGTACAAGAAAAAATTAACTGGGATGAATTACAATTATACCTGAGAAATATTTTACTCCATTACAATGACAAATTACTTTTTTCAACAAGTAGTCAGTAAAATTACAATTACTTCACAGAATATGAGTCATAAAGAAATCAATGGCTTTCTTTTGTATAGGGCTGGAATGCACCAAAATTTGCAAAGAAAAAGATTTTGCATTTATTTGGGCATATATTGGTACTTTCAAAATGATTTTACCATAATTTTTAATGTGTTGGCAACTTTTAGATTGTCAAATAATTCAACATTTCCTTTACAAAATAATTGGTTCTTAAAGTTCTCATTGCTAAGCCCTTTGAGGGAAAGTATATCTTTGCATCTGCTGAAAAGATACTCTACAGGGATACCTCCTATCAAATTTCCTATGAAGTGTTGGCTTATGGATTAAACTCAAGCTTGTTTGTCTAGTTCTGTTATGTTTTCATACATACTGTATAATGCGTACAATTACAGGATTGAAGTTCGTGTAAACTGCAGATTGAAAATTATCATTCTTGTCCTATTAACCATTTTGTGTTGTTAGTTCGGAGTTTTAAGAAAAAGGAAGAAATAATCTTGGTCTTGCTTTGTTTTATCCTTCCATATTTTTGGCTACTGGAATAAAATAGAATAGGAGTTTGGTTTCTCACCCTTCAGCAATCAAACTGTTCTTGTCAAGGGCAATCTCATGGTATCTGTATTGCACCAAGTGCCATTAATGCCATTGTAGCAGCAACTAACTAGTAAATAGCTAACCTTCATACTTAATAATAATAATAATGTTATTTGCTTTACGTCCCACTAACTACTTTTTAAGGTCTTCGGAGACGCCGAGGTGCCGGAATTTAGTCCCGCAGGAGTTCTTTTACGTGCCAGTAAATCTACCGACACGGGGCTGTCGTATTTGAGCACCTTCAAATACCACTGCACTGAGCCAGGATCGAACCTGCCAAGTTGGGGTTAGAAGGCCAGCGCCTTAACCGTCTGAGCCACTCAGCCCGGCACCTTCATACTTAATGTGGGGTTAATGTATATTTAAATTTAACTCCTTTTGTTGTTTTTAAAGAATTTGAAAAGCAGAAAACACTTGATTTGTGCTGCTGATGAGTTCAAAGTTTAGTAGGAGCAAGTTAGAGAAGTGAAATGAATAAAACAAATAATTATCCTGTACCAGTGCTCAATAAAAGAAAGCATGACTATTCTTTTTAAGTATCTCCGGAACTTGCGCACAGTGAATCAAGTGAATGTGAAGAAAATATCGCACGTACTGTTAGATTTCCTGCAGTTCAAGAGGGAAACAGTTCTGACCATGATGAGCCTGACTGTTGGACATTAGAGAAAAAATACTTCTTCCACAGAAACAAGTATCTTTATGCAAAGGATAAAATGCCGGGTTGTAAGGTGTGCCAAGAGTTTACAAGTTTAGGACCAGAAAAACAGATGGAAGTGAAAATTTTTTCAGACTGGGTCAGTAGTAATATCAGTACATTTGGAAGAGAAGAATACGGTAACGTACATCTGGAGATATGAACTAAGTGTGAAATTCAGTGTATGAAAAAGTTCGGGTGAAAACCGCCACCTTTTTCCGCTTAGAAAAAAGCACTGGTTTTTTACTCAATCCTTCCCAAGTCTGGAAGTTGTACACTATTTCTGTGAATGTGATAACTGCTTCATGAAATTAATCCATTGTGACACTAATCTGTTGTGACATGTCACAGTTTTATTTAACCACAATTTCCACAGTTTGACGTGCAGACTGTACCCACCACATAGTTTGTTCACTTTCTATTGTCCGAGGTCAGTAACATCACCAGAGGGGATAAAAACCAAGAAAGAAGTATTTTTTATGATCTGTGTTCCAGTGCGTTCCATTAGGACCCAACACCATCAGCCCCATTTGCAGGAGTTGAGAACCACTTATGAAGAAAGTAGATTCCCACTTCGCTATTCAAGTGTTCATTGAACTTTACGGATAATTTAAGATACCGATATGAAATACTGAGTGATTTGGCCATGCAGTTAGGAGCATGCAGCTGTGAGCTTGCATTCAGGGGATAGTGGGTTCAAACCCCACAGTTGGCAGCCCTGAAGATGGTTTTCTGTGGTTTCCCATTTTTACACCAGGCAAATGCTGGAGCTGTACCTTAATTAAGGCCACGGCCGCTGCCTTCCAACTCCTAGCCCTTTTCTATCCCATCGTCACCGTAAGATCTATCTTCTGTGTCGGTGTGACGTAAAGCCAGTTGATATAGATGTTGATTCTAGGGAACCTAGAAAATTTATAATGTCCAAGAACAGACCATTTATATTGGTATTGTAAAGTCAGTTGTAAAAAAAAAAAAATATAATAAGAGAGAAAGAGTTACAAAATGCAAGTAGCCAGAGTATTATCTCTACTCTATAAATTGTAAACGAGGAAAACTTTGGGTGGTGAAAATAGTGAGAATGAAGATGAACTAGAAGTAGTAAAACCTAATACTGATAGAGCAGTATGTGGAAGAATATATAGCTGAATATCTTTGTGTGATGATATACCGTTTTAAAAAAAAATTTGTACTTTTGCTGGGAATGATGGTATTAAAAGGGGTTAAAATTTCTTCTACGATATCTGAGGTCTGAAGACAAGAACAGAAGAGAGGAAAGGAAGAAAACTGGCTGTCTTTGTCCAATACTTGAATGTTCTGAAATGGTTGAAAACTGTAGAATTATTTACACAGAGAGTGAATACTGCATGATTGATAAAAGTTTGGTAGCTCTCAATCATAAATGTTTACAATATAAGCATTTATAGCAAATTTCAATACGGGCCTAATCATGCGATTAGTTACGTGTAATAGCTCTCAATCAATCTCAATCTTTGAACCATGACAGACACAGTGCTCATTTAGTCAATTCATGTGTAAAAAACCTGCTAAATAGGGTTAAGGGGTTTTGCTTAGTGACTTCTGATGGTTCTGCTTTGAGCTGTTTGCCAGGAACTTATTTGAAGAAGAGTCTTAAATTTCTAAGAGTATGATTTTTAGTTAGAAAATTAACATTCCATCCTATCCTATCTGACACCTGTTAAATCAATTTCCTGTAAAGGATTTTGTATATGAAAACAGAATTAAGCCACGTAAGATGATGATGATGATGATGATGATGATGATGATGATATGACTGGGCAAGTTGGCCATGCAGTTAGGTGCGTGCAGCTGTAAGCTTGCATCCGGGAGATAGTGGGCTTGAATCCCACTGTCAGCAGCCCCGAAGATGGTTTCCCGTGGTTTCCCATTTTCACATCAGGCAAATGCTGGGGCTGTACCTTAATTAAGGCCATGACCACTTCCTTCCCACTCGTAGGCCTTTCCTATCCCATCATTGCCATAAGACCTATCTGTGTCGATGCGACGTAAAACAAATTTAAACAATAATATGGCCTCAGAACCAAACATATCTTTGACTTCTTCCATAACTGCAAAACAAAACCCAACTGGTTTAAAGAAACTGAAATAAAAAGATTAAAATTAAAAATGGCAGAAAATTCACTATTGAATTGAACAGCTAAACTAATAACCAAAGACGAAAATATAAGGTTCCGAGACAAATCTACATTAAAAGCCAAATCTATTATCTTGGAAGACGAGAGGAAATGAAGATCAGAAAGAATTAGGAAATAACGGGCATTAAGAAAAGAACAACACACAGAGAAATGATAGATTCAACATACCCCAAAGAGGGTGAAACGAAAGAAGAAGGTACGGTATACAGGCATTTAGATTTATGCCATCTAGACTGCTTGCATCTATTTTGATGATCCATTTTACTCTACCAGATGACAGACTCTATTCAGCAGTCTATGCCTGAGTTATAATTCATTTGTCAGGTTAACACAAAATAAGTCACCAAGGATCTTTTACATGCTGACATCATCAGATGTGGAGTGTTGAATGGATTTTTTCCTTCAAAAATCCAACGACCTCTGCCGAATTTGAACCCACAACCTTGGTATCCTGTGGTTGACACTCTACCGTTACCCACAGAGGGAGTTCGCCATGTAAGATGTTTGATAACAATTGTGCAATTCTTGTTGATTTTGTGTCAGTTCTGCATTATTTGCAGATAGTAAATGCCATGTAATGGTGTGTGCATTTTTTGGGTACATATTAGTTGAGACAATGGCTTCAAACATACAAACTGCATAATGAAAATAACAGTGCAAGTGAATCAAATCACACAGGTTAGAAATCACCCTGCACCATCTCTAATGTTACTCAAGCATGTGCCACTTCTCCATGGTTAAGTCTAACTCAGATTTTTGTATAGTTAGGAATACTGATCTGTAAAGCTTCCTCTGTGGATTAGTGATAGAATGTCAGCTTCTGGATCCCAAGATGATGGTTTCAAACCTGCAGGATGTAGTCAGATTTTTGAAGAGCAGAAAGAAATCCATTCGACACTCCATGTCGTATGAACTTGGCATGTTAAAATATCTCTGGTGACAAATTTGGTGTTTACCTGACAAAAATAATTAAAACTCAGCAAGATCACCCACGAGAGATCCAGTTTACTCTGTTATCTGGTAGAAATTTTTCTGCAGGCACCCTAGATGGTGTAGCTGTAGCTGAGGCCATGGAATTATTAGTATTATTATTATTGCTGCTAAGATATGATAGTTGATCAGCCTTTTGAGGATCTGGTATCTCCCTATGGGTGAGAGCAGTAGAATAACACCCATGGTAGCCACTGCCTGTCATCAAAGACTACTAAAAGGGGCCCCAGGGTCTCTTAACTTGGGAGCATGGGTTGGCGACCACGGGGCCCTTAGCTGAGTCCTGGCAGTGCTCCACTTACTTGTGTCAGATTTCTCACTTTCATCTACCCTATCCGACCTCCCTTGGTCAACTCTTTGTTCTTTTCTGACCCTGACAGTATTATGTATGGAGACGTCGGGAGACTTTCATTTTCATGCCCTTCATGGCCCTTGTCTTTCTTTGGCTGATACCTTCATTTTTCAAAGTGTTGGATCCATTTTTTCTCTTTGATTATTAATAGAGGATAGATCCCTGGTTGTGGCCTACTTCCTCTTAAAAGAATAATCACTACCACTCAAGAATGTGGTAGCTGTGTTTCTAATCACTGGCTTCTCACCATAGCAGAGGTAGTTTGAATTCCAGCTAACACTGCATATGAGAAATGAAAAGTCATGAGTCAGATTCCATGTAAAATTGTTGGTTTCCTGGTTATTATTATGATGTCAACAATCACACTGAAACTGTGAACTAGATTGTTTCACTAAAACAATAACCACCACAATCACCACCACCACCAGACTTCTTAACACTTTCTCGGTAAACAAATACCTTGTTGAAGTGATTGCTGCAATGAATAGGACCATCATAAGATGAGGTCTTCAAGTCTGAGTGCTGATAATTAATTGTTCATCATTATTATCAGTATGTAATGTATACAACACCCGGGATGGCTGCTGATTTAAAGGAGCCAAATATTTAGGTCACAGGTCTAATTGAAAGTCAATTGAACACACACAGTAGTATCAATTTAGTTTGAAGCTGATGTTTATAATCAACTCCCAACTTCTTCACGATCATCTATGTAGTGACACCATTAGCAATTGAAAGATCAGTGACCACAATGCAAAATCATTAATGTTATTTTTATACATCTACTTTTAGATGATGGGTAGTTTGTATATTTCTTAGACTTCAACCTTCAGAATCTAATTGATAATATACATTTTGGAATAGCTCAATTAACTCTATTTTCCTAGGTTACAGGGAAACAGAAAGTACCTAAAGAAGAGAATTGGATTCAGAAGTGTTCTGGCAGCTTCAATCATATGAACTTATTATCTATGAATTGCTTACAGCTAGAGGGAATGTTTTAAATAATAGGTATTCATGTTATGGAGGAAAGAGAATTAGAGGGAGACCAAGATGAAGATTGTTAGACTCAGTTTCTAACGATTTAAAGATAAGAGGTTTAGAACTAAACGAGGCCACAGAACTTGTTACAAATAGAGGATTGTGGCACAGTTAGTAAATACACAGAGACAAGCAGACTGAATGCTGAAATGCATAATAGTCTATAATGAAGATGTAGGCCCTATGTATGTGTACCGGTATTCATTTTTAAAATCTTGAATATTTTTAAAACCAAGCCAGTGGCAGCTGGTGATTTGGAAATATGGTTTGTTGTACATAATGCATATTGAAGGAGGAAGGGGTTGTGTGTGAACATACTTCAAACTTAAAAATCTTTGTACCAGATGATTTGTATAATTTTGTAAGTAGACTGGGTAACTACAAGCATACTGGTACCGGTATCTGTTTATACAGATAGTTAATCCATTTTCAAATGAGGAAAACATCATGCAAATTCTCCCTGCTGCAGCAAAATGTTTGAAATTGTTTTCATTCAACTGCTCAAACTGATATGCAACATTCCTGATCTGTCAGGAGACAAGGGAAATTATAGCATGATGAGTGTTGGTATCTCTTGACAGCTTACAAAAATGAGAACCGTTTTAATACTTTATTGTCGAAGACAATATCTTAATTACTGTGCCATGTGTGTGTATGTTGCTTTAATGCAAAATATGCAACAGTATCTTTCACAAGCCAAATAAAATAAAATGTTCACACCACTTCGAACAAAAGTGAACTTGAAATAGAAACTTTCCCAATGATCCTTCAGCTTTTCTCGAAGTATGTTGGTATCCATGACAGGGAGTTTGACAAAACTTTCTCAATAGGAAAGCAAGCTATGCTTCTAACCGTGTCCCTGCACAAGCTGAAATCCTCTACGAACTGAACTTCTGTAAGTTTAAAACTTGCCTGCAAACCTGCTGCAAAGATGAGGCTCCTGGCAACTCCTAACCCCCTTCAGACATACAAAACAAGACCCCAGCTACAGACAGTCTTGAAAGAAGAATCAGAAATTCAGGAAAATAAGCGAGGGTTGTATAAACCTGCAATCCCCTTAAGGAGCCACCCCTCACTAATCACTCAATTTCAACAACATAATAAGGATAGTTTTATAGTCTGGTTTGATTCAGCACTCTATACAGCACTATTGTGTTCTAACCTTTTTATTTGTAGTGAATCAGTCTATCATATTTATGTTTTGGATTGAATGTGCTTAAACCTTAGTTTACTAGAGTAGCTTCCATATGCCATTATAATGAAACAAATAATTATGATTTTTTTTCAATGCGAACTTGAGCAGACACCATCTGGAAGGAAATTTAACTAACATTAAAACTTCTTGTAAAGGAAAGAACATTCTATTTTCTTGCCAAAAATATACAAAGAAATGTTTAATGCAGAGAATCATTACCTACTTACAAATATGTTGCATATTTTAACCTCAAGATTCTGTTTTCATACAAAATCTTGTTCCTTAAACTACAAGACATGTTCAGATCTTGTTTCAATAAGTACTGTGCATACTTTTATGCTGTATTTAAAAAAAATATAAATGGATTATGAAACTAAAGATGAAGATATTTTTGTTTGTTTAAAATTATACAAGATAAGAAATATGCTATATTTTGGGAAGGAGAGCAATGGAAATTCTTATTCCTGTTCAGTTTCACACTAAGATCTGGAATGACAATATATTTAATAGTTTCTTACAAGAGTTTCTTCAATGTTAATAAGGTAATATGTGACTTGAATCGTCTAATGATTTCTCTGACAGCAGCTATGGAGGGATACATATCTCTCCATATGCATATGTGGCATTTTAGTGTAATTTATCGTCAAAGATAAGACTTAATCCTTTACTGAAAAGCCAAGGAGTATTGTGGAGGTGTTCAGAAAATCTACACATGTACTAAATAGGAAATTAAAGTTGTAGAAGATGCTAGTGAAAAAGTAATTGTTTTTACATCAAGGCTATAAAAAGGTATAAAAGGAAGATTACATAACTAATCACAAACAAACAAACAAACAAACAAACAAACAAACAAACAAACAAACAAACAAACAAAAAAAAAGCAAATATTTGGGCACTCTCATCTTGACCATAATGATTGTAAAATTAATCTGAACTATGATTGGTCCTTCATGTTACACAATATAACAATGATTGATAATGATCACAAATTTGTAGAATATGGCAATAGAATTAAATTAATGCACTAAGACATACAAAAAAACAGCAACAAATATTAAAATGTTGTTGTAAAGTGTTTTCTTGTTACTTAGGAAATGGCAGTATATTGTTTAGATGATGAATTAATCAGAACAATTTTCACTGACTTGTCTAAAGAATGAAACTATTCTATTGCTTTAAAATACCAAAAATCACAATGGAATGTCTTGCATTATTCATTTAGAAATATTTTCAATGTGTAAAATATCATTTAAGATGATAATGTAAAATTCATGATATCAAAATCTACTTTTCATTTTATGACACTGTAACACATGACATGCTCAAGGAAATATATGAAGATATACTGAAGTTTAGAAAGTCTTCCTGGGCTACAAGATTCAGTTGGTCTCACAATGAAGAAGACGAAGAAGAGGAAGTCGCCATGGGTGGAAGTGGTGCGGGTTGGGGGATGTTTAATACAGGAGATTCGACTACTGGGGAATCTTTATATACAGATTTATTAATGTGTAATGTATCAGGTACTTGTATGTTTGAAAATGAAGGAGCTGATGGAGCAGGTACAGGTGTGCTTAAAAGTACTGGTTCCTTCATAGGTTCAGGCACTGTTATTATTGGTTCAGAAAGTTGCAATGAACTTGGTGTTTGGTCCGGACATTCGTTAATCCTATTAATAGTTATGTGCTTTCGGCTAGCATGCAGCACCACTTGATACCGATGCCGAAAGCCTTCCTCGCAGTGTTCACATTGAAATTTTGGTTTGGAATGTCGCCACAAACCGTGTAATGCTAGGCTAGCAGGAGTATGATATGGAAATGTGTAGTTGTGCTGACGACACCAGTTACAGTGTGATCTTTTGCGTGTCAACAGAAGACCTGTGTGCTTGTCCCTGAGGCGAGACAAAGCTGCGCTGCTGGTCCGTCGTCTCCGCCTCAGGGGCCTCGGCTTCCTGATGTACCCTGGATGACGCAACACTTGAATCTCCGACACATCTGGCACTTCTGGAATCACCCTCCTCGGTTGACTCTGTTTGCGGGATCGTTTGGGTCCACTATCACGGCTGTTACCCTCGTCTGTCCTCTGCAGCAACATATCAGAGGAGGAAGAATGGTTCATGTTTGAGTCCATTATACCACCACCATTACAGAGCTTATTATTACACAGGTTGTTAGTGTAGGAATCCTTACTCATGGGCAAATGCTTCCGGAATATCCGATCGCACAGGCTGCAATTTGAATCTGGCGAGTGGTGCTGACCCTGATGACGTCTCAAAGCATCTCCAGTGCCAGCAGCCAGACCACAGTGCGGACACCTGACAATACAGCTCAGGTCATCTCCGTGTGCCGTATTTATGTGTTCCCTGAGAACTTCGGCACCCAGAGATGTAGTGTAGTTGCAGTCTTCTACTCGACAGTGACTCAGTAGGCCAGTATGAGAGCGCATATGTTCCATCATAGCGACCTGTGAGCTAAGACCACAACCACACACACTGCATCTATAAGGCAGGGTCTTTTCAAATGCTTCTGTAGTCTGGCTGACTGGCACAACACGCTCCTGCTGGTGGTAGGCAAGGTTGTGGGTCTCCAGCGAGCTGTCATCCACAAACTCACAGCCACAGTCTCGACACATGAATGGCGGCGGATCCTCCTCCTCCTCGTCCACACGAGAAGGCGATTCTCCTCCGCTCTCCTCGGGCTCTGATGTGTCCGAGGCTTCCATGTAATGAAAGAGACGGGCTGCACCATAGTGTTGTCTGGGCTTGGTAGGATACTGAGCAGGTGCCGATTCGTAGTGGTCCCGTTTCACCACGGTGTTGTTGTTGTTGTAGCCGAAGTTGCTACTGCCGCTGCTGCTGGTGGTGCTGCTGATACCTTGATGCCTGCAACATGCAGGGGACTTCATCAACCAATTAATACAACTTCCTCCCAAGTGGGATGACTGCATTCAGGGCCCCTACATTGTTTCAATCAATTAGAGCACACAGAAACATATTGAAAAAAGATCATTTACTATACATAAATATTTAACTACGGGGGAAAATTAAAGAAGCATCATGCTTGAGAAGCTAACCCTTCACCAAACTACATCACCGGCAAAAGAAAGACGGAACACTGTAATTTCAGGTTTCATTATTAGAAATAGGGTAATGAAATAGTTATCATAGAAATTCACTAAGTTAAAAATGTTTTAGCATAAGAAAAGGATATCTGGCCAATATACATAGGTATCTGATGAATTCAATGAGGTAAAAATATTGTTTACATAAGAAAAGGGTTGCTTTAGATATGTGTCTGATTAATTTAGTGTGTTGGAAATATAATTTGTATAAGAAGAGAATCGATAAGCAAATGTGTTAACTTAAAATTAAAGGTTGAAAATATTATTTACTTAAGAAGAGGAGTAGGCATACAGAATAACTACATGAAGTACTGGTTAATTTAAAAATACTCTAATGTACGTGAGCAACAGTTTTGACGTAATCTAAATAATTATCTGCAAATACTCGGAACTGTAAACACCATTGCATGAGAAGAGGTTGCAAACTTGGTGATTATCTTATCAATCCATTGAGTAGGAAATGCTAATTTGCATAATAGGAGGATAGTTAGGAAATCAGGATAGGTTTCAGACAAATTAAGCGAGTTTAAAACGTTATTTTCGTCAGAAGGAAATAAAGTAGGTAAAAACACTAAGATTTAGTGAATCGGAAATGTTAAGTTACCATATTTGTATAGGAACCTGATAAGTAGTCAAACAATATAATTAACATATTCACTGATATGAAAATTGGATTTTATTTAAGATGGGAACAGTTAGGTAGACTGGAAATGTATTTAAAAAAAAACATGTTGAAAACGCCGTACAATAAAAAGAGGATAGTTAAATATTTATCCTTAAAATGTTCCGAGTTAAACATGGGTGCCTCAGCTGGCATTTGATCTTTGGACCACATAATTGCAGACTGAGGCCCCAAAACTCTGTCAGCGAGCAAGCGACTATCAATTTATATTTTGGTCACCTTCGTAAGTACAGCGTCAACTGGCGCCTCGGGCGGGAATTCAAATGATGCGCCAGTGTATATTTTACAGCAAATGATGGCATTTAATATACAGTTATTTACATTGCCAGACGTTATATTTACACGCACGTAGTTGAGAGTAACATTGATACTTGGTACTGCCTTCAATATAGCATAGCTGTGCTAGTGTATCTTAATAACATTTGTGTTCCAAAGGATATTGTTAGCTTACATTATCTATGGTGCATCACATAGAAGATTATATGCTAGACGCTTCTGGAACAGAAAGTGTCGGTTACAACATTCTTCGTCTCAACCGTGTTTTCGAATACTTGCGAAAGTCGTTTCGTACTTTTTTTTGCCGGTGAGTGTAGAGAAATAAACAAAGGTTAGTAATGAAAAGAGAAATTCAAGGTCGTGGGTAGGCAATCTCTGCACAGTTGAATGTGGCATTTAAAGATTGTCCATTTTTAATAGAAACATCTACGTATTTCTTACCCAAATGAGGTTGGCATTGATGCAGGATGGCTAGTAAAGTCAACATTTCTTAAGACGTTGTTTGAAGAGCGATTGTTTCTATGTTCCAATGGACTGCAAAAACATTGAAAAAGGAGGGACTCGGTTAGGATGTTAGTGTGCATCACAGTAGTGTCCAGCATACTTTAACAAAAGTCAAGAAGCGAGAGTGCAGGTTAGCAGAGTGCACAGACAGGGGCAGGGCGACGAGACGTGTACTTACTGGTGCTCTTGTAGATGTGCACTCAGCTGAGCCTGATCATCGGCCAGGAAGGAGCAGCGCCCGCACGCCCTCTTGTTGTGTACCTTGAGAACGTGCGTGGCCAGGCGTTCCGAACGTGCTGCCTTGTAGTCACATAGCACACACACGAACGGCTTGAGATGTGTGTTGAGGTGTCGCTTGAGACACCAGTTGTCAACACCCGACCATGAACAGTAGCAACACGAGTAGCGTTTCTCTCCTTTCTTCTTTGTTTTACCACCATGCGATTTAGCATTACAACCATTCAGACTATACGGAGATTTTGGTTTTCCAGAAACACTTCCTCCACCATTCTGACTAAGACCTGAGCGGAAGGCCATGGAAGAAAATCCTCCTGGGATATTAAGACTGTGAGGATTGTGGATCTGATGCATTGGCGGTGTCACAATGGGTTGGTGTAAGGGCTGATGGTGACTGTTCTGAACATCTGGACGAACGCCGTTAGGTATAGAAGGTGGAGGGGGAGGAGGTTGATTATTATTATTATTATTGTTGTTGTACTTGTGGTAGTACGACATGCCACTAGCGTTCTTTGGCGGTTGCCTTCGTATGCGATTAAGATCATATGGATAGTCACGATGCATCCGGAGGAAATGCTTCTTCACATGATCAGCACGATTGAACTGTTTCTGGCAAACATAACATTGAAATGGCTTCTCTTCCCGATGTATATTTTCATGGCGGGTAAACAAATCCCTGCGATCTGTGGCGTAAGGACAGTAACTACAACAATATCGTTTATTGGCACCTCCACTGTTGTTTTCACCTCCACTAGAGGATGACAAACTAGGCCCTGAGATACGTCCATTATGAGAATTATTTTGGTGATGATAATCCTGATGATGGTGATGATGATGTTGTTGCTGATGTTGTTTATTGTTATTATTGCTGACTGGTGGTGATGACTCAACCTTATTCTTCAGTCTTTGGAGATATTTGGTCACCTCTTCTAAAATGGGATTCTCTTTGCAGAGCAAAGCTGGGTTGGTATTTCCATCATCTGCTACATTGTGCTGACGCGTAAGATGCATACGTACACATCTAGCCCAAGCACTGGAGTAAGGGCACTGAGGACATTGAAATACACGGACATTGGCGTGAGTGCCAAGCCAGTGTTCAGCAACTCGCGAAAGGAAACCAACACACTCACAGTCCGTGCATCGGAAGAGCTTTTGGGCTGGGTTGTAGCTGGCTATCTTCGAACTGGTCCACTGGAGTGATTCTTCACTGGGCACCCATTTATCCTCAGCATGCTGAGTGCTTGCAGACATGTTAACAGCACTGGCACGGTACTTAGCTTCTTGAAGATGGTGATGATGCGCACTTAACATGCCTGGAGGTGGGGGGAAGCCGTTCTGCATTAAAGCAGCCAGTCCGAACGCTGTGAGGGTGCTTCCATGTCCATCACCCATCGCACTTCCACCGTTCCCTTCACTGTCATACTCTGGCACGACAGTACCAGTTCCTTCTATGTCCGGCAGGCCTTCCTCACCATAAAGTTTGCGTGTGATCTCCTTGAACATGTCTTCATAACAGTCCATGTTGGCAGCGGCCACAGGATGTACCACCTCCATCATTGGGGGCCGCTCTCTGAATATAGCACCCCACGCTCTAGTCTACTGGAGGTGGGGCACGACGATCGAACGGGCATCGAAATTGCTCCACCACACGAATCTGAAAAGATAAACAAGACATAAGTGAATTTCAGCTGCAAAGAGATTTGTGGACAAAGTTCTTGTTGCTTTGAAAAACAGAACATATTTCAAAATAATAACACCACTTCTTACAATTAGCTGCTCTAAACGAACTAAGAAAAATTTATAAAGAAAACGTTTGGAACTCGAACTCAAGACTTCAATGTTTAAGGAAGATTTGCATTTTACAATTAAAGAGGATGTACTCGTTTGTTTGCTTGTTTGTATGCTAATTTATTAATTATTGATTATCACATTCGTTACTGGAAATCTCCTTTGGATGGAAGTGTTGAATACATTTTCGGTATCCTCCGTCTGTCTTACGAGGGGAGTAAAAATGAGGTAACACCCAGGGGAATCTCAACTTGGGATCTG
The DNA here is from genome assembly GCF_040414725.1 of Anabrus simplex. NCBI lineage: Eukaryota > Metazoa > Arthropoda > Insecta > Orthoptera > Tettigoniidae > Anabrus > Anabrus simplex. The sequence goes on along the minus strand of NC_090268.1, from coordinate 132,355,637 downwards.
GGTTGGCGTCCAAGGGGTCCCTAGCAAAGTTTGACATTGCTTCCACTTCCTTATGCAGGCTTCGTCGATTTTTATTTCTGATATGAGCTCTCTTGGTCAAATTTCGTTCTCTTCTGACTCTGACTGTATCACCCTTACGAGGCCTAGAAAGTATTTTATTTTCACGCCTTTCGTTCCAATATTCTCCCTTTTACCGATACACTCATTCTGTGAAAGTTCGAAACTCCCTCTTTTTCCCCTCTGATTGGCATGGTCTAGTTGTACTTCCTCTTTAAACAATAGAGTAATCACCACCACCACCACCACCACCACCACAACAACAACAATCACCACCTTACCAGATATCGGAACCCCCTGTGGGTGGGGCACGCAGATGAAGAATACACCTTCCTGTCGCAAGAGGCGACTAAAAAAGGTGACTAAGGTATGATTGAATTAGAACCATGAGACTACTTGTGATGAGTAACATCACTCGAGTAACACCATGGGTCTCCTTTAATTGCGAGTAGTACCACCATGTTAAGTACACAATAGGTTTGTTATTAGTAGCAACAGTGGGTGGTTTACTACGGGTTTACAGTACCCGTGATTAGTACCACTATATGCGGAACATCACGGGCTTGCGTTGTCTGTGGTTAATACCATTATGTGAGAAACACCACGGGTTTGGGCGTTGCCTGTGATTAGTACCCACTATGTGAGGAAAACCACGGGATAGTACGAGTCCCTATGATTAGTACACGTATGTGAGGAACAACCATGGTTTTGCGTTGCCTATGAGTGGCGCCATTATGTGAGAAACACCATAGGTCTATGATACCTGTGCGACGTACATTACTTGTGAGTTATACAATAATATGTGGAACACTCTGAGTCTACATAACTTGTGATTAGTACCGCTACAAAAGAAATACCACGGTTCTACTTTACTAGCGTTACGTACCATCATGAGGGGCCGTTGACCTGGATTTTGGACCCCGTCAGACAAGAAGCATCCCCTTGGTCAGTATACAATATTGTTTTAAGATAGTTTCTGGGGAGGTGGGGCATTGAGGGTCGGATCCACTGATTGTTTTAAGTTCCTAATTATGGTCCATAGTCTTTTTGAATCCTAGTCAGTGGATTGATTTTGAAATTATTTTTAACTTTCAATATTGTGAGTTGGATCCGCTGATTATTTTAAACTCATATTCATCCATTCATTCTTCATCATTAAGTTTTGAATTCTGGTCAGTGGATGAATTTTGGACTTTTAAATTATCATTACATTTCGTACCATTAGGGGCTCATAACCTAGATGTTTAGACCCCTTTATACAACAATTATCATCATCCAGACATCGGGAAAATGTGGAACATTCATGTCCAGTTTCTCAATTTAATAATCTACTACTAATAATATTGGTTTGATGTCCCAGTATCTAATCAACCGTTTCTCGGACACGCGAAGTTGCCGAAAAATTTGTTCCACAGAAGTTCTTTAACGTGCCAGTAAATCTACTAATATAGCGCTGTTGTCTTCGGATACCATCGGAATAAGGCGGGGTTGAACCCAAGCCTGATTTCTAACAAAATTACATCTGTGTCAAATTATAACTGATTTTTTAAACACAAATTAGATCTTATTCTAGAATTTGTTGAAAAATATATACAGCCTAGGTCAGTTTTATCTTCAGATACTTTCCAAACCTCCTCAATGAAGCGTGAAAAGGTAATAATTGTTTCGGTGCGTGGATGAACTCCACGCAGTATGGGAAGAAATACAGCCCTTAAATTTCTACAACTGTACAAAAGATATCTGGCGCACCTATTATTAAAATAATTTTGTTCTCTACATTATTATGATCGCCGTATTTATCGACCGAACGTTTACAAACTTGGTCAGTCAAACTATCTCTACCATAGCAACACTACACCCAGTAATTAGAATTTGGGAATTTGAGCAGAAGGAATTTTGAAGTGCAGTTCTGTTCAGAGTATTCACAACTTAGGAGACGCTGCTCTTAATGTCCAATTTTCACGTCATTAACTTTACTTGTGACATGTTGATACCACGAACCTGCTACGCAGGCGTAGCAGGGGGAGAGGTGATACTCCCACGTGGCGCGTCCCAGGTGGCGGATAGGGGGGTCCTAACCGGCTTGCCGGCGGACTTGAGGGAAATAAAATACCTCTCGCGGACCAAACACACACCCCCTGTGGGTGGGGGAGGCAGACGAATAATACACCCACGGTATCCCCTGCCTGTCGTGAGAGGCGACTAAAAGGGGCGACCAAGGGATGTTTAAATTGGAACCATGAAACTGCTTTTGATTCGTGCCATCACGCGGGGAACACCAAGGGTTGCTTTTACTTGTGCGTAGTACCACTACATTAGGTACGAAATTGGTTTGTGATTAGTAGCACACAGGAGCACCGCGCGGTCGGCTTTTGCAGTACCTGTGAATAGTACCACCATATGAGCAGGACCATGGGATGATAGCTACCATGGTTCTGCCTTGCCTATGATTAGTACCCACTATATGAGGAACACCACGGGATAGGGAGAGGTCCCTGTGGTTAGTACTCTTCTGTGATGAACACCATAGGTTTGCGTTGCCTGTAAATGGCGCCGCAAAGTGGGAAAACATAGGTCTGTGTTAAATGTCGAATTTCATAAGCTCTGAGTAGTACAATAATGTGTGGAATGCCGCAAGTCTCTGCTACTTTTGATTAGTACCGTAACAGGACAGCTACCATGGTTCTATTTTGATAGCGATCAGTACCGTTATGAGGGGCCGATAACTTCGATTTAGGACCCCCTTTTGACTGCACGCATAATCGATTCAGTGTTATGCTATAGCAGTAGTCCCTTGGTCAGTAATACGATATTGTCACGTCCGTTTATGTGCCTGTGCGACATTGCGGGTCGCAACCACTGATTGTTTTAAATTCATGTCCATCCATTCATTCTTCGTTGTCACATTTTTGAATTCTGGTCAGTGGAGAAGTTTAGACTTTTTTTATATGTCATTTCATTTCGTCTCATTTCGTACCATTAGGGGCCGATGACCTAGATGTTAGGCCCCTTTAAACAACAATCATCAATCATCAATCGACATGTTGATACGTCTCAAACCGTCACGTCCTCTACCTTACCAGCTTTCACATGCAGGCAACTCATCGAACACTAGAGTCACACGCTGTTGCATACCCTACCCCTTGCGCGTCGAGGTAGATTGTACGATATGCTGCGGGGAGAGCAAGGAGTCTGGATAATCCGCGCTCTACCCGGGTCATGCTGACATTACCCAACAACGTTGTAAAAAGGCGAAAAAAAGAAACATAATTTATATTATGCCAATCCGGGCTCTACTCGGGTAAGCGCGGAGACTACCCACGTGTGTTTTTCTTCTTAGGAATCTGCTCATGCCACGAACCTACTACGCTGGCGTAGCAGGTGGAGACATGATACTCCCACGTGGTGCGTCCCAGGTGGCAGATAGGGGGTCATAACCGGCTTGGCGGCGGACTTCAGGGAAATAAAATACCTCTCTCGGACCAAACACACAACCCCCTGTAGGTGGGGGACGCAGACGAAGAATACACTCACGGTATCCCCTGCCTGTCGTAAGAGGCGACTAAAAGGGGCGAACAAGCGATGATAATTAAAAACATGAAACTACACGTGATTTGTACCACCACGCGGTGAACACCATGGGTCGCTTTTACTTACGCGTAGTACCACTATGTTGGATACACAATAGGTTTGTGATTAGTAGCGCCATTGTGTGCTCAGGATGCATTTTACAGTACCTGTAATTCGTACTAGTGATGGGCAGTCTGAGACTAGGTCTCAAGATTTCTCGGGATTTCTCGACACTAGCGCAGGCACTATTTGTCGCGAGAAATTTCGAGAGATCTCGAGAGCGTTGTCCCTGCATTGTGCGGTGAGCAGTGTGTCGTAGGTCTACAGGTAGACGGAGCTGAATGTTGTTTGTGCCGAGTATGCGAATAGCCAACCACGGGCCTTCTCCATTTCGTAAATACGCGTCAACAAGCGACTAGGGCGTTCATTTCTACCGAGGTCTATTTTGGTGCAGTATAACATAATTAAAAACGTAAAAACGATACGCATTCTGGCACTGTATGCACTGGTAGGTACACGAATGAGTGGTTTAAGTACAGAACCTGACGGCTACTGTAGGTACACGTACCTGGATACTAGAGGCGTACATTATTCGAACTCGAGACGAGGCAAGATGCGCCTAGCTGCGTATGCAACCATCATTACGCATGAGTGGAATGTGTAATCTAAAATATTTCAGTTTGCCCTAATTCTTTCGACAGATAAGTACACATCGTTATCAGACCCCACATTCAATAACATATGACCACTGCTTGAGCTTACCGATATTTTGGTGGCGAAGGAAATAAATCCTTGCAATGTTATAGAATATTCCCGCCATAATTAGGTACTTCGATATATGACGGTGCAATGTGAAATTGTACTAGTTTTACGCAGAACTAGAAGACGATGTCCGAAACAGAACGCAAGTCGTGGATGTCGGTTATTCTGAAGAGATGTCACATAGCACAGCCTGCTGTGTTTCTTGTTCAGAAGAAGTAAAATACGTCGGTAGAAATGATTCAGGGATGATCCGGCACGTACAAACGCATAATATCAATGAAGAGCAATCGTCACAGAACACCTCCGGCCCGGTCTGGATCACAAGAAGCTACCCTGCCGACGATTGTGAGGCATCCAGGTAGGCTTACATTCTAATAACAGTTATTAACAAACTATACGGGTTATTCAGCTAAGAATTCCACCTGAAATAACTCGTGAACAGTTTAAGGTACTGGCATTCTGTCTTCACTTTTGTTAATGGTATTAAGGAGCGCATAGTTCAACATGCAGTGCTTTCCTAGGCTTTTGACAAAATTTATCGTCACACACGTTTCCATATGAAAACTATTGATGATAACTATCCAGCTTGCCCTCGTAGTTACTTGGACGTCGCGTCGCACAGTTCGCAACTCACGAGAATCCGTCTCGAGAGCGTTACCCATCTGAATATCCACAGCCTGTTTCCAGTAGTTTGACCGGGTCAGGAATGGAATGAATGAAGCCCCCTTCTTGCGGCGAGGATGGGAATTGTGCCGGCCGCCGAGGCCTGTCGCACTCCTCTGGAGCGTTGCTCATCTCCCTTGCCGCGAACCTGCAACGCAGGCGTAGCAGGGGGAGAGGTGATACTCCCACGTGCCGCGTCCCAGGTGGCGGATAGGGGGGTCCTAACCGGCTTGCTGGCGGACTTGGGGGAAATGAAATACCTCTCGCGGCCCAAACACACTACCCCCTGCGGGTGGAGGACGCACATGTAGAATACACCTGCAGTATCCCTGCCTGTCGTAAGAGGCGACTAAAAGGGGCGACCAAAGGATGATTGTCTTGGAACCATGAAACTACTTGTGATTAGTACCACCACGCGGAGAGCATCATGGGTCGATTTTCCTTGCGGGTAGTACCACTCTGTTAGGTACTCAATAGTTTTGTGATTCGTAGCACTCAAGTGGGGTTCAGTGTTGGTTTCCAGTACTCGTGAGTCGTACCCATGTGAGCAACACCACGGGTCTGGGCGTTGCCTGTGAGTTGTACCACTATGTGAGCAACACCGTAAGTCTGCGTTGCCAGTGATTAGTACCCACTCTGTAGGAACACCACGGGAATACCGGCGCCCGTGATTAGTACACCTAGGTGAGGAACCTCATCGGTTTGCGTTGGCTATGAGTGGCGCCATTGTGTGAGAAACACCATAGGTCTGCGTTACCTTTACGACGTACAATACTTGTGAGTAGTACCTTAATATTTGGAACACCGTGAGTTTACGCTTTGATTAGTACCGCAGCTTGAGAAATATCATGGTTCTACTTTACTCGCGACATGTACGATACTGAGGGGCCTTAGACCTGGTTTTTGGAACCGTTTAGACATCAAACATAATCGATTCAGGACTGTGCTTTATAAGTGGTCCCTTGGTCAGTAATACTATTATTTATGGCAGTTTTTGAGTCGGATCCACTGTTTTTGTTTCTTGTTTTTTGTTTTTTTGGGGTTCATGTCCATCCATTCATTTTTCATGACATTTTTATTTATTTTGGTCAGTGGATTTTTTAAACTTTTTGTTATTTCTTTTCGTACCATTAGGAGCCGATGACCTCGATGTTAGGTCCCTCTAAACAAGCATCATCATCATCGTGTTGAATGTGAAGAAAGGAACGTTAAGGACGACACAAACACTCAGTCCCCAGGACAGGGGACAGGGATATTAATCATTTAGAATTAAAAATCCCTGACCGGGCCGGGAATCGAACCCAGGGTCGCGTAGTGACAGGCGGACGCATTGTCCCCTACGCCGCGGGGCCGGACGTGTCTAGTTTTACTTCGTCTTAAAACAGTGATCACCACCATCACCACCACCAGACCTGGCACCCGCCGACTACTCTCTCTTCGGACCGTTGGAGAAGCACGTGGGTGGTAAGCGATTCCCCCCTGTAGGTGGGACCTGTAGAATAACACCCACGGTATTCCCTGCTTGTCGTACGAGGCGATGAATGGGGATCCAGGGGCTCTGAACTTGGGAGCGTGAGTTGGCGATCACGGCGTTCTCAGCTGAGTCCTGGCGTGTCAGACTCCTCACTTTCATCTATCCTATCCGACCTCCCTTGTTCAACTCTTATTCTATTCCGACCCCGACCGTATTAGAGCACTCGAAGCCTAGGGAGTCTTTCATTTTCACGCCCTTCGTCCGTTACTTCATTTTTCGAATGAAGGATCCCTTCTTTTTTCTTCTTTTTTCTCTCTGTTTACCCCCTGTGGGTGGGGTACGCAGACGAAGAATACACCCACGGTTTACCCTGCTTTAATAGGCGACTAAAAGGGGCGACCAAGGGATGATTCTATTAGAACCACGAAACTACTTGTGATTAGTACCATCACGCGGGGAAGGTAATGGGTCGCCTTTACTGGTGAAGTAGTACCACTATGTTAGGTACACAATAGGTTTGTGATTAGTAGCAACAGAGAGCGGTTCACTGTGGGTTTCCAGTACCTGTGATTAGTACCACTATATGCGGAACATCACGGGCTTAAGTTGTCTGTGATTTGTACCAATAAGTGAGAAACACCACGGGTCTGGGCGTTGCATGTGATTAGTACCACTATGCCACGAACCTACTACGCTGGCGTAGAGGGGGAGAGGTGATACTCCCACGTGGCGCGTCCCAGGTGGCGGATAGGTGGGGTTCCTAACCGGCTTGCCGGCGGACTTGAGGGAAATAAAATACCTCTCGCGGACCAAACACACAATCCCTGCGGGTGGGGGACGCAGATGAAGAATACACCCACGGTATCCTTTGCCTGTCGTAAGAGGCAAGTAGAAGGGGCGACCAAGGGATGCTTGTATTAGAACCATGTAACTACTTGTGATTAGTACCACCACGCGGGGAACACCATCGGTCGCTTTTAGTTGCGCGTAGTACCACTATGTTAGGTACCAAATAGGTTTGTGATTAGTAGCAATAGAGTACGGTGCCGGCTTCTACAGTACCTGTGATTCGTACCCTTATATGAGCAACACCATGGTTCTGCCTTGCCTATGCTTAGTACCCACTACGTGAGGAGCACCCCGGGATAATGCGTGTCGCTGTGGTTCGTCCACTTTTGTTAGGAATGTCATAGGTTTGCGTTGCCTGTAAATAGCGCGCAGGGTGTGAAACACCACAGGTCGGTATTCCATGTGCGAATTTCATTACCTGTGAGTAGTACCATACTGTGTGGAATGCCGCGAGTCTACGCTACTTTTGATTAGTTCCGCAACATGAAAAATATGTTCTACTTTGCTTAAGATAAGTACCATTATGAGAGACCGATGATTTGGATTTTGGACCCCTTTAGACTAAAGGCATCATCGATTCAGTATTATGCTATAGACGCAGTCACTTGGTCAGTAATACTATTGTTTCACGTCAGTTTCTGTGAATGCGAGACATTGCGGGTCGGATCCACTGATTGTTTTAAATTCATATCCATCCATTCATTCTTCGTCCTCACGTTTTGAATTCTGGTTAGTAGAGGACTTTGGACTTTTAATTTGTCATCCCATTTCGTCTCATTTCCTACTATTAGGGGCCGATGACCTCGATGTTAGGCCCCTTTAAACAACAATAATCATCATCATCATTAGTGCCACTATGTGAGGAACACCACGGGATAGTACGTGTCCCTGTGATTAGTACACCTATGCGAGGTGCACCATGGGTTTGCGTTGTCTACGAGTTGCGCCATTATGTGAGAAACATCATAGGTCTGAGTTACTTGTGCCAGGATCCTCACTTTCATCTATCCTCTCCGACCTCTCTTGATCGACTCTTGTTCTTTTCCGACCCCAACTGTATTACGTATGGAGCCGTAGAGAGGCGATAAATGGGGATCCAGGGGCTCTGAACTTGGGAGCGTGAGTTGGCGATCTCGGCGCCCTCAGCTGAGTCCTGGCATTGCTTCCACTTACTTGTATCAGACTCCTCACTTTCATCTATCCTATCCAACCTCCCTTGGTCAACTCTTATTCTATTCTGACCCCGACGGTATTAGAGCACTCGAAGCCTAGGGAGTCTTTCATTTTGACGCCCTTCGTGGCCCTTGTCTTCCTTTGGCCAATACCTTCATTTTTCGAAGTGTCGGACCCCTTCCATTCTTTTGTCTCTGATTAGTGTTATATAGAGGATGGTTGCCCAGTTGTACTTCCTCAAAAAAAAATAATCACCACCTCACCACCATTACCTGTACGATGTACAATACTTGTGAGTAGTACCATAATGTTTGGAACACCGTGAGTTTACGCTACCTTTGATTAGTTCCGCAACTCGAGAAATACCATGGTTCTACTTTGCTAGCGATAAGTGCCATTGTGAGGGACCGTTGACCTGGATATTGAACCCCTTTAGACAACAAGCATCATCGATTCAGGATGTGCTTTGGAAGCAGCCCCTTGGTCAGTAATATTGTTTCTGGGAAGGTGAGGCTTTGTGGGTCGGATACACTGATTGTTTTAAATTCATATTCATCAATTCATTCTCCATCATCACTCTCTGAATTCTGGTCAGTCGATGAATCGTGTACTTTTCAGTTATCATTGCATTCCGTCTCATTTCGTACCATTAGGGGCCGATTACCTAGATGTTTGGCCCCTTTAAACAACAAGCAATATCATCATCGTCAGCATTTTCTCTCTGATTAGTGTTCTATAGAGGATGGTTGTCTCGTTGTAATTCCTCTTAAAACAATAATCACCACCACCACCAGGTGAGGAACCACATCGGTTTGCGTGGCTATGAGTGGCGCCATTGTGTGAGAAACACCATAGGTCTGCGTTACCTTTACGACGTACAATACTTGTGAGTAGTACCTTAATATTTGGAACACCGTGAGTTTACGCTTTGATTAGTACCGCAGCTTGAGAAATATCATGGTTCTACTTTACTCGCGACATGTACGATACTGAGGGGCCTTAGACCTGGTTTTTGGACCCCTTTAGACATCAAGCATAATCGATTCGGGACTGTGCTTTATATGTGGTCCCTTGGTCAGTAATACTATTATTTATGACCGTTTTTGAGTCGGATCCACTGTTTTATGTTTTTTGGGGGGGTTCATGTCCATCCATTCATTTTCCATGACATTTTTATGACATTTGGTCAGTGTTTTTTTTGTTTTTGTTGTCATTTCATTTCGTACCATTAGGGGCCGATGTCCTCGATGTTTGGCCCCTCTAAACAACAAGCATCATCATCATCAAAACAATCACCACCACCATTGGTAAGCGATTCAATGACGATATGGCCGTTCAGCATGCCGCCATGACGTGGCTTCAGGGATCGGACGCACAATTCTTCGCATTCTTGGTGTACCACTGGGAAAACTGGTTGAACAAGAATGATGACTATGTTGAATAATAAAGTGGAGCAATGCCCTACTATTGTGTATCAATGTATCTGCCTATAAAATATTCTTCGTAGGAGTTGTCTTACTTTTTGAAGCTATCTTGTACTGGCTTTTAGAACAATAATCACCACTCTACGAGAGAGAATAGAAACTGCGACCACCCTCGGGACTTGAAACTCCAACCTTCCACTCTACGGACAGGTTCGTTAACCGATTCTCTAGGACGATCGGGGCACTTGAGTCATTCATAAAGTTCAAATATTCTGGCTTTATTGCTAGAATACTCTGGGTTTTGTATTCTGGGTTCGCAGTAGGTCAGACGTCTTCATAGAGAAACAATTCACCATCAAGGAGCTGAATCTGCCGAGTTGTGCTTCTACCAGTATGGAGAACATGGGAATCGATCCAAATTTTTAAATCAAATTTTCTCCGTTGATGGGAATGCAATGAACAACATGCAGAGGAATTTTTTTATGTGTCTGCAATGATAGTATTAAAAACTTACCATTTTGGAGCGCAGGTTGGAATTTCTGTTAACATTCTCTTCCTTAATTCATTACTTTTTTAACTATTCTTTCCTACTGTAAACCAACCACACCACACTTCTCCAGCGAAACTTCCCTCTTCTTGAACATCTGGTGTTTCCGGCCAGAATATTAAATCAAAACTCCTACATGACACATAGGGTATACACGCAGGAAGAGTCAACCACTATACCAGGAGACTTAAAATTTGTAACTGTAAGTTGGTCGGAAGCACCTGCTACACTGGAAAGAGCTTGGGACTGCGTGGAGCAGGAGGAACGAAATATGACTTCATATTTCTTGCCAGGATTTCATGAAAATGTAACGGGAATAATTTCGGGAAATGGAGACTGGAAGTAAATGTAGTCTCACGTTTTTATGTGACTTCCGAAAGGTAACTGAATACATTTTAGTAAACTATGGGATGAGATCTGACTCAGAGTAAAGAACCTGAGTATATATCATGCGCAATACAGGGCTGTCGTGCGCCAAGCGACTTTTACAAGGGCAACAAACGAAGACTTGTTTTCTCCAGAAAGTTCCCGCTGTGGGTGGGGGCGGTAGAATAATACACATGGTATCCCCTGCCTGTCGTCAGAGACGACAAAAAGGGGCTCCAGGTCCTCTTAATTTGGGAGCGTGGGTTGGCAACCATGGGGCGCTTAGCTCAGTCCAGGCATTTTTTCTACTTACTTGTGCCAGCTTCCTCACATTCATCTACCATTTCCGACCTCCCTTGGTTAACTCTTCTTTTCCCTCCCCGACGGTATTAGAGCACTCGAGGCCTAGGCAGTCTTTCATTTTATCGCCCTTCGTGGCCCTTGCCTTTCTTTGGCCGATACCTTCAATATTCGACTGCTCGGAACTCATCTGACAGGAGTTAAAGTTGTCTAGTTGTACTGCTACCTGAAACAAACCTCCGCTACCGGGCCTGTAATGGGGTATAGAGCAGTGGCGGCGCGTGACTTTCGTCACTGGGGGTTCAACAGAAGAAAAAAAATTGCACCCCCCCCCCCTCCACCTCTCCCGTCGTGGGCCGTAACCTCCCAAAATAAGATGATAGAAGTTTTGAAAATGTGATCGAATACGAGAGAAGCAGACAATACATGCCGATATTTACCACATGCAAAATTAGAAATGTTTCACAATCGACTTACCCTATGTAGACAGCTTATACAAAAAATCCATCCTGCGCTCCTTGAGGGATGCAAATTTATCTATAACTGCTTCGTTGAAGTCCACAGAGTCTCGAACCAAGTCCTTTTCAATTGACAGCATAGCAAGAGCATTAAGTCTATCCTCGGTCATTGTGCTGCGCAAGAAAGTCTTTATTCTTTTCAGGGTTGAGAAGCACCTTTCTGCTTCAGATGTCGTCATGGGAATAGTAATAACTATATTTAAAAGTTTTATGCTTTCACCAAAGACACTCTGCAACTTATTTTCTAAAAGAAACTGCAACAAAGTCGTAGCCCCAGAAACAGTTCGAAAATCATTTCTCATGTATAATATTTCAAGTTCGGTTCTCAGTTTCGGTTTGTCGAGAAATGGGTAGGCCTCACACGCTTTGTACAGAAGTGAGTGGGGAAACTGCTTCTCAAAGCTGCCGAAATTTTCAGCTTGAAACAAGTTTGCTGCAAGAAGGTGGTTTGTGAATTGAAACCGTTCCTTTGCTTGAAGAATGACTGTGTCACAAACTTCTTTTGCCGCAACTCGTTTCGAGGTACGCAGCGGCCCTCGTGATACCTTCACTGGCGGGGGCAGTATATCATGTTCGTCAGCGATGTGGTCAATTTTATTTTCCCGAACCATTTTTATAGCAGCCTCGAAACCTGAAAGTGCGCCTTTGTCTTCCAACGGATCTGAATTTCGCTTTTGTAGCTGACTGTATAAAATGTCCACATGAGGCATTATCTGATGGAAAACAGCCAACCAGAACTGAAATAACGGGTGCTCCAATTTTAAACGCAAACCTCTTGCTTGCGATATGGTGTTAGGCTGTCGAGAGGTAGTTTTCAGTTGATCAAGGCATTCGATGAGGGCATCTCTGTTCTCGTAAACTACTTCAACGGTCCTTGATTTAAAATTCCACCTTGTGTTTGAAGCATGAGGTACTCTTCTACCAACTATTTCGGTCAATACACCTGATCGCTGCGGGGAGTTATTAAAGAAGCTGGGGATTTCACTTAAATCTGCAAAAAATATACGGACATCCGTATTCTGGCTTGTCGCTTGTGCCATGACTAAGTTCAAAGAATGGGCGTAACAGTGAACATAATGTGCATGCTTAAAATCTTCCCTGATGAGAGCTTGCACTCCTGAATGGCGACCACTCATTACATTCGCCCCATCGTAACTTTGTGAAACTAACTTATCTGGGCTATCAACAACATCGCTCAAAGAAGATTTTAAACACTCTGCTATTGTCTTAGCATCATGACTAGAGGGTGAGAGGAAACCCCAAAATCTTTCAACTGGCTTACCGTTGGGAAGAACGTAGCGCAGTACAATAACTAATTGTGCTGTAGTTGATATATCGGTGGTCTCGTCTGCGATTACCGAAATGAAGGGCGCAGTTGTGATTTCTTTCTTTATTTTCTCGCGACAGATTTCAAACATGCACGAAAGCAGTTCATTCTGAATGTCTTTCGAGGTGCCTTTGAAAACAGTAGCTTTGGACAGATGGTCCTTTAATGCAACGTCAATTTCAGAACTAAAATTAACGAGGCCTCGGAATATGCCAGGATTCGAGGATTCACTTGTTTCGTCATGCCCGCGCAATGCCAACTCAAACGCGCTACAGAACTTTACACAGTCGATAATTTTTGACAGCACATAACGATTTTTCCGTACTTGATCGTTGTGTCTTTCGACAGACTGCCTGTAAGCACAATCAAGTTGCTGCCGGATATCGTGTTTTCCCAGAAGATCGAATTCTAACTGGGCAAGCATATGAGATTTAGAACTTTCGTGTTTCTTTATTTTTTGGGACAAATGTCCTAAATCTACTACTCCGACTTTGGTCCAAGTCCCTTCGCTTTCATCACTCACGAAGCATAAACACGGAAAACAAAACAACCTGTTAGTAACTTCGCACCCACAGATCCACTCGGTTCTTTTGTATATATCCATTCTGAATTTACGCACGATTTCTTTACTTTTACTTTTAGTCTGCTTCGTTATAACAAGATCAGGCATTGGGCGCCCGGCATTCTTAATCTCAAGTTTTCGCTCAAGAGAGAGACAAGAAAAGTTTGTCTTCTTAAGTATCTGGACACTGTTCAAACTCATTATGTAGCTCCTTACCTTTCCGGGGCACAAAGATTGTGGACGTAACTACAACGCACAAAAACACACACACGCACACGGACAAAAGATTGTAACTTCTTTATATCCTAAAAATTAAGTTTCAGAACGGCACAACGGTGCAAAAAAACACTCACACGCTTGCACAGCGTACAATAATGTTACGAATTATGATAATTGCTAAGTACAAACGTTTACAAACACTAGTTTCACACTTGAAAAACACGAGGAAACTATAGGAATGAATGTTCGCACTTTTCACAATGTTGGTAACTTAATTTTAAGAACTAGTGTGAGCTGGTCAATTAGCGTTTTCATTGGTATTACCTTCCCGCTACTCTTTGCCTCAATGATTTTTAAGCTATGTTTCTCTCCAAAAAAGTAATTATTCCAAAGAAGGCAAATGAATAGATGTTTAGTAAGTATTGATATATTTGGGACAAGGTATCAATTGGAATTTGGCAATTTAATATGACTTTTGGTAGTAATGATGCTGTTCAACACTAGCGCTAATTATGTGCACTATTCTCTGCTGCCTGGTTAAATTCCTGTAAGGGCAACAGATGGCAGGCACATACTATTACAGTTTTCTTACCCCAACAACACGACTTGCGACAGACTTGAGAGAGAGTGGCATACTGCGCATGCCTACACCACGGATATTCTTTTCTGCGATATCCAGGTCTTGCTTTAATGCTGACAGACTTCCCCCCGCACCTCACTGGTCCCTTCGCCTAAGTACGGACGGAGATGCAGCCTTGTATGGGGGTTCATTCCAGACGAGTCTCCAGCCACAGACTATGCGCAGCTCACATGAATTAAGAGCCAGTACGAGTATATTACGGACAGATGGGCTTAGCACGAGCTTTGAGAATGACAAGGGAATCGTGAAAATTAAGTAGCTGAGTACAATTTGATATAAACTGGAGGTGCATTGCTCCATTGCGCTATACCAGAAACCGCCACTGGTATAGAGTATAACTGAAAATTGGGAATAACGTGATATCTATGCTCCTATTTTCGAGCGAAGCATGCAGCATGACGATGCGTGGGGCTCTCAACTTGGGGCGTGGGTTTGCCACCACGGGGCCCTCAGCTGAGTTCTGGCATTGCTTCCACTTACATGTGCCAGGCTCCTCACTTTCATCTATCCTATCCGAACTCCCTTGGTAAACTATTGTTCCTTTCCGACCCCGATGGTATTATTGCATTCGAGGCTAGGAAGTCTTTTATTTTCACGCCCTTCTTGGCCCTTGTCTTCCTTTGGCCGATACCTTCATTCTTCGAAGTGTCGGATCCCTTCCATATGTTTTCTCTCTGATTAGTGTTATACAGGGGGTGGTTGCCCAGTTGTACTTCCTCTTAAAGCAATAATCACCACCCCACGAACCTGCTACGCAGGCGTAGCAGGGGGAGAGGTGATACTCCCACGTGGCGCGTCCCAGGTGGCGGATAGGGGGGTCCTAACCGGCTTGCCGGCGGACTTGAGGGAAATAAAATACCTCTCGCGGACCAAACACACTACCCCCTGCGGGTGGGGGACGCACATGTAGAATACACCCGCGGTATCCCCTGCCTGTCGTAAGAGGCGGCTAAAAGGGGCGACCAAGGGCTGACTGAATTTGAACCATGCAACTAATTTTGAATCGTACCATCACGCGGGGAACACCATAGGTTGCCTGTACTTGCGAGTAGTACCACTAAATTTGGTACGAAATAGGTTTGTGATTAGTAGCAGTAAAAGCCTGGCCTGGTGGATTCCAGTACCCGTGCGTCGTACCCATGTGTGCAACACCGCGGGTCTGGGCGTAGCCTGTGAGTTGTACCACTATATGAGCAGCACCGTGGGTCTGCGTTGCCTGTGATTAGTACCCACTGTGTGAGGAACACCACGGGAATACCGGCGCCCGTGTTTAGTACACCTAGGTGGGGAACCTTCTCGGTTTGCATTGACTCTGAGTTGGGCCATTGTGTGAGACACACCATAGGTCTGCGTTACTTGTACGTATTGCAATACTTGTGAGTAGTACCATCTTTTGTGGAACACCGTGAGTCTTCGCTACTTCTGATTAATACCCCAACATGACACATACCATGGTTCTATTTTACTCGCGCCATGTACCATTCTGTGGGGCCTTAGACGTGGATTTTGCACCCCCTTTAGTCACCAAGCATCATTGTGCTTTATTAGTGGTTCCTTGGTCGGTAAAAATGTTATTTTCGATCTGTATTGAGTCCGATCCACTGGTTTTTGTTTGTTTGTTTGTTTTGTGTTTTGCTGAGTTCCGTCCATCCATTCATTCTTCATGCCATATTTTATTTTTACTTTGGTCAGTGGATGGCTTTGCAAATTTTTGTTCTTTCATTTCGTACCATTAGGGGCCGATGACCTTTGATGTTAGGCCCCTTAAAACAACAAGCATCATCATCATCATCATCATAATCACCACCACCACTATCACCACCACCACTATGGGGACTGGAACACGTCTTCTCCGTCAAATAAATGAAACCGAGCAGAGATTTGTCTATTTCTGCGAAAGAAGTGCACTATAATTTCGTGTAGCTATTTCTAGCCGAATGCAGCCCTCCGATGAGGGTGGGCGGCATCTGCCATGTGAAGGTAACTGCGTGTTATTGTGGTGGATGGTAGTGTTATGTGTGTTGTGAGAGTTGCAGGGATGTTGGGGACTGCACAAACACCCAGCCCCCGAGCCAATGGAATACACCAATTAAGTTTAAAATCCCTGACCCGGCCGGGAATCGAACCCGGGACCCTCTGAACCGAAGGCCAGTACCCTGACCATTCAGCCAACGAGTCGACAAGAAGTGCAGTGAAGTTGAGGATTATAAAATTAAGTAAGGAATGCACTGAATATTCCCAAAATGGTTTATTAAACACATATTTTAATTATATATATATATATATATCGGTTCAGTGTATGTATCAGCAGTATCAGATATTTAGCGACCACGTTTCACAGTAGTCGACAGACAGCTCTTCTGGGACCCATAAAGCGATTAAAAGCTGCAGCATGATCGTGCATTATATACCACAGCGTGTGTGTTCAAATATCAATATTAACATTACATGAGAGTTTGACCAGTTATTACATGATTTAATCTGCAATCATGCGTCTGCTGATCAAACCCTGTGTACCAGGCAATGTAGCTCGATCAGCAGTTACTGTTTTATGGCACTTCATTTTAAAAGCTCAGTGCTGCTAATAGGAGACACTTCTCAAATGCTTGTGGGAATTGAATATCTATGGAGGTCTTTAGACAGTAATGGTGAATATATATGTGGCTATATTTCTGTACTTAAAAACCATGCTAAAAGTTGGAAAAAGCCATACTTTTCAACCGATCTCCTTAGCTGCAGTTGCTTAAGCGCGGCCAGTATCCATTATTCGGGAGATAGTGGGTTCGAACCCCACTCTCGACAGCCCTGAAGATGGTTTTCCGTGGTTTCCCATTTTCACACCAGGCAAATGCTGGGACTGTACTTTAGTTAAAGCCACGGCCGTTCCTTGCACATCGTCGCCATAAGAAATATGTGTGTCTGTGCGACGTAAACCAGCTTGTAATGAAACATACTTTTCACATCATTTTAAGAGTTCAATGCCACCAGGAAAATTCTGGGGATGTACCTTAATTAAGGCCACGGTCACTTCCTTCCCAATCCTAGCCTTTTCTATCCTACTATCGCCATAAGACCTATTTGCGACTGTGCGACGAAAAAATATAAAAGCTCATTGCTTCCAATAGGAGAGATTTCCGCAATGTCTGTGGACAAGAGGAGTGATGCAGTTTCCCGTTACCCTCCTCACCTAGCCAAAACTTGCTATTATATGTCAGCCTGCCGACGCCACTGAAATGCGCGCACCAACCGACCATATGAGCAACATTTTCGAACCATTCATAACAGGGACTGGCTGGATAAGATATTGTGTTACTAACATCGCTCATATCTCAGTCACTTACGTACTGTCAAAGTCACGCAAAATACTGAGGTAGGTCAATTAAAGCAATAAATTTATTCTAGTCCCTACTATATGGCATAATGCACTATAAATAATACATATCGCCAGCAAGGCAGGGTGAATATATTTGTGGGTATATTTCGGTACTTAGAAGACGATACCAAAAGTTGGATATACCCATTTCATTTCCCGAAATTGGATTTCTGAGCAATTTGGAAAATCAATCAAAACCTTTTATATAATTCTTGGTTTTGCACATGGAAACATTTTTGGAGAAAGGAGTGCTCTTTCCACGTCGAAAAGAAAAGGAGATACTGTTGGTCCATTATGATATACACACACGCGTTGCTATTTCTAGAAGGATGCAGGATATTTCCACTCCACCCTTCGCACAGGTCAGAGCAAAATAAAATGTAGCTTTCACTGAACCTCAGTCTCATTTATGACTGTGATATGGGAGCCGCTGCTGTGTGGGTAGTGTTGAGGAGCTAATGAAGATTAAATAAAGAATGGTGAATTAAACTGGGTAAGGAGGCGGAAGGAATCGGTATCTGCCAGGAAATGAAAATTGGAAACCACACAAAAACTCATTCTTTCAAACCAAGCTTTTCCAATCGCCCTTCTTCCGCCCCAAGATTTACCGGCACTGCTCACACACATGGTGTGGGGGGTATCAACCAGTGAGTGCCCCTGTTTTAAAGGTGGGAGAATACATCCACGGTATCCCTTGCCTGCCGTAAGAGGCGATTAAAAGGGGCCCCACGGGCTCTTAAATTCGGAGCGTGGGTTGGCGACCACGGGACCCTTTGCTGAGTCCTGGCGCTGCTTCCACTTACTTGTGGCAGATTCCTCACTTTCATCTATCCTTTCCTACCTCTCTTGGTCAACTCGCATTCTTTCCTGACCCCGATGGTATTAGGTTCCCGAGGCCTAAGGTATTTCATTTTCTGCCCCTGTGGGGGGGGGGGGGTGCTGTAGAATAACAACCACGGTATCCTCTGCCTGTCGTAAGAGGCGACTGAAAAGGGTTCCCAGTCAATAATAACCAGGGATGGGATTTATACATAATACATCATCATTATAGACCGTTATATCTTTCAGCGTTGTCTGCAAGCCTCTGTGAATTTACTAAACGTCGCCACAATTCTCTATTGATGGGATTTATATATAATAAAAATGGCTGAATAGGTACGTATATTTGGGCTAAAGGTTCAAAATATGGAGCAAAGTATGGACTATATTTTATAAAAATTGTACAAAATAATGTTAAGAATATACTGTATGTATAATATAAAAGAAAAATATTCTTATAAAAGAGTACTCTTGAATACCTATAGCGTAGACATTTAAACCTTCTATGGAAAGGGGTGGTAGAATAACACTACACTGTGATAACACTCCGGTATTCCCTGCCTGTCGTGAGGCGACTGGAAGGGGCTCCAGGGGCTGTTAACTTCGGAACGTGGGTTGGCAAACACGGGGCCCTTTGCTGAGCCCTGGCATTGCTTGCATCTACTTGTGTCAGGCTCCTCACCTTCATCTATCCTATCTCTTTTGATCAACTCTTGTTCTTTTCCAACTCCAAAGGTATCATATTTGCAAGCGTAGGGGGTCTTTCACTGTCACGCCCTTCGCGGCCCTTGTCTTTCTTTGACCGATAACTTCATTTTCCGCAGTGTCGGATCCCTTACTTTTTTTTCACTCTGATTAGTGTTAATAGAGGATAGCTGTTCAGTTGTACTTCCTCTTAAAACAGTAATCACCACCACCACCACCACCACCTAATTGAGTCTGTTATTGTGTCCATTTACCTGTACCAGACTCCCAAATTTCATCTTTTCCTATCCGACCACCCTTGGTCAATCACCTTGTGGGTGGAGGGCGGTAGAATAACACCCACGGTATCCCCTGCCTGTCGTAAGAGGCGTCTAAAAGGCGCCCCAGGAATTCTTAACTTGGGAGTGTGGATTGGAGACCAATGAGCCCTTAGCTGAGTCCTGGCATTGCGTCCACTTACTTGTGCCAGGCTCCTCACTTTCATCTAACCTATCCGACCTCCCTTAGTCAACTCTTGTTTATTTCATACCCCGACTGTATTAGGTCACGCGGTCTAGAGAGTCTTTCATTTTCACGCCCTTCATGTGGTCCTTGTCTTTCTGTGGCCGATACCTTCATTTCTCGAAGTGTCGGTCCCCTTCCACTTTCTTTTACTCGGTTAATGTTAATAGAGGATATCTGCCCAGTTGTACTTCCTCTTGAAACGGTTATCACCACCACCTAACTGAGTGTATCATTGTTTCCATTTAGCCTATTCTACTTGTGCCAGGCTCCAAACCTTCATCTTTCCTATCCGACCTTAACTGGTTAACTCTCGTTCTGTTTCGACCCGATACCATTAGGATGCGAGGTCTAGGAAGTCTATACTTGTCGCTCTTGTCAGTGTCCTTTTCTTTATTTTCCCGATTCCTTCACTTTTCGAAGAATCAGACCGTACAGGCCTATATTTACCTGGTTGTATTTCCCCTTTAATTAATAATCATCGCCACCAGTAACCACTTAGTCGAAAGCAGGTTTTCAGAATAATAAATTCGGTCAGAAATCGTAAAGTACTCCGATTGATGGGCTGAAAGATATACAAACTTCTTAGAAATGTAATTTTAATTTTATACCACATATGTGTCACTCACTTAGAAGTGATGAGGTAAGTCGAAAAAAACGCCATTTTTGTCTTATTCTATTGTCAGATGGTTAAAAAATCATTTTCCTGAAAATCAGGCGTGAAAAGTGCGCATTTGCCATAAGTTTAACGTTCAGACAATTATTTGTTCAGCGTGCATAAAATAACCTGTACCGAGGGACTTTCCAACTGCTTTGCTAATTAAGGTATGGTTCTCAAAGCATGTGGTGCTTTAGTTTTAATTTAAAATTTATATTTTCATATAAAAGTTGAAGGCTGAAACCTGCTGAGACGCATGGATCCCGAGGGAACTAGAAAGTTAAGCAACACTGGGTGTGCCGGGCTGAGTGGCTCAGGCGGTTGAGGCGTTAACCTTCTGACCCCTACTTGGCAGGTTCGATCCTGGCTCTGTTCAGTTGTACCAGAAGGTGCTCAAATGCGCCAGCCTGGCACGTAAAAGAACTCCTGCGGGACAAAATTCCGGCACCTATACATCTCCTAAAACCGTCAAAAGTAGTTAGTGGGACGTAAAAATAGTAACATTATTATTATTATTATTATTATTATTATTATTATTATTATTGTTATTCAACACTGGGTGTAGCCTATAATTCCGTAGGTAATAGGAACTATTCTGCAGATAAATATTTTCAACTAAACTCGAATCGACGTTCAGAATTAGTAATTTAATTATATTATTCTTGTAGAACAAAAGGTAATAATTCGCAGCGATTCCGACCTTTGAGTCGGAGAATGTAACTAAAGTATCATAACAAAATTCGAAGCTGAATATTTATTAGTCCTCTCTACCAAAGTCTACACATGAAACGACGTGCTATGACAGAGCGGTACATTAGTCTACTTCTAGCTAGATACTCAATCTGCACTTCATTTACAATATTACGGTACAGTAACTCACACTAGAGCAAATATAAAAACAGCGCAGGATATAAGATAACGTTCACACACACAGTAGAATATATTAGGATGGTGTCTAGCATATCCTTAGGTTAAGTTCCACGTTACGATTGGAAAGCGAAACCTGAGTGTTTCGGTATCAGGCCCAGATGACTTTCGTCTCGACCATCTTGAATGTGACTCCCCCCCCCCCCCCCATTCACTTTAAGAATATGCAAGGATGGATTCATTATGTTACTAAGCAGGACTTCTATCTTAATCGTAGACCCAAACTTGTAAATTCGCAGAAGCAATAATAACAATGTGTTCCCCATGTGCAAACACAAGAGACAGGTGACCACATTTTTCTATAATCGCTGCACTTAATGAAGTACTTAAAAGCAATTACCTGTACCTATTTAATTACATACATACATACATACATACACACATACATACATACATACATACATACATACATACATACATACATACATACATTATCATTATAGACTGTTATGCCTTTCAGCGCTCAGTCTGCAAGCCTCAAACATAATATTTATCAGAGCCAAGTATTAGTGAATGAATCTTTACTGTGAAAACGAGTGTAAAAAAACTGATTTCAAAGTATACGGTATATGCGAACACATACTGTACGGGGCCGAACGTGAAAGATGCTACAATTCGCGACCTTCCTCAAATTCCGAGATAAGTGGTGGTCGGGAGAGGCGCGAGAGAAACGAACGTAAACAGGAAGCGCGTTTCGAGTTGAAATATGCGAAGCTAGAGGATAAATAGTCTCTTATAGACAGTACAGACAACACTGAATGAAGGAAAGGGTGACATCATCAGAGCTGAATTATTCCAGGCATTTACAGTTCATAGAAAAGATCAAATTAAAATACAACGCTTCAAAACTTTTTTCAAGTGTAAGGGATTGGCGAAGAAAAAGAAGTAAATATAAATTCAAAAGTGTATAACTGACCTATTATATTCAATTTAAAAAAAAATTAACATTCAAGCAGAAGTTCAAGTGATATTTGTCTGACAATGCGAGGACGTTATCCAAGAGATTGATGATGATGTCACAGAATATGTTGGTACACTAGATAAAAAGGCGTATGAATTATAAACACACACAGGTAAATATAGTTACTTGTTTTAGCATTGAAGGAGAACATCACTGCGTTACCATTAAGGAGAAAGTAAAATAGCATTCATATTGAACAAAAGTACTAAAATATAAGCCATAATGATAAAAAATGCGCAATATATTTCTCAGTTTCAATGGACTTCCTACAACTGTAGGAGACTTTTAAAAATAAGTATTAGGCCGTCAATAAAGTTTTTAAAAGTCGAAGACATTTTCGGCAATCTTTGCGAGAAAACTAACCTCTCATAAAACTCAAGAAAACTGAGAAAATTTATTCTTCAAAATTGTCTTGGATTTGTCAAAATCCATGACATCAATCATAGGTTCACATAATTTTCTCCTGATATTTTAAGGTTAGTAGCACCTCCTGTTTTCATGTGGTTTTCTGGTAAATAGTGCATTCACTAATCACCGAGATTTGAATGCCACACACATAAGGCACAAAGTTAACAGTTAAGTCAGAGTACTATCACGCCAAGTACGAAGAATGACACGCTTAAAAGATAATGAAATACGAGGATCTAATTTTTAATACTCAGTAATTCATTAAAGTACATTATAAATGAACCAACTTATGGTTCTATAATTACAACCATATCCTAGTCTTTTCGTGTAGACAGACAGTTGTGATCTAATATCTGGAAGAAATATCCATGCAAAACAAGTAGATGTAACCTGAAATTTGAAACAGAGAGAAAATGAACAAACCAGATGTATATGCTAGAAGGAAAGAAATACTATTCATAACGTAGAAGAAGGCAGCGACCTCTGAATGCTCTCGCTCGTTATTTACTTTCTTATGGCAGTGCAGTGCTTGGAATCAATATACCTGAACGTTATGCAGCGCGCTATGCACTCGCTAGCAGCGAAAGTGGTTGAGCGTGCGCTTAAAGACAGTGAGAGTATAACAACAATCGCGCACATTGTTAACTGAAGACGAGACGGTACGGTACCTGCTTAAGAAACTGGCCGACCGGGGCACACACTTGAACACTGTCCACTGATCAGATCACTCACACGCTAATGTCACCTGCTATGGACTCGCTGGATGAATGTTCGACCCACCAAGTCCAAGCCTTGCTTGCCGTCCCATCACCCCCACTCGCTCCCCCCTCCCTCCCCCATCACACACATGCATCAAGAGAATGGGAGGTAAAAAAAAAAGTGGAGGTTTGAGTGGGATGGGGCTAGGGTGGGGTGGGGTAGGGAGTGGGTGGGGAGGAGGAGGAGAAGGGGAGAGGGAGGGAGCGAAGGGGGTGTTGCTCCTCACTGTTGCTAGGCGACCCGGGTGGGAGGGAGCCGGGAGAATCTACAACAGGGTGGTTCTAAAAAACGTGATTGGGATTGCAGAGGTATAATTCTCAAGATGCCGCAATACAGTTGAGAAACTCACTAAATACCTTTCCCACACATCGATCACTGGACTTCCATTCAAGCTGATGCGTATTCTTCACAACAAATATGCTCTCGTATTCTCAAGATTTTTTTGTTTCTTTTTTACTTTCTCAGCAGTAACCATACTATATATAATCGTTGCACCCGCGGAAACCGCTATGGTAAGCGAAATATTTCAACTTAAAACGTTGGTAGGTAAGGTTGTCATTTAAGATTCATGTCAAAGAATCCTCGCTCTTCATAATATATGTGCTGCGGGACAGTATTTCTCTCACAATGTTATCGCATAGCGGTTTCGCAGGCGCAACTGCGATATAGCAGTACCAGTTCTCACTTTCCCGATTCGAGGGGTCTCCATTGCTATGAGTGTAGGTAGCCTCTTACGAATGATCATGAGAAGCTGCAATGCTGAAAACGTAAACAGAGTGATTTAAAGCAGTTCTCCAAGTCCACTCTCCCTTATACCACGCTAATCCCTCCATTTCGACGCCCACGGCAACGACACAGTACTCTTTAGAGACGACGGCCTAAGATCATTAGTTTTATGTTATCTCGTATCGAGGCTGAAGGTCACGGGATCATCTCGACGTCTTGTCCCAGGCAATAACTTCGATAGCAAGCTGAGCAGACCATGATTAAAGTGGATGGTGAGGCTAAGTTAATGGCCCTTCCAGCTATTAACATTAACACGGACTCAACAGTGACCCGTTTAGTCCATGTTTCCCCAACTCAGATCAGATCAAGGAAAGAGCAAAAACCCCTGTGGGTGAAAGCAATGCCAGGACTCAGCTAAGGGCCCCGGAGACGCCAACCCACGCTCCAAATTTAAGAACCCTTGAGTCCCCTTTTAGTCACCTCTTACGACAGGCAAGAGATAGGCGACCCGGATGGGAGGGAGCCGGGAGAATCTCTATCTCTTGCCTATCGTAAGAGGTGACGTGCGTGGGTTGGCGTCTCCGGGGCCCTCAGCTTAGTCCTGGCATTGATTTCACTTGCTTGTGCCAGGCTCCTCACTTTCATCTATCCTATCCGACGTCCCCTGGTCAACTCGTCTTCTTCTCCGACTCCGACGATATTAGAGAATTCGAGTCCTAGGGAGTCTCATTTACACGCCTTTCGTGTCCCTCGTTTTTTGTCCATTACCTTCATTTTTCGCAGTGTCGAATCCCTTCAATTTTTTCTCTGATTGCCTAGTTGTACTTCCTCTTGAAACAATAATCACCACCACCGCAAGAGGAAAGTAGTCCGGACACTATCTACGTCTCCATATGCTCTGTCATTTAACACTCATAACCTTCGAGCAGGGTTTCGTAAACCTTTTGATGTCACTTGTCGAGGGTGAACACGTTTGAATCCTGGCCAGTGCATGTGGAATAATTGAAATGACAAGTCCCGTTCTTGTGGTTTTGAATCAACGTAAAACTGGAGGTCATGTGCCTACTGTGGTCACAATATTAACAGCCACGCAAAATTTCATGCTTTCTTGCGTGCTTGTTTTTGAAACTTGTGTGGTTTAAAAGGAACTCCATTCTGAGTTTCTTGTATAACATAGACATGGCTAGAGGCATTCATTTATATTCGATTTCCACGAACCTGCTACGCAGGCGTAGCAGGGGGAGATGTGATACTCCCACGTGGCGCGTCCCAGGTGGCGGATAGGGGGGTCCTAACCGGCTTGCCGGCGGACTTGAGGGAAATAAAATACCTCTCGCGGACCAAACACACTACCCCCTGCGGGTGGGGGACGCACATGTAGAATACACACGCGGTATCCCCTGCCTGTCGTAAGAGGCGACTAAAAGGGGCGACCAAGGGCTGACTGAATTAGAACCATGAAAATAATTTTGAATCGTACCATCACGCGGGGAACACCATAGGTTGCCTGTACTTGCGAGTAGTACCACTAAATTCGGTACGAAATAGGTTTGTGATTAGTAGCAGTTAAAGCCTGGCCTGGTGGATTCCAGTACCCGTGCGTCGTACCCATGTGTGCAACACCGCGGGTCTGGGCGTAGCCTGTGAGTTGTACCACTATATGAGCAGCACCGTGGGTCTGCGTTGCCTGTGATTAGTACCCACTATGTGAGGAACACCACGGGAATACCGGCGCCCGTGTTTAGTACACCTAGGTGAGGAACCTTCTCGGTTTGCGTTGACTCTGAGTTGGGCCATTGTGTGAGACACACCATAGGTCTGCGTTACTTGTACGTATTGCAATACTTGTGAGTAGTACCATCTTTTATGGAACACCGTGAGTCTTCGCTACTTCTGATTAATACCCCAACATGACACATACCATGGTTCTATTTTACTCGCGACATGTACCATTCTGTGGGGCCTTAGACGTGGATTTTGCACCCCCTTTAGACACAAAGCATCATTGTGCTTTATAAGTGGTTCCTTGGTCGGTAGTAATGTTATTTTCGATCTGTATTGAGTTCGATCCACTGGCTTTTGTTTGTTTGTTTTGTGTTTTGTTGAGTTCCTGTCCATCCATTCATTCTTCATGCCATATTTTATTTTTATTTTGGTCAGTGGATGCCTTTGCAATTTTTGTTCTTTCATTTCGTACCATTAGGGGCCGATGACCTTCGATGTTAGGCCCCTTAAAACAACAAGCATCATCATCATCATATATTCGATTTCGCGAAAAGGAAACAGTCTGCCGTTATGTCGTGAAACAGGACTTGACCCATCGTTTGAATTTGAATTTCGCTGCAATCATTTTCTACATTTTTTTTATAAAACATCTCGTTCATGCGATTTTTGGTGATTTATGTGAAAGAAACTATGAAGGGAAACAATTTTGATAATCATTCATTATTCCTTATGCAAATTACCCTTTCACCCTACATGGCCATAGCTTTCACTTTATATGGTCATACCATTAAGGGATTTCCTACAATAGTAAAACGAACAGGTAATTATGTCGAATTGAGAAATCCTTATTCTGTCTTCTGTTTCCCTTAACACAAGTGATCCCTCTGTGAGTGGGGGCGGTAGAATAACACCCATGGTATCCCCTGCCTATCGTAAGAAGCGACTAAAGGGGGCCTCAGGGGGTCTCGAAACTTGAGAGTGGGTTGGCGACTACGGGACCCTTAGCTGAGTCCTGGCATTGCTCCCACTTACTTGCGCCAGGCTCCGCACTTTCATCTATCCGACTTCTCTTGGTCAACTCGTGTTCTTTTCCAACCGCGATGGTATTAGAGCTTTCGAGGCCTAGGCAGTCATTTATTCTCACGCCCTTCGTGGACCTTGCCTTTCTTCGTCCGTTACTTCATTTTTCGAAGCGACGGATCCCTTTTTCTTCTCTCTCTCTCTCACACCCGTGTGGGCGGGGGACGCAGACAAAGAATACACTCACGGTATCCCATGCATGTCGTAAGAGGCGATTAAAAAGGGCGGCCAAGGAATGATTGAATTAGAACCATGAAACTACTTGTGATTAGTACCATCACGCGGGGAACATCATAGGTCGCCTTTTCTTGCGAGTAGTACCACTATGTTCGGTACAGAATAAGTAGTATAATACAGGGATTCGGCCGCCACCGCCACCTCCGGCTCCCAGTGGCCACCTCCACCTCAGCCAGTGGCCTCTTCCAGTACTGCCAACTTAACCTAACTAGCGCGACAGTACTGCCAACTTAACCTAACTAGCGCGAAATTTGAATTTGTAAACAAAGCCACGTGCTTTTTGACAGCTGTCATCGACAACAACGCATCGCTAACCTCAGTACTGCCATCTTGATGGGCCTAAACCTCAGTAGTGCCAACTTAACCTAACTAGCATGAGGTAAACAAAGCCACGTGCTTTTTGACAGCCACGTGCTTTTTGACAGATTTGTAAACAAAGCCACGTGCTTTTTGACAGACAACAACGCATCGCTAACCTCAGTACTGCCATCTTGACGGGCCTAAACCTCAGTAGTGCCAACTTAACCTAACTAGCATGAGGTAAACAAAGCCACGTGTTTTTTGACAGCCACGTGCTTTTTGACAGATTTGTAAACAAAGCCACGTGCTTTTTGACAGACAACAACGCATCGCTAACCTCAGTACTGCCATCTTGACGGACCTAAACCTTAGTGATACCAACTTAACCTCACTAGCGAGAGGTAAACAAAACCACGTGCTTTTTGACAACCACGTGCTTTTTGACAGCTGCCATCCGCCATCTTTGAGCACCGTGCTGCCCTCTATATCGCAGTAGCTGCAAAATTCGTCACCTGTCATCGGCAGTGCTGCCATCTTGACGGGTCTAAACCTTAGTGCTACCAACTTAACCTCACTAGCGTGAGATAAACAAAGCCACGTGCAGCTGTCATCCACCATCTTTGAGCATCGTGCTGCCCTCTTTAGCTACTTACCTTAGAAATGTGGTACGTTATCCGCCATCTTGCATCCGAAACCTCAGTGCTGCGCTCTATGTAGTGGCGGCAAATTCTATGTGCTCTTGTTTGGAAACAAAGCCACGTGCAGCTGTCATCCACCATCTTTGAGCATCGTGCTGTCCTCTTTAGCTACTTACCTTTGAAATTTGGTACGTTATCCGCCATCTTGCATCCGAAACCTCAGTGCTGCGCTCTATGTAGTGGCGGCAAATTCCATGTGCTCTTGTTTGGAAACAAAGCTACGTGCAGCTGTCATCCACCATCTTTAATCACCGTGCTGCCCTCTTTAGCTACTTACCTTTGACAGTTGTCATCCGCCATCTTGCATCGCCAACCTCAGTGCCGCACTCTATGTAGTGGCGGCAAATTCCACGTGCTCTTGTTTGGAAACAAATTCACGTGCTTTTTTGACAGCTGTCATCCGCCATCTTTGAGCACCGTGCTGCTATCATGCGGGCAATTTCGTTAGCTGTCATCCGCCATCTTTAATCCAGAGAGAACAGTGCTGCACTCTATGTGGTGGCGGTAAATTCCATGTGCTTTACAAACCTATGTGCTTTTCTGACAGCTGTCATCCGCCATCTTTAATCACCGTGCTGCCATCTATGTGGTGGCGGTAAATTCCACATGCTTTACAAACCTATATGCTTTTCTGACAGCTGTCATCCGCCATCTTTAATCCAGAGAGAACAGTGCTGCCCTCTATGTGGTGGCGGCAAATTCCACGTGCTCTTGTTTGGAAACAAAGCCATGTGCAGCTGTCATCCGCCATCTTTGAGCGCCGTGCTGCGAGCAATTTCGTCAGTTGTCATCCGCCATCTTTAATCTACAGAACACCGTGCTGCCCTCTTTATGGCTACTACCTTAAGCACGTAGTAGCAGGCAATTTGAAAAGTTCTGTTAGCTATCATCCGCCATCTTTAATCACCGTGCTGCCATCTTTAGCTAGATACCTTTGAAATGTGGCGGCGGATAATTTGAAAAATGCTTTTTGACAGCAGCTATCTTTGAGCACCGTGCTACCCTCTATGTGGTGGCGGCAAATTCTACATGCTTTACAAACCCACGCGCTTTTTTTTTGACAGCCATCTTTAAGCAACAGAGTACAGTGCTGCCCTCTTTGTTGTGGCGGCAAATTCCACGTGCTCTTGTTTGGAAACAAAGCCACATGCTCTTTTTGACGGCTGTCACCCGCCATCTTTAACCAACAGAGCACTATGCTGCGGGCAATTTCGTTAGCTGTCATCCGACATCTTTAATCAGCAGAGCACCGTGCTGCCCTCATGCGGGGTAATTTCGTTAGCTGCCATCCGCCATCTTTAAACACCGTGCTGCCCTCTTTATGACTACTACCTTAAGCACGTAGTAGCGGGCAATTTCGTTAGCTGTCATCCGCTATCTTTGAGCACCGTGCTGCTCTCTGTAGTAGCGGGTAATTTGAAAAGTTCTGTTAGCTGTCATCCGCCATCTTTGAGCACCGTGCTGCCATCTATGTGGTGGCGGCAAATTCCACATGCTTTACAAACTCACGCGCAGCTGTCATCCACCATCTTACATCGCAAACCTCAGTGCTACACTCTATGTGGTAGCGGATAATTTTAAAAAGAAAAATTCTACAGCAGCCATCTCTCGACGCTAATTGCACAAGATGGTAGCTATACATGACTCCTTAAAGGTGCTCATGCAAGATGATCACTATACATAGACGCCCTTGGGATGCTTGCGCAAGATGGCGGTTATACAAGGCTCCTTATGAGGGATGCTTGCGCGAGATGGTGGTTGCTCTTATGAGGCGGCTCAAGGATCCATGGCTAGAGACGCCCTAAGGATGCTTGCGCAAGATGGCGGATGCAAGATGGCGGCTATACATAGCTCCTTATGAGACAGCCAGTACAACATGTGATCAGAACATTGATTGATGTGTTCAGAACACAAAATAAGTAGAATCGAACACTGTACTCGATACAACATGTGATTAAAACATTGTGTGGTGTGTTCAGAACACTAATCGAACGCTGTATTAGGGGATACCTTTGTTTAGATTGAAACATAACAAGACTAGAATTGAACACTGCACATTGATTGATGTGTTCAGAACACAAAATAAGTAGAATCGAACACTGTACTCGATGTCGTTAACTTCAACATGTGATTAAAACATTGGCTGGTGTGTTCAGAACACTACATAAGTAGAATCGAACGCTGTATTAGGGGATACCTTTGTTTAGATTGAAACATAACAAGACTAGAATTGAACACTGCACTCGATGTCGGAAGATCAGATTGAAAACATAACAAGACTAGAATTGAACACTGCACATTGATTGATGTGTTCAGAACACAAAATAAGTAGAATCGAACACTGTACTCGATGTCGTTAACTTCAACATGTGATTAAAACATTGGCTGGTGTGTTCAGAACACTACATAAGTAGAATCGAACGCTGTATTAGGGGATACCTTTGTTTAGATTGAAACATAACAAGACTAGAATTGAACACTGCACTCGATGCCGGAAGATCAGATTGAAAACATAACAAGACTAGAATTGAACACTGTACATTGATTGATGTGTTCAGAACACAAAATAAGTAGAATCGAACACTGTACTCGATGTCGTTAACTTCAACATGTGATTAAAACATTGTCTGGTGTGTTCAGAACACTACATAAGTAGAATTGAACGCTGTACTCGATGTCGTTACATGTGACCCGATACAACATGTTAGGGGATACCTTTATCCTAAGAACCGAACACTGTACAACATGTTAGGGGATATCTTTGTTTAGATTGAAACTAACAAGACTAGAATCGAACACTGCACTCGATGTCGTTACATGTGATCCGATACAACATGTTAGGGGGTACCTTTGTTTAGATTGAAACATAGCAAGCCTAGAATCGAACATTGTTTGATGTGTTCAGTACAACTTCAATGATTAACATACACACTGTGCACATATCGCATAGCTAAAAACACACTGTGCACATATCGCATACCTAACACTTCAAATGATTTGCTTAGTACGAAAATAAAAATAAAAAATCTATACCGCGTAGCTAACTCGTTCATCACACTGCTAAGACGCTTAGTAATTGTGAATACACTCATACGAAAATCAAGAAAGCACACTGCGTAGCCAACTCGCTCGGCACGAAAAAATCTATACCGCGTAGCTAACTCGTTCATCACACTGCTAAGACGCTTAGTAATTGTGAATACACTCATACGAAAATCAAGAAAGCACACTGCGTAGCCAACTCGCTCGGCTCACTCGCTTAGTAATTGCAACACACACGGATAAGAATGTTCCGAGATACTTACATGTGTTTTAAGGGGGGTGAAGGATCATAAATTATATGTACACACATGTTGTCTCCTCCAAGTTGTAAGATGAAATAGACGCAGTACTGCGAGTTTCCACTCTAGCTGGCGAACGGAAGTAGCATGATATCTCAGCAAAAAATAAAAATACGCGTGAGCTTGCAAGTCAGACACAATGATGGATACCGCGATTCAAATCCTGGTAACTTATGCCGTCGGGAAGGGCATCCGGCTAGATCATGTAATGATGATCGCACAGGTCCCACGCCTAGCATTTACAGCTTCCAGTTCGAACCCGCTATCATCCGAAGTAGCGAGAATGATTGAAGAGTGTTTTAGTGTGATTCATTTGTTGGATGGAGGCGTTAAGCTGCCTTCTTCGGTAGGAGTAGGCTATGTCGGGATATCGATTTAAAATCCTAGTCGGGAAGGGCAGCCGGTCGTAAAACTATGGTGTGAGGCGGGGTGTGCAAAAAAAGCTAGCAATAAGTAAGGGCTGTTGATGGGGACGTTAAACCTTGTGCAGACTCCTTCGAAAATGATTTTTTTGAGTACAAGAGTGTTGATGCTGATTCATTTGTCGGATGGAGGCAATAAGCCTTGTGCAGGCTTCTTCAGTCGAGTAGGCTATGTATCGGTACCGGGATATCTAGTTATAAAACCCGCTACAACAAATTTATCACGTATACTGCGATTAAAAATCCTAGTCAGGAAGGGCAGCCGGTCGTATAAAACTATGGTGTGAGGCGGGGTGTGCAAAAAAGCTAGCAATAAGTAAGGGCTGTTGATGGGGGCGTTAAACCATGTGCAAGCTCCTTCACCAGGAGAAGCCTACATGCCGGTACCGTGCAGGTTCTTTCGATAGGAGTAGGCACTGTGTGTGTTTTAACCTCTCCGTACAATCATGATATTTTACGTTAGGAACTTACATAGGCTAAATGCTACACATTCCATGTAAGAGGTTAGATACTACCAGTTTTGCGTCAGGAAGGGCAACTCAACAAATTCTTGCGATTTAAAATCCTAGTCAGGAAGGGCAGCCGGTCGTATAAAACTATGGTGTGAGGCGGGGTGTGCAAAAAAGCCTGCATTAAGTAAGGGCTGTCGATAGGAGGCGTTAAACCATGTGCAAGCTCCTTCACCAGGAGAAGCCTACATGCCGGTACCGTGCAGGTTCTTTCGATAGGAGTAGGCACTGTGTGTGTTTTAACCTCTCCGTAAAATCATGATATTTTACGTTAGGAACTTACATAGGCTAAATGCTACACATTCCGTGGCAGAGCCGGGAATCGAACTCGGACCTCCGGGGTAGCAGCTAATCACACCACAGAGGAGGACAATTTCAGAATATTTTACAACCTTAATTGGTACTGTGTTTTAAGAGCTTACACTCAGCTAAGAAGACGTTCGCGAGTTACAAGTCGCTTATCAGTGTCCTCGCTCAAGGTTGAGCCGGAAGATACGTGTACAATTTCAGCTAACACGCGCATTCCGCTGCTCGCTCAGAATGACTGTGCCGATACTTCAAGGACTGTAGAACAAACCTATAGCCTACAGTATGCATGCCTCTCACCCGGTAGTCTCGGGTTCGATTCTCTTGGGAATAAAATGTGTTTAAATCGCATGAATTTGTTGAGTTGTCCTTCCTAACGTAAAACTAGCAGTATCTAACCTCATACACTATAGTTTTTTAACCGGTTGCCCTTCCTGACAACTCGGATTAAGAATCTGTTTTGTTTTAAGACTAGTTGTCCTTCCTGACGCAAAACTGGTAGTATCTAAGCTCTTACATCATACGCTATTGTTGTTAACCGGCTGCCCTTCCTGACGTCAAAGAACTCGGATTAAGAATCTGTCGAGAATCGGGGGGTTTTTCAGCTAGATGCTCTTCTTAGATTTTAAATCACGAACTATTGTTTTACTGCCGGATGCCCTTCCCGACTAAGATTTTAAATCGCAAGAATTTTGTTTTAAGACTCAAGTCTTGTTATGTTTCTTTCATAATCTGCAAGTCTAAACATGTATATCGCTGCACACTCCTGCCTTCGCGATGCGTGTTCGATAATTGTTGTTAACCGGCTGCCCTTCCTGACGTCAAAGAACTCGGATTAAGAATCTGTCGAGAATCGGGGGGTTTTTCAGCTAGATGCTCTTCTTAGATTTTAAATCACGAACTATTGTTTTACTGCCGGATGCCCTTCCCGACTAAGATTTTAAATCGCAAGAATTTGTTTTTAGACTCAAGTCTTGTTATGTTTCTTTCGTAATCTGCAAGTCTAAACATGCATATCGCTGCACACTCCTACCTTCGCGATGCGTGTTTGATAATTGTTGTTAACCGGCTGCCCTTCCTGACGTCAAAGAACTCGGATTAAGAATCTGTCGAGAATCGGGGGGTTTTTCAGCTAGATGCTCTTCTTAGATTTTAAATCACGAACTATTGTTTTACTGCCGGATGCCCTTCCCGACTAAGATTTTAAATCGCAAGAATTTTGTTTTAAGACTCAAGTCTTGTTATGTTTCTTTCATAATCTGCAAGTCTAAACATGCATATCGCTGCACACTCCTGCCTTCGCGATGCGTGTTCGATAATTGTTGTTAACCGGCTGCCCTTCCTGACGTCAAAGAACTCGGATTAAGAATCTGTCGAGAATCGGGGGGTTTTTCAGCTAGATGCTCTTCTTAGATTTTAAATCACGAACTATTGTTTTACTGCCGGATGCCCTTCCCGACTAAGATTTTAAATCGCAAGAATTTGTTTTAAGACTCAAGTCTTGTTATGTTTCTTTCGTAATCTGCAAGTCTAAACATGCATATCGCTGCACACTCCTACCTTCGCGATGCGTGTTTGATAATTGTTGTTAACCGGCTGCCCTTCCTGACGTCAAAGAACTCGGATTAAGAATCTGTCGAGAATCGGGGGGTTTTTCAGCTAGATGCTCTTCTTAGATTTTAAATCACGAACTATTGTTTTACTGCCGGATGCCCTTCCCGACTAAGATTTTAAATCGCAAGAATTTGTTTTAAGACTCAAGTCTTGTTATGTTTCTTTCGTAATCTGCAAGTCTAAACATGCATATCGCTGCACACTCCTACCTTCGCGATGCGTGTTTGATAATTGTTGTTAACCGGCTGCCCTTCCTGACGTCAAAGAACTCGGATTAAGAATCTGTCGAGAATCGGGGATTTACAGCTAGATGCTCACCGGATGCCCTTCCCGACGGCATAAGTTACCAGGATTTGAATCGCGGTATCCATCATTGTGTCTGACTTGCAAGCTCACGCGTATTTTTATTTTTTGCTGAGATATCATGCTACTTCCGTTCGCCAGCTAGAGTGGAAACTCGCAGTACTGCGTCTATTTCATCTTACAACTTGGAGGAGACAACATGTGTGTACATATAATTTATGATCTTTCACCCCCCTTAAAAAACATGTAAGTATCTCGGAACATTCTTATCCGTGTGTATTGCAATTACTAAGCGAGTGAGCCGAGCGAGCTGGCTACGCAGTGTGCTTTCTTGATTTTCGTATGAGTGTATTCACAATTACTAAGCGTCTTAGCAGTGTGATGAACGAGTTAGCTACGCGGTATAGATTTTTTTCGTGCCGAGCGAGTTGGCTACGCAGTGTGCTTTCTTGATTTTCGTATGAGTGTATTCACAATTACTAAGCGTCTTAGCAGTGTGATGAACGAGTTAGCTACGCGGTATAGATTTTTTATTTTTATTTTCGTACTAAGCAAATCATTTGAAGTGTTAGGTATGCGATATGTGCACAGTGTGTTTTTAGCTATGCGATATGTGCACAGTGTGTATGTTAATCATTGAAGTTGTACTGAACACATCAAACAATGTTCGATTCTAGGCTTGCTATGTTTCAATCTAAACAAAGGTACCCCCTAACATGTTGTATCGGATCACATGTAACGACATCGAGTGCAGTGTTCGATTCTAGTCTTGTTAGTTTCAATCTAAACAAAGGTATCCCCTAACATGTTGTACAGTGTTCGGTTCTTAGGATAAAGGTATCCCCTAACATGTTGTATCGGGTCACATGTAACGACATCGAGTACAGCGTTCAATTCTACTTATGTAGTGTTCTGAACACACCAGACAATGTTTTAATCACATGTTGAAGTTAACGACATCGAGTACAGTGTTCGATTCTACTTATTTTGTGTTCTGAACACATCAATCAATGTACAGTGTTCAATTCTAGTCTTGTTATGTTTTCAATCTGATCTTCCGACATCGAGTGCAGTGTTCAATTCTAGTCTTGTTATGTTTCAATCTAAACAAAGGTATCCCCTAATACAGCGTTCGATTCTACTTATGTAGTGTTCTGAACACACCAGCCAATGTTTTAATCACATGTTGAAGTTAACGACATCGAGTACAGTGTTCGATTCTACTTATTTTGTGTTCTGAACACATCAATCAATGTGCAGTGTTCAATTCTAGTCTTGTTATGTTTCAATCTAAACAAAGGTATCCCCTAATACAGCGTTCGATTAGTGTTCTGAACACACCACACAATGTTTTAATCACATGTTGTATCGAGTACAGTGTTCGATTCTACTTATTTTGTGTTCTGAACACATCAATCAATGTTCTGATCACATGTTGTACTGGCTGTCTCATAAGGAGCTATGTATAGCCGCCATCTTGCATCCGCCATCTTGCGCAAGCATCCTTAGGGCGTCTCTAGCCATGGATCCTTGAGCCGCCTCATAAGAGCAACCACCATCTCGCGCAAGCATCCCTCATAAGGAGCCTTGTATAACCGCCATCTTGCGCAAGC
This sequence comes from Anabrus simplex, assembly GCF_040414725.1. Classification (NCBI taxonomy): domain Eukaryota; kingdom Metazoa; phylum Arthropoda; class Insecta; order Orthoptera; family Tettigoniidae; genus Anabrus; species Anabrus simplex. The sequence goes on along the minus strand of NC_090268.1, from coordinate 132,319,201 downwards.
ATCCCAAGGGCGTCTATGTATAGTGATCATCTTGCATGAGCACCTTTAAGGAGTCATGTATAGCTACCATCTTGTGCAATTAGCGTCGAGAGATGGCTGCTGTAGAATTTTTCTTTTTAAAATTATCCGCTACCACATAGAGTGTAGCACTGAGGTTTGCGATGTAAGATGGTGGATGACAGCTGCGCGTGAGTTTGTAAAGCATGTGGAATTTGCCGCCACCACATAGATGGCAGCACGGTGCTCAAAGATGGCGGATGACAGCTAACAGAACTTTTCAAATTACCCGCTACTACAGAGAGCAGCACGGTGCTCAAAGATAGCGGATGACAGCTAACGAAATTGCCCGCTACTACGTGCTTAAGGTAGTAGTCATAAAGAGGGCAGCACGGTGTTTAAAGATGGCGGATGGCAGCTAACGAAATTACCCCGCATGAGGGCAGCACGGTGCTCTGTTGATTAAAGATGTCGGATGACAGCTAACGAAATTGCCCGCAGCATAGTGCTCTGTTGGTTAAAGATGGCGGGTGACAGCCGTCAAAAAGAGCATGTGGCTTTGTTTCCAAACAAGAGCACGTGGAATTTGCCGCCACAACAAAGAGGGCAGCACTGTACTCTGTTGCTTAAAGATGGCTGTCAAAAAAAAAAGCGCGTGGGTTTGTAAAGCATGTAGAATTTGCCGCCACCACATAGAGGGTAGCACGGTGCTCAAAGATAGCTGCTGTCAAAAAGCATTTTTCAAATTATCCGCCGCCACATTTCAAAGGTATCTAGCTAAAGATGGCAGCACGGTGATTAAAGATGGCGGATGATAGCTAACAGAACTTTTCAAATTGCCTGCTACTACGTGCTTAAGGTAGTAGCCATAAAGAGGGCAGCACGGTGTTCTGTAGATTAAAGATGGCGGATGACAACTGACGAAATTGCTCGCAGCACGGCGCTCAAAGATGGCGGATGACAGCTGCACATGGCTTTGTTTCCAAACAAGAGCACGTGGAATTTGCCGCCACCACATAGAGGGCAGCACTGTTCTCTCTGGATTAAAGATGGCGGATGACAGCTGTCAGAAAAGCATATAGGTTTGTAAAGCATGTGGAATTTACCGCCACCACATAGATGGCAGCACGGTGATTAAAGATGGCGGATGACAGCTGTCAGAAAAGCACATAGGTTTGTAAAGCACATGGAATTTACCGCCACCACATAGAGTGCAGCACTGTTCTCTCTGGATTAAAGATGGCGGATGACAGCTAACGAAATTGCCCGCATGATAGCAGCACGGTGCTCAAAGATGGCGGATGACAGCTGTCAAAAAAGCACGTGAATTTGTTTCCAAACAAGAGCACGTGGAATTTGCCGCCACTACATAGAGTGCGGCACTGAGGTTGGCGATGCAAGATGGCGGATGACAACTGTCAAAGGTAAGTAGCTAAAGAGGGCAGCACGGTGATTAAAGATGGTGGATGACAGCTGCACGTAGCTTTGTTTCCAAACAAGAGCACATGGAATTTGCCGCCACTACATAGAGCGCAGCACTGAGGTTTCGGATGCAAGATGGCGGATAACGTACCAAATTTCAAAGGTAAGTAGCTAAAGAGGACAGCACGATGCTCAAAGATGGTGGATGACAGCTGCACGTGGCTTTGTTTCCAAACAAGAGCACATAGAATTTGCCGCCACTACATAGAGCGCAGCACTGAGGTTTCGGATGCAAGATGGCGGATAACGTACCACATTTCTAAGGTAAGTAGCTAAAGAGGGCAGCACGATGCTCAAAGATGGTGGATGACAGCTGCACGTGGCTTTGTTTATCTCACGCTAGTGAGGTTAAGTTGGTAGCACTAAGGTTTAGACCCGTCAAGATGGCAGCACTGCCGATGACAGGTGACGAATTTTGCAGCTACTGCGATATAGAGGGCAGCACAGTGCTTTGTGGTTTAAAGATGGCGGATGACAGCTGTCAAAAAAGCACGTGGCTGTCAAAAAGCACGTGGCTTTGTTTACCTCGCGCTAGTTAGGTTAAGTTGGTATCACTAAGGTTTAGGTCCGTCAAGATGGCAGTACTGAGGTTAGCGATGCGTTGTTGTCTGTCAAAAAGCACGTGGCTTTGTTTACAAATCTGTCAAAAAGCACGTGGCTGTCAAAAAACACGTGGCTTTGTTTACCTCATGCTAGTTAGGTTAAGTTGGCACTACTGAGGTTTAGGCCCGTCAAGATGGCAGTACTGAGGTTAGCGATGCGTTGTTGTCTGTCAAAAAGCACGTGGCTTTGTTTACAAATCTGTCAAAAAGCACGTGGCTGTCAAAAAGCACGTGGCTTTGTTTACCTCATGCTAGTTAGGTTAAGTTGGCACTACTGAGGTTTAGGCCCGTCAAGATGGCAGTACTGAGGTTAGCGATGCGTTGTTGTCGATGACAGCTGTCAAAAAGCACGTGGCTTTGTTTACAAATTCAAATTTCGCGCTAGTTAGGTTAAGTTGGCAGTACTGTCGCGCTAGTTAGGTTAAGTTGGCAGTACTGGAAGAGGCCACTGGCTGAGGTCACTGGGAGTCACTGGGAGCCGGAGGTGGCGGTGGCGGCCGAATCCCTGTATTATACTACTAGAATAGGTTTGTGATTAGTAGCAGCAGAGAGTGGTTCACTGTGGGTTTACAGTACCTGTGATTAACACCACTATATGCGGAACACCAAAGGTTTACGTTGCCTGTGATTAGTACCATTATGTGAGAAACACCATGGGTCTGGGCGTTGCCTGTGATTAGTACCCAGTATGTGAGAAACACCATGGGTCTGCGCGTTGCGTGTGATTAGTACCACTATATGAGCGACAGTGTGGGTCTGCGTTGCCTGTGATTAGTACCATTATGTGAGAAACACCATGGGTCTGGGCGTTGCCTGTGATTTGTACCACTATATGAGCGACAGCGTGGGTCTGCGTTGCCTGTGATAAGTACCCACTATATGAGGAACAACACGGGATAGTAGGGGTCCCTGTGATTGCTGCACCTATGTGAGGAACACTATGTTTTTGCGTTGCCTATGAGTGGCGCCGTAATGTGAGAAACATCCTATGTCTGCGTTACATGGGCGTATTACATTACCTGTGAGTAGTACCACAATGTGTGGAACACTGTAAGTCTATGTTATTCCTGATTAGTACCGTTACATGAGAAATACCATAGTGCTTACTTTCCTAGCGCTAAGTACCATTATGGGGGGCCGTTGACCTGGATTTTGGGAGACAACACGGATCATCGATTCAGGATTACGCTTTAGAAGCAGCCTCTTGTCAGTATTGTTTTGCGATAGTTTCAGGGAAGGTGGGGCATTTGGAGTCGGATCCACTGATCGTTTTAAGTTCGTAATCATTGTTCACCGTCTGTCTTTTTTTTGTTTGAATTCTAGTGAGGGGATTAGTTTTGGAATTATTTTTAAGTTTCAATATTGTGAGCTGGATTCGCTGATTATTTTAAATTCATATTCATCCATTCATTCTTGATCATCACGTTCTGAATTCTGGTCAGTGGATGAATGTTGGACTTTTAAATTGCCATTACATTTCGTCTCTTTTCCTACATTAGGGGCTGATGACCTAGAGTTAGGCCCCTTTAAAGAACAAGCATCATCATCATCATCATCATCATCATCATCATCATCATCTCTCTCTTTCTGTGAGGATAGTGAGGTAGTGAGAAGGTGAAACTGTTCATCTAATTCAAGACTTCTAGTTCACATGATTCAAAACAATAATATTATTGGTGTTTTGTTCCATTAACTACTTTTACGGTTTTCGGAGACGTCGAGGTGCAGGAATTTAGTCCCGTAGACGTTCTTTTAAGTACACGAAGCTGACGTCTTTGAATACCTTCAAATACCACCGGACTGACCCAGGATCGAACCTGCCAAGTTGGGGTTAGAAGGTCAGCGCCTCAACCATCTGAGCCACTCAGGCAGGCGATTCAACGCAGTTCTTCGCTTATGTATCGAATGGGCTCTAAATCAATCACACCCATTCGATTGCTCACACGGACGGTAGCACTTATAACTTTGTTTCTGTACGATATTTATTATTTTATTTATACCCGTAGTGAAGGTCAGCATTCCTCAGCCCCCTAGTTTTGTAATCCAGCGCGGAAGAACGTTCAAGGTCGAAGCTGTTGAGTCACGACCTCTTCTGTTCGCCACATACAACCAGACCGTTTTGATGGCAAACATCGATTTTCGTGTCCAGGAACCCTTTTTTGGTCCAGTAAGTACGTAACTAGAAGATTCCATTTCATTTCTCACCTCTGCCGTAAAATTGAAAATATATAGGGTGTGTCTTAGAGTGTGTTCTGTTTGGGAATAATAATAATAATAATAATAATAATAATAATAATAATAATAATAATAATAATAATAATAATAATAATAATATTTTGCTAGTTGCTTTCCGTCGCACCGACACAGATAAGTCTTATGGCGACGATGGGCTAGGAGTGGGAAGGAAGCGGCCGTGGCCTTAATTAAGGTACAGCCCCAGCATTTGCCTGGTGTGAAAATGGGAAACCACGGAAAACCATTTTCAGGGCTGCCGACAGTGGGGTTCGAACCTACTATCTCCCGAATACTGGATACTGGCTGCACTTAAGGGACTGCAGCTATGGAGCTCGGTATAATAATAATAATAATAATAATAATAATAATAATAATAATAATAATAATAATAATAATTGTACCGGGAGGTACACCTCTACGCCGCACATTTAAATTTTGCGCCAATTAGAATTCCTCTACAGGAGAAACACTAAACTTGGAACTAGACCTACTTAAACTTTTCCTCGGTAGATGTCACTACACAAACTATGATCATGCACCCTGGTGCGAAGTGAAAGAACCTTTTTTGAAGAAATTTCGTAATCACCAGTTTTTTCTTTACTAAATTTTGTTCATTAAACTTTGGGTTGGCAATATTTATCTTTTCTTTCAGCCAGTTTTGAATTCAGCCAATCCCTAATTTATGTAATTAATGTTCAGCCTATTGCGTATTTCTTCTTCGATTTTGAGTGTAACTTTTGATGTTAACCAATAAAACGCCTTGGGTGTGTCTTGATTATTCAGGAAAGGTCTCGAACCTTCCCCGAGGGTTTATAAACTTTGGATTTTCACGTCTCTTGGCCACTTGATCTACATCTAACTAAGTGTGTGTATGTGAAGCAGGAGGTGGGAGGTGCCTCTTTCATCAGGCACCAGTACTTCGACAAGGTATGGCCACTTAACATCTTCACCTTTTGCTAGCTCCGCAGTTTAATCCGAGGGATAGGTCCGAAATTTTTCCATGTAACCTACTTTTCTAGATATGTAATTTTTGCCGGCTTATGTGAAACTTCATAAAATCATTAACTGTAAATCGGGGATCGAGATTGCTGTACCCTCTCGAGCTCCCCTTCATATTGGTTTGAGGTGACTACGTTTCGTAACTGGTTTTCTTCCTTTCTGTAATGTCTTAAATTATTCTTATACGAATCACCTCCATAGTTTGGGAATAGCCCCTGTTTCATCGTCCTAGTTCCTTTTAGGTTTTAGAATGAGTATTATGAGTGCAAGTACACGCCTCCATTCATTTTGATATTTCGGGCCATTTACTTAACCTGTTATTTTTCCGCTAAGGCCCAGTAGGTTGGGTACAAGATACCCCCGTGTCATTTTGTAAGTTGTGCCTTGATGGCAATTAATTGTAAAGTCTGGTATTGCCTTTAAGAGGTTTGAAAAACTGACAGCGTGTCAGCTCTTTTCAAGTGTTGTAAAGGTGCCTCTGAGAGGCTTGACATTGACTTTTTGGGGAGCATGTGCTCCAGGCATTAGGGGATTTCTGCCCTTTCTTTAAAATACAGTATGTGCTTTGGTACAATTGAACTAAGAGCTCAAACTTGTAAAACTAGGGGCGCGTAGCCCAAGAGTGTAAAAATCACTAAAATTGGGATCTTTCTTGTCTTGTTTCTAGTTTGTCATTGTACCTGATATATTATTGTGTTCACTTAGTGAAGGATTGTTACGTTTGAAATTCTAAAAAAGGAAAGAAAAATATAACCTTTTTACAGTTTTAAAATTAACTTTGATTTGGTAGTTAGACCCATTCACCCCGGCACCTTCTTTCACCTCTGCTGATCCACCAACCTAGGTAATAATAATAATAATAATAATAATAATAATAATAATAATAATAATAATAATAATTGTACCGGTGGTACACCTCCACGCCGCTAATTCAAACTTTGCGCCAGTTGAAACTCCTCTACTGGAGGAAGTCTGAACTTTATCTACTGTATTAATTCTCAAGTTTTTCAGAAGATGTCACTACTTGTAAATTTTGAAGTTTCTGAACTGGGTCGTTTTCGATGTATTTTTGTTTTGCCTGTAGTAAGAAGTGTGGACATTCTCTTCCAGATGGCACTACTGAAGGACTACAATTATGCACCCTAGTGCGAAGTGAAAGAACTGTGTTTTTGGAGAAATTTTGTGTTCATAAGTTTGTTCTTTGTTAAATTTCTTTCAGTCATTGTTTAGGTTGGCTGTATAACCCTTCACTGTCCGCCAGTTTTGAATTCGACCAATGAGTAATTTTTGTAATTAATTTCCCACTAATCCTGGTTTTCTTCTTCAGTTTTGACATGTAATCTTTTGGCTGTCCAATAAAATGATTGTGGGCGGGTGTTATCATTCCTGAAAGGTCTCGAATGTTCCGCGAGGGTATATAAACTGCTGATTTTCGGGTCTCTGCGCCACTTCAGTAACATCTATCAGTGTGTAAAGTACGTAGCAGGGGGCGGGAAGCGCCTCTTTCTTTGGGCAGCAGTTCAACCACCAACTTCTTTTCTTGCTAGCTCAGCAGTTTAACTCTCGGGGCAGGTCCGAAGCCTTTCTACCATGTAACTTTCCCCTAAAATGTAAAGACACTTGGTATCTATTCTATCTTTTTAAACTACATATTGGGATAGAGAGTGCTTAACCCTCTCGAGCTCCCACCCATATTGTATTGAGGTGAACTTATTTTCACAACCGTTTCTTCCTTAACGTAATGTAAATTGTCTCCTTCTATAAGTCACCTCTTTAGTATGGGATTAGCCCTTGCAGTAACGGCCTAGTGCCAAGTAGGTTTTATATAAAGTGTATTAGGAGTGCAAGAACGCCTCCTCTCAAGTTGGTATTTTAGAGGCCATGTAATTGACCTGTTTCTTTACTCAATAGGCCTCAGTAGGTTGGGTATTTTTACCCCTGTGTTATTTGTGTTTGGAGGTCAACTTGAATGTGGAGTTTGGTGTGGCCTTTGACAGGCTTGAACTTAAGAGCGAGTCGCTCTTTCTTAAATTTTGTTTTCTGCGCGCCTCGAGGAGGCTTTCCTGTGTAATTGGGAGCAAGTGTTCCTGGGCATGATTGGGGTCTTCTGCCCCTTTGTTGAATCTTGTATATACCGGGCGAGTTGGCCGTGCGCGTAGAGGCGCGCGGCTGTGAGCTTGCATCCGGGAGATAGTAGGTTCGAATCCCACTATCGGCAGCCCTGAAAATGGTTTTCCGTGGTTTCCCATTTTCACACCAGGCAAATGCTGGGGCTGTACCTTAATTAAGGCCACGGCCGCTTCCTTCCAACTCCTAGGCCTTTCCTATCCCATCGTCGCCATAAGACCTATCTGTGTCGGTGCGACGTAAAGCCCCTAGCAAAAAAAAAAAAAAAAAAAAAATCTTGTATATAGTGAAGTTGGGCTCATTGCTCAAGAATTAGGTGTCTGGCTCTCGGAGCCCAAATCCTGTAGCACTGTAATTGTACATTTTGGAATTGTTACTAGGCTACTAAGTACCTGTTATATTTGTTTTTTTCTTGATCTTAAAAAGAAAATATAACCTTGTTAAATTTTATCTTAACTTTAATTTCGTATTTTGAGACCTGTTCACCCCCGCACCTTCTTTCACCTCTGCACATCCACAATACTCCGGTAATAATAATAATAATAATAATAATAATAATAATAATAATAATAATAATATGATTTATGACGATAATAAATCAGCTCCTGGTGTGACCGGCTGCGTAATGCAATTGCTTGCGTGATAGTCCTTTGTGTTTAATGTTATACGATGGAATTCAGGCAATTATATTGCAAAAATGTGGAGGTCCACGTCAACAGATTTCCTGGCATGTTCACCAAAGTTAAGGCCTACTGTCCCCTCTTACACAGAAACAGAACACTATATTGCATACAATAGAAAGGAATATTTACCTTGATTGCTGTTTTAACAGGTCAAAAACGGTGATCAATTATCCCAATAAAAGAGAAAAAGGAACAACGTTCAGACTGTCCAAATAAGGTTTGGTGTAAATATGGAAGTTCGTAATTTGCTTGAATGCTGAACACGAAAACCAAATTAGTCCTTGGGAACCACAGTCCTGATGGCCTTGACCTACTAAGCAACCGCTCATCAGCCCGAAGGCCCGCAGATAAGCGCGACTAACCCTCTCGGCTGTTATTCTCGGCCTTCCAGACTGGCACAGCTATCTCACCGTCAGCCGGAGTGGACCTAGAACCAGCCCTCAGATCCAAGGACACAGCTGTTGATTCACGTCCTCTTCCACTCGGCACATACAACCATGGATAGCAGAAGATTGCAATTTATTTTTCGCGACCGCCGTAAACATAAAAGTAATCTATCATCTATCATTTTAAAGAAAATAAGGCATTGCGAATTAGATCTGATTATTTTAAATACACAATCATTGTTCATCATCTTTTTTTTTTTGCTAGTTGCTTTACGTCGCACCGACACAGATAGGTCTTATGGCGACGATGGGAAAGGAAAGAGCTAGGAGTGGGAAGGAAGCGGCCGTGGACTTAATTAAGGTACAGCCCCAGCATTTGCCTGGTGTGAAAATGGGAAACCACGGAAAATCATCTTCAGGGCTGCCGACAGTGGGGTTCGAACCTACACTCTCCCGAATACAGGATACTGGCCGCACTTAAGCGACTACAGCTATCGAGCTCGGTCATCATTTGTTTTAAATTCTAGTCAGTGGATACAATTTAAAGTTTTAATTATCACATCATGTCGTACACCTCGTACCATTAGGGGTCGATGATCTAGATCAGGGGTTTCCAATTTGTACGGGCTCGAGGGCCGTTTTGGAAACCTTAGTCATGTTCGCGGGCCGCACTTGAATAGGCCAATTTTCGTAAAATTCTGCAAATAGTACAGAAGCACCATTATGAAATAATATGCATAGATGAACTGAAATGAGGGTTTGATCATTTTAATTGCTTAAAACATTATTTTAAAATTGCATAAAAGAGTGAAATTTGGAGCCGGGCTGAGTGGCTGAGACGGTTGAGGCGCTGGCCTTCTGACCCCAGCTTGGCAGGTTCAATTTTGGCTCAGTCCGGTGGCATTTGAAGGTGCTCATATACGTCAGCCTCGTGTCGGTAGATATACTGGCACGTAAAATAACTCCTGTGGGACAAAATTTCGACACCTTGGCGTCTCCGAAAAAAACCCTTCAAAAGTAGTCAGTGGGACGCAACAATAATAACATTATTACTTGAAATTTGGATTTTAAATGTTTTAAAATAAAAAAATATGTTGAATGCTCGAAAAGAAGAACTAGTGTAGTATTAAGGAATAATTAGTTCTGACTGGGGTCTATAAGGTGTATAAAAATTAATACGTTTTTTGAACGAGCTAATAAATATTTTTGTGGCTTTTCTTCACATTATTTCTTACAGTGCTCTCGCGGGCCGCAAATATGGCTTCGCAGGCCCCATGCGGCTCGCGGGCCGCTATTTGGAAACCCCTGATCTAGATGTTAGACCCTTTTAAACAAGCATCATCATCAAACATAAAAGTATATGGTCTAGTTCGGGGCTGTTCAGTTACTGGGAACTCTTCAATTGTTTGGTAGAACATTGAACGGTTCGAACACCACTGTCGGCAGCCCAGAAGATGGTTTTCCGTGGTTTCCTATTTTCATACCAGGCAAATGCTGTATCTTAAGGCCACGGCCGCTTCTTTCCCACTCCTAGGCCTTTCATATCCAATTGTCGCAACAAGACCTATCTGTGTCGGTGCGACGTAAAGCCAATTGAAAAAGACCACACACACAAAACACTAAACGCGAAGAAACTGAACATTGTACTGACCATAACCAGGGCCGTATTTACCGGGCATCCAGGAGATAGTGGGTTCGAATCCCATTGTCGGCAGCCCTGAAAATGGTTTTCCGTGGTTTCCTATTTTCACACCAGGCAAATGCTGGGGCTGTACCTTAATTAAGGCCACGCCATAAGACCTATGTGTGTCGGTAAAGCCACTAGCAGCAATAGGGCCGTATTTAACATTGTTATCGGCTTCCCCCTCTCCCCTCCTAACGAAATTGATGGTATATGTGAAAATAATCGAAAGGAAGACAATGATATGAATATTTGTTATTTATTTTTTTACTGACCATTCTTTGAATGAATGCTTGTGTCGTCCGAATACTAAATTTATGAATTCTTGTGTACACAATCCATAGACTGGCTTGATGCAGCCCTCCATGCCACCCTATCCTGCGCTAACCTACGTAACTTACCACATCCTACATCTACTCTTATCTGTTTTTCATGCAATGGACAACCCCTACCGTTCTTACCGCCTACACTTCCTTCATAAAATAAGCGAACAAGTCTCGTCTCACCAATTCAATACAGTGTCTCTTCATTTGTGTTTCGATCTAGCCATCTTGCCGTCAGCATTCTTCTGTAACACCACATTTCAAGTGCTTTTGTTCTATTCCTTTCCGAGATAGTTATTGTCCGTATTTCACTTCCGTACAACGGCACGCTTCAGACGGAAGTCTTCTAAAACATGGTTCGAAATGAGCAAAATTCTTTTCTTTAAGAATTCCTTGCTTGTGCTAGTCCTTAGTTCTGCCATCGTTAGTTACTCTCTTACCCCCGTAACAATATTCATCTACTTCTTCTAAGACTTCATTTCTTAATCTAGTATTTCCTGCATCACCCGACTTCGTTCGAATGCGCTCCATTACTTTTGTTTTGGATTTATTTGCTTTCAACTTACCTCCTGTGGGTGGGGGACGCAGATGTAGAATACCACGAACCTGCTACGCAGGCGTAGCAGGGGGAGAGGTGATACTCCCACGTGGCGCGTCCCAGGTGGCGGATAGGGGGGTCCTCACCGGCTTGCCGGCGGACTTGAGGGAAATAAAATACCTCTCGCGGACCAAACACGCTACCCCCTGCGGGTGGGGGACGCACATGTAGAATACACCCGCGGTATCCCCTGCCTGTCGTAAGAGGCGACAAAAAGGCGCGACCTTGGCGCGGACATGGATTGTGGTTTGGTATAATGTGTTGGACCTCCTGTGGATGGGAGAGGTTGAATACATCCATAGGTAATCCCTGCCTGTCGTAGAAGGCGACTTAAAGGGTTATGTGGCCGTGGTCCCCTCTTTATTTTTTATTATTTTTCTGAGGGTCAGATGTAGACCACTCAAAATTTTGATGTGCGTGCTGCTCGGCGATGGAGCTCCTATGTGTGCGACTACGCTCAAAAGCCCGTGCCAGCAACCACCCAGGACGCGGCGGGTGGGAGTGTCATGTACCCGGGCAGTGGTATCCGCCTGACAACGCAGGTCCCCGCACAGCCGAATGCCAGAAGGACATATTATTATTAATTATTTTTATTTATTTTTTCTATATTTAGTGCTCTGTATACGCTATGGGGTACATGCTATTGCGGGTGACTGGAGGAAGGGAGTCCTAGTGCTCATTGCCTCAGTCATCCCGTATTAGGCATCGTTCAACATCGGACCCCGGGCAGTACCTGCTATGACCAGGTGGGTATTGCCTTGGCTGCTTGGTTCGGCTACAGAGACCCCTGATCGGAGTGGGTGGCATTCGGGGAGGATACTTTCGGGATGGCGTCGAAACAACTTCCGCCAGCAACCTCGGGTAGTTCGCTACCCAAGTCTTTAACTTCGGATTCTCTAAGGGGGGCAACCCCTTGGGAACAGGCGCAGCGATTGAATTTGGGATCCAGCTTCCCTAGGTTCCTGGTTGCTACCAGAACCGATGGGCAGGACTTCAAGCTGGTTAAATCCATCCTATTCAGTAGGTACATCGAAGGTGTATATGGCGAACTTGCGGACCTGAAGAAAATGCGCAATGGTGGTTTGCTACTGAAGACGAGCACTGCGCTCCAGGCCGATCAATTGCTTAAGTGTGACCATTTTGGCGACATCCCCGTCAAAGTGGAAGAGCACAAAACATTGAATCTGGTTCGTGGAGTTATTTTCCACCGTGATCTCGTCCTGAACACTGACGATGAATTGATGGAAGACATGAAGTACCGTGGCGTGACCCACGTCCGGCGTATCACACGCAAAGTCAACGGTGAAGACGTTGCCACGGGTGCGTTCATAGTCTCCTTCAAATTGTCAGTGTTGCCCGAGAAAGTCAAGGTAACAACCTATCGTTGCGATGTGAGGCCGTACATCCCGCCTCCTATGCGATGCTATCAATGCCAGAGATTCGGACACATGGTATCTCGTTGTTCGAATCCGTCAGTGTGTGGTACATGTGGGAAAGTAGCTCACGGCGCGGAGGAGTGTACACCTCCGTTCAAGTGCACTAACTGCTCTGGTCTTCATTCTCCTCGGGATCGGAATTGTCCGACCTATCTGAGCGAGAAGAAGATCCAGGAGATCAAGACCCTGGATGGTCTTTCCTACCAGGAAGCGCGCCGTAAGTTTAATTCTCTGAATGCACCGGCCAAGACACTTGACTTCAGCTTGATAGCACAGTCCCTGCCAGGTTCCTCATTTTCAACTGGAACACCTGCCCAGAAGATCGCTGCGCCCAAGCCAAAGAGAACTAGCTCGAAGGTGGGTCCGTCCCGGCCTTCGACCACCAATATACCTGTGCCGGCTAGGAAACCTACGCCGGCACAACAGGGGAAGAAGACAACGTCTCCTTCCCTCACGCGGTCGGCGACAGCCGAGCCCAAGCCGGCGGAGGCGGCATCGTCGACCAGGGCTGGGAAACCACCTCCCAGCCCGTCTCAACAAGAATCGACTGTGGGGAAGAAGAGCGACCTTAGCAGGCGTTCTTCCACTTCTCCTACGAATGGGGCTTCACGCCCTCCACCCGGAGGGCCTGATTCCACGCCAGCGGGTCTTCCTCCTAGAAGACCTGCGCGCTCCACTCGTAAGAGGAAACCCCACCCCAAAACAACGTCGAAGAAATTGAAGGCATGCTTCACCTCGTCTAGTGACGGGGAGATGCACGTGGAGCATGAATCTCCATCCTCGGATGGGGAGGTGAGTGTAGGTTAGGTTAGGTGGCATTACGCTGCTCCTAACCTAAACCACAATAGTCCACACTTACATTATGGCACTGTTACAATGGAATTGTAACGGTTATGATAGGCATCTTGCCGAGTTGCGCCAGCTCATTAGCGAGTATTCGGCGAGTATAGTCTGTATCCAGGAAACAAATTTCCGACCTGGTCATCATACGGTACTGAGAAATTTTCGACTATACTCGACAGAACGACATTATGCTCACCGGGCTTCCGGTGGCGTTGGCATTTTTGTCCGTTCTGATACCTACAGCGAGGAGGTTCCACTACGAACCCCGCTGGAGGCAGTAGCTGTTCGCGTACCGCTGCCTGTCATAACTACAGTGTGTAATGTTTATTTTCCACCAGGTGAGGCTCTTAACATCAATGATGTCACTGATCTTCTAGATCAGCTTCCACCTCCCTTCCTCTTGTTGGGCGATTTCAACGCCCATCACCCCATCTGGGGCTCTGAGTCACCTTGCCCCCGGGGAAGAGAGCTGGAAACATTAGTAACAGAGCTGGATTTATGTATTTTGAACACAGGGGAACCAACACACTTCAGTATACGTTACGGCACTTATTCTCGCATAGACGTAAGTCTGTGCAGCCGAACGTTGGTTCCGCTGTTTCGGTGGAACACACATGACGATCTTTGTGACAGTGACCATTTTCCCATAATTCTTACTTTGCTGAACCACAAATCCGTCGAGGCTCCCCCTCGATGGATTTTTAAACATGCTGATTGGCCAAAGTACACATCACTAGCTGTCTTTAACGACAAAATCAGGCGGACCGTAGGCGAGGAAATAACTTACATCACCCAGGTTATTCTTGCTGCTGCTGAGGAGTCCATTCCGTTCTACTCGGGGACTCCTCGCCGAAAGCTCGTTCCTTGGTGGAACGAAGACATCGCAGCAGCTATCAAAGAACGCCGTCGCGCTCACAAACATTACCGTAGACAGCCCACTGCGGCCAACTTGGTAACATTTAAGAAACTCCGCGCTAAGGCGCGAGTTCTTATTCGCCAAAGTAAGAAGGCTTCATGGGAGAGATATGTGTCGTCTATGACGTCACATACTCCATCATCTCAGGTGTGGACTAAGCTTCGACGTATTTCGGGTATCCAAGGATCATCTTCTGTACCGGGAATTTCCATTGCAGGCAATATCGTCACTGAACCCCTCCTGATTGCTGACCACCTCGCTAGTCATTTCGCGGATGTATCTGGCTCCGGGAATTACCATCCTGATTTCCTCGCTCTGAAGCGGGAGGCGGAACGTTCTCACCTTAGTTTTGCCTCTCAAGCTTCAGAGGACTACAACGTGCCCTTTACGGAGTGGGAACTCCGCAGCGCCCTAGCGCTTTGCAAGGACACGTCTCCTGGACCGGACAACATCCATAACCAGATGTTGAAACACCTTAGTGATGATAGTCTACTCCATCTCCTTCGTGTGTTCAACCGAATCTGGATGGAGGGTGATTTTCCGTCTCAGTGGCGAGAGGGCATAGTTATTCCTGTCCTCAAGCCTGACAAAGATCCTAAGTATGCAGGAAGTTACCGACCGATTTGCCTTACAAACTGCCTGTGTAAGCTGTTTGAGAGGATGGTTAATCGCCGGCTTGTGTGGTGTCTGGAGAAACAAGGACTCTTGTCCGAGTACCAATGTGGATTTCGAGCCGCTCGATCCACCACTGACCACTTGGTACGGCTGGAAAGCTCTATCCAGGATGCGTTTCTCCGCAAACAGCACTTGGTGGCTGTTTTCTTTGACTTAGAGAAGGCTTATGACACCACATGGCGATATGGTATCCTTTCAGCCCTGCATCAATGGAGATTCCGAGGTAATTTGCCGGCGTTTATTGCGAATTTCTTGTCCCTCCGTCTATTCCGTGTCCGAGTAGGGAGGACATATTCGCAATACCACGTACAAGAAAATGGAGTCCCACAGGGATCGGTCCTTAGTGTCACTCTGTTCGCAATTGCCATCAACGGTATTGTTGCTGCTGCTGGTCCAGCAGTTATACCGTCGCTATATGTGGACGATTTTGCTCTGCACTATAGCTCGCGTAATATGGCAGTCGCAGAGCGACAATTACAACACGCTATTAGGAGGGTGGAGCAGTGGACCTTAGAACATGGCTTTCGGTTTTCTGCCGCAAAGACCTCCGTTGTCCACTTTTGTCGTCAACGTACTCTTCACCCCCATCCTGAGCTTTATTTAGACAACGTCGTTCTTCCAGTTGTTGACACTTACCGATTTCTTGGGCTCCTTTTTGACAGTAAATTATCGTGGGAGCCACACGTGCGGCAGTTAAAAGTGCGATGCACTAGGAAGCTTAATATCCTTAAGTTTCTTAGCAGCACTTCTTGGGGGGCTGACCGCACGGTGCTCCTGCGATTCTATCGGGCACACATTTTATCCCGGTTAGACTACGGCAGTGCAGCATATGGCTCCGCAAGACCAAGCGTTCTTGCGAAGCTGAACAGTATCCACCACAGCGGGGTTAGGTTGGCGACGGGAGCTTTTCGTACAAGCCCCATCGCTAGCCTGCTCGCTGAGTCTGGTATGCCGCCTTTACACCTGAGGCGCCAGCAACTTCTACTTACATATGCTGCAAATTTGCGACAGATGCCACTTCATCCAAGCTATCCTTGCGTGTTCAACAATGGCAACCGTTTGCTGTACGCTGCTCGTCCTCGAGCGACGCGGCCGGTTGGGATCCGCTTGGATAGCATTTCCGAATTGTTTGACGTACCTTCGGTTCCTTGCCTTGTCAGACAACCAAGTGGGGTACCTCCGTGGGTCGTACGACGACCTGAAGTAATCCTGGATCTGCACACTGGCCCAAAGGAAAACACGGACCCTTCGATTTATCGGAGGCTCTTCCTGTCCGTTGTTGGCCGCTATCCAGGTTCAGTCGTCGTCTACACGGATGGTTCAAGGACAGATACGAAGGTGGGCTGTGCGTTCGTTGTTAACAATGATAGGTTCCTTTTTGCTCTTCCGGCAACCTGTAGTGTGTACACAGCAGAGCTCTATGCTATCTATGAAGCTCTGCGGTACGCACTGTACAATGAGCGCCGACACTTTCTTCTGTGTACCGACTCCTTGAGTTCGCTCCAGTCTATAGATACCTGTTTCCCTCGGCACCCTCTGGTGCAGCTAATCCAGGACCTGCTGGCCGGGTGTTGGGATGCTGGCACCAGAATCACGTTTCTGTGGCTCCCAAGCCACATGGGCATAGAGGGAAACGAGTTAGTAGATCAGGCTGCCAAGGAGGCAGTTACACTGCCCCCGTTGCCTTTCCAGGTTCCAGTAAGTGATATTCGCTCCCAGCTGCGACATCTTGTTATGTCCCATTGGGAGATGGAGTGGCAGGCCATTCCACTTCCCAATAAGCTGAGAGCGATAAAAGGAACAACGAAGGTATGGAGGACTTCCCTTCGGGCTTCGCGGAGGGAAGCCGTGGTATTATGTCGTCTTCGGATCGGCCATGGTATCTTGACTCACTCGCATCTTTTGAAAGGAGAACCCCCTCCGGTGTGTACCTGCGGCGACCATCTTACCGTGGTACACATCCTTACGGAGTGTGTGGACCTGGTCGATCTGCGCCGTAGTCTTAACCTTCCGAGTACTATCTCCCTTATCTTGCGTGATGACGAGCAGTCAGCAGACCTCGTCGTCCGCTTTATGAGGGATAGTGGACTGTTTTCTCGTGTGTGATGCTGTCCTTTGTCCTAGTGTGTTTTGTGTCACTTTCGCTTTTATCCTATTGACTTAATTTTAGTTTGTGTTGCGTATTTTAATGTGTTATTTTAACGTCTCTCGTAAATTATGTACTACCAGGCAATGCCTTATTCTTTTGGTTTTCTGTAGATTCTCTTAATTTATTCGAAAATAAGGCATTGCGTATTAGATCCACTGATTGTTTTAATCTCACCCTCATTTTTCTCCATCATTTTTTTTAAAACTCTAGTCAGTGGATATGTTTTTTAAAATTTTAACATCATCTCTCATGTCGTTTATCTCATTCCATTAGGGGCCGATGACCTTCGATGTTAGGCCCCTTTCAACAACAAGCATCATCATCATCATCAGATGTAGAATACACACGCGGTATCTCCTGCCTGTCGTAAGAGGCGACTAAACGGGGCGCAAGGGGCTCTCAACTTGGGAGCGTGGATTGGTGACCACGGTGCTCTTAGCTGAGTCCTGGCATTGCCTTCAATTACTTGTGCCAGGCTCCTCACTTTCGTCTATCCTGTCTGATCTCCCTTGGTCAACTCTTATTCTTTTCCGACCCCGACGGTATTATAGCATTCGAGGCCTAGGGAGTCTTTCATTTTCACGCCCTTCGTGGCCCTTGCCTTTCTTCGCCCGTTACTTCGTTTTTCGAAGTGACGGATCCTTTCTTTTTCTCACTGTCTATCCCCAGTGGGTGGGGAATGCAGACGAAAAATACACCCACGGTATCCCCTACCTGTCGTGAGAGGCGACTAAAAGGGGCGACCAAGGGATGATGCTATTAAAACCATGAAACTACTTTTGATTACTACCATCTCGCAGGGAACACCAAGGGTCGCCTTTACTTGCGGGTAGTACCACTATATTAGGCACACCAGAGGTTTGTGGTTAGTAGTAGCAGAGAGTGGTTCACTGTGGATTTCCAGTACCCGTGATTACTACCATTGTGAGAAACACCACGGGTCTGGGCGTTGCCTGTGCGACGTACAATCATCATGTGTGGAAAACCGTGAGTCTACGCTACTTTTGATTAGTACCCCAACATGACAAATACCATGGTTCTACTTTACTAGCGATAAGTACCATTATGAGGTGCCGTTGATCTGGAGTTTGGACCCCTTTAGCCAACAAGCCTGCTCGACTCAGGATTGTGCATTAGAAGTGGTCCCTTGGTCAGTAATACCATTTTATGTTAGTTTTTGGGTCGGATTCACTGATTGTTTTAAATTTATATCCATTCATTCTTCATGACATTTTTATTTTAGTCAGTGGATGATTTTGAACTTTAATTTGTCATTACATTTCGTACCATTAAGGGCCGATGACCTAGATGTTAGGCCCCTTTAAACAACAAGCATCATCATCATCATCATCATCATCATCATCATCAGCAGCAGCAGCAGCTTTCAGCTAGCAATCCTTCTCCAAGATTGTCTCCATACCATTCAGCAATTTCTCCAGATCTTCAGCACACTCAGATAAAATAGCAATTTCATCGGAAAATCTCAGAATTTTGATTCCTTATGGTGTAGGCCTATTTAAAAATTCTGATTTGGAAAAATTACCACCCTGGGCCATGACCCATGCTGGCTCAAGCGTAACCTTTTGACTTGTACCAGCTATACAAATGTAGTGGAAAGGAGAATAACACAGGCTCGCTAACCCCAAATATGTTCTCAGCCTGTAAATCGACGAAAAAACCTCGCATCTCATAAATACGAGGTTTACTGGGGATAGTTTCAGGGATTACGTGGAACTGCCAGTGCACATATCTCTCTTAGGCTGGAACGGTAAGAAATACACCTGTGGTATCCTCTGGCTGTTGTACGAGGTAGCTAAAAGGGGTAACAGCCAGAAGTCTCAACTCGGGAACGTGGGGGTGACAACAATGAGAGCCCTAACGGAGTCTGGCATGGCTTCCACTTACTTGTGCTTGATTCCTCACTTTCTTCTTCTCTCCATGACCTTACTTGGCCAGCTCTTGTTCTCTTTCGGCCCAGACGGTATTAGGTTTGCGAGGCCTAGGGAGTCTTTCTTGACGCTCATACCCGTGGCCTCTCTTTGTCTGAATCACCATTCTTCGAAGTGTCGGACCTCTGCCGTTTCTTTCCTCTGTTGGTGTTAAGAGAGGATGATTGCTCATATGTACTTGTTCTTGAAACAATACCCACCGTACCACCACCACCAGTGCAGACAAAACATTTGAGATACATGCAGGAAGACACATTTGGTGATATCGGCAATAATTGACAATTAATGGCATGATCACTGTCAGCTACCGCAGTGCGTCAGGCTCTATTGCTAAATGCTTAGCGTGATGACCTTTGGTTCAGGGATGCCGGTTCGATTCCCGGCTTTGTCAGGGATTTTAACCTTCATCGATTAATTCCAATGATTCGGGCTTTGGGTGTGTGTTCCATCTTAAGCATTAGAATGCATCATTGGCAAGGCCGACCCTTACAGATGCGCAGATCGCCTATACGCCGTCAACTCGGGAGACTTGCACCATACCACTTCGGAAGTCGCACGCCATTATTAACCTCAAGAGTGTCTTATAGTGTGCTCTGTTAAAGAGGAGGAAGAAGAAGAAGGAGAAGAAGAAATAAGTTGAGGTATGGTGATAATCAACTCATACTGTGATCGGCTGCGTAATATCATTGGTAATGGGCTCGTCTCTTGTGTTTAAATGGAAGATGGTTGCCTATTTGTACCTAATCTTAAAACAATAATCACCACCACCACTACCTTGTGTTTAAGGTTATGGATTGAAACCAGGGACAAGTCGGTCTGCAGTTTAGAGAGCTATGTTGCAATATGTATCAAAAGATCTACTGGTTTGTTCAAGAAAGTTACAAACAAAGAAAGGAATATTGATGATGATCGTCGTTTTAAGATGAAAGAATAAAGGAAGAAAGGATACAACGTTCAGAGTGTACAGATAAGGCTTGAATCCTGATGACCTTGACCTACCAAACGACCGCTGCTCAACCCAAAGGCCTGCAGATGAATCGACACGTGGTCAGCGCCGATTAATCTTCTCGGCTGTTATTTTAAGGTTCTTGGACCGCGATCGCTTTCTCACCGTCAGCTAGCTCTTCAAATTGTTATCGCGTAGGCTGAGCGGATCTCGAACCAGCCCTGAGATCCAGGGTAAAATCCTCGACCTCGCGGGAATCGAATCCGGCTCGCTGCCCCTAGACCGTTCGTTCGGCACTTGGATAACGAAATCATTCCAATTCTAAGATTCCTCTCATTGTGAAGTGTGCGGTTTCATGCCCTTCATGACTTTTCCCTTTCTTTTGGCGATACCTTCATACTTCAAAGGGCCAAACAAACCTTTTCTCCTGATCAGAGTTAAGAGAAGATTGTCTAATTGCAGATACTCTTAAAACAATAGTCAGTACTAAGACCGTCACCTTGTAAAATGTTCTCATGGTATATATTCGATTTTTAACTGGCAACTTAAAATTTTCACCCTTGTAATTACTTTTACGGAAGGTACAACACCACCGTTTATTTTAGGCAATGCTTAGCTAAAGGATACAGTGATTCCGACGGTATCATTTTAGTGCTAAAAATGAATTTTGGACTGGGCTGCTATTTAATAAAGGTCTAGTATTGAAGTTCATGAATTTTGTGTTTAAAAATACATTAGGCCACGAACCTACTACGATGGCGTAGCAGGGGGAGAGGTGATACTCCCACGTGGCGCGTCCCAGGTGGCGGATAGGGGGGTCCTAACCGGCTTGCCGGCGGACTTGAGGGAAATAAAATACCTCTCGCGGACCAAACACACTACCCCCTGCGGGTGGGGGACACACATGCAGAATACACCCGCGGTATCCCCTGCCTGTCGTAAGAGGCGACAAAAAGGGGCGACCTTGGCGCGGACATGGATTGCGGTTGGTATAATGTGATGGACCTCCTGTGGATGGGAGAGGCTGAATACATCCATAGGTAATCCCTGCCTGTCGTAGAAGGCGACTTAAAGGGTCATGTGGCCATGGTCCCCTCTTTATTTTTTGTACCGGGCGGTACACCTCCACTCCGCTAATTTAAAATGTGCGCCTGTGGAAACTCCTCTGCTGGAGGAAGTCTGAACTTTATTTACCCTATTAATTTTCTAGTTTCTCAGAAGATGTCACCACCGGGAAATTTTTGAGTTTGTGAACTGTGTCAATTTCGACGTACTTTTGTTTTACTTGAAGTAAGAAGTGTGAACTTTCTCTTCTAGAGGACACTACTGAAGATCTACAATAGTGCAACCTAGTGCGGAGTCAAAGAACTATTTTGTTGGAGAAAATTTAATTTCAAGAGTTTGTTCTTTGTTAAATTTCTTTCTGTCATTGTTTAAGTTGGCA
The DNA here is from genome assembly GCF_040414725.1 of Anabrus simplex. NCBI lineage: Eukaryota > Metazoa > Arthropoda > Insecta > Orthoptera > Tettigoniidae > Anabrus > Anabrus simplex. The sequence continues at coordinate 132,297,730 of NC_090268.1, read as the reverse complement.
ATATTTACCCCTTTCTTCCCCTTGTTATGAATGTATCCAATCCCGAAATTCTTCTATTAATTTCTGACCAATCTGGTGTATCTTCCCCCAACTTGTATCGGTTGCGGGGTCCTACCCAATAAAGAATTTGTGGGAGGGTGTTTTCTTTCCCCTAACGACTAGAACCTTCCGCGAGGGTATATAAACTGCTGATTTTAGGGTCTCCGGGCCACTTCTGTTCCATCTTTCAGTGCGTAAGGTACTCAGCAGGGGGCGGGAAGCGCCTCTTTCTTCTCCAGCCGTTCAACACAAGGTAATGGCCAATTAATAACTTCTTTCGTTGCTAGATCAGCAGTTTAACTCTCGGGGCGGGTTCTAGGCCTTCCACCATGTAACTTTCCTTTAAAATGTAAAAACATCTATTCTATTTTCAAACGACATATCGGGATAGAGAGTGCTTAACCCTCTCGAGCTCCCACTCACCTCGTCTTGAGGTGAACTTATTTTTCTCAACCAATTCTTCCGTAATGTAATGTAAATTGCTATTAAGTCACCTCTGTAGTATGGGATTAGCCCTTGTGTTAACGGCCTAGTGCCAAGTAGGTCTTAAGCAAAGTGTATTAGGAGTGCAAGTTCGCCTTCTCTCAAATTGTATTTTAGAGGTCATGTATTAACCTTCTTGTCATTTAACAGACCTCAGTAGGTTGGGTATTTTACCCCTGTGTATATGTCCTTTGAGGACAGCTTAAAGGTGGAGTTCGGAGTGGCCTATGATAGGCTTGTATTTTAGGGGGAAGTTGCCCTTTCTTGAAAATTGTGTTTCTGCCTCAAGGAGGCTTTTGGGTGTAATTGGAAGCAAATGTTTCTGGCATGTTTGGGGGTTTTCGGCCCCTTTGTTGTATGGTGTTCATTGTAAGGTTGGGCTCATTGCTCAAGAATTATGTTTCTGACTTTTGAAGCCCCATGTAAATGTATTTTCAATCGTGTTTCGGCTACTAAGTACCTGTTCTATTTGTTGTTACCTAATTTTGAAAATAAAATATAACCGTATTAAATTTTAAATTTACTTTACAGGCACTATAATTTCGTAGCTTGAGATCCATTCACACCCGCACCTTCTTTCACCTCTATCTACCGCTAAAACACGGTAACATTTTTATTATTTATTGAGGGTCAGATGTAGACCATTCAAAATTTGATGTGCGTGCTGCCCGGCGATGGAGCTCCTATGTGTGCGACTACGCTCGAAAGCCCGTGCCAGCAACCACCCAGGACGCGGCGGGTGGGAGTGTCATGTACCCGGGCAGTGGTATCCGCCTGACAACGCAGGTCCCCGCACAGCCGAATGCCAGAAGGACATATTATTATTATTTTTATTTATTTTTTCTATTGTTAGTGCTCTGTACACGCTATGGGGTACATGCTATTGCGGGTGACCGCAGGAAGGGAGTCCTAGTGCTCATTGCCTCAGTCATCCCGTATTAGGCATCGTTCAACATCGGACCCCGGGCAATACCTGCTACGACCAGGTGGGTATTGCCTTGGCTGCTTGGTTCGGCTACAGAGACCCCTGATCGGAGTGGGTGGCATTCGGGGAGGATGCTATCGGGCATGGCTTCCAAACGAAGTCGGCTCTCACAAGGTGGTCGCCCACCTAAGTCTTTAACTTTTGCTTCCCTGAGAGGTTCAACTCCCTGGGAACATGCGCAGCGTGAAGGAATGGGATCCAGCTTCCCTAGGTTTCTGGTCGCTACCAGAACCGATGGGCAGGATTTTAAGCTGGTGAAGTCGATCCTGTTTAGTAGACACATCGAAGGCGTCTATGGCGAACTGGAGGAACTTAAGAAAATGCGCAACGGTAGTTTGCTTCTAAAGACTCGTACAGCACTGCAAGCTGATCAGTTGCTTAAGTGCGAGCACTTTGGCGAAATCCCCGTCAAAGTGGAGGAGCATAAGTCCTTGAACCTGGTTCGCGGAGTCATCTTTCATCGCGACCTTATTTTGAACACTGACGACGAGTTGATGGAAGACATGAAGAACCGTGGCGTGACACACGTCCGGCGCATTACGCGCAAGGTCAACGGTGAAGACGTTGCCACTGGTGCCTTCATTGTCTCTTTCAAGTTGTCAGTGTTACCAGAGAAAGTCAAGGTAACAACTTATCGTTGCGATGTGAGGCCGTACATCCCGCCTCCTATGCGATGCTATCAATGCCAGCGATTCGGACATATGGTATCTCGCTGTTCGAATCAGGCTGTATGTGGTACATGTGGACGAGTAGCTCACGGCGCGGAGGAGTGCACAACTCCATACAAGTGCACTAACTGCTCCGGTTTTCATTCTCCTCGGGATCGGAATTGTCCGACCTACCTGAGTGAGAAGAAGATCCAGGAGATCAAGACCCTGGATGGTCTTTCCTACCAGGAAGCGCGCCGTAAGTTTCATTCTATGAATACACCTGCCCGTACACTCGACTATAGCTTGATAGCTCAGAGTCTTCCAGGTTCGTCATTTACGACCAAGACACCTGTCCAGACCGCTGCGCCCAAGGCGACTGTTGCTGCTCCCAGCAACGTCGCAAATAGTCAAAGCTCGAAGGGGGGGACCACCCCACCTTCGACCAACCAGAAGTCTGTGCCGGCTGGGAACTGCCAGCCGGCACAGCAAGCGGGGAAGACTAAGTCTCCCCCCCCCCTAGGAAGTCGACGAAAGTCGTGCCCCAGCCGGCGGAGGCGGCTTCGTTGACCAGGGCTGGGAAACCATCTCCCAGCCCGTCTAAACTTGAAAAGAAAAAGGGGAAGAAGAGCGCCCGTCCTGAGCGCTCTCGGACTTCCCCTGCGAAGGAGAAGTCATGCCCTCCATCTGGGGGATATGAGTCTGCGCCGGGAGGCACTCCTGCTCCCAAACCTGCGCGCTCTCCTCGTAGGGGACCCCCTCGCGCCCGAAAAGCGTCGAAGTTCTGGGCGGCACCCCTGCCATCTTTTGATGACGGGATGGATGTCGCGCTGTCCTCTACATCTACGGATGTAGAACTAGATAGTGTTTAGGCTTACGAGCATTTTGTTGCTCATAACCTAACACTCCTTTTATAGTCCACACTATGGCACTGTTACAGTGGAATTGTAACGGTTATGACAGGCATCTTGCTGAGTTACGTCAGCTTATTAGTGAGTACGCAGCGAGTATAGTCTGTATTCAGGAGACCAATTTCCGACCTGGTCATCACACGGTCTTGAGGAATTTCAAACTATACTCGACAGAACGATACTATGCTCACCGGGCTTCCGGAGGCGTTGGCATTTTTGTACGTTCTGATAGCTACAGCGAAGAGGTTCCTTTAAGAACCCCTCTTGAGGCTGTAGCTGTTTGCGTCTCGCTGCCTATCATAGCCACAGTGTGTAATGTTTATCTTCCACCAGGCCAGCATCTGAACATCACTGATGTCGCTGATCTTATAGATCAGCTTCCACCACCCTTCCTCTTATTGGGCGATTTTAACGCCCATCACCCCATATGGGGCTCTGAGACGCCTTGCCCCCGAGGAAGAGAGCTGGAAACACTCCTATCAGATCTGGATTTATGTATTTTGAACACAGGGGAACCAACTCATTTTAGTGTACGTTACGGCACATATTCTCGCATAGATGTTAGTCTATGCAGCCGAACGTTGGTTCCACTGTTTCGGTGGAATGCACACGATGATCTCTGTGACAGTGACCATTTTCCCATCGTTCTTACTTTGTTGAATCATAAACCCGTCGAGGCTCCCCCTCGATGGATTCTTAAACATGCTGATTGGCCAAAGTACACATCACTAGCTGTCTTTAGCGAAGATGTCAGGCGGACCGTCGGCGAGGAAATAACTTACATCACCCAAGTTATTCTTGCTGCTGCTGAGGAGTCCATTCCGTTTTTCTCGGGGACTCCTCGCCGAAAACTCGTTCCTTGGTGGAACGATGAAATAGCAGCAGCCATCAAAGAACGCCGTCGCGCTCATAAGCGTTACCGTAGACAGCCTACTGTGGCCAACTTGGTAACATTTAAGAAATTCCGCGCTAAGGCGCGAGTTCTTATTCGACAAAGTAAGAAGGCTTCATGGGAGAGATATGTGTCGTCCATGACGTCACATACTCCATCATCTCAAGTGTGGACGAAACTTCGACGAATTTCGGGTATTCAAGGATCATCTGCTGTACCGGGAATTTCCATTGCAGGCAGTGTCGCCACTGATCCCCTCGCGATTGCTAACCATCTCGCTAGTCATTTCGCGGATGTCTCTGGCTCCGGGAATTACAATCCTGATTTCCTCCCTCTGAAGCGGGAGGCAGAACGTCATCACCTGAGTTTTGCCACCCAAGCTTCAGAGGACTACAACGTGCCCTTTACGGAGTGGGAACTCCGCAGCGCCTTAGCGCTTTGTAAGGACACGTCTCCTGGACCGGACAACATCCATAACCAGATGTTGAAACACCTTAGTGATGATAGTTTACTATATCTCCTTCGTGTGTTCAACCGAATCTGGACAGAGGGTGATTTTCCGTCTCAGTGGCGAGAGGGCATAGTCATCCCTGTCCTCAAGCCTGACAAAGATCCTAAGTATGCAGGAAGTTACAGACCGATTTGTCTTACAAATTGCCTGTATAAGCTATTTGAGAGGATGGTAAATCGCAGACTCGTGTGGTGTCTGGAGAAACAAGGACTCTTGTCCGAGTACCAATGTGGATTTCGAGCCGCTCGATCCACCACAGACCACTTGGTACGCCTGGAGAGCTCTATCCAGGATGCGTTTCTCCGAAAACAGCACTTGGTAGCTGTCTTCTTTGACTTGGAGAAGGCCTACGACACCACCTGGCGATATGGCATCCTTTCAGTCCTGCATCAATGGAGATTCCGAGGTAACTTGCCGGTATTTATTGCGAATTTTTTGTCCCTCCGTCTATTCCGTGTCCGAGTAGGTAGGACATATTCGCAATACCACGTTCAAGAAAATGGAGTCCCACAGGGATCGGTTCTTAGTGTCACTCTGTTCGCGATTGCCATAAACGGTATTGTCGCTGCTGCTGGCCCAGCCGTAATACCGTCCCTATATGTGGATGATTTTGCTCTGCACTATAGCTCGTGCAGTATGGCAGTCGCAGAGCGACAGTTACAGCAAGCTATTAGGAGGGTGGAGAAGTGGACCTTAGAACATGGCTTTCGGTTTTCTGCCGCGAAGACCTCCGTTGTCCACTTTTGTCGTCAACGTACACTTCACCCTCATCCTGAGCTTTATCTAGGTAATGTCGTTCTTCCAGTTGTTGACACCTACCGATTTCTTGGGCTCCTTTTTGACAGTAAATTATCGTGGGAGCCACACGTGCGGGAGCTAAAAGTGCAATGCACCAAGAGGCTTAACCTCTTGAAGTTTCTTAGCAGCACTAATTGGGGAGCTGACCGCGTGGTGCTCCTGCGATTCTATCGGGCACACATTTTATCTCGGTTAGACTACGGCAGTGCAGCATATGGCTCCGCAAGGCCAAGCGTTCTTGCGAAGCTGAACAGTATCCACCACAGCGGGGTTAGGTTGGCGACGGGAGCTTTTCGTACTAGCCCCATCGCTAGCCTGCTCGCTGAGTCTGGTGTGCCGCCTTTACACCTGAGGCGCCAGCAAATGCTTCTTTTGTATGCTGCAAATTTGCGACAGATGCCACTTCATCCGAGCTACCCCTGCGTATTCAACAATGGCAACCGTTTGTTGTACGTTGCTCATCCTCGTGCGACGCGGCCGGTTGGGATACGCTTGGATAGCAGTTATGAATTGTTTGACGTACCTTCGATTCCTTGCCTTGTCAGACAACCAAGTGGGGTACCTCCGTGGGTTGTACGACGACCTGAAATCATCCTGGATTTGCACACTGGCCCGAAAGCAGACACGGACCCTTCGATTTATCGGAGGAACTACCTGTCCGTTCTTGGCCGCTATCCAGGTTCGGTCGTCGTTTACACGGATGGTTCAAGGACAGATACGAAGGTGGGCTGTGCGTTCGTTGTCGACAATGATCGGTTTCTTTTTGCTCTCCCGGACACCTGTAGTGTGTACACGGCAGAGCTCTATGCTATCTGTGAGGCTCTGCGGTACGCACTAGACAATGAGCGCCGACACTTTCTCGTGTGTACTGACTCCTTGAGTTCGCTTCAGTCTATTGATACCTGTTTCCCTCGGCACCCTCTGGTGCAGCGCATCCAGGACCTGCTGGCCGGGTGTTCGGATGCCGGCACCAGAATTACGTTCGTGTGGCTCCCCAGCCACATGGGCATAGAGGGAAACGAGTTAGTAGATCAGGCTGCCAAGGAGGCAGTTACACTGCCCCCGTTGCCTTTCAAGGTTCCAGCAAGTGATATTCGCTCTCAGCTGGGACATCTGGTTATGTCTCATTGGGAGATGGAGTGGCAGGCCATCCCACTTCCCAATAAGCTGCGAGTGATAAAAGGAACAACGAAGGTATGGAGGACTTCCCTTCGGGCTTCGCGGAGGGAAGCCGTGGTATTATGTCGCCTTCGGATCGGCCACGGTATCTTGACGCACTCCCATCTACTGAAAGGAGAACCCCCTCCGGTGTGTACCTGCGGCGACTATCTTACCGTGGTACACATCCTTACGGAGTGCGTGGACCTGGTCGATCTGCGCCGTAGTATTAACCTTCCGAGTACTATCTCCCTTATCTTGCGCGATGACGAGCAGTCAGCAGACCTCGTCATCCGCTTTATGAGGGATAGCGGTCTGTTTTATCGTGTGTGATCATGTCCTTTGTCCTAGTGTTGTTTATGTCAGTTGCGCTTTTATCTCATTGACTCCATTTTAGTTTGTGTTGCGCATTTTAATGTGTTATTTTAACGTCTAACGTACATTATGTGTTAATATCTGTATTACTGGGCGATGCCTTATTCCTTCGATTTCCTGTACTTTCTCTTATTTTAATAGAACATAAGGCATTGCGTATTAGATCCACTGACTGTTTTAAGCTCACCCTCATTTTTTTCATTACCATTCTTTTTTAACTCTAGTCAGTGGATACTTTTTAAAATTTTAACTTCATATCTCATGTCCTTCATTTCGTTCCATTAGGGGCCGATGACCTTCGATGTTAGGCCCCTTAAAACAACAAGCATCATCATCATCAAATACATTAGGGATAGTATATTATTGCCACGAACCTGCTACGCAGGCGTAGCAGGGGGAGAGGTCATACTCCCACGTAGCGCGTCCCAGGTGGCGGATAGGGGGCTCCTAACTGGCTTGCCGGCGGACTTGAGGGAAATAAAATACCTCTCGCGGGCCAAACACACTACCCCCTGCGGGTGGGGGACGCATATGTAGAATACACCCGCGGTATCCCCTGCCTGTCGTAAGAGGCGACTACAAGGGGCGACCAAGTGATGATTGAATTAGAACCACGAAACTAATCTTGATTCGTACCATCATGCGGGGAACACCATGGGTCGCTTTTGCTTGCGAGTAGTACCACTCTGTTAGGTACTGAATAGTTTTGTGATTCGTAGCACTCAAGCGGCGTTCAGTGTGGTTTTCCAGTACCCTTGAGTCGTACCCATGTGCGCAACACCACGGGTCTGGGCGTTGCCTGTGAGTTGTACCACTATACGAACGACACCGTGGGTCTGCGTTGCCAGTGATTAGTACCCACTATGTGAGGAACACCACGGGAATGCCAGCGCCCGTGCTTGGTACACCTGGGTGAGTTACCATATCGATTTACGTTGGCTATGAGTGGCGCCATTGCGTGAGAAACACCATAGGTCTGCGTTACCTTTTTCGACGTACAATACTTGTGAGTAGCACCTTAATGTTTGGAACACCCTGAGTTTACGCTAGCTTTTATTATTACCGCAGCTTGAGAAATATCATGGTTCTACTTTACTCGCGACATGTACCATACTGAGGGGCCTTAGACCTGGTTTTTGGACCCCTATAGACATCGATTCAGGACTGTGCTTTATAAGTAGTCCCTTGGTCAGTAATACTATTATTTATTTATGACCGTTTTTGAGTCGGATCCACTGTTTTTTTGTTTGTTTGTTTCTTGTTTGTTTTGGTTTTTTGGGTTCATGTCCATCATGACATTTTTATTTCTTTTGGTCAGTGGATGATTTTGAAATTTTTGTTATTTCATTTCGTACCATTAGGGGACGATGACCTCGATGTTAGGCCCCTTTAAACAACAAACATGATCATCATCAGTATATTATTGACTAGACTGCACTTGAAATAACACAAACGATAACTTGTTGAATGGAGAATACTTGGCTGGGGCTTTTCCAAGATTAAGTGCGGAACTGCTTAGTCGAGGTGGTAAAGAGGTGATCATTTCAGCGGGAAGGTGAAGGGTTCGATTCCCCGTCACTTGGTGCCGATGTTACGGACAGCCCTTTTCCTTCCAGACTTCAAAGGTTACATGATCTTTAAGGAGATGCCTTGGTTTGCTTTCCTTTGATTAATATTTAAAAATAAAAGCAATGGATGCGCTCGAGTACTGACGAAGTGCACCATTATGCCTCGAGAGGTAACAGAACTGATGAAATTAAGAGAATCCTTGCTGGATTTAATAAGTCATTATTTTCCCCGTTTATAGATATTTTTCACTTTAGACGATGCAAATGAAATTCTCTGAAAACGCTTTGCATGCAAAAATATGTTAATTGCACGAAAGAATGGAATACATTACAGTTCGACCTTGGACTATTCACTGTGTTTACTACCTACTGCACAGAGGAAACCCGTTACACGGCCCTCTTCATCTCGGAAAGCGCCAGCCAAAGAAAAATATTTTGTATCCTCCAAATTAATTGCTCTTGTTATTGCGAGTACAAAAACAAATAATTTGGAGAATACAGAATATTGCAAGTAGTCCACCTCCGTAGCGGTTAGTACTATTAGCTGCCGCGTTTGATGGCCCCGGTTCGATTTCCTGTACTGACAGAAATTTTAGGATGGCGGGAGGGCTGGATTGTGTTTACAAAATTAAACATGCAGCTTACCTCCAATGGGGCATTCCTGGAAAGTGTTGCTAATGCAAGTACAGTCTCGTCAATAATATATTGTACTTTTCAGCATACAATTCGAGAACTTGAATAATTTACCATTTTAAAATTCAGTTTTTCGGATGAAAATCACACCGTAGAAATCACGGCGTCCTTCATCTTCTGGTTATATCCTCATAGCCGAGGAATCGCCATCCTATGCCTTAGTTTCATCTCCTGCCCCTGTGGCTGGGGGCGGTGTAATAACATGCACGAAATCCCCTGTCAGCTGTACTAAAACGGTCCCCAGGGGCTTTCAACTTAGGAGCGTGGATTGGCGATACGGGGCCCTTAGCTGAGTCCAGGTATTGTTCCCAGTTACTTGTGCCGTGCTCCTCACTTTAATCTAACCTCTCAGATCTCCCTGGTCAACTCTTTTCCGACCTCGACAGTATTAGCTATCGAGGCCTGGGCAGGCTTTCAATTTCACTCTCTTCGTGGTCCTCGTCTTTCTTTGGCCGATACCTCCATTTTCCGAAGTGTCGAAACCCTACCAGTTATTCCCTCTGATTTGTGTAAATAGAGGATGGTTGCCCAGTTGTAGGCTACTTCCTTTTAAACAATCTTCACCTCTGTGGGTGGGGAACACACCCACTGTATCCCCTGCCTGTCGTCAGAGGCGACTAAAAGGTGCCCCAGGGGCTCTCAACTTGGGAGCGTGGGTTCGCGACTACGGGGTCCTTAGCTGAGACCTGGCATTGCTTCTACTTACTTGTGCCAGACTCCTCACTTTCGTCTATCCTGTCCGACCTCTCTTGGTCAACTCTTTGTTCTTTTCCGACCCCGACGGTATTAGAGCATTCAAGGCCTAGGGAGTCTTTCATTTTCACGCCCTTCGTGGCCCTTTCTTTTCTCTGTCCGGTACCCCTGCGGGTTGGGGACGCAGATGAAGAATACGCCCACAGTATCCCCTGCCTGTCGTAAGGGGCGACCAAGAGATGATTGAATTAGAACCATGTAACTACTTGTGATTAGTACCATCTCGCGGTGAACACCATGGGTCGCCTTTATTTGCGAGTAGTACCACTATGTTAGGTACATGATAGGTTTGTGATTAGTAGCAACAGAGGGTGAATCAGTATGAGTTTTCCAGTACCCGTGATTAGTAGGCTACCACTATATGACGACACCATGGGTCTGCGTTGCCTGTGATTAGTACCCACTATATGAGGAACACCACGGGAATACGGCGCCCGTGATTAATACGCCTATGTGAGGAACACCATGGGTTTGCGTTGCCTATGAGTGGGGCCATTATATGAGAAACACCATAGGTCGGCGTTACCTGTGCGACGTACGCTACTTTTGATTAGTACCGCAACATGACAAATATCCTGGTTGTACTATACTAGCGATCAGTAGCATTATGAGGGGCCGATGACCTGGATTTTGGACCACTTTAGATAAGCATCATCAATCCAGGGATGGTTTTTGGAAGCAGTCCCTTGGTCAGTCGGATCCACTGATTATTTTAAGTTAATATTCATCATTCATTCATCATCATCACATTTTGAATTCTGGTCAGTGGATGATTCTGGACTTTTAAACTGTCATCACATTTCGTATCATTTCGTAACATTAGAGTCCGATGACCTAGATGTTAGACCCCTTTAAACAACAATCATCATCATCATCATCATCATCATCATCAAAATTAGATTCATTTTTAAAATCCTACTGCTCTTTATAATTATGGTTTTCTTCTTGGACTTTTCGCAATGTATTCGGGTCGGCATGAGTCGGACGTAGCCCAGCTTTACGGCCGGTTGCCCTTCCTGACGCCAACGCTATGTGGAAAGATGTACAGTATTCACTATTGCGCATTTCTGTGCTGGTAAGTAGTGCAGTGTGTTGTGATGATGGTGATGATGACGACGATGATGATTGTTGTTTAACGGGGCCTAACATCTAGGTTATCGGCCCCAGTGTGTTGTGCTACATGAAGAGAAGTGTATGAAGACGAACACGAACACCCAGTCACCAAGCCAGAGGAATTAACCAAACACAGTTAAAATTCTAGATTCGGCCAGGAATCGAACCGGGGCCGTCTGAACCGACGGCCAGTACGCTGACCATCCAGCTAAAGAGCCGGGCGTTTTCAAATTATTTTATTTCATTTTCATTGGATCTCTTTTGCTTATTTTTCTTTTCTTTGGCCGCACTCTCCGACGTGCATGTAGGGTAGCACCCATGGTCAATTTAGGGTGACTAGTTTTCTTCCTGCCACCATGCCACGGTCCTAGTGAAAGTACCACCCAAAGTCACTGGGGTACGAACTGGGACACTCGGATTTGGAATCGAATCTGGGACTCCTTTGACTAAGGGCCAGCAGGGTAACCATTTAGCCATGGAGCCGGGACACTAAGGCACTGATGGTCAATCCTCCTGACTGTTTTGTTTTCACCTACATTCCCGAATTTGTGGGTAAAATTTTTACTATTATTCATCTCACGCCTATAATGGCTGTTGATCTGAACATTTGGTGCCTTAAACAACAATGATCATAAACATAATCACTGCGCCTTTTTTAATAATTTTTGAGAAAATGTTGAGAACAACCTGAATGTCTAAAATTTAGCTTTTACATCACGTTTTCGTAAAATTATCACGTAAATATACATTCATATGTCCAACATTCGGGCTGAGTGTCTCAGACGGTAGAACGCTGTCCTTCCAGGCCCAAGTTGGCGGGTTCGATCCCAGCTCAGTCTGGTAGAATCCGAAGGTGCTCAAATACGTCAGCATCTGTCGGCAGATTTACTGGCACGTAAAATAATTCATGTCGGACAAAATTCTGGCACCTCGACGTCCCAGAAGACCATAAAAGTAGCTAGTGGGACGTAAAACCAATCACATTATTATTATTATTATTATTATTATTATTATTATTATTATTATTATTATTTCTAGTACTACCCATCTTTGGCACCAGATTTACTTAACTCATTAATTTCCATGATCTTCATTTGGGGATTTCCTTTTGCTGTTATTATTTTCGAAGCAATCCTTAGGTTGGCAGTTCTAACTTACTATTTCTGTTGTTGTTCAGAACTTGTTCAGTCTCTTACATGAATCTATTCTTCTTCTTCTTATTTACAACTTGCTTTACGTCGCACCGACACAAATAGGCCTTATGGCCACGATGGGATAGGAAAGGGCTAGGAGTGGGAAGGACGTGGCCGTGGCCTTAGTTAAGATACAGCCTCAGCATTTGCCTGGTGTGAAAATGGGAAACCATGGAAAACATCTTGAGGGCTGTCGACAGTGGGGTTCGAACCCACTATCTTCCGGATGCAAGCTCACGGCTGCGCGCCCCTAACCGCAAGGCCAACTCGCCCGGTATTATTATTTAGATAATCCATAGACTATAATGCTCCAGGATATTACTAAATTTCATATATATTCTATAGTTTACTTATAATGACATTTTATTTACGTAATGACTGATTTCATGTTGTAGGAGAAGGGTAGTTAAGAAGTGATCCTCACTTGGGTCTTATGATATTCACAATATATCTGATGTTTTACCTTGTGCTAGGAAAGAAATCCCGGGGGGAAAATGAAAGACAGTTTATGGGTTAATATGTGAAGCATTTATATTTTCGCTTGAAGGACTCTTCTCTCATACGTTCTGTGAAATAATTTTCCATATTGCAGTACTGAATCTTTCGTTTACCCTTCAACCACATAGGGTTCTCCTGGGTGGTAGATACAAATAGCCCCTCACAATCTTTATGTCCGCTGTGAATACTGCAAATCAATACAGCATATCATATTTATTGGTGTTAAATCGTTAGAGTGAAGCGCGACTTCCTAAATCCATTGCACAGGCCACACTGTCATAACACTACATGTCACGCGGCAGGACTTCAATACACCAATAAAGGCCGACAAAGTACTGTAATTATTTGGAATACATACACAACAGAAACAGGTTTCAACATCAAAATAATAAATGATAAAAATCATGATTTGAAAATATGATGAAAATAATATCTAGGCAAGGACAGGGGATAATAAATCTCATCTGTGGTTTAAATTGTTGGTTCATCCGATATAAATTCCGCTCGTTGTACTAGGAACTAAAGGGAGATATATGAATAGCCAACTTTGAGTGTGTGTGTGTGATATCAACTTCAATTTGTGCGTGTGTCATTTGTCCTCAGACAGGACTCACCTTACTCTAACCCATCACATTCTTCCTATTAATCTACATTCAACACTTACCATTACAAACTGCCTGGTCCTCTATTGGTTTTCAACCTCAATTTCAGAAAAAAATGTACGTTTAATTGCATAAAAAATAAATTTCAGAAAAAGTAAGTTTAGTTTCAGAAAAAGTAATCTCAACTTCAGAAAAAATAATTTAAATTTCAGAAAAAAAGTCAGTTTAATTTCAGAATAAATTCTTTCTTAGTCCGTTTAACCTCGAGAGTTGGTTTTTCCCTCTTATTCGGCGAGGGATCCCACCTCTACCGCCTCAAGGGCAGTGTTCTGGAGCGTGAGACTTTGGGTCGGGCATACAACTGGGAAGGAGGTCCAGTACCTCGCCCAGGCGGTCTCATCTGCTATGATGAACAGAGGCAAGATTGGAAGGGATAGACAAGGAAGAGGGGAGGAAGCGGGCATGGCCTTAACTTAGTTACCATCCCGGCATTTGCCTGGAGGATAAGTGGGAAACCGCGCAAAACCACTTCGAGGATGGGTAAGGGTGGAATCGAAGCCCTCTCAACTCAGTTGACCGCCCGAGGCTGAGCGGATCCCGTTCCAGCCCTCGTACCATTTTTTAAATTTCGAGACAGACCCGGGAATCGAACCCGGGCCTCCAGGGGTGGAAGTTAATCACACTAACCACTACAGCACAGAGGCGGATTTTAGAATATATATGAGTAAAAATTAAATTTTCCACATAGTCCTCAAAAAATTCTGCGTACAAAGATACATTAAATCAGTTAATAATATTAATAACTAAAAAACAAGTTTCTCACTTGATACAATCTCTTTTTTTTAATGTTTTCCAGTCATGTCGTCCATTCGCATGACAGCAGGATAATGTACCTGCACATGGTTGACAGATCATACGCACCGCACATCTGAGCGGTGACGGCATGTATGTGTTGTATTTATTATATAAGCGATAATCTCCAGGTGGCGAAGTCTGAATTCAATTTGCGTCATAGCTGGATCACCCCTCATTAAAACGTCGTGGGTCACACTCAGACGTTGTTTAATGTGTGCCTTTACAGCACTCCACACATGTTCAATTGGGTTCAACATGAAGCTGTAAGGCACTAGCCGACAAATGTGCAACCGAACGGGAATGACCTGGAGCGTTGTCTAAAACAACGACAATGTCTTCCATGTCGTGTCCATTACTTGCCACTACTTGTATACAGAGTCTCAAAAACTCCGGGAAGTGTTCTCTTCTGAATGTTAACAGAATTCTAAACCCGTGGAAGAAATGCAGCCTACAATTAAGACTTGGTCATTTTGGACATTTTCGCCCTTTCTTACCTGAGAGTTTGGCTTAACAATCGCTTCGATGATCCTGTATGTGCCTACGTTGGCATAGAATGCTGTTTATTTAAAGTTGAAGGCTGTAAATATACTCGCAAAGATGCGCCGTTCCATTGATTTAACGTATTCAGCTCTTAGAATGCCGTGCATGTAAGAAACGAACACACGTTGTTTTGAATATACAACTTCTAATTTTACGTTAGTGTATATTTACTCATGGTCGTGTAATATTATACTGGTCGAAAAAATTAATCGTTTTTCTTTCACAAGAATAAAAATAAGAGATTCTAGGAGTACTTTTCATGCTGAATTCAAATATCATGTCCGTTTATCCCCATCGGGCATGAGTTTTGTGTCATACTCATTTGAATTTTTTATTATTTGTACGGGAACTTTTCATTGTGTAAGACTGGCCTCATTGCAGATGGCAAATTTGGATACGTAACTGTGTATTTCGTTTTAGATGTGATTCCTTTAATATTTGTTAAACAAAAGTAACAATCGCTTCGATGATCCTTTGGTTCCCTACAAATCATGGAAATTGCAAATGGCATATGCTGTGTACCATTTTTCCACCCAGTCAACAGTCAAACACACGAAACACAACATATATTTGAGGCCCAGCTCTTATCAAAATCACCCACTCGACAGTCAAAGTAAAGTTCATAACACTCTTTCACAAAACACTAAAACACAACTTACACAGTATAACTTACTGTAAACATAAAAGGAAGAAAATACACAGTTCAACAAAATTAGGGGAACATGTTTTTTAACGTCTGGTATGTCAACGTTAATTTGGTAGATGGGGTTCCAATGGTCGTACAGCCTACCTTGAGAGCTTGGCTACTCAGGGCATATCAAATCGAAGTTATACTCCATCTGTAGGTGTAGCCATGCATTAAACTGTCAGGTGACCCCTCAAAACAAAGTGAATAGCGGTGCGTCCATCTGTCGTTGTGAGGCGCAGACTACTGCCGTCATTTGAGCACATTGTACGTAAACCAGCACATCCCATGAGACATCTTAACGAGGTTCAAGTTGCAAGGGCCGTCACTTTGATCCAGGAAGGATGGACTTCTCGTCATGTTGCTGTGGATCTCAATGTCTCTTCGTCAGTTATTCACCGCTTGTAGAATCGCTACAATGAGACAGGCCAGTTCACAAGGAGGGTTGGACAAGGTCGTGGACGCATGATAACCCCACAGGATGACCGATATCTGACTATCTGTGCGTTGCAGCGTCATTCAGCAACTGCCAGAGAACTGCAGGTTACCTGTGAGCAGTACCACAATGTGTGGGAAACCGTAAGTCTCCGTTATTTATGATTAGTAACGCTACAGTAGAAATACCATGGCTCTTACTTTCCTATCGATCAGTACCTTTATGAGGGGCCGTTGACCTGGAGTTTGGACTCCTTTAGACAACAAGCATCATCTATTCAGAACTGTGCTTTGGAAGCAGCCCCTTGGTCAGTATATACCATTGTTTTAAGATAGTTACCACAAGTAATATACCACGAACCTGCTACGCAGGCGTAGCAGGGGGAGAGGTGATACTCCCACGTGGCGCGTCCCAGGTGGCGGATAGGGGGGTCCTCACCGGCTTGCCGGCGGACTTGAGGGAAATAAAATACCTCTCGCGGACCAAACACGCTACCCCCTGCGGGTGGGGGACGCACATGTAGAATACACCCGCGGTATCCCCTGCCTGTCGTAAGAGGCGACAAAAAGGGGCGACCTTGGCGCGGACATGGATTGTGGTTTGGTATAATGTGTTGGACCTCCTGTGGATGGGAGAGGTTGAATACATCCATAGGTAATCCCTGCCTGTCGTAGAAGGCGACTTAAAGGGTTATGTGGCCGTGGTCCCCTCTTTATTTTTTATTATTTTTCTGAGGGTCAGATGTAGACCACTCAAAATTTTGATGTGCGTGCTGCTCGGCGATGGAGCTCCTATGTGTGCGACTACGCTCAAAAGCCCGTGCCAGCAACCACCCAGGACGCGGCGGGTGGGAGTGTCATGTACCCGGGCAGTGGTATCCGCCTGACAACGCAGGTCCCCGCACAGCCGAATGCCAGAAGGACATATTATTATTAATTATTTTTATTTATTTTTTCTATATTTAGTGCTCTGTATACGCTATGGGGTACATGCTATTGCGGGTGACTGGAGGAAGGGAGTCCTAGTGCTCATTGCCTCAGTCATCCCGTATTAGGCATCGTTCAACATCGGACCCCGGGCAATACCTGCTATGACCAGGTGGGTATTGCCTTGGCTGCTTGGTTCGGCTACAGAGACCCCTGATCGGAGTGGGTGGCATTCGGGGAGGATACTTTCGGGATGGCGTCGAAACAACTTCCGCCAGCAACCTCGGGTAGTTCGCTACCCAAGTCTTTAACTTTGGATTCTCTAAGGGGGGCAAACCCTTGGGAACAGGCGCAGCGATTGAATTTGGGATCCAG
This sequence comes from Anabrus simplex, assembly GCF_040414725.1. NCBI lineage: Eukaryota > Metazoa > Arthropoda > Insecta > Orthoptera > Tettigoniidae > Anabrus > Anabrus simplex. The sequence goes on along the minus strand of NC_090268.1, from coordinate 132,280,694 downwards.
CTTCCCTAGGTTCCTGGTTGCTACCAGAACCGATGGGCAGGACTTCAAGCTGGTTAAATCCATTCTATTCAGTAGATACATCGAAGGTGTATATGGCGAACTTGCGGACCTGAAGAAAATGCGCAATGGTGGTTTGCTACTGAAGACGAGCACTGCGCTCCAGGCCGATCAATTGCTTAAGTGTGACCATTTTGGCGACATCCCCGTCAAAGTGGAAGAGCACAAAACATTGAATCTGGTTCGTGGAGTTATTTTCCACCGTGATCTCGTCCTGAACACTGACGATGAATTGATGGAAGACATGAAGCACCGTGGCGTGACCCACGTCCGGCGTATCACACGCAAAGTCAACGGTGAAGACGTTGCCACGGGTGCGTTCATAGTCTCCTTCAAATTGTCAGTGTTGCCCGAGAAAGTCAAGGTAACAACCTATCGTTGCGATGTGAGGCCGTACATCCCGCCTCCTATGCGATGCTATCAATGCCAGAGATTCGGACACATGGTATCTCGTTGTTCGAATCCGTCAGTGTGTGGTACATGTGGGAAAGTAGCTCACGGCGCGGAGGAGTGTACACCTCCGTTCAAGTGCACTAACTGCTCTGGTCTTCATTCTCCTCGGGATCGGAATTGTCCGACCTATCTGAGCGAGAAGAAGATCCAGGAGATCAAGACCCTGGATGGTCTTTCCTACCAGGAAGCGCGCCGTAAGTTTAATTCTCTGAATGCACCGGCCAAGACACTTGACTTCAGCTTGATAGCACAGTCCCTGCCAGGTTCCTCATTTTCAACTGGAACACCTGCCCAGAAGATCGCTGCGCCCAAGCCAAAGAGAACCAGCTCGAAGGTGGGTCCGTCCCGGCCTTCGACCACCAACATACCTGTGCCGGCTAGGAAACCTACGCCGGCACAACAGGGGAAGAAGACAACGTCTCCTTCCCTCACGCGGTCGGCGACAGCCGAGCCCAAGCCGGCGGAGGCGGCATCGTCGACCAGGGCTGGGAAACCACCTCCCAGCCCGTCTCAACAAGAATCGACTGTGGGGAAGAAGAGCGACCTTAGTAGGCGTTCTTCCACTTCTCCTACGAATGGGGCTTCACGCCCTCCACCCGGAGGGCCTGATTCCACGCCAGCGGGTCTTCCTCCTAGAAGACCTGCGCGCTCCACTCGTAAGAGGAAACCCCACCCCAAAACAACGTCGAAGAAATTGAAGGCATGCTTCACCTCGTCTAGTGACGGGGAGATGCACGTGGAGCATGAATCTCCATCCTCGGATGGGGAGGTGAGTGTAGGTTAGGTTAGGTGGCATTACGCTGCTCCTAACCTAAACCACAATAGTCCACACTTACATTATGGCACTGTTACAATGGAATTGTAACGGTTATGATAGGCATCTTGCCGAGTTGCGCCAGCTCATTAGCGAGTATTCGGCGAGTATAGTCTGTATCCAGGAAACAAATTTCCGACCTGGTCATCATACGGTACTGAGAAATTTTCGACTATACTCGACAGAACGACATTATGCTCACCGGGCTTCCGGTGGCGTTGGCATTTTTGTCCGTTCTGATACCAACAGCGAGGAGGTTCCACTACGAACCCCGCTGGAGGCAGTAGCTGTTCGCGTACCGCTGCCTGTCATAACTACAGTGTGTAATGTTTATTTTCCACCAGGTGAGGCTCTTAACATCAATGATGTCACTGATCTTCTAGATCAGCTTCCACCTCCCTTCCTCTTGTTGGGCGATTTCAACGCCCATCACCCCATCTGGGGCTCTGAGTCACCTTGCCCCCGGGGAAGAGAGCTGGAAACATTAGTAACAGAGCTGGATTTATGTATTTTGAACACAGGGGAACCAACACACTTCAGTATACGTTACGGCACTTATTCTCGCATAGACGTAAGTCTGTGCAGCCGAACGTTGGTTCCGCTGTTTCGGTGGAACACACATGACGATCTTTGTGACAGTGACCATTTTCCCATAATTCTTACTTTGCTGAACCACAAATCCGTCGAGGCTCCCCCTCGATGGATTTTTAAACATGCTGATTGGCCAAAGTACACATCACTAGCTGTCTTTAACGACAAAATCAGGCGGACCGTAGGCGAGGAAATAACTTACATCACCCGGGTTATTCTTGCTGCTGCTGAGGAGTCCATTCCGTTCTACTCGGGGACTCCTCGCCGAAAGCTCGTTCCTTGGTGGAACGAAGACATCGCAGCAGCTATCAAAGAACGCCGTCGCGCTCACAAACATTACCGTAGACAGCCCACTGCGGCCAACTTGGTAACATTTAAGAAACTCCGCGCTAAGGCGCGAGTTCTTATTCGCCAAAGTAAGAAGGCTTCATGGGAGAGATATGTGTCGTCTATGACGTCACATACTCCATCATCTCAGGTGTGGACTAAGCTTCGACGTATTTCGGGTATCCAAGGATCATCTTCTGTACCGGGAATTTCCATTGCAGGCAATATCGTCACTGAACCCCTCCTGATTGCTGACCACCTCGCTAGTCATTTCGCGGATGTATCTGGCTCCGGGAATTACCATCCTGATTTCCTCGCTCTGAAGCGGGAGGCGGAACGTTCTCACCTTAGTTTTGCTTCTCAAGCTTCAGAGGACTACAACGTGCCCTTTACGGAGTGGGAACTCCGCAGCGCCCTAGCGCTTTGCAAGGACACGTCTCCTGGACCGGACAACATCCATAACCAGATGTTGAAACACCTTAGTGATGATAGTCTACTCTATCTCCTTCGTGTGTTCAACCGAATCTGGATGGAGGGTGATTTTCCGTCTCAGTGGCGAGAGGGCATAGTTATTCCTGTCCTCAAGCCTGACAAAGATCCTAAGTATGCAGGAAGTTACCGACCGATTTGCCTTACAAACTGCCTGTGTAAGCTGTTTGAGAGGATGGTTAATCGCCGGCTTGTGTGGTGTCTGGAGAAACAAGGACTCTTGTCCGAGTACCAATGTGGATTTAGAGCCGCTCGATCCACCACTGACCACTTGGTACGGCTGGAAAGCTCTATCCAGGATGCGTTTCTCCGCAAACAGCACTTGGTGGCTGTTTTCTTTGACTTAGAGAAGGCTTATGACACCACATGGCGATATGGTATCCTTTCAGCCCTGCATCAATGGAGATTCCGAGGTAATTTGCCGGCGTTTATTGCGCATTTCTTGTCCCTCCGTCTATTCCGTGTCCGAGTAGGGAGGACATATTCGCAATACCACGTACAAGAAAATGGAGTCCCACAGGGATCGGTCCTTAGTGTCACTCTGTTCGCAATTGCCATCAACGGTATTGTTGCTGCTGCTGGTCCAGCAGTTATACCGTCGCTATATGTGGACGATTTTGCTGTGCACTATAGCTCGCGTAATATGGCAGTCGCAGAGCGACAATTACAACACGCTATTAGGAGGGTGGAGCAGTGGACCTTAGAACATGGCTTTCGGTTTTCTGCCGCAAAGACCTCCGTTGTCCACTTTTGTCGTCAACGTACTCTTCACCCCCATCCTGAGCTTTATTTAGACAACGTCGTTCTTCCAGTTGTTGACACCTACCGATTTCTTGGGCTCCTTTTTGACAGTAAATTATCGTGGGAGCCACACGTGCGGCAGTTAAAAGTGCGATGCACTAGGAAGCTTAATATCCTTAAGTTTCTTAGCAGCACTTCTTGGGGGGCTGACCGCACGGTGCTCCTGCGATTCTATCGGGCACACATTTTATCCCGGTTAGACTACGGCAGTGCAGCATATGGCTCCGCAAGACCAAGCGTTCTTGCGAAGCTGAACAGTATCCACCACAGCGGGGTTAGGTTGGCGACGGGAGCTTTTCGTACAAGCCCCATCGCTAGCCTGCTCGCTGAGTCTGGTATGCCGCCTTTACACCTGAGGCGCCAGCAACTTTTACTTACATATGCTGCAAATTTGCGACAGATGCCACTTCATCCAAGCTATCCTTGCGTGTTCAACAATGGCAACCGTTTGCTGTACGCTGCTCGTCCTCGAGCGACGCGGCCGGTTGGGATACGCTTGGATAGCATTTCCGAATTGTTTGACGTACCTTCGGTTCCTTGCCTTGTCAGACAATCAAGTGGGGTACCTCCGTGGGTCGTACGACGACCTGAAGTAATCCTGGATCTGCACACTGGCCCAAAGGAAAACACGGACCCTTCGATTTATCGGAGGCTCTTCCTGTCCGTTGTTGGCCGCTATCCAGGTTCAGTCGTCGTCTACACGGATGGTTCAAGGACAGATACGAAGGTGGGCTGTGCGTTCGTTGTTAACAATGATAGGTTCCTTTTTGCTCTTCCGGCAACCTGTAGTGTGTACACAGCAGAGCTCTACGCTATCTATGAAGCTCTGCGGTACGCACTGTACAATGAGCGCCGACACTTTCTTCTGTGCACCGACTCCTTGAGTTCGCTCCATTCTATAGATACCTGTTTCCCTCGGCACCCTCTGGTGCAGCTAATCCAGGACCTGCTGGCCGGGTGTTGGGATGCTGGCACCAGAATCACGTTTCTGTGGCTCCCAAGCCACATGGGCATAGAGGGAAACGAGTTAGTAGATCAGGCTGCCAAGGAGGCAGTTACACTGCCCCCGTTGCCTTTCCAGGTTCCAGTAAGTGATATTCGCTCCCAGCTGCGACATCTTGTTATGTCCCATTGGGAGATGGAGTGGCAGGCCATTCCACTTCCCAATAAGCTGAGAGCGATAAAAGGAACAACGAAGGTATGGAGGACTTCCCTTCGGGCTTCGCGGAGGGAAGCCGTGGTATTATGTCGTCTTCGGATCGGCCATGGTATCTTGACTCACTCGCATCTTTTGAAAGGAGAACCCCCTCCGGTGTGTACCTGCGGCGACCATCTTACCGTGGTACACATCCTTACGGAGTGTGTGGACCTGGTCGATCTGCGCCGTAGTCTTAACCTTCCGAGTACTATCTCCCTTATCTTGCGTGATGACGAGCAGTCAGCAGACCTCGTCGTCCGCTTTATGAGGGATAGTGGACTGTTTTCTCGTGTGTGATGCTGTCCTTTGTCCCAGTGTGTTTTGTGTCACTTTCGCTTTTATCCTATTGACTTAATTTTAGTTTGTGTTGCGTATTTTAATGTGTTATTTTAACGTCTCTCGTAAATTATGTACTACCAGGCAATGCCTTATTCTTTTGGTTTTCTGTAGATTCTCTTAATTTATTCGAAAATAAGGCATTGCGTATTAGATCCACTGATTGTTTTAATCTCACCCTCATTTTTCTCCATCATTTTTTTTAAAACTCTAGTCAGTGGATATGTTTTTTAAAATTTTAACATCATCTCTCATGTCGTTTATCTCATTCCCTTAGGGGCCGATGACCTTCGATGTTAGGCCCCTTTAAACAACAAGCATCATCATCATCATCACAAGTAATATATTTAATAGTCTTTCCGTCTATGTTGTCCAATTATCTTGGACAAGTAATTGTGCATCTTCACCCAGATGTTGTGAGGACACCCAACATGGATATGTTTTTGAGCTAGGGGTCTATCTAGAATTAGCATTCACCAATTTTCTGACACCAGTGGTAACCAGTGTTCATCTATGCATACTAGGTCAGTTGCGTGTCGAATCCGCTGATTGTTTTAAGCTCATAATCATTGTACATCATCGTCTTTTTGAATTCTAGTCAGTGGATTCATTTTGGAATTATTTAAAACTTTCAATATTGCGAGTTGGATCCGCTGATTATTTTTAATTCATATTCATCCATTCATTCTTCATCATCACGTTTCGAATTATGGTCATTGGATAAGTTTTGGACTTTTAAATTGTCACTACATTTAATACTATTAGTGGCCGATGACCTAGATGTTAGGCCCCTTTAAACAAGAAGCATCTTCATCATCATCATTATCGGTTTTAAATTTTTCGAATTGCTGATGGGCAATCGAATCCACGTCCTTCCTGGTGAAGCGAACACGTCTTTTCCGCCTTCGCCAGGCAGCCACTTGTCACCGAGTCAGACGGGACCGAACCCATTATCTTAGGAATTGAAGGGCAATGTAAAACCTACTAAACTCAGCACATCAATTATTACCTTGCGTGTTTTGGTAGAACTAATCGACATCGTGATCTGCGGCATAATATCCCATACAAGATCCACCCAAGATAACTAGGGAGACATTGCCTAATCAACCCCTGCTCCAAGAACCTGCTACGCAGGCGTAGCAGGGGGAGAGGTGATACTCCACGTGGCGCGTCCCAGGTGGCGGATAGGGGGGTCCTAACCGGCTTGCCGGCGGACTTGAGGGAAATAAAATACCTCTCGCGGACCAAACACACACCCCCTGTGGGTGGGGGAGGCAGACGAATAATACACCCACGGTATCCCCTGCCTGTCGTGAGAGGCGACTAAAAGGGGCGACCAAGGGATGATTGGATTAGAACCATGAAACTACTTGTGATTAGTACCACCACGCGGGGAACACCATGGGTTGTTATTACTTGCGCGTAGTACCACTATGTTAGGTACCAAATAGGTTTGTGATTAGTAGCAATCAGGAGCACCGTGCGGTCAGGCTTTTACGGTACCCGTGATTAGTAGCACAATATGAGCGACACCAGGGTTCTGGCCTTCCTATGATTATTACCCACTATATAAGGAACACCACGGGATAGTACGAGTCCCTGTGGTTAGTACACGTATGTAATGGAAACCATAGGTTTGCATTGCCTGTAAATGGTGCCGCTATGTGTGAAACACCATAGGTCTGTATTACCTGTGCGAATTTCATTACCTGTGAGTAGTACCATAATGTGTGGAATACCGCGAGTCTACGATACTGTTGATTAGTACCGCACTTTGTCAAATACCATGGTTCTACTTTCCAAGCGATAGGTACCATTATGAGAGTGCGATGACCTATATTTTGGACCCCTTTAGCTTGCAAGCATCATCGATTTAGTATTGAGCTATAGAAGCCGCCCCTTGGTCAGTATTACTATTGTTTTCCGTTAGTTTCTGAGACTGAAGCATTGCGGGTCGTCTCCACTGATTGTTTTAACTTCATATCCATCCGTTCATTTTTCGTCCTCACGTTTTGAATTCTGGTCAGTGTAGGATTTTGTATTTTTATTTTGTCATTGCATTTCGTCTCATTTCGTACCATCAGGGGCCGATGACCTCGATGTTAGGCCCCTTAAAACAACAAGCATCATCATCATCATCAACCCCTGCTTTATTTTGGTTGAAAGTTTCATATAGAGTGTGAATGTCAGTGATTCATTTATCATATGTGAACCAGAAAGAGATTGAAATAGTGTGTCGATAACTTGTGGGTGGCGAGTGGGCTGTGGACGCCTACGCGGACTGTCAGCCGGCTTGCCCCACCTCTATTTCAAGGAGATCCTCCTACACCCGCTCACATCACAATCTAAACAGAGGAATGTGGATCAAACGTTCGCTTTCCATTCAGCTACCGTACGTCACAACAAGTAATATATTTAATAACCTTTCAGTCTATTTTGTCCAATTATCTTGGACAATTAATTGTGCATCTTCACCGAACTCTTGTGAGGACACCCAACAAGGATATATATTTGGGCTAGGGGTCTATGTAGAATTAGCATTCACCAATTTCCGGACACCAGTGGAAACCAGTGTTCGTCTATGTATACTAGGTCAGTAGTGTCACCTTCTCACTGTGCGCCTTCTTCCAGTAACTAAGAGCTTGAGAAATCTCGTATCAAGTGAACCTCGTTCTACTCCTCAGTCCAGAATTAAAATCCTTGAACAGGATGGAAAAAGAACCCAGATCCTTCTAAGTAACACATAGGAACGCTACTTCTGCACCACAGTGTAGTGATGAGATAATCGATTACCTTTTATAATCGAATAACCTATATCCGATTATTTAGATAATCGAATAAGATAATCGAATGAGTTTTAAATATCATTCAGTTGTATCGCATCGAATATTCGGATGCGTCATGAATCAATGTTTTGGTTTAAGTGTGTCGGATGGATAATCGGTAAAAATAAGCGAACAGATGAACTAGTGTTGCCAGGGCTCCCGGAATTTCAGGAGATCTCCCGATTTTTTTCGCAACACGCCAGAAAACAAAACAAAAAACTAGCGAAAATTCTTCTAATCCAAATTTAAGGAAAATAAATAACAATGATTGATGATACATAAAATATTTGTGCCGAAAAAACTTTTCTCGTCTCACTGCGTGACGATTTATCGATATCACTCGTTAGGTACATCCCCGCATTCCACGAACTTACTCCGCTAGCGTAGCAGGGGGAGAGGTGATACTCCCACGTGGCGCGTCCCAGGTGGCGGATAGGGGGGTCCTAACCGGCTTGCCGGCGGACTTGAACGAAATAAAATACCTATTGCGGACCAAACACACTACCCCTTGCGGGTGGGGGACGCACATGTAGAACACACCCGCGGTATCCCCTGCCTGTCGTAAGAGGCGAATAAAAGAGGCCCAAGGGGCTCTCAACTTGGGAGTGTGGATTGGCGACCACGGGGCCCTTAGCTGAGTCTTGGCATTGCTTCCACTTACTTGTGCCAGGCTCCTCACTTTCGTCTATCCTATACGACTTCCCTTCGTCAACTCTTGTTCTTTTCCGACCCCGAAGGTATCAGAGTATTCGAGGCCTAGGGAGTCTTTCATTTTAACGCCCTTCGTGGCCCTAGCCTTTCTTCGTCCGTCACTTCATTTTGCGAAGTGACGGATCCCTTCTTTCTTCTTTTTTCCCACGAACCTGCTACGAAGGCGTAGCAGGGGGAGAGGTGATACTCCCTCGTGGCGCGTCCCAGGTGGCGGATAGGGGGGTCCTAACCGGCTTGCCGGCGGACTTGAGGGAAATAAAATACCTATTGCGGCCCAAACACACTACCCCCTGCGGGTGGGGGACGCACATGTAGAATACACCCGCGGTACCCCCTGCCTGTCGTATGAGTCGACTAAAAGGGGTGACCTAGGCGCGGACATGGATTGCGGTTTGGTATAACGTGTTGGACCTCCTGTGGATGGGAGGGGTCGAGTACATTCACAGGTAATCCCTGCCTGTCGTAGAAGGCGACTTAAAGGGTCATGTGGCCATGGTCCCCTCTTTATTTTATTATTATTTTTCCGAGGGTCAGATGTAGACCATTCTAAATTTTGATGTGTGTGCTGCCCGGAGATGGGCCTCTTACGTGTGCGATTACGCCCAAAAGCCCGCAACTGTCCACCCAGGACCATTGCGTGGTGGGAGCGCCATGTACCTTGGCAGTGGTATCCGCCTGACAACACAGGTCCCCGCACAGCCGAATGCCAGAAGGACATATTATTATAAATTATATTTATTCTTTTCTCTATATTTAGTGCTCTGTAAACGCTATAGGGTACATGCTATTGCGGGTGACTGGAGGAAGGGAGTCTTAGTGCTCATTGCCTCAGTCATGCCGTATTAGGCATCGTTCAACATCGGACCCCGGGCAGTACCTGCTATGACCAGGTGGGTATTGCCTTGGCTGCTTGGTTCGGCTACAGAAACCCCTGATCGGAGTGGGTGGCATTCGGGGAGGATGCTATCGGGCATGGCTTCCAAACGAAGTCTGCTCTCTCAAGGTGGTCCCCCACCTAAGTCTTTAACTTTTGCTTCCCTGAGAGGTTCAACTCCCTGGGAACATGCGCAGCGTGAAGGAATGGGATCCAGCTTCCCTAGGTTTCTGGTCGCTACCAGAACCGATGGGCACGATTTTAAGCTGGTGAAGTCGATCCTTTTTAGTCGGCACATCGAAGGCGTCTATGGCGAACTGGAGGAACTTAAGAAAATGCGCAACGGTAGTTTGCTTATGAAGACTCGTACAGCACTGCAAGCTGATCAGTTGCTTAAGTGCGAGCACTTTGGCGAAATCCCCGTCAAAGTGGAGGAGCATAAGTCCTTGAACCTGGTTCGCGGAGTCATCTTTCACCGCGACCTTATTTTGAACACTGACGACGAGTTGATGGAAGACATGAAGAACCGTGGCGTGACACACGTCCGGCGCATTACGCGCAAGGTCAACGGTGAAGACGTTGCCACTGGTGCCTTCATTGTCTCTTTCAAGTTGTCAGTGTTACCAGAGAAAGTCAAGGTAACAACTTATCGTTGCGATGTGAGGCCGTACATCTCGCCTCCTATGCGATGCTATCAATGCCAGCGATTCGGACATATGGTATCTCGCTGTTCGAATCAGGCTGTATGTGGTACATGTGGACGAGTAGCTCACGGCGCGGAGGAGTGCACAACTCCATACAAGTGCACTAACTGCTCCGGTTTTCATTCTCCTCGAGATCGGAATTGTCCGACATACCTGAGTGAGAAGAAGATCCAGGAGATCAAGACCCTGGATGGTCTTTCCTACCAGGAAGCGCGCCGTAAGTTTCATTCTACGAATACACCTGCCCGTACACTCGACTATAGCTTGATAGCTCAGAGTCTTCCAGGTTCGTCATTTACGACCAAGACACCTGTCCAGACCGCTGCGCCCAAGGCGACTGTTGCTGCTCCCAGCAACGTCGCAAATAGTCAAAGCTCGAAGGGGGGGACCACCCCACCTTCGACCAACCAGAAGTCTGTGCAGGCTGGCAGTTGCCAGCCGGCACAGAAAGGGGGGAAGACCAAGTCTCCCCCCCTAGGAGGTCGACGAAAGTCGTGCCCCAGCCGGCGGAGGCGGCATCGTCGACCAGGGCTGGGAAACCATCTCCCAGCCCGTCTAAACCTGAAAAAAAGAAGGGGAAGAAGAGCGCCCGTTCTGAGCGCTCTCGGACTTCCCCTGCGAAGGAGAAGTCATGCCCCCATCTGGGGGGCATGAGTCTGCGCCGGGAGGCACTCCTGCTCCCAAACTTGCGCGCTCTCCTCGTAGGGGACCCCCTCGCGCCCGAAAAGTGTCGAAGTTCTGGGCGGCACCCCTGCCATCTTTTGATGACGGGATGGATGTCGCACTGTCCTCTACATCTACGGATGTAGAATTAGATAGTGTTTAGGCTAACGAGCATTTTTTCGCTCATAACCTAACACTCCTTTTATAGTCCACACTATGGCACTGTTACAGTGGAATTATAATGGTTATGACAGGCATCTTGCTGAGTTACGTCAGCTCATTAGTGAGTACGCAGCGAGTATAGTCTGTATTCAGGAGACCAACTTCAGACCTGGTCATCATACGGTCTTGAGAAATTTCAGACTGTACTCGACAGAACGGTACTATGCTCACCGGGCGTCCGGTGGTGTTGGCATTTTTGTACGTTCTGATACCTACAGCGAAGAGGTTCCATTAAGAATCCCTCTTGAGGCTGTAGCTGTTCGCGTTCCGCTGCCTGTCATAACAACAGTGTGTAATATTTATTTTCCACCAGGTCACGCTCTTAACATAACTGATGTCACTGATCTTATAGACCAGCTTCCACCTCCCTTCCTCTTGTTGGGCGATTTTAACGCCCATCACCCTATCTGGGGCTCTGAGACGCCTTGCCCCAGGGGGAGAGAGCTGGAAGCATTAGTTACCGAGCTGGATTTATGTATTTTGAACACGGGGGAACCAACTCACGGCACATATTCTCGCATAGACGTAAGTCTATGCAGCCGAACGTTGGTTCCACTGTTTCGGTGGCATACACACGATGATCTCTGTGACAGTGACCATTTTCCCATCATTCTTACTTTGATGAACCAAAAATCCGTCGAGGCTCCCCCTCGATGGATTTTGAAACATGCTGATTGGCCAAAGTACACATCAGTAGCTGCCTTTAACGATGATATCAGGCAGACCGTCGGCGAGGAAATAACTTATATCACCCGAGTTATTCTTGCTGCTGCTGCGGAGTCCATTCCGTTCTATTCGGGGACTCCTCGCCGAAAGCTCGTTCCTTGGTGGAACGAAGAAATAGCAGCAGCTATCAAAGAACGCCGTCGCGCTCACAAACGTTACCGTCGACAGCCTACTGCGGCCAACTTGATTACATTCAAGAAACTCCGCGCTAAGGCGCGAGTTCTTATTCGTCAAAGTAAGAAGGCTTCATGGGAGAGATATGTGTCGTGTATGACGTCACATACTCCATCATCTCAAGTGTGGACTAAGCTTCGACGTATTTCGGGTATCCAAGGATCATCTTCTGTACCGGGAATTTCCATTGCAGGCAATATTGTCACTGAATCCCTCCTGATTGCTGACCATCTAGCCAGTCATTTCACGGATGTGTCTGGCTCCGGGAATTACCATCCTGATTTCCTCGCTCTGAAGCGAGAGGCAGAACGGCATCACCTTAGTTTTGCCTCTCAAGCTTCAGAGGACTACAACGTGCCCTTTACGGAGTGGGAACTCCGCAGGGCCCTAGCGCTTTGCAAGGACACGTCTCCTGGACCGGACAACATCCATAACCAGATGTTGAAACACCTTAGTGATGATAGTCTCCTATATCTCCTTCGTGTGTTCAACCGAATCTGGACAGAGGGTGATTTTCCATCTCAGTGGCGAGAGGGCATAGTTATCCCTGTCCTCAAGCCTGACAAAGATCCTAAGTATGCAGGAAGTTACAGACCGATTTGTCTTACAAATTGCCTGTGTAAGCTATTTGAGAGGATGGTAAATTGCAGACTCGTGTGGTGTCTGGAGAAACAAGGACTCTTGTCCGAGTACCAATGTGGATTTCGAGCCGCTCGATCCACCACAGACCACTTGGTACGCCTGGAGAGCTCTATCCAGGATGCGTTTCTCCGAAAACAGCACTTGGTAGCTGTCTTCTTTGACTTGGAGAAGGCCTACGACACCACCTGGCGATATGGCATCCTTTCAGTCCTGCATCAATGGAGATTCCGAGGTAACTTGCCGGTATTTATTGCGAATTTTTTGTCCCTCCGTCTATTCCGTGTCCGAGTAGGGAGGACATATTCGCAATACCACGTTCAAGAAAATGGAGTCCCACAGAGATCGGTTCTTAGTGTCACTCTGTTCGCGATTGCCATAAACGGTATTGTCGCTGCTGCTGGTCCAGCCGTAATACCGTCCCTATATGTGGATGACTTTGCTCTGCACTATAGCTCGTGCAGTATGGCAGTCGCAGAGCGACAGTTACAGCAAGCTATTAGGAGGGTGGAGAAGTGGACCTTAGAACATGGCTTTCGGTTTTCTGCCGCAAAGACCTCCGTTGTCCACTTTTGTCGTCAACGTACACTTCACCCTCATCCTGAGCTTTATCTAAGAAATGTCGTTCTTCCAGTTGTTGACACCTACCGATTTCTTGGGCTCCTTTTTGACAGTAAATTATCGTGGGAGCCACACGTGCGGGAGCTAAAAGTGCAATGCACCAAGAGGCTTAACCTCTTGAAGTTTCTTAGCAGCACTAATTGGGGAGCTGACCGCGTGGTGCTCCTGCGATTCTATCGGGCACACATTTTATCCCGGTTAGACTACGGCAGTGCAGCATATGGCTCCGCAAGACCAAGCGTTCTTGCGAAGCTGAACAGTATCCACCACAGCGGGTTAGGTTTCCGACGGGAGCTTTTCGTACTAGCCCCATCGCTAGCCTGCTCGCTGAGTCTGGTGTGCCGCCTTTACACCTGAGGCGCCAGCAAATGCTTCTTTTGTATGCTGCAAATTTGCGACAGATGCCACTTCATCCGAGCTATCCCTGCGTGTTCAACAATGGCAACCGTTTGTTGTACGCTGCTCATCCTCGTGCGGCGCGGCCGGTTGGAATACGCTTGGATAGCAGTTATGAATTGTTTGACGTACCTTCGATTCCTTGCCTTGTCAGACAACCAAGTGGGGTACCTCCGTGGGTTGTACGACGACCTGAAATCATCCTGGATTTACACACTGGTCCGAAAGGAGACACGGACCCTTCGATTTATCGGAGGCTCTACCTGTCCGTTGTTGGCCGCTATCCAGGTTCAGTCGTCGTTTACACGGATGGTTCAAGGACAGATACGAAGGTGGGCTGTGCGTTCGTTGTCGGAAATGAACGGTTTCTTTTTGCTCTCCCGGAAACCTGTAGTGTGTACACAGCGGAGCTTTATGCTATCTGTGGAGCTCTGCGGTACGTACTGTACGTTTCCGAAAACCGTAAAAGTAGATAGTGGGGCGTTAAACCAACATTATTCGTATTTATTATTATTATTATTATTATTATTATTATTATTATTATTATTATTATTATTATTATTATTATTATTTAATATGTTACTTATTCGCTGGGGTCATCGAGGACCACGTTAAGTCTTGATACATCTGGCAGTGAACTTTGCTTTCGTTTGATCCCGGAAAGATCCGAGTCGGCCTGCTAGCGTTCCTCTGTCTAAGGGACACCGAGTATTCTTTTCGGTGTTCGTGTAGGTTTGGCCAGTTACGTCACTATCTTTTTTTTTCGGAAAAGACCTCTGTCAAAGGCGTCTTCCGGTTTGATCTGTAGCACTTGAAGGTCACAGCGTTCACAGTGTTTCTAAACCACGGCATCCTGGTTTTAGGTTTTGAATAAAAAATGTGAAAGATTTTTTTTTTCAACCTGTTTCCGTCCATTCGTTTGAGGTGACCGTAAAATCATGTCCGTCTTTTGCGGATCGCGTTTGTAATTTTCTCTATTTTGTTACAGACGTCTTTGCTGGATCTTTTAACTTTGGATTCTCTAAGGGGTGCAACCCCTTGGGAACAGGCGCAGCGATTGAATTTGGGATCCAGCTTCCCTAGGTTCCTGGTTGCTACCAGAACCGATGGGCAGGACTTCAAGCTGGTTAAATCCATTCTATTCAATAAGTACATCGAAGGTGTATATGGCGAACTTGCGGACCTGAAGAAAATGCGCAATGGTGGTTTGCTACTGAAGACGAGCACTGCGCTCCAGGCCGATCAATTGCTTAAGTGCGACCATTTTGGCGACATCCCCGTCAAAGTGGAAGAGCACAAAACATTGAATCTGGTTCGTGGAGTTATTTTCCACCGTGATCTCGTCCTGAACACTGACGATGAATTGATGGAAAACATGAAGCACCGTGGCGTGACCCACGTCCGGCGTATCACACGCAAAGTCAACGGTGAAGACGTTGCCACGGGTGCGTTCATAGTCTCCTTCAAATTGTCAGTGTTGCCCGAGAAAGTCAAGGTAACAACCTATCGTTGCGATGTGAGGCCGTACATCCCGCCTCCTATGTGATGCTATCAATGCCAGAGATTCGGACACATGGTATCTCGTTGTTCGAATCCGTCAGTGTGTGGTACATGTGGGAAAGTAGCTCACGGCGCGGAGGAGTGTACACCTCCGTTCAAGTGCACTAACTGCTCTGGTCTTCATTCTCCTCGGGATCGGAATTGTCCGACCTATCTGAGCGAGAAGAAGATCCAGGAGATCAAGACCCTGGATGGTCTTTCCTACCAGGAAGCGCGCCGTAAGTTTAATTCTCTGAATGCACCGGCCAAGACACTTGACTTCAGCTTGATAGCACAGTCCCTGCCAGGTTCCTCATTTTCAACTGGAACACCTGCCCAGAAGATCGCTGCGCCCAAGCCAAAGAGAACCAGGTCGAAGGTGGGTCCGTCCCGGCCTTCGACCACCAACATACCTGTGCCGGCTAGGAAACCTACGCCGGCACAAAAGGGGAAGGAGACAACGTCTCCTTCCCTCCCGAGGTCGGCGACAGCCGAGCCCAAGCCGGCGGAGGCGGCATCGTCGACCAGGGCTGGGAAACCACCTCCCAGCCCGTCTCAACAAGAATCGACTGTGGGGAAGAAGAGCGACCTTAGCAGGCGTTCTTCCACTTCTCCTACGAATGGGGCTTCACGCCCTCCACCCGGAGGGCCTGATTGCACGCCAGCGGGTCTTCCTCCTAGAAGACCTGCGCGCTCCCCTCGTAAGAGGAAACCCCACCCCAAAACAACGTCGAAGAAATTGAAGGCATGCTTCACCTCGTCTAGTGGCGGGGAGATGCACGTGGAGCATGAATCTCCATTCTCGGATGGGGAGGTGAGTGTAGGTTAGGTTAGGTGGCATTACGCTGCTCCTAACCTAAACCACAATAGTCCACACTTATATTATGGCACTGTTACAATGGAATTGTAACGGTTATGATAGGCATCTTGCCGAGTTGCGCCAGCTCATTAGCGAGTATTCGGCGAGTATAGTCTGTATTCAGGAAACAAATTTCCGACCTGGTCATCATACGGTACTGAGAAATTTTCGACTATACTCGACAGAACGACATTATGCTCACCGGGCTTCCGGTGGCGTTGGCATTTTTGTCCGTTCTGATACCTACAGCGAGGAGGTTCCAATACGAACCCCGCTGGAGGCAGTAGCTGTTCGCGTACCTCTGCCTGTCATAACTACAGTGTGTAATGTTTATTTTCCACCAGGTGAGGCTCTTAACATCAATGATGTCACTGATCTTCTAGATCAGCTTCCACCTCCCTTCCTCTTGTTGGGCGATTTCAACGCTCATCACCCCATCTGGGGCTCTGAGTCGCCTTGCCCCCGGGGAAGAGAGTTGGAAACATTAGTAACAGAGCTGGATTTATGTATTTTGAACACAGGGGAACCAACACACTTCAGTGTACGTTACGGCACTTATTCTCGCATAGACGTAAGTCTGTGCAGCCGAACGTTGGTTCCGCTGTTTCGGTGGAACACACATGACGATCTTTGTGACAGTGACCATTTTCCCATAATTCTTACTTTGCTGAACCACAAATCCGTCGAGGCTCCCCCTCGATGGATTTTTAAACATGCTGATTGGCCAAAGTACACATCACTAGCTGTCTTTAACGACAAATTCAGGCGGACCGTAGGCGAGGAAATAACTTACATCACCCAGGTTATTCTTGCTGCTGCTCAGGAGTCCATTCCGTTCTACTCGGGGACTCCTCGCCGAAAGCTCGTTCCTTGGTGGAACGAAGACATAGCAGCAGCTATCAAAGAACGCCGTCGCGCTCACAAACATTACCGTAGACAGCCCACTGCGGCCAACTTGGTAACATTTAAGAAACTCCGCGCTAAGGCGCGAGTTCTTATTCGCCAAAGTAAGAAGGCTTCATGGGAGAGATATGTGTCGTCTATGACGTCACATACTCCATCATCTCAGGTGTGGACTAAGCTTCGACGTATTTCGGGTATCCAAGGATCATCTTCTGTACCGGGAATTTCCATTGAAGGCAATATCGTCACTGAACCCCTCCTGATTGCTGACCATCTCGCTAGTCATTTCGCGGATGTATCTGGCTCCGGGAATTACCATCCTGATTTCCTCGCTCTGAAGCGGGAGGCGGAACGTTCTCACCTTAGTTTTGCCTCTCAAGCTTCAGAGGACTACAACGTGCCCTTTACGGAGTGGGAACTCCGCAGCGCCCTAGCGCTTTGCAAGGACACGTCTCCTGGACCGGACAACATCCATAACCAGATGTTGAAACATCTTAGTGATGATAGTCTACTCTATCTCCTTCGTGTGTTCAACCGAATCTGGATGGAGGGTGATTTTCCGTCTCAGTGGCGAGAGGGCATAGTTATTCCTGTCCTCAAGCCTGACAAAGATCCTAAGTATGCAGGAAGTTACCGACCGATTTGCCTTACAAACTGCCTGTGTAAGCTGTTTGAGAGGATGGTTAATCGCCGGCTTGTGTGGTGTCTGGAGAAACAAGGACTCTTGTCCGAGTACCAATGTGGATTTCGAGCCGCTCGATCCACCACTGACCACTTGGTACGGCTGGAAAGCTCTATCCAGGATGCGTTTCTCCGCAAACAGCACTTGGTGGCTGTTTTCTTTGACTTAGAGAAGGCTTATGACACCACATGGCGATATGGTATCCTTTCAGCCCTGCATCAATGGAGATTCCTAGGTAACTTGCCGGCGTTTATTGCGAATTTCTTGTCCCTCCGTCTATTCCGTGTCCGAGTAGGGAGGACATATTCGCAATACCACGTACAAGAAAATGGAGTCCCACAGGGATCGGTCCTTAGTGTCACTCTGTTCGCAATTGCCATCAACGGTATTGTTGCTGCTGCTGGTCCAGCAGTTATACCGTCGCTATATGTGGACGATTTTGCTGTGCACTATAGCTCGCGTAATATGGCAGTCGCAGAGCGACAATTACAACACGCTATTAGGAGGGTGGAGCAGTGGACCTTAGAACATGGCTTTCGGTTTTCTGCCGCAAAGACCTCCGTTGTCCACTTTTGTCGTCAACGTACTCTTCACCCCCATCCTGAGCTTTATTTAGACAACGTCGTTCTTCCAGTTGTTGACACTTACCGATTTCTTGGGCTCCTTTTTGACAGTAAATTATCGTGGGAGCCACACGTGCGGCAGTTAAAAGTGCGATGCACTAGGAAGCTTAATATCCTTAAGTTTCTTAGCAGCACTTCTTGGGGGGCTGACCGCACGGTGCTCCTGCGATTCTATCGGGCACACATTTTATCCCGGTTAGACTACGGCAGTGCAGCATATGGCTCCGCAAGACCAAGCGTTCTTGCGAAGCTGAACAGTATCCACCACAGCGGGGTTAGGTTGGCGACGGGAGCTTTTCGTACAAGCCCCATCGCTAGCCTGCTCGCTGAGTCTGGTGTGCCGCCTTTACACCTGAGGCGCCAGCAACTTCTACTTACATATGCTGCAAATTTGCGACAGATGCCACTTCATCCAAGCTATCCTTGCGTGTTCAACAATGGCAACCGTTTGCTGTACGCTGCTCGTCCTCGAGCGACGCGGCCGGTTGGGATACGCTTGGATAGCAGTTATGAATTGTTTGACGTACCTTCGGTTCCTTGCCTTGTCAGACAACCAAGTGGGGTACCTCCGTGGGTCGTACGACGACCTGAAGTAATCCTGGATCTGCACACTGGCCCAAAGGAAAACACGGACCCTTCGATTTATCGGAGGCTCTTCCTGTCCGTTGTTGGCCGCTATCCAGGTTCAGTCGTCGTCTACACGGATGGTTCAAGGACAGATACGAAGGTGGGCTGTGCGTTCGTTGTTAACAATGATAGGTTCCTTTTTGCTCTTCCGGCAACCTGTAGTGTGTACACAGCAGAGCTCTATGCTATCTATGAAGCTCTGCGGTACGCACTGTACAATGAGCGCCGACACTTTCTTCTGTGTACCGACTCCTTGAGTTCGCTCCAGTCTATAGATACCTGTTTCCCTCGGCACCCTCTGGTGCAGCTAATCCAGGACCTGCTGGCCGGGTGTTGGGATGCTGGCACCAGAATCACGTTTCTGTGGCTCCCAAGCCACATGGGCATAGAGGGAAACGAGTTAGTAGATCAGGCTGCCAAGGAGGCAGTTACACTGCCCCCCGTTGCCTTTCCAGGTTCCAGTAAGTGATATTCGCTCCCAGCTGCGACATCTTGTTATGTCCCATTGGGAGATGGAGTGGCAGGCCATTCCACTTCCCAATAAGCTGAGAGCGATAAAAGGAACAACGAAGGTATGGAGGACTTCCCTTCGGGCTTCGCGGAGGGAAGCCGTGGTATTATGTCGTCTTCGGATCGGCCACGGTATCTCTACTCACTCGCATCTTTTGAAAGGAGAACCCCCTCCGGTGTGTACCTGCGGCGACCATCTTACCGTGGTACACATCCTTACGGAGTGTGTGGACCTGGTCGATCTGCGCCGTAGTCTTAACCTTCCGAGTACTATCTCCCTTATCTTGCGTGATGACGAGCAGTCAGCAGACCTCGTCGTCCGCTTTATGAGGGATAGTGGACTGTTTTCTCGTGTGTGATGCTGTCCTTTGTCCTAGTGTGTTTTGTGTCACTTTCGCTTTTATCCTATTGACTTAATTTTAGTTTGTGTTGCGTATTTTAATGTGTTATTTTAACGTCTCTCGTAAATTATGTACTACCAGGCAATGCCTTATTCTTTTGTTTTCCTGTAGATTCTCTTATTTTATTCGAAAATAAGGCATTGGGTATTAGATCCACTGATTGTTTTAATCTCACCCTCATTTTTCTCCATCATTTTTTTAAAACTCTAGTCAGTGGATATGTTTTTTAAAATTTTAACATCATCTCTCATGTCGTTTATCTCATTCCATTAGGGGCCGATGACCTTCGATGTTAGGCCCCTTTAAACAACAAGCATCAAGCATCAAGCTGGATCTTTTTTTGGTGGATGCCATTCTTGTATTTGGCTCCCACGATTCCCATAATGATTGAATTTGAATTTTTTGTTATTTCATTTCGTACCATTAGAGGCCGATGACCTCGATGTTAGGCCCCTTTAAACAACAAGCATCATCATTATCAACTTAACATCGACAAAAAGGACATCCTCGCACAGGTCCTGAAGGCCCTTGGAGGAGTGGAAGGGTAAAAATCTTCACTTTACATAACCTCGGCACTAAGTGCGATAGAGCGGTTAACTGTGTGCTCTCCCCGTGGGTGGGGGCGGTAGAATAACATCCATGGTATCCGCTGCCTGTCATTAAAGGCGACGAGGGGTTCCAGCGGCTCTTAGCTTGGGAATGTATGATGATGATGATGATGATGATGCTTGTTGTTTAAAGGGGCCTAACATCGAGGTAATCGGCCCCTAATGGTACGAAATGAAATGACAACAAAAAATTCAAAATCATCCACTGACCAAAATAAAAAAAAATCGTCATGAAGAAGGAATGGATGGACATGAACCAAAAAACAAAAAAACTACAACAAAAAACGAGGAAACAAAAAAGGAGTAGGTAGCAGGTTCGTGGCTTGGGAGTGTAGATTGGCGACCAGGAGGCCCTTAGCTGAGCCCTGGAATTGCTTTCACTTACTTGTGCCAGGCTCCTCAATTTCAGCTATCCTATGCGACATCCCTTGGTCAGCTGTTGTTCCTTTCCGACCCCGACGGTATTAGGTTACAAGGCGTAGGGTGTCTTTCATTTTCACGCTCTTCGTGGTCCTTGTCTTTCTTTGGCCCATACCTTCTTTTTTCGAAGTGTTAGACCCCTTCATTTTTCTCTCTCTGATTCGTGTTGATAGAGGATGGCTGCCCGGTTGTACTTCCTCTTAAAACAGTAATCACCACCACCTTCGGCCAACTAACTCCTGTCGACAGAACATTTCAAAATGTGCACCACTCAGAAAAAATTACATCGCTGAACTCATTTTGCAACCTTTGCTCCCAGGAATTAACCTGGTACTCATTCTTGGTACAGGCTGAGTGAACCTCAGGGCTATGGGCCAATCCAGAAGTGGAATTCTCGGTTCCTACATTTTTCGACTTCCTGACGACGAATCGAACCTATGTCCTTCCGGGTGAACCGAGCATGCCTATACCGCTTCGGCTAGGCAGCCCGTTACATCAAACAAGACATGATTACATTTCTTTTGGTAGTAAGAGAGAAAGCCCAATCATGGGTTTCAAAATATTTCAAAGCCCAAAATCTATGGGAACAAAATCGAGTAATGTTAAATTCAAGACCAAAAATTAACAGGATCTAACTCGAGAATTCCGGAGGTAGCAATACTAAGCTATTTAAAAAAATAACGGAATTATACCCATTCCTGTTTGCAAAATGAGTTCAGCGATGTAATTTTTTCTACAGTCAAACATGTAGCACTGACGAAAGTGAATACTGAGTGGTGCACATTTTGAAATGTTCTGTCGACAGGAGTTAGTTGGCCGAAGGTGAAGAAAAGTGCTACGTGTGATTCATACCTCGTGTTGATGTTACCGGGTACGGTGAACAAAGGCTGCATCCGCTAATGCATCACCCTCATCACGTTTCCAACTGGTGCAACATTTGATAATGCGCTCTCTTCACTGCTCCTCTTCGCTAGTGCTCGGTGTCTGACTGGGTGAGGAAAAAACTGCATCGCTTGAATGTGGCTGGCTACGATCACACTTTATGCAACAAAATCGTATAATTATCTCGGTGCTTATTAAAGCATGGGGGAGTGGATACATTTGACGTTCTATCGTTGTAATTCCCGTAGGTGAAAACCACATATTACTATCTTCAAATGGTTCGAATCCCGCTATCGGTAGTTCTAAAGATGTTTTTCCGTGGTTTCTCATTTTAACATCAGGCAAATGCTGGGGATGTACCTTAATTAAGGCCACGGCCGCTTCTTTCCCACTCGCCCTTTCTTATCCCATCGTCGCCATAAGACCTTTCTGTACAGAAAACTGATTATTTTAAGTTCATCATCATTTCCTTCATCATCACTATCTTCAAGATCATTAACAGACATACAAAGTTTTTCTTCTCATCGTTCGAAAACATTACTTTAGTCATATAGCGCGATTATTATTATCGGAACATCCACGGCAATGGAAATGACGCAATTTTTGCATTATAAGTCTTTATTCCACACTTCACTAATAAGTTACAAAACTGAATTTATGATTTTCAGGCTAATTAATAAATAAAGTCTACAGAAAGGAGCCTATATCCCAGAATACGTCCCTTTTACGGGTAGTAATTAACTGATTGGAGACTCGCTATTTAGCAAACCAATATTGTCGAAACGACTAGAGTTCAATTTTGTCTTCAATTATTTATTAAAGAGAATATATCATTTGTTCTATCGAACGGTCGGAAGAACATCAGTCTTTAGCAGAACTGAATGCGTAGGTGTATTGCCGATGGGCGCCGCACCGTATCGGGGAAAAAAAAAATCATACAGAGGTAGTGAAGAGAAAAAGCA
This sequence comes from Anabrus simplex, assembly GCF_040414725.1. NCBI lineage: Eukaryota > Metazoa > Arthropoda > Insecta > Orthoptera > Tettigoniidae > Anabrus > Anabrus simplex. Next base: position 132,258,057 of record NC_090268.1, on the reverse strand, counting down.
ACGATATTCAATGCTTAATTTGCGTGTTGTGTAATTCATAGTGCAGCTTTAATATAAGAATTTATGTCACTTCTTCAGATGGAGTTTCAAAGACCCTGACAATGAGACAAACCTAACAAGGGAACTAACTAGCAATGAAATCATATAGCAAACTTGAACATAATTTCTTAGTAGAAAACCAGGACATGATCGCCACTGAAGTGTCCAAAACCAGGAATTAATTTACCCACAATTTAACGATATAAGAAAGCATTTATCGTAAGCAAATAACATCGGTATCTCTGTAACAACTACATTTAATGACGAGAATGTGTACTACTACAAAAATGTACTTATAATGCACTAGACTAATCATTAGATCTTTGATGACTAGCCACTCAAATACGTTGCAGTGATAGCAGAGAGTAACGAATACGATCAAGGTTAATACCTTTGTTCACGATGACTTTTAGGTATTTTTCGGCAAATTGTAATAAACAACAGTTGAATTGCTCAAATGTTTGTATTTATTTTTGTACTTATGATTTCATCCTATTTTTCACGAAAGGCCCCAACGAGCAAAGTTAACTTTAAGGGGCTGTGTACATTAGATATACCCTATGCATAATATGCAAGCAATATAACTGAAACATTTTCAAGCCGTGCGAGAAAACAATAAGGAACAATGGCATTTAAAATAAAAAATACTACAATAATACTCATAGTAATCTAAACAAAAACCTAAAAGGCAAGTGAAAGAAACTAAATTACAACCTAATGACAAAAAAACCCTGTGGGTGGGGACGCAGACAAAGAATACACCCATGGTATTCCCTGCCTGTCGTAAGAGGCAAATAAAAGGGGCCCCAGGGGCTCCCAACTGGGAGCATGGGTTGGCGACCACGGGGCCCTTATCTGAGTCCTCGCACTGCTTCCACTTACTTGTGCCAGGCTCCTCACTTTCATCCATCCTGTCCGACCTTCCTTGGTCAATTCTTACTCTTTTCCGACCCCGGCGGTATTAGAGCACTCGAGGCCTAGGGAGTCTTTCATTTTCACGCCCTTCGTGGCCCTTGTCTTTCTTTGGCCGACCCCCTGTGGGTAGGGACGGCAGAATAACACCCAGAGTATCTCCTGCCTTTCGTTAAAGGCGACTAGAAGGGGCCCCAGGTTCTCCAAAACATTGGAGCGTGAGTTGGTGACCAAGGGGTCCTTAGTTCAGTCCTGGCATTGATTCCACTTACTTGTGCCAGTCTCCTCACTTTCATCTATCCTATCCGACCTCCCTTGGTCAACTCTTGTTCTTTTCGGACCCCGACGCTATTAGGTTTGCGAGGCCTTGGGAGTCTTTCATTTTCACGCCCTTCGTCGCCCTTGTCTTCCTTTGGCCGACACCTTCATTTTTCGAAGTGTCGGATCCCTTCCATTTTTCCTCTCTGATTAGTGTTATATAGAGGATGGTTGTCTAGTAGTACTTTCTCTTAAAACAATAATAACCACCACCACCTCTCACCCTGACAATATTGTTTGAGAGGGCTAGGGAGTCATTTTTACGCTCTTCCAGTCCCTTGTCTCCCTTTCCCCGATACATTCATTCTTCGAAGTGTCAGACCTCTAGGAATATTTCCTCTTATTTAGTGACCCTCTGTGGGTGGGGGACGCAGACGAAGAATACACCCACGGTATCCCCTGCCTGTCGTGAGAAGCGACTAAAAGGGGCGACCACAGGATGATTTTTATTAGAACCATGAAACTACTTTTGATTAGTAACATGTCGCGGGGAACACTATGGGTCGCCTTTACTTGCGAGTAGTACCACTATATTAGGTACACCAGACAACAAAGACAAAGTCACCTCCGGACAGGCCATAGAGGCCCTTGGAGGAGTGGAAGGTTAGGCTTTCACCATTGTTAACCGCGGCACGTGATGGGGTAGAGTGGTTAGCTCTACGCCCGGCCGCCTTTGCCCCCAGGAATTAACCTGGTACTCATTTTTGGTGTAGGCTGAGTGAAACTCAGGGCCATATGCACCTCCGGAAGTGGAAATCTCGTTTCTTAAATTTTACAATTTCCTGACGGGGATTAGAACCCACGTCCTTCCGGGTGAGCCGAGCACGCCTTTACCGCCTCGGCCAGGTAGTAGGTACACCGGAGGTTTGTGATTAGTAGCAACAGAGAGGGGTTCACTGTGGGTTTCCAGTACCTGTGATTAGTATTATTGTGAGAAACATCACAGATCTGGGCGTTGCCTGTGATTAGTACCACTATATGAGCGACACCGTGGGTCCGCGTTGCCTGTGATTAGCACCCACCATATGAGGAACAGCACGGGAATACCGGCGTCCGTGATTAGTACACGTAGGTGAGGAACACCATCGGTTTGTGTTGCCTATGTGTGGCGCCATTATGTGAGAAACACCATAGGTCTGCGTTACCTGTGCGACGTACAATACTTGTGAGTAGTACCATCATGTGTGGTATACTGTGAGTCTACGCTACTTTTGATTAGTACCCCAACATGACAAATACCATGGGTCTACTTCACTAGCGATAAGTACCATTATGAGGGGCCGTTGAACTGGATTTTTGGACCCCTTTGGACAACAAGCATCCTCGATTCAGGATTGTGTTTTAGAAGTTGTCCATTGGTCAGTAATACTATTTTTATGATAGTTTTTTTGGTCGGATCCACAGCCACGAACCTGCTACGCAGGCGTAGCAGGGGGAGGGGTGATACTCCCACGTGGCGCGTCCCAGATGGCGGATAGGGGGGTCCTAACCGGCTTGCCGGCGGACTTGAGGGAAATAAAATACCTCTCGCGGACCAAACACACACCCCCTGTGGGTGGGGGAGGCTGACGAATAATACACCCACGGTATCCCCTGCCTGTCGAGCGAGGCGACTAAAAGGGGCGACCAAGGGATGGATGAATGAATTAGAACCATGCAACTACTTTTGATTCGTATCATCATGCGGGGAACACCATGGGTTGCATGTACTTGCGAGTAGTATCACTAACATGGTACGAAATATGTTTGTGATTCGTTGCAGTAAAAAAGCCTGGCCGGGTGGATTCCAGTACCCGTGCGTTGTACCCATGTGGGCAACACCGCGGGTCTGGGCGTAGCCTGTGAGTTGTACCACTATATGAGCGACACCGTGGGTCTGCGTTGCCTGTGATTAGTACTCACTATGTGCGGAACACCACGGGGCCCTTGGGACCGGCACCCGTGACTAGTACCCTAGGTGAGGAAACTCATCGGTTTGCGTTGGCTGTAAGTGACGCCATTGTGTGCGAAACACCATAGGTCTGCGTTACCTGTACGAAGTACAATACTTGTGAGTAGTACCATCTTTTGTGGAACACCGTGAGTCTTCGCTACTTCTGATTAATACCCCAACATGACACATACCATGGTTCTATTTTACTCGCGACATGTACCATTCTGTGGGGCCTTAGACGTGGATTTTGCACCCCCTTTAGACACCAAGCATCATTGTGCTTTATAAGTGGTTCCTTGGTCGGTAATAATGTTATTTTCGTTCTCTATTGAATCCGATCCACTGGTTTTTGTTTTTGTTTGTTTGTTTATTTTGTGTTTTGTTGGGTTCCTGTCCATCCATTCATTCTTCATGACATTTTTTATTTTTATTTTGGTCAGTGGATGCCTTTGTAATTTTTGTTCTTTCATTTCGTACCATTAGGGGCCGATGACCTTCGATGTTAGGCCCCTTAAAACAACAAGCATCATCATCATCATCTAAACAGCAACCATCATCATCATCATCATCATCATCATCATCTTATTTAGTGTTAAAAGAGGATAGTTGTCTAAACAATAATCACCATCGCCACTACTAGGTCATCCTTTGTATTGTCTAGAATATCACTGTCGTCAACGTATAGGAGTTCTGTAACTGATGTTCAGTTTACTTATTTTGATCTTGGCTTGCATTCTATAACCGCCTACTAAGCTAAAACAGTTAAATTAAATTATTAACGCCATGATCAATGTCATTAGTCTGTATGGTCAGTTGTTTGTCTTCCATGAGAAATCTACGAATTTAAAGGCATTACTTCTTGAACATTACTGTACACACTTTGTCTCCGGAAATGCCGTGGCCTCAGAAATTGTATGTGTAACTACATGAATACTGAGTCCTGCTTAATCACCTGACTGAAGTGGAGCAACAGGTAACTGTATCTCATTCAATTTCGACGTAAATAAAACCAGATACGAGAGCTGCTAGTACAGGCTCTTGATGAATAATGAATCTACAAACGTGGAGTTGAGTTTTGAGTTGAAATTCCACTCGTATTGGGAGAATAACTACTCTACTGGAATAAATGAATGCTTTAGAGATCCTGGATATTCTACCTGATAGAAACGAATTTAGTGGCGTGAAACAGTGCTTCTTTTAGAAATAAATATCATTACCTCTAGGGCGATAATATCTGCCTGTCGTAAAAGGCAATGTAAGTAGATAACGTGAAGAAACTCTCAACTTGAAAGCGTGGGGTGAGATCACAGAGCCCCTAGTTGGGTCTAGCATTGCTTCCACTTTCTTGTGCCAGGTTCCATTCTGATCTCCTTTGGTTGACTTTTCATCCTTGCCGACCTCGATGGAATTAGTTTTGGGACGTCTAGGCAGTAGGGAGTCTTTCTTTTACAAGCCCTTCGTGGACCTTTCCTTTCCTTCACCTATACCTGCGTTCTTAGAAGAATCGAACCTGTTCTTTGATATCTGATTAATGTTAAAGAGGGGGTATTTGCCTAGTTGTACCTCTCCTTAAAATAAATCATAGCACCATTCTTGGGCGGAGAATAGCCATTTCAAATGACAGAATACAGCTACTGTATTAAAACAGTAAATCCACGAACCTACTACTCTGGCGTAGCAGGGGGAGAGGTGATACTCCCACGTGGCGCGTCCCAGGTGGCGGATAGGGGGGTCCTAACCGGCTTGCCGGCGGACTTGAGGGAAAAAAAATACCTCTCGCGGACCTAACACACAACCCCTGCGGGTGGAGGACGCACATGTAGAATACACCCGCAGTATCCCATGCCTGTCGTAAGAGGCTACTAAAAGAGGCGACCAAGGGATGATTGAATTAGGGCCATGAAACTACTTTTGATTCGTACCATCATGCGGGGAACACCATGGGTTGCATGTACTTGCGAGTAGTGCCACTATATTAGGTACGAAATAGGTTTGTGATTAGTAGCAGCAAAGAGTGTGTTCTCCTGTGGGATTCCAGTACCCGTGCGTCGTACCCATGTGAGCAACACCGCGCGTCTGGGCGTAGCCTGTGAGTTGTACCATTATATGAGCGACACCGTGGGTCTGCTTTGCCTGTGATTAGTACCCACTATGTGAGGAACACCACGGGGCCCGTGGGACCGGCACCCGTGACTAGTACACCTAGGTGAGGAAAATCATCGGTTTACGTTGGCTCTGAGTGGCGCCATTGTGTGAGAAACACCATAGGTCTGCGTTCCCTGTACGAAGTGCAATCCTTGTGAGTAGTACCATCTTGTGTGGAACACCGTGAGTCTTCGCTACTTTTGATTAGTACCCCAACATGCCAATACCATCGTTCTACTTTACTCACGACATGTACCATTCTGAGGGGCCTTAGACCTGGTTTTTGGACCCCTTTAGACATCAAGCACCCTCGATTCAGGACTGTGCATTATAAGTGGTCCCTTGGTCAGTAATAGTGTTATTTATGACCCTTTTTGAGTCGGATCCACTGTTTTTTGTTGTTTGTTTCTTGTTTGTTTTTGGTTTTTGGGGTTCGTGCCCATCCATTCATTTTTCATGATTTTTTTATTTTAGTCAGTGGATTTTTTGAACTTTTTGTTGTCATTTCATTTCGTACCATTAGGGGCCGATGACCTCGATGTCAGGCCCCTTTAAACAACAAGCATCATCATCATCATCATCAAAACATTAAATCTCTACTGATAACTTGACAGCACTTTTATTTTAAGACTCGTGAATGTAAACTATCAGGAGAAATCATACAGGACTCACGTCGGTAGATTTACGGGCAAGTAAAAGATGTTCTGCGAGACAAATTTCCGGCACATCTGCTACAGGGTTTTCCATATAAAACCTGATCACTCGCTCGCGGCTGAGCCCCCACACCCGCGGCCCACCTACCCACAGCCGGCCTGTACTCCCTTCGCTCTTAAATATGTAAATCTGTATACATTGTATCAGAAACTCAATTCAACTCAACTGAACTGAACTGAACTGAACTGAACTGCTGGAAATATCATCCTTTCACAGCTACACAGGCATTGTGGCGGGTAAACACATTTCGATCGACATGATTTAGGTCGGCCACTGTAATGTTTTTTAAAACGTTCTTACGTTTCAAATCTTCGCAAACGAGCGCGGACTACTGACTACATCGTGGGAATTGTAGGACAGGAAGCGAGCCAGACAGCCAGGTGGGCTGCGGGTGTGGGGGAAACCAGTCAGCCAGTCAGCCTTGGCTTAGCCGGGTGCAAACGGTCAGGTTTTATACGGAATTCTTCTTCTTCTTCTTCTTCTTCTTCGAAAGCGACTTTCAACCTATTAGGTCGTGTTACGTACATTTAGTACGTGTTGAAGAGATGTTAAGTACAGAACAAAAATGGCCAACCGGAAACATGGGTAGATGGCACTGAAAACTGAAAGTCTTCCCCAGGCTTCCCTTACATGCGGAGGCGAAAGACAGGGTATGCTTTGGATTGTTCCGTCTTCAAAAATTTACCGAAATCGAATCAACTATCCTTTTGTGGGAGGGGGCAGTAGAATACAGTAGAAGGCATACCTTTATTATCGTAATAAGCGACTCACCTGGGGTTCTTCACTTAGAAGCAAAGTCATGCCTTGCCCCCGTTCATTTGTGCTAGGCTTCTTCCACCCCTTCCTCTGATTAGTGTTAGGAGCGACCCCACGAACCTGCTACGCAGGCGTAGCAGGGGGAGAGGTGATACTCCCACGTGGCGCGTCCCAGGTGGCGGATAGGGGGGTCCTAACCGGCTTGCCGGCGGACTTGAGGGAAATAAAATACCTCTCGCGGACCAAACACACTACCCCCTGCGGGTGGGGGACGCACATGTAGAATACACCCGCGGTATCCCCTGCCTGTCGTAAGAGGCGACTAAAAGGGGCGACCAAGGGCTGACTGAATTAGAACCATGAAACTAATTTTGAATCGTACCATCACGCGGGGAACACCATAGGTTGCCTGTACTTGCGAGTAGTACCACTAAATTCGGTACGAAATAGGTTTGTGATTAGTAGCAGTTAAAGCCTGGCCTCCACGAACCTGCTACGCTGGCGTAGCAGGGGGAGAGGTGATACTCCCACGTGGCGCGTCCCAGGTGGCGGATAGGGGGGTCCTAACCGGCTTGCCGGCGGACTTGAGGGAAATAAAATACCTCTCGCGGACCAAACACACTACCCCCTGCGGGTGGGGGACGCACATGTAGAATACACCCGCGGTATCCCCTGCCTGTCGTGAGAGGCGACTGAAAGGGGCGACCAAGGGATGACGGAATTAGAACCATGAAACTACTTTTGATTCGTACCAACACGTGGGGAACACCATGGGTTGCCTGTACTTGCGAGTAGTACCACTATATTAGGTATGAAATAAGTTTGTGATTAGTAGCAGCTGGAGGGGGTTCTCCTGTGGGTTTCCAGTACCCGTGCGTCGTACCCATGTGAGCAACACCGCGGGTCTGGGCGTTGCCTGTGAGTTGTACCACTATATGAGCGACACCGTGGGTCTGCGTTGGCTGTGATTGGTACCCACTCTGTGAGGAACACCACGGGATGTGTGGTTAGTACACCTAGGTGAGGAACCTTATCGGTATTGTCCAATACCTTATCGGTTTGCGTTGGCTATGAGTGGCGCCATTGTGTGCGAGACACCATAGGTCTGCGTTCCCTGTACGAAGTGCAAAACTTGTGAGTAGTACCTTCTTGTGTGGAACACCGTTAGTCTTCGCTACTTTTGATTAGTACCCCGACATGACAAATACCATGGTTCGACTCGCGACATGTACCATTCTGAGGGGCCTTAGATCTGGATTTTGGACCCCTATCCACATCAAGCATTCAGGATTGTGCTTTATGTGTGGTCCCTTGGTCAGTCATACCTTAATTATGATCTTTTTTGAATTGGATCCACTGTTTTTTTGTTTGCTCGTTTTTTGTTTTTGTGGTTCATGTCCATCCATTCTTTCTTCACGACATTTTTATTTTATTTTGGTCAGTGGATGAATTTGATTTCTTTTGTTATTTCATTTCGTACCATTAGGGGCCGATGACCTCGATGTTAGGCCCCTTTAAACAACAAGCATCATCATCATCATCAAAGCCTGGCCTGGTGGATTCCAGTACCTATACACTTTACTGTTCATCAAAAAATTCAGTCACAAGACATTGTTTTGATTTTTCGATTTTTGAACGTGCCAATTCTGTTTCAACTTTCCTACGTAATCCAAACAGAGTTTCAATCATTTCTGGTTGGTATGCGCGCTAAAACATAACGTTCCAACTCGTTAATACACTGCACAGCTTTTTGATGACTACCTGGCTCGTTGGGTACAGCAAATGTTTCTTCTTCATCTGAAGAAATCACTTTTTTAAATATTCCATCAATTGTTGCCGGAACATCATCGTGCACATCCAGCACATTATCGAAAATTAAGAACACAAACGTTTTACAGTTCACTGCCAAGAACTAATGGGTGAAATTTCAATTCGAGATGATTATGATGCTTGTAGTTTAAAGGGGCCTAACATCGAGGTCATCGGCCCCAAATGGTATGGCAATATAGCGTAAAAGCCATGGCCATGTAGGACGAAAGGGTATTTTATTATGTAATCTTGTATAGCCCTAATCATAAGGAAAAAGAATGATTATCAATTTCGTTTCTGTTTATATATCCATCTTACGCATAATAATCCAAATGTTACACAATATGAATCATTTTAGGAAATGATCAAAGTGAAATTCAAGCAAAAACGCGAAAAATCGTTCGAATCGCACCGTCGTCAACTCTGAAGATGGTTTCATATGAAAATGAATATCAGCAGCCTGTTTCCAGTCATTTGGCCGGTCAGGAATGTAATGAATGAAGTCCCCATCTAGCGGCGAGGATAGGTATTTTACCGGTTGCCGAAGCCTGTTGCACTCTTCTGGGGCGATGATTAATGACTGATAGATCAAATTAAATGATACTGGAGAGTGCTGCTGGAATGAAAGGGAACACCGGAGTACCCGAAGGAAAAGCTGTCCCGTTGCTGATTTTTCCAGCGCAATTCTCACATGAAGTGGCCGCGATTAGTGGCGTGCATTATTCGAACTTGAGACGGGTAGCCACGACAGAGCAACATGTGCGTTGCTGCATATGCAACCACTATCACCTATGAGTGGAGCGTGTAAACTAAAATGCCCGAGTTTTCTCCAATTCGTTTGACCAGGCATGTTCGAAGCGAAGGAAGGATGACCTTGCTTGCTCTTCTGACGTTGCAATCAATGTGATTCATCCAGATATGAGTTCGGCTCCATGGCTAAATGGTTAGCGTACTGGCCTTTGGTCCAATGGGTCCCGAGTTCGACTCCCGGCGATCTTAACCTTCATTGGTTTATTTTGATGGCTCGGGGGCTGGATGTGTGCGTCGTCTTCATCATTAGAATTCGTCATAGGTAGGGCCCCATCCTCACAGATGCACAGGTCGCCTGTACGTCGTCAACTCGAAAGACCTGCGTTCGGCCTCTTCGGAGGCCACATGACATTATTATCCATACATGAGTAAGCCCTTGTTTATAAAGAGCAGAGGCCGGGAATTCGCAGGTATAAAAGGGTGATGGAATGGGTGGTTAAGTGTCGGTGGATGCAGAGTGGTTCATGACCCACAAGTGGCCATGGCTCGTCCGTGGTCCAACAGCTCTGCACTCCGACCGGCCAACCGAGCAGAGGAGGGGTGGCCACGGCTCTAGCGTTGCTCGCACTAGCCATATCTCCTTGGATAGAAACCTTAATTCATTTAAAGATTTATATTAAACTTTATGTGATATAATAACGTATTAATTTGCACAATTTGTATAAAATATCTTTGGTATGGCTAGTAGTCAAAATATGGCTTATGCATTAATAATTGTGTATTTATTTAACGTGTATGGAGCAGTGAAGTATGCTAGCCAGGAGGAATACACGTGGCAGCACGTGAACTTCATTGATCAATTCTCCGACAGGAGTGATATTTACTACATTATTTCCAGTTTTGCTTACATACGAAGCAGAAACAGAGTCTAAAATTATGAGTAACTATTGGTATTTTCATGTCCAGTCATGAGTCCACCATTGCGAAAAAAAAGCGTGATGTTTCAAGAGATAAAGGCACGGGAGACAAACTTGAGTACGGAACAAGAACGGAGGGAGGCGAGCACTTCTTACCTGTGACTCAGACAGCGCGTGAAGGAGCGAGGAGCAAGGTCGAGCGAACATAGCTTGCCTTGTCTCTGAGAAGTTCTGTCATGAGCATACTCTGAAATAACGAGCCCAAATCAACTTCACGAACAGACAAATATGAACCGAGCTTAGAGCGTGTTTTGGATGATATTAGCCGCGATCCGAACCACGGAACCCAGTGGTGAAATTCGGCGCATTGCCACCTGAGCCTCAGAGGCTAATGGTTTTACGTGTTTCCCATTTTCACAACAGGAAAATGCTGGGGGATATACTTGAAATAAGGCCACGGCCGCTATCTCCCCAGTCCTACTCTTTTCCATCCTTCCGTCGCCGAAAACCTTCGATGTGTTAGTACGACGTTAAACATGTGGCAAAAAATATCTTTGAAACTAATATGCACTACTCTACGCCACTTAGCCACTGAGGACGCAATCCCAGCTTCATTACGGTATTTGTAATGAATGGCGATCGTCCACGAGCGACTCACAATTCTCTAAACGTTGTAATGAATGATAATTATCCCCAATGGCATTTTTAAGCGCGAGCTGTTATCTTTTTTGTTCTCTTGTACTGGATATTAGCAGTCATTTTAGCAGCATACGAGACTAAACATTTTTTTCTATAATAATTATTGTCGTTATGTAATCAATATAATTTCTCCTCTTCGTCGCTAATGGTTACCACGAGAGACTAATCCGAATCCGACATTGTTTATTCTACCTTGCAGAACACTTCCCTAGTCTATAAGGTAGTAGCCTGCTGAAGGGAAAGCCTCAGGTTCGATCCTGTCCTCTGGTACGTAGTTCCCAAGCATTAAGAGAGAATTAGTAAACAACTTTGCATGGAAGGGTAGGAATTAGTTAATTACATGTATAATAAATAAATAAATAAATAAATAAATAAATAAATAAATAAATAAATAAATAAATAAAATAAATCTATACTAATATTATAAAGAGGAAAAAATTGTATATTTGTTTGTAACGGATAGACTCAAAAACTACTGAGCCGATTTAAAAAAAATTACTTTACCTATAGAAAGTTACATTGCCAGTGAGTAACATGGGCTGTACTTTATTTTCAAAACAATTCGATGGGGGGGGGAGCGACGGGGGGAGATAAAAATATAAAATAATAGGCTAATATAGGTGAAATAGAATTGTCGTACAAGGGCGAGAGAAAGCTCATTTTAAGCCCCTTGACGCAAAGAACCAAACTCGGTAAGTCCTACGGGCCCAAAAGTCATGAATTAAGGCCCTAAACCAACCGTTATTGAGATATTGGCACCACACTACTCCTGCTCTAGGAATCAGATAAAGAAATGAACTGCCGTGATCATGGCAACATCAGCTCCAGTATGCTTACAGCCGGGCTGAGTAGCTCAGACAGTTGAGGCGCTGGCTTTCTGACCCCAACTTGGCAGGTTCGATCCTGGCTCAGTCCGGTAGTATTTGAAGGTGCTCAAATATTTCAGCCTCGTGTCGGTAGATTTACTGGCACGTAAAATAACTCCTGCGGGACAAAATTCCGGCACCTCGGCGTCTCCGAAGACCGTAAAATTAGTTAGTGGGACGTAAAGCAAGTAGCATTATTATTAGTATGCTTACAGCAGCGAGATTATCTACAATATATCACAAAAACCTAACATGTTACAGACATAAAATTTGGTATTGGAATCTCCCTTAAAATAAAAGAACACAAATTTTTGTTTTCAGAAAATCCACTTAAGGGGGTGAGGGTTGAAAACAAGTGAGGAAGAAGTTGAATTCTTTATATGAGGATACATATATCTCAGGAACGGAAGATGTTACAGACGTGAAAATTGGTAGGCCGTACTTGGAATCTCTTTTAAAAATAAATGAACGCACTTTCTGGAAAATCCACTTAAGAGGGTGAAAACTTTTTTAAAAGAGGGTGATATTTTAAAATGAGCATCTTCTTCTCTTCTACTGGTTTTCCCACACCTGTGGTGTCGCGGGTGCGAAATGTGTCGCACATGTGGATTTGACGCTGTTTTACGACTGGATGCTCTTCCTGACGCCAACCCTATGTGTATGGATGTAATTACTGTTGCGCATTCCTGTTGTGGTTGTTGATGTGGTGTGTTGGGTGAATATGGAGAGGGAACTGTGGGGACAAACACAAAAAACCTGTTCTCGAGCCAGAAAAACTAATCACACGCGATTAAAATATCCGACCCAGCCCGAAATCGAAACCGGAACTCTATGAACCGAAGGCCTTAAGGCCTCAACGATGAACTCTCAGACAAGGAGTGGGACAGTTTTCAAAATTAGTATATCTACAGTATATCTCATAAACTTAACATGTTACAGGCGTGAAATTGGTATTTGTAATCTCCTTTAGATATAAAGAAAGCCCCCCCCCCTTTTTTTTTTACTGTTTCTCACGTGTAGAGTTCCATGTCGCATGTTCCAGATTTAGCTCTGCCAGTAGCTTGGACATCTTAGCCTCAAAAGGTAATGCCACAAACGTGGTTTACAAAGGGGTTCTGGCGTGAATGAAATGTAACTTCTCGGCGAGTTTTTATACTTCAGGGATTTTCAGATAATGTCTAGTACAATACCGAGGAACAATTACTTTTTATCAACTTACGAGCGAAGCCGTGGGTAACAGCTAGTAAATAAATAAATACCATGGTACAAAAGCCCCGAAGGGTCATGGCCTACCAAACGACCGCTGCTCAGCCCGAAGGCCTGTAGACTGAGGTGTCGTGTGGTCGGCACGACGAATCAGATCAGCCGTTATTCTTGGCTTTCTAGTTCGGGGTCGCTATCTCACCATCAGACAGCTCCTCAACTGTAATCACGTAGGCCGAATAGACCTAGGACCAGCCCTCAGATCTATAGCAGGTTAAAATTCCTAGCCTGTCCGGGAATAGAACCAGGGGCCGCCGGGTAAGAAACAGCACGCTATCACTACAACGGACAGCCGGCTAAATAAATAAATAAATAAATAAATAAATAAATAAATAAATAAATAAATAAATAAATAAATAAATAAATAAATAAATAAATAAATAAATAAATAATGTTGTTGTTTCAGTTCCCCTTCAATTTACATAAATTTTAAAAGACGCAATGCTGCCGGGATATTGTCGAACAGAGGTTTTTATCGTGCCATAAGACCACCCCAAGAAGTTATGGCGATTAAACTCCATCATGTGCTACTTTTTCCGACCTGAATCGAACTCACGGGTTCATACTAGTTGGATCCTTTAAGCCAGACCATTCCAACTCAGCAATTAAGGGCCAGGGATTCCTGACTCAGACTCGTGTCCACCTAGCGCTGACCCCCTACTCCCTTCTGTCACTGCGGCTGAGGTGATATAGAAACGCACATGATGGTTGCAGAAATTGCCATTTTAGCTTGCATTTCAAACCATTTGAGCGATTTAAATGTTTGGCAAAAATGTGTTGATTGGTGCTACGTGGGACAGAATTCGTGATTTTAAGATGGAACTTTCATTGTTCGAAAAACAATAAAAAGAAGAAAGATTTCGAAGAATTCCCATCTTTACAACCACATGGCTTGTCCGATTGCAACACTGATAGTAACTGTGAAAAAATCAACAACGGTTTAGAAATAATCGAAGAAATGTCAAACGAATTTAAGATTTTATGACGCACTTTTCTGTACATTTTGAGCAGGCTTCAGTCATATTTCTGAGAAATCTGATAGAACTTCAATGAAACAGAAAGATAGGTATTACAATATTCCAAGTAGCCTCTCCACGAACCTACTACGATGGCGTAGCAGGGGGAGAGGTGATACTCCCACGTGGCGCGTCCCAGGTGGCGGATAGGGGGGTCCTAACCGGCTTGCCGGCGGACTTGAGGGAAATAAAATACCTCTCGCGGACCAAACACACTACCCCCTGCGGGTGGGGGACACACATGCAGAATACACCCGCGGTATCCCCTGCCTGTCGTAAGAGGCGACAAAAAGGGGCGACCTTGGCGCGGACATGGATTGCGGTTTGGTATAATGTGATGGACCTCCTGTGGGTGGGAGAGGCTGAATACATCCATAGGTAATCCCTGCCTGTCGTAGAAGGCGACTTAAAGGGTCATGTGGCCATGGTCCCCTCTTTATTTTTTATTATTTTTCCGAGGGTCAGATGTAGACCATTCAAAATTTGATGTGCGTGCTGCCCGGCGATGGAGCTCCTATGTGTGCGACTACGCTCGAAAGCCCGTGCCAGCAACCACCCAGGACGCGGCGGGTGGGAGTGTCATGTACCCGGGCAGTGGTATCCGCCTGACAACGCAGGTCCCCGCAGGTCCTATTGTTAGTGCTCTGTACACGCTATGGGGTACATGCTATTGCGGGTGACTGGAGGAAGGGAGTCCTAGTGCTCATTGCCTCAGTCATCCCGTATTAGGCATCGTTCAACATCGGACCCCGGGCAATACCTGCTACGGCCAGGTGGGTATTGCCTTGGCTGCTTGGTTCGGCTACAGAGACCCCTGATCGGAGTGGGTGGCATTCGGGGAGGATGCTATCGGGCATGGCTTCCAAACGAAGTCGGCTCTCCCAAGGTGGTCGCCCACCTAAGTCTTTAACTTTTGCTTCCCTGAGAGGTTCAACTCCCTGGGAACATGCGCAGCGTGAAGGAATGGGATCCAGCTTCCCTAGGTTTCTGGTCGCTACCAGAACCGATGGGCACGATTTTAAGCTGGTGAAGTCGATCTTGTTTAGTAGACACATCGAAGGCGTCTATGGCGAACTGGAGGAACTTAAGAAAATGCGCAACGGTAGTTTGCTTATGAAGACTCGTACAGCACTGCAAGCTGATCAGTTGCTTAAGTGCGAGCACTTTGGCGACATCCCCGTCAAAGTGGAGGAGCATAAGTCCTTGAACCTGGTTCGCGGAGTCATCTTTCACCGCGACCTTATTTTGAACACTAACGACGAGTTGATGGAAGACATGAAGAACCGTGGCGTGACACACGTCCGGCGCATTACGCGCAAGGTCAACGGTGAAGATGTTGCCACTGGTGCCTTCATTGTCTCTTTCAAGTTGTCAGTGTTACCAGAGAAAGTCAAGGTAACAACTTATCGTTGCGATGTGAGGCCGTACATCCCGCCTCCTATGCGATGCTATCAATGCCAGCGATTCGGACATATGGTCTCTCGCTGTTCGAATCAGGCTGTATGTGGTACATGTGGACGAGTAGCTCACGGCGCGGAGGAGTGCACAACTCCATACAAGTGCACTAACTGCTCCGGTTTTCATTCTCCTCGGGATCGGAACTGTCCGACATACCTGAGTGAGAAGAAGATCCAGGAGATCAAGACCCTGGCTGGTCTTTCCTACCAGGAAGCGCGCCGTAAGTTTCATTCTACCAATATACCTGCCCGTACACTCGACTATAGCTTGATAGCTCAGAGTCTTCCAGGTTCGTCATTTACAACCTCGACACCTGTCCAGACCGCTGCGCCTAAGGCAACTGTTGCTGCTCCCAGCAACGTCGCAAAGAGTCAAAGCTCGAAGGGGGGGATCACCCCACCTTCGACCAACCAGAAGTCTGTGCAGGCTGGCAGTTCCCAGCCGGCACAGCAAGGGGGGAAGACTAAGTCTCCCCCCCCCAGGAGTTTGACGAAAGTCGTGCCCCAGCCGGCGGAGGCGGCATCGTCGACCAGGGTTGGGAAACAATCTCCCAACCCGTCTAAACTAGAACAGAAAAAGGGGAAGAAGAGCGCCCGTCCTGAGCGCTCTCGGACTTCCCCTGCGAAGGAGAAGTCATGCCCTCCATCTGGGGGATATGAGTCTGCGCCGGGAGGCACTCCTGCTCCCAAACCTGCGCGCTCTCCTCGTAGGGGACCCCCTCGCGCCCGCAAAGCGTCGAAGTTCTGGGCGGCACCCCTGCCATCTTTTGATGACGGGATGGATGTCGCGCTGTCCTCTACATCTACGGATGTAGAACTAGATAGTGTTTAGGCTTACGAGCATTTTGTCGCTCATAACCTAACACTCCTTTTATAGTCCACACTATGGCACTGTTACAGTGGAATTGTAACGGTTATGACAGACATCTTGCTGAGTTACGTCAGCTTATTAGTGAGTACGCAGCGAGTATAGTCTGTATTCAGGAGACCAATTTCCGACCTGGTCATCACACGGTCTTGAGGAATTTCAAACTATACTCGACAGAACGATACTATGCTCACCGGGCTTCCGGAGGCGTTGGCATTTTTGTACGTTCTTATAGCTACAGCGAAGAGGTTCCATTAAGAACCCCTCTTGAGGCTGTAGCTGTTCGCGTCTCGCTGCCTGTCATAGCAACAGTGTGTAATGTTTATCTTCCACCAGGCCAGCATCTGAACATCAATGATGTCGCTGATCTTATGGATCAGCTTCCACCACCCTTCCTCTTATTGGGCGATTTTAACGCCCATCACCCCATATGGGGCTCTGAGACGCCTTGCCCCCGAGGAAGAGAGCTGGAAGCACTTCTATCAGATCTGGATTTATGTATTTTGAACACAGGGGAACCAACTCACTTTAGTGTACGTTACGGCACATGTTCTCGCATAGACGTTAGTCTATGCAGCCGAACGTTGGTTCCACTGTTTCGGTGGAATGCACACGATGATCTCTGTGACAGTGACCATTTTCCCATCGTTCTTACTTTGTTGAATCATAAACCCGTCGAGGCTCCCCCTCGATGGATTCTTAAACATGCTGATTGGCCAAAGTACACATCACTAGCTGTCTTTAACGATGATGTCAGGCGGACCGTCGGCGAGGAAATAACTTACATCACCCAAGTTATTCTTGCTGCTGCTGAGGAGTCCATTCCGTTTTTCTCGGGGACCCCTCGCCGAAAACTCGTTCCTTGGTGGAACGATGAAATAGCAGCAGCCATCAAAGAACGCCGTCGCGCTCATAAGCGTTACCGTAGACAGCCTAGTGTGGCCAACTTGGTAACATTTAAGAAACTCCGCGCTAAGGCGCGAGTTCTTATTCGACAAAGTAAGAAGGCTTCATGGGAGAGATATGTGTCGTCCATGACGTCACATACTCCATCATCTCAAGTGTGGACGAAACTTCGACGAATTTCGGGTATTCAAGGATCATCTGCTGTACCGGAAATTTCCATTGCAAGCTGTGTCGCCACTGATCCCCTCGCGATTGCTAACCATCTTGCTAGTCATTTCGCGGATGTCTCCGACTCCGGGAATTACAATCCTGATTTCCTCCCTCTGAAGCGGGAGTCTGAACGTCATCACCTTAGTTTTGCCACCCAAGCTTCAGAGGACTACAACGTGCCCTTTACGGAGTGGGAACTCCGCAGCGCCTTAGCGCTTTGCAAGGACACGTCTCCTGGACCGGACAACATCCATAACCAGATGTTGAAACACCTTAGTGATGATAGTTTACTATATCTCCTTCGTGTGTTCAACCGAATCTGGACAGAGGGTGATTTTCCGTCTCAGTGGCGAGAGGGCATAGTCATCCCTGTCCTCAAGCCTGACAAAGATCCTAAGTACGCAGGAAGTTATAGACCGATTTGTCTTACAAATTGCCTGTGTAAGCTATTTGAGAGGATGTTAAATCGCAGACTCGTGTGGTGTCTGGAGAAACAAGGACTCTTGTCCGAGTACCAATGTGGATTTCGAGCCGCTCGATCCACCACAGACCACTTGGTTCGCCTGAAGAGCTCTATCCAGGATGCGTTTCTCCGCAAACAGCACTTGGTAGCTGTCTTCTTTGACTTGGAGAAGGCCTACGACACCACCTGGCGATATGGCATCCTTTCAGTCCTGCATCAATGGAGATTCCGAGGTAACTTGCCGGTATTTATTGCGAATTTTTTGTCCCTCCGTCTATTCAGTGTGCGAGTAGGGAGGACATATTCGCAATACCACGTTCAAGAAAACGGAGTCCCACAGGGATCGGTTCTTAGTGTCACTCTGTTCGCGATTGCCATAAACGGTATTGTCGCTGCTGCTGGTCCAGCCGTAATACCGTCCCTATATGTGGATGATTTTGCTCTGCACTATAGCTCGTGCAGTATGGCAGTCGCAGAGCGACAGTTACAGCAAGCTATTAGGAGGGTGGAGAAGTGAACTTTAGAACATGGCTTTCGGTTTTCTGCCGCAAAGACCTCCGTTGTCCACTTTTGTCGTCAACGTACACTTCACCCTCATCCTGAGCTTTATCTAGGTAATGTCGTTCTTCCAGTTGTTGACACCTACCGATTTCTTGGGCTCCTTTTTGACAGTAAATTATCGTGGGAGCCACACGTGCGGGAGCTAAAAGTGCAATGCACCAAGAGGCTTAACCTCTTGAAGTTTCTTAGCAGCACTAATTGGGGAGCTGACCGCGTGGTGCTCCTGCGATTCTATCGGGCACACATTTTATCTCGGTTAGACTACGGCATTGCAGCATATGGCTCCGCAAGACCAAGCGTTCTTGCGAAGCTGAACAGTATCCACCACAGCGGGGTTAGGTTGGCGACGGGAGCTTTTCGTACTAGCCCCATCGCTAGCCTCCTCGCTGAGTCTGCTGTGCCGCCTTTACACCTGAGGCGCCAGCAACTACTACTTACGTATGCTGCAAATTTGCGACGGATGCCACTTCATCCGAGCTATCCCTGTGTGTTCAGCAATGGCAACCGTTTGTTGTACGCTGCTTATCCTCGTGCGACGCGGCCGGTTGGGATACGCTTGGATAGCAGTTATGAATTGTTTGACGTACCTTCGATTCCTTGCCTTGTCAGACAACCAAGTGGGGTACCTCCGTGGGTTTTACGACGACCTGAAATCATCCTGGATTTGCACACTGGCCCGAAAGGAGACACGGACCCTTCGATTTATCGGAGGATCTACCTGTCCGTTCTTGGCCGCTATCCAGGTTCAGTCGTCGTTTACACGGATGGTTCAAGGACAGATACGAAGGTGGGCTGTGCGTTCGTTGTCGACAATGATCGGTTTCTTTTTGCTCTCCCGGACACCTGTAGTGTCTATGCTATCTGTGAGGCACTGCGGTACGCACTAAACAATGAGCGCCGACACTTTCTCGTGTGTACTGACTCCTTGAGTTTGCTTCAGTCTATTGATACCTGTTTCCCTCGACACACTCTGGTGCAGCGGATCCAGGACCTGCTGGCCGGGTGTTCGGATGCCGGCACCAGAATTACGTTTGTGTGGCTCCCCAGCCACATGGGCATAGAGGGAAACGAGTTAGCAGATCAGGCTGCCAAGGAGGCATTTACACTGCCCCCGTTGCCTTTCAAGGTTCCAGCACGTGATATTCGCGCTCAGCTGAGACATCTGGTTATGTCTCATTGGGAGATGGAGTGGCAGGCCATCCCACTTCCCAATAAGCTGAGAGCGATAAAAGGAACAACGAAGGTATGGAGGACTTCCCTTCGGGCTTCGCGGAGGGAAGCCGTGGTATTATGTCGCCTTCGGATCGGCCACGGTATCTTGACGCACTCCCATCTACTGAAAGGAGAACCCCCTCCGGTGTGTACCTGCGGCGACCATCTTACCGTGGTACACATCCTTACGGAGTGCGTGGACCTGGTCGATCTGCGCCGTAGTATTAACCTTCCGAGTACTATCTCCCTTATCTTGCGCGATGACGAGCAGTCAGCAGACCTCGTCATCCGCTTTATGAGGGATAGCGGTCTGTTTTATCGTGTGTGATGATGTCCTTTGTCCTAGTGTTGTTTATATCAGTTGCGCTTTTATCTCATTGACTTCATTTTAGTTTGTGTTGCGCATTTTAATGTGTTATTTGAACGTCTAACGTACATTATGTGTTAATATCTGTATTACTGGGCAATGCCTTATTCCTTCGATTTCCTGTCCTTTCTCTTATTTTAATAGAACATAAGGCATTGCGTATTAGACCCACTGACTGTTTTAATTTCACCCTCATTTTTCTGCATCACCATTCCTTTTTAACTCTAGTCAGTGGATACTTTTTAAAATTTTAACTTCATATCTCATGTCATTCATTTCGTTCCATTAGGGGCCGATGACCTTCGATGTTAGGCCCCTTAAAACAACAAGCATCATCATCATCATCACCAAGTAGCCTCTTTGCGTTTTACAAGAACTGGAATGAAAAGTGTTTGCAAGTATCCACGAATTGGCATGAAAATTAGTTACTACATTAGGCTCTACATACATTTGTGAACACATATTAATGGCTTGTTTAAAGGGGTCTAACATCTAGGTCATCGGCCCCACCTATTAATTTTGCTGCAGTTTCGCACTTAATGCAAAATAAGTAAATTTCGCTTTAAACTGTTCCATTCGCTTTAATTCGCATAAGAAAACCAAAATGATTATTTTCTTAACCAGAATCATATGGTTCATTAAGATATATCAAAATCGCGTTTTTAAGCTTGCATTCGGGAGATAGTGGGTTCGAACCTCATTGTCGGCAGCCCTGAAGATGGTTTTCCATGGTTTCCGATTTTCACACCAGGCAAATGCCAGGGCTGTACCTTAATTAAGACCACTTACATCCCACTTCTAGCCCACCGTTGCAGTAAGGCCTATCTGTGTCGGTGCGACGTAAAGCAAAAATTCTAAAAAAAAATAAAAATCGCGTTTTTCCGCGTTTATCGTTAGGGGTCGATGACCTCGATGTTACGCCCCTTTAAACTACATGCATTATCATCATCATCATCATCATCATCATCATCATCACGCGTTTATCGTTAATGCGAAACAATCATGCATTTATATATCATTTATTGCCAACTAACCTATCTGGCTGGTCACCTAGCGACACGAATGGCGAATTGCTGTATATAGCCCAAGCATATGTTTCAATAGCCGGTCCAGTGGTGTGGGGGTAGGACCCGGGTTCGATTTCCAGTCAGGTCAGGGATTTCTATTTGGACGTGAGGACTGGTTCGAGGTTTACACAGCCTACGTGATTTCAACTGAAGCCTGTGAGATAGCGGTCCCGGTCTAGAAAGTCAAGAATAACGGCCGAGAGGATTCGTCGTGCCGACCACACGTCACCTCCTAACGTGCATGCCTTCGGAGTTAGCAGCGGTCGCTTGATAAGCCAAGCTCCTTCGGGGCTGTTGCGTCATGTTTCAATACATTAGGTAATTTTCAAAATTTTGCACACCATGTTCTGCTGTAATTGTCCTACGTCTACCGCAATTGTACCGTTCTAAGAGCAAATAAATGTTTTCAGTTAATATACTTACTTGTGCCAGGCTCCTCACTTTCGTCTATCCTATCCAACCTCCCTTGGTCAACTCTTCTTATTTTCCGACCCCGACGGTATTAGAACGTTCGAGGCCTAGGGAGTCTTTCATTTTCACGCCCTTCGCGGCCCTTGCCTTTCTTCGTCCGTTCATTTTTCGAAGAGACGGATCCCTTCTTTCTTCTTTTTTCTCTCTCTTTACCCCCTGTGGGTGGGGGACGCAGACGAATAATACACCCACGGTATCCCCTGTCTGTCGTGAGAGGCGACTAAAAGGGCCGACCAAGGGCTGGTTGAATTAGAACCATGAAACTACTTTTGATTCGTGCCATCCCGCGGGGAACACCATGGGTTGCCTGTACTTGCGAGTAGTGCCACTATGTTAGGTACGAAATAGGTTTGTGATTAGTAGCAGCAAAGAGTGTGTTCTCCTGTGGGTTTCCAGTACCCGTGCGTCGTACCCATGTGAGCAACACCGCGGGTCTGGGCGTTGCCTATGAGTTGTACCACTATATGAGCGACACCGTGGGTCTGCTTTGCCTGTGATTAGTACCCACTATGTGAGGAACACCACGGGGCCCGTGGGACCGGCACCCGTGACTAGTACACCTAGGTGAGGAAAATCATTGGTTTGCGTTGGCTCTGAGTGGCGCCATTGTTTGAGAAACACCATAGGTCTGCGTTACCTGTACGAAGTACAATACTTGTGAGTAGTACCATCTTGTGTGGAACACTGTGAGTCTTCGCTATTTTTGAAGAGTACCCCAACATAACAAATACCATGGTTCTACTTTACTCGCGACATGTACCATTCTGTGGGGCCTTAGACATGGGTTTTGCACCCCTTTAGGCATGAAGCATCATCTTGCTTTATGAGTGGTCACTTCGTCAGTAATACCTTTACTTCTGATCTTTTTGTGAGTCTGATCCTCTGTTTTGTTTGTTTGTTTATTTGTTTTTTGGTTTCCGTTTGGGTTCATGTCCATCCATTCATTCTTCATGACATTTTTTATTTTGGTCAGTGGATTAATTTGAACTTTTTGTTGTCATTTCATTTCGTACCATTAGGGGCCGATGACCTCGATGTTAGGCCCCTTTAAACAGCATGCATCATCATAATCATGGCTATGAGTGGTGCCATTGTGTGAGAAACACCATAGGTCTGCGTTCCCTGTACGAAGTGCAATCCTTGTGAGTAGTATCATCTTGTGTGGAACACCGTGAATCTTCGCTACTTTTGATTAGTACCCCAAGATGACAAATACCATGGTTCTACTTTACTCGTGACATGTACCATTCTGAGGGGCCTTAGACCTGGATTTTGGACCCCTTTAGACATCAAGCATCCTCGATTCAGGTTTGTGCTGTTTAAGTGGTCTCTTGGTCAGTAATACTATTATTTATGACCTTTTTTTGAGTTGGATCCCCTGTTTTTGTTTGGGGTTCATGTCCATCCATTCAGTCTTCATGACATCTTTTATTTTGGTCAGTGGATGATTTTTAACTTTTTGTTATTTCATTTCGTACCATTAGGGGCCGATGACCTCGATGTTAAGCCCCTTTAAACAACAACAACAACAACAACAACAACAACAACAACAACAATCATCATCATCATCATCATCATCATCATATTTTCAAATATTTTAAAAAGAAAATGTTCAATGTTCACAGTCACGTACTCACAAACTGTACTTGTATTCGCTATAATGGCACTTATCTTTGCGAACAAAACGTGACCAGTAGCTTTTAAAATGTTCGACGCATTCATTTCCTAGGGCGCTCCGAAATCTATTGAGTGCGCGTTATCGAGCACTTAAAGCACGAGGACCAGCGGGAAGAGGTTGCGTCATCGTGCAATATCTGTTGTTGTTTCATTTATCTGAGGCCTTGAAATACCTAGTGATGTTAGAATATATAATGTATGACTTACAGTTTGCCAAAAACAGCCTATGATAAACATGTTGAGTTTTGTAAGGTCAAGTCTCCGTGCATGCAGGCTTGCGGAGTGAGATGACGCCACGTCAAAATTTTCATCGTATGGCCTCAGCTATCGAGTGAAGACAAATTTTGTTGACTCGAGTCAGGAAAATACATGCCGCTCTCTGATGGCAGTCCTAAACCCATCTAAATTTGGAAGGATTTTTTAAAATAATTCTATCATTATTCAGTAGAGCCTATGATTTATGCAATCGTATGCACAACATAATAAGTGATATGTATTGGACCCAACTGGTACTGCTTCGGTTTTGAATTTACTTGCACTGTGAAGATGACCGGTAACATCTTCGCGGGATTTACACATGGGATCATCGAATCGAAAACCTTAAGCATGAACTTCGCTCGCTTAAAATTTTAAAACTAGCGTGAAGTTGGTGACTATGGGATCCCTAGCCGCCTCTCCGCATTCCTATTCCATACTTTACTCTTTTATCTCCCCCATTCGACCTCCCTTGGTCAACAATTGTTCTCTTCCAACCCCGCCTGCACTAGGTTTTAGTAGTGAATTTTTCATTTTCACGCCTTAGGTTTTCTTTTTCGAATATTTTCATTCCTTTTATTTGGTAAGAGGTAACTAGGGATGATTGTTTTGTCATAATTCCCTTCCCATCACCACATTATTTTCTTATAGCCTATATTTTGCAACAGACATTGATCACTTGTAGATCCCTGCCCCTTGGCTGAATGGTCAGCGTTAGGACCTTCGGTTCAAAAGGTTCTAGGATTGATCCTGGCTGGGCCGGGGATTCGTATATTTGCGTTTGGCTAAATACAATCCTCTGCATTTACATTATAAAGGAATACATGAATACATCCATCCAAATAGTGTTAGCGTCAGAATGGGAATCCGACCATAAAACAGGGCTAGGTCCACATATGTTGCACAGTTCCCCCGCTCCCACACGACTCCACCAGGATGTGGGAAGGAGAAAAAGAAGAAGATTAATCTCCTGTTGGGAGATTGCATTCAAGGGATAATACCAAATGTCTCATACTACGCCCCTGTGGGTGGGGGCGGTAGAATGACACCCACGGTATCCTCTAACTGTCGTAGGAGGCGACTAAAACGGGAGCGTGTGTTGGCGACCATAAGACCTTCATTTTTCGAATTGTCGGACCCCTTCCATTTTTCTCTCTGATTACTGTTAATAGAGGGTGTTTGCTTAGTTGGACTTCCCGTTAAAACAATAATCACCACCGCCACCACTTGTGCCAGGCCCCTCCTTTCATCTATCCCATCTGACCACCGTTGGTGAACTCTTGTTCTCCTCCGACTCCGACATAGTTAAGTTCGGAGGGCTAGGGAGTCTTTCATTTTGAAGTCCTTCGTGGCCGTTGTTGTTTGGCCGATACATTCATTTGTCGAAATGTCGGATCTCTTCCACTTTTTCTCTGATTAGTGTTATATAGAGGATATATTTAGTATTTAGTATAGTATTTATTGAACAAAACAGACGATTAGCCCCGGTACATGTTCACAATGTGCCGGCCCCGTGGTGTAGGGGTAGCGTGCCTGCCTCTTACCCGGGAGCCCCGGGTTCGATTCCCGGCCAGATCAGCGATTTTTACCTGGACTTGAGGGTTGGTTCGAGGTCGACTCAGCCTACGTGATTAGAATTGAGGAGCTACCTGACGGTGAGATAGCGGCCCCGGTCTAGAAAGCCAAGAATAAAGGCCGAGAGCCACGAACCTGCTACGCAGGCGTAGCAGGGGGAGAGGTGATACTCCCACGTGGCGCGTCCCAGGTGGCGGATAGGGGGGTCCTAACCGGCTTGCCGGCGGACTTGAGGGAAATAAAATACCTCTCGCGGACCAAACACACACCCCCTGTGGGTGGGGGAGGCTGACGAATAATACACCCACGGTATCCCCTGCCTGTCGTGCGAGGCGACTAAAAGGGGCGACCAAGGGATGAATGAATTAGAACCATGAAACTACTCTTGATTCGTACCCACGAACCTACTACGATGGCGTAGCAGGGGGAGAGGTGATACTCCCACGTGGCGCGTCCCAGGTGGCGGATAGGGGGGTCCTAACCGGCTTGCCGGCGGACTTGAGGGAAATAAAATACCTCTCGCGGACCAAACACACTACCCCCTGCGGGTGGGGGACACACATGCAGAATACACCCGCGGTATCCCCTGCCTGTCGTAAGAGGCGACAAAAAGGGGCGACCTTGGCGCGGACATGGATTGCGGTTTGGTATAATGTGATGGACCTCCTGTGGATGGGAGAGGCTGAATACATCCATAGGTAATCCCTGCCTGTCGTAGAAGGCGACTTAAAGGGTCATGTGGCCATGGTCCCCTCTTTATTTTTTTATTATTTTTCCGAGGGTCAGATGTAGACCATTCAAAATTTGATGTGCGTGCTGCCCGGCGATGGAGCTCCTATGTGTGCGATTACGCTCGAAAGCCCGTGCCAGCAACCACCCAGGACGCGGCGGGTGGGAGTATCATGTACCCGGGCAGTGGTATCCGCCTGACAACGCAGGTCCCCGCACAGCCGAATGCCAGAAGGACATATTATTATTAATTATTTTTATTTTTTTCTCTATATTTAGTGCTCTGTAAACGCTATGGGGTACATGCTATTGCGGGTGACTGGAGGAAGGGAGTCTTAGTGCTCATTGCCTCAGTCATGCCGTATTAGGCATCGTCCAACATCGGACCCCGGGCAGTACCTGCTATGACCAGGTGGGTATTGCCTTGGCTGCTTGGTTCGGCTACAGAGACCCCTGATCGGAGTGGGTGGCATTCGGGGAGGATGCTATCGGGCATGGCTTCCAAACGAAGTCTGCTCTCTCAAGGTGGTCGCCCACCTAAGTCTTTAACTTTTGCTTCCCTGAGAGGTTCAACTCCCTGGGAACATGCGCAGCGTGAAGGAATGGGATCCAGCTTCCCTAGGTTTCTGGTCGCTACCAGAACCGATGGGAACGATTTTAAGCTGGTGAAGTCGGTCCTTTTTAGTCGGCACATCGAAGGCGTCTATGGCGAACTGGAGGAACTTAAGAAAATGCGCAACGGTAGTTTGCTTCTCAAGACTCGTACAGCACTGCAAGCTGATCAGTTGCTTAAGTGCGAGCACTTTGGCGAAATCCCCGTCAAAGTGGAGGAGCATAAGTCCTTGAACCTGGTTCGCGGAGTCATCTTTCACCGCGACCTTATTTTGAACACTGACGACGAGTTGATGGAAGACATGAAGAACCGTGGCGTGACACACGTCCGGCGCATTACGCGCAAGGTCAACGGTGAAGACGTTGCCACTGGTGCCTTCATTGTCTCTTTCAAGTTGTCAGTGTTACCAGAGAAAGTCAAGGTAACCACTTATCGTTGCGATGTGAGGCCGTACATCCCGCCTCCTATGCGATGCTATCAATGCCAGCGATTCGGACATATGGTATCTCGCTGTTCGAATCAGGCTGTATGTGGTACATGTGGACGAGTAGCTCACGGCGCGGAGGAGTGCACAACTCCATACAAGTGCACTAACTGCTCCGGTTTTCATTCTCCTCGGGATCGGAATTGTCCGACATACCTGAGTGAGAAGAAGATCCAGGAGATCAAGACCCTGGATGGTCTTTCCTACCAGGAAGCGCGCCGTAAGTTTCATTCTATGAATACACCTGCACGTACACTCGACTATAGCTTGATAGCTCAGAGTCTTCCAGGTTCGTCATTTACGACCAAGACACCTGTCCAGACCGCTGCGCCCAAGGCGACTGTTGCTGCTCCCAGCAACGTCGCAAATAGTCAAAGCTCGAAGGGGGGGACCACCCCACCTTCGACCAACCAGAAGTCTGTGCCGGCTGGGAACTCCCAGCCGGCACAGCAAGGGGGGAAGACTAAGTCTCCCCCCCTAGGAGGTCGACGAAAGTCGTGCCCCAGCCGGCGGAGGCGGCTTCGTTGACCAGGGCTGGGAAACCATCTCCCAGCCCGTCTAAACCTGAAAAAAAGAAGGGGAAGAAGAGCGCCCGTTCTGAGCGCTCTCGGCCTTCCCCTGCGAAGGAGAAGACATGCCCCCCATCTGGAGGGTATGAGTCTGCGCCAGGAGGCACTCCTGCTCCTAAACCTGCGCGCTCTCCTCGTAGGGGACCCCCTCGCGCCCGAAATTTGTCGAAGTTCTGGGCGGCACCCCTGCCATCTTTTGATGACGGGATGGATGTCGCGCTCTCCTCTACATCTACGGATGCAGAATTAGATAGTGTTTAGGCTAACGAGCATTTTTCGCTCATAACCTAACACTCCTTTTACAGTCCACACTATGGCACTGTTACAGTGGAATTGTAATGGTTATGACAGGCATCTTGCTGAGTTACGTCAGCTTATTAGTGAGTACGCAGCGAGTATAGTCTGTATTCAGGAGACCAATTTCAGACCTGGTCATCATACGGTCTTGAGGAATTTCAAACTATACTCGACAGAACGATACTATGCTCACCGGGCTTCCGGAGGCGTTGGCATTTTTGTACGTTCTGATAGCTACAGCGAAGAGGTTCCATTACGAACCCCTCTAGAGGCTGTAGCTGTTCGCGTCTCGCTGCCTGTCATAGCAACAGTGTGTAATGTTTATCTTCCACCCGGCCAGCATCTGAACATCAATGATGTCGCTGATCTTATAGATCAGCTTCCACCACCCTTCCTCTTATTGGGCGATTTTAACGCCCATCACCCCATATGGGGCTCTGAGACGCCTTGTCCCCGAGGAAGAGAGTTGGAAACACTTATAACAGATCTGGATTTATGTATTTTGAACACAGGGGAACCAACTCACTTTAGTGTCCGTTACGGCACATACTCTCGCATAGACGTAAGTCTATGCAGCCGAACGTTGGTTCCACTGTTTCGGTGGAATGCACACGATGATCTCTGTGACAGTGACCATTTTCCCATTATTCTTACTTTGTTGAAACATAAACCCGTCGAGGCTCCCCCTCGATGGATTCTTAAACATGCTGATTGGCCAAAGTACACATCACTAGCTGTCTTTCACGATGATGTCAGGCGGACCGTCGGCGAGGAAATAACTTACGTCACCCAAGTTATTCTTGCTGCTGCTGAGGAGTCCATTCCGTTTTTCTCGGGGGCTCCTCGCCGAAAACTCGTTCCTTGGTGGAACGATGAAATAGCAGCAGCCATCAAAGAACGCCGTCGCGCTCATAAACGTTACCGTCGACAGCCTACTGTGGCCAACTTGGTAACATTTAAGAAACTCCGCGCTAAGGCGCGAGTTCTTATTCGACAAAGTAAGAAGGCTTCATGGGAGAGATATGTGTCGTCCATGACGTCGCATACTCCATCATCTCAAGTGTGGACGAAACTTCGACGACTTTCGGGTATTCAAGGATCATCTGCTGTACCGGGAATTTCCATTGCAGGCAGTGTCGCCACTGATCCCCTTGCGATTGCTAATCATCTCGCTAGTCATTTCGCGGATGTCTCTGGCTCCGGGAATTACAATCCTGATTTCCTCCCTCTGAAGCGGGAGGCTGAACGTCATCACCTTAGTTTTGCCACCCAAGCTTCAGAGGACTACAACGTGCCCTTTACGGAGTGGGAACTCCGCAGCGCATTAGCGCTTTGCAAGGACACGTCTCCTGGACCGGACAACATCCATAACCAGATGTTGAAACACCTTAGTGATGATAGTTTACTATATCTCCTTCGTGTGTTCAACCGAATCTGGACAGAAGGTGATTTTCCGTCTCAGTGGCGAGAGGGCATAGTCATCCCTGTCCTCAAGCCTGACAAAGATCCTAAGTATGCAGGAAGTTACAGACCGATTTGTCTTACAAATTGCCTGTGTAAGCTCTTTGAGAGGATGGTAAATCGCAGACTCGTGTGGTGTCTGGAGAAACAAGGACTCTTGTCCGAGTACCAATGTGGATTTCGAGCCGCTCGATCCACCACAGACCACTTGGTACGCCTGGAGAGCTCTATCCAGGATGCGTTTCTCCGCAAACAGCATTTGGTAGCTGTCTTCTTTGACTTGGAGAAGGCCTACGACACCACCTGGCGATATGGCATCCTTTCAGTCCTGCATCAATGGAAATTCCGAGGTAACTTGCCGGTATTTATTGCGAATTTTTTGTCCCTCCGTCTATTCCGTGTCCGAGTAGGGAGGACATATTCGCAATACCACGTTCAAGAAAATGGAGTACCACAGGGATCGGTTCTTAGTGTCACTCTGTTCGCGATTGCCATAAACGGTATTGTCGCGGCTGCTGGTCCAGCCGTCATACCGTCCCTATATGTGGATGATTTTGCTCTGCACTATAGCTCGTGCAGTATGGCAGTCGCAGAGCGACAGTTACAGCAAGCTATTAGGAGGGTGGAGAAGTGGACCTTAGAACATGGCTTTCGGTTTTCTGCCGCAAAGACGTCCGTTGTCCACTTTTGTCGTCAACGTACACTTCACCCTCATCCTGAGCTTTATCTAGGTAATGTCGTTCTTCCAGTTGTTGACACCTACCGATTTCTTGGGCTCCTTTTTGACAGTAAATTATCGTGGGAGCCACACGTGCGGCAGTTAAAAGTGCAATGCACTAGGAAGCTTAATATCCTTAAGTTTCTTAGCAGCACTTCTTGGGGGGCTGACCGCGCGGTGCTCCTGCGATTCTATCGGGCACACATTTTATCCCGGTTAGACTACGGCAGTGCAGCATATGGCTCCGCAAGACCAAGCGTTCTTGCGAAGCTGAACAGTATCCACCACAGCGGGGTTAGGTTGGCGACGGGAGCTTTTCGTACAAGCCCCATCGCTAGCCTGCTCGCTGAGTCTGGTGTGCCGCCTTTACACCTAAGGCGCCAGCAACTTCTACTTACATATGCTGCAAATTTACGACAGATGCCACTTCATCCCAGCTATCCTTGCGTGTTCAACAATGGCAACCGTTTGCTGTACGCTGCTCGTCCTCGAGCGACGCGGCCGGTTGGGATACGCTTGGAGAGCAGTTACAGATTGTTCGACGTACCTTCGGTTCCTTGCCTTGTCAGACAACCAAGTGGGGTACCTCCGTGGGTCGTACGACGACCTGAAGTAATCCTGGATCTGCACACTGGTCCAAAGGAAAACACGGACCCTTCGATTTATCGGAGGCTCTTCCTGTCCGTTGTTGGCCGCTATCCAGGTTCAGTCGTCGTCTACACGGATGGTTCAAGGTCAGATACGAAGGTGGGCTGTGCGTTCGTTGTTAACAATGATAGGTTCCTTTTTGCTCTTCCGGCAACCTGTAGTGTGTACACAGCAGAGCTCTATGCTATCTGTGAGGCTCTGCGGTACGCACTGTACAATGAGCGCCGACACTTTCTTCTGTGTACCGACTCCTTGAGTTCGCTCCAGTCTATAGATACCTGTTTCCCTCGGCACCCTCTGGTGCAGCTAATCCAGGACCTGCTGGCCGGGTGTTGGGATGCTGGCACCAGAATCACATTTCTGTGGCTCCCAAGCCACATGGGCATAGAGGGAAACGAGTTAGTAGATCAGGCTGCCAAGGAGGCAGTTACACTGCCCACGTTGCCTTTCCAGGTTCCAGTAAGTGATATTCGCTCCCAGCTGAGACATCTTGTTATGTCCCATTGGGAGATGGAGTGGCAGGCCATTCCACTTCCCAATAAGCTGAGAGCGATAAAAGGAACAACGAAGGTATGGAGGACTTCCCTTCGGGCTTCGCGGAGGGAAGCCGTGGTATTATGTCGTCTTCGGATCGGCCACGGTATCTTGACTCACTCGCATCTTTTGAAAGGAGAACCCCCTCCGGTGTGTACCTGCGGCGACCACCTTACCGTGGTGCACATCCTTACGGAGTGTGTGGACCTGGTCGATCTGCGCCGTAGTCTTAACCTTCCGAGTACTATCTCCCTTATCTTGCGTGATGACGAGCAGTCAGCAGACCTCGTCATCCGCTTTATGAGGGATAGTGGACTGTTTTCTCGTGTGTAATGCTGTCCTTTGTCCTAGTGTGTTTTGTGTCACTTTCGCTTTTATCCTATTGACTTAATTTTAGTTTGTTTTGCGTATTTTAATGTGTTATTTTAACGTCTCTCGTAAATTATGTACTACCAGGCAATGCCTTATTCTTTTGTTTTCCTGTAATTTCTCTTATTTTATTAGAAAATAAGGCATTGCGTATTAGATCCACTGATTGTTTTAATCTCACCCTCATCTTTCTCCATCATTTTTTAAACTCTAGTCAGTGGATATGTTTTTAAAATTTTAACATCATCTCTCATGTCGTTTATCACATTCCATTAGGGGCCGATGACCTTCGATGTTAGGCCCCTTTAAACAACAAGCATCATCATCATCATCTTGATTCGTACCATCATGCGGGGAACACCATGGGTTGCATGTACTTGCGAGTAGTATCACTAACATGGTACGAAATATGTTTGTGATTCGTTGCAGTAAAAAGCCTGGCCTGGTGGATTCCAGTACCCGTGCGTTGTACCCTTGTGGGCAACACCGCGGGTCTGGGCGTAGCCTGTGAGTTGTACCACTATATGAGCGACACCGTGGGTCTGCGTTGCCTGTGATTAGTACTGACTATGTGCGGAACACCACGGGGCCCTTGGGACCGGCACCCGTGACTAGTACCTTAGGTGAGGAAACTCATCGGTTTGCGTTGGCTGTAAGTGGCGCCATTGTGTGCGAAACACCATAGGTCTGCGTTACCTGTACGAAGTACAGTATTTGTGAGTAGTACCATCTTTTGTGGAACACCGTGAGTCTTCGCTACTTCTGATTAATACCCCAACATGACACATACCATGGTTCTATTTTACTCGCGACATGTACCATTCTGTGGGGCCTTAGACATGGATTTTGCACCCCCTTTAGACACCAAGCATCTTTGTGCTTTATAAGTGGTTCCTTGGTCGGTAATAATGTTCTTTTCGTTCTCTATTGAATCCGATCCACTGGTTTTTGTTTTTGTTTGTTTGTTTTGTGTTTTCTTGGGTTCCTGTCCATCCATTCATTCTTCATGACATTTTTTATTTTTATTTTGGTCAGTGGATGCCTTTGTAATTTTTGTTCTTTCATTTCGTACCATTAGGGGCCGATGACCTTCGATGTTAGGCCCCTTAAAACAACAAGCATCATCATCATCAAAGGCCGAGAGGATTCGTCGTGCTGACCACATGACCCCTCGCAATTTGCAGGCCTTTGGGCTGAGCAGCGGTCGCTTGGTACACCAAGGCCCTTCAAGGGCTGTAGTTGGTTTGGTTTTTACATGTTCACAATGTCCCTTTCCACGCACAAACAACTAACAACAAAAAAGAAAAGAAACACGAGTCTCCTTGGGCATGCCATGAGGTCCATCAGTTACTCCGGAAATGTGACACTCCCATGGGAGGGTCACCACGGCAGTCATTCTCAGTCCCTACGTGCCACGTCCATCGTCTTCATTAATATTAAGAAACAAAATAAAAAAATAAAAAATAATATTAATATTAACTAATATTAATAATATGAGAAAGGACAAGCTAGCTACCTACTACTACTATCTGGCCACGCCATCACTCCCGGTGAGAAAAAGGCCACCCTCCCAGTGATGGCACGACCGGCCCTACCCTTGGGGCCCAAAAGAGAACCCCAGCTACCCCTACCAGTGCAGTTTTCTCACCATTCCATTTGCGGCCGGCCACGTGGGGCTGAAACCGCTTTCGTCCTGTTCCCCGCCTCTCTCACTCCTCATCTCACATATATCTCCATCATTTTTTGGGGTCGGCCCGTCCTACCCCATCTTCTTACGAGTATGTCTTCCTCTCCCTTACCCATTTACTATACATAGTGAGAAAACAGCACATGCCCACATATTATATAGAGGATGGTTGCGTACTTGTCCGATTCATTCGCTGAATGGTCAGCGTTGAGGTCCTCGATTCAGAGGGTCCCGGGTTAGATTCTCGGCCGGGTCGGGGATTTTAATCACGTCTGATTAATACTTCTGACCCGGGTCTGGATGTTTGTGCTTGCCCCCACACTTTCCTCTTCATATTCAGACATCATCCTACACTACCAACTACCACAGAAACACACAATAGTGATTACATCCCTCCATATAGGGTTGTGTCAGGAAGGGCATCCGGCCGTAAAACAGGGCCAAATCTACATGTGCGGCACAGTTCGCACCCACAACCCCACTGATGTGGGAAAAGCGGTAGAAAAAGAAGAAGATGGTTGCGTACTTAAAAATAATCATCACCACCACCTGTCTCACATTAGGGTTTAATAAACATTTTTTTGGTATTGTATCAAAAGTGTGATTTAATTTAAAGAGAAGACCTTTAGTTCATATTTTACGGTTTGTGTTGGATATACAGTACACTCTCCAAGTTTTAATAACAATATTGGGGACTGATTTTTTGTATCCTAGAGATTATACGTTGACTGCTAGATCCATCAAGATTTGTCACGTGGTTATTTTTGTATGCGTAGGCTATGTCTGGAATCGAGAGCTACAGTTCATCAGATGTCCACACGTCGTTCAACGCAGTGCACTCATGTGTTACTGGCTGCATATCACACGGCGCTCGAAGCGCTCTGTTCAAACAGACGGAGCGCCCAGCGCCCGTCGAACCGGAATTATTTCCGGCGGTGACGAGCGGCTAAGTAAACACCATGCCAGTCATATACTGTCAGACCTCTGCCATATGTTCGCTCTGCCCTGCACTGCCATTTGAAGAGAATAAATTGAACACATTCAATATCAGGGAATTCAATTTTCTTTCATATGTACGTACAGTATATGTTTGCCAACTGCCTGGTCAGATAGTTACACCGAGTCTGATTTAGTTCAATCAGTTAAGAAACATTTGTTGAACGTGTGTATTTAAATGGTTGACCACCTTTGGTTGAGCCTTTCGCTACTAACGGGCGCGCGATCATTAAAAAAATCAAATAAATAGCTTCGTTGGTACAGGGTTATAGATTATATTAGACAAAAAAATATCGTACTTGAGAATCCTTAATTGCCTTTCTCGTACAAGGAAACCTCCCCCCACCCCTCCGACTTAGTAATCAACAAACATGCAATTTTACGTCGACAGTCGGATAATTATAAGTATAATGACCACTTTTTCTAAATATCACTTGCAACAGCCGATCCGACTGTTAATGGCGTAGCAGGGGGAGATACACGTGGCGCGTCCCAGGAGGCGGATAGGGGGGTCCTAACCGGCTTGCCGGCGGACTTGAGGGAAATAAAATAGCTCTCGCGGACCAAATGCAAATCCGCCTGTAGGTGGGGGACGCAAACAAAGAATACATGTACGGTATTCCCTACCTGTCGTACGAGGCGACTAAAAGGGGCGACCAAGGGATGATAGAATTAGAACCATGAGACTACTTGTAATTAGTACCATCACACGAGGAACGCCATGAGTATTCTTTACTTGCGAGTAGTACCACTATGTTAGGTTCACAATAGGTTTCCATTTGGAGCGAACTTTGTGAAGAAATGAACAGTCTGATTCCAATATGCATCGATCCCCCTGAGGGTGGGAGCGGTACAATAACACCCACCGTATCCCCTGCCTGTTGTAGAGGTGACTAAAAGGGACCCAAGAGGCTCTTAATTTTGGAGAGTAGATTGTCGACCACGGGCCCCTTAACTGAGTCCTGGCATTGCTTCCGCTTACTTGTGCCAGAGTCCTCACTTTCATCTGTTCTATTCGACAGAGGAAAGCGATATTTTGTCAGTCAACAGTATGCTTGAGAATGAACGAGTTGTAGGGTTGAACTCATCACATCATCCACAGAACAAGAGTACTTGCTAAGTCTTCCTTGAGAAACCCCTCGTTATCCGTTTGTTTCCACTCCATTCCCAGGGGACCATGACCCCATGTTAGGGTAGAGCTAGGCGGCTTACGAATGACAAGCGTTCCCGTGCGGTCTTGGAGCTCCCGAATACACAGGTAAACACCAGTCCAATTTTCTTCCGACTCACGCCAATTTCTCCCAAATTCATCAAAACTCTTGTAAGGACGGAATGATCTAGACACACGTCTAATCCCACAATTAATGTAAAATACTAGGTATTCATTCGTTTGGTGTTTGTGTAGAAAATATATTAATGTTTTATTTATAATTAAACCTCGGATATTAAGGTTTATATTTTAGGTGCCTTATATAGGCTTTCAAACGTAAAAACATAGGCTTTAAAATATATTTTAGGCAGTTAAATATTACACACGTTAACGCGACAGGATATAAATTTACCATCGGATGTGAAGTGGGGAAACTCCTGTAACCTTTTCATTAAAGACAACCTGGAAGCTGACACTTTCTTCTTTTTAGCAATTCAGTGAACACTTACTACTGGTGTGTACTGCGGGAGATCTTTAAGAACTTCCGGAGATTATGGTTTACAGCTTCCCGATTTTAAGATTTTGTTTATAAAGTATTGGAAGAATATACTGTTCAAGATATTTAAATCGAATCGACAATTACAGATTTTATGTTTCTCGGAATAAATTAAAAATATATTAAATCGATTTGGGGACGAAAATAGGAATTATAGGAAAATAGGCAAATATAGGTTCCAACTTCAATTTAGCCATTTTTAAGCACTGCAGAACCACCTTTATCTTATAAATACATAAAACTTGTAAATAAAACTTCATTGTAAGTTATCTCATGAGAAACAAAACAGATTTTTGTCTAAGATCCGAGGTCTACTTATAATCCTTTTTTCTATCTGTATTTTGTAAAGAAGGGTTCTGTGGAAGTGCAGGCCATATTTGCTTTTTTAACTGAACGGTATAAAGAAAGGAGCAGCAGGGGCGTGATAGCCAAGTGGTATGATTACTGGCTTAAAACCAAGATAAGCGTGGTTCGAATTCCGGTCATTGCATGTGGGATTTTTGTAACGAAAATTTACGTGCACATAAAACAGGTTGTCCCACGGATATGATTACGGTATCAAGAGTCATATGAAACTGCACGCCTTCCTTGCTTGTTATGAAGAAATTAATTTGGCTGTAGATTGAGTAACATAGAAATATTTGACTATTTGGTTAAAACACTATTGTATGTTAACCGTACTTACAACCCTCCCAATCTGAAGGTGAGCAGCCATCACTGAGCGTGAACAACTTCTTTGAAATGTCAGAAAGTGTACCTATTTTTGTATACTGGTGTGGAAAACAATAGCACACTAACTCTGTACTTGCCTTGTATGCCGCACTCTGGCACCGCCATCGATTTTTGCGTTTTGCCCATAACCGCGTATCTTATGGTCGTATTTTTGGAGGATTGAACCAACCTCCGGGCTAAGGCCCCAGAGGCTCAACTTGGGAGAGTAGGTTGGTGACTACGGGGCCATTAGGTGAGTCCTGGCATTGCTTCCACTTACTTGCGCCAGGCTCTTCACTTTCATCTACTTTCTGTCTTAGTGCAGAGCACTGTCTTCCAATTGTTCATAGTAACCTCAAGAAAATGAATTATGACAGGATTGATCTTGTACAAATTAAGTACTTGTTTTAACCATGAGTGGGGAACTGAGTCAAATGCTTTCTGATAACATGCATGTGCTGCGTACAGGTTGTATTGGCTGTTGTGTTACAACGGAGTCGATGATTATCTGTTCTCTGCACCCAAGTGATGACCTTTTGCATCCTTTCTGCTCCTCAGTCAGAATGTTATGGTTGTTGATATGTTCATACAGTGACTCACATAATTATTCGGACACGTTAGTAATTATAGTCTTTGCTACACACTGGCCCTATATTTAAGAGAAAATATCGTACACGCAAACTAGTTTCTGACAGAACCCAGTTTGACAGATTCAACACGACGTTCAAATGAGTACTTTTAGAAAACAGGAGAGAATTAGTGGCCCCGGAACCTCAGAGCGCAGTTAGCGTGCTTCAACAAAATTATTCGGACAAAAGTCAGTTGCCGTGCAGAGGTCGTATGCAAAAGAGCCACGGACAGTGTGAACGTAAACATTCAGTGTGTTAGAGTGCTGTGTACAACGTAGGTGAAAATGGGCCGCAGAGGTAGAGAGAGCACAATCGAACAGCGGCAGCTAGTAACGTTTCACCATGCTAAATGTAAAAGATGTCGTAAAATTGCTGAAATGTTACAAATGAAGAAAAGTACAGTCTCTGATATTATCACAAGTTTCCGGGAGGAAGACAGGATTGACATCTACCGCATACGGGACGTCCAAGAACTTTTTTCTGTGAGGGAAGAGTGTTATATCATCAGAAAAATTAAAAAGGCACCCAAGTTAAGTGCTCCAAAACTCGCTACAGAGATTTCTGCAGATACCGGAAAGAAAGTGCATCCCTAAACAATACGGAGAGTGCTCATAAGAGGTAACTTTCACGGCCATATTGCAAGAAGGAAGACCTTCATAAATCAAGTATGTCGAAGAAAGAGAATGCTGTTTGCCAAATAGCATGTGCCACGAACCTGCTACGCAGGCGTAGCAGGGGGAGAGGTGATACTCCCACGTGGCGCGTCCCAGGTGGCGGATAGGGGGGTCCTAACCGGCTTGCCGACGGACTTGAGGGAAATAAAATACCTCTCGCGGATCAAACACATTTCCCCCTGCGGGTAGGGGACGCACATGTAGAATACACCCGCGGTATCCCCTGCCTGTCGTAAGAGGCGACTAAAAGGGGCGATCAAGGGCTGACTGAATTAGAACCATGAAACTAATTTTGAATCGTACCATCACGCGGGGAACACCATAGGTTGCCTGTACTTGCGAGTAGTGCCACTAAATTCGGTACGAAATAGGTTTGTGATTTGTAGCAGTAAAAGCCTGGCCTGGTGGATTCCAGTACCCGTGCGTCGTACCCATGTGTGCAACACCGCGGGTCTGGGCGTAGCCTGTGAGTTGTACCACTATATGAGCAGCACCGTGGGTCTGCGTTGCCTGTGATTTGTACCCACTATGTGAGGAACACCACGGGAATACCGGCGCCCGTGTTTAGTACACCTAGGTGGGGAACCTTCTCGGTTTGCGTTGACTCTGAGTTGGGCCATTGTGTGAGACACACCATAGGTCTGCGTTACTTGTACGTATTGCAATACTTGTAAGTAGTACCATCTTTTGTGGAACACCGTGAGTCTTCGCTACTTCTGATTAATACCCCAACATGACACATACCATGGTTCTATTTTACTCGCGACATGTACCATTCTGTGGGGCCTTAGACGTGGAGTTTGCACCCCCTTTAGACACCAAGCATCATTGTGCTTTATAAGTGGTTCCTTGGTCGGTAGTAATGTTATTTTCGATCTGTATTGTGTCCGATCCACTGGTTTTTGTTTGTCTGTTTTGTGTTTTGTTGAGTTCCTGTCCATCCATTCATTCTTCATGCCATATTTTATTTTTATTTTGGTCAGTGGATGCCTTTGCAATTTTTGTTCTTTCATTTCGTACCATTAGGGGCCGATGACCTTTGATGTTAGGCCCCTTAAAACAACAAGCCACGAACCTGCTACGCAGGCGTAGCAGGGGGAGAGGTGATACTCCCACGTGGCGCGTCCCAGGTGGCGGATA
Organism: Anabrus simplex; assembly: GCF_040414725.1. Classification (NCBI taxonomy): domain Eukaryota; kingdom Metazoa; phylum Arthropoda; class Insecta; order Orthoptera; family Tettigoniidae; genus Anabrus; species Anabrus simplex. The sequence continues at coordinate 132,218,866 of NC_090268.1, read as the reverse complement.
GGGGGGTCCTAACCGGCTTGCCGGCGGACTTGAGGGAAATAAAATACCTCTCGCGGACCAAACACACACCCCCTGTGGGTGGGGGAGGCAGACGAATAATACACCCACGGTATCCCCTGCCTGTCGTGAGAGCCGACTAAAAGGGGCGACCAAGGGATGATTGCATTCGAACCATGAAACTACATGTGCTTAGTACCACCACGCGGAGAACACCAAGGGTCGCTTTAACTTGTGCGTAGTACCACCATATTAGGTACGAAATAGGTTTATGATTAGTAGCACACAGGAGCACCGCGCGGTCGGCTTTTGCAGTACCTGTGATTAGTACCACCATATGAGCAGAACCATGGGATGATAGCTACCATGGTTCTGCCTTGCCTATGATTAGTACCCACTATATGAGGAACACCACGGGATAGGGAGAGGTCCCTGTGGTTAGTACTCTCATGTGATGAACACCATAGGTTTGCGTTGCCTGTAAATGGCGCCGCAAAGTGAGAAAAACATAGGACTGTATTATACGTCGAATTTCATAACCTCTGAGTAGTACAATAATGTGTGGAATACCGCAAGTCTCTGCTACTTTTGATTAGTACCGCAACAGGACGTATACCATGGTTCTACATTACAAGCGATAAGTATCATTCTGAGGGGCCTTTGATCTGTATTTTGCACCCATTTCGACACCAAGCATTCTCGATTCAGGATTGTGCTTTGGAAGTGGTCCCTTGGTTTGTACTACTGTTAAATATGACAGTTTTTTGAGACAGATCCACTGATTGTTTTCAATTCATGTTCATTCATTCTTCATGACATTTTTTATTTTGGTCAGTGGATGATTTTGAACTTTTACTTCGTCGTTTCAGTTCGTACCATTAGGGGCCGATGACCTCGATGTTAGGCCCCTTTAAACAACAAGCATCATCATCATCATCATCAAAACAACAAGCATCATCATCATCAGGATTATGCTCATGAGTGGTCCCTTGGTCAGTAATACTACTATATATGACATTTTTTGAGTTGAATCCACTGTTTTTTGTTTGTTTTTGTTTCTTGTTTTTTGGTTTCATGTCCATTCATTATTCATTACTTTTGTACTTTGGTCAGTGGATGATTTTGATTTTTTTGTTGTCATTTCATTTCGTGCCATTAGGGGCCGATGACCTCGATGTTAGGCCCCTTTAAACAACAAGCAGCAGCAGCAGCAGCAGCAGCAAATAGCATGTTGAAGAAGACAATGAGTGGTGGAATGACGTTATATTTGCTGATGAGAGTAAATTTAACATATTTCAATCTGATGGGAGGATAACAGTTTGGCGGCGTCCTAATACTGAGCTTCACGAGAAAAATCTGAAAGCAAATGTGAAGCATGGTGGTGGACAGGTAATGGTGTTGGGGTGCATGTCGGCGAATGGAGTTATGGAGTTGGTGAATTGGTTTTTATTGAGGGTAAAATGGACCACTTTGAATGCCTTAAAATACTGAGGGACAATATGAAAAAGAGTGCCGAAAAGATGGGGATTGGTGAACATTTTAAGTTTTATCAAGATAACGACCCAAACCATATGGCCTGGAATGTAAGGATGTGGTTATTGTTTAATTGCGCAAAGGGTACTTCATCCTCCCCCTCAATCACCAGACTTGAATGGGATTGAGAATCTTTGGGACAAACTGGATAAAGAAATAAGAAAAACAACAATCACATCTAGAGAATAACTGAAAAATGGACTTCAAGAAGAGTGGCAGAAGATATCTCCCGATTACATCTGGAAATTAGTGGAGAGCATGCCAGGTCGACTCAGGGAAGTAATTAAAATGAAAGGAAGGCTCGCCAGATACTGAACCTTTAGGACCATAAGTAAAACGGCAAGAGTCCGGATAATTTTGTGCAATATTGGTTTTGATTTTGATTTTGTTTTTAATGATTATATTTTCATTGAACGTGTTCATTAGAAGAATGGTGGATGTTTAGCTTCTATATTCCATACAGAAACTCGTATCTAATTTATATGAGTGCTTTATTATTACTGAAACCACTAATACAAAGGAAACTATAATAAATCATGTCTGTCCGAATAATTATGCGAGTCACTGTACATTTCTTCTGTGAGTATGGATGTACCACTATATTAGGTACGAAATAGGTTTGTGATTAGTAGCAGCAAAGAGGCTTCCAGTACCCGTGCGTCGTACCCACGTGAGCAACACCGCCGTTCTGGGCGTTGCCTGTGAGTTGTACCACTATATGAGCGACACCGTGCGTCTGCGTTGCCTGTGATTAGTACCCACTATGTGCGGAACACCACGGGAATACCGGCACCCGTGACTAGTACACCCAGGTGAGGAACCTCATCGGTTTGCGTTGGCTATGAGTGGCGCCACTGTGTGAGAAACAACATAGGTCTGCGTTACCTGTACGAAGTACAATACTTGTGAGTAGTACCATCATGTGTGGAACACCGTGAGTCTTTGCTACTTTTGATTAGTACCCCCAACATGACAAATACCATGGTTCTACTTTACTCGCGACATGTACCATTCTGTGGGGCCTTAGACATGGATTTTGGACCCCTTTAGGCATCAAGCATCCTCGATTTAGGATTGTGCTTTATAAGTGGTCCCTTGGTCAGTAATAGCATTATTTATGATCTTTTTTGCATCGGATCCACTGTTTTTTGTTTGTTTATTGTTTTTTGTTTTTTTGTGTTCATGTCCATCCATTCATTCTTCGTGACATTTTCTTATTTTGGTCAGTGGATGATCTTGAATTTTTTGTTGCCATTTCATTTCGTACCATTAGGGGCCGATGACCTTGATGTTAGGCCCCTTTAAACTACAAGCATCATCACCATCATCTATAGCCTACCGGCAGTGACTGCGAAGGTGCGGTTGTACGCGGTGAAGTGACATAGAGATGTAGTTAGAGAGAAGCCAGATCGTTTATTGTGGGGTTATAATAGGTGAGGTAATTAGTGTTTGAAGAAAGGTAATGCGGTACACCTGCATTTAGAATTCCATAGAGAAGGGATAGCATGTGAAGATTGAGACGCTTATGTTACACGATGATATAACAACTCTCTATAATAGGGTGATATCTGAGAATCGAAGAGTAACTTTAATATAAATGTAACTGCATAAAGCTAATTCCTGTTGTGCAGGGACTGGGTGTTTGTATTACTATAAATCTTCATCTTTATGCAATACATCACACTACAACCACCAAAGAAACAAATGCAATAGTAAATAAATTCCTCCAGGTAGGATTAGCGTGAGGAAAGTCATTTGACCGTAAAATTTGGCTGAATCCATACAAAGTGCCGAATCCAAGTAACTGAGGAAGAAGAACAACAAGAAGAAAATAATTTGAGAGAAAAACGGATTGTCGAAATTTATCTATATATTTCTTGGTTGTTAAGAGGCAATTGTGCTTCTCGGTCATTATAATCCCTAAGTTTCCTTCTGATGTACAATAGAGCACAATTCTATCACCTAATATTACTGAGTGGCAGGGTACATGTACCAAATAATATAGCTAGGGGTGGTCATTTTTAGAGCTTCGAAATGAAAGAAACCTCATTTTAATTTGTACTTTAGCATGTTGCAGCGCATATACACTAATAATTTAGCGTTTTATAGCGTTTAGAAGAAAACATAGAATCTGAGTTAATTCTGATAAATAAGTAATGTATTTTGATAGTATTGTTGCCGAGCTGTGTGGCTCAGATGGTTGAGGCACTGGCCTTCTGATTCGAGCCTGCTCAGTTCCGGTGGGTCTCCATTCATTCATTCTTCGTCCTCACGTTTTGAATTCTAGTCAGTGGAGAATTTTGGACTTTTAATTTGTCATTCCATTTCGTCTCATTTTGTACCATTAGGGGCCGATGACCTAGATGTTAGGCCCCTCTAAACAACAAGCATCAACATCATCATCATCATCATCATTATCATCAGTCCGGTGGTATATGAAGGTGCTCAAATACGTCAGCCTCCTGTCGATAGATTTACTGTCACGTGAAAAAACCCGGCGGGACAAAATTTCGGCACATCAGCGTCTCCAAAAACCGTCAAAAAGTAGTTAGTCGGACGTAAAAACATAATTTATAATATTGTTATTAATGAAACACTGACTTTTGTAAGGAGCCACTACCGTAATTATTAGTGAAGCGTTGCTATTTACTGTCGATTTGTGTGTGTACTGAGTTATACTAAACTAAATTAGTCAAAGAAGAAAGTCACTTGTTGTCACAGTAGGTATCTAGCTCGCTGGTATTTATCTGGAACGGACGATCTCTCCGTAATCTTGACTGGCAGGTCTCATATTTTACTTTGCTTCGCAAGCATCACCGTAATATTACACAGCAGTTCCTTATAGCTGGGTTCCAATACACGTCTACTGACAACCACAACACACGACTGCTATGCACTTGTCTCAACTCCAGGACAAGACCGATAATTCGCACAGCCGATTCACTTGACTGCGCCGCGCAATGAACACATATCACTCGGCAACACAATACAACTCAACATCAACCACTAAACAACAACTCACTACTCCAACAACTCTTTAACACTCCACTACGACGATACATTCTCAACACTAGGACATACACTGCCCCTGCTCGAGGCGAGCCTGCTTTTATAAACCTGTTGATAGATTTCTAGTATCTTCGTTGTGCGTCCGGAATAGGAACGCTGGCTGTAGTATCGCCTTTCAGAAAATCCATGGAGTCACCAGACGAAAAGGACACCACGAACCTGCTACGCAGGCGTAGCAGGGGGAGATGTGATACTCCCACGTGGCGCGTCCCAGGTGGCGGATAGGGGGGTCCTAAACGGCTTGCGGCGGACTTGAGGGAAATAAAATACCTCTCGCGGACCAAACACACACCCCCTGTGGGTGGGGGGCGCAAATGTAGAATACACCCGCGGTATCACCTGCCTGTCGTAAAAGGCGACCAAGGGATGATTGAATTAGAACCATGAAACTACTCTTGATTCGTACCATCATGCGGGGAACACCATGGGTTGCATGTACTTGCAAGTAGTATCACTAACTTGGTACGAAATAAGTTTGTGATTAGTTGCAGTAAAAAGCCTGGCCTTGTGGATTCCAGTACCCGTGCGTTGTACCCATGTGGGCAACACCGCGGGTCTGGGCGTAGCCTGTGAGTTGTACCACTATATGAGCGACACCGTGGGTCTGCGTTGCCTGTGATTAGTACCCACTATGTGAGGAACACCACGGGGCCCTTGGGACCGGCACCCGTGACTAGTACACCTCGGTGAGGAAACTCATCGGTTTGCGTTGGCTATAAGTGGCGCCATTGTGTGCGAAACACCATAGGTCTGCGTTACCTGTACAAAGTACAATACTTGTGAGTAGTACCATCTTGTGTGGGAACACCGTGAGTCTTTGCTACTTTTGATTAGTACCCCAAAATGACAAATACCATGGTTCTACTTTACTCGCGACATGTACCATTCTGTGGGGCCTTAGTCGTGGATTTTGCACCCCTATAGACATCAAGCATCATTGTGCTTTATAAGTGGTCCCTTGGTCAGTAATACTATTATTCACGATCTTTTTTTGTGTCTGATCCACTGTTTTTGTTTGTTTGCTTTTGATTTTTTGTAGGGTTCATGTCCATCCATTCATTCATGATATTTTTTATTTTATTTTGGTCAGTGGATGAATCTGAATTTTTTGTTATTTCATTTCGTACCATTAGGGGCCGATGACCTCGATGTTAGGCCCCTTTAAACAACAAGCATCATCATCATCATCATCATCATCATCATCATCATCGAAAAGAACAATACAAGGAGAGGCCGCCACATGCCCTCAAGCCGGCTTGGAGGTCTCCGGCTAGACACACTCATCCCTTCCAGGAGCTCCCGGAGGGCTGGCAGTCACATGAGCATGTAACAATAATAATGTGAAATGAAAATAGCATCTTCAAAGAGCTAATAGTAAAATACAAATGAATGAAGTACAATGAAACTGAACATTCAATCTAAATGAAGTTTCCACGAACCTGCTACGCAGGCGTAGCAGGGGGAGAGGTGATACTCCCACGTGGCGCGTCCCAGGTGGCGGATAGGGGGGTCCTAACCGGCTTGCTGGCGGACTTTAGGGAAATATAATACCTCTCGTGGACCAAACACACCCCCCTGTGGGTGCGGGAGGCAGACGAATAATACACCCACGGTATCCCCTGCCTGTCGTGAGAGTCGACTAAAAGGGACGACCAAGGGCGGATTGTATTAGAACTATGAAACTAGTTTTGATTAGTACCATCACGCGCGGAGCACCATGGGTCGCTTTTACTTGCGAGTAGTACCACTCTGTTAGGTACTCCATATTTTTGTGATTCGTAGCACTCAAGCGGGGTTCAGTGTGGGTTTCCAGTACCCGTGAGTCGTACCCATGTGAGCAACACCGCGGGTCGGGCGTTGCCTGTGAGTTGTACCACTATATGAGCGACACCGTGGGTCTGCGTTGCCAGTGATTAGTACCCACTATGTGCGGAACCCCACGGGAATGCCGGCGCCCGTGATTAGTCCATCTAGGTGAGGAACCTCATCGGTTTGCGTTGGCTATGAGTGGCGCCATTGTGTGAGAAACACCATAGGTATGCGTTACCTTTACGACGTACCATACTTGTGAGTAGTACCTTAATGTTTGGAACACCGTGAGTTTACGCTACCTTTGATTAATACCGCAGCTTGAGAAATATCCTGGTTCTCCTTTACTACCGATAAGTGCCATTATGCTGGATTGTTGACATAGATATTGACCTATTCAGACGAGCATCATCGATTCAGGATTGGGTTTTGGAAGCAGTCCCTTGGTCAGTAACTTTTTTTTCTGGGAATGTGAGGCATTGCGCGTCTTATCCACTGCTTGTTTTAAATTCATATTCATCAATTCATTCCTCATCATCACGTTTTGAATTCGGGTCAGTGGATGAATTTTTCACTGTTAAATTGTAATCCCATTTCGTCTCATTTCGTGCCACAGGGGTCGTTGACCTAGATGTTAGGCCCCTCAAAACAACAAGCTTCATCATTATCATCATAAATTAAGTTTATCGCGTTTGCAAAACACATTCAAAAGATGGTTTACAGGTCGTGAAAAATGAAAATGCGAAACTGCAAGCCCAGCATTTTCCTTTTGTGGAAGATCACCACACCTAATTACAGCACACTGTATCTGCAGCACTGATGATTAGGATCGTTGAAATCTAACCTATTACTGGCTAGGCTATGATTAGTACCCACTATATGAGGAACACCACGGGATAGTGCAAGTCCCTGTGGTTAGTACACTTAGGTGATGAACACCATAGGTTTGCGTTGCCTGTCAATGGCGCCGCAATGTGCGACACACAGTAGGTCTGTAATACATGTGCGAATTTCATTACCTTTGAGTAGTACCATAATGTGTGGAATACCGAGAGTCTACGTTACGCTTGATTAGTACCGCAACATGACAAATACCATGGCTCTATTTTTCTAGCGATAAGTACCATTATGAGAGGCCGATGACTTAGATTTTGGACTCCTTTCGAATACAAGCATCATCGATTCAGTAACGTGCTATAGAAGCAGTCCCTTGGTTAGTAATGCTGTTGTTTTTTGCCAGCTTCTGTGCATGTGAGGCACTGTGGGTCGGTTCCACTGATCGTTTTCCATCCATCCATCCATCCATCCATCCATCCATCCATCCATCCATCCATCCATCCATCCATCCATCCATCCATCCATCCATCCATCCATCCATCCATCCATCCATCCATCCATCCATCCATCCATCCATCCATCCATCCATCCATCCATCCATCCATCCATCCATCCATCCATCCATCCATCCATCCATCCATCCATCCATCCATCCATCCATCCATCCATCCATCCATCCATCCATCCATCCATCCATCCATCCATCCATCCATCCATCCATCCATCCATCCATCCATCCATCCATCCATCCATCCATCCATCCATCCATCCATCCATCCATCCATCCATCCATCCATCCATCCATCCATCCATCCATCCATCCATCCATCCATCCATCCATCCATCCATCCATCCATCCATCCATCCATCCATCCATCCATCCATCCATCCATCCATCCATCCATCCATCCATCCATCCATCCATCCATCCATCCATCCATCCATCCATCCATCCATCCATCCATCCATCCATCCATCCATCCATCCATCCATCCATCCATCCATCCATCCATCCATCCATCCATCCATCCATCCATCCATCCATCCATCCATCCATCCATCCATCCATCCATCCATCCATCCATCCATCCATCCATCCATCCATCCATCCATCCATCCATCCATCCATCCATCCATCCATCCATCCATCCATCCATCCATCCATCCATCCATCCATCCATCCATCCATCCATCCATCCATCCATCCATCCATCCATCCATCCATCCATCCATCCATCCATCCATCCATCCATCCATCCATCCATCCATCCATCCATCCATCCATCCATCCATCCATCCATCCATCCATCCATCCATCCATCCATCCATCCATCCATCCATCCATCCATCCATCCATCCATCCATCCATCCATCCATCCATCCATCCATCCATCCATCCATCCATCCATCCATCCATCCATCCATCCATCCATCCATCCATCCATCCATCCATCCATCCATCCATCCATCCATCCATCCATCCATCCATCCATCCATCCATCCATCCATCCATCCATCCATCCATCCATCCATCCATCCATCCATCCATCCATCCATCCATCCATCCATCCATCCATCCATCCATCCATCCATCCATCCATCCATCCATCCATCCATCCATCCATCCATCCATCCATCCATCCATCCATCCATCCATCCATCCATCCATCCATCCATCCATCCATCCATCCATCCATCCATCCATCCATCCATCCATCCATCCATCCATCCATCCATCCATCCATCCATCCATCCATCCATCCATCCATCCATCCATCCATCCATCCATCCATCCATCCATCCATCCATCCATCCATCCATCCATCCATCCATCCATCCATCCATCCATCCATCCATCCATCCATCCATCCATCCATCCATCCATCCATCCATCCATCCATCCATCCATCCATCCATCCATCCATCCATCCATCCATCCATCCATCCATCCATCCATCCATCCATCCATCCATCCATCCATCCATCCATCCATCCATCCATCCATCCATCCATCCATCCATCCATCCATCCATCCATCCATCCATCCATCCATCCATCCATCCATCCATCCATCCATCCATCCATCCATCCATCCATCCATCCATCCATCCATCCATCCATCCATCCATCCATCCATCCATCCATCCATCCATCCATCCATCCATCCATCCATCCATCCATCCATCCATCCATCCATCCATCCATCCATCCATCCATCCATCCATCCATCCATCCATCCATCCATCCATCCATCCATCCATCCATCCATCCATCCATCCATCCATCCATCCATCCATCCATCCATCCATCCATCCATCCATCCATCCATCCATCCATCCATCCATCCATCCATCCATCCATCCATCCATCCATCCATCCATCCATCCATCCATCCATCCATCCATCCATCCATCCATCCATCCATCCATCCATCCATCCATCCATCCATCCATCCATCCATCCATCCATCCATCCATCCATCCATCCATCCATCCATCCATCCATCCATCCATCCATCCATCCATCCATCCATCCATCCATCCATCCATCCATCCATCCATCCATCCATCCATCCATCCATCCATCCATCCATCCATCCATCCATCCATCCATCCATCCATCCATCCATCCATCCATCCATCCATCCATCCATCCATCCATCCATCCATCCATCCATCCATCCATCCATCCATCCATCCATCCATCCATCCATCCATCCATCCATCCATCCATCCATCCATCCATCCATCCATCCATCCATCCATCCATCCATCCATCCATCCATCCATCCATCCATCCATCCATCCATCCATCCATCCATCCATCCATCCATCCATCCATCCATCCATCCATCCATCCATCCATCCATCCATCCATCCATCCATCCATCCATCCATCCATCCATCCATCCATCCATCCATCCATCCATCCATCCATCCATCCATCCATCCATCCATCCATCCATCCATCCATCCATCCATCCATCCATCCATCCATCCATCCATCCATCCATCCATCCATCCATCCATCCATCCATCCATCCATCCATCCATCCATCCATCCATCCATCCATCCATCCATCCATCCATCCATCCATCCATCCATCCATCCATCCATCCATCCATCCATCCATCCATCCATCCATCCATCCATCCATCCATCCATCCATCCATCCATCCATCCATCCATCCATCCATCCATCCATCCATCCATCCATCCATCCATCCATCCATCCATCCATCCATCCATCCATCCATCCATCCATCCATCCATCCATCCATCCATCCATCCATCCATCCATCCATCCATCCATCCATCCATCCATCCATCCATCCATCCATCCATCCATCCATCCATCCATCCATCCATCCATCCATCCATCCATCCATCCATCCATCCATCCATCCATCCATCCATCCATCCATCCATCCATCCATCCATCCATCCATCCATCCATCCATCCATCCATCCATCCATCCATCCATCCATCCATCCATCCATCCATCCATCCATCCATCCATCCATCCATCCATCCATCCATCCATCCATCCATCCATCCATCCATCCATCCATCCATCCATCCATCCATCCATCCATCCATCCATCCATCCATCCATCCATCCATCCATCCATCCATCCATCCATCCATCCATCCATCCATCCATCCATCCATCCATCCATCCATCCATCCATCCATCCATCCATCCATCCATCCATCCATCCATCCATCCATCCATCCATCCATCCATCCATCCATCCATCCATCCATCCATCCATCCATCCATCCATCCATCCATCCATCCATCCATCCATCCATCCATCCATCCATCCATCCATCCATCCATCCATCCATCCATCCATCCATCCATCCATCCATCCATCCATCCATCCATCCATCCATCCAATCGTACTCACGTTTTTGAATTGCGGTCAGTTGAGTATTTTGGGTGTTTAATTTGTCGTCTCATTTCGTACCATTAGGGGCCAATTACCCAGATGTTAGGCCCCTTTAAACAATAAGCATCATCATCAGGTTCCCGTGTACGGGACCCTCGCCGGTATTACTTGATTCAAGAATTGGAAAAGCAGCTCGCTTTGTCCTGGGTGATTTCTGACAAAAGAATAGTGTTATAAAAATGTTGCAAAGTTTGTGCTAGGAAGACTTGGGAGAAAGGAGATGAGCTGCTCGACTAAGTGGTATGTTTTAAGCTGTCCGTGGAGGGATAGCGTGGAATGACATTAGTTTGAGTGGTGTTTTTAAAGGTAGGAAAGATCACAATATGAAGATAAAGTTGGAATTTAAGAGGACAAATTGGGGCAAATATTCGTTTATAGGAAGGGGAGTTAGGTACTGGAGTAATTTACCAAGGGCGATGTTCAATAAATTTCCAGTTTCTTTGCAATCCTTTAGAAAAGACTAGGAAAAGGAGACATAGGGAATCTGCCACCTGGGCGACTACCATAAATGGAGATCAATAGTGACTGACTGATTGTGTAGTATATTTTCTTCTTTTCATCACTGACCTCTCTAACTTGATTGGCGTGAGATTCAAACCGGACTGTTGGATCCATCAGTTTTCTCCCTGAATACTTTCATATCTCTCTCGTGGGTGCTACTGTCGACTAAAAAGTCATGAACTACATTATGCACGCTGTACCCAGTATCTCTTTGTGCCTGAGCAATTGTGCTTCATATCATATGGTGTCTTGATAAGCGCAGGGTCTCACGTTGTTGGCAGTATCCAAGGACATGGGAAAGGGTTCCTATTTCGTTGTGGTAATGCGGACAGCGGTTGCTGTCCAGGGAGCTGCCTGGCACAGAACAAATTTTACTGATAAAATCAAACTAATAAGAAGAAAATATACACAATTAAGTTAAGTCATGTTCATGAAACAAGGACACTGTTGAAGGAAAGCATATAACATACTTGGACATTTTACTCTAATCATTCGTGCTCTATCACGTAACCCTTAAGGGGAATCATGACTGATATTTGGAACTTCTACAATTTTCCACTTGCCAAAACAAAATTTTAAACACAAGCACATAATGAGATATAGCCCCACGCAAAAACTGAAGTTGATTAGTTGGTTACAATGTTATTGAGAAATGATTTGTATATGTTGCATGGAAAATGATCCTCGCGGCACAGTTTTAATTTTGTTAGGCTATAATGATGCAGACTTGCCTAAAATTGTCATTTATATAAGAGCAACGCCTGAGTTTTCGAAAGATCACCACCCCTAATTATAGCACAGCTGATAATTCCTTGACCTTGACTTGATGATTTGTAAATAGTACCTAGTTTATATTTCAATTTCAACGAGAATAAAGCTGCTTCAAGGACGCACAACACTCCTGTTTAAAGAGTAGCATAAATATTGAGGGCACGCCCCTATACAAGCCGTAATATTCATGCTACCGTACTCTTCCTATTGAACTGACGTGCGAGGTAGGAGATGCCTTCGACTCAGTGAAATCCAACGTAATACTGTATGGAAATCCCCGCCGTACTGATCGTGAACACGTCCATGTAGTTTACGAAGAGAATGACTGATTATTTCAGGATTACGTACATAGGGCTATTTAGTATACACAATCCGCTCTCAAATCATAGGTGGTAAGATTATACACGATACAATAAAGTATACAGAGAAAAAACAATCGAATGCAATATAACATAGCACATTCTGGAGTAGAATAAAAAGATAAAACCACGAACCTACTACGCTGGCGTAGCAGGTGGGGAGAGGTGATACTCCCACGTGGCGCGTCCCAGGTGGCGGAGAGGGGAGTCCTAACCGGCTTACCGGTGGACTTGAGGGAAATAAAATACCTCTCGCGGACCAAACAAAAAAAACCTGTGGGTGGGGGACGCAGATGAAGAATACACCCACGGTATCCCTTGCCTGTCGTAAGAGGCGACTAAAAGGGGCGACCAAGGGATGTTTTTTTCGAACCATGAAACTACTTTTGATTAGTACCATTACGCCGGGAACACCATGGGTCACCTTTACTTGCGAGTAGTACCACTATATTAGGTACGAAATAGGTTTAAGCTTAGTAGCAACAGTTGGTGTGGACTGTGGGTTTCCAGTACCCGTGAGTTGTACCCATGTGAGCAACACCACGGGTCTGGGCGTTGTCTGTGATTAGTACCACTATATGAGCAAACACCATGGGTCTGCGTTGCCTGTGATTAGTATCCACCATGTGGGGAACACCACGGGAATAGCGGCGCCCGTGTTAGTACACCTAGGTGAGGAACCCCATCGGTTTGCGTTGGCTATGAGTGGCGCCATTGTGTCAGAAACGCCGTAGGTCAGCGTTACCTGTACGACGTACAATACTTGTGAGTAGTACCATCATGTGTGGAACACCGTGAGTCTTCGCTCCTTTTGATTAGTACACCAACATGACAAATACCATGGTTCTACTTTACTGGCGATAAGTACCATTCTGAGGGGCCTTTAACCTGAATTTTGGACCCCTTTTGACATCAAGCACCCTCGATTCAGGATTGTGCTTTAGAAGTGGTCCCTTGGTCAGTAATACTATGATTTATGATAGTTTTTTGAGTCGGATCCACTGATTGTTTTAAATTCATGTCCATCCATTCATTCTTCATGATATTTTTTGTTTTGGCCAGTGGATGAACTTTTACTTTGTCATTTCATTGAGTACTATTAGGGGCCGATGACCTCGATGTTAGGCCCCTTTATACAACAAGCATCATCATCATTTAACGTACAAGAACATTGATGATATGCAAGGTATACATTTAGGAAGTAGAAAACGAAGACAGAATCACAGTTTGAGAGTGAGTGAGTGACTGATTGAGTGTGTGAGTGAGGAGAGAGTAGGTGAGAGATTAAATTCAGAATCCCGGGATTCTGTAGTCGCTGTGTATCAAAATCTCTGTCTGCTGAAATGATTGGCGCGGTTTTCGTATTTAATGACAAGGAAACTATGGTCTCGCTTGCTGCCAGTCCGTGCTGGAGAAAGGTGTAGACACTGCACCTGTGTGTGTATGGACAGAACGGGGACGCAAAGCTCAAGAAGAGAAGGGTGATGCTGATATGGAGGGTGCTGGGGGATGTGTGGGTGGCGGTAGGGTAGGGGATGAACATTTTCTACAGTATTATTGATCTCTAGAACTGAGGATGAGGGACGAGGTGGGGAGGAGGATGAGGGGAAAGGGGGCCGCGGAGAATCAATACAAGGGCAAGGCGGGGGTGGGAGTGAGGTGGCATGGGATGGGGTGGGGTGGGATGGGGGTGGGGAAGGGTGGGGAAGGATATCTTCACACAAGAGAACCCCCTTTGCTGACGTCAGAACATATAGGCCTATTTCTGAATTTTGATTGGTGGATGTATAGAATGTGTGTATAACGGCAATGTGAAGGCATTGATTAGATGCTCTGGCTTTCCGTTTCCCCCCTAGATTCCTACAGAATGAGTCCCACTGTAACAACAGCCCAGTGTGACATGTTTACCGCCATTACTAGTAGGTATGTTTCACAACGTAGGAATGTAAAAGTTGCTTTTTTTTAAATTCCTAGCCGCCAGCAGTAATTTAACGCCCACATTTCGTTCCTCTAATATTTACCAACACAGTCCTTCAATCAGATATTTGTTTCTAGTTGAGATATGTTTTATTATATTCAGCTGAGTACTAGGAAGTTAATAAAATAAGTCTGTTGGCAGCATGCAGTAGGTAATAATCCTGTCCGCTTGATTGTGCTGTGGATATCCAGTCTAAAACAGTTTACGTTTGCTATTGGCATTTAAATATACACTCGATTTATCTCTTTGTTAGAAAGGGATGGAGCGGGAATACACACATGTATTTGTTATCTATGAATCACTAATCCAATATTTAACTCTAAATTGGTTCGGTATAAAAACACACAGATGCGCTTCTCTTTTGTAATCCTCCCCGGTATTTATGACAATTATCTTGACACCTCGGGGCACATAGGGAATTACCTGCTGTATTTTTGCAGTACGTATTAGGCTGTGTATGAGATATTAAGTCTGGACAATGTTACCATTTGTACAGCATTATACTTAATCAGCTCGACGGTGTTAGGGTTGCGAAACCTCACAGTTATTTAATTTAGCCATTTTTCATAGCTCTTCCCTATCTTCAGCCGAAACCCTCCTTGTTAATTTTATTCCACTGCTTTTGGCACACTTTGGTGGGGTCACGGGTGCGATCTGGGTCGCTCATGTGCAACTAGCCCAGTTTTACGGCCGGATGCCTTTCTTGAGTCGTGGCCTACATCCTCATAGAGTGCGCCGATCTGACCGACCTAAGGGGGAATCTTGGCCTGCAGGAGATACTCGAACTCATACTAGCCGATGACGGGAATATTGCTCATTTCGTCATTCGCTTTGTGTGAGAGTGGATTAATAAAGTGGTTCTAAATTTCAAATCATTTTTTAAAATTATTTTTAAAATTCATTTCACCGGGCGAGGTGGTCGTGCGTGTAGAGGCGCGCGGCTGTGAGCTTGCATTCGGGAGATAGTAGGTTCGAATCCCACTATCGGCAGCCCTGAAAATAGTTTTCCGTGGTTTCCCATTTTCACACCAGGCAAATGCTGGGGCTGTACCTTAATTAAGGCCACGGCCGCTTCCTTCCAACTCCTAGGCCTTTCCTATCCCATCGTCGCCATAAGACCTATCTGTGTCGGTGCGATGTAAAGCCCCTAGCAAAAAAAAAAACATTTTTAACTTTCTCCTTATACTAAATAGTTTTACATTAATTTTAATTTTTGTTTCCACATAATTTGTTCAGAGAGGATGGCTACCTAGTTGTACTACAGCTTAAAACAACCACCACCACCACCACCACCACCACCACCACCACCTTTCTTGATCCCCCTGTGGGTGCTGATGGTAGAATACCCGTCGTAAGAGGCGACTTTTTAATATTTGCCGTATTTATCGAGTGGCTTTTAGTAGCGGGAATGTCTGAGGACATGTTCGGCTCACCAGGTGAAGGTCTTTCTATTTGACACCCATGGGCAACTTGCGCATCTGGGTGTGAGATGTCGATGATGGTGAAGTAGACATAGGGTAAATGAAATGTCGTATGGCTTTTACTACCGGGAGTGTCCGAGGAGGGGCCGATGACCTTCGATGTTAGGCCCCTTTAAACAACAAGCATCATAATCATCATCAGTGTCCGAGGACAAGTTCGGCTCGCCAGATGCAGGTCTTTTGATATGACTCCTGTAGGCGACCTGCGCGATGTGAAGAGGATGAAATGATGATGAAGACGACACATACACCCAGACCCCCGTGCCAGCGAAATTAACCAATTTTAGTTAAAATTCCCGACCCTGCCGGGAACCGAACCCGGGACCCCCTGACCAAAGGCCACTACGCTAAATATTTAGCCATGGAGCCGGACTAGACATAGGGTGAGGCCCGTTGTTGGTATATAGTCTACTTCTTCCTGGTCACGGCTTAATGTGTTCATCCGACAGACGAATCATCGTCAACAGCGTCATATACCCTCACTCCATATTAACATTGTGGAGAGATTTGGAAATGAATCCTGGCTTTTGGCACGCAATATAGTGGTTAATTGTATACTTCACCTCTCCTACCCTGTCGGCCAACGTTCTGATGATGACCTTTTTTCCCAAGAACGGGACTCGAACCGGCTAACCACGATGTCAGACCATATAGACTTGACGACTTAATGATCTTGACCACCCAGCGCTAAGAGGCGACTAGAAGGGAATCCCATGGGCTCTTAACATGGAAGCGTGGATTGGCGACTTCAAGCCCCAAGATGAGCTTGGTATTGTTCCACCAACTTGTCAGTTTCCTATCTTTAATTTCCAACATCCCTTAGTTAACTTGTCCTCTTCTGACCCCGACAGCATTAGGTTTGAGCAGGATAGTCAGACCTAAAAATAATATTTCGGAAGATATGACTCAATCGTTTCGGAAGATTTGATCAAAATTTCGGAAGATATTTATAAATACGTTATAACAGGCTACTGGTGATGCTACTTAAAATTAAATCTGCTAAGGAGGAAGCCATGACTTGGTTGAATGGTCAGAGTTCTGGCCTTCGGTTCAGAGGACCCCGATTCGATTTCCAGCCGGATCGAGGATTTTAACTATATTTGGTTAATTCCAGGGTGCGAAATCACGGGGGAGAAGGAAGGGATTTCCCCCCACCGGTGATTTTATCTCAAAGGTTCCCCATCACTAAAATTGCCCCGGGGGGGGGGGAATTCTTTAATTATAAAATGAGGAAAATGTAACACATATATTACCGAAATCAATGTTTTTTATTGTGCATATTTTCATAAATACATCAACAATAATATCCTATTATTTCGATCTTATGTGTGACTGCTAGACATTGAGCAATAAAACAACTTAGCGGGGGTAACTCCGCACATGCAACCTATTGTTCATGTTTCACTCTGGCAAGTCCATCTGAAACCCGGGAGTAATTTTCCACTGAACATCATTCTTGTTATAACAACAGAATTCAAACCAAAACGTTTTAAATTTATATTTTTCAGAGAGGGGGGGGGGGGAGGTAATTTACTTGCAAGGGAATTATATACCCCTCGCCGCCCGGGTACTTCTTGAAATAAACTTTAGTAGTTAAGCCCTATGATCCTTCTCCCCCCCCCCGACCATTTTTTTCCGATTTTGCACCCTGGTTAATTCCACTAGCTCGACGCCCCTCAGGGGGGTGAAGTAGAATAACACCCACAGTATCCCTTGCCTGTAGTAAGAGGCGACTAAAGTCCCCCCACCCCCTACCGGGCGGGTTGGCCGTGCAGTTAGGGGGCGCGCAGCTGTGAGCTCACATCCGGGAGATAATGCGTTCCAACCTAACTGCGGGCAGCCCTGTTTTCGGTGGTTTCCCATTTTCACACAAGACTAATGTTGGGGTACCTTAATTAAGGCCACGGCCGCTTCCTTCCCATTCCTAGGCCTTTCCTGTCCCATCGTCGCCATAAGACCTATCTGTGTCGGTGCGACGTAAAGTAAATAGCAAAAAAGTTTAATAGTGCATATTTTTTAAAGGTACAGTATGTTCATAGTGTTATAATTTATATTGACATTTGTGTGTGTTTGACAGACTGGAAAGTTTTTATGTTACATTTTACTAAGTCGACACTCGAAAGTATGGCTTCCTTCTTAAGAAAGTAAAACAAATTGTTAAAACAAAAGAAAATGCATACGTTTAGCCCGGCTGGTGGCTATGATCGTTAAGGCCTAACAGTACATAGGATGGGGCAAAGATCCTGTTGTCTCCCATCAGGCAGCTTTTTGTTCGTCCGTCGAGTGTGCCGTAAACCCATTTTTTGGAGGTCTGTACCCCAGACAAACCTGACCTTGTCTGCTGGCTACTTTCCCTCCGTAATTGTGATTATAAAGTGCATAGTAACAATGATCAATCATGGTTAAATACACCATTGAACGACGAATGTTTATTTTCGAAACACATGGAGGAGATGAAGCAACAGAACATAATATATAGGGTCTGACACAGTGGTTAACCTATTCGAGTCCCGTTCGTAAAAACAAAACCATCAGAATGTTGGCCGGCAGGGTAGGAGAGGGGGTGGTATACAATTTATGTTTACTAGACGTCGTACCAAAAGCTTGGATTCAATTCCAAACCTCTACGCAGTGTTCATATTATGTTAACGGTGATTCGTCCGTCGGATGGAAACGTTAAGCCTTGTTTGCACTACAGAAGGTTAAATGCAGTGATCACCGAACAGGTGTTTACGGCATACTCAACGGACGAGCAAGAAGCAACCTGATGGCAGACAACAGCTCATTTGTCCCATCCTCTGTCTTGTAAGGCTCTGAAGTTAGTAGAATTCTGTACTTGTGCTGGTGCTATTCGACATGAGTGGACTATGTGTCGGCACGGGGTTTCATTTTCGCCTTTCCCGCTATCATGCATCACGTCATTCATTTTGATCTCATTAACTCCTCTGATGAGATTAACGTAAGGAAGGGTATCCGGCCGTAAAAATATCTGCGAAGTGTCATCTCACTTCATACCCGATGCCGTCGAGAAACGTGATAAGGGTTGGACATTCAGTTGTAAGCTTATATTGAGTGATATTATGAAAGCTATTAAATTTGCCATTAAACTTTCGGAGAACAGACATGAAAGAACAATGATTATAAACGTTAAATGTATACTTTTCGCCCAGAGACACAGAAATATTTGTTGACGCAATAAAGTTTGTAATCCACGAACCTGCTGCGCAGGCGTAGCAGGGGGAGAGGTTACTCCCACGTGGCGCGTCCCAGGTGGCGGATAGGGGGGTCCTAACCGGGTTGCCGGCGGACTTGAGGGAAATAAAATACCTCTTTCGGACCAAACACACACCCCCTGTGGGTGGGGGAGGCAGACGAATTATACACCCACGGTATCCCCTGCCTGTCGTGAGAGGCGACTAAAAGGAGCGGCCAAGGGATGCTTGGATTAGAACCATGAAACTCCTTTTGATTAGTACCATCACGCGTGGAACACCATCGGTCGCTTTTACTTGCGAGTAGTACCACTCTGTTAGGTACTCCATATTTTTGTGATTCGTAGCACTCGAGGGGGGTTCAGTGTGGGTTTCCAGTACCCGTGAGTCGTGCCCGTGTGTGCAACACCACAGGTCTGGGCGTTGCCTGTGAGTTGTACCCGTGTGAGCGACACCACGCGTCTGGGCGTAGCCTGTGAGTTGTACCACTATATGAGCGACACCGTGGGTCTGCGTTGCCAGTGATTAGTACCCACTATGTGAGGAACACTACGGGGCCCGTGGGGCCGGCACCCGTGACTAGTACACCTAGGTGAGGAACCTCATCGGTTTGCGTTGGCTCTGAGTGGCGCCATTGTGTGAGAAACACCATAGGTCTGCGTTACCTTTACGACGTACAATACTTGTGAGTAGTACCTTAATATTTGGAACACCGTGAGTTTACGCTACCTTTGATTAGTACCGCAGCTCGAAAAATATCATGGTTCTACTGTACTCGCGACTTGTACCATACTGAGGGGCCGTAGACCTGGTTTTTGGACCCCTTTAGACATCAAGCATAATCGATTCAGGACTGTGCTTTATAAGTGGTCCCTTAGTCAGTAATACTATTATTTATGACCGTTTTTGAGTCGGATCCACTGTTCTTTTGTTTGTTTGTTTCTTGTGTGTTTTTGTTATTTTTTGGGTTCATGTCCATCCATTCATTTTTCATGACATTTTTATTTATTTTGGTCAGTGGATTTTTGAATTTTTTTGTTGTCATTTCATTTCGTACCATTAGGGGCCGATGACCTCGATGTTAGGCCCCTTTAAACAACAAGCATCATCATCATCATCATCATCATCATCATCAAAGTTTGTAATTGTAATGTTTGTAATATTGTATAATAAGCTATGACTAGATGAGGCAGGTTGGTTGCTTGTATTTTCACCCCACGGCATGTTCACAATACGGCAATCTCCAGTTGACAAGTGAGTGGCAGCACACACTTTGAACATACCGTGATGGGTGTGTGAGGGCTCGTCACCAGCATCAGAACAGCTGTTCAAACAGCAAAACTCCAATGGCTGATAGCCTTTCACCAATCAGCACAACGAAAATAGTGTCATGGTTTTGAAATATGAGAGCAGTATACACATCCGATTATGGGATTTCTGTCAATTTCGTTTTACATGGAGATAGGTGCATATTATATATATTACACATGACAAAAATTGAGAAAGCACAGAAGCGTATTACAGTTAAAAAATAAACAGGCATATAGGCCTACCTGCTAATAATAATAATAATAATAATAATAATAATAATAATAATAATAATAATAATAATAATAATAATAATAATAATAATAATAATCGCATGGCCTAAGCTACAGATTAGTCGGCCTGCCTACTGCTCAGCCTCGATTACTTTGTGTTTACGGGGTGAGGAAGTGACGTGCGGAGGGAAAGTTGCCTGCAGACAAGGTCAGGTTTGTAATAATAATATTGTTATTTGCTTTAAGTCCCACTAACTACTATTTTAAGGTCTTCGGAGACGCCGAGGTGCCGGAATTTAGTCCCGCGGGAGTTCTTTTACGTGCCAGTAAATCTACCGACACGAGGCTGACGTATTTGAGCACCTTCAATTACCACCGGACTGAGCCAGGATCGAACCTGCCAAGTTGGGGTCAGAAGAATAAGCGCCTCAACCGTCTGAGCCACTCAGTCCGGCAGGTCAGGTTTGTCTGCGCTATAGAAGGTTAAATACAGTGATCACTGAACAAGGGCTTACGACACACTCAACAGACGAGCAAGGAGCTATCTGGTGGGAGACAACTGCTTGTTTCTCCCGTTCTCTGTCCTGTAAGGCTCTGTAGTTCGTATAGCTCTGTACTTGTGCTGTACGCGATTTCCACGAACCTACTACGCTGGCGAGCAGGGGGAGAGGTGATACTCCCACGTGGCGCGTCCCAGGTGGCGGATAGGGGGGTCCTAACCGGCTTGCCGGCGGACTTGAGGGAATTAAAATACCTCTCGCGGACCAAACACACACCGCCTGTGGGTGGTGGAGGCAGACAAATAACACACCCACGGTATGCCCTGCCTGTCGTGAGAGGCGACTAAAAGGGGCGACCAAGGGATGATCCAATTAGAACCATGAAACTACTTGTGATTAGTACCACCATGCGGGGAACACCATGGGTCGTTATTACTTGCGCGTAGTACCACTATGTCAGGTACCAAATAGGTTTGTGATTAGTAGCAATCAGGAGCACCGTACGGCCAGGCTTTTACGGTACCTGCGATTAGTAGCACTATATGAGCGACACCAGGGTTCTGGCTTGCCTATGATTAGTAACCAATATATAAGGAACACCACGGGATAGTACGATTCCCTGTGGTTAGTACACGTATGTGGTGAAAACCCTAGGTTTGCGTTGCCTGTAAATGGCGCCGCTATGTGTGAAACACCATAGGGTCTGTATTACCTGTGCGAATTTCGTTACCTGTGAGTAGTACCATAATGTGTGGAATACCGCGAGTCTACGATACTGTTGATTAGACCGCACCATGTCAAATACCATGGTTCTACTTTCCAAGCGATAAGTACCAGTATGAGAGTGCGATGACCTATATTTTTGACCTCCTTAGCTTGCAAATATCATTGATTAAGTATTGAGCTATAGAAGCAGCCCCTTGATCAGTATTACTATTGTTTTCCGTCAGTTTCTGAGACTGAGGCATTGCGGGTCTTCTCCACTGATTGTTTTTAACTTCATATCCGTCCCTTCATTTTTTCGTGTATTTTTATTTTGTCGTTGCATTTCGTCTCATTTCGTACCATTAGGGGCCGATGACCTCGATGTTAGGCCCCTTAAAACAACAAGCATCATCATCATCAGTCGTGGTTAAGTAGAGCATTGTGCGAAAGGTGTTTATTTTCGAAACACACGGATTATTATTATTATTATTATTATTATTATTATTATTATTATTATTATTATTATTATTATTATTGTTACCGTGTTTTGGTGGTAGGTAGAGGTGTAAGAAGGTGCGGGCGTGAATGGGTCTCAAACTACGGAATCAAAGTTAATGTAAAAGTTAACAAGGTTATATTTCCTTTTCAATATTAAGTAATAACAAAGAACAGGTACTTAGTAGCCGAAACACAATTTGAAATGTACAATTACAGGGATTACAGAGTTTGGGCTTCGAGCCCTGAGTTCACAATTTTTGAGCAACTAGCCCAACTTTCCGATATACAAATTTTAACAAAGGGGCAGAAGACCCCAATCAAACCCTGGAGCACTTGCTCCAAATTACACAGTAAAGCCTCCTCGAGGCATACAACACTCCGTTTCCAAAAGAGCCACACGCTCTTTAAT
Source organism: Anabrus simplex (assembly GCF_040414725.1). Taxonomy (NCBI): domain Eukaryota; kingdom Metazoa; phylum Arthropoda; class Insecta; order Orthoptera; family Tettigoniidae; genus Anabrus; species Anabrus simplex. The sequence goes on along the minus strand of NC_090268.1, from coordinate 132,195,709 downwards.
TTAAGCCTCTCCTAGGCCACACCAAACTCCACCTTCAAGTTGTCCTCAACGGACATAAACACAGGGGTAAAATACCCAATCTACTGAGGTCTATTAAATGAAAAGCAGGTTAATTGAATGACCTCTAAAACAATTTGAGAGGAGGCGAACTTGCACTCCTAATACACTTTGATTTTTAAGACCTACTTTGGCTCTTAGGCCACTGATGCAAGGGCTAATCCCATACTACAGAGGTGACGTAATAGCAATTTACATTACATTACGGAAGAATTGGTTGAGAGAATAAGTTCACCTCAAGACGATGTGAGTGGGAGCTCGAGAGGGTTAAGCACTCTCTATCCCGATATGTCGTTTTAAAATAGAATAGATACCAGTTGTTTTTACATTTTAGGAAAAGGTTACATGGCTGAACGCTTAGAACCCGCCCCGAAAGTTAAACTGCTGAGCAAGAAAAGAAAGAATTTATTAATCGGCCATTACCTTATTGTTGACCGCCGCCGAGGAAAGAGGCGCTTCCCGCCTCCTGCTATGTACTTAATACACTGAAAGATGGAACAGAAGTGGCCCGGAGACCCTAAAATCAGCAGTTTATATACTCTCGCGGAAGTTTCTAGGCGTTAGGGGAATGAAAACACCCGCCCACAATGTTTTTATTGGATAGGACCCCGCAACAGATACAAGTTGGGGGAAGATACACCAGATTGGTCAGAAATTACTAAAAGAAATTCGGGATTGGATAAATCTTAAACAAGGGGAAAAAGAGGGGTATACAGCCAACTTAAACAATAACAGAAGGAAATTTAACAAGAAACAAACTTTTGAAATAAAAATTTCTCCAACAAAATAGTTCTTTGGCTCCGCACTAGGGTGCGCTATTGTTGATCTTCAGTAGTGTCCTCTAGAAGAGAAAGTTCACACTTCTTACTTCAAGCGAAACAAAAACACATCAAAAGTGACACAGTTCAAAAACTCAAAATTTTCCACGTGGTGACATCTTCTGAGAAAGTAGAGAATTAATAGAGTAGATAAAGTTCAACCTTCCTCCAGAAGAGGAGTTTCAACTGGCGCAACTTTTAAATAAACGGTGTAGTGGTGTACCGCCCGGTACAATTATTATCAACTCAATTATTACTATAGTTACGAACGCCAGTGTACGGAGGATATGAAGAACAAAGAGAGGATGATGATGGTGATGATGATTGCCGGGCTGAGTGGTTCAGACGGTTGAGGAGCTAGCCTTCTGACCTCAACTTGGCAGGTTCGGTCCTGGCTCAGTCCGGTGGTATTTGAAGGTGCTCAAATACTCCAGCCTCGTGTCGGTAGATTTACTGGCACGTAAAATAACTTGTGCGGGACTAAATTCCGGCACCTCGGCGTCTCCGAAAACCGAAAAAGTAGTTAGTGGGATCTAAAGCAAATAACATTATTATTAATGATGATAATGCATTTTCTTTTCTGTTTTTGTTCTCCTTTCTTTCTCAATAATAATAATAATAATAATAATAATAATAATAATAATAATAATAATAATAATAATAGTAATAATAATAATAATAATAATGTCTATGTTCTTCCCCCTTTTTTACGTATTTTCCTTTTATTATTTCCATTACTAACAATTATTATTATCATCAACTCTATAACTGCGATAGCTACGCACGCCATTATATGGAGGACATGAAGAACAAGAAGAAGATTCCTCACTTTCTTTTCCATTTTTTATTCTCGTTTCTTGTTTCATTCTTCTTTCTTCCCCCACGAACCTGCTACGGTGGCGTAGCAGGGGGAGAGGTGATACTCCCACGTGGCGCGTCCCAGGTGGCGGATAGGGGGGTCCTAACCGGCTTGCCGGCGGACTTGAGGGAAATAAAATACCTCTCGCGGACCAAACACACTACCCCCTGCGGGTGGGGGACACACATGCAGAATACACCCGCGGTATCCCCTGCCTGTCGTAAGAGGCGACAAAAAGGGGCGACCTTGGCGTGGACATGGATTGCGGTTTGGTATAATGTGATGGACCTCCTGTGGATGGGAGAGGCTGAATACATCCATAGGTAATCCCTGCCTGTCGTAGAAGGCGACTTAAAGGGTCATGTGGCCATGGTCCCCTCTTTATTTTTTTATTATTTTTCCGAGGGTCAGATGGAGACCATTCAAAATTTGATGTGCGTGCTGCCCGGCGATGGAGCTCCTATGTGTGCGACTACGCTCGAAAGCCCGTGCCAGCAACCACCCAGGACGCGGCGGGTGGGAGTATCATGTACCCGGGCAGTGGTATCCGCCTGACAACGCAGGTCCCCGCACAGCCGAATGCCAGAAGGACATATTATTATTAATTATTTTTATTTATTTTTCCTATTGTTAGTGCTCTGTACACGCTATGGGGTACATGCTATTGCGGGTGACTGGAGGAAGGGAGTCCTAGTGCTCATTGCCTCAGTCATCCCGTATTAGGCATCGTTCAACATCGGACCCCGGGCAATACCTGCTACGACCAGGTGGGTATTGCCTTGGCTGCTTGGTTCGGCTACAGAGACCCCTGATCGGAGTGGGTGGCATTCGGGGAGGATGCTATCGGGCATGGCTTCCAAACGAAGTCGGCTTTCCCAAGGTGGTCGCCCACCTAAGTCTTTAACTTTTGCTTCCCTGAGAGGTTCAACTCCCTGGGAACATGCGCAGCGTGAAGGAATGGGATCCAGCTTCCCTAGGTTTCTGGTCGCTACCAGAACCGATGGGCACGATTTTAAGCTGGTGAAGTCGATCCTGTTTAGTAGACACATCGAAGGCGTCTATGGCGAACTGGAGGAACTAAAGAAAATGCGCAACGGTAGTTTGCTCCTAAAAACTCGTACAGCACTGCAAGCTGATCAGTTGCTTAATTGCGAGCACTTTGGCGAAATCCCCGTCAAAGTGGAGGAGCATAAGTCCTTGAACCTGGTTCGCGGAGTAATCTTTCACCGCGACCTTATTTTGAACACTGACGACGAGTTGATGGAAGACATGAAGAACCGTGGCGTGACACACGTCCGGCGCATTACGCGCAAGGTCAACGGTGAAGACGTTGCCACTGGTGCCTTCATTGTCTCTTTCAAGTTGTCAGTGTTACCAGAGAAAGTCAAGGTAACAACTTATCGTTGCGATGTGAGGCCGTACATCCCGCCTCCTATGCGATGCTATCAATGCCAGCGATTCGGACATATGGTCTCTCGCTGTTCGAATCAGGCTGTATGTGGTACATGTGGACGAGTAGCTCACGGCGCGGAGGAGTGCACAACTCCATACAAGTGCACTAACTGCTCCGGTTTTCATTCTCCTCGGGATCGGAACTGTCCGACATACCTGAGTGAGAAGAAGATCCAGGAGATCAAGACCCTGGATGGTCTTTCCTACCAGGAAGCGCGCCGTAAGTTTAATTCTACCAATATACCTGCCCGTACACTCGACTATAGCTTGATAGCTCAGAGTCTTCCAGGTTCGTCATTTACGACCAAGACACCTGTCCAGACCGCTGCGCCCAAGGCGACTGTTGCTGCTCCCAGCAACGTCGCAAATAGTCAAAGCTCGAAGGGGGGGACCACCCCACCTTCGACCAACCAGAAGTCTGTGCCGGCTGGGAACTGCCAGCCGGCACAGCAAGGGGGGAAGACTAAGTCTCCCCCCCCTAGGAGGTCGACGAAAGTCGTGCCCCAGCCGGCGGAGGCGGCTTCGTTGACCAGGGCTGGGAAACCATCTCCCAGCCCGTCTAAACTTGAAAAGAAAAAGGGGAAGAGGAGCGCCCGTCCTGAGCGCTCTCGGACTTCCCCTGCGAAGGAGAAGTCATGCCCTCCACCTGGGGGATATGAATCTGCGCCGGGAGGCACTCCTGCTCCCAAACCTGCGCGCTCTCCTCGTAGGGGACCCCCTCGCGCCCGAAAAGCGACAAAGTTCTGGGCGGCACCCCTGCCATCTTTTGATGACGGGATGGATGTCGCGCTGTCCTCTACATCTACGGATGTAGAACTAGATAGTGTTTAGGCTTACGAGCATTTTGTCGCTCATAACCTAACACTCCTTTTATAGTCCACACTATGGCACTGTTACAGTGGAATTGTAACGGTTATGACAGGCATCTTGCTGAGTTACGTCAGCTTATTAGTGAGTACGCAGCGAGTATAGTCTGTATTCAGGAGACCAATTTCCGACCTGGTCATCACACGGTCTTGAGGAATTTCAAACTATACTCGACAGAACGATACTATGCTCACCGGGCTTCCGGAGGCGTTGGCATTTTTGTACGTTCTGATAGCTACAGCGAAGAGGTTCCATTAAGAACCCCTCTTGAGGCTGTAGCTGTTCGCGTTCCGCTGCCTGTCATAACAGTGTGTAATGTTTATTTTCCACCAGGTCACGCTCTTAACGTAACTGATGTCACTGATCTTATAGATCAGCTTCCACCTCCCTTCCTCTTATTGGGCGATTTTAACGCCCATCACCCCATCTGGGGCTCTGAGACGCCTTGCCCCAGGGGGAGAGAGCTGGAAACATTAGTAACAGAGCTGGATTTATGTATTTTGAACACGGGGGAACCAACTCACTTTAGTGTACGTTACGGCACATATTCTCGCATAGACGTAAGTCTATGCAGCCGAACGTTGGTTCCACTGTTTCGGTGGCATACACACGATGATCTCTGTGACAGTGACCATTTTCCCATCATTCTTACTTTGATGAACCAAAAATCCGTCGAGGCTCCCCCTCGATGGATTTTGAAACATGCTGATTGGCCAAAGTACACATCGTTAGCTGTCTTTAACGATGATATCAGGCAGACCGTCGGCGAGGAAATAACTTATATAACCCGAGTTATTCTTGCTGCTGCTGCGGAGTCCATTCCGTTCTACTCGGGGACTCCTCGCCGAAAGCTCGTTCCTTGGTGGAACGAAGAAATAGCCTCAGCTATCAAAGAACGCCGTCGCGCTCACAAACGTTACCGTCGACAGCCTACTGCGGCCAACTTGATAACATTCAAGAAACTCCGCGCTAAGGCGCGAGTTCTTATTCGCCAAAGTAAGAAGGCTTCATGGGAGAGATATGTGTCGTCTATGACGTCACATACTCCATCATCTCAAGTGTGGACTAAGCTTCGACGTATTCCGGTTATCCATGGATCATCTTCTGTACCGGGAATTTGCATTGCAGGTAATATCGTCACTGAATCCCTCCTGATTGCTGACCATCTAGCCAGTCATTTCGCGGATGTATCCGGCTCCGGGAATTACCATCCTGATTTCCTCGCTGTGAAGCGAGAGGCAGAACGTCATCACCTTAGTTTTGCCTCTCAAGCTTCAGAGGACTACAACGTGCCCTTTACGGAGTGGGAACTCCGCAGCGCCCTAGCGCTTTGCAAGGACACGTCTCCTGGACCGGACAACATCCACAACCAGATGTTGAAGCACCTTAGTGATGAAAGTCTACTCTATCTCCTTCGTGTGTTCAACCGTATCTGGATGGAGGGTGCTTTTCCGTCTCAGTGGCGAGAGGGCATAGTCATTCCTGTCCTCAAGCCTGACAAAGATCCTAAGTATGCAGGAAGTTACAGGCCGATTTGTCTTACCAACTGCCTGTGTAAGCTATTTGAGAGGATGGTAAATCGCAGACTCGTGTGGTGTCTGGAGAAACAAGGACTCTTGTCCGAGTACCAATGTGGATTTCGAGCCGCTCGATCCACCACAGACCACTTGGTACGCCTGGAGAGCTCTATCCAGGATGCGTTTCTCCGCAAACAGCACTTGGTAGCTGTCTTCTTTGACTTGGAGAAGGCCTACGACACCACCTGGCGATATGGCATCCTTTCAGTCCTGCATCAATGGAGATTCCGAGGTAACTTGCCGGTATTTATTGCGAATTTTTTGTCCCTCCGTCTATTCCGTGTCCGAGTAGGGAGGACATATTCGCAATACCACGTTCAAGAAAATGGAGTCCCACAGGGATCGGTTCTTAGTGTCACTCTGTTCGCGATTGCCATAAACGGTATTGTCGCTGCTGCTGGTCCAGCCGTAATACCGTCCCTATATGTGGATGATTTTGCTCTGCACTATAGCTCGTGCAGTATGGCAGTCGCAGAGCGACAGTTACAGCAAGCTATTAGGAGGGTGGAGAAGTGGACCTTAGAACATGGCTTTCGGTTTTCTGCCGTAAAGACCTCCGTTGTCCACTTTTGTCGTCAACGTACACTTCACCCTCATCCTGAGCTTTATCTAGGTAATGTCGTTCTTCCAGTTGTTGACACCTACCGATTTCTTGGGCTCCTTTTTGACAGTAAATTATCGTGGGAGCCACACGTGCGGGAGCTAAAAGTGCAATGCACCAAGAGGCTTAACCTCTTGAAGTTTCTTAGCAGCACTAATTGGGGAGCTGACCGCGTGGTGCTCCTGCGATTCTATCGGGCACACATTTTATCTCGGTTAGACTACGGCAGTGCAGCATATGGCTCCGCAAGACCAAGCGTTCTTGCGAAGCTGAACAGTATCCACCACAGCGGGGTTAGGTTGGCGACGGGAGCTTTTCGTACTAGCCCCATCGCTAGCCTGCTCGCTGAGTCTGGTGTGCCGCCTTTACACCTGAGGCGCCAGCAACTACTACTTATGTATGCTGCAAATTTGCGACAGATGCCACTTCATCCGAGCTATCCCTGCGTATTCAGCAATGGCAACCGATTGTTGTACGTTGCTCATCCTCGTGCGACGCGGCCGGTTGGGATACGCTTGGATAGCAGTTATGAATTGTTTGACGTACCTTCGATTCCTTGCCTTGTCAGACAACCAAGTGGGGTACCTCCGTGGGTTGTACGACGACCTGAAATCATCCTGGATTTGCACACTGGCCCGAAGGGAGACACGGACCCTTCGATTTATCGGAGGATCTATCTGTCCGTTCTTGGCCGCTATCCAGGTTCAGTCGTCGTTTACACGGATGGTTCAAGGACAGATACGAAGGTGGGCTGTGCGTTCGTTGTCGACAATGATCGGTTTCTTTTTGCTCTCCCGGACACCTGTAGTGTGTACACAGCAGGGCTCTATGCTATCTGTGAGGCTCTGCGGTACGCACTAGACAATGAGCGCCGACACTTTCTCGTGTGTACTGACTCCTTGAGTTCGCTTCAGGCTATTGATACCTGTTTCCCTCGACACCCTCTGGTGCAGCGGATCCAGGACCTGCTGGCCGGGTGTTCGGATGCCGGCACCAGAATTACGTTTGTGTGGCTCCCCAGCCACATGGGCATAGAGGGAAACGAGTTAGCAGATCAGGCTGCCAAGGAGGCAGTTACACTGCCCCCGTTGCCTTTCAAGGTTCCAGCAAGTGATATTCGCTCTCAGCTGAGACATCTGGTTATGTCTCATTGGGAGATGGAGTGGCAGGCCATCCCACTTCCCAATAAGCTGAGAGCGATAAAAGGAACAACGAAGGTATGGAGGACTTCCCTTCGGGCTTCGCGGAGGGAAGCCGTGGTATTATGTCGCCTTCGGATCGGCCACGGTATCTTGACGCACTCCCATCTACTGAAAGGAGAACCCCCTCCGGTGTGTACCTGCGGTGACCATCTTACCGTGGTACACATTCTTACGGAGTGCGTGGACCTGGTCGATCTGCGCCGTAGTCTTAACCTTCCGAGTACTATCTCCCTTATCTTGCGCGATGACGAGCAGTCAGCAGACCTCGTCATCCGCTTTATGAGGGATAGCGGTCTGTTTTATCGTGTGTAATGATGTCCTTTGTGCTTGTATCTTTGTGTCAATTACGCTCTTATCCTATTGACTTCATTTTAGTTTGTGTTGCGTATTTTAATGTGTTCTTTTAACGTCCAATGTAAAGTATGTATATATATCTGTACTAGCAGGCAATGCCTTATTCCATTATCTCCTGTAATTTTTCTTCTTTTGTTCCAAAATAAGGCATTGCGAATTAGATCCACTGATTGTTTTAATTTCATACTCATTTTTCATCGCATTTTTTAAAAACTCTAATCAGTGGCTACGTTTTAAATTTTAACTATCATATGTCATTTCGTCCATCTCGTTCCATTAGGGGCCGATGACCTTCGATGTTAGGCCCCTTAAAACAACAAGCATCATCATCATCATTCTTTCTTCCCCGTTTTGTACCTCTTCTCCTTTTATTATTTCCATTACTAACTTCTTCTTCTTATTATTTATTGTACGCGCTGCGGTATGCGGAGAAGATCCTCCAGATCTCAGGAAGATTGTACGACTTTATTTGTGGGAAAACTTGAAACAGAAAGGCTATCGGAACAATCACAGCTAAAGCCCTGAAAAATGAAATTAGGAGAGTAATAAGTGAAATAACAGAAGACGGATTGCATCTTTCGCGCAGTACCTTCTGGTGCAGCGGATCCAGGACCTGATGGCCGGGTGTTGGAGTGGTAGCATCAGAATCACGTTTTTGTGTCTTTCAAGCCACGTGGGTGTAGCGGGAAACGAGTTAGTTGATATGGCTGCAAAGGAGGCGGTCACATTGGCCCCATTGCCTTATGAGGTTCCAGACAGTGATATTCGTTCTCAGCTGAGATATTTGGTTTGGGAGATGAAGTGGTAGGCCACCTCTGTTTTAAATAAGCTGAGAACGATTAAATGAACTACGAAGGTATGGAAGACTACCCTTCGGGTTTCGCGGAGAGAATTGTTGGTATTATGTCATCTTGGGATCGACCATGGTATAGAAATGAACTCCTACTTTCTAAAGAGAGAAGCTCCTCCGGTGTATAGTTGCGGCGGTCATCTAACCGTAGTACACATCCTTACGGAGTGCGCGGACCTGGCCGAACTGCGCCATAGTCTACAACTTCCGAGGACCATCTCCCTCATTCTACGAGATGGCGAGCAGTCAGAAGATTTCGTCATCCGTTTTATGAGGGATGGTGGCCTTTTTCTTGTGTGTTTTACCCCCTGTGGGTGGGGGAGGCAGACGAATAATACACCCACGGTATCCCCTGCCTGTCGTGAGAGGCGACTAAAAGGGGCGACCAAGGGATGCTTGGATTAGAACCATGAAACTCCTTTTGATTAGTACTATCACGCGTGGAACACCATCGGTCGCTTTTACTTGCGAGTAGTACCACTCTGTAAGGTACTCCATATTTTTGTGATTCGTAGCACTCGAGGGGGGTTCAGTGTGGTTTTCCAGTACCCGTGAGTCGTGCCCGTGTGTGCAACACCACAGGTCTGGGCGTTGCCTGTGAGTTGTACCCGTGTGAGCGACACCACGCGTCTGGGCGTAGCCTGTGAGTTGTACCCGTGTGAGCGACACCACGCGTCTGGGCGTAGCCTGTGTACCACTACATGAGCGACACCGTGAGTCTGCGTTGCCAGTGATTAGTACCCACTATGTGAGGAACACCACGGGAATGCCGGCGCCCGTGATTAGTACACCTAGGTGACGAACCTCATCGGTTTGCGTTGGCTCTGAGTGGCGCCATTTTGTGAGAAACATCATAGGTCTGCGTTACCTTTACGATGTACAATACTTGTGAGTAGTACCTTAATGTTTGGAACACCGTGAGTTTACGCTACCTTTGATTAGTACCGCAGCTCGAGAAATATCATGGTTCTACTGTACTCGCGACTTGTAACATTCTGAGGGGCCGTAGACCTGGTTTTTGGACCCCTTTCGACATCAAGCATAATCGATTCAGGACTGTGCTTTATAAGTGGTCCCTTGGTCAGTAATACTATTACTTATGACCGTTTTTGAGTCGGATATACTGTTCTTTTGTTTGTTTGTTTCTTGTTTGTTTTTGTTGTTTTTTGGGTTCATGCCCATCCATTCATTTTTCATGACATTTTTATTTATTTTGGTCAGTGGATTTTTTAAAATTTTTTGTTGTCATTTCATTTCGTACCATTAGGGGCCGATGACCTCGATGTTAGGCCCCTTTAAACAACAAGCATCATCATCATCATCTTGTGTGTTTAAAAGTAAATTTCCTATTTGTTTTTATTTTTTATTTTATTGCTAGTTGCTATTTTACTCGATTAGTTCTGTTTTAGTCTGTCTATGTACATTTAAATTTTAATTTGAGTGAAATATAAGACATTATTTCAAAGACAATGCCCTATTCTATTCTAATATATTTTCATCTATTTTAAAATCATGTTATAAGAAAATACGGCATTGCGAATGAGATCCACTGAATATTTTGAGTTCTTAGTCATTTTCATTATCATCATGTTTTAAATCCTAATCGCTGGATACATTTTAATTGTGATTAAATTTCATTCCATCTCGTATCGTCAGGGGCCGATGACCTAGATGCTAGGCCCTTTAAACAACAAGCATCATAATCACCATCATAATGATCAGAAGACGGGTTACGACATGCACTACAGAATTTATTACCAGCTGCTATAACATTAAGGTAAAAAAAGGAAAATCATGCCTGGTTTTAATTTCTGAAACTAGTTGTACAGTGAGCGCGAAATGGCACGACTTAGGGCTTTGCTGACATACATTACAATGTTGTCCTGGGTGAAAATGCGCGCTACTTGTACGTAGAACGTTTTAATACATCGTACGCATGCATACTACCTGAAGCTGCAGTGCAGTCAGTGATGTACGTACTCAGAAATCCTTATTGCACATTATGCATGCATACTGCCTGAAACATGGTACGCCGGGTGATATAATTCGAGTGGCAAACGAAGTTACTACCTACATCACAAACATCGTACTCCACTTCAAGCTCCTCCCTCGGACAAACCATTCGCTAAATACATTAAAAAATTACGAACTTCCTTCCGTAGGGTTATTTGTATCTGCTTATCTTAGCGTGGGAAGATTTCTCTAGACACGTTTTGATAGAAGTCGAGAAGAGTTTTTACACAATTACATTTTCCTTGGATTTACCTGTTACTTTGTAAGATTTGCGGACCTTGCATTCGGCGCAGGGGGAGAGGCTGCTACTGTTGTGAGGAAGGTAATGAAGTAGCTGTAAAGTGAAACTTACAGCGAGAAGGCTGAGGGCTTGCCTGGACAGCGTGAGAGCTACTTTCCTCGGAATCAGCCAATTTTGCAGGCTTGGTCTACGATACCCTCACCTGTCGTAAAGGGCAACCTTCCAGGTACTCTCAACTTGGGAGCGTGGTGTGATAATTACGGATAGTGATGGGATAATGGAATACAAAATAATCGCTTATTCGATTATTTCATTTTATTCGAATATTCGACTATTTTTCGTTTTTTCCTTTATTCAATTCGATTATTTTTTCAGTTATCCGATTTTCAGAAAGTCCATTCGAATGAATGACGCAATCATATAGTGAACGCTTTCGAAATAACCGAATGAAAGGTTTACGGAGCCTCTAGACGAGTATGCCTCCACTTACTTGCACCAGACTTCTCACTTTCATCCATCACCTTCTGTGGGCGGGGGACGCAGATGTAAAATACATCCAAGGTATCCCCTGCCTGTCGTAAGAGGCGACTAAAAGGGGTGACCAATGGATGATTGAATCAGAACCATGAGACTACTTGTGATTAGTAGCAGTCGTGGGTGGCTCAGTATGGGCTTACAGTACCCGTGATTAGTACCGCTATATGCGGAATACCATGGGCTTACGTTGCCTGTGATTAGTATCATTGAGAGAATCACCACGGATATGGGCGATGCCTGTGATCAGTAGCACTATATGAGCGACACCGTGGGTCTGCGTTTTCTGTGATTGGCACCCACTATTTGAGGAACACCACGGGATAGTACGAGTCCATATGATTAGTACACCTATCTGAGGAACAACATGGGTTTGCGTTACCTACGAGTGGTGCCATTAAGTGAGAGACACCATAGGTATGCGTTACCTGTGCGACGTAGAATACTTGTGAGTAGTACAATAACGTTTGGAAAACCGTGAGTCTACGCTACTCTTGATTAGTACCGCAATTTGAGAAATACCATGGTTATACTTTACTAGCGATAAGTACCATTATGAGGGGCCTTTGACCTAGATTATGAACCCCTTTGGACAACAAGAATAATCGATTCAGAATTGTACTTTGTAAGCAGTCCCTCGGTCAGTAATACTAATTTTTCAACATAGTTTCTGCGAAGGTAAAGCATTGCGGATCGGATCTACTGATTGTTTATGTTCATAATCAATGTTCGTCATCTTTCTTGAATTCTAGCCAGTGGATCGATTTTGGAATTATTTTGTAACTTTGGGTATTGCAAGTTAGCTCCACTAATGGTTTTAAATTCATATTTATCCTTTCCTTCCTCATCATCATGTTTTAAATTCTAGTCAGTGGATGATTTTTGGACTTTTAAATTATCATTGCATTTCATCTCATTTCGTACCATTAGCGGCCGATGACCTAGATGTTAAGCCCCTATAAACAACAACAATCATCATCATCATCATCATCATCACTTTTATCCGTCCTATCTAACCTCCGTTGGCAGGGCTAGAGCGTCACGTTCTTCCCAGTCTTTCCTTTTCTTTTGCTGATATCGGACCGCTTTTCATTCTCTCTCTCTGCTAGCGTTAAGTACACCATTCATCGACGAGTGCGTGCTGTCGAAACACATAGGTTATTATTATTATTATTATTATTATTATTATTATTATTATTATTATTATTATTATTTCAAGAGAAAGGTCTAACTTTTAGATGAACGTCTTGCACTAGGCTTTCAGCACCAATGTGATGTGAAAAATGGGTAAGATACAGCCGTGGTCTTAATTAATGTACAGCTCGTGGGAACCCATGGAATACGAAATTCAAGGCTATCGACGGTGGGGTTAGAACCTACTATTTCCCGAATGCAAGCTACCTGCTACAAAACACACATTGCGCACTCAATTCGCTCGGTCATTGATTAGTTATAAGGGGGCTGTATTTTTCCTTGAAACATTAATCACTAAAATCACCAGCAGTCGAGTTCGACCGATGTACATAGTTACTAGGCAGAATTCATAAGAGATTTTGAAGGTGTGCAAAGAATTTCCTAAATCCAATAACGAAGACCTTTTAAATTCTATTGGTACATTGCTTCTTATTTTCAGTCATAGGCATGAGATTTCTTTATTGAATACATTCAAAAATGTTACTGTGTCGTTTCTTTTAGATTATAATCCACCATCCTTGAGCCATGACATGAGAAACTTACGCGTCTTTCATAGACTGCATCTTCTTTTCCTTTTTGTTGTTGTTGTGAACAAGGTGGGAGACTCATGACAAAAGAAACCTATTACTGGCCTTTAGGAAGGACCTATTCAGATATGAGTTGAGGTGGAGAAGATAAAAAAATCTCGGGGGGAGGAAGCTATTCAAGCTTGTACGGGTTAATGGCCACTTAAAACTCCAAACGTCCTTGTTTTAAATAAAATTCTTGTAATTGATTGTATGCCACAGTGACCAGTAAAGAAAAATCCGTGCGATTGTTGAGACATGTAGGTCAGTGGAAGAGTTAGACTCCTTAAAGCATCAATCGTCATCATGTCACATACGCTGTATCTCTCATGCTAATGGAACTGACATCTAGGTCATCAGTCCCTCATGACATGATACTCCTTAGTCATATCTCTTGATACGGGATCGGAGATGAGGTGAGATGAATTTATATGGCATGAATGTACACGCCGGATACCCTTCCTGACGCCAACCTCAAGTGAGGAACTAATGAAGGTGAAATTATTGATCGTGAGTGAAATTGGGTAAATGGGGTGAGGGAACCCATGGTTCTTGCCTGCCTATGATTAGTACCCACTATATGAGGAACACCACGGGATAGTCCCTGTGGTTAATACACTTTTGTGATGAACACCATAGGTTTGCGTTGCCTGTAAATGGCGCCGCAATGTGCGAAACACCGTAGGTCTGTATTCCATGTGCGAATTTCATTACCTGTGAGTAGTACCATAATGTGTGGAATACCGCGAGTCTATGCTAGTTTTGATTAGTACCGCAACATGACACCACGAACCTGCTACGCAGGCGTAGCAGGGGGAGAGGTGATACTCCCACGTGGCGCGTCCCAGGTGGCGGATAGGGGGGTCCTAACCGGCTTGCCGGCGGACTTGAGGGAAATAAAATACCTCTCGCGGACCAAACACACACCCCCTGTGGGTGGGGGAGGCAGACGAATAATACACCCACGGTATCCCCTGCCTGTCGTGAGAGCCGACTAAAAGGGGCGACCAAGCGATGGTTGTATTCGAACCATGCAACTTCATGTGATTAGTACCACCACGCGGAGAACACCAAGGGTCGCTTTTACTTGTGCGTAGTACCACTATATTAGGTACGAAATAGGTTTGTGATTAGTAGCACACAGGAGCACCGCGTGGTCGGCTTTTGCAGTACCTGTGATTAGTACCACCATATGAGCGGGACCATGGGATGATAGCTACCATGGACCTGCCTTACCTGTGATTAGTACCCACTATATGAGGAACACCACGGGATAAGGAGAGGTCCGTGTGGTTAGTACTCTTATGTGATGAACATCATAGGTTTGCGTTGCCTGTGAATGGCGCCGCAGAGTGAGAAAAACATAGGTCTGTATTAATGTCGAATTTCATAAGCTTTGAGTAGTACAATAATGTGTGGAATACCGCAAGTCTCTGCTACCATTGATTAGTACCGCAACAGGACAGATACCATGGTTCTACATTACTAGCGATAGGTATCATTCTGAGGGGCCTTTGACTTGTATTTTGGACCCATTTAGACACCAAGCATCCGCGATTTGCTTTGGAACTGGTCCCTTGGTCAGTAATACTATTAAGTATGATAGTTTTTTGAGTCGGATCCAGTGATTGTTTTAAATTCATGTTCATTCATTCATTCATTCGTTCATTCATTCTTCAGGACATTTTTTATTTTGGTCAGTGGATAATTTTGAACTTTTACTTTGTCGTTTCATTTCGTACCATTAGGGGCCGATGACCTCTATGTTAGGCCCCTTTAAACAACAAGCATCATCATCATCAGCAACATGACAAATACCATGGTTCTATTTCTCTAGAGATAAGTTCCATTATTTATGAGGAACCGATGACTTGGATTTTGGTCCCCTTTCGATTACAAGTATCATCGATTTAGTATCGTGCTATAGAAGCAGTCCCTTGGTCAGTAATACTATTGTTTTACGCCAGGTTCTGTGCATGTGAGGCACTGTGGGTTGGTTCCACTAATCGTTTTAAGTTCATATCCAACCATTCATTCTTCGTCCTCACATTATGAATTCTGGTCAGTGGAGGCTTTTGGGATTTTAACTTGTCATTTCATTTCGTCTCACTTCGTATCATTAGGGGCCGATGACCTAGATATTAGGTCCCTTTAAACAACAAGCATCATCATCATGAAACTGGGTAAGGAAGTGGGAGGAATCTACTTTGGGTTAGGTATAGGTATTGTTCCGGCATTTGCCTGAAAGTGAAAATGAGAAACCACAGGAAACCATTCAGGGACAGCGACGGTGGAGTTCGAACCCATGCAACTTTTGAATGCACAGCTTGGCTCCATAGCCCCAGCGTGTTTTTTTTCATTTTCAGACGTTTTACTGGTACCTTCTTATTTTCTCATTCTTTCCTTTTTTATTTTCTATTTAAGGACGACACACACACACACACCGAGTCACCCACCCAGTAGAAATAACCAATTAATGTTAAAATCCCCAACCGGCCGGGTATCGAACCCGGGGTCCCTTGGACCAAAGGACAGCACGCTAACCGTTTAGCCATGGAGCCGGCCGGACATGTTGGCAACTGTTTTCCTGTGCTGCGGGACGGTCTACTCTAACTAGAGACGAATACTGCAGATTCAAATCAGATGTAAACGAATCTTTTTGCGACTCACTGTGTGGAGGTTAGAGCTTTGTCCAGGAGGGGAGGAGTACTTGTTGACGTTCCGGCCGCTCACACTAGAGCATTAGTAAACATTTCGGTTGAATGCTGTTTGTTATGAGTGGAACAGGGGCGTTATAACAACGACGAGTTGGTGGATATGCTGTTAGTGTATAGGGAACATCGAAGAAATCAGAGACGTGCAGTTGCCTTATATAGACAGTCGTATTCTGCGACAGCCAAACCGCGGCCAATTCTAATATGTAGAGCAGAGAGAATGTCAACATCGGACACTCCTTCTTGAAGTGTCATGTCAGTAAGCAGACATTGGCAGACATGTTGCCTACAGCGTCCTATTGATGGCTGATCTTAAGAGAACTGTTGAGGAAAGCCCTAAGCACTGACGTAGGTTTCCCATCGCCGAGATCCTTCTTCTGCCAGGCCTCGTCTTCCATAAATCTTTCCCTGCAGGATGAGATGGAGCAGACCATACTTCTCTGGGTGTCGCAACACATGATCGAACTAGACAAGTTTCCAGGTCTTGATAGTGGTGTTAATCTTCCGCTCTTTTCACATCCGTGTCACAACGTCTTCGCTTCGTATCGGATATATCCAACTGATCCGGAGCATCTAAAATGCTTCACTTTTTCTCAAAGAAATTTCTGTCAGTGCCCATGATTCTGCTCCGTACAGATGAACTGAAAATACATAGCAACGGAGAAGACGTATTTTGAGTTCCAAGATGAGGCTAATGCGTTTGAGAACTGCCTAGAGCTTGAAGAACGTGGTTCTTATCTACTCAGTGAATTGGTTCCAAACCTCACTAACTCGATCTGCCACCGGCACTACACGGTAAGGAAATTACACTGTTTATTTTATTTGCATTTTTAATAATTCCATTTCTGAGCCTCCGTGGCTCAGGCGGCAGCGCGCATGTCTTTCACTGCTGGGTTCGGTGGTTCAATTCCGGTCACTCCATGTGAGATTTGTGCTGGACAAAGTGGAGACGGGACAGGTTTTTCTCCGGATGCTCCGGTTTTCCCTGTCATCATTAATTCCAGCAACACTCTCCAGTATCATTTAATTTCATCTGTCATTCATTAATCATTGCCCCAGAGGAGTGCGGCAGGCTTCGGCAGCCGGCACAATTCCTATCCTCGCCGCTAGATGGGGCTTCATTCATCCCATTCCTGAACCGGTCGAATGACTGGAAACAGTCTGTGGATTTTCATTTTCAATCATTCCATTACATGTTAAAGTAGATCCTCCCACTGCGCAGGTCAAGTGGGGAGGTTGTCGACACATCGGGAGTTTGTGGTGAAAATCTATTTATTCTAGGCTTTCTAGGCCACCCAACTTACTGAGCTGTATGTATCTGAAGCCCTTCGTATATCAATTGCTGAATCCTTTGGAACGTGTGCGTTCAGTTATTTTATTTACATTAAAATGCACACCCAGAAATAGTTTTCCATCACCAACATTTTTCAAACATTCATCGTAGCGTGGTACAGGGTTCTCTTCGATAATAATTGTTCCGGGATATCTGTGGAACAGGAGAGGTGAAAGAAGGTGCCGCGATGAATGGGTATAACTACAGAGTCAAAGTTAATTTAAAATTTAAATCAAGGTTATATTTTCCAGAAAACACTTTTGGGAAATTACAAAGACATAGCAATCTAAAAACAAAACGTAGAAGGATCCAAAAATTTTAACTCTCTTGGGCTACAAGCCCCTAGTTTTACAATTACGAGCTCCTAGCTCAACGCACACGTTTGTTCAAGGGCAGAAATCCCTTTAATAACATGGAGCACTTGCTCCCACCTTACATTGTCAAGCCTCCCAGAGGCTTTCTTACAATACTAGAAAAGAGCTGACACTCTCTCGGTTTTTCAAGCCTATTCAAGGCAATATCATACTTTACAATAACTTGCCATCAAGGCACAACTTACACAAATGAAACGGGGGTATCTCGTACCCAACCTACTGGGCCTTAGCAGAAAAAGAACAGGTTAAGTAAATGGCCCGAAACACCAAGCTGAATGGAGGCGTGTACTTGCGCTCCTAAATATGCATTCTTAAAACCTAAAAGTCACTAGGCCGATGAAACAGTGGCTATTCCCAAACTATGGAGGTGACTCGTATGAGAATAATTTAAGACATTACAGAAAGGAAGAAAAACAGTTACAAAACGTAGTTACCTCAAACCAATATGAAGGGTTGCTCGAGAGGGTAAATCACTCTCTATCCCCGAATTACAGTTGCAGATTTTATGAAGTTTTTACATAAGCCGGCAGAAAATTAAATTTTTAGAAAAGTAGGTTACATGGTAAGACCTTTCCCGCGGGTTAAACTGCTCAGCTAGCAAGAAATAAAGATGTTAAACGACCGTTACCTTGCTGAAGAACTGCTGCCTGATGAAAGAGGCACCACCCGCCTCCTGCTTCACATACACACACTTGGTTAGATGTTGATCAAATGGCCAAGAGACATGAAAATCCGCAGTTTATAAACCCTCGTGGGAAAGTTCGAGACCTTTCATGAATAATCAAGCCACACCCTCTTACTTTATTGGCGGATAGAAGGTTACACACAAAATCGAAGATGAAATACGTGATTGGTTAGAAATTAATTACAGAAATTAGGGATTGGCTGAATTCAAAACTGGCGGAAAGAAGAGATCAATATTTCCAACCCAAAAATGAATGAACATAATTTAGTAAAGAACAAACTTATGAATACAAAATTTCTTCAAATAAAGTTCCTTCACTTCGCACCAGGGTGCATGATCATAGTTTTTGTAGTGACATCTGTTGCAGAAAGTCCAAACTTCTTGATAAATGGTAAACAAAACGCGTATAATTTTGTACAGTACTGGACACTTAATAATCACCAAATTAAGGTAGTGTCATCTTGTGAGTAAAAGATTAAGTAGATCTAATTCCAAGTTCTGTGTTTCTCCTGTAGATTAGTTTGGCGCAAGATTTAAATGTGTGGCGTAGAGGTGTACCGCCCGGTACAATAATTATTATGTCGTGCTCGTAGTTTCGATCTCTTTAGCGATGATATTGCACCCTCCGTGTTCGACCGATCCTTTCGAACTCAGCGGGGTATCTCACTTAAATATCGCCAACAGGAAATGTTCCGAATCTTGAAACATGCCGTACTGAATATTGCCGAAACTTCGTTCAGGCAACCACGTCCGCTAGATTAAATAGGCCACGAACCTGCTACGCAGGCGTAGCAGGGGGAGAGGTGATTCTCCCACGTGGCGCGTCCCAGGTGGCGGATAGGGGGGTCCTAACCGGCTTGCCGGCGGACTTGAGGGAAATAAAATACCTCTCGCGGACCAAACACACACCCCCTGTGGGTGGGGGAGGCAGACGAATAATACACCCACGGTATCCCCTGCCTGTCGCGAGAGCCGACTAAAAGGGGCGACCAAGTGATGGTTGTATTCGAACCATGCAACTACATGTGATTAGTACCACCACGCGAAGAACACCAAGGGTCGCTTTTACTTGTGCGTAGTACCACTATATTAGGTACGAAATAGGTTTGTGATTAGTAGCACACAGGAGCACCGCGCGGTCGGCTTTTGCAGTACCTGTGATTAGTACCACCATATGAGCGGGACCATGGGATGATAGCTACCATGGACCTGCCTTACCTGTGGTTAGTACCCACTATATGAGGAACACCACGGGATAGGGAGAGGTCCCTGTGGTTAGTACTCTTATGTGATGAACATCATAGGTTTGCGTTGCCTGTGATTGGCGCCGCAGAGTGAGAAAAACATAGGTCTGTATTAATGTCGAATTTCATAAGCTTTGAGTAGTACAATAATGTGTGGGATACCGCAAGTCTCTGCTACCATTGATTAGTACCGCAACAGGAGAGATACCATGGTTCTACATTACTAGCGATAAGTATCAATCTGAGGGGCCTTTGACTTGTATTTTGGACCCGTTTAGACACCAAGCATCCTCGATTTGCTTTGGAAGTGGTCCCTTGGT
Organism: Anabrus simplex; assembly: GCF_040414725.1. NCBI lineage: Eukaryota > Metazoa > Arthropoda > Insecta > Orthoptera > Tettigoniidae > Anabrus > Anabrus simplex. Next base: position 132,175,854 of record NC_090268.1, on the reverse strand, counting down.
CAGTAATACTATTAACTATGATAGTTTTTTGAGTCGGATCCAGTGATTGTTTTAAATTCATGTTCATTCATTCATTCATTCATTCGTTCATTCATTCTTCATGGCATTTTTTATTTTGGTCAGTGGATAATTTTGAACTTTTACATTGTCGTTTCATTCCGTACCATTAGGGGCCGATGACCTCGATGTTAGGCCCCTTTAAACAACAAGCATCATCATCATCATCATCAGATTAAATAGGGGTCTCTTTCATGGCTTAGAATGAGGAAGGGATACGGTAGAATTTCGAATGAGGTGGCCAAGGCGGCATTTGGCTGGAGGTGATATGGTTAACTACGTAAAGATGCAGTACCTTGAGGATTAGAGATTGGAGGCGAAGAGGCTCAGTGCCTGGTGTTTCAGCTCACATACATACTTTTTAATATCTGTTTGAGCCCGGAATCGAACCCGAAATCTTTAGGACAGGAATCTCATTATATGAACCAGGAAATCATGAAGATTTATATTCCTCTAGAAAGTAAATTGTGATGTTTCCAGGAAATGTTTTGGCAATATCTTCAACATTTTAAAAGAAATATCGTACTCGAAATGAGAAAAAATTGCACAAATAGTTTAGAGGCAGTTCCTTACCTTAAAACAACAATCATCAAGTCAGTTCCTACAGCCCATAATTGAATCACGAATCCAACGCACTGTAGCTGTTCAGTTTAGGTCTGGGTGTTCTTGAAGTTTTAATTTGCAGGGGGTCCTGACTGGCTGCTGAAAGGAAAACACAAATAAGACCATGCTGTTAAATTCTATTCTGATATATTACATTTTAAAACCTAGAATTTCATATGCTTCACTTGATAAGTACAGAATTCAAAATAGTATTGGTTGAGGATATCATGCTCTTTTAATTCCTTGAGCAATAGAATTATAATGTGAGGATAACTTCATGGGTATCCAATTCAAGTTTCAACGTAATGATTCTACTACTAAGGTATTTATCTGTAGTAACAAAACAAGAGCTCCAGATTATATCTGCAAAGGAATCGGGAGCTCGAAGTTGTACTTATTTTGACTACTTAGTGGCGCGTCCCAGGTGGCGGATAGGGGGGGGGGGGGTCCTAACCGGCTTGCCGGCGGACTTGAGGGAAATAAAATACCTCTCGCGGACCAAACACACTACCCCCTGTGGGTGGGGGAGGCAGACGAAGAATACACCCATGATATCCCCTGCCTGTCGTAAGAAGCGACTAAAAGGGGCGACCAAGGGATGATTGGATTAGAACCATGAAACTACTTCTGATTAGTACCACCACACGGGGAACACCATGGGTCGCTGTTACTTGCGTGCAGTACCGCTATGTTCGGTACCAAATAGGTTTGTGATTAGTAGCAATCAGGAGCACCGTGCGGTCAGGCTTTTACGGTACCTGTCATTAGTAGCACTATATGAGCGACACCAGGGTTCTGGCTTGCCTATGATTAGTGCCCACTATATAAGGAACACCACGGGATAGGGGAAGGTCCCTGTGGTTAGTACACTTAGGTGATGAAAAGCATAGGTTTGCGTTGCCTGTAAATGGCGCCGCTGTGTGTGAAACACCATAGGTCTGTATTACCTGTGCGAATTTCATTACCTGTGAGTAGTACCATAATGTGTGGAATACCGCGAGTCTACGATACTTTTGATTAGTACCGCACCATGTCAAATACCATGGTTCTACTTTTCAAGCGATAAGTACCATTATGAGAGGCCGATGACCTATATTTTGGACCCCTTTAGCTTGCAAGCATCGTCGATTCAATATTGAGCTATAGAACCAGTCCCTTAGTCAGTATTACTATTGTTTTCCGTCAGTTTCTGAGACTGAGGCATTGCGGGTCGTCTCCACTGATTGTTTTAACTTCATATCCATCCGTTCATTTTTCGTCCTCACGCTTTGAATTCTGGTCAGTGGAGGATTTTGAATTTTTATTTTGTCATTGCAGTTCGTTTCATTTCGTACCATCAGGGGCCGATGACGTAGATGTTAGGCCCCTTAAAACAACAAGCAAGCAAAAGCAAAAAAACCAGCATTAAATAATAATAAGATGATGATGATATTCGTTGTTTAAGGGGCCTAACAGCTAGGTCATCGGCCCCGAATTAAATAAGTAATGATAATAAAGGTGCATAAATATAAACCAGATCAAATTATTTACATGGACTATATTTTATGAAAAATTATGTTATGTGTCTGTTAGTGCTACCCTCAGTTACTTGGATAATTTTTTCGTGATAATAATCACTGTAATAATAAAACAAATACTTCACAATTTAACATGCTTTATCCTTTGAAAATGTATGTGATCCATTAATTTTGTCGGTCAATGTATTTGTGCTGCAGTCCCTCCATATGTCGGCTGGCGCCTTCATCAGAATAACAGAGTTACGTCCTGTTGATAGTGCCGTCTGTGCTCAAATGATCTCTGAGTGCGCTCCTCTGAGGAATTTACATAATATCAAGAGCACGCAGGGGCAATAAAATGAAAATGATAACATGAAAACGATAAAACTGTGGCGACAGACAGTTGTTGATTTGTTGAATTTCCTGATATTCGTATACCGTATTGGTCATTGGAACCACGAGCTAAACAGTCAAGTGATTCGTATCAGATGGTAGTGCTTTCTGGTGACCATATTACAAGCATGAAAATACGGGAGACTTCGAATGCCATTGATTATTAGGCCGTAATTAAGATTAGAATTTAACACGAGGCACAGACCTAACCAAGAGTACCATTTATTTATCGAAAACCAGTACTGATAATAATAATAATAATAATAATAATAATAATAATAATAATAATAATAATAATAATAATAATAATAATAATAATTATTATTATTATTATTATTAAAACTGAAGCTGTCCAATTCCAGTACATCAAGTGTTAAAAAAAAAAAAAAAAAAAAAAAAAAAAAACAACGTTCACTATGCAGGACTTTAAGCTGTCAATTTTACATTTTATATACGTCTGTCCCCACATTCTGAGACGTGCAGGCCGCCTATAAGGCGTCAATTCAATAGACCTGTACTACGCACAAGCCATTATCAGTTTATTATATAGAACCACAGTTACAAAATACATTTTTCCAGCACACGTTGTTAATGTATTGTTACGAGATCATTCGGCTGTCAGCCCCCTTGAAACGGCTGTCGGACCCCCACATATACCCTTCTGTCGTAAGTGGCGACTAAAAGGGGTCACAGGGGCTTTCAACTTGGGAGCGACGGCTGGCGACCACGGGGTCCTTAGCTGAGCCCTGTCATTGCTTCCACTTTTGTCAAGCTCCTCACTTTCATCTATCGTTATCCTATTCGACCTCCCCACGAACCTGCTACGCAGGCGTAGCAGGGGGAGAGGTGATACTCCCACGTGGCGCGTCCCAGGTGGCGGATAGGGGGGTCCTAACCGGCTTGCCGGTGGACTTGAGGGAAATAAAATACCTCTCGCGGACCAAACACACACCCCCTGTGGGTGGGGGAGGCAGACGAATAATAAACCCACGGTACCCCCTGCCTGTCGTGAGAGCCGACTAAAAGGGGCGACCAAGGGATGGTTGTATTCGAACCATGCAACTACATGTGATTAGTACCACCACGCGGAGAACACCAAGGGTCGCTTTTACTTGTGCGTAGTACCACTATATTAGGTACGAAATAGGTTTGTGATTAGTAGCACACAGGAGCACCGCGCGGTCGGCTTTTGCAGTACCTGTGATTAGTACCACCATATGAGCGGGACCATGGGATGATAGCTACCATGGACCTGCCTTACCTGTGATTAGTACCCACTGTATGAGGAACACCACGGGATAGGGAGAGGTCCCTGTGGTTAGTACTCTTATGTGATGAACATCATAGGTTTGCGTTGCCTGTGAATGGCGCCGCAGAGTGAGAAAAACATAGGTCTGTATTAATGTCGAATTTCATAAGCTTTGAGTAGTACAATAATGTGTGGAATACCGCAAGTCTCTGCTACCATTGATTAGTACCGCAACAGGACAGATACCATGGTTCTACATTACTAGCGATAAGTACCATTCTGAGGGGCCTTTGACATCCTCGATTTGCCGTGGAAGTGGTCCCTTGGTCAGTAATACTATTAACTATGATAGTTTTTTGAGTCGGATCCACTGATTGTTTTAAATTCATGTTCATTCATTCATTCATTCATTCATTCATTCATTCATTCATTCATTCATTCATTCGAACATTCATTCTTCATGGCATTTTTTATTTTGGTCAGTGGATAATTTTGAACTTTTACTTTGTCGTTTCATTTCGTACCATTACGGGCCGATGACCTCGATGTTAGGCCCCTTTAAATAACAAGCATCATCATCATCATATTCGACCTCCCATGGTCAACTCTAGTTAATTTAGACCCCGACGATATTAGAGCACTCGACACCTCGGGAGTCTTTTATTTTCACGCCCTTCGTAGTCCTTGTCTTTCTTTGGCCGAAATCTTCATTTTTCGAAGTGTCGGATCCCTTCCATTTTTCTCTCTGATTAGTGTTATATAGATGTGGCTGTCTAGTTGTACTTCCTCTTAAACAATAATCATCATCGCCACCACCACCACCACCACCACCACCACCAATCCACGAACCTGCTACGAAGGCGTAGCAGGGGGAGAGGTGATACTCCCACGTGGCGCGTCCCAGGTGGCGGATAGGGGGGTCCTAACCGGCTTGCCGGCGGACTTGAGGGAAATAAAATACCTCTCGCGGACCAAACACACTACCCCCTGCGGGTGGGGGACGCACATGTAGAATACACCCGCGGTAACCCCTGCCTGTCGTATAAGTCGACTAAAAGGGGCGACCTAGGCGCGGACATGGATTGCGGTTTGGTATAATGTGTTGGACCTCCTGTGGATGGGAGGGGTCGAGTACATTCACAGGTAATCCCTGCCTGTCGTAGAAGGCGACTTAAAGGGTCATGTGGTCATGGTCCCCTCTTTATTTTTTTATTATTTTTCCGAGGGTCAGATGTAGACCATTCCAAATTAGATGTGCGTGCTGCCCGGAGATGGGCCTCTTACGTGTGCGATTACGCCCAAAAGCCCGCAACTGTCCACCCAGGACCATTGCGTGGTGGGAGCGCCATGTACCTTGGCAGTGGTATCCGCCTGACAACACAGGTCCCCGCACAGCCGAATGCCAGAAGGACATATTATTATTAATTATTTTTAATTTTTTTCTCTATATTAGTGCTCTGTACACGCTATGGAGTACATGCTATTGCGGGTGACCGGAGGAAGGGAGCACTAGTGCTCATTGCCTCAGTCATCCCGTATTAGGCATCGTCCAACATCGGACCCCGGGCAGTACCTGCTACGACCAGGTGGGTATGGCCTTGGCTGCTTGGTACGGCTACAGAGACCCCTGATCGGAGTGGGTGGCATTCGGGGAGGATGCTATCGGGAATGGCTTCCAAACGAAGTCGTCCTTCTCAAGGTGGTCCCCCACCTAAGTCTTTAACTTTTGCTTCCCTGAGAGGTTCAACTCCCTGGGAACATGCGCAGTGTGAAGGAATGGGATCCAGCTTCCCTAGGTTTCTGGTCGCTACCAGAACCGATGGGCATGATTTTAAGCTGGTGAAGTCGATCCTTTTTAGTCGACACATCGAAGGCGTTTACGGTGAACTTGAGGACCTTAAGAAAATGCGCAACGGTAGTTTGCTTATGAAGACTCGTACAGCACTGCAAGCTGATCAGCTGCTTAAGTGCGACCACTTTGGCGAAAACCCCGTCAAAGTGGAGGAGCATAAGTCCTTGAACCTGGTTCGCGGAGTCATCTTTCACCGCGACCTTATTTTGAACTCTGACGACGAGTTGATGGAAGACATGAAGAACCGTGGCGTGACACACGTCCGGCGCATTACGCGCAAGGTCAACGGTGAAGACGTTGCCACTGGTGCCTTCATTGTCTCTTTCAAGTTGTCAGTGTTACCAGAGAAAGTCAAGGTAACAACTTATCGTTGCGATGTGAGGCCGTACATCCCGCCTCCTATGCGATGCTATCAATGTCAGCGATTCGGACATATGGTCTCTCGCTGTTCGAATCAGGCTGTATGTGGTACATGTGGACGAGTAGCTCACGGCGCGGAGGAGTGCACAACTCCGTACAAGTGCACTAACTGCTCCGGTTTTCATTCTCCTCGGGATCGGAACTGTCCGACATACCTGAGTGAGAAGAAGATCCAGGAGATCAAGACCCTGGATGGTCTTTCCTACCAGGAAGCGCGCCGTAAGTTTAATTCCACGAATACACCTGCCCGTACACTCGACTACAGCATGATAGCTCAGAGTCTTCCAGGTTCATCATTTTCAACATCGTCACCTGTCCAGACCGCTGCGCCCAAGGCGATTGTTGCTGCTCCCAGTCCACGAACCTGCTACGCAGGCGTAGCAGGGGGAGAGGTGATACTCCCACGTGGCGCGTCCCAGGTGGCGGATAGGGGGGTCCTAACCGGCTTGCCGGCGGACTTGAGGGAAATAAAATACCTCTCGCGGACCAAACACACACCCCCTGTGGGTGGGGGAGGCAGACGAATAATACACCCACGGTATCCCCTGCCTGTCGTGAGAGCCGACTAAAAGGGGCGACCAAGGGATGATTGTATTCGAACCATGCAACTACATGTGATTAGTACCACCACGCGGGGAACACCAAGGGTCGCTTTTACTTGTGCGTAGTACCACTATATTAGGTACGAAATAGGTTTGTGATTAGTAGCAAACAGGAGCACCGCGCGGTCGGCTTTTGCAGTACCTGTGATTAGTATCACCATATGAGCGGGACCATGGGATGATAGCTACCATGGTTCTGCCTCGCCTATGATTAGTACCCACTATATGAGGAACACCACGGGATAGGGAGAGGTCCCTGTGGTTAGTACTCTTCTGTGATGAACATCATAGGTTTGCGTTGCCTGTGAATGGCGCCGCAGAGTGAGAAAATCATAGGTCTGTATTAATGTCGAATGTCATAAGCTTTGAGTAGTACAATAATGTGTGGAATACCGCAAGTCTCTGCTACCATTGATTAGTACCGCAACAGGACAGATACCATGGTTCTACATTACTAGCGATAAGTATCATTCTGAGGGGCCTTTGACTTGTATTTTGGACCCATTTAGACATCAAGCATCCTCGATTTGCTTTGGAAGTGGTCCCTTGGTCAGTAATACTATTAACTATGATAGTTTTTTGCGTCGGACCCACTGGTTGTTTTAAATTCATGTTTATTCATTCATTCATTCGTTCATTCATTCCTCATGACATTTTTTATTTTGGTCAGTGGATAATTTCGAACTTTTACTTTGTCATTTCATTTCGTACCATTAGGGGCCAATGACCTCGATGTTAGGCCCCTTTAAACAACAAGCATCATCATCTCAGCATCATCGCTGCTCCCAGCAACGTCGGAAATAGTCAAAGCTCGAAGGGGGGGAACACCCCACCAACCAGAAGTCTGTGCAGGCTGGCAGTTGCCAGCCGGCACAGCAAGGGGGGAAGACCAAGTCTCCCTCCCCTAGGAGGTCGGCGAAAGTCGTGCCCCAGACGGCGGAGGCGGCATCGTCGACCAGGGCTGGGAAACCATCTCCCAGCCCGTCTAAACAAGGAAAGAAGAAGGGGAAGAAGAGCGCCCGTCCTGAGCGCTCTCGGACTTCCCCTGCGAAAGAGAAGTCGTGCCCCCCGTCTGGGGGGTATGAGTCAGCGCTGGGCGGTACTCCCGCTCCGAAACCTGCGCGCTCTCCTCGTAGGGGACCCCTTCGCCCCCGAAAAACGTCGAAGTTCTGGGCGGCATCCCCGCCGTCTGTTGACGACGAGATGGATGTCGCGCTGTCCACTACATCTACGGATATAGTTGTTGATAGTCTTTAGGTTTGTGAGCATTTTATTGCTCATAACCTAACACTACTAATATCGTCCACACTATGGCACTGTTACAGTGGAATTGTAATGGTTATGACAGGCATCTTGCTGAGTTACGTCAGCTCATTAGTGAGTACGCAGCGAGTATAGTCTGTATTCAGGAGACCAACTTCAGACCTGGTCATCGTACGGTCTTGAGAAATTTTAAGCTATACTCTACAGAACGATACTATGCTCACCGGGCTTCCGGTGGCGTTGGCATTTTTGTACGTTCTGATACCTGCAGCGAAGAGGTTCCATTAAGAACCCCGCTCGAGGCTGTAGCTGTTCACGTTTCACTGCCTGTCATAGCAACAGTGTGTAATGTTTATTTTCCACCAGGCCAGCATCTTAATATAACTGATGTCGTTGATCTCATAGATCAGCTTCCACCTCCCTTGCCTTTATTGGGAGATTTTAACGCCCATCACCCCATGTGGGGCTCTGAGGCGCCTTGCCCCCGGGAAGAGAGCTGGAAATATTAGCAACAGAGCTGGATTTATGTATTTTGAACACAGGGGAACCAACTCACTTTAGTGTACGTTATGGCACGTATTCTCGGATCGACCTAAGTCTATGCAGCCGAACGTTGGTTCCACTGTTTCGGTGGAATACACACGATGATCTCTGTGACAGTGACCATTTTCCTATTATCCTTACTTTGTTGAAGCAAAAATCCGTCGAGGCTCCCCCTCGATGGATTCTTAAACGTGCTGATTGTGCAAAGTTCTCATCACTAGCTGTCTTTAATGACGATATCAGGCGGACCGTCGGCGAGGAAGTAACTTACGTCACCCAAGTTATTCTTGCTGCTGCTGAGGAGTCCATTCCGTTTTTCTTGGGGGCTCCTCGCCGAAAACTCGTTCCTTGGTGGAACGATGAAATAGCAGCAGCCATCAAAGAACGCCGTCGCGCTCATAAACGTTACCGTCGACAGCCTACTGTGGCCAACTTGGTAACATTTAAGAAACTCCGCGCTAAGGCGCGAGTTCTTATTCGACAAAGTAAGAACGCTTCATGGGAGAGATATGTGTCGTCCATGACGTCACATACTCCATCATCTCAAGTGTGGACGAAACTTCGACGAATTTCGGGTATTCAAGGATCATCTGCTGTGCCGGGAATTTCCATTGCAGGCAGTGTCGCCACTGATCCCCTCGCGATTGCTAATCATCTCGCCAGTCATTTCGCGGATGTCTCTGGCTCCGGGAATTATAATCCTGATTTCCTCCCTCTGAAGCGGGAGGCAGAACGTCATCACCTTAGTTTTGCCACCCAAGCTTCAGAGGACTACAACGTGCCCTTTACGGAGTGGGAACTCCGCAGCGCCTTAGCGCTTTGCAAGGACACGTCTCCTGGACCGGACAACATCCATAACCAGATGTTGAAACACCTTAGTGATGATAGTTTATTATATCTCCTTCGTGTGTTCAACCGAATCTGGACTGAGGGTGATTTTCCGTCTCAGTGGCGAGAGGGCATAGTCATCCCTGTCCTCAAGCCTGACAAAGATCCTAAGTATGCAGGAAGTTACAGACCGATTTGTCTTACAAATTGCCTGTGTAAGCTATTTGAGAGGATGGTAAATCGCAGACTCGTGTGGTGTCTGGAGAAACAAGGACTCTTGTCCGAGTACCAATGTGGATTTCGAGCCGCTCGATCCACCACAGACCACTTGGTACGCCTGGAGAGCTCTATCCAGGATGCGTTTCTCCGCAAACAGCACTTGGTAGCTGTCTTCTTTGACTTGGAGGAGGCCTACGACACCACCTGGCGATATGGCATCCTTTCAGTCCTGCATCAATGGAGATTCCTAGGTATCTTGCCGGTATTTATTGCGAAATTTTTGTCCCTCCGTCTATTCCGTGTCCGAGTAGGGAGGACATATTCGCAATACCACGTTCAAGAAAATGGAGTCCCACAGGGATCGGTTCTTAGTGTCACTCTGTTCGTGATTGCCATAAACTGTATTGTCGCTGCTGCTGGTCCAGCCGTAATACCGTCCTTATATGTGGATGTTTTTGCTCTGCACTATAGCTCGTGCAGTATGGCAGTCGCAGAGCGACAGTTACAGCAAGCTATTAGAAGGGTGGAGAAGTGGACCTTAGAACATGGCTTTCGGTTTTCTGCCGCAAAGACCTCCGTTGTCCACTTTTGTCGTCAACGTACTCTTCACCCTCATCCTGAGCTTTATCTAGGAAATGTCGTTCTTCCAGTTGTTGACACCTACCGATTTCTTGGGCTCCTTTTTGACAGTAAATTATCGTGGGAGCCACACGTGCGGGAGCTAAAAGTGCAATGTACCAAGAGGCTTAACCTTTTGAAGTTTTTTAGCAGCACTAATTGGGGAGCTGACCGCGTGGTGCTCCTGCGATTCTATCGGGCACACATTTTATCCCGGTTAGACTACGGCAGTGCAGCATATGGCTCCGCAAGACCAAGCGTTCTTGCGAAGCTGAACAGTATCCACCACAGCGGGGTTAGGTTGGCGACGGGAGCTTTTCGTACTAGCCCCATCGCTAGCCTGCTCGCTGAGTCTGGTGTGCCGCCTTTACACCTGAGGCGCCAGCAACTACTACTTTCGTATGCTGCGAATTTGCGACAGATGCCACTTCATCCGAGCTATCCCTGCGTGTTCAACAATGGCAACCGTTTGTTGTACGCTGCTCATCCTCGTGCGACGCGGCCGGTTGGGATACGCTTGGATGGCAGTTATGAATTGTTTGACGTACCTTCGATTCCTTGCCTTGTCAGACAACCAAGTGGGGTACCTCCGTGGGTTGTACGACGACCTGAAATCATCCTGGATTTGCACACTGGCCCGAAAGGAGACACGGACCCTTCGATTTATCGGAGGATCTACCTGTCCGTTCTTGGCCGCTATCCAGGTTCAGTCGTCGTTTACACGGATGGTTCAAGGACAGATACGAAGGTGGGCTGTGCGTTCGTTGTCGACAATGATCGGTTTCTTTTTGCTCTTCCGGACACCTGTAGTGTGTACACGGCAGAGGTCTATGTTATCTGTGAGGCTCTGCGGTACGCACTGTACAATGGGCGCCGACACTTTCTTCTGTGTACCGACTCCTTGAGTTCGCTCCAGTCTATGGATACCTGTTTCCCTCGGCACCCTCTGGTGCAGCTAATCCATGAGCTGCTGGCCGGGTGTTGGGATGATGGCACCAGAATCACGTTTCTGTGGCTCCCAAGCCACATGGGCATAGAGGGAAACGAGTTAGTAGATCAGGCTGCCAAGGAGGCATTTACACTGCCCCCGTTGCCTTTCAAGGTTCCAGCAAGTGATATTCGCTCTCAGCTGAGACATCTGGTTATGTCTCATTGGGAGATGGAGTGGCAGGCCATCCCGCTTCCTAATAAGCTGAGAGCGATAAAGGAACAACGAAGGTATGGAGGACTTCCCTTCGGGCTTCGCGGAGGGAAGCCGTGGTATTATGTCGCCTTCGGATCGGCCACGGTATCTTGACGCACTCCCATCTACTGAAAGGAGAACCCCCTCCGGTGTGTACCTGCGGCGACCATCTTACCGTGGTACACATCCTTACGGAGTGCGTGGACCTGATCGATCTGCGCCGTAGTATTAACCTTCAGAGTACTATCTCCCTTATCTTGCGCGATGACGAGCAGTCAGCAGACCTCGTCATCCGCTTTATGAGGGATAGCGGTCTGTTTTATCGTGTGTGATGATGTCCTTTGTCCTAGTGTTGTTTATGTCAGTTGCGCTTTTATCTCATTGACTTTATTTTAGTTTGTGTTGCGCATTTTAATGTGTTATTTGAACGTCTAACGTAAATTGTGTGTTAATATCTGTATTACTGGGCAATGCCTTATTCCTTCGATTTCCTGTACTTTCTCTTATTTTAATAGAACATAAGGCATTGCGTATTAGATCCACTGACTGTTTTAATCTCACCCTCATTTTTCTTCATCACCATTCCTTTTTAACTCTAGTTAGTGGATACTTTTTAAAATTTTAACTACATGTCTCATGTCCTTCATTTTGTTCCATTTTGGGCCGATGACCTTCGATGTTAGGCCCCTTAAAACAGCAAGCATCATCATCATCATCAGCCACCACCGCCACCAAACGGCGGTCGGTGTTACCTGGAAGGGATGAGTCAGGCTCAGGGAGATGCCGGCCGGCCGGAGGACATGTGACGGCCTCTACCTGTATTGAGTTTTTCGTCTGGTGTATTTTCTGGAAGGCGAAACTAGAACGCTGGAACTCTAGCCGTTCCCTGAAGTTACTAGAACTTCATCACCAGGTATACAGAAGCGGGCTCGTCTCGAACAGAGTTACATTAGTAGGTTAAAGTTGTGTTGTTGTTGTCGTTGTCATGTGGTATGTGTTGAGTAGTTCAGTGTGTGGAGCAGTCGCGTCAGATGACTGTGCGAGTTATCGGTCTAGTCTGGAGTCGAGCCTAGTGTAAAGTCATTGTGCATCATGATAGCCAACGTTCATGTATTCGAACGTAGCTATATGGAACTGCTGAGTGATATGACCGTAGTGCGTACCAAACGAAATGAAAGTTGAAATCTGTTAATCAAGATTACGGAAATATCGCGCGTTCATTGTAAACACTGCCGGCCGGAAACTCGCTGTGAGGAGTAGATTTCTCGATTAAATTATTTCATTAAAACATCCAGTGTTTTATTCTTAGAATTACGTAACTCATATTTCTATGAAGTATTCACGGAATAAGCAAATCACCACACAGTCACACCGCTAATAATAATACAAAACTTTTAGCATATACAACTTAGTGATACATCTGACCTGGGAGGAGTAAGTATAAGATGTGTGTTTCAAACATTTGCAGAACAACTGTTTCTGCATGAGATGCATACCATCATCGCCTGGAGTATGAAGGGATTCACATAAACATTTTTTTTTTGCACATGAACAGTACATGGACATGTTTAGTTTAGTAGAGTTTTAGAGTTTATTATTATTATTATTATTATTATTATTATTATTATTATTATTATTATTATTATTATTATTATCCATGTATTGTTGGGTTTCCACGCTATCGGTTACATTAAGCGGGATTAATATCCAAGTCCACTGAAACTCTATTGCCTTTCTGATTTCCTTTCGTTATGGATCTTTCAAATCCATATTCCTCACAATTATTATTATTATTATTATTATTATTATTATTATTATTATTATTATTATTATTGTTAATTGTAAATACATTTTCTGCTCCACAACGGGGACATACCCGTACAGTACGAGGTGTACGGATCACAGAGCTAACCAACTAAGCTTTACAGCTGGCTGGAGAGGTCGTCTTTACCGAGAATGACAAGTCTTCCACTTTCCTTCCTCCGTTCCTCTCTGTCTTCGTGTTTAAATGTACAAGAAAGGAATTCGAAGGGTATATACTTGGGTAAATTACTATATTGTGTTTCGCACCACTTTACAGCAAGTGGTGTTAAATTTAGAATCTTCTATTCCAGTAATATTTATTGTGAAGGCCAACGTCCTCACTCAACTGCTGTTCACAGCTTAGATCAATACGTCTCAATGTCAAGGTCCTGACGAGCGGATTTATTCGCTCACTCACTCATAGTCACGCGACGAAATCCTGGGTAATATATTTTATCAGTAGAGTTCTAGGTCACACGATGAATTTAAGTCAATGAAGCAAATAAATATACAAATAAATAAAACAGTACAATATCCAACGCTTCATCTTCTCTTCCTTCCGAGTGATGGTGTAGCTTTGTTGGTAGGACACTACTGTTTCTCCAGTGCATAAGCTAGTGGGATCGAAACCCACCACAGTCTGTGTTTAAGACTGCACAAACGGTAGATACCAGCATCGGCTAAATAAACCCTTAGCAAGCAAGCAAGCAAGCAAGCAAGCAAGCAAGCAAGCAAGCAAGCAAGCAAGCAAGCAAGCAAGCAAGCAAGCAAGCAAGCAAGCAAGCAAGCAAGCAAGCAAGCAAGCAAGCAAGCAAGCAAGCAAGCAAGCAAGCAAGCAAGCAAGCAAGCAAGCAAGCAAGCAAGCAAGCAAGCAAGCAAGCAAGCAAGCAAGCAAGCAAGCAAGCAAGCAAGCAAGCAAGCAAGCAAGCAAGCAAGCAAGCAAGCAAGCAAGCAAGCAAGCAAGCAAGCAAGCAAGCAAGCAAGCAAGCAAGCAAGCAAGCAAGCAAGCAAGCAAGCAAGCAAGCAAGCAAGCAAGCAAGCAAGCAAGCAAGCAAGCAAGCAAGCAAGCAAGCAAGCAAGCAAGCAAGCAAGCAAGCAAGCAAGCAAGCAAGCAAGCAAGCAAGCAAGCAAGCAAGCAAGCAAGCAAGCAAGCAAGCAAGCAAGCAAGCAAGCAAGCAAGCAAGCAAGCAAGCAAGCAAGCAAGCAAGCAAGCAAGCAAGCAAGCAAGCAAGCAAGCAAGCAAGCAAGCAAGCAAGCAAGCAAGCAAGCAAGCAAGCAAGCAAGCAAGCAAGCAAGCAAGCAAGCAAGCAAGCAAGCAAGCAAGCAAGCAAGCAAGCAAGCAAGCAAGCAAGCAAGCAAGCAAGCAAGCAAGCAAGCAAGCAAGCAAGCAAGCAAGCAAGCAAGCAAGCAAGCAAGCAAGCAAGCAAGCAAGCAAGCAAGCAAGCAAGCAAGCAAGCAAGCAAGCAAGCAAGCAAGCAAGCAAGCAAGCAAGCAAGCAAGCAAGCAAGCAAGCAAGCAAGCAAGCAAGCAAGCAAGCAAGCAAGCAAGCAAGCAAGCAAGCAAGCAAGCAAGCAAGCAAGCAAGCAAGCAAGCAAGCAAGCAAGCAAGCAAGCAAGCAAGCAAGCAAGCAAGCAAGCAAGCAAGCAAGCAAGCAAGCAAGCAAGCAAGCAAGCAAGCAAGCAAGCAAGCAAGCAAGCAAGCAAGCAAGCAAGCAAGCAAGCAAGCAAGCAAGCAAGCAAGCAAGCAAGCAAGCAAGCAAGCAAGCAAGCAAGCAAGCAAGCAAGCAAGCAAGCAAGCAAGCAAGCAAGCAAGCAAGCAAGCAAGCAAGCAAGCAAGCAAGCAAGCAAGCAAGCAAGCAAGCAAGCAAGCAAGCAAGCAAGCAAGCAAGCAAGCAAGCAAGCAAGCAAGCAAGCAAGCAAGCAAGCAAGCAAGCAAGCAAGCAAGCAAGCAAGCAAGCAAGCAAGCAAGCAAGCAAGCAAGCAAGCAAGCAAGCAAGCAAGCAAGCAAGCAAGCAAGCAAGCAAGCAAGCAAGCAAGCAAGCAAGCAAGCAAGCAAGCAAGCAAGCAAGCAAGCAAGCAAGCAAGCAAGCAAGCAAGCAAGCAAGCAAGCAAGCAAGCAAGCAAGCAAGCAAGCAAGCAAGCAAGCAAGCAAGCAAGCAAGCAAGCAAGCAAGCAAGCAAGCAAGCAAGCAAGCAAGCAAGCAAGCAAGCAAGCAAGCAAGCAAGCAAGCAAGCAAGCAAGCAAGCAAGCAAGCAAGCAAGCAAGCAAGCAAGCAAGCAGCCTTTCTGCTATCTACCAATGCACAGAAATATAATTTACATGGCTTAACATTACCACACATAAATTATATAAAAGTTAAATTAGTAATATAAATAATGAGAAATTATGATATTATATTAAAATTAATAAAATAAGTTAAATACGGTGACAAATTCCTAAAACTAATATCATATATGTAAAAAAATAGGTAGTGCATAAAATTTAATACCATTTAAAAACAACGATTAAATATCCGCGACGATAGAATGGTTCTGAGTAGCAGCATAAAGTTTACATAGGATTCTTATTGGTGCATAAAATGTCTCCCAAGGGCTTCTTTGGAAGTGGGAAAAGCAATTTTCCCTGTGATACTTTCAGAAAGGAGGTTCTACTCACGACAGGCAAGTGCTGTGAACGAATTATCGTAAATGGCAGCTCTAGTATAGTATTGTAAGCCGTAGTGTTACGAACTGGAAGTACTTAAGTTGTGCATGAAATTGTGTATGAGCCCCCACGGTATCCCCTGCCTGTCGTAAGAGGCGACTAAAAGGGGCCCAAGGGGCTCTCAACTTGGGAGTGTGGATTGACGACCACGGGGTCCTTAGCCGAGTCCTGGCACTACTTCCACTTACTTGTACCAGTCTCCTCACTTTCGTCTATCCTGTCCGACCTCCCTTCGTCAACTCTTGTTCTTTTCCGACCCCGACGGTATTAGAGCATTCGAGGCCTAGGGAGTCTTTCATTTTCACGCCCTTCGCGGCCCTTGCCTTCCTTCGTCCTTTACTTCATCTTTCGAAGTGACGGATCCCATCTTTCTTCTTCTTTTCTCTCTCTCTTTAACCCCTGTGGGTGGGGGACGCAGACAAATAATACACCCACGGTATCCCCTGCCTGTCGTGAGAGGTGACTAAAAGGGGCGAGTAGTACCACTATATTAGGTACGAAACAGCTATATTAGGTACGAAACAGGTTTGTGATTAGTAGAAGTATAGAGCCTGGCCTGGGGTTTTCCAGTACCCGTGCGTCGGACCCATGTGAGCAACACCGCGGGTCTGGGCGTAGCCTGTGAGTTGTACCACTATATGAGCGACACCGTGGGTTTGCGTAGTCTGTGATTAGTACCCACTATGTGAGGAACACCACGGGATAGTACGAGTTCCTGTGGTTAGTACACCTAGGTGAGGAAACTCATCGGTTGCGTTGGCTATGAGTGGCGCCACTGTTTGAGAAACACCATAGGTTTGCGTTACCTATACGAAGTACAATACTTGTGAGTAGTACCATCCTGTGTGGAACACCGCGAGTCTTAGCTACTTTTGATCAGTACCCCAACATGACAAATACCATGGTTCTACTTTACTCGCGACATGTACCATTCTGTGGGGCCTTAGACGTGGATTTTACACCCTGTAGGCATCAAGCATCATTGTGCTTTATAAGTTGTCCCTTGGTCAGTAATAATATTATTTACGATCTTTTCTTTGAGTCTGAGCCACTATTTTTTTATTTGTTTTTTGTTTTTTGTTGGGTTCAGACATTTTTTATTTTATTTTGTTTAGTAGATGAATTTGAACTTTTAAATTTCATTTCGTACCATTAGGGGCCGATGACCTCGATATTAGACCCCTTTAAACAACAAGCATCATCATCATCGTCATTATCATCAACATCAGCCGTGGTCACACCGTGCGGAGGCTTCTGCGCCACTAGTGGACAGTGGATATACAAATGAATACATTAATTAGGAAATCGTTTTTACTTCGCCATATTTACATTCTCTTTCAAGTGGTGCGGAATATCCTCTCCTAAATATTTAACTGACACTACGCAGGTAATTATCCGGTCAAGTGGTACGAAATGTCCTAGAACCCACTTAATACGTTATCGCCATTTTCAACTACGTATCCGTGTGAACTGAGCTTCTCGACGATGGTCGAAATTAAAACTTCAAAGAGGGAGGGACTCACATCCGTTGTAGAAGAAATGAGACTTGTATTGTCAACAATTCCACTACGAATCAGAAGTCTGTGTGCAGTGAAACAGGCACAAGTATCACACTTAACAGGTATTAGTAGAATTATATATTTGAATAGAAAATTGAATTTTCGTGTGTTTTGCACTCTACAGTAAATTAAAGTCCATAAATGATAATAAATGCAAGAGTCGATTGTTGTTTATTATTACAATATTTATGACATTACGTATTATATTAATGTCATATCATATGTTTTGAGGGAGGTAATATTTTGGTGTGCCCAGTCGAGTCATGGATATGCCGCGAATAGAAAAAGTTTGCCAAGTACTGCATTTGTCACACGAAAAATTTCTCCCCAGGGGCTCTTAACTTGGGACTGTAGACTAGCGACCACGGACCCTTTACCTGAGTCCTGACATTGCTTCCACATACTTGTGCTAGGTTCCTGACAAACATCTGTCCTATCCGACCTCCCTTGGTCAACTACTGTTCATTTCCTACCCCACGGTATTGGAGTATTCAGGCCTAGGGAATCTTTCATTTTCACGCCCTTCGTGGCTTTTGCCACGAACCTGCTACGCAGGCGTAGCAGGGGGAGAGGTGATACTCCCACGTGGCGCGTCCCAGGTGGCGGATAGGGGGGTCCTAACCGGCTTGCCGGCGGACTTGAGGGAAATAAAATACCTCTCGCGGACCAAACACACACCCCCTGTGGGCGGGGGAGGCTGACGAATAATACACCCACGGTATCCCCTGCCTGTCGTGCGAGGCGACTAAAAGGGGCGACCAAGGGATGAATGAATTAGAACCATGAAACTACTCTTGATTCGTACCATCATGCGGGGAACACCATGGGTTGCATGTACTTGCGAGTAGTATCACTAACATGGTACGAAATATGTATGTGATTCGTTGCAGTAAAAAGCCTGGCCTGGTGGATTCCAGTACCCGTGCGTTGTACCCATGTGGGCAACACCGCGGGTCTGGGCGTAGCCTGTGAGTTGTGCCACTATATGAGCGCCACCGTGGGTCTGCGTTGCCTGTGATTAGTACTCACTATGTGCGGAACACCACGGGGCCCTTGGGACCGGCACCCGTGACTAGTACCCTAGGTGAGGAAACTCATCGGTTTGCGTTGGCTGTGAGTGGCGCCATTGTGTGCGAAACACCATAGGTCTGCGTTACTTGTACGTATTGCAATACTTGTGAGTAGTACCATCTTTTGTGGAACATCGTGAGTCTTCGCTACTTCTGATTACTACCCCAACATGACACATACCATGGTTCTATTTTACTCGCGACATGTACCATTCTGTGGGGCCTTAGACGTGGATTTTGCACCCCCTTTAGACACCAAGCATCATTGTGCTTTGTAAGTGGTTCCTTGGTCGGAATTAATGTTATTTTCTATTTGCATTTAGTCCGCTCCACTGGTTTTTGTTTGTTTATTTTGTGTTTTGTTGGGTTCCTGTCCATCCATTCATTCATTCTTCATGACATTTTATTTTTATTTTGGTCAGTGGATGCCTTTGAATTTTTTGTTCTTTCATTTCGTACCATTAGGGGCCGATGACCTTCGATGTTAGGCCCCTTAAAACAACAAGCATCATCATCATCATCGTGGCTTTTGCCTTTCTTTGGCCGATACCTTCAGTTTTCGAAGTGTCGGATCCCTATCCATTTTTCCCTCTGATTAGTATTAATAGAGGATGGTCGCCCGGTTGTACTTCATCTCAAAACAACAATTACCACCGCCACCATGCGAAATATTTCTTCATCTGTTGCTCGCTCTGGAAGTTCTTTGCAAAAAGAAAGTTTCTAGAATATCTCCATCGAGGTTCCGACTATAGGCAAGAAGTTGTGCGTGACCGCTATTACTGCTAGACTCGTCGATCTGAAGTGAGAACTTCTGACAGCTTCTGAACTTAGGAATATTTTCACCATCTCTTTATATGCACCATCATTTTTTTTGCCTTAGGGCTGATGACCTCGATGTTAGATCTATTTAAACAACAATAATCATCCAAATCATCATCTTTTTTGCCTTTACAATAGGTTAGGCCATCTTATAGCTAGCTTCTTGTAATTCTTCTGAAATACGTAATGTTGCAGTCATGAACGTTCTTCGACTTTTTTCTGTTCCACCAGCCGATGAAAATAACTATCTTTGCTTGACAGAGAGGAATGTTTGTTGACAAATATAGTTTCAGTTCAGTGGGAACGACAGTAGTCTTACTTAGGTTTTTACCAGAGAGGATACACTTGGGAATTGGGCAGGTTTTATCACTACATCAAAAGAATCCGTAAGATAAATAATTGTCACTATAACTACTTTGGTATCTTGTTTCCAGGCTCAATGCTTTCACTACTTGTACTTGTCCACGGAATACTCCATAAAAGGAATTTGCCCATCTTGAAGAAATTATAATATTAGAAAATAATAATACTGGACAGCAATCACAATTTTCGGAGAGAGGTGATATTCCCACGTGGCGCGTCCCACGTGGCGGATAGGGGGGTCCTAACCGGCTTGCCGGCGGACTTGAGGGAAAGAAAAATACCTCTCGCGGACCACACACACTACCCCTGCGGGTGGGGGACGCACATGTAGAATACACCCGCGGTATCCCCTGCCTGTCGTAAGAGGCGACTAAAAGCGGCGACCAAGGGATGATTGAATTAGAACCATGAAACTACTCTTGATTCGTACCATCATGCGGGGAACACCATGGGTTGCATGTACTTGTGAGTAGTATCACTAAATTGGTACGAAATAGGTTTGTGATTAGTTGCAGTAAAAAGCCTGGCCTGGTGGATTCCAGTACCCGTGCGTCGTACCCATGTGAGCAACACCGCGGATCTGGGCGTAGCCTGTGAGTTGTACCACTATATGAGCGACACCGTGGGTTTGCGTAGTCTGTGATTAGTACTCACTATGTGAGGAACACCACGAGGCTCTTGGGACCGGCACCCGTGACTTGTACACCTAGGTGAGAAACCTTACCGGTTTGCGTTGGCTATGAGTGGCGCCATTGTGTGAGAAACACCATAGGTCTGCGTTCCCTGTACGAACTGCAATACTTGTGAGTAGTACCATCTTGTGTGGACCACCGTGAGTCTTCGCTACTTTTGATCAGTACCCCAACATAAGAAATACCATGGTTCTACTTTACTCGCGACATGTACCATTCTATGGGGCCTTAGACGTGAATTTAGTAGTAGTATTAGTAGTAGTAGTAGTAGTATTTATTCATTCATCATGTTGTTTACATATTTACAGGACTCTGTTTCATATGTACATAACTCTTCTAATAACATTATTACTTGAGAAATATTAATCT
Organism: Anabrus simplex; assembly: GCF_040414725.1. Taxonomy (NCBI): domain Eukaryota; kingdom Metazoa; phylum Arthropoda; class Insecta; order Orthoptera; family Tettigoniidae; genus Anabrus; species Anabrus simplex. The sequence continues at coordinate 132,155,151 of NC_090268.1, read as the reverse complement.
TGTAACTAAACCACATATATTACAGAAGTATTATTATTATTATTATTATTATTATTATGATTATTATTATTAACATATTAATACTTAAAATAAATTGAACTTGTAACTATCTCTTGCACATTTAGCACCCCTTCAGACATGAAGCATCATTGTGCTTTATAAATGGTCCCTTGGTCAGTAATACTTTAATTAACTACCTTCTTTTTGAGTCTGATCCATTGTTTTTTTTTTGTAGGGTTCATGTCCATCCATTCATTCTTCATGACATTTTTTATTTTATTTTATTTTGGTCAGTGGATGAATTTGAATTTTTTATTTCATTTCGTACCATTAGGGGCCGATGACCTCGATGTTAGGCCCCCTTAAGCAACAAGCATCATCATCATCATCATCATCATCAATTTTCGGATTACTGCAGATTACAGCAGTGATTGAATTGAAGTAATTGCAAGACGCGGGACGTATACTCTTCAAAGAGAAGTCTGACAATGGGTTGGTGTATAGGAGGAAAGTAATAAAGTTGAAGAAGCACTTGAATGGCGTGTGGCCTCCGAAGAGGCCTGGTGCAAGTCTTTCGAGCTGACACCCTACAGGCGACCTGCGCGTTGAGAAGCAGCACTAACAAACAGGGACAAGTACCACAACAACGTACTAATGTAATAAAGGACAGGCAAAATTTTAGCAGATTGAAGAAAGGCACATACACAGAACCTGTGGCAAGGATAACAATGAAGCCGCATAGCGCAGAGGGAGGAGCGAGACATGAAAATATACCGATAAGCAAAACTACAATATAATTACTGTGAACAAATAATTATATTTAATTTATTAGATATAGTTGCCAACTCACACGCATTGAAACGATGGAGGTTGAACAGTAATGCTCGAAGGGTAATTTATTCTTATTTCCTTTCTTTCACATAAATTCAGTTTCCCTTGATAACGGCGTTTATTTCGTAACAATTTCCCCTTTGACCGTAATGTCAGGTGAAATCCGTAATAATTACGGACAATTCGTAATAGTTGGCACCTCTTCATGGAACACATAAATATTTGCGGCATGTTATAAAGAATAAACGATATTATTTCATCAGTGCTGCAGGAGAGAATGAAATACAAGCGTATAGAAAACAGCAACCTGAGCTAACATTAAAAAAGAACAATATGTAAACGTTTGCGACACACTTGTCATTTCCTGACGGCTCACTGGTATGACGCGGCACACTGTATTCTTATTATTATTAGTATTACATTTGCCTTTATTCGTAGTGGCGAAGTTAGGCCTCATGGTCCTCTCTTACACTTCTCTAACCTTCCGCACATGAGAAAAGTATTCATTATCTTATCTTACAAACTGAAAGTAACATGAGACGAAATAGCATAAACACAATAAATATTATTAGTCATATCTTAAAACTATCGACACAAAATAACATAAGCAGAGTAAACGGACATTCACTCCACAAGATGCATTCAACCTGGCGACACATATCATGGAGATGCTCACGGCAAGACCACTTAAAGGAATTTAAGCTCTTTATGGCTCTAATATTATGGCGGAGAGAGTTCCATATTCTAGCTCCATTTACAACTAAGGAACGGCTAGATGCTACTGACCTGCTGAGAGGGATAGCAAGTGAGCTGCCGGAGAGTGTTATGCTGCTGGAAAGGGGATAGGAAATTCAGTTATGAAGATATGTAGTATAGGATATACTCGTTTAATACTCGAAAGATTAATACTGTCACGTAGAGGTTTCCATATTCAAATTTTAGAAGGGAACGTTGACGATAATAAGGGGTAACACGAACATCATAGCGTAAGGACAAGATAAATCGAATACAAGTGTTCATAACACGTTGAACTCGGTTTAGTTGTTCTCTCGTGGCATCAATTAGTGCTACGCCACAGTAGGAAAATATAGGGAGGATATCAGTATTTATAAGCCTAATTCTCAAGTTTAGTGGCAGCATATTTTGATGATATTTTAGTGGGCGCAGGGAGGCGTACACTTTTCTACATACATTGGTAATGTGCGCTCCCCTCTGAAGACACTCGTTTATAATTACACCAATTTCTTACCGAATTTTTGTGCGGAATGATTTTACCAAAAAGTTAGGGGATCAATGTTTTTGCTTTTTACCGCACTGGTATTTACAGTGTTTTCGCCGTGTCGATATATCATTAATATATATAACAAAGATAAGTGGTCCAATTACTGAGCACTGTAGCACTCCTGGATATTTCGTTACCCATTCAGATGGCCTATTCTGAATGTAATGTGTTGGATGTAAAAAAAGACGTGTATTAATAAGAACTCAAAACATCCAGCCAATAATCTAGATGAATTAACCAGACAAACGTAATCCCCGACCCAAACGGGAATCAAACCAGCGGTCCTCTGAACCTACACTGATCATTCAGCGAAGGAACCGGGCCATCGTCATTACGATTATGAAAAATAATTGCAAGAATGAGTGACGGTAGTAAATGAGTCAACAAATCTTTCAAATGGAAGAATACTGGCTACAGTAACCTGCAGTGAATTGCCCCTGATCAGCTGTTCACAATAAAAAATCTAACTTAAATGTCAATTTTAAAAGGAAAATCAATTTCGGAGTGTTCATGATATGACGTGACTTTCCATTTCAAAAATGGTCACTTTCCCTTTTATTATGGCAGACATGCAACCCCAGTAGACACGGATATTGTCTCTGCGGGGAACTCCCCTAAAGAAAGTTAATCGCGGTCAGGTGTAACGGCAGTAGGTACTGCCATGTAGGGAGGGAAGCTCTGGCTGGACATACGACGTCCGGTCGCCGTCTTGGGCAAGTGGCCGTGGTAATCCGAGGTGTCACGTGACGGGCCGATCAATACGAGACGGGCAGGGTGGTGCGGTGCAGCAGTGAGGGTGGAGTGGAAGTCCCCCGGGCAGATTGCCGTCCACTTCGTGTCACTTGCTTCGTGCATTCTTTATGGTAAATAATTACAAGCAGCACTGGCTAAGGAACTTGAGGGAAAGGATACTAATGCGATTACGCGTTCAATAGGCTTTAAGTGGGGATGGTTTTTTTACCGTCTTGAAATCACAAATTTCACATTTTGATTTATCTGTTTAGCAATTTGTAACATTTATAATTTTTCATTCGTAGTGCTTTGAAGAAAATCATAGAATTTGACTTAACTCTTTATAGACTATTGGCCGAATAATTTCCCACCCTCTTAAAATGATAATTTTCATCGCTCAGACGAATTTGGTAAAGAAATAGGGGCCTTTCGCAAAGAGGTATAATTCAGTGGAATTGACGTTGATTGCTTAAGGTACGACTCCTCACTTACGAAAACGGCTTAGGTGAATTTTTAAATTTAATTATCGAAAAACGATCCCGGGAGTATTTTAATGTACACCGTATAGCTTTCGTACTTTTAGATAAATTATGTAAAACAAAAAACAAAACCTGGAAACATTAACTTATAATGAGAGATGATTTTTTTCAACTCTTCCATCAGTTCCCACTACCCTCCACGACTGTTTTCTGACCGTAGGTAAATTATTTTACTAGTGATCATACAGCAAGAACTACTGTTCAGTTAAGCTCATGGCGCATCACATTACCACTTCGATATACTGTTGTATGAATATTTTGCATTTGTCATTTTTGGACAACAATCGACCAAAGTAAGTTGAGATTATTTTAACACAGTGCCATTTTCCTTCCCTATAAAGTGTTAATTCTTATAAATACTACTACTACCAATAATAAAACAATAATAATAATAATAATAATAATAATAATAATAATAATAATAATAATAATAATAATAATAATAATAATAATAATAATCATAGACGCACAAAACGATTATTCAATGTAATAAATTCCCAACACAGGAGAATAAAATGGCTGGAGGAAACAAGTGGGAACCTGAATAAATTGAACATCAGGGAAGACGTCAAGAAAAATCGCAAAGTATTCAGGAGCTCAGCAAATAAACACACATTTGTGGTCAAAACTAGCAGCAGGACTGGTACAAAGTGGTCAAAGAACGGAAGAGGCAACACAGTGAGTTCATGAAGAGATTTTGGAAGAATAGGAAGGCGAAAATCATCAAGCCAATAACAAGTTCGAACGCGCTCGATGAATGGCCATAACATAATAATAATAATAATAATAATAATAATAATAATAATAATAATAATGGGAGAACAAAAGATATCTTATTCATAAGTTAGAAGTAACAGACATGAAAGTCGCGAGCATTATTGCTGATAAAAACAGGTGCGAACAATGGTGGGAGTGTCCTCGGAGAGAGGCGACGTAGGCTAGGTTAGGAATGAAGTTTATGGGTGAAGCTGTACGCATAAACAGGCTTCGGTGGTGGGGTCATGTGAGGCGAATGAAGGAGGAGAGGTTACCTAGGAGAATAACGACTCGGCAATGGAGGGTAAGAGAAGTAGAGGAAGATCAAGACGACAATAGTCAGACTCACTTTCTAACGGTTTAATGATTAGAGGTATAGAACTAAACGAGGCCACAGGACTAGTTACAAATAGAGGATTGTGGCGGCGTTTAGTAAATTCACAGAGGTTTGCAGATTAAATGCTGAAACGCACAATGGTCTATAACGAAGATGTCTGTACAATAATAAAATAATAATAACAGTACTATTACTACTAATAATAATAACTCTACCACTTTTCCCACACATGTGTGGTCGCGGGTGCGAACTGTGTCGCACAGGTGGATTTGGCCCTATTTTACGGCCGGATGCCCTCCCTGACGCCAACCCTGTGTGGAGGGATATAATCACTATTGTGTATTTCTGTAGTGTTTGGTAGTGGGGTGTGTTGTATGAATATGAAGAGCAGAATGTTAGGCCAAACACAAATACCCAGCCCCAAGCCAGAAGAATTAATCAAACGCGATTTAAATCCCAACCCTCGCCGGAAATCGAACGCGGGACCCTCTGAACCGAATGCCTCAACGCTGACCATTCAGATGAGTCGGGCGTAATAATAATAATAATAATAATAATTGTACCGGGCGGTACACCTCCACTCCGCTAATTTAAAATGTGCGCCTGTTGAAACTCCTCTGCTGGAGGTAGTCTGAACATTATTGACGGTATTAATTTTCTATCTTCTCAGAAGATGTCACTACCTGTAAATTTTGGAGTTTTAGAACTGTGTCATTTTTGATGTGTTTTTGTTTCGCTTGAAGTAAGAAGTGTGAACTTTCTCTTCTAGAGGACACTACTGAAGATCTACAATAGTGCAACCTAGTGCGGAGTCAAAGAACTATTTTTTTGGAGAAAATTTAATTGCAAGAGTTTGTTCTTTGTTAAATTTCTTTCTGTCATTGTTTAAGTTGGCAATATTTACCCCTTTCTTCCCCTTGTTATGAATGTATCCAATCCCGAAATTCTTCTATTAATTTCTGACCAATCTGGTGTATCTTCCCCCAACTTGTATCGGTTGCGGGGTCCTACCCAATAAAGAATTTGTGGGAGGGTGTTTTCTTTCCCCTAACGACCAGAACCTTCCGCGAGGGTATATAAACTGCTGATTTTAGGGTCTCCGGGCCACTTCTGTTCCATCTTTCAGTGTGTTAAGTACATAGCAGGGGGCGGGAAGCGCCTCTTTCTTCGGCAGCGGTCAACAACAAGGTAATGGCCGATTAATAACTTCTTTCCTTGCTAGCTCAGCAGTTTAACTTTCGGGGCGGGTTCTAAGCGTTCAACCATGTAACCTTTTCCTAAAATGTAACTACTCTTTTCATATATTCTCTTTTAAAGCTTCATACTGGGATAGAGAGTGCTAACCCTCTCGAGCTCCCACTCATATTGTTGTGAGGTGAACTTAGTTTTCTCAACCTATTCTCCGTTAACGTAAAACAAATTGTTCTCTTCTTAAGTCACCTCTTTAGTATGGGATTAGCCCTTGTATTAACGGCCTAGGGCCAAGTAGGTCTTAATCAAGTGTATTAGGAGTGCAGATTGCCTCCTCTCAAATTGTTATTTTAGAGGTCATGTAATTGCCCCTTTTCATTTAATAGACCTCAGTAGGTTGGGTATTGTACCCCTGTGTCTATGTCCAGTGAGGACAACTTGAAGGTGGAGTTTGGTGTGGCCTGGGAGAGGCTTAAATTTTGAGAGCGAGTGGCTCTTTTGAAAATTAAGTGTTGTATGCCTCGTGGAGGCTTTTCTGTGTAATTTGGAGCAAGGGCTCCTAGGTATGAATGGGGTTTTCTGCCCCTCTGTTAAAACTCGTGTTTGGGGTAAAACTGAGCTGATTGCCCAAGCTGTGTAAAATCAGGGCGCGAAGCCCAATTCCTGTAAATATTGTAACTACCCTTTTTGACTTGCTACTTTGTACCTGCCATGCTTGTTATTTCTTGTTTTTGAAAAGAAAATATAACCTTGTTAAATTTTAAATTAATTTTGCTTTCGTAGCTGGAGACCTATTCACACCCACACCTTCTTTCACCTCTACCTACCACGGAAAAACTCCGTAACAATAATAATAATAATAATAATAATAATAATAATAATAATAATAATAATAATAATAATAATAATAATAATAACGTGACATTAAAATCGAATTTGCATAGAGCTAATCTAAGTTATCGTGTCTATAAAATCAAAAGTATGTTTGTTTGTTCGTTACACAACACTACACGCCTCCAGTGATCATTACCAAAAATAACAAAGGCTCGTGAGGCAGTCGGATGTGTCGTTCAAGTAGTTATATGTTCAAAGATTTAATAAAATAGAATTTGCCATAATATGTGATATACGAGTAAAAGGTTTTATGTGCTCACGCCATTTTTTATACCAAAGCTTTTACGGAGTGGAATGGACACGCGAAAAGCATGGAACTAAGAAAAGCAAGGTATAATAGACTGGGCACGCAAAAAGCATGTAAATTAGAACTGCAAGGAATATGGCTCACGAACCTACTACGCTGGCGTAGCACGGGGAGAGGTGATACTCCCACGTGGCGCGTCCCAGGTGGCGGATAGGGGCGTCCTAACCGGCTTGCCGGCGGACTTGAGGGAAATAAAATACCTTTCGCGGACCAAACACACAAAACCCCGTGGGTGGGGGACGCAGACGAAGAATACACCCACGGTATTCCCTGCCTGTCGTAAGAGGCGACTGAAAGGGGCCCAAGGGGCTCTCAACTTGGGAGCGTGGGGTGCCGACCACGGGGCCCTTAGTGAGTCCTGGAATTGCTTCCACTTATTTGTGCCAGGCTCCTCACTTCCATCTATCCTGTCTGATCTCCCTTGGTCAACTCTTGTTCTTTTCCGACCCCGACGGTATTAAAGTATTCGAGGCCTAGGGAGTCTTTCATTTTCACGCCTTTCGTGGTCCTTGCCTTTCTTCGTCCGTTACTTCATTTTTCGAAGTGACGGATCCCTTCTTATTTCTTCCTTTTTCTCTGTCTACTCCCTGTGGGTGGGGGATGCAGACGAAGAATACAACCACGGTATCCAGTGCCTGTCGTGAGAGGCGACTAAAAGGGGCGACCAAGGGATGATTGTAGAACCATGAAATTACTTTTGATTCGTCCCATCACGCGGGGAACACCATGGGTTGCCTGTACTTGCGAGTAGTACCACTATATTAGGTACGAAATAGTTTTGTGTATAGTAGCAGCAGAGAGTGTGTCACTGTGGGTTTCCAGTACCCGTGAGTCGTGCCCTTGTGAGCAACACCATGGGTCTGGGCGTTGCCTGTGATTAGTACCACTATATGAGCGGCACCGTGGGTTTGCGTTGCCTGTGCTTAGTACCCACTATGTGAAGAACACCACGGGAATACCGGCGCCCGTGATTAGTACACCTAGGTGAGGAACACCATCGGTTTCCGTTGCCATTATGTGGCGCCATTATGTGAGAAACTCCATAGGTCTGCGTTACCTGTACGACGTCCAATACTTGTGAGTAGTACCATCTTGTGTGGAACATGGTGAGTCTTCGCTACTTCTGATTAATACCCCAACATGACACATACCATGGTTCTATTTTACTCGCGACATGTACCATTCTGTGGGGCCTTAGACTTGGAGTTTGCACCCCCTTTAGACACCAACCATCATTGTGCTTTATAAGTGGTTCCTTGGTCGGTAATAATGTTATTTTCGATCTCTATTGAGTCCGATCCACTGGTTTTTGTTTGTTTGTTTTGTGTTTTGTTGGGTTCCTGTCCATCCATTCATTCTTCATGACATATTTTATTTTTATTTTGGTCAGTGGATGCCTTTGAAATTTTTGTTCTTTCATTTCGTACCATTAGGGGCCGATGACCTTCGATGTTAGGCCCCTTAAAACAGCAAGCATCATCATCATCCATATAGAATTGGTATCGGGAAGAGCATCTGAACGCAAAATACAGCAAATTCCACATGTGCGAGACGGTTCGCACCCGTGACCTCACCAGCGAGTGGGAACAACAACAACAACAACAACAACAACAACAAGAACAAGAACAAGACAAGAACAACAACAACAACAACAGAAGAAGAAGAATGTGAAACACTAGACTGCTTGAACTTCACGTCGTATACAAACAAGAAATTCGTTGTGGAACAGCCTTGGTCTGCAGATTTTGGAGGGCTACGTGGACAGCGTGACGACATCCTCATCTGTATTGCTGGATTTGCGTGACCGGGCCGCTGCCTCTCTAGTCAGACAGCTCCTCACTTGGTCTCGAGCCTGAGTGAACTCCGCCAGCCCTCAGTCTAGAATTAAAATCCCTAGACTGGAAGCCCCTGTGGGTGGGGGCGTAGAATAACACCCATTGTATTGCCTGCTTGTCTAATAGGGGCCCCAGGGGCTCTGAACTTGAAAACGTTGGTTACGATCACGGAGCCCGTAGCTGAGTCCTGGCATTGCTTCCACTTACTTGTGCCATGCTTCTCATTTTCATTTATCCTACGCGACCTTTCTTGGTCAACCCTTGTTCTTTCCCGTCCACGACGTTGTTAGATTCCGAGTGCTAAGGAGTCTTCCATTTTCACGTCCTTCGTGGCCCTTGTCTTTGACCGATTTCTTAATTTTTCGAAGTATCGGACCCCTTCCATTTATCCATTTTTTTTCTCTGAGTAGTGTTGTATAGAGGATGGCTGCCTTTTGTACTTCCTCTTAAAACAATAACCATCGTCGCCATACGACCTATCTGTGTCGGTGCGACGTAAAGCCCCTAGCAAAAAACAAAAAACAAAAAAAAAACAATAACCACCGAGCTCGATAGCTGCAGTCGCTTAAGTGCGGCCAGTGTCCAGTATTCGGGAGATAGTAGGTTCGAACCCCACTGTCGGCAGCCCTGGAGATGGTTTTCCGTGGTTTCCCATTTTGACACCAGGCAAATGCTGGGGCTATACCTTAATTAAGGCCACGGACGCTTCCTTCCCATTCCTAGGCCTTTCGACCTCGTCATCCGCTTTAATGGGGATAGCGGTCTGTTTTATCGTGTGTGATGATGTCCTTTGTCCTAGTGTTGTTTATGTCAGTTGCGCTTTTATCTCATTGACTTCATTTTAGTTTGTGTTGCGCATTTTAATGTGTTATTTGAACGTCTAACGTAAATTATGTGTTAATATCTGTATTACTGGGCAATGCCTTATTCCTTCGATTTCCTGTACTTTCTCTTATTTTAATAGAACATAAGGCATTGCGTATTAGATCCACCGACTGTTTTAATCTCACCCTCATTTTTCTTCATCACCATTCTTTTTTAACTCTAGTCAGTGGATACTCTTTAAAATTTTAACTTCATATCTCATGTCATTAATTTCGTTCCATTAGGGGCCGATGACCTTCGATGTTAGGCCCCTTAAAACAACAAGCATCATCATCATCAACCTAGGCCTTTCCTGTCCCATCGTCGCCGTAAGACCTATCTGTGTCGGTGCGACGTCAAGCAAATAGCAAAAAGAAAAAAGCAATAACCACCACCCTAGGTTGGCCGAGAACAAAACCAGGAACCTCTACGTAAGAGGCACAGCTGCTATGCCTACAACACAGGACTGGCTTGCGTTTTATAGACAAATGCTAATTGAGGAAAGGACTGAAAATAAAATCCACAAAATACGGCATTCAAATCTTTTGTCTAAATGCGGAGCATGCAGAAGTTTCCGGCTGGTCGTACTCGTTTCGAAATGTCACGTTGCGCGTTTTGTGGAATGCGGCTCAATATATAATCGGTTGGAAGTAAAGTTCGTGCTTACACACCGTATCGACAATCTGAATGAGCTTTTATATACATTTTTGTTGATTTTGACAGAACTGACAATATGGTTGAACAAACACCGCAGAATGGGATTCTTTCACACAAGCGGCTTTACAGTTACAGTATATACGGTAATTGTGACATTTCTAAAATACTGTTCAAGTGTTAGTGTGGTTCATTGTGCTTCAGAGATCAGAAAGTGAATCCATACTCCATATTGATTCAATAGAGGTTACTGTCCAGACAAAGCTATATATTCACAATGCCACAGACACATCTTACTGAGCGAGTTGGCCTGGCGACCACCACGTTCCTAGTGAATTAGGTAATTGAATTTCATTAATCTCAATATTCTAGTAGTTTAAATAAGGTTCTTACGTTGCATATTTCTCGCTATTTTTCTTTACGTCGCACCCACAGATAGGTCTTATAGCGACGATGGGATAGGAAAGGCCTAGGAATGGGAAGGAAGCGGCAGTGGCCTTAATTAAGGTACAGCCCCAGCATTTGCCTGGTGTGAAAATGGGAAACCACGGAAAACCATCTTCAGGGCTGCCGACAGTGGGATTCGAACCCACTGTTTCCCGAATGCAAGCTCACAGCTGCGCGCTCCTAACCGCACAGCCAACTCGCCCGGCTACGTTGTATTTATTTTAATAATAAGTATTTATTGCAGCCAAAATGCTAAACTAGTTACATCTTCATGTATTCTGTTAATGACAATGCTCTTTTACTGCACTTTGTTAGGTGGTATTTGTCACACTCTCGGTTGCACAGCTTACATACACGATTTTCGCTGGGATTGTGGTACGATTTGCTCGCGAATATCTTGTGATGAAAACCGTGAATGGCGTATCTACTCACGATGTATCGTAGTTCCTGATTTTCATTCATCCTGTTTCTCTCCATCATTGCGCTTTCAGCATAACAATCTAGGTCTATCTCTTAACTCTTAGCCTCCATTCTCTCCAGTTGTTCCACGAACCTGCTACGCAGGCGTAGCAGGGGGAGAGGTGATACTCCCACGTGGCGCGTCCCAGGTGGCGGATAGGGGGGTCCTAACCGGCTTGCCGGCGGACTTGAGGGAAATAAAATACCTCTCGCGGACCAAACACACACCCCCTGTGGGTGGGGGAGGCTAACGAATAATACACCCACGGTATCCCCTGCCTGTCGTGTGAGGCGACTAAAAAGGGCGACCAAGGGATGAATGAATTAGAACCATGAAACTACTCTTGATTCGTACCATCATGCGGGGAACACCATGGGTTGCATGTACTTGCGAGTAGTATCACTAACATGGTACGAAATATGTTTGTGATTCGTTGCAGTAAAAAGCCTGGCCTGGTGGATTCCAGTACCCGTGCGTTGTACCCATGTGGGCAACACCGCGGGTCTGGGCGTAGCCTGTGAGTTGTACCACTATATGAGCGACACCGTGGGTCTGCGTTGCCTGTGATTAGTACTCACTATATGCGGAACACCACGGTGCCCTTGGGACCGGCACCCGTGACTAGTACCCTAGGTGAGGAAACTCATCGGTTTGCGTTGGCTGTAAGTGGCGCCATTGTGTGCGAAACACCATAGGTCTGCGTTACCTGTACGAAGTACAGTACTTGTGAGTAGTACCATCTTTTGTGGAACACCGTGAGTCTTCGCTACTTCTGATTAATACCCCAACATGACACATACCATGGTTCTATTTTATTCGCGACATGTACCATTCTGTGGGGCCTTAGACGTGGATTTTGCACCCCCTTTAGACACCAAGCATCTTTGTGCTTTATAAGTGGTTCCTTGGTCGGTAATAATGTTATTTTCGTTCTCTATTGAATCCGATCCACTGGTTTTTGTTTTTGTTTGTTTGTTTTGTGTTTTGTTGGGTTCCTGTCCATCCATTCATTCTTCATGACATTTTTTATTTGGTCAGTGGATGCCTTTGTAATTTTTGTTGTTTCATTTCGTACCATTAGGGGCCGATGACCTTCGATGTTAGGCCCCTTAAAACAACAAGCATCATCATCATCATCATCTCCAGTTGTTTTGTATATTGTTCTGTAGCTGGTTGTAACAGTTTGTTCCTCAGGTACTTTGGGTAGAAGGTCTCCTTGTCTCCTTGGCTAGTCTCCCTGTGGGTGGGGGCGGTGGAATAACACCCACGGTATCCCCTGCCTGTCGTAAGAGGCGACTGAAAGGGGCCCCAGGGGCTCTGAACTTTGGATAGTGGGCGGCGACCACGGGGCCCTTAGCTGAGTCCTGGCATTGCTTCCACGAACTTGTGCCAGGCTCCTCACTTTCATCTATCCAGTCCGACATCCCTTGGTCAACTCTTGTTCTTTTCCGACCCCGGCGCTATTAGGTTTGCGAGGGCTAGGGAGTCTTTCATTTTCACGCCCTTCGTGGCCCTTATCTTCCTTTGGATGATATCTTCATTCTTCGAAGTGTCGGATCCCTTCCTTTTTTCCCTCTGATTAGTGTTATATAGAGGATGGTTGCCTAGTTGTACTTCCTCTTAAAACAATCACCACAACCACCACCCTCCACGAACCTACTACGCTGGCGTAGCAGGGGGAGAGGTGATACTCCCACGTGGCGCGTCCCAGGTGGCGGATAGGGGGGTCCTAACCGGCTTGCCGGCGGACTTGAGGGAAATAAAATACCTCTCGCGGACCAAACACACTACCCCCTGCGGGTGGGGGACGCACATGTAGAATACAACCGCGGTATCCCCTGCCTGTCGTAAGAGGCGACTACAAGGGGTGACCAAGGGGTGATTGAATTAGAACCATGGAACTACTCTTGATTCGTACCATCATGCGGGGAACACCATGGGTTGCATGTACTTGCGAGTAGTATCACTAAACTGGTACGAAATAGGTTTGTGATTAGTTGCAGTAAAAAGCCTGGCCTGGTGGATTCCAGTACCCGTGCGTTGTACCCATGTGGGCAACACCTCGGGTCTGGGCGTAGCCTGTGAGTTGTACCGCTATATGAGCGGCACCGTGGGTCAGCGTTGCCTGTGATTGGTACCCATTATGTGAGGAACACCACGGGAATACCGGCGCCCGTGACTAGTACACCTAGGTGAGGAACCTTACCGGTTTGCGTTGGCTATGAGTGGCGCCATTGTGTGAGAAACACCATAGGTCTGCGTTCCCTGTACGAATTGCAATACTTGTGAGTAGTACCATCTTGTGTGGACCACCGTGAGTCTCCGCTACTTTTGATCAGTACCCCAAAATGACAAATACCATGGTTCTACTTTACTCGCGACATGTACCATTCTGTGCGGCCTTAAACGTGAATTTAGCACCCCTTCAAACATCAAGCATCATTGTGCTTTATAAATGGTCCCTTGGTCAGTAATACTCTAATTAACTACCTTCTTTTTGAGTCTGATCCACTGTTTTTGTTTGTTTGTTTGCTTTTGTTTTTTTGTAGGGTTCATGTCCATCCATTCATTCTTCATGACATTTTTTATTTCATTTTGGTCAGTGGATGGATTTGAATTTTTTGTTATTTCATTTCGTGCCATTAGGGGCCGAAGACCTCGATGTTAGGCCCCTTTAAACAACGAGCATCACAAATAAATAAATAAATAAATAAATAAATAAATAAATAAATAAATAAATAAATAAATAAATAAATAAATAAATAAATAAATAAATAAATAAATAAATAAATAAATAAATCAGCGAGGTGAGCGAAGACGATACAAGGATATTCTAATACCTAATAATACAGAATTACCGAATTAATTTCAGCGAATGGGCGGATGAAGCGTTTGATTGGACGAGGTGGCGACGTATTTTCTACGGGAAACCACTGACAAACTGAGGGGCGCGAGAGATTTACAGGAGGAGGGCGGGCAGACAACTTACTCCGAATTAACAAGAGAAACACTTCACCTAACAAACATATTAATATATACGACATTGCAACTTTTGAGTTAGAATTCCCTTTGTAGAACTGTAAGGACTGCCTGGACCTGTGTTTACCCTTGAGAGGCTGCCCTAGTAGGTTAGTGCTGTTCTGTTAGTATATTAATTTAGTACATAGCAGATCATCGATTATCCGAATATCGATCAACCGAAACATCGGTTAACCGAAAGCGTTGCAGTCGGCAAATTCAAATTTGCGCTCCATGCAGAAGTTCCACTAGCTGTTATGCCGTTCTTAATGGCGACTAATCGGAAACACATTATCAGCATTTCTGACGAAGTTGAAATAATAAAGCATCTGAAGAATGGTGCTAATAGATGAAGCTTAGCTGGAGAATGTATGTTGCTTATTCAGCCCGAAGGCTCGTTTGATCCTCTACAGCTCCACCAACAGCAGTCATAGATAGCCTTGGTGTCACTGAAGAGGTATACTAGGGAAATGAGGAGTGAGGTAATTTCCAGTTGCTTTCCTCACTGCGCCAGAAGTTGCTATTACATATCAGTCTGCCTAGTCCACTGAAATGTATGCACCAACCGACCCTATGAGCGATATTTTCACACCATTCATAACAGGGACTGGCTGCATAAGGAATGGCATTACTAGCATCGCTCATACCTCGGTCACTTTCATATTGTCAAAGCCAAGGATGAGACTGAGACAGGTCAATGAAAGTAACAAATTTATTCTAGCCCATACGAGAAGACATAGTGCACTGTAAACACTACATCCTGCCAACAAAGGCATAGCTAGAGAATAAGGAGTTGGAAATGCATTAAAAAGAACAGTGATGCCATTAAAAAATTTGCGAGTGAACTTGACTGTGAAGATGGAAGTTTTCCATCCAGTGGGGAAGATTTTTCACTGCCTTCAGACAACTGTGAAGTGGTTAGAACAACAAGAAGACTGTGATGGTATCCTTAAAACGTTTGTGAGATTTAGCACCCAAAGAAAAATCTCAGCTCTGAAGCAAGAAAATTTTCGATTATTTTTCCTAAACTGTAAGCCTAGTCTAAAGTATTTCTTTATGAAAAGTTATTTGTAATACGTATGAAACAAAATACAGTATACACGATTTTGTGTTTAACATCTTTTATTTTCTTTCGTAAGATCATTTATCTAAACACCACCAGTTCCCAACTGTTTCGGATAATCAATGCTGTACTATTAATGTTTGCTGTTGTCGAATAAATGTGTAATAAAAGTTAAATGTTCAGCAAAATTCGTGCACAATACAATCTTAGATGCACTATGCAACAAGAAAGTATAATTTTCTAACTAAAATATGATATTTTGGTAACACTTTTCGTGGCTGTAATTATTTAAAAATATTTTGGTGCAGGTCTTCTGCGAGGAGAGTGTCGCGGTGTTGCGAGAGACGGCAAGGAGAAGCTTTGTTTTCAGCTGTGCTAAAACAACTCCTGCTAGATGGCAATTCCTCTCGTACAAATTGTAAAGCAAACTATTCAGAATGATTCTATAAAACAGCCCTGAGCATTCCCGTGCAGATTGACATTAGGCTAGATATATTATTATTATTATTATTATTATTATTATTATTATTATTATTATTATTATTATTATTATTGCGAGGAGTGTGCGGGGCGGGACCCCTTAAAGGCCCGGGCCCGCCTGCATTGCGGGCTATGCAGGCCCTAACGTTACGCCCCTGATGCCAGCCGCGGTGTGCGATCACATTTTCCAACCCATAGTAAGTGGTTTTGCAGAGACTGTAGTACGCTTCTCTTACAGGGCGATAACGCTCCTTCCACACCGTGCAGCAGCTGTGAATGGATGCCAGGAGGGACGTGGGTGAGCTCCGTACAGGAATAGTATATTCTTCCCTTGTAGTTAATATTACGAGAGGCTGCTAATTTGGCTGTTATGCAGTTTAAAACAAAAATCACTTCAAGTATATATATATCGCCCTAGAGCAGCGGTCTTAAACTCAGTCCCGTCGAAGGGGCATTTATAAATTAATAGATCTAAGGGAGCTACACGAATAATTAAAAGCTTAAGGAAAAGTTGCTATTTGTTTTGTCAGACACCTACACAGGAAGGTCTTCTGGCGACGACGGGATAGGAAAGGGGGTGTAGGAAGGAAGCGACTGTGCTCTTATTAAGGTACAAGAAATTGGAAAACCATAGAAAGCCATCTTCAGAGCTTCCGACATTGGTGTCCGAACCCACCATCTCCCGAATACAAGATAACTACGTGACCCGTACCGCATAGTCAACTTGCTTGGATTTAAGGAAACGTGGCAATTGTAATTCAGGAGGTACGAGGCGATTATTTGCCTAAGTGCTTAATTTTGGTGAGTAATTTATAGGTAAGAAATCACAATATTAACTATTTAAATTTTAGTAATAATGTTACTTATTTTTACTTCCCACAAATTGCATTTTAATGTTTTTTCGGAGACGCCATGGTGCCGGAATTTTGTCCCACAGGAGTTCTTTAACGTCCCAGTAAATTTACCGATATGAGGCTGACGTATTTGAGCATCTTCAAATAGCCTACCACCGGACTGAGCCAGGATCGAACCGCAATTTGGGGTCAGAAGGTAGATCTCTACCTTCCGATCTACTCAGCCCGGCTATTTAAATTTTATTATTTTTAAAAGAGAGAGAGAGAGAGAGAGAGAGAGAGAGAGAGTGAGTGCAGTGGGCTCATGCACCACGTTACTTCTCTGTGCACATTTTTATGACTGCAGATTATCAATACAGAGAGAGCGGTCTTTCGAACGTGCCACTTGTAAAACTGAAAATAATCGAGTGTTCCTATTGATATTTTCTGTGTTTTATTCTTGAAAATAATTGTCAACATGAATATGTTGTTACGAACATAGACAACATTCTTGCAGATTGATTGTCAATGTTTCGATACTTGTCCTTCGAAACAACTGGTAGAGTTCGATAAGACTACATGTGTGGAACTTTTCACTCAGCAAAGAATGGCGTGAATTTCCATTAATTCTAATTAAAATTCTTCAGGTGTATTATCAACACTGCATATTACATATCGTAAGTTAAATTCTTCCTTTAATAGTAAATTTTCCGCAAACATTATGCCGGATAAATTGTATTATCGGAATTTCTTATTATTAAGTTAAATATTTTATATTCTAGAGTATTTTTAAATCATTGAAAATAAATAAATAAATGATAAACATATCGCGGTTTGCAAATAAGTGTCTGCCGGGCCATATGCGGCCTTCGAACCACGCGCCGCGAGTTAGAGACCGCTGCGTTAAGAGTACAGTATATATATACCGGGCGAGTTGGCCGTGCGGTTAGGGAGTGCAGCTGTGAGCTTGCATCTGGGATATAGTGGGTTCGAACACCACTGTCCGCAGCCCTGAAGATGGTTATCCGTGGTTTCCCATTTTCACACCAGGCAAATGCTGGGGCTGTACCTTAATTAAGGCCATGGCCGCTTGCTGCCCACTCCTGGACCTTTCCTATCCCATCGTCGCCATAAGACCTATCTGTGTCGGTCAGACGTAAAACAAATATATATATATATAAAGTACAGTATATGAGAGAATAAAAGCGGAGCGAGCGAAGACGCAGAACACGTTAGTGAGATAAAGCTTAGTCAGGCAAATTTCACATCACGTCTGTTCAGCGGGTCAGTATAAAAAACGTTGCACTCTATTATATAATAAAATAAATTCAAACAAACTCGCAGCTTTACGTGATTGTTGATATCATGGCCATAGATATAGACATGGGACCCACATGGGTTATCAAGGAATTCATTTAATCACAAATAACCGGCGTAGACTAGTCTGAATTGAAACAACCTGTATACTGTTGAAGGTTTTCTTAGTATTGTTTACATGTCTGATTTTATTCTTTAAGTTGTTCTTTCCTTTGTATCTGTATAATGTACAGTTCCATTTCTCTTCATATCTTTAAATACACAGTTTTTAAATCACCTACAAGTTAAAGATTCTGTTTCTCTAATCAGATTATTATTTTGCATACTGTGTCATGTTAATTTCGTTCCCTCTCTTCTAAGACTATCCTCATAATTTTATTTCACAAGTAAATGCACCACTGTGATTTGTACCATTATGTGCGAAACACCACGGGTCTGGGCGTTGCCCGTGATTAGTACATACCATGTGAGGAACACCAGGGATAGTACGAGTCCCTGTGATTAGTACACCTATGTGGGGTGCACCATGGGTTTTCGTTGCCTACGAGTGCCGTCATTATGTGAGAAACACCATAGGTCTGCGTTACCTGTACGATGTACAATACTTGTGAGTAGTACCATGATGTTTGGAACACCGTGAGTTTACGCTACCTTTGATTAGTACTGCAACTTAAGAAATACCATGGTTCTACTTCACTAGCGATAAGTGCCGGTATGAGGGACCGTTAGCCTTTAGACAACAAGCATCATCGACTCAAGATTGTGCTTTGTAAGCAGGCCCTTGGTCAATAATATTGTTTCTAGGAAGGTGAGGCATTGCGGGTCGGATCCATCAGTCGTTTTAAATTCATATTCATCCATTCATTCTTCATCATCACGTTTTGTATTGTGGTCAGTGGATGAAATTTGTACTTGTACTGTAGATTGTCATTGCATTTCTAACCATTAGTGGCCGATGACCTAATGTTAGGCCCCTTTAAACAACAAGCATCATCAACATCATCATCAAAGTACAAAATTTCATTTTTAGAAGTTAAAGTATTTCTAAGCTCTCGACTTATTAGCATAGAATCAAACTCGCTTTCTCCCGTTTAAATCATGCCCACCTTTTAGTGGAAACGCGACGTTATCTTCAACCATGCCCTTCTTTATTGTGAGAGAATGTAGTGTCACAGTGCAAATATCTTCACGCATCTCTCGCACGACCTTATCGATCTTATCTCCAAGTAATCTCCCATTGCACATAAAGCGTGGTGTGGCCACTACATCGTCCTCTGAAGTCTTTGAAGCGGCAACGTTCTCTCTATATATAGAGGAAGATATAGTGTGGAAGCGGTACTGAAGAGCTGACTACAAACAAGTCATTATTCACAGTACGAGAATCAAAATACTCAGCCAGGCTGACTACTAGCATTCTGAGCCCAAGTTGACAGTCTGAATCCCTGCTCAGTCTGGTAGAATTTGAGAATCCTAAAAAACGGTAAATTTACCTGCCACGAACCTACTACGCTGGCGTAGCAGAGGGAGAGGTGATACTCCCACGTGGCGCGTCCCAGGTGGCGGATAGGGGGGGGGGGTCCTAACCGGCTTGCCGGCGGATTTGAGGAAAATAAAATACTTCTGGCGGATCAAACACACTACCCCTGCGGGTGGGGGACGATCATGTAGAATACACACGCGGTATCCCCTGCCTGTCGTAAGAGGCGACTAAAAGGGGCCGAAGGGCTCTCAACTTGGGAGGGTGGATTGGCGACCAGGGGACCCTTAGCTGAGTCTTGGCATTGCTTCTACTTACTTATTTCAAGCTCCTCTTTCATCTGTCCTGTCCGAGCTCCCTTGGTCAACTCTTGTTCTTTTCCGACCCCGACGGTATTAGAGCATTCGAGGCCTAGGGAGTCTTTCATTTTCACGCCCTACGTGGCCTTTACCTTTCTTTGTCAGTTACTTCATTTTTCGAAGTGACGGATCTCTTCTTTCTTCTTTTTTCTCTCTCTCTACCCCCTGTGGGTGGGGGACGCAGACGAAAAATACACCCAAGGTATCCCCTGCCTGTCGTGAGAGCCGACTAAAAAGGGCGACCAAGGGATGATTGAATTAGAACCACGAAACTACTTTTGATTCATACCATCACGCGGGGAACACCATGGGTTGTCTTTACTTGCGAGTAGTACCACTATATTAGGTACGAAACAGGTTTGCGATTAGTAGCAGCA
Source organism: Anabrus simplex (assembly GCF_040414725.1). NCBI lineage: Eukaryota > Metazoa > Arthropoda > Insecta > Orthoptera > Tettigoniidae > Anabrus > Anabrus simplex. Next base: position 132,135,098 of record NC_090268.1, on the reverse strand, counting down.
ATGAGTTGGTTATCCTGTGGGTTTCCAGTACCCGTTAGTCGTACCCATTTGAGCAACACCGCAGGTCTGGGCGTTGCCTTTGAGTTATACAACTATATGAGCGACACCGTGGGTCTGCGTTGCATGTGATTAGTACCCACTCTGTGACTAACACCACGGGAATACCGGCTCCCTACCCCCTGCGGGTGGGGGACGCACATGTAGAATACACCCGCGGTATCCCCTGCCTGTCGTAAGAGGCGACTAAAAGGGGCGACCAAGGTCTGACTGAATTAGAACCATGAAACTAATTTTGAATCGTACCATCACGCGGGGAACACCATAGGTTGCCTGTACTTGCGAGTAGTACCACTAAATTCGGTACGAAATAGGTTTGTGATTAGTAGCAGTAAAAGCCTGGCCTGGTGGATTCCAGTACCCGTGCGTCGTACCCATGTGTGCAACACCGCGGGTCTGGGCGTAGCCTGTGAGTTGTACCACTATATGAGCAGCACCGTGGGTCTGCGTTGCCTGTGATTAGTACCCACTATGTGAGGAACACCACGGGAATAACGGCGCCCGTGGTTAGTACACCTAGGTGGGGAACCTTCTCGGTTTGCGTTGACTCTGAGTTTGGCCATTGTGTGAGACACACCATAGGTCTGCGTTACTTGTACGATTGCAATACTTGTGAGTAGTACCATCTTTTGTGGAACACCGTGAGTCTTCGCTACTTCTGATTAATACCCCAACATGACACATACCATGGTTCTATTTTACTCGCGACATGTACCATTCTGTGGGGCCTTAGACGTGGATTTTGCACCCCCTTTAGACACCAAGCATCATTGTGCTTTGTAAGTGGTTCCTTGGTCGGTAATAATGTTATTTTCGATCTCTATTGAGTCCGATCCACTGGTTTTTGTTTGTTTTGTGTTTTGTTGAGTTCCTATCCATCCATTCATTCTTCATGCCATATTTTATTTTTATTTTGGTCAGTGGATGCGTTTGCAATTTTTGTTCTTTCATTTCGTACCATTAGGGGCCGATGACCTTCGATGTTAGGCCCCTTAAAACAACAAGCATCATCATCATCATACCGGCGCCCGTGATTAGTACAACTAGGTGAGGAACATCATCGGTTTGCGTTGGCTATGAGTGGCGCCATTGTGTGAGAAACACCATAGGTCTGCGTTACCTGTACGACGTAGAATACTCGTGAGTAGTACCATCATGTGTGGAACACCGTGAATCTTCGCTACTTTTGATTAGTACCCCAGCATGACAAATACCATGGTTCTACTTTACTAGCGATAACTATCATTCTGAGGGGCCTTTGACCTGGATTTTGGACCCCTTTAGACATCAAGCATCCTCGATTCAGGATTGTAATAATAATAATAATGTTATTTGCTTTACGTCCCACTAATTACTCTTTGACGGTTTTCGGAGACGCCGAGGTGCCGGAATTTAGTCCCGAAGAAGTTCTTTTACGTGTCAGTAAATCTACCGACACGAGGCTGACGTATTTGAGCACATTCAAATACCACCGGACTGAGCCAGGATCGAACCTGCCAAGTTGGAGTCAGAAGGCGAGCGCCTCAACCGTCTGAGTCACTCAGCCCGGCGATTCAGGATTGTGCTTTATAAGTGGTCCCTTGGTCAGTAATACTATTCATTATGGCCTTTTTTTGAGTCGGATCCACTGGTTTTTTGTTTTTTGTTTTTTGTTTCTTTGGGGCTCATGTCCATCCATTCATTCTTCATGACGTTTTGGTCAGTGGATGATTTTGAATTTTTTGTTGTCATTTCATTTCGTACCATCAGGGGCCGCTGACCTCGATGTTAGCCCCCTTTAAGCAACAAGCATCATCATCATCATCATCATCATCATCATCATCATGTTGGCTGAATGGTGAACTTTGAGGCCTTCAGTTCAAAGGGGCTGGGTTTAAATCCTGCACTAGTCGGTGACGTGAGCCGCATGTAGTTAATTCTTCTGTCTCGGGCACTGGTTGCTTGCGTTCATTTTAACGCACATCTCTTCATTAGCGCACAGCACACCGCACTACCAACCAAGATAGAGGTACGGTATACAGAAAACTTCCTACTACATAAGGTTTTGCGTCAGAAAGGTCATTGGACTTTAAAACTGGACCATATCCACATGTGTGACACAGACTGTACCCGCTTCCTCTCCAGGTTATGAGAAAAGCGGTATAAGGAGAAGAAAATTACAAAATACGCAGATCCAATTAAGCTTAGATTGACTTCATCCGGTGAAGGATACTCACGTACAGTATATCTACTACTAGCTGCTGTTCCCGTCGTGACGCGTTAGGTTTTGTACAATTGTAGCACTAGTGGCATGTGATGGAGCTGAGTGGCATCAGAGCAGAACTAATTAAACAAGCTTATATGTAGGACATCCAGAAATTGAGTTTCCCTATCTCTTTTCTTGTAAATTAAACGCATTTAACCGGGAAATATGTGCATGTGCGACAGATGTATGACGTAACAATCATATACTGGCCGGACAAGTCCCGCCCGGTGTTAGTAGCGCAGCAGCAGAGGCTCGAAATGGCGGCTCGTATTATTTCTCCCACCGCCTGTGAGGTTCGGTATGTGGTAAAATTTCTACGGAAATCGCGATGGGCCATTCAAAGCAAGAGACGCGGAATGCTCAGTGCAGGTATTGCGCTGAACCATTGCAATGCTCGCCAACAAACGTTTCGACGCTCAGCAACTGTTCTGTAAGATTTCGGCTGGGAGGTGTTTGATCATCCGCCGTACAGTCCTGATCTTGCTCCCAGTGATATTCATCTTTTCTTGCACCTCAAGAAATTCATGTTCTACTGTCAGGATTTCCACACTGACGAAGAGCTGAAGACGGATGCCACACGCTGGTTCCATTCCCAGGTGGCGGACTTTTACAACACCGGCATACAAAAGTTGATCCCACACTATGACAAGTGTCTCAATTCTGGTGGTGGCTATGTCGAAAAATAGCTCCAACATTGCTGTATTGGATGCTAATGAAGTGTTCCATGCAACTATGTTGTCTTTTTTTTTTAAATTTAGAGAGATGATACTCCCACGTGGCGGATAGGGGGGTCCTGACCGGCTTACCGGCGGACTTGAGGGAAGTAAAATACCTCTCGCGGACCAAACACACAATCCCATGTGGGTGGGGGGACGCAGACGAAGAATACACCCACGGTATCCCCTGCCTGTCGTAAGAGGGGACTAAAAGGGGCGACCAAGGGATGATCAAATTAGAAGCATGAGACTTCTTGTAATTAGTACCATCATGCAGGGAACACCATGGGTCGCTTTTACTTGCGCATAGTACCACTATGTTAGGTACAACCTAGGTTTGTGAATAATAGAAAAAGAATGTGTTGCCGGCTTTTACAGTACCTGTGATTAGTAGCACTATATGAGCGACACCTTGGTTCTGGCTTGCCTATGATTAGTACCCAATATATGAGGAACACAACGGAATAGTACGAGTCCCTGTGGTTAGTACACATGTGATGAATAGCACAGGTTTGCGTTGCCTGTAAATGGCGCCGCGAAGTACAAAACTCCATAGGTCTGTATGACACGTGCGAATTTCATTATCTGTGAGTAGTACCATAATGTGTAGAATACCGCAAGTCTACGCTAGTTTTGATTAGTGCCGCAACATGCCAAATACCACAGTACTACATTCCTAGCGATAAGTAACAATATGAAGAGCGGATGACTTGGAATTTGTATCCTTTTAGACTATAAGCATAATCGATTCAGTCTGGTGCTATAGAAGCTGTCCCTTGGTCAGTATTACTATTGTTTTACGTCAGTTTCTGTGAATGTGAGGCATTGCGGGTCGGATCCACTGATTGTTTTAACTTTATATCCATCCATTCATTCTTCGTCCTCACGTTTTTAATTCTGCTCAGTGGAGGATTTTGGATTTTTAATTTGTCATCACATTTCGTCTCATTTCGTACCATTAGGGGCCGATGACCTAGATGATAGGCACCTTTAAACAACAATCATCATCTAACCTAGTAATGCCTAAAATTCCGGGCTCTACGACGAGTATGGTCCCAAAGTTTGTCATATTTTTTATTTCTTCTTAGTTCCACTTGAAAACTTAAAACAAGCATGTTTTAGTCAACTGTGAGTGAATTTTATTGGTCTATAATAGCTTAGTTTGACCTTTTTTTTTAAGGCTTTGGCCATATCTCCGAAATTTTATAATATTAAGGTCATATTTTGGTGATATTCATTTTTGAACCATTTGCTCCCCAGTTGTTATCGTACATTGCTGAACAACGAAACAAAGCTTCTGAATCTTCATGTTGAAGTAAAAAATCACTCTTTATATTCTTAAAATGCTTTCACAACACATCTCGTTCTGTGAACAAAGAGGGTAAGTAGCTCACGCAGAGATGAGATAGACAGTCTACAAACAAACGGGAGAGAAGATTGAGTCCTTAAGTTGAATGAAGGACAGAGATTGAATGGGTAGGCCACGAACCTGCTACGGTGGCGTAGCAGGGGGAGAGGTGATACTCCCACGTGGCGCGTCCCAGGTGGCGGATAGGGGGGTCCTAACCGGCTTGCCGGCGGACTTGAGGGAAATAAAATACCTCTCGCGGACCAAACACACTACCCCCTGCGGGTGGGGGACACACATGCAGAATACACCCGCGGTATCCCCTGCCTGTCGTAAGAGGCGACAAAAAGGGGCGACCTTGGCGTGGACATGGATTGCGGTTTGGTATAATGTGATGGACCTCCTGTGGATGGGAGAGGCTGAATACATCCATAGGTAATCCCTGCCTGTCGTAGAAGGCGACTTAAAGGGTCATGTGGCCATGGTCCCCTCTTTATTTTTTTATTATTTTTCCGAGGGTCAGATGTAGACCATTCAAAATTTGATGTGCGTGCTGCCCGGCGATGGAGCTCCTATGTGTGCGACTATTTTTGAAAATATCTGGTTTGTTTTTATCTGCTTAGTTATTTGATTATTATTATTATTATTATTATTATTATTATTATTATTATTATTATTATTATTATTATTATTATTATTATACCGGGAGGTGCACCCCAACGCCGCGCATTCAAATTCTAGCGCCTAAATGAACTCCTCTATTGGCAAAACAATGAAACTGAAACTACACAAACTTAGAAATTTACTCAGAAGATGTCACCACCTAAATATTGAGTAATTTTGTTATTGTGAAGTTTCCTGAACTGACTGAATTTATACTAGTTTTGTTTGCTACCCATCAAGAAGTTTGTACGTTCTTCCACAGATGACACTACTAAAAACTATGATCATGCACCCTGGTGCGAGGTGTAAGAACTTATAATTCAAAAAAGGTTTGTATTCATAAGATTCTTTTCTGATTGATGTTCATTTATTTTTGGGTTGGCAATATTTCCTTTTTATTTCCGCCAGTTTTGAATCTAGCCAATCCCTAATTTCTGTAATTAATTTTCCACCTATCACCGGCTTCTTCTTCGATTCTGTGTGTAACTTTAAAATTAACCAATAAACTTGAGAGGGTGTGGCTAGTTTAATCTTGAATGGTCTCGAACCTTCCCTGAGGGTTTATAAACTGCGGATTTTCACGTTTCTTGGTCAATTGATCGATATCTATCTGAGTGTGTGTGTTAAGCAGGAGGCGGGCGGCCTTTTCGTCGGCAGCTAGAACTGCTACCAGGTATGGCCACATAATTCCATCTTTGTTGTTGTAGCTATCTCCGTAGTTTAACTGAAGGGAAAGGTCCGAATCGTTAACTATGTAACCTATTTTTCTAAAAATGTAACCTCTGCCGGCTAATGTAAAAAGTTTCATAAAATCTTCGATTGTAAATCGGGGATAGAGAGTGATGTACCCTCTCGAGCTCCCCTTCATCTTGGTTTGAGGTGACTACGCTTTGTAACTGTTTTACTTCCTTTCCGTAATGCATTAATTTACCCTCAGTAGTTTGGGAATAGCCGCTGTTTCATCGGCCTAGTGCCCTTTAGGTTTTATGTGTTCATATCTAGGAGTGCAAGTATTCGCCTCCATTCATTTATTTAACAGATATTCCTTAACCATGAAAGCCCAGTGGGTTGGGCATTAAATACCCTTGTATAATCATTTTCCAATTGTAAGTTCTGCCTTGAGAGGCCAGAAATTGTAGGTTGATATTGCCTAGACTAGGCCTGGATAACTGAGAGCCTGTTAGCTCTTTTTCAAAGTTTTTGTAAGCTTAATGAATGCCTCTTGAAGGTTAGATGTTGTAATTTTGGGAGCAAGTGCTCTTTGAATGAGGGGATTTCTTCCCTTGTATAAATTTGTGCTCTTTGGTAAATTTGAGCTAGTAGCTCAGGAAATGTAAAGCTAGGGGCTTAAAGCCCGAAGTGTTAAGATTCTGAATCTTGGATTTTTCCCCATCTTGTTTATTGATTGCTACTTGTACCTGTAATATTGTCATGAAAAAAATGTTTGAAGTTCTAAAAATATAACCTTCAGTTTAAGTTTTAAATTCAATTCTTGACATTGTAGTTAGACCCATTCACCCCAGCACCTTCTTTCACCTCTGCGTTCCACAGATACCCCGGAACAATTATTATTATTAATAGCCTTTACATTCTCTTCCTTCAGATTCATTCATCGCCTGTACCGCTTGGTTTGCTGCGTAGAATAATAATAATAATAATAATAATAATAATAATAATAATAATAATAATAATAATAATAATAATAATAATTGTACCGGGCGGTACACCTCCACACCGCTAATTTAAAATGTGCGCCTGTTGAAACTCCTCTGCTGGAGGAAGTCTGAACTTTATGGCCAGTATTAATTTTCAAGTTTCTCAGAAGATGTCTCTACCTGGAAATCTTGGAGTTTTTGAACTGTGTCATTTTCGACGTATTTTTGTTTTGCTTGTAGTAAGAATTGTGAACTTTCTCTTCTAGAGGACACTACTGAAGATCAACAATAGTGCACCCTAGTGCGGAGTGAAAGAACTATTTTTTTTGGAGAAGTTCTTATTTCAAAAGTTTGTTTCTTGTTAAATTTCTTTCTGTTATTGTTTAAGTTGGCTGTATACCCCTCTTTTTCCCCTTGTTTTAGATTTATCCAATCCCGAATTTCTTTAGTAATTTCCGACCAATCCGATGCATCTTCCCCCAACTTGGATATGTTTCTGTACCCTAGCCAATAAAGTGATTGTGGGCGGGTGTTCTTTTCCCTAAAACGCCTAGAACCTTCCGCGAGAGTATTTAAACTGCTGATTTTTGGGTCTCCGGGCCACTTCTGTTCCATCTTTCAGTGTGTAAAGTACATAGCAGGGGGCGGGAAGCGCCTCTTTCTTCTCCTGCTGTTCAACACCAGGTAATGGCCTCTTAATAACTTCTTTTCTTGCTGGGTTGGCAGTTTAACTCTCGGAGCGGGTTCGAAGCGTTTCCACCATGTAACCTTTTCCTAAAATGTAACCAATCTTTTCATCTATTCTCTTTTAAAGCTGCATATTGGGATAGAGAGTGCTAACCCTCTCGAGCTCCCACTCACATTGTTTTGAGGTGAACTTATTTTTCTCAACCTATTCTTCGTTAATATAATGTAAATTGTTCTTTTCTGAAGTCACCTCTGTAGTATGGGATTAGCCCTTGCATTAGTGGCCTAGAGCCAGACTAGGTTTTAAATAAAGTGTATTAGGAGTGCGGAGAGCCTCCTTTCAAGTTGGTATTTTAGAGGTCATGTAATCAACCTCCTTTTCATTTAATAGACCTCAGTAGGTTGGGTATTTTACCCCTGTGTCTATGTCCTGTGAGGACAACTCGAAGGTGGAGTTTGGTGTGGCCTTTGAGAGGCTTAAAGTTGAGAGCGTGTGGTTCTTTTGAAAATTGAGTGTTGTATGCCTCGTGGAGGCTTTTCAGTGTAATTTGGAGCAAGGACTCCTAGGCATGAATGGGGTTTTCTGCCCCTCTGTTGAAACTTGTGTTTGGGGTAAAACGGAGCTGATGGCCCAAGCATTGTGAAGTCAGGGCGCGAAGCCCAAATCCTGTGAATATTGTAACTACCCTTTGGACTTGCTACTTTGTACCTGCCATGCTTGTTATTTCTTTGTTTTTGAAAAGAAAATATAACCTTGTTAAATTTTACATTAACTTTGATTCCGTAGTTTGAGACCCGTTCACGCCCGCACCTTCTTTCACCTCTACCTACCGCTAAAACACGGTAACAATAATAATAATAATAATAATAATAATAATAATAATAATAATAATAATAATAATAATAATAATAGGCCGAACTCGTAATGGTATCAGTATTAATTGCCTTTCTCTTGCAGATGACCTCGCAGACAACAAAAAGTCTATCTCTCTAAATGCAAAAATTAGATATTATCAAACTGTTATTAGACCCGAATGCAGCAGAATGTTTTAACTCTTCAAATGCATAGCCTGCTTGAAATACTGGCTATTGAGGAAAGGAGGACTATCCATAAAATTCTTGGTCCGAATCTCAAAGATGGTGTTTACAGTCTTCGGAGCAACTTAGAAACACCCACAACCAAAATATATCGAGGGTAATCCGGAAAAGAAGGATGTTTGTTATCCTAGGGGCTGCCTGGCCGAGGCGGTAAAGGCGTGCTCGGTTCGCCCGGAAGGACGTGGGTTCGAATCCCCGTCAGGAAGTCGTAAAAATTTAAGAAACGAGATTTCCACTTCCGGAGGTGCATATGACCCTGAGGTTCACTCAGCCTACACCAAAAATGAGTACCAGGTTAATTCCTGAGGGCAAAGGCGGCCGGGCATAGAGCTAACCACTCTAAAACATCACGTGCCGCGGTTAACAATGGTGGAAGCCTTTACCTTACACTCCTCCAAGGGCCTTCATGGCCTGTCTTTGTCTTTTTTGTTTGTAATCCTACTTCAGAAGTCTCAAAACGATTCCTCCTTGGTTAGTGGAGCTCAATAAGGATCTTAATGCTGGGGCTGTACCTTAATTAAGGTCACGGCCGCTTCCTTCCAACTCCTAGGCCTTTCCTATCCTATCGTCGCCATAAGACCTATCTGTGTCGGTGCGACGTAAAGCCCCTAGAAAAAAAAAGGATCTTTTAAAGTATGAAATCACAGAAACAGACATTCAACTCCGAGTACCTCTCAAACACAAACTTAGGTTCATCAAGAAGGAGTCCCAACTCGACTGAAGCATGTCCATTCTGATGCATGGAAGAAAGCACACTTCGAAAGGATGAAAACATGATGGGCCCGCAAGAAGACAAACAGTTGAGATCTCGCAGTCCTTAGTGGTCCTAACGATGAATAATAATAATAATAATAATAATAATAATAATAATAATAATAATAATAATAATAATATTGTGTGGCCCCTGTGTGTGTGTCTAGTCCGTGGGCTAGGAGATTGATGTTCGTTCAAAGTGAGCCCGCACAGCCTGGCTGTCTGCATCTGAAGTCCATTCGGTCGGTCTTTTGAGTTCGTGTTGTGCTGAAATCAAACTGTATACCCAATGATTCGAGCCCGTTTTCACAACTGTTAACGCCCATAGTCTTTGTCTGAAGATTTCTTGCTCCTTCTTGTCTTAATTTGCACTATGAACAAATTTATACCTCCTGTGGGTGGGGGACGCAGACGAAGAATACACCCACGGTATCCTCTGCCTGTCGTAAGAGGCGACGAAAAGGGGCGACCAAGGGATGATCAAATTAGAACCATGAAACTATTTGTGATTAGTACCACCACGCGGGGAACACCCTGGGTCTCCTTTACTTGCGCGTAGTACCACTATGTTGGGTACTGAACCATACTGTTCGTGGACTAATAGTATAGATTTTAGTATTGGATATTGGGATTACATAAGACCACCCACGAAGTCATTGTCTTATAGTATATTTCATAAAAGAGTCCAGAAGAAGCGTTCTTGTGTGAAGAGAGCTGGAGCGTCATTATGAGAAATCTCCAGAACCTCATTAAAGGGAGTTATGTCCCAAGCCAAGCCTCTTAATGAAGATTGGGGACGCTTCCCGGATCCCGGCAAAACTTACCTTCGGAGGGAAGAAAGAATTAAATTAATATCTTTGGTTACGGAAGAGTTGCATTGGATTTGATACAAGAATTGCAACCTGCATAATTTCTGCTTTATTTTGATATGCAGTAGGGCTGCAATCATAAATGCATTCGTTAAATAAGGTACTTGAGGTGCGTTGTGCGGGAAAACTTCGAGTCGCGGGCGCGCGTATTCTGCACGCGATCAAGTGGCGTGGTTACGCTAACCCAATTATAAAAGAGAGGCCGCCTGGCATATCAGTCTCATTCTTTGACCGTAAGGCTGGAACGAAGTCGTCATGCTACAAGTCGGCACTGCGAACAACACTTTGTCTTCGAGCTGCACATACAACTAGTACTACTGTATCGGCGAGGAAGTAAGTAATCAACTTGAATATTCAGCTGAATTCTTGATTTTACCTGGGTTGATATGCTATGGTGAGATGAGGTACTGCCTATAATAGACTGATGAACTAGTAGCTTCATATTTCTGTGAGGTCAAGTTGCAACTGACGTAAGGCTAGAATAAATATTGGCTCAGGGTAATTCAAGCACTCCATGTTGTCCGAGTGAAAGGATGGAATAATAGTGTGACTAAGAGTAGTGAAGAAACTATTGTGTACCAGGTTTAAAATTCTGAAAAGACTTGGTCAATGTAACGTGTGAGACACGATAGTAGTGGAAACAGGCATCGAGTTTGGACAGTCTGTAATGAATGAATTTGTTTTCATTTACCCCTGCATCAAGTCAGAACGAGCTTTCACATCATCATTTCGAGGAAGCCGCAACCGGAGCTGAAGCCAACACGACAACGGGCATCGATCCAGGAACGTTGGGAGTACCTGATCAGCGCGACGTCGAAGGGGACATCTTCCAACCATCCAAGGAGCTGTACGAAGGAGTCACGCAAGAAAGAATGTCTCCAAGTGTTCACCAGTATCTGCTGCCACCGTCGCAGTTTGTCATGATGTGGTAAATTCAGTGGTCCACAGGGAGGGCCGCTCCGTCATGTCATCAATCCCTTAAGGTCAGAGCTTTCCAATTCTGTTTCAAGCATGTCGTTTAAATTTAGATAGGAATAGGGGGGCCGTTAGTCGACAGGTTAGTTATGGTAGGAATAATTCTTTGTAATATAGAGCTAGGCCTCAAGCTCGAACCCCGTACCTTAGGGTAGATGATAGTTTGCAGATTCCTTATTGGTGTGCTTATATTTCATTTCGATTGTATTATTTTAGCGTAAGTATTTTCTTCATGGGTCAGGTCGAACTCCCTTGGTCATAGTAGGTTAGTCTAACAGGCAGACACTATTTATTGTGTCGCGTTCAGGCATTTGTTTCTGCAGACGTAGGCTGTATAGTTGAGAATTCAACCCGTAATTCACCCAGTTTTACTGACAGGGCGAGCAAGTCCGAATGTTTGAGAGTTGTGAGCATTATGCATGTAGCTGGCTGTATGTATTTGAGATGAGAAAGCCCAGCACAGTTTGAGAGTGTATTGGAAGCATTAGAGATGCCTTATTATGGCCATGTGACTATCGAATATTGATTTGTGTCATTGTATTATCAAGGTTGAGCCCATGGGAGGCGGAAATAAGATTAGTTATATTGCTGGTGATATTGAGATGAGGGCGGATCGCCCAGGTGTATTTAAAAGAGTACTTTTTAGCAGCCAGGTTACGTGAGGTATTTGAGAAGCGAGATGTTTTTGCCGGCAGCCAGCTGAGCTCGTAAATTATGTGGATTGCCGCTAGTCAAGTGGTCGAATGGTGAGGGTTGGTGTGTCTGATGTCACAGTCTTGAAACTCGGTGATATTTCTGTCTGCAGCTTGTCGAGTGTGTATGGGGGAAGGAGACGACCTTGATGTTTTGGAACGCAGGGAGAGATTTTTTGTTCGATTTGTTCTACTTAAATTTTTAACACTGGCACGTTTGATATTGTCACTTTGGATATGTTGGTTGCGTTCTTTTTGATTGTTTGTATATGAATATTATACGCTTTACTCTTCATGGGACTAGGGTTCGTGACCGAGTCAGGACACTGTTCATCTTGTGTTTATTTTTGTTTGCACCGGGGTTCGAAGGTACGAGGCATGGAAAATTTTTGGGAACTACTGTTAGATGTGTATTTCAGAAGATATCCATCTTTCGAGATGTCGTTACTTACACTATTGTAACATGCTTGTTACAGCACAACTGTTCCGTGAAGGCAGTGAACTGGTTGTCATCGGCTCAACGTTATCTTTACCCAAGCATTCTGAAAGCTCTTATTTTTGTAAATAGATTTTGTTTTTGTAATAAATCCCTATTTGTTAAACTTTGAATGCAGCGCTGTTTCTGTTAGATTTTTTTTATTTAGCTGATTCTTACCTGATTAGTCACATATCCTAGTGTTTTATCTTTATGTTGCCCATTGATCCCCATGTTATCCCTGAGAAGAGTGCTATTGGCTGGCCGAGTCCCGATATGTGTTCAGGTAAGACTATGTGCACAAGCTCACGTTTGTGAGAGTTCTTTCACTACTGTACTCTGGGTTCGAGACCGGCTTTCGCCTGGCCGGAACCCTAGAGTCCTGTAGGGCACAGTACCAAATAGGTTTGTGATTAGTAGCACTATATGAGCGACACCATGGGATGAAGGAACCCATGGTTCTGGCTTTCCTATGATTAGTACCCCGTATATGAGGAATACCACGGGATAGTACGAGTCCCTGTGGTTAGTACACTTAGGTGATGAACACCATAAGTTTGCGTTGCCTGCCCATGGCACCGCAATGTGCGAAACACATTAGGTCTGTAATACATGTACGAATTTCATTACCTGTGAGTCGTACATAATGAATGGAATACCGCGAGTCTACGCCACTCTTGATTAGTACCGCAACATGGAAAATACCATGTTTATCCTTTTCTAGCGATAAATACCATTATGAGGGCCGATGACCTGGATTTTGGACCCGTTTAGAGAACGAGCATATTCTAATCGATTCAGTATCCTGCTATAGAAGCAGTCCCTTGGTCCGTACTACTATTGTTTTATGCCAGCTTCTGTGCATGTGAGGCACTGTGGGTCGGATCCACTGATAGTTTTAATTTCATTTAATCCATCCATTCATTCTTCGCCTTCACGCTTAGAATTCTGGTCAGTGGAGGATTTTGGATTTTTAATTTGTCATCTCATTTCGTCTCATTTCGTACCGTTAGAGGCCGATGACCTCGATGTTAGGCCCTTTTAAACAACAAACATCAATCAATCAATCATCATCGAACAAATTCATTTTAATTTTTACGCACTTCCAATAACGCAATTCTTCACATGAATTTCCTCATATGGTGCTAAAAAAATATTTCAAGTTAGTTTGAATATTCGAAATATTTATACGTATTCCGAACTAACTGATTTAAATGTTAAATGGAAACGTTGGATTATGAAATACAGCTGTCTTTTTAAACATGCAGAATATACGTTATAGTCCTATATGCGTTTTCCGTCTCTAGAAGGACACACTCTTATTATTAAATGAAATGAAACAAAGCTCATATACCGTGTTAGTAGTAAGCGATTAGTTCTCTGCTTCTGATAATGAGCTTTACTTCCAGCTCGTAGAACTGTAATGCCTGATGTACATCGACGTTTTCCTTCAATTCAATACTTCATGTACCGGGAGGTACACCTCTACGCCGCAAGTTTAAATTTTCCGCCTTAAAGTACTCCTCTAAACGAGAAACTCTGAACTTTAACAATTGTATCAATTCATAAGTTTCTCCGAAGATGTCACTACCGTAAATTTTGTGATTACGAAGTTGTCAGTACTGTGTGGAGTTCAACTTGTTTTGTTTTCTATTGATCAAGAAGTGTAGACATTCTCTGATAGATGTCACTACCAAAAAAACTATGACCATGCACCCTGGTGCGAAGTGGAAGAACTTTACTTGAAGAAATTTTGTATTCATAAGTTTGTTCTTTACTAAATTTCCTTCTTTTTTGATTTGTGGGTTGGCTATATAAATCTTTCTTTCCGCCAGTTTTGAACTTAGCCACCACGAACCTGCTACGCAGGCGTAGTAGGGGGAGAGGTGATACTTCCACGTGGCGCGTCCCAGGTGGCGGATAGGGGGGTCCTAACCGGCTTGCCGGCGGACTTGAGGGAAATAAAATACCTCTCGCGGACCAAACACACACCCCCTGTGGGTGGGGGAGGCAGACGAATAATACACCCACGGTATCCTCTGCCTGTCGTGAGAGGCGACTAAAATGTTTAAATTGGAACCATGAAACTGCTTTTGATTCGTGCCATCACGCGGGGAACACCATGGGTTGCCTGTACTTGCGAGCTGTACCACTATATTCGGTACGAAATGGGTTTGTGATTAATAGCAGCAGAGAGTTGGTTCCCCTGTGGGTTTCCAGAACCCGTGCGTCGTACCCATGTGAGCAACACCGCGGGTCTGGGCGTAGCCTGAGAGTTGTACCACTATATGAGCGACACCGTGGGTCTGCGTTGCCTTTGATTAGTATTCACTATGTGAGGAACACCACGGGGCCCGTGCCTAGTACACCTAGGTGAGGAAGCTCATTGGTTTGCGTTGCCTATGAGTGGCGCCATTGTGTGAGAAACACCATAGGTCTGCGTTATCTGTACGAAGTACAATACTTGTGAGTAGTACCATCTTGCGTGGAACACCGTGAGTTTCGCTACTTTTGATTAGTACCCCAACTTGACAAATACCATGGTTCTACTTTACTCGCGACATGTACCATTCTGTGGGGGCCTTAAACATGGATTTTGCACCCCTATAAACATCAAGCATCATTGTGCTTTCTGAATGGTCCCTTGGTAAGTAATCAATTATTTATGATCTTTGTCTGAGTCTGATCCACTGTATTTTGTTTGTTTTTTTGTGTTGTTTTTTGTTGGGTTCATGTCCATCCATTCATTCTTCATAACATTTTTTTAAATTTTGGTCAGTGGATGAATTTGAAATTTTTGTTCTTTCATTTCGTACCATTAGGGGCCGATGACCTCGATGTTAGGCCCCTTTAAACAACAAGCATCATCATCATCATCATCATGAACTTAGCCAATCCAGAATTTCTGTAATTAATATTTGACTAATCAAGTCTTTCTTCTTTGATTTTGATGTGTAACTGTAAGCTACCCAATAAACGCCTGTGGGTGTGTCTTAATTATTCATGAAAGGTCTCGAATCTTCCCCGAGAGTAGAAAACTGCTGATTTTCCTGTCTCTCGGGCACTTGAACAACATCTAGCATAGTGTATGGAAGTGTAGCAGGAGGCGGGAAGCGCTTCTTTCATCCAGCAGCAGCTCTTCAACAAGGTAATGGCCACTTAACATCTTTATTTCGTGCTAGCTCAGAAGTTTAATCCGCGGGGAAGGTCCGAAACCTTTGCTATGTAATAAACATGTAATCTCCCATCGTTTTGTAAATCTTCATATATCTTTAACTGTAAATCGGGGATAGAGAGTGCTTTACTCTCTCGTGCTCCCCTTCATTTTGAATTTCCACGAACCTGCTACGCAGGTGTAGCAGGGGGAGAGGTGATACTCCCACGTGGCGCGTCCCAGGTGGCGGATAGGGGGGTCCTAACCGGCTTGCCGGCGGACTTGAGGGAAATAAAATACCTCTCGCGGACCAAACACACACCCCCTGTGGGTGGGGGAGGCAGACGAATAATACACCCACGGTATCCCCTGCCTGTCGTGAGAGCCGACTAAAAGGGGCGACCAAGGGATGATTGTATTCGAACCATGCAACTACATGTGATTAGTACCACCACGCGGAGAACACCAAGGGTCGCTTTTACTTGTGCGTAGTACCACTATATTAAGTACGAAATAGGTTTGTGATCAGTAGCACACAGGAGCACCGCGCGGTCGGCTTTTGCAGTACCTGTGATTAGTACCACCATATGAGCGGGACCATGGGATGATAGCTACCATGGACCTGCCTTACCTGTGATTAGTACCCACTATATGAGGAACACCACGGGATAGGGAGAGGTCCCTGTGGTTAGTACTCTTATGTGATGAACATCATAGGTTTGCGTTGCCTGTGAATGGCGCCGCAGAGTGAGAAAAACATAGGTCTGTATTAATGTCGAATTACATAAGCTTTGAGTAGTACAATAATGTGTGGAATACCGCAAGTCTCTGCTACCATTGATTAGTACCGCAACAGGACAGATACCATGGTTCTACATTACTAGCGATAAGTATCATTCTGAGGGGCCTTTGACTTGTAGACACCAAGCATCCTCGATTTGCTTTTGGAAGTGGTCTCTTGGTCAGTAATACTATTAACTATGATAGTTTTTTGAGTCGGATCCACTGATTGTTTTAAATTCATGTTCATTCATTCATTCATTCATTCATTCCTTCGTTCATTCATTCTTCATGACATTTTTTATTTTGGTCAGTGGATAATTTTGAACTTTTACTTTGTCGTTTCATTTCGTACCATTAGGGGCCGATGACCTCGATGTTAGGCCCCTTTAAACAACAAGCATCATCATCATCATTTTGAATTTGAGGTGACTACGTTTTCGTAACCGTTCTTCTACTCTTCCTTAATGTGTTAAATTTATTCTGTATACGAGTCACCAACATAGTTTGGGAATAGCCCCTGTTTCATCGGCCTAGTGCCTCTTAGGTTTTAATAAGTTTCATGTAGGAGTGCAGACTCTCGCCTCCATTCATTTTGCATTTTGGGCCATTAAGTTAACCTGTTATTTTTCTACTAAGGCCCAGTAGGTTGGGTACAAGATACCCCGTTTCATTTGATGTAAGTTGTGCCTTGATGGCCATTTTGTGTAAAAGTCTGGTATTGCCTTTAATAGGCTGGAAAAATTGAGAGCGGGTCAGCTCTTTCTTGTATTTGGATATGTGCCTCTAGGAGGCTTGACATTACTAGGTGGGAGCAAGTGCTCCATGTAATTAGGGGATTTCTGCCCTTCGGTAATATGTGGTTGTGAGCTGAGTGCTCAGAAAGTGTAAAAATTAGGGCTTGTGGCCCAGATTGTTTAACTGTCTCTAAATCTTGGCTTTCCTGGTCTGGTACCTGATTTAACTTGTTGTTATTGGTTAAAATCTGAAGTTTTATGTGAAACTTGTTAAGTTTTGCTGTTGTTGAAAATATAACCTTTAATGCAATTTTAATCAATATCTCTGCTTTGTAGTTAGACAGACCCATTCCAGCCCGCACCTTCTTTCACCTCTGCTGTTCCACAGATACCTCTGAACACTTCACAAGAAATATTGTCAAATCGTATCAAAGATTGTTCAACATTGCTAAATGTTTGATCAGATTTGGAAAGATTTGGCAAGGTTTGATAGCATTTTGTTTTAACGTGGAGGGAAGGCAAACAGCAGTTGCGGTTCTTGGGACTATCAATGAGTTATATTCTTAAAAAGAACAGAAACACACAATAAACAATAATTTACACGGGGAAAATATGAATGTGGTTGTCTTCAATAATTTTCAATGTTCTTGCTGCCGTAACATGATTTGCAATGGTTATGTTATATTGCATTTATTCAAATGAATCGAATAAAAATGTTAGCAATGCAGATAAAATCAATATATTATTACATGAAAATATATTAGGAATTCAATAATAATAATAATAATAATAATAATAATAATAATAATAATAATAATAATAATAATTGTACCGGGCGGTACACCTCCACGCCGCTAATTCAAACTTTGCGCCAGTTGAAACTCCTCTGCTGGAGGAAGTCTGAACTTTATCTACTGTGTTAATTTTCAAGTTTCTCAGAAGATGTCACTACTTGGAAATTTTGGAGTTTCTGAACTGGGTCGTTTTCGATGTATTTTTGTTTTACCTGTAGTAAGAAGTGTGAACTTTCTCTTCTAGAGGACACTACTAAAGAACTACAATGGTGCCCCCTAGTGCGAAGTGAAAGAACTGTTTTTTTTGGAGAAATTTTTATTTCAAAAGTTTGTTTCTTGTTAAATTTCTTTCTGTTATTGTTTAAGTTGGTTGTATAACCCTTTCCTTCCCCTTGTTCTGAATTCAGCCAATCCCGAATTTCTTTAATTAATTTCTCACCAATCAGATGTATCTTCTCCAACTTGAATATCTTGCTTAACCCTAGCCAATAAAGTTTTTGTGGGCGGGTGTTCTCATTTCCGAAACGCCTCGAACTTTCCACGAGAGTATATAAACTGCTGATTTTCGGGTCTCTGCGCCACTTCAGTACCAACTTTCAAAGTGTAAAGTACGTAGCAGGGGGCGGGAAGCGCCTCTTTCTTCGGGCAGCAGTTCAACAACAAGGTAATGGCCGTTTAATAACTTCTTTTCTTGCTAGCTCAGCAGTTTAACTCTCGGGGCGGGTCCGAAGCGTTTCCGCCATGTAACTTTCCCTAAAATGTAAAGACTCTTAGCATCTGTCTCTTTTAAAGCTACATATTGGGATAGAGAGTGCTTAACCCTCTCGAGCTCCCACTCATATTGTTTTGAGGTGAACTTATTTTTCATAACTGATTCTTCCTTAACGTAATGTAAATTGTTTCCTTCTAAAGTCACCTCTTTAGTATGGGATTAGCCCTTGCATTAGCGGCCTAGAGCCAGATTAGATTTTAAACAAAAGGTATTAGGAGTGAAGATCGCCTCCTCTCAAATTGTTATTTTGGAGGTCATGTAATTAACCTTTTTCTCACTTAATAGACCTCAGTAGGTTGGGTATTTTACCCCCGTGTCTATGTCATTAGAGGACAACTTGAAGGTGGAGTTTGGTGTGGCCTTTGATAGGCTTAAAGTTGAGAGCGAGTGGCTCTTTCTTGAAAATTGAGTATGTATGCCTCGAGGAGGCTTTTCTGTGTAATTTAGAGCAAGTGCTCCTGGGCATGAATGGGGCTTTCTGCCCCTCTGTTAAATCTTGTTTTGGGGTAAAGTTGGGCTAATTGCCCAAGAATTGTGAGTTCGGGGCTCGAAGCCCAAATTCTGTAAATACTGTAATTGTTCTTTTGTTGCCTTGCTACTCTGTACCTGCCATTCTTGTTATTTCTGAATTTTGAAAAGAAAATATAACCTTGTTAAATTTTAAATTAACTTTAATTTCGTAGCCTGAGACCTGTTCACCCCCGCACTTTCTTTCACCTCTGCTAATCCAGCAAACCACGGTAACAATAATAATAATAATAATAATAATCACTGGTGGTCTGCCTATCGGCAGGTCTTCGCATGAATTCTCCACGCTTTCCTGTCTTCAGCCATTCTCTTTGTATTCCAAGAGCTTCTATTCACCTTTACACTGTCCACTAACTGATACCTCTTCCTTCCTATCTTCAGTTTCCCTTGTATATTCCCTTCCAGTGCTTCGGTTATTAAACAATTTTGCCGCAAGTAGTGGCCTAACCAATTTTTCTTCCGTCTTTGAATGCATTCCAATATTGTTCTCCTTCCTTCACCCACTCTTTTTAATACTTCCTCATTCCTTACTCTTTCCTGCCAACTGATTTTCTAATCTTCCGCCAGATCCACATTTCAAACACTTCTAGTTTTATTTCTTCCTCTTTTCTCAACGTCCAAGTCTCAGCCCCATAAAGCGCCACACTCCACACAAAGCACTTCACTAACTTCTTCTTAAGGTCCCTATTTAGAGGCCCACTCAACAGTGTATTTTGTTTCTAAATGCTTCCTTGGCCATTGCAATTCTAGTCTTCACTTCGTCCAAGCAATAAAGGTCACCTCTGATTATGCTTCCGAAATATTTGAATTTAGGCACTTGTTCGATCTTCTCCCCCGAAAGTAATATTTTAGCTGTTGAGTCCTTCTTTGATCCCATGATCATTGCCTTGGTTTTTTGCTACTAATTATCATGCCTAACTTCTTACAGGATCTGTTCAATTTTTCCAATATAGCATTCATCATTTTCTCAGTAAAATAATAATAATAATAATAATAATAATAATAATAATAATAATAATAATAATAATAATAATAATAATAATAATAATAATAATACGCGAAGATCGTCATAAATCGAACAATGCTGATAGTGTTTACTTGTAGGTTACCGTACGGTAATAAACATAAAAGCTGTGCACTTCCTTGTGATTTTTCTCTTGCAATCTCCTCATACACTGCCGTTTTTTTTTTCGTTTTGTTGTGGTACTCTACGGAGTCCACTGAATATAGGCAGGGGTGTGCCTCATACTTAGCAATTAATACACACACAACATCCCTCAGTCATGAAGATGAAGCCATTTTTGTTGTATCCCCTGCGGGTGGGGGACGCACATGTAGAATGCATCCGCGGTATCCCCTGCCTGTCGTAAGAGGCGACTAACAGGGGCCCAAGGGGCTCTCAACTTGGGAGTGTGGATTGGCGACCACGGGGCCCTTAGCTGAGTCCTGGCATTGCTTCCACTTACTTGTGCCGCGCTCCTCACTTTCGTCTATCCTGTGCGACCTCCCTTGGTCAACTCTTGTTCTTTTTCGACCCCGACGGTATTAGAGCATTCGAGGCCTAGGGAGTTCTTTCATTTTCACGCCCTTCCTGGCCCTTGCCTTTCTTCGTCCGTTACTTCATTTTTCGAAGTGACGGATCCCTTCTTTTTTCTCCTTTTTTCTCTCTCTCTACCCCCTGTGGGTGGGGGACCCAGACGAATAATACAACCATGGTATCCCCTGCCTGTCGTGGGAGGCGACTAAAAGGGACGACCAAGGGATGGCTGAATTAGAACCATGTAACTACTTTTAATTCGTACTGTTCCGGCCTAGCTATGGCTAGACCACCTAGTTGCTCGCTACCACTTCCTAGGACAGATAGCAGCACCCTTCAGCACCCAGCCGGAAGTGGTGTGGATGGAAGGGGATGAGAGACTGTTATGCTTGGGTGCCTCGAGCGAGAGGACACGAGAACATGTGATTGACTATTACCGAGGGCATCAGCCCATTAGTACTCAGTATTATGTATTAATAATGTGTTATAAGTTTCGTAAGTGTAATAAATGTTGTTATTTAATCAAGTGAGTGATTTACGTTCAAAACATGGTCCAATCACCGGGCCGGATTATCTACACCACGAGGACCTCGTGAAAGCAGCGTGGCGTGTAGTATGGACGACTAGTTTCTACAGTAACATGGAAATACTTGGAAGTTCACTTCAATGACATCATCTGGCAGTCCCAGGTTCGATGTTCCAGCACCAGAGGTAAACTAAACTGAGAAGGCAGGTCAGTACTATTCATTTAAGGCTCTCCTTTTCTCCTTGTTATTGTCTTACCCCCTCCATCATAGAATCCTCAACAAGGCAAAAGCTTCTTAAGCAGAGGTCGCGATTTAAAGCGCAACTTACCCGCTCGGAAACTTTCGTTGAGAATTTCATCGCTCAACAACATTCGAATTCGCATGAAATTAAACTGCGATACGAAGACATGAGTGCATTAATGTCGAAGTTTGATGACGTGCAGTCAGAATTAAAATTAGGAGACGATGAAAACGAGCAAGCTCATGGTCAGGCGCGTGCCGAATTCGAAACTAAATACTACAAGGTAAAGGGCGAAATGAGTAAAATAATAGCGAACCTTGAAGAGTCATCACGCGACACGGTAGATTTAGGAAGAACTCAGGTCAGCAGTGTCGCGAGTTTAAAGTTACCGGCTATTAACATTCCACATTTCGATGGAAAATACGAAAACTGGCTCTCATTCGCGGACAGTTTTCAAGTTATGATTCATAACAACAATAATCTGCCAAGTGTCCAGAAATTTCACTACTTAGCATCTGTTCTCAAGGGCCCAGCCAGCCAATTAATTCAAAATTTACCCATCACAGAGGCAAATTACGAGGTAGCGTGAAAAATGTTGAAGGACAGATCTGAGAACAAGAAACTAATAGCAGCTACTCATGTTAAGGCACTCTTAACTTTAAAATCAGTCACCAGTGAAACAGCCACAGAACTGTTAAGGTACTCTAACACTTTTAATAGTCATTTGAATGCACTCAAGGCCTTAGAACTTAACATTCCACTGCATGAATTTATTTTGACTCAACTGTATGCTCAAGGACTTGATGCTTGTACTAGACGAGACTGGGAATTATCACAAGCAGACACTCGGGTTCCATCACTTGATGACTTGCTGTCATTTGTTGAGCACAAACGGCAAGCTCTGGAGAACTTCCCTAGCTCACAGCACACTGCACCATCGCACAGACGACAAGCTGACAGAAATAAGCCTAAACCTCAAGGGGATACTCAACCACGTTACACTTACACCACTACCAGTATCATAAAGTGTCCCTGCTGTCATGGTAATCACCCGATATTTAAATGTGAAGGGTTTACAGCTCTGAGTGTGGAAGATAGACAAAGAAGGGTTAAAGAAATGGACTTATGTTTTAACTGTTTGCGTACACAGGATTCTGCCAAACAGTGCAAATCACGTGGCTGTAAATTATGTAGTAGGAAGCATCACACCTCATTACATAATCCATCAGGTAGAGAGGGAGGTACAGCCCATCAAACTGAATCCAACTCCCCTCACACATACTGCAATACAAGAGACCCTGTAGGGGTTCTGCTGTCCACTTCCATGGTCAAGGTACTAGATTCTAGGGGGCAAATGCAGGTCTACCGGGCACTTCTTGACCGTGGCAGCCAGGTTAATCTTTGCACTGAAGGTCTAGCACAGCGATTAGGCCTTAAGAAAGTGAAGAATCCCATACCAATCAGCGGCATAAATGATTCCATTTCTCAATCAAGGTACAGTGTTCAGTTAGAATTGCAATCCACTGTAAGTTACTTCACTGTGAGTATGACTTGCTCTGTCTTTCCACGTATCACAGGTAACGTGCCCAGTAGTTACATTCAGCATGAGCGTTGGAACTTGCCCACTGATTTGAAGCTCGCTGACCCCAAGTTCTTCCAGCCAGGTGACACTGAATTGTTAATAGGCGCAGAACATTTCTTTTCATTACTGAAACCTGGGCGCAGAACTCGATCACCAGATTATCCTATCCTTCAAGACACTGAACTAGGATGGATTATTGCTGGACACTACCATCGTAGGGAAGAGAAAAATCCTACTCTAACTACATTTTTCTTGAAGTCAGAGGACAGGTTAGACACCCAACTACAACGGTTCTGGGAAATAGAAGACCTTACGTCACGAGTCATGACAAGAGAAGAGAGAGCTACCGAAAAACACTTTACAGAGAATACTACTAGGGATGCTACAGGTAGATTCATAGTTCGCTTACCCCTCAAGCAGAAACCTGAGGTTCTGGAAAACTCCTTCAATCTTGCCATGTCAAGACTAACTCAATTAGAACGGCGTTTCAGCAGGCAGCCCTCACTTAAGCACGAGTACTCTAACTTTCTTCACGAGTATGAGGCGATGGGGCATATGGTTAAGGTGGATACATCTACTCAGTCAGGGAATGAAGGTGGAAGCTATTATCTACCCCATCATCCAGTTTTTAAGCTTAGTAGCTCGACCACCAAAACTAGGGTTGTATTTGATGCATCTTCTAAAACTTCTAACAATATTTCATTGAATGATATATTAATGGTTGGAATGACAATACAACAGGATCTTTACTCTATCATTCTAAGATTCAGAATGCATACCTTTGCCTTCACCGCAGATATTGCTAAAATGTATCGGCAAGTCATGGTTCATGCAGATGATAGGAAACTTCAGCGGATTATCTGGAGGGAATCACCTAGGGAACCACCCTCTCACTATGAACTGACAACTGTAACATATGGTACAACATCAGCACCCTTCCTAGCTACCAGATGCCTGCAGCAACTTGCTGAAGATGAAGAATCGAGGTTCCCAAGAGCAGCACAAGTTGTTCGTAGAGATTTTTATGTTGACGATTTATTAAGCGGCTGTGACGATATCCAGGATGCTCTTCAGTTGCAGTCTGAAATTATTAATTTACTAGAGAGTGGAGGATTTCACCTCAGGAAATGGTGTTCAAACCACCCAGCATTACTAGAAGCAGTTTCAGAAGAGGACAGGGAAACCCAGCTGCCTTTAAGTCTTGATGAAGGCACTAGCGTGAAATCTTTAGGCCTATTATGGCATCCAGTTACTGATCATTTTCTCATTTGTGACAATCTGTATTCAGACAGTCCCTATCATGCTGACTCTCATGTAACTAAACGAAAGGTCTTATCTGTTATTGCATCAATATTTGATCCACTTGGGTTGGTCAGCCCTTTGGTAATTTCTTACAAGGTTTTCATGCAGAAACTTTGGCTAGTCAGTCTGAACTGGGATGACAGACTACCATCTCAACTAGTCAGAGAATGGGAAGAACTTCACTTTAAGCCACAGGCAGTAAGAGAATTTTATATTGAGCGGTTAGTCACATGTAAGGGACCCCCTGTTGATATACAAATTCATGGTTTTTCTGATGCTTCAGAACAAGCTTATGGAGCTTGTCTTTATGTGCGGTCTGTCGACAAAGGGGGACAGACCTGTGTCAGATTATTATGTTCTAAATCCAGAGTAGCACCGGTGAAGAAACTGACACTACCAAGGCTTGAACTGTGTGGAGCGCTACTACTTGCCCGACTACTCCACAAGACCCTTCCAGCCTTGTCTCTGCCAGTCAGCAAGCTGTACCTATGGACGGATTCCACCATTGTCTTAGCCTGGATCGCATCTCCTGCTACTCGTTGGAAAACATTTGTGGCCAACCGAGTCTCTTCAATTCAAGAATACACTCACAAGGCTGAATGGAGACATGTTCCTACCAGCTGTAATCCAGCAGATTTAATATCCAGAGGTATTGCTCCAGGACAACTACGAGGTATGAACCTGTGGTGGCACGGACCATCCTGGTTAACTGAGCCCACTGAATCATGGCCAGACACAATCTCGACCCATGCAGAAGAGGAACTACCTGAGTCACGAAGCACACTTCCTGTAGTCATGTTGATAGGTACAAACTGGGATGAACTTACGCTGAAGTACTCGTCACTGTCCCGACTGACTCGAGTTACTGCGTATTGTTGGCAATTTATTCACAATAGTGCCAATCCTCAAGACAAGAGGTCAGGGATATTAAGTACACAAGAGCTGCAGATGGCCTTGTACTCCTGTATCAAAATTGCACAAGTGTGTTACGCTCAAGAGATAGCCAGTCTCAACTCTAAGTGTTGCATTTCAAGGAAGAGTAAAACTGCAGATTTACATCCTTTCTTAGATGATAAGGGAATGCTAAGGGTAGGAGGAAGACTAGTAAATTCAAAACTACCTTATGACACTAAGCACCAGCTTATCCTTCCTCCCCAGCATGCTCTCACAAACCTTGTTGTGATGGCAGAACACATTAGGCTTTTACATGCAGGTGCTCAATTAGTAATTGCATTATTAAGAGAAAGATTCTGGATTCCCACGGCTAGGGCAGTTGTTCGAAGAGTCATCCACAAGTGCCTGACCTGTTTTAGATTCAAGGCGTCAACAGCTGAACAAATGATGGGACAGCTCCCTGTTACCAGAGTGCAACAGAGTCGCCCATTTCTTAATGTAGGAACTGATTATGCTGGTCCTTTCTTCGTCAAGAGGGGAAATGTGAGAAGCAAACAGACAACGAAGAGCTACATTGCATTGTTCATCTGTCTAGCTACCAAGGCTCTTCACCTGGAGGTGGTGAGTGATCTCTCTACTGATGCCTTTATGGCAGCCCTGAGGAGATTCATAGCTCGACGTGGGAAATGCTCCATCATCAATAGTGATAATGGGACTAACTTCATTGGTGCCAATAGAAGAATGCAGGATCTCCAAAAACTATTCCTTTCAACCAGCTTTTGTGAAGAGGTAAAGAATTCATTAGCGATGGAAGGCATCACGTGGCACTTTATACCTCCCAGCTCTCCACACTTTGGCGGACTGTGGGAAGCAGCTGTCAAGTCCATGAAGTACCACTTTAGAAGAGTTGCGGGTAATGCGCTATTGACATTTGAGGAGCTATGTACCCTTACTGCACAGATAGAAGCCTGTCTTAATTCTCGCCCCCTATCTGCCTTATCTAATGACCCCAGTGACCTTAATTATTTATCACCTGCTGATTTCCTAATGGGTGCCCCCCTTACAACCATTGTTCCATTCAAACCAGAAAACCTACCTGACAGACTGGTTTGTCAAAAATGCAGGCACTTCTTATTTTCGGAAACAGTAACAACAAATTGATTTATTCAAGGTAAGACTGTATTTCCGACACATCTATATACACAACATAACCATAACTCTAAGACTGTAACAAGTGACTGTCTCGTGTCCGTGCACCAAAGCCCATCAAACGTAAAGTTATTTCACTCAGCTAGATCTCTACAAAAGGACAGAACGTGACATACCTCCCACCTTGATTTTTTGTTATACAACAAAATCAAATGATCACCCCAAAAAATTATCATCATTAGATTACTCCCTAAACCGAACTGGTACATTCACTGAACGCCCACTCCTAGTCTTCAAGACTGCAGGCTCTACAGCTGGAACGTCAGTTCTCAGGCTGACATCACTATCTCTTTCCAGATGTGGTACACCCTCTGGTGAAGACACCTCCAAGGGAAAAATTCGTTGAATAGGTCTGATGATATCTCTTCCTGCAACTCTAACTTTCACTACTCTCACGTGACCATCTTGTCCTGGGATTACCTCTACCACTCTAGCAACAGGCCATTCCAGTCTTCTTTTATCATCAGAACCAACCAGAACTATATCACCAACCTTCAAAAGTTCCTTGTGTACCTTCCCAGTCTGCTGCTGCACCAAAACACTCAGATACTCCTCCCGAAACCTTCTCCTCAGCTGCTCCCGCAGGTGTTGGACGTACTTTGCTCTCTTCCTGATATCTATAGCATCCAGGTGGTCAAGATCTGCTACCCCAACTGAAAGATTGTCCTGCAGGAACATTGCAGGGGTCAGTGGTGTCAAGTCATCTGGGTCTTCGGACAGGTAGGTCAGGGGTCTGGCGTTAGCCACACTCTCCACGTCGCACAAGACTGTAGACATCTCTTCATAGTTCAAAGAAGCCCTTCCAAGTGTCCTCCTTAATAGCTTCTTTATCATCTGCACCACCCTCTCCCACCATCCACCCCACCATGCCGCAGTGGGTGGGATGAATTTCCACTGGATTCTCTGAATGGTTGCAACCTCCTTTAGCTTGCTCCAGTCTAGTGAGGCCATCAAGCTATTTGCTCCGGTGAAATTTGTGCCATTATCGCTATAAATTACACGAGGCCTTCCTCTTCTTGCGATAAACCTCCTCAAACCCTGGAGGAATGCATCTGTCGAGAGACTCAGAACCAACTCCAAATGTACGGCACGATAGACAGCACATGTGAATAGCACGATCCATGCCTTCTCACCACTCTTCAGGTAAAGCGGGCCGGCGAGGTCCACTCCAGTTACTTCAAAAACTAAAGCATCATTTACCCTGTCCTTTGGCAGCGGTGCAGGCTCAGCCATTATCTTGTTTGACTCAAATCTTCTGCAGGTAACACATTTGGATATTACTCCACGAACTGTCTTCCTGCCTCTTAAAATCCAATATTTTTCTCTTAGCCCTCCCAACGACATCTGAACTCCAGCGTGTGAATGTTTCACATGGTACTCTTCTATCAGAAGTTGTGTGATTCTGTGTTTGGAAGGTAATATAATAGGGTATCTGAAGTTTTCATCGTCCTCCCTTCGAGTAATTTTTGTTTTCAGCCTTAGGAGGCCATCCCGATCAATGAAGGTGCAAAGTGATTTCATACTGTCACTTTCTCCTTTTCCCAGTGCTTCTGTCTGGACGAGCTTCAGAAGCCTTCTTTCAGCCTCTTCTATTTCATCAACTGTGAGGTCATCGCTTTCACACCTTATCCGCCTCAGCGTTCTGGCAACGAAGCGTAGTATCCAAGCTACAAGTCTGACAATCTGAGTAAATTTGGAAAATCGTCGTAGATACCATGCTGCGTCTTGGTGCGAAGTACTAACCAAGCATGGAGACGACTTTTTCTTCTCTTGCCGAATTTCTTCTTCGTCTGCATTAATACATGATAGGGGCCAGTCCTTTTCTTCCAGCTTTAACCAACCTGGCCCCTCCCACCATCGGGAGTCAATCAAAGATCGCACAGAAGATCCTCGCGATGGAAGGTCGGCAGGATTCAGGTCACCGGCTGTGTCTCCAGTCTTGCTGTCTCGTCAGTATTCTAATCTCTTTCACACGGTTACTGACAAATGGACCCCACGAATCATTTGTCTTGATCCAGTGCAAGGCTGTAGAAGAGTCAGTCCAGAAATATTCTGGGATGTCTTTACCTAGAGTCTCCCTCACAGTGGCTGCCAAACGGCTCCCTATACAACAAGACAGAAGTTCCAACCTGGGCATTGTTAAAGTCTTCAGAGGCGTAACTCTCGACTTCGCCATGACAAGTTGCACCAGAACAGATCCTTCCAGTCCACTTCTCAGGAAAATAACTGCGGCATAGGCACTTTTGCTGGCATCACAGAAGGTGTGGAGGCTCCAAGTTTCTTCAGTTTCACAAGCACTTATGCGTCTTGGTACCCTCAACTCGGAAAGCTGCGGAATTTCTTGCTCCCACCTTTTGAATTTCTTTTGCATCTCTTCAGGCAATGGATCATCCCATCCCATCTTGAGGTTCCAACTACTCTGTATAAGAAGTTTCGGGATCAAAGTAAACGGACATGAAAATCCAACAGGATCAAAAATCCTTTGGGCCATAGACAGGATCTTTCTTCTGGTGATCGTCCCCGTTTCAGTCATCATTCGAACGTCACAGAACAGTTCATCATTCTCTTTATCCCATAGCAGGCCAAGAACGGGATTAACACTTTGCAGTCCTATAGTCCTTTCCAAGCAGTTACTTTCCCAGCCTCGAAGTTCGAACTTTGCTTCTGCAAGAAGTCGTGTGGATTCATCAATGAACTGGATCAATTCTTCTTCGGTGTCAACGGACGCAACACAATTGTCAACATAGAAAGATCTCTTTAGCATTTCAGATGTATGCCTTAATTCGGGTGGACTCTTCTCCAGAAGAAGGTTAAGTACAGCACTCAACAAAAAAAGGGCTACAGTTGAGTCCAAACACTACTCTTCTATGTCTAAAAACCTTGAATTTTCCTTGGGAAAAATCCTCCCACCACAGAAATCTGAGAAAGTCTCTATCAGGTTGAGCAACAGAAATTTGAAGAAAGGCCTTCCTGATGTCAGAAACTACACCTATTCTCCCACGGCGAAATCTTGTCAGAATCGGTGGAATTTGCTCCAGTAAATTGGGACCCTTTTCTAGGCACTCATTCAAAGATGGAGATCCCTTACCCTTGCTGGAGGCATCGAATACTGGCCTGACAGATGTAGTGGAGTTGTCTTTGAAAACTCCCCGGTGTGGTAAGTAGTGGCATTTCTTATTCATTTCTTTGAGTGGTACTTCTTCTATCACTTCTTCTTGTTGCCATTCTTTAAGTACCTCATCATAGTCACGATACTTTCCTTCACAGATCAGTTTCACTGAAGTAGACCTGCACCTCTTCTCAGCAATTTCCAGGTTTTCTTGCAGATCCTCGAACCTCTCATTCCAAGGTAAGCTGACCTCATAGCGTCCCTCACTATTAATAGAAACGGTACTCTTAAAATAGTCAAGTGTGGCCATTTCCATTTCTTCTCGGGACTTCTTTTCCACAGGATCTTTGATTCCAAGAGTGTCTAATTTCCACAGTTCAGTCACACTAGAATTCAATGTCAGCAAGGATGTTACAAACATGTTAGCGCTACAGGAGGAATGACGACCCGCCAAACTTCCCATAACAACCCATCCCAAACGGGTTTCTACAGCTACTGGCCCACAGTTCAAAGTTTTAATTCTCCCGGTGAGTAACAGCCCATATACGTCAGCTCCCAGAAGCAGTTCAATTTCGGGTCTATTGGGACCACAATCAGAAATAAAAATGTTGTTTTGTTTCAGTTCCTTCATTAAGGGACCCCTCTGGAGCCTAGGAATTTCACCACAAATCACAGGCTGACTGAGCACAGGAATCTCACAACAATATTTTCCATCCATGCTGCAGATCTTCAACTGGTAGGTCGAATGCAACTGCCTGTCCGTTTCGGCACCTCCAAACAAAGCATGAGTTAAGGTCTCTGTACCTGAGGATTGAAGTCCAACAGACCGAGCAGTTTTATCCAACAAATAAGATCGCTGCGATCCACTGTCGATCAAAGCCCTGACGATGCGTTCTTGTCTTCCGGATACGATCTTCACCATTAGAGTTTGAAGAAGAACCTCTTGACCATAGGTTTGACTGCTCAAAGTAGCACTTTGTCTTTCCGTACTTCGCTCCTCCTTCTTCTGCTCTTCATTCGACTCCTTCGATGGCAAGTTTGGACACATAAGAACACGGTGTCTCTTCCCACATACCTGACACCGCACAGTCGCTTTACAAGCCTTAGCCGTATGACCTTGTTTCAGACACTGGTAGCAGCACCCCGTTTTCATCAATATACTTTTCTTCTCAGACAAAGTCATATTCTGTGCCTTGAAACAATCGTTCGTATCATGGTTTCTCTTACAGAAGACACAATTGCTTCCATTTGATGAACTTCTTGCTTCTCCAGAAAACCGATTACTAGCAGTAGGTATAGATTCAGGTTGAGGTGACTTGCTCTTCTGCTTTCCCGGTTTCTGTGAGGATATGTGGAATCCCCCTTGGGCTAGAGAAATTCTCTGTTCTCCCTCCACTTCATTCTTCAGGAAAAGTGATAGCTGTGACAATTTCTCACAATAAAGATTCTCTGCTGTTTCACTGATAGGCAAAGAAATGGCAGTTCTTAACCACACTCTTAGCAGATCTTCTGGGAGTGATGATTCAACTAGGGGGAATAAAAAGGCTGCATATTTATCACTGGTCATTCCTAACGATTCCAGTGACCTAAGATGCGACTCTAATCGATCATGGAGTTGCAAGGGAGTGAGTTTCTGAGTCGCTGTGAAATTCTGAATAACTAATCCTAACAGTTCGCGAACATAAAACTCCACCAATAATTCTTCTCTTCCGGACCTACTCTGTAAACACTGAATTGCTTTCTCATAGTTATCAGCTGTAGGCGGAAAGCTATTTACGACGTCTCTCGCCCTACTGCCCTCTGTAGTAGCTTGAATTAGGTACTGGAATTTATCTTCCCTTTCTATGTCCGGATCATCGTGTATCCTACGGAACTGGCTCCAGAAACCTAACCAGTCTTTAACTTCACCACTGAATTTCCTCAGTTCGATCTTAGGCAACTTAAGTTTTTTCTTACCGGAACTGGAATTGTCACTCAACACATCGACACCTTCACTTGAGACAGTTGCTACATTCACTGCATACGAGTTCTCGACCTTCTGACGTGCTTCGTCTAATTTATCGCGGTATTCTTGCACTTTACTGTATTCACCTTCATAATCTGCGTCATCGCTACTGTTGAGAAGCACGTCTAAAACTTTATCATCAGCTTCTTTCAGTTCAACAGCCAGTCTTTCTAACTTAGTTAAATATAATCTTACCTTGTCGAGTTGTGTTTCCGTCATCAAAGAGTCAAAAGTCTTCGTAAATGCTGCACGTATGGGTTTTCTCGACTTTACGAGTCTCTCCATCTTGACTTGCTTACAGCTTCTTCATGTCGAATCGAATATGTCCTGTCACGGTTGCCACTAATGTTCCATTCAAACCAGAAAACCTACCTGACAGACTGGTTTGTCAAAAATGCAGGCACTTCTTATTTTCGGAAACAGTAACAACAAATTGATTTATTCAAGGTAAGACTGTATTTCCGACACATCTATATACACAACATAACCATAACTCTAAGACTGTAACAAGTGACTGTCTCGTGTCCGTGCACCAAAGCCCATCAAACGTAAAGTTATTTCACTCAGCTAGATCTCTACAAAAGGACAGAACGTGACAACCATCCCTGAGCCTGACATTACTGACCTGCCCATCAACAGATTGTCTCGATGGCAGCGTATCCAGTCAATGCAGCAGCAGTTGTGGAAGAGGTGGTCTGCCGATTACCTGAACTCACTGCAGCAGAGGAAAAAATGGACCTGTCCCAAGGAGAACCTAGCTACTGGTACAGTTGTTCTTCTGAAGGAGGACAATCTTCCTCCTCTCTGTTGGAAGTTGGCTGTGGTGGAGACTGTTCACCCTGGGAAGGATGGACTTGCACGAGTGGCTACCATCAGAACAACCAGTGGTCTTTTTAAACGACCTGTTAACAAATTAATTCCATTACCTATTGAGAACTAAACAGGATCGTTGTGGCTAAAACATAATGTGTTTCATGTGAATATTTTTTCTTGTTCATTTCAGAGTGTAATTATGGTGTTGTGTGTGTGATTTGAACTGAGAACTTATAGTGTGCTTAATTCATACTGCATAATAATGGATGAGGACACAGTCAACCTACCTTAGTACCTTCTGTTAACAGTGTGTAAATATTTTGTTGCTTGTGTTTCTGTTTTGCCTATGTTTATATATATATTTTGTTGAATGATCAACTCATTTTGGTTACTGTACATGAACTCTGTATGTCAGTGCCTGTGTGATATTTGAACTGAACTCTCATGAGGGCATATCAGGCAATTTATTTCGGTTGAATCATGGTGATTCAACGGTGGGGAGCATCTTCCGGCCTAGCTCTGGCTAGACCACCTAGTTGCTCACTACCACTTCCTAGGACAGATAGCAGTACCCTTCAGCACCCAGCCGGAAGTGGTGTGGATGGAAGGGAATGAGAGAATGTTATGCTTGGGTGCCTCGAGCGAGAGGACACGAGAACATGTGACTGACTATTACCGAGGGCATCAGCCCATTAGTACTCAGTATTATGTATTAATAATGTGTTATAAGTTTCGTAAGTGTAATAAATGTTGTTATTTAATCAAGTGAGTGATTTACGTTCAAAACACGTACCATCACGTGGGGAACACAATGGGTTGCTTATACTTGCGAGTAGTACCACTATGTTAGTACGAAATAGGTTTGTGATTAGTAGCACCAATGGTCTGGTCGCGGGTTTTCCAGTACCCGTGCGTCGTACCCATGTGAGCAACACCGCGGGTCTGGGCGTTGCCTGTGCATTGTACCACTATATGAGCGACACCGTGGGTCAGCGTTGCCTGTAATTGGTGCCCACTATGTTGAGGAACGGCACGGGATGGCGCGAGTCCCTGTGGTTAGTACACTCGATGAGGAGCCTTCTCGGTTTGCGTTGGCTATGAGCGGCGCCGTGGGTCAGCGTTGCCTGTGATTGGTCCCCACTATGTTGAGGAACACCACGGGATATGGCGCGTCCCTGTGGTTAGTACACTCAGTGAGGAGCCTTCTCGATTTGCGTTGGCTCTGAGCGGCGCCGTGGGTCAGCGTTGCCTGTGATTGGTCCCCACTATGTTGAGGAACACCACGGGATAGTGCTAGTCCCTGTGGTTAGTACACTCGGTGAGGAGCCTTATCAGTTTGCGTTGGCTATGAGTGGCGCCATTGTGTTAGGAACAACGTAGGTCTGCGTTACCTGTACAAGGTACAATACTTGTGAGTAGTACCATCTTGTGTGGAACACCGTGAGTCGTCGCTACTTTTGATTAGTACCCCAAAATGACAAATACCATGGTTCTACTTTACTCGTGACATGTACCATTCTGTGGGGCCTTAGACATGGATTTTGGACCCCTTTAGACATCAAGCATCCTCGATTCAGGATTATGCTTTATATGTGGTCCCTTGGTCAGTAATACTATTTTTTCTGATCCTTTTTGCGTTGGATCCACTGTTTTTTTGTTTGTGTATTTATTGTTTTTTGGTTTCCTTTTGGGTTCATGTCCATCCATTCATTCTTCATGCCATTTTCTTATTTTGGTCAGTGGATGATTTTTTTATTTTTATTTTTTTGTTGCCATTTCATTTCGTGCCATTAGGGGCCGATGACCTCGATGTTAGGCCCCTTTAAACTATAAGCATCATCATCATCATCATAATTTTTGTTGTTATTTTTCCCAGTAATCCCAGCATGCCTAGCGCCATAACACGCACTGTTAATAGGCCCTACTCGAATTCCAGTGGCCAATTCTGTCAAAGACTAGTCAATTGTTTGATCGATTAGAATATGTTCTAATTCACTATCAAGACTTTTGAAGACTTCTGAAGTACTGCAAGTGATTTGACTTGCGAAGTATTGAAAGTTCTTGTGAAGTCTTGTGAAGTCTTGAATTTGACAAAAAATTGATCGTGTAAAATAGGCTTAAGCCCACGCGACGTGATGATGTAACATATCTTGCCTGCCTAAGTCAAGATCGAGTTCTCCCGTAGTCCACGAGCTGCTCGGGCACATTTCCAGTGGAGATAGAGCCCTACCTAGGATGAAATCCACGAACCTGCTACGCTGGCGTAGCAGGGGGAGAGGTGATACTCCCATGTGGCGCGTCTCAGGTGGCGGATAGGGGGGTCCTAACCGGCTTGCCGGCAGACTTGAGGGAAATAAAATACCTCTCGCGGACCAAACACACTACCCCCTGCGGGTGGGGGACGCACATGTAGAATGTACCCGCGGTATCCCCTGCCTGTCGTAAGAGGCGACCAAGGGATGATTGAATTAGAACCATGAAACTACTCTTGATTCGTACCATCATGCGGGGAACACCATGGGTTGCATGTACTTGCGAGTAGTATCACTAACTTGGTACGAAATAGGTTTGTGATTAGTTGCAGTAAAAAGCCTGGTCTGGTGGATTCCAGTACCCGTGCGTTGTACCCATGTGGGCAACGCCGCGGGTCTGGGCGTAGCCTGTGAGTTGTACCACTATATGAGCGACACCGTGGGTCTGCGTTGCCTGTGATTAGTACTCACTTTGTGAGGAACACCACGGGGCCCTTGGGACCGGCACCCGTGACTAGTACACCTAGGTGAGGAAACTCATCGGTTTGCGTTGGCTGTAAGTGGCGCCATTGTGTGCGAAACACCACAGGTCTGCGTTACCTGTACGAAGTACAATACTTGTGAGTAGTACCATCTTGTGTGGAACACCGTGAGTCTTCGCTACTTTTGATTA
Organism: Anabrus simplex; assembly: GCF_040414725.1. Lineage (NCBI taxonomy): Eukaryota > Metazoa > Arthropoda > Insecta > Orthoptera > Tettigoniidae > Anabrus > Anabrus simplex. The sequence continues at coordinate 132,099,956 of NC_090268.1, read as the reverse complement.
GTACCCCAAAATGACAAATACCATGGTTCTACTTTACTCGCGACATGTACCATTCTGTGGGGCCTTAGTCGTGGATTTTGCACCCCTATTTACATCAAGCATCATTGTGCTTTATAAGTGGTCCCTTGGTCAGTAATACTATTATTCACGATCTTTTCTTGTGTCTGATCCACTGTTTTGTTTGTTTGTTTGTTTGTTTGTTTGTTTGTTTTTGTATTTTTGTAGGGTTCATGTCCATCCATTCATTCTTCATGACATTTTTTATTTCGTTTTGGTCAGTGGATGAATCTGAATTTTTTGTTATTTCATTTCATACCATTAGGGGCCGATGACCTCGATGTTAGGCCGCTTTAACCAACAAGCATCATCATCATCATCATCATCATCAGGATGAAATCAAATGTTGAAAATGGCATAATTAGGAGAACATAACCAATGAAGGTTAAAACCCCCGACACAGTCAGGAATCGAAGCCTTGAACCAAAGGTCAGAATCATAACCAATTATCCATGGAGCAGAATTGCGTAGTAGTTAGTATAACCGTCTGAATCTAGGTGCGACTAATGCCAGTGGTGGTTCATGGATTTATGTGATGGCGAGGCCAGGGATAATAAAATTAAATGCACATACGTATTAGTTGTACCAATTGAGAGTTTAAGTGAATGCTAACAACTAATAATGAAGGCACTGTTTACCACACAAACTTCCTCGCTTACGCTTTGAAGGAGCTATCCAAGCAGCTCTCGGCACATGTGCATCACATGGGCTGTGAGGCCAGAGTGCGAGTGGCCTCTGCTGAATTTGACTGCTAGCATAGGAGAGTTTCTGCTAACCATGGCAACGACGGCCATGCCTACAACGTCAGTTAGTCTCACTTGGCCCGGAAAATATTTATAAGACTGACGCGGAATCGACCCTTGTTAATGAACAGGAGAACTGTCCATCACAGGAAATGCTGGAAACCGTGATTTCGATGCTTCAGTCGGTTGCTGTCACATGTCTGCGCATTTCCCGAGTACGTCGCTGTGTCATTACGAGTGAGTGAGAGAGAGGAGCAGACTTGTTTAGTGATCAGTTGAATGCAACAGAAAATGGTGTTCACGATAAAATAGCCCGTGTTCATGATCGAGCGTTATGCAAAGCACGATTCGTGAAAATCGTATGCGGAACTGTTTGGGCAAGAGTTTAAGACTTGAAGTGTTTTGGCAAAATCTCCAACAAAGTCTGCACTAAGAAACTTAGTGGCAAAATGGCGGAAAATGGGCTCTACAGTGAATAAAAACCGTAACTATCCGAAAAAAATTATCGAATGAACGAAGGAATGGAACGAAGTCCGACGAAATATCAATGCCGTTTATCTGTGCAAGTGGGAACTAAGAGGTCGTCGTGTCGAAACATTATCAAAAAGGACCGGCATCTGTATCCTTACAAATTTACGGTTGAGCATGCGTTAATGTGTCCAGACGAAACTTCGCGTGTTGAGTTCTGGCGGTGGTTTCTGAGTAAAGAAGAGTCAGGACTTTCGGATCCTCAGTTATTCAGTTCTTCAGGTGAGGCCATTTCCAGCACCTCTTGCGATGTTCATTAGCAAGGGTCAATCTCGCGTCAGTCGTGTTGTAATTATGTTCCGGCCCTGTTTCATTCTGCCTACCCGGTATATAATAGGTTAGAATGAAAATTAATTTGGCTAGTAGGAAGTGTCGTCTGGCCCACTCTTCCGTTATGTAGCGAGAGAAACATAACTTCTATGGGTTATATTAGCTCGTGCCCCTAATGTTTATGCAAATATCGTAGTAGAACTGTCGTCTGGAACGGAGTATCTTGTTACTCACTTCAGTAATACTGTATTCTGACCTACAAACGTCTAAATTTCCGGGCTCTATTTTTTCCATTGTTTCTTCACATATTATCTGTCAGATCATCATTCCGGGGGCTGGTTGAATCCTCAAGTAGAACCATCGAAGATTACGCGGTTATAAGGAAACCACAAATGCCACAATGAGGTACATTACGCAATATGAGAAGAGAGGTAGTTTGTCATTGCTTCTTTTTCTTACAACTTGCTTACGTCGCACCGACGCAGGTAGATCTTAACGATGGGATAGGAAAAGTCTAGGAGTGGAAAGAAAGCGACTCTGCCCTTATTTAAGGTACCGCCCCAGAAATTGTGGAAACTACGGACATTCAGGACTGCCGACAGAGGAGTTCGAACCCGAATGCAAGCTGATAGCTAAGTGCTTTCATCACTGATCCAGACACGCCTGACTCTTTAAGAGTAGTATCTTTCACAACTTTCAGACGCACTTGTACTCTGAACGACATTACTCAGCACTACCCACACCTCATTTCTACGTAACTGCTGCATGCTATATCTGCTCTAATCTGCTTGTCATATTCATACCTTGGTCTACCCCTTCCGTATTTACGGCCTACACATCCCTCAAAAACCAACTGAATAAGTCCTGGGTGCCTTAAGATGTGTCCTACAAATCTGTCTCTTCTTCTAGTCAAATTTAGCCAAATCGATCTCCTCTCACCAATTCGATTCAGTATCTCTCCATTCGTGATTCGTTCTGTCCGTTTCACTATCAAAATTTTTCTGTAACACCACATTTTAAAAGCATCTATTTTCTTTCTGAGCTAGTTTTCGTCGTATTTCCCTTCCATACAATGCCACGTTACAGACGAAAGTCTTCAAAATTATACTTCTAATTTCTATATCAATGTTCACTTCTGCCATCGTTAGTTATACTACTATTCAACAGGAGCGTAGCCAAGTGGGGTAATTGGAGGTTAGACCCCCCCCCCATGTAAATTTTACAAAGCGAAAGTAAACTGAAACTGACAAACAATGTAAAATAAATAAATATTGGGGGACATAATTGCAGAACCAGCAGATCGGTTGAATCTATTTTTAAGAAGCCTCTAACTTTGGATTTTAAATTGTAAAGTGAACATACCATTCGCTTTAAAACTGTTGACCTTGATCGTATTGTTCTTGTTCTGTATTTTAATGTAAGATTTTGTAGTGTACTGCAATCTGAATCTCAACATAATTCACTTGTACCAGTGTCTTTATAAAGACACTCCTGCGTGCGCACACCACACATGCACCTTCATTATGTTCTATAATCATTTTGTAACTATAACTCCCGCATCGGTGATCCTGGCTACACTGCTGCTATCCAAGTAACAATATTCATCTACTTCCTTTAAGAATTCATTTCGTAATCTAATATTATATACCTGCATAACCTAACTTCGTTCGACTTCACTCCATTATTACCATAAATAATCTATCTATCCATTTCCCTATCTATCTATCTATCTATCTATCTATCTATCTATCTATCTATCTGTTTTCTCACCTATATTGTTACGATACGTCACCTCTGTGATAAAACTGAACGGACTCGATCTGTCTGAGTTTGTAACTCTATTTAATTCAGGTGCTACTGCAATGCAATACACGGGGAGTTATATATTCCCCATGTGATGTAGATAAAGCTGGCACTGGAGGTGTTGGATAACATTATTAGGGCTCTGTAATGTGAGCGAATTCTAGAGTAAATATGCATGTGTAAAAAAAGAGGAACACACACACACACTCGCCGCGTAAATATTGAAGAGTAAACATGATAATGTAGAGTTTTTTAAAGTAGTGGGGACTTCTATGCAAATACCGCCTGCTCACTTTTGTGGAAGAAAAAATGTAGTGAGGGTTGGAATGACAGCTTATTAGGTGGATACAACTTGCTCTCAAACAGCCTCTGTTTTTGTATGTTCTATATGAACCCCTAACATTGTTTTAACATTACTCATTGGTTTAAAGGACGAGTGTAACTCCCGGATTATAGCATGAGATTTTGTGTAAAAGTGCTCAGTTTAAGTACAAGAGTTCGAGGAGTTGTCCCCTCTCTCAGAGCACTTTTCTGAAAACACGTCGAGGAAAAGTGTGTTAAATAGTCTCAACTGCTATCTATATAAATAATATTATCATTCTGTCCATAAATTTACATACACGCTCTGCCCCAGGCTTCCCTTTTATCTCCCCGTGTGGGTGTGGGCGGTAGAATGACATCCACGGTATACCCTGCCTGTCGTAAAAGGCGACTAACAGAGGCTACAAGTGCTCTTAAGTTGCGAGCGTGAGTCCCTTAGCTGAGTACAGGCATTAATTCCACTTACTTGTGCCAGGCTCCTCACTTCCGTCTATCGTATCTGAACTCACTTGGTCAACTCTTGTTCTTTTCCAACCCCGACGCTATTAGGCTCCGAGGGCTAGAGAGTCTTATTTTCACGCCCTTCGTGGCTCTTGTCTTTCTTTGGCTGATACCATCAGTTTTCGAAGTATCGGACCCTCTCCATTTTTTCTCTGATTAGTGTTATATTGAGGAAGTTTGCTAAGTTGTACTACCTCTTAAAACAATCACCACCACCACCACCACTTTCCTTTTATCTTGGATTAGGTATATACAAGTCGAAACTAGGATGTGCTCAATCCCTATGTCTCTGTCTGTCTGTCTGTCTGTCTGTCTGTCTGTCTGTCTGTCTGTCTGTCTGTCTGTCTGTCTGTCTGTCTGTTACGACATCAAGGAAAACGGCTAAATAGAATTGCTCGGAACTCGGTGTTTTAAGTTCAGAGATAAGCTCGCTATGCATTAGGCTATACAGAATGTTGGGACATAAGTAAAAAAGAAAACTTTACGGAAGGTATTGATGAATATCCGCCGCGCGGTTGGCCCACGTAGCTACCAGCTTGCATTTGGGAGATATAGAGTTCGAACCCCACTTTTGACAGCCCTGAAGATGGTTTTCCGTAGTTTCCCATTTTCATGTCTTAAGTAAGGTCACGGTCGCTTCCTTCCCACTCCTAGCCCTTTCTTATCTCGCCTTCTCCGTAAGACCTATCTGTGTCGGTGCGACGAAAAGCACATTATAAAATTAAAAAAATGAATGACCGGTGTGTTGGGACGTTCGTGTTAGAAAACCCAAATCTGTCCTTGCCACGAATGAGGCATTTTACGTCGCGATGCATCACGAAGACGCCGAGAAATGACAAAATACGTATCCTTGGTTACAGTATCACCTTCATCAATGAATTCAAAATGCACCTCCCTGGAATTGAATAACACTTCGAGCATAAAATTTCCTTTACCCCTCCGATCACAGGCTACGCTCCACGTAGGCAAGGCAGAAAAGTTGCCTGTGTAGCAAGGCGGAGCCAATTTGACACTACTACGACTTGTATCGTTTTCAGTTTGAAAAGCAACACAAATTTTCTTCAGATTATCCCGGTTATTTCTGGAACCGGGTCGCTGGAGCCACCCAGACACATTTTGATTTTGGCCGGGGGCTTAAAGCCAGATACCCTTCCCGATGGAACGCGAATTTTGAGATGAAACTCTCAAATGGGATTCGATCTTCATTCCTCTGGCTAGGAAGCCAACGGCTAGGCCACTGAGCTAATCACGCCTCACTCTAAAGAGTAATGGGACCTTCATTTTATTTAGCGTATGGCTTTTAGTGCCGAGATCGAGCGAGTTGGTCATGCAATCAGGGACGCGCAGCTGTACGTTTGGATTCGGGAGATAGTGAGTTTGAATCCCACCATTGGCAGCCCTATAATGGCTTTCCGTGATTTCCCATTCTTACACCAGGCAAATGCTGGGACCTTTCCCTTCCTTCCGTCACCGGAAACCTTCGATGTGTTAGTGTGATGTTAAGCAAGTAGGCCACGAACCTACTACGCGGACCAAACACACGACCCATGTAGAATACACCAGCGGTATCCCCTGCCTGTCGTAAGAGGCGACTAACAGGGGCCCAAGGGGCTCTCAACTTGAGTAGTGTGGCTTGACGACCATGGGGCCCTTAGCTGAATCTTGGCATTGCTTCCACTTGTGCCAGGCTCCTCACTTTCGTCTATCATGTCCGACCTCCCTTCGTCAACTCTTGTTCTTTTCCGACCCCGACCACGAACCTGCTACGCAGGCGTAGCAGGGGGAGAGGTGATACTCCCACGTGGCGCGTCCCAGGTGGCGGATAGGGAGGTCCTAACCGGCTTGCCGGCGGACTTGAGGGAAATAAAATACCTCTCGCGGACCAAACACACACCCCCTGTGGGTGGGGGAGGCAGACGAATAATACACCCACGGTATCCCCTGCCTGTCGTGAGAGGCGACTAAAAGGGGCGACCAAGGGATGTTTAAATTGGAACCATGAAACTGCTTTTGATTCGTGCCATCACGCGGGGAACACCAAGGGTTGCTTTTACTTGTGCGTAGTACCACTACATTGGGTACGAAATTGGTTTGTGATTAGTAGCACACAGGAGCACCACGCGGTCGGCTTTTGCAGTACCTGTGAATAGTACCACCATATGAGCAGGACCATGGGATGATAGCTACCATGGTTCTGCCTTGCCTATGATTAGTACCCACTATATGAGGAACACCACGGGATAGGGAGAGGTCCCTGTGGTTAGTACTCTTCTGTGATGAACACCATAGGTTTGCGTTGCCTGTAAATGGCGCCGCAAAGTGGGAAAACATAGGTCTGTATTAAATGTCGAATTTCATAAGCTCTGAGTAGTACAATAATGTGTGGAATGCCGCAAGTCTCTGCTACTTTTGATTAGTACCGTAACAGGACAGCTACCATGGTTCTATTTTGATAGCGATCAGTACCGTTATGAGGGGCCGATAACTTCGCTTTAGGACCCCCTTTTGACTGCACGCATAATCGATTCAGTGTTATGCTATAGCAGTAGTCCCTTGGTCAGTAATACGATATTGTCACGTCCGTTTATGTGCCTGTGCGACATTGCGGGTCGCAACCACTGATTGTTTTAAATTCATGTCCATCCATTCATTCGTCGTTGTCACATTTTTGAATTCTGGTCAGTGGAGAATTTTAGACTTTTAATATGTCATTTCATTTCGTCTCATTTCGTACCATTAGGGGCCGATGACCTAGATGTTAGGCCCCTTTAAACAACAATCATCATCATCATCATCATCCGACCCCGACGGTATTAGAGCATTCGAGGCCTAGGGAGTCTTTCATTTCACGCCCTTCGTGGCCCTTGCCTTTCTCGTCCGTTACTTCATCTTTCGAAGTGACGGATCCCTTCTTTCTTCTTCTTTTCTCTCTCTTTTTACCCCCTATGGGTGGGGGACGCAGACGAATAATACACCCACGGTATCCCCTGCATGTCGTGAGAGGCGACTAAAAGGGGCGACCAAGGGATGATTGAATTAGAACCATGAAACTACTTTTGATTCGTACCATCACGTGGGGAACATCATGGGTTGCCTGTACTTGCGAGTTGTACCACTATATTCGGTACGAAATGGGTTTGTGATTAGTAGCAGTCATGAGTTTGGCCTGGGGGTTTCCAGTACCCGCGCGTCGTACCCATGTGAGCAACACCGCGAGTCTGGACGTTGCCTGTGAGTTGTACCACTATATGAGCGACACCGTGGGTCTGCGTTGCCTGTGATTAGTACCCACTATGTGAGTAACACCACGGGATAGTGTGGTTAGTACACCTAGGTGAGGAACTTCATCGGTTTGCGTTGGCTATGAGTGGCGCGATTGTGTGAGAAACACTATAGGGTTGCGTTATCTATACGAAATACAACACTTATGAGTAGTACCATCTTGCGTGGAACATCGTGAAAAAGGGTTCACACCCACCATCCTTACAATTCAAACTTACAGCTCCACGATTCGTACTGTGTAGCCAACTTGTTCAACATCTCTGTATTTAATTGATTTTTTAGTAGTACTAAAATCTCATTTCACCTTCGGATGCATCATAGGTGTACATGATATTCACACAGGAAATTTTTCCACCACTTGCGCTCATTCCTTAGTCTCAGTGCTTTCCGGTGTTGTAATGGACAACCACTCCGCATAACACCAACTTATCAAGCAAAATATATGCATTATATTGCATCAGCTATGACTACTGTAGTTTCGATATACAGAACTGAAACACTCATTAGAATAAACATTCGTAAAATATACATTTACCCCCGCGAGTGGTCGCTATATTTCTCTCACATTATTTTTTATTGTGATATTACTTCACAGTGATGACCCCCTGCGGGTGGGGGACGCACATGTAGAATACACCCGCGGTATCCCCTGCCTGTCGTACGAGGCGACTAAAAGGGGCGACCAAGGGCTGACTGAATTAGAACCATGAAACTAATTTTGAATCGTACCATCACGCGGGGCCACGAACCTGCTACGCAGGCGTAGCAGGGGGAGAGGTGATACTCCCACGTGGCGCGTCCCAGGTGGCGGATAGGGGGGTCCTAACCGGCTTGCCGGCGGACTTGAGGGAAATAAAATACCTCTCGCGGACCAAACACACACCCCCTGTGGGTGGGGGAGGCTGACGAATAATACACCCACGGTATCCCCTGCCTGTCGTGCGAGGCGACTAAAAGGGGCGACCAAGGGATGAATGAATTAGAACCATGAAACTACTCTTGATTCGTACCATCATGCGGGGAACACCATGGGTTGCATGTACTTGCGAGTAGTATCACTAACATGGTACGACATATGTTTGTGATTCGTTGCAGTAAAAAGCCTGGCCTGGTGGATTCCCATACCCGTGCGTTGTACCCATGTGGGCAACACCCTGGGTCTGGGCGTAGCCTGTGAGTTGTACCACTATATGAGCGACACCGTGGGTCTGCGTTGCCTGTGATTAGTACTCACTATGTGCGGAACACCACGGGGCCCTTGGGACCGGCACCCGTGACTAGTACACCTAGGTGAGGAAACCCATCGGTTTGCGTTGGCTGTAAGTGGCGCCATTGTGTGCGAAACACCATAGGTCTGCGTTACCTGTACGAAGTACAGTACTTGTGAGTAGTACCATCTTTTGTGGAACACCGTGAGTCTTCGCTACTTCTGATTAATACCCCAACATGACACATACCATGGTTCTATTTTACTCGCGACATGTACCATTCTGTGGGGCCTTAGACGTGGATTTTGCACCCCCTCTAGACACCAAGCATCATTGTGCTTTATAAGTGGTTCCTTGGTCGGTAATAATGTTATTTTCGTTCTCTATTGAATCCGATCCACTGGTTTTTGTTTTTGTTTGCTTGTTTTGTGTTTTGTTGGGTTCCTGTCCATCCATTCATTCTTCATGACATTTTTTATTTTTATTTTGGTCAGTGGATGCCTTTGTAATTTTTGTTCTTTCATTTCGTACCATTAGGGGCCGATGACCTTCGATGTTAGGCCCCTTAAAACACCAAGCAAAAAAAAAAAAAAAAAAAAAAAGCATCACGCGGGGAACACCATAGGTTGCCTGTACTTGCGAGTAGTACCACTGACTTCGGTACGAAATAGGTTTGTGATTAGTAGCAGTAAAAGCCTGGCCTGGTGGATTCCAGTACCCGTGCGTCGTACCCATGTGTGCAACACCGCGGGTCTGGGCGTAGCCTGTGAGTTGTACCACTATATGAGCACCACCGTGGGCCTGCGTTGCCTGTGATTAGTACCCACTATGTGAGGAACACCACGGGAATACCGGCGCCCGTGTTTAGTACACCTAGGTGGGGAACCTTCTCGGTTTGCGTTGACTCTGAGTTGGGCCATTGTGTGAGACACACCATAGGTCTGCGTTACTTGTACGTATTGCAATACTTGTGAGTAGTACCATGTTTTGTGGAACACCGTGAGTCTTCGCTACTTCTGATTAATACCCCAACATGACACATACCATGGTTCTATTTTACTCGCGACATGTACCATTCTGTGGGGCCTTAGACGTGGATTTTGCACCCCCTTTAGACACCAAGCATATTGTGCTTTATAAGTGGTTCCTTGGTCGGTAATAATGTTATTTTCGATCTGTATTGAGTCCGATCCACTGGCTTTTGTTTGTTTGTTTTGTGTTTTGTTGAGTTCCTGTTCATCCATTCATTCTTCATGCCATATTTTACTTTTATTTTGGTCAGTGGATGCCTTTGCAATTTTTGTTCTTTCATTTCGTACCATTAGGGGCCGATGACCTTCGATGTTAGGCCCCTTAAAACAACAAGCATCATCATCATCATCATCACTTCACAGTGATGAAAGTGAGGTTTCCCTCTTCTAGCTGAAATAGAGCTATTCACATCTGAAGGGTAAGCACCCCCTCCCCTAGTCAGAACAAAGGTTCCTATATATCCGTGCGCGCTGTGTGAGAGTTTCTCTCATCGCGCGACCAATGGCGTTGGTGTTACGTTGACGTGGAGCGGAAAACTTACTCCTGTTGTAAGCGTTAGTATTTGTATTATGAGCACTTCTTGTTTTTGAAAATGTTACTGTATTCAGAAACCTTGTTTGTCCGTAAATATTACTGGATATAATGCATGAGATTTTATTTTTTTACAACTCCAGGACGGAAGTTATTTTTATGTACATTGCATATGTTATTTTAAGTAGCAATTTGTGTCTTTAATAAACAGCTAATCATTTCGTATTTATGTCAGGCTCCATGGCTAAATGCTTAGCGTGCTGGCCTTTGGTCACAGGGGTCCCGGGTTCGATTCCCGGCAGGTTCGGGAATTTTAACCATAATTGGTTAATTTCACTAGCATGGGGGCTGAGTGTATGTGTCATCTTCATCATAATTTCATCCTCATCACAATGCGCAGGTCGCCTACGAGAGTCAGATCAAAAAAACTTGCACCTGGCGAGCCGAACTTGTCCTCGGACACTTGCAGCACTAAAAGCCATACGCCATTTCATTTTCTTTATTTCATTTTTATCTAAAATATATAAGGTATAACTTGCGTTTGATTTCAGTGGTAAATTTCAGCCTTACGCCCCACAAAGCTGTGACAAATGTCACATTTTTTTTAATGTGAGAGAAAGTCTCACGGGCGACCACTCGCGTTACATTTTGGCTAGCGACCACTCGCGGGTTAATATAACATCATCTTTCCCAATCTTGATAATTTGAGGACTTGGAAGCTGAATATCTTATTTATACTTGTTATCAAAATGTACATCTTTACTTCCACAGAAAGAAATTGCTCTGTAATTTCACTGATTGCAAGAACTTTTCTGTCATCTGATAGCACTGAGTACTGAATTAAACAAAGGGCAACTGTCAAGCGATAAGCAGACGAGTGCCATGGGGGATAAGTAAACAAGATGATCGTATCACTTCATAGCACCAGATGCCATTGTATTCACTATCGTTCTGTTTCTAACATTAGCCGTGCTGATTGGCTCAGTCGGTTGAGACGCTGGCCTTCTGACCCCAAATTAGCAGGTTCGATCCTAGCTCAGTGCGGTGGTATTTGAAGGTGCTCAAATACATCAGCCTCGTGTCGGTAGATTTACTGGCACGCAAAAGAACTTCTGCGGGACTAAATTCTGGTACCTCGGTATCTCTGAAAACCGTAAAAGTAGTTAGTGGGACGTAAAGCAAATAACATTATTTTATTATTGTTTCTAACATTTACCAGTTGAAAGTGACCTACTCCTATAACACGATTTATACATGGTGACATACAGCACTTCAACAAAAATACACTGTGGTATTACCGCACTTCGCAACACACTATCGTAATTTGCGATATCGGAAGCCATCTCTTTTCAGTTTTAACTCAGTCAATTTATTACTGTTTGATTCTTCACTCTACCGAAACTAATTTTGAATAAATAAATTTATAAAATACCTTCTCTCTATCCTATTTAGATTTTATTCTCTTACATTAACTATTTGGCTTGTCCTATTAAACATATTCAGGGTCGCACTTCTTCTGCACTCAGCTACCAGCTCTTACATTTGGATCTCTCCCACTCTTTTTATAGTATTCCTCCAACACACTTCTTTCCTCCTTTCCCAATCTTTCTCCCAATAATTTCCTAGACCCAACGTTTCTATGATAATTTTTACCTTATCTATCCAAAATTCTGAATTGCCACAAGAACGAAGTTTAACTACATTAGAAAAGTAACACTGGGCGAGTTGGCCGTGCGGTTAGGACCACGCAGCTGTGAGCTTGCATCCGGGAGATAGAGGGTTCGAACCCCACTGTCGGCAGACCTGAAGATGGATTTCCGTGGTTTATAATTTTCACTCTAGGCAAATAGTGGAGCTGTGCCTTAATTAAGGCCACGGCCGCTTCTTTCCCATACCTAGACGCTTCCTATCCCATCGTCGCATTAAGTCCTATCTGTGTCGGTGCGACGTAAAGCAAATTGTAAAAAAGAAAAAAACCTTACAAAATTAGATTTCAAGATATAATATTAAAACAACTCTAAACTCTAAAACATCAAAGTTGTATAACATAATAATATATAGTCTATAGCATTAAAACATTTGGAAATACAAAACAATAAAATAAAGGAAAGTACATTCGGTATTCCAGGGGAGTGTGACAGGCTTCGGCAGCCCATCCTCGCCGCTAGTTGGGGGCTTCATTCATTCATTCATTCATTCATTCATTCATTCATTCATTCATTCATTCATTCATTCATTCATTCATTCATTCTATTCCTGACCCAGTCGAATGACTGGAAACAGGTTGTGGATTTTCATACATTCGGTATTAGGATATTAAAGGGAATATAAAATATACGTTGAGGTTCGAATACTGATCGATTCTGGGTTGAGATTTTCATCTCAAAAGGATGGTCATCCGGTGTTGAATCCCCGGCGAAAACCAAAATTAGTCTGGGTATCTCCAGCGACCCCAGAAATTTACTGGATAAACTGAAGAAGGTATAAACCTTCATTATGTAGTGGAGAACAGTGTGCAACAACTCACTCCTGAAGTTTTACAATGAGACATTGTTTGCATTAATTGAGGAAGATGGTTCGGAACAGAGTCTAATGAAGGAGATTTGGAGTTATGGACAGTAGCATAGAACCAAGACCGTTATCATCACTTTGTATGTGAGTCAGTGATAGTATTTCTCTTGAAGTAACTGAAATATACAACACGGCTGAAATTATAAGCAAAACATAATTCAGACAAAATATGTATTTTCTTTATACTGAACGGTTCTTTTACAGTCTCTGAGAAAAGATTCTTACAGCAGGGAAGAAGGCGCTTATCATGGAAGATAATTTCCGGTCATACGGAGTGGGGCGTCAGGAGTGGGGCGTCAGAATGGGCCAAGTTTGCTTCACGTTAAAGAACGGAACGATTTAATAAGGAGGCACCAATTAATAGAACAATGTTAGCTGTTGGTGACGAGTTCCGTCACACGAGATCAGTCTTATATCAACAAAAGGAGGCAACAGGGCGCCCAAGAACCGTCACCATGGACGACTCTTCCAATAACTGTTACGTGTCTAGTTATGGGAATAAAAAAGTGAAAATCCACAGCCTGTTTCCAGTCATGCAACCGGGTCAGGAATGGAATGAATGAAACCCCCATCTAGCAGCGAGGATAGGAATTGTGCCGGGTGCCGAAGCCTGTCGCACTCCTCTGGGCAATGATTAATGAATGGCAGATGAAATGAAATTATAATGGAGAGTGTTGCTGGAATGAAACATGACAGGCAAAGCCGAATTACCCGGAGAAAATCCTGTCCCGCCTCCGCTTTGTCCAGCACAACTCTCACATGTAGTGACCGGAATTTGAACCAAGGAACCCAGTGGTGAGAGGCCGGCGCACTACCGCCTGAGCCACTTAGGCCCGGTTATGGGAATATTGGGCCTTATTTCGTCGAGGATGCTGCACAGAATCCAAGATCAGTGGACCAGGTAGTCTAGGTAGTCTACAGAGACCTCATTATTAGACCTCGTATTTTTAGGTGCTAAAAATGTTACTTTAGGTGCCTGAAATAGGTTCTCAAATACGAGGGTTGGCGCATAAGTAATTGCAACTACATTTTTCGCACGTATGCGGAAACTACCGGACAGATGGTAATATACAGATGGGAGTGGGGAGTGTAAGGTGCTGTGGAATACATGAATAATGCGTAGGATATTAAGCAAGGAAACTGTTAGCCGGGAAGTCCCTGTGCTACATAAAGTTTGTTCTCAGAGTGTAAAGTAACCGTCAAACAGTAAATCAAATTAGTCCCCTAGAGTGTTCACAGCACGTTGACAGCGATGGCGGAGACGTCGGACACCAGTCACCTCACCATGTGTCAATTTTAAAATTTCGTGTTTCACAGCGTTGACAATCTCCTCTAGTGTCTCAAATCGCATCCCACGTAATGGTTCTTTCCTTTTGGGAATGAGGTCAAAATTGAACGGAGACAGGTCCGGTGAGTATGGCGGTTGTTCCAGTACTTCCCACCCCCAACGCTGAAGTTACCTCTTCACATCCAATCTGCACGGAGCCCAATTCACTGGTGCAGTTACATGGCCCTGTGAGTTGTACCTATGAAATACACCACCTTCTCGTGTTGTGTCCACGTACTATGATTGACCTGCTTTCCAGGACTTATGGCCATTGTTTGGTAGCACCGAGAAATGTGAGAGGGAAAAACACTTGCAATGACTTATGCCCCAACCCTTGAATGACAAAATAGGTCCTAAAAATATATTAAGCAGCTTCAATTTTACATATTTTAATAGTCATAATTTTAAATACCATTTTAATCCTGCAAAACTGGTAACTCTTTACGGGGAAGTGTAAGACAAATTTCACTCACCTCTTTGCTACGAACGTCACAGAATATAATTTTTACCATCCGATGTGAAATGCGGAAATTCTTCTAACCACTGTTTAAATAAAGACAACTTGGAAGATGACACTTTCAGCCTAGTGTAAATCTTGAACAAATGGTCAACTGAAATGTTCTCAGTGAATGAAATGAAGAGTTCTGTGTACAGACAGTCAATGGACATTTCTTCCCCATCTCGTGACACACAGGATACGGGCGTGTTTAAAGTGACAGGTTTTTAAGGACTTCCGGGAAATGTGGTGTACAGCTTCCAGCTTTTAAGATTTCGTTTGTGAAGTATTTACTGTTCAAGGTACTGAAAACAAGTCAGAAGATATTGTAGTTTTTCGCAATATATTAAAAGCATTATGAATCGATTTAAGGATAAGGAGTAGTTTTTTTTTATGAAAATGGTAAAATACAGTTCTAATGTCAATTTAGGCACTTTAGGCACTATAGTTTCATCATTTCTAGCCTTATATATAAAAGAAACTTTTAAATACAACTTTATTTTAAGTTATCTCTTCGAGAACAAAATAGGTCTTTGTCTAAAACCCCATTCGTGCGGGGTTTGCGCCGTTTCTATCGCTCCAGTGTCTGAGCATCAGAAAGAAAACCCCTAAGCGCTTTGAGCTTCCAGTCTATCAACTCCTTGGTACTGATGTTGGAGGTCTTCATCAACTCTATTGTCCCTCTTCGACCGATTATGAGACCCGTCACTTCTACATCGTCCAGCTCGTATTTATTCATAACTTATAATACGGCACTGTAGGCGGGTGGACAGCCTTCTTTTATCTGTCTACTTCGTCTGGTTGGACAGAGTGCGTTTTAAATCTTACTGTGGGGTCTAATGTACATCCTTTTTTCCCTTTAGTGGCGATCATGTCTATCCTTCTCGTGCTGCCATTTACTCCGATGCCATGGCCTTCCTCATGCACTTGAAATCCTTTCTCACGGAGCGTCTGTCCTATGGACGACCTGATGTTGTGATGTACGGCGCTTTGAAGAGTTTCACCGAAGGGGCACAGGAACCCAAGACGTGAGGTAAAGTTTCAGTCTCACTGCATCTTCAGCAGCGGTTACCATGAAGGGACGTTCCCGGTACAGCTCTTATAGGTGCAACGTTACATGCAATTTTCAGTACGTCTCCACTGCGTACTAGAAAAGCCATCGTGGTTTCTAACCCAGCGGTTTGCAGGAGGGAACACACTCCCTGACCTTTGCTTCTCAACTGGTACCATTTGCCAAATTCAAATTCTCGTACTTTATTTCTGAGTTTCTCGGTGTCAGAAACGTTATGAACAATGTGTGGCACGTGATGGAACAAACTTTTGAACACGTACTGTACCAATGCAATTGAACAACATTTAGTTGTCGTTTGTTTTGTCGAATACGGTATACAGAACAATTTGAAAACACTCTGAACGTATTTAGTTGATACTGGAGGGAAATATCAGGGGTAAGAACGGTAAGGAAAACCAAGACAAGACTATGAAACTGTCAAGTTCTTCAGTCGAAATTAATTTTGAGTAATAAATTGATAATCTACCAGAAAAAGAAAAAAAACGTTTCGTAACAGTATTACATTTTATTAGAGTTTAGTTTTAATAAGGAAAACATTTAGTAACAGTGTTGTACACTGAGTGGCCAAGGGGGTGTCCCATTAGAAATTGTGCCGTGTATGACCCCTGAGCGTTGCGGCTAGCTGCAGCGTAGCTGAGCAGTCTGTCACAGACAAGTGACTTGAAGATGGCAACACGTCGCGAGTTAACCGACTTTGAACGTGGGATTATCATCGGTGCACGCCACATCGGTCATAGCATTGCGTGCGGAAATTACAAGCGAATTCGGGTTTCCGAGGTAAACAGTATCGAGGGTGGATCATCAATATCGCAGAGAGAATGTTACCACCCGCATAAACCGCCGCAAGGGAAGACCACAGGTGTTTAACGAACGGATATCGCATCACTTCCGCAGAATCATCCTGGGCGCTCGACGGGCTACTGTGAGTCGAATCACCGCCCAGTAGAATGTTGGGAGTTAGGAACCCATTTCTACCAGGAATGTAAGGAGCCAACTGCACCACATAGGCTTCGCAAGCCGACGACTAACTCGTGTCCCTTTGCTGACACCTCGAGACAGAGCTCAACGACGTGCATGGGAAGGCGAACATCGGCAATGGTCCATGGAACAGTGGCGGCCTGTGGTATCGTCTAATGAATCCAGGTTCCAGTTGTATCAAGCTGATGGGCACGTGAGAGTGTGGCGTATGGCCCAAGAAGCTATGGATCCTGCGTATGAACAAGGTTGAGTCCAGGCGGGAGATGGCTCTGTTCCGGTCTGGGCGGCGTTCTCATGGTCACAATTAGGCCCCATTGTCCGGCTGCAGGAAGCGCTGACATGTGAACGGTATGCGGACATTCTTTCAGACCATCTGCACCCATTTCTGGCCATACAGCGCCCTGATGGAGATGCCATGTTTCAACAGGACAGTGCGCTCTGTGGTGGTTCGCAGGTGGTTGGAGGAGCACTCCAGTGAAGTTACGATCATGGATTGGCCTTCGAGATATCCCGATCTTAATCCAATCGAGCATTTATGTGATGCTGTCGATGGTGTACGCTCAATGAACACCGCACCAACTACACAAGACCAACTGTGGGTAGCAATTCAAGATGCGTGGGTCCAGATCCCTCCAGAACGATTCCAGCACCTTGTAGAGTCGATGCCTCGCTGTATTGTTGCCGTTTTCAGGGTTCGCGGAGGAGCAACTCGTTATTAACATCACATTCAGTACCTTCCCATGATTTTTGGCCACTCAGTGCACTTTATATGGTACTTTATTATAAATTAGTGTAATATTATTATAATTTTTTCCAGGTAGTTTATAAATGTAATACTCAAAATTAGTTTCGAGAGACTGAAGAACCAAACAGTTAAAAATTTACTGAGTGGAAACTGAAGAGATGGCTTCAGATAACTTATTACCAGAGCTAGGATTTTGATGACATGTCATCTTTTAATTGGTTCATAATAGACATTGCCAACTTGTACAGAAATCCTGATTATAGTTCCCACATTGTAGAAATGCTAATTTGTTCGTTGTTTTGTCATTTTTTGCCATTTTATATTTTTAGGTCATTTTCTAAAACTATACATATTTGGTCATTTTATGGAATTTATTATATTTTATTCTTTTTGAGTCATTTTTACATGTTTGAGAATTTTGAATTATTTACGCGTGTGGCAATGGATATTACCGCGCCTTTAAGTGTGGAAGACTTGAGAATCTTTACAACGCTTCGTCAATCTGGGAAATAAGGAAACTTTGTTCACCCTTTATTTCTTGGAAATATCCACATTCCAGGAGGGAAACCTGCAGTGGTAACTAATCCGAGAGGGATGTTGAATGCGAAGGTAGCAGGACAAATTACATTTGGCCAAGTAATGCCAGTCTGGTTAAGTGTCTCAGTGTAACTATACGTGCTTTGAGTAAACTTTTGTTATCGATTCCGATTTTTGTTCGCAGTGAAAGTGCCGAAATTAAAACTAAGTGGGGCTGCTCATTTCAAACAAATAATTTTGGAGTTTGGGGAGGATGGTTTTTCTACCGATGGTGAAATTCTTTCCTACAAAATATGAGAAGTGAAAGTGGCAGGGGATAGGAGATTTAGCGTTCGGCAACATATTGGTCGAGAGAAGCATATACGTGGAATCCAAAATAACAGACCTAAAGTTTCCCAACTGTTACTCGCACAAAAAACATCCTTCACTGACGTCACCCCCTCTGTGTTTTTCAGACTTGTGTGAAGCTCTGGTTTCTGCAAACATTCCCATGTGAAAAGCGAACAATATTAAATTCAGAGATTTCTTAGAAAAGTACACGGGCCGTTCAATTCCGGACCAGTATACTTTGAGCAAGGACTCTGTATCCCACTGCTATGAGAGCTGTATGAGCAAAATAAGAGCATAAGTCTGAAGAAATAAATATTTGTCTCTTTTGGTGAAACCAGCGATGTTGAGGGCCGTTTCACTGCCAATGTTACCGTAGCTACGTTGGAAGTAGATAGACCTGGCAAAATATTTTTGCTCACGACCGAGGTTTTGCACTCTGTAAACCATTCAGCAATATGCCACCCTTTTTATTAATCGATGGCACTACTGTGGCCTGAGGGTGTAAGACATGACGATGTTTCGCTCTCCTTGAGTGATACAGTATCTTACGTAGTTAAAGGTGCTGACGCTATCAAAACATTTTACTCGGGATATTGCACGTAACCTGCCTAGCTCATGCTGAAGAAGTCCGATCAAATGTCCCTGAAGATGACAAGCTTGTGTCGCAAACTAAAGAAGGTATTTTACGCTGGGAACTTTTAAATCTCAAGAGAACCCGATATTCCATTACCACCTCAGCTTCCACGAACCTACTACGCAGGCGTAGCAGGGGGAGGTGATACTCCCACGTGGCGCGTCCCAGGTGGCGGATAGGGGGGTCCTAACCGGCTTGCCGGCGGACTTGAGGGAAATAAAATACCTCTCGCGGACCAAACACACATCCCCTGTGGGTGAGGGAGGCAGACGAATAATACACCCACAGTATCCCCTGCCTGTCGTGAGAGGCGACTAAAAGGGGCGACCAAGGGATGATTGGATTAGAACCATGAAACTACTTGTGATTAGTACCACCACGCGGGGAACACCATGGGTCGTTATTACTTGCGCGTAGTACCACTCTGTTAGGTACCAAATAGGTTTGTGATTAGTAGCAATCAGGAGCACCGTGCGGTCAGGCTTTTACGGTACCTGTGATTGGTAGCACTATATGAGCGACACCAGGGTTCTGGCTTGCCTATGATTAGTACCCACTATATAAGGAACACCATGGGATGGTACGAGTCCCTGTGGTTAGTACACGTATGTGATGAAAACCATAGGTTTGCGTTGCCTGTAAATGGCGCCGCTATGTGTGAAACACCATAGGTCTGTATTACCTGTGCGAAGTTCATTACCGGTGAGTAGTACCATAATGTGTGGAATACCGCGAGTCTACGATACTGTTGATTAGTACCGCACCATGTCAAATACCATGGTTCTATTTTCCAAGCGATAAGTACCATTATGAGAGTGCGATGACCTATATTTTGGACCCCTTTAGCTTGCAAGGATTATCGATTTAGTATTGAGCAGCCCCCTTGGTCAGTATTACTATTGTTTTCCGTCAGTTTCTGAGACTGAGGCATTGCGGGTCGGCTCCACTGATTGTTTTAACTTCATATCCATCCGTTCATTTTTCATCCTCACGTTTTGAATTCTGGTCAGTGGAGGATTTTGTGTGTATTTTTATTTTGTCATTGCATTTCGTCTCATTTCGTACCATCAGGGGCCGATTACCTCAATGTTAGACCCCTTAAAACAACAAGCATCATCATCAGCATAATCATCATCATCATCATCATCCACCTCAGCTTTGCATCACTCGCTGGGGAACATGGATCGACACGCGTGTTTACTAATGTCATAACTTTCAGCCAGTGAAACATGTAATAGATTCTTTCGACGAGCAAGACGCTAAGGCCATTCAGAAAGCCCAAGGATTGTTTTCAGATACGCAAACGGAGGGAAAACTAACATACATCAAGGTGAATTTCGGTTCCTACTCGTCAACTATTACACGTCTTCGGGAGAGAGGCGTGGCTATTAAAATAATGATAAATTTAGTCAGAAAAGCCGCAGACTAATTAAAATGCGCTCGTGGTGATTCCGGTAAATCAGTGTCAAACAAAATGAAACGTGTTCTTGACGAGAATTCTGGCTTTAATGTTTTGTACTCCATTTGTCGGGTGCTGAAGGGTGAAGATTTTAGCACCACTGGAATTGAAAGGAACTTGTATCCAGTGACGGTGCACTTCTAGTAAGCTCCCATCGCATTTACAGACACTGAAAACAGTTTCTCATATTACAAGGACGTGTTGGCTGACAACAGTCGTTCTTTTTCCTTGGAGAATCTGTGAATGGTCACTGTCATCTACTCTAATGCGGAATGAGGTAAAACTGTATATCACATTTTAAATGCACATTTTTTCGTGTATGTTCTAATCAATAACGCATTCGATTATCTAATGACATTTTTGTTTTGTTTCGTTCTTCAGATGTTCCCGACTTAACGGCCCACATAACAGAAAATAAATTCTTGAACGAAACACTGAATATGCAGTATTAAACAATGGGCTGAAATGTTGACCAGTATTTATGTGCATCTTTATTAAAATATGAAATTAGATTAGGTATCCATTAAATGTATGTTAGTATATAATGACGAGGATGTTTGTGTGTTAAATGTATGTCAACAAAAATATAGGCTATACCAAATAGATCAGTAAACTGATTGTAAAATTTCATTTAAAAAGGTTTTTTATTTATTTTTCAGATAATTTTACTGGATTTTTGACATCATTTTATAAATCAATTTTAAAGATTTTAGTTCGTCAAAGTCCTGGTCCTGCTTATTACAAAATAAAATAAAATAAAATAAAATAAAATAAAAATAAAATAAAATAAAATAAAAATAAAATAGTGAGCAACATCAAACAAGTCTATAGAC
Source organism: Anabrus simplex (assembly GCF_040414725.1). Classification (NCBI taxonomy): domain Eukaryota; kingdom Metazoa; phylum Arthropoda; class Insecta; order Orthoptera; family Tettigoniidae; genus Anabrus; species Anabrus simplex. The sequence goes on along the minus strand of NC_090268.1, from coordinate 132,078,698 downwards.
TAATGACTTAAACAACAGACGATACTACTATCCTATGGCTGACTTAAGGATGGACCAACAGCACCCCTGAAAAACAGGGTCAATTTCACGTTTCTTTAATCAACAATAGAATGCGGTAGTGAAATAAAATCTGGCGTAGCAAACAACTAAAGCTTTTTCAATATGCGTATATATTTAGATATCGTCTACCATGCATTATCTATTTAAATTAGTGGCTGTATAATGTACATTGCTTAGTCATTTCCCATCTAACTTTTACAGTATACCTATCACTTTTCCACGAACCTGCTACGCAGGCGTAGCAGGGGGAGAGGTGATACTCCCACGTGGCGCGTCCCAGGTGGCGGATAGGGGGGTCCTAACCGGCTTGCCGGCGGACTTGAGGGAAATAAAATACCTCTCGCGGACCAAACACACTACCCCCTGCGGGTGGGGGACGCACATGTAGAATACACCCGCGGTATCCCCTGCCTGTCGTACGAGGCGACTAAAAGGGGCGACCAAGGGCTGACTGAATTACAACCATGAAACTAATTTTGAATCGTACCATCACGCGGGGAACACCATAGGTTGCCTGTACTTGCGAGTAATACCACTAAATTCGGTACGAAATAGGTTTGTGATTCGTAGCAGTTAAAGCCTGGCCTGGTGGATTCCAGTACCCGTGCGTCGTACCCATGTGTGCAACACCGCGGGTCTGGGCGTAGCCTGTGAGTTGTACCACTATATGAGCAGCACCGTGGGTCTGCGTTGCCTGTGATTAGTACCCACTATGTGAGGAACACCACGGGAATACCGGTGCCCGTGTTTAGTACACCTAGGTGGGGAACCTTCTCGGTTTGCGTTGACTCTGAGTTGGGCCAATTTGTGAGACACACCATAGGTCTGCGTTACTTGTACGTATTGCAATACTTGTGAGTAGTACCATCTTTTGTGGAACACCGTGAGTCTTCGCTACTTCTGATTAATACCCCAACATGACACATACCATGGTTCTATTTTACTCGCGACATGTACCATTCTGTGGGGCCTTAGACGTGGATTTTGCACCCCCTTTAGACACCAAGCATCATTGTGCTTTCTAAGTGGTTCCTTGGTCGGTAATAATGTTATTTTCGATCTGTATTGAGTCCGATCCACTGGCTTTTGTTTGTTTGTTTTGTGTTTTGTTGAGTTCCTGTCCATCCATTCATTCTTCATGCCATATTTTATTTTTATTTTGGTCAGTGGATGCCTTTGCAATTTTTGTTCTTTCATTTCGTACCATTAGGGGCCGATGACCTTCGATGATAGGCCCCTTAAAACAACAAGCATCATCATCATCATCACCTATCACTTTCACATTACTAAAAAAACATAGTTTGAAATATCTTCTTTCAATAAGTGCAAGAATTTCTTTAATATCTCCTGGAGTTATGGCCAGAAATATGCAGAAATTCCATTAGATATAACTAGCGTCGGAAGTTGAAGACCTAAAAATTTGCTTAAAACCTTAAAACCTTCTAAAAGTATACAAAAAGGGACTAAAAACTGACAAAAACCGACGTAAAAATGCGATCAAAATTCATTCATAATTTTAGTTTTAATTACGTATTTAATCAAGGAAAAAATGTAAATTCCTGGTGGAATGCAACATACAGTGCAATAATATGAATGAAATACGCTTTTCAGACAGTATATGATTTTAGAGTAACATAATTTTAAAAAGGAATTTCATGTTTTTTAACAAAGTACTTGCAGAATTTAGAATTCAATATTTTGTTCCACCTACAATGAATTCAGTGAATCCTGGAGAAAGGAATTAAAATTAGTATAACTCGAATCATATTTGGCTTAACCACACTAAGATTGGAATTCGGTAACCTTACCTCAGCTGGCTATACAGTATATCACAATAGTCATCTCCAGCTTCTTAGATGTAAAGGATCGCCTGTTCACAGACAGAACACGAGAAACTTCTCTCCACATCAACCGATGTTAAGGGTTCATACACTCTCGTCGAAAATACACCCATTAACATTTTGTCCTTTCAATATTTCACTTATCTTGCACATAATTTGATACCCTTGGTTTTTTGAAGTACCAGTTCTATTTTTTCATTTCAATTCATTTTCATGTCATTTCCTCTCTTTTCATATATGGTTCAAATATATGTATTTAGTAGAGAAAAGATGTTTAAGTGGTGATGGGTAAACTAATGATTCGAACTGAGAATTGACAAAAAAATGTAGTCGAAAGAGGGTGAAGTTGCAAAAAAGCCGTTAAGACCTTAAAAAAGATCAATAAGCCAAAAAACGCCGAAAAAGGCAATAAAATGACAAATAAAGCCCACCATTTTCTGGCCCACAGTGACCCACAATGAACATATCGATGGCTTTCTCTTAAAACCTCGTATGCCCCAGTGCTATTCCTACACACTATATTCCTTATGACTGGTCACGTCCGCCTCTGTGGTGTATTGGTTACTGTGATTAGCTGCCAACCCCGGAGGCCAGGGTTCGATTCCCGGCTCTGCCGCAAAATTTGAAAAGTGGTACGAGGGCTGGAACGGGGTCCACTCAGCCTCGGGAGGTCTACTGAGTAGAGGTGGGTTCTATTCCCACCTCAGCCATCCTGGAAGTGGTTTTCCGTGCTTTCTCACTTCTCAAGGCAAATGCCGGAATGGTACCTAACTTAAGGCCACGGCCGCTTCCTTCCCTCTTCTGTGTCTAACCCTTCTAATCATTCTATCTCCCCGCCAGGTCCCTGTTCAGTATGGCAGGTGAGGGCGCGTCGGCGAGGTACTGGTAATCCTCCCCAGTTGTATCCACCGACCCAGAGTCTGAAGCTCCAGCACACTGCACTTGAGATGGTAGAGGTGCGATCCGTCGCTGAGTCCGAGGTAAAAACCGACCCTGGAGGGTAAACAGATGAACAGACCTTACCATACCGTATTGTAGGGATGTTGTTTGCATAGCGAAGTGGCGCACTCCTACAGTATGATGTATTTAAGGTTCATTTTCCTTTACACGTCTGCATACACAAAAAAGAAAGAAAAAGATAATATCCACCTTTCCAATACTATATGTTACGTGAAAATTTTACATTTTTGTTAAATCATCACGTTTTTTGTACATCTGGTACCGATTTCGACAAGATTCCATGTCATCATAAGCCAAGAACAAATTACACAAAGACAAAATACCTTGATCATGACTCCCATAGTAATTTCACAATAATAGTTCAAGAAATATACATGATAAAGCTAAAATGATATTTATACATACAAGCTTATTGTCAGTGAGATAAAAATGGTTGTTTTTCTATAGGGTGTACACCTTAGTATTAGTAATAAAAGATTGACTGGTTAAAAGAAATTAATTCTACTTGTAGCAAAAAACAATTGTCAGTTTTTGATCTATGTTGCTTCTATCTGTTGAACAGTCGGATTCATTTTTTAAGGCTTTATGGCGATGTTTGACATATTAAAACCACGAACCTGCTACGCAGGCGTAGCAGGGGGAGAGGTGATACTCCGACGTGGCGCGTCCCAGGTGGCGGATAGGGGGGTCCTAACCGGCTTGCCGGTGGACTTGAGGGAAATAAAATACCTCTCGCGTACCAAACACACACCCCCTGTGGGTGGGAGAGGCTGACGAATAATACACCCACGGTATTCCCTGCCTGTCGTGAGAGGCGACTAAAAGGGGCGACCAAGGGATGCTTGGATTAGAACCATGAAACTACTTTTGATTAGTACCATCACGCGCGGAACACCATCGGTCGCTTTTACTTGCGAGTAGTACCACTCTGTTAGGTACTCCATATTTTTGTGATTCGTAGCACTCGAGGGGGGTTCAGTGTGGGTTTCCAGTACCCGTGGATCGTGCCCGTGTGTGCAACACCACAGGTCTGGGCGTTGCCTGTGAGTTTTACCCGTGTGCGCGACACCACGCGTCTGGGCGTAGCCTGTGAGTTGTACCACTATATGAGCGACACCGTGGGTCTGTGTTGCCAGTGATTAATACCCACTATGAGAGGAACACCACGGGAATGCCGACGCCCGTGCTTAGTACACCTAGGTGAGGAACCTCCTCGGTTTGCGTTGGCTATGAGTGACGCCATTGTGTGAGAAACACCATAGGTCTGCGTTACCTTTACGACGTACAATACTTGTGAGTAGCACCTTAATGCTTGGAACACCGTGACGCTACCTTTGATTAGTACCGCAGCTCGAGAAATATCATGGTTTCACTTCTCGCGACTTGTACCATACTGAGGGGCCGTAGACCTGGTTTTTGGACCCCTTCAGACATCAAGCATAATCGATTCAGGACTGTGGTTTATAAGTGGTCCCTTGGTCAGTAATACTTTTATTTATGACCGTTTTTGAGTCGGATCCACTGTTTTTTTGTTTGTTTCTTGTTTGTTTTTGTTATTTTTTGGGTTCATGTCCATCCATTCATTTTTCATGACATTTTTATTTATTTTAGTCAGTGGATTTTTTGAACTTTTTGTTATTTCATTTCGTACCATTAGGGGCCGATGACCTCGATGTTAGGTCCCTTAAAACAACAAGCATCAACGACTTATTAAAAGAAGTGAACAAACACTTAGTCAGAGTTTTCCATATGAATAAGTGCACAATAAAAAGTAAAATTATTCTAATGGGGCTGCAACTTGGACTTAACAAATGAAGAATTTTAATGTATTGTCCAATGTAACCAATGGATTAGTTGTCACTGCAAGTTGAAATTGACAAGCAAAGTGTCCATTGGAAATTTCTATATATCCGTTTGTACTCTGATATGTTAGTTGTAAATACATAAGTTGATCTAGGAAGGTCCTGAACCAAGACGGAACCTCAGGTGCTAAGTTGATAGCAGATATAATGGGGAGGAAAATAGGAAAATGAACTGATGGACTGCATATAGAAGGCGAGACCAATCTTAAGGAATATAATGGGAATATAATATACTGGGACATACGAGATTTTAAAAGAAAGCGAACGATGTATTATGTTGGGCCTCCTCTTCGGACACTCGAGAAGAAAGGATTTTTTCTCAACTTCCGAGCCCTGGATATAACCCTTCAAGGCCTTCTCAATCGCGCCCATTTTCAAATGTTTCAAAATCGTTTCCATAATAATTTTAATATTTTTAATATATCGAAATGAGATTTTGCATCCATGCGTAAACTGTAAAGGACAACATGTTGTCGAATTACTTCCTTACATCTCATTGTTTACTTCAAAAATATATTACTCATGAAAATCCAAGCAAAAATTGTCGTCTTGAAGATAATTTGTCAGAAGTATATATATTTATAATCCATGTCAATTATTCTAGAACAACTTGTAGCCACGACACTAGTGAGTACAGTGAAGAAAGAATTATTTTAAAATATTGACGTGTGTATAAAGATGCAGGTTCCCTCTTAAGCCAACATACATCTCATACTTATCTCCATCAGTGTATTGCACTGCACATAGCATCTGTGTCTTAGATTTGTTTACGCTGAGGGGACCAACAGAATGCTTATACAGCCTTCCCTATTAAAAAAGGAATGCATATTTTCGAGTGTCTGGGAATTTAATTACCAATTTATAATTAAGAAGTGTTTATAGGCAATGATTTTTCCTTATTACTCGTTCATAGTATCACACTTGTGTTCCATGTAAGACATCGATTTTCTTATTGTAGAACGTGGTCATGCTGCTGCTGCTGCTGCTGCTAATAATAATAATAATAATAATAATAATAATAATAATAATACCATACTACAGATTCGCAAAACCAAACAAACAGTAATCACCTTTGTTGACTTCAAAAAGGCGTATGATTCCATAGATCGGCAGACCCTGTTCAACATACTAGAGGAATTTCAAGTCGACAGGAAAACGAGGGAATTGATTAAACAAACTCTGACCAACACAATATCAAAAGTTAAGTTCTTGGGAGAAATTTTTGAACCGTTCGAAATCAGAACTGGTGCCTGACAGGGAGATGGACTATCCCCACTACTATTCAATTTAGTTTTGGAAAAAGTGATTCGTGAATGGAGAAAAGAAATGAAAGGTATAAACATTGGCAGACTTCTTAAAGACAAAATTCACCTTGATTACTTAGCTTTCGCAGATGACCTTGCGATCCTTTCGAACAACAGACAAGAAGCAATCCAATCCATAGAAAAATTGCATGAAATAGCCGCAAAAACCGGACTTCAAATTTCATTTGAAAAGACGCAGTTTATGGAAAGAACTAAATCAAGATTCGACAATCAACCATTAATCACCATTGTGGAATAATTTCCCAAGTAGACAAATTCAAGTATCTAGGTGAAATTATTCAGCCATCAGGGTTAAATCAGGAAGCTAACAAAGAAAGAACTGCTAAAATGCAAAGGGCTTACAAAGACACACGGAACAGATACAACAAAAGATGTATATCAAAAAATGCAAAATTACGACACTGCATTACAGTCATAAAACCAGAGGCAATTTATGCTCTGAAACACTGATCATTGCCGGCAGGGCACAAATGAAAAGCATTGAGAAACAAGAGAGGAAAATTCTCAGGAAAATCCTAGGACCAAAATTCGAAAATGGAATTTGGATGAAAAAGAAACCACACGAAATTTTTCAATTCAAAGATAAGATTACAGATACCATCAGAAAGAGACGACTAAAATTCTACGGACACCTACACAGAATGGATAACAACGGGCTGAAAAGAAAATTCTAAATCTAGCTCTAACACTGAAAATCCGCAACAATTGGTAAGCACAAATTCATGAAGATCTACAAGAAATGGGTATTAGGCGAAACCATTCAAGATAGAATGAAATTTAGAAGCTTAGTAAACAAACATAAATTTGCAGAGAAACCAATAAGAAAAAATACAGGCTGGACAGAAACACGCAGAAAGGAACACAGTGAAAAAATGAAGAGATATTGGGAAGAAAAGAAGAAGAAACATTGTGCAAAATAAGTTCAAACGCGCTCCACAGTTGGGCACAACGAATCAAAAAAAAAAAACAAAAAAAAAACACGAACCTGCTACGCACGCGTAGCAGGGGGAGAGGTGATACTCCCACGTGGCGCGTCCCAGGTGGCGGATAGGGGGGTCCTAACCGGCTTGCCGGCGGACTTGAGGGAAATAAAATACCTCTCGCGGGCCAAACACACTACCCCCTGCGGGTGGGGGATGCACATGTAGAATACACCCGCGGTATCCCCTGCCTGTCGTAAGAGGCGACTAAAAGGGGCGACCAAGGGCTGACTGAATTAGAACCATGAAATTAATTTTGAATCGTACCATCACGCGGGGAACACCATAGGTTGCCTGTACTTGCGAGTAGTACCACTAAATTCGGTACGAAATAGGTTTGTGATTAGTAGCAGTAAAAGCCTGGCCTGGTGGATTCCTGTACCCATGCGTCGTACCCATGTGAGCAACACCGAGGGTCTGGGCGTAGCCTGTGATTAGTACCCACTATGTGAGGAACACCACGGGAATACCGGCGCCCGTGTTTAGTACAGCTAGGTGGGGAACCTTCTCGGTTTGCGTTGGCTATGAGTTGCGCCATTGTGTGAGACACACCATAGGTCATCGTTACTTGTACGTATTGCAATTCTTGAGAGTAGTACCATCTTTTGTGGAACACCGTGAGTCTTCGCTACTTCTGATTAATACCCCAACATGACACATACCATGGTTCTATTTTACTCGCGACATGTACCATTCTGTGGGGCCTTAGACGTGGATTTTGCACCCCCTTTAGACACCAAGCATCATTGTGCTTTCTAAGTGGTTCCTTGGTCGGTAATAATGTTATTTTCGATGTGTATTGAGTCCGATCCACTGGTTTTTGTTTGTTTGTTTTGTGTTTTGTTGGGTTCCTGTCCATCCATTCATTCTTAATGACATATTTTACTTTTATTTTGGTCAGTGGATGCCTTTGAAATTTTTGTTCTTTCATTTCGTACCATTAGGGGCGATGACCTTCGCTGTTAGGCCCCTTAAAACAACAAGCATCATCATCATCAACGAATCAAAAAAAAATAATAATTGTGCCTGCTAAGATAGAATGAATAAATTCTAATAAAAGCCAGCGACCGAGCTCCACATTTAATCATAAAAAATGAATTAGAGGAGTGACATGGATCCGAGTTAATCTAATAAGCAGTAGTTGTGTAGATGGGTGATGGTGGTAGTGGGGGTGGGGGCTAAGCCAGACATCTCCACACTAGACGACGTTTAGCGACCCAAGATGGCGAGCGACGCGGCGAAGGAAGGGTGGAACCCCTTCAGTACACCCCCTTCTCCCTCCCAAGCCGTCTTTGTACATATACGCCGACCGAGCCTTACAGAAGCGAGAGTTTTTCTAACTTTCCAGCCATCGATTGCTGCGTGAGTGGAGTGTACCGCGCGCCCTGCCCACCATCTAGCGGCCAGTCTCCTCACCCCGAGGGAAGATTTAGGGTGGAGTGATGGTCGGGGAGTGGAAGGGGTCAGTAACAAGGCAGCCTGAGGGCGAAATGAACAGGCTGACTGGTCGAATGTGGAGAGACATGGAAAAAACAAAAGACCTGATGAATGGAAGAAAATAGATGCACATATAAAACAAGGGCTAAAGGTAGTACCGATTTCAATAAGTGGTAAAGAACGAGGGAAAACTAAAAATATAACGCGGTGAATTGTGTAAACACAGCCAAGCGATTAAAAACGTGGATATTCTTGAGAGGAATGGCAGAAATAACCCGCTCATGGGAGAGAAAAAAACAAGCTCAGATATAGCAGTAAGAATATGCGGACGAGTGGGTCGGAGAGAGTTGCTGTTGTCACTTCACGTAAGGGGCTTAACAAACAGCGACCAGCTATCTCATATCTTCTTCAGGGACGACGCCCACATTTGGGGATAAATGCAATATTACTTTCTGAAATTCCAATACTGCCATATTTAGGAAGAAAGGGAACTTCGTAAAGCAATCATACAGGATAGAAAAAAAATGGCGCAACAACCCCGAAGGACCATGGCTTATCAAACGACCGCTGCTCAGCCCGAAGGCTTACAGATTACGAGGTGTCGTGTGGTCAGCACGACGGATCCTCTCGGTCGTTGTTCTTGGCTTTCTAGACCGGGGCCGCTATCTCACCGTCAGATAGCTCCTCATTGTAATCACGTAGGCTGAGTGGACCTCGAACCAGCCCTCAGATGCAAGTAAAAATCCCTGATCTGGCTGCGAATCGAACCCGAGGCCTCCGGGTATGAGGCAGGCACGCTACACCTGCACCACGGGGCTGGCGAGGTATAGGCAAGATAAAGCAATAGGTAAAAACATGCACAGCAGTACAGTGACTTGCTTCTGTGTGCTGTAAGTCACTCCAGTCGCAAGGCCAAGAGACCTGCTGTGGCAAATACAACACACTTAGACGAAGGGCACAGTAGTAGAGTAAATCACAACGAGCACACGAACTGGTTATGCTAGAATGATAACAACCTGGTCTTTCCGTGGACTGTAAGCACAGTAAACTGAAGTCCGTCCCTACTGAAAAACATCGAGTTTTCTACTAATTAGTTGACGGATATGCTTCTTACTTACAGTGAAGCTGCCGTCCGACTGTACAGAGAACGTCGCACACCCAACAGGCGAACCTACCAGCGAGTACACGATACTGGTAGTGTTTGACCGTACAGCGGAGAATGTGATGAAAATGCACTTCCCATACATCCCTCACGTTTTCAGTGTTACTTTCCCTTACATCCTGCGTAGAAGAAGCACTGTTCTGAAATAAAGGGGGTAACGCGGCTTATGACAACCTTATATAGGAGACATTTCAAAAAGTGGTCATCGTCAAAATTGTCGAATTTCTTCTTCTTCTTCCTCCTCTTCTTCGGTTCGGCCGGCTGTGGACCATGTTATTTCAACCGTTTGCATCCTTGAGCTTTAATTCATTCCCAGTGTTTCCGCATTCGCTTTCTGTGAGCCTCCTGTCTATCATCAGTCCACTTTTTATCTGTTTTCTACTTCGGTTTTTCTTAGAATCGCTGGTATGCTCGAACTTTCTTCTGGAGAAGAACATGTTCCTGGATGTCTTCATGTGTGATCCTTATTTACTGAAGGTCTTTTTCAACTTCGGTGAACCAGGGTCTTTTGGTTATCTTGTTTACATAGTAGGAAAAGAGTCAATCTCTGCGAACTCATGTGTGTTATGTGGCCATAAAAATTAATCCTCCGTTTCCGAATGGTACCCGTTATCGTTTCAACATGCAGGTAGCACTTCATTGTTATGCCGTCTTCTGCACTCAACATTTTATCACATTGGTCCTAGGATCTTTCTCAGGTGTTATCCTTTGGCTGCTAACTTTTCAATTAGACCCTTCCTTTTCAATGTTAGGCATTCTGCTGCATACAGGGCCACTGGAAGAATGACTGAATACTCATCTAGATATTTCTAGTTTGTATTCCACTTCTGTCTTGTTGATTCTGGTCAAATCCATTCTATTATAATTTACATCCGGCTATATTCGTCATTTGAGAAAATTAATCGAAAGAGCTTGCTTTCCTGCATATTTTGAGGGTTAGAAATTCGCATGGCTTCCCGATATGACGGAATACCACTTCGTTGGTGACGAGGCCTGCCCCGGGGGATCTTATCATTCTACGATATATTCACATTTCAAAAGCCTATGGTGGTTCATTTACGTAGACTTTAGGGTTCATCTTCGAAACGATAAAATAGCACCGATAACACATAACACTTGACGGTTTCTACTTCATATCCGGAGCAGAATAGGCTACCATTTATGGTGCGAGAAGGTAATATTTTATGACATATTTACCCCTGTACAAGAGCAGAGGAAGTTGTGATAAATGGGCTATAATGTTGTGGCTTCCGTAAGTAAAGCAACAGGAGACCGCAGTGACTCGTAAATCGCGTACGAGCACAAATGGAAGAAAATCTGCAGCCAAGACAAAACGCCGGTAAATTCGCTAACCTTTAAAAACTGGATCAATCATGAAAAGACTGGCCAGTGTCTTGTCAACTGAAGATGTATTGACCGTGGCAGGGAATGTCTCAAGAGAACAGAGTAATGAGAGTTTAGTGCACGCAGAGCCATCATTCTCAAAATGTAATGGCTTGTATATTTGGTACTATTGCTTGAAGAGCGATATAGAGTGCAGGACAATGTGAACGAGGTTGAAGATATTGCCTTGCTTAAATTTAAGCTCCTGTTATGCATCTCAATGCGGAAAATTGAAAGAGAAATATTTGGAACGATGTGGAACTTAAATGGAGCACAAATACATCGTACACATACTCCTTTGCCTGAAATCCAGATCCTGAAAAAAAGAAATAAATCCAGCAAGGTACTCAGTACGCTCATGTCAATATTGTTATATTAGTATGTTAACATTTTAGGACCGTTTCAAATAAGACCTAAAAAGACCTGAAAGAGGGAAGATGTTTAACAGATGATCCATTATTCGTCCATGACATAGATCGTAAATAATTATCGATATGATTTGCTTCCACAATATTGAGAAAATTGTCTTTTCAACAGAAAATGAGAAGGAAATGTTATTTTGAATAAGAGGAATATTTTAAAACATGTTTGACTCTATTCCTTCCCCAGCTGATCGTTTTAGCTAGTAAGGCTACTGGCGATATATCGCCAGTCGGTCTTTTTCACAAATGTGGGCACTGACGATACATCGTCAGTTGATCTTGTAAAGGTTAAGGATAAGGTACTTTAGGACACCTGTGACTCTCTTAAAGAGGAGAAAGCCTATAAATCTTGTTATAACCGAGTAAAGTGGACGGTTCAAGCCATATACCTATTAGATGGTTTTCAGGAGATGATGGTTCCAAACTTCACTATCGGTAGCCCTGAAGACTTTTTTTGTGGTTTCGCTTATTCAGAGCAGGAAAATTCAGACGCTTTTCCTTAATTAAGACCACGGTCGCTTCATTTCCAGCCATATGACCTGTGACATAAAACCAATGAGAAAAAATAATTTCGCACTCGTTTCATTTTCTCCGCTACGTGGAAAATCATACAGTAGAATTATGGATGTTGTCTTTGCGCCTAGAAAAGCAGCTGTGTGATAATATTTCAGCTTAGAACTCTGACCTGAAAGGTTCTGTCATCTAAGGTCCAGTATTGCATGAACTGTATCGACGAATTTTCGTTGTAAGTGATACATGTGCTGCGGGTCAGTATTTCTCCCCTCACCAATGTCACATGGCGGTATTTCGGGGCGCAACGACTTTATGCTTTTAGGCTTAGAAGATGAGAGAGCGACTACAGGTTCTTCGGTTTTCCCCCTCTTAGTAGCCTCGTAAGAAATGCATCAGGTACAGATAAAGCATCCTTTGACTCCACCCACAGAGGAGACAAAGAGTTCCGATAAATCAAAACAAAAATGAGTATTTCCAAAAAGAATGGGAAAGGCTTATGTATTGTGAGGAAAGAAATACATTCTAGACCTCGTAAATATATTTATTATTATTATTATTATTATTATTATTATTATTATTATTAGCCAGCCCTGCGGTGTCTGTCTGTAATTACAAGGCTCTGAGTTCGTTTTCCGGCCAGTTCAAGGATTTTAATTCTAGACCGACGTGTAGAACGGGGCTCACTTGGCAAGTTGCAAGATTTTGTCAAGCTCTTAGTTACAGGAAGAAAGCGCACGGTAATCAGATGAAGGCACTGACCTAGCACATATAGTCGAACACACCTTGATAACAGTGGTGTCGGGAAACTGACGACGCTAATTCCAGACAGAGCCGGCCCCACGATGTAGGGGTAGTGCGTCTGCCTCTTACCCGGTCATCGCGGGCTCGATTCCCGACGAAGTCAGGGATTTTTATCTGGATCTCATGGCTGGTCCGAGATCCACTCAGCCTACGTGATTGCAATTGAAGAACTATCTGACGGTGACATAGCGGCCCCGGTCTAGACAGTCAAGAATAACGGTCGAGAGGACTCATCGTGCCGACCACATGACACCTCGAAATCTGCAGGCCTTCGGGCTGAGCAGTGGTCCTTCGACGCTGTTGCGCCATGTTTAAAAAAATTCCAGATAGACCCCTAGCCCCAAAACATATCCATATTATGTAAAGTTTATGGGAAAGAAGAATATTGCGAGTACATATTGTATAGTACGCTTCCTAACTCCGCCAGAAAAAGCATAATCCAGAGGAAATAACACATTATTATAGAGATTTATTGGCTGGTTAACACACGGAGGATCACCAATAAAAGGATCCCATTTCTATGATTTTATAAACAGTTTAAATGATACAATCCCATAACCACGAACCTACTACGATGGCGTAGCAGGGGGAGAGGTGATACTCCCACGTGGCGCGTCCCAGGTGGCGGATAGGGGGGTCCTAACCGGCTTGCCGGCGGACTTGAGGGAAATAAAATACCTCTCGCGGACCAAACACACTACCCCCTGCGGGTGGGGGACACACATGCAGAATACACCCGCGGTATCCCCTGCCTGTCGTAAGAGGCGACAAAAAGGGGCGACCTTGGCGCGGACATGGATTGCGGTTTGGTATAATGTGATGGACCTCCTGTGGATGGGAGAGGCTGAATACATCCATAGGTAATCCCTGCCTGTCGTAGAAGGCGACTTAAAGGGTCATGTGGCCATGGTCCCCTCTTTATTTTTTTATTATTTTTCCGAGGGTCAGATGTAGACCATTCAAAATTTGATGTGCGTGCTGCCCGGCGATGGAGCTCCTATGTGTGCGACTACGCTCGAAAGCCCGTGCCAGCAACCACCCAGGACGCGGCGGGTGGGAGTATCATGTACCCGGGCAGTGGTATCCGCCTGACAACGCAGGTCCCCGCACAGCCGAATGCCAGAAGGACATATTATTATTAATTATTTTTATTTTTTTCTCTATATTTAGTGCTCTGTAAACGCTATGGGGTACATGCTATTGCGGGTGACTGGAGGAAGGGAGTCTTAGTGCTCATTGCCTCAGTCATGCCGTATTAGGCATCGTCCAACATCGGACCCCGGGCAGTACCTGCTATGACCAGGTGGGTATTGCCTTGGCTGCTTGGTTCGGCTACAGAGACCCCTGATCGGAGTGGGTGGCATTCGGGGAGGATGCTATCGGGCATGGCTTCCAAACGAAGTCTGCTCTCTCAAGGTGGTCGCCCACCTAAGTCTTTAACTTTTGCTTCCCTGAGAGGTTCAACTCCCTGGGAACATGCGCAGCGTGAAGGAATGGGATCCAGCTTCCCTAGGTTTCTGGTCGCAACCAGAACCGATGGGAACGATTTTAAGCTGGTGAAGTCGGTCCTTTTTAGTCGGCACATCGAAGGCGTCTATGGCGAACTGGAGGAACTTAAGAAAATGCGCAACGGTAGTTTGCTTCTCAAGACTCGTACAGCACTGCAAGCTGATCAGTTGCTTAAGTGCGAGCACTTTGGCGAAATCCCCGTCAAAGTGGAGGAGCATAAGTCCTTGAACCTGGTTCGCGGAGGCATCTTTCACCGCGACCTTATTTTGAACACTGACGACGAGTTGATGGAAGACATGAAGAACCGTGGCGTGACACACGTCCGGCGCATTACGCGCAAGGTCAACGGTGAAGACGTTGCCACTGGTGCCTTTATTGTCTCTTTCAAGTTGTCAGTGTTACCAGAGAAAGTCAAGGTAACCACTTATCGTTGCGATGTGAGGCCGTACATCCCGCCTCCTATGCGATGCTATCAATGCCAGCGATTCGGACATATGGTATCTCGCTGTTCGAATCAGGCTGTATGTGGTACATGTGGACGAGTAGCTCACGGCGCGGAGGAGTGCACAACTCCATACAAGTGCACTAACTGCTCCGGTTTTCATTCTCCTCGGGATCGGAATTGTCCGACATACCTGAGTGAGAAGAAGATCCAGGAGATCAAGACCCTGGATGGTCTTTCCTACCAGGAAGCGCGCCGTAAGTTTCATTCTATGAATACACCTGCCCGTACACTCGACTATAGCTTGATAGCTCAGAGTCTTCCAGGTTCGTCATTTACGACCAAGACACCTGTCCAGACCGCTGCGCCCAAGGCGACTGTTGCTGCTCCCAGCAACGTCGCAAATAGTCAAAGCTCGAAGGGGGGGACCACCCCACCTTCGACCAACCAGAAGTCTGTGCCGGCTGGGAACTCCCAGCCGGCACAGCAAGGGGGGAAGACTAAGTCTCCCCCCCCTAGGAGGTCGACGAAAGTCGTGCCCCAGCCGGCGGAGGCGGCTTCGTTGACCAGGGCTGGGAAACCATCTCCCAGCCCGTCTAAACCTGAAAAAAAGAAGGGGAAGAAGAGCGCCCATTCTGAGCGCTCTCGGCCTTCCCCTGCGAAGGAGAAGTCATGCCCCCCATCTGGAGGGTATGAGTCTGCGCCAGGAGGCACTCCTGCTCCTAAACCTGCGCGCTCTCCTCGTAGGGGACCCCCTCGCGCCCGAAATTTGTCGAAGTTCTGGGCGGCACCCCTGCCATCTTTTGATGACGGGATGGATGTCGCGCTGTCCTCTACATCTACGGATGTAGAATTAGATAGTGTTTAGGCTAACGAGCATTTTTCGCTCATAACCTAACACTCCTTTTACAGTCCACACTATGACACTGTTACAGTGGAATTGTAATGGTTATGACAGGCATCTTGCTGAGTTACGCCAGCTTATTAGTGAGTACGCAGCGAGTATAGTCTGTATTCAGGAGACCAATTTCATCATACGGTCTTGAGGAATTTCAAACTATACTCGACAGAACGATACTATGCTCACCGGGCTTCCGGAGGCGTTGGCATTTTTGTACGTTCTGATAGCTACAGCGAAGAGGTTCCATTACGAACCCCTCTAGAGGCTGTAGCTGTTCGCGTCTCGCTGCCTGTCATAGCCACAGTGTGTAATGTTTATCTTCCACCCGGCCAGCATCTGAACATCAATGATGTCGCTGATCTTATAGATCAGCTTCCACCACCCTTCCTCTTATTGGGCGATTTTAACGCCCATCACCCCATATGGGGCTCTGAGACGCCTTGTTTCCGAGGAAGAGAGTTGGAAACACTTACAACAGATCTGGATTTATGTATTTTGAACACAGGGGAACCAACTCACTTTAGTGTACGTTACGGCACATACTCTCGCATAGACGTAAGTCTATGCAGCCGAACGTTGGTTCCACTGTTTCGGTGGAATGCACACGATGATCTCTGTGACAGTGACCATTTTCCCATTATTCTTACTTTGTTGAAACATAAACCCGTCGAGGCTCCCCCTCGATGGATTCTTAAACATGCTGATTGGCCAAAGTACACATCACTAGCTGTCTTTCACGATGATGTCAGGCGGACCGTCGGCGAGGAAATAACTTACGTCACCCAAGTTATTCTTGCTGCTGCTGAGGAGTCCATTCCGTTTTTCTCGGGGGCTCCTCGCCGAAAACTCGTTCCTTGGTGGAACGATGAAATAGCAGCAGCCATCAAAGAACGCCGTCGCGCTCATAAACGTTACCGTCGACAGCCTACTGTGGCCAACTTGGTAACATTTAAGAAACTCCGCGCTAAGGCGCGAGTTCTTATTCGACAAAGTAAGAAGGCTTCATGGGAGAGATATGTGTCGTCCATGACGTCGCATACTCCATCATCTCAAGTGTGGACGAAACTTCGACGACTTTCGGGTATTCAAGGATCATCTGCTGTACCGGGAATTTCCATTGCAGGCAGTGTCGCCACTGATCCCCTCGCGATTGCTAATCATCTCGCTAGTCATTTCGCGGATGTCTCTGGCTCCGGGAATTACAATCCTGATTTCCTCCCTCTGAAGCGGGAGGCTGAACGTCATCACCTTAGTTTTGCCACCCAAGCTTCAGAGGACTACAACGTGCCCTTTACGGAGTGGGAACTCCGCAGCGCATTAGCGCTTTGCAAGGACACGTCTCCTGGACCGGACAACATCCATAACCAGATGTTGAAACACCTTAGTGATGATAGTTTACTATATCTCCTTCGTGTGTTCAACCGAATCTGGACAGAGGGTGATTTTCCGTCTCAGTGGCGAGAGGGCATAGTCATCCCTGTCCTCAAGCCTGACAAAGATCCTAAGTATGCAGGAAGTTACAGACCGATTTGTCTTACAAATTGCCTGTGTAAGCTCTTTGAGAGGATGGTAAATCGCAGACTCGTGTGGTGTCTGGAGAAACAAGGACTCTTGTCCGAGTACCAATGTGGATTTCGAGCCGCTCGATCCACCACAGACCACTTGGTACGCCTGGAGAGCTCTATCCAGGATGCGTTTCTCCGCAAACAGCACTTGGTAGCTGTCTTCTTTGACTTGGAGAAGGCCTACGACACCACCTGGCGATATGGCATCCTTTCAGTCCTGCATCAATGGAGATTCCGAGGTAACTTGCCGGTATTTATTGCGAATTTTTTGTCCCTCCGTCTATTCCGTGTCCGAGTAGGGAGGACATATTCGCAATACCACGTTCAAGAAAATGGAGTACCACAGGGATCGGTTCTTAGTGTCACTCTGTTCGCGATTGCCATAAACGGTATTGTCGCGGCTGCTGGTCCAGCCGTCATACCGTCCCTATATGTGGATGATTTTGCTCTGCACTATAGCTCGTGCAGTATGGCAGTCGCAGAGCGACAGTTACAGCAAGCTCTTAGGAGGGTGGAGAAGTGGACCTTAGAACATGGCTTTCGGTTTTCTGCCGCAAAGACCTCCGTTGTCCACTTTTGTCGTCAACGTACACTTCACCCTCATCCTGAGCTTTATCTAGGTAATGTCGTTCTTCCAGTTGTTGACACCTACCGATTTCTTGGGCTCCTTTTTGACAGTAAATTATCGTGGGAGCCACACGTGCGGCAGTTAAAAGTGCAATGCACTAGGAAGCTTAATATCCTTAAGTTTCTTAGCAGCACTTCTTGGGGGGCTGACCGCGCGGTGCTCCTGCGATTCTATCGGGCACACATTTTATCCCGGTTAGACTACGGCAGTGCAGCATATGGCTCCGCAAGACCAAGCGTTCTTGCGAAGCTGAACAGTATCCACCACAGCGGGGTTAGGTTGGCGACGGGAGCTTTTCGTACAAGCCCCATCGCTAGCCTGCTCGCTGAGTCTGGTGTGCCGCCTTTACACCTGAGGCGCCAGCAACTTCTACTTACATATGCTGCAAATTTGCGACAGATGCCACTTCATCCCAGCTATCCTTGCGTGTTCAACAATGGCAACCGTTTGCTGTACGCTGCTCGTCCTCGAGCGACGCGGCCGGTTGGGATACGTTTGGATAACATTTCCGAATTGTTTGACGTACCTTCGGTTCCTTGCCTTGTCAGACAACCAAGTGGGGTACCTCCGTGGGTCGTACGACGACCTGAAGTAATCCTGGATCTGCACACTGGTCCAAAGGAAAACACGGACCCTTCGATTTATCGGAGGCTCTTCCTGTCCGTTGTTGGCCGCTATCCAGGTTCAGTCGTCGTCTACACGGATGGTTCAAGGTCAGATACGAAGGTGGGCTGTGCGTTCGTTGTTAACAATGATAGGTTCCTTTTTGCTCTTCCGGCAACCTGTAGTGTGTACACAGCAGAGCTCTATGCTATCTATGAGGCTCTGCGGTACGCACTGTACAATGAGCGCCGACACTTTCTTCTGTGTACCGACTCCTTGAGTTCGCTCCAGTCTATAGATACCTGTTTCCCTCGGCACCCTCTGGTGCAGCTAATCCAGGACCTGCTGGCCGGGTGTTGGGATGCTGGCACCAGAATCACATTTCTGTGGCTCCCAAGCCACATGGGCATAGAGGGAAACGAGTTAGTAGATCAGGCTGCCAAGGAGGCAGTTACACTGCCCACGTTGCCTTTCCAGGTTCCAGTAAGTGATATTCGCTCCCAGCTGAGACATCTTGTTATGTCCCATTGGGAGATGGAGTGGCAGGCCATTCCACTTCCCAATAAGCTGAGAGCGATAAAAGGAACAACGAAGGTATGGAGGACTTCCCTTCGGGCTTCGCGGAGGGAAGCCGTGGTATTATGTCGTCTTCGGATCGGCCACGGTATCTTGACTCACTCGCATCTTTTGAAAGGAGAACCCCCTCCGGTGTGTACCTGCGGCGACCACCTTACCGTGGTGCACATCCTTACGGAGTGTGTGGACCTGGTCGATCTGCGCCGTAGTCTTAACCTTCCGAGTACTATCTCCCTTATCTTGCGTGATGACGAGCAGTCAGTAGACCTCGTCGTCCGCTTTATGAGGGATAGTGGACTGTTTTCTCGTGTGTAAAGCTGTCCTTTGTCCTAGTGTGTTTTGTGTCACTTTCGCTTTTATCCTATTGACTTAATTTTAGTTTGTTTTGCTTATCTTAATGTGTTATTTTAACGTCTCTCGTAAATTATGTACTACCAGGCAATGCCTTATTCTTTTGTTTTCCTGTAATTTCTCTTGTTTTATTAGAAAATAAGGCATTGCGTATTAGATCCACTGATTGTTTTAATCTCACCCTCATTTTTCTCCATCATTTTTAAACTCTAGTCAGTGGATATGTTTTTAAAATTTTAACATCATCTCTCATGTCGTTTATCACATTCCATTAGGGGCCGATGACCTTCGATGTTAGGCCCCTTTAAACAACAAGCATCATCATCATCATCACAATCCCATAAATATTACCCTGAACACGGTTTGCTTATTTCCTAACACAGCACAACTACTCAAGTTTGTGTTGGACAAGTGCTATATTCAAGAGTGAGCAGTAAATATTTTATGCCGAAAAACCATAGTACTAGACGAGGAATGCTGATTCTGCTATTCTGCTATTCTGTCGCATAACAACTGGCAGGCAAGGAAATATTTAACATTTACATTCTTGAAACGCGAGGATATTCGTAAAGTGTGGTGATCGAAGAGATGATACTTGGAATCCTACCACCTGCACAATATGTTCATTCCATTTCAAACAAGAAGATTTTGAAAGAGACTCATCTTCAGCGACGGCCATTTTTTGTGCGGTTGAGTGTACATTCAAGTCGAGATGCCACTCCCTGCCCAAAAGAAAGTGGCGGGAAGCAGTGATTGGCATGCTGAAGAGGGAGGACAGTCTGTTTTTTAGTTATCTATAAAATAAGAGTTTTGTCTGTGCATTGCTCAGAATTGAAAGAGAATTGTATTTTTGTATCGGTCGTGTCTACAGTAACAAGGAAATGCACTTTGTAATTTTCCGTAATTTCTGTTTGTACGCGAATCATGAGAAAACGGCTGAAGAGAATTGAATGAAAATCGGTATGTGAAGTCTGGGAATAAGTCACTATAATGTAGGCCGTAAATAATTTCGTTCACGCTGAGGGAAATTATAGTTTAGGGGAAGGCCTACAATTTAATTCTCAAGTATTTGTTATCAGTAGTTCCATCGATAAATACTATATAACTTAAAATACTATATAGTATTAAATTGCCGATCATTTACGTCTTATACCTTGAGAAAGTAAGAAAACAGAATTTAATGAAAATCGGTATGTAAAATCGGGAAATAAGGAACTACAGTCTCTTTAACATGCCATTGCTCTGATTGATGAATTTTCTGATACTACTGGTATGTAGGCCTAAACATAGTGGTTCATAATAGCATTCATGCCGGCGGACTTGCGGGAAATAAAATACCTCTCGCGGACCAAACACACAACCCCCTGTGGGTGGGGGACGCAGACGAAGAATACACCCACGGTATCCCCTGCCTGTCGTAAGAGGCGACTAAAAGGGGCGACCAAGGGATGATTGTCTTGCAACCATGAAACTACTTGTGATTAGTACCACCACGCGGAGAACATCATGGGTCGCTTTTACTTGCGCGTAGTACCACTATATTAGGTACCAAATAGGTTTGTGATTAGTAGCAAACAGGAGCACCGTGCGGTCGGCTGTGATTAGTACCACCATATGAGCGGGACCACGGGATGACAGCTACCATGGTTCTGCCTTGCCTATGATTAGTACCCACTATATGAAGAACACAACGGGATAGGGGAAGGTCCCTGTGGTTAGTACTCTTATGTGCTGAACACCATAGCGTTGCGTTGCCTGTAAATGGCGCCGCAATGTGAGGAAAACCATAGGTCTGTAGTATATGTCGAATTTCATAACCTGTGAGTAGTACCAAAATGTGTGGAATACCGCGAGTCTCTGCTACTTTTGATTAGTACCGCAACAGGACAAATACCATGGTTCTACATTCCTAGCGATAAGTACCGTTATGAGGGGCCGATAACTTGGATTTTGGACCCCCTTTAGACTGCAAGTATCATCGATTCAATGTTATGCTATAGCAGCAGTCCCTTGGTCAGTAATCATATTGTTTTACGTCAGTTTCTCTGAATGTAAGGTATTGCGGGTCGCATCCACTGATTGTTTTAAATTCATCTCCATCCATTCATTCTTCGTCCTCCCGTTTTGAATTCTGGTCAGTGGAGAATTTTGGACTTTTAATTTGTCATTCCATTTCGTCTCATTTCGTACCATTAGGAGCCGATGACCTCGATGTTAGGCCCCTTTAAACAGCAAGCATCATCATCATCATCATCATCATCATAATAGCATTCCAGCTATTCAATCCCTTCTCTGAGGCTCTGACTGAGTGTTCACGGCTGTCTGCATCCTGGTCATTGCAGCTCTGGAGTTTTGGACTGTTCGTTAAAAGTGGGAAAATATGCGGCTTTACATTTTATCGAGTGTTTCATATGAAAGAATTGCTTTTAATCGCGACATTCCTTCTGAGGTCATTGTAATGACCTATATTGACTTCAGTTGGAAAAACCACAAAGGCAGTCTTTTTGAGAATTCCGTAGTGAGGCACGGGTACATCAGCTGGTTAAAATATACATTCTTCATTTGATGGCGTTTATACTTTTGTAATTTAGAGTTTTATACTTTTATTTTTTCAGGAACGAATGAAACTATGTAGTCTATAACGTTTGTTGTGATTATCCACAGGGTAGCTACATCAGAGGTGCCGGGGTGAGTGGCTCAGACGGTTGAGACGCTGGCCTTCTGACCCCAAATGGCAGGTTCGATTCTGACTCAGTCCGCTGGTATTTGAAGTTGCTCAAATACGCCAGTCTCGTGTCGGTAGATTTACTGGCGCATAAAAGAACTTCTGTGGGAAGAACTTCGGCACCTCGGCGTCTCCGAACACCGTCAAAGGTATTTAGTGGGACGTAAAAAAAGATTACTATTACATGAGAGGTGAATTATATCTTGTTGATAATTACGATTAAGTCTGATGAAATGTGAAGAACATACATCCCTAGCCCTTCAAAGAGTGTGGTTGATTCTCCTAATTTGATCACACAAGGTCTGCGAAATCGCACCATGGAGAGATTTCCAGATTAATGACAAGCTTGACTAGTGTTGCCAACCCATAAATCTTTTTTCCGCCCACGAACCTGCTACGCCTGCGTAGAGGTGATACTCCCACGTGGCGCGTCCCAGGTGGCGGATAGGGGGGTCCTAACCGGCTTGCCGGCGGACTTGAGGGAAATAAAATACCTCTCGCGGACCAAACACACACCCCCTGTGGGTGGGGGAGGCAGACGAATAATACACCCACGGTATCCCCTGCCTGTCGTGAGAGCCGACTAAAAGGGGCGACCAAGGGATGATTGTATTCGAACCATGCAACTACATGTGATTAGTACCACCACGCGGAGAACACCAAGGGTCGCTTTTACGTGTGCGTAGTACCACTATATTAAGTACGAAATAGGTTTGTGATTAGTAGCACACAGGAGCACCGCGCGGTCGGCTTTTGCAGTACCTGTGATTAGTACCACCATATGAGCGGGACCATGGGATGATAGCTACCATGGACCTGCCTTACCTGTGATTAGTACCCACTCTATGAGGAACACCACGGGATAGGGAGAGGTCCCTGTGGTTAGTACTCTTATGTGATGAACATCATAGGTTTGCGTTGCCTGTGAATGGCGCCGCAGAGTGAGAAAAACATAGGTCTGTATTTATGTCGAATTTCATAAGCTTTGAGTAGTACAATAATGTGTGGAATACCGCAAGTCTCTGCTACCATTGATTAGTACCGCAACAGGACAGATACCATGGTTCTACATTACTAGCGATCAGTATCATTCTGAGGGGCCTTTGACTTGTATTTTGGACACATTTAGACACCAAGCATCCTCGATTTGCTTTTGGAAGTGGTCCCTTGGTCAGTAATACTATTAACTCTGATAGTTTTTTGAGTCGGATCCACTGATTGTTTTAAATTCATGTTCATTCATTCATTCATTCATTCGTTCATTCATTCTTCATGACATTTCTTATTTTGGTCAGTGGATAATTTTGAACTTTTACTTTGTCGTTTCATTTCGTACCATTAGGGGCCGATGACCTCGATGTTAGGCCCCTTTAAACAACAAGCATCATCATCATCATCATCTTTTTTCCGCTAAATTTTAGTTGAAAATCCGCTAAATTTCGAACTGAAGCAAAATAGCACATACCAGCTGCTAACTCAACACTCATCAGTTTCAGAACAGGAGTTCATCATCTTCTCCTCCCCGCACTATTGCTCTGAAGCAGATGTACTGAGTTGAGGTCCTGTGGTTTCATATGAAGCCGCATGGTACTATTCTTTTCCAGCAGCAAAGACCATACGGAAATTTTCAAATCTATTTCGAAAGTATTTTCACATTCATTACTGTTTAAATTGTTTTTGTTAAGTGCAGAAAGAATTAATGTCAAACAATTTCGCATTTATATTGCCCTGTCAATAGACGCACTGTCTGTATTTGACATCACTGGGAAGCTCAACCAACTAGTCTTTTATGTTTAATTATTTAACTACTCTTTACGAAATATCTAACTAGTTTTTACACTTTTCTTTCGACGTACCGGTACCAAAAAGAACCTGATGTCAAAAGAAACACGTTATAAAACACCACACTACCCGGCTCATCAAGAGTACCACGAACCTGCTACGCAGGCGTAGCAGGGGGAGAGGTGATACTTCCACGTGGCGCGTCCCAGGTGGCGGATAGGGGGGTCCTAACCGGCTTGCCGGCGGACTTGAGGGAAATAAAATACCTCTCGCGGACCAAACACACTACCCCCTGCGGGTGGGGGACGCACGTGTAGAATACACCCGCGGTATCCCCTGCCTGTCGTAAGAGGCGACTAAAAGGGGCGACCAATGGCTGACTGAATTAGAACCATGAAACTAATTTTGAATCGTACCATCACGCGGGGAACACCATAGGTTGCCTGTACTTGCGAGTAGTACCACTAAATTCGGTACGAAGTAGGTTTGTGATTAGTAGCAGTAAAAGCCTGGCCTGGTGGATTCCAGTACCCGTGCGTCGTACCCATGTGTGCAACACCGCGGGTCTGGGCGTAGCCTGTGAGTTGTACCACTATATGAGCAGCACCGTGGGTCTGCGTTGCCTGTGATTAGTACTCACTATGTGAGGAACACCACGGGAATACCGGCGCCCGTGTTTAGTACACCTAGGTGGGGAACCTTCTCGGTTTGCGTTGACTCTGAGTTGGGCCATTGTGTGAGACACACCATAGGTCTGCGTTACTTGTACGTATTGCAATACTTGTGAGTAGTACCATCTTTTGTGGAACACCGTGAGTCTTCGCTACTTCTGATTAATACCCCAAAATGACACATACCATGGTTCTATTTTACTCGCGACATGTACCATTCTGTGGGGCCTTAGACGTGGATTTTGCACCCCCTGTAGACACCAAGCATCATTGTGCTTTATAAGTGGTTCGTTGGTCGGTAATAATGTTATTTTCGATCTGTATTGAATCCGATCCACTGGTTTTTGTATGTTTGTTTTGTGTTTTGTTGAGTTCCTGTCCATCCAATCATTCTTCATGCCATACTTTATTTTTATTTTGGTCAGTGGATGCCTTTGCAATTTTTGTTCTTTCATTTCATATCATTAGGGGCCGATGACCTCGATGTTAGGCCCCTTTAAACAACAAGCATCATCATCATCATCATCATCATCATCATCATCATCAAGAGTACAGTAACGACTGTAACAAATGCTGACTGAGGCTGTGGGCCAGAGCTGGTCTAGAAAACGAGTGGTAGTATGCAGCATAAGTTCAATACAACAAGAATAAGTAGACTATTATGACGTACTAAGTTCTATTTTTTTTTTCCTCTCCTGGTGATGAAAGGTGATATTGTTACCGCTGAAAATCGCTAAAAGAAGTTTGAAAATCCGTCAAAAAATCCGCTGTCCGCTAAACGGAAAAATTTATCCGCTGTTCCATTAAAAAACACGCTCAGTTGGCAACACTGAGCTTGACCACCCCCGCTCAGGGTCTTTTAACGATAACCTTTCCCTTAGCCAAGATCTTCTCTCTGTTATTACGTGCTGGAAACACGATTGCGTTCGGTGACGCAGCATTCGGCTCTGTCGCTAGGTACAGTAGCGCGCTAAATTTGAGGCAACTCAGTTAGTCCTTGAGTGGTTCCTTTCGCTCTAATGTTCCGTGAAACCAACCATTGTATTGTTTGTTTGTTTGTTCATTTTAATGCAGCGTAGTTTAGCGTAGTGTAATTTACAGTGTAGTGTTTAATGTTTCTTCTCTAAAATTCCTCTTGCGAGGTCTGCACTCGGTCCACCGACGTGCCCGTTGATCGCCCCGCTGTCGTATTCTAAAATAGCATATGCATGATTACAGTTTTGTCGACCACTCAAGCTGCTCCTGAGATTCTGAGGTACGAAGGTGGAGCTGTCAGCGGTCTGTCGTGACTCAGGTTAATCACTTCCCAGCTCTCTGTGGCCGTTCGCAGATTTATCTAGTTTTGCATTGTTGCTGTTCTTCATTTGATCTCTTCCTTCAACTAAAAAAATTACGTATTGAAAATGAAAACCTACAACCTGTTTTTCAGTCATTGAGCGGGTCAGGGATGGAATGAATGAAGCCCCATCTTGCGGCGAGGATATGAATTGTGCCGGCAGCCAAGGCCTATCACATTCCTCTGAGGCAAGGATTAATGACTGACAGATGATATTGAAGAATGTTGCTGGAATGAAAGATGACAGGGAAAACCGGAGTACCCGGAGAAAATCCTGTCCCACCTCCGCTTTGTCCAGCACAAATCTCACATGAAGTGACAGGGATTTGTACTACGGAACCCAGCGGTGAGAGGCCGACGCGCTACCGCCTGAGCCACGGAGGGTTCAAAAAGCAAGTAATGTATTAGGTTAATATTCAAAAAGTAAAATACAGACTAATGTACGAGGTATTTAAACACCGGGCGAGTTGGCCGTGCGGTTTGGGGCGCGCGGCTGTGAGCTTGCATCCGGGAGATAGTGAGGAATGGCATGTTAAAGCCCTGAATATGGTTTTCCGTAGTTTCCCATTTTCACACTAGTCAAATTCCGGGGCTGTACCTTAATCAACGCCACGGCAGCTTCCTTCTCACTCCTAGGCCTTTCCCGTCCCAACGCCGCCATAAGACCTATCTGTGTCGGTGCGACGTAATGCAAATTGCAAATTGCAAATTGCAAAAAAAAAAAAAAAAAATCTTTAAACGTTGCCAGGATGACTTCCATAGCAACTTCATTTGTTTAGAGCATCACTTCATAGACTGGTTTGATGTAGCCTTCCGTGTCACCCTATCCTGTACTAACCATATCATTTCTATGTAACTACTACATCTTACATCTACTCTCATCTGTTTGTTATATTCATACTTTGGATTAGCCCTGCCCGTTTACCGCCTACAATTCCTTCAAAAACTAAGAACAAATCTTGTGTGTCTTAAGATATGTCCTACCATTCTAGCTCTTCTTCTGGTCAAATTTCGACAAATCGTTCTCCTCTCGATTCAGTATCTCTTCATTCGTGATTTGATATCCCCATTTCACCTTCAACATTCTTCTGTAACACTACACCCTCTGCGGGTGGGGGACACTCATGTAGAATACACACGCGGTATCCCCTACCTATTGCAAGAGGCGAATATAAGGGGCGACCTAGACGCGGATATGGATTGCGGTTTGATATCATGTGTTGTACCCCCTTTGGATGGGAGGGGCTGAATACATTCCCAGAGGCCACGAAATTTGAAAAGAGGTACGAGGGCTGGAACGGGGGCCTTGTGATGTCAAGCGAGTAGAGGGGTGTTCGATTCCCACCTCAGCCATCCTCGAAATGTTTTTTCATGGTTTTCCACTTCTCCTCCAGGAAAATGCCGGGATGGTGCCTAACTTTTAAGGCCACAGTCGTTTCCTTCCCTCTTCCTCGTTTATTCCTTCCAATCTTCCCATCACCATTCAAGGCCCCTGTTCAGCATAGCAGGTACGGCCGTCTGGGCGAGGGACTGGTCCTCCTCCCCAGATGTATCCCCAATGCCACGCTCCAGGACACTGTCCTTCAGGTGATAGGGGTGGTATCGCTTGGAGGGTAAACAGATTAAAAAAGAAAGAAATAGATAAATTGCGACAGAGCAAGTTAGTAGCAGTACAGAACTGAAGTGACCCATGGCTGGATAATCCGATTCACGAAAAGAAAGCGAAAACGGCAGGGGAATGCACTTAACTACGAATAAAATCCTACAAACTTTAAATGTTTTGTTAATATATAACATTTTACGGAACATAATAAAATGTAAGCTAAAATGCGAAATTGAGAAACTTTATTACTTTTAAGAAGTATTTTAATTCTCATGGAAGTTTGCCTTAGAAACTTTCTTCATACACCTCGCAGCCCGGTTTTTAAATTCGAAATTTGAGGCAAAAATTTTCGAGATATATGCGAGTATACATACTGTATTTTCATTCTCCATCGCTGTGCAGTTACTTGGCTACAGTAGCCAAGAGCTGTGTGCGGACGACATGCGGGCTGTTATCGCTCTGTTACAATACGCATCATGTATCACATCTCACGCAAGACAAAAGGCTATTAACATGCCAAGCTTTAGTAGTGCTCCTCTCCCCTGTATAAGACCATTGTCGTTTCCAAAAAGAATGCCTAGTATCAAACAGAATCTTGGTAAAATCGTTACATAACGCATACGCTACTTTATAGGAAAAATGCCAAGAACTGGTGCATAAAGATAAAAAAAGATATATGTAAATTTGCCAGGTACACGGAAAAGCACAAACTCATGGATATGTTTTTGTGCTTATTACACGCTGTAGGCGAGGGACGCAGATGAAGAACACACCTACGGTATTCCCTGCCTGTCATAAGAGGCGACTAAAAGGGGCTCTCATATTGGGAAAGTGGTTTGGCGACCACGGGGCCCTTAGCTGAGTCTTGGCATTGTTTCCACTTACTTGTGCCAGACTCATCACTTTCATCTATCCTGTCCTAACTCCCTTGGTCAACTCTTGTTCTTTTCCGACCTCGACGGTATTAGAGCATTCGAGGCCTAGGGAGACTTTCATTTTCACGCCCTTCGTGGCCCTTGCCTTTCATCGTCCGTTACTTCATTTTTCGAAGTGACGGATCCCTTCTTTCTTCTCTTTTGTCTCTGTCTACCCTTTGTGGGTGGGGGATGCAGACGAAGAATACACACACGGTATCCCCTGCCGGTCGTAAGAGGCGACTAAAAAGGGCGACCAAGAGAGATTGTATTAGAACCATGAAACTACTTATGATTAGTATCATCACGCGGGGAACAGCATGGCTCGCCTTTACTTGCGAGTAGTACCACTATAAGTTCGTGATTGGTAGCAGCAGAGAGTGGTTCACTGCGGGTTTACAGTACCCGTGATTTGTTCCATTTTGAGAAACAACAAGGGTTTGGGCGTTGACTGTGATTAGTTCCCACTATGTGAGGAACACCACGGGAATACCGGCGCCCGTGATTTGTACACCTAAGTGAGCAACACCGTAGGTCTGCGTTGCCTGTGATTAGTACCCACTATATGAAGAACACCACGGTAATAACGGCGCCCGTGATTGGTACACCTAGGTGAGCAACACCCTGGCTTTGCGTTACCTATGATTGGCGCCATTATGTGAGAAACACAATAGGTCTGCGTTACCTGAGCGACGTACGATACTTGTGAGTAATACCATAATGTGTGGAACACCGTGAGTCTACGCTACTTTTGATTAGTACCGCAACATGACAAATACCATGGTTCTACTTTCCGAACGATAAGTACCATTGTGAGGGGCCGCTGACTTGGATTTTGAACACCTTTCGACTACAAGTATCATCGATTCAGTATCTTGCTATAGAAGCAGTCTCTTGGTCAAAAATACGCCAGCTTCTGTGCATGTGAGGTACTGTGGGTTGGTTCCACTGATCGTTTTAAATTCATATCCTTCCTTCCATCCATTCATTCTTCGTCCTCACGTTTTGAATTGTGGATGTTTTTGGGCTTTTAATTTGTCATTTCATTTCGTCTAATTTCGTACCATTAGGGGACGATGACCTAGATGTTAGGCTCCTTTAAACAACAATCATCATCATCATCATCATCATCATCATCATCATCATCAAGTTCTACATCTGTCTGCTTGTCCATACTACAAGTTTAAAATCTTCATAGTTTTAGGTTATCACACATGGCTTATCAGAAAAATAAACAAGTTTCTTACAATAATCAAAAGTAAATGGTTGAAAGAAATATAATTTAAAATGTAGACATGATGTTAAATTTCATTTTGTCAGCCAAATATTGCCTACGTAATCCATCAATTTGTTTTTCACGTCCAAAATTGTACATCCTTCCCGTGTGGTATTTATCGCCTCCACTAGTTTTAAATACACTTGTCGCATTAAATTTTTATTTTTATATTCCTGGTGGCTTGTGTTGTACAACATTTCATTCATTTCATACTCGGAAATAAGCAGTTTCATTGTAACAACATTCCAACAGAACTTACGATCCGCCATTTTGGATTTAACAAATCAAATCTTTTACTAAAGGTAGCACGATGCTCATAACATTTATCAAAGAAATTTGATAAAAGAACATTTTATGTCATATAATTCATAAAATATATTTTACAAAAGGATCTGTTTACAAATGTCTTTGAGAGTGTAATAGAAGTTTGATAAGCTATAGGCTGCTATAGCACCTATTCACCGGCACCATTTCAACACCCCACCCTCCACAGACACAAAAACTTAGGTCTATACTTTCCTGTGTTCAACTAGCGAACGATGTCTTGACATTAATACATGCCTACAGGCAAAGCGGTTTAAGGATTACTGACTGTAGGACGATGTCAGATGTTTAATTTACTGATGTACCTTCAGGTTCGTATTCAAAATGAAAGACGCCGCATGAAGGAATTTCTATTCATTCGAAGTTTAAATACACAGTTGTAAATTGCAACAAAATTAGTGACACTTAAAGTACACCCCTGATTAAAAAAAATGAATCTCCATTTTCTATAAAGAACAGAAAGGTTAAGTCATGTTGGTAAACATATCTTATTCTCTATTTGTTTTAGTTACGTAACTGTACCGTCCAATGAGGTGGCCATGCGGTTAGAGTCGCGTGGCTGTGAGCTTGCATCCGGGAGATAGTGGGTTCGAATCCCACTGTCGGCAGCCCTGAAGATGGTTTTTCGTGGTTTCCCATCTTCACACCAGGCAAATGCTGGGACTGTACCTTACTCAAGGCCACGGCTACTTCCTTCCAACTCCTACGCCTTTCCTATCCCATCGTCGCCATGAGACCTATCTCTGTCGGTGCGACGTAAAGCCACTAACAATATATATACATACCGTCCAATGTGTTGATTCAAGCATAATGGTGCTCTGTACGCAGTTCTGCTACTATTCTGAATTGATGTAAACATGCGATGTAGTTGACTTCATACTTTCGGTGCTAACTTCCATCACCCCCTGCGGGTGGGGGACACACATGCAGAATACACCCGCGGTATCCCCTGCCTGTCGTAAGAGGCGACAAAAAGGGGCGACCTTGGCGCGGACATGGATTGCGGTTTGGTATAATGTGATGGACCTCCTGTGGATGGGAGAGGCTGAATACATCCATAGGTAATCCCTGCCTGTCGTAGAAGGCGACTTAAAGGGTCATGTGGCCATGGTCCCCTCTTTATTTTTTTATTATTTTTCCGAGGGTCAGATGTAGACCATTCAAAATTTGATGTGCGTGCTGCCCGGCGATGGAGCTCCTATGTGTGCGAATACGCTCGAAAGCCCGTGCCAGCAACCACCCAGGACGCGGCGGGTGGGAGTATCATGTACCCGGGCAGTGGTATCCGCCTGACAACGCAGGTCCCCGCACAGCCGAATGCCAGAAGGACATATTATTATTAATTATTTTTATTTTTTTCTCTATATTTAGTGCTCTGTAAACGCTATGGGGTACATGCTATTGCGGGTGACTGGAGGAAGGGAGTCTTAGTGCTCATTGCCTCAGTCATGCCGTATTAGGCATCGTCCAACATCGGACCCCGGGCAGTACCTGCTATGACCAGGTGGGTATTGCCTTGGCTGCTTGGTTCGGCTACAGAGACCCCTGATCGGAGTGGGTGGCATTCGGGGAGGATGCTATCGGGCATGGCTTCCAAACGAAGTCGGCTCTCACAAGGTGGTCGCCCACCTAAGTCTTTAACTTTTGCTTCCCTGAGAGGTTCAACTCCCTGGGAACATGCGCAGCGTGAAGGCATGGGATCCAGCTTCCCTAGGTTTCTGGTCGCTACCAGAACCGATGGGCAGGATTTTAAGCTGGTGAAGTCGATCCTGTTTAGTAGACACATCGAAGGCGTCTATGGCGAACTGGAGGAACTTAAGAAAATGCGCAACGGTAGTTTGCTTCTAAAGACTCGTACAGCACTGCAAGCTGATCAGTTGCTTAAGTGCGAGCACTTTGGCGAAATCCCCGTCAAAGTGGAGGAGCATAAGTCCTTGAACCTGGTTCGCGGAGTCATCTTTCACCGCGACCTTATTTTGAACACTGACGACGAGTTGATGGAAGACATGAAGAACCGTGGCGTGACACACGTCCGGCGCATTACGCGCAAGGTCAACGGTGAAGACGTTGCCACTGGTGCCTTTATTGTCTCTTTCAAGTTGTCAGTGTTACCAGAGAAAGTCAAGGTAACCACTTATCGTTGCGATGTGAGGCCGTACATCCCGCCTCCTATGCGATGCTATCAATGCCAGCGATTCGGACATATGGTATCTCGCTGTTCGAATCAGGCTGTATGTGGTACATGTGGACGAGTAGCTCACGGCGCGGAGGAGTGCACAACTCCATACAAGTGCACTAACTGCTCCGGTTTTCATTCTCCTCGGGATCGGAATTGTCCGACATACCTGAGTGAGAAGAAGATCCAGGAGATCAAGACCCTGGATGGTCTTTCCTACCAGGAAGCGCGCCGTAAGTTTCATTCTATGAATACACCTGCCCGTACACTCGACTATAGCTTGATAGCTCAGAGTCTTCCAGGTTCGTCATTTACGACCAAGACACCTGTCCAGACCGCTGCGCCCAAGGCGACTGTTGCTGCTCCCAGCAACGTCGCAAATAGTCAAAGCTCGAAGGGGGGGACCACCCCACCTTCGACCAACCAGAAGTCTGTGCCGGCTGGGAAAGACTAAGTCTCCCCCCCCTAGGAGGTCGACGAAAGTCGTGCCCCAGCCGGCGGAGGCGGCTTCGTTGACCAGGGCTGGGAAACCATCTCCCAGCCCGTCTAAACCTGAAAAAAAGAAGGGGAAGAAGAGCGCCCGTTCTGAGCGCTCTCGGCCTTCCCCTGCGAAGGAGAAGTCATGCCCCCCATCTGGAGGGTATGAGTCTGCGCCAGGAGGCACTCCTGCTCCTAAACCTGCGCGCTCTCCTCGTAGGGGACCCCCTCGCGCCCGAAATTTGTCGAAGTTCTGGGCGGCACCCCTGCCATCTTTTGATGACGGGATGGATGTCGCGCTGTCCTCTACATCTACGGATGTAGAATTAGATAGTGTTTAGGCTAACGAGCATTTTTCGCTCATAACCTAACACTCCTTTTACAGTCCACACTATGACACTGTTACAGTGGAATTGTAATGGTTATGACAGGCATCTTGCTGAGTTACGTCAGCTTATTAGTGAGTACGCAGCGAGTATAGTCTGTATTCAGGAGACCAATTTCAGACCTGGTCATCATACGGTCTTGAGGAATTTCAAACTATACTCGACAGAACGATACTATGCTCACCGGGCTTCCGGAGGCGTTGGCATTTTTGTACGTTCTGATAGCTACAGCGAAGAGGTTCCATTACGAACCCCTCTAGAAGCTGTAGCTGTTCGCGTCTCGCTGCCTGTCATAGCAACAGTGTGTAATGTTTATCTTCCACCCGGCCAGCATCTGAACATCAATGATGTCGCTGATCTTATAGATCAGCTTCCACCACCCTTCCTCTTATTGGGCGATTTTAACGCCCATCACCCCATATGGGGCTCTGAGACGCCTTGTCCCCGAGGAAGAGAGTTGGAAACACTTATAACAGATCTGGATTTATGTATTTTGAACACAGGGGAACCAACTCACTTTAGTGTACGTTACGGCACATACTCTCGCATAGACGTAAGTCTATGCAGCCGAACGTTGGTTCCCCTGTTTCGGTGGAATGCACACGATGATCTCTGTGACAGTGACCATTTTCCCATTATTCTTACTTTGTTGAAACATAAACCCGTCGAGGCTCCCCCTCGATGGATTCTTAAACATGCTGATTGGCCAAAGTACACATCACTAGCTGTCTTTCACGATGATGTCAGGCGGACCGTCGGCGAGGAAATAACTTACGTCACCCAAGTTATTCTTGCTGCTGCTGAGGAGTCCATTCCGTTTTTCTCGGGGGCTCCTCGCCGAAAACTCGTTCCTTGGTGGAACGATGAAATAGCAGCAGCCATCAAAGAACGCCGTCGCGCTCATAAACGTTACCGTCGACAGCCTACTGTGGCCAACTTGGTAACATTTAAGAAACTCCGCGCTAAGGCGCGAGTTCTTATTCGACAAAGTAAGAAGGCTTCATGGGAGAGATATGTGTCGTCCATGACGTCGCATACTCCATCATCTCAAGTGTGGACGAAACTTCGACGACTTTCGGGTATTCAAGGATCATCTGCTGTACCGGGAATTTCCATTGCAGGCAGTGTCGCCACTGATCCCCTCGCGATTGCTAATCATCTCGCTAGTCATTTCGCGGATGTCTCTGGCTCCGGGAATTACAATCCTGATTTCCTCCCTCTGAAGCGGGAGGCTGAACGTCATCACCTTAGTTTTGCCACCCAAGCTTCAGAGGACTACAACGTGCCCTTTACGGAGTGGGAACTCCGCAGCGCATTAGCGCTTTGCAAGGACACGTCTCCTGGACCGGACAACATCCATAACCAGATGTTGAAACACCTTAGTGATGATAGTTTACTATATCTCCTTCGTGTGTTCAACCGAATCTGGACAGAGGGTGATTTTCCGTCTCAGTGGCGAGAGGGCATAGTCATCCCTGTCCTCAAGCCTGACAAAGATCCTAAGTATGCAGGAAGTTACAGACCGATTTGTCTTACAAATTGCCTGTGTAAGCTCTTTGAGAGGATGGTAAATCGCAGACTCGTGTGGTGTCTGGAGAAACAAGGACTCTTGTCCGAGTACCAATGTGGATTTCGAGCCGCTCGATCCACCACAGACCACTTGGTACGCCTGGAGAGCTCTATCCAGGATGCGTTTCTCCGCAAACAGCACTTGGTAGCTGTCTTCTTTGACTTGGAGAAGGCCTACGACACCACCTGGCGATATGGCATCCTTTCAGTCCTGCATCAATGGAGATTCCGAGGTAACTTGCCGGTATTTATTGCGAATTTTTTGTCCCTCCGTCTATTCCGTGTCCGAGTAGGGAGGACATATTCGCAATACCACGTTCAAGAAAATGGAGTACCACAGGGATCGGTTCTTAGTGTCACCCTGTTCGCGATTGCCATCAACGGTATTGTCGCGGCTGCTGGTCCAGCCGTCATACCGTCCCTATATGTGGATGATTTTGCTCTGCACTATAGCTCGTGCAGTATGGCAGTCGCAGAGCGACAGTTACAGCAAGCTATTAGGAGGGTGGAGAAGTGGACCTTAGAACATGGCTTTCGGTTTTCTGCCGCAAAGACCTCCGTTGTCCACTTTTGTCGTCAACGTACACTTCACCCTCATCCTGAGCTTTATCTAGGTAATGTCGTTCTTCCAGTTGTTGACACCTACCGATTTCTTGGGCTCCTTTTTGACAGTAAATTATCGTGGGAGCCACACGTGCGGCAGTTAAAAGTGCAATGCACTAGGAAGCTTAATATCGTTAAGTTTCTTAGCAGCACTTCTTGGGGGGCTGACCGCGCGGTGCTCCTGCGATTCTATCGGGCACACATTTTATCCCGGTTAGACTACGGCAGTGCAGCATATGGCTCCGCAAGACCAAGCGTTCTTGCGAAGCTGAACAGTATCCACCACAGCGGGGTTAGGTTGGCGACGGGAGCTTTTCGTACAAGCCCCATCGCTAGCCTGCTCGCTGAGTCTGGTGTGCCGCCTTTACACCTGAGGCGCCAGCAACTTCTACTTACATATGCTGCAAATTTGCGACAGATGCCACTTCATCCCAGCTATCCTTGCGTGTTCAACAATGGCAACCGTTTGCTGTACGCTGCTCGTCCTCGAGCGACGCGGCCGGTTGGGATACGCTTGGATAACATTTCCGAATTGTTTGACGTACCTTCGGTTCCTTGCCTTGTCAGACAACCAAGTGGGGTACCTCCGTGGGTCGTACGACGACCTGAAGTAATCCTGGATCTGCACACTGGTCCAAAGGAAAACACGGACCCTTCGATTTATCGGAGGCTCTTCCTGTCCGTTGTTGGCCGCTATCCAGGTTCAGTCGTCGTCTACACGGATGGTTCAAGGTCAGATACGAAGGTGGGCTGTGCGTTCGTTGTTAACAATGATAGGTTCCTTTTTGCTCTTCCGGCAACCTGTAGTGTGTACACAGCAGAGCTCTATGCTATCTATGAGGCTCTGCGGTACGCACTGTACAATGAGCGCCGACACTTTCTTCTGTGTACCGACTCCTTGAGTTCGCTCCAGTCTATAGATACCTGTTTCCCTCGGCACCCTCTGGTGCAGCTAATCCAGGACCTGCTGGCCGGGTGTTGGGATGCTGGCACCAGAATCACATTTCTGTGGCTCCCAAGCCACATGGGCATAGAGGGAAACGAGTTAGTAGATCAGGCTGCCAAGGAGGCAGTTACACTGCCCACGTTGCCTTTCCAGGTTCCAGTAAGTGATATTCGCTCCCAGCTGAGACATCTTGTTATGTCCCATTGGGAGATGGAGTGGCAGGCCATTCCACTTCCCAATAAGCTGAGAGCGATAAAAGGAACAACGAAGGTATGGAGGACTTCCCTTCGGGCTTCGCGGAGGGAAGCCGTGGTATTATGTCGTCTTCGGATCGGCCACGGTATCTTGACTCACTCGCATCTTTTGAAAGGAGAACCCCCTCCGGTGTGTACCTGCGGCGACCACCTTACCGTGGTGCACATCCTTACGGAGTGTGTGGACCTGGTCGATCTGCGCCGTAGTCTTAACCTTCCGAGTACTATCTCCCTTATCTTGCGTGATGACGAGCAGTCAGCAGACCTCGTCATCCGCTTTATGAGGGATAGTGGACTGTTTTCTCGTGTGTAATGCTGTCCTTTGTCCTAGTGTGTTTTGTGTCACTTTCGCTTTTATCCTATTGACTTAATTTTAGTTTGTTTTGCTTATTTTAATGTGTTATTTTAACGTCTCTCGTAAATTATGTACTACCAGGCAATGCCTTATTCTTTTGTTTTCCTGTAATTTCTCTTGTTTTATTAGGAAATAAGGCATTGCGTATTAGATCCACTGATTGTTTTAATCTCACCCTCATTTTTCTCCATCATTTTTAAACTCTAGTCAGTGGATAAGTTTTTAAAATTTTAACATCATCTCTCATGTCGTTTATCACATTCCATTAGGGGCCGATGACCTTCGATGTTAGGCCCCTTTAAACAACAAGCATCATCATCATCATCATCTAACTTCCATCCGTAGTTGTGCAGAGTAATTCATAAGGAGCTACCACCACATATGGAGCTGATTACTAAATATATTTTGGCCAGGCTAATGGGCTCAGACGGTTGGTGCACTGGCCTGCTCACTCCAACTGGTTCAGTCCGGTGGTTTATGAAGATGCTCCAATACGTCAGCCCCGTGATGGTAGATTTACTAGCACGTAAAAGAACTCCTACGGGACTAAATTCCGGCACCTCAGCGTCTCCAAAACCCGCAAAAGCAGTAAGTGGGACATAGTGATCATTATCATTATTAAATATATTTTGGGCAGAAAATATCATATTAACACGTGCCCTATTCTCATTACTTTCAAAGCAGTAATAAGTTGTTTGTAAAACACATTATTTTTACTTCCTGTCCGACATGGATAAATGGTTAGCGTGCTGGCCTTTGGTCACTGGGGTCCCGGGTTCGATTCCCGGCAGGTTCGGGAATTTTAACCATAATTGGTTAATTTCGCTGGCATGGGGGCTGGGTGTATGTGCCGTTTTCATCATCATTTCACACTCATCATGATACGCAGGTTGCCTATGGGAGTCAAATCGAAAGACCTGCATCTGGCGAGCCGAACTTGTCCTTGGACACTCACAGCACTAAAAGTCATACGCCATTTCATTTCTCCCTTGTTGGCCGGTATCCAGGTTCAGTCGTCGTTTACACGGATGGCTCGAGAACAGACACGAAGGTTGTCGATAGTGATAGATTTCTTTTTGCTCTCCCGGAAACCTGTAGTGTGTACACAGCAGAGCTCTATGCTATCTGTGAAGCTCTGCGGTACGCACTGTCCAGTGGGCCCGATACTTTCTTCTATGTACTGACTCCTTGAGCTCGCTACAGTCTATTGATACTTGTTTTCTTCGACACCCTCTGGTGCAACGGATCCAGGACCTGCTGGCCGGGTGTTGGGATGTCGGCACCAGAATCACGTTTCTGCGGCTCCCAAGCAACATGGGTGTAGAGGGAAACGAGTTAGCAGATCAGGCCGATCCAGCAAGTGATATTTGCTCTCATCTGAGACATCTGGTTATGACCCATTGGGAGATGGAGTGGCAGGCCACTACTCTTCCAAATAAGCTGAGAGCGATAAAAGGTACAACGAAGGTATGGAGGACTTCCCTTCGGGCTTCGCGGAGGGCAGCAGTGGTATTATGTCGTCTTCGGTTTGGCCACGGTATACTAACGCACTCCCATTTATTGAAAGGAGAACCCCCTCCGGTGTATACTTGCGGCGCTATTCTTACCGTGGTACATATTCTTACGGAGTGCATGGACCTGGTCGATCTGCGCCGTAGTCTAAAACTCCGCAGACTTCTTCATCCGTTTCATGAGGGATAGTGATCTTTTTTTCTCGTGTGTAATATTGTTCTTGTCTTAGTGTCTTTTTTGTCGACTGGGCTTTTATCCCATTGACTCTACTTTAGTTCGTGTTGCGTATTTTAATGTGTTTTTTAACTCATAACTTGAATTCTATATATATATATATATATATATATATATATCTATCTGACTGTCCTGGCAATGCCTTATTCCATTATCACCTCTATTTTCTATCTTTTTATTAGAAAATAAGGCATTGCGAATTAGATCAACTGATTGTTCCAATCTCATAATCATTTTTTATCACCATTTCTTTTAAACTCTAGTAAGTGGATACATTTTAATATTTTAATTTTTTACTTATCTCATGTCGTCGTTATCGTACCAGTAGGGGCTGATGACTTTCGATGTTGGGCCCTTTTAAATAACAATCATCATCATCATCATCATCCACCATTTCATTTCTTTGTAGTTCCTGTCATTTGAAGATGTAAATTGCAACAAAATTAGTGACACTTAAAGTACACCCCTGAGTTAACCTAATATGAGAGTGAAAAATGCTCATCATGATCATCATGTATTCAGTGTTACAACGGGTTTGTTCCTACGATGAGTCTTCTACTGAATGACTCTATCTTGGGCTGTTCTCTTAACTTCTTAGACCAGTACAACTAAAGAACGTCATCATAAATTTGCCCCTTCCTCTCCCAGGACGGTGTTTTCCAGGCATTTTTCCCCAAGGTATTTCAATTATTAAAGCGCCATTTCGCAGTATATGCCCCAACCAAATTTAATTGATTGTATTGATTAGATGTTGCTTCCCGTTGACTTGCTCGAGTACATCCACACTGGTCATCTCCATCCAGCTTATTTTTCCAAACATCTCCAGCACCACACCTCAAAGGCTTGTAGTCTTTTTATGTCACCTTTTTCAATGTCCAGGTTTCTTCACAATATATCACAATTGGCCACATGTAGGTATTTAAAACTTTTTTCCCCTAAATTGAGGGACATATTGCGTCGACTTATCATAGAATGTTTGTCACAAAATGCCCTATTTCACAAAACACCTAGTGGAATCGATGCTCCAGTGTTTGGAGATGATAGCTTGAAAAGATGGAAACACAAAATACTGAACCTAATATGACAGTGAACATTTGTGTTTTTGACTTTTGTTCCTGAACACTTGTTTCGTTTCTATAATTTGTTAATAATGCCACTCAATATCTACAAGTCTATCACTTTATTTCATAACATGTTCTGTTTTGTTTACATTTACATCCGCTGCTCAGGCGGCAGCGCTACGGCGTGTCACCGCTGGATTCCGTGGTTCAAATCTTGTTCACTCCAGGTGTGATTTGTGCTGGACACAGTGGAGGCGGGAAAGGTTTTTCTACGGGCACTCCAGTTTTCCCTGTCTTCTTTCATTCCAGCAACACTCTCCATATCATTTCATTTCAACTGCGAGTCATTAATCATTGTCCCAGAGGAGTGCAACAGGCTTCAACAGCCGGCAAAATTTATATCCTCGCCGCTAGAAGGAGGCTCTAGTCATGTATTCCTTACCCCAGTCGAGTGACTGGGAAAGGCTGTGGATTTTTCATGTGGACTTTTGCTTCCGACTGTATAACGATTACCAGAATGTAACGAATGCAATTCATTTCAAGAAGTAAATTACGAGTAAAAATCAGATTTTGTGCAAAGTAACGATTAACGGGCGAGTTGGCTGTGCGGTTAGGAGCGCGCAGCTCGCATCCGGGAGATAGTGGGTTCGAACCCCACTGTCGGCAGCCCTGAAGATGGTTTTCCATGGTTCCCCATTTTCACACCAAACAAATGCTGGGACTGTCCTTAATTAAGGCCACGGCCGCTTCCTTCCCATTCCTAGGCCTTTCCTGTCCCATAGTCGCCATAAGACATATCTGTGTCGGTGTGACGCAAAGCAACTAGCAAAAGAAAGTAACAATTACACGTGAAGATTACTAAAAATGTATTCGTTTTAATCAATTACTTCCCAACTCTGGCAGTGAAATAATATGACATCGCCACGAACCTACTACGCAGGCGTAGCAGGGGGAGAGGTGATACTGCCACGTGGCGCGTCCCAGATGGCGGATAGGGGGGGTCCTAACCGGCTTGCCGGCGGACTTGAGGGAAATAAAATACCTCTCGCGGACCAAACATACTATCCCCTGTGGGTGGGGGAGGCAGACGAATAATACACCCACGGTATCCCCTGCCTGGTGAGAGGCGACTAAAAGGGGCGACCAAGGGATGATTGTATTAGAACTATGAAACTACTTGTGATTAGTACCACCACGCGGAGAACAGCAAGGGTCGCTTTTACTTGCGCATAGTACCACTATATTAGGGAGGGGAAGCGGATCTCTGTAGCTCACTGCTATTCCTGAAGCGACGCACTATTTT
Organism: Anabrus simplex; assembly: GCF_040414725.1. Lineage (NCBI taxonomy): Eukaryota > Metazoa > Arthropoda > Insecta > Orthoptera > Tettigoniidae > Anabrus > Anabrus simplex. The sequence continues at coordinate 132,037,870 of NC_090268.1, read as the reverse complement.
TTCCTCGGCCGGGTGACTACTCATCTCTATCTTATCACCTCGCCGAGCCCAAGCAAGCAAAATTGGCTGGCACCACGAAGGAGGTCGGCCTTCCCATCATGCTCTTTACCTGCGTCGCTCGTTCTGTCCCTCTTGAGCTGACAGACGACACCATCGCCACGGCCCTCAGTCGATCCGGAGTCTCTTCTGCTCTTCGGCTTCTCAACAGCTCCAACTTCCAACCGTCTGCCGATGTCCTGCTTTCCTGCCGCACATCTTCTGATGTATCTACTCTTCTGCAACATGGCGCCCGTATCGGTGATTTCGACTACTACGTAGAGCCCACTTCGGAGAGTCTTCGTGCACAGCTTCTGGATGACGAATCGCCTTTACCTATCACCACCGCTAGCCGTACCGCGACGTCACCACTTCCCTACCCTTCACCCCCGCCAAACGTGTCCTGCACACCTACTATTACTACTACTACTACTCCTACCACTGCCATCACCACATTCGCCCATACATCCTCCCCGTCCCTAGTTACTACGACTCCACGAACCTGCTACGCAGGCGTAGCAGGGGGAGAGGTGATACTCCCACGTGGCGCGTCCCAGGTGGCGGATAGGGGGGTCCTAACCGGCTTGCCGGCGGACTTGAGGGAAATAAAATACCTCTCGCGGACCAAACACACTACCCCCTGCGGGTGGGGGACACACATGCAGAATACACCCGCGGTATCCCCTGCCTGTCGTAAGAGGCGACAAAAAGGGGCGACCTTGGCGCGGACATGGATTGCGGTTGGTATAATGTGATGGACCTCCTGTGGATGGGAGAGGCTGAATACATCCATAGGTAATCCCTGCCTGTCGTAGAAGGCGACTTAAAGGGTCATGTGGCCATGGTCCCCTCTTTATTTTTTATTATTTTTCTGAGGGTCAGATGTAGACCATTCAAAATTTGATGTGCGTGCTGCCCGGCGATGGAGCTCCTATGTGTGCGACTACGCTCGAAAGCCCGTGCCAGCAACCACCCAGGACGCGGCGGGTGGGAGTATCATGTACCCGGGCAGTGGTATCCGCCTGACAACGCAGGTCCCCGCACAGCCGAATGCCAGAAGGACATATTATTATTAATTATTTTTATTTATTTTTTCTATTGTTAGTGCTCTGTACACGCTATGGGGTACATGCTATTGCGGGTGACCGGAGGAAGGGAGTCCTAGTGCTCATTGCCTCAGTCATCCCGTATTAGGCATCGTTCAACATCGGACCCCGGGCAATACCTGCTACGACCAGGTGGGTATTGCCTTGGCTGCTTGGTTCGGCTACAGAGACCCCTGATCGGAGTGGGTGGCATTCGGGGAGGATGCTATCGGGCATGGCTTCCAAACGAAGTCGGCTCTCACAAGGTGGTCGCCCACCTAAGTCTTTAACTTTTGCTTCCCTGAGAGGTTCAACTCCCTGGGAACATGCGCAGCGTGAAGGAATGGGATCCAGCTTCCCTAGGTTTCTGGTCGCTACCAGAACCGATGGGCAGGATTTTAAGCTGGTGAAGTCGATCCTGTTTAGTAGACACATCGAAGGCGTCTATGGCGAACTGGAGGAACTTAAGAAAATGCGCAACGGTAGTTTGCTTCTAAAGACTCGTACAGCACTGCAAGCTGATCAGTTGCTTAAGTGCGAGTGCTTTGGCGAAATCCCCGTCAAAGTGGAGGAGCATAAGTCCTTGAACCTGGTTCGCGGAGTCATCTTTCACCGCGACCTTATTTTGAACACTGACGACGAGTTGATGGAAGACATGAAGAACCGTGGCGTGACACACGTCCGGCGCATTACGCGCAAGGTCAACGGTGAAGACGTTGCCACTGGTGCCTTCATTGTCTCTTTCAAGTTGTCAGTGTTACCAGAGAAAGTCAAGGTAACAACTTATCGTTGCGATGTGAGGCCGTACATCCCGCCTCCTATGCGATGCTATCAATGCCAGCGATTCGGACATATGGTATCTCGCTGTTCGAATCAGGCTGTATGTGGTACATGTGGACGAGTAGCTCACGGCGCGGAGGAGTGCACAACTCCATACAAGTGCACTAATTGCTCCGGTTTTCATTCTCCTCGGGATCGGAATTGTCCGACATACCTGAGTGAGAAGAAGATCCAGGAGATCAAGACCCTGGATGGTCTTTCCTACCAGGAAGCGCGTCGTAAGTTTCATTCTATGAATACACCTGCCCGTACACTCGACTATAGTTTGATAGCTCAGAGTCTTCCAGGTTCGTCATTTACGACCAAGACACCTGTCCAGACCGCTGCGCCCAAGGCGACTGTTGCTGCTCCCAGCAACGTCGCAAATAGTCAAAGCTCGAAGGGGGGGACCACCCCACCTTCGACCAACCAGAAGTCTGTGCCGGCTGGGAACTGCCAGCCGGCACAGCAAGGGGGGAAGACTAAGTCTCCCCCCCCTAGGAGGTCGACGAAAGTCGTGCCCCAGCCGGCGGAGGCGGCTTCGTTGACCAGGGCTGGGAAACCATCTCCCAGCCCGTCTAAACTTGAAAAGAAAAAGGGGAAGAAGAGCGCCCGTCCTGAGCGCTCTCGGACTTCCCCTGCGAAGGAGAAGTCATGCCCTCCATCTGGGGGATATGAGTCTGCGCCGGGAGGCACTCCTGCTCCCAAACCTGCGCGCTCTCCTCGTAGGGGACCCCCTCGCGCCCGAAAAGCGTCGAAGTTCTGGGCGGCACCCCTGCCATCTTTTGATGACGGGATGGATGTCGCGTTGTCCTCTACATCTACGGATGTGGAACTAGATAGTGTTTAGGCTAACGAGCATTTCGTTGCTCATAACCTAACACTCCTTTCATAGTCCACACTATGGCACTGTTACAGTGGAATTGTAACGGTTATGATAGGCATCTTGCTGAGTTACGTCAGCTTATTAGTGAGTACGCAGCGAGTATAGTCTGTATTCAGGAGACCAATTTCCGACCTGGTTATCACACGGTCTTGAGGAATTTCAAACTATACTCGACAGAACGATACTATGCTCACCGGGCTTCCGGAGGCGTTGGCATTTTTGTACGTTCTGATAGCTACAGCGAAGAGGTTCCTTTAAGAACCCCTCTTGAGGCTGTAGCTGTTCGCGTCTCGCTGCCTATCATAGCAACAGTGTGTAATGTTTATCTTCCACCTGGCCAGCATCTGAACATCACTGATGTCGCTGATCTTATAGATCAGCTTCCGCCACCCTTCCTCTTATTGGGCGATTTTAACGCCCATCATCCCATATGGGGCTCTGAGACGTCTTGCCCCCGAGGAAGAGAGCTGGAAACACTCCTATCAGATCTGGATTTATGTATTTTGAACACAGGGGAACCAACTCACTTTAGTGTACGTTACGGCACATATTCTCGCATAGACGTTAGTCTATGCAGCCGAACGTTGGTTCCACTGTTTCGGTGGAATGCACACGATGATCTCTGTGACAGTGACCATTTTCCCATCGTTCTTACTTTGTTGAATCATAAACCCGTCGAGGCTCCCCCTCGATGGATTCTTCAACATGCTGATTGGCCAAAGTACACATCACTAGCTGTCTTTAGCGAAGATGTCAGGCGGACCGTCGGCGAGGAAATAACTTACATCACCCAAGTTATCCTTGCTGCTGCTGAGGAGTCCATTCCGTTTTTCTCGGGGACTCCTCGCCGAAAACTCGTTCCTTGGTGGAACGATGAAATAGCAGCAGCCATCAAAGAACGCCGTCGCGCTCATAAGCGTTACCGTAGACAGCCTACTGTGGCCAACTTGGTAACATTTAAGAAATTCCGCGCTAAGGCGCGAGTTCTTATTCGACAAAGTAAGAAGGCTTCATGGGAGAGATATGTGTCGTCCATGACGTCACATACTCCATCATCTCAAGTGTGGACGAAACTTCGACGAATTTCGGGTATTCAAGGATCATCTGCTGTACCGGGAATTTCCATTGCAGGCAGTGTCGCCACTGATCCCCTCGCGATTGCTAACCATCTCGCTAGTCATTTCGCGGATGTCTCTGGCTCCGGGAATTACCATCCTGATTTCCTCCCTCTGAAGCGGGAGGCAGAACGTCATCACCTTAGTTTTGCCACCCAAGCTTCAGAGGACTACAACGTGCCCTTTACGGAGTGGGAACTCCGCAGCGCCTTAGCGCTTTGCAAGGACACGTCTCCTGGACCGGACAACATCCATAACCAGATGTTGAAACACCTTAGTGATGATAGTTTACTATATCTCCTTCGTGTGTTCAACCGAATCTGGACAGAGGGTGATTTTCCGTCTCAGTGGCGAGAGGGCATAGTCATCCCTGTCCTCAAGCCTGACAAAGATCCTAAGTATGCAGGAAGTTACAGACCGATTTGTCTTACAAATTGCCTGTGTAAGCTATTTGAGAGGATGGTAAATCGCAGACTCGTGTGGTGTCTGGAGAAACAAGGACTCTTGTCCGAGTACCAATGTGGATTTCGAGCCGCTCGATCCACCACAGACCACTTGGTACGCCTGGAGAGCTCTATCCAGGATGCGTTTCTCCGAAAACAGCACTTGGTAGCTGTCTTCTTTGACTTGGAGAAGGCCTACGACACCACCTGGCGATATGGCATCCTTTCAGTCCTGCATCAATGGAGATTCCGAGGTAACTTGCCGGTATTTATTGCGAATTTTTTGTCCCTCCGTCTATTCCGTGTCCGAGTAGGTAGGACATATTCGCAATACCACGTTCAAGAAAATGGAGTCCCACAGGGATCGGTTCTTAGTGTCACTCTGTTCGCGATTGCCATAAACGGTATTGTCGCTGCTGCTGGTCCAGCCGTAATACCGTCCCTATATGTGGATGATTTTGCTCTGCACTATAGCTCGTGCAGTATGGCAGTCGCAGAGCGACAGTTACAGCAAGCTATTAGGAGGGTGGAGAAGTGGACCTTAGAAAAAGGCTTTCGGTTTTCTGCCGCTAAGACCTCCGTTGTCCACTTCTGTCGTCAACGTACACTTCACCCTCATCCTGAGCTTTATCTAGGTAATGTCGTTCTTCCAGTTGTTGACACCTACCGATTTCTTGGGCTCCTTTTTGACAGTAAATTATCGTGGGAGCCACACGTGCGGGAGCTAAAAGTGCAATGCACCAAGAGGCTTAACCTCTTGAAGTTTCTTAGCAGCACTAATTGGGGAGCTGACCGCGTGGTGCTCCTGCGATTCTATCGGGCACACATTTTATCTCGGTTAGACTACGGCAGTGCAGCATATGGCTCCGCAAGGCCAAGCGTTCTTGCGAAGCTGAACAGTATCCACCACAGCGGGGTTAGGTTGGCGACGGGAGCTTTTCGTACTAGCCCCATCGCTAGCCTGCTCGCTGAGTCTGGTGTGCCGCCTTTACACCTGAGGCGCCAGCAACTACTACTTACATATGCTGCAAATTTGCGACAGATGCCACTTCATCCGAGCTATCCCTGCGTATTCAGCAATGGCAACCGTTTGTTGTACGTTGCTCATCCTAGTGCGACGCGGCCGGTTGGGATACGCTTGGATAGCAGTTATGAATTGTTTGACGTACCTTCGATTCCTTGCCTTGTCAGACAACCAAGTGGGGTACCTCCGTGGGTTGTACGACGACCGGAAATCATCCTGGATTTGCACACTGGCCCGAAAGGAGACACGGACCCTTCGATTTATCGGAGGATCTACCTGTCCGTTCTTGGCCGCTATCCAGGTTCGGTCGTCGTTTACACGGATGGTTCAAGGACAGATACGAAGGTGGGCTGTGCGTACGTTGTCGACAATGATCGCTTTCTTTTTGCTCTCCCGGACACCTGTAGTGTGTACACGGCAGAGCTCTATGCTATCTGTGAGGCTCTGCGGTACGCACTAGACAATGTACGCCGACACTTTCTCGTGTGTACTGACTCCTTGAGTTCGCTTCAGTCTATTGATACCTGTTTCCCTCGACACCCTCTGGTGCAGCGGATCCAGGACCTGCTGGCCGGGTGTTCGGATGCCGGCACCAGAATTACGTTCGTGTGGCTCCCCAGCCACATGGGCATAGAGGGAAACGAGTTAGCGGATCAGGCTGCCAAGGAGGCAGTTACACTGCCCCCGTTGCCTTTCAAGGTTCCAGCAAGTGATATTCGCTCTCAGCTGAGACATCTGGTTATGTCTCATTGGGAGATGGAGTGGCAGGCCATCCCACTTCCCAATAAGCTGCGAGCGATAAAAGGAACAACGAAGGTTTGGAGGACTTCCCTTCGGGCTTCGCGGAGGGAAGCCGTGGTATTATGTCGCCTTCGGATCGGCCACGGTATCTTGACGCACTCCCATCTACTGAAAGGAGAACCCCCTCCGGTGTGTACCTGCGGCGACCATCTTACCGTGGTACACATCCTTACGGAGTGCGTGGACCTGGTCGATCTGCGCCGTAGTATTAACCTTCCGAGTACTATCTCCCTTATCTTGCGCGATGACGAGCAGTCAGCAGACCTCGTCATCCGCTTTATGAGGGATAGCGGTCTGTTTTATCGTGTGTGATGATGTCCTTTGTCCTAGTGTTGTTTATGTCAGTTGCGCTTTTATCTCATTGACTCCATTTTAGTTTGTGTTGCGCATTTTAATGTGTTATTTTAACGTGTAACGTACATTATGTGTTAATATCTGTATTACTGGGCGATGCCTTATTCCTTCGATTTCCTGTACTTTCTCTTATTTTAATAGAACATAAGGCATTGCGTATTAGATCCACTGACTGTTTTAATCTCACCCTCATTTTTCTTCATTACCGTTCTTTTTTAACTCTAGTCAGTGGATACTTTTTAAAATTTTAACTTCATATCTCATGTCCTTCATTTCGTTCCATTAGGGGCCGATGACCTTCGATGTTAGGCCCCTTAAAACAACAAGCATCATCATCAGTTACTACGACTATGTCTCATCCCTCCTCTCTCATGACGTCATCTCTTCCTTTCCTTCCCTCCACTCATCTTACCCTAACTTTGAATACTGCACTTCCATTAACCACCGAGGGACGAACATCTCCAGCTCCGGTTGAGAACTTGGACACACCACCATCTAACGGCACTTCTACCTACAGCTGCGTAGTTTGTGGTGTGGACCCCAGCATAACACCAGCTACCATCATCCAGGATCTTCGCCGGACAGGGATTCCCGTGCAACGCGTCTTCCGGATATTCAACGAGGATGGTCCAACCTATCTCATACAGATTCATCTCCCTACGCTGGAAGATACAGAAAGCCTCATTGCCCACGGAATCCACCTCCATGGCCGACACCATAGAATCGAACCCTCCCACTCACCTCCTCTCACTTCTCCCCATCCCCTACCATATCGTAGTCGTCCCCAGCCTGTCCCACCTGCCTCCTCACCTAGTTTTTCATTTCCCTCTTTTCCACCTCCCCCTAGCTTCTTCACACACCCACTGTCCTTTGACATACTTCGCCTCATCCTTACCTCCCTGGTTCACTTCTCCTCCTTCTACCATACCATAGCCCTTCACCTCTTTCCCTCTAACTTAGGCTAAAACCATTACGCTTATTGTCATTGCTATTTGTAGTTATGTCTTGTTATTCTTAATAAAGCATTTCATATTAATTAGTCCAGATGTCGCATTCCCCCCCACTTCTCCTTATTTCAACACAAATTCACCCCTCTCCTTCCTTGAACGCTTCTCCTCATCCCCGTCACCTCTCCTGGTCAGAGAGAGGGCGTAATCCTCTAGGTGGCCCGCCCCACCCCTTCAGGATGGGGAATGGAAACTTTCCGCACGCACGCACACACTATATTAGGTACGAAATAGGTTTGTGATTAGTAGCACACAGGAGCATCGTGCGGTCGGCTTTTGCAGTACCTGTGATTAGTACCATATGACTAGGACCATGGGATGATAGCTACCATGGTTCTGCCTTGCCTATGATTAGTACCCACTATATGAGGAACACCACGGGATAGGGGAAGGTCCATGTGGTTAGTACTCTTATGTGATGAACACCATACGGTTGCGTTGCCTGTAAATGGCGCCGCAATGTGAGAAAAACCATAGGTCTGTATTATATGTCGCATTTCATAACCTGTGAGTAGTACCATAATGTGTGGATTACCGCGAGTATCTGCTACTTTTGATTAGTACCGCCATGAACCTGCTACGCGGGCGTAGCAGGGGGAGAGGTGGTACTCCCACGTGGCGCGTCCCAGGTGGCGGATAGGGGGGTCCTAACCGGTTTTCCGGCGGACTTGAGGGAAATAAAATACCTCTCGCGGACCAAGCACACTACCCCCTGCGGGTGGGGGACGCACATGTAGAATACACACGCGCTATCCCCTGCCTGTCGTAAGAGGCGACTACAAGGGGCGACCAAGGGATGATTGAATTAGAACCATGAAACTACTCTTGATTCGTACCATCATGCGGGGAACACCATGGGTTGCATGTACTTGCGAGAAGTATCACTAAATTGGTACGAAATAGGTTTGTGATTAGTTGCAGTAAAAAGCCTGGCCTGGTGAATTCCAGTACCCGTGCGTTGTACCCTTGTGAGCAACACCGCGGGTCTGGGCGTAGCCTGTGAGTTGTACCGCTATATGAGCGGCACCGTGGGTCAGCGTTGCCTGTGATTGGTACCCACTATGTGAGGAACACCACGGGAAAACCGGCGCCCGTGACTAGTACACCTAGGTGAGGAACCTTACCGCATTGCGTTTGCTATGAGTGGCGCCATTGTGTGAGAAACACCATAGGTCTGCGTTCCCTGTACGAATTGCAATACTTGTGAGTAGTACCATCTTGTGTGGACCACCGTGAGTCTTCGCTACTTTTGATCAGTACCCCAAAATGACAAATACCATGGTTCTACTTTACTCGCGACATGTACCATTCTGTGGGGCCTTAGACGTGAATTTAGCACCCCTTCAGACATCAAGCATCATTGTGCTCTATAAATGGTCCCTTGGTGAGTAATACTCTAATTAACTACCTTCTTTTTGAGTCTGATGCACTGTTTTTGTTTGTTTGTTTGTTTGTTTTTGTTTTTTGTAGGGTTCATGTCCATCCATTCATTCTTCATGACATTTATTTTATTTTGGTCAGTGGATGAATTTGAACTTTGTTTTGTTATTTCATTTCGTATCATTAGGGGCCGATGACCTCGATGTTAGGCCCCTTTAAACAACAAGCATCATCATCATCATCGTCATCATCATCTAAGTGAGAAACACCACGGGTCTGGGCGTTGCCTGTGGTTAGTAACACAATATGAGCGACACCGTGGGTCTTCGTTGCCTATGATTACTACCCACTCTATACGGAACACCACGGGAATACCGGCGCCCGTGATTAGTACGCCTAGGTGAGGATCATTATGGGTTTGCGTCGCCTATGAGATTTGCCGTTATGTGAGAAACATCAGAGGTCTGCGTTACCTGTACGACGAACAATACTTGTGAGTAGTACCTTACTGCTTGGAACATCGTGAGTTTACGCTACCTTTGATTAGTTCCGCAGCTTGAGAAATACCATGGTTCTCCTTTACTGGCGATAAGTGCCATTATGAGGAACCGTTGACATGGATATTGAACTCCTTCAGACAACATGCGTCATCAATTCAGGATTGTGCTTTGGAAACAGTCCCTTGGTCCGAAATATTGTTTCTGGTCAGGATGAGCCATTGCGGTTCGGATCCACAGATTGTTTTAAATTCATTCATTCATTCTTCATCATCACGGTTTGAATTCTGGTCAGTGGATGAATTTTGTACTTTTGAATTGTCATTGCATTTCGTACCATTAGGGGCCGATGGCCTACGTGTTAGGCCCCTCTAAACAACAAGCATCATCATATCATCATCATCATCATCATAATCATCATCAAATCATACTATCATCGGTACTAGACAGTAGGGCCAACACAGAAAGAGCCACTAACTCCATAAGGCGTATAGACAACGTGGAATTACTACAAGTGAGTCATATTGCGTAATGCAGAATTACGACATTACAAGACAGTTGTTTTGCCGGAAGCTTTACACACCTCAGAAACTATTCTCCTTGGAGGTAGCCCTAAAATTACAGAAATTGAAAAACAAGAAAAGAAAATTATCCGGAAAATTTATGGTCGCACGAGAGAAATAGGAATGTGGATTAAGACGAGAACAGCCGGACCTCTATTCATTAACTGACAGGTTCACTGATGCCGAACGCAAGAGACGCCTGAAATATGGCCATATCTATAGAATGGACAGCGACAGACTCAACAAAAGATTATTTAAAGCAATCAACTCAAAGAAGGTCAAAATAAATTGGCTAGAAGAAATTAAGGCCGATCTCCAAGAAATTAACATCACGGGCGACATCATAGAGGATCGTGGACCTTTTAGCACAATATTAGACAAGCACAAATTCGTGGAGAAATCTAAAAAGGAAACTGGTAAGAAGTGGTCCACTGAACGCAAGATGCAGCTCAGTGCATTCATGAAGAGATTTTGAGAGGATAAGAAGGCGAAAACCATCGGGCCAACGAACAAGTTCAAACGCGCTCTTTGAATGGGCATAACGAAATAATAATAATAATAATAATAATAATAATAATAATAATAATAATAATAATAATAATAAAGTGAAATGGCGTATGGCTTTTGGTGCCAGGAGTGTCCGAGGACATGTTTGGCTCGCCAGATGCAGGTCTTTTGATTTGACTCCCGTAGGCGACCTGCGCGTCGTGATGAAGATGAAATGATGATGAAGACGACACATAGACCCAGCCCCCGTGCCAGCCAAATTAACCAATGATGGTTAAAATTCCAGACCCTGCCTGGAATCGAATCCGGGACCCCTGTGACCAAAGGCCATCATGCTAACTATTTAGCCAAGGAGCCGGACAATAATAATGATAATAAGTACAAACTGAAGTTATGCTAGGACTTTTCTTGATGAGACCTAAGCGAATGTTAAGATGGATGAGTGGTGTTTCAAGTCTGGACAGAATAAGGAATGAGCGTCAGGTGTGCCGCAGAGTACGGCTCTTAGTGCCGCGAGTGTCCGAGGACATGTTCGGCTTGCTAGGTGCAGGTCTTTTTTGAACCTTATCCCATAGGCGACCTGCACGTCGTGATGAGGATGAAATGATGCAGAAGACGACAAAATCACCCAGCCTCCGTGCCAGCGGAATTAATTATGGTTAAAATTTCCGACTCTGCGGGAAATTGATCTCGGGACCCCTGTGACTAAAGGCCAGCACATTAATCATTTAGCCATGGAGCCTCATGGTCTCTGAGTAGAAAGATTCAAGAAAGAAGACTGAGATGGTTCGGTCCCTTGAATTTATATAGCTGGCCATGCCACATTTAGCACTGTAAAGCATTACAGATACACATAATTCTGATTGGATAAATTGGCAATGATGTCGATCCACCCAGTAATCGCCATCCTGATGATTGAAGCAATATCCATGTCGACGTGTTCAATTAATCGATATTATGATCGATTACAGTAGTAGACCGACGGCTGACAGAATTAATTAATGCCCTGTACCTCAGCCAATATCTAATGAACACGAACAATAACCACTCACGCGTAATCATCTCCTGCACATCGCTGCCAACTCACTACATCCTATAGAACTTGAAGTTTCCTACATTTACTATTGGTTATTCGACGAACGCCCTCATCAACGGCTAAAGTAGTGCTTCCCAGTATTCCGTCTACAATCTCATTTCATCTCTCTAATCACTTTGGTCTAATTTAGCGATATGGAACTTTCAGTTAACTAATTAGCTTCACCACCAAATTTACCCTCTTGTTATGCCATGAAAAAAAGCATACGATGCACCGGTGGGAATCTAGTGATGAGGTCATTAACTACTTAAAAAATAGGTCAACGTTTAAAATGACTAGAGTTCAATCAAAATCAGTGAATCATGTTCTTTATCCTCGATGGCTACCGATCGTATGGGCTCAGTCAGTCAGTCAGTCAGTGCTTTTCTTAGAGTAAGATTGAATTCACACCGTTAACGTGTGCAGTCTGAATCAAAATGTGTATTTCATTATTGAAGGATAATAATAATAATGATGATGCCCGGAACTACAGCTAATAATAATAATAATAATAATAATAATAATAATAATAATAATAATAATTTTTAACCATTTCAACAAACCCAATGGGAAAGGCAACTCTTATGACAAGTGGTTTGTTACCACCAAGAAGGACCTGCCAAAAATGTACTTCATGGATCAAGACATCCACAACAGAGCCACTTTCAGAAACAAGATACACACATTTGAGGGATTCCTAGAGCCAGAAACAGAGACCAAGAATAGACAACATTTGACGGCTGAAAAGAAAGAAGCTATAAGCCAGAGAATGAAGGAATATTGGCGGCAAAGAAAACTGAAATCATGAAGAGTTATTTACGAGGTACATAGGTGGCAACAATCTATTATGAATGAATGAATGAATGAATGAATGAATGAATGAATAAGTAGTGCAAACTGAAGTTACGGCAGGATTAGCTTCAGGTATGTTTAAGACTTCGTGTGGTACGAAATTGTGACACATCAGAGTATCCTCAATATAAATAAATTGATCGTGCTTGATTAATTTAAGGTGCGTTAGACAAATTCCATCATAATGAATTTAACTCGTGGATAGCAGCTTAAGTATTTGTATTATTTGTTTTACATTGTACCGACACAGACAGGTCTTCTGGCGACGATGGGATACCGTATTGAAGGTACAGTCTCAACATTTGCCTGGTGTGAAAGTTGAAAACCACTGAAAACCATCTACAGGACTGCTGACAGTGGGGTTCGAACTCACTATCTCCCAAATGCAAGATAACAGCTAGGTATCCCAAAACTCGTAGCCACTTCTTCGATACCAGATTCAGTCGGCTGCATGTTAGCAGATTTTTTTTTATTTTTTATTTTTTTTGCTAGTTGCTTTACGTCGCACCGACACAGATAGGTCTTATGGCGACGATGGGACAGGAAAGGGCTGGGAGTGGGAAGGAAGCGGCCGTGGCCTTAATTAAGGTACAGCCCCAGCATTTGCCTGGTGTGAAAATGGGAAACCACGGAAAACCATTTTCAGGGCTAACGACAGTGGGGTTCGAACCTACTATCTCCCGAGTACTGGATACTGGCCGCACTTAAGCGACTACAGCTATCGAGCTCGGTCATACCACACTTAAGGGAGAAAAGAATGATGTACAATCGGTTGACAAAATATTGAATGACAGGAAAAAAAAGGATATCAGCTAAGCAGAAGTAAAATATTAAAAGACCACTACAATTATGTGAAATGTATGAGGAATACTGCAACATTCATAACTTATTGTGAAAAATGGCGCAGAACGATCTCTGGGACACGAAAGGAAATAATGTTAAAATGTATAGCTGTTTATAATGTTATAGGTTTTGGTCCCACTAACTATACCCCCTGTGGGTGGGGGATGCAGACGAAGAATACACCCACGGTAAACCCCTGCCAGGTTTTGGTCCCACTAACTATACCCCCTGTGGGTGGGGGATGCAGACGAAGAATACACCCACGGTAAACCCCTGCCAGTCGTAAGAGGCGACTAAAAGGGGCCGCAGTGGATCTCGACTTGAAAGCATGGGTTGGCGACCACGGTGCCCTTAGCTGTGTCCTGGACTTGCTTCCACTTACTTGTGCCAGGCTCCTCACTTTCATCTATCCTGTTCAACCTTTCTTGGTCAACTCTTATTCGTTTCCGACCCCGACGGTATTAGAGCATTCGAGGCCTAGGGAGTCTTTCATTTTCACGCCCTTCGTGGCCCTTGTCTTTCTTCGTCCGTTACTTCATTTTTCGAAGTGACGGATCCCTACTTCTTTCTTCTTTTTTCTCTTTGTCTAGACCCTGTGGGTGGGGGACGCAGGCAAAAAATTCACCCACGCTATCCTCTACCTGTCGTAAGAGACGACTAAAAGGGGCGACCAAGGGGTCGTCAAATTAGAACCATGAAACTATTTGTGATTAGTACCACCACGCGGGGAACACCATGGGTCGTTTTTACTTGCGCGTAATACCACTATGTTGGATACCAAATAGGTTTGTGATTAGTAGCAAACGTGGGCTCGGCGGCTTTTACACTACCTGTGATTAGTAGCACTATATGAGCGACACCATGGGATGAAGGAACCCATGGGTCTGGCTTGCCTGTGATTAGTACCCACTATATGAGGAACACCACGGGATAGTACGAGTCCCTGAGGTTAATACACTTAGGTGATGAACACCATAGGTTTGCGTTGCCTGTCAAGGGTGCCGCAATATGCGAAACACATTAGGTCTCTAATACATGTGCGAATTTCATTACCAATGAGTAGTAGCCTACCATAATGTGCGGAATGCCCGCGAGTCTACGGTACTCTTGATTAGTACCGCAACATGACAAATACCATGGTTCTATTTTTCTAGCGATAAGTACCATTATGAGGGCCGATGACTTGGATTTTGGACTCCTTTCGAATATAAGCATCATCGTTTCAGTATTGTGCTATAGAAGCAGTTCCTTGGTCAGTAATACTATTCTTCTATGCCAGCTTCTGTGCATATGAGGCTGATCGTTTTAAATTCATATCCATTCATTCTTCGTCCTCACGTTTTGAATTGTGGTCAGTGGAGGATTTTGGGTTTTTAATTTGTAGTTTCATTTCGTATCATTAGGGGCCGATGACCAAGATGTTAGGCACCTTTAAACATCAATCAATCAATCAATCAATCAATCAATCAATCAATCAATCAATCAATCAATCAATCAATCAATCAATCAATCAATCAATCAATCAATCAATCAATCAATCAATCAATCAATCAATCAATCAATCAATCAATCAATCAATCAATCCACTCACTATTTCTACTATTTGGAGACGCTGAGTTGCAGGAAGTTTTGTCCCACACCAGTTACTGTACGTATTGGTAATTCTGTTTGCACGGAACTGACGTATCTGAGCACTTTCAAACAATGACAGGCTGGGCTGGGATCGAACCCACCATTTTGTGCTCAGAAAGACAGCGCTCTATCGTGCGAGACACTCGGCCAGGCTGTATTGATTTCAACAGATCAGTAAATATACTATATGCCTTCGATCCTTATACCTTTGATAGAGCTATATTTTTCGATTTTAGGTAAATATTGTACATTTTCCGTGTATTATTTTATTGTTTGACACTTATGACAGATAGAATCATCAAATTCGGCGGGCGCATTAGCACGTCCATTGGCAATACACGAACCATATTGCTGGTACCTTCGATGTTGAAGGCCTTTATAATGGGCGTGAATTAATTGAATAACATAATCGAGTTTAGTTAACTGACGTAGGTTTATAGATAAAGTATTTGGTGGGGAACCTGTCCTCTTTTCAGTCTGCCAATCGAGTCTTATTCGTGCAGTATATAACTTGGAACACATAAAATTTTAAAAAAAATGTACGTGGCAATAACTTGAAAAAGACAGTCTCTAGAGGCTGATCAATCATTGTCCCCAAAAGCAACGTATATACTTCCAATAGACCGTAGTTTGGACATGTCACCCATCAAAGGGACGCAATATCAATAGCACAAAGCCACAACATCTATAAAATAAATAAATAAATAAATAAATAAATAAATAAATAAATAAATAAATAAATAAATAAATAAATAAATAAATAAATATTAGGGGCCGATGACCTTCGATGTTAGGCTTCTTAAAACAACAAGCATCATCATCATCAATAAATAAATAAATAAATAAATAAATAAATAAATAAATAAATAAATAAATAAATAAATAAATAAATAAATAAATAAATAAATATCCGAGCGTTTTCGTTGCGCGGCTCGAATAACGTAGCTGTGAGCTTGCATTCGGGAAATTATTGGTTCGAACTCCACTGTCGGCAGTCCGGAAGATGGTGTTCCATGGTTTCCCACTTTAACACCAGGCAAATGCTAACGCTTATCTTAATTAATGCCACTGTCGCTTCCTTCCCAGTTCTAACACTTTCCTCTCCCACCGTAGTAAAAAACAAACTTTTTTGGTGCGACGTTAAACTTCTAGTAAAAATATAATAATGTTCCCCACTTTTACGATTTTACGTGGCAGTGTCGCGCAAAGGACAGTATCTACAGTCTGACTTGTGTCCATCCATTCCCAGAGACAGCAGTTTGTTCCCCGCAAAGAAAGACATCTATGGCAAATATCTACGAATTAATAAAATAAATATAGGGTTCGAACTCCACTGTCGGCAGCCCTAAATATGGTTTTCTCTGGTTTTCCATTTCCACACCAGGAAAATGCTGGGGCTGTACCTTAATTAAGACCATGGTCGCTTCCTTCCCTCTTAGCCCTTTTCTATGCTACCATCACCGTAAGACCTATCTGTGTTTTTGCGACGTAAAGCAGATTGTAAAATAAATAAATAAATAAATAAATAAATAAATAAATAAATAAATAAATAAATAAATAAATAAATAAATAAATAAATAAATAAATAAATTCGGGAGGGGATATTTAGGCACAAACAGGGCAGATTACATCCTTCTTCAATGACTTTATAAGTTACCCCATCCGCATTACAAATCCGTCACAAAGTTTACCTTAGCAGCGGGGGCACAGCCAATTGCAATTGCTCTCGTTTATGCAATTGTACAGAATATCAGTATGGGTTAATGTTCCATTTGAGTTCCTTCTAGGAAGATTGGAATCTAACCTAACCCCTTTTGTGCCTATAAATCCTCTCAATAATAATAATAATAATAATAATAATAATAATAATAATAATAATAATAATAATAATAATAATAATAATAATACAGTAGGTTTATCTTGTGGCTATTGCGTATATCTAAATCCACAGCTCCAACCGGTCTCGCTAAGGCAATAAAAAGAATCCATGTACTTCCTTATTAGGCTGTTCGTGTACGCCAGTAACAAACAATATTTTATTATTAAAAACAAATTATTTTAAATAAAAATAAAATGTTTATTATTGTGACATAGCCTACCTATAACCGAGCCGAGTCCAAGATTGAGCAGCACCTGTCTGCCTCCGTTCAGCGCTGGACACTACGTCAAACTGTGGTCAAGAGCTCACCCCTTACGACTTGTTACCATAATGTATGTATATACATACGTACATCCATATAGGCGTGGGAACGGGGCAGTTGCGACCAGACGGGACGGTGCAGGGGGCTCTGAATTATTCCGCATCGGGCCAAGGCAGCTAACGGGTTCCGCATGGACCGGGGTGGCATCGTTCCCCACAGCTCCAGCTTAAATACGCAGTTTATGAACTAGCAGTCGAGTAAAGGAGGGATAAACTGTTGTTTTCATGGAACAGTTTCAATTGTTTTGGTTTGAATACCACCTCGTTACCAAATTGCTTTTAACAGCTCTCATTCGCATCGATGTAGTGCGGCAATTTTCTGTTTATTCCCTAAATTGTATTTTTCAGGAAACTGTGTAACGATTTAATAATAGTGACTGAGCAATTACGCAATCATGAGAAAATTAATTATAGTTTCTATAATTAAGTAAACATATTTTATTTAAGAGGTTTAGGCTAAGGGCGGAGTTCATAGACATCACTTATGCATAAGTGCCTCTTATAAGCCAGGTTTCATTTCACATTACTTACTTAAGTGTCCAACTTATTGCTATAACTGGACTTTCCACACACACTTAAGTGACTCACTTATGTTGCAGCAAGATGATTTTGCTGAATATGTTGCATTTCATTCACAGAATACTTTCCGTGCACACACTAGAGATGGAAAATCCTGTCGAAATGTGATGTGACCAACAAGTTAAAGAAGGTTTCGTTTTAGTAAAGTGAGAGTTATGAATATTTTTGTTCCTTTGATTGAGAGAGTGAACATAACCTCTAAAGGACTCACTATCTCACCATTAATGAAGATATTGTTTTGAGATTTTATGCCACCTCTTGATTTCAGGTTATTATTATTATTGATATTATTATCATCACCATCATCATTACCGGTATTTTGCTTAATTAACTGGAAATGTGTTACAAGTTGATAAGTTACCAGGACTGTAGGCCTATGGAATAGTAAAGAACTATACTGAGTTATAAGAAAAATGAACGTGTTGCACTACTACCATTTTTTTAAGGTTGATTTGTGCTAATTATATCAGGTTAGTCAACCAATCGTTTGCCCCACGAACCTACTACGCTGTCGTAGCAGGGGGAGAGGTGATACTCCCACGTGGCGCGTCCCAGGTGGCGGATACGGGGGTCCTAACCTGCTTGCCGGCGGACTTGAGGGAAATAAAATACCTCTCGCAGACCAAACACACTACCCCCTGCGGGTGGGGGACGCACATGTGGAATACACCCGCAATATCCCCTGCCTGTCGTAAGAGGCGACTAAAAGGGGCGACCAAGGGCTGACTGAATTAGAACCATGAAACTAATTTTGAATCGTCCCATCACGCGGGGAACACCATAGGTTGCCTGTACTTGCGGGTAGTACCACTAAATTCGCTACGAAATAGGTTTGTGATTAGCAGCAGTAAAAGCCTGGCCTGGTGGATTCCAGTACCCGTGCGTCGTACCCATGTGAGCAACACCGCGGGTCTGGGCGTAGCCTGTGAGTTGTACCACTATATGAGCAGCACCGTGGGCCTGCGTTGCCTGTGATTAGTACCCACTATGTGAGGAACACCACGGGAATACCGGCGCCCGTGTTTAGTACACCTAGGTGGGGAACCTTCTCGGTTTTCGTGGGCTATGAGTTGCACCATTGTGTGAGACACACCATAGGTCTGCGTTACTTGTACGTAATGCAATACTTGTGAGTAGTACCATCTTTTGTGGAACACCGTGAGTCTTCGCTACTTCTGATTAATACCCCAACATGACACATACCATGGTTCTATTTTGCTCGCGAAATGTACCATTCTGTGGGGCCTTAGACGTGGATTTTGCACCCCTTTAGACACCAAGCATCATTATGCTTTATAAGTGGTCCCTTGGTCAGTTATACTATTACTTGTGATCCTTTTTTTTGTCGGATCCACTGTTTTTTGTTTGTTTTGGGGGGGGGGTTCATGTCCATCTAGTGCCTGGATAACTATAAACATATTATATTAAGAAGAAAATTGGACTCTGGGCATTTTCGTAGTTCTGTACGAAGTACAATACTTGTGCGTAGTACCATCTTGTGTGGAACACCGTGACATTTTCTTATTTTGGTCAGTGGATGATTTCTAATTTTTTTGCCATTTCATTTCGTACCATTAGGGGCCGATGACCTCGATGTTAGGCCCCTTTAAACTACAGGAATCATCACCATCATCAGCAGCACCTTCAAATACCACCGGACTGAGCCAGGATCGAACCTGCCACGTTGGGTTCAGAAGGCCAGCGCCTCAACCGTCTGAGCCACTCAGCCCTGCTATAAGAAATCGGACAGGCCACAAGCGTTTCATCTTTTCGTCGATTCGTCTCGATATTCTCTATCGTCCTGATGCCCGTTCGTCTTCGTTTTCTTTGAGCGACAATATTCTACATTTTCGAATTCTGTTGCCAATTTTACACGCTCACCATTAGTTTGTTTCAAATGTCACAGTACAGCAGTCTCTCAAGCTTTAATTCCCCTGTGGGTGGGGGCAGTAGAATAACACCCACTGTATCCCCTGTCTATCGTAAAAGGCGATTAAAATGGGCCTCAGGGGCTCTCAACTTGAGAACGTGGGTAGCCAACCATGGGGCCCTTAGTGAGTCCTGGCACTGCTTCTACTTACTTGTGCCAGGCTACTCACTTTCATCTATCCTATCTGGCCTCTCTTGATCGACGCTTGTTCTTTACCGACCCCGATGGTATTAGAACACTCAAGGCCTTGGGAGTAATTTTCACGCTCTTCGAATCCCTTGTCTTTCTTTGGCCGATACCTTCATTATTCGAAGTGTCGGATCCATTCCATTTTTTTCCCCTCTGATTAGTGTTATATAGAGGATGGTTGCCTAGTTGTACTTCCTCTTAAAACAATAATCTCCATCACCACCATCACGTATCTAGCTTTAAATAACTCTTTATTCCCTTTCAAGCGATACCTCGACCATCGGAATACGTCCGCTCAATCCTAAGTTAAGCCAACATTAAAACAAAACGCTACATGTCACGTCATCAGTGGATGTCATTGTTGTGCTGTCCGGCTCCATGGCTAAATGGTTAGCGTGCTGGCCTTTGGTCACAGGGGTCCCGGGTTCGATTCCAGTCAGAGACGGAAATTTTAACCATTATTGGTTAATTTCCCTGGCACGGGGGCTGGGTGTATGTGTTGCCTTCTTCATCATTTCATCCTCATCACGACGCGCAGGTCGCCTACGGGAGTCAAATAAAAAGACCTGTACCTGGCGAGCCGAACGCTTCCTGGGATATCCCGGCACTAAAAGCCATACGACATTTCATTTCATTGTTGTGCTATCTCGTTCACAATAATTACGATCTCTACATGGTGGTATACGTCAATTAGTTCTAGGTTGTACATAATTATTTCCCACGAATCTGCTACGCTGGCGTAGCAGGAGGAGAGGTGATACTCCCACGTGGCACGTCCCAGGTGGCGGATAGGGGGGTCCTAAACCGGCTTGCCGGCGGACTTGAGGGAAATAAAATACCTCTCGCGGACCAAACACACAACCCCCTGTGGGTGGGGGAGGCAGACGAATAATACACCCACGGTATCCACTGCCTGTCGTGAGGGGCGACTAAAAGGGGCGACCAAGGGATGATTGTCTTGGAACCATGAAACTACTTGTGATTAGTACCACGCGGAGAACATCATGGGTCGCTTTTAGTTGTGCGTAGGACCACTATATTAGGTACCAAATAGGTTTGTGATTAGTAGCACACAGGAGCACCGTGCGGTCGGCTTTTGCATTACCTGTGATTAGTACCACCATATGAGCAGGACCATGGGGTGATAGCTACCATGGTTCTGCCATGCCTGTGATTAGTACCACCATATGAGCAGGATCATGGGGTGATAGCTACCATGGTTCTGCCATGCCTGTGATTAGTACCCACTATATGAGGAACACCACGGGATAGGGGAAGGTCCCTGTGGTTAGTACTCTTACGTGATGAACTCATAGGTTTGCGTTGCCTGTACATGGCGCCGCAAAGTGAGAAAAACATAGGTCTGTATTATATGTCGAATTTCATTACTTGTGAGTAGTACAATCATGTGTGGAATACCGCAAGTCTCTGCTACTTTTGACTAGTACCGCAACAGGACAGATACCATGGTTCTACTTTCCTAGCGATAAGTACCGTTATGAGGGGCCGATAACTTGGATTTTGGACCCCCTTTAGACTGCAAGCCACGAACCTGCTACGCAGGCGTAGCAGGGGGAGAGGTGATACTCCCACGTGGCGCGTCCCAGGTGGCGGCTAGAGGGGTCCTAACCGGCTTGCCGGCGGACTTGAGGGAAATAAAATACCTCTCGCGGACCAAACACACACCCCCTGTGGGTGGGGGAGGCAGACGAATAATACACCCACGGTATCCCCTGCCTGTCGTGAGAGGCGACTAAAAGGGGCGACCAAGGGATGATTGCATTCGAACCATGAAACTACATGTGCTTAGTACCACCACGCGGAGAACACCAAGGGTCGCTTTTACTTGTGCGTAGTACCACTATATTAGGTACGAAATAGGTTTATGATTAGTAGCACACAGGAGCACCGCGCGGTCGGCTTTTGCAGTACCTGTGATTAGTACCACTATATGAGCAGAACCATGGGATGATAGCTACCATGGTTCTGCCTTGCCTATGATTAGTACCCACTATATGAGGAACACCACGGGATAGGGAGAGGTCCCAGTGGTTAGTACTCTCATGTGATGAACACCATAGGTTTGCGTTGCCTGTAAATGGCGCCGCAAAGTGACAAAAACATAGGTCTGTATTATACGTCGAATTTCATAACCTCTGAGTAGTACAATAATGTGTGGAATACCGCAAGTCTCTGCTACTTTTGATTAGTACCGCAACAGGACGGATACCATGGTTCTGTATTACAAGCGATACGTATCATTCTGAGGGGCCTCTGATCTGTATTTTGGACCCATTTAGACACCAAGCATTCTCGATTCAGGATTGTGCTTTGGAAGTGGTCCCTTGGTCTGTCCTACTATTAACTATGATAGTTTTTTGAGACGGATCCACTGATTGTTTTAAATTCATTTTCATTCATTCATTCATTCATTAATTCATTCATTCATTCATTCTTCATGACATTTTTTATTTTGGTCAGTGGATGATTTTGAACTTTTACTTTGTCGTTTCATTTCGCACCATTAGGGGCCGATGACCTCGATGTTAGGCCCCTTTCCACGAACCTACTACGGTGGCGTAGAAGGGGGAGAGGTGATACTCCCACGTGGCGCGTCCCAGGTGGCGGATAGGGGGGTCCTAACCGGCTTGCCGGCGGACTTGAGGGAAATAAAATACCTCTCGCGGACCAAACACACACCCCCTGTGGGTGGGGGAGGCTGACGAATAATACACCCACGGTATCCCCTGCCTGTCGTGCGAGGCGACTAAAAGGGGCGACCAAGGGATGAATGAATTAGAACCATGCAACTACTTTTGATTCGTACCATCATGCGGGGAACACCATGGGTTGCATGTACTTGCGAGTAGTATCACTAATATGGTACGAAATATGTTTGTGATTCGTTGCAGTAAAAAGCCTGGCCTGGTGGATTCCAGTACCCGTGCGTTGTACCCATGTGGGCAACAACGCGGGTCTGGGCGTAGCCTGTGAGTTGTACCACTATATGAGCGACACCGTGGGTCTGCGTTGCCTGTGATTAGTACTCACTATGTGCGGAACACCACGGGGCCCTTGGGACCGGCACCCGTGACTAGTACCCTAGGTGCGGAAACTCATCGGTTTGCGTTGTCTGTAAGTGACGCCATTGTGTGCGAAACACCATAGGTCTGCGTTACCTGTACGAAGTACAATACTTGTGAATAGTACCATCTTTTGTGGAACACCATGAGTCTTCGCTACTTCTGATTAATACCCAACATGACATATACCATGGTTCTATTTTACTCGCGACATGTACCATTCTGTGGGGCCTTAGACGTGGATTTTGCACACCCTTTAGACACCAAGCATCTTTGTGCTTTATAAGTGGTTCCTTGGTCGGTAATAATGTTATTTTCGTTCTCTATTGAATCCCATCCACTGGTTTTTGTTTCTGTTTGTTTGTTTTGTGTTTTGTTGGGTTCCTGTCCATCCATTCATTCTTCATGACATTTTTTATTTTTATTTTGGTCAGTGGATGCCTTTGTAATTTTTGTTCTTTCATTTCGTACCATTAGGGGCCGAGGACCTTCGATGTTAGGCCCCTTAAAACAACAAGCATCATCATCATCATTAGGCCCCTTTAAACAACAAGCATCATCATCATCATAGACTGCAAGCATCATCGTTTCAGTGTTATGCTATAGCAGCAGTCCCTTGGTCAGTAATCTTATTCTTTTACGTCAGTTTATGTGAATGTAAAGCATTGCGGTCGCATCCACTGATTGTTTTAAATTCATGTCCATCCATTCATTCTTCGTTCTCATGCTTTGAATTCTGGTCAGTGGAGAATTTTAGACTTTTAATTTTTCATTCCATTTCGTCTCATTTCATACCATTAAGGGCCGATGACCTCGATGTTAGGCCCCTTGAAACAACAATCATCATCATCATCATCATCATTATTTCCTGAGATATAAACGTTGGAGTATATGAAAACAAGAGTTGTTGAAGGAAGACCGGACAGGAAAGACGGTAAGAGAAGCACGGGCGAAGAAGTTTAAGAACTGCCAGATTTGTGTGGAGACCCATACAGATAATTAGAGTTGTGAACTAGTGAAGGGAGAACTTGGCGACGCGAGCAGTAGACCTGCTATTGCACTAATCTCGATACCATTCTTCTTTATGGGAGTGGAGCCTTTTAAAGCAAGAAAATGTAACCATGTAATCAGCCCCATTTTAAACAGCCAAGCGCGTAACGAGGAGCGTGTAAATTTCGTTGGGAAGTAGCCAATCAATGTACACAGAAATTGAAATCAAGCACAGTTTTCTTTTGTTCATCAGTGTGTGTATTCTTCAGTTATTCCTTGTCATGGCAGAAATACGTAAGAAAACTGTTTTAATATTATATTATTTTGCTGGTGGTTTAACGTCGCCCCGAAGGTGTTCAGCAGCGCAAGGATGGGGAAGGAAGTAGCCGTGGCCTGGTATGAAAATGGGAAACTAAGGAAAATATCTTCAGGGATCCCAACGGTGGGATTCGAACCCACTATCTGCCGATTGCAAGCACACAGCTACGCGACCCTAACCGCAGGGCCAACTCACTCGGTGGATGATTTTGGATGGAACAGTGATAATAGTGGAGGACCTTAAAAATAATAGCAGTTAAAAAGAGTATGCTTAAGAAGAGCTGGATATCACTCTTCTTCAGTATAATGGCTCACCGAAAAAGGAATAGAAGGATTTATAAAATTAGTACAATGTGTGCGGAGACAGCTAAGTTGTTCCATGAACTTTCATTGAATTGGTTTATCCATGTTTTTGGATTCGTTTAATGTATGTTCTCCCCTCAATTTGCCGGAGAATAGGGATTTTACTGTGCTATCAATTTTTTATTAAAAACTTCGCGATCATTCCTTTGCTGCCCTTCATTTACATCGCCTCATCATCCACATGATGGTAGTTTCACATCAAAGGAGTATGGGACCTAGAACGGGATGGAAAAGTCCTGTGCCGCTTATACTGGTTTTGCCCTACCAGGAGGGTGTCGAGACACTTTAAGAGGGCTTGAAGGAGTCCCACAACCGGCTGTCCTATTTTATGCTGGTCCGAACGAGTTCCTCACGGCCCTAGGTGGCGGATGACCAAATTTCAGACAGCTTGGCTAAACTGTTATTATGTCAGAAGGCGGGCAACGCGTTGTCTAGCCTGAAGAGGCCGATGCAGAAAGGACACTTGCAGTGGGCTAGCAGTAACAGGTTCTGCACGGCTTGCAGGAGGCCTTGGCTGGTTTGTTCCGAAACGGGCCAGCCCGTACTGTGTCACTGTTGCTGCAGCCAACAGGTTCGGCGAGGTCCTGCCAGAAATATATGGTAGGGTCGAAGCTTAATCACCTATCACAACACAACTCTTCTTCTATGTCAACCAGTTCTAGGTTGAGCACAAACTGCTGCAAGAAGAACAGAACTGTAGAGAGCCAATGGGCTCGCGTAGATTACAGGAGATACAGAAGCGAGCGGCACTTAACTGATGTTGATATCTTTTGAACTTGCAAACTGGGAACGGAAGCTAAACTAGACTGCCTATACACTGCAAGCTTGAGCTATTTACGGGATTGTTTATTTTAGAAAACATGCTTACGATACAACAAACGCCGTACAATATCCTTCCAGTCTAAGAGGTGAGTGATGGAAAAAGTACAAAATAAAAGTAATTGGGCTCAATTGCAGTTCTTTCTAAATCCGTTTACCCTTCAGGGTAAGTTTTTCCCTCGAACTCAGCGAGGTATCCCACCTCTACCGACTCAAGGGCAGTGCCCTGGAGCGTGAGACTGTGGGTCGGGGTATACAACTGGGAAGGAGGACCAGTATCTCGCCCAGGCGGCCTCACCTGCATTTTAGGGGGATGGGAAGATTGGAAGGGATAGAGAAGGAAGAGGGAAAGAAGCGGCCGTGGCCTTAAGTTAGGTACCATCCCCGAATTTGCCTGGAGAAGTTTGAAACCACGGAAAACCACTTCGAGGATAGCTGAGGATGGAAATTAACCCTCTTCTAGTCAGCTAACCTCCCGAGGCTGAGTGGACCCCGTTCCAGCCCTCGTACTACTTTTCAAATTTCGTGGTAGAGCCGGTAATCGAACCCGTGTCTCCAGGAGTGGCGGCTAAACACACTAACCACTATACTACAGAGGCGGACCTCAATTTCAGTTACCTGAGAAAAATGTACTCTATTAAGAATACGAATTACTTTTTCAAAAATTATTCAGTAAAATAACAATTACTTCACAGAACGCGAGTCTTTAGTGAATCACAGACATTTATGCACAAGAGAATGATACCAAAGTTTGCAAGGAAATATTTTGTTTTATTTTAGCGTAAACATTAAGTGGCTATCATCACTAGGTGAGGGTAGTCAGACTTTCAAAATAACTGTTTCCAAGGGAAATTTGCATGTCACTTTAGTGTTTGCATTATTTTAAGGATAATTAAATCATAATATGTATTCAAATAGGCGGATGGAAATGCCTTAACCCCTTCACCGATACATGTTTATTCCGGCTCCATTCTCGTCTACGTAGCCCCTGTAGGTAGGGGCAAAAGATCCACATTGGTCGACACCGCGAACAAATAGCATTAAAAAAATCCCTGTGGGTGGGGGCGGTAGAATAATATCTGCAGTATCCCCTGCTTGTCGTTACAGGCGACTAAAAGGTAAACCAAGAACTCTCAACTTGAGAGCGTGGGGTGGCGACGACGATTCCACTAGGCGAATCTGGTATTGCTTCAACTCACTTTGAGTCAGTGTCCTCGGTCAAATATCGTTCTTTCGCGACCCCGAAGATATTAGGTCTTCGAGGCCTTCGTGGTCCTTCCCTTTCTATTCCCGATACCTTCTTTCTTCGAATTGTCAGACCTCATCTATGTTTCTTCTGATTAGTGTTAATAGAGGATGACTGCCCAGTTGTACTTCCTCTTAATAATCACAACCACCACCATTTCGACCACGCAGTACACGATTATCTTTATCTCTACCACTAACCACGGCAACCCGCCAGTAAATGAACGAATGCGCGACGTATCCTAGAATTATACTCTTGATGCAACGCCTGGCGAGTAGCGGAGCTCCAAAGTTATGACGCTCTCGATGCGATGTATATATTGTATCGATAACTGGAATGTACAAAAATGTAACTATTACAATTTTATTTCAAGAAGTAAATGAATGTCGCACTTAATGTGCCTCATCACAAATCTTTCTCATTGACATTCTAGTTTCATTTTCTTTACTTATAACAGCCGTAGTCTTCTTCTTATTTTTCTTTTTCTTCCATTCTTGCCGTTTACGCGCCCATGACGGATACTCCTGAGTATCACTAAGAGTTGGCTTTTCTCATCCTCAGAGCGTTCTAATCTCACTTACTGTGTATAAAAATGGACGTATGTGCGTGCAAATGACACATCACCTAAACCACTGGAGCAATTTCAGCCAAACTTGGTACACTTATGAATTACTATCCGGAGACGAGCCATCCATAGCACCCTTAGGGGTGGGGAGTCAGGGGGGTTTTAGGTATAAAAATAATCGAAAATTGTGTCCAATCCACAGTTTTCAGGGACACTGAGATGATTAGTTACATTCCTGAATTTTTAAAAGTCTCCTTTTGGGTGAGGAGCGAGGGAGAAGTGAGATATAAAATTAATAAAAAATACGGTCGAAACCTTAGTTTTCGGGGTCGCTGAGACGGCTGGAAACACTCCGGATTTTTTAAAGCCTAAGTTCAGCCCCGATCTATATACAGTGTACTATATATAAAGATATAAAAATGAAAATAGACGTGAATTAATGAGGCACTTCCAGGCATCTTAGAACCTTAAAATTTGGTACCAGGGAAGTTGATGAGTTCAGGATCCCTAGGAAAAGCGAACATTCTCAAAATTCCCTGAGGGGGACACGCTGGGAATTTCAAATTTGTGGCTCAGTTATAACAGCTAACTAGAAAGTTGAAAATAGGCGAAATTATAGCCTGTAACCGACGGGAAAATTACGAGATGTTTAAGTTTTTCATTTTTACTACCGAAAAATATCGAAATATGAAGCAAATTTTAATGACGGTGCAGATCTTCCTTTCTAGATATTTGGTGGCTAAACGGTAAGTCGTATCACAAAACGGATGGCACAATCTCCGTTCAATTTGGAGTGATTAACAACTTTGGTCGTATAATTTTTGTCGTATCTCTATCCCTTATACGTTAGATTTGTCTGTATTTCTCGATTGTACATAAATTTCATAATTTTTACACGTTTAAATGATAGTTCGAATCATCTATAGGAACGATTCCACGAACCTGCTACGCAGGCGTAGCAGGTGGAGAGGTGATACTCCCACGTGGCGCGTCCTAGGTGGCGGATAGAGAGGTCCTAACCGGCTTGCCGGTGGACTTGAGGGAAATAAAATACCTCTCGCGGACCAAACACACACCCCCTGTAGGTGGGGGAGGCAGACGAATAATACACCCACGGTATCTCCTGCCTGTCGTGAGAGTCGACTAAAAGGGGCGACCAAGGGCTGATTGTATTAGGGGGCCGATGACCTCGATGTTAGGCCCCATTAGACAACAAGCAAGCATTGTATTAGAACTATGAAACTACTTTTAATTAGTACCATCACGCGCGGAACACCATGGGTCGCTTTTACTTGCGAGTAGTACCACTCTGTATGTACTGAATAGTTTTGTGATTCGTAGCACTCAAGCGGGGTTCAGTATGGGTTTCCAGTACCCGTGAGTCGTACCCATGTGAGCAACACCACGGGTCTGGGCGTTGCCTGTGAGTTGTACCACTATATGAGCGACATCGTGGGTCTGCGTTGCCAGTGATTAGTAGCCACTATGTGAGGAACACCATGGGAATGCCGGCGCCCGTTGTTATTACACCCAGGTGAGGAACCTCATCGGTTTGCGTTGGCTATGAGTGGCGCCACTGTGTGAGAAACACCATAGGTCTGCGTTACCTTTACAACGTACAATATTTTTGAGTAGTACCTTAATGTTTGGAACACCGTGAGTTTACGCTACCTTTGATTAGTACCGTAGCTTGAGAAATATCCTGGTTCTCCTTTACTACCGATAAATGCCATTATGCGGGATTGTTGACATAGATATTGATCCATTCAGGCAAGCATCATCGATTCAGAATTGGGCTTTGGAAGCAGTCCCTTGGTCAGTAACATTTTTTTTCTGGGAATGTGGGACATTGCGCGTCTTATCCACGGCTTGTTTTAAATTCATATTCATCAATTCATTCCTCATCATCACGTTTTGAATTCGGGTCAGTGGATGAATTTTGTAGTTTTAAATTGTAATCCCATTTCGTCTCATTTCGTACCATAGGGGCTGATGACCTAGATGTTAGGTCCCTCTAAACAACAAGCATCATCATCATCTATATCTATAGGAACGATAGGATTATCAAATTCTACACGAATATTGGTCCACCTAGTACCCCATATGTGAGCCTAATTTTATGTTTGAAGCTGCCACAGATGTAACCGAAAAGTAATGCACTGTGAGAAAACCTCACCCAAATTTCACCTTATTCAATGTTTCTAACTCAATCTTATCCATAAAAAGATGAGATACGACAATATCATAGGACCAACCATTTAGACCGCTGAATGAGGCGTCTTATTGTACAATCCGTTTGTCGATATGACGCACCGATTAGCAGCAGTTCATCTGTAAATGAAGGTCTGCAATATTGTAAACATGCATATACTTTCGTATGTCGATCTATATTTATTCGCTGAAGTCCAGTTGTAGCGATCCAGGAAGGGTGCGTCTGCCATTGTAATTATTACTTTATAAATCGATAGTTATTGTCAGCAGGAGGGCGTCTGCTATTGTAATCAGTACAACCCGCTTTGACTTTGAGTGGCAGTAGGAATGGGGTCCTTCTTCAACTCATGTGTACCATTGTAATGAATAATTCTCATCTCGATTTGACTAGCAGAAAGCAAGGAAGCATGAATTTCTTCAAAACTTCTTTACCCGATTGTGTTTGTCAGTAGGCAAGGGTGCCTGCCATTATAAAGGAATTTACCCATTTAAAATGTGACTGGCGTTAGCCATAGCGGCCTGCTATAAAAATGGAAACTTACCAACTCGGTGTAACTGGTAGTAAGCTGACTGGCATTAGGAAAAGGGGCTTGTCATTATAATGATAACAGCACGACTGAATTTTGACTGGCTGTAGGGAAGGTGCCTGCCATTATAATAAAAATTCCTCGACTGCAATCTTTCTGGAAGTAGGAAAAGGGGCCTGCCATTATAATGAAAATTCCCAACTCGATTGTGAATGGCAGTAGGCAAGTGAACCTGCGTTATCATCACAACTCCGCAAGTCGCACTTTACGTTGGAGACATCGTCTGTGAACATCCCTATGCTGTTTCTCGGTTAATGCTAAGAGACATGCAATTTTTAAAAATCTTATTCACTGCATGTACATAATTTACTTCGATATCCGTATGCACTGTAGAATACCTTAGCGAAGCACGGGTACATTTGCTAGTACTTTATAAATTTGTAGTGGTAGGTATTCTGAATTCTTGTGGTCACCTGTAATTATTACCAATAGATAACAAAATAGTTTTTAACGACTCCGAGAGCTGGGCGTGAAACTCAGGTAACGAATATATCTCAGGAAATTATCTGCTGTGGTCTATGCCCTTAATTATTCAAAGATGTTGCTAAAAGCAGCGAGCCATACTTGAGAACTTCGTGGAATATTCACCTAGCAGGTGGCCTTTGACTTAAACGACCTCTGCAGAATGCGCCAGGTCGCGATATAAAGGCATGCTTACCTTCAAACAATCTGCTTATCTTTATATCGTGTCACGCCAAGGACAATGTAGGTCAGGGAAGCGTGGGTCACTCAAGGTCGCTGATGAGTTTGGATCAATAAAATCTAAAGAAATACAGTAGGCCTACATTTCGATTCACCACAAGGGAGACGAACTTAGACGCGTTTAAACATTCACCAGTGTCGAGTATGAACACACTAAGGAGACAAATGTGTTAAAGCCATGGTCACCAATTAGCGGGCCGAGCGAGTTGGCCATGCGGTTAGGGGCGCTCAGCCGGGCGCTTACATTCGGGAGATAGGGGACTTGAATCCCACTGTCGGCAGCCCTGAATATGGTTATTCATATGTTCCCATTTTCATACCAGGCACCTTATTACCTTTCATACCAGGTACCTTAATTAGAGCCATGGCCACTTCCTTCCCACTCCTAGCCATGAGACCTATCTGTGTCTGTGCGACGTAAAGCAAATAATAAAACAGAAAAAAAGGAAAAATAAGCAATTGGTGAACCCTTGATCCGAATCGCGATCACAGCGCTTCGCTCTCCCGATCGGTCGAAAATTAATACATACCGTGATTTTTTTCTTTTAAATAAATGAGCTGTTGCAATTTCTGAACGTGAAGAATATATACAGACATGAAATCATTCCTCCCTAGTCTTCTTCAGCTTCCCTCAGCTTATCCCGGTTATTTCTGGGGTAGCTGGAGCCACCCAGGGTCATTTTGGTTTAGGTCGGGGGTTTAAGACAGGATGCCCTTCCCGACACCATGTGACTTGAAAATCTCAACCCATAATCGACCGGGATTCGAACCTTAGCCTTCTGGGTTGGAAGCCAGAAGTCAACCCACTGAGCTAATCACGCCCCTCCCAATTCTTCTTCTTCTTCTTATAATAATAATAATAATAATAATAATAATAATAATAATAGTTACGGAGTTATCCGTGGAATGCAGAGGTGAAAGAAGGTGTGGGCTGGAATGGGTCTAACTACAAGTCCGAAAGATGAATTAAAATTTCAATGAAGGTTATATTTTCAATAGACAACAAGATTTAAAACATTTTCACTAGGTGAAATAACAATTAAAAAACACAGGTACACTGATAACTTCACAAACGAAAGCACAAGTTTCGGGGTCTTTACAAGTTCTGGCTTCGAGCCTCAGTTACACAACCCTTGAGCTACTAGCCCAACATTACCAAGGTACACTCATTTATTCAAAGGGCAGAAAACCCCTTCATTCAAGGAGCACTTGCACCCAACTTTTAACCTCAAGCCTCCCGGAGGCAATTTTCAAACACAAAAAAGAGCTGACCCGCTCTCAATTTTTCATGCCTATTAAAGGCAATACCAGACTTTACAAAAACTTGCCATCGAAGCACAAGTTACAAGAATTAAACAGGGGTATCTCGTACCCAGCCTACAGGGTCTTAAAAGAAAAATAATAGGTTAATTAAATGGCCCAAAATACCAAGATGAATGGAGGCGTTGCTTGCGCTCCTACATGAAACTTTATAAAACCTCACAGATGTCTCTACCAAAAACTATGATCATGTACCCTGGTGCGAAGTGAAGGAACTTTTCTTGAATATATTTTGTATTCATAAGTTGTTGTCTTTACTAAATTTCGTTCTTTCGTTGGTGGGTTGGCAATATTAATCCTTTCTTTCCGCCTGTTTTGAATTTACTCAATCAGTAATTTCTGTAATTAATTTCCCTCCAATCACAGGTTTCTTCTTCATTTTTGACTTGCAACTTTTAGCCGACCAATAAACGCATGTGGGTGTGTCTTAATTATTCATGAAAGGTCTCGAATCTTCCGCGAGGGTATAAAAACTGCTGATTTTCCTTGCTCTCGGCCACTCGTACAACATCTAGCTTAGTGTAAGGAAGAATAGCAGGAGGCGGGAAGCGCCTCTTTCATCAGTCAGCAGCACTTGAAAAGGTAATGGCCGTTTAACATCTTTATGTTCTTGCTAGCTCAGCCGTTTAATCCTCGGGGAAGGTCTGAAACCGTTTTTGATGTAACCTATACAATTTCGATGTAAAATTTTCATGTTACTTTAACTGTAAATCGGGGATAGAGAGTGCCTTACCCTCTCGAGCTCCCCTGCATTTTGATATGAGGTGACTATGTTTTCATAACCGATTTTCTTCTCTTTCCTAATGTATTAAAAGTTCCTTATACGAGTCACCTCCTTAGTATGGGAATAGCCCCTGTTGAATCGGCCTAGCGCCACTTAGGTTTTTAACAAGCTTTCATGTAGGAGTGCAAGTACTCGCCTCCATTCATCTTTGTATTTTGGGCCACTAACTTAACCCGTTTTGTTTTCCTACCTGCGAAGGCCGAGTAGATTGGGTACGAGACACCTCTGTTTATATCTGTAAGTTCTGCCTTGATGGCAGTTAATTGTAAAGTCTTTTATTGCCTTTAATAGTCTTGAAAGATTGAGAGCGGGTCAGCTCTTTCTGGTATTTTGAAATGTGCCTGTAGGAGGCTTCACATTACTAGGTGGGAGCAAGTGCTCCATGGAATTAGGGGTTTTCTGCCCTTTGGTATTTTGTGGTTGTGAGCTGAGAGCCCAAGGATTGTCCACGAACCTGCTACGCAGGCGTAGCAGGGGGAGAGGTGATACTCCCACGTGGCGCGTCCCAGGTGGCGGATAGGGGGGTCCTAACCGGCTTGCCGGCGGACTTGAGGGAAATAAAATACCTCTCGCGGACAAAACACACACCCCCTGTGGGTGGGGGAGGCAGACGAATAATACACCCACGGTATCCCCTGCCTGTCGTGCGAGGCGACTAAAAGGGGCGACCAAGGGATGAATGAATTAGAACCATGCAACTACTTTTGATTCGTACCATCATGCGGGGAACACCATGGGTTGCATGTACTTGCGAGTAGTATCACTAATATGGTACGAAATATGTTTGTGATTCGTTGCAGTAAAAAGCCTGGCCTGGTGGATTCCAGTACCCGTGCGTTGTACCCATGTGGGCAACACCGCGGGTCTGGGCGTAGCCTGTGAGTTGTACCACTATATGAGCGACACCGTGGGTCTGCGTTGCCTGTGATTAGTACTCACTATGTGCGGAACACCACGGGGCCCTTGGGACCGGCACCCGTGACTAGTACCCTAGGTGAGGAAACTCATCGGTTTGCGTTGGCTGTAAGTGGCGCCATTGTGTGCGAAACACCATAGGTCTGCGTTACCTGTGCGAAGTACAATACTTGTGAGTAGTACCATCTTTTGTGGAACACCGTGAGTCTTCGCTACTTCTGATTAATACCCCAACATGACACATACCATGGTTCTATTTTACTCGCGACATGTACCATTCTGTGGGGCCTTAGACGTGGATTTTGCACCCCCTTTAGACACCAAGCATCTATGTGCTTTATAAGTGGTACCTTGGTCGGTAATACTGTTATTTTCGTTCTCTATTGAATCCGATCCACTGGTTTTTGTTTTTGTTTGTTTGTTTGTTTTGTGTTTTGTTGGGTTCCTGTCCATCCATTCATTCTTCATGACATTTTTTATTTTTATTTTGGTCAGTGGATGCCTTTGTAATTTTTGTTCTTTCATTTCGTACCATTAGGGGCCGATGACCTTCGATGTTAGGCCCCTTAAAACAACAAGCATCATCATCAGCAGCCCAAGGATTGTGATATTGGGGCTCGATGCCCAGGATTTGTAAGGACCCCTTAACTTGTGCTTTCGTTTGTAAAGTTATTATTGTACCTGATTTTCTGCATTGTTATTTCACCTAGTGAAAATTTGTTAAATTTTGTTGTCTATTGAAAATATAACCTTTATTTAAATTTTTAATTCAGCTTTCGGACTTGTAGTTAGATCCATTCCAGCCCGCACGTTCTTTCACCTCTGCTGTTCCACAGATACCTCGGAATAATAATAATAATAATAATAATAATAAAATTTATTATTATAATTATAGTCCGCCTCTGTTGTGTAGTTGTTAGTGTGATTTGCTGCCACCTCCGGAGGCCCGAGTTTGATTTCCGGCTCTGCCACGAAATTTGAAAAGTGGTACGAGGGGGAAACGGGGTCCACTCAACCTCGGGAGGTCAACTGAGTAGAGAGGGGTTCGATCCCCACCTCAGCCATCCTTGATGTGGTTTTCCGTGGTTCCCCACTTCTCTTCCAGACAAATGGCAGGATGGTACCTAACTTAAGGCCACGACCGCTTCCTTCCTGTTCCTTGTCTATCCCTTCCGATCTTCCCGTCCCCCACAAGGACCCTGTCTAGCACAGCAGGTGGGGCCACCTGGGCGAGGTACTGGTCCTCCTTCCCAGCTGTATTCCCCAACCCACAATCTCACACTCCAGGACATTGCCTTTGAGGCGGTATAGGTGGGATCCCTCGCTGAGTCCGAGGGAAAAGCAAACTTACACTGGAGGGTAAATGAAGAACGAAAGAAAGAATTATTATTATTATTATTATTATTATTATTATTATTATTATTATTATTATTATTATTTCGTCCGGGCTGAGTGGCTCAGAGGGGAGGATTGAGGCGCTGACCTTCTGGCTCCAACTTGGCAGGTGCGATCCTGGGTCAGTCCGGTGGTATTTGAAGGTGCTCAAATACGTCAGCCTCGTGTTGGTAGATTTACTAGCACGCAAAAGAACTCCTGCGGGACAATATTCCGGCACCTCGGCTTCTCCGAAAGCCGCCCATAGTAGTTAGTGCGACGTTGAACCAATAATACAATAATACCTCGATATATCGAACCCCCATTATTCGAATTTTCAGTATCTCGGAGTAACTTAAATTTCCTGGCCGTTTGTCCTCTTCTTCACGTGTATTTATTTATCTATTACTCGAGATTCTGTTACACGAATTTCTCGAAACAAACATTTCCTTCCTTAAAGCAAAAAATACTCTGTAACTCGAATTTTGTGCAACACTAACTGTGCAATACGGCATTTGTGATTTGTGAGGAACAGTTAACACGTAAAGAAAGGGTTACAGTGATGCTGAGAGCTAATGTGACGGGAACCGAAAACTTCTAGTGACCGGAAAATCCGCGAAGCCTCGCTGTTTCTCGGGTGTTAATTACTAACCGCTCACGTACGAAAGCAACCACCGAAGTCGCGGATGATATGCTCCATTTACGAATCTCGGCTGCGCGGTATTGGCGAGAACTTTCAGCGTAAAGGAAGGAAAGGTTAGCAGTAACAAACAGAAGACCACGAACCTGCCATGCAGGCGTAGCAGGGGGACTTGAGGGAAATAAAATACCTCTCGCGGACCACACACACACACCCTGTGGGTGGGGGAGGCAGACGAAGAATATACCCACGGTATCCCCTGCCTGGTGCAAGAGGCGACTAAATGGGGCGACCAAGGGACGATCGAATTAGAACCATGAAACTACTTGTAATTAGTACCATCACGCAGGGAACACCATGAGTTGCCTTTACTTGCATAGTACCACTATGTTAGGTACGCAACAGGTTTGTGATTTGTAGCGACAGTGTTTGAATCAGAATGGGGATCCTACAGTACCTGTGATTCGTACCCCTATATGAGCGACACCATGGGATTAGCGACACCATGGTCTGCCTTACCAATGGTCCATTCCCACTATGTGAGTATTTCCACGGGATAGTACGAGTCCCTGTGGTTAGTCCACCTATGTGAGGAGCGCCTTAGCTTTGCGTTGCCGTTATAGGTTTGCGTTGTCTGTAAGTGGCGCCGCAGTGTGCGAGACACTATAGGTCTGTGTTACATATGCGCATTACACTACCTGTGGATAGTACCATACTGTGTGGAATACCGCGAGTCTCCGCTACTTTTGATTAGTACCGCAATATTACGCAGCATGGTTCTACTTTCCTAGCGATAAATACCATTATGAGGTGCTGATGACCTGGATTTCTGACCCGTTTCGACTATTTGCATAATCGGTTCAGCATCGTACTATAGAAGCAGTCCCTTGGTCAGTACTACTATTGTATTGTGCCAGCTTCTGTACATGTGAGGCACTGTGGGTCAGATCCACTGATCATTTTAAATTCATATCCGTCCATCCATTCATTCTTCGTCCTCATGTTTTGAATTCTGGTCAGTGGAGGACTTTGGAATTTTAAATTGTCATTTCATTTCGTCTCATTTCGTAGCATTAGGGGCCGATGACCTTCGATGTTAGGCCCCTTAAAACAATAAGCATCCTCATCATCATCATCATCATCATCAAACAGAAGAGACTTACGGATTTTTCCAAAGGTGTTAACGGAGGTATGTTTCTTGTTTCACTGCTGTATGTACTGTATTCTGTCTTCTAAAAAGTTACTCTAATATCATAAGTGTTATCATTAAAGTGATGCTGTAAAGTAGAGTTTGTTTGTATATTTGTAAATACTGTTAAAAATAATGTATTCAGTATAAGCCCATAGATACACATGATTCAATTATGTGCTATACATGCTCGAAAACGGTATTCTCTATATCTTGAAATTTCGATAACTCGTAGTAAAATTTAGCTCCCGAGGTGATTCGAGATATATTATTAATAATTTCGTGTGGCTATTGCTAGTATGGTACCGATCTTTTAAGGTAGATCCTCCGACGAGGGTGGTCGGTACCTGCTGTGTATAGGAAACTGCATGTTATTGCAGTGGAGGATAATGTTGTGTGTGATGTGTGAGTTGCAGGGATATTGGGGACAGCACAGCCATCTAGTCCCCGAGACAAGGGAATTAACCATTTAGGGTTAAAATGCCCGACCCGGTCGGGAATCGAATCCAGAATGTTCTAAATAGAAGGCCTCTACTCTGACCATTCAGGCACGGAGCTAGACTTAGTCCCTAATGCGACAGACAGGCTTTACGAAATAATGTCATTAACGCCAAAACGCGCGGCCACTCCGTTCTGTTTGTTTGTTTCTTAATCGGTTTACCTTCCAGGGTTGGTTTTTCCTTCGGACTCGGCGAGCGATCCCACCTGGACCACCTCAAGGGCAGTGTCCTGGAACGTGAGACATTTGGTCGGAGATACAACTGGGGAGGAGGACTAGAAACTCGCCCAGCAAACCTCACCTGCTATGCTGAACAGCGGCATTGTGGGGGGATGGGAATAGTGGAAGGGATAGACAAGGAAGAGGAAAGAAAGCGACCAAGGCCTTCGGGGAGGCTGAGGTAGGAATCGAAACTCTTCTACTCGACCTGCCGAGGCGGAGTGGACCACGTTCCAGCCCTCGTTGTTGTTTGAGTCATCAGTCCATAGACTGGTTTGATGCAGCTCTCCATGCCACCCTATCCTGTGCTAACCTTTTCATTTCTACGTAACTATTGCATCCTACATCTGCTCTAATCTGTTTGTCATATTCATACCTTGGTCTACCCCCTACCGTTCTTGCCACCTACACTTCCTTCAAAAACCAACTGAACAAGTCCTGGGTGTCTTAAGATGTGTCCTATCATTCTATCTCTTCTTCTCGTCAAATTTAGCCAAATCGATCTCCTCTCACCAATTCGATTCAGTATCTCTTCATTCGTGATTCGATCTATCCATCTCACCTTCAGCATTCTTCTGTAACACCACATTTCAAAAGCTTCTATTCTCTTTCTTTCTGAGCTAGTTATCGTCCATGTTTCACTTCCATACAATGCCACGCTCCACACAAAAGTCTTCAAAAACATTTTTCTAATTCCGATATCAATGTTTGAAGTGAGCAAATTTCTTTTCTTAAGAAAGCTCTTCCTTGCTTGTGCTAGTCTGCATTTTATGTCCTCCTTACTTCTGCCATCGTAGGTTATTTTACTACCCAAGTAACAATATTCATCTACTTCCTTTAAGACTTCGTTTCCTAATCTAATATTTCCTACATCACCTGCCTTCGTTCGACTGCACTCCATTACTTTTGTTTTGGACTTATTTATTTTCATCTTGTACTCCTTACCTAAGACTTCATCCATACCATTCAGCAACTTCTCGAGATCTTCTGCAGTCTCAGATAGAATAACAATATCATCGGCAAATCTCAAGGTTTTGATTTCCTCTCCTTGGACTGTGATTCCCTTTCCAAATTTCTCTTTGATTTCCTTTACTGCCTGTTCTATGTAAACATTGAAAAGGAGAGGGGACAAACTGCAGCCTTGCCTCACTCCTTTCTGGATTGTTGCTTCTTTTCCAAAGCCCTCGATTCTTATCACTGCAGACTGATTTTTATACAGGCTGTAGATAATTCTTCGTTCTCGGTATCTGATCCCTATCATCTTCAGAATCATAAATAGCCTGGTCCAATCAACATTATCGAATGCCTTTTCTAGATCTACGAATGCCATGTACGTGGGCTTGTCCTTCTTGATTCGATCCTCTAAGATCAGACGTAAAGTCAGGATTGCTTCACGTGTTCCTACATTTCTTCTGAAGCCAAATTGATCTTCCCCCAACTCAGCTTCAACTTGTTTTTCCATTCTTCTGTAAATAATACGTGTTAAAATTTTGCAGGCATGAGATACTAAACTAATAGTGCGGTAGTTTTCACACCTGTCAGCACCGGCTTTCTTGGGAATAGGTATAACAACATTCTGCCGAAAATCGGATGGGACTTCTCCTGTCTCATACATCTTGCACACTAAATGAAGTAACCTTACCATGCTGGTTTCTCCTAAGGCAGTCAGTAATTCAGAGGGAATATCATCAATTCCAGGTGCCTTGTTCCTATTTAGGTCACTCCCAGCTCTGTCAAACTCTGACCTCAAAATTGGGTCTCCCATTTCATCAGCATCAACAGCCCCTTCATGTTCCAGAACGAAATTATCTACATCGTTACCTTGATACAACTGTTGGATATGCTCCAGCCATCTTTCTGCTTTGTCTTCTTTCCCTAGAAGTGGCTTTCCATCTGAGCTCTTAATATTCATGCACCTAGATTTCCTTTCTCCAAAGGTTTCCTTGATTTTCCTGTATGCAGCATCTACCTTTCCCAGGACCATACAGCCTTCGACATCCTTGCACTTCTCCTTCAGCCATTCTTCCTTAGCTACCTTGCACTTTCTATCCACTTCATTCTTTAATCGCCTGTATTCTTTTCTGCCCTCTTCATTTCTAGCATTCTTGTATTTTCGTCGTTCATCAATCATGTCTAGTATCTCCTGAGTTATCCACTGATTCTTAGTTGATCTTTTCTTCCTTCCTAACATTTCTTCAGCAGCCCTACTGACTTCATTTTTCATGACTCTCCACTCTTCCTCTACTGTGTTTCCTTCGGCCTTTTCATTTAGTCCTTGTGCCACATGTTCCTTGAAACAATCCATCACACTCTTTTCTTTCAACTTGTCTAAATCCTATCTTTTTGCATTCTTTCCTTTCTTCAATTTCTTCAACTTCAGATGGCATTTCATGACCAACAAGTTGTGGTCAGAGTCCACGTCTGCTCCTGGGAAAGTTTTGCAATCCAACACCTGGTTTCTGAATCTCTGCCTAACCATAATGAAGTCTATTTGATACCTTCCAGTGTCTCCAGGTCTCGTCCACGTATACAGCCGTCGTTTGTGGTGTTTGAACCAAGTATTGGCGAGGACTAAATTATGGTCAGTGCAGAATTCAACCAGCCGACTTCCTCTTTCGTTCCTTTGTCCCAATCCAAATTCTCCTACTGTGCTACCTTCTCTTCCTTGGCCTACCACTGCGTTCCAGTCTCCCATCACAATTAGATTCTCGTCACCTTTGACATATTGTATTAAATCTTCTATCTCCTCATATATTCTTTCAATTTCTTCATCATCCGCTGAACTAGTAGGCATATAGACCTGCACTATTGT
This sequence comes from Anabrus simplex, assembly GCF_040414725.1. NCBI lineage: Eukaryota > Metazoa > Arthropoda > Insecta > Orthoptera > Tettigoniidae > Anabrus > Anabrus simplex. The sequence goes on along the minus strand of NC_090268.1, from coordinate 131,997,417 downwards.
GGTGGGCATTGGTTTGGTGTCTATCTTGGCGACAATAATTCTTTCACTATGCTGGTCGTAGTAGCTTATCCGCTGCCCTATTTTCTTATTCATTATTAAACCAACTCCTGCATTACCCCTGTTTGATTTCGTGTTGATAATTCGGTAGTCGCCTGACCAAAAATCCTGTTCTTCCTGCCAACGTACTTCACTTATACCAACTACATCTAACTTCAGCCTATCCATCTCCCTTTTCAGATTCTCTAACCTACCACAACGATTCAAACTTCTAACATTCCACGCTCCGACTCGCAGAATGTCAGTATCCATCTTCCTGATGATCGCCCCCTCTCGTGTAGTCCCCACCCGGAGATCCGAATGGGGGACTAGTTTACCTCCGGAATATTTTACCCGGGAGGAAGCCATCATCAGTACATCATTCATACAGAGAGAGCTGCATGTCCTCGGGAGGTGGTTACGGCTGTAGTTTCCCGTTGCTTTCAGCCGTGTAGCAGTATCAACACAGCTAAGCCAAGTTGAGTAATATTACAAGGCCGTATCAGTCAATCATCTAGACTGCCGCCCTTGCAACTACCGAAAGGCTGCTACCCCCCTTTCGATGAACCATTCGTTAGTCTGGTCTCTCAACAGATACCCATCCGATATGGTTGCACCTGCGGCTCTGCTATCTGCATCATTGGGACACGCAAGCCTCCCCACCGCGGCAAGGTCACATGGTTCGTAGAGGAGGCCAGCCCTCGTACCACTGTTGAAATTTCGTGGCAGAGCCGAGAATTAAATCCGGGCTTCCAGAGGTGGCAACTAATCACTCTAACCACTACATCACAGAGACACTCCGTTCTGTACTGAGACCATTCAATTAAGGTAACAAATATGTTCTAGCCAGAAGATATAAAACACAAACGCTATATCTAATCAGAACGGAAAATGAAATAAGGCCGAGCTGAATAGCTCAGACGGTAGAGTTCAGCCATTCTAAGTTCAAGTTGGCGGGTTCGATCCCGGCTCAGTCCGGTGGTATTTGAAGGTGCTCAAATACGTCAGCCTTGTTTCGGTAGATTTACTGGCACGTAGAAGAACTTTTGCGGGACAAAAATTCGGTTACTCGGCGTCTCTGAAAACCGTAAAAGTATTTAGTCGTGCATAAAAGCAATAACAATATCATCATTAAAATGCTTAACATGAAGATCAGCTTCATGAATAATACTGAAGGAGATTTTCGAATTTTCTTAGCGAGAGGGCATCAAGAAGAAGCTGACATCAGAAACGCTGCCGTCCTTTTGTCGCAAGATACCGAGTTCGATACTATCTGAATTCGGAGGTATCCAAGGGTATAGAAATGTCAAAATTCCTTATCGTTGACTTGCTGCATTTAAGAAGAAGAAGATAATATTAGTTTCACGCCCGTCTAATAACTGTTATCACTTTTCCAGACTTCGAGATGCCGGAATTTCGTTTCGCAGGAGTTTTTTACAGTCAGGAAGCTGGCATTCCTGAGCACCTTCAAATACCACCGGACTAAGCCGGGATGAAACCCGCCAACTTGAGCTTAGAAGGCCAGCGCTCTACCGTCTAAGCTACTCATACCGACAAAAGAAGAAGATAATTTATTTTTGGACTGTCTAGCAGCTGACTGACACGACACACCTCTATGACTGATACTAGGTAACTTCATGATATTGGTTTAACATACCACTAACAAATTCTACGGCTTTTGGAGACGCCGAGGTGCCGGTATTTCGTCCTACAGGAGTTCTTTGACGTACCAAAATCTACTGACACAAGGCTTACGTATATGAGCACCTTCAAATAGACCAGCTCCATGGCTAGATGGTTTGCGTTATGGCTCCTTCTGTGGGTGGAGGCGGTAGTATAACGCCCACGGTATCCCCTTCCTGTCGCAAGAAGCGACTAAAAGGGGTCCCTGGGGCTTCTAACTTGGGAGCGTGAGTTGGCGACCACGGCTCCTTAGCTGAGTCCTGGTATTACTTCAACTTACTTGGGCCAGCCTCCTCACTTTCATCTCTCTTATCCGACCTCCCTTGTTCAACTCTTGTTCTTTTCCGACCCCGACAGTATTAGAGCATTCGAGGCCTGAGAGAGTCTTTCGCTTTCCCGCCCTTCATGGCCCTTGTCTTTCTTTGGTCGACAGCTTCATTTTTTCAAGTGTCGGGTACCTTCCATTTTGCCCTCTGATTACTGTTATATAGAGGATGGTTGCCTAGTTGTTCTTCCTCTTAATCACCACCACCACCACCACCACCACCACCACCACCACAACTTCGCGCGCTGGCCTTTTGTCCACGGCGTCCCGCATTCGATTCCCGGCCGGGTTCGCGATTTTAACCTTCATTGTTTAATCCGAAGGACCGGGCGAGTTGTTCGTGCGGTTATGGGAGCGCGGTTGTGAGCTTGCATCCGGGAGATAGTGGGTTCGAGGTTCGAATCCCACTGTCGGCAGCCCTGAAGATGATTTTCTGTGGTTTCCCATTTTCACACCAGGCAAATGCTGAATGAAGGCCACGGCCGCTTCCTTCCAACTCCTAGGCCTTTGCTATCCCATCATCGCCATAAGACCTATCTATACCGTTGCGACGTAAAGCCACTAGGGAAAAAATATCCGAATGTTCGGGGGCTGGGTGTGTGTGTGTGTGTGTGTGTGTGTGTGTGTGTGTGTGTGTGCCATCTCATCATCGGAATTCATCATAGGTAGAGCCCCATCACCATAGATGCGCAGGTCGCCAATACGGCGTCAGTCTGAAAAACCTGCGCCAGGCCTCTTCGGAGGCCACACGAAAATGAAAATCAAAATCAAAATGAATATGAAAATCCACAGCCTGTTTCCAGTCATTCGACCGGGTCAGGAATGGAATGAATGAAGCCCCCATCTAGCGGCGAGGATAGGAAATGTGCCGGCTGCCGAAGCCTGTCGCAATGGAGGCCAAACACACACGCCATTAATTAATTACTTTCAAATACCATTGGACTGAGCGGCGATTTAACCCGCTAACTTCAGCCCAACATGCTAGCGCTCTGGCGTCTGAACTCTTCGGCTCGGCCTGGATATTTCTCCCAAGTAAAGGAGCGAAATGAGTTAACTAATGCACCTGTGCTTCCGCGAATCGCAGAGAAATATTTACGGTGAATTCAATTTCCTAGTAGGAGTTTTAAGAAATCTTAGGGAATGCGATGAGAAGGTAGGCTTAGAGATATGATATCTGGGGCTGACAAAGGAGCCGCTGCGCGGTCCAGGTAACCCAGTCAGCGGGAGGAGGCTGGGAGGGAGTAGGCTGGGGCAGGGGAGTAAAAGAAGCGGACATGCAGCCCACTCTCCCACCCACCTCCCTCGCTTACTTCTTAAAAAAATGGCCTTCCACTCCCACATGACCATCGCCCCACCCAACGTTGCCACATCGCCAATTCGTTCTACACATCACAACTCCCTTGTGTCCTCCGGGATACACAAACAAGAAGACAATATTTTCTGAGAAATATCAACACAGACAACCTTGGAGCCGCACGATAACAGATCGACCTACCCTTCATTTCTCCTCTGACTACTCGCTCCGATGAAAATATTTCTTCAATTTAGGTTCTATTGACTCACGGCTGTGAAGACTTTGACGAATCGTTATACACTTGTACTGCTTCATTGATTGGCGGGAGGGGGGGGGGGGACGACGACGCCACGACAAGGCTGTCATCAGGAGACGACATTTTATCACATGTGGACTAGCTTTTTATGTTCAGTTTTCGAAGGGAAACATCAGCGAGCCTTGCGTGTATACTGTATAAGAGAGAGAGAGAGAGAGAGAGAGAGAGAGAGAGAGAGAGAGAGAGAGAGAGAGAGAGAGAGAGAGAGAGAGATAATAATAATAATAATAATAATAATAATAATAATAATAATGTTAATAATGTTATTTGTTTTACGTCCCACTAACTACTCTTTTACGGTTTTTGGAGACGCCAAGGTGCCGGAATTTAGTCCCGCAGGAGTAAATCTACCGACACGAGGCTGACGTATTTGAGCACCTTCAAATACCACCGGACTGAGCCAGGATCGAACCTGCCAAGTTGGGGTCAGAAGGCCAGTGCCTTAACCGTCTGAGCCACTCAGCCCGGCACAGAGAGAGAGAGAATAATCCTCTTCAGGAAACTACTACACTACAGCAGCTTGCGGTGCTACAGGATGGGCATCAAGGACCGTGAATGAGGTGCTCCTGCTCGACTCGATTGTAGAGGAAAATTAAAACAGAACAGCGCCCGGCTTCTTAGCTGAATGGTCAGCGTCGTGATTATCTATTCAGAAGGCCTTGAGTTCGGTTCCACCCCGTTCGGGTGGGGGACGCAGACGAGAGTACACCCACGGTATCCCCTGCCTCTCGTAAGGAGCGACTACAAAGGGTGACCAGGGGATTGTGACATTAGAACCATGAGAATACTTGTGATTAGTACAATTATTACCAACACCATGAGTCGACGTTACTTACGACTAGTACCACATTGCGAGGAAAACCTCAGGTCTACGTTACATAGGAACAGTACCATTATGTAACACAACGGGCCTGGGCGTTGCTTGTGATAAGTATCATCGTGTACATTTCACCGGTCGGTTACACTGTGTTCAGAATGGGTCTGCGTTACCTATGACAAACGCCATGTGTCTACGTTGCATGTGGTTGGCACCACTATGTGAGAAAAACCACAAGTTTGACCGGCGCCCGTGATAAATACCGTTATGTAAGGAATACCATGGGTTTGTGTTGCCTGTGGGCGTTACCACAATGTGTGTTACTGTAGTGCACTGTAAACATTAGGTCCCGCCAGCAAAGGCACATGACTAAACATACATACGTGTTGCCTGTGGGCGTTACCGCAATGTGTGTTTGTGTGTTACACCGTGGGTTCACATTGCTTATGAATAGTACCACTATGTGTGCAACACCATGAGTATACGTGGCCTGTGATTAGTTCCACTATATGTGAGGAACACCACGGGAATACCGGCGCCCGTGATTAGTCCCACTATGTCAGGAACACCATGGGTCTGCGTTGCTTGTGATTGTGAGTAGTACCCTCATGAGCGAAACACCATAGGTTTGTATTACCTGTGAATGATTCCACTGTGTGTGACATACCACGGGTCTATATTACCTGTGATTAGTACAACCATGCGAGAAACACCATGAGTCTACGTTACTAGTCTACGTTACCTGTGTTTAGTACCAGTGATTAGTAGCATTATGAGGGGCCGCTCCGGTGACCTGGATTTTAGACCCTTTAGAAAATGAGTATCATCCCAGTAATAAAGGCGTTGTGAATTCGATCCAATGATTGTTTTTCTTTCATGATCATTTTTTCATTATCATTGGTTTTAGATCTAGTCATGTTGAAGTTTTAATTTTAATTTCGTTCACTTCGTACCATTCGGGGCCGATGACCTAGTTGTTAGGCCCCTTTAAACAACAACCATCATCATCATCATCATCATCATCATCATCATCATCATCATCATCGAGTTTGCTTCTTGACCGAGTGGGAGGATATTGTCCCCTGATAAATTTCCCGTGGTTCGGGAATTGCATATTTGTCTCAACACGCATCAATTCATGTTCACACCACGCACAACCCCACCAAACACCACAGAAACAACACACAATAATTAATTATATCCTTACACATAGGTTTGACATAAAGAAGGGCATCCAGGCGTAAAACAACACCATGCCATCATGTGCGGCACAGTCCACCCCCACAGTCCCACCAGCGTGTGGGAAATGAGGCGGAAGAGGAAGAAAAAATTAAACTTTAACACCAGTACTTCACTTCTACGTTGTGGACTATTTTACAGTATGGTTAAACTGACTATACCACAAATAGCCCAGTGTACATTCACAATTATTAACGTCCAAATCTGTTCATTCCGCCCCAGATACCACGAACCTGCTACGCAGGCGTAGCAGGGGGAGAGGTGATACTCCCACATAGCGCGTCCCAGGTGGCGGATAGGGGGATCCTAACCGGCTTGCCGGCGGACTTGAGGGAAATAAAATACCTCTCGCGGACCAAACACACACCCCCTGTGGGTGGGGGAGGCTGACGAATAATACACCCACGGTATCCCCTGCCTGTCGTGAGAGGCGACTAAAAGGGGCGACCAAGGAATGAATGTATTAGAACCATGACACTACTTTTGATTAGTCCCATCACGCGCGGAACACCATCGGTCGCTTTTACTTGCGAGTAGTACCACTCTGTTAGGTACTCTATAGTTTTGTGATTCGTAGCACTCGAGTGGGGTTCAGTGTGGGTTTCCAGTACCCGTGAGTCGTGCCCGTGTGTGCAACACCATAGGTCTGGGCGTTGCCTGTGAGTTGTACCCGTGTGAGCGACACCATGCGTCTGGGTGTAGCCTGTGAGTTGTACCACTATACGAGCGACACCGTAGGTCTGCGGTGCCAGTGATTAGTACCCACTCTGTAGGAACACCACGGGAATACCGGCGCCCGTGATTAGTACACCTAGGTGAGGAACCTCACCGGTTTGCGTTGGCTATGAGTGGCGCCACTGTGTGAGAAACACCATAGGTCTGCGTTACCTTTACGACGTACAATACTTGTGAGCAGTACCTTAATGTTTGGAACACCGTGAGTTTACGCTACCTTTGATTAGTACCGCAGCTTGAGAAATATCATCGTTCTCCTTTACTAGCGATAAGTGCCATTATCAACATTGTGCTTTATAAGTGGTCCCTTGGTCACTAATACTATTATTTACAATCTTTTTTGAGTCTGATCCACTGTTTTTGTTGTTGTTGTTGTGTTCATGCCCATCCATTCATTCTACATGACATTTTTTTTTTTTTTTTGGTCAGTTGCTGTTTTTCACGACAAAATCAGGCGGAACGTCGGCGAGGAAATAACTTACATCACCCAGGTTATTCTTGCTGCTGCTGAGGAGTCCATTCCGTTCTTCTCGGGGACTCCTCGCCGAAAGCTCGTTCCTTGGTGGAACGAAGACATAGCAGCAGCTATCAAAGAACGCCGTCGTGCTCACAAACATTACCGTAGACAGCCCACTGCGGCCAACTTGGTAACATTTAAGAAACTCCGCGCTAAGGCGCGAGTTCTTATTCGCCAAAGTAAGAAGGCTTCATGGGAGAGATATGTGTCGTCTATGACGTCACATACTCCATCATCTCAAGTGTGGACTAAGCTGCGACGTATTTCGGGTATCCAAGGATCATCTTCTGTACCGGGAATTTCCATTGCAGGCAACATCGTCACTGAACCCCTCCTGATTGCTGACCATCTCGCTAGTCGTTTCGCGGATGTCTCTGGTTCCGGGAATTACCATCCTGATTTCCTCGCTCTGAAGCGGGAGGCGGAACGTTCTCACCTTAGTTTTGCCTCTCAAGCTTCAGAGGACTACAACGTGCCCTTTACGGAGTGGGAACTCCGCAGCGCCCTAGCGCTTTGCAAGGACACATCTCCTGGACCGGACAACATCCATAACCAGATGTTGCAACACCTTAGTGATGATAGTTTATTATATCTCCTTCGTGTGTTCAACCGAATCTGGATGGAGGGTGATTTTCCGTCTCAGTGGCGAGAGGGCATAGTCATTCCTGTCCTCAAGCCTGACAAAGATCCTAAGTATGCAGGAAGTTACAGACCGATTTGCCTTACAAACTGCCTATGTAAGCTGTTTGAGAGGATGGTTAATCGGCGACTCGTGTGGTGTCTGGAGAAACAAGGACTCTTGTCCGAGTACCAATGTGGATTTAGAGCCGCTCGATCCACCACTGACCACTTGGTACGCCTGGAGAGCTCTATCCAGGATGCCTTTCTCCGCAAACAGCACTTGGTAGCTGTTTTCTTTGACTTAGAGAAGGCTTATGACACCACATGGCGATATGGTATCCTTTCAGCCCTGCATCAATGGAGATTCCGAGGTAACTTGCCGGCGTTTATTGCGAATTTCTTGTCCCTCCGTCTATTCCGTGTCCGAGTAGGGAGGACATATTCGCAATACCACGTACAAGAAAATGGAGTCCCACAGGGATCGGTCCTTAGTGTCACTCTGTTCGCGATTGCCATCAACGGCATTGTTGCTGCTGCTGGTCCAGCAGTTATACCGTCGCTATATGTGGACGATTTTGCTCTGCACTATAGCTCGCGTAATATGGCAGTCGCAGAGCGACAATTACAACACGCTATTAGGAGGGTGGAGCAGTGGACCTTAGAACATGGCTTTCGGTTTTCTGCCGCAAAGACCTCTGTTGTCCACTTTTGTCGTCAACGTACTCTTCACCCCCATCCTGAGCTTTATTTAGACAACGTCGTTCTTCCAGTTGTTGACACTTACCGATTTCTTGGGCTCCTTTTTGACAGTAAATTATCGTGGGAGCCACACGTGCGGCAGTTAAAAGTGCAATGCACTAGGAGGCTTAATATCCTTAAGTTTCTTAGCAGCACTTCTTGGGGGGCTGACCGCACGGTGCTCTTGCGATTCTATCGGGCACACATTTTATCCCGGTTAGACTACGGCAGTGCAGCATATGGCTCCGCAAGACCAAGCGTTCTTGCGAAGCTGAACAGTATCCACCACAGCGGGGTTAGGTTGGCGACGGGAGCTTTTCGTACAAGCCCCATCGCTAGCCTGCTCGCTGAGTCTGGTGTGCCGCCTTTACACCTGAGGCGCCAGCACCTTCTACTTACATATGCTGCAAATTTGCGACAGATGCCACTTCATCCAAGCTATCCTTGCGTGTTCAACAATGGCAACCGTTTGCTGTACGCTGCTCGTCCTCGAGCGACGCGGCCGGTTGGGATACGCTTGGATAGCATTTCCGAATTGTTTGACGTACCTTCGGTTCCTTGCCTTGTCAGACAACCAAGTGGGGTATCTCCGTGGGTCGTCCGACGACCTGAAATAATCCTGGATCTGCACACTGGCCCAAAGGAAAACACGGACCCTTCGATTTATCGGAGGCTCTTCCTGTCCGTTGTTGGGCGCTATCCAGGTTCAGTCGTCGTCTACACGGATGGTTCAAGGACAGATACGAAGGTGGGCTGTGCGTTCGTTGTTGGCAATGATAAGTTCCTTTTTGCTCTTCCGACAACCTGTAGTGTGTACACAGCAGAGCTCTATGCTATCTGTGAGGCTCTGCGGTACGCACTGTACAATAAGCGCCGCCACTTCCTTCTGTGTACTGACTCCTTGAGTTCGCTTCAGTCTATTGATACCTGTTTCCCTCGACACCCTCTGGTGCAGCGGATCCAGGACCTGCTGGCCCGGTGTTCGGATGCCGGCACCAGAATCACGTTTCTGTGGCTCCCAAGCCACATGGGCATAGAGGGAAACGAGTTAGTAGATCGGGCTGCCAAGGAGGCAGTTACACTGCCCCCGTTGCCTTTCAAGGTTCCAGCAAGTGATATTCGCTCCCAGCTGCGACATCTTGTATGTCCCATTGGGAGATGGAGTGGCAGGCCATTCCACTTCCCAATAAGCTGAGAGCGATAAAAGGAACAACGAAGGTATGGAGGACTTCCCTTCGGGCTTCGCGGAGGGAAGCCGTGGTATTATGTCGTCTTCGGATCGGCCACGGTATCTTGACTCACTCGCATCTTTTGAAAGGAGAACCCCCTCCGGTGTGTACCTGCGGCGACCATCATACCGTGGTGCACATCCTTACGGAGTGTGTGGACCTGGTTGATCTGCGCCGTAGTCTTAACCTGCCGAGTACTATCTCCCTTATCTTGCGTGATGACGAGCAGTCAGCAGACCTCGTCGTCCGCTTTATGAGGGATAGTGGACTGTTTTATCTTGTGTGATGCTGTCCTTTGTCCTAGTGTGTTTTGTGTCACTTTCGCTTTTATCCCATTGACTTCATTTTAGTTTGTGTTGCGTATTTTAATGTGTTATTTTAACGTCTCTCGTAAATTATGTACTACCAGGCAATGCCTTATTCTTTTGTTTTCCGGTATATTCTCTTATTTTATTAGAAAATTAGGCATTGCGTATTAGATCCACTGATTGTTTTAATCTCACCCTCATTTTTCTCCATCATCATTTTTTTAAACCTTAGTCAGTGGATATGTTTTAAAATTTTAACATCATCTCTCATGTCGTTTATCTCGTTCCATTAGGGGCCGATGACCTTCGATGTTAGGCCCCTTTAAACAACAAGCATCATCATCATCATCATCTTTTTGGTCAGTTGATGCTTTTCGTTTTTTGTTATCTCATTTCGTACCATTAGGGGCCGATGACCTCGATGTTAGGCCCCTCTAAACAACAAGCATCATCATCATCATCATCATCTTAGTCATTTTCATGCCCTTCATACAATTTGCTTTACGTCGCAGCGGCACAGATAGGTCACATGGCGACGAGAGGACAGGAAAGGGCTAGGAGTGGGAAGGAAGTGGCCGTGGTCTTAATTAAGCTTCAGCCCCAGCTCTTGCCTGGTGTAAAAATGGGAAACTACTGAAAACCATCTTCAGGGCTGCCGACAGTGGGGTTCGAACACACTATCTCCCGAATGCAAGCTCACAATTGCGCGCCCCCAACCGCACGGCCAACTAGCTCGGTGGGAAATTTTTGAAGTGAGCGTGAGGGAGGGGGCTGAGAGTGATTGCCGAGTGGTTTATTCACTGGATTCTCACCAAGGAGGGTACGGTTCGAATCCCGACCAAATGTACGGGATTTTTTGAAATGAAAATTCAGACCTCTGCGGTTCGGATTCCACGTAAACCTAGAGATTTCGTAACTGTGATCACGATATCAAAGCACGTAGAACTACAAGCTTGCTTTTGCAAATGTTCATTTTGAGGTCATTCTTGAACTTTCACTTCTTTGGCTGATTCCCTTTTTCTTTCAAGAGTTGGAATTCCTTTCTCTATGAGCTAAGGAGCGAGTAATTTTCCACCCATTCCTTCGTCAGGCTGCTTGCAAGAACATTCTCCTTTCAAGTGGGGCTACGGATTGTCCACCCATTCCTTTGTCAGGCTGCTTCCAGGAACACTCTTCTTACAATTAGTGTTAAGTGGAACTACGGATTTCCAACCCATTCCTTTGTCAATTGGTTTCCAGGAACAAACACTCTATAAACTTTCATTTGGCACCATCCCGGGCGAATGCGTTATGCGTCACCATTTGCCACAATCCTCTTCACCTCGACGCTAATTGATGCACCTCCATTTCTCTAATCCAGCACGTCACGGAAATCCGATTTCGTAGATTACGGCATATGAAATCAGGCAGATTAATGATGTAATACATGGAACGTCTGTTTTAATTACTAATAGTTTTGAAAGATACCAGGTCATCGGAATTTAGTCCTGTAGTACGAGAAGTCAACAACTTGATATAGTCTCATTTATACACACTCAACGTCACGGACCTCAGTCATGATCGAACCTGCAATTCTATTTCTTTTATCGATTTTGGCCAACGTAGGAGAACGTAAAATAATACACTGTATTCAGTTCGGTTCCTTGCCTGCTTCCTTTCTTGATTTCCAATAGTTCTGCATTATTTCAGTGTGTGTTTTCCTCGTCTTCTCTTCTTCTGTGAATCTGTCCTGAGACAGGTATCCACTGTATATCCTCCATGATTTTCTGTCCTGAGTATCTTGTTATGACCAATCACTACGGATCTACATTTAGGGTAGTCGCCCAGGTGGCGATGAAGAATATACCCACGGTATCCCCTGCCTGTCGTAAGCGGCGTATAAAAGGGGGTACGAAGGGATGATAGTTTTGTAACCATGAGACCATCAGTGATAAATACCATGGGTCGACTTGCGATTGGTACTACTACATGTGCTTGGTTGTGCTCTCTATTAGAGTAATAATACCACTACCTGAGAAACTCGTACTGCTACTTCCTCCAGCTGTGTCTGTGATTAGTGTCATCGACGGAGGATTACTATTGGAGTAGTACCATTATATGAAGAACACCACCGACATCGATAGCTCGATAGCTGCAGTCGCTTAAGTGCGATCAGTATCCAGTATTCGGGAGATAGTGGGGTCGAAACCCACTATCGGCAGCCCTGAAGATAGTTTTCCGTGGTTTCCTATTTTCATACCAGGCAAATGCTGGGGCTGTACCTTAATTAAGGCCACGGCCGCTTCCTTCCCACTCCTAGCCCATCCCTGACCGATCGTCGCCATAAGACCTATCTGTGTCGGTGCGACGTAAAGCAACTTGCAAAACAAAAACAAAACAAAAAAAAAAGAACAACACCATGCGTCTGTGTTGCCTTTGGGTGGTGTCATAATGTGTGATACACCATAATTTATGTTTACATTGCCTATGATTAGTACGACTATGATTTTATAAAATAATTTTTCAACACCATTTATTTTAAACACTCGTCAGCGGATACATATTAATATTTTAATTATCAACTCATGTCGTCCATTTCGTACCATTAAGGGCCGATGACCTTAGATGTTAGGCCCCTTTAAACAACAATCATCATCATCATCATCATCATCATCATCATCAGTGCCACTATGCGAGCAAAACCATGAGTATGCGTAGCCTGTGATGAGTACCACTATATGAGGAACACCATGAGTATACGTGGCCTGTGATTAGTACCACTATATGAGGAACACTGTGTGTCTACCTTGCTTGTGAGTAGAACCCTCTCCACGAACCTGCTACGCAGGCATAGCAGGGGGAGAGGTGATACTCCCACGTGGCGCGTCCCAGGTGGCGGATAGGGGGGTCCTTACCGGCTTGCCGGCGGACTTGAGGGAAATATAATACCTCTCGCGGACCAAACACACACCCCTTGTAGGTGGGGGAGGCTGACGAATAATACACCCACGGTATCCCCTGCCTGTCGTGAGAGGCGACTAAAAGGGGCGACCAAGGGATGATTGAATTAGAACCATGAAACTACTTTTGATTCGTACCATCACGCGGGGAACACCATGGGTTGCCTGTACTTGCGAGTTGTACCACTATGTTCGGTACGAAATGGGTTTGTGTTTAGTAGTAGTCATGAGCGTGGCCTGGGGGTTTCCAGTACCCGTGCGTCGTACCCATGTGAGCACCACCGCGGGTCTGGGCGCAGCCTGTGAGTTGTACCACTATATGAGCGACACCGTGGGTCTGCGTTGCCTTTCATTAGTATCCACTCTGTGAGGAACACCACGGGGCCCGTGGGACCGGCATCCGTGCCTAGTACACCTAGGTGAAGAAACTCATTGGTTTGTGTTGGCTATGAGTGGCGCCATTGTGTGAGAAACACCATAGGTCTGCGTTACCTGTACGAAGTACAATACTTGTGAGTAGTACCGTCTTGTGTGGAACACCGTGAGTTTCGCTACTTTTGATTAGTACCCCAACATGCCAATACCATGGTTCTACTTTACTCGCGACATGTACCATTCTGTGGGGCCTTAGACATGGATTTTGCACCCCTTTCGACATCAAGCATCATCGTGCTTTATGAGTGGTCCCTTGGTCAGTAATCAATTATGTATGATCTTTGAGTCTGATCCACTGTATTTTGGTTGTTTGTCTCCTTTTTTTTTTGTTGGGTTCATGTCCATCCATTCATTCTCCATGACGACATTATTATTTTTTTGGTCAGTGGATGAATTTGACATTTTTGTTCTTTCATTTCGTACCATTAGGGGCCGATGACCTCGATGTTAGGCCCCTTTAAACAACAAGCATCATCATCATCATCATCAGTAGAAACCTCATGTGAGGAACCTCATGGGTTTGCATAGCTTGTGAGTGCTACCCTTATGTGGGGAACCACATGAGTCTGTGTTGCCTGTGAGTAGTGCCCATATGTGTGAAATGCCCTGGGTCTACATTAGTAGTGATTAGCGGTGATTAGTACCACCATGTCCACGAACCTACTACGCTGGCGTAGCAGGGGGAGAGGTGATACTCCCACGTGGCGCGTCCCAGGTGGCGGATAGGGGGTCCTAACCGGCTTGCCGGCGGACTTGAGGGAAATAAAATACCTCTCGCGGACCAAATATACTACCCCCTGTAGGTGGGGGAGGCAGACGAATAATACACCCACGGTATCCCCTGCCTGTCGTGAGAGGCGACCAAAAGGGGCGACCAAGGGATGATGGTATTAGAACTATGAAACTACTTGTGATCAGTACCACCACGCGGAGAACACCAAGGGTCGCTTTAACTTGCGCGTAGTACTACTATATTAGGTACGAAATAGGTTTGTGATTAGTAGCACACAGGAGCAACGTGCGGTTGGCTTTTGCAGTACCTGTGATTAGTACCAGCATATGAGCAGGACTATGGGATGATAGCTACCATGGTTCTGCCTTGCCCATGATTAGTACCCACTATATGAGGAACACCACGGGATAGCGGAAGGTCCCTGTGGTTAGTACTCTTATGTGATGAACACCATAGGGTTGCGTTGCCTGTAAATGGCGCCGCAATGTGAGAAAACCCATAGGTCTGCATTATATGTCGAATTTCATAACCTGTGAGTAGTACCATAATGTGTGGAATACCGCGAGTCTCTGCTACTTTTGATTAGTACCGCAACATGACAAATACCGTGGTTCTACTTTCCTAGTGATAAGTACCGTTATGAGGGGCCAATAACTTGGATTTTGGACCCCCTTTAGACTGCAAGCATCCTCGATTCAGTATTATGCTCTAGCAGCAGTCCCTTGGTCAGTAATCCTATTGTTTTTCTGTCAGTTTCTATGAATGTAAGGTATTGCGGGTGGCATCCACTGGTTGTTTTAAATTCATATCCATCCATTCATTCTTCGTCCTCATGTTCTGAATTCTGGTCAGTGGAGAATTTTGGGCTTTAAATTTGTCATTCCATTTCGTCTCATTCCGTACCATTACGGGGCGATGACCTTCGATGTTAGGTCCCTTTAAACAACAAGCACCATCATCATCAGTACCACCATGTCCGGCTCCATGGTTAGCGTGCTGGCCTTTGGTCACAGGGGTCCCGGGTTCGATTCCCGGCAGGATCGGGAATTTTAACCATTGTTGGTTAATTTCGCTGACACGGGGGCTGGGTGTGTGTGTTGTCATCATCATCATTTCATGCTCATCACGATACGCAGGTCGCCTACGGGAGTCAAATCAAAAGATCTGCACCTGGCGAGCCGAACGTGTCCTCGGACACTCCCGGCACTAAAAGCGATACGCCATTTCATTTCAGTACCACCATGCGAAGAACACCATGGTTTTTCGTTACCTGTGAATAATACTACCATAGGAGAAACATCATGGTTCTGCTTTACCAGTGATTAGTACTATTATGAGTATCCTGTGACCGGATTTTGGACCCCTTTCGACAACAAGCATCATCCCAGAAGATAAGGCATTGTGAATTGGATTCATAGTTATGTTTTCATCATCATCATTCGTTTTAGATTCTACTCAGTAGATACATTTTTAAATTATCGTTTCATTTTGTTGCACCTCGTATCATTAGGAGCCGATGACCTAGCTCTTAGGCCCCTTTAAAAAAGACAATCATCATCATCATGATGTTCTGGTACGTGCTAGTTACTTCCATCGACCAGTCTCAGTGTGATCTCTGAGTATGTTAATGTGGATGTGAGTGAGGTATGGGCTTTGCCAGTAACCTCTTTCCACTTGTACTGTAGTTAGCGTCTGAGATGAGTAGTGTACTTCCATCGACCAGTCTCAGTGTGATCTCTGAGTATGTTAATGTGGATGTGAGTGAGGTATGGGCTTTGCCAGTAACCTCTTTCCACTTGTACTGTAGTTAGCGTCTGAGATGAGTAGTGTAAGTATAGCGTGAAGGGTCGGGTGGACTAGTGGACTATACAGTTCAGCGCGACAGGCAAATCAATCAATCAATCAATCAATCAATCAATCAATCAATCAATCAATCAATTGTTTACCTAGCATTTTAAGACATTTTTAAAGAACTTGGAAATTTATCGAACACTTCCCTTGATAATTTATTCCAGTCCCTTACTTCTCCTCCTATAAATGAATATTGCCCCAGTTTGTCCCCTTGAATTCCAACTTCATCTTCATACGCTATGATCTTTCCTACTTTCACACTCAAGCTTGTTCGTCTTCCTATATCATTTCAAGTCAACTCTCCACTGACAGCTCGAAACATACCACATAGTCGAGCATCTCGTCTCCTTACTCCCAAGTCTTCCGAGCACAAAGTTTGCAACATTTTCGTAACACTACTCCTTTGTCGGATATCATCCAGAACATATCGTGCTGATTTCCTTTGAATTCTTCCCAGCTCTCGTATCAAGTAGTCCTGGGCTTGGTCCCATACACTGGGACCATATTCTAACTGCAGTCTTACCAGAGACTTATGTACTGAGCTCGATGGCTGCAGTCGCTTAAGTGCGGCCAGTATCCAGTAATTGGGAGATAGAGGATCCGGACCTTACTGTCGGCAACCCTGAAGATGGTTTTCTGTGGTATCCCATTTTCACACCAGGAAAATGCTGGGGTTGTACCTTAATTAAGGCCGTGGCCGCTTCCTTCCAACTCCTAGCCCTTTCCTATCCCATCGTTGCCATTAAACCTATTTGTGTCGATGAGACGTACAGCCACTAGCAAGAAAAAAAACTGTTGATGATTTTGTTACATTATGAGATCGCATATTTATCGGCAATAACGTGTTCTGTCTTAAATGCTGAAATTATTAGCATGATCTTAGGAACAGCGCGTCTCCTAGTGAATGCTTTCCCCGCTCAAAGGTTAGACGTAATTTTAGGGCCTGTAGGGTCTGCAGTGCAGGTGTGCCAGGGCCTTTAAGGGGTCCTGTAGGCTCCTTGTACAAAATAATATATACATTATATAAACTAATATGTAATGCTGATGGATTTTCATTTATTACTTGATAAATAAGGTGAGTCAAGTAAACATCAGTATTGCGGTTCGTGTAATCGCGTGGGCGCGTGATCCATAGAGTCCTGCGCGGATATCCGCGGAGTTATCGTCTTGGCGGATACAAACTGTGTGACAGTGCGGATATCCGCGAAGTTATCGTCTTAGCGGATACAAACTGTATGCTAGTGCGGATATCCGCGGAGTTATCGTCTAGGCGGATACAAACTGTGTGACAGTGCGGATATCCGCGGAGTTATCGTCTAGGCGGATACAAACTGTGACAGTGCGGATATCCGCGAAGTTATCGTCTTGGCGGATACAAACTGTGTGACAGTGCGGATATCCGCGGAGTTATCGTCTAGGCGGATACAAACTGTGTGACAGTGCGGATATCCGCGGAGTTATCGTCTTGGCGGATACAAACTGTGTGACAGTGCGGATATCCGCGAAGTTATCGTCTTGGCAGATACAAACTGTGTGACAGTGCGGATATCCGCGAAGTTATCGTCTTGGCGGATACAAACTGTGTGACAGTGCGGATATCCGCGAAGTTATCGTCTTAGCGGATACAAACTGTATGCTAGTGCGGATATCCGCGGAGTTATCGTCTAGGCGGATACAAACTGTGTGACAGTGCGGATATCCGCGGAGTTATCGTCTAGGCGGATACAAACTGTGACAGTGCGGATATCCGCGAAGTTATCGTCTTGGCGGATACAAACTGTGTGACAGTGCGGATATCCGCGGAGTTATCGTCTAGGCGGATACAAACTGTGTGACAGTGCGGATATCCGCGGAGTTATCGTCTTGGCGGATACAAACTGTGTGACAGTGCGGATATCCGCGAAGTTATCGTCTTGGCAGATACAAACTGTGTGACAGTGCGGATATCCGCGAAGTTATCGTCTTGGCGGATACAAACTGTGTGACAGTGCGGATATCCGCGAAGTTATCGTCTTAGCGGATACAAACTGTATGCCAGTGCGGATATCCGCGGAGTTATCGTCTAGGCGGATACAAACTGTGTGACAGTGCGGATATCCGCGGAGTTATCGTCTAGGCGGATACAAACTGTGTGACAGTGCGGATATCCGCGGAGTTATCGTCTTGGCGGATACAAACTGTGTGACAGTGAGGATATCCGCGAAGTTATCGTGTTGGCGGATAAAAACTGTGTGACAGTGCGGATATCCGCGGAGTTATCGTCTAGACGGATACAAACTGTGTGACTGAGGATATCCGCGAAGTTATCGTCTTGGTGGATACAAGCTGTGTGACAGTGCGGATATCCGCAAAGTTATCGTCTTGGCGGATACAAACTGTGTGACAGTGCGGATATCCGCGGAGTTATCGTCTTGGCGGATACAAACTGAGTGACAGTGCGGATATCCGCGAAGTTATCGTCTTGGAGGATACAAACTGTGTGACAGTGCGGATATCCGCGAAGTTATCGTCTTGGCGGATACAAACTGTGTGACAGTGCGCATAATTTTGCTGATAATTTCTAAATAATGACGTTTATTGATTTTCACTCAGGTATACTCTTGTTTTTGCTTATGGTTAGGCGACCCTTGACACTGGTATGGGCGAATAGTGATATACAGAACCTTGACATCATAAAGCCGTAAATCTGACCTAGGCCCTAAGCCTAAATGGCTCTTGCCTGCAATTAATGGAAGGAAGGAACAAAGGTCAATACGTCGTTAGTTGTCGCAGGAGTAAAAAAAATACATTAATTACTACAAACTTGAATGTGAAAATGTCAGTCAGAAGATAAATTTGCACGAGAATTTCAGAAAGACATAAAATTTTGCATGAGATTATTCTGGGATATGTGAACATAACAGCATGCCATGTAAAGAGCACTTGCGATTTTCTTTTCCAAATGTTGATACAAAAATTCGATTATAATGACATTACTTCAGGCGTTGATAGCTCAGATCCCCTGTGGGTGGGGGACGCAGATGAAGAATACACCCACGGTATCCCCTGCCTGTCGTATGTGGCGACTGAAAGAGGCCCAAGGGACTCTCAACTTGGGAGTGTGGATTGGCGACCGCGGGGCCCTTAGCTGAGTCCTGGCATTTCTTCCACTTACTTCTGCCAGGCTCCTCACTTTCATCTATCCTGTCCGACCTCCCTTGGTCAACTTTTGTTCCTTTCCGATCCCGACGGATTTAGAGCATTCGAGGCCTAGGGAGTCTTTCATTTTCGCCCTTCGTGGCCCTTGCCTTTCTTCTTCCGTTACTTCATTTTTCGAAGTGACGGATCCCTTCTTTTCCTTTTTTTCCCTTTGCTGGCCATTATTTTGTGTTTCAGGTGAGATCGCCTGAGCCACAGACAGTCTTCTTCAATTGAATCGTAGATCAACATGATCAGATCCATGAAACTATCTTTGAGAGAGGAAATATTGCTAACCCGTAAAAAGAAGCCAAACTTCAGAACACAGACGAAAAATACACCCACGGTATCCCCTGCCTGTCGTAACAGGCGACTAAAAGGGGCGACCAATTGATGATTGAAATAGAACTATGAAACTACTTGTGATTAGTGCCATCACGTGGGAAACACCATGGGTCTGGGCGTTGCCTGTTGTTAGTAACACAATATGAGCGACGCCGTGGGTCTTTGTTACCTATGATTAGTACCCACTATATGAGGAACACTCCGAGAATACCGGCGCCCGTGATTAGTACACCTAGGTGAGGAGCACTATGGGTTTGCGTTGTCTGTGTGTGGCGCCATTATGTGAGAAACACCAGAGGTCTGCGTTACCTGTCCGACGTACAATACTTGTGAGTAGTACCATAATGTTCGGAACACCGTGATTTTACGCTACCTTTGATTACTACCGCAATTTGAGAAATACCATGGTCCTACTTTACTAGCGATAAGTGCCATTATGAGGGACCGTTGGCATGGATATTGAACTCCTTTAGACAACAAGCATCATCGATTCAGGATGTGCTTTGGAAGCAGTCCCTTGGTCAGTAATATTGTCTCTGGGAAGGTGAGGCATTGCGGGTCGGATCCACTGATTGTTTTAAATTCATACTGATCCATTCATTCTTCATCATCACGTTTCTGAATTCTGGTCAGTGGATGAATTTTGAATTTTAAGTTTTGATTGCATTTCGTCCCATGTCGTACTATTAGGGGCCGATGACCTAGATGTTAGGCCCCTCTAAACAACAAGCATCATCATCATTGATTGCTCAGTGTGCTAAAGCGCTGCTACAGGAATTATGCACTGTCCTCGGGAGCAGGTAGGTTAGAATTCCATAGTTCAGGATTCTGTAATAAATTGTCCGTGTTTTCCCATGTCAACCCCAAACAAACGCTGGAATCATATTTTTTACTCCCGAGCTTCCTTTTTTTCACCCAGACTGCTCCTCGTCTCAATAATGCTGGCCATCATTTTGTGTTTCAGGTTAGATTGCCTGAGCCACAGACAGTCTTCTCCAATTGAATCGTGGATCAACATGATCAGATCCATGAAACTATCTGTGAGAGAGGAAATATTGCTAACCCATAAAAAGAAGCCGAACTTCAACACCAAGGTGGCGGATTCGACCCTATTTCAGTCCGGTTGTATTTGAAGGTGCTCAAACCGAGCAAGTGACTGTGCGGTCTCGGTCAGGTAGCTGTCGGCTTGTATTCGGGACAAAAGGGATTCGAACCCCACCGTCGGCAGCCCTGAAGATGGTGTTTCCGTGGTTCCCCATTTTCACACCAGGCAAATGCTGGGGCTGTGCCTTAATTAAGGCCATGGTCGCTTCTTTCCGACTCCTAGCCCTTTCCTGTCACATTGTCGCTGTGACGTAAGGAAAATTGTAACAAAAAAAAAGGAAAAAAAAAAAGAGCTCAAATACACCTCGTGTTGATAGATTTATCGGTAAGTACAAGAACATGTGGAGGACAAAATTCCGGTACCTCCGCGTCTCCAAAAACCGTAAAAGTAGTTAGTGGGACGGAAATAATCATATATTTTTCCAGCTCTTTGGCTGAATGATCTGCCGCGACTCCTTCGGTTCAGAGGATTCTGGGTTCGATCCTTGGCGGGATTGGAGATCTTAATCGCGTATGGTTACTTCCTCTGACTCGGGGACTGGATGTTGATATTTGTCTAAAGACATTACTTTTTATATATATGCACAACACATCACAGTACTAACAACCACGTACGCACCCAATAAGGTTGGCGTCATGTAGTCCATATCAACATGTGTGCACCCGCGACCCCTCAAGAGTGTGAGAAGAGTGGCAGAAGAGGAAGATAAAAACCATTATTTATTTATTTATTTATTTATTTATTTATTTATTTATTTATTTATTTATTTATTTATTTTGGGCCGATGAACTTAGATGTAGGCCCCTTTAAAAACAAGCATCATCATCATCATTATTATTTATTTATTTATTTATTTATTTATTTATTTATTTATTTATTTATTTATTTATTTATTTATTGAATCAATCCGTTTACCCTCCAGGACAGGTACTTTCCCCCGGACTCAGGGAAGGATACAACCTCTACCGGCTGAAGGGCAGAGCCCTGGAGCGTGAGATATTTGGACTTGGGAGGAGGACCAGTACCTCGACCAGGCGGCCTCATCTGCTATGCTGAACAGGGTCCTTGTGGGGGGATGAGAAGATTGGAAGGGATAGAAAAGGAAGAGCGAAAGAAGTGGTCGTGGCCTTAGGTTGGGTACCATTCCGGCATTTGCCTGTAGGAGAAGTGGGAGGCCACGGAAAACCACTTCGAGAATGCCTGAGGAGGAAATCGAACCTCCCCCACCCCTCTACTCAGTTGACCTCCCGACGCTGAGTGGACTTCGTTCCAGCCCTCGTACCACTTTTCAAATTCCGTGTCAGAGCCGGGAATATAACCCTGGCCTTCAGGGGTAGCAGCTAATTACACTACACCACAGAGGCGGACTATTGTTGTTGTTACCGGGCGAGTTGGCCGTGCGCGTAGAGGCGCGCGGCTGTGAGCTTGCATCCGGGAGATAGTAGGTTCGATTCCCACTATCGACAGCCCTGAAGATGGTTTTCCGTGGTTTCCCATTTTCACACCAGGCAAATGCTGGGGCTGTACCTTAATGAAGGCCACGGCCGCTTCCTTCCAACTCCTAGGCCTTTCCCATCCCATCGTCGCCATAAGACCTATCTGTGTCGGTGCGACGTAAAGCCCCTAGCAAAAAAAAAAAAAAAAAATTGTTGTTGTTACTATTAGTATTAGTATGAAATGAAATTAGCATTAATGAAAGGAAGATAGCAGATTTTACGAAGTCATGGCGTTAGCGACGGGACCTTCAGTCGTTTTAAAAATAATACCATCTGAAACACAGGGATGTGATATTTCATTTCAAAAAACCCACATTCATTGACCTGAATTCAAGTCACGCCCCCCTTGATTAGAAGTCAATGGCGATGATACTCGGCCATCACACTCATAAAAATTCATGAAGTTCGCGTTTCTAAAAATATAAATATACTTTAAAATAATAATAAGCAGTTTGGCATATGCGGACGACTTTGTCTTAATGGCAGATTGTGCCGAAAGCCTGCAAATTGATAATAGGTGCAATGAATTTTGTATAAAAATTAGCCTTTCCATGACTAAATTGATGTCAGTAGGTAGGAAATCCAAGAGAACTGAATGTCAGATTGGGGATACAAAGCTGGAACAGGTAGATAATTTCAAGTATTTAGGATATGTGTTTTCCCAGGATGGTAGTGTAGTAAGTGAGACTGAATCAAGGTGCAGCTGCGATCAACAGTATTATGTAAGAAAGAAGTCAGCTCCCGGACAAAACTATCTTTACATGAGTCTATTTTGAAACCAACTTTGCTTTACGGGAATGAAAGCTGGGTGGACTCAGGATATCTTATTCATAAGTTAGAAGTAGCGGATCTAAAAGTAGCGAGAATGATTGTTGGTACAAACAAGTGGGAACAATGACAGGAGGGTATTCGGAAGGAGGAGATACAAGATAAGGATGAAGCTGTGTGGTGGAGTCATTAGGGGTGAATGGAGGAGGACAGGTTACCTAGGAGAATAATGGATCTCTTGTGGAGGGTAAGAGAAGTAGTGGGAGACAAGACGACGATGGTTAGACTCAGTTTCTAACGATTTAAAGATAAGAGGTTTAGAACTAAACAAGGCCTCAGAACTAGTTACATATAGAGGATTCCTGCGGCGGTTAGTTTATTCATAGAGGCTTGCAGACTGAACGCTGAAAGAAATAACACTATTACGAAGATGTATGTATGTATGTATGTATGTATGTATGTATGTATGTATGTATGTATGTATGTGTAAAATAAGAGCAAACTGTTTATTTCATTAACACTTGGTTCCTTCAATGAGGGTTAACTCACAAATACTGCTGTAATGACTACGTTTAAAAGTAGAGACAAAATACAATACAATTTATGAGATACAGAATACTGAAATATTATAATAATACTTATACAGTTTAGAAACTGACATAATAAAAAATCGTGTGAAGCCTCGATACCTTTTTTCCCAGTTTCATTCCCAGTTATAAACATCAGAATTGGATATATCACAATGCTCACAAATAATATTTATATTTGCGTTGTTCTGCTATGATCTCAAAAGGAATCCCCCTGTGGATGAGGGCGGTAGAAAAACACTCACGGTATTAGAGCACACGAGGCTTAGGGAGTCTTTCATATTCACGCCCTTCGTGGTCTTCATCTTCCTTTGGCCGATACCTTCATTTTTCGAAGTGTCGGATCCCTTCTATTTTTTCTTTCCGATTAGTGTTAATAGAGGATGGTTGCCTAGTTTCACTTCTTCTTAAAACAATAATCACCACCATCACCACTCTCAAAAAGATCCAAAATAATTCAGAATCTCCAAACAAAATGCCGATTTTTTTCTAGTGATGAATTTTGCAATCAATTGCAGGCGATCTGAAGGGCGCGTGAAGGAAGGAAAAAAAGCTGGACCTAGGCTCATAAAACTTTCGTTTGGTGAAGGCAAAACAATGGCATTCTCTCGTAGACACCCCCCCCCCCGCCCATTCCCAGACCACAGACAAGAAAAAAGGAAAAGACTGAAGACTATATTTCAATATGCTGATTTCAAGGGTCTCTTATACCATCTGGTGGTCTCACTCCTCACGTAAGTCAGTGTTTATAAACAATCTGTCCAACCTTTAATCATCCTTAGCGAATTAGTAACCGGAAGGATCTGCAGATTATTTTACCCTAGCTTTAAAAAAACATCTCACGAACAAACCAATAGACATGCCCCAGCCAATAAACATCTTTATCGACATACGCTGCGCATGACCAGCACTTCCGAAACATTGAGTTTAAAATACTTCCCGCG
Source organism: Anabrus simplex (assembly GCF_040414725.1). Classification (NCBI taxonomy): domain Eukaryota; kingdom Metazoa; phylum Arthropoda; class Insecta; order Orthoptera; family Tettigoniidae; genus Anabrus; species Anabrus simplex. The sequence goes on along the minus strand of NC_090268.1, from coordinate 131,973,179 downwards.
AATTCCACAGATTAAATGACATCCCAACACGATAAACAATCTCTAGATATTTCAACCATAGTAAATTGATAAATAGACCAGAATGTCCTTGGAATACATAACGTTGATTTTCAAGTCATTTATATATGTTAGATAGATTTAATTATAAAAATAGATTCAGGCTTACTTGAGAGGCGAATTGAAGACCTTCTAGTCCTTTACTTGGGGACTTCTCTCCTTCATTTGTTCTCCGCGAGTTGGTTCACCCTCTTGTCCACCCCATCCACCTAACTCCATGCTTCCCCGCTTCGTCTGCCACCCTCTCCCTCCCCCTTTCTTCCTACCCTCTTCAATCATTCCCTAGAATTATCTTTTCCCTACCCGCTAACCCCTCCGCCGACGGGGGTGGGAACACTGCCCCTCCCCCATATCTACGACGCCAGCCTTGTAAAAGACAAAGAAAGAAAAATCTCTTCAGAAAAAACTCTTAAGACAAAGCCCAGACGACAGCGCTTCTATTTAAAAATGTTTAATAATCTCAGAAGAGCCCAGGGTAGCAGCTTACACTAATACCATGGGTATTCAATACCAGAATCCTGACGCTGCAAAAAATAATGCCAATCAGTCTTTTATGTCATCAGAGTAGAAGAAATTCGAGTATTCCCTTGTTGAGAAGATGACAATGATGTAAATAAAGCCTAAAACCTTGTCATCTATTATCTTACTGTCGGATTTGGTTGCTACTTCAGAGAGAAAATTCGGGTAAAGAGAGTGATTTCTGCAAATAAATCCACGCCACGGCATGGCTCAAGAAATTCCTTTCACTGTTAGTCAGTACGATATAACATGACATTACCTTAATGTGCTAAGAAATCCCACGTTGTTGGTCCCAGGAGCAGCATGTCTGATATCGTTGTCAAATCCCACTGCGCGCGCTGCGCTGCGCCTGTCTTATTGTGAGCTAAAGACTGATATGCAACACTCGCGTTCGGAAAGAGCGGTGAACATGCCTGTACTGCTAGCTCCTAGCCAATGCAGTCGTCGTTACGATAGTACTCACAAGAGGGCAGCATAGTACTCGATTGTTGCGCTGTGGACGTACTTACAGACTTGGTTGCTAGATGGCAGAGTATACCGCAGAGGAGTGCTAATTGCCAAAGGCAGTGCCCTCGGAACCTAATTACACTATTTCTCATGTTCTAATACAATGCATATTACTGTGTTCCTAAATAACGAAAGAAAAGTTAAGGAAAAATATGAAATACTTAAATAGAAGGCATAAATAAGTTCAGACATAATTAGAGGTTTTATAGTATACAAAATACATGTACATGTTGGGTATTCAGCCCGAAGGCTGGTTTGATCCTCTGCAACGCCGCCAACAGCTGTCATAAATAGCCTAGGCGTCACTGAAGAGGCGTACTAGGGAAATAAGGAGTGAGATAGTTTTCCGTTGCCTTCCTCACCGAGTCAGCCGCTGCTATTATATATCAGTTCGCCAAGCCCACTGAAACGCATGCACCATCCAACCCTATGAGCGATATTTTCACACCATTCATAACAGGGACTGGCTGCATAAGGAATGGTATTGCTAGCATCACTCATACCTCAGTCACTTTCATTCTGTCAAAGCTAAGGATGAGACTGAGAGAGGTCAATGAAAGCAACAAATTTGATTATAGCCCATACCGGAATACATAGTGCACTGTAAACACTAAGCCAGCAAATGCATACAAAATACATAACGTACTATAATTTGTTGTCCTCCTCTGTGGTGTAGTGTGGTGTAGTGGTTAGTATGATTAGCTGCAACTCCCGGAAGTCCGGGTTCGATTCCCGACTCTGCCACGAAATTTGAAAAGGGGTATGAGGGCTCGAACGGGTTCCACTCAGCCTCGGGAGGTCAACTGAGTAGAGGGGGTTCGATTCCCACACCAGCCATCCTGGAAGAGGTTTTCTGTGGTTTCCCACTTCTCCTCCAGGCAAATGCCGGGATGATACCTAACTTAAGGCCACGGCCGCTTCCTTCCCTCTTCCTTGTCTATCATTCCAATCTTCCTATCCACCATAAGGCCCTTGTCCAGCATAGCAGGTGAGGCAGCCTGGGCGAGGTACTGGTCATCCTCCCCAATTGTATCCCCCGATCCAGAGTCTGAAGTTCCCGCACACCGCCCGTGAGGCGGTAGAGGTGGGATCCATCGCTGAGTCCGAGGGAAAACCGACCCTGGTGGGTAAACAGATAAAGAAGAAGACTACAATTTGTTGTTCTTCGCACGAATAACATACAGTGCCGTAAGTAGGATTTGTTCAAGATCCGCTGTGGGTAGGGGTTGCAGATGAAGAATACACCACCCACATGTAGAATACACCCGCGGTATCCCCTGCCTGTCGTAAGGGGCGACTAAAAGGGACCCCAGGGAGTCTCTACTTGAGAGTGTAGGTTGGCGACCACGGGGTCCTTAGCTGAGTCCTGGCAATTCTTCTATTTACTTGTGCCAGGCTCCTCACTTTAATATATCCTGTCCGATCTCCCTTGGTTAACTCTTGTTATTTTCCGACCTCGACGATATTAGAGTATTCGAGGCCTAGGGAGTCTTTCATTTCCACGCCCTTCGTGGCCCTTGCCTTTCTTCGTCCGTTACTTCATTTTTCGAAGTGACGGTTCCCTTCTTTTTCCTTCTTTTTTCTTTTTGTATAACCCCTGTGGGTGGAGGACACAGACGAAGGACACACCCACGGTAACCCCTACTGTCGTAAGAGGAGACTAACAGGGGCGACAAAGGGATGATTGAATCAGAACCATGAAACTACTTGTGATTAGTACCATCACGCGGGGAACACCATAGGTCGCCTTCACTTGCGAGTGATACCACTCTGTTTGGTACTCAATAGTTTTGTGATTCGTAGCAGTCCAGTGGGGTTCATTGTGGGTTTCCAGTACCAGTACCCCCTGTGGGTGGGGGACGCAGGTGAAGAATACACCCACGGTGTCCCCTGCCTGTCGTAAGAGGCGCCGAAAAGGGGCCCAAGGGGGTCTCAACTTGGGAGTGTGGATTGGCGACCACGGGGCCCTTAGCTGAGTCTTGGCATTGCTTCTACTTACTTGTGCAAGGTTCCTCACTTTCATCTATTCTGTCTGACTTGCCTTGGTCAACTCTTATTCTTTTCCGACCCCGACGGTATTAGAGCATTCGAGGCCTAGGGAGTCTCATTTTCACGCCCTTCGTGGCCCTTGCCTTTCTTCGTCCGTTACTTCCTCTTTCGAAGTGACGGATCCCTTCTTTCTTCCTCTTTTCTCTCTCTCTTTACCCCCTGTGGGTAGGGGACGCAGACGAATAATCCACCCACGGTTTCCCCTGCCTGTCGTGAGAGGCGACTAAAAGGGGCGACCAAGGGATGATTGAATTAGAACCATGAAACTACTTTTGATTCGTACCATCACGCGGGGAACACCATACGTTGCCTGTACTTGCGAATAGTACCACTATATTAGGTACAAAATAGGTTTGTGATTAGTAGCAGCAGAGAGTTGGTTCCCCTGTGGTTTTCCAGTTCCCGTGCGTCGTACCCATGTGAGCGACACCGTGGGTCTGTGTTGCCTGTGATTAGTACCCACTATGTGAGGAACACCACGGGAGCCGTAGGACCGGCACCCGTGACTAGTACACCTAAGTGAGGAAACTCATCGGTTTGCGTTGGCTATGAGTGGCGCCATTGTGTGAGAAACACCATAGGTCTGCGTTACCTGTACGAAGTACAATACTTGTGAGTAGTACCATCTTGTGTGGAACACCGTGAGTCTCAGCTAGTTTTGATTAGTACCCCAACATGACCAATACCATGGTTCTACTTTACTCGTGACATGTACCATTCTGTGGGGCCTTAGTCGTGGATTTTGCACCCCTGTAGACATCAAGCATCATTGTATTTTATAAGTGGTCCCTTCGTCAGTAATATTATTATTTACGATCTTTTTTTGAGTTTGATCCATTGTTTTTTCATGTCTATCCATTCATTCTTCATGTTTTTTTTATTTTGGTCAGTGGATTAATTAGAACCTTTTGTTATTTCATTTCGTACCATTAGGGGCCGATGACCTCGATGTTAAGCCCCTTTAAACAACAAGCATCATCATCATCCAGTACCTGTAATCCGTATCACTAAATGCGGAACACCATGGGTTTGGGCATTGCCTGCAAATAGTACCATTATGTGAGACACCACGGGTCTGGGCGTTGCTTCTGGTTAGTAACACAATATGAGCGATACCTTGGGTCTTCGTTGCCTATGTTTTGTACCCACTATGTGAGGAACACCACGGGATTACCGGCGCCCGTGATTAGTACACCTAGGTGGGGAACACTATGGGTTTGCGTTGGCTATGAGTGGCGACATTATGTGAGAAACACCAGGGGTCTGCGTTACCTGTACGACGTACAATACTTCTGAGTAGTACCATAATGTTTGGAACACCGTGAATTCATGCTATCTTTGATTGGTACCGCAACTTGAGAGACACTATTGTTCTTCTTTGCTAGCGATAAGTGCCATTATGAGGTACCGTTGACATGGATATTGAACCCCTTTAGACAAGCATCATCGTTTCAGGATTGTGCTTTGGAAGCAGTCCCTAGGTCAGTAATCCAGTTTCTGGGATTGTGAGGTATTGCGGGTCACATCCACTGATTGTTTTAAATTCATATTCATCAATACATTCTTCATCACGTTTTAAATTCTGATCAGTGGATGAATTTTGTGCTCTTAAATAGCATTTCGTCTCATTTCATACCATAGAAGCCGATGACCTCGATGTTAGGCCCCTTTAAACAACAAGCAGCATCGTCGAAGGATACACCCACGGTAACAGGCGACTAGAAATGGTGTTCAAGGGATGATCGTATTAGAACCATGAAAGTACTTGTGATCAGTACCATCACGCGGGGAACACCATCGGTCGCCTTTACTTCGGAGTAGTACCACTATTTTAGGTACACAATAGGTTTGCGATTAGTAGCACCGGAGAGCGGTTCACTGTGGGTTTCCAGTACCTGTGATTAATACCACTATATGAGCGTGAGCGTCACCGTGGGTGTGCATTGCCTGTGATTAGTACCCCCTATATGTGAGGAACACCACGGGAATGCCGGCGCCCGTTATTAGTTCACCTAGATGAGGAACAACATGGGTTTGCGTTGCCTATGAGTAGCGCCATTGTGTGAGAAACACCTGAGGTCTGTGTTACCTGTGCGACGTACATTACTTGTGAGTAGTACCATAATGTGTGGAACATCATGAACCAACGCTACTTTTGATTAGTACCGCAAATGCCATGGTTCTACTTTACTAGCGATAAGTACCATTATGAGGGGCCGATGAACTGGATTTTGGACGCCTGTAGACAACAAGCATCATCTCTTCAGGATTGCGCTTTGGAAGCAGTCCGTTGGTCAGTACTATTATTGTTTTAAGATAGTTACTGGGAAGGTGGGACATTGTGGGTCGGATCCACTGATTGTTTTAAGTTCATATTCATCCATTCATTCTTCATCATCACGTTTTGAATTCTGGTCAGTTGATGAATTTTGTACTTTTAAATTGTCATTGCATTTCGTCTCATTTCGTACCGCTAGGGGCCGATGACCTAGATGTTCGGCCCCTTTAAACAACAATCCTTATCATCATCATGATTTTTTCTAGATGGTGTGGGGGAAGGGAATCTGGGGATTGGGTAGATGGTTTGGGTATCTTTCCCCACATATGTCAATTCGAGATAAATTACGATCCACTCTCAGAGGTAGGCTTACTCTAATTAGATATAAATCTTATTCGCACATTCAATAAGTAGGTAGATTCATATAATAATATTTCTTATTATTGTTAACAGTAGTCGCATTATAGTAACATTACAGCAGTATTGGGCTTTATTTCTTTATTTCTTTCTTCCTTTGTCGGGCTGAGTAGCTCGGAATGTTAAAAGCACTCACCTTTTGAACCCAACTTGGCAGGTTCGATCCTGGTTCAGTCCGGTTGTATTTGAAGGTGCTCCAATACGTCATTATAGAGTCGATAGAAATACTGGCATGTAAAAGATCTCCTGCGCGAATAAATATGGCACCTTGGCGCTCAGAAAACCGTAAAAGTGTATTTTCAGGGATGCACAAGGCAAACTCATAATCTGCATTATCTTAAGCTAATTTGTTATTTGGTTTCTAATCCAGATTTTTAAAATTTCGTGATGTCGCGTAAAGGTGCGTATACATATCGTGGATAATTTTGTGTTGTAGCCGGTGAAGTGATCGTTTCATCTCAGAAACGTGAATTGACTCTATCAGTAAAGACAGCATATTAACGTTACTTCGACTGTAAAATAAATAAGTATTAACCCCGGGTATCACACATTTGCTGGAATTTTTGTGCAGTAAATGTCCATAGTTGGTTGAGTAAAACCCAAAAGTTAGGTTCTAATATGTTATGGAAAATCCACTTTCTTCGCTCTTCCACGCACCTGCTACGCAGGCGTAGCAGGGGGAGAGGTGATACTCCCACGTGGCGCGTCCCAGGTGGCGGATAGGGGGGTCCTAACCGGCTTGCCGGCGGACTTGAGGGAAATAAAATACCTCTCGCGGACCAAACACACTACCCCCTGCGGGTGGGGGACGCACATGTAGAATACACCCGCGGTATCCCCTGCCTGTCGTAAGAGGCGACTAAAAGGGGCGACCAAGGGCTGACTGAATTAGAACCATGAAACTAATTTTGAATCGTACCATCACGCGGGGAACATCATAGGTTGCCTGTACTTGCGAGTAGTACCACTAAATTCGGTACGAAATAGGTTTGTGATTAGTAGCAGTAAAAGCCTGGCCTGGTGGATTCCAGTACCCGTGCGTCGTACTCATGTGTGCAACACCGCGGGTCTGGGCGTAGCCTGTGAGTTGTACCACTATATGAGCAGCACTGTGGGTTTGCGTTGCCTGTGACTAGTACCCACTATGTGAGGAACACCACGGGAATACCGGCGCCCGTGTTTAGTACACCTAGGTGGGGATCCTTCTCGGTTTGCGTTGACTCTGAGTTGGGCCATTGTGTGAGACACACCATAGGTCTGCGTTACTTGTACGTATTGCAATACTTGTGAGTAGTACCATCTTTTGTGGAACACTTCGCTACTTCTGATTAATACCCCCAACATGATACATACCATGGTTCTATTTTACTCGCGACATGTACCATTCTGTGGGGCCTTAGACGTGGATTTTGCACCCCCTTTAGACACCAAGCATCATTGAGCTTTATAAGTGGTTCCTTGGTCGGTAATAATGTTATTTTCGATCTGTATTGAGTCCGATCCACTGGTTTTTATTTGTTTGTTTTGTGTTTTGTTGAGTTCCTGTCCATCCATTCATTCTTCATGCCATATTTTATTTTTATTTTGGTCAGTGAATGCCTTTGGAATTTTTGTTCTTTCATTTCGTACCATTAGGGGCCGATGACCTTTGATGTTAGGCCCCTTAAAACAACAAGCATCATCATCATCATCATCATCATCATCATTTCTTCGCTCTTATCTTGGCATCTTTCCAAGCAATATAGTCGAGCATGGAGAGCATTTCAGTCAAGACATTTCAGTGACTGAAGGAAGGTACCAGGGCAATTCAACTCTTCTATGCTTGCTGACTATTGTTGGAATGTCCGATTCGTTGGCTGAATGGTCAGCGTACTGGCCTTCGGTCCAGAGGGTCCCGGGTTCGATTCGCGGCTGGGTCGGGGATTTTAACCTTCATTGGTTAATTCCAGTGGCTCAGGAGCCGGGAGTTTGTGCTGTCCCCAACATTCCTGCAACTTACACTCCACACATAACACTATCCTCCACCACAATAACACGTAGTTACCTATACTTGGCAGATGCCACCCACCCTCATCGGAAGGTCTGCCTTACAAGGGCTGCACTCGGCTAGAAATAACCACACGAAATTATTATTATTATTGTTGGAATGTGATGAGAGATGCCTCAGAAATAGACTACAAACGAAAATCAAAGGAACAAAAACTCTCCAGTGAGTAGGTAAATGGATGTGTACATGGTATTGAGTTCAATACCTACATTTAAAGATAAAAATTTCATAATGTTCCGTATTGACATGTATCACAATGAAATTGAAATAATAAATATGGTAGTTCAACCTATGCGGGAGGCGGAACGTTCTCACCTTAGTTTTGCCTCTCAAGCTTCAGAGGACTACAACGTGCCCTTTACGGAGTGGGAACTGCGCAGCGCCCTAGCGCTTTGCAAGGACACGTCTCCTGGACCGGACAACATCCATAACCAGATGTTGAAACACCTTAGTGATGATAGTTTACTATATCTCCTTCGTGTGTTCAACCGAATCTGGATGGAGGGTGATTTTCCGTCTCAGTGGCGAGAGGGCATAGTTATTCCTGTCCTCAAGCCTGACAAAGATCCTAAGTATGCAGGAAGTTACCGACCGATTTGCCTTACAAACTGCCTGTGTAAGCTGTTTGAGAGGATGGTTAATCGCCGACTCGTGTGGTGTCTGGAGAAACAAGGACTCTTGTCCGAGTACCAATGTGGATTTCGAGCCGCTCGATCCACCACTGACCACTTGGTACGCCTGGAGAGCTCTATCCAGGATGTGTTTCTCCGCAAACAGCACTTGGTAGCTGTTTTCTTTGACTTAGAGAAGGCTTATGACACCACATGGCGATATGGTATCCTTTCAGCCCTGCATCAATGGAGATTCCGAGGTAACTTGCCGGCGTTTATTGCGAATTTCTTGTCCCTCCGTCTATTCCGTGTCCGAGTAGGGAGGACATATTCGCAATACCACGTACAAGAAAATGGAGTCCCACAGGGATCGGTCCTTAGTGTCACTCTGTTCGCGATGGCCATCAACGGTATTGTTGCTGCTGCTGGTCCAGCAGTTATACCATCGCTATATGTGGACGATTTTGCTCTGCACTATAGCTCGCGTAATATGGCAGTCGCAGAGCGACAATTACAACACGCTATTAGGAGGGTGGAGCAGTGGACCTTAGAACATGGCTTTCGGTTTTCTGCCGCAAAGACCTCTGTTGTCCACTTTTGTCGTCAACGTACTCTTCACCCGCATCCTGAGCTTTATTTAGACAACGTCGTTCTTCCAGTTGTTGACACTTACCGATTTCTTGGGCTCCTTTTTGACAGTAAATTATCGTGGGAGCCACACGTGCGGCAGTTAAAAGTGCAATGCACTAGGAAGCTTAATATCCTTAAGTTTCTTAGCAGCACTTCTTGGGGGGCTGACCGCACGGTTCTCCTGCGATTCTATCGGGCACACATTTTATCCCGGTTAGACTACGGCAGTGCAGCATACGGCTCCGCAAGACCAAGCGTTCTTGCGAGGCTGAACAGTATCCACCACAGCGGGGTTAGGTTGGCGACGGGAGCTTTTCGTACAAGCCCCATCGCTAGCCTGCTCGCTGAGTCTGGTGTGCCGCCTTTACACCTGAGGCGCCAGCAACTTCTACTTACATATGCTGCAAATTTGCGACAGATGCCACTTCATCCAAGCTATCCTTGGGTATTCAACAATGGCAACCATTTGCTGTACGCTGCTCGTCCTCGAGCGACGCGGCCGGTTGGGATACGCTTGGATAGCATTTCCGAATTGTTTGACGTACCTTCGATTCCTTGCCTTGTCAGACAACCAAGTACCTCCGTGTGTCCTACGACGACCTGAAATAATCCTGGATCTGCACACTGGCCCAAAGGAAAACACGGACCCTTCGATTTATCGGAGGCTCTACCAGTCCGTTGTTGGCCGCTATCCAGGTTCAGTCGTCGTCTACACGGATGGTTCAAGGACAGATACGAAGGTGGGCTGTGCGTTCGTTCTTGACAGTGATAGGTTCCTTTCTGCTCTTCCGGCAACCTGTAGTGTGTACACAGCAGAGCTCTATGCTATCTGTAAGGCTCTGCGGTACGCACTGTACAATGAGCGCCGACACTTTCTTCTGTGTACTGACTCCTTGAGTTCGCTCCAGTCTATAGATACCTGTTTCCCTCGGCACCCTCTGGTGCAGCTAATCCAGGACCTGCTGGCCGGGTGTTGGGATGCTGGCATCAGAATCACGTTTCTGTGGCTCCCAAGCCACATGGGCATGGAGGGAAACGAGTTAGTAGATCAGGCTGCCAAGGAGGCAGTTACACTGCCCCCGTTGCCTTTCAAGGTTCCAGTAAGTGATATTCGCTCCCAGGTGCGACATCTTGTTATGTCCCATTGGGAGATGGAGTGGCAGGCCATTCCACTTCCCAATAAGCTGAGAGCGATAAAAGGAACAACGAAGGTATGGAGGACTTCCCTTCGGGCTTCGCGGAGGGAAGCCGTGGTATTATGTCGTCTTCGGATCGGCCATGGTATCTTGACTCACTCGCATCTTTTGAAAGGAGAACCCCCTCCGGTGTGTACCTGCGGCGACCATCTTACCGTGGTGCACATCCTTACGGAGTGTGTGGACCTGGTCGATCTGCGCCGTAGTCTTAACCTTCCGAGAACTATCTCCCTTATCTTGCGTGATGACGAGCAGTCAGCAGACCTCGTCGTCCGCTTTATGAGGGATAGTGGACTGTTTTCTCGTGTGTGATGCTGTCCTTTGTCCTAGTGTGTTTTGTGTCACTTTCGCTTTTATCCTATTTATTGACTTAATTTTAGTTTGTGTTGCGTATTTTAATGTGTTATTTTAACGTCTCTCGTAAATTATGTACTACCAGGCAATGCCTTATGCTTTTGTTTTCCTGTAGATTCTCTTATTTTATTAGAAAATAAGGCATTGCGTATTAGATCCACTGATTGTTTTAATCTCACCCTCATTTTTCTCCATCATTTTTTTTAAAACTCTAGTCAGTGGATATGTTTTTTTAAGATTTTAACATCATTTCTCATGTCGTTTATCTCGTTCCATTAGGGGCCGATGACCTTCGATGTTAGGCCCCTTTAAACAACAAGCATCATCATCATCATCATCATCAGTTCAACCTATTCAATACAAATAAGTATGAAATGTAGTGTTACATTCCTATTTAATTAAAAGCGGAAGCGGTAGCGGTTTCGACCCTAATCCGGGCCATCATCAGCCGAATAAAATGCAAAAAACAATGCATAGGTAAATAAGAAATTAAAGAGTGAGTCTTTCACAAAAACAGTTGAAGAGGCAAAATATGTTCATGGGGATTGGCACTGTGCAATTTTAAATCTTAAAATCTAGAAGAAGTAGAAAGTCAGTCACTTATAAGAAGTAAGGCGCGATCTTCTGAATAGTAGCACAACACACGCAAATTTCAGCACTGTCTCATATTACAAGAAGAGGTGAAAAGTTAAATGAGCCAGCGAATGAAGCGCGAAGTCACAATATAATTAATGAATATGAAGTCCCAAAATTGTTTAAAAGTCGAAGAGGAGCCGCTTGTCTGGAGCGAATTGCTAGCTCCTGAAGATCAGTGCAACACAATCAATATCCGGCACTGTGCTATCAAATGCCGACTGAACTCGGTGAATAGCTTGATGAACCAGTCTGTAATTGCTTCGGTTGCGAAAATGTGTGTGTGTGTATATATATATATTAATAATACAATTTAATATAATTTAAGTACGTAAACAGGATCTTGTAGATTCTTTAGAACAGTTGAAGTAAAAAACAATTGTGAAGAGAAAAATGGTAAAAAGCTCTCTTCGATCTTCGCGCCGTAGTCTTAACCTCCCGTGTACAATCTCCCATATCTTGCGAGATGACGAGAAGGCAGCAGACCTCGTCATCCGCTTTATGAGGGATAGTGGTCTGTTTTATCATTTGTAATAATGCCCTTTGTGCTCGTGTCTTTGTGGCAATTGCGCTTTTATCCTATTGACTTCATTTTAGTTTGTGTTGCGTATTTTAATGTGTTATTTTAACGTTTAAGTCAATTATATATAGGTACTAGCAGACAATGCTTTATTCCTTTGTTTTCCTGTATTTTCTCTTATTTTATTAGAAAATAAGGCATTGCGAATTAGATCCACTGATTGTTTTACTCTCATACTCATTTTTCATCACCATTTTTTTACTCTAGTCAGTGGATACGTTTTAAAATTTTAACTCTCATATATCACGTCGTCCATCTTATTCCATTAGGGGCCGATGATCTTCGATGTTAGGCCCCTTAAAACAACAAGCATCGGCATCATCATCATCATCATCAGTTATTTCCTGTAGAGTAGCAGTAGCCACGAATCTGCTACGCAGGCGTAGCAGGGGGAGAGGTGATACTCCCACGTGGCGCGTCACAGGCGGCGGATAGGGGGGTCCTAACCGGCTTGCCGGCGGACTTGAGGGGAATAAAATACTTCTCGCGGACCAAACACACAACCCCCTGCGGGTGGGGGATGCAGACGAAGAATACACCCACGGTATCCCCTGCCTGTCGTAAGAGGTGACTACAAGGGGCGACCAAGGGATGATTGAATTAGAACCATGAAACTACTCTTGATTCGTACCATCATGCGGGGAACACCATGGGTTGCATGTACCTGCGAGTAGTATCACTAAATTGGTACGAAATAGGTTTGTGATTAATTGCAGTAAAAAGCCTGGCCTGGTGGATTCCAGTACCCGTGCGTTGTCCCCATGTGAGCAACACCGCGGGTCTGGGCGTAGCCTGTGAATTGTACCGCTATATGAGCGGCATCGTGGGTCAGCGTTGCCTGTGATTGGTACCCACTATGTAAGGAACACCACGGGAATACCGGCGCCCGTGACTAGTACACCTAGGTGAGAAACCTTACCGGTTTGCGTTGGCTATGAGTGGCGCCATTGTGTGAGAAACACCATAGGTCTGCGTTCCCTGTACGAATTGCAATACTTGTGAGTAGTACCATCTTGTGTGGACCACCGTGAGTCTTCGCTAATTTTGATCAGTACCCCAAAATGACAAATACCATGGTTCTACTTTACTCGCGACATGTGCCATTCTGTGGGGCCTTAGACGTGAATTTAGCACCCCTTCAGACATCAAGCATCATTGTGCTTTATAAATGGTCCCTTGGTCAGTAATACTCTAATTAACTACCTTCTTTTTGTGTCTGATCCACTGTTTTTGTTTGTTTGTTTGTTTGCTTGTTTTTGTTTTTTTATAGGGTTCATGTCCATCCATTCATTCTTCATGACATTTTTTATTTTATTTTAGTCAGTGGATGAATTTGAATTTTATGTTATTTCATTTCGTACAATTAGGGATCGATGATCTCGATGTTAGGCCCCCTTAAACAACAAGCATCATCATCATCATCATCATCATCATCATCATCATCATCATCATCATCAGAGTAGCAGTAGTGTTGGTGTATGTGCTTGTAGATGCTGGTAGAATTTCAGCTATCCGGAGGAGAGCCTGTGTACGGATTCAGATGTTATTATGTCTTGATAATTTCAAATCGTGATTGTTTATTATGATAGTGTGCCGATTTGAATGTCTATTTTATTTCGGTGCAGCAGTTCGAGGACATCATGATTATGCTGTTCTTTTATTTGACGTGTCTTTTGGGTTAATTTACTCGTGGTTAGCTGCAGAACTTAGTCTGAGTGTCCGTGATTGATTTTCTCTTTAGGTTCCACGGTGTTGCACGTAGTTATGTAGTGAGCATTCAAGTTGTCAGTTGGAGTTCGTTGATTTAAGCGACGATTTAATACTATATGAATGGAATAAAAAGACAATGTTTTGACCCATAATGGAAATAGATAAGAACGAATAAATATTTTCTTTATTTTTACGGCGAATGAAATAAGTAATTGAACTGTTGTTGTTTGAGTCATCAGTCCATCGACTGGTCTGATGTAGCTGTCCATGCCACAGTATCCTCCTATCCTGTGCTAACCTTTTCATTTTTACGTAACTATTGCATCCTACATCTGCTCTAATCTGCTTGTCATATTGATACCTTGGTCTACCCCTAACGTTCTTACCACTTATACTTCCTTCAAAGACCAACTGAAGAGGTCCTGGGTGTCTCAAGATGTGTCCTATCATTATATCTCTTCTTCTTGTCAAATTTGGCCAAATCGATCTCCTCTCGCGAATTCGATTCAGTATCTCTTCATTTGTGATTCGATCTATCCATCTCATCTTCAGCATTCTTCTGCAACAACATATTTCAAAAGCTTCTATTCTCTTTCTTTCTGAGCTAGTTATCGTCCATGTTTCACTTCCATACAATGCCACGCTCCACACGAAAGTCTCCAAAAACATCTTTCTAATTCCTATATCAATGTTTGAAGTGAGCAATTTTCTTTTCTTGAGAAAGCTCTTCCTTTCTCGTAATAGTCTGCATTTTATGTCCTCCTTACTTCTCCCATCGTTAGTTATTTTACTACCCAAGTAACAATATTCATCTACTTCCTTTAAGACTTCATTTCCTAATCTAATATTCCGTACATCACCCGCCTTCATTCAACTGCACTCCATTACGTTTGTTTTGGATTTATTTATTTTCATCTTGTACTTCTTACCCAAGACTTCGTCCATACCATTCAGCAGCTTCTCGAGATCTTCTGCAGTCTCAGATAAAATAACAATATCATCGGCAAATCTCAAGGTTTTAATTTCCTCTCCTTGGATTGTGATTCCCTTTCCTTATTCCTCTTTGATTTCCTTTACTGCCTGTTCTATGTAAACATTGAAACGGAAGGGGGGCAAATTGCAGCCTTGCCTCACTCCCTTCTGAGTTGCTGCTTCGTTTTCAAAGCCCTCGATTCTTATCTCTGCAGACGATTTTTATTCAGATTGTAGATAATTCTTCGTTCTCGGTATCTGATCCCAATCATCTTCAGAATCTTAAATAGCTTGGTCCAATCAACATTATCGAATGCCTTTTCTAGATCTACGAATGCCATGTACGTGGGTTTGTCCTTCTTGATTCGATCCTCTAAGATCAGACGTAAAGTCAGGATTGCTTCACGTGTTTCTACATTTCTTCTGAAGCCAAATTGATCTTCTCCCAACTCAGCTTCAACTTGTTTTTCCGATCTTCTGTAAATATTACGTGTTAAAATTTTGCAGGCATGAGGTACTAAAGTAATGGTGCGGTAGTTTTCACACCTGTCAGCACCGGCTTTCTTGGGAATAGATATAACAACATTCTGACGAAAATCGGATGGGACTTCTCCTGTCCCACGAACCTGCTACGCAGGCGTAGCAGGGGGAGAGGTGTTACTCCCACGTGGCGCGTCCCAGGTGGCGGATAGGGGGGTTCTAACCGGCTTGCCGGCGGACTTGAGGGAAATAAAATACCTCTCGCGGACCAAACACACACCCCCTGTGGGTGGGGGAGGCAGACGAATAATACACCCACGGTATCCCCTGCCTGTCGTGAGAGCCGACTAAAAGGGGCGACCAAGGGATGATTGTATTCGAACCATGCAACTACTTGTGATTAGTACCACCACGCGGAGAACACCAAGGGTCGCTTTTACTTGTGCGTAGTACCACTATATTACGTACGAAATAGGTTTGTGATTAGTAGCACACAGGAGCACCGCGCGGTCGGCTTTTGCAGTACCTGTGATTAGTACCACCATATGAGCGGGACCATGGGATGATAGCTACCATGGACCTGCCTTACCTGTGATTAGTACCCACTATATGAGGAACACCACGGGATAGGGAGAGGTCCCTGTGGTTAGTACTCTTATGTGATGAACATCATAGGTTTGCGTTGCCTGTGAATGGCGCCGCAGAGTGAGAAAAACATAGGTCTGTATTAATGTCGAATTTCATAAGCTTTGAGTAGTACAATAATGTGTGGAATACCGCAAGTCTCTGCTACCATTGATTAGTACCGCAACAGGACAGATACCATGGTTCTACATTACTAGCGATACGTATCATTCTGAGGGGCCTTTGACTTGTATTTTGGACCCATTTAGACACCAAGCATCCTAGATTTGCTTTTGGAAGTGGTCCCTTTGTCAGTAATACTATTAACTCTGATAGTTTTTTGAGTCGGATCCACTGATGTTTTAAATTCATGTTCATTCATTCATTCATTCGTTCATTCATTCTTCATGACATTTTTTATTTTGGTCAGTGGATAATTTTGAACTTTTACTTTGTCGTTTCATTTCGTACCATTAGGGGCCGATGACCTCGATGTTAGGCCCCTTTAAACAACAAGCATCATCATCATCATCATCACTTCTCCTGTCTCATACATCTTACACACTAAATGGAATAACCTTGCCATGCTGGTTTCTCCTAAGGCAGTCAGTAATTCAGAGGGAATGTCATCAATTCCATGTGCCTTGTTCCTATATAGGTCACTCACAGCTCTGTCAAACTCTGACATCAAAATTGGGTTTCCCATTTCATCAGCATCAACAGGCTCTTCATGTTCCAGAACCAAATTATCAACATATATACCTTGATACAACTGTTTGTTGTGCTCCTGCCATCTTTCTGTTTTGTCTTCTTTCCCTAGAAGTGACTTTCCATCTAAGCTCTTAATATTCATACACCTAGATTTCCTTTCTCCAAAGGTTTCCTTGATTTTCCTGTATGCAGCATCTACCTATCCCAGGACCATACAACCTTCGACATCCTTGCATTTCTCCTTCAGCCATTCTTCTTTACCTACCTTGCACTTTCTATCCACTTGATTCTTTAATCGCCTGTATTCTTTCCTGCCCTCTTCATTTCTAGTATTCTTGTATTTTCGTCGTTTATCAATCTGGTCTAATATCTCCTGAGTTATCCACTGATTCTTAAGGGTACGAACATACCGAAGATGCATTGCAGCTCGCGGTCGCGGTTTACATCGCGGTCGATGCCTCGATGTCACCTCCTGGTAACACAAACACACAGTTTTAAATAGAACAGTTCTTGTCAAAGATGCTCGCTTCCATTCACCATCGCGATTTACCAGGAGGTCTAGCGCGGTGACAAGAAAGTTTGTGTTCCCATCGCTGTAGAACGGGAGGCATCGATGTAGCTTGATCTTGATTGGCTTGTCCGGATTGAGATCACGTGATATATCCCCCCGTTCTACTGTGCCGTTGATCCGGGTGTTCACAGAGCCGTGTGTATTCGTGTGGTAGTTATTGTACTTCACAGTATCAATTTTTGATTCCACATTGTTGTATATGTATTGGAACGTCTCAAGGGACATTCTCATATATGAATGGAATCTGTCCGCGTGGTGTTTCAGTTCTTCATTAAGTTGTGATATTCCCCTAGCGCCTGCCTTCTTTTATTTATAGGATGAGCATTCCACTGGCGAGTTTACTGATTTGAAAGTACCCACCATCGTGTGCTTATGCTCAATGTATCACTATCTCCACTGTCACTTGAATGTGTACTCTATACTTGTAAAAGCTCAGTAGTAGAGGATAAATTATCTTTAACTTGAACGCCGAGATCTAAACATTACGTCCACTCACTGTAAACACATCTCAGAACACTGAAAGGTAAACCTCATCGGTATGTTCACCCTCTATCGACCGCGACGTAAACCGCGACCGTGACGTAAACGTCGACCGCGACCGCGAGCTCCGATGCATCTTCGGTATGTTCGTACCCTTAGTTGATCTTTTCTTCCTTCCTAATATTTCTTCAGCAGCCCTACTGACTTCATATTTCATGACTGTCCACTATTCCACTATTGTGTTTCCTTCAGCCTTTTCATTTAGCCCTTGTGCAACATGTTCCTTGAAACAATCCCTCACACTCTTTTCTTTCAACTTGTCTACATCCCATCTTTTTGCATTCTTTCCTTTCTTCAATTTCTTCAACTTCAGATGCATTTCATTACCAACAAGTTGTGGTCAGAGTCCACGTCTGCTCCTGGGAAAGTTTTCCAATCCAACACCTGGTTTCTGAATCTCTGCCTAATCATAATGAAGTCTATTTGATACCTTCCAGTGTCTCCAGGTCCCTTCCACGTATACAGCCGTCGTTTGTGGTGTTTGAACCAAGTAATTGAACTAATTGTAATTAATTGTACATGTAAACTTTCAGCAATTTTCATGTTGGCAATAATAATTTATTTGCTTGTATTTATCATTAATATTAAATCAGTTTGCCAACATTATTTTAATAATAATAATATTATTGTAGCGCTATATGAGCGAGAGAATGACAGCTAGCAAAATTATTTTAATGTACAGTACATTTGAAAACTACTTTAATTATCATATTGAACATTTGATATTTATCCATCCATGTTGCAAGATTTTCTTTTATATTATTGTTAATTATATTTTATCGAAGAACTGACATGATGGAAGCGAACATCCTTCCAACTGAAATCGATTCTCAGTTTATTCATTTATAAATTAGGATTTACAGTAGCCTCAAATAATTATAAGTTATGCATTCTTGTGATGGTAATATTAGCGTGCTGATGATTGCCATGAACTGTAACTGTTGCCTAATTGAACCTTCACGCCCGCGAGTGGAACCTCATGTATCACTGTTGAGTAATGCCAAGGCACACCTACAATATTTATTCGAATCCCTGACTATACTTTTGTCAAGATGCGGTTACAGTTAACCTTCGAGCTTGAACGGTTACACCACGAACCTACTAAACTGGCGTAGCAGGGGAAGAGGTGATACTCCCACGTGGCGCGTCCCAGGGGGCGGATAGGGGGGTCCTAACCGGCTTGCCGGAGGACATGAGGGAAATAAAATACCTCTCGCGGACCAAACACACTACCGCTGTGGCTGGGGGACGCAGTTGAAGAATACACCCACGGTATCCCCTGCCTGTCGTAAGAGGCGACTAAAAGCGGCCCAAGGGGCTCTCAACTTGGGAGAGTGGATTGACGACCACGGGGCCCTTAGCTGAGTCTTGGCATTGCTTCCACTTACTTATGCCAGGCTCCTCACTTTCGTCTATCCTGTCCGACCTCCCTTGGTCAACACTTGTTCTTTTCCGACCCCGACGGTATTAGAGCATTTGAGGCCTATGGGGGTATTTCATTTTCACGCCCTTCGTTGCCCTTGCTTTTCTTCGTCGGTTACTTCATCTTTTGAAGTGACGGATCCCTTCTTTCTTCTTCTTTTCTCTCTCTCTTTACCCCCTGTGGGTGAGGGACGCAGACGAATAATCCACCCACGGTATCCCCTGCCTGTCGTGAGAGGCGACTAAAAGGGGCGACCAAGGGATGATTGAATTAGAACCATGAAATTACTTTTGATTCGTACCATCACGCGGGGAACACCATAGGTTGCCTGTACTTGCGAGTAGTACCACTATATTAGGTACGAAATATGTTTGTGATTAGTAGCAGCATAGAGCCTCGACTGGGGTTTTCCAGTACACCGCTGATCTGGGCGTTGCCTATGAGTTGTACCACTATATGCTAGGAGACATGTAAATGAAGAAATATTCTTCACAATCCAAAAGATAGGAGAGTTGTAATAATTAATGTACCGGGTGGTACACCTCTACGACGCAAGTTCAAATCTTGCACCAATTTAATCTACTCTACAGGAGGAACCCTGAACTTTAAAACTGAACTAACTCTACGGTTTATCAGATGTCACTGAGTGTTTTTTGATTTGCTTTTGTTTTTCATTGATCAAGAAGTGTGAACCTTCTCTAACAGATGTCTCTACAAAAAAAAAAAAAAAAAAAAAAAAAAACGATGGTAATACACTCTGGCGCAATGGAATGAACTCTCTTGAAGACTTTTTGTATTCTTAAGTTTTGTCTTTACTAAATTTTGTTCTTTTATTTTTGGGGTTGGCAATATTAATCTTTCTGTCCGCCAGTTTTGAACTCAGCCAATCCCGAATTTCTTTAATTAATTTTTGACCAATAGTGTCTTTCTTCTTCGATGTTGATGTATAACTTTTATCGACCCAATCAAATTGAGGGGGTGAGTCTACTCATTCTTGAAAGGTCTCGAATTCTCCACGAGGGTATAAAAACTGCTGATTTTCTTGTCTCGGAGCCACTAGTATAACATCTAACTCAGTGTGTGAATATGTAGCAGGGGGTGGGAAGCGCATCTTTCTTCAAGCAGCAGCTCTTCTACAAGGTAATGGCCTTTTAACATCTTTATTTCTTGCTAGCTCAGCAGTGTAACTCTCGGGGATGGTTCGAAACCTTTAATATGTAAACAACTAAACATGTAAACCCTTTTTCTTGCTAAACTTCTGTTTTCTTGAACTTTAAGTCGGGGATAGAGAGTGCTTTACCCTCTCGAGCTCCCTTTCATTTTGAAATGGAGGTGACTACGTTTTCATAACCGTTCTTCTTTAATGTATTAAAGTTTTCTCATACGGGTCACCTCCCTAGCTTGGGATTAGCCCCTGTGCATCGGCCTAGAGCCACTTAGGTTTTAAAAGGTGTTTTTGGAGTGCAAGTTCACGCCTCCAGTCCTCTCTATACTTTGGGCCAGTAACTTAACCTGATGTTTTATTTTCATTGCGAAGGTCCTGTAGATTGGGTATTAAATACCCCTGTTTCCTTGTGTGCCTTGAGGGCAAATAGAAGTGAAATTTGTTGTGGCCTTTGATAGGCTTGAACTTTGAGAGCGGGTCTGCTCTTTCCTAAATTTGATTTCTGTGTGCCCCTAGGAGGCTTAACATTGTAATTAGGAGCAAGTGCTCCGTGGCATGATGGGGTTTTCTGCCCCTTTGTTCAATTTTGTACCTTGGTAAAGTTGGGCTAATAGCTCAAGGATTGTGATTGTGGGGCTCGAAGCCCAGACCTTGTAATAATCCCCTAACACTTGTAATTACTTTGTATCTGATTTTGGCTTGTTGTTGACTTGTTAAGTTTTCAAATTCTATGTCACCATTGTTAAGTTTTGAAAATATAACCTTGTTGAAATTTTAATTCGAATTTTTGTAGTTGAGACCTATTCCAGCCCGGACCTTCTTTCACCTCTGCTGATTCACCAAAACTCCGTAACAATTAAAAAGCAGATATTCTCATAATATCAGAATAAAATGTCTTAAAGAAACAAAGGAGCGAATTTTGTAAGGAGAAAGTAAATAAATGAAATGAGCGCTTCATGTACACGAAAATGATTGTATTTTTAAAAATTGAAAAGTACCACGAACCTGCTACGCAGGCGTAGCAGGGGGAGAGGTGATACTCCCACGTGGCGCGTCCCAGGTGGCGGATAGGGGGGTCCTGCCTGGTATCCCCTGCCTGTCGTGAGAGCCGACTAAAAGGGGCGACCAAGGGCTGATTGTATTAGAACTAAGAAACTACTTTTGATTAGTACCATCACGCGTGGAACACAATGGGTCGCTTTTACTTGCGAGTAGTACCACTCTGTTAGGTACTGAATAGTTTTGTGATTCGTAGCACTCAAGCGGGGTTCAGTGTGGGTTTCCAGTACTCGTGATTAGTACCAATATGAGCAACACCGCGGGTCTGGGCGTAGCCTGTGAGTTGTACCACTATATGAGCGACACCGTGGGTCTGCGTTGCCTGTGATTAGTACCCCCTATGTGAGGAACACCACGGGGTCCCTTTAAACAACAAGCATCATCATCAATAGGTAGGTAACACAGATAGTTACGAGCAGCTCCACGGTTACTATTCAATAGACAAATATCCCAAAGTGTCATGATAATCTTCCATTTTACTTTCCCGTGTATATAAACATTTTATACGAAAGTGCTCTGTTTCATGACAATTAGATGTATTTATATTTTTTGAACTGTAACTTATATATTGTATCTGACTTTGTCCGTTGCAACTGTATGGTGTCCAACGGCAATAAACTATATTGTATTGTATTCTTATCTGAAACCGAACCGTGTCTTCTAGTAAGACGGTACCGGGCGAGTTGGCCGTGCGGTTAGAGGCGCGTGGCTGTGAGCTTGCATCCCGGAGATAGTGGGTTAGAATCCCAATGTCGGCAGCCCTGAAGATGGTTTTCCGTAATTTCCCATTTTAACACCAGGCACCTTAATTAAAGCCACGGATGCTTTCTTCCCACACCTAGTCCTTTTCTATCCACTCGTCGCCATAAGGCCTCGGTGCGACATAAAGCAACTTGTAAAATAAAATTCACCATATTCCGATTTTACCATAATACTGTGGATTTAGCTGACTTTCTCCTCTACTGACCAGTGCAAATTCTTCATCGATGCTGGTTAGCAGACAGAACTTCCCGAGACACGAAGTTCACGTGGTTGATGATCAAGGTGTAGCATAGAGACAACAACAAAAACAACAATAATATTAATTTCGTCCAGATTTGAGCCCATACACCCATCCATTTTTAAGTCCTCACGGTCATTCACTACACGCATCGATCTAAAAGACTTCACGCTTACCAATTATCCAAGCCTTCCTCATCTCTCATTGAGTCTCCACTAAATATAACCTTCCGCAGTTGCTAATTATCTTTCTTCCTTCCCCACACTTGTTTACATAGTTCACGCTCTCTCATTCACAGCGAAACTCTGTGTACTAAAGACGCGGAGCAGTTAATAATTCATAACTAGAAACCATGTCTGGGACTGAAATAGAATTCTGTATTCCAACGTTGTGAAGCAGTTCATTTAATGAAACATGAGAAAAGATATGAAGTTACGAAGTGTGTCTAAAATGTACCAAATATCATCAATTTCGGTAAAAATAAAATTCTCTCAGAGATCAATATGAGGACAAGCCGGAGAGGTTAAAATTCGTGGATGGTTTGCTCTGAACGGTTGTTACTTTCCAGTCCAAAGTTGCAACATCTTCGTAACACTTGCTTGTTAACGGAAATCATCAAGAACAAATCATGCTGCTTTCCTTTGGAAGTTATCCAGTTTTGTACCAAGTACTCGCGACATGTACCATTCTGTGGGACCTTAGACATGGATTTTGGACCCCTTTGGACATCAAGCATCCTCGATTCAGGATTATGCTTATGGTCCCTTGGTCAGTAATACTATTATTTATGATCTTCTCTTGCGTCGGATCCACTGTTTTTGTTTTTTGGGTTCATGTCCATCCATTCATTCTTCATGACATTTTCTTATTTTGGTCAGTGGATGATTTTGAACTTTTGCTGCCATTTCATTTCGTACCATTAGGAGCCGATGAATTTGATGTTAGACCCCTTTAAACTACAATCATCATCATCATCATCATCATCATCATCATCATCACAACCTAGGTTTTGATTGGCTAGAGAACGTATTCACAAGCATCTGATCGTTAGATTATGGTAGAGGAGGAACCAGCTGAAGTGTTGACAACTTCGGTACATTACAAAACATGTCTTGTCAAAAAGGTTTACTAATAACAAAAATGATATTTACCAAGTTCTAGGTTCGTTTTTAGTGCGTGAGAGTGAGCCAGCAAATCGATGTTAGAGCCATCTAACTGTAGAAGACGAAATTCTTTGGGAGTTCACAACTTTCATTTTCAAGCCCTTTATGGTGCTTGTATTTCTTTGGCCAATACATTCATTCCATGAACCTGCTACGCAGGCGTAGCAGGGGGAGAGGTGATACTCCCACGTGGCGCGTCCCAGGTGGCGGATAGGGGGGTCCTAACCGGCTTGCCGGCGGACTTGAGGGAAATAAAATACCTCTCGCGGACCAAACACACTACCCCCTGTGGGTGGGGGAGGCAGACGAATAATACACCCACGGTATCCCCTGCCTGTTGTGAGAGGCGACTAAAAGGGGTGACCAAGGGATGATTGTATTGGAAATATGAAACTACTTGTGATTAGTACCACCGCGCGGAGAACACCAAGGGTCGCTTTTACTTACGCGTAGTACCCCTATTTTAGGTACGAAATAGTTTTGTGATTAGTAGCACACAGGAGCACCGTGCGGTCTGCTTTTGCAGTACCTGTGATTAGTACCACCATATGAGCAGGACCATGGGATGATAGCTACCATGGTTCTGCCTTGCCTATGATTAGTACCCACTATATGAGGAACACCACGGGATAGGGGAAGATCCCTGTGGTTCGTACTCTTATGTGATGAACACCATAGGGTTGCGTTGCCTGTAAATGGCGCCGCAATGTGAGAAAAACCGTAGGTCTGTATTATATGTCGAATTTCATAACCTGTGAGTAGTACCATAATGTGTGGAATACCGCGAGTCTCTACTACTTTTGATTAGTACCGCAACATGACAAATACCATGGTTCTACTTTCCTAGCGAGAAGTACCGTTATGAGGGGCCGATAACTTGGATTTTGGACCCCCTTTAGACTGCAAGCATCCTCGATTTAGTATTATATTCTAGCAGCAGTCCCTTGGTCAGTAATCCTATTGTTTTTCCGTCGGTTTCTATGAATGTAAGGTATTGCGAGTCGCATCCACTGATTGTTTTAAATTCATATCCGTCCATTCATTCTTCGTCCTCATGTTTTGAATTCTGGTCAGTGGAGAATTTTGGGCTTTTAATTTGTCATTCCATTTCGTCTCATTTCGTACCATTAGGGGCCGATGACCTCGATGTTAGGTCCCTTTAAACAACAAGCATCATCATCATCATCATCATCATCATCATCATCAAACTGCATTCCTTCAGACCATTTACAAATGAAACTGACCATTTAAGGGATGATGCACATGAAATACAGGTATTAGTGTAAAGTAACCACCAAACACACTACTGCTACTACTAAAATGTTTTCATTCATCCCCAGAAAGGGGAGACGGGTCTCTTTTGACGGTGACGCCGTCTCTCAGGCCGGGAGATTTGTGCCGATGAAGGAGATGCTCGGAGAAGGTGAGGGGGTTGGCGGCCTTGGCCTATATTACGAACTGTCCCGGCATTCGCCTTAGTGCAGGAGAATGGAAAATCACGGAAAACCACTCTCAGGACAGCCGACGGTTGGGGCCAGCCGTGAGGTCCAGCTTTGTCCCACCTCCCGAATGCAGGGGCGTAGAGCCACGGGAGAGCCGTGGCCACCCCTCCTCTGCTCGGTTGGCCGGTCAGAGTGCAGAGATGTTAGACCTCGGACCAGCCGTGGCCACTTGAGGGCCGAGACCCGCTCTGCATCTACCGACACACTTTCCTTGAAATACAGTACACTGGTGATTCAAATTTTGCAGAATGAATGATGATGACGTTGCATAGATAATAGTTTGTATGTAGATACGATAATAAGTTTTGGGCTTTCTTTTTTTTTTACAGATAACTTTGCTCTGCGTCTTCAAAAGATAATCTCGTCTGTTCACGAGCAAGACCTCTCTAGAAATGAATGAAGGTTTGAATCACTTGAATTTAAGAATGCTTTATGGTTGTCTATAGTATGTGGTACTCTCGTTCGCCACTATTTGGTTCCCTGTGTGCAGTGTGAACCATTTCGTGATGAGAATACGAATTTGAAAAATGTCGGAAAGAAGTAATAATAGTGAAAGCAAAGGGAAGAGAATTACCTACAGTATATACATCCTTAATGGCTGGCAACTACGTATTACTTAAGTGACAGAGAGTGTCCGTGCTGAAATACGTATTTCCACAGCTTCCCATATAATCCCAGATTTGTTGTGTTTAGTATGGGTTAGAGCTCGAACATCTGGTCGGAGGATGCAGGGTGAGTCTGGGCCCACAAGTGGCCACGGTTGGTCCGTGGTCCGACAGCTCTGCACTCCGACCGGCCAACTGAGCAGAGGAGGGATGGCCACGGCTCTGCGTCTCTGAATTCGGTAGATGGAGAGGGGACTGGTCCCCAACTTCGGCTGTCTTGAAAGTTGTTTTCCGTAGTTTTCCATTCTCCTGCAAAAAGGTGAATCCCGAGGCAGTTCCTAGTATAGGCAACGAACTCCTACCCCCTCACTTTCTCCAAGCATCTCCTAGTCGGAGAGTCGTGACCGTCTAAGAGGCTCACCTACTTCTTCAAGGAAGGAATGAAAACATGTTAGTAGTAGTCGAACGTCTTGAAACGCGACATCATGTCCCGTTGATAGGGCGTGCTCAGCTATTGCTGATTTGTCTGGCTGGTTGAGGCGGATATTACGTTGGTGTTCCTTGACACGAGTATCGATGGAACCAGAATGTTTGGCCAATGTATACCTTGCCGCAAGTAGACGGAATTTTGTACACCCCAGGGTGTATTTTGTAGGGCGTATTACTAAGAGTGGTACAGCCTTTGTAAGGTAGACCCTTCAACGATGACGGGCACCATGTGTTATAAGTAGAATGTACCTTTAACAAATTAAGGAAACAAGATCCTGCAAGGAGAAACTTTATTTTACAGGCAGATAAAATAATACATGGTAGTACACATTGTTATTCAACATACTCACTATTCTTATCCAAGCTCTTGTTCCTCTACATCAAGACATCGATGTTGGCAGGACAGAAATCTGCTTCCAGTTTCTGAAGCCACGTCATGACGTTCATCCTCGTGCTTCATGAACGATCTCCAAGAACCTGCTACGCAGGCGCAGCAGGGGGAGAGGTGATACTCCCACGTGGCGCGTCCCAGGTGGCGGATAGGGGGGTCCTAACCGGCTTGCCGACGGAGTTGAGGGAAATAGAATACCTCTCGCGGACCAAACACACTACCCCCTGCGGGTGGGGGACGCACATGTAGAATACACCCGCGGTATCCCCTGCCTGTCGTAAGAGGCGACTAACAGGGGCCCAAGGGGCTCTCAACTTGGGAGTGTGGATTGGCGACCACGGAGCCCTTAGCTGAGTCCTGGCATTGCTTCCACTTACTTGTGCCGGGCTCCTCACTTTCGTCTATCCTGTCCGACCTCCCTTGGTCAACTCTTGTTCTTTTCCGACCCCGACGGTATTAGAGCATTCGAGGCCTAGGGAGTTTTTCATTTTCACGCCTTTCGTGGCCCTTGCCTTTCTTCGTCCGTTACTTCATTTTTCGAAGTGACGGATCCCTTCTTTTTTCTCCTTTTTTTCTCTCTCTTTCCCCCTGTGGGTGGGGGACGCAGACGAATAATACACCCACGGTATCCCCTGCCTGTCGTGCGAGGCGACTAAAGGGGGCGACCAAGGGATGATTGAATTAGAACCATGAAACTACTTTTGATTCGTATCAACACGTGGGGAACACCATTGGTCGCCTTTACTTGCGAGTAGTACCACTATATTCGGTACACAATAGGTTTGTGATTATTAGCAACAGAAGGGGTTCAGTGTGGTTTTCCAGTACCCGTGTGTCGTGCCCATGTGCGCAACACCGCGGGTCTGGGCGTAGCCTGTGAGTTATACTGCTATATGAGCGGCACCGTTGGTCAGCGTTGCTTGTGATTACTACCCACCATGTTGAGGAACAGCACGGGATAGTGCGAGTCCCTGTGGTTAGTGTGCGAGTCCCTGTGGTTAGTACACTCGGTGAGGAGCCTTCTAGGTTTGCGTTGGCTATGAGCGGCGCCGTGGGTCAGCGTTGCCTGTGATTGGTCCCCACTATGTTGAGGAACACCACGGGATTGTGTGAGTCCCTGTGGTTAGTACACTCGGGGAGGAACTTTATCGGTTTGCGTTGGCTATGAGTGGCGCCCTTGTGTTAGGAACACCATAGCTGTGCGTAACTTGTACGATGTACAATACTTGTGAGTAGTACCATCTTGTGTGGAACACCGTGAGTCTTCGCTACTTTTGATTAGTAGCCCAACATGACAAATACCATGGTTCTACTTTACTCGCGACATGTACCATTCTGGGGGGCCTTAGACGTGAATTTAGCACCCCTTCAGACATCAAGCAATAATTGTGCTTTATAAATGGTCCCTTGGTCAGTAATACTCTAATTCACTGGTTATTTTGTTTGTTTATTTGTTTGTTTGTTTTTGTTTCTGTTGGGTTCATGTCCATCCATTAGTTCTTTATGACTTTTTTTTTGGTCAGTGGATGAATTTCAATTTTTTGTTATTTCATTTCGTATCATTAGGGGCCGATGACCTCGATGTTAGGCCCCTTTAAACAAGAAGCATTATCATCATCATCATCAACGATCCGAAGAGATGGAAATCACTGGAGGCCTGGTCGGATGGTCATCGCTCAGCCCAGCTCCTCAAGGATTGCCTTTTTCTAGGTGAGATAAAGGGACTAGAGCTGTGTTAGTGTCTTTTTTTTGGGGGGGGGGGGGTGGAGGCGAGGCTCCGCCCGCCTCACAGCCCGTGGTGACCTACCTGTTTGGACAAATGACCGACAAGCGGGTATTAACGCAGGAACATAGCCTAATACATGAGTACAGATTAACTTGAGGTGCAAAGGCTAGTCTTCTGCCAGCCACTTCCACCCCCTCCGTAAAGGAGAAGTTATGAGAAACCTCCCTAAACCCACCAGGCAATCCCATATCTCCTTTCGGCACTGGTTACCCTGTCGCGGTCGTACCAAGACATCCCCGGCGCTAGACCACTGCCGCTCAAGAGCCACTGTCATCCCCGGTTCATAGCCGCCTGCAAGGCTTTCAAGGCAGAAAATGGAGAAGATAATAAAATTAAAAAAGAAATTTTGACGCGCGTACGAGAGAGAATAAATAAATAAAAAGTAGTCTTGCAAACGACCATGCGGATGGCCAGTAATGCGAAAGCTCTTCCCAAAGGAGCTACTTCGCATACCCCCTTAGTTCAGCAGCTATTTATAACATTAAGGACGGACCGCATAGAGAATGTGGTGCCGCACCGTTGTTGTCACAGCCGTGGTGGTGGTGAATGTTGTTTTAAGAGGACGTACAACTGGGCAAACATCCTCCGATAACACTAATCGGGATGGGTGGGGGGAGTAGAGGAGATCCGACAATTAGAAAAATGAAGGTATCGGCCAAAGAAAGACAAAGTCCACTACGTACATGGAGATTAAAAACTCCCTAGGCCTCGTAACCTAATACCGTCGGGGTCTGAAATTAACAAGAGTTTATCAACTGGGGTCGGGTAGGACAGATGAAAGTAAGGAGCCGGGCACAAGTAATGCCAGGGCTTAGCTAAAGACCCCGTGGTCGTCAACCCACGCTCCCAAGTTAAGAATCCCTGGGGCCCCTTTTAGTCGTCTCTTACGACATGCAGGCGATATTGTGGATGTTATTCTACTCCCCCACCCACAAGGCAAGTTAAAGTATATTAAAGTCCAGCTTTGTGGCTAAATGGATAGAATGTTTGCCTTTGGTCCAATGGCCCCGGATTAATTTTCAGAATCAACCTCCTCATACTGTTAATTCCCCTGGCTTGGGGACTGGGTGATTATGATGTCTTCGCCATCATTTTATCCTCATTGGGACACTACCAAGCCTACACATATGCCATGCACCATTATTATTATTAAATACAAATGCTGAATTTTACAGTGGTCGTACCCATCTTTCACTGGTTTATTAGCTTCCTCGGGAGATCAGTGGTGGTGTCTGACCCATGACCATGGGTTCGATTCCAAGCAACAAAAGAGAATCTGAAAGATTGCATTTCATTTTAGCAGTTGTACATATATAAAAACTATATTGCTCCTGTAACAGCAGCCCTGCAGTGTCTTCCTACAAGGACGTAGAAGGAAACGGGATTGAAATACCAGCACTCTGTTATCTGTGTGATTACGTCAGAAGTATGAGATGAGGAAGTATATACGATGAGTAACGCATGGTTGATAGCAGTGGCGATCTGACGGACCGAAGCTTAGCACACCTCCCCCCCCTCCCCCCCCCCCGGTCACGGCCCTATCCGATATACAGCAGACAAGCCGCTATGGGAGAGTAGAGGGGAGAGGGACGAGATTCTGGGCTGCGATGTCAGTCTCCGATGCTTAGCTCTCAGAATTACGTGAGACGTTTTTTCTCACTGCTTTCAAGTTTTGAAAATGGAACAATGTGTCAGATGCTTACATTATAATGTGCTTTATACTTCCATCGTTCTCAGTTGAGGTTTGGGCTTCACCGATAGCCTTGGTAGCCCTCAGTATATCGGTACATTAAAACTGATCCCCATATGTGACTCAAGGTAGATGATAGTATTCAACATGTGAACTTGGTGTATTTTCTTTTCCAACTACTAGACCACGAACCTACTGCGCTGGCGTAGCAGGGGGAGAGGTGATACCCCCACGTGGCGCGTCCCAGGTGGCGGATAGGGGGGTCCTAACCGGCTTGCCGGCGGACTTGAGGGAAATAAAATACCTCTCGCGGACCAAACACACTACCCCTTGCGGGTGGGGGTCGCACATGTAGAATACACCCGCGGTATCCCCTGCCTGTCGTAGGAGGCGACTAAAAGGGGCCCAAGGGGCTGTCAACTTGGGAGAGTGGATTAGCGACCACGGGGCCCTTAGGTGCGTCTTGGCTATGCTTCCACTTACTTGTGCCAAGCTCCTCACTTTCGTCTATCCTATCCGACCTCCCTTGGTCAACTCTTGTTCTTTTCCGACCCCGACGGTATTAGAGCATTCGAGGCCTAGGGAGTCTTTCATTTTCACGCCCGTCGTGGCCCTTGCCTTTCTTCGTCCGTTACTTCATTTTTCGAAGTGACGGATCCCTTCTTTCTTCTTTGTTCTTTCTCTTTACCCCTTGTGGGTGGGGGACGCAGACGAATAATACACCCAAAGTATCCCCTGCCTGTCGTGAGAGGCGACTAAAAGGGGCGACCAAGGGATGATTGAATTAGAACCATGAAACTACTGTTGATTCGTACCATAATGCGGGGAACACCATGGGTTGCCTGTACTTGCGAGTAGTACCACTAAATTCGGTACGAAATAGGTTTGTGATTAGTAGCAGTAAAGAGACTGGCCGGGTGGGTTTCCAGTACCCGTGCGTCGTACCCATGTGAGCAACACCGCGGGTCTGGGCGTAGCCTGTGATTAGTACTCCCTATGTGAGGAACACCACGGGGACGGTGGGACCGGCACCCGTGACTAGTACCCCTAGGTGAGCAAACTCATCGGTTTGCGTTGGCAATGAGTGGCGCCATTGTGTGTGAAACACCATAGGTCTGCGTTCCCTATACGAAGTACAATACTTGAGAGTAGTACCATCTTGTGTGGAACACCGTGAGTCTTCGCTACTTTTGATTAGTACCCCAACATGACAGATACCATGGTTCTACTTTACTCGGGACATGTACCATTCTGTGGGGCCTTAGTCGTGGATCTTGCTCCCCTGTAGACATCAAGCATCATTGTGCTTTATGAGTGGTCCCTTGGTCAGTAATACTATTATATAGGCCTACGGCCTTTTTTGAGTTTGATCCCCTGTTTTTGTTTATTTGTTTGTTTTTGTAGGGTTCATGTCCATCCATTCATTCTTCATGACATTTTTTTTATTTTGGTCAGTGGATTAATTTGAACCTTTTGTTATTTCATTTCGTACCATTAGGGGCCGATGACCTCGATGTCAGGCCCCTTTGAACAACAAGCATCATCATCATCATCATCATCATCATCATCATCATCATCATCATCATCCCAACTACTAGATAAAACAGGAAACAGTTTAAGGAAGAAAATTCTGCAGTTAAATATTCATTTATCGTATGTTTATAGTGCTGGGAGTGTTCAGGGACATATTCGGCTCGGCGGGTGCAGCCCTTGTAAGGAAGAACCTCCAACGAGGGCGGGTGGCTTCTGCCGTGTATGGGAAGTGCGTAATTTTGTAGTGGAAGATAGTGTCGTATGTGCTGTGTAAGTTAAAGAAATGTTGGGGTCAGTACAAACACCCAGTCTCCGAGCTAGTATAATTAAACATTTACGGTTAAAATCTACGACCCGAGCGGGAATCGAATCCGGGGCCATCTGAACCGATGACGACTGCTGACCATTCAGTCAAGGAGCCGAATTCGTCAGTTAATAGGTTAAAGAGTAAGGCAAGTCATGTGTTATTACAAAAGACCATAGAATGGACGAGGTGTACTGTACAAAATTTAACGCTCATTCCTTCGCATAAGAGTTCCTTCAGTTTTTCTGTCAGAAATCGTACCATGCTAACATCGGAGTGGATTTCAAGAGGAAACTATAATAAACTGATTCTTGAATGGCCATCGGAGTTGATTTCAAGAAAGTGCTTCTTGGATGGCCGAGTGCAGAATTTGAATCCGCATCTCTTCTCGATTGAATGCAGGAAAAATGTCGATGAAATGAGAGGAAGATGGAGAAAGTGATTCGTAATGTTGATAATCGTGAGAAGAGGAAGATAAAATGAAAGAAGCCACCGAGGGTAGACGTGTTTGAAGTATCCTGATTCCTTTATACGTACAGATACATAATGTAGTTGCCAGTTAGAATAGGGATGCATCTTAAGACGCCTGGAGCGTCGGTACTGCTCTGTGCAGCTCTTGAAGACAGAGATAATTCCTTTTGCAAATCGCCAGTGAACTCGATCCATTATTGGAATAAGTTAAACTCTTTTCTTCCTCGTGAAGAGCTGTTTTATAACGAATCTTATAGACGCTTAAAGGACGGCATACTACAAATACTAACACTAAAATTTCAATTTAAGCGCATACGGAGTAGTAACAGTTTTGACAAAAATAGTTGCTTTGTAAGTTCTGAGTTGTTTGCTACAGTAATGAGGTCCCAGTTGAACCTGGTCTTGATCTGTAGTATAAAACATATGAAACTCTTTACACACAGAAAAATATGCAGTTTTGTGACATAAGGAGCAATATGAATAATTGTAACAATTACAATGTTGTTATAACTTTCAAGTAGCTTGAATTGCGTGTACAAGATGAAATCAGCTGCTATATAAATACATGATTCAGCACGTGTGTTGATTTATATTTCTCAATTTTTTGTTCGTAAACCATCTATAGTACTTACTTTCCTAGGAAGGTAAGTTAACTTACTTCAGTCGTTAATGTTAACCAATAATATTAGGATAAAATCCACTTTCCACTCTAAACATATCATTATAGCATTATTCACTGCAAACTCATCTTACCTCCCATCGTCAATGGCAACGAAAACTATGAAGGTAAGAAACCATGAAGGAAAGCAATGCGAAACTACCTCATTCCTTACTTCCCTAGAACGCCTCTTCAATGGCACCTAGGCCATCTGTGATAGCCAATGACGGGGATGTTCATGGTCAAACCAGCCTTCAGACTGAATATTCAACATAACTTACAAAATAGACTTACTTTCTCAGGAACAATGTATGAGCAATGTAAGTACCGGGGTACTTATTGCAGTGGAAGTGGGAAGGAGGTATTTAATGTTCTAAAACAGATATAGTACTCATCTTCAGTATAGTTTACTACCCTGTGTAAATCGTGCTACCATAAGTGTTTAAGAAAACATCAATGATTCCTTTCAGAGCAACTAGTAGGACCTACATGAAGTCCCTCCAAAAACCAGAAAACATGAGCGTGTGATACCAAAGACTTTAATATTACTTATCTAGACTCACAGAGCGCGCTGGTGCTATGCGGGAAATTAAACATCTTCCCGTATCGCCATGTTGCGGGCACTTCAGTTTTTGAATGCATGGTTAACACGTGGTGATGTTTACAGTATCTTGTGTGTTTTTCATGGTGATTCCTATCGATTAATGGATCTATGGTTGTGTAATGTGATAAAGTGATAATTTGAATTATTGGCAACTATTTTTAGTGTTAAGTGCGAGCTTACATTGATTGGCGATATTAAAGGAGAGTAGGCCTAAGTGAAGCCGTAAGTGCTGAGTGGAGAAATAATCACGATGGTGAACTCTTGTGCAGCTTTCAATTGCACAAGTCGGTATCAGAATGGATCTGGTATTTCTTTTCACAGTGAGTAGAAATTGAAATGTTATAAAATTACCATAATCGAGAATGGGCTACAGAGTGGTGGATTCAGGGATGTATGGACGTGGCATTCTCAATGTTTAGGCTTCTTCTTCTTCTTGGTGTTTTTCAATTCAATAGGGACAGTCCTTAAGAACTAAACAGCTATTCTGAAAGAGCGCCCATTTTTTTCTTACAGACTGTGTACCCGTATTAAAATTTCAATAAACACAGGCCTAGAATCCGAAAAATATGATTGAAAAAGCTTGGTAATCTCATCTATTTTTAGGTCAAATTATGGCTTCAGATTATTAACAATCATCAGAAAAATGATTTATTGATATCATTATCCATGTTTTCACATCTCCTTTATAATAAAAGAATTGTTAAATATGCTGTTCCAGAGAAGTTCGACTAGGCTGACTCCTACTTTGCACTAGAAAACACTAATCAAACTACCTATGTAACTGTTATATTCATATACTAGCTGTACCGGGTGGTACACCTCCACGTCGCTAATTCAAACTTTGCGCCTGTTGAAACTCCCCTACTGGAGGAAGTCTGAACTTTATCTAATGTGTTAATTTTCAAGTTTCTCACAATATGTCACTACTTGGAAATTTTGAAGTTTCTGAACTGGGTCGTTTTCGATGTATTTTTGTTTTACCTGTAGTAAGAAGTGTGAACTTTCTCTTCTAGAGGACACTACTGAAGAACTACAATGGTGCACCCTAGTGCGAAGTGAAAGAACTGTTTTTTGGAGAAATTTTTATTTCAAAAGTTTGTTTATTGTTAAATTTCTTTCTGTTATTGTTTAAGTTGGCTGTATAACCCTTTCTTTCCCCCACGAACCTACTACGATGGCGTAGCAGGGGGAGAGGTGATACTCCCACGTGGCGCGTCCCAGGTGGCGGATAGGGGGGTCCTAACCGGCTTGCCGGCGGACTTGAGGGAAATAAAATACCTCTCGCGGACCAAACACACTACCCCCTGCGGGTGGGGGACGCGCATGTAGAATACACCCGCGGTATCCCCTGCCTGTCGTAAGAGGCGACAAAAAGGGGCGACCTTGGCGCGGACATGGATTGCGGTTTGGTATAATGTGTTGGACCTCCTGTGGATGGGAGAGGCTGAATACATCCATAGGTAATCCCTGCCTGTCGTAGAAGGCGACTTAAAGGGTCATGTGGCCATGGTCCCCTCTTTATTTTTTTATTATTTCTCCGAGGGTCCGATGTAGACCATTCCAAATTTTGATGTGCGTGCTGCCCGGCGATGGAGCTCCTATGTGTGCGACTACGCTCGAAAGCCCGTGCCAGCAACCACCCAGGACGCAGCGGGTGGGAGTATCATGTACCCGGGCAGTGGTATCCGCCTGACAACGCAGGTCCCCGCACAGCCGAATGCCAGAAGGACATATTATTATTAATTATTTTTATTTATTTTTTCCATTGTTAGTGCTCTGTACACGCTATGGGGTACATGCTATTGCGGGTGACCGGAGGAAGGGAGTCCTAGTGCTCATTGCCTCGGTCATCCCGTATTAGGCATCGTTCAACATCGGACCCCGGGCAATACCTGCTACGACCAGGTGGGTATTGCCTTGGCTGCTTGGTTCGGCTACAGAGACCCCTGATCGGAGTGGGTGGCATTCGGGGAGGATGCTATCGGGCATGGCTTCCAAACGAAGTCGGCTCTCACAAGGTGGTCGCCCACCTAAGTCTTTAACTTTTGCTTCCCTGAGAGGTTCAACTCCCTGGGAACATGCGCAGCGTGAAGGAATGGGATCCAGCTTCCCTAGGTTTCTGGTCGCTACCAGAACCGATGGGCAGGATTTTAAGCTGGTGAAGTCGATCCTGTTTAGCAGACACATCGAAGGCGTCTATGGCGAACTGGAGGAACTTAAGAAAATGCGCAACGGTAGTTTGCTTCTAAAGACTCGTACAGCACTGCAAGCTGATCAGTTGCTTAAGTGCGAGCACTTTGGCGAAATCCCCGTCAAAGTGGAGGAGCATAAGTCCTTGAACCTGGTTCGCGGAGTCATCTTTCACCGCGACCTTATTTTGAACACTGACGACGAGTTGATGGAAGACATGAAGAACCGTGGCGTGACACACGTCCGGCGCATTACGCGCAAGGTCAACGGTGAAGACGTTGCCACTGGTGCCTTCATTGTCTCTTTCAAGTTGTCAGTGTTACCAGAGAAAGTCAAGGTAACAACTTATCGTTGCGATGTGAGGCCGTACATCCCGCCTCCTATGCGATGCTATCAATGCCAGCGATTCGGACATATGGTATCTCGCTGTTCGAATCAGGCTGTATGTGGTACATGTGGACGAGTAGCTCACGGCGCGGAGGAGTGCACAACTCCATACAAGTGCACTAACTGCTCCGGTTTTCATTCTCCTCGGGATCGGAATTGTCCGACATACCTGAGTGAGAAGAAGATCCAGGAGATCAAGACCCTGGATGGTCTTTCCTACCAGGAAGCGCGCCGTAAGTTTCATTCTATGAATACACCTGCCCGTACACTCGACTATAGCTTGATAGCTCAGAGTCTTCCAGGTTCGTCATTTACGACCAAGACACCTGTCCAGACCGCTGCGCCCAAGGCGACTGTTGCTGCTCCCAGCAACGTCGCGAATAGTCAAAGCTCGAAGGGGGGGACCACCCCACCTTCGACCAACCAGAAGTCTGTGCCGGCTGGGAACTGCCAGCCGGCACAGCAAGGGGGGAAGACTAAGTCTCCCCCCCCTAGGAGGTCGACGAAAGTCGTGCCCCAGCCGGCGGAGGCGGCATCGTCGACCAGGGCTGGGAAACCATCTCCCAGCCCGTCTAAACTCGAAAAAAAGAAGGGGAAGAAGAGCGCCCGTCCTGAGCGCTCTCGGACTTCCCCTGCGAAGGAGAAGTCATGCCCCCCATCTGGGGGATATGAGTCTGCGCCAGGAGGCACTCCTGCTCCAAAACCGGCGCGCTCTCCTCGTAGGGGACCCCCTCGCGCCCGAAAAGCGTCGAAGTTCTGGGCGACACCCCTGCCATCTTTCGATGACGGAATGGATGTCGCACTGTCCTCTACATCTACGGATGTAGAACTAGATAGTGTTTAGGCTTACGAGCATTTTTTCGCTCATAACCTAACACTCCTTTTATAGTCCACACTATGGCACTGTTACAGTGGAATTGTAACGGTTATGACAGGCATCTTGCTGAGTTACGTCCGCTTATTAGTGAGTACGCAGCGAGTATAGTCTGTCTTCAGGAGACCAATTTCAGACCTGGTCATCATACGGTCTTGAGGCATTTCAAACTATACTCGACAGAACGATACTATGCTCACCGGGCTTCCGGAGGCGTTGGCATTTTTGTACGTTCTGATAGCTACAGCGAAGAGGTTCCATTACGAACCCCTCTAGAGGCTGTAGCTGTTCGCGTCTCGCTGCCTGTCATAGCAACAGTGTGTAATGTTTATCTTCCACCCGGCCAGCATCTGAACATCAATGATGTCGCTGATCTTATAGATCAGCTTCCACCACCCTTCCTCTTATTGGGCGATTTTAACGCCCATCACCCCATATGGGGCTCTGAGACGCCTTGTCCCCGAGGAAGAGAGTTGGAAACACTTATAACAGATCTGGATTTATGTATTTTGAACACAGGGGAACCAACTCACTTTAGTGTACGTTACGGCACATACTCTCGCATAGACGTAAGTCTATGCAGCCGAACGTTGGTTCCACTGTTTCGGTGGAATGCACACGATGATCTCTGTGACAGTGACCATTTTCCCATTATTCTTACTTTGTTGAAACATAAACCCGTCGAGGCTCCCCCTCGATGGATTCTTAAACATGCTGATTGGCCAAAGTACACATCACTAGCTGTCTTTCACGATGATGTCAGGCGGACCGTCGGCGAGGAAATAACTTACGTCACCCAAGTTATTCTTGCTGCTGCTGAGGAGTCCATTCCGTTTTTCTCGGGGGCTCCTCGCCGAAAACTCGTTCCTTGGTGGAACGATGAAATAGCAGCAGCCATCAAAGAACGCCGTCGCGCTCATAAACGTTACCGTCGACAGCCTACTGTGGCCAACTTGGTAACATTTAAGAAACTCCGCGCTAAGGCGCGAGTTCTTATTCGACAAAGTAAGAAGGCTTCATGGGAGAGATATGTGTCGTCCATGACGTCACATACTCCATCATCTCAAGTGTGGACGAAACTTCGACGAATTTCGGGTATTCAAGGATCATCTGCTGTACCGGGAATTTCCATTGCAGGCAGTGTCGCCACTGATCCCCTCGCGATTGCTAATCATCTCGCTAGTCATTTCGCGGATGTCTCTGGCTCCGGGAATTACAATCCTGATTTCCTCCCTCTGAAGCGTGAGGCAGAACGTCATCACCTTAGTTTTGCCACCCATGATTCAGAGGACTACAACGTGCCCTTTACGGAGTGGGAACTCCGCAGCGCCTTAGCGCTTTGCAAGGACACGTCTCCTGGACCGGACAACATCCATAACCAGATGTTGAAACACCTTAGTGATGATAGTTTACTATATCTCCTTCGTGTGTTCAACCGAATCTGGACAGAGGGTGATTTTCCGTCTCAGTGGCGAGAGGGCATAGTCATCCCTGTCCTCAAGCCTGACAAAGATCCTAAGTATGCAGGAAGTTACAGACCGATTTGTCTTACAAATTGCCTGTGTAAGCTATTTGAGAGGATGGTAAATCGCAGACTCGTGTGGTGTCTGGAGAAACAAGGACTTTTGTCCGAGTACCAATGTGGATTTCGAGCCGCTCGATCCACTACAGACCACTTGGTACGCCTGGAGAGCTCTATCCAGGATGCGTTTCTCCGCAAACACCACTTGGTAGCTGTCTTCTTTGACTTGGAGAAGGCCTACGACACCACCTGGCGATATGGCATCCTTTCAGTCCTGCATCAATGGAGATTCCGAGGTAACTTGCCGGTATTTATTGCGAATTTTTTGTCCCTCCGTCTATTCCGTGTCCGAGTAGGGAGGACATATTCGCAATACCACGTTCAAGAAAACGGAGTCCCACAGGGATCGGTTCTTAGTGTCACTCTGTTCGCGATTGCCATAAACGGTATTGTCGCTGCTGCTGGTCCAGCCGTAATACCGTCCCTATATGTGGATGATTTTGCTCTGCACTATAGCTCGTGCAGTATGGCAGTCGCAGAGCGACAGTTACAGCAAGCTATTAGGAGGGTGGAGAAGTGGACCTTAGAACATGGCTTTCGGTTTTCTGCCGCAAAGACCTCCGTTGTCCACTTTTGTCGTCAACGTACTCTTCACCCTCATCCTGAGCTTTATCTAGGAAATGTCGTTCTTCCAGTTGTTGACACCTACCGATTTCTTGGGCTCCTTTTTGACAGTAAATTATCGTGGGAGCCACACGTGCGGGAGCTAAAAGTGCAATGCACCAAGAGGCTTAACCTCTTGAAGTTTCTTAGCAGCACTAATTGGGGGGCTGACCGCGTGGTGCTCCTGCGATTCTATCGGGCACACCTTTTATCCCGGTTAGACTACGGCAGTGCAGCATATGGCTCCGCAAGACCAAGCGTTCTTGCGAAGCTGAACAGTATCCACCACAGCGGGGTTAGGTTGGCGACGGGAGCTTTTCGTACTAGCCCCATCGCTAGCCTGCTCGCTGAGTCTGGTGTGCTGCCTCTACACCTGAGGCGCCAGCAACTACTACTTACATATGCTGCAAATTTGCGACAGATGCCACTTCATCCGAGCTATCCCTGCGTGTTCAACAATGGCAACCGCTTGTTGTACGTTGCTCATCCACGTGCGACGCGGCCGGTTGGGATACGCTTGGATAGCAGTTATGAATTGTTTGACGTACCTTCGATTCCTTGCCTTGTCAGACAACCAAGTTGGGTACCTCCGTGGGTTGTGCGACGACCTGAAATCATCCTGGACTTGCACACTGGCCCGAAAGGAGACACGGACCCTTCGATTTATCGGAGGATCTACCTGTCCGTTCTTGGCCGCTATCCAGGTTCAGTCGTCGTTTACACGGATGGTTCACGGACAGATACGAAGGTGGGCTGTGCGTTCGTTGTCGACAATGATCGGTTTCTTTTTGCTCTCCCGGATACCTGTAGTGTGTACACGGCAGAGCTCTATGCTATCTGTGAGGCTCTGCGGTACGCATTAGACAATGAGCGCCGACACTTTCTTGTGTGTACTGACTCCTTGAGTTCGCTTCAGTCTATTGATACCTGTTTCCCTCGACACCCTCTGGTGCAGCGGATCCAAGACCTGCTGGCCGGGTGTTCGGATGCCGGCACCAGAATTACGTTTGTGTGGCTCCCCAGCCACATGGGCATAGAGGGAAACGAGTTAGCAGATCAGGCTGCCAAGGAGGCAGTTACACTGCCCCCGTTGCCTTTCAAGGTTCCAGCAAGTGATATTCGCTCTCAGCTGAGACATCTGGTTATGTCTCATTGGGAGATGGAGTGGCAGGCCATCCCACTTCACAATAAGCTGAGAGCGATAAAAGGAACAACGAAGGTATGGAGGACTTCCCTGCGGGCTTCGCGGAGGGAAGCCGTGGTATTATGTCGCCTTCGGATCGGCCACGGTATCTTGACGCACTCCCATCTACTGAAAGGAGAACCCCCTCCGGTGTGTACCTGCGGCGACCATCTTACCGTGGTACACATCCTTACGGAGTGCGTGGACCTGGTCGATCTGCGCCGTAGTATTAACCTTCCGAGTACTATCTCCCTTATCTTGCGCGATGACGAGCAGTCAGCAGACCTCGTCATCCGCTTTATGAGGGATAGCGGTCTGTTTTATCGTGTGTGATGTTGTCCTTTGTCCTAGTGTTGTTTATGTCAGTTGCGCTTTTATTTCATTGACTTCATTTTATTTTGTGTTGCGCATTTTAATGTGTTATTTGAACGTCTAACGTAAATTATGTGTTAATATCTGTATTACTGGGCAATGCCTTATTCCTTCAATTTCCTGTCCTTTCTCTTATTTTAATAGAACATAAGGCATTGCGTATTAGATCCACTGACTGTTTTAATCTCACCCTCATTTTTCTTCATCACCATTCTTTTTTAACTCTAGTCAGTGGATACTTTTTAAAATTTTAACTTCATGTCTCATGTCATTCATTTCGTTCCATTAGGGGCCGATGACCTTCGATGTTAGGCCCCTTAAAACAACAAGCATCATCATCAGCAACCTTTCTTTCCCCTTGTTTTGAATTTAGCCAATCCCGAATTTCTTTAATTAATTTATGACCAATCAGGTGTATCTTCTCCAAAGGGGATATATTGCTTAACCCTAGCCAATAAAGTTTTTGTGGGAGGGTGTTCTCATTCCTGAAACGCCTCGAACTTACCGCGAGAGTATATAAACTGCTTATTTTCGGGTCTCCGCGCCACTTCAGTAACATCTGTCAGTGTGTAAAGTACGTAGCAGGGGGCGGGAAGCGCCTCTTTCTTCGGGCAGCAGTTCATCCACAAGGTAATGGCCTTTTAATAACTTCTTTTCTTGCTAGCTCAGCAGTTTAACTCTCGGGGCAGGTCCGAAGCCTTTTCCATGTAACTTTCCTTTAATAATGTAAAGACACTCGGTGTCAATTCTTTCTGTTTTAACTACATATTGGGATAGAGAGTGCTTAACCCTCTCGAGCTCCCACTCATATTGTATTGAGGTGAACTTATTTTCTCAACCGGTTCTTCCTTAACGTAATGTAAATTGTTTCCTTCTAAAAGTCACCTCTTTAGTATGGGATTAGCCCTTGCATTAACGGCCTAGTGCCAAGTAGGTTTTAAACAAATGTATTAGGAGTGCAGATCGCCTCCTCTCAAATTGGTATTTTAGAGGCCATGTAATTAACCTTTTCTCACTTAATAGGCCTCAGTAGGTTGGGTATTTTACCCCTGTGTTTACGTCCTTAGAGGACAGCTTGAAGGTGGATTTTGGTGTGGCCTTTGACAGGCTCAAATTTTGAGAGCGAGTTGCTCTTTCTTGAAAATTTTGTTTTCTGCGCGCCTCAAGGAGGCTTTACTGTGTAATTTGGAGCAAGTGCTCCTGGGCATGAATGGGGTTTTCTGCCCCTCTGTTGAAACTTGTTTTGGGGTAAAGTTGGGCTAATTGCTCAAGAATTGTGTGTCTGGCTCTCGGAGCCCAAATCCTGTAACTCTGTAATTGTACATTCTTGAACAGTGGCTTTGCTACTCTGTACCTGCCATGCTTGTTATTTCTTGATTTTGAAAAGAAAATATAACCTTGTTAAATTTTATCTTAACGTTAATTTCGTATTATGAGGCCCGTTCACCCCCGCACCTTCTTTCACCTCTGCTGTTCCATAGATACCTCGGAACACTAGCAATTGTACCCGTGCTTCGCTACGGTATTCCAGATTGTATACGGATATCGAAGTAAATTACTGTACATGAAGTTAATAATAATTTTTAAATTGCATGTAAATTGGCGTTATCCGAGAAAAAGCATAGGGAGGTCCGCAGACGATGTTTCCAATGTAAAGTGCGAGTTGTGGAGTTGTGATGATA
Source organism: Anabrus simplex (assembly GCF_040414725.1). Taxonomy (NCBI): domain Eukaryota; kingdom Metazoa; phylum Arthropoda; class Insecta; order Orthoptera; family Tettigoniidae; genus Anabrus; species Anabrus simplex. The sequence continues at coordinate 131,930,977 of NC_090268.1, read as the reverse complement.
ACGACAGGTGCACTTGTCTACCACAATTCATTATGTTTTAGAGACGTTGAATAGGGTGAAATTTGTGTAAGATTTTCACACAGTGCATTACTTTTCTGATACTTATGCGACAGCTTCAAACATAGAATTTGGCTCACATATGGCTACTGGGTGGGCCAATATTCGTGTAGAACTTGATGATCCCATCTTTCCTATAAGTGAATCAAACCATCAATTGTACGTGTACAAAGTGCAAAATTTAGGTAAATCCAGAAATAGAGAAACATTTAATGTATAAGGGATAGAGATACGACGAAAGGTCATTGTGCCATCCATTTTGTGATACGACTTACCGTTTAGCCACAAAATACATCGAAAGGAAGGACTGCACCGTAATTAAAATTGCCTCCATATTTCGATACTTTTCGGGGGTAAAAAAATAAAATTTGTTAGCATCTCGTAAATTTTCCGTCGGTTACATCCTAAAGCTATAATTTTGCAAAATTTCAGTTTTCTAACTGGTCTTGGAGATTGTGCTGCGATCTTGATATGGGGGAGTGGGTTAAAAATCAAGACTTTAAGGAAACTTTTAAGCCTATGAAACCTGTAGGTTCTGGATAAATATCACCGACTGTGCTCTTATGCAAGTTTGAAATTCCCAGCATGTATCCCTCAGAGAATTATGAGAATTTGAGATTTTTCTAGGGATCCTGAAGTCATCAGGTTGTCTGGTACCAAGTTTTAAATTTCTAAGATGCCTAGAATGGTCTCACTAATTTACGTCTGTTTTCATTTTTATGTCTTAATTTATATATATATAGATCGCGCCAAACAGACTTCCATTTATTAGTGTGGATAATATTTTACCCGCTTCCCTAGTGGTTCTAAGGGCGTCTTACTCCCACAGTACGTTTTCCAGTTAGTACACTAAGTCATACTAAAGTCATACAGGAACATACACACGTCCATTATCTCGGTCATTTCTGACAATTTATTTTTTCACCCTTTCTCACCCCCTATGCCAAAGGGGGCTGAAGTTAGACTTTAAACATCCGGAATGTTACTATTCATCTCAGCGACCCGGAAAACTATGGATTCGGCAGTATATTCGATTACTCTTATACCTCACTCACCCTTCCCCCACCCTGTCGGGGGCTAAACTTTGAGTTTAAAAATCGGAATGTTACTATTCATCTCAGCGACCCCGAAAAGTATGGATTCGTCACTACTTTCGGTGATTTGTATATCTCAGTCCCCTTGCCCCTCCCCCCCGCCCCTAAGGGTTCCTGGGGTGTTTTGCTCCCATGTGGTTTGTCTCCTGATACTAAAAATTCAGAGTGTCACTATTCGCCTCAGCGACTATGTATTCGACACTATTATTTCTATATATCATTATTATTTCTATATATCACACTCTCATCGCCCCCCACCACGAAGGGGGCTGAACGTGGACTTCAAAAAATTCCGGAGTGTCACTGTTCATCTCAGCGACCCCATGAAATATAGATTCGACACTATTTTCGATGATTTTTATATCTCAGCCCCTCGCCCCCCCTGCCCCTAAGGGTTCCTGGGCTGTCTTACCCCCACGTGGTTTGTCTCTTGATACTAAAAATCCGGAGTGTACAATTCACTTCGGCGACCCCGAAAACTATGTATTCGACACTATTTTCGTTTAATTTTATCTATCACTCCCCCCTCGCCCCCCATGCGAAAGGGAGCTGAACTTTGACATTTGAAAAATGGGGAGTGTCACTGTTCATCTCAGCGACCCCGAATGTGGATTCGGCACTTTTTTCGATTATTTTTATACCTTGCCCCCCTGACCCCCCACCCCTAAGGGAGCTACGGATGGCTTTACCCCCACAGTGCTCGTCTCCAGATAGTAAGTCATAAGTGTACCAAGTTTGAATGAAATTGCTCCAGTGGTTTAGGAGATGTGTCATTTACACACACGCATACATCGATTTTTATATATAGTAAGAAGAAGAAGATTATGCTTGCTTTCTTACTACATAGAGAAATATTATTTTGGACACTAGAGAGATCTAAACTTAAACTGTATATCCGAAGAAATTATTCGAATCCGAGGAATGAATATTACTTCGCTCACGGCATGCCCAATCATGAGAATGGCTTCAATAATATTAGTCATCAGTTTCAGAGTCCCACGAACCTGCTACGAAGGCGTAGCAGTGGGAGAGGTGATACTCCCACGTGGCGCGTCCCAGGTGGCGGATAGGGGGGTCCTAACCGGCTTGCCGGCGGACTTGAGGGAAATAAAATACCTCTCGCGGACCAAACACACTACCCCCTGCGGGTGGGGGACGCACATGTAGAATACACCCGCAGTACCCCCTGCCTGTCGTATGAGTCGACTAAAAGGGGTGACCTAGGCGCGGACATGGATTGCGGTTTGGTATAACGTGTTGGACCTCCTGTGGATGGGAGGGGTCGAGTACATTCACAGGTAATCCCTGCCTGTCGTAGAAGGCGACTTAAAGGGTCATGTGGCCATGGTCCCCTCTTTATTTTATTATTATTTTTCCGAGGGTCAGATGTAGACCATTCTAAATTTTGATGTGCGTGCTGCCCGGAGATGGGCCTCTTACGTGTGCGATTACGCCCAAAAGCCCGCAAATGTCCACCCAGGACCATTGCGTGGTGGGAGCGCCATGTACCTTGGCAGTGGTATCCGCCTGACAACACAGGTCCCCGCACAGCCGAATGCCAGAAGGACATATTATTATTAATTATTTTTATTTTTTCTCTATATTTAGTGCTCTGTAAACGCTATGGGGTACATGCTATTGCGGGTGACTGGAGGAAGGGAGTCTTAGTGCTCATTGCCTCAGTCATGCCGTATTAGGCATCGTTCAACATCGGACCCCGGGCAGTACCTGCTATGACCAGGTGGGTATTGCCTTGGCTGCTTGGTTCGGCTACAGAGACCCCTGATCGCAGTGGGTGGCATTCGGGGAGGATGCTATCGGGCATGGCTTCCAAACGAAGTCTGCTCTCTCAAGGTGGTCCCCCACCTAAGTCTTTAACTTTTGCTTCCCTGAGAGGTTCAACTCCCTGGGAACATGCGCAGCGTGAAGGAATGGGATCCAGCTTCCCTAGGTTTCTGGTCGCTACCAGAACCGATGGGCACGATTTTAAGCTGGTGAAGTCGATCCTTTTTAGTCGGCACATCGAAGGCGTCTATGGCGAACTGGAGGAACTTAAGAAAATGCGCAACGGTAGTTTGCTTATGAAGACTCGTACAGCACTGCAAGCTGATCAGTTGCTTAAGTGCGAGCACTTTGGCGAAATCCCCGTCAAATTGGAGGAGCATAAGTCCTTGAAACTGGTTCGCGGAGTCATCTTTCACCGCGACCTTATTTTGAACACTGACGACGAGTTGATGGAAGACATGAAGAACCGTGGCGTGACACACGTCCGGCGCATTACGCGCAAGGTCAACGGTGAAGACGTTGCCACTGGTGCCTTCATTATCTCTTTCAAGTTGTCAGTGTTACCAGAGAAAGTCAAGGTAACAACTTATCGTTGCGATGTGAGGCCGTACATCCCGCCCCCTATGCGATGCTATCAATGCCAGCGATTCGGACATATGGTATCTCGCTGTTCGAATCAGGCTGTATGTGGTACATGTGGACGAGTAGCTCACGGCGCGGAGGAGTGCACACCTCCATACAAGTGCACTAACCGCTCCGGTTTTCATTCTCCTCGGGATCGGAATTGTCCGACATACCTGAGTGAGAAGAAGATCCAGGAGATCAAGACCCTGGATGGTCTTTTCTACCAGGAAGCGCGCCGTAAGTTTCATTCTACGAATACACCTGCCCGTACACTCGACTATAGCTTGATAGCTCAGAGTCTTCCAGGTTCGTCATTTACGACCAAGACACCTGTCCAGACCGCTGCGCCCAAGGCGACTGTTGCTGCTCCCAGCAACGTCGCAAATAGTCAAAGCTCGACGGGGGGGACCACCCCCCTTCGACCAATCAGAAGTCTGTGCAGGCTGGCAGTTGCCAGCCGGCACAGCAAGGGGGGAAGACCAAGTCTCCCCCCCCCCCTAGGAGGTCGACGAAAGTCGTGCCCCAGCCGGCGGAGGCGGCATCGTCGACCAGAGCTGGGAAACCATCTCCCAGCCCGTCTAAACCTGAAAAAAAGAAGGGGAAGAAGAGCGCCCGTTCTGAGCGCTCTCGGACTTCCCCTGCGAAGGAGAAGTCATGCCCCCCATCTGGGGGATATGAGTCTGCGCCGGGAGGCACTCCTGCTCCCAAACCTGCGCGCTCTCCTCGTAGGGGACCCCCTCGCGCCCGAAAAGTGTCGAAGTTCTGGGCGGCACCCCTGCCATCTTTTGATGACGGGATGGATGTCGCACTGTCCTCTACATCTACGGATGTTGAATTAGATAGTGTTTAGGCTAACGAGCATTTTTTCGCTCATAACCTAACACTCCTTTTATAGTCCACACTATGACACTGTTACAGTGGAATTGTAATGGTTATGACAGGCATCTTGCTGAGTTACGTCAGCTCATTAGTGAGTACGCAGCGAGTATAGTCTGTATTCAGGAGACCAACTTCAGACCTGGTCATCATACGGTCTTGAGAAATTTCAGACTATCCTCGACAGAACGGTACTATGCTCACCGGGCGTCCGGTGGTGTTGGGATTTTTGTACGTTCTGATACCTACAGCGAAGAGGTTCCATTAAGAACTCCCCTCGAGGCTGTAGCTGTTCGCGTTCCGCTGCCTGTCATAACAACAGTGTGTAATGTTTATTTTCCACCAGGTCACGCTCTTAACATAACTGATGTCACTGATCTTATAGATCAGCTTCCACCTCCCTTCCTCTTGTTGGGAGATTTTAACGCCCATCACCCTATCTGGGGCTCTGAGACGCCTTGCCCCAGGGGGAGAGAGCTGGAAGCATTAGTTACCGTGCTGGATTTATGTATTTTGAACATGGGGGAACCAACTCACTTTAGTGTGTGTTACGGCACATATTCTCGCATAGACGTAAGTCTATGCAGCCGAACGTTGGTTCCACTGTTTCGGTGGCATACACACGATGATCTCTGTGACAGGGACCATTTTCCCATCATTCTTACTTTGATGAACCAAAAATCCGTCGAGGCTCCCCCTCGATGGATTTTGAAACATGCTGATTGGCCAAAGTACACATCATTAGCTGCCTTTAACGATGATATCAGGCAGACCGTCGGCGAGGAAATAACTTATATCACCCGAGTTATTCTTGCTGCTGCTGCGGAGTCCATTCCGTTGTATTCGGGGACTCCTCGCCGAAAGCTCGTTCCTTGGTGGAACGAAGAAATAGCAGCAGCTATCAAAGAACGCCGTCGCGCTCACAAACGTTACCGTCGACAGCCTACTGCGGCCAACTTGATTACATTCAAGAAACTCCGCGCTAAGGCGCGAGTTCTTATTCGTCAAAGTAAGAAGGCTTCATGGGAGAGATATGTGTCGTCTATGACGTCACATACTCCATCATCTCAAGTGTGGACTAAGCTTCGACGTATTTCGGGTATCCATGGATCATCTTCTGTACCGGGAATTTCCATTGCAGGCAATATTGTCACTGAATCCCTCCTGATTGCTGACCATCTAGCCAGTCATTTCGCGGATGTCTCTGGCTCCGGGAATTACCATCCTGATTTCCTCGCTCTGAAGCGAGAGGCAGAACGGCATCACCTTAGTTTTGCCTCTCAAGCTTCAGAGGACTACAACGTGCCCTTTACGGAGTGGGAACTCCGCAGCGCCCTAGCGCTTTGCAAGGACACGTCTCCTGGACCGGACAACATCCACAACCAGATGTTGAAACACCTTAGTGATGATAGTCTCCTATATCTCCTTCGTGTATTCAACCGAATCTGGACAGAGGGTGATTTTCCATCTCAGTGGCGAGAGGGCATATTTATCCCTGTCCTCAAGCCTGACAAAGATCCTAAGTATGCAGGAAGTTACAGACCGATTTGTCTTACATATTGCCTGTGTAAGCTATTTGAGAGGATGGTAAATTGCAGACTCGTGTGGTGTCTGGAGAAACAAGGACTCTTGTCCGAGTACCAATGTGGATTCCGAGCCGCTCGATCCACCACAGACCACTTGGTACGCCTGGAGAGCTCTATCCAGGATGCGTTTCTCCGCAAACAGCACTTGGTAGCTGTCTTCTTTGACTTGGAGAAGGCCTACGACACCACCTGGCGATATGGCATCCTTTCAGTCCTGCATCAATGGAGATTCCGAGGTAACTTGCCGGTATTTATTGCGAATTCTTTGTCCCTCCGTCTATTCCGTGTCCGAGTAGGGAGGACATATTCGCAATACCACGTTCAAGAAAATGGAGTCCCACAGGGATCGGTTCTTAGTGTCACTCTGTTCGCGATTGCCATAAACGGTATTGTCGCTGCTGCTGGTCCAGCCGTAATACCGTCCCTATATGTGGATGACTTTGCTCTGCACTATAGCTCGTGCAGTATGGCAGTCGCAGAGCGACAGTTACAGCAAGCTATTAGGAGGGTGGAGAAGTGGACCTTAGAACATGGCTTTCGGTTTTCTGCCGCAAAGACCTCCGTTGTCCACTTTTGTCGTCAACGTACCCTCATCCTGAGCTTTATCTAAGAAATGTCGTTCTTCCAGTTGTTGACACCTACCGATTTCTTGGGCTCCTTTTTGACAGTAAATTATCGTGGGAGCCACACGTGCGGGAGATAAAAGTGCAATGCACCAAGAGGCTTAACCTCTTGAAGTTTCTTAGCAGCACTAATTGGGGAGCTGACCGCGTGGTGCTCCTGCGATTCTACCGGGCACACATTTTATCCCGGTTAGACTACGGCAGTGCAGCATATGGCTCCGCAAGACCAAGCGTTCTTGCGAAGCTGAACAGTATCCACCACAGCGGGGTTAGGTTGGCGACGGGAGCTTTTCGTACTAGCCCCATCGCTAGCCTGCTCGCTGAGTCTGGTGTGCCGCCTTTACACCTGAGGCGCCAGCAACTTCTACTTACATATGCTGCAAATTTGCGACAGATGCCACTTCATCCGAGCTATCCCTGCGTGTTCAATCATGGCAACCGTTTGTTGTACGCTGCTCATCCTCGTGCGACGCGGCCGGTTGGGATACGCTTGGATAGCAGTTATGAATTGTTTGACGTACCTTCGATTCCTTGCCTTGTCAGACAACCAAGTGGGGTACATCCGTGGGTTGTACGACGACCTGAAATCATCCTGGATTTACACACTGGTCCGAAAGGAGACACGGACCCTTCGATTTATCGGAGGCTCTACCTGTCCGTTGTTGGCCGCTATCCAGGTTCAGTCGTCGTTTACACGGATGGTTCAAGGACAGATACGAAGGTGGGCTGTGCGTTCGTTGTCGGAAATGATCGGTTTCTTTTTGCTCTCCCGGAAACCTGTAGTGTGTACACAGCGGTGCTTTATGCTATCTGTGGCGCTCTGCGGTACGCACTGTACAATGAACGCCGACACTTTCTCGTGTGTACTGACTCTTTGAGCTCGCTCCAGTCTATTGATACCTGTTTCCCTCGGCACCCTCTGGTGCAGCGGATCCAGGACCTGCTGGCCGGGTGTTCGGATGCCGGCACCAGAATTACGTTTGTGTGGCTACCCAGCCACATGGGCATAGAGGGAAACGAGTTAGCAGATCAGTCTGCCAAGGAGGCAGTTACACTGCCCCCGTTGCCTTTCAAGGTTCCAGCAAGTGATATTCGCTCTCAGCTGAGACATCTGGTTATGTCTCATTGGGAGATGGAGTGGCAGGCCATCCCACTTCCCAATAAGCTGAGAGCGATAAAAGGAACAACGAAGGTATGGAGGACTTCCCTTCGGGCTTCGCGGAGGGAAGCCGTGGTATTATGTCGTCTTCGGATCGGCCACGGTATCTTGACGCACTCCCATCTACTGAAAGGAGAACCCCCTCCGGTGTGTACCTGCGGCAACCATCTTACCGTGGTACACATCCTTACGGAGTGTGTGGACCTGGTCGATCTGCGCCGTAGTCTTAACCTTCCGAGTACAATCTCCCTTATCTTGCGCGATGACGAGCAGTCAGCAGACCTCGTCATCCGCTTTATGAGGGATAGCGGTTTGTTTTATCGTGTTTGATGATGTCCTTTTTCCTAGTGTTGTTTATGTCAGTTGCGCTTTTATCTCATTGACTTCATTTTAGTTTGTGTTGCGCATTTTAATGTGTTATTTTAACCTCTAACGTAAATTATGTGTTAATATCTGTACTACTGGACAATGCCTTATTCTTTCGATTTCCTGTACTTCCTCTTCTTTTAAGAGAACATAAGGCATTGCGTATTAGATCCACTGATTGTTTTAATCTCACCCTCATTTTTCTTCATCACCACTCTTTTTTAACTCTAGTCAGTGGATACGTTTTAAAATTTTAACTTCATGTCTCATGTCATTAATTTCGTTCCATTAGGGGCCGATGACCTTCGATGTTAGGCCCCTTAAAACAACAAGCATCATCATCATCATCATCATCAGTTTCAGAGTCGTGTTCATTGCACAGGGCGGGATTCTTATTCTTAAGAAGGATAATTGGTGCCACAATCGTCCGCTCTAAGATATTCGAGCGTACTCCAGGTGACTCCAAGTCTTTCGAAGCACTGCCGTGTAGTCGATAGACTTGTAACTGTGTAGAACATCGGGTAATTCTTGTAAAAGTTGCTTGTTGAAAGAAATGAATGACATGATATATATGATAGCAAGAATGAAGAGGATGAAACCCGGCGCCGGCACATATGCCACTCCTCTCGAATAGCTCAAAACTTAACGTCCCCATCCTATGGACGAATCATCATCAACACCGTCATATGCCCTCACACCATATAATACCAAGAACAGCTTGCTACGTCCTGGACGTAAAATGGCTCCTTGCATATTGTGTTCTCTACCTATCTTATGTAGGTTGCCTAGCGACAGCGACTCTATGCATTTAATCTTTGTAACAGCACGTTGGATTGTCATATCCCAATGCACGTTTTCCGATGGTTTTTCGTTCATAACTCACCAACAAAAGCGAAAATGAAAATTCCGGCTTCGAGGCGCATTCGGACCCCTTTCCATCTACAGATGTTCAAAATTTCAGATCTCTACGTGCTGTAGATTTTGCTGGGCATCGCGCACAGACAGACAGACAGACAGACAGACAGACAGACAGACAGACAGACAGACAGACAGACAGACAGACACTTCCTTTTATAATTATAGAGATAAGATGCTTAATATTCAAGCTCCTTTATCTTCGTCCTTATGTGAATCATAATGTTCCTGTAAAAGAAAAGTTAGAACACATTTTCAGTTTTAATTTGTTCTCAGAAAATCTCCTTTCAGTTCGAGTTTATAAAATCAGTAGGGCTAATATTGGTATTTAAAATGAGAATAGTATGAGAGGGAATTTTGCAACCTAAATGAGATATGTTTCCTCTCTTAAATTTAACCAACTGGTAAAACTATATTTAATTCAGAGAAACTTAAACTAAGTTAGGTATTCTTTTCATTGTTAGATACATTTAGAATTATGAGGTAGAGTAGCACTAGTGTAATGAGTTTTTTCAGGAAGAATGTTTTCAAAATGTAAAATAATGTAGTGAAATGTGAATGATTGCTGGCTCCACCGCTCTGTTATGAAATATATCACATGAGGTTCTGTTTATAAAGCAGAAGAATATATTATGATAAATCACTGGGAGAATGTTCTGTCATTGTACCAGGAATGGTTGGGGAAAAAGGAGGAGATAGAAATATATACACATCTTTGATTTCGAATACATAGCTTTTAGTTTTAGACATATTGCTTACAGATTTCCATTGAATAAGCCTGAACTTCTGTCGAAGTGGCTTGTTGCGGTTGAAAGAGACAAGTTTGTTCCAACTTATTCGCATAGACTATGTTCAATTCACTTCACAGAAGTAAGGTTTTGGCAATCTGAAGGGAACAAAATTCTGAAAGATGATGCAGTGCCAACACTGTTTGACTTTCAAGATCATCTAAAAAAAGGTACTTTTAGTTCAAGTAATTTGGATTAGATATTGTATTACTTCATTTTATTTTTTATTTTTTATCAATGATAACGTTTTGCTTATGGTAGACCCAATAGGCCTATGTATTTTTAGATTTTCAGACTGAAAAGGCTTCCTGTAGGATTTTAAAAAAGGAAGTTAAATTTTTGAGAGACAAATCCACAGAATAACACCATAGATCCCAGTCCATGTAGCAGTTCAGTCAGTACTGTTACACAGTTCATTTCATCTGAGCACAATTATTTTAGTGCAGAAAGCCCCAGAAAACATAAAAATCTCAGTGTATCTCAGTAGATTTTAGATAACTATTTTCCAAACCATACAGAAATCATAATTAAAGGTATACTCATCCTGGTGTACTATTTCACATCCTGGAAATGATAAAGAAAGAAAAATATCATTCAGATGGAAATTAGTAAGGTAAGTATTGTTACTTGTGGTGAACACTGGGCATAGCTTAATTTTTTACAGATTTCTGCAGTCATGTACCTTTTTAACAATCTGTTCATAGTAATGAATAACACCTGCTGTGATTACTCATCAGAAAGAAAAGATCTGCTACGTAACTTTCATAGAAAACATTCTATTTCACAGGTTTTCTTTTTGTCAATATTACAGATTCTTGCTTTTGATACAACTGTTTGTGAAAACTGTAAACATTGAAAGAATTGATGGATTACTGATGTTCTCCAGTCTCCTAAGTCACAGGTAAAAGATTGTTTTTCTCCTCATGATCTGGAAATCATACTGAAGTTGTAAACTGCTGTGATTTGGAAATATCTTGGTATTTTCATAAAAGCTTAACTACCGGGCGAGTTGGCCGTGTGCGTAGAGGCGCGCGGCTGTGAGCTTGCATCCGGGAGATAGTAGGTTCGAATCCCACTATCGGCAGCCCTGAAAATGGTTTTCCGTGGTTTCCCATTTTCACACCAGGCAAATGCTGGGGCTGTACCTTAATTAAGGCCACGGCCGCTTCCTCCCAACTCCTAAGCCTTTCCTATCCCATCGTCGCCATAAGACCTATCTGTGTCGGTGCGACGTAAAGCCCCTAGCAAAAAAAAAAAAAAAAAGCTTAACTGCTGAGTGTAGGATTTAATTGCATGTGTCTATTCCGAATATACAAACAAATCATTTACAAACATGATCATAATAGTATGCTGCAAATTTGCGACAGATGCCATTTCATCCAAGCTATCCTTGCGTGTTCAACAATGGCAACCGTTTGCTGTACGCTGCTCGTCCTCGAGCGACGCGGCCGGTTGGGATACGCTTGGATAGCAGTTACGAATTGTTTGATGTACCTTCGGTTCCTTGCCTTGTCAGACAACCAAGTGCGGTACCTCCGTGGGTCGTACGACGACCTGAAATAATCCTGGATCTGCACACTGGCCCAAAGGGAAACACGGACCCTTCGATTTATCGGAGGCTCTTCCTGTCCGTTGTTGGCCGCTATCGAGGTTCAGTCGTCGTCTACACGGATGGTTCAAGGACAGAAACGAAGGTGGGCTCTGCGTTCGGTTTCGACAATGATAGGTTCCTTTTTGCTCTTCCGGCAACCTGTAGTGTGTACACAGTAGAGCTCTATGCTATCTGTGAGGCTCTGCGGTACGCACTGTACAATGAACGCCGACACTATCTTCTGTGTACTGACTCCTTGAGTTCGCTCCAGTCTATAGATACCTGTTTCCCTCGGCACCCTCTGGTGCAGCTAATCCAGGACCTGCTGGCCGGGTTTTGGGATGCTGGCACCAGAATCACGTTTCTGTGGCTCCCAAACCACATGGGCATAGGAAACGAGTTAGTAGATCAGGCTGCCAAGGAGGCAGTTACACTGCCCCCGTTGCCTTTCAAGGTTCCAGCAAGTGATATTCGCTCCCAGCTGAGACATCGTGTTATGTCCCATTGGGAGATGGAGTGGCAGGCCATTCCACTTCCTAATAAGCTGAGAGCGATAAAGGGAACAAGGAATGTATGGAGGAATTCCCTTCGGGTTTCGCGGAGGGAAGCCGTGGTATTATGTCGTCTTCGGATCGGCCACGGTATCTTGACTCACTCGCATCTTTTGAAAGGAGAACCCCCTCCGGTGTGTACCTGCGGCGACCATCTTACCGTGGTGCACATCCTTACGGAGTGTATGGACCTGGTCGATCTGCGCCGTAGTCTTAACCTTCCGAGTACAATCTCCCTTATCTTGCGTGATGACGAGCAGTCAGCAGACCTCGTCGTCCGCTTTATGAGGGATAGTGGACTGTTTTCTCGTGTGTGATGCTGTCCTTTGTCCTAGTGTGTTTTGTGTCACTTGCGCTTTTATCCCATTGACTTCATTTTAGTTTGTGTTGCGTAGTTTAATGTGTTATTTTAACGTCTCACGTAAATTGTGTACTACCAGGCAATGCCTTATTCCTTAGTTTTCCTATATATTCTCTTATTTTAGTAGAAAATAAGGCATTGCGTATTAGATCCACTGATTGTTTTAATCTCACCCTCATTTTTCTTCATCATTTTTTTTAAACTCTAGTCAGTGAATATTTTTTTTTTAAATTTTAACTTCATCTCTCATGTCATTTATCTCGTTCCATTAGGGGCCGATGAACTTCGATGTTAGGCCCCTTTAAACAACAAGCATCATCATCATCATCATCATCAAAATCTGGAATAAAATTTGTGGTTGCTTTACAAATATTGTGTCGTTCCCGTCTTAGAAAATTATACCGGCGCCGTCGGTGAGCTGCGTGTTAACGGTTCGTAAAGAAAAACTAGGGCGATAAATAATCCAATATCTAAGGACATGAATATCATGGATATATGAACTGGTAAGAGCAACACATGTACGTGAATAATAAGCAAAATAGGCGGTAAGATGGATTTATTAACTAAGATCATTATCGGCAATTCATTCTACATTCGAAATAAACAAATAAAAACGCTTGAAATAGGCTAAAATAAATTCCAAAGAAATAAAATGTGCTGAGCACTTCATAAGCAAATTAAATACAAAATACATGGAAAGTCGGGCAACGTCCCGCATATAAGGTAAAATATAGGCTACACAAATTGAATCTTGGAGAACACTACACTTTGCTTTGAATCGGCGTAGTTAAGCTCAATATGTCTAATATCCCGCATGGGTTTAGTTTCAGATAAACGTCCTTTAAGTCATACCACGACAGAAGAAAACTATACTAGATCCGATCCATAATTACATACGTATTTACACAACAGTTACCAACAAATCAAGTGTATCCAGCGGTCCCTATCTTATCACTACACTGAATTTACAGACAGACCGTTCTGTCGCAAATTGGACAGCATGAAACCAACATCCCCTTAAAAATTAGCTTCGGGCTAATATTTAAAATGCAAATATTTAAACAACGTTGAAACAATGAGACATTGACATCAATAAAATAACTTGACACAATCAAACATAAACACAAAATCACTTAATTAAACCTGTGAATAAAAATGCAAAACCCAAGGAGAAAATCACTGTGTATCCGTGTAATTGAAATAAATAAACATGAGATAGTGCACTTCTTCTTATCGAGGCCACTGGGAAATCCTGACTCAGTTACATTCACGTCGAGACTAGATTACATCACCGGGCTCATCATGGCATATTTCCGCATTCACTATCATACTACTCCCAGCTGTAAGTCAACCTGCCTAGCAAAAGAATGACATCAGCTAATGATGCTATTCGCTGCTTGCTTGAGAGATACTATCACATTGCGGTTCTACATTTAACGCTGCAACTTTCTGCTCTGTTCATCGTAAAATAACTAGGCCTCTGCTCAATCTCAATGCTCTTCACTATGCATTAATAAGGCATCAGTCACACATTTCTATCAAACACAGCTACATTATAAGACACACGGCACCTCCGGCCTTCTTCCTCGCGGTACAGGAGTTCGACTTCTTGTTGTACCAATGAACAACTTAGGCAATTCAAGCCCTTCTGTATTTACGCAACTATAACACATAACTTCCCCTTTATTGAATTTTCACAGGCATCTCAGTCCTGTCTTAACACTCCTGTAATACATATGTCTCTCACGCTATTCCTGCCTTCCTCTCGTATTTCTCATACACCACATTCCAGTTTAGCTTGTCCTCTTTGCATGGTTGAAAGACACTATCTGTAGAACGTCGCACGTTCATACTGGATACATCTGCCATGTAAAGACACCTGTAAAGCACGCTTCATGCATTAAAAAATAATCTATTCCCTACTGAAATACGTTCCCTATCAATCTGAGGGCTGCAGAGCCTCCGCATTAAAGAATCTATCATTTGTCTCATGCCACATAATGCAATACACTGAAATAACATATCAGACACACACTCCTAACTATATCTAAAAATTTCCCTCTTTCTCATCTAATAAAAAGGAAATACAATAAAAGAAAAAAACAAGGGCTCATACAGGCATATCCCCTGGAATCAACCACCACATTACTTAAAATTAAAACCCAGCTCAGCCCCAAAAAGGCTGACACTTAACATTAATTCAATATTTAAAAAGGATCGAACTAGGTTAATTCTTCTATCTAAGGCATGCTTATAACTTAAGATATCTTGAACTTAAATTGTGCCGGTCTCTGCTTTCATAACGGTCACCAGATCGCTACGTCTCATCGTCTAACCCATCATTGCAACACACTCATTGCAACACACTGCATGACGTTAGAAAACACACTGCTGGTCCTGGTTGCTGTCATCACCGTCTTTGAAATGTGGTGCTCCTATAATGAAAATGTTGTTAGGTTCTCTTCTCCGCTCAAAGTACAGTACACGTATACTTATGCATATGCCTAAAAGAATGGCTGGATTTAAGTAAGAGCATATATATGAAATGGTCCCGTTTGCACACCGTTAGTTCAGGGTTCGAGTCCTAGGCATAGAAATATACCTAGCGGTAAGAAATGAAACGCACTCGCAATTCTCGCGACCACGATACGCGAATCGATTATAGTTTATGCATCGCACGAATGCAAAATAAATCAACGGGATTTTTAATGCCGATAATATATACCGTCTTATACCGTCTTTCACAGTTAATTGTTCCCGTGCCAACCCTGCACTTTGCCATTACCGTCACGTAACACACATAGCAGAGGCAACTGCATCATAAATTGTACTTTTCACTCCCGTATTTAAATAAGTTCAATTGCACAGGGATAATGCATATTAATTAGTCTGAAAATAAGTCTCACAATTATCGAAACATAGTTCTTTACGCCTAGCTTGAATAAGGCGTTACTTGTAAAACTACAAAGCACAAGATGGAACTGGCGCATCGACTGCCTACCAGCACAACCGAGAATCAGAAGTAGAATGAGGCTGAGGACGCGTCCCCCGCTACGCGCTCTTCTGAAGACTTCCAGGCTTCCATCAAACGCGGGGAACTCCCACGATACACTGTCTCGACTATCCAACCGTCTACTGGGGACAAAGCGCTGATTCGTTAACAAGTGTTATTTCTTTACTAGAATCAAAATTAATCAATATTCATGCATACAAGTTGTTGTAAATTTATAAATTCATAACTAACTCCTTGGACATATCAAAACCGTGGGGTGTGTCTTGATGACAGATTTCATACGTAAAATGATGATGGTCCAGCACTGCAGAAATCGAAGTTGGTAGATTTGGATTCATTTGTTCTGGGGATCCCTGCCGCCAGTACCTCCACCTCCAAGCTCGCGATTGGTCTCTTTCAAATGTGCCGCACACAAACGATCTCGTGCCATTCCCAGCTAACTTATTTGAAATATTCAAACTGAACGCTGTTACTAGGCAAGATACCGGCTGGTCTCCAACTTCGCGCGGTCCAGAAAGCTTCCGTTGTGTAACTTCCTCCTACACCAAGCCATCCCTCTTACAATGAGCCCACAGTGTTACGTAATATTGCACGTGATATTCGTGGGGCATATATGATATATCACAATATGCTGTCTGAAAACAGTGCCGAACTCAGAGCTAGTGTAGTTGATGGAATCAATTTTGTATTCCAGAAATTTGACTGTATTGGTTTCCAAACAGTCACATAAACTTCCCCAGTAATTACTCTATGTATGGGGACATGTTGTTACTCTCCATAAAAATGAAGCACCGTAATGGTGAGTCTGATCGTCTCTTTTTAAAAAAATAAGAGGAGAAATGGGAATGTATTTTATATAATAAGAGGAAAGTAGTGCAATTCATTACACCATAATTTTAACAGTAAAACTGTAGATCTCCCCCCTCCCCCAAAGAATGATGTAATCAACAAATTTTTTAATATTGATATTTCATCGGAAATAGGGTGTATTGTCACGCCTCTATGCTGTGTTGTCATCTTATGTCTTACATTTGAAATTCAAGCTAGTTTACAGAAAGCAGAACTTCGTCCTCCGTATTGTAAGGATGAAATATTAGTCTAGATAGTGGACAATGCTTATGTTGGTTCATCATCGGGTGTAATAGATTACGTTATTTAAATAAAGGCCGTAGACGAATAACATAAACATTTTGAAATATTTTCTTGACTTCATTTGTTATTGTTGTTACCCCATGTGGGTGGGGTACGAAGACGAATACACCCACGATATATCTGCCTGTCGTAAGAGGCGACTAAAAGGGGTGACCAAGGGATGATTGTATTAGAACCATGAAACTACTTGTAATTAGTACCATTACGTGAGGAACACCATGGGTCACCTTCACTTGCGCGTAGTACCACTATGTTAGGTAAAAATATGTTTGTGATTAGTAGCAACAGAAGGTGAGTCTGTATGGGTTTTCCAGTACCCGTGATTAGTACCATTGTGAGAAACACCACGGGTCTGGGCGTTGCCTGTGATTAGTACCACTCTATCAGCGACAGCGTGTGTCTGCGTTGCCTGTGATTAGTAGACCTACCCACTATATGAGGAACACCACGGGAATACCTGCGCCCGTGATTAGTACACCTAGGTGAGGAACACCATGGGTTTGCGTTGCGTTTGAGTGGCACCATTATGTGAGAAACACCATAGGTCTGCGTTACCTGTGCGACGTGCATTACTTGTGAGTAGTATAATGTGCGGAATACCGCGAGTCTACGCTACTTTTGATTTGTATTGCGACGTGACAAATACCATGGTTTTACTTTACTAGCGTTAAGTACCGTTATGAGGAGCCTTTTACTTGGATTTTGGAACCCTTTAGGCAACAAGCAATTTCGATTCAGGATTGTGCTGAAGAAGCCGTCCCTAGGTCAGTAATACTATTATTTATGATAGTTTCTGCGTCAGACCTACTGATTGTTTTAAATTTATATCCATCCATTCTTTTCATCATCACGTTCCTTTACTCTGATTAGTGGATAATTTTGAACTTTTGAATTATCATGACATTTCGTCTCATTTCGTACCATTAGGGGCTGATGACCTAGATGTTAGGCCCTTTAAACAACGAGCATCATCATGATCATCAACTAATTAGGTTAACTGAATCTAGAGGTAGAAAGAGAGTGGCCATGGCCTATCTTAGGTTCCATCCCAACTTTCACTCGGAGTAGAAGTGACAAACCATATATAATAATACTGGCATGGCCGAGAATGGGATTTGAACCCATTTTCTGCTCTAAAATCTTACTCATTTTGAACACATACTATTACAGACAATCAAATTGACCTTAAATAGAAATGAAATAAGAGACAGTACGAAACGAAAAGGAAAAAAGGGAGAAAAAGTGGATACACAACGTTATATGTTCATTGATTTATTTTCATGACTACTTTAAAGTGGTGAAGTTAGGACACCTGGATCTCTATCTGTTACACTTAACAACATTTTCTGGCAATAATAATAATAATAATAATAATAATAATAATAATGGCGTATGGCCTCCGGAGAGGCCTGGTACAGGTCTTCTTCTAGAAGACAGCCTATAGGCGACTTGCATATCTGAGGATAGGGCCCTAAAGAAGATGATATGAAGATGGCACACACACACACACCCAGCTCATGGGCCAGACGAAATAACCAATTAAAGTCAGAATGCACGACATGGCTGGGAATCGAACCCGCAGCCGCCTGGACCGAATGTCAGATCGCCAACCATTTTCCCTTTTTTACAAATTGCTTTACATTGCACCGACACAGATAGGGCTTATGGCAACGGTGGTATATGGACGGGCTATGAGTGGGAAGAAAGTGGCCGTAGCCTTAATTAAGATACAGTCTGAGCATTTGCTTGGTTTGAAAATGGAAAACCATCTTCAGATCTGCCGACATTGGGGTTAGAACTCACTATCTCCCGAATGCAAGGCCACGAACCTACTACGATGGCGTAGCAGGGGGAGAGGTGATACTCCCACGTGGCGCGTCCCAGGTGGCGGATAGGGGGGTCCTAACCGGCTTGCCGGCGGACTTGAGGGAAATAAAATACCTCTCGCGGACCAAACACACTACCCCCTGCGGGTGGGGGACACACATGCAGAATACACCCGCGGTATCCCCTGCCTGTCGTAAGAGGCGACAAAAAGGGGCGACCTTGGCGCGGACATGGATTGCGGTTGGTATAATGTGATGGACCTCCTGTGGATGGGAGAGGCTGAATACATCCATAGGTTATCCCTGCCTGTCGTAGAAGGCGACTTAAAGGGTCATGTGGCCATGGTCCCCTCTTTATTTTTTATGATTTTTCTGAGGGTCAGATGTAGACCATTCAAAATTTGATGTGCGTGCTGCCCGGCGATGGAGCTCCTATGTGTGCGACTACGCTCGAAAGCCCGTGCCAGCAACCACCCAGGACGCGGCGGGTGGGAGTATCATGTACCCGGGCAGTGGTATCCGCCTGACAACGCAGGTCCCCGCACAGCCGAATGCCAGAAGGACATATTATTATTAATTATTTTTATTTATTTTTTTCTATTGTTAGTGCTCTGTAAACGCTATGGGGTACATGCTATTGCGGGTGACCGGAGGAAGGGAGTCCTAGTGCTCATTGCCTCAGTCATCCCGTATTAGGCATCGTTCAACATCGGACCCCGGGCAATACCTGCTACGACCAGGTGGGTATTGCCTTGGCTGCTTGGTTCGGCTACAGAGACCCCTGATCGGAGTGGGTGGCATTCGGGGAGGATGCTATCGGGCATGGCTTCCAAACGAAGTCGGCTCTCACAAGGTGGTCGCCCACCTAAGTCTTTAACTTTTGCTTCCCTGAGAGGTTCAACTCCCTGGGAACATGCGCAGCGTGAAGGAATGGGATCCAGCTTCCCTAGGTTTCTGGTCGCTACCAGAACCGATGGGCAGGATTTTAAGCTGGTGAAGTCGATCCTGTTTAGTAGACACATCGAAGGCGTCTATGGCGAACTGGAGGAACTTAAGAAAATGCGCAACGGTAGTTTGCTTCTAAAGACTCGTACAGCACTGCAAGCTGATCAGTTGCTTAAGTGCGAGCACTTTGGCGAAATCCCCGTCAAAGTGGAGGAGCATAAATCCTTGAACCTGGTTCGCGGAGTCATCTTTCACCGCGACCTTATTTTGAACACTGACGACGAGTTGATGGAAGACATGAAGAACCGTGGCGTGACACACGTCCGGCGCATTACGCGCAAGGTCAACGGTGAAGACGTTGCCACTGGTGCCTTCATTGTCTCTTTCAAGTTGTCAGTGTTACCAGAGAAAGTCAAGGTAACCACTTATCGTTGCGATGTGAGGCCGTACATCCCGCCTCCTATGCGATGCTATCAATGCCAGCGATTCGGACATATGGTATCTCGCTGTTCGAATCAGGCTGTATGTGGTACATGTGGACGAGTAGCTCACGGCGCGGAGGAGTGCACAACTCCATACAAGTGCACTAACTGCTCCGGTTTTCATTCTCCTCGGGATCGGAATTGTCCGACATACCTGAGTGAGAAGAAGATCCAGGAGATCAAGACCCTGGATGGTCTTTCCTACCAGGAAGCGCGCCGTAAGTTTCATTCTATGAATACACCTGCCCGTACACTCACCTATAGCTTGATACCTCAGAGTCTTCCAGGTTCGTCATTTACGACCAAGACACCTGTCCAGACCGCTGCGCCCAAGGCGACTGTTGCTGCTCCCAGCAACGTCGCAAATAGTCAAAGCTCGAAGGGGGGGACCACCCCACCTTCGACCAACCAGAAGTCTGTGCCGGCTGGGAATTCCCAGCCGGCACAGCAAGGGGGGAAGACTAAGTCTCCCCCCCCTAGGAGGTCGACGAAAGTCGTGCCCCAGCCGGCGGAGGCGGCTTCGTTGACCAGGGCTGGGAAACCATCTCCCAGCCCGTCTAAACCTGAAAAAAAGAAGGGGAAGAAGAGCGCCCGTTCTGAGCGCTCTCGGCCTTCCCCTGCGAAGGAGAAGTCATGCCCCCCATCTGGAGGGTATGAGTCTGCGCCAGGAGGCACTCCTGCTCCCAAACCTGCGCGCTCTCCTCGTAGGGGACCCCCTCGCGCCCGAAATTTGTCGAAGTTCTGGGCGGCACCCCTGCCATCTTTTGATGACGGGATGGATGTCGCGCTGTCCTCTACATCTACGGATGTAGAATTAGATAGTGTTTAGGCTAACGAGCATTTTTCGCTCATAACCTAACACTCCTTTTACAGTCCACACTATGGCACTGTTACAGTGGAATTGTAATGGTTATGACAGGCATCTTGCTGAGTTACGTCAGCTTATTAGTGAGTACGCAGCGAGTATAGTCTGTATTCAGGAGACCAATTTCAGACCTGGTCATCATACGGTCTTGAGGAATTTCAAACTATACTCGACAGAACGATACTATGCTCACCGGGCTTCCGGAGGCGTTGGCATTTTTGTACGTTCTGATAGCTACAGCGAAGAGGTTCCATTACGAACCCCTCTAGAGGCTGTAGCTGTTCGCGTCTCGCTGCCTGTCATAGCAACAGTGTGTAATGTTTATCTTCCACCAGGCCAGCATCTGAACATCAATGATGTCGCTGATCTTATAGATCAGCTTCCACCACCCTTCCTCTTATTGGGCGATTTTAACGCCCATCACCCCATATGGGGCTCTGAGACGCCTTGTCCCCGAGGAAGAGAGTTGGAAACACTTCTAACAGATCTGGATTTATGTATTTTGAACACAGGGGAACCAACTCACTTTAGTGTACGTTACGGCACCTACTCTCGCATAGACGTAAGTCTATGCAGCCGAACGTTGGTTCCACTGTTTCGGTGGAATGCACACGATGATCTCTGTGACAGTGACCATTTTCCCATTATTCTTACTTTGTTGAAACATAAACCCGTCGAGGCTCCCCCTCGATGGATTCTTAAACATGCTGATTGGCCAAAGTACACATCACTAGCTGTCTTTCACGATGATGTCAGGCGGACCGTCGGCGAGGAAATAACTTACGTCACCCAAGTTATTCTTGCTGCTGCTGAGGAGTCCATTCCGTTTTTCTCGGGGGCTCCTCGCCGAAAACTCGTTCCTTGGTGGAACGATGAAATAGCAGCAGCCATCAAAGAACGCCGTCGCGCTCATAAACGTTACCGTCGACAGCCTACTGTGGCCAACTTGGTAACATTTAAGAAACTCCGCGCTAAGGCGCGAGTTCTTATTCGACAAAGTAAGAAGGCTTCATGGGAGAGATATGTGTCGTCCATGACGTCGCATACTCCATCATCTCATGTGTGGACGAAACTTCGACGAATTTCGGGTATTCAAGGATCATCTGCTGTACCGGGAATTTCCATTGCAGGCAGTGTCGCCACTGATCCCCTCGCGATTGCTAATCATCTCGCTAGTCATTTCGCGGATGTCTCTGGCTCCGGGAATTACAATCCTGATTTCCTCCCTCTGAAGCGGGAGGCAGAACGTCATCACCTAAGTTTTGCCACCCCAGCTTCAGAGGACTACAACGTGCCCTTTACGGAGTGGGAACTCCGCAGCGCCTTAGCGCTTTGCAAGGACACGTCTCCTGGACCGGACAACATCCATAACCAGATGTTGAAACACCTTAGTGATGATAGTTTACTATATCTCCTTCGTGTGTTCAACCGAATCTGGACAGAGGGTGATTTTCCGTCTCAGTGGCGAGAGGGCATAGTCATCCCTGTCCTCAAGCCTGACAAAGATCCTAAGTATGCAGGAAGTTACAGACCGATTTGTCTTACAAATTGCCTGTGTAAGCTCTTTGAGAGGATGGTAAATCGCAGACTCGTGTGGTGTCTGGAGAAACAAGGACTCTTGTCCGAGTACCAATGTGGATTTCGAGCCGCTCGATCCACCGCAGACCACTTGGTACGCCTGGAGAGCTCTATCCAGGATGCGTTTCTCCGCAAACAGCACTTGGTAGCTGTCTTCTTTGACTTGGAGAAGGCCTACGACACCACCTGGCGATATGGCATCCTTTCAGTCCTGCATCAATGGAGATTCCGAGGTAACTTGCCGGTATTTATTGCGAATTTTTTGTCCCTCCGTCTATTCCGTGTCCGAGTAGGGAGGACATATTCGCCATACCACGTTCAAGAAAATGGAGTACCACAGGGATCGGTTCTTAGTGTCACTCTGTTCGCGATTGCCATAAACGGTATTGTTGCGGCTGCTGGTCCAGCCGTAATACCGTCCCTATATGTGGATGATTTTGCTCTGCACTATAGCTCGTGCAGTATGGCAGTCGCAGAGCGACAGTTACAGCAAGCTATTAGGAGGGTGGAGAAGTGGACCTTAGAACATGGCTTTCGGTTTTCTGCCGCAAAGACCTCCGTTGTCCACTTTTGTCGTCAACGTACACTTCACCCTCATCCTGAGCTTTATCTAGGTAATGTTGTTCTTCCAGTTGTTGACACCTACCGATTTCTTGGGCTCCTTTTTGACAGTAAATTATCGTGGGAGCCACACGTGTGGCAGTTAAAAGTGCAATGCACTAGGAAGCTTAATATCCTTAAGTTTCTTAGCAGCACTTCTTGGGGGGCTGACCGCACGGTGCTCCTGCGATTCTATCGGGCACACATTTTATCCCGGTTAGACTACGGCAGTGCAGCATATGGCTCCGCAAGACCAAGCGTTCTTGCGAAGCTGAACAGTATCCACCACAGCGGGGTTAGGTTGGCGACGGGAGCTTTTCGTACAAGCCCCATCGCTAGCCTGCTCGCTGAGTCTGGTGTGCCGCCTTTACACCTGAGGCGCCAGCAACTTCTACTTACATATGCTGCAAATTTGCGACAGATGCCACTTCATCCAAGCTATCCTTGCGTGTTCAACAATGGCAACTGTTTGCTGTACGCTGCTCGTCCTCGAGCGACGCGGCCGGTTGGGATACGCTTGGATAACATTTCCGAATTGTTTGACGTACCTTCGGTTCCTTGCCTTGTCAGACAACCAAGTGGGGTACCTCCGTGGGTCGTACGACGACCTGAAGTAATCCTGGATCTGCACACTGGTCCAAAGGAAAACACGGACCCTTCGATTTATCGGAGGCTCTTCCTGTCCGTTGTTGGCCGCTATCCAGGTTCAGTCGTCGTCTACACGGATGGTTCAAGGTCAGATACGAAGGTGGGCTGTGCGTTCGTTGTTAACAATGATAGGTTCCTTTTTGCTCTTCCGGCAACCTGTAGTGTTTACACAGCAGAGCTCTATGCTATCTATGAGGCTCTGCGGTACGCACTGTACAATGAGCGCCGACACTTTCTTCTGTGTACCGACTCCTTGAGTTCGCTCCAGTCTATAGATACCTGTTTCCCTCGGCACCCTCTGGTGCAGCTAATCCAGGACCTGCTGGCCGGGTGTTGGGATGCTGGCACCAGAATCACATTTCTGTGGCTCCCAAGCCACATGGGCATAGAGGGAAACGAGTTAGTAGATCAGGCTGCCAAGGAGGCAGTTACACTGCCCACGTTGCCTTTCCAGGTTCCAGTAAGTGATATTCGCTCCCAGCTGAGACATCTTGTTATGTCCCATTGGGAGATGGAGTGGCAGGCCATTCCACTTCCCAATAAGCTGAGAGCGATAAAAGGAACAACGAAGGTATGGAGGACTTCCCTTCGGGCTTCGCGGAGGGAAGCCGTGGTATTATGTCGTCTTCGGATCGGCCACGGTATCTTGACTCACTCGCATCTTTTGAAAGGAGAACCCCCTCCGGTGTGTACCTGCGGCGACCATCTTACCGTGGTGCACATCCTTACGGAGTGTGTGGACCTGGTCGATCTGCGCCGTAGTCTTAACCTTCCGAGTACTATCTCCCTTATCTTGCGTGATGACGAGCAGTCAGCAGACCTCGTCATCCGCTTTATGAGGGGTAGTGGACTGTTTTCTCGTGTGTAATGCTGTCCTTTGTCCTAGTGTGTTTTGTGTCACTTTCGCTTTTATCCTATTGACTTAATTTTAGTTTGTTTTGCGTATTTTAATGTGTTATTTTAACGTCTCTCGTAAATTATGTACTACCAGGCAATGCTTTATTCTTTTGTTTTCCTGTAGTTTCTCTTATTTTATTAGAAAATAAGGCATTGCGTATTAGATCCACTGATTGTTTTAATCTCACCCTCATTTTTCTCCATCATTTTTTTAAACTCTAGTCAGTGGATATGTTTTTAAAATTTTAACATCATCTCTCATGTCGTTTATCACGTTCCATTAGGGGCCGATGACCTTCGATGTTAGGCCCCTTTAAACAACAAGCATCATCATCATCATCACCGAATGCAAGGTCACAGTTCCGCGACCCTAACCCCACGGCCAATTCGTTAACCATGTAGTCATGGAACTGGACAGATTATCAGGTGTCTAGACTTAAAACTTGGACCTACAAACAGAACACTTACTCTTTTGAACTTTTCAGAATGATTGATACATATAACTAATTTACAGTTGGGTAGAATAATTCAAAAGTCGCTTAAGAACATGATGAAAATTTTAACGTGAGGAACATCGTCATGCTGTCTCCTAAAGAGAGAGAACAGAATTTGCAATGCAAATACTTTATCAAACACAGATGTTGTTTCGCCTTGCACGATGAAAATTTCATGTGAAGTATCGGATATTGGGTGAAAATAAAGTTATTCTAACAAACAACGAGGGGTTGCTAATATAGGCTGTAATCGAACAGCGCTCTCACAATGCTGTATTTATTCGTAGCAGCCCTCGAGATTTTTACTGTCAATACTGGAGTTTATTAAGGTGATGGTCTGTCTGAAATACTGTCTAATACTCTGTTCGAAAATGCATTAAGGAAAGTTGGGAATCTTACTTTGATATCAAATTGCATTATTACTACTTGTATGCCACTGTGATTGGAGGCGGTAGATTAACACACACGGTAGCCCCTGCTTGTCGCGAGAGGCGACTAAAAGGGAGCCCAGGGCCTCTAAATTTGGGAGCGTAGTTTGGCGACCACGTGTCCATACCTAAGTCCTGGCATTGCTTCTACTTATTTGTGTCAGGCTCCTCACTTTCATCCACGAACCTGCTACGCAGGCGTAGCAGGGGGAGAGGTGATACTCCCACGTGGCGCGTCCCAGGTGGCGGATAGGGGGGTCCTAACCGGCTTGCCGGCGGACTTGAGGGAAATAAAATACCTCTCGCGGAACAAACACACTACCCCCTGCGGGTGGGGGACGCACATGTAGAATACACCCGCGGTATCCCCTGCCTGTCGTAAGAGGCGACTAAAAGGGGCGACCAAGGGCTGACTGAATTAGAACCATGAAACTAATTTTGAATCGTACCATCACCCGGGGAACACCATAGGTTGCCTGTACTTGCGAGTAGTACCACTGTATTAGGTATGAAATAAGTTTGTGATTAGTAGCAGCTGGAGGGGGTTCTCCTGTGGGTTTCCAGTACCCGTGCGTCGTACTCATGTGAGCAACACCGCGGGTCTGGGCGTTGCCTGTGAGTTGTACCACTGTATGAGCGACACCGTGGGTCTGCGTTGGCTGTGATTGGTACCCACTCTGTGAGGAATACCACGGGATGTGTGGTTAGTACACCTAGGTGAGGAACCTTATCGGTCTGCGTTGGCTATGAGTGGCGCCATTGTGTGAGAAACACCATAGGTCTGCGTTCCCTGTACGAAGTGCAAACCTTGTGAGTAGTACCTTCTTGTGTGGAACACCGTGAGTCTTCGCTGCTTTTGATTAGTACCCCGACATGACTAATACCATGGTTCTACTTTACTCGCGACATGTACCATTCTGTGGGGCCTTAGACATGGATTTTGCACCCCTTTAGACATCAAGCATCCTGATGCTTTATAAGTGGTCCCTTGGTCAGTAATACTATTATTTTCGATCTTTTTTTTAAAGTCTGATCCACTGTTTTGTTTGTTTGTTTGTTTGTTTGTTTGTTTGTTTGGTTGGTTGGTTGGTTGGTTGCTTGCTTGCTTGCTTGCTTTTTGTTGGGTTCATGTCCATCAAATCATTGTTCATGACAATTTTTATTTTATTTTGGTCAGTGGATGTATTTGACCTTTTTGTTATTTCATTTCGTACCATTAGGGGCCGATGACCTCGATGTTAGATCCCTTTAAACAACAAGCATCATCATCATCATCCTCACTTTCATCTATCCTATCTGACCTCCCTTGGTCAGCTATATTAGGTTGCGAGGGCTAAGGCGTCTTTCATTTCACGCCCTTCGCGGCCCTCATATTTCTTTGGCTAATACCTTCGTTTTTCGAAGTGTCGGATCCCTTCCTTTTTTTCCCTCTGATCAGTGTCATATAGAGGACGGCTGCCTAGTTGTACTTCCTCTTAAAACTATAATGACCACCACCATCAGCACTCACTGCTTATAATGACGACATACCACTGTTGGCTAATAGTGAAGAGAACCTGGTGGATATCTTGATAATTTTTTTTGCTAGGGGCTTTACGTCGCACCGACACAGATAGGTCTTATGGCGAAGATGGGATAGGAAAGGCCTAGGAGTTGGAAGGAAGCGGCCGTGGCCTTAATTAAGGTACAGCCCCAGCATTTGCCTGGTGTGAAAATGGGAAACCATGGAAAACCATCTTCAGGGCTGCCGATAGTGGGATTCGAACCTACTATCTCCCGGATGCAAGCTCACAGCCGCGCGCCTCTACGCGCACGGCCTACTCGCCCGGTGATATCTTGATTAAAGAAACTGAATGTTTAGATCTGAAGACCAATAACAAAACAAAAATAAAGTTCATGCACTTCAGTGGGAATTGTATTCTAGAAGATTAACGAATATCCTTTGAGGTACGTATTAAACGTCTCATTTGAATCGAACACGCCTTTACCACCTGGACTAGACATTCTCTGATAATTATTTAAGGTAGGAGTAGAAGTTACGGAGAGCAAAGAAGAAGAAGAAGAAGCAGAAGAAGAAGAAGGAGGAGGGAGAGAAGAAGACTACTTCAAATGTGCACTCGCAAATGGTGAAAGAAATGCTTTTTTACATTTAAGAAGTTACTAAGCTCAAAATTATCTAGAAGTATAAAATACAGTATTAACAATACAATTATTATATACTGTAGTTGTGTCAATTTCCTTGTTAACGACCGGCGACTCAATCGTTAAGCAGTACGAGTATCGACAGTAACCAGATTTGTAACTGTCTACAATCGCCTCTGTTGTGACCAATAGCAGATGGATCTTGACCAATAGCATGATTACTTTGTCAGTGCCACGAACGTGCTACACTGGCTTAGCAGGGGGAGAGGTGATACTACCACGTGGCGCGTCCCAGGTGGCGGACCACGAACCTGCTACGCAGGGGTAGCAGGGGGAGAGGTGATACTCCCACGTGCGCGTCCCAGGTGGCGGATAGGGGGATCCTAACCGGCTTGCCGGTGGACTTGAGGGAAATAAAATACCTCTCGCGGGCCAAACACACACCCCCTGTGGGTGGGAGAGGCAGACGAAGAATTCACCCACGGTATCCTCTGCCTGTCGTAAGAGGCGACTAAAAGGGGCGACCAAGGGATGATCCAATTAGAACCATGAAACTACTTTTGATTCGTACCATCACGCGGGGAACACCATAGGTTGTCTGTACTTGCGAATAGTACCACTATATTAGGTACAAAATAGGTTTGTGATTAGTAGCAGCAGAGAGTGGTTCCCCTGTGGGTTTCCAGTACCCGTGCGTCGTACCCATGTGAGCAACACCGCGGGTCTGGGCGTTGCCTGTGAGTTGTACCACTATATGAGCGACACCGTGGGTCTGCGTTGCCTGTGATTAGTATCCACTATGTGAGGAACACCATGGGGCCCGTGGGACCGGCACCCGTGCCTAGTACACCTAGGTGAGGAAACTCATCGGTTTGCGTTGGCTATGGGTGGCGCCATTGTGTGGGAAACACCATAGGTCTGCGTTACCTGTACGAAGTACAATACTTGTGAGTAGTACCATCTTGTGTGGAACACCGTGAGTATTCGCTACTTTTGATTAGTAGTACCCCAACATGACAAGTACCATGGTTCTACTTCTCTAGCGATAAGTACCACTTTGAGGGGCCTTAGACCTGGATTTTGAACCCCTCTAAACATCAAGCATACTCGATTCAGGATTGCGCTTTTTAAGTGGTCCCTTGGTCAGTAATATTGCTTTTCATGATCTTTTTTTGCGTTGGATACACTGTTTTTGTTTGTTTTTTTGTTTTTCTTGGTTTCATGTCCATCCGTTCATTCTTCATGACATTTTTCTTATCTTGGTCAGTTGATGATTTTGAACGTTTTGTTGTAATTTCATTTCGTACCATTAGGGGCCGATAACCTCTATGTTAGGCCCCTTTAAGCAACAAGCATTATCATCATCACCAAGTGGCGGATAGGGGGGTCCTAACCGGCTTGCCGGCGGATTTGAGGGAAATAAAATACCTCTCGTGGACCAAACACACACCCCCTGTGGGTGGGGGAGGCAGACGAATGATACATCCACGGTATCCCCTGCCGGTCATGAGAGGTGACTAAAAGGGGCGACCAAGGGATGATTGGATTAGAACCATGAAACTAATTTTGATTAGTACCATCACGCGCGGAACACCATCGGTCGCTTTTACTTGCGAGTAGTACCACTCTGTAAGGCACTCCATATTTTTGTGATTCGTAGCACTCGAGGGGGGGTTCAGTGTGGGTTTCCAGTACCCGTGAGTCGTGCCCGTGTGTGCAACACCACGCGTCTGGGCGTAGCCTGTGAGTTGTACCACTGTACGAGCGACACCGTAGGTCTGCGTTGCCAGTGATTAGTACCCACTATGTGAGGAACACCACGGGAATGTCGGCGCCCGTGATTAGTACACCTAGGTGAGGAACCTCATCGGTTTGCGTTGGCTGTGTGTGGCGCCATTTTGTGAGAAGCACCATAGGTCTGCGTTACCTGTACGAAGTACAATACTTGTGAGTAGTACCGTCTTGTGTGGAACACCGTGAGTTTCGCTACTTTTGATTAGTACCCCAACATGCCAATACCATGGTTCTACTTTACTCGTGACATGTACCATTCTGTGGGGCTTTAGACATGGATTTTGCACCCCTTTCGACATCAAGCATCATCGTGCTTTATGAGTGGTCCCTTGGTCAGTAATCAATTATGTATGATCTTTGAGTCTGATCCACTGTATTTTGGTTGTTTGTTTCCTTTCTTTTTTTTGGTTTGTTTTGTTGGGTTCATGTCCATCCATTCATTCTTCATGACGACATTATTTTTTTTGGTCATTGGATGATTTTGACATTTTTGTTGTTTCATTTCGTACCATTAGGGGCCGATGACCTCGATGTTAGGCCCCTTTAAACAACAAGCATCATCAAAATAGGAAACCACGGGAACAATCTTCAGGGCTACCAACAGTAGGGTTCGAACCCAGTATCTCCCGAATGCAAACTGATATCTACGCGACCCAAACCGCGCAGCTCGATGAAGAGGAAATTAAAGTGATTCAGGAGTGAAATAGAACAAATCGTTTCTCTGCCAGCGAGAATACGGGAAAATCTTTCTAATACTGTAAAATAAAGGAGAAAGTACACTTAAGTTTCTGAGTGTCATGTTTAGCGATAAGCGAGTGTGTTTCCACTTGCTTCTGGAACTCTCCAGATGCTGTTCTCGTCGTTATCTGATAGCGACGGTCTAGGGTGACTACTAAGAGGTTACTTGCCCATTGTAGAGAGCACGCGCCTCATTACTTCATGGAAACTGGGTCATACCACACACGTTGACAGAGCGCAGGAATACAGTGCACCTACCCTATATTACCTTTATTTTACTTTATGAGTAGCTATAAAACACCGGTATACGATTCTACGCTTCTTGACAACAGCTATGTAAATTATCAAAAAATGTTTGCAAAGACCTAGGGGAAGAAATTACTCTGTGGTTTTTAAACCTGGTTTAAGGAGTAGAGTAGGTGTACCCACCGTCGTAATGGAATCCTAGATATCATTCGCAGCAATCCAATCCAAGGAATTGATAGGCGCTGCAGGGGAAGAGGTGATACTCCCAAGTGGCGGATAGTGGGGCCCTAACCGGCTTGCCGGCGGATTTGAGCGAAATAAAATAGCTCTCGCGGACCAAACACACAACCCCCTGTGGGTGAGGGACGCAGACGAAGAATACACACACGGTATCCCCTGTCTGTTGTAAGAGGCGGCTAAAAGGGGCAACCAAGGGATGATCAAATTAGAGTCATTATGTTCGTGGATTGGCCGTCTTGTGTCGCAGTAGTGCACTATGGTGGAGAGTTTGCACCACACGATGTTTCCATGACAGTTCTTCGATATCTCCCTGTATTTTCTCTTATTTTATTAGAAAATAAGGCATTGCGAATTAGATCCACTGCTGTTTTAATCTCATACTCATTTTCTCATCACAATTTTTAATTTTTTAAAACTCTTGTCAGTGGATACATTTTAAAATTTTAAATATCATGTATCATGTCGTCCATCACGTTCCATTAGGGGCCGATGACCTTTGATGTTAGGCTCCTTAAAACAACAAGCATCATCATCATGATGTTCTTCGATAGCCCAGCAAGAGGCAGTTGCTTGCATGCAGTATAAACAGAACTACGGTCTCTGTTGTGAAGGGTAGTTGAATGTCAACGGCAGAACTTGAGCAACGGGAAAATTTCAATTTCTTTCAAAAATTAGGCAAATCTACTAGTGAAACATTTGAGATGATCAAGTTAAAATATCCCACATCACCACGACGGGGAAAGGACAGGTGAAAGGACTATGTGATCCTTGACCTGTTAGCGCCAGTCCACGAACTTAGTGCTGGGTTGAGTGGCTCAGACGGTTGAGGCGCTGCCCTTCTAACCGCAACTTGTCAGGTTCGATCCTGGTTCAGTCCAGTGGTATTTGAAGGTGCTCAAATACGTCAGCCTCGTGTCGCTAGATTTACCGGCACCTTAAAGTACTCCTGCGTGACTAAATTCCGGCACTTAGGGGTTTCCGAAAACCATAAAAGTAGTTAGTGGGACGTAAAACCATTATTATTATTATTATTATTATTATTATTATTATTATTATTATTTACCAACTAATCGACTGTAGTCACCCCCTGTGGGTGGGCGACGCAGACGAAAAACACACCCACGATATCCTCTGCCTGTCGTAAGAGGCGACTAAGAGGGGCGACCAAGGGATTATCAAATTAGAACCATGAGACTACTTGTAATTAGTTCCACCACGCAGGGAACACCATGGGTCGCTTTTACTTGCGCGTAGTACCGCTATGTTTTTTTCTTGTCAGTTGCTTTACGTCGCACAGTCACAGATAGGTCTTTTGGCGACGATGGGACAGGGAAGGACTAGGAGTGGGGAGGAAGCGGCCGTGGCCTTAATTAAGGTACAGCCCCAGCATTTGCATGGTGTGAAAATGGGAAACCACGGAAAACCATTTTCAGGGCTGCCGACAGTGGGGTTCGAACCTACTATCTCCCGAATACTGGATACCGGCCGCACTTAAGCGACTGCAGCTATCGAACTAGGTACCACTATGTTAGATACAAAGTAGGTGTGTGATTACTAGCGACAGTATGTGCTCAGGATACATTTCACAGTACCTGAGATTCGTACACTACATGAGCGACACCATGGGTGAGCCACACCATGGTTCTGGCATGCCTATATGAGGAACACCACGGGGTAGTACGAGTCCCTGTGGTTAGTAGACTTATGTGATGAACACCATAGGTTTGCGTTGCCTGTAAATAGTGCCGCAATGTGCGAAACACTATAAGTCTATGTTACATCACCTGTGACTAGGACCATAATGTGTGGAATACCGCGAGTCTACGCTACTTTTGATCAGTACCGCAACATGACAAATAGCATGGTCATTTTCTAGCGATAAGTACCATTATGAGGCGCCGGTGATCTGGATTTTGGACCCGGTTCGACTACAAGCATCATCGACTCAGTATTGTGCTTTAGAAGCAGTCCTTGTTCAGTTCCTAGTTCCTGGGAATGTGGGGCATTGCGGGTCGGATCCCATCGCAGGAAACACAAAGTCACGGCCGCTTCCATCCCATTCCTAAGCCTTTCCTATCCCATCGTCGCCATAAGACGGATCTGTGTCGGTGTGACGTAAAATAAATAGCAAAGAAAAAAAAGAACGTTCCTGAGAAATGCGTAATGGATAAGAAAACAATTCACAGTTCCTACCATAGTCTACAATAAGCAATTGTAATGTCCTATAATGATCATTTTTTAACTCTAGTGAGTTCGGATTTTCCACTGGTACATACCTAACATAGACCTATAGTGTACAAGACCCGATTTTGAAATATTCTTCCTTTCCCTGATAATTGCATTCTTTCATGAATGTGTAAATAATGAATTGTACAGCATAAAGGTGAAGATTATTTGGTCAGGAATAAGTACTATTGATCTAAAGACGTGGATAAAGTTGAACTTCTCTTTTCTTTCAATAAAACGCAGCCTGAAGGTTGAAAGGTGGTGATGCAATAAAGAAGTAAAACAGTCACATGCACACGTAATGAGATTCGGGAGCCTGATATTTGCACAAGCAAAAGGATTTGCTAGACTCACCTTCACACGTTATGAATACTAAACTATTTTCCCCAGAGAGCCAGAAATGAAATGTGGGAACGTTCTTCAGTCAAGAGGGACTCCAGAGGTGAAAAGAGAATTCGTGCTCTAGGATTCGTAAGGCAGGGATATTTTTTAGTTGAAGAGGTCTATAGACACTAGAAGATTCGGTTCAGGGTGATTGATCATGGATCGAGTTTTTATTGTACCTGATATATATGCGTAAATTAATGGTTCTGATTACAACAGTATAGTATATTTATACATTGAAACCAATATACTAGACTTCTCTCAGACGGCCGCACGGATTATTTAGAAATATAAGCTATGAGCTGTTTACCCGCCGTTGATGGGTTAGGTTTGTATTATAGTCCTATTATCATCTAGGGAAAATGGGTGGTAACAGAAGAAATAGAACACATTTCAACTAACTAGAGATAGTACGTCAGTACAATGTTATTTCATACAATAATTTTCTGAAGCTTAGAACTCACTGTGAGTGGGGGACGCAGACGAAGACTACACCCATGGTATTCCCTGCGTGTCGTAAGAGGTGACTATAAGGGGTGACCAAGGGAGAACCATGAAACTACTTATGATTTGTACCATTACGTGCGGAACACCATGGGTCGACGTTACTTGCGACTAATACCACCTTGCGAGGAAAAGGATGAGTCTACGTTACATACAAGCAGTACCATTATATGAGGAACACTACGGGTCTGGGCGTTGCTTGTGATAAGTGTGCATTCCGTCGGTCGGTTGCAATGTGTTCAAAATGGGTCTGCGTTACCTATGAGTAGTGCCACTTTATGAGAAACACCATGGGTATACGCTGCCTGTGATTTGTGTCACTATGTGAGGAAAACCATGGGTTTGGCTGGCGTCCGTGATTTGTGTCACTATGTGAGAAACACCATAGGTTTGGCTGGCGTCCGTGATTTGTGACACTATGTGAGGAAAACCATGGGTTTGAGTTGCCTGAGAGTAGTGTCATTATGTGAGGAACACTATGGGTTTGTGTTGCCTGTGGGTGTTACCATATTGTGTGATACACCGTGGGTCTACATTGCCTATGGTTAGCAGCACTATGTGAGCAACACCATGAGTATACGTGGCCTGTGATTAATTCCAATAAGTGAGAAACGCAACGGGAATACCGAAGCCTGTGATTAGTCTCACTATTTGAGGAACAGTACGGATCTGCGTTGCTTGTGAGTTGTGCCGCTATGTGCGAAACACCATGAGTTTGTGTTACCTGTGAGTGGTACCACTGTGCTTGACATGCAACGGGTCTACATTGCCTGTGATTAGTACCACCACGCGAGAAGCACCATGAGTCTACGTTACCTGTGTTCAGTATCACTGTAGGAGGAATGCATTGGTTCTGCTTTATCAGTGATTAGTACCATTATGAAGGTCCAGTGACCTGGGTTTTGGATCCCTTTAGACAAATATCATCCCGGTAATTATGGCATTTCGAATTGGATCCACTGATTGTTTTTCTTTCACGATCATATTTCCATTATCATTCGTTTCATATTCTAGTCAGGGGATATATTTTGAAGTGAGGAACCTTATCGGTTTGCGTTGGCTATGAGTGGCGCCATTGTGTGAGAAACACCATAGGTCTGCGTTCCCTGTACGAAGTGCAATACTTGTGAGTAGTAACATCTTGTGTGGAACACCGTGAGTCTTCGCTACTTTTGATTAGTACCCCAACATGACAAATACCATTGTTCTACTTTACTCGCGACATGTACCATTCTGTGGGGCCTTAGACGTGGATTTTGCACCCCTTTAGACATCAAGCATCATTGTGCTTTATAAGTGGTCCCTTGGTCCGTAATATTATTATCTACGATCTGTTTTTGAGTATTATCCATTGTTTTGTTGTTTTTTTGTTTTTTGTTGGGTTCATGTCCATCCATTCATTCTTCAGGACATTTTTTGTTTTATTTTGGTCAGTGGATGAATTTGAACTTCTTGTTATTTCATTTCGTACCATTAGGGCCCGATGACCTCGATGTTAGGCCCCTTTAAACAACAAGCATCATCATCATCATCACCATTTTCACACCAGGAAAATGCTGGGTCTGTACCTTATATAAGGCTGCGACCGCTTCCTAAACACTCCTAGACCTTTCCCATTCCATCGTCACTGTAAGACTTATCTGTTTCGGTGTAACGTAAAATGAATTGTTAAAACAGTTTTCTTTCAATTAATAAATATAAGAAAATAAAACTGACTATTTATATTGATCGAAGTATAAATCAAACCGGAATATCGTGAAATGTTTAGATTTTTTGTTCCGATTATAGTTTTATTTTGAATAATGTACCCCCGAATAGCATTTCGCTGGGGAGTAGAGGAGAGCTTCGTACCCACAATCGAAATTCAATGCACCCTCGCTTTCTTACAAAGTGTATTCGTTTTCTTGCTTCACAGTGACGTTTGCTTGCTGCGTAAGCTGCCCGCATTTAACGTCAGGTCAGCCGGGCCGCACTGGGCTAACCTCAACGGGCACCCAGCTGAGCACCTCTGACGTAGCCTGTACGCTAAATACTATCAACGTGTGAGACGTGTATAAGTACCGTGCGAACCATCTTAGCCTAGCATCATTTTTACTTACTTGTGTCCTGTTCTTCTTTTCCATCTGGCGTAGCCGACACCTTTTGGTTACTTCTTGTTATCTCCTGATTCCGGCGGTAGTGCAATTGATGAGTGTTTGTTCAAGAGGTGCTATTTCCACTTCGAAGAAGTACATCAGTATGTCATCCACATCCATTAGAGTAACTGAATATTATCAATTGCTATGAACAATCCAGACCAGACAGAGGTAATTTCTTAAAAGTTGTAGCAAACCACGTTCCACGTGCCTTTTATTTTTCATTTCTTCTGCTTTTTACACAAATTTCTTTGGGTGGAAATAACACGTTTTGAATAAATACTCCTCAATTGTGAGAACGTGGCGTATTTAATTTTCCCACCTTTCTCATTCTTAGATAAAATCTCTTCTTCTTTGGATTTCTTTCGCTATTTGACTCCTACTATCAAAACCTGTATATACATTCTAAGACCCCAATTCCTCCATTAGCCGGAAGAGACCATATTGCTTACCTTGTCATCTTCGTTGATCTCAGAAACCTAGTTCCAATCCCACTTGTCAATGACCTCTGGGTGTATAGTCAACCCATCGTGCACTCTGTTTGGTGGGACCTCTTAAACCTGGGCCTTTCAGGGTGCATGCACCAGTGCATTGCACTGTGCACGGTGCAAAAGACGACTTCGTTTGGTAGACCAGAGTACAGACCCCCACTCCTCGATTTGGAGGAATAGCACTGTCTCCCTCTTTCCCCACGCTTGTCTCGCTCGCTCCGCCTGTCCCCCCTTCCTTATTTGCTCCATAGTGCACAGGAAGTCTGCGCCTCAGTTTGCACGCGTGAGATTTTAATGCGAGGAAAGGAACATTTTATGATTTTTTTTATGTAGTTCCTCCGTACTTGTATAGCTCCCTGTCAATGTAGTAGTCTATTTCCTGTATTACTATCTGTAGTTTTTTCCTCCGTGGGTTGATAAATTGATGCTCCCTGGAGGTTTACCGCCTGGCAGTTTGAGGCCTGCTCATCGTGTCCTTTCTTTTCCTACTGCAGTTTCGTTAAATAATTTCTATTGTCTCCCTCTCTTTTGTAGCCGTCCTGAGAGTAAATTGTTCTTCTTCCAACAAGTAATACAAGTGAATGGCCCCATAATTTTCTTCCCGGTTGTGTGAGAGGTGGGTAAGTGGAATTGAGTAAGCTGATCGCCATGCTGCTATCGTTCTATACTCCAAGTGAACCGCCTGAACGTTACGATGTTCATAAATTTCTACTTTATGCTGCGATATAAAATTACTATTCTCTTTGTCTCTCATTTTAACATTGCACTTCCTTGCTTCAAACAAGCGAGCAAGTTTGTACTCTCGTGTGACTGTTAATATCATGAAATATCGAGCGAGTTGTCTGTGCGATTAAGGTCGGGTAGCTGTGAAATTGCATTCGGTAGATGGTGAGGTTGAATCACACCATCGGCAGCTCTGAAGGTGCTTTTCCGTAGTTTCCCATTTGCACAACAGGCAACCGAACCATAATTAAAGCCACGGCCGCTACCTTCCCAGTCCTGTCACTTTCCCATCCTTCCGTCGCCGAAAGCCTTCGAACTGTTAGTGCGACGTTAAAACACTAGCAGCCGGGCTGAGGTGACCAGACGGCTCCCACCTGTGGGTGGCGGCAGTAGAATAACACCCACGGTATCCCCTGCCCGTCGTAAGAGGCGACTAAAAGGGGCCCCAGGGGCTCTGAACTTTGGAGCGTGGGTTGGCGACCACGGGTCCCTTAGCTGAGTCGCTGCATTGCTTCCACTTACTTGTGCCGGGCTCCTCACTTTAGTCTATCCTATCCGACCTCCCTTGGTCAACTCTTGTTCTT
Organism: Anabrus simplex; assembly: GCF_040414725.1. Lineage (NCBI taxonomy): Eukaryota > Metazoa > Arthropoda > Insecta > Orthoptera > Tettigoniidae > Anabrus > Anabrus simplex. The sequence continues at coordinate 131,893,466 of NC_090268.1, read as the reverse complement.
TTCCGACCCCGACGCTATCAGGTTTGCGAGGGCTAGGGAGTCTTTCATTTTCATGCCCTTCGTGGTCCTTGTCTTCATTTTTCGAAGTGTCGGATCCCTTTCGTTTTTCTCTCTGATTAGTGTTAGATAGAGGATGGTTGCCTAGTTGTACTTCCTCTTAAAACAATAATCACCACCACCTGATCAGACGGCTGAGGCGGTGGTCTTCTCACCCCAACTTGGCAGATTCAATCCTGACTCAGGCCGGTGGTATTTGAAGCTGCTCAAATACGTCAGCCTCGTGTCGGTATATTTACTGGCACATACAAGAACTCCTGCGGGACTAAATTACGGCACCTCGGCGTCTCCGAAAACCGTAGAAGTATTTAGTGGGACGTAAAGCAAAAATAATATTATTATTGGCAATATCCAAACACCAATATCCAAGATACCATCTATCCTGGTACATATCCAAAACTGCGTTCGAATAGGCCGATCTTTATTATTCATAAATGAAAGGGTTGATGAATGGATGGTATTAGCTTGAAGTATTCAGATGAATGGTTGTTAATAATCAATGGTGATATATTGCATAACTCCACTGAAGAGGATATAATGGCCGTAGTGTAAGATGTATAAAATATTAATAACCATTTCAATTAATGCACTGCATTACCGTGATGTTCAGCATTGCCAGCATTAACAAAACGAAATTATTAACTATTCTCAGATGAAAAATCTAAATAATTAAAACAGAAAAAAACATGAATGAATAAATGTTATTTACTATTGTAGACCACCAATTATATATAGACTGGATATCAGTAATGAATGATGAGATTACGAGCAGTGGAATTCTCAAACTTCCATACTGAAAAGAACTTTATGGCCTGAATAGAAATGGCTTTATAGTCAGTCTTCTTGGGTGAACCGTCAGCGTCATGGTCCTAGGTTCAGAGGATCTGGGTTCTATTCCCGCTCGGGATAGAGATTATTGTCAAGTCTGGGTAATTCCTCTAGTTTGAATACTACCGGGCGAGTTGGCCGTGCGGTTAGGAGCGCGCAGCTGTGAGCTCGCATCTGAGAGATAGTGGGTTTTCCGTGGTTTCCCATTTTCACACAAGGCAAATGCTGGGGTTGTACCTTAATTAAGGCCTTGGCCGCTTCCTTCCCATTCCTAGGCCTTTCCTGTCCCATCGTCGCCATAAGACCTATCTGTGTCGGAGCGACGTAAAGCAACTAGCAAAAAGGAAAAAAAAAGTAAGAATATTGAGTCTTTGTGTTTGTTTTAAATACATATCATTCCTCTTCATATGCACAGCACGCTAACGACCACAGAGAAACACGTAATAGTGAATAAATCTTTCCGCATCAAGAAGGGTATCTAACCGTAAAACAGGCCCAAGTCTACATGTGTGACGAAGATAGCACCCATGAACCCACAGCGGAGTTGGTCAAGTGGTGGAAGAAGAAGATTGAGATGGCTGCTTTGTGGTATGTTATGCACAGTCTTCTTTACATTCACCAATCAACCAAACACGAGGCATGCACCACGAACCTACTACGCTGTCGTAGCAGGGGGAGAGGTGATACTCCCACGTGGCGCGTCCCAGGTGGCGGATAGGGGGGTCCTAACCGGCTTGCCGGCGGACTTGAGGGAAATAAAATACCTCTCGCGGACCAAACACACTACCCCCTGCGGGTGGGGGACGCACATGTAGAATACACCCGCGGTACCCCCTGCCTGTCGTAACAGGCGACAACAAGGGGCGACCTTGGCGCGGACATGGATTGCGGTTTGGTATAATGTGTTGGACCTCCTGTGGATGGGAGAGGTTGAATACATCCATAGGTAATCCCTGCCTGTCGTAGAAGGCGACTTAAAGGGTCATGTGGCCATGGTCCCCACTTTATTTTTTATTATTTTTCCGAGGGTCAGATGTAGACCATTTCAAAATTTTGATGTGCGTGCTGCCCGGAGATGGGCTTCTTACGTGTGCGATTACGCCCAAAAGCCGGCAACTGTCCACCCAGGACCATTGCGTGGTGGGAGCGCCATGTACCTTGGCAGTAGTATCCGCCTGGCAACACAGGTCCCCGCACAGACGAATGCCAGAAGGACATATTATTATTAATTATTTTTATTTTTTTCTATATTTAGTGCTCTGTAAACGCTATGGGGTACATGCTATTGCGGGTGACTGGAGGAAGGGAGTCTTAGTGCTCATTGCCTCGGTCATCCCGTATTAGGCATCGTTCATCATCGGAACCCGGGCAGTTCCTGCTATGACCAGGTGGGTATTGCCTTGGCTGCTTGGTTTGGCTACAGAGACCCCTGATCGGAGTGGGTGGCATTCGGGGAGGATGCTATCGGGCATGGCTTCCAAACGAAGTCGGCTCTCTCAAGGTGGTCCCCCACCTAAGATTTTAACTTTTGCTTCCCTGAGAGGTTCAACTCACTGAGAACATGCGCAGCGTGAAGGAATGGGATCCAGCTTCCCTAGGTTACTGGTCGCTACCAGAACCTATGGGCACGATTTTAAGCTGGTGAAGTCGATCCTTTTTAGTCGGCACATCGAAGGTGTCTATGGCGAACTGGAGGAACTTAAGAAATGCGCAACGGTAGTTTGCTTCTAAAGACTCGTACAGCACTGCAAGCTGATCAGTTGATTAAGTGCGATCACTTTGGCGAAATCCCCGTCAAAGTGGAGGAGCATAAGCCCTTGAACCTGGTTCACGGAGTCATCTTTCACCGCGACCTTATTTTGAACACTGACGATGAGTTGATGGAAGATAAGAAGAACCGTGGCGTGACACACGTCCGGCGCATTCCGCGCAAGGTCAACGGTGAAGACGTTGCCACTGGTGCCTTCATTGTCTCTTTCAAGTTGTCAGTGTTACCAGAGAAAGTCAAGGTAACAACTGATCGTTGCGATGTGAGGCCGTACATCCCGCCTCCTATGCGATGCTATCAATGCCAGCGATTCGGACATATGGTCTCTCGCTGCTCGAATCAGCCTGTATGTAGTACATGTGGACGAGTAGCTCACGGCGCGGAGGAGTGCACAACTCCATACAAGTGCACTAACTGCTCCGGTTTTCATTCTCCTCGGGATCGGAATTGTCCGACATACCTGAGTGAGAAGAAGATCCAGGAGATCAAGACCCTGGATGGTCTTTCCTATCAGGAAGCGCGCCGTAAGTTTCATTCTACGAACACACCTGCCCGTAACACACCTGCCAGCAACGTCGCAAATAGTCAAAGCTCGACGTGGGGACCACCCCTCCTTCGACCAACCAGAAGCCTGTGCAAACTGGTAGTTCCCAGCCTGCACAGCAAGGGGGGGAAGACTAAGTCTCCCCACCCTAGTATCCCCCCCCCCCCTAGGAGGTCGGCAAAAGCCGTGCCCCTGCCGGCGGAGGCGACATCGTCGACCAGGGCTGGGAAACCGTCTCCCAGCCCGTCTAAACTCGAAAAGAAGAAGGCGAAGAAGAGCGCCCGTGCTGAGCGCTCTCGGACTTCCCCTGCGAAGGAGAAGTCATGCCCCCCACCTGGAGGGTATGAGTCTGCGCCAGGAGGCACTCCTGCTCCCAAAACTGCGCGCTCTCCTCCTAGGGGACCTTCTCGCTCCAGAAAAGCGTCGAAGTTCTGGGCGGCATCCCTGCCATGTTTTGATGACGGGATGGATGTCGCGCTGTCCTCTACATCTACGGATGTAGAAGTAGATAGTGTATAGGCTTACGAGCATTTCGTCGCTCATAACCTAACACTCCTTTTATAGTCCACACTATGGCACTGTTACAGTGGAATTGTAACGGTTATGACAGGCATCTTGCTGAGTTACGTCAGCTCATTAGTGAGTACGCAGCGAGTATAGTCTGTATTCAGGAGACCAACTTCAGACCTGATCATCATACGGTCTTGAAAAATTTCAGATTATACTCGACAGAACGGTACTATGCTCACCGGGCTTCCGGTGGCGTTGGCATTTTTGTACGTTCTGATACCTACAGCGAAGAGGTTCCATTAAGAACTCCCTTCGAGGCTGTAGCTGTTCGCGTTCCGCTGCCTGTCATAACAACAGTGAGTAATGTTTATTTTCCAGCGGGTCAAGCTCTTAACATAACTGATGTCACTGATCTTATAGATCAGCTTCCACATCCCTTCCTCTTATTGGACGATTTTAACGCCCATCACCCCATATGGGGCTCTGAGACGATTTGCCCCAGGTGGAGAGAGCTGGACACATTAGTAACAGAGCTGGATTTATGTACTTTGAACACGGGGGAACCAACTCACTTTAGTGTGCATTACGGCACATATTCTCGCATAGACGTAAGTCTATGCAGCCGAACGTTGGTTCCACTGTTTCGGTGGCATACACATGATGATCTCTGTGACAGTGACCATTTTCCCATCATCCTTCCTTTGTGAAACATAAATCCGTCGAGGCTCCCCCTCGATGGATACTTAAACATGCTGATTGGCCAAAGTACACATCACTAGCTGTCTTTAATGACGATATCAGGCGGACCGTCGGCGAAGAAATAACTTACGTCACCCAAGTTATTCTTGCTGCTGCTGAGGAGTCCATTCCGTTCTTCTCGGGGACTCCTCGTCGAAAACTCGTTCCTTGGTGGAACGATGGAGTAGCAGCAGCCATCAAAGAACGCCGCCGTGCTCATAAACGTTACCGTCGACAGCCTACTGTGGCCAACTTGGTAACATTTAAGAAACTCCGCGCTAAGGCGCGAGTTCTTATACGACAAAGTAAGAAGGCTTCATGGGAGAGATATGTGTCGTCTATGACGTCATATGCTCCATCATCTCAAGTGTGGACGAAACTTCGACGAATTTCGAGTATTCAAGGATCACCTGCTGTACCGGGAATTTCCATTGCAGGCACTGTCGCCACTGATCCCCTTGCGATTGCTAACCATCTCGCCAGTCATTTCGCGGATGTCTCTGGCTCCGTGAATTATCATCCTGATTTCCTCCCTTTGAAGCGGGAGGCAGAACGCCATCACCTTAGTTTTGCCACCCAAGCTTCAGAGGACTACAATGTGCCTGTTACGGAGTGGGAACTCCGCAGCGCCTTAGCGCTTTGCAAGGACACGTCTCCTGGACCGGACACCATCCATAACCAGATGTTGAAACACCTTAGTGATGATAGTTTACTATATCTCCTTCGTGTGTTCAACCGAATCTGGATAGAGGGTGGTTTTCCGTCTCAGTGGCGAGAGGGCATAGTCATCCCTGTCCTCCAGCCTGACAAAGATCCTAAGTATGCAGGAAGTTACAGACCGATTTGTCTTAAAAACTGCCTGTGTAAGCTATTTGAGAGGTTGGCAAATCGCAGGCTCGTGTGGTGTCTGGAGAAACAAGGACTCTTGTCCGAGTACCAATGTGGTTTTCGAGCCGCTCGATCCACCACAGATCACTTGGTACGCCTGGGAAGCTCTATCCAGGATGCGTTTCTCCGCAAACAGCACTTGGTAGCTGTCTGCTTTGACTTGGAGAAGGCCTACGACACCACCTGGCGATATGGCATCCTTTCAGTCCTGCATCAATGGAGATTCCGAGGTAACTTGCCGGTATTTATTGCGAATTTTTTGTCCCTCCGTCTATTCCGTGTCCGAGTAGGGAGGACATATTCGCAATACCACGTTCAAGAAAATGGAGTCCCACAGGGATCGGTTCTTAGTGTCACTCCGTTTGCGATTGCCATAAACGGTATTGTCGCTGCTGCTGGTCCAGCCGTAATACCGTCCTTGTATGTGGACGATTTTGCTCTGCACTATAGCTCGTGCAGTATGGCAGTCGCAGAGCGACAGTTACAACAAGCTATTAGGAGGGTAGAGCAGTGGACCTTAGAACGTGGCTCTCGTTTTTCCACCACAAAGATCTGTGTTGTCCACTTTTGTCGCCAACGTTCTCTTCATCCCCCTCCTGAACTTTATTTAGGAAATGTAGCTATACCTGTAGTTGAAACTTACCGATTTCTTTTCGATAATAAATTATCGTGGGAGCCACATGTGCGGCAGTTGAAAGTGCAATGTGCTAAGAAGCTTAATATCATGATGTTTCTTAGCAGCACTTCTTGGGGGGCTGACCGAGCGGTGCTCCTACGATTCTATAGGGCACATATTTTATCTCGCCTAGACTACGGCAGTGCAGCATATGGCTCAGCAAGACCAAGCGTTCTTGAGAAGCTAAACAGCATTCACCACTGCGGGGTTCGGTTGTCGACGGGAGCCTTTCGTACAAGCCCTATAGCTAGCCTGCTCGCCTTTACACCTGAGGCGCCAACAACTGCTTCTTACCTATGCTGCTAATTTGCGACAGATGCCACTTCATCCAAGCTATTCTAGCGTTTTCAACAATGGCAACCATTTGCTGTACGCCGCTCGTCCCCGAGCAACGCGGCGGTTGGAATACGTTTAGATATCAGTTACAGATTGTTTGACGTACCTTCGGTTCCTTGCCTTGTCAGACAACCAAGTGGGGTACCTCCGTGGATAGTACGGTGACCTGAAATAATCCTGGACCTACACACTGGCCCGAAGGAGAACACGGACCCTTCGATTTATCGGAGGCTCTTCCTGTCCGTCGTTGGCCGCTATCCAGAAGACTGAGTCGTCGTCTACACGGATGGTTCAAGGATGGACACGAAGGTGGGCTGTGCGTTCGTTGTCGACAATGATAGGTTTCTTTTCGCTCTCCTGGAAACCTGTAGTATGTACACAGCAGAGCTCTATGCTATCTGTAGAGCTTTGCGGTACGCACTGTACAATGAACGCCGTCACTTTCTCGGGTGTAATGACTCCTTGAGTTCATTCCAGTCTATTGATACCTGTTTCCCTCGGCACCCTCTGGTGCAGCGCATCCAGGACCTGCTGGCCGGGTGTTCGGATGCCGGCACCAGAATTACGTTTGTGTGGCTCCCAAGCCACATGGGCATAGAGGGAAACGAGTTAGCAGATCGGGCTGCCAAGGAGGCACTGCCCCCGTTGCCTTTCAAGGTTCCAGCAAGTGATATCCGCTCTGAGCTGAGACATCTGGTCATGTCTCATTGGGAGATGGAGTGGCAGGCTATTCCACTTCCCAATAAGCTGAGAGCGATAAAAGGAACAACGAAGGTATGGAGGACTTCCCTTCGGGCTTCGCGAAGGGAAGCCGTGGTATTATGTCGTCTTCGGATCGGCCACGGTATCGTAACTCACTCGCATCTTTTGAAAGGAGAACCCCCTCCGGTGTGTACCTGCGGCGACCATCTTACCGTGGTACACATCCTTACGGAGTGTATGGACCTGGTCGATCTTCGCCGTAGTCTTAACCTTCCGGGTACCATCTCCCTTATCTTGCGAGATGACGAGCAGTCAGCATATATATATATGCACCACCAGGCAATGCCTTATTCCTTTTCTCCTTATTTTATTAGAAATAAGGCATTGCGAATTAGATCCGCTGCTGTTTTAATCTAATACTCATTTTTTCAACACCATATTTTCTAACTCTTGTCAGTGGATACATTTTAAAATTTTAAATATCATGTATCATGTCGTCCATCACATTCCATTAGGGGCTGATGACCTTCGATGTTAGGCCCCTTAAAACAACAAGCATCATCATCAGCAGCACGAGGCATGCATTGCATTTTTGGGGTTTTTGATCTGTCGAGACCCAGGTGCCTAGCATTGGTATTTTGGAGTGCCACGATGTCAGCGTCACGACTTTCTAAATCGTACTGCTTGGCTTTCGTAAACGTAACCGAGGTACTGGTCAGTTCATTAGAAGATTAAGAGAAAGAAATTGTTTCGAATTTTATGAGGAACAGTGCTCCGTTTTATCGTATATAAACGTAGTGGTTCGTAGTAGTCTTTATATTATTGTTCACTACGTTTTTTTAATTTGACTCATTTTTAGTTTGCGTTTGTCTATTTTAACGAGTTTTTAAAATATTAATGTGCATGATATATTATTGCATTTTAAGACAATGTCTATTGTACCATAATCTATCATCTATTATTTTGTCGAAAATAAGGCATTGCGAATTAACTCCACTGATTATTTTAAATTCACAGTCATTGTTCATCTTCATTTGTTTTAAATTCTAGCCAGTGGATACTTTTTAAAAGTTTAATCATCATATCATGTCGTCCATCTTGTACCATTAGGGGCCGATGACGTTAGATGTTAGGCCCCTTTAAAGAACAAGCATCATCATCATCATCATCATCATCATCATCATCATCATCATCACCTTTAGCAAAATCAAATGATCATAAATATGTCTTCAATAAATGAAACTCTAATTGATGATTAATGTGTTTGCATCTAACGAGTCGTTTTCCTGACACATCCGTATAGAATTTAGGGTCGACAAGTATAGGACTCAGTGCATCGGAGAGAACTGATTCCTATGAAAATATCACTAATGAATCAGTTCTCTACAGTATGAAGAGATGAGGCCTTTGATAAAATGTGGCCTATATGTCTCTCAGTCATGGCCATTCATCAATACTTCATATCACAGCCTGCACGGTTGCTAGGTAACAACACTAATATTTTAACTCAAATTTTAAAATGACCCCCAGCAATAAAACACATTTATGCCAAAATGATGCACTGATCGGTCGAAAATAAATCTTTCTTGAATTCGTCACAAGGGCTAAATTTCGGGAGTTCATTGGCCGGACAACTACTGCGTTGGGTGTGTGTGTTTAGTTTATCTCTGACGGATTTCTCTTTGTTCTTAGGATGGGTTAATTTGAACATTTATGCAGTCAAGAATGAATAACATAAGCAGCATGATGAATGGATAGGAAAGTTAACAAAAAAACGTACAAAGAAAGTAACAGTTTAGGCCCCTTCCCCTAGACTATCATTTCATGCCGCGTGCATAAAATTATGTATAGCCTAGACTGTAGCGCCTTATTCCCCGAATTAGCATGCTGATTTTTATTAAATTCTGTTCACCCATTCTCTCGTCGCTCGGCGTTAATCTGGACTTAGCAACAAAAATCGAAATTCATGAATTTCTCAGTTATGATAGCCGGTATAGTAAAAATGTATAAGGCAAAAATGGTCGTAAATTTTATTCTATATAACTTTTTAATGTATTATTTAACAGTAGGGCCTCTAATAACATACAGTATATATTTCAGGATTACATTTTACGCCTTCATCTAATCTACCATTTCACTCAGCGTGAATTAACTTTTTACAGCCTAGATTATAGTGTATCATTCCCCGACTTTCCATACCGATTTTCCGACAGACAGACAGACAGACAGACAGACAGACAGACAGACAGACAGACAGACAGACAGACAGACAGACAGACAGACAGACAGACAGACAGACAGACAGACAGACAGACAGACAGACAGACAGACAGACAGACAGACAGACAGACAGACAGACAGACATTTAAAAAGTGCATTTCCTTGTTGCAGTGGACATGACCCATAGAGAAATACCATTCTTTTTAAATAATTCTGAGCAGTGTATACACAAAACTTTTCTTTTGTGTATATGTAGATAGATTACGCTTATGAGTAGATCTACAAGTTAACCCCACGAAAATCTAGTTCCTGTAGAAGGAACCTGAATTTAAGTTGCCGCTTTATATACGTATAAGCAATCTTTAAATTTCATTTAGTGTGTATTGTTTGACTAGCCACATGCCATAGCATCTTAATGGTACTGCGAATCGCAATCTTGAGTAGCCGCTGTTTAAAATCCTACTTTAGGCTACTTCGCAACAGTCAGCAAGCTGTTGACAGTACGGGGTTGTGTCTAAGTTTGGCTGTTCATGGCTGGCTGGCTTGGTTAAGCCCTGGCCAGATTTTGCAGCTTTATTCAAGGACAGGCATCAGTTGGTGAGGACATGTTTGGTGCTATCAATATGATAGAGAAACTTGAAGAGAATGCAATATTGAAAACGGTAAAGGAAACTTACGAACTTCTCTTCAATACGAATTTGTAAGTATCCAAAATGAGAATATTCCATATGAAGGTCTAATATGGCTGTTTTTGAAACACAGACTTGTAGATGCAGATAAAATATAGTTACATTGGTCGACCCGAAGTAGTTTGCGCACGTTATCCTGTACCTCGAGTAATCGATAACTCGAAGCGATTTAAGGCTCCACAAGCACTTAGATATCGAAGTTCGACTGTATTTAATAAATTTATATCCAGAATATATTAATAAAACATTTCTAAGACGCTTCTTTTGTATTCTGTATTATAATTATACTTGTAAGGAAATGATCCTATCGTTAATACTCGTAGTTCGTTCATAATACTTCTGCAAACAATGAAGTATCCAAAAAATATTCCACAGTATATTCAACATTTAATACAATTAAGAAATTGAACTGAGGAAAATGATATTGCGCAGAGATGAATATCTCAAACAACTTCATTTCATATTAATTCAACAATTTTTAAAAGTACTCATTTTTTGCTATATGTTCTCACACGGAATGCTGTGTATAAACATAAAATGAGATAACCGGATAAGTATTGCAGTGCCATACTCAACTCATGTCCACGTTCTGCTTTGTTATGACGTAACTGCTCTCATATTCGAGCTATATTTGCCATTTGCACGATCGTTTGTTTCTCTTCATTACCATAAACTTAACAGCACATTCTCCGCTATGCCCTTTTTATGTATGGATTTATCACGAAGTCTTTTATAGAGTTTCTTGGAATTCTCTACAGGCTTATTCTAAAGAATGAAGTCACAGCTGAGGCTTGAGCTTATCGTGGATTTTCTAAAAATTGTATGTTTCAAGTTAATTCGTCCAGAGACGCAGAAGGGAAACCAACGTCGCGTGCTTCGAACGTTGCGTGCTTCTGCCACGTGGAATGGGCCTTTATTGAAACTACATATATAATACCCTTAGTTAGTGAAAAATACATTGCTACGAATGTTCATCTTCTGACACTGCCCGACTCGTTGTCTGAATGGTCAGCGTACCGGCCTTCGGTTCAGGGGGTATTGGTTAATTCCAATGGCTCGGGGGGGTGGGTGTCTGTGCAGTCCCCAACATCCCTGCTTCTCACACACCACTTATAACACTATCCTCCACCACAATAACACGCACTTACATACACAAGGCAGATGCCCCCACCCTCATCGGAGGGTCTGTCTTACAAGGGCTGCATCAGCTAGAAATAGCCACAAGAAACTGTCTTCTGACACAGGGAAGTCACCTTCGCACTGTGTTCGTACTGAGCAGGTATTTAATTAATTATAGTTTCACACAGTAAATTTACGTGGTACCCGTTTTCTGAATCACGGTCTGGCTCCATGGCTAAATGGTTAGCGTGCTGGCCTTTTGTCACAGTGGTCCCGGGCTCGATTCCAGGTAGGGTCGGGAATTTTAACCAACATTGGTTTTAAAAAACGGGCGCTGGGTGTAAGTGTCGTCTTTATCATAATTTCATCCTCATCACGACGGGCAGGTCGCCTACGGCGTCAAATCGAAAGACCTGCACCTGGCGAGCCGAAGTCCTCGGACACCTCCCGGCCATTTCATTTATTTTAATCAATCACTTCCGGCGAATACTTGACGAACGAGTGCAGTTGACTGAAGTGTTCTGTTTGGGAGGCTGTGGGTGGGGGATGCAGACGAAGAATACACCCAAGGTATCCCCTGTCTGCCGTAAGAGGCGACTAAAAGGGGCGACCAAGGGATGATCAAATTAGAACCATGAGACTACTTGTGCTTTGTACCACCACGCGGGGAACACCATGGGTCGCTTTTACTTGTGCGTAGTAGCACTATGTTAGGTACCATATATGTTTGTGATTAGTAGCAATAGAGTACGTTGGCGGCTTCTACAGTACCTGTGATTCGTACCCCTATATGAGCTACACCATGGTTCTGCCTTGCCTATGCTTAGTACCCACTATGTGAGGAACACCCGGGATAGCGCGGGTCCCTGTGGTTAGTCCAATTTTTTTAGGAACATCATAGGTTTGCGTTGCATGTAAATAGCGCCGCAGTGTGCGAAACACCATAGGTCTGTATTCCCTGTGCAAGTAGAGTACCGCAAAATGACAAATGCCATGGTTCTACTTTCCTAACGTTAAGTACCATTATGAGAGGCCGATGACTTGGATTTTGGACCATTTTGGACTAACAGCGTTGTCAATTTCGTATTATGCTATAGACGCAGTCCCTTGGTCAGTAATACTATTGTTTCACGCCAGTTTTTGTGAATGCGAGACTTTGCGTGTCGGATCCACTGATTGTTTTAAATTCATCTCCATCCATGCATTCTTCGCCCTAATGTTTTGAATTCTGGTCAGTGGAGGCTTTTGGACTTTTAATTTATCATTTCATTTCGTCTCATTTCGTACCATTAGGTGCCGATGACCTCGATGTTAGGCCCCTTTATACAACAAGCATCATCATCATCATCTTTATCTTTTTGGGAGGAGATCCTATGTGCGCGATTGTACACGTAAGCAAACCGTTCACCAGGTCACATCGTATGCATCGGATGGATCGGGTCGGGCTGGAAGTAAAAATAAATTAATATAATGAATTAATGACAAACAAGTGTACTATCGTTCACTTCATCGTACCCCACACACCACTTCACAGGGAATCTCAATAAGATGGTCGAGATAAGCATGAGCGGTTTTAACTTTACGGGATGTTTGAAAATAAGTTGGTACCGGGCGAGTTGGCCGTGCGGTTAGGGGCGCGCAGCTGTGAGCTGCATCCGAGAGATAGTGGGTTCTAACCTCGATTTATCGGATGCTCTTCCTGTCCGTTGTTGGCCAGTATCCAGATTCAGTCATCGTTTACACGAATGGTTCGAGGGCAGAAACGAAAGCGGGCTGTGCGTTCGTTGTCGACAGTGAGAGAATTCCTTTTCCTTTCCCGGAAACCTGTAGTGTGTACACAGCAGAGCTCTATGCTATCTGTGAAGATCTGGGGTACACGCTGTCCGATGAGGACCGACACTTTCTACTGTGTACCGACTCCTTGAGCTCGCTACAATTTATTGATACATGTTGTCCTCGGCACCCTGTAGTGCAGCGGATCCAAGACCTGCTGGCCGGGTGTTAGGATGCTGGCACCAGAACCACGTTTCTGTGGCTCCCAAGCCACATGGGTGTAGAGGGAGGCTGCCAAGGAGACTATTACATTGCCTCCGTTGCCTTACAAGGTTCCAGCAAGTGATATTCGCGCTCAGCTGAGACAATTGGTTATATCCCAATGGGAGGCCACTCCGCTGTCAAATATTCTGAGAGCGATAAAAGGAACAATGAAGGTGTGGAGGACCTTCTTTCGGGCTTTTCGGAGGGAAGCAATGGTATTATGTCGTCTTCGGTTCGGCCACGGTAAAGTAAGGCACTTCTATTTACTGAAAGGAGAACCCTCTCCGGTGTGTACTTGCGGCGATCATCTTACCGTGGTACACATCCTTACTGAGTGCGTGGACCCGGCCTATCTGCGCCGTAGTCTAAAACTCCCGAGTTCCATCTCCCTCATTCACGAGATGGCGAGCAGTCAGCAGACCTCGTCATCCGTTTTATGATGGACATTGGTTTGTTTTCTCGGATATAAATGTAGTGTTTCGTATTAATCTTTGTATTATTGTTTACTATGTTTTATTAAATTGACTCTATTTTAGTTTGTGTTTGTATATTTTAATGTGTTTTTAAATGAATAATTTGCATGGTATATTGTTGCATTTTAAGACGATGTTTTATTCTACTGTGCTATAATCTAATCATCTTACCGAAAATAAGGCACTGCGAATTAGATCCAATGATTATTTTAAACTCATAATCATTGTTCATCATCATTTGTTTTAAATTCTAGTGAGTGGATCCTTTTTAGGAATGTAATTATCAGCATCTCGTCCACCTCGTACTATTAGGGGCCGATGACCAAGATGTTAGGCCGCTTTAAACAACAAGCATCGTCATCGATAGTGGGTTCGAGTCCCACCATCGGCAGCCCTGAAGATGGTTTTCCGTGGTTTCCCCATTTTCACACCAGGCAAATGCCGGGGCTGTACCTTAATTAGGCCACGGCCGCTTCCTTTCCACTCCTAGCCCTTTCCTATCTCATCGTCGCCATAAGACTTATCTGTGTCGGTGTGACGTAAACAAATGTAAAAAAGAAAAGAAAAAAGTTGGTTAGCCATTTTATTGTGGCGGGTCCACAGTTATTGAAGTGATCGAGAAATTCAGGATAGATTTCGCCGAATCCCGGAGGCCTTTCAGGAGTAGGATTGTCTTCATGTTGCTTGAGTGTTCGGTTATTCTCTTCACTCCATTCGCGGATGTATTCTAAACGTAGCCTATGGAGAGATAATTCACCCTTAATCATCATCAATGAATCTATCACACTTCTCACAAGATAGCTTGATCCACCCGATAGTGGTATCTGTTTGATTTGCAAGTTCAGCCCAGTTAGCCTTCTTTAAGTTCCATCTTGGTCTGGGGCGTGATTGTATTACAGGTATGCATGTTGAGCGTGTTGGTAATGGGGGAAGCTGTTGAGTACTGAATGGTGATCCTGGCAGTGAGAGTTTTGAATCTGGATCACAAAGCACAGGTCTGGAGTGTATCCCCGAGTCCAGCGAGCGAGAGTGAAAAGCAGATAGGTCTTTAGGACCGTAAATGAATTTGAGGTTTTCATTCTCCATCTAGTCGGAAGCCCTCCAACTGGTGACCATGTTACTTAAAGCGTTAAGTCTATATGGTCGGACACCATGGTTAGGCGTTTCGAATCGCGTTGTTAGAAAAATGTCACCGTTAGAATGTTGGCTGGCAAGATTTACAATTTCTAATCACTAGATCACGTACCAAAAGTCTGTATTCATTTACAATCCCATCTTGATTGTTCATATGGAGTGAGGCCATATGACGCTGTTGATCGTGTTTCATCCGTCGAATGGAGACGTTAAGCCTTGAGCTGATCCTTAGTGCTTGGCGCTATACGAATAGGCTATGTGCCGCCATTGCGTCTCACCCTCTCCCTTCCGTCCGTCATATATCACGTGATTCATTTCATCTCATTAATCCACGAACCTACTACGCTGGCGTAGCAGGGGCAGAGGTGATACTCCCACGTGGCGCGCCCCAGGTGGCGGATAGGAGGGTCCTAACCGGCTTGCCGGTGGACTTGAGGGAAACAAAATACCTCTCGCGGACCAAACACACTATCCCCTGCGGGTGGGGGACGCTCATGCAGAATACACCCGCGGTATCCCCTGCCTGTCATAAGAGGCGACTAACAGGGGCCCAAGGGGCTCCCAACTTTGGAGTGTAGATTGATGACCACGGGGTCCTTAGCTGAGTTTTGGCATTGCTTGCACTTACTTGTGCCAGGCTCATCACTTTCGTCTATCCTGTCCGATCTCCCTTGGTCAACTCTTGATCTTTTCCGACCCCGACGGTATTAGAGCATTGAGGCCTAGGGAGTCTTTCATTTCATACCCCTCGTGGCCCTTGCCTTTCTTCGTCCGTTACTTCATCTTTCGAAGTGACGGATCCCTTCTTTCTTCCTCTTTTCCCTCTCTCCTTACCCCCTGTGGGTGGGGGACGTAAATGTAGAATACACCCGCGGTATCCCCTGCCTGTCGTGAGAGGCGACTAAAAGGGGCGACAAGGGATGATTGAATTAGAACAATGAAACAACTTGTGATTAGAACAATCACGCGGTGAGCACCATGGACCGCCTTTATTTGTGATTAGTACCACTATATTTGGTACACGATAGGTTTGTGATTAGTAGCAGCAGAGATTGGTTCACTGTGGGTTTCCAGTACCCGTGATTAGTACCATTGTGAGAAACACCACGGGTCTGGGCGTCGCCTGTGATTAGTATCCACTATGTGAGGAAAACCACGGGGCCCGTGGGACCGGCACCCGTGACTAGTACACCTAGGTGAGGAAACTCATCGGTTTGCGTTGACTGTGTGTGGCGCCATTGTGTGAGAAACACCATAGGTCTGCGTTACTTTTACGACGTACAATACTTGTGAGTAGTACCTTAATGTTTGGAATACCGTGAGTTTACGCTACCTTTGATTATTACCGCAGCTTGAGCAATATCATGGTTCTACTTTACTCGCGACATGTACCATACTGAGGGGCCTTAGACCTGGTTTTTGGACCCCTTTAGACATCAAGCATAATCGCTTCAGGACTGTGCTTTATCAGTGGTCCCTTGGTCAATAATACTATTATTTTTGACCGTTTTTGAGTCGGATCCACTGTTTTTTTTTGTTTGTTTCTTGTTTTCTTTGGGTTCATGTCCATCCATTCATTTTTCATGACATTTTTATTTATTTTGGTCAGTGGATTTTTTGAACTTTTTGTTGTCATTTCATTTCGTACCATTAGGGACCGATGACCTCGATGTTAGGCTCCTTTAAACAGCAAGCATCATCATCATCACCAATTTTCAAATTTCGTGGCAGAGCTGCGAATCGAACCTGCAATTCCGAGGTGGCAGCTAATCACGCTAACCACTACACCACAAAGGCGGACCAGCATATACTTTTACAAATCTGAATTTGGCCTATTTGTAAAGAGAACATTATTACTTCACTCATTATATGTGCATTTCAGTACACAGAATAAATATCTGATAATACGATAATTTTTGAAATAGAAATTATGGACTTGATACATAATTCATATGGACTGAAAATTATTACAAACCATTCAGTACAAAATATATTTTCATTTGAAGTTTGTAATTGACAAAATGCATCTTAAAACTACATCATTCCAATGTTTCCAATCGCAGTTCTTGTATTGATTATACCGGGCGAGTTGCCCGTAGGGTTAGGGGTGCGTGGCTGTGAGCTTGCGTCCGGGAGATAATGGGTTCGAATCCCACTGTCGGCAGCCTTGAAGATGGTTTTCTGTGGTTTCCCCATTTTCACACGAAGCAATGCTGGGACTGTACCTTATTTAAGGCCACGGTCGCTTCCTTCCAACTCCTAGGCCTTTCCTATCCCATCGTCGCCATAAGACCTATCTGTGTCGGTGCGACGTAAAGCCGCTAGCAACAAAAAATAAAAATGTATTGATCACATTTCTTTACACATTCACACATAGATCAATCCGTCATTGTCTTAAGCACCTACGTCTTTTTGAACAAGCATAACATTAATCTGAAAAATTAGTTGCATCTAATTTAAAATTCTCCCTAGCCTGAGCAGTTCTTATTAAGTGCATTTTTCTTTCCTGTTTAAAAGACATCAGTTTACCTTTATTGTGTTCCAACCCCCTGCGGGTGCGAGACGCAGATGAAGAATACACCCACGGTATCCCATACCTGTCCTAAGAGGAGAATACAAGGGGCTCAAGGGGCTCTCAACTTGGGAGCGTAGGATGGCGACCACGGGTCCCATAGCTGAGTCCTGGCATTGCTCCCACTTACTTGTGCCAGGCTCGTCGCATTCGTCTATCCTGTCCGAACTTCCTTGATCAACTCTTGTTCTTTTCCGATCCCGACGGTATTACAGCATTCGAGGCCTAGGGAGTCTTTCATTTTCACGCCCTTCGTGGGCCTTGCCTTTCTTCGTCCGTTACTTCATTTTTCCAAGTGACGGATCCCTGCTTTTTACTTATTTTTTCTCTCTCTCTCTACCCCCTGTGGGTGGGGGATGCAGACAGACGAAGAATATACCCACGGTATCCTCTGCCTGTCGTGAGAGGCGACTACAAGGGGCGACCAAGGGATGATTGAATTAGAACCATGAAACTACTTGTGATTAGTACCATCACGCGGGGAACACCATGGGTCGCCTTTACTTGCGAGTAGTACCACTATATTAGACACACCAGAGGTTTGTGGTTAGTAGCAGCAGAGATTGGTTCACTGTGGGTTTCCAGTACCCGTGGTTAGTACCATTGTGAGAAACACCACGGGTCTGGGCGCCGCCTATGATTAGTTCCCACTATACGAGGAACACCACTGGAATACCGGCGCCCGTGATTAGTACACCTAGGTGAGGAACCTGATTGGTTTCCACGTACCTGCTGCGCAGGCGTAGCAGGGGGAGAGGTGATACTCCCACGTGGCGCGTCCCAGGTGGCGGATAGGGGCGTCCTAACCGGCTTGCCGGCGGACTTGAGGGAAATAAAATACCTCTCGCGGACCAAACACACCACTCCCTGCGGGTGGGGGACGCACATGTAGAATACACCCGCGGTATCCCCTGCCTGTTGTAAGAGGCGACCACAACGGGCGACCAAGGGATGATTGAATTAGAACCATGACACTACTCTTGATTCGTACCATCATGCGGGGAACACCATGGGTTGCATGTACTTGCGAGTAGTATCACTAACTTGGTACGAAATAGGTTTGTGATTAGTTGCAGTAAAAAGCCATGCACCCGTGACTAGTACACCTAGGTGAGGAAACTCATCGGTTTCCGTTGGCTATGAGTGGCGCCATTATGTAAGAAACACCATAGGTCTGCGTTCCAGTACGACGTACAATACTTGTGAGTAATACCTTAATGTTTGGAACACCGTGAGTCTACGCTACTTTTGATTAGTACTTCAACTTGACAAATACCATGGTTCTACTTTACTAGCGACAAGTACCATTATGAGGGACCGTTGACCGGATTTTGGATCCGTTTAGACAATACGCATCCTCGATTCAGGATTGTGCTTTAGAAGTGGTCCCTTGGTCAGTAATACTATTTTTTATGATAGTTTTTGGGTCGGGTCCACTGATTATTTTAAATTCATATCCATCCATTTATTCTTCATGGCGTTTTTTATTTTGGTCAGTGGATGATTTTGAACTTTTGATTTGTCATTTAATTTCGTACCATTAGGGGCCTATCATCTAGATGTTAGGCCCCTTTAAACAACAAGCATCATCATCATCATCATCATCATCATCATCATCATCATTCTGTTCCACTGAAATCCTGATGTTAATGGCGATGAAATCTGTTCGCGAAAACATAGAATTTTTGTTTAACTGGTGTTTTCTATTCTTCTTTACATTCCTGCACGTACATATTGTCCATTTTACAGACACAAATCTGGGTATAATATTTTTTACATTTTTTTGTTTCAAGTGTAATGACTCTGATAGGCAGGAAGTGATTTCATATGATTAATAACATGTTTTGAAACTTACCTTAATTTTCTTCCGAACACTCTTCTCTGTCCATAATAATGATTAACTGGTGTTATAGTAACTGAACATCAAAACGCGACATGGAGTGGGGACTTGCTTCACTTTTATTCTGAAATAATGAACACCTCCTTCAGTGATCGTGTAAAATGCTGCCACCTGGAGAAAACCAATTCACCTATGAACTTCATTCACTAGTCCTCTGAAAGAGCCCCGTACTGGGCTGTAGAAAACGCTTCTGTTCTCAAAAAACAATAATTTTTGGAATTACACTACTTGTATTCTAAAAAAATCCAAACCCCATGGCACTACAGCCCTTGAAGGGCCTTGGCCTACCAAGCGACTGCTGCTCAGCCCGAAGGCCTGCAGATTACGAGGTGTCGTGTGGTCAACACGACGAATCCTCTCCGTCGTTATTCTTGGCTTCCTAGACCGGACTTGTATTCTGAGCGCCTCATATATAATGCGAACGACCAATCTTATCTTGTGTTAATATTTTCTGGGTAGACTTCGCTTTTCATCCACCCCAAGAGTACGGCTCCATGGCTAAATGATTGGCGTATTGGCCTTTGGTCACAGGAGTGCCGGGTTCGATTCCCGGTAGGGTCGGAAATTTTAACCATAATTGGTTTATTTCGCTGACACGGGGGCTAGGTGTATGTGTCGTCTCCATCATTTTATTCTCATCACGACGCGCAGGTCACCTACGGGAGTCAAACCAAAAGACCTGCACCTGGCGAGCCGAACTTGTCCTTGGATACTCCCGGCACTAAAAGCCATACGCCATTTCATTTCATTCCATCCACCCCAAGAGAACATAAGATTTGTAGGTACATCAGTAAGTCATTAATGTGTCTAATAATTGCTATAACATTGTTCTTACGCGTGCTACACAAACAGCTGTAATTCCAATCACATCGAAAATTGTACGCAAGTTATATGATTTTTCTTACACTAATCAGTCCAAACTAATTCCTCTCGACCACGAACTTACTACGCTGGCGTAGCAGGGGGAGAGGTGATACTCCCACGTGGCGCGTCCCAGGTGGCGGATAGGGGTGTCCTAACCGGCTTGCCGGCTGACTTGAGGGAAATAAAATACCTCTCGCGGAACAAACACACTGTCCCCTGCGGGTGGGGGACGCACATGTAGAATACACCCGCGGTATCCCCTGCCTGTCGTAAGTGGCGACTAAAAGGGCCCAAGGTGCTCTCAACTTGGGAGTGTGGATTGGCGACCAGGGGGCCGTTAGCTGAGTCTTGGTATTGCTTCCACTTACTTGTGCCAGGCTCCTCACTTTCGTCTATCCTGTCCGACCTTCCTTGGTCAACTCTTGTTCTTTTCCGACCCCGACGGTATTAGAGCATTCGAGGCCTAGGGAGTCTTTCATTTTCACGCCCTTTGTGGCCCTTGCCTCTCATCGTCCGTTACTTCATTTTTCGAAGTGACGGATCCCTTCTTTCTTCTTTTTTCTCTCTCTCTACCCCCTGTGGGTGGGGGATGCAGACGAAAAATACACGCGCGGTATCCGCTGCCTGTCGTGAGAGGCGACTAAAAGGGGCGACCAAGGGATGATTGTCAGAGAACCATGAAAGTACTTTTGATTCGTACCATCACGTGGGGAACACCATGGAATGCCTGTACTTGCGAGTAGTACCACTATATTAGGTACGAAATAGGTTTGTGATTAATAGCAGCAGAGAGTGGTTCACTGTAGGTTTCCAGTACCCGTGAGGCGTACCCACGTGAGCAACACGACGGGTCTGGGCGTTGCCTGTGATTAGTACCACTACATGAGCGGCGCCGTGGGTCTCCGTTGCCTGCGCTTAGTACTCACTATATAGAAACACCACGGGATTACCCTCGCCCGTGATTAGTACACCTAAGTGAGAAAGACCATCGGTTTGCGTTGCCTATGTGTGGCGCCATTATGTGAGAAACACCATAGGTCTGCGTTACCTGTACGACGTCCAATACTTGTGTGCAGTACCATCATATGTGGAACACCGTGAGTCTACGCTACTTTTGATTAGTACCCCAACATGACAAATACCATGGTTCTACTTTACTAGTGATAAGTACTATTATGAGGGGCCGTTAACCTGGATTTTGGACCCCTTTAGACAATATGCATCATCATCATCATCATCAGGATTGTGCTTTAGAAGTGGTCCCTTTTCGGTAATGCTGTTTCTTTATGGTAGTTTTTGGGTAGGATCCAGTGATTGTTTAGGGTTCATGTCCAACCATCCATTCTTCATGCCATTGTTTATATTGGTCAGTGGATGATTTAACATTTTTGTTTTGTCATTTCATTTCGTACCATCAGGGGCCGATGACCTAGATGTTACGCCATGAAAACAACAAGCGTCATCATCATCAATTCCTCTCGACATATGTACTATTCCGGAGAAATGTCCTTTATATCATCTTATTATTTTACCGAGTGAGTGTGGGCGTGAGATTAGGGGCGTACATCTGTGAGCTTGCATTCAGGAGATAAGGGGTTCGGACCCCACCGTCGGTACCGTTGAAGATGGTTTTAAATGGTTTGCCATTTCACACCAGGCAAATGCTAGGACAGTACCTTAATTAAAGCCACGGCCTCTTCCTTCCCACTCCTAGGCCTTTCCTATCCCATCGCCGTCGTAAGACCTATCTGTGTCGGTATGACGTAATGCAACCTGTACAAAAAACCCACACAACCACCACCTTCCTATTTAGAAGCAGATACAATTCGATTCACATCACCCATTTTCATTGTTTGCGTATGTACAAGTTTTCCCATTAGCAGCTAAAGTTGTTTGACCCTTGCAATGATATCAGCAACACGAGCTTTCGCGACCTCAAATTGTAATGGGCTCTTCGTACGGACTTATGTTTAAAATGGACAAACTAACTTCCAGTAATAAGACGTGACATGTTGGTTTATTTCTCGCTGTGAGTAACAGGCGTGATTTACTGCATGAATAGTTACTGGAGGTTTGGCTCATGATACGTAATTAGTTCTCACAAAAACATTGTCACCGAAGAATTGCTTCCATTTACATTCCACACTTCTCGAATATATCACTTATTTAACAGCGCCGGGCCTTCCAACGTCCTGCAAAAGACAAGACGCGCCATCCACATTTGTCTAACATACTGAAAGGAGAATTGAATTGCGATGGTATTACTCTAATTAATCATGCTGACCATGTTTGGCGGGGGCAGATCAATGAACACAGAAACTGGTAGCGTTAAGCATCAAGGAACACCACGGGATAGTACGAGTCCCTGTGGTTAGTACACCCAGGTGAGGAAACTTATCGGTTTGCGTTGGCTATGAGTGGCGTCTGTGTGTGAGAAACAACATAGGTTTGCGTTACCTGTACGAAGTACAATACTTGTGAGTAGTACCATCGTGTGTGGAACACCGTGAGTCTTTGCTACTTTTGATTAGTACCCCCAACATGACAAATACCATGGTTCTACTTTACACGCGACATGTACCATTCTGAGGGGCCTTAGACCTGGATTTTGGACCCCTTTGGACATCAAGCATCCCCGATTCAGGACTGTGCTTTGTAAATGGTCCCTTAGTCAGTAATACTATTATTTATGGCCTTTTTTTGAGTCGGATCCACTGTTTTTGTTTGTTTCTTGTTTTTTGGGTCATGTCCATCCATTCATATTTCATGATTTTTTTAAATTTTGGTTAGTGGATTTTTGAACTTTTGTTGTAATTTCATTTCGTACCATTAGGGGATGATGACCTCGATGTTAGGCCCCTTTAAACAACAATCATCATCATCATCATCATCATCATCATCATCAGAACCATGAGATTACTTGTGATTAGTACCATTACGTGCGGAACCCCATGGGTCAACGTTACCTGCGACCAGTACCACATTGCGAGGGTCTACGTTATATAGCAGCAGTGCCATTCTGTGCAGAACATTATGGATCTGAGTTTTGCTTGTGAAAGAGATCGTCATGTGTATTCCACTGGTCCTTTCCACTGTGTTCAGTATGGTCTACGTTACCTATAAGTAGTACCAGTCTATGTACAACGCCATGCGTCTACGTTGCCTGCGGTTAGTACTACTATGTGAGAAACACCACGGATATAGTGGTGCCCGTGATTAGTACCACAATTTGAGGAAAACCATTGGTCTGCGCTGTCAGAGAGTAGTAGTACTGTGTGAGGAACACCATGGGATTGTGTTTCCTGTGAGCTATACCATAAGGTGTGATGCACGGTGAGTCTCCATTGCCCACGAATCTTCTACGCTGGCGTAGCAATGGTAGAGGTGATACTCCCACGTGGCGCGTCCCAGGTGGCGGATAGGGGGTTCTACCCGGGTTGCCGGCGGATTTGAGGGAAATAAAATACCTCTCACGGACCAAACACACAACCCCGTGTGTGCGGGGGACACAGAAGAACAATACACCCACAGTATCCCCTGACTGTCGTAAGAGGCGACTAAACGGGGCGACCAAGGGATGATTGAATTAGAACCATGAAACTACTTGTGATTAGTACCACCACGCGAGGAACACCACGGGTCGCTTTTACTTGCGCGTAGTACCACTATGTTATGTACCAAATAGGTTTGTGAGTAGTAGCGAAAGAGTACGGTGCCGGCTTTTACAGTACCTGTGATTAATACCACTATTTGAGCGATACCATGGAATGAGCGAAACCATGGTTCTGGCTTGCCTATGATTAGTACCAACTATATGAGGATCACCACGGGATAGTGCGAGTCCCTGTGGTTAGTACACTTATGTGATGAACACGATAGGTTTGCGTTGTCTGTAAATGGCGCCGCAATGTGCGAAACACCATAGGCCCGCATTACATGTGCGAATTTCATTACCTGTGAGTAGTACCGTACTGTGTGGAATACCGCGAGTCTACGCTACTTTCGATTAGTACCGCACCATGACAAATACCATGGTTCTACTTTCCAAGCGATAAGTACCATTATGAGGGGCCGATGATAAGGATTTTGGACTCCTTTAAACTAAAATTATCATCGATTCAGTATCATCTGCGCTAAGGCGCAAGTTCTTATTCGCCAAAGTAAGAAGGCTTCATGGGAGAGATATGTGTCGTCTATGACGTCACATACTCCACCATCTCAAGTGTGGACTAAGCTTCGACGAATTTCGGGTATCCCAGGATCATCTCCTGTACCGGGAATCTCCATTGCAGGCAGTGTCGCCACCGAACCTCTCGCGATAGCGAACCATCTAGCTCGTCATTTCGCGGATGTTTCTGGCTCCGGGAATTATCATCCTGACTTCCTCGCTCTGAAGCGAGAGGCAGAACGCAGTCATCTTAGTTTTGCCACTCAAGCTTCAGAGGACTACAACGTGCCCTTTACGGAGTGGGAACTCCGCAGCGCATTAGCGCTTTGCAAGGACACGTCTCCTGGACCAGACAACATCCATAACCAGATGTTGAAACACCTTAGTGATGATAGTTTACTATATCTCCTCCGTGTGTTCAACCGAATCTGGATAGAGGGTGATTTTCCGTCTCAGTGGCGAGAGGGCATAGTCAATCCAGTCCTCAAGCCTGACAAAGATCCTAAATATGCAGGAAGTTACAGACCGATTTGTCTTAAAACTGTCTATGTAAGCTTTTTGAGAGGATGGTCAATCACCGACTTTTGTGGTGTCTGGAGAAACAAGGACTCTTGTCCGAATATCAGTGTGGTTTTCGATCCGCTCGATCCACCATTGACTACTTGGTCCGCCTGGAGAGCTCTATCCAGGATGCGTTTCTCCGTAAACAGCACCTGGTAGCTGTTTTCTTTGACTTAGAGAAGGCCTACGACACCACATGGCGATATGGTATCCTTTCAGTCCTGCATCAATGGAGATTCCGAGGTAACTTGCCGGTATTTATTGCGAATTTTTTGTCCCTCCGTCTATTCCGTGTCCGAGTAGGTAGGACATATTCGCAATATCACGTTCAAGAAAATGGAGTCCCACAGGGATCGGTCCTTAGTGTCACTCTGTTCGCGATTGCCATAAACGGTATTGTTGCTGCTGCTGGTCGAGCAGTAATACCGTCGCTATAAGTGGACGATTTTGCTCTGCACTATAGGTCGTGCAGTATGGCAGTCGCAGAGCGACAATTACGGCAAGCAATTAGGAGGGTGGAGAAGTGAACCTTAGAACATAGCTTTCGGTTTTCTGCCGCAAAGACCTCCGTTGTCCACTTTTGTCGTCACCGTACTCTTCACCCACATCCTGAGCTTTATTTAGGAAATGTCGTTCTTCCAGTTGTTGACACTTACCGATTCCTTGGGCTCCTTTTTGACAGTAAATTATCGTGGGAGCCACACGTGCGGGAGCTAAAAGTGCAATGCACCAAGAGGCTTAACCTCTTGAAGTTTCTTAGCAGCACTAATTGGGGAGCTGACCGCGTGGTGCTCCTCCGATTTTATCGGGCACACCTTTTATCCAGGTTAGACTACGGCAGTGCAGCATATGGCTCAGCAAGGCCAAGCCCACGAACCTGCTACGCAGGCGTAGCAGGGGGAGAGGTGATACTCCCACGTGGCGCGTCCCAGGTGGCGGATAGGGGGGTCCTAACCGGCTTGCCGGCGGACTTGAGGGAAATAAAATACCTCTCGCGGACCAAACACACACCCCCTGTGGGTGGGGGAGGCTGACGAATAATACACCCACGGTATCCCCTGCCTGTCGTGCGAGGTGACTAAAAGGGGCGACCAAGGGATGAATGAATTAGAACCATGAAACGACTCTTGATTCGTACCATCATGCGGGGAACACCATAGGTTGCATGTACTTGCGAGTAGTATCACCAACATGGTACGAAGTATGTTTGTGATTCGTTGCAGTAAAAAGCCTCACCTGGTGGATTCCAGTACCCGTGCGATGTACCCATGTGGGCAACACCGCGGGTCTGGGCGTAGCCTGTGAGTTGTGCCACTATATGAGCGACATTGTGGGTCTGCGTTGCCTGTGATTAGTACTCACTATGTGCGGAACACCACGGGGCCCTTGGGACCGGCACCCGTGACTAGTACCCTACGTGAGGAAACTCATCGGTTTGCGTTGGCTGTGGGTGGCGCCATTGTGTGCGAAACACCATAGGTCTGCGTTACCTGTACGAAGTACAATACTTGTGAGTAGTACCATCTTTTGTGGAACACCGTGAGTCCTCGCTACTTCTGATTAATACCCCAACGTGACACATACCATGGTTCTATTTTACTCGCGACATGTACCATTCTGTGGGGCCTTAGACGTGGATTTTGCACCCCCTTTAGACACCAAGCATCATTGTGCTTTATGAGTGGTTCCTTGGTCGGTAATAATGTTATTTTCGTTCTCTGTTGAATCCGATCCACTGGTTTTTGTTTTTGTTTGTTTGTTTTGTGTTTTGTTAGGTTCATGTCCATCCATTCATTCTTCATGACATTTTTTATTTTTATTTTGGTCAGTGGATGCCTTTGTAATTTTTGTTCTTTCATTTCGTACCATTAGGGGCCGATGACCTTCGATGTTAGGCCCCTTAAAACAACATATAAAAAAAAGCAAGGCCAAGCGTGCTTGGGACGCTGAACAGCATCCACCACAGCGGGGTTAGGTTGGCGACGGGAGCTTTCCGTACTAGCCCCATCGCTAGCCTGCTCGCTGAGTCTGGTATGCCGCCTTTACATCGGACGCGTCAGCATATGCTTCTTTCGTATGCTGCAAGTTTGCGACAGATGCCACTTCATCCAAGGTATCCTTGAGTGTTCAACAATGCCAACCGTTTGCTGTACGCTGCTTGTCCCCGATCAACGCGGCCGGTTGGAATACGTTTAGTTAGCAGTTACAGATTGTTTGGCGTACCTTCGGTTCCTTGCCTTGTCAGGCAACCAAGTGGGGTACCTACTTGAGTAGTACGGCGACCTGAAATAATCCTGGACCTACACACTGGCCCGAAGGAAAACACGGACCCTTCGATTTATCGGAGGCTCTTCCTGTCCGTTGTTGGCCGCTATCCAGGTTCAGTCGTCGTCTACACGGATGGTTCGAGGACAGATACGAAGGTGGGCTGTGCGTTCGTTGTCGACAATGATAGGTTTCTTTTTGCTCTCCCGGAAACCTGTAGTGTGTACACAGCAGAGCTCTATGCTATCCGCGAAGCTCTGCGGTACGCACTGTACAATGAGCGCCGACACTTTCTCGTGTGTACTGACTCCTTGAGTTCGCTCCAGTCTATTGATACTTGTTTCCCTCGGCACCCTCTGGTGCAGCGGATCCAGGGCCTGCTGGCCGGGTGTTCGGATGCCGGCACCAGAATCACGTTTCTGTGGCTTCCAAGCCACATGGGCATAGAGTGAAATGAATTAGCAGATAAGGCTGCCAAGGAGGCAGTTACACTGCCCCCGTTGCCTTTCAAGGTTCCAGCCAGTGATTTTCGCTCTCAGGTGAGACATCTGGTTATGTCCTATTGGGAGATGGAGTGGCAGGCCATTCCACTTCCCAATAAGCTGCGAGCGATAAAAGGAACAACGAAGGTTTGGGGGACTTCCCTTCGGACTTCGCGGTGGGAAGCCGTGGTATTATGTCGTCTTCGGATCGGCCATGGTATCGTGACTCACTCGCATCTTTTGAAAGGGGAACCGCCTCCGATGTGTACCTGCGGCGAACACCTTACCGTGGTTCACATCCTTACGGAGTGTGTGGACCTGATCCATCTGCGCCGTAGTCTTAACCTTCCGAGTACAATCTCCTTTATCTTGCGAGATGCCGAGCAGTCAGCAGACCTCGTCATTCGCTTTATGAGGGATAGCGGTCTGTTTCATCGTGTGTGATGATGTCCTTTGTCCTAGTGTTTTTGTGTCAATAGGGCTTTTATCCCATTGACTTCATTTTAGTTTGCGTTTCGCATTTTAATGTGTTCTTTTAATGTCTAATGTTAAGTACGTATATATATCTGTCCTAGCAAGCAATGCCTTATTTTTTATCTACTGTATTTTCTCTTTTTTTATTACAAAATAAGGCATTGCGCATCAGATCAACTGATTGTTTTAATCTTATGCTCATTTTGCATTCCCATTTTTTAAACTCAAGTCAGTGGATACTTTTTAAAAGTTTAACTGTCGTGTATCCTGTCGTCCATCTCGTTCCATTAGGGGCCGATGACCTTCGCTGTTAGGCCCCTTAAAACAACAAGCATCGTCATCATCAATCTGTTCGCGATTGCCATAAACGGTATTGTTGCTGCTGCTGGTCCAGCAGTAACACCGTCCCTATATGTGGACGATTTTGCTCTGCACTATAGCTCGTGCAGTATGGCAATCGCAGAGCGACAATTACAGCAATCTATTCGGAGGGTGGAGCAGTGGACCTTAGAATATGGCTTTCGGTTTTCTGCCGCAAGGACTTCTGTTGTCCACTTTTGTCGTCAACGTACTCTTCACCCGCATCCTGAGCTTTATTTAGACAATGTCGTTCTTCCAGTTGTTGATACCGATTTCTTGGGCTCCTTTTTGACAGTAAATTATCGTATGAGCCACACTTGCGGCAGTTAAAGGTGCAATGCATTAAGAAGCTTAATCTCATGAAGTTTCTTAGCAGCACTTCTTGGGGGGCTGACCGCACGGTGCTCCTACGATTCTATAGGGCACATATTTTATCTCGCCTAGACACGGCAGTGCAGCATATGGCTCAGCAAGACCAAGCGTTCTTGCGAAGCTGAACAGTATCCACCACAGCGGGGTTCGGTTTGCGACGGGAGCCTTTCGAACAAGCCCCATAGCCAGCCTGGTCGCTGAGTCTGGTGTGCCGCCTTTACACCTGAGGCGCCAGCAACTGCTTCTTACATATCTGCTAATTTGCGACAGATGTCACTTCATCCAAGCTATCCTTGCGTTTTCAACAATGGCAATCGTTTCCTGTACGCCGCTCGTCCCCGAGCAACGCGGCCGGTTGGAATACGTTTAGATAGCAGTTAGAGATTGTTTGACGTACCTTCGGTTCCTTGCCTTGTCAGGCAACCATGTGGGGTACCTCCGTGGGTAGTACGGCGACCTGAAATAATCCTGGACCCACACTCTGGTCCGAAGGAAAACACGGACCCTTCGATTTATCGGAGGCTCTTCCAGTCCGTTGTTGGCCGCTATCCAGGTTCAGTCGTCGTCTACACGGATGGGTCGAGGACAGACACGAAGGTGGGCTGTGCGTTCGTTGTTGACAATAATAGGTTTCTTTTTGCTCTCCCGGAAACCTGTAGTGTGTACACAGCAGAGCTCTATGCTATCTGTAGAGCATTGCGGTACGCACTGTACAATGAACGCCGACACATTCTTGTGTGTACTGACTCCTTGAGTTCACTCCAGTCTATTGATACCTGTTTCCCTCGGCACCCTCTGGTGCAGCGGATCCAGGACCTGCTGGCCGGGAGTTTGGACGCCGGTACCAGAAATCACGTTTCTGTGGCTCCCAAGCCACATGGACCACGAACCTGCTACGCAGGCGTAGCAGGGGGAGAGGTGATACTCCCACGTGGCGCGTCCCAGGTGGCGGATAGGGGGGTCCTAACCGGCTTGCCGGTGGACTTGAGGGAAATAAAATACCTCTCGTGGACCAAACACACACCCCCTGTGGGTGGGGGAGGCTGACGAATAATACACCCACGGCATCCCCTGCCTGTCGTGAGAGGCGACTAAAAGGGGCGACCAAGGAATGATTGTACTAGAACCATGAAACTACTTGTGATTAGTACCACCACGCGGAGAACACCAAAGGTTGCTTTTACTTGTGCGTAGTACCGCTACATTGGGTACGAAATTGGTTTGTGATTAGTAGCACACAGGAGCACCGCGCGGTCGGCTTTTGCAGTACCTGTGAATAGTACCACCATATGAGCAGGACCTTGGGATGATAGCTACCATGGTTCTGCCTTGCCTATGATTAGTACCCACTATATGAGGAACACCACGGGATAGGGAGAGGTCCCTGTGGTTAGTACTCTTCTGTGATGAACACCATAGGTTTGCGTTGCCTGTAAATGGCGTTGCAAAGTGGGAAAACATAGGTCTGTATTAAATGTCGAATTTCATAAGCTCTGAGTAGTACAATAATGTGTGGAATGCCTCAAGTCTCTGCTACTTTTGATTAGTACCGTAACAGGACAGCTACCATGGTTCTATTTTGATAGCGATCAGTACCGTTATGAGGGGCCGATAACTGCGATTTAGGACCCCCTTTTGACTGCACGCATAATCGATTGTGTTATGCTATAGCAGTAGTCCCTTGGTCAGTAATACGATATTGTCACGTCTGTTTATGTGAATGTGAGACATTGCGGGTCGTAACCACTGATTGTTTTAAATTCATGTCCATCCATTCATTCTTCGTTGTCACATTTTTGAATTCTGGTCAGTGGAGAATTTTAGACTTTTAATATGTCATTTCATTTCGTCTCATTTCGTACCATTAGGGGCCGATGACCTAGATGTTAGGCCCCTTTAAACAACAATCATCAATCAATCAATCAAGCCACATGGACATCGAGGGAAACGAGTTAGCAGATGAGGCTGCCAAGGAGGCAGTTACACTGCCCCCGTTGCCTTTCAAGGTTCCAGCCAGTGATATTCGCTCTCAGCTGAGACATCTGGTTATGTCCCATTGGGAGATGGAGAGGCAGGCCATTCCACTTCCCAATAAGCTGAGAGCGATAAAAGGAACAACGAAGGTATGTAGGACTTCCCTTCGGGCTTCGCGAAAGGAAGCCGTGGTATTATGTCGTCTTCGGATCGGCCACGGTATCGAAACTCACTCGCATCTTTTGAAAGGAGGACCCCATCCGGTGTGTACCTGCGGTGCCATCTTACCGTGGTACACATCCTTACGGAGTTTATGGACCTGGTCGATCTTCGCCGTAGTCTTAACCTTCCGGATACCATCTCCCTTATCTTGCGAGATGACGAGCAATCAGCAGACCTCGTCATCCGCTTTATGAGGGATAGTGGTCTGTTTTATCGTGTCTAGTGATGTCCTTTGTTTTCGTGTATTTGTTTCAGTTGCGCTTTTATCCCATTGACTTCTTTTTAGTTTGTGTTGCGTATTTTAATGTGTTATTTTAACGTCTAATGTAAATGAAGTCTTTATTTTCTCTTATTTTATTAGAAATAAGGCATTGCGAATTAGATCCACTGCTGTTTTAATGTCATACTCATTTTTTCATCACCATATTTTTTAACTCGTGTCACTGGATACATTTTAAAATTTTAAATATCAAGAGTCATTGTCGTCCATTACGTTCCATTAGGGGCCGATGACCTTCGATGTTATGCCCCTTAAAACAACAAGCATCATCATCATCATCAGTATCATCTATAGAGGCAGTCCCTTGGTCAGTAATACTATTATTTCACGTCAGTTTCTGTGAATGTGAGACATTGCGTGTCGGATCCACTGATTGTTTTAAATTCATATCCATCCATTCTTTCTTCGTCCTCACGTTTTGAATTCTGGTCTGTGGAGGATTTTGTACTTTTAATTTGTCATTCCATTTCGTTTCATTTCTTACCATTAGGGGCCGATGACCTAGATGTTTTGCCCCTTTAAACAACAAGCCTCATTATCATCATCTGCGGTCTGCATTGCCTATGATTAGTACCACTATGTGAGAAAACCCTTGAGTATACGTGTCCTGTGATTAGTTCCACCAAGTGAGGAAGACCACGGGAATACCGGCGTCCGTGATTAGTACACTTAGGCGAGGAGCACCATGGGTCTGCGTTGGTTGTGAGTGGTGCCCTTATGGGTGAAACGCTATGGGTTTGTGCTACCTGCGAGTGCTGCCATTGTGTGTGACATACCATGGGTCTACATTACCTGTTATTAGTACTACCATGCGAGAAACATCATCAGCCTACGTTACCTGTAATTTGTACCACTGTAGGAGAAACACCATGGTTCTGTTTTACTAGTGATTATACCATTGTGAGGGGCCGGTGATGTAGATATCGGACCGCTTTAGATAATAAACATCATACCAGTTATTAAGACATTGTGAATTGTTTCTGTTTCACGATCATTTTCTCATCACCATTCGTTTTAGATTTTAGTCAGTGGATACATTTCGAAGTTTTAATTTAATTTCGTTTCACCTCGTACCATTAGGGGCCAGTGACCTAGCTTTTAGACCCCTTTAAACAACAAACATCATCATTGTCATCATCATAACTTACCACTGGAAGTTTCGTTCTGGACCAGAGGTGGTCACGTTGGACATTTTGTGGCGCGGGCGCACAGCACTGTAAGCGGGTGGGCAGGCAGACAGGCGATGAGCGTATTCTATTCAGCCACAGTGACGTTGCGATAACGTCACAGGTCGTAAAGGTTGGGAAAAGATATCTCAGGCACTCTCGATCAGTGCAGCGATACCCGAGTTTTAAATGGAGGCAGAAAATAACGAAAAAATGAGGCCAGAAATCCACGTCCTTTTCAATTTAATTTTGTAAGAAATAAATTATTTATGTTCATTGAAGTATATGTATTTTGACTGGATCCAATAAAGAGTTAGGCCTATAACTTCAAATATTTTTTTACTGTGTTTAATGAATTTCAATTTTTAGAATGCTTTAGAAATATTTCTTATATAATACGGAGTTAAGGTGGATAAGCTCTGGCTTGTGGTTGCTTTGGTTTAAATTATCTGATAATCCCACCAACAATCCAATCATGCTTATCGGGAATAATATCAGTTAGGTTATTTATTTGTTTGGTCCACGAACCTGCTAAACAGGCGTAGCAGGGGGAGAGGTGATACTCCCACGTGGCGCGTCCCAGGTGGCGGATAGGGGGGTCCTAACCGGCTTGCCGGCGGATTTGAGGGAAATAAAATACCTCTCGCGGACCAAACACACTACCCCCTGCGGGTGGGGGACGCACATGTAGAAATGAAACTACTCTTGATTCGTACCATCATGCGGGGAACACCATGGGTTGCATGTACTTGCGAGTAGTATCACTAAATTGGTACAAAATAGGTTTGTGATTAGTTGCAGTAAAAAGCCTGGCCTGGTGGATTCCAGTACCCGTGCGTCGTACCCATGTGAGCAACACCGCGGGTCTGGGCGTAGCCTGTGAGTTGTATCGCTATATGAGCGGCACCGTGGGTCTGCGTTGCCTGTCATTGGTACCCACTATGTGAGGAACACCACGGGAATACCGGCGCCCGTGACTAGTACACCGAGGTGAGGAGCCTTACCGGTTTGCGTTGGCTATGAGTGGCGCCATTGTGTGAGAAACACCATAGGTCTGCGTTCCCTGTACGAATTGCAATACTTGTGAGTAGTACCATCTTGTGTGAACCACCGTGAGTCTTCGCTACTTTTGATTAATACCCCAACATTACAATTTTTTTTGCTAGTGGCTTTACGTCGCACCGACACAGATAGGTCTTATGGCGACGATGGGATAGGAAATGCCTAGGAGTTGAAAGGAAGCGGCCGTGGCCTTAATTAAGGTACAGCCCCAGCATTCGCCTGGTGTGAAATTGGGAAACCACGGAAAACCATCTTCAGGGCTGCCGATAGTGGGATTCGAACCTACTATCTCCCGGATGCAAGCTCACAGCCGCGCGCCTCTACGCGCATGGCCAACTCGCCCGGTAATATGAAAAAAATGGCATGGTTCTACTTTACTCGCGACATGTACCATTCTGTGGGGCCTTAGACGTGAATTTAGCACCCCTTCATACATCAAGCATCATTGTGCTTTATAAATGGTCCCTTGGTCAGTAATACTCTAATTAAGTACCTTCTTTTTGAGTCTGATCCACTGTTTCTGTTTGTTTGTTTGTTGTTTTTTTTTTTTTGTAGGGTTTATGTCCATCCATTCATTCTTCATGACATTTTGTATTTTATTTTAGTCAGTGGATGAATTTGAATTTTTGTTATTTCAATTCGTACAATTAGGGGCCGATGACCTCGATGTTAGGCCCCTTTAAACAACAAGCATCATCATCATCATCATCATCAAATATCTTTTTATTGTGCTTAATGAATTACAATTTTTAGAATGCTTTAGAGACATTTCTTATATAATACGGAGTTAAGGAGGATAAGCTGTGACTTGTGGTTGCTTTGGTTTAAGTTATCTGATAATCCTACTAACAATCCAATCATGCTTACCGGGAATAATATCAGTTCGGTTATTTATTTGAAGGCATACTGTACATCTGTTTGGTGGATACATTTACATTATTGTTGTACTTTAAATTTGGATAGTAAATATCTGTATTCTCACACGCGATGAAACTCCCTCACCATTAAGAGACAAGCTTTTATCATAGGACGCCTGATAAGTTTTAAATATTATTTTCAGAAAATTCGGCGGGGAGGGAAATTCAGATAACACTACAACACTGCAAAATCAAGCAGTAAAGTTGTTGAATCATTAAATATATTACGTTTTTTTGAATTAATCACGAGAGGTGATACTCCCACGAGGCGCGTCCCAGGTGGCGGATAGGGGGTGTCCTAACCGGCTTGTCGGCGGACTTGAGGGAAGTAAAATACCTCTCGCGGACCAAACACAGACCCCCTGTGCGTGGGGGAGGCAGACGAATAATACACCCGCGGTATCCCTTGCCTGTCGTGAGAGGCGACTAAAATGGGCGACCAAGGGATGATTGTACTAGAACCATAAAACTACTTTTGATTCGTACCATCACGCGGGCAACACCATGGGTCGCCTTTACTTGCGAGTAGTACCACTCTGTTAGGTACTGAATAGTTTTGTGATTCGTAGCACTCAAGCGGGTTTCATTGTGGGTTTCCAGTACCCGTGAGTCGTACCCATGTGAGCAACAGCACGGGTCTGTGCGTAGCCTGTGAGTTGTACCACTATATGAGCGACACCGTGGGTCTGCGTTGCCAGTGATTAGTACCCACTATGTGAGGAACACCACGCGAATACCGGCGCCCGTGATTAATACACCTAGGCGAGGAACCTCATCGGTTTGCGTTGGCTATGGGTGGCGCCATTGTGTGAGAAACACCATAGGTATGCGTTACCTTTACGACGTACAATACTTGTGACTAGTACCTTACTGTTTGGAACACCGTGAGTTTACGCTACCTTTGATTAGTACCGCAGCTTGAGAAATACCATGGTTCTCCTTTACTAGCGATAAGTGCCATTATGCGGGATCGTTGACGTAGATAATTTCCCATTTACACAAGCATCAACGATTCAGGATTGGGCTTTGGGAGCAGTCACTTGGTCAGTAATATTGTTTCTGGGAATGTTAGGCATTGCGCGTCTTATCCACTGATTGTTTTAAATTCATATTCATCAATTCATTCCTCATCATCACGTTTTGAATTCGGGTCAGTGGATGAATTTTGTACTTTTAAATTGTAATTCCATTTCGTCTCATTTCGTACCGTAAGGGCCGATGACCTAGATGTTAGGCCCCTCTAAACAACAAGCATCATCATCATCATCATCATCATCATCATCATCATCATCATCATCATCATCATCATTGTTGAATTAATAACAGGAATTTTACTTGGTTAAATTGAAATACTGTCATTGACATCCAAGGATTTGTAAATAGTAGCATGCACGCTACACAAAAATTGTGACGTCTCAGTTCTTTTTGAATGCATAAACACTGACTGTTTATATCGAGCGCAGTATAAATCAAACAGGAATATCTTGAAAAGGTAAGTTTCCTTGCGATAGTAGCGTATTTAAAAAAAATACTATCCCCCAATCAGTATTTTGCTGAGTCGCGGAGGAGATCTTCGTCATCACAATCGAAGGTCACTGCTCCCTTCGCTGCTAATAATGTGTTCGCCCTCTCGCTTCACTGTGACATATAGTATGCTTGCCCGGCCTCACTGGGCTAGCCTCATCGGGCGCCCAGGGGAGCACCTCAGGTCTGGACGTTTTGACGCAAGCACAACAGAAAATTTGTAAGGATGCAGATGCAAGTCCTTTTTGAATATGTTTCGACACGACAGTCTCTTAATTCTCACTTGTACAGATAAAGTCTGGACATTAAGTTTTGAATGCTGACTTGTAAAAATCACATACTTATTTAAGAAATATGTATTTATATGTACTTATAATGTATCCTTGTGTTGCCACGAACCTACTACGATGGCGTAGCAGGGGGAGAGGTGATACTCCCACGTGGCGCGTCCCAGGTGGCGGATAGGGGGGTCCTAACCGGCTTGCCGGCGGACTTGAGGGAAATAAAATACCTCTCGCGGACCAAACACACTACCCCCTGCGGGTGGGGGACACACATGTAGAATACACAAGCGGTATCCCCTGCCTGTCGTAAGAGGCGACAAAAAGGGGCGACCTTGGCGTGGACATGGATTGCGGTTGGTATAATGTGATGGACCTCCTGTGGATGGGAGAGGCTGAATACATCCATAGGTAATCCCTGCCTGTCGTAGAAGGCGACTTAAAGGGTCATGTGGCCATGGTCCCCTCTTTATTTTTTTATTATTTTTCCGAGGGTCAGATGTAGACCATTCAAAATTTGATGTGCGTGCTGCCCGGCGATGGAGCTCCTATGTGTGCGACTACGCTCGAAAGCCCGTGCCAGCAACCACCCAGGACGCGGCGGGTGGGAGTATCATGTACCCGGGCAGTGGTATCCGCCTGACAACGCAGGTCCCCGCACAGCCGAATGCCAGAAGGACATATTATTATTAATTATTTTTATTTATTTTTCCTATTGTTAGTGCTCTGTACACGCTATGGGGTACATGCTATTGCGGGTGACTGGAGGAAGGGAGTCCTAGTGCTCATTGCCTCAGTCATCCCGTATTAGGCATCGTTCAACATCGGACCCCGGGCAATACCTGCTACGACCAGGTGGGTATTGCCTTGGCTGCTTGGTTCGGCTACAGAGACCCCTGATCGGAGTGGGTGGCATTCGGGGAGGATGCTATCGGGCATGGCTTCCAAACGAAGTCGGCTCTCCCAAGGTGGTCGCCCACCTAAGTCTTTAACTTTTGCTTCCCTGAGAGGTTCAACTCCCTGGGAACATGCGCAGCGTGAAGGAATGGGATCCAGCTTCCCTAGGTTTCTGGTCGCTACCAGAACCGATGGGCACGATTTTAAGCTGGTGAAGTCGATCCTGTTTAGTAGACACATCGAAGGCGTCTATGGCGAACTGGAGGAACTAAAGAAAATGCGCAACGGTAGTTTGCTTCTAAAAACTCGTACAGCACTGCAAGCTGATCAGTTGCTTAAGTGCGAGCACTTTGGCGACATCCCCGTCAAAGTGGAGGAGCATAAGTCCTTGAACCTGGTTCGCGGAGTCATCTTTCACCGCGACCTTATTTTGAACACTGACGACGAGTTGATGGAAGACATGAAGAACCGTGGCGTGACACACGTCCGGCGCATTATGCGCAAAGTCAACGGTGAAGACGTTGCCACTGGTGCCTTCATTGTCTCTTTCAAGTTGTCAGTGTTACCAGAGAAAGTCAAGGTAACAACTTATCGTTGCGATGTGAGGCCGTACATCCCGCCTCCTATGCGATGCTATCAATGCCAGCGATTCGGACATATGGTCTCTCGCTGTTCGAATCAGGCTGTATGTGGTACATGTGGACGAGTAGCTCACGGCGCGGAGGAGTGCACAACTCCATACAAGTGCACTAACTGCTCCGGTTTTCATTCTCCTCGGGATCGGAACTGTCCGACATACCTGAGTGAGAAGAAGATCCAGGAGATCAAGACCCTGGATGGTCTTTCCTACCAGGAAGCGCGCCGTAAGTTTAATTCTACGAATACACCTGCCCGTACACTCGACTATAGCTTGATAGCTCAGAGTCTTCCAGGTTCGTCATTTACGACCAAGACACCTGTCCAGACCGCTGCGCCCAAGGCGACTGTTGCTGCTCCCAGCAACGTCGCAAATAGTCAAAGCTCGAAGGGGGGGAACACCCCACCTTCGACCAACCAGAAGTCTGTGCCGGCTGGGAACTGCCAGCCGGCACAGCAAGGGGGGAAGACTAAGTCTCCCCCCCCTAGGAGGTCGACGAAAGTCGTGCCCCAGCCGGCGGAGGCGGCTTCGTTGACCAGGGCTGGGAAACCATCTCCCAGCCCGTCTAAACTTGAAAAGAAAAAGGGGAAGAAGAGCGCCCGTCCTGAGCGCTCTCGGACTTCCCCTGCGAAGGAGAAGTCATGCCCTCCACCTGGGGGATATGAATCTGCGCCGGGAGGCACTCCTGCTCCCAAACCTGCGCGCTCTCCTCGTAGGGGACCCCCTCGCGCCCGAAAAGCGTCGAAGTTCTGGGCGGCACCCCTGCCATCTTTTGATGACGGGATGGATGTCGCGCTGTCCTCTACATCTACGGATGTAGAACTAGATAGTGTTTAGGCTTACGAGCATTTTGTCGCTCATAACCTAACACTCCTTTTATAGTCCACACTATGGCACTGTTACAGTGGAATTGTAACGGTTATGACAGGCATCTTGCTGAGTTACGTCAGCTTATTAGTGAGTACGCAGCGAGTATAGTCTGTATTCAGGAGACCAATTTCCGACCTGGTCATCACACGGTCTTGAGGAATTTCAAACTATACTCGACAGAACGATACTATGCTCACCGGGCTTCCGGAGGCGTTGGCATTTTTGTACGTTCTGATAGCTACAGCGAAGAGGTTCCATTAAGAACCCCTCTTGAGGCTGTAGCTGTTCGCGTCTCGCTGCCTGTCATAGCAACAGTGTGTAATGTTTATCTTCCACCAGGCCAGCATCTGAACATCAATGATGTCGCTGATCTTATGGATCAGCTTCCACCACCCTTCCTCTTATTGGGCGATTTTAACGCCCATCACCCCATATGGGGCTCTGAGACGCCTTGCCCCCGAGGAAGAGAGCTGGAAACACTTCTATCAGATCTGGATTTATGTGTTTTGAACACAGGGGAACCAACTCACTTTAGTGTACGTTGCGGCACATATTCTCGCATAGACGTTAGTCTATGCAGCCGAACGTTGGTTCCACTGTTTCGGTGGAATGCACACGATGATCTCTGTGACAGTGACCATTTTCCCATCGTTCTTACTTTGTTGAATCATAAACCCGTCGAGGCTCCCCCTCGATGGATTCTTAAACATGCTGATTGGCCAAAGTACACATCACTAGCTGTCTTTAACGATGATGTCAGGCGGACCGTCGGCGAGGAAATAACTTACATCACCCAAGTTATTCTTGCTGCTGCTGAGGAGTCCATTCCGTTTTTCTCGGGGACCCCTCGCCGAAAACTCGTTCCTTGGTGGAACGATGAAATAGCAGCAGCCATCAAAGAACGCCGTCGCGCTCATAAGCGTTACCGTAGACAGCCTACTGTGGCCAACTTGGTAGCATTTAAGAAACTCCGCGCTAAGGCGCGAGTTCTTATTCGACAAAGTAAGAAGGCTTCATGGGAGAGATATGTGTCGTCCATGACGTCACATACTCCATCATCTCAAGTGTGGACGAAACTTCGACGATTTTCGGGTATTCAAGGATCATCTGCTGTACCGGGAATTTCCATTGCAGGCAGTGTCGCCACTGATCCCCTCGCGATTGCTAACCATCTTGCTAGTCATTTCGCGGATGTCTCCGGCTCCGGGAATTACAATCCTGATTTCCTCGCTGTGAAGCGAGAGGCAGAACGTCATCACCTTAGTTTTGCCTCTCAAGCTTCAGAGGACTACAACGTGCCCTTTACGGAGTGGGAACTCCGCAGCGCCCTAGCGCTTTGCAAGGACACGTCTCCTGGACCGGACAACATCCACAACCAGATGTTGAAGCACCTTAGTGATGATAGTCTACTCTATCTCCTTCGTGTGTTCAACCGTATCTGGATGGAGGGTAATTTTCCGTCTCAGTGGCGAGAGGGCATAGTCATTCCTGTCCTCAAGCCTGACAAAGATCCTAAGTATGCAGGAAGTTACAGGCCGATTTGTCTTACCAACTGCCTGTGTAAGCTATTTGAGAGGATGGTAAATCGCAGACTCGTGTGGTGTCTGGAGAAACAAGGACTCTTGTCCGAGTACCAATGTGGATTTCGAGCCGCTCGATCCACCACAGACCACTTGGTACGCCTGGAGAGTTCTATCCAGGATGCGTTTCTCCGCAAACAGCACTTGGTAGCTGTCTTCTTTGACTTGGAGAAGGCCTACGACACCACCTGGCGATATGGCATCCTTTCAGTCCTGCATCAATGGAGATTCCGAGGTAACTTGCCGGTATTTATTGCGAATTTTTTGTCCCTCCGTCTATTCCGTGTCCGAGTAGGGAGGACATATTCGCAATACTACGTTCAAGAAAATGGAGTCCCACAGGGATCGGTTCTTAGTGTCACTCTGTTCGCGATTGCCATAAACGGTATTGTCGCTGCTGCTGGTCCAGCCGTAATACCGTCCCTATATGTGGATGATTTTGCTCTGCACTATAGCTCGTGCAGTATGGCAGTCGCAGAGCGACAGTTACAGCAAGCTATTAGGAGGGTGGAGAAGTGGACCTTAGAACATGGCTTTCGGTTTTCTGCCGTAAAGACCTCCGTTGTCCACTTTTGTCGTCAACGTACACTTCACCCTCATCCTGAGCTTTATCTAGGTAATGTCGTTCTTCCAGTTGTTGACACCTACCGATTTCTTGGGCTCCTTTTTGACAGTAAATTATCGTGGGAGCCACACGTGCGGGAGCTAAAAGTGCAATGCACCAAGAGGCTTAACCTCTTGAAGTTTCTTAGCAGCACTAATTGGGGAGCTGACCGCGTGGTGCTCCTGCGATTCTATCGGGCACACATTTTATCTCGGTTAGACTACGGCAGTGCAGCATATGGCTCCGCAAGACCAAGCGTTCTTGCGAAGCTGAACAGTATCCACCACAGCGGGGTTAGGTTGGCGACGGGAGCTTTTCGTACTAGCCCCATCGCTAGCCTGCTCGCTGAGTCTGGTGTGCCGCCTTTACACCTGAGGCGCCAGCAAATGCTTTTTTCGTATGCTGCAAATTTGCGACAGATGCCACTTCATCCGAGCTATCCCTGCGTATTCAGCAATGGCAACCGTTTGTTGTACGTTGTTCATCCTCGTGCGACGCGGCCGGTTGGGATACGCTTGGATAGCAGTTATGAATTGTTTGACGTACCTTCGATTCCTTGCCTTGTCAGACAACCAAGTGGGGTACCTCCGTGGGTTGTACGACGACCTGAAATCATCCTGGATTTGCACACTGGCCCGAAAGGAGACACGGACCCTTCGATTTATCGGAGGATCTATCTGTCCGTTCTTGGCCGCTATCCAGGTTCAGTCGTCGTTTACACGGATGGTTCAAGGACAGATACGAAGGTGGGCTGTGCGTTCGTTGTCGACAATGATCGGTTTCTTTTTGCTCTTCCGGACACCTGTAGTGTGTACACGGCAGAGCTCTATGCTATCTGTGAGGCTCTGCGGTACGCACTGTACAATGAGCGCCGACACTTTCTCGTATGTACTGACTCCTTGAGTTCGCTTCAGGCTATTGATACCTGTTTCCCTCGACACCCTCTGGTGCAGCGGATCCAGGACCTGCTGGCCGGGTGTTCGGATGCCGGCACCAGAATTACGTTTGTGTGGCTCCCCAGCCACATGGGCATAGAGGGAAACGAGTTAGCAGATCAGGCTGCCAAGGAGGCAGTTACACTGCCCCCGTTGCCTTTCAAGGTTCCAGCAAGTGATATTCGCTCTCAGCTGAGACATCTGGTTATGTCTCATTGGGAGATGGAGTGGCAGGCCATCCCACTTCCCAATAAGCTGAGAGCGATAAAAGGAACAACGAAGGTATGGAGGACTTCCCTTCGGGCTTCGCGGAGGGAAGCCGTGGTATTATGTCGCCTTCGGATCGGCCACGGTATCTTGACGCACTCCCATCTACTGAAAGGAGAACCCCCTCCGGTGTGTACCTGCGGCGACCATCTTACCGTGGTACACATCCTTACGGAGTGCGTGGACCTGGTCGATCTGCGCCGTAGTCTTAACCTTCCGAGTACTATCTCCCTTATCTTGCGCGATGACGAGCAGTCAGCAGACCTCGTCATCCGCTTTATGAGGGATAGCGGTCTGTTTTATCGTGTGTAATGATGTCCTTTGTGCTTGTATCTTTGTGTCAATTACGCTCTTATCCTATTGACTTCATTTTAGTTTGTGTTGCGTATTTTAATGTGTTCTTTTAACGTCTGATGTAAAGTATGTATATATATCTGTACTAGCAAGCAATGCCTTATTCCATTATCTCCTGTAATTTTTCTTCTTTTGTTCCAAAATAAGGCATTGCGAATTAGATCCACTGATTGTTTTAATTTCATACTCATTTTTCATCGCATTTTTTTTAAAAACTCTAATCAGTGGCTACGTTTTAAATTTTAACTATCATATGTCATTTCGTCCATCTCGTTCCATTAGGGGCCGATGACCTTCGATGTTAGGCCCCTTTAAACAACAAGCATCATCATCATCATCCTTGTTTTGCCATACGTAATAATAATAATAATAACGGCGTTGAGATTTCTTCGGACTTCGTTCCAGCCTTTCCTTCATTCAAGCAATTTTTTCTGGTGTTCAAACTCTGTTCGGATAGTTACGGCTTTTTGTTTTCTCCACACAGCCCGTTTCACGCCATTTTGCCACTAAGTTTTGCATTGCAGACTTTGTTGGAAGTTTTGCCAAAACACTTCCAGTCTTAAACTCTTGCGCAAACATTTCCGCACATGTTTTCCACGAATTGTTCTTCGCATAACACTCGACAATGTACACGCGCTGTTTTATCGTGAACACCATTTTGTGTTGCATTCAAATGATCTCTAAACACCTGTGCTCCTCTCAATCACTCACGCGTAATGACACAGCGACGCACTCGGGAGATGGGCACGCGCACACATGTGACAGCAACCGGCTGATGCATTGAAATCATTGTTTCCAGCATTTCCTGTAATGAGCAATTCTGTTCAACAAGGGTCAGTTCTGCGCCAGTCTTGTAAATATATTCCGGGTCAGTTTTAATTTGCCCACTCTGTATTTTCGCAACACAATATGACACACTTGCAGACTCTTAAAATTAAATTCCTGGAGATATACTCAGCAAAAATTTCTTTCCAAACATCCGCTTTCCTTTTGGTAGCGACGCTGTCGGATTTTTCATTCTCCGTTACTGCTTTATGCATGGGAGCAGGATCGATTAACATTTCTCCCCCATCTTTTCTGAAGTTCGCTGTACGCAATCTTTTGTTCGCCATTCTTTATTTTGTTTATGCGGAACTACTGTACGTAATTGAGATATACAAAAATCAAAGACCATCGAAATCTGCAGAGTGGTCGCGCATGATAATGCACTGCGGCTATGGAGTCAAACTCTTGATTTGAGAGGCGAATGGGATCGAACCTCACCGTCGACTGTCCTGAGAATGGTTTTCCGTGGTTTCTGCTTTTCACTTCCAGACATATGCCGGGAGAATTCCTATTTATAGCCCACAGCCGTTTCCTTCCGCCTCATCACTAAATTTTATTCAACTTCATTCATTTCATCCACATGTCCGACTACACCTGTGGGTGGGGGACACCGACGAAGAATACACCCACGGTATCCCCTGCCTGTCGTAAGAGGCGATTAAAAGGGGAGACCAAGGGATGATTGTCTTGGAACCATGAAACTACTTGTGATTAGTACCATCACGCGGAGAACATCATGGGTCGCTTTTACTTGCGCGTAGTACCACTATATTATGTACCAAATAGGTTCGTGATCAGTGGCACACAGGTGCACCGTGCGGTCGGCTTTTGCAGTACCTGTGATTAGTACCCACTATATGAGGAACACCACGGGATAGTGGAAGGTGCCTGTGGTTAGTACTCTTGTGTGATGAACACCATAGGTTTGCGTTGCCTGTAAATGGCGCCGCAAAGTGAGAAAAGCATAGGTCTGTATTATATGTCGAATTTCATAACCTCTGAGTAGTACAATAATGTGTGGAATACCGCAAGTCTCTGCTACTTTTGATTAGTACCGCAACAGGACAAATACCATGGTTCTACTTTCCTAGCGATCAGTACCGTTATGAGGGGCCGATAACTTGGATTTTGGACCCCCTTTAGCCTGCAAGCATCATCGTTTCAGTGTTATCCTATAGCAGCAGTCCC
The DNA here is from genome assembly GCF_040414725.1 of Anabrus simplex. NCBI lineage: Eukaryota > Metazoa > Arthropoda > Insecta > Orthoptera > Tettigoniidae > Anabrus > Anabrus simplex. Next base: position 131,849,146 of record NC_090268.1, on the reverse strand, counting down.
TTGGTCAGTAATCCTATTCTTTTACGACAGCCGGGCTGAGTGGCTCAGACGGTTAAGGCGCTGGCCTTCTAACCCCAACTTGGCAGGTTCGATCCTGGCTCAGTCCGGTGGTATTTGAAGGTGCTCAAATTCGACAGCCCCGTGTCGGTAGATTTACTGGCACGTAAAAGAACTCCTGCGGGACTAAATTCCGGCACCTCGGCGTCTCCGAAGACCTTAAAAAGTAGTTAGTGGGACGTAAAACAAATAACATTATTATTATTACTTTTACGTCAGTTTGTGTGAATGTAAAGCATTGCGGGTCGCATCCACTGATTGTTTTAAATTCATGTCCAACCATTCATTCTTCGTTCTCATGCTTCGAATTCTGGTCAGTGGAGAATTTTAGACTTTTAATTTGTCATTCCATTTCGTTTCATTTCGTACCATTAGTGGCCGATGACCTCGTCATCATCAACATGTCCGACTCATTGGCTGAATGGTCAGCGAACTAGCCTTCAGTTCAGAGGGTACCGGGTTTGATTCCCGGCCGCGTCGAGGATTTTAACCTTTATTGGTTAATTCCAATGGCCCGGGAGCTGGGAGTTTGTGCTGTTCCCAATATCTCTGCAACTGAAACACCACATATAACACTACCTTCCACCACAATAACACGCAGTTACCTACACATGGCAGATGCCACCCACCCTCATCGGAGGGTGTGCCTTACACGGGCTGCCCTCGGCTGTAAATTATTATCATTTCATCCCCATCAGTTCCTCAACTGAGATTGGTGTCTGGAGGGGCATCCAGCCGTAAAATGTGACAAAATATGACCTCTCGTCACCACAAAACCTGTATCACTTAGGGGGAGTAATGACTTAAATGTTGCGAGTTTTGTCCAAAGAATGGAATTTTCAATTTTAACCTTAAAAATTTCTCCAATTCTTTCAAATCCTTTTATCAGTTTTCCCTAATCCATTTTTAAAACTCTAAATACTGCATTGAAATGGTAGTGAATCGGCGTATGTAGATCAACCCCACGACCCTTTCGCTCACGCTTGAGCTTAACCCAGCCCCGAGACAGAGGAATTAACCAATGAAAGTTAAAATCCCAGACCTATCCGGGAATCGAATCCAGGACCTGTCGGGCCAAGGACCAGCGTGCTAACTATTTAGCCATGGAGCTGAATTATTACGACGAATAAAAACACGTTAATGAAAAGGATATTGAAATACATGTGTCAGAGAAAGTCAGCATCCTAGATTCAACAGGTCAGGAAAGATTTGAAACGAAGTAATATAAGAAAAAGTCAAAAAATAGTTACCTGGACTTCTAGAGATCAAATATGGAAGGATTCAAAGGCAAAAAGGAAAATAAAATTGGAAGAGAGAAAGACGATACACAACGAAAGGATAAAGGAGTATTAGGAAGAAATTAAGACGTAACATCAAAAGTTGAGTAACTGAAATTGGCATGAGGTCCCTAGCAGGCCACAACGATAATAATAATAATAATAATTGTACCGGGCGGTACACCTCCACGCCGCTAATTCAAAAAGTGCGCCAGTTGAAACTCCTCTGCTGGAGGAAGTCTGAACTTTATTGACGGTATTAATTTTCTACTTTCTCAGAAGATGTCACTACCTGGAAATTTTGGAGTTTTTGAACTGTGTCATTTTCGACGTATTTTTGTTTTGCTTGTAGTAAGAAGTGTGAACTTTCTCTTCTAGAGGACACTACTGAAGAACTACAATGGTGCACCCTAGTGTGAAGTGAAAGAACTATGCTTTTGGAGAAATTTTGAATTCATAAGTTTGTTCTTTGTTAAATTTCTTTCAGTCATTGTTTAAGTTGGCAATATTAACCCTTTCTTTCCCCTTCTTTTGAATTTAGCCAATCCCGAATTTCTTGAATTAATTTTCCACCAATTATGTGTTTCTTCTTCATATTGTGTAGGGGTTTTCTTGGTTAGCCAATAAAGTTTTTGTGGGAGGGTGTTCTCATTCCCCAAACGCCTCGAACTTTCCGCGAGAGTATATAAACTGCTGATTTTAGGGTCTCCGGGCCACTTCTGTTCCATCTTTCGGTGTGTAAAGTACATAGCAGGGGGCGGGAAGCGCCTCTTTCTTCGGCGGCAGTCAACAACCAGGTAATGGCCGATTAATTACTTCTTTTATTGCTTGCTCAGCAGTTTAACTCTCGGGGCGGGTCCGAAGTTTTTCCATTATGTAACCTTCCTTAAAATGTAAAGAAACTTGTATCTATTCTATCTTTTAAACTACATATTGGGATAGAGAGTGCTTAACCCTCTCGAGCTCCCACTCATATTGTTTTGAGGTGAACTTATTTTCTCAACCTATTCTTCCTTAACATTATGTAAATTTGTTTCTTTTCTAAAGTCACCTCCGTAGTATGGGATTAGCCCTTGCATCAGTGGCCTAGAGCCAAATTAGGTTTTGAAACAAAGCGTATTAGGAGCGCAAGTTCGCCTCCCCTCAAATTGTTATTTTAGAGGTCATGTAATTAATCTTTTTCTCACTTAATAGACCTCAGTAGGTTGGGTATTTTACCCCTGTGTCTATGTCCAGAGAGGACAACTTGAAGGTGGAGTTTGGTGTGGCCTTTGAGAGGCTTAAAGTTTGAGAGCGAGCGGCTCTTTCTTGAAAATTGTGTGTTGTATGCCTCGAGGAGGCTTTTCTGTGTAATTTGGAGCAAGTGCTCCTGAGCATGAATGGGGTTTTCTGCCCCTCTGTTAAAACTTATTTTGAAGTAAGATTGGGCTGATTGCCCAAGCATTGTGAAGTCGGGGCGCGAAGCCCAAATCCAGTAAATATTGTAACTACATTTTGTTGACTTGCTACTCTGTATCTGCCATGCTATTTATTTCTTTATTTTGAAAAGAAAATATAACCTTGTTAATTTTACATGAACTCTAATTTCGTAGCTTGAGACCCGTTCACACCCGCACCTTCTTTCAACTCTAACTACCGCAAAAACACGGTAATAATAATAATAATAATAATAATAATAATAATAATAATAATAATAATAATAATAATAATAATGTTTTTCGGAGACACCGGAATGTTGTCCCACAAGAGTTATTTTACGTGCCAGTAAATCTACCGACGTGGCTGGCGTGTTTGAGCACCTTCAAATATCACCAGGGATTGAATCCGCCAACTGCCAACACCCTACCGCCGGAGCTACTCAGCGTAGGCATTGTACACAAAAGATAAAGCGGAAAGGAATGAAATGTAACCTGAGACATACCTTCCAGCCTCTGGCTGTCCACTAATATATATGACGGAGATTTCCTACTAGAGTTCTCGAGCGTTCTTTAACCTATAAATGTATTTTTCCTTCATCCATTTCGATCTATATCTTCAGCCAACTCATTCACAACTACTTAACTTGCAGACCGCTTTTTTCTTTGCTCACTAGTAAAACTGCTAAACCTTGATTTGCTCGCTGGAGAAGAAAGCCTGCCCATTTCTTATGCACATTTCTTATGCAATAAGAGAAGTAAAGCAGAATAACCCAATTCTCTCGTCCGCCATCTACACCCTACCACTTAGCCGCATTCAGTCGATAAATAATGGATCTCGAAGGAAAAGTACTTCTCGATGACTGACTCCAGAAGTTAAATGCTTGGTAATATTTTCATTCTCTCCGCACTCTTTTCGCAACTCGTCATAATATTTGACGTCAGGCAGAAGGATCTTTGAGTTAATGCAACCGTACGGAGCGAATTCAACGGGGTCCACTCAGCCTCGGGAGATCACCTGAGTAGAGAGGGGTTCGAGTCCCACCTCAGCCATCCTTGAAGTAGTATTCCGTGGTTTCCCACTTCTCCTCCATGCAAATGCAGGGATGGTACCTAACTTAAGGCCACGGCTGCTTCCTTCCCTTTTCCTTGTCTAGCCCTTCCAATCTTCCCATCCCCCAACAATGCCCCTTTACTGCATAGCAGGTGAGGCGTCCTGGGCAAGGTACTGGTCCTCCCTCCCAGTTCTATTCCCCAAACCAAAGTCTCACGCTCCAAGACACTGACCCTGAGGCGGTAGAGGTGGAAACCCTCGCTGAGACCGAGGGAGAAACCAACCATGGAGGGTAAATAGATTAAGAAAGAAAGAGGGAACGAACTCTGTAATTCGCATGTGATAGAACACATATGGTGCAAGTTTGGTGAAGTTAGTTTAGACTTCTCAACGGTCGGAGTATAATACAATACATAGATCCGTGTAAAGAAATGCAGAATCTTAGTCCTCACGTTTCCACCTATTTTCGGAATTTTTACAAAAAATTTAAACGTCAATGGTAATACGCCGTATTGTTTCGGCTGTTAGTGAAGGGAGAGAGTCTCTATCAGGTGGTAGTGATTATTCTTTTAAGAGGAAGTACAACTAGGCAACCATTCTCTATCCAACACTAATCAGAGAGAAAAATTGGAAGGGGTCCGATACTTCGAAACATGAAGGTTCGGCCAAGGAAAGACAAGGGCCAGGAAGGGCGTGAAAATTAGACTCCCTAGGTCTCGAATGCTCTAATACCGGCAGGGTTGGAAAAAAGACAGGAGTTGACCAAGGGAGGACGGACAGGATATGTGAAAGTGAAGAGCGTGCCACATAAAAGTGGAAGTGTTGGCACAACTCAGCTGAGGAACCCGTGGATCAACCCACGCTCCCAAGTTAAGAGCCCCTGTGGCCCCGTTTTGTCACCTCTTACGACAAGCCGGGGATATCGCGGATGTTATTCTGCCACCAACACCCACAGGGGGATTGTAGGCAGATCCTCTGACGACAGTGGGCTGCATCTACCGAATATGGGAAACTGCGTGTTACTGTGGTGGAGTTTGGTGCTGTTCGTGAGTCGCAGGGATATTGAGAACAGCACAGATACCCATTCCCCAAGCCAAGAGAATTAGCCATTTTATATTAAAAAAAACCCTTATCCAACCGGAAATCGAACCCGGGGTCCTCCGAACCGAAGGGCACTACATTGACATTTCAGCCAAGGTGTTGGATGGTACTCGAATGAAAATTGGCTCCTATGTTAACCGAAGGTACGAGCTAAAACCTTGCCAAATTTGAGCTTGATTGATCATTTCCTCATTCGTTTTCAGTTGAAAGAAAGTAAGAAAGAAAGAAAGAAAGAAAGAAAGAAAGAAAGAAAGAAAGAAAGGAAGGAAGGAAGAAAGTAAGTTAAAGTCGTGTCATCATTCCGAGGTGAGGCAGCTCTTTTCATGCACATCTCCAATGGCGGTGTGCTGTGTATAGCATTTTAACCATACACCAGCCCTCCTGCCTATCTTAAAATCTCTGGCAATACCATAAATTGAACTCGTGCCACCGCGGACGGCAGCTAATAATACTATTACGCTAAGGAGACAGACAGACAGACAGACAGACAGACAGACAGACAGACAGACAGACAGACAGACAGACAAATTTATAGGTATACTAGTTGTAATACCCGGCTCTACTCGGGTACGTACTTGAATGTTTAATTTTACCATTTGAATGACCTTTTTAAAGTGAATTTCTCTTTTTGACTGATACTTTACAAGCACTTATTTATTGTTATTGTTATCCACGAACCTGCTACGCAGGCGTAGCAGGGGGAGAGGTGATACTCCCACGTGGCTCGTCCCAGGTGGCGGATAGGGGGGTCCTAACCGGCTTGCCGGCGGACTTGAGGGAAATAAAATACCTCTCGCGGACCAAACACACACCCCCTGTGGGTGGGGGAGGCAGACGAATAATACACCCACGGTATCCCCTGCCTGTTGTGAGAGCCGACTAAAAGGGGCGACCAAGGGATGGTTGTATTCGAACCATGCAACTACATGTGATTAGTACCACCACGCGGAGAACACCAAGGGTTGCTTTTACTTGTGCGTAGTACCACGATATCAGGTACGAAATAGGTTTGTGATTAGTAGCACACAGGAGCACCGCGCGGTCGGCTTTTGCAGTACCTGTGATTAGTACCACCATATGAGCGGGACCATGGGATGATAGCTACCATGGACCTGCCTTACCTGTGATTAGTACCCACTATATGAGGAACACCACAGGATAGGGAGAGGTCCCTGTGGTTAGTACTCTTATGTGATGAACATCATAGGTTTGCGTTGCCTGTGAATGGCGCCGCAGGGTGAGAAAAACATAGGTCTGTATTAATGTCGAATTTCATAAGCTTTGAGTAGTACAATAATGTGTGGAATACCGCAAGTCTCTGCTACCATTGATTAGTACCGCAACAGGACAGATACCATGGTTCTACATTACTAGCGATAAGTATCATTCTGAGGGCCTTTGACTTGTATTTTGGACTCATTTTGCCACGAACCTACTGCGATGGCGTAGCAGGGGGAGAGGTGATACTCCCACGTGGCGCGTCCCAGGTGGCGGATAGGGGGGTCCTAACCGGCTTGCCGGCGGACTTGAGGGAAATAAAATACCTCTCGCGGACCAAACACACTACCCACTGCGGGTGGGGGACACATGCAGAATACACCCGCGGTATCCCCTGCCTGTCGTAAGAGGCGACAAAAAGGGGCGACCTTGGCGCGGACATGGATTGCGGTTTGGTATAATGTGATGGACCTCCTGTGGATGGGAGAGGCTGAATACATCCATAGGTAATCCCTGCCTGTCGTAGAAGGCGACTTAAAGGGTCATGTGGCCATGGTCCCCTCTTTATTTTTTATTCTTTTTCCGAGGGTCAGATGTAGACCATTCAAAATTTGATGTGCGTGCTGCCCGGCGATGGAGCTCCTATGTGTGCGACTACGCTCGAAAGCCCGTGCCAGCAACCACCCAGGACGCGGCGGGTGGGAGTGTCATGTACCCGGGCAGTGGTATCCGCCTGACAACGCAGGTCCCCGCACAGCCGAATGCCAGAAGGACATATTATTATTAATTATTTTTATTTATTTTTTCTATATTTAGTGCTCTGTATACGCTATGGGGTACATGCTATTGCGGGTGACTGGAGGAAGGGAGTCCTAGTGCTCATTGCCTCAGTCATCCCGTATTAGGCATCGTTCAACATCGGACCCCGGGCAATACCTGCTATGACCAGGTGGGTATTGCCTTGGCTGCTTGGTTCGGCTACAGAGACCCCTGATCGGAGTGGGTGGCATTCGGGGAGGATATTTTCGGGATGGCGTCGAAACAACTTCCGCCAGCAACCTCGGGTAGTTCGCTACCCAAGTCTTTAACTTTGGATTCTCTAAGGGGGGCAACCCCTTGGGAACAGGCGCAGCGATTGAATTTGGGATCCAGCTTCCCTAGGTTCCTGGTTGCTACCAGAACCGATGGGCAGGACTTCAAGCTGGTTAAATCCATTCTATTCAGTAAGTACATCGAAGGTGTATATGGCGAACTTGCGGACCTGAAGAAAATGCGCAATGGTGGTTTGCTACTGAAGACGAGCACTGCGCTCCAGGCCGATCAATTGCTTAAGTGCGACCATTTTGGCGACATCCCCGTCAAAGTGGAAGAGCACAAAACATTGAATCTGGTTCGTGGAGTTATTTTCCACCGTGATCTCGTCCTGAACACTGACGATGAATTGATGGAAGACATGAAGCACCGTGGCGTGACCCACGTCCGGCGAATCACACGCAAAGTCAACGGTGAAGACGTTGCCACGGGTGCGTTCATAGTCTCCTTCAAATTGTCAGTGTTGCCCGAGAAAGTCAAGGTAACAACCTATCGTTGCGATGTGAGGCCGTACATCCCGCCTCCTATGCGATGCTATCAATGCCAGAGATTCGGACACATGGTATCTCGTTGTTCGAATCCGTCAGTGTGTGGTACATGTGGGAAAGTAGCTCACGGCGCGGAGGAGTGTACACCTCCGTTCAAGTGCACTAACTGCTCTGGTCTTCATTCTCCTCGGGATCGGAATTGTCCGACCTATCTGAGCGAGAAGAAGATCCAGGAGATCAAGACCCTGGATGGTCTTTCCTACCAGGAAGCGCGCCGTAGGTTTAATTCTCTGAATGCACCGGCCAAGACACTTGACTTCAGCTTGATAGCACAGTCCCTGCCAGGTTCCTCATTTTCAACTGGAACACCTGCCCAGAAGATCGCTGCGCCCAAGCCAAAGAGAACCAGCTCGAAGGTGGGTCCGTCCCGGCCTTCGACCACCAACATACCTGTGCCGGCTAGGAAACCTACGCCGGCACAAAAGGGGAAGGAGACAACGTCTCCTTCCCTCCCGAGGTCGGCGACAGCCGAGCCCAAGCCGGCGGAGGCGGCATCGTCGACCAGGGCTGGGAAACCACCTCCCAGCCCGTCTCAACAAGAATCGACTGTGGGGAAGAAGAGCGACCTTAGCAGGCGTTCTTCCACTTCTCCTACGAATGGGGCTTCACGCCCTCCACCCGGAGGGCCTGATTCCACGCCAGCGGGTCTTCCTCCTCGAAGACCTGCGCGCTCCCCTCGTAAGAGGAAACCCCACCCCAAAACAACGTCGAAGAAATTGAAGGCATGCTTCACCTCGTCTAGTGGCGGGGAGATGCACGTGGAGCATGAATCTCTATCCTCGGATGGGGAGGTGAGTGTAGGTTAGGTTAGGTGGCATTACGCTGCTCCTAACCTAAACCACAATAGTCCACACTTACATTATGGCACTGTTACAATGGAATTGTAACGGTTATGATAGGCATCTTGCCGAGTTGCGCCAGCTCATTAGCGAATATTCGGCGAGTATAGTCTGTATTCAGGAAACAAATTTCCGACCTGGTCATCATACGGTACTGAGAAATTTTCGACTATACTCGACAGAACATTATGCTCACCGGGCTTCCGGTGGCGTTGGCATTTTTGTCCGTTCTGATACCTACAGCGAGGAGGTTCCAATACGAACCTCGCTGGAGGCAGTAGCTGTTCGCGTACCGCTGCCTGTCATAACTACAGTGTGTAATGTTTATTTTCCACCAGGTGAGGCTCTTAACATCAATGATGTCACTGATCTTCTAGATCAGCTTCCACCTCCCTTCCTCTTGTTGGGCGATTTCAACGCCCATCACCCCATCTGGGGCTCTGAGTCGCCTTGCCCCCGGGGAAGAGAGCTGGAAACATTAGTAACAGAGCTGGATTTATGTATTTTGAACACAGGGGAACCAACACACTTCAGTGTACGTTACGGCACTTATTCTCGCATAGACGTAAGTCTGTGCAGCCGAACGTTGGTTCCGCTGTTTCGGTGGAACACACACGACGATCTTTGTGACAGTGACCATTTTCCCATAATTCTTACTTTGCTGAACCACAAATCCGTCGAGGCTCCCCCTCGATGGATTTTTAAACATGCTGATTGGCCAAAGTACACATCACTAGCTGTCTTTAACGACAAAATCAGGCGGACCGTCGGCGAGGAAATAACTTACATCACCCAGGTTATTCTTGCTGCTGCTGAGGAGTCCATTCCGTTCTTCTCGGGGACTCCTCGCCGAAAGCTCGTTCCTTGGTGGAACGAAGACATAGCAGCAGCTATCAAAGAACGCCGTCGCGCTCACAAACATTACCGTAGACAGCCCGCTGCGGCCAACTTGGTAACATTTAAGAAACTCCGCGCTAAGGCGCGAGTTCTTATTCGCCAAAGTAAGAAGGCTTCATGGGAGAGATATGTGTCGTCTATGACGTTACATACTCCATCATCTCAGGTGTGGACTAAGCTTCGACGTATTTCGGGTATCCAAGGATCATCTTCTGTACCGGGAATTTCCATTGAAGGCAATATCGTCACTGAACCCCTCCTGATTGCTGACCACCTCGCTAGTCATTTCGCGGATGTATCTGGCTCCGGGAATTACCATCCTGATTTCCTCGCTCTGAAGCGGGAGGCGGAACGTTCTCACCTTAGTTTTGCCTCTCAAGCTTCAGACCACGAACCTACTACGATGGCGTAGCAGGGGGAGAGGTGATACTCCCACGTGGCGCGTCCCAGGTGGCGGATAGGGGGGTCCTAACCGGCTTGCCGGCGGACTTGAGGGAAATAAAATACCTCTCGCGGACCAAACACACTACCCCCTGCGGGTGGGGGACACACATGCAGAATACACCCGCGGTATCCCCTGCCTGTCGTAAGAGGCGACAAAAAGGGGCGACCTTGGCGCGGACATGGATTGCGGTTGGTATAATGTGATGGACCTCCTGTGGATGGGAGAGGCTGAATACATCCATAGGTAATCCCTGCCTGTTGTAGAAGGCGACTTAAAGGGTCATGTGGCCATGGTCCCCTCTTTATTTTTTATTATTTTTCTGAGGGTCAGATGTAGACCATTCAAAATTTGATGTGCGTGCTGCCCGGCGATGGAGCTCCTATGTGTGCAACTATGCTCGAAAGCCCGTGCCAGCAACCACCCAGGATGCGGCGGGTGGGAGTATCATGTACCCGGGCAGTGGTATCCGCCTGACAACGCAGGTCCCCGCACAGCCGAATGCCAGAAGGACATATTATTATTAATTATTTTTATTTATTTTTTCTATTGTTAGTGCTCTGTACACGCTATGGGGTACATGCTATTGCGGGTGACCGGAGGAAGGGAGTCCTAGTGCTCATTGCCTCAGTCATCCCGTATTAGGCATCGTTCAACATCGGACCCCGGGCAATACCTGCTACGACCAGGTGGGTATTGCCTTGGCTGCTTGGTTCGGCTACAGAGACCCCTGATCGGAGTGGGTGGCATTCGGGGAGGATGCTATCGGGCATGGCTTCCAAACGAAGTCGGCTCTCACAAGGTGGTCGCCCACCTAAGTCTTTAACTTTTGCTTCCCTGAGAGGTTCAACTCCCTGGGAACATGCGCAGCGTGAAGGAATGGGATCCAGCTTCCCTAGGTTTCTGGTCGCTACCAGAACCGATGGGAACGATTTTAAGCTGGTGAAGTCGATCCTGTTTAGTAGACACATCGAAGGCGTCTATGGCGAACTGGAGGAACTTCAGAAAATGCGCAACGGTAGTTTGCTTCTAAAGACTAGTACAGCACTGCAAGCTGATCAGTTGCTTAAGTGCGAGCACTTTGGCGAAATTCCCGTCAAAGTGGAGGAGCATAAGTCCTTGAACCTGGTTCGCGGAGTCATCTTTCACCGCGACCTTATTTTGAACACTGACGACGAGTTGATGGAAGACATGAAGAACCGTGGCGTGACACACGTCCGGCGCATTACGCGCAAGGTCAACGGTGAAGACGTTGCCACTGGTGCCTTCATTGTCTCTTTCAAGTTGTCAGTGTTACCAGAGAAAGTCAAGGTAACAACTTATCGTTGCGATGTGAGGCCGTACATCCCGCCTCCTATGCGATGCTATCAATGCCAGCGATTCGGACATATGGTATCTCGCTGTTCGAATCAGGCTGTATGTGGTACATGTGGACGAGTAGCTCACGGCGCGGAGGAGTGCACAACTCCATACAAGTGCACTAACTGCTCCGGTTTTCATTCTCCTCGGGATCGGAATTGTCCGACATACCTGAGTGAGAAGAAGATCCAGGAGATCAAGACCCTGGATGGTCTTTCCTACCAGGAAGCGCGCCGTAAGTTTCATTCTATGAATACACCTGCCCGTACACTCGACTATAGCTTGATAGCTCAGAGTCTTCCAGGTTCGTCATTTACGACCAAGACACCTGTCCAGACCGCTGCGCCCAAGGCGACTGTTGCTGCTCCCAGCAACGTCGCAAATAGTCAAAGCTCGAAGGGGGGGACCACCCCACCTTCGACCAACCAGAAGTCTGTGCCGGCTGGGAACTGCCAGCCGGCACAGCAAGGGGGGAAGACTAAGTCTCCCCCCCCTAGGAGGTCGACGAAAGTCGTGCCCCAGCCGGCGGAGGCGGCTTCGTTGACCAGGGCTGGGAAACCATCTCCCAGCCCGTCTAAACTTGAAAAGAAAAAGGGGAAGAAGAGCGCCCGTCCTGAGCGCTCTCGGACTTCCCCTGCGAAGGAGAAGTCATGCCCTCCATCTGGGGGATATGAGTCTGCGCCGGGAGGCACTCCTGCTCCCAAACCTGCGCGCTCTCCTCGTAGGGGACCCCCTCGCGCCCGAAAAGCGTCGAAGTTCTGGGCGGCACCCCTGCCATCTTTTGATGACGGGATGGATGTCGCGTTGTCCTCTACATCTACGGATGTAGAACTAGATAGTGTTTAGGCTAACGAGCATTTTGTTGCTCATAACCTAACACTTCTTTTATAGTCCACACTATGGCACTGTTACAGTGGAATTGTAACGGTTATGACAGGCATCTTGCTGAGTTACGTCAGCTTATTAGTGAGTACGCGGCGAGTATAGTCTGTATTCAGGAGACCAATTTCCGGCCTAGTCATCACACGGTCTTGAGGAATTTCAAACTATACTCGACAGAACGAAACTATGCTCACCGGGCTTCCGGAGGCGTTGGCATTTTTGTACGTTCTGATAGCTACAGCGAAGAGGTTCCTTTAAGAACCCCTCTTGAGGCTGTAGCTGTTCGCGTCTCGCTGCCTATCATAGCCACAGTGTGTAATGTTTATCTTCCACCAGGCCAGCATCTGAACATCACTGATGTCGCTGATCTTATAGATCAGCTTCCACCACCCTTCCTCTTATTGGGCGATTTTAACGCCCATCACCCCATATGGGGCTCTGAGACGTCTTGCCCCCGAGGAAGAGAGCTGGAAACACTCCTATCAGATCTGGATTTATGTATTTTGAACACAGGGGAACCAACTCACTTTAGTGTACGTTACGGCACATATTCTCGCATAGACGTTAGTCTATGCAGCCGAACGTTGGTTCCACTGTTTCGGTGGAATGCACACGATGATCTCTGTGACAGTGACCATTTTCCCATCATTCTTACTTTGTTGAATCGTAAACCCGTCGAGGCTCCCCCTCGATGGATTCTGCAACATGCTGATTGGCCAAAGTACACATCACTAGCTGTCTTTAGCGAAGATGTCAGGCGGACCGTCGGCGAGGAAATAACTTACATCACCCAAGTTATTCTTGCTGCTGCTGAGGAGTCCATTCCGTTTTTCTCGGGGACTCCTCGGCGAAAACTCGTTCCTTGGTGGAACGATGAAATAGCAGCAGCCATCAAAGAACGCCGTCGCGCTCATAAGCGTTACCGTAGACAGCCTACTGTGGCCAATTTGGTAACAATTAAGAAATTCCGCGCTAAGGCGCGAGTTCTTATTCGACAAAGTAAGAAGGCTTCATGGGAGAGATATGTGTCGTCTATGACGTCACATACTCCATCATCTCAAGTGTGGACGAAACTTCAACGAATTTCGGGTATTCAAGGATCATCTGCTGTACCGGGAATTTCCATTGCAGGCAGTGTCGCCACTGATCCCCTCGCGATTGCTAACCATCTCGCTAGTCATTTCGCGGATGTCTCTGGCTCCGGGAATTACCATCCTGATTTCCTCCCTCTGAAGCGGGAGGCAGAACGTCATCACCTTAGTTTTGCCACCCAAGCTTCAGAGGACTACAACGTGCCCTTTACGGAGTGGGAACTCCGCAGCGCCTTAGCGCTTTGCAAGGACACGTCTCCTGGACCGGACAACATCCATAACCAGATGTTGAAACACCTTAGTGATGATAGTTTACTATATCTCCTTCGTGTGTTCAACCGAATCTGGACAGAGGGTGATTTTCCGTCTCAGTGGCGAGAGGGCATATTCATCCCTGTCCTCAAGCCTGACAAAGATCCTAAGTATGCAGGAAGTTACAGACCGATTTGTCTTACAAATTGCCTGTGTAAGCTATTTGAGAGGATGGTAAATCGCAGACTCGTGTGGTGTCTGGAGAAACAAGGACTCTTGTCCGAGTACCAATGTGGATTTCGAGCCGCTCGATCCACCACAGACCACTTGGTACGCCTGGAGAGCTCTATCCAGGATGCGTTTCTCCGCAAACAGCACTTGGTAGCTGTCTTCTTTGACTTGGAGAAGGCCTACGACACCACCTGGCGATATGGCATCCTTTCAGCCCTGCATCAATGGAGATTCCGAGGTAACTTGCCGGTATTTATTGCGAATTTTTTGTCCCTCCGTCTATTCCGTGTCCGAGTAGGGAGGACATATTCGCAATACCACGTTCAAGAAAATGGAGTCCCACAGGGATCGGTTCTTAGTGTCACTCTGTTCGCGATTGCCATAAACGGTATTGTCGCTGCTGCTGGTCCAGCCGTAATACCGTCCCTATATGTGGATGATTTTGCTCTGCACTATAGCTCGTGCAGTATGGCAGTCGCAGAGCGACAGTTACAGCAAGCTATTAGGAGGGTGGAGAAGTGGACCTTAGAACATGGCTTTCGGTTTTCTGCCGCAAAGACCTCCGTTGTCCACTTTTGTCGTCAACGTACACTTCACCCTCATCCTGAGCTTTATCTAGGTAATGTCGTTCTTCCAGTTGTTGACACCTACCGATTTCTTGGGCTCCTTTTTGACAGTAAATTATCGTGGGAGCCACACGTGCGGGAGCTAAAAGTGCAATGCACCAAGAGGCTTAACCTCTTGAAGTTTCTTAGCAGCACTAATTGGGGAGCTGACCGCGTGGTGCTCCTGCGATTCTATCGGGCACACGTTTTATCTCGGTTAGACTACGGCAGTGCAGCATATGGCTCCGCAAGGCCAAGCGTTCTTGCGAAGCTGAACAGTATCCACCACAGCGGGGTTAGGTTGGCGACGGGAGCTTTTCGTACTAGCCCCATCGCTAGCCTGCTCGCTGAGTCTGGTGTGCCGCCTTTACACCTGAGGCGCCAGCAACTACTACTTACGTATGCTGCAAATTTGCGACAGATGCCACTTCATCCGAGCTATCCCTGCGTATTCAACAATGGCAACCGTTTGTTGTACGTTGCTCATCCTCGTGCGACGCGGCCGGTTGGGATACGCTTGGATAGCAGTTATGAATTGTTTGACGTACCTTCGATTCCTTGCCTTGTCAGACAACCAAGTGGGGTACCTCCGTGGGTTGTACGACGACCTGAAATCATCCTGGATTTGCACACTGGCCCGAAAGGAGATACGGACCCTTCGATTTATCGGAGGATCTACCTGTCCGTTCTTGGCCGCTATCCAGGTTCGGTCGTCGTTTTCACGGATGGTTCAAGGACAGATACGAAGGTGGGCTGTGCGTTTGTTGTCGACAATGATCGGTTTCTTTTTGCTCTCCCGGACACCTGTAGTGTGTACACGGCAGAGCTCTATGCTATCTGTGAGGCTCTGCGGTACGCACTAGGCAATGTACGCCGACACTTTCTCGTGTGTACTGACTCCTTGAGTTCGCTTCAGTCTATTGATACCTGTTTCCCTCGACACCCTCTGGTGCAGCGGATCCAGGACCTGCTGGCCGGGTGTTAGGATGCCGGCACCAGAATTACGTTCGTGTGGCTCCCCAGCCACATGGGCATAGAAGGAAACGAGTTAGCGGATCAGGCTGCCAAGGAGGCAGTTACACTACCCCCGTTGCCTTTCAAGGTTCCAGCAAGTGATATTCGCTCTCAGCTGAGACATCTGGTTATGTCTCATTGGGAGATGGAGTGGCAGGCCATCCCACTTCCCAATAAGCTGCGAGCGATAAAAGGAACAACGAAGGTATGGAGGACTTCCCTTCGGGCTTCGCGGAGGGAAGCCGTGGTATTATGTCGCCTTCGGATCGGCCACGGTATCTTGACGCACTCCCATCTACTGAAAGGAGAACCCCCTCCGGTGTGTACCTGCGGCAACCATCTTACCGTGGTACACATCCTTACGGAGTGTGTGGACCTGGTCGATCTGCGCCGTAGTATTAACCTTCCGAGTACTATCTCCCTTATCTTGCGCGATGACGAGCAGTCAGCAGACCTCGTCATCCGCTTTATGAGGGATAGCGGTCTGTTTTATCGTGTGTGATGATGTCCATTGTCCTAGTGTTGTTTATGTCAGTTGCGCTTTTATCTCATTGACTCCATTTTAGTTTGTGTTGCGCATTTTAATGTGTTATTTTAACGTGTAACGTACATTATGTGTTAATATCTGTATTACTGGGCGATGCCTTATTCCTTCGATTTCCTGTACTTTCTCTTATTTTAATAGAACATAAGGCATTGCGTATTAGATCCACTGACTGTTTTAATCTCACCCTCATTTTTCTTCATTACCATTCTTTTTTAACTCTAGTCAGTGGATACTTTTTAAAATTTTAACTTCATATCTCATGTCCTTCATTTCGTTCCATTAGGGGCCGATGACCTTCGATGTTAGGCCCCTTAAAACAACAAGCATCATCATCATCATCAAGCTTCAGAGGACTACAACGTGCCCTTTACGGAGTGGGAACTCCGCAGCGCCCTAGCGCTTTGCAAGGACACGTCTCCTGGACCGGACAACATCCATAACCAGATGTTGAAACACCTTAGTGATGATAGTCTACTCTATCTCCTTCGTGTGTTCAACCGAATCTGGATGGAGGGTGATTTTCCATCTCAGTGGCGAGAGGGCATAGTTATTCCTGTCCTCAAGCCTGACAAAGATCCTAAGTATGCAGGAAGTTACCGACCGATTTGTCTTACAAACTGCCTGTGTAAGCTGTTTGAGAGGATGGTTAATCGCCGGCTTGTGTGGTGTCTGGAGAAACAAGGACTCTTGTCCGAGTACCAATGTGGATTTCGAGCCGCTCGATCCACCACTGACCACTTGGTACGGCTGGAAAGGTCTATCCAGGATGCGTTTCTCCGCAAACAGCACTTGGTGGCTGTTTTCTTTGACTTAGAGAAGGCTTATGACACCACATGGCGATATGGTATCCTTTCAGTCCTGCTTCAATGGAGATTCCGAGGTAACTTGCCGGCGTTTATTGCGAATTTCTTGTCCCTCCGTCTATTCCGTGTCCGAGTAGGGAGGACATATTCGCAATACCACGTTCAAGAAAATGGAGTCCCACAGGGATCGGTCCTTAGTGTCACTCTGTTCGCGATTGCCATCAACGGTATTGTTGCTGCTGCTGGTCCAGCAGTTATACCGTCGCTATATGTGGACGATTTTGCTCTGCACTATAGCTCGCGTAATATGGCAATTACAACACGCTATTAGGAGGGTGGAGCAGTGGACCTTAGAACATGGCTTTCGGTTTTCTGCCGCAAAGACCTCTGTTGTCCACTTTTGTCGTCAACGTACTCTTCACCCCCATCCTGAGCTTTATTTAGACAACGTCGTCCTTCCAGTAGTTGACACTTACCGATTTCTTGGGCTCCTTTTCGACAGTAAATTATCGTGGGAGCCACACGTGCGGCAGTTAAAAGTGCGATGCACTAGGAAGCTTAATATCCTTAAGTTTCTTAGCAGCAGTTCTTGGGGGGCTGACCGCACGGTGCTCCTGCGATTCTATCGGGCACACATTTTATCCCGGTTAGACTACGGCAGTGCAGCATATGGCTCCGCAAGACCAAGCGTTCTTGCGAAGCTGAACAGTATCCACCACAGCGGGGTTAGGTTGGCGACGGGAGCTTTTCGTACAAGCCCCATCGCTAGCCTGCTCGCTGAGTCTGGTGTGCCGCCTTTACACCTGAGGCGCCAGCAACTTCTCCTTACATATGCTGCCAATTTGCGACAGATGCCACTTCATCCAAGCTATCCTTGCGTATTCAACAATGGCAACCGTTTGCTGTACGCTGCTCGTCCTCGAGCGACGCGGCCGGTTGGGATACGCTTGGATAGCATTTCCGAATCGTTTGACGTACCTTCGGTTCCTTGCCTTGTCAGACAACCCAGTGGGGTACCTCCGTGGGTCGTACGACGACCTGAAGTAATCCTGGATCTGCACACTGGCCCAAAGGAAAACACGGACCCTTCGATTTATCGGAGGCTCTTCCTGTCCGTTGTTGGCCGCTATCCAGGTTCAGTCGTCGTCTTCACGGATGGTTCAAGGACAGATACGAAGGTGGGCTGTGCGTTCGTTGTTAACAATGATAGGTTCCTTTTTGCTCTTCCGGCAACCTGTAGTGTGTACACAGCAGAGTTCTATGCTATCTATGAGGCTCTGCGGTACGCACTGTACAATGGGCGCCGACACTTTCTTCTGTGTACCGACTCCTTGAGTTCGCTCCAGTCTATAGATACCTGTTTCCCTCGGCACCCTCTGGTGGAGCTAATCCAGGACCTGCTGGCCGGGTGTTGGGATGCTGGCACCAGAATCACGTTTCTGTGGCTCCCAAGCCACATGGGCATAGAGGGAAACGAGTTAGTAGATCAGGCTGCCAAGGAGGCAGTTACACTGCCCCCGTTGCCTTTCAAGGTTCCAGTAAGTGATATTCGCTCCCAGCTTCGACGTCTTGTTATGTCCCATTGGGAGATGGAGTGGCAGGCCATTCCACTTCCCAATAAGCTGAGAGCGATAAAAGGAACAACGAAGGTATGGAGGAATTCCCTTCGGGCTTCGCGGAGGGAAGCCGTGGTATTATGTCGTCTTCGGATCGGCCACGGTATCTTGACTCACTCGCATCTTTTGAAAGGAGAACCCCCTCCGGTGTGTACCTGCGGCGACCATCTTACCGTGGTGCACATCCTTACGGAGTGTGTGGACCTGGTCGATCTGCCCCGTAGTCTTAACCTTCCGAGTACTATCTCCCTTACCTTGCGTGATGACGAGCAGTCAGCAGACCTCGTCGTCCGCTTTATGAGGGATAGTGGACTGTTTTATCGTGTGTGATGCTGTCCTTTGTCGTAGTGTGTTTTGTGTCACTTTCGCTTTTATCCTATTGACTTAATTTTAGTTTGTGTTGCGTATTTTAATGTGTTATTTTAATGTCTCTCGTAAATTATGTGCTACCAGGCAATGCCTTATTCTTTTGTTTTCCTGTAGATTCTCTTATTTTATTAGAAAATAAGGCATTGCGTATTAGATCCACTGATTGTTTTAATCTCACCCTCATTTTTCTCCATCATTTTTTTAAACTCTAATCAGTGGATATGTTTTTTAAATTTTAACATCATCTCTCATGTCGTTCTTCTCGTTCCATTAGGGGCCGATGACCTTCGATGTTAGGCCCCTTTAAACAACAAGCATCATCATCATCATCATCTGGACTCATTTTTACACCAAGCATCCTCGATTTGCTTTGGAAGTGGTCCCTTGGTCAGTAATACTATTAACTATGATAGTTTTTTGAGTCGGATCCACTGATTGTTTTTAAATTCATGTTCATTCATCCATTCATTCGTTCATTCATTCTTCATGACATTTTTTTATTTTGGTCAGTGGATAATTTTGAACTTTTACTTTGTCGTTTCATTTCGTACCATTAGGGGCCGATGACCTCGCTGTTAGACCCCTTTAAACAACAAGCATCATCATCATCATCATTTATTGTTATGTGTTTAATTTTAAGTTATAATTTCAGAATATTTAGTTTCGCGTTAAACATTTTCCTTGTGGCAGCTCAGATTGCCTGGGAAGTAATTGACCCTTTCAAATTAATAAAATTAATTTATAACTGTATGAATTTACGCGTCGCGCTATACATATGCATAACACGATTCGAACTCTCACTGGGACTGCCACCAGTCAGCCTAGCGATCCTGAAATCGTGGATTCAACATTAATCTCCCTCATTTTGGAATGTTATTTTTTAATCTCTTCTCAACCCACATGTCGATGGAGGCTGAAACTTTGATTTAAACAGCATCCAGAATGCCATAGTTCTTCTCAACGATCGTTCAATCAACAACACTAATATTGGTCATTTTCTGTTATTTTTATTTTTCACTCCCTTCCCTTAGGTAAGATGGATGTCTTAACCATATAGTAGGTCTACTTCTTTCCCAGACAGTAAGTTATGTATGTACCAAGATTGGTTGAGAGGTATACTGGAACATACACACGTTCATCCCTAATCTCGGTCGTTTGGACATTTTATTTCACCCTTTCTAAACCCCCATTCCCACTGCATTTGAATTTTAAATTAAACGGCATCCAAAGTGTCACTGTTCGTCTCAGAGACACCGAAAATTATGGATTCGACATTAATATAGGTCGTTTTAATATATTTTTAAATTTCATCGCCTCCCATAGGGCTAGGGTGTCTTACCGCCAGTGTAATTTTCCCGGATATTAAGTCATATACGTACAAAGTTTGGTTAAATTGGTAATTTTGGACATTATTTCTCGCCTTTCTCAACCCCCACGGCGATGGGAACTGAACTTGGATTTAAGCGGCATCTGGATTGTCATTATTCATCTCATCGACCGAGAAAACTATGGATTCGACATGATATTATAATTATTATTTATTATTATTAATTATTTTTACATTTATCTCTGTCCATATCCCCACCCCTAGGGGTACCAGCTGTGTCTTACCCTTCAAGGTATTTTTTTTTACAAAAAATAAGGCATATGTGTACGAAGTTTGGTTGAGAGCTATGCTGGAATATCCCTAATCTCGGTGGTTTTGGGGGTTCTTTTTAATCCCATTCTAACTTCATTCTGACTGGGGCTGAAGTTTGACTTCAATGGAATTCAGAGTGTCACAGTTCATCTCAGCCACCCCGAAAACTATGGATTCGACAATAATGTGGGTCGTTTAAGATTAATTTTTAATTTTTTTCACCCCCGTCCCTACGGGTGATAGGTATGTCTTACACCCACAGTGCTTTGGTTTTCCAAACAGTAAGATATTAGTAAGGATGAGTTTGAGAATACCGCGCCGCAGCAGCTGCGATGGTTGGTCCCGGGTTGTCCACAGCTGGTCTAAAATGTACAAGACGTAATTGCGTTCTCCTACACTTTATCAAATAAAATAATTGTATACCGATGACGATGAATTAAGGGACCTCGACGCCTGTAGTACCCCAACAAGTACCTGTAAACTACTGTAAACAAGTATAGGGGTTTCTCTTTCCTCTGAAAGTGCTATTTGCTGCGGAATGACAGTTGTAGAACAAACAACTAACTCTCAGTTGTGGAAGGATTTGAAATGACCACAAGATACGCAGACCGAGACAAAGGATTAAGAAGTTTACGTCTCCATTTTACGGGGTTATGGTCGAGATAAGAGAGTTGGCTCAAGTTGTATTGATATTATGGCTTATGAGGAAAGATAAAACTTCACTAAAAGTGAGGACCACTTTCTAGGATGATTTGCTACAAGCCAGCTCAGGCATTTCCAGCACAACTTTTCACTATTTGAATTCCAATTATTAATTCTTTTTAATGCATGACATTTTCGCATGTCTTCTTAGCACCGAGGGAGTTGACCGTGCGATTAGGGGCGCGCAGCTGCGAGCTTGTATTATGGAGATAGTGGGTCCGAACCCCACTGTCGGCAGCCCTGAAGATGGTTTTCTGTGGTTTCCCATTTTCACACCAGGCAAATGCTGGGACTACACTAAATTAATTTAAATTCTTTCAAAGTCCACCTATTCAATACAATGATGTTTTATTGTGATTCAATCACATGTCAATTGGTCAAATGGTATTAGTTTCGGCATCTCCACGAACCTGCTACGCAGGCGTAGCAGGGGGAGAGGTGATACTCCCACGTGGCGCGTCCCAGGTGGCGGATAGGGGGGTCCTAACCGGCTCGCCGGCGGACTTGAGGGAAATAAAATACCTCTCGCGGACCAAACACACACCCCCTGTGGGTGGGGGAGGCTGACGAATAATACACCCACGGTATCCCCTGCCTGTCGTGAGAGGCGACTAAAAGGGGCGACCAAGGGTTGATTGTATTAGAACCATGAAATTACTTGTGATTAGTACCACCACGCGGAGAACACCAAGGGTTGCTTTTACTTGTGCGTAGTACCACTACATTAGGTACGAAATTGGTTTGTGATCAGTAGCACACAGGAGCACCGCGCGGTAGGCTTTTGCAGTACCTGTGATTAGTACCACCATATGAGCAGGACCATGGGATGATAGCTACCATGGTTGTGCCTTGCCTATGATTAGTACCCACTATATGAGGAACACCACGGGATAGGGAGAGGTCCCTGTGGTTAGTACTCCTATGTGATGAACACCATAGGTTTGCGTTGCCTGTAAATGGCGCCGCAAAGTGAGAAAAGCATAGGTCTGTATTATGTCGAATTTCATAAGCTCTGAGTAGTACAATAATGTGTGGAATGCCGCAAGTCTCTGCTACTTTTGATTAGTACCGCAACAGAACAAATACCATGGTTCTATTTTGATAGCGATCAGTACCGTTATGAGGGGCGGATAAATGCTATTTAGGACCCCCTTTTGACTGCACGCATATACGATTCCGTGTTATGCTATAGCAGTAGTCCCTTGGTCAGTCATACGATATTGTCACGTCTGTTTATGTGAATGTGAGACATTGCGGGTCGCAACCACTGATTGTTTTAAATTCATGTCCATCCATTCATTCTTCGTTCTCACGGTTTTGAATTCTGGTCAGTGGAGAATTTTAGATTTTTAATGTGTCATTCCATTTCGTCTCATTTCGTACCATTAGGGGCCGATGACCTAGATGTTAGGCCCCTTTAAACAACAATCATCAATCATCAATCATCAGTTTCGGCATCTATGTGCCATCATCAGCCTTAAGTACAAATTAAACAATTATATATATTCTTAAAACATCTACCCCTGCGGGTGGGGGACGCACATGTAGAATATACCCGCGGTTTCCCATGCCTGTCGTAAGAGGCGACTACAAGGCGCCCAAGGGGCTCTCAACTTGGGAGTGTGGATCAGCGACCATGGGGCACTTAGCCGAGTCTTGGCATTGCTTCCACTTGTTTGTGCCAGGCTCCTCACTTTCGTCTATCCTATCCGACCTTCCTTGGTCAACCCTTTTCTTTTCCGACCCCGACGGTATTAGAGCATTCGAGGCTAAGGGAGTCTTTCATTTTCACGACCTTCGTGGCCCTTGCCTTTCTTCGTCCGTTACCTCATTTTTCGAAGTGACGGATCCCTTATTCCTTCTCTTTCCTCTCTCTTTACGCCCTGCGGGTGGGGGACGCAGACGAATAATACACCCACGGTATCCCCTGCCTGTCGTGAGAGGCGACTAAAAGGGGCGACCAAGGGATGATTGAATTAGAACCATGAAACTACTTTTGATCCGTACCAACATGCGGGGAACACCATAGGTTGCCTGTACTTGCGAGTAGTAGCACTAAATTGGTACGAAATAGGTTTGTGATTAGTAGCAGTAAAGAGGCTGGCCTGGGGGTTTCCAGTACCCGTGCGTCGTACCCATGTGAGCAACACCGCGGGTCTGGGCGTAGCCTGTGAGTTGTACCACTATATGGGCGACACCGTGGGTCTGCGTTGCCTGTGATTAGTACCCACTATGTGAGGAACACCACGGGAATACCGGCGCCCGTGATTAATACACCTAGGTGGGGAAACTTCTTGGTTTGCATTGGCTATGAGTGGCGCCATTGTGTGAGAAACACCATAGGTCTGCGTTCCCGGTACGAAGTGCAATACTTATGAGCAGTACCATTTTGTGTGGAACACCGTGAGTCTTCGCTACTTTTGATTGGCACCCCAAAATGACAAATACTATGGTTCTACTTTACTCGCGACATGTACCATTCTGTGGGGCCTTAGACGTGGATTTTGCACCCCTTTAGACATCAAGCATCATTGTGCTTTATAAGTGGTCACTTGGTCAGTAATACTATTATTTACGATATTTTTTGAGTCTAATACACTGTTTTTTGTTTGTTTGTTTTTGTTGGGTTCATGTCCATCCATTCTTTCTTCATGACATTTTAAATTTTATTTTGGTCAGTGGATGAATTTGAATTTTCGTTATATCATTTCGTACCATTAGGGGCCGATGACTTCGCTGTTAGGCCCCTTTAAACAACAAGCATCATCATCATCATCATCATCCTAAAACATCTAAAGCACATTTTAACACATTATAAAATACATTGTATTAATGATACATGAGATAAGTTAAAATTATGTTACAATTGATTGCTGTAATATACAATTCTTAAAATTCTGGCTGTTCGATATATAGTTCAGTCTGTGTGCATCTGGGATAAATGAATTTGTGCTGTTGTATGCTGTCTATGTGAGTGACACTTATTCACTTCATATTAGGTGGTTCCGGGGAAGTTTACTTTGCCATGAACCTGCTATGCAGGCGTAGCAGGGGGAGAGGTGATACTCCCACGTGGCGCGTCCCAGGTGGCGGATAGGGGGGTCCTCACCGGCTTGCCGGCGGACTTGAGGGAAATAAAATACCTCTCGCGGACCAACCACATACCCCTGTGGGTGGGGGAGGCAGACGAAGAATTCTCCCACGGTATCCCCTGCCTGTCGTAAGAGGCGACTGAAAGGGGAGACCAAGGGATGAATGAATTAGAACCATGGCACTACTCTTGATTCGTACCATCATGCGGGGAACACCATGGGTTGCATGTACTTGCGAGTGGTATCACTAACTTGGTACGAAATATGTATGTGATTCGTTGCAGTAGAAAGCCTGGCCGGATGGATTCCAGTACCCGTGCGTTGTACCCATGTGGGCAACACCGCGGGTCTGGGCGTAGCCTGTGAGTTGTACCACTATATGAGCGACACCGTGGGTCTGCGTTGCCTGTGATTAGTACTCACTATGTGAGGAACACCACGGTGCCCTTGGGACCGGCACCCGTGACTAGTACACCTAGGTGAGGAAACTCATCGGTTTGCGTTGGCTGTAGTGGCGCCATTGTGTGCGAAACACCATAGGTCTGCGTTACCTGTACGAAGTACAAGACTTGTGAGTAATACCATATTTTGTGGAACAACGTGATTCTTCGCTACTTCTGATTAATACCCCAACATGACACATACCATGGTTCTATTTTACTCGCGACATGTACCATTCTGTGGGGCCTTAGACTTGGATTTTGCACCCCGTTTAGACACCAAGAATCATTGTGCTTTATAAGTGGTTTCTTGGTCGGTAATAATGTTATTTTCGATCTCTATTGAGTCCGATCCACTGTTTTTTGTTTGTTTGTTTGTTTTGTGTTTTGTTGGGTTCCTGTCCATCCATTCATTCTTCATGACAAATTTTATTTTTATTTTGGTCAGTGGATGCCTTTGAAATTTTTTTCTTTCATTTTGTACCATTAGGGGCCGATGACCTTCGTTGTTAGGACCCTTAAAACAACAAGCATCATCATCATCATCATCAGTTTACTTTGATCATGTAAGATCGTAATATAAATAAAGATGAATTCCCACTTCAATTTGAACCTGAAGGAGAAAAATAGCCAAGTTAGACGTTGTAAGTAAAGTATGGATGTTACTAGAATCATTACAATCATTGAATTATGATTCACTCACCTTGAGCAGCATGTTGAATGTGTTGTTACACAGACGGAACCCACGAACCTGCTACGCAGCCACGAACCTACTACGGTGGCGTAGCAGGGGGAGAGGTGATACTCCCACGTGGCGCGTCCCAGGTGGCGGATAGGGGGTCCTAACCGGCTTGCCGGCGGACTTGAGGGAAATAAAATACCTCTCGCGGACCAAACACACTACCCCCTGCGTGTGGGGGACGCACATGTAGAATACACCCGCGGTATCCCCTGCCTGTCGTAAGAGGCGACTAAAAGGGGCAACCAAGGGCTGACTGAATTAGAACCATGAAACTAATTTTGAATCGTACCATCACGCGGGGAACACCATAGGTTGCCTGTACTTGCGAGTAGTACCACTAAATTCGGTACGAAATAGGTTTGTGATTAGTAGCAGTAAAAGCCTGGCCTGGTGGATTCCAGTACCCGTGCGTTGTACCCATGTGTGCAACACCGCGGGTCTGGGGGTAGCCTGTGAGTTGTACCACTATATGAGCAGCACCGTGGGTCTGCGTTGCCTGTGATTAGTACCCACTATGTGAGGAACACCACGGGAATACCGGCGCCCGTGTTTAGTACACCTAGGTGGGGAACCTTCTCGGTTTGCGTTGACTCTGAGTTGGGCCATTGTGTGAGACACACCATAGGTCTGCGTTACTTGTACGTATTGCAATACTTGTGAGTAGTACCATCTTTTGTGGAACACCGTGATTCTTCGCTACTTCTGATTAATACCCCAACATGACACATACCATGGTTCTATTTTACTCGCGACATGTACCATTCTGTGGGGCCTTAGACGTGGATTTTGCACCCCCTTTAGACACCGAGCATCATTGTGCTTTAAAAGTGGTTCCTTGGTCGGTAATAATGTTATTTTCGATCTGTATTGAGTCCGATACACTGGTTTTTGCTTGTTTGTTTGTTTTGTGTTTTGTTGAGTTCCTGTCCATCCATTCATTCTTCATGCCATATTTTATTTTTATTTTGGTCAGTGGATGGTGAGTGGATGCCTTTGCAATTTTTGTTCTTTCATTTCGTACCATTAGGGGCCGATGACCTTTGATGTTAGGCCCCTTAAAACAAAAAGCATCATCATCATCACCTGCTACGCAGGGTAGCAGGGGGAGAGGTGATACTCCCACGTGGCGCGTCCCAGGTGGCGGATAGGGGGGTCCTAACCGGCTTGCCGGCGGACTTGAGGGAAATAAAATACCTCTCGCGGACCAAACACACTACCCCTGCGGGTGGGTGACGCACATGTAGAATACACCCGCGGTGCCCCCCTGCCTGTCGTATGAGTTGACATGGATTGCGGTTTGGTATAATGTGTTGGACCTCCTGTGGATGGGAGGGGTCGAGTACATTCACAGGTAATCCCTGCTTGTCGTAGAAGGCGACTTAAAGGGGCATGTGGCCATGGTCCCCTTTTTATTTTATTATTATTTTTCCGAGGGTCAGATGTAGACCATTTCAAAATATTGATGTGCGTGCTGCCCGGAGATGGGCCTCTTACGTGTGCGATTACGCCCAAAAGCCCGCAACTGTCCACCCAGGACCATTGCGTGGTGGGAGCGCCATGTACCTTGGCAGTGGTATCCGCCTGACAACACAGGTCCCCGCACAGCCGAATGCCAGAAGGACATATTATTATTATTTTTTTAATTTTTTTTCTCTATATTTAGTGCTCTGTACACGCTATGGGGTACATGCTATTGCGGGTGACTGGAGGAACATCGGACCCCGGGCAGTACCTGCTATGACCAGGTGGGTATTGCCTTGGCTGCTTGGTTCGGCTACAGAGACCCCTGATCGGAGTGGGTAGCATTCGGGGGGATGCTATCGGGCATGGCTTCCAAACGAAGGCGGCTCTCTCAAGGTGGTCCCCCACCTAAGTCTTTAACTTTTTCCTCCCTGAGAGGTTCAACTCCCTGGGAACATGCGCAGCGTGAAGGAATGGGATCCAGCTTCCCAAGGTTTCTGGTCGCTACCAGAACCGATGGGCACGATTTTAAGCTGGTGAAGTCGATCCTTTTTAGTAGGCACATCGAAGCTGTCTATGGCGAACTGGAGGAACTTAAGGAAATGCGCAACGGTAGTTTGCATCTAAAGACTCGTACCGCACTGCAAGCTGATCAGTTGCTTAAGTGCGAGCACTTTGGCGACATCCCCGTCAAAGTGGAGGAGCATAAGTCCTTGAACCTGGTTCGCGGAGTCATCTTTCACCGCGACCTTATTTAGAACACTGACGACGAGTTGATGGAAGACATGAAGAACCGTGGCGTGACACACGTCCGGCGCATTACGCGCAAGGTCAACGGTGAAGACGTTGCCACTGGTGCCTTCATAGTCTCTTTCAAGATGTCAGTGTTACCAGAGAAAGTCAAGGTAACAACTTATCTTTGCGATGTGAGGCCGTACATCCCGCCTCCTATGCGATGCTATCAATGCCAGCGATTCGGACATATGGTATCTCGCTGTTCGAATCAGGCTGTATGTGGTACATGTGGACGAGTAGCTCACGGCGCGGAGGAGTGCACAACTCCATACAAGTGCACTAACTGCTCCGGAAGTCTGTGCCGGCTGGGAACTCCCAGCCGGCACAGCAAGGGGGGAAGACTAAGTCTCCCCCCCCTAGGAGGTCGACGAAAGTCGTGCCCCAGCCGGCGGAGGCGGCTTCGTTGACCAGGGCTGGGAAACCATCTCCTAGCCCGTCTAAACCTGAAAAAAAGAAGGGGAAGAAGAGCGCCCGTTCTGAGCGCTCTCGGCCTTCCCCTGCGTAGGAGAAGTCATGCCCCCCATCTGGAGGGTATGAGTCTGCGCCAGGAGGCACTCCTGCTCCCAAACCTGCGCGCTCTCCTCGTAGGGGACCCCCACGCGCCCGAAAAGTGTCGAAGTTCTGGACGGCACCCCTGCCATCTTTTGATGACGGGATTGATGTCGCGCTGTCCTCTACATCTACGGATGTAGAATTAGATAGTGTTTAGGCTAACGAGCATTTTTCGCTCATAACCTAACACTCCTTTTACAGTCCACACTATGGCACTGTTACAGTGGAATTGTAATGGTTATGACAGGCATCTTGCTGAGTTACGTCAGCTTATTAGTGAGTACGCAGCGAGTATAGTCTGTATTCAGGAGACCAATTTCAGACCTGGTCATCATACGGTCTTGAGGAATTTCAAACTATACTCGACAGAACGATACTATGCTCACCGGGCTTCCGGAGGCGTTGGCATTTTTGTACGTTCTGATAGCTACAGCGAAGAGGTTCCATTACGAACCCCTCTAGAGGCTGTAGCTGTTCGCGTCTCGCTGCCTGTCATAGCAACAGTGTGTAATGTTTATCTTCCACCAGGCCAGCATCTGAACATCAATGATGTCGCTGATCTTATAGATCAGCTTCCACCACCCTTCCTCTTATTGGGAGATTTTAACGCCCATCACCCCATATGGGGCTCTGAGACGCCTTGTCCCCGAGGAAGAGAGTTGGAAACACTTCTAACAGATCTGGATTTATGTATTTTGAACACAGGGGAACCAACTCACTTTAGTGTACGTTACGGCACATACTCTCGCATAGACGTAAGTCTATACAGCCGAACGTTGGTTCCACTGTTTCGGTGGAATGCACACGATGATCTCTGTGACAGTGATCATTTTCCCATTATTCTTACTTTGTTGAAACATAAACCCGTCGAGGCTCCCCCTCGATGGATTCTTAAACATGCTGATTGGCCAAAGTACACATCACTAGCTGTCTTTCACGATGATGTCAGGCGGACCGTCGGCGAGGAAATAACTTACGTCACCCAAGTTATTCTTGCTGCTGCTGAGGAGTCCATTCCGTTTTTCTCGGGGGCTCCTCGCCGAAAACTCGTTCCTTGGTGGAACGATGAAATAGCAGCAGCCATCAAAGAACGCCGTCGCGCTCATAAACGTTACCGTCGACAGCCTACTGTGGCCAACTTGGTAACATTTAAGAAACTCCGCGCTAAGGCGCGAGTTCTTATTCGACAAAGTAAGAAGGCTTCATGGGAGAGATATGTGTCGTCCATGACGTCGCATACTCCATCATCTCATGTGTGGACGAAACTTCGACGAATTTCGGGTATTCAAGGATCATCTGCTGTACCGGGAATTTCCATTGCAGGCAGTGTCGCCACTGATCCCCTCGCGATTGCTAATCATCTCGCTAGTCATTTCGCGGATGTCTCTGGCTCCGGGAATTACAATCCTGATTTCCTCCCTCTGAAGCGGGAGGCAGAACGTCATCACCTTAGTTTTGCCACCCAAGCTTCAGAGGACTACAACGTGCCCTTTACGGAGTGGGAACTCCGCAGCGCCTTAGCGCTTTGCAAGGACACGTCTCCTGGACCGGACAACATCCATAACCAGATGTTGAAACACCTTAGTGATGATAGTTTACTATATCTCCTTCGTGTGTTCAACCGAATCTGGACAGAGGGTGATTTTCCGTCTCAGTGGCGAGAGGGCATAGTCATCCCTGTCCTCAAGCCTGACAAAGATCCTAAGTATGCAGGAAGTTACAGACCGATTTGTCTTACAAATTGCCTGTGTAAGCTCTTTGAGAGGATGGTAAATCGCAGACTCGTGTGGTGTCTGGAGAAACAAGGACTCTTGTCCGAGTACCAATGTGGATTTCGAGCCGCTCGATCCACCGCAGACCACTTGGTACGCCTGGAGAGCTCTATCCAGGATGCGTTTCTCCGCAAACAGCACTTGGTAGCTGTCTTCTTTGACTTGGAGAAGGCCTACGACACCACCTGGCGATATGGCATCCTTTCAGTCCTGCATCAATGGAGATTCCGAGTTAACTTGCCGGTATTTATTGCGAATTTTTTGTCCCTCCGTCTATTCCGTGTCCGAGTAGGGAGGACATATTCGCAATACCACGTTCAAGAAAATGGAGTACCACAGGGATCGGTTCTTAGTGTCACTCTGTTCGCGATTGCCATAAACGGTATTGTTGCGGCTGCTGGTCCAGCCGTAATACCGTCCCTATATGTGGATGATTTTGCTCTGCACTATAGCTCGTGCAGTATGGCAGTCGCAGAGCGACAGTTACAGCAAGCTATTAGGAGGGTGGAGAAGTGGACCTTAGAACATGGCTTTCGGTTTTCTGCCGCAAAGACCTCCGTTGTCCACTTTTGTCGTCAACGTACACTTCACCCTCATCCTGAGCTTTATCTAGGTAATGTCGTTCTTCCAGTTGTTGACACCTACCGATTTCTTGGGCTCCTTTTTGACAGTAAATTATCGTGGGAGCCACACGTGCGGCAGTTAAAAGTGCAATGCACTAGGAAGCTTAATATCCTTAAGTTTCTTAGAAGCACTTCTTGGGGGGCTGACCGCACGGTGCTCCTGCGATTCTATCGGGCACACATTTTATCCCGGTTAGACTACGGCAGTGCAGCATATGGCTCCGCAAGATCAAGCGTTCTTGCGAAGCTGAACAGTATCCACCACAGCGGGGTTAGGTTGGCGACGGGAGCTTTTCGTACAAGCCCCATCGCTAGCCTGCTCGCTGAGTCTGGTGTGCCGCCTTTACACCTGAGGCGCCAGCAACTTTTACTTACATATGCTGCAAATTTGCGACAGATGCCACTTCATCCCAGCTATCCTTGCGTGTTCAACAATGGCAACCGTTTGCTGTACGCTGCTCGTCCTCGAGCGACGCGGCCGGTTGGGATACGCTTGGATAACATTTCCGAATTGTTTGACGTACCTTCGGTTCCTTGCCTTGTCAGACAACCAAGTGGGGTACCTCCGTGGGTCGTATGACGACCTGAAGTAATCCTGGATCTGCACACTGGTCCAAAGGAAAACACGGACCCTTCGATTTATCGGAGGCTCTTCCTGTCCGTTGTTGGCCGCTATCCAGGTTCAGTCGTCGTCTACACGGATGGTTCAAGGTCAGATACGAAGGTGGGCTGTGCGTTCGTTGTTAACAATGATAGGTTCCTTTTTGCTCTTCCGGCAACCTGTAGTGTGTACACAGCAGAGCTCTATGCTATCTATGAGGCTCTGCGGTACGCACTGTACAATGAGCGCCGACACTTTCTTCTGTGTACCGACTCCTTGAGTTCGCTCCAGTCTATAGATACCTGTTTCCCTCGGCACCCTCTGGTGCAGCTAATCCAGGACCTGCTGGCCGGGTGTTGGGATGCTGGCACCAGAATCACGTTTCTGTGGCTCCCAAGCCACATGGGCATAGAGGGAAACGAGTTAGTAGATCAGGCTGCCAAGGAATCAGTTACACTGCCCACGTTGCCTTTCCAGGTTCCAGTAAGTGATATTCGCTCCCAGCTGAGACATCTTGTTATGTCCCATTGGGAGATGGAGTGGCAGGCCATTCCACTTCCCAATAAGCTGAGAGCGATAAAAGGAACAACGAAGGTATGGAGGACTTCCCTTCGGGCTTCGCGGAGGGAAGCCGTGGTGTTATGTCGTCTTCGGATCGGCCACGGTATCTTGACTCACTCGCATCTTTTGAAAGGAGAACCCCCTCCGGTGTGTACCTGCGGCGACCATCTTACCGTGGTGCACATCCTTACGGAGTGTGTGGACCTGGTCGATCTGCGCCGTAGTCTTAACCTTCCGAGTACTATCTCCCTTATCTTGCGTGATGACGAGCAGTCAGCAGACCTCGTCATCCGCTTTATGAGGGATAGTGGACTGTTTTCTCGTATGTAATGCTGTCCTTTGTCCTAGTGTGTTTTGTGTCACTTTCGCTTTTATCCTATTGACTTAATTTTAGTTTGTTTTGCGTATTTTAATGTGTTATTTTAACGTCTCTCGTAAATTATGTACTACCAGGCAATGCCTTATTCTTTTGTTTTCCTGTAGTTTCTCTTATTTTATTAGAAAATAAGGCATTGCGTATTAGATCCACTGATTGTTTTAATCTCACCCTCATTTTTCTCCATCATTTTTTTAAACTTTAGTCAGTGGATATGTTTTTAAAATTTTAACATCATCTCTCATGTCGTTTATCACGTTCCATTAGGGGCCGATGACCTTCGATGTTAGGCCCCTTTAAACAACAAGCATCATCATCATCACCTCCCCTAGGAGGTCGACGAAAGTCGTGCCCCAGCCGGCGGAGGCGGCATCGTCGACCAGGGCTGGGAAACCATCTCCAAGCCCGTCTAAACTCGAAAAGAAGAAGGGGAAGAAGAGCGTCCGTGCCGAGCACTCTCGGACTTCCCCTGCGAAGGAGGCACTCCTGCTCCCAAACCTGCACGCTCTCCTCGTAGGGGACCCACTCGCGCCCGAAAAGCGTCTAAGTTCTATGCGGCACCCCTGCCATCTTTTGATGACGGGGTGGATGTCGCGCTGTCCTCTACATCTACGGATGTAGAACTAGATAGTGTTTAGGCTTACGAGCATTTTGTCGCTCATAACCTAACACTCCTTTTATAGTCCACACTATGGCATTGTTACAGTGGAATTGTAACGGTTATGATAGGCATCGTGCTGAGTTACGTCAGCTTATTAGTGAGTACGCAGCGAGTATAGTCTGTATCCAGGAGACCAATTTCAGACCTGGTCATCATACGGTCTTGAAGAATTTCAAACTATACTCGACAGAACGATACTAAGCTCACCGGGCTTCCGGTGGCGTTGGCATTTTTGTACGTTCTGATAGGTACAGAGAAGAGGTTCCATTAAGAACCCCTCTTGAGGCTGTACCTGTTCGCGTCTCGCTGCCTGTCATAGCAACAGTGTGTAATGTGTATTTTCCACCAGGGCAGCATCTTAACATAACCGATGTCGCTGATCTTATAGATCAGCTTCCACCTCCCTTCCTCTTATTCGGCGATTTTAACGCCCATCATCCCATATGGGGCTCTGAGACGCCTTGCCCCCGGGGACGAGAGCTGGAAACATTAGTGACAGAGCTGGACGTATGTCCTTTGAATACAGGGGAACCAACTCACTTTAGTGTACGTTACGGCACATATTCTCGCATAGACGTAAGTCTATGCAGCCGAACGTTGGTTCCACTGTTTCGGTGAAATACACACGATGATATCTGTGACAGTGGCAATTTTCCCATCATCCTTACTTTGTTGAAACATAAATCCGTCGAGATTCCCCCTCGATGGATTCTTAAACATGCTGATTGGCAAAAGTACACATCACTAGCTGTCTTTACTGACGATATCAGGCGGTCCGTCGGCGAGGAGATAACTTACGTAACCCAAGTTATTCTTGCGGCTGCTGAGGAGTGCATTCCGCTCTTCTCCGGGAATCCTCGCCGAAAACTCGTTCCTTGGTGGAACGAAGAAATAGCACTAGCCATCAAAGAACGCCGTCGTGCTCATAAGCGTTACCGTAGACAGCCTACTGCGGCCAACTTGGTAACATTTAAGAAATTCCGCGCTAAGGCGCGGGTTCTTATTCGCCAAAGTAAGAAGGCTTCATGGGAGAGATATGTGTCGTCTATGACGTCACACACTCCATCATCTCAAGTGTGGACTAAACTTCGGCGTATTTCGGGTATCCATGGATCATCTTCGGTACCGGGAATTTCCACTGCTGGCAATTTCGTCACTGAACCCCTCTCGATTGCTAACCATCTAGCTCGCCATTTCGCGGATGTGTCTGGCTCCGGGAATTACCTTCCTGATTTCCTCGCTGTGAAGCGGGAGGCAGGACGTCATCACCTTAGTTTTGCCACCCAAGCTTCAGAGGACTACAACGTGCCCTTTAGGGAGTGGGAACTCCGCAGCGCCTTAGCGCTTTGCAAGGACACGTCTCCTGGACCGGACAACATCCATAACCAGATGATGAAACACCTTAGTGATGATAGTCTACTCTATCTCCTTCGTGTGTTCAACCGAATCTGGACAGAGGGTGATTTTCCGTCTCAGTGGCGAGAGGGCATAGTCATTCCTGTCCTCAAGCCTGACAAAGATCCGAAGTATGCAGGACGTTACAGGCCGATTTGTCTTACCAACTGCCTGTGTAAGCTATTTGAGAGGATGGTAAATCGCCGACTCGTGTGGTGTCTGGAGAAAAACAGGACTCTTGTCGGAATACCAGTGTGGTTTTCGAGCCGCTCGATACACCACTGACCACTTGGTCCGCCTGGAGAGCTCTATCCAGGATGCTTTCTCCGTAAACAGCACTTGGTAGCTGTTTTCTTTGACTTAGAGAGGGCCTACGACACCACATGGCGATATGGTATCCTTTTAGTCCTGCATCAATGGAGATTCCGAGGTAACTTGCCGGTAATTATTGCGAATTTTTTGTCCCGCCGTCTTTTCCGTGTCCGAGTAGGGAGGACATATTCGCAATATCACGTTCAGGAAAATGGAGTCCCACAGGGATCTGTCCTTAGTGTCACTCTGTTCACGATTGCCATAAACGGTATAGTCGCTGCTGCTGGTCCAGCAGTAATACCGTCGCTATATGTGGATGACTTTGCTCTGCATTATAGGTCGTCCAGTATGGCAGTCACAGAGCGACAATTACAGCAAGCTATTAGGAGGGTGGAGAAGTGGACCTTAGAACATGGCTTTCAGTTTTCTGCCGCAAAGACCTCCGTTGTCCACTTTTGTCGTCACCGTACTCTTCACCCACATCCTGAGCTTTATTTAGGAAATGTCGTTCTTCCAGTTGTTGACACTTACCGATTTCTTGGGCTCCTTTTCCACAGTAAATTATCGTGGGAGCCACACGTGCGGGAGCTAAAAGTGCAATTCACCAAGAGGCTTGACCTCTTGAAGTTTCTTAGCAGCACTAATTGGGGAGCTGACCGCGTGGTGATCCTCCGATTTTACAGGGCACACATTTTATCCAGGTTAGACTACGGCAGTGCAGCATATGGCTCAGCAAGGCCAAGCTTGCTTGGGAAGCTGAACAGCATCCACCACAGCGGGGTTAGGTTGGCGACGGGAGCTTTCCGTACAAGCCCCATTGCCAGCCTGCTCGCTGAGTCGGGTGTGCCGCCTTATATCTGTGGCGCCAGCAAATGCTTCTTTCGTATGCTGCAAATTTGCGACAGATGCCACTTCATCCAAGCTATCTTTGCGTGCTCAACAATGCCAGCCGTTTGCTGTACGCTGCTTGTTTTCGCGCAACGCGGCCGGTTGGAATACGCTTGGATAGCAGTTACAGATTGTATGAAGTACCTTCGGTTCCTTGCCTTGTCGGACAACCAAGTGGGGTAACTCCGTGGCTAGTACGACGACCTGAAATAATCCTGGATCTGCACACTGGCCCGAAAGAAAACACGGGCCCTTCGATTTATCGGAGGCTCTTCCTGTCCGTTGTTGGCCGCTATCCAGGTTCCGTCGTCGTCTACACGGATGGTTCGAGGACAGATACGAAGGTGGGCTGTGCGTTCGTTGTCGACAATGATAGGTTCCTTTTTGCTCTCCCGGAAACCTGTAGTGTGTACACAGCAGAGCTCTATGCTATCCGCGATGCTCTGCGGTACGCACTGTACAATGAACGCCGACACTTTCTCGTGTGTACTGACTCCTTGAGTTCGCTCCGGTCTATTGATACTTGTTTCCCTCGGCACCCTCTGGTGCAGCGGATCCAGGACCTGCTGGCCGGGTGTTCGGATGCCGGCACTAGAATCACGTTTCTATGGTTCCCAAGCCACATGGGCATAGAGGGAAATTAATTAGCAGATAAGGCTGCCAAGGAGGCAGTTGCACTGCCCCCGTTGCCTTTCAAGTTTCCAGCAAGTGATATTCGCTCTCAGCTGAGACATCTGGTTATGTCCTATTGGGAGATGGAGTGGCAGGCCATTCCACTTCCCAATAAGCTGCGAGCGATAAAAGGAACAACGAAGGTTTGGCGGACTTCCCTTCGGACTTCGCGGAGGGAAGCCGTGGTATTATGTCGTCTTCGGATCGGCCATGGTATCCTGACTCACTCGCATCTTTTGAAAGGGGAACCGCCTCCGATGTGTACCTGCGGCGAACACCTTACCGTGGTACACATCCTTACGGAGTGTGTGGACCTGGTCGATCTGCGCCGTAGTGTTAACCTTCCGAGTACAATCTCCCTTATCGTGCGAGATGACGAGCAGTCAGCAAACCTCGTCATCCGCTTTATGAGGGATAGTGGTTTGTTTTCTCGTGTGTGATGATGGCCTTTGTCCTAGTGAGTTTTGTGTCAATAGCCCTTTTATTCCATAGACTTCATTTTAGTTTGTGTTGCGCATTTTAATGTGTTCTTTTAAAGTCTAATGTAAAGTACGTAAGCAAGCAATGCCTTATTCCTTTGTCTCCTGTATTTTTGCTATTGTATTCCAAAATAATGCATTGCGAATCAGATCCACTGATTGTTTTAATCTCATACTCATTTTCCATCACCATTTTTTAAACTCTAGTCAGTGGATACGTTTTAAAATTTTAACTGTCATGTATCCTGTCGTCCATCTCGTTCCATTAGGGGCCGATGACGTTCGATGTTAGGCCCCTTAAAACAACAAGCATCTTCATCATCATCATCATCATCTATGTGGACGATTTTGCTCTGCACTATAGCTCGCGTAATATGGCAGTCGCAGAGCGACAATTACAACACGCTATTAGGAGGGTGGAGCAGTGGACCTTAGAACATGGCTATCGGTTTTCTGCCGCAAAGACCTCCGTTGTCCACTTTTGTCGTCAACGTACTCTTCACCCCCATCCTGAGCTTTATTTAGACAACGTCGTTCTTCCAGTTGTTGACACTTACCGATTTCTTGGGCTTCTTTTTGACAGTAAATTATCGTGGGAGCCACACGTGCGGCAGTTAAAAGTGCAATGCACTAGGAAGCTTAATATCCTTAAGTTTCTTAGCAGCACTTCTTGGGGGGCTGACCGCACGGTGCTCCTGCGATTCTATCGGGCACACATTTTTATCCCGGTTAGACTACGGCAGTGCAGCATATGGCTCCGCAAGACCAAGCGTTCTTGCGAAGCTGAACAGTATCCACCACAGCGGGGTTAGGTTGGCGACGGGAGCTGTTCGTACAAGCCCCATCGCTAGCCTGCTCGCTGAGTCTGGTGTGCCGCCTTTACACCTGAGGCGCCAGCAACTTCTGCTTACATATGCTGCAAATTTGCGACAGATGCCACTTCATCCAAGCTATCCTTGCGTGTTCAACAATGGCAACCGTTTGCTGTACGCTGCTCGTCCTCGAGCGACGCGGCCGGTTGGGATACGCTTGGATAGCATTTCCGAATTGTTTGACGTACCTTCGGTTCCTTGCGTTGTCAGACAACCAAGTGGGGTACCTCCGTGGGTCGTACGACGACCTGAAATAATCCTGGATCTGCACACTGGCCCAAAGGAAAACACGGACCCTTCGATTTATCGGAGGCTCTTCCTGTCCGTTGTTGGCCGCTATCCAGGTTCAGTCGTCGTCTACACGGATGGTTCAAGGACAGATACGAAGGTGGGCTGTGCGTTCGTTGTTAACAATGATAGGTTCCTTTTTGCTCTTCCGGCAACCTGTAGTGTGTACACAGCAGAGCTCTATGCTATCTATGAAGCTCTGCGGTACGCACTGTACAATGAGCGCCGACACTTTCTTCTGTATACCGACTCCTTGATTTCGCTCCAGTCTATAGATACCTGTTTCCCTCGGCACCCTCTGGTGCAGCTAATCCAGGACCTGCTGGCCGGGTGTTGGCATGCTGGCACCAGAATCACGTTTCCGTGGCTCCCAAGCCACATGGGCATAGAGGGAAACGAGTTAGTAGATCAGGCTGCCAAGGAGGTAGTTACACTGCCCCCGTTGCCTTTTCAGGTTCCAGTAAGTGATATTCGCTCCCAGCTGCGACATCTTGTTATGTCCCATTGGGAGATGGAGTGGCAGGCCATTCCACTTCCCAATAAGCTGAGAGCGATAAAAGGAACAACGAAGGTATGGAGGACTTCCCTTCGGGTTTCGCGGAGGGAAGCCGTGGTATTATGTCGTCTTCGGATCGGCCACGGTATCTTGACTCACTCGCATCTTTTGAAAGGAGAACCCCCTCCGGTGTGTACCTGCGGCGACCATCTTACCGTGGTACACATCCTTACGGAGTGTGTGGACCTGGTCGATCTGCGCCGTAGTCTTAACCTTCCGAGTACTATCTCCCTTATCTTGCGTGATGACGAGCAGTCAGCAGACCTCGTCATCCGCTTTATGAGGGATAGTGGACTGTTTTATCGTGTGTGATGCTGTCCTTTGTCGTAGTGTGTTTTGTGTCACTTTCGCTTTTATCCTATTGACTTAATTTTAGTTTGTGTTGCGTATTTTAATGTGTTATTTTAACGTCTCTCGTAAATTATGTACTACCAGGCAATGCCTTATTCTTTTGTTTTCCTGTAGATTCTCTTATTTTATTCGAAAATAAGGCATTGCGTATTAGATCCACTGATTGTTTTAATCTCACCCTCATTTTTCTCCATCATTTTTTTAAACTCTAGTCAGTGGATATGTTTTTAAAATTTTAACATCATCTCTCATGTCGTTTATCTCATTCCATTAGGGGCCGATGACCTTCGATGTTAGGCCCCTTTAAACAACAATCATCATCATCATCATCATCATCATCATCATCATCATCATCAGAACTGAATGAATAGCTGGTGCAGGGATGTGGAGGGTCTCTTCTACCTGCCGATATGTCAACCGCCTCTCTTGCTGCAACATTTTTCTCACAGCTTCAATGTTTTCTTCAGTCACTGATTCAGACGGTCGCCCATAGCGAGGATCGCCTTCAACCCCAAATTTTCCGTTCTAGAACTCTTTTTACCAGCGGAAAATTGATGTCCGATGTGGACAGCCTTTCCCCAGCACAGGAGTCATTTCCTCCAGGCACTAGTTAACAGTTAATCCACGAGCACGACCACACTGACTTCCTAACATTCTTAACATTATTTCAATCCCACTTCTTGGTAACAACTGGTGTGAAGGTCGCGCCTTGCTGTCTTCTAGATTGGTTTTCACTTCTCTTTTCATCCCTCCCACGAACCTACTACGATGGCGTAGCAGGGGGAGAGGTGATACTCCCACGTGGCGCGTCCCAGGTGGCGGATAGGGGGGTCCTAACCGGCTTGCCGGCGGACTTGAGGGAAATAAAATACCTCTCGCGGACCAAACACACTACCCCCTGCGGGTGGGGGACGCACATGTAGAATACATCCGCGGTACCCCCTGCCTGTCGTATGAGTCGACTAAAAGGGGCGACCTAGGCGCGGACATGGATTGCGGTTTGGTATAACGTGTTGGACCTCCTGCGGATGGGAGGGGTCGAGTACATTCACAGGTAATCCCTGCCTGTCGTAGAAGGCGACTTAAAGGGTCATGTGGCCATGGTCCCCTCTTTATTTTATTATTATTTTTCCGAGGGTCAGATGTAGACCATTCGAAATTTTGATGTGCGTGCTGCCCGGAGATGGGCCTCTTACGTGTGCGATTACGCCCAAAAGCCCGCAACTGTCCATCCAGGACCATTGCGTGGTGGGAGCGCCATGTACCTTGGCAGTGGTATCCGCCTGACAACACAGGTCCCCGCACAGCCGAATGCCAGAAGGACAAATTATTATTAATTATTTCTATTTTTTTCTCTATATTTAGTGCTCTGTAAACGCTATGGGGTACATGCTATTGCGGGTGACCGGAGGAAGGGAGTCTTAGTACTCATTGCCTCAGTCATGCCGTATTAGGCATCGTCCAACATCGGTCCCCGGGCAATACCTGCTATGACCAGGTGGGTATTGCCTTGGCTGCTTGGTTCGGCTACAGAGACCCCTGATCGGAGTGGGTGGCATTCGGGGAGGATGCTATCGGGCATGGCTTCCAAACGAAGTCGGCTCTCTCAAGGTGGTCCCCCACCTAAGTCTTTAACTTTTGCTTCCCTGAGAGGTTCAACTCCCCGGGAACATGCGCAGCGTGAAGGAATGGGATCCAGCTTCCCTAGGTTTCTGGTCGCTACCAGAACCGATGGGAACGATTTTAAGCTGGTGAAGTCGATCCTTTTTAGTCGGCACATCGAAGGCGTCTATGGCGAACTGGAGGAACTTAAGAAAATGCGCAACGGTAGTTTGCTTCTAAAGACTCGTACCGCACTGCAAGCTGATCAGTTGCTTAAGTGCGAGCACTTTGACGAAATCCCCGTCAAATTGGAGGAGCATAAGTCCTTGAACCTGGTTCGCGGAGTCATCTTTCACCGCGACCTTAGTTTGAACACTGACGACGAGTTGATGGAAGACATGAAGAACCGTGGCGTGACACACGTCCGGCGCATTACGCGCAAGGTCAACGGTGAAGACGTTGCCACTGGTGCCTTCATTGTCTCTTTCAAGTTGTCTGTGTTACCAGAGAAAGTCAAGGTAACAACTTATCGTTGCGATGTGAGGCCGTACATCCCGCCTCCTATGCGATGCTATCAATGCCAGCGATTCGGACATATGGTATCTCGCTGTTCGAATCAGGCTGTATGTGGTACATGTGGACGAGTAACTCACGGCGCGGAGGAGTGCACAACTCCATACAATTGCACTAACTGCTCCGGTTTTCATTCTCCTCGGGATCGGAATTGTCCGACATACCTGAGTGAGAAGAAGATCCAGGAGATCAAGACCCTGGATGGTCTTTCCTACCAGGAAGCGCGCCGTAAGTTTCATTCTATGAATACACCTGCCCGTACACTCGACTATAGCTTGATAGCTCAGAGTCTTCCAGGTTCGTCATTTACGACCAAGACACCTGTCCGGACCGCTGCGCCCAAGGCGACTGTTGCTGCTCCCAGCAACGTCGCACATAGTCAAAGCTCTAAGGGGGGGACCACCCCACCTTCGACCAACCAGAAGTCTGTGCCGGCTGGGAACTGCCAGGCGGCACAGCAAGGGGGGAAGACTAAGTCTCCCCCCCCCCTAGGAGGTCGACGAAAGTCGTGCCCCAGCCGGCGGAGGCGGCTTCGTTGACCAGGGCTGGGAAACCATCTCCCAGCCCGTCTAAACTTGAAAAGAAAAAGGGGAAGGAGAGCGCCCGTTCTGAGCGCTCTCGGACTTCCCCTGCGAAGGAGAAGTCATGCCCTCCATCTGGGGGATAT
Source organism: Anabrus simplex (assembly GCF_040414725.1). Taxonomy (NCBI): domain Eukaryota; kingdom Metazoa; phylum Arthropoda; class Insecta; order Orthoptera; family Tettigoniidae; genus Anabrus; species Anabrus simplex. The sequence continues at coordinate 131,807,765 of NC_090268.1, read as the reverse complement.
GAGTCTGCGCCAGGAGGCACTCCTGCTCCCAAACCTGCGCGCTCTCCTCGTAGGGGACCCACTCGTGCCCGAAAAGCGTCGAAGTTCTGGGCGGCACCCCTGCCATCTTTTGATGACGGGATGGATGTCGCGCTGTCCTCTACATCTACGGATGTAGAACTAGATAGTGTTTGGGCTAACGAGCATTTTGTCGCTCATAACCTAACACTCCTTTTATAGTCCACACTATGGCACTGTTACAGTGGAATTGTAACGGTTATGACAGGCATCTTGCTGAGTTACGTCAGCTCATTAGTGAGTACGCAGCGAGTATAGTCTGTATTCAGGAGACCAATTTCCGACCTGGTCATCACACGGTCTTGAGGAATTTCAAACTATACTCGACAGAACGATAATATGCTCACCGGGCTTACGGAGGCGTTGGCATTTTTGTACGTTCTGATGGCTACAGCGAAGAGGTTCCATTATGAACCCCTCTTGAGGCTGTAGCTGTTCGCGTCTCGCTGCCTGTCATAGCAACAATGTGCAATGTTTATCTTCCACCAGGCCAGCATCTGAACATCAACGATGTCGCTGATCTTATGGATCAGCTTCCACCACCCTTCCTCTTATTGGGCGATTTTAACGCCCATCACCCCATATGGGGCTCTGAGACGCCTTGCCCCCGAGGAAGAGAGCTGGAAGCACTCCTATCAGTTCTGGATTTATGTATTTTGAACACAGGGGAACCAACTCACTTTAGTGTACGTTACGGCACATATTCTCGCATAGACGTTAGTCTATGCAGCCGAACGTTGGTTCCACTGTTTCGGTGGAATGCACACGATGATCTCTGTGACAGTGACCATTTTCCCATAGTTCTTACTTTGTTGAATCATAAACCCGTCGAGTCTCCCCCTCGATGGATTCTTAAACATGCTGATTGGCCAAAGTACACATCACTAGCTGTCTTTAGCGATGATGTCAGGCGGACCGTCGGCGAGGAAATAACTTACATCACCCAAGTTATTCTTGCTGCTGCTGAGGAGTCCATTCCGTTTTTCTCGGGGACTCCTCGCCGAAAACTCGTTCCTTGGTGGAACGATGAAATAGCAGCAGCCATCAAAGAACGCCGTCGCGCTCATAAGCGTTACCGTAGACAGCCTACTGTGGCCAACTTGGTAACATTTAAGAAACTCCGCGCTAAGGCGCGAGTTCTTATTCGACAAGGTAAGAAGGCTTCATGGGAGAGATATGTGTCGTCCATGACGTCACATACTCCATCATCTCAAGTGTGGACGAAACTTCGACGAATTTCGGGTATTCAACGATCATCTGCTGTACCGGGAATTTCCATTGCAGGCAGTGTCGCCACTGATCCCCTCGCGATTGCTAACCATCTCGCTAGTCATTTCGCGGATGTCTCTGGTCCGGGAATTACAATCCTGATTTCCTCCCTCTGAAGCGGGAGGCGGAACGTCATCACCTTAGTTTTGCCACCCAAGCTTCAGAGGACTACAACGTGCCCTTTACGGAGTGGGAACTCCGCAGCGCCTTAGCGCTTTGCAAGGACACGTCTCCTGGACCGGACAACATCCATAACCAGATGTTGAAACACCTTGGTGATGATAGTTTACTATATCTCCTTCGTGTGTGCAACCGAATCTGGACGGAGGGTGATTTTCCGTCTCAGTGGCGAGAGGGCATAGTCATCAATGTCCTCAAGCCTGACAAAGATCCTAAGTATGCAGGAAGTTACAGACCGATTTGTCTTACAAATTGCCTGTGTAAGCTATTTGAGAGGATGGTAAATCGCAGACTCGTGTGGTGTCTGGAGAAACAAGGACTCTTGTCCGAGTACCAATGTGGATTTCGAGCCGCTCGATCCACCACAGACCACTTGGTACGCCTGGAGAGCTCTATCCAGGATGCGTTTCTCCGCAAACAGCACTTGGTAGCTGTCTTCTTTGACTTGGAGAAGGCCTACGACACCACCTGGCGATATGGCATCCTTTCAGTCCTGCATCAATGGAGATTCCGAGTTAACTTGCCGGTATTTATTGCGAATTTTTTGTCCCTCCGTCTATTCCGTGTCCGAGTAGGTAGGACATATTCGCAATACCACGTTCAGGAAAATGGAGTCCCACAGGGATCGGTTCTTAGTGTCACTCTGTTCGCGATTGCCATAAACGGTATTGTCGCTGCTGCTGGTCCAGCCGTAATACCGTCCCTATATGTGGATGATTTTGCTCTGCACTATAGCTCGTGCAGTATGGTAGTCGCAGAGCGACAGTTACAGCAAGCTATTAGGAGGGTGGAGAAGTGGACCTTAGAACATGGCTTTCGGTTTTCCTCCTCAAAGACCTCCGTTGTCCACTTTTGTCGTCAACGTATACTTCACCCTCATCCTGAGCTTTATCTAGGTAATGTCGTTCTTCCAGTTGTTGACACCTACCGATTTCTTGGGCTCCTTTTTGACAGTAAATTATCGTGGGAGCAACACGTGCGGGAGCTAAAAGTGCAATGCACCAAGAGGCTTAACCTCTTGAAGTTTCTTAGCAGCACTAATTGGGGAGCTGACCGCGTGGTGCTCCTGCGATTCTATCGGGCACACATTTTATCTCGGTTAGGCTACGGCAGTGCAGCATATGGCTCCGCAAGGCCAAGCGTTCTTGCGAAGCTGAACAGTATCCACCACAGCGGGGTTAGGTTGGCGACGGGAGCTTTTCGTACTAGCCCCATCGCTAGCCTGCTCGCTGAGTCTGGTGTGCCGCCTTTACACCTGAGGCGCCAGCATCTACTACTTACGTATGCTGCAAATTTGCGACAGATGCCACTTCATCCGAGCTATCCCTGCGTGTTCAACAATGGCAACCGTTTGTTGTACGTTGCTCATCCTCGTGCGACTCGGGCGGTTGGGATACGCTTGGATAGCAGTTATGAATTGTTTGACGTACCTTCGATTCCTTGCCTTGTCAGACAACCAAGTGTGGTACCTCCGTGGGTTGTACGACGACCTGAAATCATCCTGGATTTGCACACTGGCCCGAAAGGAGACACGGACCCTTCGATTTATCGGAGGATCTACCTGTCCGTTCTTGGCCGCTATCCAGGTTCGGTCGTCGTTTACACGGATGGTTCAAGGACAGATACGAAGGTGGGCTGTGCGTTCGTTGTCGACAATGATCGGTTTCTTTTTGCTCTCCCGGACACCTGTAGTGTGTACACGGCAGAGCTCTATGCTATCTGTGAGGCTCTGCGGTACGCACTAGACAATGTGCGCCGACACTTTCTCGTGTGTACTGACTCCTTGAGTTCGCTTCAGTCTATTGATACCTGTTTCCCTCGACACCCTCTGGTGCAGCGGATCCAGGACCTGCTGGCCGGGTGTTCGGATGCCGGCACCAGAATTACGTTCGTGTGGCTCCCCAGCCACATGGGCATAGAGGGAAACGAGTTAGCGGATCAGGCTGCCAAGGAGGCAGTTACACTGCCCCCGTTGCCTTTCAAGGTTCCAGCAAGTGATATTCGCTCTCAGCTGAGACATCTGGTTATGTCTCATTGGGAGATGGAGTGGCAGGCCATCCCACTTCCCAATAAGCTGAGAGCGATAAAAGGAACAACGAAGGTATGGAGGACTTCCCTTCGGGCTTCGCGAGGGAAGCCGTGGTATTATGTCGCCTTCGGATCGGCCACGGTATCTTGACGCACTCCCATCTACTGAAAGGAGAACCCCCTCCGGTGTGTACCTGCGGCGACCATCTTACCGTGGTACACATCCTTACGGAGTGCGTGGACCTGGTCGATCTGCGCCGTAGTATTAACCTTCCGAGTACTATCTCCCTTATCTTGCGCGATGACGAGCAGTCAGCAGACCTCGTCATCCGCTTTATGAGGGATAGCGGTCTGTTTTATCGTGTGTGATGATGTCCTTTGTCCTAGTGTTGTTTTTGTGAGTTGCGCTTTTATCTCATTGACTCCATTTTAGTTTGTGTTGCGCATTTTAATGTGTTATGTTAACGTCTAACGTACATTATGTGTTAATATCTGTATTACTGGGCGATGCCTTATTCCTTCGATTTCCTGTACTTTCTCTTATTTTAATAGAATATAAGGCATTGCGTCTTAGATCCACTGACTGTTTTAATCTCACCCTCATTTTTCTTCATTACTATTCCTTTTTAACTCTAGTCAGTGGATACTTTTTAAAATTTTAACTTCATATCTCATGTCCTTCATTTCGTTCCATTAGGGGCCGATGACCTTCGATGTTAGGCCCCTTAAAACAACAAGCATCATTATCATCATCATTTTAAAAACTTGATAAAGGAAATATTCAATTAACAACGGAAAGACGTATTCCGTCCTTGAAAGAACATCATCCGATTCTATCAAATAACACTTTATTATTATTATTATTGTTATTATTATTATTATTATTATTATTATTATTATTATTATTATTATTATTATTATTTACAATCTGCTTTACGTCGTACGGACTTTCTGGGCCAGAGGAGAACACAATTTGACCAATGGATGTTTCCGATAAGAAATATGAAATCGAGGAGCCTAGCACAAGTAAGGGGAAGCAACGCGACTCTCAGCTAGAGGTTCCGTGGTTACCAACCAACGCTCCCAAATTGAGAGCACCTGTGGGTGAATCGGTGGCCTGGGTAGAAGCATAGAGCTCGCTAGCAAGAAGACGATGGTATATGGAGTTTTTCGTTGTATATTTTCATTCCCCTTGTGGGTGGAGTGGTAGATAAACACCCACGGTATCTCCTGCATGTCGTAATAGGCGACTAAAAGGGACAACCAAGGGATGATGACGTTAGGACCATAAGACTACTTGTGATTAGTAGCATTACGTGCGAAACACCATGGGTGACTTGTGAGTAGTACCATCTTGCGAGGAAAACCATGGGTCTAAGTTATAGAGGAGCAGCACCATTATGCGAGAAACACTTCGGGTCTGGGCGTTGTTTGTGACAATGTTCATCGAGTGATTTCCACCGGTCGGTTCCACTGTGTTCAGAATGGGTCTGCATTATCTATGAGTAGTACCACTTTATGAGAAGCAGCATGGGTCTAAATTGCCTCTGATTAGTGCCACTAAGTGAGAATCACCACGGGTTTGGGTGGCACCCGTGATTAGTATCCACGAACCTACTACGCAGGCGTAGCAGGGGGAGAGGTGATACTCCCACGTGGCGCGTCCCAGGTGGAGGATAGGGGGGTCCTAACCGACTTGCCGGCGGACTTGAGGGAAATAAAATACCTCTCGCGGACCAAACACACACCCCCTGTGGGTGGGGGAGGCAGACGAATAATACACCCACGGTATCCCCTGCCTGTCGTGCGAGGCGACTAAAAGGGGCGACCAAGGGATGATTGTATTCGAACCATGCAACTACATGTGATTAGTACCACCACGCGGAGAACACCAAGGGTCGCTTTTACTTGTGCGTAGTACCACTATATTAAGTACGAAATAGGTTTGTGATTAGTAGCACACAGGAGCACCGCGCGGTCGGCTTTTGCAGTACCTGTGATTAGTACCACCATATGAGCGGGACCATGGGATGATAGCTACCATGGACCTGCCTTACCTGTGATTAGTACCCACTCTATGAGGAACACCACGGGATTGGGAGAGGTCCCTGTGGTTAGTACTCTTATGTGATGAACATCATAGGTTTGCGTTGCCTGTGAATGGCGCCGCAGAGTGAGAAAAACATAGGTATGTATTAATGTCGAATTTCATAAGCTTTGAGTAGTACAATAATGTGTGGAATACCGCAAGTCTCTGCTACCATTGATTAGTACCGCCACAGGACAGATACCATGGTTCTACATTACTAGCGATCAGTATCATTCTGAGGGGTCTTTGACTTGTATTTTGGACACATTTAGACACCAAGCATCCTCGATTTGCTTTTGGAAGTGGTCCCTTGGTCAGTAATACTATTAACTATGATAGTTTTTTGAGTCGGATCCACTGATTGTTTTAAATTCATGTTCATTCATCCATTCATTCATTGATTCATTCGTTCATTCATTCTTCCTGACATTAATTATTTTGGTCAGTGGATAATTTTGAACTTTTACTTTGTCGTTTCATTTCGTACCATTAGGGGCCGATGACATCGATGTTAGGCCCCTTTAAACAACAAGCATCATCATCATCATCATCATCGTGATTAGTATCACTATGCGAGTAAAACCATGGGTCTGCGTTGCCTGAGGGTAGTAGTACCATTATGTGGGGAACACGATGGGTTTGTGTTGCCTGTAGGAGTTGCCATTATGTGTGATACACCGTGGGTCTACATTGTCTGTGATTAGTACCACTATGTGAGCAACACCTTGAGTATACATGGCCTGTGATTATTTCCAATAATTGGGGAACTCCACAGGAATACCGGCGCCCGTGATTAGCCCAACTATGTGAGGAACACCACGGGTCTGCGTTGCTTGTGAGTAGTACCCTTATGTGCAAGACATAATAGGTTTGTGTTACCTGTGAGTGGTGCCATTGTGTGTGATATACCATGTGACTACATTACCTGTGATTAGTACCACCTTGCGAGAAACGCTATGAGTCTACGTTGCCTATGATTAGTACCTCTATAAGAGGAACATCATGGTCCTGCTTTACCAGTGATTAGTACCGTTGTGAGGAGCTGTTGACCTGGTTTTTGGAACCCTGTAGATATTGAGTATCATCCCAGTAATGAATGCTTTGTGAATTGTGTCCACTGATTGTTTTCGTTTCACGATCATTTTTTTATCATCATCCGTTTTAAATTCTAGTCAGTGGATACATTTTGAAGTTATAATTTTCCTTTCGTTCACTCGTACCAATAAGGGCCGATGACCTAGCACCCTTAAACAACAAACATCATCATCGCATTGCTTCCACGTACTTGTGCCACCTCCTCACTTTCAACTATCCTATCAGACTTCCGTTGGTAAACTCTTGTTCTTTTCCGACCCCAACGGTATTAAGTTTGCGAATCCCAGGGAGTCTTTCATTTCGACGCCCTTCGTGGACTTTGTCTTTCTTTGGCCGATACCTTCATTTTTCGAAATGTTGGATCCCTTCCATTTTCCCTTCTGATTAGTGTTAATACAGGATGGTTGCCTAGTTGTACTTCCAGTTAAAACTATAACCACCACCAACGCCTGTATATTTTCATGCTTGTCTTTGTCACTTCTTTCTGTTTCCCCTAAATCCCACAGCAACATCTTGTTTCATTGTTTATGTATGTTTCAATCTTCTTGCCTAGTTTCCCATTGTGATGTGTAATGTGAAATGTACAAACGTAACATTTTAATTCTTAGAGGGTGAAAGTATGGAAATTATTTAGGAGATTCTCTGGACACCATGAAGTGGGGTATTCACCCCAACCATTGAAACAGTGTGAGCTTTAGTGCTGGACCAAACATGGCAGCCAGCTGGTATCGATCGCTCGACACGTGCGAGAAGAGCCTTCGTCCGAGGGTCGTTCACTTCCTATCGATCACATTCTGCGTCTTAGACTTGTTACATAGTAAACAGTAGCATTTGCATGTCTGGAATATTGGCAAACCACTTGTTCTGAATTAAATATATCGTAACTTATTTTTAAATTTATGTAAACACATTTTTCCATAATAACCAATCGACGACTCTTAAGGAAAATTTGCTAAATAATGGGAATTAATTGATCACTGTTTTGATGATGATGATGATGATGATGATGATGATGATGATGATGATGATTATTATTATTATTATTATTATTATTATTATTATTACCTACTCAGGTGGTTTTTTTATATCTTGGATGTATTGGTCTTGCCCAAGTTCCTTCTCCGTCTCGTTTTGGGTCACCTTGCGATGGTTGGCCATCTATACTAAAAGCCGCTCCCCACGAACCTGCTACGCAGGCGTAGCAGGGGGAGAGGTGATACTCCCACGTGGCGCGTCCCAGGTGGCGGATAGGGGGGTCCTAACCGGCTTGCCGGCGGATTTGAGGGAAATAAAATACCTCTCGCGGACCAAACACACACCCCCTGTGGGTGGGGGAGGCAGACGAATAATATACCCACGGTATCCCCTGCCTGCCGTGAGAGCCGACTAAAAGGGGCGACCAAGGGATGGTTGTATTCGAACCATGCAACTACATGTGATTAGTACCACCACGCGGAGAACACCAAGGGTCGCTTTTACTTGTGCGTAGTACCACTATATTAGGTACGAAATAGGTTTGTGATTAGTAGCACACAGGAGCACCGCGCGGTCGGCTTTTGCAGTACCTGTGATTAGTACCACCATATGAGCGGGACCATGGGATGATAGCTACCATGGACCTGCCTTACCTGTGATTAGTACCCACTATATGAGGAACACCACGGGATAGGGAGAGGTCCCTGTGGTTAGTACTCTTATTTGGTGAACATCATAGGTTTGCGTTGTCTGTGAATGGCGCCGCAGAGTGAGAAAAACATAGGTCTGTATTAATGTCGCAGTTCATAAGCTTTGAGTAGTACAATAATGTGTGGAATACCGCAAGTCTCTGCTACCATTGATTAGTACCGCAACAGGACAGATACCATGGTTCTACATTACTAGCGATAAGTACCATTCTGAGGGGCCTTTGACTTGTATTTTGGACCCATTTAGACACCAAGCATCCTCGATTTGCCTTCGAAGTGGTCCCTTGGTCAGTAATACTATTAACTATGATAGTTTTTTGAGTCGGATCCACTGATTATTTTAAATTCATGTTCATTCATTCATTCGTTCATTCATTCTTCATGGCATTTTTTATTTTGGTCAGTGGATAATTTGGAACTTTTACTTTGTCGTTTCATTTCGTACCATTAGGGGCCGATGACCTCGATGTTAGGCCCCTTTAAACAACAAGCATCATCATCATCATCAAAAGCCGCTCCACACTCTGAGCCTCATATTCTTCTAACCGTCATTGGTGGTGACCAAATTATCTTAAACCGATTTCTTTGAATTTTTCTGAGATTGGCGTTTCTCTCATAGATTTCTTGAGGGCGTCGTTTCAAATTTTGTCGAGCCTGCTCACTCCATGGGCCCATCGTAACATTCTCATCTCAGCTACATGGAGTTCTGTTTGATTATTTTTGGTATTCTCCTTCTTATTATTAATAGTATTCCTTCTTCTACTTAATTTTGGCCAGCTCTGGACCACTTTATTTCAACTGTTTTCATCCTTTATCTTTAATTCTCTTCCAGTATTCCTGCATTCGCTTTCAGCGAGCCTCCTTTTTCCACGTCTTGCCTGTTTTCGTCTTCGGCTTTTTTTGGAATCGCTGGTCCGCTCGAACTTCCTTCTGGAGAGTAACACGTTCCTGGATGAATTCATATGCGATCCCTATATCATTAAGGTCTTTTACAACTTCAGTGAACCAGCGTCCCTTGGTTTTCTTGTTTACAAAGTAGGAAAAGATCCGAGTAGTCAATCTCTGCGAGCTCGTACGGGTAATGTCTTCATATAAATTAATCTTCCGTTTCCACGTGCAACTACAGTTCACTGTTATGCCGTCTCCTGTATTCCCCATTTTTTCTGATCGGTCCAGGAACTTTTTCGGGACTTTTCTTTCTAATTAGACGTTTCTTGGTCAACGCAAGGCAATTTTCTGCGTGCAGGGCCTCTGGGTGAACGACTGAACAAAAATACCTAAGTTTGGCGTTGGCCGATGACCTACATGTTAGGCCCCTTTAAATAACAAGCATCATATTCATCATCATCATCATCATCGAAATATGAGCACGAACTTGCAGATTTATGATATTAGGCAATTAAATGGATGGAGTTGATCACCAACAATTTCATACTGGAAAACGAGGGTCGCATGGACAAGAGGCTTCGCAACGGCTGTAATGTAGCATAGTGAGCCATTTGGTGACGTATGAGAATATTATTTCATCAGCAGAGAAACGGCCAATGAATTCAAACCTCTCGTCGTTATTAGAAAAAAGTGGAAGTCTAGCTGCTCGTATGGTGAAGAAGAGAGGGTGGTGTTGCTTTTTACTTTATTTTTTATAATTTATTATTTCTACCATCGCGACGACGGGAAAGGGAAGGACCTTGATTAAGCTACAGTCCCAGCATTTGCCTGGTGTGAAAATGGGGAAACAGGTACGTAAAAAAAACACGCAGCCACTCAATCGATGATGTTTATTTGAAGAGGAAGTGTGAATAGGTAACCATCCTCTCTCAACAAATTAAATGGAAACACTAATGAAAATAAAATAAAACTCTTTATTTAAAGGGGAAATAAAGTGTACGTGAAATATGAGGTTTTCTAGTTGTTTGTCTTTCATACGGCGAAACCCCAAAAATATATTATGTGTGATAATTTTCTGTTTGAAATATCTGACCAAAGTACCAGTATTTGCGCACAGTTCTACCTCATGCAAGGATCACGTTCGATGGAATGGGCAGATTCGAGACAAATATTTAGCCTGAATCTGGCTTCAGGGGATTTCAAAGATTAGTTTGTGTGAAGTTCCAGAGATTATTAACTGCTTGAGCTGGTGGAATTCTTGGCTGGGCAAGCTACATCATAAGAACTTTTTAGTTTCACAGGTTCTACAGTCTTTATAGATGTGTCATTATTTTTAATACGTACTATAGTAAATTCCAGAGATTATTAACTGCTTGAGCTGGTGGAATTCTTGGCTGGGCAAGCTACATCATAAGAACTTTTTAGTTTCACAGGTTCTACAGTCTTTATAGATGTGTCATTATTTTTAATACGTACTATAGTAAATTCCAGAGATTATTAACTGCTTGAGCTGGTGGAATTCTTGGCTGGGCAAGCTACATCATAAGAACTTTTTAGTTTCACAGGTTCTACAGTCTTTATAGATGTGTCATTATTTTTAATATGTACTATAGTAAATTTCAATCTCGCCTTACTGAAGAGAACCTTACCCACTATCTGGAACTATGCTGATCTAGGGGAGTAAAAAACATTGAAGAGAAAAGTTTAATTTTAATTTTTAATTGCGTGTGGCTATTTCTAGCCGAGTGCAGCCCTTGTAAGGCAGACCCTCCGATGAGGGTGGGCGGCCTCTGCCATGTGTAGGTAACTGCGTGTTATTGTGGTGGAGTATAGTGTTATGTGTGGGGTGTGAGTTGCAGGGATGTTGGGGACAGCACAAACACCCAGCCCCCTGGCCACTAGAATTAATCAATGAATGTGAAAATCCCCGACCCGGCCGGGAATCGAACCCGGGACCCTCTGAATCGAAGGCCAGTACGCTGACCATTCAGCCAACGAGTCGGACAAGAGAAAAGTATTCTTGTTATTACTAACTTCGATTCTAATTCATTGTTTCGTAGTATCGATGTAGTATACTGTTTTCCAATCCATTCCTGCCCTAAATAATACAGTCATCTCTGGCTGTAATAAACCTCTACGGACTCAAATGCGCAGTACAGTCATTAATGCTGGAACCACAGACTCTTCCAAAATGTTGGCACATGGTGTATTGGGTAGCCACTGGCCCTTGAGAGTTGATACTTCTGCTATTCATATGCTGTTTTCTTTGTCGGCCAGAAGTTTTCTCCGTTGTAGTTCAAAGGATAGATGTCTTTGGTGGATGACATGACGCCATTCTACATGAGTGGATGCCACAACCTCCCAATTTTCAGGGTCAATTTGACATTTTTTTAGATTAGCCTTCAGAACGTCTTTATAGCGTTTTTATTGTCCACCCTGTTTTCTCTGTCCGTCCTTCAACTGACAGTACATGATTAGTTTTGGGAGACGTGACTCAGGCATGCAAATTATATGACCTGTACCTAGAAGCTGGCGTTTTATTATGACAGCCTCGATGCTGGTTGTATTAGCTTGCTCCAAAACGCTTATGTTAGTGCGTCTTTATTGCAGTTTTATTCCTAAGATTCTCCTAACGCGGCGTTGATGGTATTTTTCCATGCATACTATGTGCCTTCTGTATGTAACCTAAGTTTCACAACCATAGAGTAGAGTTGAAACAACGACGACTTGGTATACATACAGCTTAGTTTGAGTACTGATGTTACGGTTGTCAAACACCCTAATTCGCATACGACCATAGGCTGCTGTTGGCACATTTGAGACGATATTGAATTTCAGCGTCAATGTTTGCATTTGTTGAAAGGAGACTGTCCAGATAGGGAAAGTGTTCAATACTTTTTAAGCTAGTTCCATTAACCGTGATAGCAGGAGCAGCAGCGTTACAGGTTGGTTCCAGTTGATGTAAAATTTGGGTTTTACTGGTGTTTATGCCTCCTTAAATGCCGACGTTCATCTTCAGAGTTTGCCAATATAATACTATCGTCAGCATACTGAAGTTCAAGAATGGAAGTAGTAGATAATTTAGTGTTTGCTCTCAGTCTGCTAAGTGTGAATAGTCCTCCATCTATCCCGTATACAATTTCTACCCCCTTTGGAATTTTGTCTTTGACCAAATAAAGTATGGCACCAATATATATGGAAAATAGTGTGAGGGTTTTACATCCGTTGCGATCTTAAATGGTTCTCCAGGTCCACTGCTGTTAAGGACTGCTCCATTCATATTATCATGCAGTAATCGAAGAATTTGTATGAATTTTGATGGGCAACCAATTATGGATAGGATCCTCAAAAGAGTTTCTCAATTGACTGAATCGAAGGCCTTAACAATATCAATGAACGCCATATATTGAGACTGACCTTGTTCTCTTGATTGTTCCTGCAATTGCCTGGCACAGAAGATCATATCAGTTGTGCCTCAATTTGGTCTAAAGCCACTTTGAGTTTCAGGCAACACTGTTGCGGCTAATCACGAACTTACTACGATGGCGTAGCAGGGGGAGAGGTGATACTCCCACGTGGCGCGTCCCAGGTGGCGGATAGGGGTGTCCTAACCGGCTTGCCGGCGGACTTGAGGGAAATAAAATACCTCTCGCGGACCAAACACACACCCCCTGTGGGTGGGGGAGGCTGACGAATAATACACCCACGGTATCCCCTGCCTGTCGTGAGAGGTGACTAAAAGGGGCGACCAAGTGATGATTGAATTAGAACCATGAAACTACTTTTGATTCGTACCATCACGCGGGGAACACCATGGGTTGCCTGTACTTGCGAGTTGTACCACTATGTTCGGTACGAAATGGGTTTGTGTTTAGTAGTAGTCATGAGCGTGGCCTGGGGGTTTCCAGTACCCGTGCGTCGTACCCATGTGAGCACCACCGCGGGCCTGGGCGCAGCCTGTGAGTTGTACCACTATATGAGCGACACCGTGGGTCTGCGTTGCCTTTGATTAGTATCCACTCTGTGAGGAACACCACGGGGCCCGTGGGATCGGCATCCGTGCCTAGTACACCTAGGTGAGGAAACTCATTGGTTTGCGTTGGCTATGAGTGGCGCCATTGTGTGAGAAACACCATAGGTCTGCGTTACCTGTACGAAGTACAATACTTGTGAGTAGTACCGTCTTCTGTGGAACACCGTGAGTTTCGCTACTTTTGATTAGTACCCCAACATGCCAATACCATGGTTCTACTTTACTCGCGACATGTACCATTCTGTGGGGCCTTAGACATGGATTTTTGCAGCCCTTTCGACATCAAGCATCATCGTGCTTTATGAGTGGTCCCTTGGTCAGTAATCAATTATGTATGATCTTTGAGTCTGATCCACTGTATTTTGGTTGTTTGTTTCCTTTTTTTTGTTTTTGTCTTTTTTGTTGGGTTCATGTCCATCCATTCATTCTTCATGACGACATTATTACTTTTTTTGGTCAGTGGATGAATTTCACATTTTTGTTCTTTCATTTCGTACCATTAGGGGCCGATGACCTCGATGTTAGGCCCCTTTAAACAACAATCATCATCATCATCATCATCATGTTTCGGCTAAGGGTTTCGGGCGGTTGGTCAATATTCTGAGGAGAATTTTTCCACCAGCAGAAAGCAACGGTATCCCTCAATAGTTGCCAAATTGCGCCCTATCAGCCTTTTCAAATATGGTTTCTATCAGGGCATTGCTTAGATAGTTTCCAGTTTTCCATATCCTGTCAATGAGCTTGTGCATGTGGTGAACTGGTGATCTATTCCCTTCCTTGAAGAACTCAGCAGGAATTCCATCCATGCCTGGAGCCTTATTCTTGAGTTGAGTGGTGGAAATTTTCACTTCTAATGGACTGGGAACTCCGTCAAGGTGGTCCTGTATAGGGCTCTGAGGAATTTGGGTAAAGTTGTTGTCATCATTTTGTGTGCCCCTGTTCAGTATTTCTTCAAAATGTTCTTTACAACGGGAGTTGTTGGAGTTCGTATCTCTAAGAAGTTCAGTATCATCTTTCAATTTTATGGGATGTATTCCATGGTGAGATGAACCATTTACAGTTTCAGTTGCGTTGAAGAAAGCTAGGGTGTTATTTGTGTCAGCTAGATGCTGCATTACACGGGATTTGGATATCCGCCATTGGTTTTTCATGACCCGAGTTTTCCTCTGGACTTCAGCTTTTGCATTTCGATACATTTTCCTTTTGGAGGTAGATTTAGCCATACATTGAATGTTTTCCTTTTCGTTTCTATGAGATACCGAATTTCTTGGTCATTCTCATTAAACCAATCTGCATGTTCCTTTTTGGCGAAACCAGCAGATTCTTCACAGTCTGAGAGCATTGCTGACTTGAACGTTAGCTAATTGTCTTCGACATTCTCTGGATAATTCTCAGGCAGCTTTTCATCAAGGAGTAGGTGTAATTTCGATTTAACGCTATCGTCTTTGAAACTTTCGGTGATAACCCTACATGTGATATGCTTTCACTGCCTCCTGTGTTTCTGATTAACTTGCAGATCCATAACAGACCATATCAGTCGGTGGTAAGTGCAGGAGTCATCAGCACTTATCAAGGCCTTTGTGATGAATACGTCACGTTTGCCTCGGGCACGCACAATAACGTAATCGATTAGATGTCAGTAGTTTGATCTGGGATGTAGCCATGAAGTCTAAAATTTGTTCTTTTGTCGGAAGAGTGCGTTCGTGATTACAAGGTTATGACCAGAACATTTGGTTAAGAGAAGAGTTCCATTAGAGTTGCTTTCGCCGACACCTTCTTTACCAATTACACCAGACTATAATGCTGAATTCCTGGCAACTCGGGCATTGAAGTCTCCTAGAAGGATAATTTTTCTGACTGTGGTCAATTTTTAGACACACATCGAGTTGGGAATAGAATTCCTCCTTCTGGTTGTCATCGAAGGTGAGAGTTGCACTAATTATTGTAACTCGCTGGTTATTAGTGATCTTAAGGCGAAGGATCATAAGCCTTTCATTTATATCACTTGGGAGCTCATTAAGATGATCAACAATTTTATTCTTGATAGCAAAAACAACTCCATGGATGTGGGGTTCATTCGAATTCTTCCATTTCCGAAATAAAGTATAACCTCGACCACGTTCCTTCAGTTGTCCTTCATTTGCAAGCCTTGTTTCACTGAGTGGAGCAATGTCAATGTTGAACCTTTTCGGTTCACGAGCAACAATTGTTGTTCGTCTTTGTGGTCGATTATCTGTGTCACTGTACCTCAGAGTACGTATGTTCCAAGTAGAAAAATTCATTCTCATTTTGGTTCGACGTGGTTATCCAGTCGGGTGGAAATAGGCTGACTATGTTTAGAGCATCTTTTTTAGCCCTCTCATCATTCAGGTTAAGCACAATGGATTCTTAATAGGCCTGCTTAGTCACGAATACAGCATGCGAATTGCTCTACAGCCCATTCTCGAGCAAAGCGAAGGTCACACATTCGCCGCCTACGTGCCGGTTTGTTGCTAAGAGCTGCCATATAACACAATCATGCTCCCGTCACAACTCCCTGATCACCGCGGTGCTTGCAGTCATGCATGAAGAGATGGTACAGTTCTTCGGAAGAGGCCTGTACGTGACATCTATTATTGTGGGTATGTTGTTGCACACCAACAGTCACACGATCCTTGACAGTTACAGGGCCTTGGCCCAGTGACATAGCAAGTACGACGACTGGAGGTCCCGAACTGCTGCAGCCTTCATCCGTCTTCCCAGCAGTTGGAGCTACAGTAGTTGCTCATGCTCCTGGTCCGCCGTTGAGGTCTACTTCTATGCTGTTGACCTTTATTGGTTCATCCGCCTTTAGAGGTAGTTTCCTACCTCAAGGGCAATAGAGTGCCCTAAACCTGCTCCTTCGCCTTCCAAAGAAGTCGTTGGCATAATAGCTGGGGGTGCTCCTTATCCCAGGAGTCACTCACTCGCCAGAGCATCGTCAGTTGAAAGCAGAGTGCACCGCGAGCAGGTGAGTTTGACATTTGAGTAGAAGATTTCTACTCCTTCCACTCATGTAGTACATGAGTGTACGCCGTATTGCTTACACTCTAGGCGCCAGTTCACGAACTTATTGACTGTAGTAATATTTGGTTCACTGTAATCGAAGTACACTATAACCGAAAAATCTTCTTCCAGGGAGGATGAAGTAAACACGTGACAGAAAAATTGCCTTAAAATGAGTATATTACTTTATAAACAGTTCTGTTAATGATATACTGTATATTGTCCAACAAGAAAAACTGCTTCCTCTGGGGATCAGTGGTAGAGTGTCAGCTTCCGGATCCCAAGATAGAGGGTTCAAACCCGGCAAGTAGTCAGATTTTTGAAGGGCGGGAAAAAGACCATTCGACACCGCATGTCGTACGATGACGGCATGTAGAACATCACTGGTGACACATTCGGTCTTTACCCAACAAAATTCATTAAATCGCAGCCACAGACGCCCAAGAGAGATTCGGTTTACTCTGTCTGCCATCTAGTACGCCTAGAGTAAAACGGAACGTCAAAATTGACAGGTAGACCGCTAGATGGCTTCAAAATTTTAAAAATTCTACACGCGGTAACCGAGGACTACGATAATAATAATAATAATAATAATAATAATAATAAAGACCCTTCCGTAGATTCCACATGTTGTTAATGATTCTCCTTCTTCCCTACTCGGTGACCCAGATGTGTCCAGTATGGTCAATAAACTGACAAGGGCAGAATTTATAACATAGGACAAAAAAGTTTGCCTTTTCCCAAGGAGAGGTTGTTTTTTATTCGAAGTGTAGAAGTGTGGGTTTCCAGTTTCCTCCTGGAGCTCCATCTGTTCATAATTTTAGCAAGAGAAGTAAGACGAAAACGAGAACCAAGTTTATGCAGATAAAAGACATTACTTCAAAATGCAATGTACCGTACCGTATAGTATCATTTTAACGTTTTAATTTTTTTAATTTTCGTGTTCACTATAACAGAAGTGGCAGTTCACCACAAGCAACAAATTTAGTATGTATCATCAAGTATGTTAATCGAAACCAGACGTGTAGGTTCACTACTACCGAATGTTCATTACAACCGAGTTCATTATATTCAGAGTTTGACTGTACTTCTTTAAAAATATCATTCGTGTTCGAAACTCACTCGAGCAAATATTCAAGGGACTGTACAACAGCATTATGTTAGCAATGTAAGGAGAACCGTTATATAATTATATATACAGTTATATTTACGGTAGTATTTCTTTCTTTCATTCTTTCTTTCTTTCTTTCTTTCTTAATGCCTTTACCCTCCAGGGTTAATTTTCCCTCGGAATCAGCAAGGGATCCCACTTACACCACCTCAAGGGTAGTGTTCTGGAGCGTGACAATTTGGGTCGAGGGATACAACTGGGGATGAGAGCCTATACCTCGCCCAGGTCGCCTCACCTTCTATGCAAAACAGGGGGCTTGTGGGAGGGGTGGGGAGGGTGTTGAAGAGATTGGAAGGGAGAGACAAGGAAGAGGGAAGGAAGCGGCTGTTTTCGTAAGTTAGGTACCATCCCGACATTTGGCTGGAGGAGAAGAGGGAAACCACGGAAAACTACTTCGAGGATGGTTGAGGTAGAAATCGAACCCCCTCTACTCAGTTGATCTCCCGAGGTTCAGTGGACCCCGTTTCAGCCGTCATGGCAGATCCGAGAATCGAACCCAGGCCTCCAGGTGTGGCAGCCAATCACACTAACTACTGCACCACAGAGGCGGGCACTGTATTGTTATGGCATATAAGAATGACATTCTTAGACAGACAAGCATGAGAGGAAGAAGAGTAAAAGAAACGATCATAATTTTGTCTGTACTCTTCAAATTTTTGCCTTATATTGCACTAGGCTGTGTATTATTTTATTAGTATACAGAGGGATAGCAATAATGAAGGTCGGCCAATACAGAAAATATCCGTATCACATTTCTTCGTTACTGTTAGCAGGATTGAAGAACTGTTTTAAGAATGTACAAAAATATAATATGCGATTCTTTATATTTCATGTGTTTCTACCTTACGGAGAACAATAACGGATATACTCGCGATTATTATTTTTTCACAGTCCTCCAAACATCTCCTCAAATAATACAAAACCTATACAGGATGGTAGAAAACAACGTGAACCTTATATACAGTACGAGCGTGAGAGCGTTGGTCGTACTTATAAATGCTTTGAAAAATATATTTCGTTATCTCGTGCCGTTTTTATTTTATCAGCTGCTAAAGTTAGCCAGTAAAATCGCTTCGCTGGCGAATTCAAATGGGCTTTGCGGGGCGATATTGCTAAATCTAAACGTGGCTTAATACTGGATTGAGAGCTATGTCGAGAAATCAGCAGCAAATTCAAACCACCGTGGGTTTCAGCCTTTGTCACCTTCGGGTACTTGCTATGGCGTGATCCTATTAGCTCGGAGCCCCATGTTTAAAACCCCTCCTGTGACAGAGTTATTGCTTCTTCGATTGGTGCTCTCAACTCCGTCCCCACTCACGTGCAGATTTAGCAAAACTACCTCGCAAACCCCATTTGAATTCGCCCACTAAGCGATCTAATTGGCTAACTTCAGCAGCTGATAAAATTATAAGCTATAAGTTTCATTTCTGTTCCCTACTGAAGTGCAATTATAGGAATAAATTGACAATAAGATATAATATATATCAAGTAATTGACGTTACGTAAGTCTTGGGACTAGCTTCATCCATTTAGTGGCCATGTTCAGCCAAATAACAATTAAATTATGTGATAACTAAAACATATGTATGCCAGACAAAGGCAATGTTGTAGGAATAATTATAACATTAAAGCAAATAACGAAAATTAAGGTTATGATCTCCTTGTCACAATATGATGTCCCACGAACCTACTACGCTGGCGTAGCAGGGGGAGAGGTGATACTCCCACGTGGCGCGTCTCAGGTGGCGGATAGGGGGGTCCTAACCGGCTTGCCGGCGGACTTGAGGGAAATAAAATACCTCTCGCGGACCAAACACACACCCCCTGTGAGTGGGGGAGGCTGACGAATAATACACCCACGGTATCCCCTGCCTGTCGTAGGGGGCGACTAAAAGGGGCGACCAAGGGATGCTGGTATTAGAACCATGAAACTACTATTGATTAGTACCATCACGCGGGGAATACCATTGGTCGCCTTTACTTATGAGTAGTACCACTATATTTGGTACACAATAGGTTTGTGATTAGTAGCAGCAGAGAGTGGTTCCCCTGTGGGTTTCCAGTACCCGGGTTTAGTACCTTTGTGAGAAACACCACGGGTCTGGGCGTTGCCTGTGAGTTGTAAAGCTATATGAGCGACACCGTGGGTCTGCGTTGCCTGTGATTAGTACCCACTATGTGAGGAACACCACGGGGCCCATGGGACCGGCACCCGTGCCTAGTACACCTAGGTGAGGAAACTCATCGGTTTGCGTTGGCTATGAGTGGCGCCATTGTGTGAGAAACACCATAGGTCTGCGTTACCTGTAAGAAGTACAATACTTGTGAGTAGTGCCATCTTGTGTGGAGCGCCGTGAGTCTTCGCTACATTTGATTAGTACCCCAACATGCCAATACCATAGTTTTACTTTACTCGCGACATGTACTATTCTGTGGGGCCTTAGACGTGGATTTTGCACCCCTTTAGACATCAAGCATCCTCGATTCAGGATTCTGCTTTATGAGTGGTCCCTTGGTCAGTAATAAATTATATATGATTTTTTTGAGTTGAATCCACTAATTTTTTGTTTGCTCGTTTTTGTTGTTTTTTTGCTTCTGTCCATCCATTCCTTCTTCATGACAATTTTTTTCTTTTGGTCAGTGGATGATTTTGAATTTTTTGTTGTCATTTCATTTCGTACCATTAGGGGCCGATGACCTCGATGTTAGGCCCCTTTAAACAACAAGCATCATCATCATCACAATATGATGTCTTTAAGTTGACTTTGGACTTCAGGAAAAGAAGTAAATCGGGAAATGATAGCCAGAATTAGCAATGAATAAATATACAGAAAAGAAATTCAGAAGGAAATTTATTCTTACAGCTGATAAATTGACGACGGCGCGAGATATTGAATTATTTTTCAAATATTTTATCAGTATGACCAATCCTCTCATGCTCATATAGCCGGTTCAGTTGTTGACAATTCTGCATGTAAAAGGTCAGTACTTTCGTGAGTGTTTCATAAGCTTGAAAACCGCGTGGTAATTAGCTTCTGTTTTTCAGGAAAATAATGACGAAGATTGTCGAAATGAGATCACTTGAAGAATGTTAATAAAGGGAGAAATTTACCCTTGAATTTCCCGCAACACATACAGCAGACTACAGGTTTCGTGGATTTCACCACTGAAGGTTTTAATTTGATTTTAGGAGTATGGATTCATAATTCTATGTTGATGTTTGAAGGGATGAGCATACTGCCAGATATTGTGAAACGAACAGTTAACTATCGGCTGAGACTAAAATCGAGGGAAGGATGTGAAATTCTAGGATTTTTATATCAGCACTAAATTAAACAAAAAGTGAGGGCTACTAGTTGGACGCAGTGAGGAGGCTACTAGACGAGATATGAACTGGGCACTACTGGGAAAGAAAATTATTAAGATATGACAGGAGAGTGTGTAAGAAGTTGGTCCAAGGAGTAAAAAGCATAGAAAGACACTAAATAAGAACAGAATAGCAAGAGAACAGTAGTAGAAGTTTCTATAAAGTAAGTGAAAATATAGCAGTAAGGACCCAAATGTTAAAAAGACGGAAATGAGAGGAATAATTGGGGGTTGGTGGGAGTATACAAAAATATACTCTTAAGAGGAAAAAATAATGAAAATCAATGCATTGTATTGTACCCGGATGAGATAAGCCCTAGTTTTCATGATTTGATTTGTATACGATCAATACAGATATATAGGAAGATTAAATTGAATACAGTGTCAGTTTTGTGTGGACGGTAGAATTTCAACATAGTTGGACATATCGCGACAGTCCGTCGCCACACTTAAGCTTGTCATTATGGGGAGAATGTTTCTTGGTCAGAAGCTAAGAGGATTAAATCTAGAGCTCACAACAACAGAAGTAATGACTACAAGGAAGTGAAAGAATATATACCGAGAATATGACGTACATGTATTTTCCAACGCCTCGAGGCATTTTGTGTTGTCACGTTGCAAGGAAGAAATTTTAAAATAACCGATGCGGTGTTGACCAATGGGAAAATGTATCATAGGCCCGCAGATAAACCAACATAAGAGAAACTCAGAGTGAACTCCAGTTAGCTTCTCCGATGACAATAATTAAATTATTCCAACCACAGAATTGAATAGAGGGGATTTTTGTAATACCATTCCCATGTCGATTAATAGTAATTATAATAAATTAAAGTAATGAATTCTTGGAAATGACCCACGCTATCTCGCCATTGGTCAAGAAGAGCACGCCATCAGGGACGCCGATTTAGCCCGCGAAGGGTGGAGGACAGGAATTAAGTGATATTTCCATGATCACCGAACGATATGAGCTCAGAATACGACACATGAATGTGTATCGCAAGTTTATTAAGTGGGATAAATCAAGAGATCCAAATCCACCTGCATATGCCGATTTAGGATAACCAACCCCCCTCCCCATGAGATGACCGCGGGTGACCTCGGCGGGAAACCATATCGTCCATAAATAACCAGTAGTGGGACCTCACATCACCCAGTCGTTACCAGTCACCAGTTGTGACCAGTCGAGCTTCACATCAACCAGTCATTTGAAATAATTTGTTACGCTGACACGGTGACTCTGTAATTCGGTACCAGAAAACTCATTATAGATTCTGTTAGAGTGAAAGTACGTTAGTAGTCATGAAGGTGAAGACAAACGGTGATAATTATTCAGTATATCGTGTGTAAATTATCAGTATCACTGTATGTGAAATTAATACATTTCTCAACATTTCATATGTTGGAATTTAAAGGATTGACAGGAACGCCGATAATACTTTTTGAAGGCAGTGTTCAGAGCCTGAAATAAATATTTCATGATAGACGGTGTAACAATTACTGTAGCAGGGAACTGTAGGAGCGAGGCGATCGCAGGACGGCATCGTATACTTCGGGAAGTGCGGATTGAAGAACGCGATACGCACCGGTTCGAATGAAACGGCACTTCGTCGTAATGTGTCACAACATGTGATTCGGGCTCAAGAAAGAATAATTGTGCAAATGTAATGGATCTAGAGGCACCTATTAGTGTTTTTCTTCTTGTATAAATTAATGTAAATTCTGTAAGGAAGGTATTAATCATGGGTAGTCACCCAGAAGTGTTTTATTCTGTTAAATTTATAAAGGGCGATATGATGGACGAGTAAATTACCATGGGGCCAGGAGGCCTATCATCCGCTACGAGACAATGGAATTCTACATAGGAATGAGTACACAAATTTAACATTTGGGGATGTTATCGCGACTAAACGGGGTTCAGTGTAAATTAATTATGGTTACTTAACATGGTCCGCCTCCCGAATCCATGATTTTAATTTTTTTAGACGGACGAACTAATTTATATTAACGTAATAATGGGTTAGATTAATTAATTTGAGTATTTGTTTGTTGTATATAATGTAAATATGGGATATATTTCTTTCAATTAATGCATGCTGTTTGTAATACTTTGATTTAAGTTCATTCAAGTGTTAAATTCCTTTTTGTGCTAACCCATTTATTTGATTTCAATCACTGCGGTGATTATTTGTATTTTAGTTAGGAATATTTTCTACCAGACAGCCAGATTATGAAAGTGCCAGAGTATGTAAAATTTGTGTTGCGTACGGAAGGTCATAAAAATAATAATAATAATAATAATAATAATAATAATAATAATAATAATAATAATAATAATAATAATAATAATGTTCTATCTGCTTTGGGCGTTCGTAAGTTCTATATAATAATAATAATGATGCTCGGTGTGTTTGAGGGAAGAAAGAAATAATAATAATAATAATGTTTGCGAGTTGGCAAAGGAAAGTAAATTAATATTAATAATAATAATAATAATAATAATAATAATAATAATAATAATAATAATAATAATAATAATAATAATAATATTTTGTGCGTTTGCAAGTTAAAGTATAATAATAATAATAATAATAATAATAATAATAATAATGACAGTGCTTCGTGAGTTGGCTAGTGCAAATAATAATCAATGTGGAGATGACATGTAGCGTTAAAGACTTTAATTCGCGTAATCAGTTTGATTTTACGTAAATTTTTGATTTCACGTTTGGACTGTATTTTAACCATTAAAATTTGTTCAAAAACGATAGAGGCACGTGAATTAGAATGGTCACGATATGTTAAAAGCCCAGAGTGGTTTGAGCCCATATTTAGAGTTGGAAGTCATGAGGGACGAATATCCGGCGTGAAATAAATTGAGCCGTATTGTTTGTAATGATGAAATAGATGAATCTCAAGGCCTAAGATGATATAAAGTGCATATTCCGGTGTTATTAGTGGCAGAATCCACGCACCAAGGATTAATTTACGAATTAAATGTTTGAAGAGTTCCAATAAAAGGAAATGGACTTCAAATTGGAAGGAATAATTTAGCAATCGCCGGCATTGGAGGTATTTGCCCAGCCGCGATGTGCCATAGGTTGTGAGATGTGTCTTGGGAGGACGTGTGTCCCCATATAAATTAACGGCAGTACGAAACTCAAGGTACGGTCCCGAATACCGTGTCGTCCCGACCGACATAAAGCAGATCTTGGTGGTTCATAACGGGATTTAACATATGTGACTAAATTCTAAAGAGTGGAAATTAAAATATCATCTTTCCATTTTTAATAATAATAATAATAATAATAATAATAATACTCCAAGTGAATCTTGTCTTAAATCAATTGCTTGGTGCCAAAGTAGACTGAAATTGTAAAGGTTTATGCATTTAACCATAAATATCGCTAACGGTAGTGTAAACGTGAAATTAGGATACTATAATAATAATAATAATAATAATAATAATAATAATAATAATAATAATAATAATAATAATAAAATGAAGAGGAATAATAATAGGAAGAATTTATTCGATTAATTTGAGAATAATTATGGTGAGATCAATGTAAGATATTAAATCCATGCTGAATAAGTGATACGAAAATGATAATCTCCACTTATAATAATAATAATAATAATAATACTCCAAGTGAATTTTGTCTTAAATCAATTGCTTGGTGCCAAAGTAGACTGAAATTGTAAAGGTTTATGCATTTAACCATAAATGTCGCTAACGGTAGTGTAAGCGTGAAATTAGGATACTATAATAATAATAATAATAATAATAATAATAATAATAATAATAATAATAAAATGAAGAGGAATAATAATAGGAAGAATTTATTCGATTAATTTGAGAATAATTATGGTGAGATCAATGTAAGATATTAAATCCATGCTGAATAAGTGATACGAAAATGATAATCTCCACTTATAATAATAATAATAATAATAATAATAATAATAATAATAATAATAATAATAATAATAATAATAATAATAATGAAAAGTTGAAGAAGCAGAAGATGAAGAACTTGCAATAGTATTTGAGAATAATAATTATGATGACAGAAAATTAAGATAGTTTTTGGACGATGATTCATTGTAATAATAATAATATTTTATTAGGAAACTGATCATTAAATTGTGCGGATAAATTACGAGGAAGAACGACCCTTCGTTTGAAACGTCGGCAAGGGTTGGCATATAATCATCCCGGATGACAAATGATAATAATCAAATATAGGATTATAATTGAAATTAATGATAATAATAAATTAATTGATGGCAATCAAAGAATATAATAATTATCAGATAAAGAATGATAATTATATTATTTAATAATCATAGGAGGATATGATAGGGACAGTCGTCATGTGTCGAACTGGTCTGAACGAGATGTTGGGTTTTCACGGGGCAGATTGTTAGCGGTAGATACGAAAATAACCCACGGACGGCACATGTCTTCATTGTCAGAGCATAGTAATGAACCTTTCCGTACGTCTTGTCGTATTGACAAGTGTAAATATTGAAATAGGCTTTGAATTAATGAACCCTACCTGGCGTGTTTGTGAATAATAGGCTAGAGTTTGTCCGTACTATAAATTCCCGTTTTTCGAGGCGATAACATTTCGACGGTGGGTGTCCGGCTCATCAGAATGTACATACCGGAAGTGTCTCATGTCCAAACGGAACGAGGAGATGACCGTAAATAGTTACTGTCATGCCTTCGTCTCCGAAAGAAGATCTCCAGCGATGAAACGTCCACTCATACGGATGTGAATTCGACCCCCAGTAACCAATTGGGGCGAATTCACCAAATGTTTTACACTACCAGAGTAGTGAGGTAAATCCAAGTAGTATGTCATTTATTTTTCAGGATGGAAGTGTCCCAATGTAATAATTGTAATCATGTGTAGTTTGCAAAATAAGTGAATAAATTGCTCCTCATTGCAATTTCAATAGGAAACAGTTTCCATATCTTTTTATTGTAGTTAGTCAATTATGCCCATGGAATTTAAACTGTCACTTCCCAGTCCTATTGTGGAGTGAAAAATTTGTATCCATGAATGAGTCGTCCCCCCCGTTACCTTAATTTGCATGCCCCGTTCATCCCTGTGTTCATTTGATGCGCCGATATATAATTAGATTTTCTTTATTAAATTTATTTTTTTATCTTTTTCAAACTGATCACCCCTGAGATTAATGCTAGTCTGGGACTCAGGAAGTGAGCGGGTGCAGTATGCCATACACATATGCAAGTGGCACATCTGATAATAGACTGTAAAGTATAAACGGGAAAAATCGGAGAGAAATATATATATTCGAAAGAGGGATTTAAAACTGAAAATGAACCTGAACTTTACACGTTTGCCAAGCTATTAAATAGAGAACGGAGGAAACCAGGAAGAACAGCAAAATTAAGAAACATTCAGAGGAATATGTGGAAGAAATATAAAAATATAAAGGAGAAAACAGAGAAAATACATGTACTTAACGGGGCTGTATCTTTGACTCTATAACTTAGTTAACGTTCAGGAAGTAAGACTAAGGTTCTTCTTCTTATTCCTCTTTTACTAACGCTTTTCCCACACCTGTGGGGTCGCGGGTGCAAACTGCGTCGCACATATGGATTTGGCTCTGTTTAACGGCCGGTTGCCCTTCCTGACGCCAACCCGATAAGGAGGGATATAATCACTATTGCGTGTTTCTGTGGTGGTTGGTAATGTGGTGTGGTGTGTTGTGTGAATATGAAGAAGAGAGTGTTTGTTGGATCGGCCACAAATACCCAGTCCCCGAGGCAGAAGAATTAATCAGAAGTGATTAAATTCCCCGACCCGGTGGGTAATCGAACCCGGGACCCTCTGAACCGAAGACCTGTACACTGACCATTCAGCCAACGAGTCCGATGAAGGAAGGCTGACGTTGTCCAACTTTCAATACAGATCTAAATGACATTTCGAATATTAACACAGCTACATGCATGCCATTTTTATGATTACAATAAAGAAATATTCTCTTCCCTTTTTCTTGGTCGCCATCATTTGGAGAGAAGAGTAGAAATTAATTAATTCATTAATTAATACATTCATTTGGTTTAGAAAGTCAAGAATAACGGCCGAGAAGATTCGTCGTGCTGACCATCCGACACCTAGTACTTTGCAGGTCTTCGGGCTGAGCATCGGTGGCTTTATAGGTCATGGCCCTTCGCGGCTGATGCACGATGGGATTTGGTCTGGTTTTATTCATTCGTAGTTCTATGGTTCTTTGGCCCTAGAGTTTTTATAGGCCTAACTAACCAAGGATGGTCATACAGGAAGGATGAAAGCTATAGGACTGAAAAAATCATTGCAAGAAACCTCAGACTCGTCTATGGGACCCGTAGTTGCCAATTCACGCTTCCGTCGTGAACGCGTGAGAAAAACGAAATGGGATCGCTTACACTACCCTGGTTCCTTAAATTTTGACAATTTGTGATGACTAGAGTCCGGATTATTAGTTGCTGATAGGTTAGAATGCAAACTTACTTAAGCCAGTAACAAGTATACCCTACAATGTACAACGGTTATGCTATGAGATTTGCATAGATATTAGGGGCACAGCCTATAGATCTCCTTGAATTTATGCTACTCTTCCTACATTATGGTACAACGGGTTGCATGACACTTCCTACAAATCAGATTACTTTCCATTCTAAGCCATTAACACCTACAAATCCGAAGTATAGTGATGACTGTTCTTAGTCGAAGTGTGTTATGTCCCTTCTGTTGTCACACCTCTACTGTAGACCGCATTATTGCTACAGTTAATTAAATTTTCTTTATATATCTGAGTTCAAAAACACTACAATAAATTGAATACACCATGAAACATTACACTATGTGAGTCCAAAACGACGCGTACATAATAACTCTTAATATATGTAGCTATAACCAAGATACTAGCGGTTTTCTTCTCCGGACACACTGTATAGAATGCACGTGCCAATGTGAACAATTGATCTACTTTTTTTTTTAATTTTTACAGAAGAGCGCAGTGACTTTATAATGCCTACCTCCTGTCGCCCTCAGAACACCCCACAATGACATTATGAGTGAACTTTCAATATACGAGTACTCTGACCTTTTGATTAACAAAGAGAGAAGGTTGCCCCTGAATTTCCCGCAACCCATACAGCTGGGCTTATCGGCAGTGTAGCCTGCAAACTCGGCTCAGTGAATAACTATTTTTCGGCGTGTTTTATTTTAACTGCTGCAATGTAGTAATATATGTCGTTCGCGTGAGGCAGACTTGGTTATTATGTACAGAATACCTGTACTGAAACTAGTGGAAACGTGTTCGTTAGCAATACTGCACACTACACAGTTAAAAGTCGAACAGAACTCTAGTACATTAGTCCGGAATCTATCTACTTGCAAATAAGATCAAAGTAAATAACGCTAAGTGTTTAATATCTTCCGGTCTAGAAAGCCCAGAATAACGGCCGAGAGGATTCGTCTTGCTGACCACAGGGCACCTCGTAATATGCAGGCCTTCGGGCTGAGCAGCGGTCGCTTGGTAGGCCAAGGCCCTTCAAGGGCTGTAGTGCCATGGAGTTTGGTTTGGTTTAATATCTCACAGACTTTTGGATGTACAGATCTCATATGTTTCTGGGACATGCGTCTTTGGTGCGGGTGTGATAGCTAACAGATCTCATTTGTTTTTCATTGAGTTGGTCCATAGTTTTAAATTTTACTGATGTTTGTACGTCTTTGGGAACATCATGTCACGTCCCTGTTCGAATTCCATATAAAACTGGTTACAGTAAAGCTCAAGATTGAGGCTGCCATTGTTTCCCTTGCTTTTGTTGTACTATGTGTCCCATGATTCGATGATGATGAGTCCATTCCGTTCTTCTCGGGGACTCCTCGTCGAAAGCTCGTTCCTTGGTGGAACGATGAAGTAGCAGCAGCCATCAAAGAACGCCGCCGTGCTCATAAACTTTACCGTCGACAGCCTACTGTGGCCAACTTGGTAACATTTAAGAAACTCCGCGCTAAGGCGCGAGTTCTTATTCGACAAAGTAAGAAGGCTTCATGGGAGAGATATGTGTCGTCCATGACGTCACATACTCCATCATCTCAAGTGTGGACGAAACTTCGACGAATTTCGGGTATTCAAGGATCATCTGCTGTACCGGGAATTTCCCTTCCAGGCAGTGTCGCCATTGATCCCCTCGCGATTGCTAACCATCTCGCTAGTCATTTCGCGGATGTCTCTGGCTCCGGGAATTACTATCCTGATTTCCTCCCTCTGAAGCGGGAGACAGAACGTCATCACATTAGTTTTGCCACCCCACGAACCTGCTACGCAGGTGTAGCAGGGGGAGAGGTGATACTCCCACGTGGCGCGTCCCAGGTGGCGGATAGGGGGGTCCTAACCGGCTTGCCGGCGGACTTGAGGGAAATAAAATACCTCTCGCGGACCAAACACACACCCCCTGTGGGTGGGGGAGGCAGACGAATAATACACCCACGGTATCCCCTGCCTGTCGTGAGAGCCGACTAAAAGGGGCGACCAAGGGATGGTTGTATTCGAACCATGCAACTCCATGTGATTAGTACCACCACGCGGAGAACACCAAGGGTCGCTTTTACTTGTGCGTAGTACCACTATATTAGGTACGAAATAGGTTTGTGATTAGTAGCACACAGGAGCACCGCGCGGTCGGCTTTTGCAGTACCTGTGATTAGTACCACCATATGAGCGGGACCATGGGATGATAGCTACCATGGACCTGCCTTACCTGTGATTAGTACCCACTATATGAGGAACACCACGGGATAGGGAGAGGTCCCTGTGGTTAGTACACTTATATGATGAACATCATAGGTTTGCGTTGCCTGTGAATGGCGCCGCAGAGTGAGAACAACATAGGTCTGTATTAATGTCGAATTTCATAAGCTTTGAGTAGTACAATAATGTGTGGAATACCGCAAGTCTCTGCTACCATTGATTAGTACCGCAACAGGACAGATACCATGGTTCTACATTACTAGCGATTTAGACATTTAGACACCAAGCATGCTCGATTTGCTTTGGAAGTGGTCCCTTGGTCAGTAATACTATTAACTACGATAGTTTTTTGAGTCGGATCCACTGATTGTTTTAAATTCATGTTCATTCATTCATTCATTCATTCATTCATTCATTCGTTCATTCATTCTTCATGACATTTTTTTATTTTGGTCAGTGGATACTTTTGAACTTTTACTTTGTCGTTTCATATTGTACCATCAGGGGCTGATGACCTCGATGTTAGGCCCCTTTAAACAACAAGCATCATCATCATCATCAGTTTTGCCACCCAAGCTTCAGAGGACTACAACGTGCCCTTTACGGAGTGGGAACTCTTCAGCGCCTTAGCGCTTTGCAAGGACACGTCTCCTGGACCGGACAACATCCATAACCAGATGTTGAAACACATTATTGATGATAGTTTACTATATCTCCTTCGTGTGTTCAACCGAATCTGGATAGAGGGTGATTTTCCGTCTCAGTGGCGAGAGGGCATTGTCATCCCTGTCCTCAAGACTGACAAAGATCCTAAGAATGCAGGAAGTTACAGACCGATTTGTCTTGCAAACTGCCAGTGAAAGCTATTTGAGAGGATGGTAAATCGCAGACTCGTGTGGTGTCTGGAGAAACAAGGACTCTTGTCCGAGTACCAATGTGGTTTTCGAGCCGCTCGATCCACCACAGACCACTTGGTACGCCTGGGGAGCTCTATCCAGGATGCGTTTATCCGCAAACAGCACTTGGTAGCTGTCTCTTCTTTGACTTGGAGAAGGCCTACGACACCACCTGGCGATATGGCATCCTTTCAGTCCTGCATCAATGGAGATTCCGAGGTAACTTGCCGGTATTTATTGCGAATTGTTGTCCCTCCGTCTATTCAGCGTCCCAGTAGAGAGGACATATTCGCAATACCACGTTCAAGGAAATGGAGTCCCACAGGGATCGGTTCTTAGTGTCACTCTGTTCGCGATTGCCATAAACGGTATTGTCGCGGCTGCTGGTCTAGCCCTTATACCGTCCCTATATGTGGACGATTTTGCTCTGCACTATAGCTCGTTCAGTATGGCAGTCGCAGAGCGACAGTTACAGCAAGCTATTAGGAGGGTAGAGCAGTGGACCTTAGAAAGTGGCTTTCGTTTTTACACCACAAAGACCTGTGTTGTCCACTTTTGTCGCCAACGTTATCTTCACCCTCCTCCTGAACTTTATTCAGGAAATGTAGCTATTCCTGTAGTTGACACCGATTTCTTGGGATCCTTTTCGATAATACATTTTCGTGGGAGCCACATGTGCGGCAGTTGAAAGTGCAGTGTGCTTAGAAGCTTAATATCATGAAGTTTCTTAGCAGCACTTCTTGGGGGCTGACCGCACGGTGCTCCTACGATTCTATAGGGCACATATTTTATCTCGCCTAGACTACGGCAGTGCAGCATATGGCTCCGCAAGACCAAGCGTTCTTGCGAAGCTAAACAGCATTCACCACAGCGGGGTTCGGTTGGCGACGGGAGCCTTTCGTACAAGCCCCATCGCTAGCCTGCTCGCTGAGTCTGGTGTGCCGCCTTTACACCTGAGGCGCCAGCAAGTGCTTCTTTCGTATGCTGCTCATTTGCGACAGGTGCCACTTCATCCCAGCTATCCTTGCGTAGTCAACAATGGCAACCATTTTCTGTACGCTGCTAGTCCTCGAGCAACGCGGCCGGTTGGAATACGCTTGGAGAGCAGTTACAGATTGTTTAACGTACCTTCGGTTCCATGCCTTGTCAGACAACCGAGTGGGGCACCTCCGTGGGTAGTTCGACGTCCTGAAATAATCCTGGACTTACACACTGGCCCGAAGGAAAACACGGACCCTTCGATTTATCGGAGGCTCTTCCTGTCCGTTGTTGGCCGCTATCCAGGTTCAGTCGTCTTCTGCACGGATGGTTCAAGGACAGATACGAAGGTGGGCTGTGCGTTCGTTGTCGACAATGATCGGTTTCTTTTTGCTCTCCCGGAAACCTGTATTGTGTACACGGCAGAGCTCTATGCTATCTGCAGAGCTCTGCGGTACGCACTATACAGTGAGCGCCGACACTTTCTTGTGTGTACTGACTCCTTGAGTTCGCTCCAGTCTATTGATACTTGTTTCCCTCGGCACCCTCTGGTGCAGCGGATCCAGGACCTGCTGGCCGGGTGTTGGGATGCCGGCACCAGA
Organism: Anabrus simplex; assembly: GCF_040414725.1. Classification (NCBI taxonomy): domain Eukaryota; kingdom Metazoa; phylum Arthropoda; class Insecta; order Orthoptera; family Tettigoniidae; genus Anabrus; species Anabrus simplex. The sequence continues at coordinate 131,775,629 of NC_090268.1, read as the reverse complement.
ATCACGTTTCTGTGGCTCCCAAGCCACATGGGCATAGAGGGAAACGAGTTAGCAGCTCAGGCTGCCAAGGAGGCAGTTACACTGCCCCCGTTGCCTTTCAAGGTTCCAGCAAGTGATATTCGCTCTCAGCTAAGACATCTGGTTATGTCCCATTGGGAGATGGATTGGCAGGCCATTCCACCTCCCAATAAGTTGAGAGCGATAAAAGGAACAACGAAGGTATGGAAGACTTCCCTTCGGGCTTCGCGGCGGGAAGCCGTGGTATTATGTCGTCTTCGGATCGGCCATGGTATCGTGACTCACTCGCATCTTCTGAAAGGAGAACCTCCTCCGGTGTGTACCTGCGGTGACCATCTTACCGTGGTGCACATCCTTACGGAGTGTGTGGACCTGGTCGATCTGCGCCGTAGTCTTAACCTTCCGAGTACAATCTCCCTTATCTTGCAAGATGACGAGCAGTCAGCAGACCTCGTCGTCCGCTTTATGAGGGATAGTGGACTGTTTTCTCGTGTGTGATGCTGTCCTTTGTCCTAGTGTGTTTTGTGTCACTTTCGCTTTTATCCTACTGACTTAATTTTAGTTTGTGTTGCGTATTTTAATATGTTATTTTAACGTCTCTCGTAAATTGTGTACTACCAGGCAATGCCTTATTTTTTTGTTTTCCTGTAGATTCTCTTATTTTATTAGAAAATAAGGCATTGCGTATTAGATCCACTGATTGTTTTAATCTCACCCTCATTTTTCTCCATCATTTTTTTTTAAACTCTAGTCAGTGGATATGTTTTTAAAATTTTAACATCATCACTCATGTCGTTCTTCTCGTTCCATTAGGGGCCGATGACCTTCGATGTTAGGCCCCTTAAAACAACAAGTAAAAGTAATTAGAAGAATAACAAATTTATACTTCTTTTTCTTAATCTCTTTATCCTCCAGGCTCGGCTTTTCCCTCGTACTCAGCGAGGGATCCCACCTCTACCGCTACAAGGGCGGTGTCCTGGAGCTTCAGACTCTGGGTCGGTGATACAACTGGGGAGGATGACCAGTACCTCGCCCTGGCCGCCTCACCTGCTATGCTGAACAGGGACCTTGTGAGGGTTTGGGAGGTTTGGAAGGGATAGATAACGAAGAGGGAAGGAAGCGGGCGTGGAATTAAGTTCGGTACCATGCCGGCATTTGCCTGGAGGAGAAGTGGGAAACCACGGAAAACCACGTCCAGGATGGCTGAGGAAGGAATGGAATCCCCCTCTATTCAGTTGACCTTCCGAGGCTGAGTGGACCCCGTTCCAGCCTTCGTACCACTTTTCAGATTTCGTGGCAGAGCCGGGAATCGAACCCGGGCTTCCGAGGATGGCAGATAATCACGCTAACTACTATACCACAGAGGCGGACAAATGTATACAATTATTCATGAAAAGAGCTTGCAGCAGGTCAATTTTTTAAATCGAAGGGGAACATTTCTTAATATGGACGAAATAGACCAGTTGTGGTTGATTTAAAAGAGCAACTTCATATGCAGTAGTTGTATTCAAATTTCGTGTCACCTCCCACAACTGACTCGCATCTGATGAGCTGCTGCACGTTCAGCGGCCTTCCTTAAATACATGAGCAGAATTGACCAGTCAAATGCTGGGAGGGTTAGAAACAAACCAGATTTCATATAAAATATCAGCAAATTTCATTGTACTGGAAATCAGAGAGGAATTTCTAGTAACCCAGTTTGTGAAATTCAGGAGTTGGTGTCCCACTTTTGTCGCATGGCATATGCCGGGAGTGGAGTCATACAGCTTTTAAAAGGTTTAGGCTCTACGTCTTGTACTATGTAAATTCGCTCGAATGAGAAGGCATTACGTTTCCTGTTCTCACGTTACAAGGATCTCCTCTGCTGTTTGATGGCTAGTAGAAAGGGGAAATATAAGCACGTTCACATGTATATTTGAGATTCCTTTACTGCATAAAGGAAGTATTGCTGAAATTTAAAGTGAGAAGAGAAATCCAGTGTTACAAAAATGTGTAATTACTAATGTCTTTTTACAACGGCCATTGTCATTATTTATTTATTCACTTACTCGAAGCAACTCAGAATGAATATTGTGAAGCTTCGAGCTCAGAGGAGGCAGTATATAAACGAAAGAATTCCAATAGTACCAACAGAGACCCTGAGTGGTACTTGATTACAAGTTGTAAAATCAATTTGGAAACATGAGCGAAAAGCCAGTCTAACCCTCACTTTCCTCAACTGGAGGAAAATAAGATTTTACTAATGTCTCAGAAAAGAATAGAAAGAATAGCATCTACCTGGCGAGTTGACCGTGCGGTTAGGGGCGCGCAGCTGTGAGATTGCATCCGGAAGAGAGTGGGTTCGAATCCCACTGTCAGCAGCCCTGAAGATTTTTTTCCGTGGTTTCCCATTCTCACACAGGCAAATTCTGGGGCTGTAACATAATTAACGCCACGGCCGCTTCCTTCCAGCTCCTAGCCCTTTCTTTTCCCATCGTCGCCATAAGACCTATCTGTGTCGGTGCGACGTAAAGCAAATTGTATAAAATAAAGGAATAGCATTTATTATTTCCTCGTATTTTTATGTACATATTGTAAAGTTAAATATTAGTAGTATTCAAGGACATTTTTATTAAACGTTAACTAAAGGAACAGATCATCGAATTATGATTTGTGAACCCTATTAAATACCAGCCAATTTTTCGTAATATTTTGACTAAATGTGTGCACTTTTTAATATCCAACTACTTTTCTTTCTTGAATATGAAGGATGGTTTTACAAATACATACTTTTTAACATTTTTAAGAAGCAAACGTTAAATGATTCTTTTTCTTCTTATTCTGTTTACCCTCCAGGGTTGATTTTTTCCTCAGACTCAGCGAGGGATTCCACCTCTACCGTCTCAAGGGCAGTTTCCTGGAGCTTCAGAATTTGGGTCGGAGGATACAACTGGGGAGAATGACCAGTACGTCGTCCAGGCGGCCTCACCTGCTATGCCGAACAGGGGCCTTTTGGGGGGATGGGAAGATTGGAAGGGATGGACAAGGAGGAGGGAAGGAAGCGGACGTGGCCTTAAGTTAGGTGTCATCCCGGCATTTGCCTGGAGGAGAAGTGGAAAACCACGGAAAACCACTTCAGGATGACTGAGGTGGGAATCGAACCCACCTCTACTAATTTGACCTCCCGAGGCTGAGTGGATCCCGTTCCAGCCCTCGTACCACTTTTCAAAGTCCTTCGCAGAGCCGGAAATCGAACCTCGGCCTCCGGGGATGACTAACCACTACACCACAGAGGCGGACTAAATAATTCACCAATACGTATTTTTTTCAAATTTTGTACCTTTGTAACATAATAATTATGCGCATATATAGTTTCATCAGATTATATAAAATAACTCCGTATTTCCTCATGTTGCTTATAGGTGGATGCCATTAATAGTGCTTCATAGAATGTTCATTTGTATTATTCGACGGACTTCAAAACAATCCACAATAATAATATAATATGAAATAATATGAAATAATATTATCTTAGTTGTAACAAGGAATAAATATTGAGGAAACTAGTGATATGATAAGATCATATCTGGCAATTTGGTGTTCTTTAGGTACGGCCAGGCATCCAGGAAATTCTGCGACCGTGTGTGCATATATTCCTTGTGCAGCTCGACAGTCCTATTTTCCAGCAGGATAATGCCCGACCTCACACAGTACAGTTATCTCTGGCCTTCCTCCGTGATGTCAACATGTTGACCTCCACGAACCTGCTACGCAGGCGTAGCAGGGGGAGAGGTGATACTCCCACGTGGCGCGTCCCAGGTGGCGGATAGGTTCCTAACCGGCTTGCCGGCGGACTTGAGGGAAATAAAATACCTCTCGCGGACCAAACACACTACCCCCTGCGGGTGGGGGACGCACATGCAGAATACACCCGCGGTATCCCCTGCCTGTCGTGAGAGGCGACAAAATGGGGCGACCAAGGGATGATTGAATTAGAACCATGAAACTACTTTTGATTCGTACCATCACGCGGAGAACACCATGGATTGCGAGATGTACCACTATGTTCGGTACGAAATGGGTTTGTGTTTAGTAGTAGTCATGAGCGTGGCCTGGGGGTTTCCAGTACCCGTGCGTCGTACCCATATGAGCACCACCGCGGGTCTGGGCGTAGCCTGTGAGTTGTACCACTATATGAGTGACACCGTGGGTCTGCGTTGCCTTTGATTAGTATCCACTCTGTGAGGAACACCACGGGGCCCGTCCGAAACTCATTGCTTTGCGTTGGCTATGAGTGGCGCCATTGTGTGAGAAACACCATAGGTCTGCGTTACCTGTACGAAGTACAATACTTGTGAGTAGTACTGTCTTGTGTGGAACACCGTGAGTTTCGCTACTTTTGATTAGTACCCCAACATGCCAATACCATGGTTCTACTTTACTCGCGACATGTACCATTCTGTGGGGCCTTAGACATGGATTTTGCACCCCTTTCGACATCAAGCATCATCGTGCTTTATGAGTGGTCCCTTGGTCAGTAATCAATTATGTATGATCTTTGAGTCTGATCCACTGTATTTTGGTCGTTTGTTTCCTTTTTTTTTTTTTGTTGGGTTCATGTCCATCCATTCATTCTTCACGACGACATTATTATTATTTTTGGTCAGTGGATGAATTTGACATTTTTGTTCTTTCATTTCGTACCATTAGGGGCCGATGACCTCGATGTTAGGCCCCTTTAAACAACAAGCATCATCATCATCGAACATGTTGACCTCTTGCCATCGAGAACGTTTGGACTAAATTGGACAGGAACTCGGGTCAGCAGCAACTGCGGCAGATTTGGAGAGTCAAGTGAACCATTTGTGGCGGTAGCTTCTTTAGGAGAACTGTCCAACAGCCTGAATGCATTTTGTGGTACAATGCTTTTACGTTTCTTTTATACTACCATGACCTGTGCCTGTACGCACTTAACGTGCCCCTCTGATAGCTCCTTCATGGTTTATAATCCTTTTTAGCAATTGAGTGTACAGTAATAACTGAAGTACTTATAAGAAATGATTGCAACTCTAATTTCGAAATTTCCTGTTCTAGAGTTTGACCATTTCAGTGCAGATGTATTCATTTGTTAGCCTTGGTAGTTAATTTTATTGCAGTAATCATTGTTTAATTCATCCCGTGGATTTATAATGAAAATAGTTTGAAACATTCAAACTTCTTGGCACTAATAGGATAAGTTGCCATCTCTTCATTGTGTAATCCACTTAAATCTAAGGTAAAGTCTTTAAACAAGAGCGAAACGAGAAAACATAAGCAATGGTCAAGAGAGATGTGAAAACGGAAACCTAGCTAGAATAACATTAATAATAATAGATTTACGTCCCAGTAAGTACCAGTTCATAGTTTTCCGAGACGCTGAGGGGGTGTAATTTAGTACCACAGGAATTATTTAACGTGCACCTTCAAATACGACCGGACTGAGCCAGGATTGAACCTGTCATGTTGGGGTCAGATAGCGGCAGTTGACCGCGTAGAGTTAGATGGGAAGCATGAAGGAATATTCTTTGTTTACATTCAAGATTTCCCTCGTGTGTTGTCTAAACTCAGGCGATCTCAATCTGAGTGTGGAGTGGAGACTTCGAGGCTCCTAGATTAAAAAAGGAATTGCTTCCACTTACTTGTGTGAGATATCACATTGTTCTTTTCTGTCCAAACTCTCGTGGTCAGTTGTACTTCTGTTCGGACACCGACGGTATTCAGTTTGCAAGGCCTTGGGATTGATTCATCAACAATGTGGCTGCAGTTTGAATTTCAGCCGAGGTATGTGGGATGTTTGGAAACAAACCTTAATCCTTATAGTTTAGTTTAGATTCCCCTTAGAAACTGATCTCTCATGCCTATGGTCACAATATCAGCCGGTACATAATATTGTTCGTTGGCCTGTTTGTCCACTTGCCTGCCCAGTTTTCATATTTGATTGCTTCTTCGCTTGCTCTACGAACCTACTACGCTGGTGTAGCAGGGGAAGAGGTGATACTCCCACGTGGCGCGTCTCAGGTGGCGGATAGAGGGGTCCTAACCGGTTTGCCGGCGGACTTGAGGGAAATAAAATACCTCTCGCGGACCAAACACACTACCCCCTGCGGGTGGGGGACACACATGTAGAATACACCCGAGGTATCTCCTGCCTGTCGTAAGAGGCGACTAACAGGGGCCCAAGAGGCTGGATTGGCGACCACGAAGCCCTTAGCTGAGTCTTGGCATTGCTTCCACTTACTTATGCCAAGCTCCTCACTTTCGTCTATTCTGTCCGACCTCCCTTGGTCAACTCTTGTTCTTTTCCGACCCCGACGGTATTAGAGCATTCGAAGCCTAGGGAGTCTTTCATTTCATGCCCTTCGTGGCCCTTGCCTTTCTTCGTCCGTTATTTCATCATTCGAAGTGACGGATCCTTTCTTCCTTTTTCTTTTCTCTCTCTCTTTACACCTGTGGGTGGGGGACGCAGACGAATAATACAACCACGGTATCCCCTGCCTGTCGTGAGAGGTGACTAAAAGGGGCCACCAAGGGATGATTGAATTAGAACCATGAAACTACTTTTGATTCGTACCATCACACGGGGAACACCATGGGTTGCCTGTACTTGCGAGTTATACCACTAGGTTTGGTATGAAATGGGTTTGTGAGTAGTAGCAACCTAGCCGTGGTGTTTCTAGTACCCGCGCGTCGTACCCATGTGAGCAACACCGCGGGTCTGGGCGTTGCCTGTGAGTTGTACCACTATATGAGCGACACCGTGGGTCTGCGTTGCCTGTGATTAGTATCCACTATGTGAGGAACACCACGGGAATACCGGCGCCCGTGACTAGTACACCTAGGTGAGGAAACTCATCGGTTTGCGTTGGCTATGAGTGTCGCCATTGTGTGAGAAACACCATAGGTCTGCGTTACCTGTACGAAGTACAATACTTGTGAGTAGTACCATCTTGTGTGGAACACCGTGAGTTTCGCTACTTTTGATTAGTACCCCAACATGACAAATACCATGGTTCTACTTTATTCGCAACATGTACCATTCTGAGGGGCCTTAGACGTGGATTTTGCACCCCTGTAGACATCATTGTGCTTTATGAGTGGTCCCTTGGTCAGTAATACTATTATTTGCGATCCTTTTTCGAGTCTGATCCACTGTTTTTGTTTGTTCGTTTATTTTATTTTTTGTTGGGTTCATGTCCGTCCATTAATTCTTCATGCCATTTTTTATTTTGGTGAGTGGATGAAATTGAAATTTTTGTTATCTCATTTCGTACCATTAGGGGCCGATGACCTCGACGTTAGGACCCTTTAAACAACAAGCATCATCATCATCATGTTCGCTTGCTTGCTCATTTGTTTGCCTGTTTGTTTACTTTCTTGCCTATTTGTTTATCCGTTTGTTTATATTCTTGCCCATTTGTTTATACGTTTGCTTGCTTACTTGTCTGCTTGCTCACCTACTTTCCCCACTTGCTCGCTTACTTATAATCTACTTACTTACTTAATTACGTACTTACATACTTCGTTTTGCATTTTTGCTAGCTCTTTTACTTGCTTGCCCACCTACTTGCTTGCTCACTTACTTGCTCATTTGCTTGCTTGCTCGTTCCTTTGTTTGCTTACTTGCTTGCCCGCTTGCTTGGTCACTTGCTTGCTTGTTTGTTTGCTTGTTCACTAGTCTACTCACTTCCTTGCCTGCTTACTTGGTCACTTGCTTTCCCGCCTGTTCGTTCAATTGTTTGCTGACTTGCTTGCTTCTGAAGTTCATTTCCTTTCATGTTTTCCTTGGCCATATCTTTTCGTTCCATGGGTAAGATCTCTATCTCTGTCTCTTCTGAGCAGAGTTAAGGGGGAATTATGATTTTGTTGTATTACTCTTTCAAACAGTCACAACCGATATCTTCGAAGAGTCGGTCTTGTTTCCCTTTCTCCTTCTCTTCTAGCATCCTATAGCTATTGGAAAAACGGACCGGAAGCAGTGTATGAAAATTCAAGCTGCAAACTTCGTTGGGCCAGGGACGTTGTGACGTATATCAGACCAAATAGAATCTTTCTTGGTGAGGCTAGCAAGACTGCATTTTTCACATATCGCCTGCCCAAACACTCGCAACCTCCAGATAATATTAGCAATAAAAGTATCAAAATAAATAGTACAATAGAAATACAACGCTTAATGGAAATTTCACTCTGTAACTACACCCTTCCAATAGTTTTATCAAGAACTGGTCTCATTTCCAAGATTTTGCAGTCTTTTAACAACGCTCGGTTTACATCCGTCCCCTTAAATAGAGCTACAAATGTGTTTCCTGTTTCCTTAATACTCACCATATTGTGAGGTATGACCTTTCTTCTTCATCAGACGCCTTCCCAGTATTTTATCAAGAGACAGTAGTGTAAAAGGTGCTAGCCAAAGTTCATATAAACGTACTATATCCGTGTAATAATAATTATCTGTAACACAAAGGGGTCTGCTCAAGGCTTAACGTCTCCATCCGACGGACGAATCACCATAAACAGCGTTATTTGCTATCACTTCATCTGAACATTGAGGAGAGCATTCTGGCACGCCATCAAGTGATTAGAAATTGTATGCCACCATCTCTCCTATCTACAATCTGATGGTGACATTTCTTCGACCAACGGGACTCAAACTGGCCAACCACGATGTCAGACGACCATATAGACTTGACGCCTTAACGATGATGGCCACGAAGCAGGCTAAATAATAACAATAAACCGAGCGAATTGGACGTGCGGTTAGGGTCGTGCAGCTGTGAGCTTGCATTCGAAAGATAGCGTGTTCAAACTCCACTGTCGGCAGCTCTGAAGATGGATTTCCGTAGCTTTCCATTATCATACCTGGCAAATGCTGAGTCTGAACCATAATTAAGCCACGACCGTTTCCTTTCCACTGCTAGCTGGCCCTTGCTTATCCCATCGTTGCCATAAGGACTATCTGTGTCGGTGCGATGTAAATCAAATTGAAAATTAATAATAATAATAATAATAATAATAATAATAATAATAATAATAATAATAATAATAATAATAATAACGGGCTTAGTGGCTCAGACGGTTGAGGCGTTGGCGTTCTGAAGATCCGACCCTGGCTCAGTCCGGTGGTGTTTGAAGGTGCTCAAATACGTCAGCCTCGTTTCGGTAGATTTACTGGCACGTGAAAGAACTCCTGCAGGACTAAATTCTGGCACCTCGCTTCTCCGAAAACCGTAAAAATAGTTGTTGGGACGTAAGGCCAATGACATTAATAATAATAATAATAATAATAATAATAATAATAATAATAATAATAATAAAAATTGATTATTATTAATACTATTACTATTATTATTATTATTATTATTATTATTATTATTATTATTATTATTATTATTATTATTATTATTATTATTATTATTATTATTTCACCAATGTTAGTAGAACGGAATGCACCGTGTTTGAGTGTCTCAAAGCACAATTATCTTTATTGCTGAGTCAAGATTCAAACTTGAGCCAACTGAGAGCAATCTTCTATGCTAACATCTTGATAAAGATGACAACCTCAGTTATCAAAAGGAAAGAAGGAAGGACACTATAATATAAGAACTTGTGTTCAAACATTGACATTCTGAGCAGAGGAAGTCTAATGCCTTCAGGGTTTCCTAAAATTCCCAATAAATGCCAGCCTTTATTTCTCCCATCGTGCTGTCATCACGTATGCTGTGTGGAACATCCTTCCTTCAGAGCCAGTAAATAGCTGCATCCCATCACACAGTAAGGTTATTTCCTCGTAGAAGGCTCGGACTTAAAACAAAATGTTAAATTAAAAATTCTTCTTCCAAGCGCAAGCCTCCTGCTTTCTGTACAAAGTTCATCTCCTGTCATGTAATATAAGTGCCTTGCCCGAAGGTAACGTCAGTTGGTCCAAGGAAAGAACTCTCGCTTTTGTAACTCCGCAGGTAGGGTTATTAGGACTGAGGAGATTTCACAAGTGCAGATATTATGACATAACAGCCTGAAAAACATTGCTTATTCTGTAAATTACACTACCACAGTGTGTAATTTTGTAGTACTATGGACCTCGTACTGCGAGTTGATGAACAATCAGTAGATCTCATCATCCCTTTGATGAATTTTAGTGGTTTGTTTGATCGTTTTTAACTAGAAATATACTGGCGAAGAATGAAATTTCAACACAAGGAAAGAGTTGTTCTGGATAAACGGAATTCGGGAAGCGTGTTTGCACTTGTAAGAAATAACGCCTATTCATATTTGTGCGCTAATCGATGAGGAGTGGTGCTAGTAGTGGCATTATGACCTTGCAAAGCAAGTTTGTTTTAAATACGCGCTGTACACTTCGTGAGCTTTATTCATCGTCCGATGTTGACGCTGTGAGTTAGGTGTGAGTCAAACATGCCTTTAAGGTAACGAAGAAAGCAGTAGCAACAGTTTACTGAGTTTGAACGAGGCCGTGTAATAGTGCTACTAGAAGGTGGATGCTCTTTCCGTGATATTGCAGAAAGACTTGGCGGGGATATGTCCACAGTGTATCGGTGTTGGCAACAATGGTCACGGGAAGGCACCTTCTCAAGAACACGGAGAGCGAAGACCGCCGTATCCACCGCATGGCTGTGCTGGATCGTACTACATCTGAAGCAGCCATTAGAACTTCAGTTGGCAGAAGAGTGACACAGCGAACTGTACAATTCGATTGATTGTGGGACAGCCCCAAGTCAAAGTCCTGTAGCGTCCATGCCACTAATTCCGAATCACTGCCATCTACGACTTCAGGGGCGGTAAAGATTGAGCTCATTTGAGGTTGGAATGGAGATTTGCTGTGTTCTCAGATGAGATCCGTTTCTGTCTTTATGGCAGTGATGGCCGCAGGTTGGTAAGAAGAATGCCATGTGAGTACTTGGAATCAAGCTGTCTGCGGTGTCGATACACTGAACCTACACCAGGAGTTACGGTATGGGGAGTAATTTCCTTTGACAGCAGAAGCACTCCCGTCGTTATCCCAGGTACCTTGACAGCGGATTTGTACGTCAGACTGGTGATTGAACCGGTTGTGCTGTCATTCATCCACAGTAATCAAAGGGGTATTTTCCAACAGAAATACACTCGTAGTCATACCGCTGCTGTCACCCAACTTGCTGTACAGAGTGTCGACCAGACCTTTGCCTACGATATCACCAGACCTTTCACCCATTGAGCACGTATGGGACATTATGAGACGATAATCCAGCGTCAGCTAATACCGGCATTAACCGTTGCTGATTTGACTGGACGAGTACAACAGGCGTGGAACTAAATCCCACAAAATGACACACGGCACCTATACGACACAATGCATGCACGTTTGCACCCTTGCATTCAAAATCGTGGCACTACAGTGGGTTTTGATGTTCTAGCATGTCATATGTCTTCTCGCGTAAGCTTAGACCTGTGACATGGAAACTTTAATCAAATAAATATATTACCTAAACAATGCTAAGCTTAAATTGCATTCCTCTAAACTAATGGGTGTTCCGCGTTGAAAGACATTTTGAATACTGTATATGACTTATATATGGAAATTTGTTAATTCAGTTCTGATTCACCTATTTAGGATATGGTTGTATTACTAGCGATACCGAACCTGCAACTGGTAAGTTGATTCCAGTTGTTTCCATTCTATCAATAAATGGACATTGTTTGTTATTTTATAGCAGATAACTTGTCTTTAATATACTTTGTACATGGTCATTCACCACCTGTGGTTGGGGACGCAGACGAGGAATACACCCACTGTAAACCCTGCCTGTCGTAAGAGGCGTCTAAAAGAGGTGGCCAAGGAATGATTGAATTATAACTATGATATTACTTGTAATTAGTACCATCACGCGAGGAACACCATGGGTCGCCTTTACTTGCGAGTAGTACCACTCCAATATGTTAGGTACACAATAGGTTTGTGATTAATAGCAGCAGAGTGTGGTTCACTGTGAGTTTGCAGTACCTGTGATTAGTACTACTATATGAGCGACATCGTGGGTTTGCGTTACCAGTAATTACACTAGCGTCCAAAAGTTAAGCATAATCACTAAACGAGGCCATACCGCCTGATAGGAATGTCAGACGGATTGCTGAACAAACGGAAGCTGAAACATACACCACATATCACACAACTTGTCCAAGAAAAAAAGGCCCAGTGTCAGAGAGTTTCTGATAGCTAAGGTACACCTTTGACAGCAACTAACAAAACTTGGCAATGTCTTCCACAACAAAATATGCTGTTAATAGAGTGTATGGTTACCCCTAACGGCCACACATGCTTCGCAGCGACGTGGCATGCTCTCTAACAGATGGTCCAAGAGCTCTTGTGGCAGTCGATCCCATTCCTCCGAAAGGGCAATGCGGAGGGGAGGGTCCTTGGTGGAGGATGACGGGATGCAATCTGCCTCCCCAATGCATCCCAGCCATATTCTATAGGATTCAGATCCGCAGACCTCGCTGGCCAGTCCGTGCAATTAATGTCTTCCCTAGCCAGAAATTTATCCACCAGAGCAGCGTGGTGCGGTCGGGCATTATCGTCCATTAAGAGAAAGTCTGGACCAACCGCACCTCTGAAGAGTCGAACATGTGGCCTCAGTACCTCATCCCTGTATCTCCGAGCGTTAACAGTGTTCCTCGTACCACCCATGAAGATGTGCAGGTCCGTACGGCCATTCAACATGATGCCGCTCCACACCCTGACGCCACCACCCCCATACTGGTCCCGTTCCACGATGTTCCTGTGGTTGTATAGGCTACCTGGTTCTCTCCAGATTAATGTGCGACGGGAATCGTTCTGCAAACTGAAGCGGGATTCATCTGTGAAGAGCACATGCCTCCTTCATTCATGGTCTGTTGACGGCTCCACAGTACGGGCCCGTCTCTGTGCTGGAGTGAGTGGGACGCACACCGCTGGACGTCGGTCGAACAGTCCTGCTGTTCTGAGCCTCCGGTACACAGTTTGCCGGGAAACGGCAACCCCTGAGACGGCTGCAAGCTCCGCCGACAATTGACTTGCAGGTGCACTCCGATTTCGTCAGGCGGTTAAGGCCAGATATCGGTCCTGCTGTGGGTTGGTTACCCTTGGTCGACCTGGTACTCGCCTACGACTAACATCTCCTGTGTCTCGAAATTGTCTCTAAAGCCTGGAAATAAAACTTTGTGGCACTTTCAAGGATACGGCGACTTCGGTCTGTGTCTGGCCTGCTTCCAGGCGGCCGAGTATTCTACCATGCAAAACGGGGACCAAATGGCGCCGTTGTGCCATTATGTTGTCACGTTCACTACTCCGTACACTATAACAGGGAAAACACGACTGAGGGAATATGGGGCGAAGGCACTGGCTGTGTTTACCGTGCTGTTACGCCGCTAGTCAAAGCAGGGAACAGAGCGAACACGTAAGGTTGGTAGGTTCATATGTCGTGCGACTTGTGGTCTATTTCCAGTTGTCCTGCTTACTCGAAACTTATACTTAATGTTTGGACACTAGTGTAGTACCCGCTATGTGAGAAACACCACGAGATAGTTCCTGTCCTTGTGATTAGTACACCTATGTGAGGAACACCATGGGTTTGCGTTGCCTATGAGTAGCGCCATTATGTCCGACTCGTTGGCTGAACGGTCAGCGTACTGGCCTTCGGTTCAGAGGGTCCCGGGTTCAATTCCCGGCCGGGTCGGGGATTTTAACCTTAATTGGTTAATTCCAATGGCACGGGGGCTGGGTGTATGTGTTATCTTCATCATCATTTCATCCTCCTCATGGCGCGCAGGTCGCCTACGGGAGTCAAATAGAAAGACCTGCACCTGGCGAGCCGAACCCTTTCTGGGATATCCCGGCACTAAAAGCCATACGACATTTCAAGCGCCATTATGTGAGAAACAGCATAGGTCTGCGTTACCTGTGCGACGTATAATACTTGTGAGTAGTGCCATAATATGTGGAACACCGTGAATCCACGCTACTTTTGATTAGTATCGCAACATGAGAAATATCATGGTTCTGCTTAACTAGCGCTAAGTACCATTATGAGCGGCCTTTGACCTGGATTTTGGACCCCTTTAGACAACAAGCATCATCGATTCAGGATTGTGTTGTGGAAGCTGTCCCTCGGTCAGTAATACTTTTGCTGATAGTTTCTGGGAAGGTGAGGCATTGCAGGTCGGATCCACTGATTGTTTTAAGTTCATAATCGTCGTACATCGTCGTCTTTTTGAATTCTAGTCAGTGGATGAATTTTGGCCTTTTAAATTGGCATTACCTTTCGTTTCATTTCGTACCATTAGGGACCGACGACCTAGATGTTAGGCCCCTTTAAACAACAAGCATCATCATCATCATCATCAATATAAAACACTTTTTTGTATTAATCCGAAAAGGTCACACAGAGATGATAAGGGAGCGTACGTTCCCTGAGTAACAGAACAGTTGAAATTTACATACACTTGATTAATCCACCGTCACACATAAAGCGGATGACGAGATCAGCAGTAGTCGCGTCATCGGCTAGTTTGAGTTCCAGTGTCTTCTGCAGGTCAAGGTTCGGTCTTAGGCCAGAGAGATCGGCGCACTCTGTGAGGATGTGGGCCACGGTGAAGTCGGCACCACAAGAAGACACTGGCTCTTTCTTTTGTTTTAATTCAAATATTGATTATATGCGGATAATTAGAATAGTTTTCTTTGCCTTTTTCTGAAGTAAATAAATAAGTTGGCCTATATAAAGTGCATACATTTATTTTCAAAAATATTATTGCGTAATCTTAAATGATCGTCTATTAACGTTAATAACGCTAATATTATTAACTTTGGACCCCATATTGTGTAAATACAACATGTTTTAGACGATCATTCGATGTATACCATTGAAAATACCTTTTCCCTTCATCAACTTTGACCTCAATTTTTTCAAAAAGTACGGAGTGTCTAGCAAACCTTCGAAACACGTGTATCTTTATATTCAATATAGAAAGTCCGTGTAAAATTTTATCAAAATCTGTGCGGCACTTATCAGACCCTTCCCTTGTGAGGAACCGTTAACACTGTTAGAACGAAAAATAAAAAGTCACCACCTGTTGGTACTGAACTAACGCACTTTTATCACGGTTCGTCATCACATTTCCGAACAAGGAATGATGGGGGTGTTGCGGTCGCGGCGCCCAAGTTAACTCCGAGCTATTAAGTACGTGAGGGGACTGACTATCCAGCTTTAAAGTCTTTGCACCATGTCCTTAAAACTCTCAACTACGAAAAGGAAGAGAACGATTTTCGAAACAACACTCTTCTCACAGAGGAACGCTTTCACTGTTTGAGTAAGGTAAGGGTTATTCTGCCCGAAGGCAGGTCGGAACCTCCGCAGAGGTGTTCCTGAGCCGGAGTTTACGTGCGGTAGGGTGGCCAGTTCCTTTCCGCTCCTCCATTCCCTTACCCCCACCAACAGCGCGTGGCAACCCATCCAAATCCTGACCTCGCCCAATGTTGCTTAACTTCGGATATTTCACGGGATCCGGTGTCTCAACACGGCTACGGCCGTTGGCTACTGTTTGAGTGAACTGCTGAAGTATGTAGCATTAAAAAGCCTAGTTGTTTGTAACTAGAGTCAAAAATATTTATATTATACTAGCAAATGTACCCGTGCTTCGCTACGGTATTCTACATTGTATACGGATATCGACGTAAATACTGTGCGTGCAGTAAGTTAGATTGTTTTAAAATTGCATGTCTCTTAGCCTTATCCCAGAAATAGCATGGGGAGGTCCCCATACGTTGTTTCCAATGTAAAGTGAGGGTTGCGGAGTTGTGATGATAACGGCAGGCTCACTTGCCTACTGCCATTCACAATCGAGTTGGCAAATTTACATTATGATTGCAGGCCCTATTGCCTACTGCGCGGTCACAATCGATTTGGAAAGTTTTAGTTACAATGGCAGACCCATTTCCTACTTTCAGACAGATTACAGTTGAGGAGTTTTTATTATAATAGCAGGCAACTTACCTACAACCAGTCAAAATTGAGTCGTGCAGTTATCATTGTAATGACAGGCCCTTTTTACTGCTGCCAGTAAGCTTACTGCCAGTCACACAGAATTAGAGAATTTCCATGAAAATAGCAGGCCACTATGCCTAATGCTAGTCAAATTTTAGATTGGAACATTTGTTTATAATGGCGGGCACCCTGGCCTAGAGCCAAACACAATAGGGTAGGGGTCTTTCGCCACGAACCTGCTACGAAGGCGTAGCAGGGGGAGAGGTGATACTCCCACGTGGCGCGTCCCAGGTGGAGGATAGGGGGGTCCTAACCGGCTTGCCGGCGGACTTGAGGGAAATAAAATACCTCTCGCGGACCAAACACACACCCCCTGTGGGTGGGGGAGGCTGACGAATAATACACCCACGGTATCCCCTGCCTGTCGTGCGAGGCGACTAAAAGGGGCGACCAAGGGATGAATGAATTAGAACCATGAAACGACTCTTGATTCGTACCATCATGCGGGGAACACCATGGGTTGCATGTACTTGCGAGTAGTATCACCAACATGGTACGAAGTACGTTTGTGATTCGTTGCAGTAAAAAGCCTGGCCTGGTGGATTCCAGTACCCGTGCGTTGTACACATGTGGGCAACACCGCGGGTCTGGCGTAGCCTGTGAGTTGTACCACTATATGAGCGACATCGTGGGTCTGCGTTGCCTGTGATTAGTACTCACTATGTGCGGAACACCACGGGGCCCTTGGGACCGGCACCCGTGACTAGTACCCTAGGTGAGGAAACTCATCGGTTTGCGTTGGCTGTGGGTGGCGCCATTGTGTGCGAAACACCATAGGTCTGCGTTACCTGTACGAAGTACAATCCTTGTGAGTAGTACCATCTTTTGTGGAACACCGTGAGTCCTCGCTACTTCTGATTAATACCCCAACGTGACACATACCATGGTTCTATTTTACTCGCGACATGTACCATTCTGTGGGGCCTTAGACGTGGATTTTCCACCCCCTTTAGACACCAAGCATCATTGTGCTTTATGAGTGGTTCCTTGGTCGGTAATAATGTTATTTTCGTTCTCTGTTGAATCCGATCCACTGGTTTTTGTTTTTGTTTGTTTGTTTTGTGTTTTGTTGGGTTCCTGTCCATCCATTCATTCTTCATGACATTTTTTATTTTTATTTTGATCAGTGGATGCCTTTGTAATTTTTGTTCTTTCATTTCGTACCATTAGGGGCCGATGACCTTCGATGTTAGGCCCCTTAAAACAACAAGCATCATCATCATCATCAGGGGACTTTTGAATAAAACTGCATGATCCCTTGCCTACTGCAAGACAGATCGAGAAGTGAATTATTCATTAAAATGGTAGGCCCTCCTTACTAATGCCCGTTACACAGGAGTTGGAGAAGGACCCCATTCCTACTGCCAGCAGTCAAAGTCGGTGTAGGGAGTACTGATTACAATAGCAGACACACCCTTTCACGATCGCTATAAATCGACATCAATGAATATATATAGATGGACATACGGAAGTATATGCATGTTTACAATATTGCAGACCTTCATTTACAGATTAACTGCTGCTAAACGGTACGTCATATTGACAAATGAATGTACCGCAAGGCGCAGTATTTAGCGATCTAAATGGCTGGTACTATGATATTTTCTCGCATCTCTTCTATTCGTGGGTCAGATTGAGTCAGAAACGTTGAATAGGTTGAAATTTGTGTAAGATAATCTTACCTTGCATTACTATTCGGATAATTATGTGACATAGCATTTGGCTCACATATGGGTACTGGGTGGGCCAATGTTCGTGTACAGTTTGATCATACTATCCTTCCTGTAAGTGATTGAAAGTATGAATTATATAGGTAAAGAGTCCAAATTTACTTAAAATCGAGAAGTAGAGACGAATCTAACGTATAAGCGATACAGATACGACAAAAAGTCATAAGACCAAGGTTGAAGATCACTCCTAATTCAACGAAGATTGTGCCATCTGTTATGTGATAGGACTTCCCGTTTATCCCACGAAATACCTCGAAACGAAGGTCTGCACCTTCATTAAAATTGCTTCCATATTTCGACATTCTTCGGGGATAAAAAAAGAAAAAATTAAAGATCTGTGAAGTTTTTCGTTCGTTACAAGCTGAAACGTATAATTTTGCCAAATTTCAATTTTCTTGCTTGTCTGGCAGATTATGCTGCAATCTGGATTTTGGGTGAGGGGGTAAAAATTATGACTTTCCGGAAATTAAACTAAAAAATACGCAGAGGATCATTATTACCCCTCAAACGGGTATCTGTACGAAAATTTCAGCAAAATAGTCAATATACAGGCACACACAGTCGTTACGATTTTATTTATATAGATAGATAAGGAATCTGCTCCACGTACAATACATTTTGGCTACGTCCGCCACGAACCTACTACGATGGCGTAGCAGGGGGAGAGGTGATACTCCCACGTGGCGCGTCCCAGGTGGCGGATAGGGGGGTCCTAACCGGCTTGCCGGCGGACTTGAGGGAAATAAAATACCTCTCGCGGACTAAACACACTACCCCCTGCGGGTGGGGGACACACATGCAGAATACACCCGCGGTATCCCCTGCCTGTCGTAAGAGGCGACAAAAAGGGGCGACCTTGGCGCGGACATGGATTGCGGTTTGGTATAATGTGATGGACCTCCTGTGGATGGGAGAGGCTGAATACATCCATAGGTAATCCCTGCCTGTCGTAGAAGGCGACTTAAAGGGTCATGTGGCCATGGTCCCCTCTTTATTTTTTTTATTTATTTATTTTTTTTTATTATTTTTCCGAGGGTCAGATGTAGACCATTCAAAATTTGATGTGCGTGCTGCCCGGCGATGGAGCTCCTATGTGTGCGACTACGCTCGAAAGCCCGTGCCAGCAACCACCCAGGACGCGGCGGGTGGGAGTATCATGTACCCGGGCAGTGGTATCCGCCTGACAACGCAGGTCCCCGCACAGCCGAATGCCAGAAGGACATATTCTTATTAATTATTTTTATTTATTTTTTCTATATTTAGTGCTCTGTACACGCTATGGGGTACATTCTATTGCGGGGACTGGAGGAAGGGAGTCTTAGTGCTCATTGCCTCAGTCATCCCGTATTAGGCATCGTCCAACATCGGACCCCGGGCAGTACCTGCTATGACCAGGTGGGTGTTGCCTTGGCTGCTTGGTTCGGCTACAGAGACCCCTGATCGGAGTGGGTGGCATTCGGGGAGGATGCTATCGGGCATGGCTTCCAAACGAAGTCGGCTCTCTCAAGGTGGTCGCCCACCTAAGTCTTTAACTTTTGCTTCCCTGAGAGGTTCAACTCCCTGCGAACATGCGCAGCGTGAAGGAATGGGATCCAGCTTCCCTAGGTTTCTGGTCGCTACCAGAACCGATGGGCAGGATTTTAAGCTGGTGAAGTCGATCCTGTTTAGTAGACACATCGAAGGCGTCTATGGCGAACTGGAGGAACTGAAGAAAATGCGAAACGGTAGTTTGCTTCTAAAGACTCGTACAGCACTGCAGGCTGATCAGTTGCTTAAGTGCGAACACTTTGGCGAAATCCCCGTCAAAGTGGAGGAGCATAAATCCTTGAACCTGGTTCGCGGAGTCATCTTTCACCGCGACCTTATTTTGAACACTGACGACGAGTTGATGGAAGACATGAAGAACCGTGGCGTGACACACGTCCGGCGCATTACGCGCAAGGTCAACGGTGAAGACGTTGCCACTGGTGCCTTCATTGTCTCTTTCAAGTTGTCAGTGTTACCAGAGAAAGTCAAGGTAACAACTTATCGTTGCGATGTGAGGCCGTACATCCCGCCTCCTATGCGATGCTATCAATGTCAGCGCTTCGGACATATGGTATCTCGCTGTTCGAATCAGGCTGTATGTGGTACATGTGGACGAGTAGCTCACGGCGCGGAGGAGTGCACAACTCCATACAAGTGCACTAACTGCTCCGGTTTTCATTCTCCTCGGGATCGGAACTGTCCGACATACCTGAGTGAGAAGAAGATCCAGGAGATCAAGACCCTGGATGGTCTTTCCTACCAGGAAGCGCGCCGTAAGTTTAATTCTACGAATACACCTGCCCGTACACTCGACTATAGGTTGATAGCTCAGAGCCTTCCAGGTTCGTCATTCACTACCTCGACACCTGTCCAGACCGCTGCGCCCAAGGCGACTGTTGCTGCTCCCAGCAACGTCGCGAATAGTCAAAGCTCGAAGGGGGGGAACACCCCACCTTCGACCAACCAGAAGTCTGTGCCGGCTGGCAGTTCCCGGCCGGCACAGCAAGGGGGGAAAACTAAGTCACCCCCCCCTAGGAGGTCGACGAAAGTCGTGCCCCAACCGGCGGAGGCGGCATCGTCGACCAGGGCTGGGAAACCATCTCCCAGCCCGTCTAAACTCGAAAAAAAGAAGGGGAAGAAGAGCGCCCGTCCTGAGCGCTCTCGGACTTCCCCTGCGAAGGAGAAGTCATGCCCCTCATCTGGGGGATATGAGTCTGCGCCAGGAGGCACTCCTGCTCCAAAACCGGCGCGCTCTCCTCGTAGGGGACCCCCTCGCGCCCGAAAAGCGTCGAAGTTCTGGGCGACACCCCTGCCATCTTTCGATGACGGAATGGATGTCGCACTGTCCTCTACATCTACGGATGTAGAACTAGATAGTGTTTAGGCTTGCGAGCATTTTTTCGCTCATAACCTAACACTCCTTTTATAGTCCACACTATGGCACTGTTACAGTGGAATTGTAACGGTTATGACAGGCATCTTGCTGAGTTACGTCAGCTTATTAGTGAGTACGCAGCGAGTATAGTCTGTCTTCAGGAGACCAATTTCAGACCTGGTCATCATACGGTCTTGAGGCATTTCAAACTATACTCGACAGAACGATACTATGCTCACCGGGCTTCCGGAGGCGTTGGCATTTTTGTACGTTCTGATAGCTACAGCGAAGAGGTTCCATTAAGAACCCCTCTTGAGGCTGTAGCTGTTCGCGTCTCGCTGCCTGTCATAGCAACAGTGTGTAATGTTTATCTTCCACCTGGCCAGCATCTGCACATCAATGATGTCGCTGATCTTATAGATCAGCTTCCACCACCCTTCCTCTTATTGGGCGATTTCAACGCCCATCACCCCATATGGGGCTCTGAGACACCTTGCCCCCGAGGAAGAGAGCTGGGAACACTTCTAACAGATCTGGATTTATGTATTTTGAACACAGGGGAACCAACTCACTTTAGTGTACGTTACGGCACATACTCTCGCATAGACGTAAGTCTATGCAGCCGAACGTTGGTTCCACTGTTTCGGTGGAATGCACACGATGATCTCTGTGACAGTGACCATTTTCCCATCATTCTTACTTTGTTGAAACATAAACCCGTCGAGGCTCCCCCTCGATGGATTCTTAAACATGCTGATTGGCCAAAGTACACATCACTAGCTGTCTTTCACGATGATGTCAGGCGGACCGTCGGCGAGGAAATAACTTACGTCACCCAAGTTATTCTTGCTGCTGCTGAGGAGTCCATTCCGTTTTTCTCGGGGGCTCCTCGCCGAAAACTCGTTCCTTGGTGGAGCGATGAAATAGCAGCAGCCATCAAAGAACGCCGTCGCGCTCATAAACGTTACCGTCGACAGCCTACTGTGGCCAACTTGGTAAAATTTAAGAAACTCCGCGCTAAGGCGCGAGTTCTTATTCGACAAAGTAAGAAGGCTTCATGGGAGAGATGTGTCGTCCATGACGTCACATACTCCATCATCTCAAGTGTGGACGAAACTTCGACGAATTTCGGGTATTCAAGGATCATCTGCTGTACCGGGAATTTCCATTGCAGGCAGTGTCGCCACTGATCCCCTCGCGATAGCTAATCATCTCGCTAGTCATTTCGCGGATGTCTCTGGCTCCGGGAATTACAATCCTGATTTCCTCCCTCTGAAGCGTGAGGCAGAACGTCATCACCTTAGTTTTGCCACCCATGCTTCAGAGGACTACAACGTGCCCTTTACGGAGTGGGAACTCCGCAGCGCCTTAGCGCTTTGCAAGGACACGTCTCCTGGACCGGACAACATCCATAACCAGATGTTGAAACACCTTAGTGATGATAGTTTACTATATCTCCTTCGTGTGTTCAACCGAATCTGGACAGAGGGTGATTTTCCGTCTCAGTGGCGAGAGGGCATAGTCATCCCTGTCCTCAAGCCTGACAAAGATCCTAAGTATGCAGGAAGTTACAGACCGATTTGTCTTACAAATTGCCTGTGTAAGCTATTTGAGAGAATGGTAAATCGCAGACTCGTGTGGTGTCTGGAGAAACAAGGACTTTTGTCCGAGTACCAATGTGGATTTCGAGCCGCTCGATCCACCACAGACCACTTGGTACGCCTGGAGAGCTCTATCCAGGATGCGTTTCTCCGCAAACAGCACTTGGTAGCTGTCTTCTTTGACTTGGAGAAGGCCTACGACACCACCTGGCGATATGGCATCCTTTCAGTCCTGCATCAATGGAGATTCCGAGGTAACTTGCCCGTATTTATTGCGAATTTTTTGTCCCTTCGTCTATTCCGTGTCCGAGTAGGGAGGACATATTCGCAATACCACGTTCAAGAAAACGGAGTCCCACAGGGATCGGTTCTTAGTGTCACTCTGTTCGCGATTGCCATAAACGGTATTGTCGCTGCTGCTGGTCCAGCCGTAATACCGTCCCTATATGTGGATGATTTTGCTCTGCACTATAGCTCGTGCAGTATGGCAGTCGCAGAGCGACAGTTACAGCAAGCTATTAGGAGGGTGGAGAAGTGGACCTTAGAACATGGCTTTCGGTTTTCTGCCGCAAAGACCTCCGTTGTCCACTTTTGTCGTCAACGTACTCTTCACCCTCATCCTGAGCTTTATCTAGGAAATGTCGTTCTTCCAGTTGTTGACACCTACCGATTTCTTGGGCTCCTTTTTGACAGTAAATTATCGTGGGAGCCACACGTGCGGGAGCTAAAAGTGCAATGCACCAAGAGGCTTAACCTCTTGAAGTTTCTTAGCAGCACTAATTGGGGGGCTGACCGCGTGGTGCTCCTGCGGTTCTATCGGGCACACATTTTATCCCGGTTAGACTACGGCAGTGCAGCATATGGCTCCGCAAGACCAAGCGTTCTTGCGAAGCTGAACAGTATCCACCACAGCGGGGTTAGGTTGGCGACGGGAGCTTTTCGTACTAGCCCCATCGCTAGCCTGCTCGCTGAGTCTGGTGTGCCGCCTCTACACCTGAGGCGCCAGCAACTACTACTTACATATGCTGCAAATTTGCGACAGATGCCACTTCATCCGAGCTATCCCTGCGTGTTCAACAATGGCAACCGCTTGTTGTACGTTGCTCATCCACGTGCAACGCGGCCGGTTGGGATACGCTTGGATAGCAGTTATGAATTGTTTGACGTACCTTCGATTCCTTGCCTTGTCAGACAACCAAGTGGGGTTACCTCCGTGGGTTGTGCGACGACCTGAAATCATCCTGGATTTGCACACTGGCCCGAAAGGAGACACGGACCCTTCGATTTATCGGAGGATCTACCTGTCCGTTCTTGGCCGCTATACAGGTTCAGTCGTCGTTTACACGGATGGTTCAAGGACAGGTACGAAGGTGGGCTGTGCGTTCGTTGTCGACAATGATCGGTTTCTTTTTGCTCTCCCGGACACCTGTAGTGTGTACACGGCAGAGCTCTATGCTATCTGTGAGGCTCTGCGGTACGCACTAGACAATGAGCGCCGACACTTTCTCGTGCTTACTGACTCCTTGAGTTCGCTTCAGTCTATTGATACCTGTTTCCCTCGACACCCTCTGGTGCAGCGGATCCAGGACCTGCTGGCCGGGTGTTCGGATGCCGGCACCAGAATTACGTTTGTGTGGCTCCCCAGCCACATGGGCATAGAGGGAAACGAGTTAGCAGATGAGGCTGCCAAGGAGGCAGTTACACTGCCCCCGTTGCCTTTCAAGGTTCCAGCAAGTGATATTCGCTCTCAGCTGAGACATCTGGTTATGTCTCATTGGGAGATGGAGTGGCAGGCCATCCCACTTCCCAATAAGCTGAGAGCGATAAAAGGAACAACGAAGGTATGGAGGACTTCCCTTCGGGCTTCGCGGAGGGAAGCCGTGGTATTATGTCGCCTTCGGATCGGCCACGGTATCTTGACGCACTCCCATCTACTGAAAGGAGAACCCCCTCCGGTGTGTACCTGCGGCGACCATCTTACCGTGGTACACATCCTTACGGAGTGCGTGGACCTGGTCGATCTGCGCCGTAGTATTAACCTTCCGAGTACTATCTCCCTTATCTTGCGCGATGACGAGCAGTCAGCAGACCTCGTCATCCGCTTTATGAGGGATAGCGGTCTGTTTTATCGTGTGTGATGATGTCCTTTGTCCTAGTGTTGTTTATGTCAGTTGCGCTTTTATTTCATTGACTTCATTTTAGTTTGTGTTGCGCATTTTAATGTGTTATTTGAACGTCTAACGTAAATTATGTGTTAATATCTGTATTACTGGGCAATGCCTTATTCCTTCAATTTCCTGTACTTTCTCTTATTTTAATAGAACATAAGGCATTGCGTATTAGATCCACTGACTGTTTTAATCTCACCTTATTTTTCTTCATCACCATTCTTCTCTAACTCTAGTCAATGGATACTTTTTAAAATTTTAACTTCATGTCTCATGTCATTCATTTCGTTCCATTAGGGGCCGATGACCTTCGATGTTAGGCCCCTTAAAACAACAAGCATCATCATCATCATCAACGAAAAGAATCCATAATTTATGATATTTGTTTGAGTTTGATCCGCTGTATTTTGTTTGTTTTTTGTTGGGTTCATTTCCATCCATCCATTCTTCATGACATTTTTCATTTTTTTATTTTGGTCAGTAGATGAATTTAAAATTTTTGTTCTTTCATTTCGTACCATTAGGGGCCGATGACCTCGATGTTAGGCCCCTTTGAACAACAAGCATCATCATCATCATCATCATCGGCTACGTCCGCTGGACTTAACCTGCAAAACCAACCGTTCCTGATATCTCACCTATTAATCCTCCTGTCGAAAAATTCACATGAGAACAAAAGTTTTATAAGTGGGTTTCCATTAAGGATTGTAGATTTCGATTAATTTCGGATGTGCATATTTTGAGGAAGTACAAAATCATGGTTGCGGTTTCGGATAAACCCCCAGTAAATTTGGGTATTCAGAAATAATATTGGTCCTAAAACCTACACAAGGACAGGTGGATTCTAAATATCAAGTTTGGTAGAAATATATTCAGTAGTTTTCAAGTTATAAAAACTCATACAATCAAACCGACAAACAGACACAAAAGTTAAGAAATGTGCATATGGTCATTATTACAACTGAAACGGATAACTGTACGGAAATTCCGCCAAGATAGCCAATGTATTGACAGACGGTCGTTGCGATTATAAATATATAGATGAGAGATAACCATGGGCACGTTTGAAAGTGCAAACCTTCATTTCGAGATTTACTGCTCCTAAACGGTACATCATACCAACAAACGGTTTGCACCCTCAGACGTCCCTTTTATCGCTCTACATGTTTGGTGTTAAAACATTTTCTCGTATCTCACATATTTATGGGTTCGATTGAGTTACGATATTTGAATGGAGTGAAATTTGGGTACATTTTCATCATTTTACATTATTTTCCACATACTTATGTGGAAGCTAGAATCATGAAATTGGGTCCGCATATAGCCATTGGTCGTGTCAATGTGCGTGCCAAATTCGATGACTCTACCTTTCCTATAAGTGTGTCAAACTAAGTAATACACGTGTAAAAAGCACAAAATTTACAAACCATCGAAATATATTGCCAAATCTACCTTATAAGGGAGAGAGAGAGAGAGAGAGACGACAAAATATCGTAGGACCAAAGTTGTAGATCACTCGAAATTCAACGGAGATCGTGCCATCCGTTTTGTGATAGGACTTACCGTTTAGCCGCGAAATACCTCGAATTAAATTGCCTATCTTTCGATATTATTCGGCATTAAAAGTGAAATATTTAAAGATCTTGGAATTTTTCCGTAGGTTACCGGCTAAAACGTATAAATTCGCTTAATTTCAATTTTTCAGCTCGTGTGGCAGATTGTGAGGCAATCTTGACTTTGGGCGAGGGGGGGGGGTATAATTTAGGACTTACAGGAAACTTTTTCATTAAGGCAGGTAGATTTCCATTAAGTTCGGTTGTGTATACTTTGAGGGAGTATAAAATCACGGTTTCGGTTTCGTAAAAATCCCCACTCAGTTCAGGGATTTAGAAACGATATTTGCGCTCAAACCTACCCAAGGACAGGTGGATTCTAAATACGAAGTTTGGTGGAAATATATCCAGTAGTTTCAAGTTATAGAAGGACAGACAAACAGACAAACAAACAGACAAACAGACACCAAAGCTAAAAATGATGCAGATGGTCATTATTACACCTGAAACGGATAACTGCACAGAAAAGTCGCCAAAATAATCAATGTACAGACACACGGTCGTTACGATTTTATTTATATAGATACAGATTTTTTCTTATGACTTCATTCACGGTAATTTTCGACTATTTACTTAACGACAAGTGTATTTTACAAATCGTTCACCTGCTACGGTCAGTTAAGTTCCTAATACACTAAAACGCTGAAAAATATCTTATTGAGGTAGTATATTGTGAGGGAATGGATTTCAAATATTACATAATGTCCTTTGAGATGAAATGGATAGTGCTTGAATGGATGGCCGAAGGACCATTCATCTGTGCAGTATCGAGGAATGAATCGATCAGCAGAGAAAATCTTTCGACTAGTTTAGATGCGTGTGAGTTCAACAGTTTGATGGTCAACAATATCGTTAGCCAAAGATGTTTCCATCTGTAACTGCTGTCAGCTTTCACCAGTCTGCCTACCACAAGATTCCACGGCAGAGAAGATAACACCACTCCCTTTAGACACCGGCTTGTCGGGGGACTTGAGCAACCTAAAATAGCTCTCTCGGACCAAACACACATCCTATGGGTGGGGGACGCAGGCGAAAAATACATCCACGATACCCCTGTCTGTCGCACGAGGTGACTAAAAGGGGCGACCAAGGAATGACCGAACTAGAACCATGAGACTACTTGTAATTAGTACCGCCACACGGGGAACACCATGGGTCGCTTTTACTTGCGCGTACTTGTACTTTGTTAGGTACACAATATGTTTCTGATTAATGGTGACAGTAATACTCTATGAGCGACACCAGGGGTGAGCGAATCAGGGTGAGATTTACAGTACCTGTGATTACTCTATGAGTGACACCAGGGATGAGCGACACCATGGATCTGACTTTCCTATGATTAGTACCCACTATGTGAGGAACACCATAGATTTCGGTTGCCTGTAAATGGCGCTGCAATGTGAGAAACACCATAGATCTGTGTTACATGTGCGCATTACATTACCTGTGAGTAGTACCATAATGTGTGGAATACTGCGAGCCTACGCTGCTTTTGATTAGTATCGCAACATGACAAATACCATGGTTCTACCTTCCTAGCGATAAGTACCATTATGAGGGGCCAGTGACCTGGATTTTGGTCCCCTTTAGACTACAAATATTATCGATTAAGGATTGTGCTTTAGAAGCAGTCCCTTGCTCAGTAATACTATTGTTTAATGCTAGTTTCTGGGAATGTGGGGCATTGCGGGTCGGATCCACTGATTGCTTTAACTTCATATCCATCCATTCATTCTTCGTCATCACGTTTTGAATTCTAGTCAGTGGATGATTTTGAACTTTTAAATTGTCATTACATTTCGTCTCATTTCGTACCTTTAGGGGCCGATGAACTAGATGTTAGGTCCCTTTAAACAACAGGCATCATCATCATCATCATCATCATAAATGACTCCCATCACCAGGTTTGCTCAACATAAAAGGAATTTCTTTACTCTACCAAGCCCCACAACTCCACCTTGTAATATTATTCTCCTGATCCAATACCTGATAGCTATCCGGTTTCTGGACGTTATTGCGAAACAAGTCCATCCGTTCAGGTCAACAGTGTTCCCTGATAATTGACACTTCCAACACGATAATGCGGGAGGCCATACTGCAGAGATTGTGAAGACAGTGACAGTTAATTTTATTTAATTCCGTGGCCCCCCAAATAGCCCCGATATGTAACCTATTGAACATTTGTGGTTACACTTGGGAAAGTGGGTTCGTGCTGTAGCAGCACCGCCCAGCAGTATGCGCCAATTGAAGGACCTGCTATTGCGCTTGTGATAGGCTGCCAGATACCCCAGGATACTTCTACCACCTCGTTGGATTAATGTCTCTACGGGTGGCCCCAGTTCTGCGGGCAAAATGTGGTCCTGGACCGTATTAGGTGGGAGGTGGTCATGAATAACGGCGCATCGGTGTATACCTGTGTCAGATAAGGACCAAAAATAACAAGTTTAAGAAAAACTTGAATTCACATTTTAAAGAAGTTGTCCACTGTTATTCTGCTTCAAATGTAGCCACCTTTTCGTACAGCAATGTCAAGCTATCTTCTGAGAGCCATAAAGTCAGCTGGCGTAGCTTCGGCTTGCTGCTCGACGTTACTTGCGAGAATGTGATTTTTTGAACTGCTGTGAACTGCCTCAGAAGGTAAGGGTGTCACATTATTTAAGGAATACACACCAGCTAATAAGTGGATGTCGGATCACCGTGGTCTTTCATGTCCAGAATGGCAGGAAGCAATCAACATGACAGCTGATGTTGCTGGAGTTCACTCCTTACCGGGCAGGTCCCAGAATAACACCCTCTGTCACAGAAAGCATGAAAACACTTGCCTATGTCTTGGGTGCTTCTCCGATTAGAGATGATGTAAAGAAGAGTCGATACCGCAAGATTAGACACATGATGGTCGGCGCCACCGAAGAACGAGGCTGTATAGTCTACGAGGAAATGTCTGCTTTGGAGGCAAAAAGGAAGCACCAGGTGAATAGATATCATGGCCTTTAAATCGGAAAGAAAAATGGAATGACCATTGATCCAACTGTGCGATTTGAATCGTATTCTGGTCAAACGGAAGAAGATAATATTTATGACCCTAGTCCGCCTCTGTGGTGAAGTGTTTAGTGTGATTAGATGCTACCCGAGGAAGACTGGGTTCGATTCCCGCCTCTGTCACGAAATTTGAAATGTGGTACGAGGGCTGGAACAGGTTCTACTCATCCTCGGGATGTCAACTGAGTAGATTCCCATCTCAGCCATCCTCGAAGTGCTTCTCCGTCGTCCACGAACCTACTACGCTGGCGTAGCAGGGGGAGAGGTGATACTCCCACGTAGCGCGTCCCAGGTGGCGAATAGGGGGGTTCTAACCGGCTTACCGGCGGACTTGAGGGAAATAAAATACCTCTCGCGGACCAAACACACTACTCCTGCGGGTGGGGGCGCACATGTAGAACACACCCGCGATATCCCTTGCCTGTCGTAAGAGGCGACTAAAAAGGGCGACCAAGGGATGATTGAATTAGAACCATGAAACTACTTTTGATTAGTACCATCACGCACGGAACACCATGGGTGGCTTTTACTTGCGAGTAGTACCACTCTGTTAGGTACTGAATAATTTTGTGATTCGTAGCGCACAAGCGGGGTTCAGTGTGGTTTTCCAGTACCTGTGAGTCGTACCCATGTGAACAACACCACGGGTATGGGCGTTGCCTGTGAGTTGTACCACTATATGAGCGATACCGTGGGTCTGCGTTGCCAGTGATAAGTACCCACTATGTGGGGAAAACTACGGGAATGCCGGGCCCGTGATTAATACACCTAGGTGAGGAACCTCATCGGTTTGCGTTGGCTATGAGTGACGCCATTGTGTGAGAAACACCATAGGTCTGCGTTACCTTTACGACGTACAATACTTGTGAGTAGTACCTTAATGTTTGGAACACCGTGAGTTTACGCTACGTTTAATTAGTACCGCAGCTTGAGAAATATCATGGTTCTACTTCACTCGCGACATGTACCATACTGAGGGGCCTTAGACCTGGTTTTTGGACCCCTTTAGACATCAAGCATAATCGATTCAGGACTGTGCATTATAAGAGGTCCCTTGGTCAGTAATACTATTATTTATGACCGTTTTTGAGTCGGCCCCACTGTTTTTTGTTTTTGTTTTTTGGGTTCATGTCCGTCCATTCATTTTTCATGACATTTTTGTTTATTTTTGTCAGTGTATTTCTTGAACGTTTTGTTGTCATTTCATTTCGTACCATTAGGGGCCGATGACCTCGATGTTAGGCCCCTTTAAACAACAAGCATCACCATCATCATCTTTTCCGTCGTTACCCACTTCTCTTCCAGGCAAATGCCGGAATGGTACCTAACTTGAGGATACGGTAGCTTCCTTCCCTCTTCGTTGCCTATCCCTTTCAATCTTACAATCCCCCTACGAAGTCCCTATACAGTATAGCAGGTGAGATCCCCTAGGTGAGTTACTGGTCTTCCTTCCCTACTGTATCCCTCGACCCAAAGTCTCACGTTCCAGGACATTGCCCTTGAGGCGGTAGAGGTGGGATCCCTCGTAGTGTCCGAGGGAAATACCAACTCTGGAGGGTAAACGGATTAAGAAAGAAAGAAAGAAAGTAAGTAAGAAATATTTATGGCCCTATAATCTCGTATTATAAAGAAAATGCATCAGTCACAGGAATAATGGTGGGAGCCCGAGGGACAATTCCTAAATTCTTATCTCAATTTTAGACTTCATTAGGCACAGAACATCTGTTGCCAAACATAGCGATACCTGCCATCCGCGATTCAGTATTAATTTTGAGAAACCGTAATATGTACAGTTAATAGCATTGTGTGTTGCGTACTCTTTGCATCTATGTCCTTTTTGTATTGTATGTGAAAGACTTAAATTTAATATTTCATGGTAATATGATATGTTAGACAGTATTTTTATAACCTGTCAAGACGTGATCGTATGTTGTGTATAGAAAAATGCAGTATAGTCGGGTCTAGTGGCAAACCTAGAATTAGGGAAGTTGTGAAATAAAATATGGTAGTAGTTTGGGTACAGGGTTCTTTATTGTAAACATAACTTGTGAAAAAAGAATAAATGACGCCTTACTGTATTTTATAAAAGTTTACGTAAGACCGGCTCAAATTACACGGATTCTGTTGTATGTGAAGATTTATGAAACCAGCCTAACTTTTAAAGTATACTTACCACGAACCTACTACGCTGGCGTAGCAAGGGGAGAAGTGATACTCCCACGTGGCGCGTCCCAGGTGGTGGATATGGGGGTTCTAACCGGCTTGCCGGCGGACTTGAGGGAAATAAAATACCTCTCGCGGACCAAACACACTACCCCCTGCGGGTGGGGAACGCACATGTAGAATACACCCGCGGTATCACCTGCCTGTCGTGAGAGGCGACTAAAAGGGGCGACCAAGGGATGATTGAATTAGAACCATGAAACTACTTTTGATTCGTACCATCACGCGGGGAACACCATAGGTTGCCTGGCCTGGGGTTTTTCCAGTACCCGTGCGTCGTACCCATGTGAGCAACACCGCGGGTCTGGGCGTTGCCTGTGAGTTGTACCACTATATGAGCGACACCGTGCGTCTGCGTTGCCTGTGATTAGTACCCACTATGTGAGGAACACCACGGGGCCCGTGGGACCGGCACCCGTGACTAGTACACCTAGGTGAGGAAACACATCGGTTTGCGTTGGCTATGAGTGGCGCCGTTGTGTGAGAAACACTATAGGTCTGCGTTACCTTTACGAAGTACAATACTTATGAGTAGTACCATCTTGTGTGGAACACCGTGAGTCTTCGCTACTTTTGATTAGTACCCCAACATGACAAATAACATGGTTCTACTTTACTCGCGACATGTACCATTCTGTGGGGCCTTAGATATGGATTTTGCACCCCCTTTAGGCATCAAGCATCATTGTGCTTTGTGAGTGGTCCCTTGGTCAGTAATACCTTTATTTACGATCCTTTTTTTTTTGAGTCTGATCCACTGTTTTGTTTGTTTGTTGTTTGTTTATTTGTTTTTGTTGGGTTCATGTCCATCTATTCAATCTTCATGACATTTTTATTTTATTTTGGTCAGTGGATTAATTTGTACATTTAGTTATTTCATTCGTGCCATTAGGGGCCGATGACCTGGATGTTAGGCCCCTTTAAACAACAAGCATCATCATCATTATCATCATCATCATCATCATCGATTCTGTCCAACACGCTGACACTCTGTGGTTTAATTTTCGAATACCTTACCATGTTCTTATCTTCATTAAACAATAGCATTAGTGTTTCCATGAATTTTAGAACATGGCAGGCAGATAAAGTGGAAGTATTTCAATATGTGAAATAGACGAAATGTTGTACGATGATAAATTTGAATATTCAGACGCTCACTCGGTTGATCATGAATCTAACAGTGTATTTAGTAGAGAAGAATGGAGCTTGCGGTGATTATTAAGAAGTAGACATTTATAGCCAGTTCCAGTGTTCCTGTGATTACAGAGGATTCAAATACATGTAATTCTCCTGGTTGTTTTATTGATACAGAAAAATTAAGGAATATGACCAGGCAGGAACTTTTCTAAGTGTTATTTATATGTTACATTTTGCTCGGCATATTGAGAATCATTGTGTTCACCTTCGGAAAATGATGTTATCGAACAGCTATATTAAGTGCATACTGTTTGGCACAAATGTTCATATCATTGTGTATTTTGAACCCTGAAGGTTATGACATTTTTTAACCTGTTATGGAGTCAAGGATGCTAAAACAAGTTTTCAGGGTATTGGTATTATACAATTTTATTCTAAAATACGTTTTTTTGGTGAAAATGAATTGCTAAATATGTTTAGATAAGTTAATTATTTTTATATTGGTACTGCCAGACCCAGCCCGGCCGTATATGTTACGTTTTCCACCCGACCGTCCCCCTGTGGGTGGGGGTGGTAGAATAACATCCACGGTATCCCCTGCCTGTCGTAAGAGGCGACTATAAGGAGCCACAGGGGCTCTGAACTTTGGAGCGTGGGTTGGAAACAACGGGGTCCGCAGCTGAGTCCTGACATTGCTTCCACTTACTTGTGCCAGGCTCTTCACTTTCATCTATCCTATCCGACCTCCCTTGGTCAAATCTTGTTCTTTTCCGACCCCGACGGTATTACGTATGGAGGCCTAGGGAGTCTTTAATTTTCACGTCCTTCGTGGCACTTGTCTTCCTTTGGCCGATACCTTCATCTTTTGAAGTGTCGGACCCCTTCCATTTTTTCTCTGGTTAGTGTTATATAAGGATGGCTACCCACGAACCTGCTACGCAGGCGTAGCAGGGGGAGAGGTGATACTCCCACGTGGCGCGTCCCAGGTGGCGGATAGGGGGGTCCTAACCGGCTTGCCGGCGGACTTGAGGGAAATAAAATACCTCTCGCGGACCAAACACACACCCCCTGTGGGTGGGGGAGGCTGACGAATAATACACCCACGGTATCCCCTGCCTGTCGTGAGAGGCGACTAAAAGGGGCGACCAAGGGTTGATTGTATTAGAACCATGAAATTACTTGTGATTAGTACCACCACGCGGAGAACACCAAGGGTTGCTTTTACTTGTGCGTAGTACCACTACATTGGGTACGAAATTGGTTTGTGATCAGAAGCACACAGGAGCACCGCGCGGTCGGCTTTTGCAGTACCTGTGATTAGTACCACCATATGAGCAAGACCATGGGATGATAGCTACCATGGTTCTGCCTTGCCTATGATTAGTACCCACTATATGAGGAACACCACGGGATAGGGAGAGGTCCCTGTGGTTAGTACTCTTATGTGATGAACACCATAGGTTTGCGTTGCCTGTAAATGGCGCCGCAAAGTGAGAAAGGCATAGGTCTGTATTATGTCGAATTTCATAAGCTCTGAGTAGTACAATAATGTGTGGAATGCCGCAAGTCTCTGCTACTTTTGATTAGTACCGCAACAGAACAAATACCATGGTTCTATTTTGTTAGCGATCAGTACCGTTATGAGGGGCGGATAACTGCGATTTAGGACCCCCTTTTGACTGCACGCATAATCGATTCCGTGTTATGCTATAGCAGTAGTCCCTTGGTCAGTAATACGATATTGTCACGTCTGTTTATGTGAATGTGAGACATTGCGGGTCGCAACCACTGATTGTTTTAAATTCATATCCATCCATTCTTCGTTCTCAGGTTTTTGAATTCTGGTCAGTGGAGAATTTTATATTTTTAATATGTCATTCCAGTTCGTCTCATTTCGTACCATTAGGGGCCGATGACCTAGATGTTAGGCCCCTTTAAACAACAATCATCAATCAATCATCAGGATGGCTACCTAGTTGTACTTACTCTTAAAACAATAATCACCACCACCACCACCACCCGACCGCTCTAGGGAGAATATTATGATTGAGTTTCATGGCTGTCTCCTACGAACATTTCAACAATAACTATGAATATCAGCAGTAACAAGCTCGAACTAAAACTGAACAGACCTGGATTGACTAATAACAAATTAGTTACAAGCGAGGGAATCATTTCGACTGACTGTTTGACATAGGTTTCGATTACGTTATATAGCATGTCGATTTTGTGCAGCACGAGTAATTCGGAGAAACAGGCTATGAAGTTTGTCATATGAACATGTATAATACGGGAGTTCAAATCTACAGTCGGGACTTGTATCTTCGTAACTTGGCGTCAATTCTGATCTGTTGTTTTACTCGATCTAGTGTATAGGAAATACAAATATTGCATGGATAGTGTTGCTTGAGACTCGTTCCCTGTACGGTCCGCACTTACTCGATATAATACAGTGTCGACTTACAGTCCCCAGCGCAGGCGATAATGAGATTCATCAACAAGCCGAGTACAGAACTGTCCTTAGTGTCTCTCAGCACCTGTCATATGTTAAGGTGAATACTGGCTCTTACGTCGACACGAGTTCTGACATGAGCCACCAATGTTCTCTCGGCTGAGAGTGACTAATGGTACACAATATTGTGAGATGTAGTTTCTTTCTTTCTTTCTTTCTTTCTTTCTTCTTCGGAGTGTTTGGAATCCACTCTCTTCTCTGCCTATTGTAAGAGGCGAAAAACGACCAGGGGCTATCAGCTTGGGACAGTGGGTTGACGACCACGATTCCCCTAGCTGAGTCTATCATTGTTTCCACTTGTGTCAGGCTTCGCTTCCATATTTAGTACCCGACTTCCCTTGGTCAACTCTTGTTAGTTTTCGACCCCGATGTTATTACGTTTGAAGTTCAGCGAGCCTTTCATATTCACTCCCTTCGCTTTCATTTCTTTTGCCGATACCTTCATTTTACGAAATGTGTGACTTCTTCCAATTTTCCCTCAGGTTTGTGTTGATCGAGAACGGTCATCCAGCTCTACTTCGTCTTAAAACAACAATCACCACCAACTTCCAAGGGTTATTTGTTGTCTCGTGCCAGAATTGCGCGTCGCCGTATGTCTCGACTGGCTTCTACTACTAAATGTTTTCATTCGTCCGCTGAACGGGGACACGGGCCACCTAAACGGTAATGATCGCAGTGCCGGGAGTGTCCCAGGGCATGTTCGGCTTGCCAGGTGCAGGTCTTTTAAATTGACGCCCGTAGGCGCGTCGTGGTGAGGGGAAACGATGATGAAGACGACACATACACCCAGCCCCCGTGCCAGCGAAATTAACCAATGATGGTTAAAATTCCCGACCCTGTCGGGAATCGAACCCGGAACGCCTGTGACCAAAGGCCAGCGCGCTAACCATTGAGCCATGGATCCGGACGCCTAAACGGTGACGCC
Source organism: Anabrus simplex (assembly GCF_040414725.1). NCBI lineage: Eukaryota > Metazoa > Arthropoda > Insecta > Orthoptera > Tettigoniidae > Anabrus > Anabrus simplex. Next base: position 131,739,676 of record NC_090268.1, on the reverse strand, counting down.
GCCTCTCAGACCAGGAAATTTGTATCGGTTAAAGAGATGTGCGGAGAAGGCGAGATGTTTGCCGGCCGTGGCCTGTACTCCTGCATTCGCCTTTGTGCAAGACAGTAGAAAACCACGGAAAAATTCTCAGGACAGTCGACGCTGGGGACCAACCCCTCTCTGTCACCCGAATACAGAGGCGTAGAGCCATTAGACATGCGACCACCCCTCCTCTGCTCGATTGGCCGGTCGGAGTGCAGAGCTGTCGGACCAAGGACCAGCCGTGCCTATACTTGCAAGCCGAGATCCACTGTGCATCGCCGACGTCGAGTGGCTGGTGTAACTTCTTTTGTGTGTGATCGTCGCGCTGTGTTAGGGGTGTGGGGAAGGTACCGAAAATGATCTGGAAAAAGAAATTGCGAGGATATCCTGCTGGCCTATACAGGATGGATGAGAACTGTATCGACAAAAAGGAAGTCAGGTATGATGTTCGTGTTATGTTTTGAATGGCGGAGAAAATTTATTTTCTTTTCGAGAAAATGAAGTTACATCTGGGTGCACCGTTCAAATTGACGAACTTTCTGTATTTCCTACACCAGAGAGCCAGCTGCTGTCTGTTGCTGTGCATCAAAGGAGGGAAGAGAAGGGAGGGGAAGTGGTAAGTGGGATAGTGAAAATGCACAAGTTTCTCTTTCATTTCCCAGAGACGCTTCCCAGCTCAGCAGGCAGTGTACAGTTTGTTCTGCACAAACTGACTTACCCGCGAAGAAGAACCGGGCGAGCTGGCCGTTCGGTTAGAGGCGCGCAGCTGTGAGCTTACATTCAGGAGATAGTGAGTTCGAACCCCACTGTTGACAGCCTTGAAGATGGTTTCCGTGGTCTCCCATCTTCACACCCACGAACCTGCTACGCAGGCGTAGCAGGGGGAGAAGTGATACTCCCACGTGGCGCGTCCCAGGTGGCGGATAGGGGGGTCCAAACCGGCTTGCCGGCGGACTTGAGGGAAATAAAATACCTCTCGCGGACCAAACACACACCCCGTGTGGGTGGGGGAGGCAGACGAATAATACACCCACGGTATCCCCTGCCTGTCGTGAGAGCCGACTAAAAGGGGCGACCAAGGGATGGTTGTATTCGAACCATGCAACTACATGTGATTAGTACCACCACGCGGAGAACACAAAGGGTTGCTTTTACTTGTGCGTAGTACCACTCTATTAGGTACGAAATAGGTTTGTGATTAGTAGCACACAGGAGCACCGCGCGGTCGGCTTTTGCAGTACCTGTGATTAGTACCACCATATGAGCGGGACCATGGGATGATAGCTACCATAGACCTGCCTTACCTGTGATTAGTACCCACTATATGAGGAACACCACGGGATAGGGTGAGGTCCCTGTGGTTAGTACTCTTATGTGATGAACATCATAGGTTTGCGTTGCGCCGCAGAGTGAGAAACACATAGGTCTGTATTAATGTCGAATTTCATAAGCTTTGAGTAGTACAATAATGTGTGGAATACCGCAAGTCTCTGCTACCATTGATTAGTACTGCAACAGGACAGATACCATGGTTCTACATTACTAGCGATAAGTATCATTCTGAGGGGCCTTTGACTTGTATTTTGGACTCATTTAGACACCAAGCATACTCGATTTGCTTTGGAAGTGGTCCCTTGGTCAGTAATACTATTAACTATGATAGTTTTTTGAGTCGGATCCACTGATTGTTTTAAATTCATGTTCATTCATTCATTCATTCATTCATTCATTCATTCATTCATTCATTCATTCATTCATTCTTCATGACATTTTTTATTTTGGTCAGTGGATAATTTTGAACTTTTACTATGTCGTTTCATTTCGTACCATTAGGGGCCGATGACCTCGATGTTAGGCCCCTTTAAACAACAAGCATCATCATCACCATCTTCACACCGGACAAATGCTGGGACTGTACCTTAATTAAGGCTACGACCGCTTCCTTCCCACTCGTAGACATTTCCTATCCCCTCGTCGCCATCCACCAGATTTCGCTACCTTAGTTCCCTGCACCTGTTCAATACCCGGTCAGTCTGTACGCTAGAAATTCCTGTGCATCGAACCGCAACCTACAACACATCGTTCACTATCACCGCCACGAGCTGGTGGAATGAACTCCCCAATGACATCAGGGAAGCTAAATCTAAGACAAAATTTAAAATCCTTTGCCAGCGTCATCTTTTAAGCACTTCCAGTCTTTCTTGAGTGTGAATGAGATGCATGAATGAGAGTGAATATGGTTGTTTATTGCAATGTGTTCCTGTATATAATTTAGTTATACTTTACTCACCTTAGTTTAGTTAGTGATACTTTAGTTGCTTTAGTTATACTTTAGGTTGTAAAGATTTCATATGTTTAAATTTTATGTAAAACTAGCGAATGTACCCGTGCTTCGCTACGGTATTCTACATTGTATTTGAATATCGAAGTAAATAGTGTACATGCAGTAAATAAGATTATTTTAAAATTGCATGTCTCTTTGCGTTATCCGAGAAAGAGCATGGGGAGGTCCCCGTACGTTGTTTCCAATGTAAAGTGTTTGTTACGGATTTGTGATATAACGGCAGGCTCACTTGCCTACTGGCATTCACAATCAAGTTGGGAAGTTTACATTATAATTGCAGGCCCCATTGCCTACAACGCGGACAGAATCGATTTGGGGAGTTTTCGTTAAAATGGCAGTCCCCTTTCCTACTTCCAGACAGATTACAGTTGAGGAGTTTCTATTATAATGGTAGGCAATTACCCTACTATCACTCGAAATTGAGTTGTGCAGTTATCATTATAATGACAGGCCCATTTTCCTACTGCCAGCCAGCGTACTGCCAGTCACACCAAGCTGGTGAGTTTCCATCAAAATAGCAGGCCACTATGCCTAATGCCAGTCACATTTTAGATGAGGACATTTCTTTATAATGGCGGGCACCCTTGTCTACTGCCAAACACAAACGGGTAGGGGAGTTTTAAACAAAACTGCATGCTCACTTACCTTCTGCAAGTGAAATCGAGAAGGGAACTATTCATTACAATTGTAGACCTTCCTTACTAATGACAGTTACACAGGAGTTGGAGAAGGAACCCTTTCCTACTGCCAGTCAAAGTCGGTGTGGGGAGTACTGATTACTATAGCAGACCCACCCTTTCTCGATCGCTAAAAATCGACATCAGTGAATATATATAGATCGACATACGAAAGTATATGCGTGTTGACAATATTGAAGACCTTCATTTACAGATTAACTGCTACTAAACGTACGTCATATCGACAAAGGATTATACCATAAGACACGCCGGATTTAGTGGCCTAAATGGCTGGTCCTATGATATGTCATCTATTCTTGGGTCAGGTTGAGTTAGAAACCTGGAACAGGGTAAAGGTTTTGTAAGATTATCTCACATTACATTACTTTTCGGATAATAATGTGACAGCTACATACGTAGCATTTGGCTCACATATGGCTACTGGGTGGGCCAATTTTCGTGAAGAGTTTGATGATTCTGTATTTCATATAAGTAATTGAAAGTATGAATTATGCATGTGAAAATTCCAAATTGACTTAACATCGATTAATAGAGAAAAATCAAACGTAAAAGGGATACAGATACGGCAAAAAGTCATAAGACCAAGGTTGTAGATCATTCCAAATTGAACGGAGATTGTGCAATCCGTTATGTGATAGGAATTTCCGAAGGTCTGCACCATCATTAAAATTGCCTGCATATTTCGATTTTCTTCGGGGATAAAAAAAATGAAAAATTTTATGATATAGGATTTTTCATTCGTTACAGGCTAAAACGTATAATTTTGTCAAATTTCAATTATCTTCTTATTCTTCTGGCAGATTATGCCACAATGTGGATTTTGGGCGAGGCGGGTAAAAATTAGGACTTTCAGGAAACTAAACCAAAAATTATGGAGATGGTTATTACTACCCCTTAAACGGAAAGCTGTACGAAAATTTCGCCAAAATAGTCAGTGTAGAGGCACACAGTAGTTACGATTTGATTTATATAGATAAGGAATCTGCTCCATGTAAAACACCTTTTGGGCTGTGTCCGCTGGACTTAACCTGCAAAAGTGACCATTCATGATATCTCCCTTATTAATCCTCCTGACGAAAAAATGCACATGAAAAAAAAGGTTTAGAGGTGGAATTCCATCAGGTTTGGACGATTTCCAGTCAGGTTGGTCTTGTTCTGTATATATTGTGGAAGAGTAAAATCACCATTTCGGTTCCCTATAAACCGCCAGTCCATTCCGGAACATGAAATGTTATTTACGTTTAAAACCTACCTTTGGACAGGTGGATGCTAAATATAAATTTTGGTTCGAATGTCTTCAGTAGTTTTCAAGTTGTAAGGAATACGCTTTACACGCACCCGCTCGTGAGTCAAGTCCGATGGGACTTGTACAGAAAAACGGTCCGTTAATGATATCTCCCTTATTAATCCTCGTATCGAAATGATGCACATGAGAAAAAAAGGTTTAGAAATTAATTTCTACCAAGGTAGGTAGACTTCCATAAAGTTTGGTTGTGTATATTTTTTGGAAGTGCAAAATCACTGTTTCGGTTTCGTATAAACCCCCAGTCAGTTCAGGGATTTAGAAACAATATTTGCCCTAAAACCTATCAAGGACAGGTGTATTCTAAATACGAATCGTGGTGGCAATGCATCCAGTAGTTTCTAGCACTCACGTGCATACGGCGCAATTAAGGAAGAAAATAATACAGTTAAGAATGTTGAAACTAATAGAAAATGGATTATAACTGAGGACAGCCGGATAACGACAAATATGTAAATGCCGTGAGTTATGGATATAATAAAGCGGTAACAGAGGAGAAATTTAGGTCCAGTGATTCTTAGGTAAACAAATAAGAAGATGACTAATGGTGTTATTACTTAATCTATTCGAGGGCGGTTATAACCTCCAACGATATTCCGCCAATATCCCGCAGATGAGCCGATTGACGCCTCTCTTGCCATCTACCCAAGGAACAACCACTTATTTAAAAGCATGATGAGGAAAATGGCAATACGTTACTTCCCTACTGGCATGCAGTCAGAGACGTTGCCATGGTAACCTGTAGGTTCGTTGTCGGTCTGTCGGTCACTAAATGCAGAGCATGATACCAGCAGAAAATTGTAAATTTCTCCGTCATGTGAAGAGTAAGGTAAATTATTAACATAACGAAAGTTGTTTATAATGGAGAGACGTTTCACGTACGGTAAACGAAGTTTACAGAAAATCAATAGTATAAGAGAAAATGGAGGAAAACCACTGTGGTTTTCCTATAAACACCCCGTCTATTCAAAGATTTTAAAATTATATGCATATCGGAACCTTCCCCGGGATGAGTATACTCTAAATATGAAGTTTGGCTGAGATCTATCGACCCGTTTCGACGTGATGGTGGAAAAACCATTCTGGTTTTCCTATAAACCCCCCGTCTATTCAAGGATTTTAAAATGATATGCATATCGAAACCTTCCCCGGGATGAGTATACTCTAAATACGAAGTTTGGTTGAGATCTATCCAGCCGTTTCGACGTGATGGTGGAAAAACCATTGATTTTCCTATAAACCCCCCGTCTATTCAAATATTTTAAAATGATATGCATACGGAAAATTCCCCGCGATGAGTATACTCTAAATATGAAGTTTGGTTGAGATCTATCCAGCCGTTTCGACGTGATGGTGGAAAAACCATTCTGGTTTTCCTATAAACCCCCCGTCTATTCAAGTATTTTAAAATGATATGCATATCAAAACCTTCCCCGGGATGAGTATACCCTAAATATGAAGTTTGGTTGAGATCTATCCAGCCGTTTCGACGTGATGGTGGAACAGACAAACAGACAGACAAACAGAAACAATTTTATTTATATAGATATACATTGTATATACATGAAGTGGTTAAGTGTAAGAAAGGGCCGGGAGCCCTAACTTCGCCACAATAAAGACGCTTTAATAATAATAATAATAATAATATTAGGTACCAAATAGGTTTGTGATTAGTAGCACAAAGTAGCACCGTGCGGTCGGCTTTTGCAGTACCTGTGATTAGTACCACCATATGAGCAGGACCATGGGATGATAGCTACCATGATTCCACGAACCTGCTACGCAGGCGTAGTAGGGGGAGAGGTGATACTCCCACGTGGCGCGTCCCAGGTGGCGGATAGGGGGGTCCTAACCGGCTTGCCGGCGGACTTGAGGGAAATAAAATACCTCTCGCGGACCAAACACACACCCCCTGTGGGTGGGGGAGGCAGACGAATAATACACCCACGGTATCACCTACCTGTCGTGAGAGGCGACTAAAAGGGGCGACCAAGGGTTGATTGTATTAGAACCACGAAACTACTTGTGATTAGTACCACCACGCGGAGAACACAAAGGGTTGCTTTTACTTGTGCGTAGTACTGTAATGGATTTAAAATTATTTTTCGCGATGGTACGATGCATTTGGTTATGTGTCTATTTTCTTGTCTGGCCTACCGTGTATTCAAACTTCAGAATTCCATGGACTTCTATAATTGATGATGGTGTGCTATCTAGCGGTCGACTTGGAATTTAAGCAGCGAGATAGCTAGTTGTGGTGCTATCTGGGCGCTAGATGTGAAGCTTTCTCTGTCGTAGTCTGTCGACAATGCAGATAGCAGTTGTTCCGATTATTGATTTGTAGTTTGAAGACGGAGGAACCTATTCTCTACTGATTGTGCTTTAAGAAGAGTAGTAAATCAAGATGCAAGAAGAGGAGATGGTGGAGAAACTAGACCATGGGTGATGGATTGTCCATCTGGGCGATAGGCCTGAATATTTGGTTATCCTTCTGAATTTTTTAGTTGTATATTTGTTTTCTTCGACCTCCTAAGTAAGGTGCATCCATCTTTGTAGTGAACTAAGCGACCTAGGAATGGATTAGATAATTGTGTTAATACGCGGAGATATTTAAATTCGTATGTGAAATTGGGCATGTGTTTTTAAAAGAAATTAACTTCCTAAAACAGGTCTTCATAAAAATCTTGTAACATGATAATATTTGTTTTAGGCTTCAGTGTTGTAATAATCATGTTGGCATTTGTTTACCTTCTTGACTTCAATTAATTTTAGTTTGGTGCACCAAAACAAGTTATTTTTTTATTATAATATTTTCAAGCGAATGTCGGGCTACTAAAAGAGAATCTGTGGGACTTTAATGTAGGACTTCTAATGACTTCCTCGGTACTTCAAGTGCTTGTTTTGATTTCGGTGCTCGTCATCTGTTACATCTGTGTAACAGAATGCAAACTTACCGTGGCCATGCCGTGTTGACATTGACATTTGAGGATCGTCGTATTATTGGTAACTTATTATTTCAGCTGATTTTTGGTGTAGATCCTTGTGCGTGTGGAATGTTTTTCGTTGAGTTTGATTAATTCATTTGGTTTAAGCTACCGTTCATTGGAGAGTATTTGGGTTATTAATCCTAATTTTGGATTTATGCCCATGTTTCGAATAATTTCTTGGTATTAAATGAAGTCATGCCTTTTCTTCGATTTGATTAATTTTAAATGCAGGCCTGGAGTGACCGAGAATTTCATTAGGAAAGTTTTCAAGCTTCTTTCAAAATAGTTGTCTTAAGATTTTAAATCTTCTATTGGCCTACGTTTGTTTATTTTCAAAACATTTACTGCATCCTGGCAATTTGAGTCAGTGTTAAAATAATTTATTTTCAATTAATATCCTTAATTAATTTTTCTGAATGGTGTGCACGTTCATTGTGCGGTGGTAATTCATTTGTTATTTTGTTTGAGGTCGAAATTTTTTTTTTAAAATTATTTTCCTAATTAAATTTGGTTTGATCAATTTATTTTGAGTTATTATTTCAGCCAATTAATTAAGTAAGCTTATTTTAAGATGATTCGCTAGACCTCTTGTGTCCAGAGCTTCCACAGTGTGCGACGACCTTTTGATTGGGATAATCGTAAGTAGTCCTTCACTTATTTTATCCCTGGTCGTGCTAACACTCTTGACATTTTCCTTATGTTGTGAGAGTGTGTTTGGTAGCAGATTGCGTGGTTGCCTTTGCAACTACGTTCTGTTATTCTCATTATTTGTGTTGGTATCAGATTGTGTAGTTTTCTGTACAGCTACGTTCTGATATCTTGTGGAAGCATATTTTTCTTTCTTGTTTATTGTAACCGTTGGCTATGTTGTCAGGCCGTTGATATCACCTTGGCTGAAATAATAAATCAATTGAGACTAGTTAACTAAACTTGTGAAGGGAAAGACAGGCTTGTGTGGAGTGCTAACCTTGGCGTTTTCTGTTTCATATCAAAATGAGTGCACGTGCCGTGTTGTTGCCAAGAATGCTGAGGAAGGGTGAGCTGTTGTACGAGCTCGATATTCGGGGTTTGGTGTCCACTGGTTCTATGGAAGGCGATGTTAACTTGCTTCTGGCCTGCCTTGATTCCCCTGTAGATCCAGGTAACATGAGCATCGACTTGGGTAGGTCAGTGCAGGCAATGTCCAGTTCTATTAACGAATTATTAGTGTTTGTAAAACAGTTAAAAGAGTGTAATCCATCAGATTACCAATTGAGAAGATTAAAAGCTCGTACCAATCACTTTATTAACAGGGTGCAAGATTTGATTTCTCTTGGACCTGAAGGTGAATTGATGTCTCAATGTACTTCGTTATTGACTTCAGTAATTAATGTTTCGGTTGAACTCGATTTTATGATTAATATGAAGAAGGTTGGTCAGTTATCATTAAGTGATGAGATTGAAACTAACGAAGGTAACAACCTTGGTGCCACTAATGAGTTAATTACTTCTCAGACCGTCAATAATCCATCCTTATCTCATTGCTGCGGACTTAGTCCTGCGGTTGAGAATTTGTTGATTAGGTCATGTTCGGCTCCTAATTCTATTAAGGATCTTTTCAAAAATGTAATGACCTTTTCTGTAGATTCCATTGACGAAACCATCAGATTCCTGCGGTTTCTAGTAGAGTTATCTGAGTCGGCTAATGTGTATTGCATGGATGCCCTGGGAATTTTTAGAGTGTTATTTCCCAACTGTCAAGGTGTTCTTAAAAGAGAAATTTCTAAGGCTATTAGCAGTAATTTAAGTGTAAATGAATTTCACGAGTTGATCTTGGCAAGATTTATTCCGTCCCTTGCGTTGCAAAGTCTGGTTCCAAAACATTGTTATAGGACGCAGTTCTTGCATGAAAATCTATTGGCCTATGTCTTGGATTTGAAATTTTATTGCGAGGTTTTTAAAATCATGGTACCGGAAGAAGAGATGGTAGGTCGTATAATCAAAGGCATTACTCCTCAATATCGGTCCTTTTTATCCTTGACTAAGTGCCCGAGTAGTTTTGCAGAGCTCGAGGAAGCTTGTACATTTGCCGAGGATGTAAAACATGGAGATGAGTCCCGGCACACTAGGTATTCCCCTCCCTGTGTTTCATTTCGCTCTAACAATGTCTCCGCTCATGCTGTGCCTTCTTCTTCCTTCAAAAAATGTTACGCTTGTGGATCTAGAGATCACCTGAGGAATAATTGCCCTTCTGAGAGAAGAAAAGATACATTGAGTCGTAAACAAAATGGTAGTTGTTATGTTTGCGGATCTAAGTCACATATGAAAAGGCAGTGCCCTAAGGTAAACAATAGTAATTTTCAATGACCGTGTGGTATGCCCAATGCAGATAATGAGAGCTGGTCGATTGAAGGTCATGTGAATGAGTGTTCTTTTCCGGGAATGTTAGGTATTTCTAGTAATGTTGTTTCTAAAACCTCGACCATTTGTATTGAAGTGAATAACGAACCTGCATTGGGATTGATAGATTCCGGTAGTACTGTGTCACTTATGAGTGAGACTTGGTATTCGAGGATGAAGGTTTGTTGCAAATTACCTGAAATTAGGACTTCGAAACTTAATTGTGTGACTGCTAATGGAGGCAGATTAAGAATTCTAGGTTGTATATCTGTCAAAATTAGAATTGCCGAGTTTACTTGGAAAACAGATTGTTTTGTGGCTTCTGATTTATCTTATCAAGTAATTTTAGGGACGGATTTTATGGGCAAGGTTGGAATGATTTTGAATTTACAAGATAGGAACCTTAGTTTCAAATTTTGTCCTAATAGAGTTTTCAAATTTCATGAAGATGTAGTGTTTCAAAGGTATTCTACCTGTGCATTGGATGAGGATGTTGAGGAAAGCGAAGGTAATAAATTAGATCTTGATCACCTGCCTCTCGATCAAGCTCGTAAAATTCGTAATCTTTGTGCTAGGTATCCTGAAGTTTTCACTGATAAATTGGGATTGACTAATGTGCTTAAATACCACATCGATATTACGGACAAGATTCCTGTTAGATCTCCGCCCTATAGGTTATCACCACCTAAGATGGTTGAATTAAAGAAAATCATCGATAAGATGCTTCAGGATGGTGTTATTCGACCTTCTATTTCTCCGTACTCGTCTCCGATGTTTCTGGTGCCCAAGTCATCTGGAGGTTTCAGGCCAGTGACGGATTATAGAGAGTTAAATCGTAAGATTGTCATGCAGTCTGTGCCTCTACCGGATTTGCATACGTGCTTCTCCTGGTTCCACGGTGCTAATTATTTTTCGACCTTTGATTTGAATCAGGCATACAACCAAATACCTCTTGATGAGGAATCTATTCCTCTCACTGCTTTTGCCACTGACTGGAATCTGTATGAATACACGGTTATACCTTTTGGGCTGTCGACGGGAGCGGCTGTGTTAACTCGATTACTGGATTCTGTGTTTGGGGATGTGAAATTTAAGTATGTTATTCATTATTTGGATGATCTTGTTGTGTATTCTGCAAATTTTGAAGATCATCTCAAGCATGTACAGGAGGTAGTTGAAAGATTGAAGAAAGCAGGTTTAACTGTCAAACTATCCAAGACCAATTTTGCCAAATCTCAGATCTCCTTCTTGGGACATATAGTATCGTCACAGGGTATTTCAATTGATCATGCCCGTACTCAAGCTATTCACGATTTTAAACCACCTAAAGATGTGAAAGGGATTGCCAGATTCATTGGTATGACTAATTTCTTTAGAAAATTCGTTCCGAATTATGCTGAAATTGCTGCCCCTTTGAATTCCTTACGTAGAAAGAATGTCAAATTTGTCTGGGAAGACCCTCAACAAAAAGCCTTTGAAACCTTGAAGAGAGCTCTCAGTAATGCCCCTATACTTGCTATTCCTGATTTTAATAAAAGATTCATTATCCAGACTGATGCCTCAGGCAAGGCTATTGCTGGAGTCTTATTGCAAGAGTCAGAAATGGGTAGACGTCCTATCGCTTACGCATCTAGAGCTCTCTCCCCTCTGGAAAGTAAATATTCTGTTTATGAATTAGAGTGTTTAGCGGTACTATTTTCGTTGGAGAAATTCCGTGTTTATGTGGAGCACGTTAATTTTGATTTAGAGACAGACAATGAAGCTCTTTCCTGGGTTCTGAAAAGACCCAAAAGAACTGGAAGACTAACTAGGTGGGCGCTGAGAATTTCTGCTTTTAAATTTAATGTTCGGCACATTCGTGGAACGGAAAATGTAATCGCTGATGGGCTTAGTCGCATGTTTGATGAGGAGGATGGTTTTGAAAACTTGGAAGCGAAGAGTGTACCTCAAATTGGTTCGGTAAATGTGAATTCTATCTTGACTAATCTTCCAATGTTGTATCAAGATATTGCTCTGCATCAAAACGATGATCCTCAGTTAAAGGAAATTCTGGGGAAGATTAATTCTGGTAAAATTATGAAACCCTATTCCTTGGTGAAAGGGGTACTCTGTTGTCAATCTCGTTATGATAAAAGGATAAAGATTGTTGTCCCCAAGGTTTTAATTCCAGTCATATTTCAGTATTACCATGATAGTCCTGTTGGCGGACACTTGGGAAACTTCAAAACTAGGTCAAAAATAAGGGAGTTCTTTATTTGGAAAAGCATGGATCGGGATATCACATCCATGGTTAAGTCTTGTAAAAGTTGCGCCATTAGTAAACCTAATCTAAACAAACGTACGGGGTTGTTGTCATCGACTCAAGCTTCCAGAGCTATGGAGCGATTGTTTATCGATCATGTTGGACCCTTTCCACGTTCCAGTCGAGGAAATACTCATGCATTGGTGTGCATTGATGGGTTTACCAGGTTTTGCTGGATCTTTCCGACTAGATCGACCAATTCACAGTCCACTATTTCTTGTTTAAATTCTATTTTTGCCTCCTTTGGAACCCCTAAGTTTCTTGTATCTGACAATGCTGCTGGGTTTACTAGTCATTTATTCAGGAAGTACTTGTTTGACTTGTGCATCTCCCATGTGACCACTACTCCATATTATCCCAATCCCTCATATTCCGAGAGAATGAATAGAAATTTAAAATCTGCTCTCATAGCTTACCACCACTCGAATCATACCAAGTGGGACACCTGTCTTCATTGGTTGTCATATGCATTTAATACTGCCGTTCATGAGTCTCATGGCAAAACTCCTATGGAATTAATGTTGAGTTTTGTTCCATTTTCTCCGCTATCTAATCTCCTTCGAATTGAGGAACTGCTTCCTGAAGTCTCTACTCCTCGCGATGTGCGAAAGGTGTGGGATGAGGCCAAAACTAGGTTGGCTGTGTCGTATGAAAAGGTACGTAAGAACTATGACAAAGGCCGAAAACCCACCAAGCTAAGTGTTGGAGACCAAGTCTTCGTAAAATGTTATCCTGTCAGCAAGGCTATAAATAAATTTACTTCAAAATTAGCTCCTAGATTTCAGGGACCTTGTACGATATTGCAGTTTTTGAGTCCTGTATCTATGCTTGTCAGTGATCCTGTGGCAAAAAGGATTCGGAGAGTTCATTTATCCCAAGTGAAAGCGACTTGATATATGATGGGGGGTTGGTTGAGTTCAAAATCTTATTTGTGGTTGGTAATAATCGATCGGGTTATTGTTTGATTAAAATGGGTAATGGAAGTGCGGAAATTGTGCTGCCCATATGGACAAATGTAAGAAAGACTGTATTTGATGTTTCATCATGTTTAAGTAGGGAGTATCTGTGAAATTAATACTCTGTGATCAATGGATGGAAGTTTAAAATAATGTTATTATTATCATTGTTAAGTATTATCGAGTGAATTTAATTGGAACCTGTTGTGGTGGGAGATTGAAATTTGAGAATTGAGGTGGTTCCCTGTTTTGGTAATGTGGCCTTGGTAGTATGATTCAGCGGTGTGCAGGATGGATGTCTATAAGAGAACCTTTGTGTTTAAAAAATTTTTTTTTTGGGGTGATATTGGTATTGATATTGTGTCTATTAAAAAAATTCTATGATTTTAATTACCTATGTTGAGTGTTTGCGTTCCATAATGTAGTACAGTAAAAATTGTGATGTATCTTGTAATCTCGAGTTTTTTTTTCTTGTCTGGGTACTTACTTGGGGTGATAATAAGAAAAATGTGTTTCTCTGGAGCTATGAGTCTTAAAGGCTTCGTTATGAGAACTTGAGGAAAGGTGTTGAGGATATTGGGTACTCTGCCTTTATCCGAGTGAAGTTAATTGGGTGAAATCCTGTCGTCCGGAGCTGGAGAAGAGTTACTGGTTGCTGTGTGCATGAGCCTTGTGCTCTTACGGTATCTTAATTCTTGGTTTCTGGGGAAAAAATGGATTTTTTTTGGGGGGTATTGAACTTCATGTTTATCTTTGAAGTAATTTGGTTCTCTGTATACATCGCGTTTATTTCATGAAACTCTTGTTGCTGTTCTTTAATTTGATTTGGCATGTGAATTACTAAGGTAGGTGGTCCGTTAAATCTTGTAGCGTTATTTCTGAGCCTATGCAAGTTGTAATCGGGAGGTCTTATTTTGAATTGCAGTCGAGTATCCTGTCTGTACATCACTGTTTTCTTTCTGCTGAGGGTTTTAGGGAAATTTAAACCTATTTTGCTGTACTGATTCGGTGTAGAGTTGTAGAGTCATGTTAGTGGTTTGGCATTCGTCGGCTTATGGATTATTGTGAGATTTTGGTTTGGGTAATATAGGATTTATGACCTTATGGTATGGTTTCTGATCCTTGTGTATCGGAGAAGTTTGGATTTATGGGTTTGATTTTGGGAATTATGTTGGGGTGGCATTATGGTTTCATTGAGAGGTGACTGTGTTCCTCTGAAGTCATGATGGTGTCATTGCGGTTGTTGTGATGATATTGGGTGGGCACTCTGTGATTGGTGGGATGCTGTCGAGGATTTGTATGTCCTTTACCCTTGTGGCTGACACATCGGCACTGGTAATCATTAGAGTGGTGTTGAATTGTTGTTGTGGTAATCTAGTTTGGAGGAGTTTTCGATGGACATCAAGAGAAGGTTGGACATGACCTTTGAGGTGATTTCTTGGTGTCGAGTGGGATTTAAATAGAACTAATCTATGCATCTACAACTCTTTTGGGAATGATTATTAGCTAATTGGTACCTTGGTGATTGTCGTCTGGTTCTTGGTTCATCTTCTTATATTCTCTGCCATAACCCGTTCTTCTGAAGTCATCTTGTTAATCCTACGATCTTAATTTTCATTTCGATTAACCTGCCTGTCTAGCGCATTTTTTTTAAAAATGGAGCCTTTCCTGAATTAGTGTCGTTGGTATCGTAACTTATCGTTCTGTGATGTAGAAGAATAAGTATGGGATTATTCTCCTTGTACAGTAGGTATTGCAGTCATCGATCCTCTACCTGCATATGGGAGCTTGTAGTAGGACTATGTGATTTCAGGCTAGTTGGTCTCCGGTGTTTCTCCTGGTCATTTTCTATCCCGGTGTAAGTGTTGATATTGTGTGTGATTGCCTGGTAATTGCTGATAGTTCGGTTGTTGATGACCCACCTTACGCGTACCCTACATCTGAATTGTACATATGTCTCCAACTGTAATTAACCTTTTACCCTTGGCTCTAAACATTCATATCTTCTACGCTAGCTTTGCTTATTGTTCCAAACGTGTTATTCAGATTCTTCTATTTATTGCTTCTTGTTTCACCTTCTGCTTGGAACGAGTATATGTGTAGTAAGCCTATGGAAGTTGAAGCTGTGAGAATGGAATATTAATTTAAGCCAAGAAATGATTTGAAAATTTAAAAAGAAAGGCTTTATCATCTATTGATTGGGGGGTTATGATTTCACAGATATGTCTGTTAAAATTTTATCTTTATTCATGTATTGATTTATTCGCTACTATTAGCTTGATGTGGTAATTTAGCGTGAGTGATTTGATTCTCTGTTTATGCCTCTTGCAGTTGTATTCTGTACTGATTGGAGGAAACTGATGATAAAGTGATTAGTGCGATAAGTTACTTAAAGAATTATCTAATGTTGTTGCACTGACTTGCTTCTCGTGGAGGCTTATGTTTTCCTAATTATTTTTCTATTTTCTTTCTTCTTCTTGTGTTTTCTTTTGGGAGGTATTTATGTGGTAATTTGGTTATCACTCATGAAGTCTTGTCTTCCCCTATTATTGTAGCCCGGAATCAATTTCAAAAGAGAATTTTGTTATGTTTAAAACATTGTAAGACCTGTCTTATTGTGTAGGTTGTACCTCTGAAAATTTATTGTGATTATGCGAAGTTCGATTACCTTAGAAACCTCGGTATTATCTGCACATTTCAAGGAAAACTGGCGTGCTGATGATATTGCGCGTGAAAACTGGACTTAATTGAACACTAAACAACTGCGTGTGGTCTGTATCCCTGTTATACCTCACCCAAGTATACCTCTGCTCTCCTGGAGAAGTGTTTATGTTAAATTATTCTAGATGGAACTTTTCTTACATATATTCTTGAGACAACAGATGGTTTTTATCTATGACTGCTTGTTATACCCCACCCCAAGTTGATGGTTTCGGGGGGGAGGCTGTAATGGATTTAAAATTATTTTTCGCGATGGTACGATGCATTTGGTTATGTGTCTATTTTCTTGTCTGGCCTACCGTGTATTCAAACTTCAGAATTCCATGGACTTCTATAATTGATGATGGTGTGCTATCTAGCGGTCGACTTGGAATTTAAGCAGCGAGATAGCTAGTTGTGGTGCTATCTGGGCGCTAGATGTGAAGCTTTCTCTGTCGTAGTCTGTCGACAATGCAGATAGCAGTTGTTCCGATTATTGATTTGTAGTTTGAAGACGGAGGAACCTATTCTCTACTGATTGTGCTTTAAGAAGAGTAGTAAATCAAGATGCAAGAAGAGGAGATGGTGGAGAAACTAGACCATGGGTGATGGATTGTCCATCTGGGCGATAGGCCTGAATATTTGGTTATCCTTCTGAATTTTTTAGTTGTATATTTGTTTTCTTCGACCTCCTAAGTAAGGTGCATCCATCTTTGTAGTGAACTAAGCGACCTAGGAATGGATTAGATAATTGTGTTAATACGCGGAGATATTTAAATTCGTATGTGAAATTGGGCATGTGTTTTTAAAAGAAATTAACTTCCTAAAACAGGTCTTCATAAAAATCTTGTAACATGATAATATTTGTTTTAGGCTTCAGTGTTGTAATAATCATGTTGGCATTTGTTTACCTTCTTGACTTCAATTAATTTTAGTTTGGTGCACCAAAACAAGTTATTTTTTTATTATAATATTTTCAAGCGAATGTCGGGCTACTAAAAGAGAATCTGTGGGACTTTAATGTAGGACTTCTAATGACTTCCTCGGTACTTCAAGTGCTTGTTTTGATTTCGGTGCTCGTCATCTGTTACATCTGTGTAACAGAATGCAAACTTACCGTGGCCATGCCGTGTTGACATTGACATTTGAGGATCGTCGTATTATTGGTAACTTATTATTTCAGCTGATTTTTGGTGTAGATCCTTGTGCGTGTGGAATGTTTTTCGTTGAGTTTGATTAATTCATTTGGTTTAAGCTACCGTTCATTGGAGAGTATTTGGGTTATTAATCCTAATTTTGGATTTATGCCCATGTTTCGAATAATTTCTTGGTATTAAATGAAGTCATGCCTTTTCTTCGATTTGATTAATTTTAAATGCAGGCCTGGAGTGACCGAGAATTTCATTAGGAAAGTTTTCAAGCTTCTTTCAAAATAGTTGTCTTAAGATTTTAAATCTTCTATTGGCCTACGTTTGTTTATTTTCAAAACATTTACTGCATCCTGGCAATTTGAGTCAGTGTTAAAATAATTTATTTTCAATTAATATCCTTAATTAATTTTTCTGAATGGTGTGCACGTTCATTGTGCGGTGGTAATTCATTTGTTATTTTGTTTGAGGTCGAAATTTTTTTTTTAAAATATTTTCCTAATTAAATTTGGTTTGATCAATTTATTTTGAGTTATTATTTCAGCCAATTAATTAAGTAAGCTTATTTTAAGATGATTCGCTAGACCTCTTGTGTCCAGAGCTTCCACAGTGTGCGACGACCTTTTGATTGGGATAATCGTAAGTAGTCCTTCACTTATTTTATCCCTGGTCGTGCTAACACTCTTGACATTTTCCTTATGTTGTGAGAGTACCATTACATTGGGTACGAAATTGGTTTGTGATTAGTAGCACACAGGAGCACCGTGCGGTCGGCTTTTGCAGTACCTGTGATTAGTACCACCATATGAGCAAGACCATGGGATGATAGCTACCATGGTTCTGCCTTGCCTATGATTAGTACCCACTATATGAGGAACACCACGGGATAGGGAGAGGTTCCTGTGGTTAGTACTCTTATGTGATGAACACCATAGGTTTGCGTTGCCTGTAAATGGCGCCGCAAAGTGAGAAAAACATAGGTCTGTATTATATGTCGAATTTCATAACCTCTGAGTAGTACAATAATGTGTGGAATACCGCAAGTCTCTGCTACGTTTGATTAGTACCGCAACAGGACAAATACCATGGTTCTACTTTCCTAGCGATCAGTACCGTTATGAGGGGCCGATAACTTGGATTTTGGACCCCATTTAGACTGCAAGCATCCTCGATTCAGTATTATGCTCTAGCAGCAGTCCCTTGGTCAGTAATACTATTCTTTTACGTCAGTTTGTTTGAATGTAAAGCATTGCGGGTCGCATCCACTGATTGTTTTAAATTCATCTCCATCCATTCATTCTTCGTTCTCACGCTTTGAATTCTGGTCTTTGGAGAATTTTAGACTTTTAATTTGTCATTCAATTTCGTCTCATTTCGTACCATTAGTGGCCGATGACCTCGATGTTAGGCCCCTTTAAACAACAATCATTATTATCATCTTCATCAAAAAAAGAGAAGAAGAACTTGTACGAAGAATACTGGCAGTTTTCCAGGTCGTTCGCGACACACCACATATCCTGAAAAAAGTCCAAAGGTCACTGCTACACCGTTGTGAACTGTGCATCGAAGTAGGTGGGGTACATATTGAACTTCTACTGTAATCAAACCATTGTTTGTACGTATTGTTCCCTTCGTTTATTTCATTCCATTTACAATGTTGTGAGTGAAGGAATACACAATCGTAGGGCGGCTGCGTTGCATCTTCGAGCATGTTAAATAATAAATAACGTTACTGCGTCCAACAGGCGAGAGGAGAAACGATCTGGTGCATTCCTTGACTTACAAGTGTGTCTTAATTGCAGTGTGTTATTTTCCTGTGTATGCAGTTACCGTGAATATTGCCTGCGAGGGACAAGGACAATTCTGTGCGAGTCGAACGGGGAATCTTGTGCATACACCTCACTTCCCCTCCTTCCCCTTCTCTTCCCTGAAGCACGGAAGTAACAAAGTAACTACTCCGCCAATCCGATTACACCATCGTTTTTAACATAACACGCTACGGACCTACTACGCTGCCGTAGCAGAGGAAGATGTGATACTCCTACGTGGCGCGTCCCAGGTGGCGAATAGTGGGGTCCTAACCGGCTTGCCGGCGGACTTGAGGGAAGTAAAATACTGAGGGTGGCAGACGCAGATGAAGAATACACCCACAGTATCCCCTGCCTGTCGTAAGTGGCAACTAAAAGGGGCGGCAAAGGGATGATCACATTAGAACCATGATACTACTTGTAATTAGTACCACCACGCAGGGAACACCATGGGTCGCTTTTACTTGCGCGTAGACCACTATGTTAGGTACACAATAGGTTTGTGATTAGTAGCGACAGGGTGTGGCTCAGGATGCATTATACAGTACCTGTGATTCGTACTCCTATAGATCAACGCCATGGGATGAGCGACACCATGGTTCAGCTTTTCCTACGCTTAGTACCCACTATGTGAGGAACACCACGGGTTAGTGCGGGTCCCTGTGGTTAGTCCACTTACAGTATGTGAGGAACGCCATAGGTTTGCGTTGCCTGTAAATAGCGACAAAATATGCGAGACACCATAGGTCTGTGTTACATATGCGAACTTCATTACCTGTGCGTAGTACCATAATGTGTGGAATACCGCGAGTCTACGTTACCTTTGATTAGTACCGCAACATGACAAATAACATGGTTCTATTTTCCTAGAGATAAGTACCAATATGAGGGGCCGATGACCTGGATTTTGGACCCGTTTCGACTACAAGCGTCATCGATTCAGTATTGTGCTTTGGAAGCAGTCCCTTGGTTATTAATACTGTTGTTTAACACTAGTTTCTGGAAATGTGGGGCATTGCGGGTCGGATTCACTGATTGTTTTAACTTCATATCCATCCATTAATTCTTCGTCCTCACGTTTTCTAATTATGGTCAGTAGAGGATTATGGTTTTTTAAAATGACATAACATTTCGTCTCATTTCGTACAATTAGGGGCCGATGACCTAGATGTTAGGCCCCTTTAAACAACAAGCATCATCATCACCATCATTAACATAACACGAAGATCATCTCTGATTTCTTGTCGGTATAGTTATGATACACCCTGTATAAAAAGCGGAGCCAGTGAACTCCAGTCAGTTTTCAGTGAGTCAGTCGGAGTGACATACGAGATGGTCGCGAGTCAGCGTTTTAGGTTTGCTACACATAAATATGTAAAAGAGGGAATTGAATTGTAACAAAGTGACTGATAAAGAATAAGGGAGAGGGACAGAAACTATAGGATAATATGATGGACCATGAAGAAGAGGAAGTGAGTTGAGGTGGCAAGTGCAGGAGAGTAAACAAGAGGAGATAACAAAGGATTTATTCATTTTTATTTTTATTTTGCTAGTGGCTTTACGTCGCACCGACACAGATAGGTCTTATGGCGACGATGGGATAGGAAAGGCCTAGGAGTTGAAAGGAAGTGGCCGTGGCCTTAATTAAGGTACAGCCCCAGCATTTGCCTGGTGTGAAAATAGGAAACCACGGAAAACCATCTTCAGGGCTGCCGACAGTGGGATTCGAACCTACTATCTCCCGGATGCAAGCTCACAGCCGAGCGCCTCTACGCGCACGGCCAACTCGCCCGGTGATTTATTCATTTAAGGCTTGAGAGAAAATGACAATTGGTTCCGAAGGAGATCTGTAACTACATCATATTTCAGCTATCGTTGTGGCAGACATGTGCAATCTATTGTTGTGATTACAAACTATAGAATACGTAAGTTAGGTTTGTCCGTTCATTTAAAAATATATATGTTGCTTTACGTCGCACCGACGCAGATAGGTCTTATGGAGACGATGGGATAGGAAAGGGTTGGGAGTGGGAGAGAAGCAGTCGTGGCCTTAAGGTACAACCCCAACATTTGCCTGGTGTGAAAATGGGAAACAATAACAAACCATCGTCAGGGTTGGCGACATTTCGGTTCGAACCCTCTATCTACCGAATGCAAGCTCACAGCAGTGAGCCCCTAACAGGACGGCAAACTCACTCTCCGTTCCTTTCTTTCTAAAAGATAAAACAGAGAAACTTACTTTCTGAACATGGTATTTTCTTATCAACCGATATAACCGATATGCATGCTGATTTCATACTATCATCCCTATGTTTCTGCCCATGTTTAAAAGTATCAGGATATGCCTGAATAATTCTTCATAAAGCAATTCCCAAATCACGTAATGAAATAATAGTTGTGTAGTAATTTGTTTCGCATTCGAAGATGGAAACAAATTTATTTCCCGTTTTAGGTCGCAGTAACTAATGACGAGGTGGAAGACTCTTCCTGTTCCAGCCTCCCCATCCATATGCCTCCCTTGATTAATGTTCCGGCATTTATGAAAGCATTATTTCATTTTAACAACACCGCACAGTGGCCATAAAATAAATTACACTTTCTGCTTTGTTTTTACGTCCTCTTTCAGTAGAAATCAATTACATTCCCCGCTTAACGGCAAAACTGCCTTGTGCAACAGATACAACATTGGCAGAGATCTGCTCGTATAGGGGAGGTTTGTAAGTAACATTATGATAATCGGAGTTGGGAAGTAACTGAGTAAAACAGTTGAATTAATTGAATTGATTACATTTTTAGTAAATTTTACTCTTTCTTCTTTCTTAATCCGTTTACCCTCCAGGATTGGTTTTCCTTCGCACTCAGTGAGGGATCCAAGCTCTACCGCCTCAGTGGTGGTGTCCTGGATCGTGAGAATTTGGATCGGGGGATACAACAGGAGAGGAGGTCCAGTGCCTCCCCTAGACGGCCTCACATACTGTGCTGAACAGGGGCCTTGTGGAGGGATGGGAATATCGGAAGGGGTAGACAAGAAAGAGGGAAGGAAACGGTCGTGGCCTTAAGTTAGGTACCATCTCGCCATTTGGCTGGAGGAGAAGTGGGAAACCACGGAAAACCACTTCGAGGATGGCTGAGGGGGGAATCGGATCCCCCTCTACTCAGTTGACCTTCCGAGGCTGAATAGACCCCGCTCCACTTCTCGTACCCACGAACCTGCTACGCAGGCGTAGCAGGGGGAGAGGTGATACTCCCACGTGGCGCGTCCCA
Organism: Anabrus simplex; assembly: GCF_040414725.1. Taxonomy (NCBI): domain Eukaryota; kingdom Metazoa; phylum Arthropoda; class Insecta; order Orthoptera; family Tettigoniidae; genus Anabrus; species Anabrus simplex. Next base: position 131,717,766 of record NC_090268.1, on the reverse strand, counting down.
GGTGGCGGATAGGGGGGTCCTAACCGGCTTGCCGGCGGACTTGAGGGAAATAAAATACCTCTCGCGGACCAAACACACTACCCCCTGCGGGTGGGGGACGCACATGTAGAATACACCCGCGGTACCCCCTGCCTGTCGTATGAGTCGACTAAAAGGGGCTACCTAGGCGCGGACATGGATTGCGGTTTGGTATAACGTTTTGGACCTCCTGTGGATGGGAGGGGTCGAGTACATTCACAGGTAATCCCTGCCTGTCGTAGAAGGCGACTTAAAGGGCCATGTGGCCATGGTCCCCTCTTTATTTTTTATTATTTTTCTGAGGGTCAGATGTAGACCATTCAAAATTTGATGTGCGTGCTGCCCGGCGATGGAGCTCCTATGTGTGCGACTACGCTCGAAAGCCCGTGCCAGCAACCACCCAGGACGCGGCGGGTGGGAGTGTCATGTACCCGGGCAGTGGTATCCGCCTGACAACGAAGGTCCCCGCACAGCCGAATGCCAGAAGGACATATTATTATTAATTATTTTTATTTATTTTTTCTATTGTTAGTGCTCTGTACACGCTATGGGGTACATGCTATTGCGGGTGACTGGAGGAAGGGAGTCCTAGTGCTCATTGCCTCAGTCATCCCGTATTAGGCGTCGTTCAACATCGGACCCCGAGCAATACCTGCTACGACCAGGTGGGTATTGCCTTGGCTGCTTGGTTCGGCTACAGAGACCCCTGATCGGAGTGGGTGGCATTCGGGGAGGATGCTATCGGGCATGGCTTCCAAACGAAGTCGGCTCTCACAAGGTGGTCGCCCACCTAAGTCTTTAACTTTTGCTTCCCTGAGAGGTTCAACTCCCTGGGAACATGCGCAGCGTGAAGGAATGGGATCCAGCTTCCCTAGGTTTCTGGTCGCTACCAGAACCGATGGGCAGGATTTTAAGCTGGTGAAGTCGATCCTGTTTAGTAGACACATCGAAGGCGTCTATGGCGAACTGGAGGAACTTAAGAAAATGCGCAACGGTAGTTTGCTTCTAAAGACTCGTACAGCACTGCAAGCTGATCAGTTGCTTAAGTGCGAGCACTTTGGCGAAATCCCCGACAAAGTGGAGGAGCATAAGTCCTTGAACCTGGTTCGCGGAGTCATCTTTCACCGCGACCTTATTTTGAACACTGACGACGAGTTGATGGAAGACATGAAGAACCGTGGCGTGACACACGTCCGGCGCATTACGCGCAAGGTCAACGGTGAAGACGTTGCCACTGGTGCCTTCATTGTCTCTTTCAAGTTGTCAGTGTTACCAGAGAAAGTCAAGGTAACAACTTATCGTTGCGATGTGAGGCCGTACATCCCGCCTCCTATGCGATGCTATCAATGCCAGCGATTCGGACATATGGTATCTCGCTGTTCGAATCAGGCTGTATGTGGTACATGTGGACGAGTAGCTCACGGCGCGGAGGAGTGCACAACTCCATACAAGTGCACTAACTGCTCCGGTTTTCATTCTCCTCGGGATCGGAATTGTCCGACATACCTGAGTGAGAAGAAGATCCAGGAGATCAAGACCCTGGATGGTCTTTCCTACCAGGAAGCGCGCCGTAAGTTTCATTCTATGAATACATCTGCCCGTACACTCGACTATAGCTTGATAGCTCAGAGTCTTCCAGGTTCGTCATTTACGACCAAGACACCTGTCCAGACCGCTGCGCCCAAGGCGACTGTTGCTGCTCCCAGCAACGTCGCAAATAGTCAAAACTCGAAGGGGGGGACCACCCCACCTTCGACCAACCAGAAGTCTGTGCCGGCTGGGAACTGCCAGCCGGCACAGCAAGGGGGGAAGACTAAGTTTTCCCCCCTAGGAGGTCGACGAAAGTCGTGCCCCAGCCGGCGGAGGCGGCTTCGTTGACCCGGGCTGGGAAACCATCTCCCAGCCCGTCTAAACTTGAAAAGAAAAAGGGGAAGAAGAGCGCCCGTCCTGAGCGCTCTCGGACTTCCCCTGCGAAGGAGAAGTCATGCCCTCCATCTGGGGGATATGAGTCTGCGCCGGGAGGCACTCCTGCTCCCAAACCTGCGCGCTCTCCTCGTAGGGGACCCCCTCGCGCCCGAAAAGCGTCGAAGTTCTGGACGGCACCCCTGCCATCTTTTGATGACGGGATGGATGTCGCGCTGTCCTCTACATCTACGGATGTAGAACTAGATAGTGTTTAGGCTTACGAGCATTTTGTCGCTCATAACCTAACACTCCTTTTATAGTCCACACTATGGCACTGTTACAGTGGAATTGTAACGGTTATGACAGGCATCTTGCTGAGTTACGTCAGCTTATTAGTGAGTACGCAGCGAGTATAGTCTGTATTCAGGAGACCAATTTCAGACCTGGTCATCATACGGTCTTGAGGAATTTCAAACTATACTCGACAGAACGATACTATGCTCACCGGGCTTCCGGAGGCGTTGGCATTTTTGTACGTTCTGATAGCTACAGCGAAGAGGTTCCATTAAGAACCCCTCTTGAGGCTGTAGCTGTTCGCGTCTCGCTGCCTGTCATAGCAACAGTGTGTAATGTTTATCTTCCACCAGGCCAGCATCTGAACATCAATGATGTCGCTGATCTTATAGATCAGCTTCCACCACCCTTCCTCTTATTAGGCGATTTTAACGCCCATCACCCCATATTGGGCTCTGAGACGCCTTGCCCCCGAGGAAGAGAGCTGGAAGCACTCCTATCAGATCTGGATTTATGTATTTTGAACACAGGGGAACCAACTCACTTTAGTGTACGTTACGGCACATATTCTCGCATAGACGTTAGTCTATGCAGCCGAACGTTGGTTCCACTGTTTCGGTGGAATGCATACGATGATCTCTGTGACAGTGACCATTTTCCCATCGTTCTTACTTTGTTGAATCATAAACCCGTCGAGGCTCCCCCTCGATGGATTCTTAAACATGCTGATTGGCCAAAGTACACATCACTAGCTGTCTTTACCGATGATGTCAGGCGGACCGTCGGCGAGGAAATAACTTACATCACCCAAGTTATTCTTGCTGCTGCTGAGGAGTCCATTCCGTTTTTCTCGGGGACTCCTCGCCGAAAACTCGTTCCTTGGTGGAACGATGAAATAGCAGCAGCCATCAAAGAACGCCGTCGCGCTCATAAGCGTTACCGTAGACAGCCTACTGTGGCCAACTTGGTAACATTTAAGAAACTCCGCGCTAAGGCGCGAGTTCTTATTCGACAAAGTAAGAAGGCTTCATGGGAGAGATATGTGTCGTCCATGACGTCACATACTCCATCCTCTCAAGTGTGGACGAAACTTCGACGAATTTCGGGTATTCAAGGATCATCTGCTGTAGCGGGAATTTCCATTGCAGGCAGTGTCGCCACTGATCCCCTCGCGATTGCTAACCATCTCGCTAGTCATTTCGCGGATGTCTCTGGCTCCGGGAATTACAATCCTGATTTCCTCCCTCTGAAGCGGGAGGCAGAACGTCATCACCTTAGTTTTGCCACCCAAGCTTCAGAGGACTACAACGTGCCCTTTACGGAGTGGGAACTCCGCAGCGCCTTAGCGCTTTGCAAGGACACGTCTCCTGGACCGGACAACATCCATAACCAGATGTTGAAACACCTTAGTGATGATAGTTTACTATATCTCCTTCGTGTGTTCAACCGAATCTGGACAGAGGGTGATTTTCCGTCTCAGTGGCGAGAGGGCATAGTCATCCCTGTCCTCAAGCCTGACAAAGATCCTAAGTATGCAGGAAGTTACAGACCGATTTGTCTTACAAATTGCCTGTGTAAGCTATTTGAGAGGATGGTAAATCGCAGACTCGTGTGGTGTCTGGAGAATCAAGGACTCTTGTCCGAGTACCAATGTGGATTTCGAGCCGCTCCATCCACCACAGACCACTTGGTACGCCTGGAGAGCTCTATACAGGATGCGTTTCTCCGAAAACAGCACTTGGTAGCTGTCTTCTTTGACTTGGAGAAGGCCTACGACACTACCTGGCGATATGGCATCCTTTCAGTCCTGCATCAATGGAGATTCCGAGGTAACTTGCCGGTATTTATTGCGAATTTTTTGTCCCTCCGTCTATTCCGTGTCCGAGTAGGTAGGACATATTCGCAATACCACGTTTAAGAAAATGGAGTCCCACAGGGATCGGTTCTTAGTGTCACTCTGTTCGCGATTGCCATAAACGGTATTGTCGCTGCTGCTGGTCCAGCCGTAATACCGTCCCTATATGTGGATGATTTTGCTCTGCACTATAGCTCGTGCAGTATGGCAGTCGCAGAGCGACAGTTACAGCAAGCTATTAGGAGGGTGGAGAAGTTAACCTTAGAACATGGCTTTCGGTTTTCTGTCGCAAAGACCTCCGTTGTCCACTTTTGTCTTCAACGTACACTTCACCCTCATCCTGAGCTTTATCTAGGTAATGTCGTTCTTCCAGTTGTTGACACCTACCGATTTCTTGGGCTCCTTTTTGACAGTAAATTATCGTGGGAGCCACACGTGCGGGAGCTAAAAGTGCAATGCACCAAGAGGCTTAACCTCTTGAAGTTTCTTAGCAGCACTAATTGGGGAGCTGACCGCATGGTGCTCCTGCGATTCTATCTTGCACACATTTTATCCAGGTTAGACTACGGCAGTGCAGCATATGGCTCCGCAAGACCAAGCGTTTTTGCGAAGCTGAACAGTATTCACCACAGCGGGGTTAGGTTGGCGACGGGAGCTTTTCGTACTAGCCCCATCGCTAGCCTGCTCGCTGAGTCTGGTGTGCCGCCTTTACACCTGAGGCGCCAGCAACTACTACTTAGGTATGCTGCAAATTTGCGACAGATGCCACTTCATCCGAGCTATCCCTGCGTGTTCAACAATGGCAACCGTTTGTTGTACGTTGCTCATCCTCGTGCGACGCGGCCGGTTGGGATACGCTTGGATAGCATTTCCGAATTGTTTGACGTACCTTCGGTTCCTTGCCTTGTCAGACAACCAAGTGTGGTACCTCCGTGGGTTGTACGACGACCTGAAATCATCCTGGATTTGCACACTGGCCCGAAAGGAGACACGGACCCTTCGATTTATCGGAGGATCTACCTGTCCGTTCTTGGCCGCTATACAGGTTCAGTCGTCGTTTACACGGATGGTTCAAGGACAGGTACGAAGGTGGGCTGTGCGTTCGTTGTCGACAATGATCGGTTTCTTTTTGCTCTCCCGGACACCTGTAGTGTGTACACGGCAGAGGTCTATGCTATCTGTGAGGCTCTGCGGTACGCAGTAGACAATGAGCGCCGACACTTTCTTGTGTGTACTGACTCCTTGAGTTCGCTTCAGTCTGTTGATACCTGTTTCCCTCGACACCCTCTGGTGCAGCGGATCCAGGACCTGCTGGCCGGGTGTTCGGATGCCGGCACCAGAATTACGTTTGTGTGGCTCCCCAGCCACATGGGCATAGAGGGAAACGAGTTAGCAGATGAGGCTGCCAAGGAGGCAGTTACACTGCCCCCGTTGCCTTTCAAGGTTCCAGCAAGTGATATTCGCTCTCAGCTGAGACATCTGGTTATGTCTCATTGGGAGATGGAGTGGCAGGCCATCCCACTTCCCAATAAGCTGAGAGCGATAAAAGGAACAACGAAGGTATGGAGGACTTCCCTTCGGGCTTCGCGGAGGGAAGCCGTGGTATTATGTCGCCTTCGGATCGGCCACGGTATCTTGACGCACTCCCATCTACTGAAAGGAGAACCCCCTCCGGTGTGTACCTGCGGCGACCATCTTACCGTGGTACACATCCTTACGGAGTGCGTGGACCTGGTCGATCTACGCCGTAGTATTAACCTTCCGAGATCTATCTCCCTTATCTTGCGCGATGACGAGCAGTCAGCAGACCTCGTCATCCGCTTTATGAGGGATAGCGGTCTATTTTATCGTGTGTGATGCTGTCCTTTGTCCTAGTGTTGTTTATGTCAGTTGCGCTTTTATCTCATTGACTTCATTTTAGTTTGTGTTGCGCATTTTAATGTGTTTTGAACGTCTAACGTAAATTATGTGTTAATATCTGTATTACTGGGCAATGCCTTATTCCTTCGATTTCCTGTACTTTCTCTTATTTTAATAGAACATAAGGCATTGCGTATTAGATCCACTGACTGTTTTAATCTCACCCTCATTTTTCTTCATCACCATTCTTTTTTAACTCTAGTCAGTGGATATTTTTTTTAAAACATTTTAACTCCATGTCTCATGTCATTCATTTCGTTCCATTAGGGGCCGATGACCTTCGATGTTAGGCCCCTTAAAACAACAAGCATCATCATCATCATCACTTCTCGTACCACTTTTCAAATTTCGTGGCAGAGCAAGGAATCGAACCCGGGCCTCCGGGGCTGGCAGCTAATCACACTAACCACTACACCACAAAGGCGGAGTACTCGTAATTTACATCTGAAAGTAAAATTTCAATCGTTTCATTTTAGTAATCGTTACATGATAGTGATCGCATCGAGAGCTTGGCAACTTTGGAGCCCCAGCACTCGCTGGGTGTCGCACTAAATGTATATTCCAGTATACAACGTGCACTCGTTCATTTACTCACCGGTTGTCGTAGTTACTGCTTGAATTTTTGATAATCGTGTACTACGTGGTCGAGATGGTGATACCACGAACCTGCTACGCAGGCGTAGCAGGGGGAGAGGTGATACTCCCACGTGGCGCGTCCCAGGTGGCGGATAGGGGGGTCCTAACCGGCTTGCCGGCGGACTTGAGGGAAATAAAATACCTCTCGCGGACCAAACACACACCCCCTGTGGGTGGGGGAGGCTGACGAATAATACACCCACGGTATCCCCTGCCTGTCGTGCGAGGCGACTAAAAGGGGCGACCAAGGGCTGACTGAATTAGAACCATGAAACTAATTTTGAATCGTACCATCACGCGGGGAACACCATAGGTTACCTGTACTTGCGAGTAGTACCACTAAATTCGGTACGAAATAGGTTTGTGATTAGTAGCAGTAAAAGCCTGGCCTGGTGGATTCCAGTACCCGTGCGTCGTACCCATGTGTGCAACACCGCGGGTCTGGGCGTAGCCTGTGAATTGTGCCACTATATGAGCAGCACCGTGGGTCTGCGTTGCCTGTGATTAGTACCCACTGTGTGAGGAACACCACGGGAATACCGGCGCCCGTGTTTAGTACACCTAGGTGGGGAACCTTCTCGGTTTGCTTTGACTCTGAGTTGGGCCATTGTGTGAGACATACCATAGGTCTGCGTTACTTGTACGTATTGCAATACTTGTGAGTAGTACCATCTTTTGTGGAACACCGCGAGTCTTCGCTACTTCTGATTAATACCCCAACATGACACATACCATGGTTCTATTTTACTCGCGACATGTACCATTCTGTGGGGCCTTAGACGTGGATTTTGCACCCCCTTTAGACACCAAGCATCATTGTGCTTTATAAGTGGCTCCTTGGTCGGTAATAATGTTATTTTCGATATGTATTGAGTCCGATCCACTGATTTTTGTTTGTTTTGTGTTTTGTTGAGTTCCTGTCCATCCATTCATTCTTCATGCCATATTTTATTTTTATTTTGGTCAGTGGATGCCTTTGCTATTTTTGTTCTTTCATTTCGTACCATTAGGGGCCGATGACCTCGATGTTAGGCCCCTTAAAACAACAAGCATCATCATCATCATCATCGAGATGGTGATAGTGGTAGTGATTATTGTTTTAAGAGGAAGTGCAATCGGGCAACCATCCTCTACTAACACTAATGAGAAAGTCCAACAATTCGAAAAGTGAAGGTATCGGCGGTGCCGGGTTCGATTCCCGGCAGGGTCGGGAATTTTAACCAAAATTGGTTAATTTCGCTGACACGGGGACTGCGTGTATATGTCGTCTTCATCATCATTTCATCCTCATCACGACACGCAGGTCACCTACAGGTGTCAAATCGAAAGACCTGCCTCTGGCGAGCCGAACTTGTCCTCGGACACTCCCGGCACTAAAAGCCATACGCCATTTCATTTCATCGGCCAAAGAAAGGCGAAGACCACTAAGGGCGCGAAAATGAAAGACTCCCTAGATCTCGTAAACCTAATACCCTCGATGTCGTGAAGAGATAATAGTTGACCAAAAGAGGTCATATAGGAAAGATGAAACAGAGGTTACTCGCACAAGTAAGTGGAAACAATGCCATATTCACGTAACGGAACTGTGGTCACCAACCCACACTCCCAAGGTGAGAGTATTTGGTCTACCTTTTAGTAGCCTCTTACGACAGGCAGGGTCCGACTCGTTGGCTGAACGGTCAGCGTACTGGCTTTCGGTTCAGAGGGTCCCGGGTTCGATTCCCGGCCGGGTCGGGAATTTTAACCATAATTCGTTAATTCCAGTGACACGGGGGCTGGGTGTATGTGTTGTCTTCAGCATCATCTCATCCTCATCACGACGCGCAGGTCGCCTACGGGAGTCAAATAGAAAGACCTGCACCTGGCGAGCCGAACCCATCCTGGGATATCCCGGCACTAAAAGCCATACGACATTACATTTCATTTCACGACAGGCAGGGGATACCGTGGATGTTATTCTACCACCCCCACGCACAGGGGTTACGTGGACAAGAATGGAGCCGAAATAAACACGTAACGGTGAAGGAATTGCCATTTCCACTCCTCTATTTTTAATTAGTTATCCTGAAAATAATGAAAACACGAAAGTAGCACGCACATTTTGGTTCGGAGCAATCGTTTGGAAAGTCTGACTAGTCGCACGTTGTGAGGATAGCCACTTAATGTCTCTAGGATAAATAACAAAACATGGAGTAATGTATTTTTCCTTACAAACCTTGGTATCATCCCATCACCACGTGAAAAAGTATCTGCCATTCCCTAATGACTCGCGGTCTGTGAATTAATTGTAATTTTGGTGATTCTTTTTTGAAAAGTAATTAGTTACTTATGGCGTATGACCTCCGAAGAGCCCTGGCGCAGGTCTTTTTCCAGTAGACAGCCTGTTAGGCGACCTGCATGTCTGTGAAGATGAAGATGAGGTCCCTGCCTAGGATGATTTCTAATGTTGAATACGCCACACACACCCAGCCCCCGAGCCATTGGAATTAATCAATTAAGGTTAAAATCCCCGACCCGGCCGTGAATCGAACCCGGGACCCTCTGAACCGAAGGCCAGCACACTGACCATTCAGCCAACGAGTCGGCCAAGTGATTAGTAATTTTAATTGAGTATAATTTTTCTGAGGTAACTTTGCTGGCAAGCTGTAGTGTGCACAGTGCTCTTTGTCGTCTGGTAAGGGCTGGAATAAATCTGTTACTTTCATTGACCTTTCACAGTCTCATCCTTGGCTTTGACAATATGAAAATATGAGCGATGCTAGTAATGTCATTCCTTATGCAGCCAATCCCTGCTATGAATTGTGTGAAAATATTGCTCATAATGTCGGTTGTTGGATGCATTTCAGTGGGCTTGGCAGACTGATATGTGATAGCAACTTCTGGCGCAGTGAGGAAAGCAACAGGAAACTACCTCACTCCTCATTTCCCTAGTATGCCTTTTAAGTTACACCTAAGCTATCTATGACAATTGTTGGCGTAGCTGTGGAGGATCAAACCAACCTTCGGGCACAAATTAAATTGAGCCCAATTACTTTTATTTCGTACTTTTTCCATCAGTGATGATCATCACCACTTCCGTAGATCATTTCCAATTGCTAGGTTGTGGTTTATGAGCCTCTTTCATCTCTGGCGGTAGAAAGATCTCCATTTGGATAATCACATAAATGCGATTGTAAATAAAGGATACAGATCTCTGCACATGATTATGAGGGTGTTTATGGGTTGTAGGAAGGATGTAAAGGAGAGGGCATATAAGTCTCTTGTAACACCCCAACTAGAGTATGGTTCCAGTGTATGGGACCCTCACCAGGATTACTTGATTCAAGAACTGGAAAAAAATCCAAAGAAAAGCAGCTCGATTTGTTCTGGGTGATTTCCGACAAAAGAGTAGCGTTACAAAAATATTGCAAAGTTTGGGCTGGGAAGAACGGGAGATAGAAGACGAGCTGCTCGATTAATGGTGTGTTCCGAGCTGTCAGCGGAGAGAGAGCGTGGAATGACATTAGTACACGAATAAGTGTGAGTGGCATCTTTAAAAGTAGGAAAGATCACAATATGAAGGTAAATTTGGAATTCAAGAGGACAAATTAGGGCAAATATTCATTTATAGGAAGGGAAGTTAGGGGTTAGAATAACTTATCAAGGGAGATGTTCAATAAATTTCCAATTTCTTTGAAATAATTTAAGAAAAGGCTAGGAAACAACAGATAGGGAATCTGCCACCTGGGCGACTGCCCTAAATGCAGATCAGTATTGATTGATTGATTGGTTGATTGATTGATTCTGGTCAGTGGATGAATTTTTTATTATCTTTAAATTGTAATCGCATTTCATCTCATTTCGTACCATAGGGGCCGATGACCTAGATGTTAGGCCCCTCTAAACAACAAGCACCATCATCATCATCAAGTTTTAAATTGATTTTGATATTGTAGATGAGCCCATTCACCCCAGCACCTTCTTTAACCTTTTTCTGCTACACGGGTAACCCCATAATAACATTAATAATAATAATAATAATAATAATAATAATAATAATAATAATAATAATAATAATAATAATAATAATAATAATGGCGTGTGGGTCCCGGAGAGGCCTGGAACAGGTCTGTTTCTAGTAGACGGCCAATAAGTGACCTGCATGTCGGTGAGTATGGGGCCCTACCTAAGATGATTTCTAATGATGAAAACACACACACACACAGCCCCCGATCCAGACGTATTAACAAATTAAGGTTAAAACGCCCGCCCCGGAATCGAACCGGGAATCTCTTGGACCAAAGGTCGGAATGCTAACCATTTAGCCATGGAGCCAGACAAAATGAAATGGATGATTATGAATGAAACTGGAGAAGTTGGTGGTGGTGGTGGTGGTGGTGGTGGTGATTGTTATTGTTTTAAGAGGAAGCATAACTAGACAACCATCCCCTATATAACACTAATCACAGAAAATGGAATGGATCCGACTTTCTCCGCAGATTCTTTTGATTTTCTTTTGCCCAGTACCTGTTGACCAGACCTTCGTTCCCGTACTTTAATCTGGCAATATGATTTGGTCTTGCTTGGTTACACTTCAGCTAAGGTATTGAAGTAGATCCATTATCCTGATATTCTGGTACATTTGGCAGTACCGAAGCCACGAACCTACTACGCTGGCGTAGCAGGGGTAGAGGTGATACTCCCACGCGTGGCGCGTCCCAGGTGGCGGATAGGGGGGTCCTAACCGGCTTGCCGGCGGACTTGAGGGAAATGAAATACCTCTCACGGACCAAACTCACTACCCCTGTGGGTGGGGGACGCAGACGAAGAATACACCCACGGTATCCCCGTGCCTGTCGGAAGAGGCGACTAAAAGGGGCGACCAAGGAATGATTGGATTAGAACCACGAAAATACTTGTGATTAGTACCACCACGCGGGGAACACCATGGGTTGCTATTACTTGCGCGTACTACCACTATGTTAGGTACCAAATAGGTTTGATTAGGAGCAATCAGGAGCACCGTGCGGTCAGGCTTTTACGGTACCTGTGATTAGTAGCACAATATGAGCGACACCATGGTTCTGGCTTGCCTATGATTAGTACCCACTATATAAGGAACACCACGGGATAGTACGAGTCCCTGTGGTTAGTACACTTACGTGATGAAAACCATAGGTTTGCGTTGCCTGTAAATGGCGCCGCTATGTGTGAAACACCATAGGTCTGTATTACATGTGCGAATTTCATTACCTGTGAGTAGTACCATAATGTGTGGAATACCGCGAGTCTACGATACTTTTGATTAGTACCGCACCATGTCAAATACCATGGTTCTACTTTCCAAGCGATAAGTACCATCATGAGAGGCCGATAACGTATATTTTGCTTTACGTCCCACTAACTACTTTTACGGACTTCGGAGCGTATTTTTTGGGCCCCTTCAACTTGCAAGCATCATCGATTGAGTATTGAGCTATAGAAACAGTCCCTTAGTCAGTATTACTATTGTTAACCCTCAGTTTCTGAGACTGATTGTTTTAACTTCATATCCATCCGTTCATTTTTGGTCCTCACGCTTTGACTTCTGCTCAGTGGAGGTTTTAGGATTTTTTCCGTCTCATTTCGTACCATCTGGAGCCGATGACCTAGATGTTAGGCCCCTTAAAACAACAAGCATCATCAAGCAGTACCGAAGAGTAATAATTTCATTTATGAATTTATCAGCTATCCGATGAGAGATGAAGTCATCCGGATGAGACAACTGCACCTTTACCATCCACATTCGCTAGCTAGATACACGGGATATAAATCCTGTAGCCTGTGCAAATCACCCCCAGTAAGCACCTAATACCTAGTTACTTTGCATTTTGAAGATACTTCGTTATGGCAGTTTCCAACGACACGGATTTCTTCTGTTCCAGGTAATGACTTCGTGAAATCTAGCATTCAGTTTCTTTGGGAAGGTGATGCTGGAACTAGAGCTGCTAAGTCACGGTGGGACGAAACGAGCACTTGAGACCTGGGTATTGATTGTGTGAGCACGAGGTCCTGCAAGAACTGGGTCCGTGTGGTTATAACCTAAAAAGTTCACGAACAGCATTCTTGACTTCATTAGTTCTATAATAGTGATAATAATAATAATAATAATAATAATAATAATAATAATAATAATAATAATAATAATAATAATTGTTACGATGTTTTGTGGATTTGCAGAGGTGAAAGAAGGTGCTGGGTGGGAATAGGTCTCAACATACGAAATTAAGGTTAGTTTAAAACTTTAACAAAGGTTATATTTTCTTTTCAAAATCAACAGATAACAACAACAGAGTAACAGGTACCAAGTAGCAGGAAAACAATTTAAGAAATTACAATTGTTACAAGATTTGGGCTTCGAGCCCCAAGATTAGTTTCTGAGCTCTCAGCTCACCACCACAATAGCTAAAGGGCAGAAAACCCCTAAGTACGAGGAGCACTTGCTCCTAATTACAATGTTAAAAAAAGAGCAGACCCGCTCTGAATTTGACAAGCCTATCAAAGGCTACAACAAACTTCATTTCTATCTGCCCTTAAGGCACACCAAGAAACAGGGGTATTTGATACCCAACCTACAGGGCCTTTACATGAGGAAAATAAAACATCAGGTTAAGTTACTGGCCCCTAATACAAAATAGAATGGAGGCGAAGCTTGCCCTCCTAATACACTTTTGAAACCTACTTGGCACTAGGCCGCTTACGCAAGGGCTAATCCCATACTAAGGAGGTGACACGATAAGAAAACATTATTACATTACGAAAAGAAGAAAAACGATTATGAAAACGTAGTCACCTCAAAACAATATGAGTGGGAGCTCGAGAGGGTTAGGCACTCTCTCTCTCTCTATCCCAATTTATAGTTAAAGAGGCGGAATTTTTACCGAATGTCAATTACATTTTAAAGATAGGTTACATGAGAAAAGTTTCGAACCTGTCCCGAGGGTTAAACTGCTGAGCTAGCAAGAAATAAAGTTGTTAAACGGCCATTACCTTGTGGATGAACTGCTGCCCGAAGAAAGAGGGGCTTCCCGCCCCCTGTTACATAATCACACACTAAGCAAGATGTCGATGAAGTGGCACCGAAACAAGAAAATCAGCAGTTTAAATACCCACATGGAACATTCGAGACCTTTCAAGAATGAGTACCCACACCCCCTCAACTTTATTGGATAGCTTAAAGCAACATCTCCATATCGGAGAAGACATACGTTATTGGTCAAAAATTAATTAGAGAAATTCGGGATTGGCTAAATTCAAAACAAGCGGAAAGAGAAGGGTTATACTGCCAACCCATAAAATGACTGAAAGAAATTTAACAAAAAACATACTTATGAATACCAAATTTCTTCAAAAAAAAAAAAAAAAACAGTTCCTTCACTTCGCACTAGGGTGCACAATTATAGTTCTTAAGTAGTGCCATCTAGGAGAGAATGTCCGCACTTCTTGCTACAGAGCAAACAAATACAAATCGAAATAGACATAGTTCAGAACACTTCAAAATTTACCGTAGAGACATCTTCCGAGAAACCGTAGAGTTAATACGGTTTGTTAAAGTTCAGGCTTCCTCCTGTAGAGGGATTTCAACTGGCGCAATATTTGAATTTGCGGCGCGGAGTTGTACCGCCCGGTACAATAATAATAATAGTAGTAATATTGACCCGTTACCAGAAAACTCACTCACTACATGGAAGGATCTTTTCGGTACCAAGATGAACAAACAATGAAAACTCAATTTGGCAAAATATCTTAACCACGAACCTGCTACGCAGGCGTAGCAGGGGGAGAGGTGATACTCCCACGTGGCGCGTCCCAGGTGGCGGATAGGGGGGTCCTAACCGGCTTGCCGGCGGACTTGAGGGAAATGAAATACCTCTCGCGGACCAAACACGCTACCCCCTGCGGGTGGGGGACGCACATGTAGAATACACCCGCGGTATCCCCTGCCTGTCGTAAGAGGCGACAAAAAGGGGCGACCTTGGCGCGGACATGGATTGTGGTTTGGTATAATGTGTTGGACCTCCTGTGGATGGGAGAGGTTGAATACATCCATAGGTAATCCCTGCCTGTCGTAGAAGGCGACTTAAAGGGTTATGTGGCCATGGTCCCCTCTTTATTTTTTATTATTTTTCTGAGGGTCAGATTTAGACCACTCAAAATTTTGATGTGCGTGCTGCTCGGCGATGGAGCTCCTATGTGTGCGACTACGCTCAAAAGCCCGTGCCAGCAACCACCCAGGACGCGGCGGGTGGGAGTGTCATGTACCCGGGCAGTGGTATCCGCCTGACAACGCAGGTCCCCGCACAGCCGAATGCCAGAAGGACATATTATTATTAATTCTTTTTATTTATTTTTTCTATATTTAGTGCTCTGTATACGCTATGGGGTACATGCTATTGCGGGTGACTGGAGGAAGGGAGTCCTAGTGCTCATTGCCTCAGTCATCCCGTATTAGGCATCGTTCAACATCGGACCCCGGGCAATACCTGCTATGACCAGGTGGGTATTGCCTTGGCTGCTTGGTTCGGCTACAGAGACCCCTGATCGGAGTGGGTGGCATTCGGGGAGGATACTTTCGGGATGGCGTCGAAACAACTTCCGCCAGCAACCTCGGGTAGTTCGCTACCCAAGTCTTTAACTTTGGATTCTCTAAGGGGGGCAACCCCTTGGGAACAGGCGCAGCGATTGAATTTGGGATCCAGCTTCCCTAGGTTCCTGGTTGCTACCAGAACCGATGGGCAGGACTTCAAGCTGGTTAAATCCATTCTATTCAGTAGGTACATCGAAGGTGTATATGGCGAACTTGCGGACCTGAAGAAAATGCGCAATGGTGGTTTGCTACTGAAGACGAGCACTGCGCTCCAGGCCGATCAATTGCTTAAGTGCGACCATTTTGGCGACATCCCCGTCAAAGTGGAAGAGCACAAAACATTGAATCTGGTTCGTGGAGTTATTTTCCACCGTGATCTCGTCCTGAACACTGACGATGAATTGATGGAAGACATGAAGCACCGTGGCGTGACCCACGTCCGGCGTATCACACGCAAAGTCAACGGTGAAGACGTTGCCACGGGTGCGTTCATAGTCTCCTTCAAATTGTCAGTGTTGCCCGAGAAAGTCAAGGTAACAACCTATCGTTGCGATGTGAGGCCGTACATCCCGCCTCCTATGCGATGCTATCAATGCCAGAGATTCGGACACATGGTATCTCGTTGTTCGAATCCGTCAGTGTGTGGTACATGTGGGAAAGTAGCTCACGGCGCGGAGGAGTGTACACCTCCGTTCAAGTGCACTAACTGCTCTGGTCTTCATTCTCCTCGGGATCGGAATTGTCCGACCTATCTGAGCGAGAAGAAGATCCAGGAGATCAAGACCCTGGATGGTCTTTCCTACCAGGAAGCGCGCCGTAAGTTTAATTCTCTGAATGCACCGGCCAAGACACTTGACTTCAGCTTGATAGCACAGTCCCTGCCAGGTTCCTCATTTTCAACTGGAACACCTGCCCAGAAGATCGCTGCGCCCAAGCCAAAGAGAACCAGCTCGAAGGTGGGTCCGTCCCGGCCTTCGACCACCAACATACCTGTGCCGGCTAGGAAACCTACGCCGGCACAAAAGGGGAAGGAGACAACGTCTCCTTCCCTCCCGAGGTCGGCGACAGCCGAGCCCAAGCCGGCGGAGGCGGCATCGTCGACCAGGGCTGGGAAACCACCTCCCAGCCCGTCTCAACAAGAATCGACTGTGGGGAAGAAGAGCGACCTTAGCAGGCGTTCTTCCACTTCTCCTACGAATGGGGCTCCACGCCCTCCACCCGGAGGGCCTGATTCCACGCCAGCGGGTCTTCCTCCTAGAAGACCTGCGCGCTCCCCTCGTAAGAGGAAACCCCACCCCAAAACAACGTCGAAGAAATTGAAGGCATGCTTCTCCTCGTCTAGTGGCGGGGAGATGCACGTGGAGCATGAATCTCCATCCTCGGATGGGGAGGTGAGTGTAGGTTAGGTTAGGTGGCATTACGCTGCTCCTAACCTAAACCACAATAGTCCACACTTACATTATGGCACTGTTACAATGGAATTGTAACGGTTATGATAGGCATCTTGCTGAGTTGCGCCAGCTCATTAGCGAGTATTCGGCGAGTATAGTCTGTATTCAGGAAACAAATTTCCGACCTGGTCATCATACGGTACTGAGAAATTTTCGACTATACTCGACAGAACGACATTATGCTCACCGGGCTTCCGGTGGCGTTGGCATTTTTGTCCGTTCTGATACCTACAGCGAGGAGGTTCCAATACGAACCCCGCTGGAGGCAGTAGCTGTTCGCGTACCGCTGCCTGTCATAACTACAGTGTGTAATGTTTATTTTCCACCAGGTGAGGCTCTTAACATCAATGATGTCACTGATCTTCTAGATCAGCTTCCACCTCCCTTCCTCTTGTTGGGCGATTTCAACGCCCATCACCCCATCTGGGGCTCTGAGTCGCCTTGCCCCCGGGGAAGAGAGCTGGAAACATTACTAACAGAGCTGGATTTATGTATTTTGAACACAGGGGAACCAACACACTTCAGTGTACGTTACGGCACTTATTCTCGCATAGACGTAAGTCTGTGCAGCCGAACGTTGGTTCCGCTGTTTCGGTGGAACACACATGACGATCTTTGTGACAGTGACCATTTTCCCATAATTCTTACTTTGCTGAACCACAAATCCGACGAGGCTCCCCCTCGATGGATTTTTAAACATGCTGATTGGCCAAAGTACACATCACTAGCTGTCTTTAACGACAAAATCAGGCGGACCGTAGGCGAGGAAATAACTTACATCACCCAGGTTATTCTTGCTGCTGCTCAGGAGTCCATTCCGTTCTACTCGGGGACTCCTCGCCGAAAGCTCGTTCCTTGGTGGAACGAAGACATAGCAGCAGCTATCAAAGAACGCCGTCGCGCTCACAAACATTACCGTAGACAGCCCACTGCGGCCAACTTGGTAACATTTAAGAAACTCCGCGCTAAGGCGCGAGTTCTTATTCGCCAAAGTAAGAAGGCTTCATGGGAGAGATGTGTGTCGTCTATGACGTCACATACTCCATCATCTCAGGTGTGGACTAAGCTTCGACGTATTTCGGGTATCCAAGGATCATCTTCTGTACCGGGAATTTCCATTGAAGGCAATATCGTCACTGAACCCCTCCTGATTGCTGACCACCTCGCTAGTCATTTCGCGGATGTATCTGGCTCCGGGAATTACCATCCTGATTTCCTCGCTCTGAAGCGGGAGGCGGAACGTTCTCACCTTAGTTTTGCCTCTCAAGCTTCAGAGGACTACAACGTGCCCTTTACGGAGTGGGAACTCCGCAGCGCCCTAGCGCTTTGCAAGGACACGTCTCCTGGACCGGACAACATCCATAACCAGATGTTGAAACACCTTAGTGATGATAGTCTTCTCTATCTCCTTCGTGTGTTCAACCGAATCTGGATGGAGGGTGATTTTCCGTCTCAGTGGCGAGAGGGCATAGTTATTCCTGTCCTCAAGCCTGACAAAGATCCTAAGTATGCAGGAAGTTACCGACTGATTTGCCTTACAAACTGCCTGTGTAAGCTGTTTGAGAGGATGGTTAATCGCCGGCATGTGTGGTGTCTGGAGAAACAAGGACTCTTGTCCGAGTACCAATGTGGATTTCGAGCCGCTCGATCCACCACTGACCACTTGGTACGGCTGGAAAGCTCTATCCAGGATGCGTTTCTCCGCAAACAGCACTTGGTGGCTGTTTTCTTTGACTTAGAGAAGGCTTATGACACCACATGGCGATATGGTATCCTTTCAGCCCTGCATCAATGGAGATTCCGAGGTAACTTGCCGGCGTTTATTGCGAATTTCTTGTCCCTCCGTCTATTCCGTGTCCGAGTAGGGAGGACATATTCGCAATACCACGTACAAGAAAATGGAGTCCCACAGGGATCGGTCCTTAGTGTCACTCTGTTCGCAATTGCCATCAACGGTATTGTTGCTGCTGCTGGTCCAGCAGTTATACCGTCGCTATATGTGGACGATTTTGCTCTGCACTATAGCTCGCGTAATATGGCAGTCGCAGAGCGACAATTACAACACGCTATTAGGAGGGTGGAGCAGTGGACCTTAGAACATGGCTTTCGGTTTTCTGCCGCAAAGACCTCCGTTGTCCACTTTTGTCGTCAACGTACTCTTCACCCCCATCCTGAGCTTTATTTAGACAACGTCGTTCTTCCGGTAGTTGACACTTACCGATTTCTTGGGCTCCTTTTTGACAGTAAATTATCGTGGGAGCCACACGTGCGGCAGTTAAAAGTGCGATGCACTGGGAAGCTTAATATCCTTAAGTTTCTTAGCAGCACTTCTTGGGGGGCTGACCGCACGGTGCTCCTGCGATTCTATCGGGCGCACATTTTATCCCGGTTAGACTACGGCAGTGCAGCATATGGCTCCGCAAGACCAAGCGTTCTTGCGAAGCTGAACATTATCCACCACAGCGGGGTTAGGTTGGCGACGGGAGCTTTTCGTACAAGCCCCATCGCTAGCCTGCTCGCTGATTCTGGTGTGCCGCCTTTACACCTGAGGCGCCAGCAACTTCTACTTACATATGCTGCAAATTTGCGACAGATGCCACTTCATCCAAGCTATCCTTGCGTGTTCAACAATGGCAACCGTTTGCTGTACGCTGCTCGTCCTCGAGCGACGCGGCCGGTTGGGATACGCTTGGATAGCATTTCCGAATTGTTTGACGTACCTTCGGTTCCTTGCCTTGTCAGACAACCAAGTGGGGTACCTCCGTGGGTCGTACGACGACCTGAAGTAATCCTGGATCTGCACATTGGCCCAAAGGAAAACACGGACCCTTCGATTTATCGGAGGCTCTTCCTGTCCGTTGTTGGCCGCTATCCAGGTTCAGTCGTCGTCTACACGGATGGTTCAAGGACAGATACGAAGGTGGGCTGTGCGTTCGTTGTTAACAATGATAGGTTCCTTTTTGCTCTTCCGGCAACCTGTAGTGTGTACACAGCAGAGCTCTATGCTATCTATGAAGCTCTGCGGTACGCACTGTACAATGAGCGCCGACACTTTCTTCTGTGTACCGACTCCTTGAGTTCGCTCCAGTCTATAGATACCTGTTTCCCTCGGCACCCTCTGGTGCAGCTAATCCAGGACCTGCTGGCCGGGTGTTGGGATGCTGGCACCAGAATCACGTTTCTGTGGCTCCCAAGCCACATGGGCATAGAGGGAAACGAGTTAGTAGATCAGGCTGCCAAGGAGGCAGTTACACTGCCCCCGTTGCCTTTCCAGGTTCCAGTAAGTGATATTCGCTCCCAGCTGCGACATCTTGTTATGTCCCATTGGGAGATGGAGTGGCAGGCCATTCCACTTCCCAATAAGCTGAGAGCGATAAAAGGAACAACGAAGGTATGGAGGACTTCCCTTCGGGTTTCGCGGAGGGAAGCCGTGGTATTATGTCGTCTTCGGATCGGCCACTCTATCTTGACTCACTCGCATCTTTTGAAAGGAGAACCCCCTCCGGTGTGTACCTGCGGCGACCATCTTACCGTGGTGCACATCCTTACGGAGTGTGTGGACCTGGTCGATCTGCGCCGTAGTCTTAACCTTCCGAGTACTATCTCCCTTATCTTGCGTGATGACGAGCAGTCAGCAGACCTCGTCGTCCGCTTTATGAGGGATAGTGGACTGTTTTCTCGTGTGTGATGCTGTCCTTTGTCCTAGTGTGTTTTGTGTCACTTTCGCTTTTATCCTATTGACTTAATTTTAGTTTGTGTTGCGTATTTTAATGTGTTATTTTAACGTCTCTCGTAAATTATGTACTACCAGGCAATGCCTTATTCTTTTGTTTTCCTGTATATTCTCTTATTTTATTCTAAAATAAGGCATTGCGTATTAGATCCACTGATTGTTTTAATCTCACCCTCATTTTTCTCCATCATTTTTTTAAAACTCTAGTCAGTGGATATGTTTTTTAAAATTTTAACATCATCTCTCATGTCGTTTATCTCATTCCATTAGGGGCCGATGACCTTCGATGTTAGGCCCCTTTAAATAACAAGCATCATCATCAAAATATCTTAAGTGTCTAGATTCAAATACCTGGGAGAAGTCAGCCACCTTCAGGACTGAATCGTGCAGCAAAGAAAGAAAGGATCTTTAAACTGCAAGAAGAGCGTACAGACTCACGTGGATCAGATATAATTAAAAAATAAATATCCTGAAATGCAAAATTAAAACATTAGAACACTGTAATTAGGCTTGAAGCACCCCCTGTGGGTGGGGCACGCAGACGAAGAATATACCCATGGTATCAATTGCCTGCCGTAAGAGGCGACTAAAAGGGGCCCAAGGGGCACTCAACTTGGGAGTGGGGGTTGGCGACCACGGGGCCCTTAGTTGAGTCCTGGTATTGCTTCCACTTTCGTCTATATTGTCCGACCTCCCTTGGTCAACTCTTGTTCTTTTCCGGCCCCGATGGTATTAGATCATTCGTGGCCTAGGGAGTCTTTCATTTTCACGCCCTTCGTGGCCCTTGCCTTTCTTCGTCCGCTACTTCATTTTTGAAGGGACGGATCCCTTGTTTTTCTTCTTTTTCTCTCTGTCTACTCCCAGTGGGTGGGGGATGCAGACCAAGAATATGCCCACGGTATCCCCTGCCAGTCGTGAGAGGTGAATAAAAGGGGCGACCAAGGGGGTGATTTCATAAGAACCATGAAACTCTTTGTGATTAGTTCCACCACGCGGGGAACACCATGGGTCGCCTTCCCTTGCGCGTAGTACCACTATGCTAGGCACCAAATAGGTTTGTGATTAGTAGCAAACGAGAGTGCGACGGCTTTTACAGTACCTGTGATTAGTAGCACTATATGAGCGACACCATGGGATGACGGAACTCATGGTTCTGGCTTGCCTATGATTAGTACCCACTATATGAACAACACCCCGGGATAGTACAAGTCCCTGTGGTTAGTACACTTAGGTGATGCACACCGTAGGTTTGCGTTGCCTGTAAATGGCGCCGCAATGTGCGAAACACCCTTGGTCTGTAATACATGTGCGAATTTCATTAACTGTGAGTAGTACCATAAGGTGTGGAATACCACGAGGCTACGCTACCCTTCATTAGTACCGCAACATGACGAATGCCATGGTTGTACTTTTCTAACGATAAGTACCATTATGAGGGCCGATGACTTGGATTTACGCTCCTTTCGACTACAAGCATCATCGTTTCAGTATCGTGCTATAGAGGCACTGTGGGTCGGTTCCACTGATCATTTGAAATTCACATCACCATCCCATCCCATCCCATCCCATCCCATCCCGTCCCGTCCCGTCCCGTCCCGTCCCGTCCCGTCCCGTCCCGTCCCATCCCATCCCATCCCATCCTCACGTTTAAATTGTGGTCGGTGGAGCATATTGGGTTTTTAATTTGTCATCTCATTTCGTACAATTAGGGGCTGATGACCTAGATGTTAGGCCCCTTTAAACAACAAGCAGCAAGCAAGCACGCAAGCCTGCAGGCCTGAAGCACTATTATGCATCTGAATCACCGTTCATTGGGGACAGATCGTTGATTAAAGAACTAGAAAAGCAAGAAAGGAGAACCTAAAGGAATTTTTGTCATATCATTTTAAGCACTTTTTCCGACAAAACCTTGTCAGAAGATCGAAAAAATACCGCGAGATGATGAAGAGATTTTGAAGATGAAAAAAAAAAAAAAAAAACGACATTTAATAATAATAATAATACTTTTTCTTTCTTAATCCGTTTACCGTTCAGGATTGGTTTTTTCCTCGCACTCAGCGAGTGATTCCACCTCTACCGCCTCAACGGCAGTGTCCTGTATCGTGAGCCTTTGGGGCGGGGTACATTTGGGTGAGGACCAGTACCTCGCCCAGGCGGCCTCACCTGCTATGCTGAACAGGAGCCTTTCGGGGGGCGGGGGCGGAAAGAATGGAAGGGATAGGCATGGAAGTTGGATGAAAGTGGCGTACCCTCCCGGCCGGCATTTGCCTGCAGAAGAAGTGGGAAACCACGGAAGACCACTTTGAGGATGGCTATGGTTGGAATCGAACACCCCTCTACTCACGTGACCTCCCGAGGCTGAGTGGACCAGTTTCAGCCCTTGTACCACTTCTCAAATTTCCTGGCAAAGCTGGGAATCGAACCCGGGTCTCCGGAGGTAGCAGCTAATCACACTAACCACTACACCACAGAGGTGTACACTATTATTATTATTATTATTATTATTATTGTACCGGGCGGTACACCTCCACTCCGCTAATTTAAAATGTGCGCCAGTTGAAACTCCTCTGCTGGAGGAAGTCTGAACTTTATCTACGCTATTAATTCTCTACTTTCTCAGAAGATGTCACCACGTGGAAAATTTTGAGTTTTTGAACTGTGTCATTTTTGATGTGTTTTTGTTTCGCCTGAAGTAAGAAGTGTGAACTTTCTCTCCTAGAGGACACTACGGAAGATCTACAATAGTGCAACCTAGTGCGGAGTCAAATAACTATTTTGTTGGAGAAAATTTAATTTCAAGAGTTTGTTCTTTGTTAAATTTCTTTCTGTCATTGTTTAAGTTGGCAATATTTACCCCTTTTCTTCCCCTTGTTATGAATGTATCCAATCCCGAAATTCTTCTATTAATTTCTGACCAATCTGCTGTATCTTCCCCCAACTTGTATCGGTTGCGGGGTCCTAGCCAATAAAATAATTGTGGGCGGGTGTTTTCATTCCCCTAACGCCTAGAACCTTCCACGAGAGGATATAAACTGCTGATTTTTGGGTCTCTGCGCCACTTCTGTTCCATCTTTCAGTGTGTTAAGTACATAGCAGGGGGCGGGAAGCGCCTCTTTCTTCGGCAGCGGTCAACAACAAGGTAATGGCCGATTAATAACTTCTTTCTTTGCTAACTCAGCAGTTTAACTTTCGGGGCGGGTTCTAAGCGTTCAACCATGTAACCTTTTCCTAAAATGTAACTACTCTTTTCATATATTCTATTTTAAAACGACATATCGGGATAGAGAGTGCTCAACCCTCTCGAGCTCCCACTCACATCGTCTTGAGGTGAACTTATTTTTCTCAACCAATTCTTCCGTAATGTAATGTAAATTGCTATTAAGTTACCTCTGTAGTATGGGATTAGCCCTTGTATTAACGGTCTAGTGCCAAGTAGGTCTTAAGCAAAGTGTATTAGGAGTGCAAATTCGTCTCCTCTCAAATTGTATTTTAGAGGTCATGTATTAACTTTCTTGTTATTTAACGGACCTCAGTAGGTTGGGTATTTTACCCCTGTGTATACGTCCTTGGAGGACAGCTTAAAAGTGGAGTTTGGAGTGGCCTATGATAGGCTTGGATTTTAAGGGGAAATTGCCCTTTCTTGAAAATTGTGTTTCTGCCTCAAGGAGGCTTTTGGGTGTAATTGGAAGCAAATGTTTCTGGCATGTTTGGGGGTTTTCGGCCCCTTTGTTGTATGGTGTTCATGGTAAGGTTGGGCTCATTGCTCAAGAATTATGTTTCTGACTTTTGAAGCCCCAAATGGGGTACCTATGTAAATGTATTTTTCAATCGTGTTTCGGCTACTAAGTACCTGTTCTATTTGTTGTTACCTAATTTTGAAAAGAAAATATAACCTTGTTAAATTTTAAAATTAATTTCACTTTAGTAGCTTGAGACCTATTCACCACCCAGCACCTTCTTTCACGCATAACTACCACTAAAACACGGTAACAATTATTATTATTATTATTATTATTATTATTATTATTATTATTATTATTATTATTATTATTATTATATAAAAATGTATACTATTACTCTAAGATCTAAACAAGGAATGTGGTGTGAATTTTAGCGGCAGACTGATCAATTATAAACAAGGGAATTGGACTCGCTCTCTCAATGAGATAGCGCTATGTAATTGAAAAAGCAAAAATAATGATAGCTGTACACATTTATTTTGTTCCCTCATTACACTAAACATGAGAAAGGCTTGAGCCGAGAAATTAATTACTGGTAAACGTTAATAGGTATAGATCACGTACTAATGAAACTCTCTCTCTCATTATTGTCATTAGGAGAAACAACGCAGAATGAACTCTTTATTTCGCGCTTCCATTGGCAGCCATTGGGATCTGTGGTGAAATAATTTACAAGTTCGTTGTACAGGTTTTTAAATAATTCTCGAGAACGTATATGGCATGAACAGTCGTTCAGAATACATAATGATACAATGTGTTTAACCATTATCTCCTTCAGCCTGTAGAACACAATATACAAATTTAGGGAACACTAATGCATACCCAAGAATTAAACTAGTTTATTAAAGGTAGAATTAATTCTGAGGAAGATACTGGGAGCCCAAAGAACAGATGACGGATCATACAGAAAGAAAGCAAATCAAGAACTGCACCGCAAGATAGAAAAGTTCTCAGACACCATCCGGAAGAGGAGAGCCATGTTCTTTGGACACATCTACACAACCACGAACCTGTTACGCAGGCGTAGCAGGGGGAGAGGTGATACTCCCACGTGGCGCGTCCCAGGTGGCGGATAGGGGGGTCCTAACCGGCTTGCCGGCGGACTTGAGGGAAATAAAATACCTCTCGCGGACGAAACACACACCCCCTGTGTGGTGGGGGAGACATACGAATAATACACCCACGGTATCCCCTGCCTGCCGTGAGAGGCGACTAAAAGGGGCGACCAAGGAATGATTGAATTAGAACCATGAAACTATTTTTGATTCGTACCATCACGCGGGGTCACCTTTACTTGCGAGTAGTACCACTCTGTTAGGTACTGAATAGTTTTGTGATTCGTAGCACTTAAGCGGGGTTCAGTGTGGGTTTCCATTACCCGTGAGTCGTACCCACGTGAGCAACACCACGGGTCTGGACGTTGCCTGTGAGTTGTACCCACTATGTGAGGAACACCACGGGAATGCCGGCGCCCGTGATTAGAACACGTAGGTGAGGAACCTTATCGGTTTGCGTTGGCTATGAGTGGCGCCATTGTGTGAGAAACACCATAGGTCTGCGTTACCTGTACGAAGTACAATACTTGTGAGTAGTACCTTAATGTTAGGAACACCGTGAGTTTACGTTACCGTTGATTAGTACCGCAGCTTGAGAAATACCATGGTTCTACTTTACTCGCAACATGTACCATTCTGAGGGGCCCTAGACCTGGATTTTGGACCCCTTTAGACATCAAGCATCCTCAATTCAGGATTGTGCTTCGTGAGTGGGCCCTTGGTCCGTAATGAATTATCTATGATCTTTTTTGAGTTGGATCTACTCCTTTCTTGTTTGCTCGTTTTTTGTTGTTGTTTTTTGGTTTATTTCGATCCATTGCTTGTTCATGACGATTTTTTTAATTTTGGTCAGTGGATGATTTTGAATTTATTGATGTCATTTCATTTCGTACTATTAGGGGCCTATGACCTCGATGTTAAGCCCCTTTAAACAACAAGCATCATCATCTTCATCACATCTACACAATGGAACCGGGAAGACTGACCAACCAGATAGTAAGGTTTTTTGAGACTAGGAAAACTGTGGTACGCTTGCATCAGGAAGTGAAGAAGAACCTGATAGAAATGAGAATACAAGGATCGGAAAGAAGCAACAGTGAAACTTACAGGTCGAAAATAAAGAACACAAAGAGTTTCCAAGAAAAAGTTAGTTTGCGGACCCAAACACCACGGACGGAAGACAGAAGAAGGTGGCAGAGTGAAAGAATGAAGAATTACTGGGCGCAGATCAAGGCTCAGAAGCAAATGGAATCGAATTAACGTGGTCCATAGTTGGCCAAAACGAAAGAAAGAAGGGTAGAATTATATGTTTCGTTTTGTACCGAATTGTCGGCAGCCCTGAAGGTGGTTTTCCGTGGTTTCCCATTTTTACACCAGGCAAATGCTGGAACTGTACCTTATTAAGGGCACGGCCACTTCCTTCTCGCTCCTAGCCCTTTCCTATTCCATTGTCGCTATAAGACCTATCTGTGTCCGTGTGATGTGAAGCAAATTTTAAAGTGTGTCGGTGTGACGTGAAGCGAATTGTAAAGAATGTTTCATTTTATAAGAACGCGGTCTGCGATTAGACAGTGGTTTAGCTGCTGGCTTCGCATCCGGAGGGCCGAGGTTATAACCCAATCGATTCCGGGCTTAGATTTTCATCTCAAAACTTACGTGGCGTCTGATAGGGTATCCCAACCTAAACCGCCAGCCAAATAAAAATGAACAACGGTGGCTCAACCGATTCCTGGAATAACCTGAAGAGGTTTTTCTTTATCGTTTTATGAGAACGGTCTTAAGTCCTGCCACTCCTTATGTAGGCCTATGTGTTATTGGCATGTTATGGATCTCTGGTGGCCCGCTGTGTCGGTGGTGGTGGTGGTGCTGGTGGTGAGTATTGTTTAAGAGGAAGTACCACTCAGTGTCTCTCCACAAAATTAAATTAACTCAACGATAGAATCCATCCAGCAAAATGCCGCTTCATTGCTGGCATTTGGTCCAGAGGGTCCCCGGCTCCCACGTGGAGCGTCCCAGGTGGCGGTTAAAGGGGGGGGGGTCCTAAACGGCTTGACGGCGGACTTGAGGGAAATAAAATACCTCTCGCGGACCAAACACACAACCCTCTGTGGGTGGGCGACGCACATGTAGAATACACCCGCGGTATCCCCTGTCTGTCGTAAGAGGCGACTAAAAGGGGCCCAACGGGCTCTCAACCTGGGAGTGTGGATTGGCGACTACGGGGCACTTAGCTGCGTCTTGGCATTGCTTCCATTTACTTGTGCCAGGCTCCTCACTTTCGTCTATACTGTCCGAACTCTCTTGGTCAACTCTTATTCTTTTCCGACCCCGACGGTATTAGAGCATTCAAGGCCTAGGGAGTCTTTCATTTTCACGCCCCTCGTGGCCCTTACATTTCATTGTCCGTTACTTCGTTTTTCGAAGTGACGGATCCCTTCTTTCTTCTTCTTCTTTCTCTCTCTACACCCTGTGGATGGGGGACGCAGACGAAAAATACACCCACGGTATCCCCTGCCTGTCGTGAGAGGCGACTAAAAGGGGCGACCAGGGGCTGATTGAATTAGAACCATGAAATTACTTTTGATTCGTACCATCACGCGGGGAATACCATGGGTTGCCTGTACTTGCGAGTAGTACCATTATATTAGGTACGAAATAGGTTTGTGATTAGTAGCAGCAGAGAGTGATTCACTGTGGGTTTCCAGTACCCGTAAGTCGTACCCACGTGAGCAAAACCACGGGTCTGGGCGTTGCCTGTGGTTAGTACCCACACCACGGGATTAAACTCGCCCTTGATTAGTACACCTAAGTGAGGAACACCATCGGTTTGCGTTGCCTATGTGTGGCGCCATTATGTGAGAAACACCATAGGTCAGCGTTGCCTGAACGATGTCCAATACTTGTGAGTAGTACCCTAATGTATGGAACACTGTGAGTCTACGTAACTTTTGATTAGTACCCCAACATGACAAATACCATGGTTCTACTTTACTAGCGACATGTACCATTATGAGGGGCCGTTGACCTGGATTTCTTTTGCAAGTTGCTTTACGTCGCACCGACACAGATAGGCCTTATGGCGACGATGGGACAGGAAAGGGCTAGGAAAGGGAAGGAAGCGGCCGTGGCCTTAATTAAGGTACAGCTCCAGCATTTGCCTGGTGTGAAAATGGGAAACCACGGAAAACCATCTTCAGGGCTGCCGACAGGGGGTTTCGAACCCACTATCCCCCGAATACTGGATACTGGCCGAACTTAAGCGACTGCAGCTATCGAGCTCGGTCACCTGGATTTTGGACCCCTTTAGAATACAATCATCATCATCATCATCATCATCATCATCATCATCATCATCAGGATTGTACTTTAGAAGTGATCCCTTGGTCAGTAATGCTGTTTCCTTATGGTAGTTTTTGGGTAGGACCCACTGGTTGTTTTGGGTTCATGTCAATCCATTCATTCTTCATGCCATTTTTATTTTGTTCAGTGGATGATTTGAAACTTTTGTTTTGTCATTTAATTTCGTACCATCAGGGGCCAATGACCTGTATGTTAGGCCCCTTAAAACGACAAGCATCATCCAGTCTTCCTCTTAATCTTCTCAGTTTCTGTCAGACCATCCCTTCCAGTAAGTGAGGCATTCACTTCCATAGAGACATTCAGGGTATAGTCACTGTTTTGTAATATCTGAGATTTGCCTTTTTCTGCGGAACACTGTGGCCATCCTATCTCAACTATGCCATTATTATTATTATTATTATTATTATTATTATTATTATTATTATTATTATTATTATTATTATTATATAATTCGCTGGGGCCATCAAGGACCACGTTAAGTCTTGTTGCATTTGACACTGAACTTGGCCTTCTTTAGAGCCCAAATTTCCTTCATTCTTTGTGAGTGGGCCTGCTTACGCTCCTCTGTCCAAGGGGCACCGTGTCTTCTCTTCGGTTGCTCGTCTCGGAAGAGATCTCTGTTATGGGCGTTTTCAGCTGAGATATGTAGCATTTGCAGGTCTTCTTTGGTATTTCTAAACCAGGGAATTGTAGTTTTGGGGTTTGAATCAAAAAGTGAAAGATTTCTTTAGTTAACTTTCTTCCATCCATCCATTCTTTTCAGATGACCTAAAATCGTGCCCGTCTTTTTCTGATTGTGTCGGTAATTTTCTCTATTTTGCTGTAGACTTCCTTGTTGGATCTCTTTTGATGGATTCCATTTCTGTACTTTGATCCCAAGATTCCTCTCACTATTTTGCGTTCTTTTTCCTCCAGTTCTTCAAGGAGTCCTTTGTTGGCATTTAGAGACAGGGTTTCGGCTGCATATAGAACTACTGGCTTCAGAACTGTTTCATAGTGACGTATCTTGGTGTTTTGGGAAAGGCATTTTTTGTTGTAGAATGTGCGGGATGTTTGGTAGGCTATTTCCAGTTTGCGTACTCGCTCCTGAAGTGCTTCTTTGTCCAGTCCATTTTTCATGATGATCTCACCCAGGTATTTGAATTTGTCTACTCGGGTGATGTCCCCGTATTTTGTATGGAGTTTTGGTGGAGCCTCTTTGATGTTAGTCATTACTTCTGTTTTCTCAAACGATATCTGCAAACCAGTTTGTTCGGCAATTTCCTTTAAAATTTCAACTTGAGCTCTAGCGGTTTCTATGTCGTTTGAGAGAACAGCAATATCATCGGCAAATGCTAAGCAGTCTGTTGCGATCCCCTTGGATTTCGTTCCTATTCTCAATGGACTGTAGTTGGTTTCCTGTAATCTCACCCGCCAGGTTCTGATGATCTTTTCAAGAACACAGTTGAAGAGTATCGGGGATAGCCCATCACCTTGTCGGACTCCTGTTTTGATGTCAAAGGAATGCGAGAGACATCCGTGGAATTTCACCTTAGATTTTGTATCGGTCAGGGTGGCTCTAATTAATGCCAGCAGTTTCAAATCGACTCCAAATTCATTTAAGATGTTTAGCAGGACTTCCCGGTCAATGGAGTCGTACGCTTTCTTAAAGTCCACAAAGACAGACACATACTGCTTGGACCTTAGTTTACAATATCTGATGATCGTTTTGAGATTTTGGATCTGTTCAGCTGTTGAGCGACCTTTTCTGAAACCTCCTTGGTATTCACCTATTTGATGTTCGACTTTTGCTTCCAAACGCTCCAGGATGGCAAGTGATAGAATTTTGTAAGTCACGGGTAGCAAAGATATTCCTCTGTAGTTGTTGATGTTCTTCATGCTGCCTTTTTTGTGTAATGGATGGATCAAAGCTATTTTCCAATCTTCGGGTAGGGTCTCCTTGTTCCAAATTTCTTCTATTTGCTTTTGCAAGATATCAAGTGATTCCTCTGGGGCATATTTCCATAGTTCTGCTACTACTGAGTCTTCCCCCGGCGCTTTGTTATTTTTGAGACGGGCAATATGGAGCTTGATCTCATCTCTGTCGGGTGGTCTGGAATCTGGGTACCTGAGTAAGGGTTCCTTGGTCTCAATGGCGCTTTGCGGTTTAGAGCAATTAAGTAAATTCTTGAAGTAATCTGCCGAATGCTGCAATTTTCTTCATTTGACGTCGCCAGTGTGCCGTCCTTTCGCTCAAAGCATAGAGATGGTGGTTTATAGTCGGTGAGTTTGCGTTTGAAGGCTCTGTAGTACTCTCTGCTTCCATTCTTCCTAAAGTTTTGTTCTATCTTTTCAATGAGAGACTTTCGTATTTACGTTTCTCAGTTCTGAACACCCTAGCTGCTTGGGCACGTTGGGTTTTGTAGGTTTCCCAATCATTTTCTGATTTCGTAGAGTAGTACTGTTTCCATGCTTTGAGTCTTTCTTGGAGGACTGATTCGCAGGTACCATTCCACCAGGCATGCTTTTTGCTTCTCTTGATTTCTTCAACGTCTTCGGCGGCCTCAACAAGGAGACTTTTGGCGTTGTTAAAGTCACAGTCATTTGGTCTAGCCTTTTCCTGGAACTCCTCGACCCTTTGCCGAAGTTTATCATTGTCGAAGCGTGTGATCTGTTTGGTTGTCTTCCTTGTGTTTGCGGGAATTGGTTTGAATTTGATAAGAGACATATAATGAACTGAGGCCACATTGATGCCTTTCTTTACCTTGACATTCATAATCTCAGGGCTGTTTCTCCTGGAGATTGCAACATGATCAATTTGGAACTCGCCGAGAGCTTGGACGGGAGAACGCCAAGTCATTTGCTTTCTGGGTAGATGGCGAAAGTGGGTCGACATGACCTGCAGGTTGTGATTTTCGCAAATGGACACCAGTCTTTTGCCGTTGGGATTGGTTCTTTTGTGAGCAGGGTAATTTCCTATAACTTTCTTGTACTTCTGTTCACGACCTAGTTGGGCATTGAAGTCACCCAAAAGAAGCTTGACATGGTGTTTGGGAATTTTGTTTAATTTTTCATCCAGTAGGTCCCAGAAATTATCAACTTCGTCTGGATCAGACTTGTTCTTATCGTTTGTAGGAGCATGTACGTTAACTAGGGCGTAGGTTTTGTTTGCGCATTTAATTGTGAGTATAGACAATCTGTCATTCACAGGTTCGAAATTTGCAACCGATTTAAAGATCTTGGTTCTAACAGCAAACGCGGTTCCAAGCATCACAGCTCCATTGAGGATTCCTCTTTGCGCTTTGCTCTTGAAAAATCGGTAGCCTTCGGATTCAAAAATCTCTTCATCTGGGTACCTTGTTTCCTGTAGGGCCATTATGGATATCTGATTTTCGTGAAGAGCGTTGGTAAGGGTTTTCAGCTTGCCAGTTTGTGTAAGTGAATTTATGTTGAAAGTTGCTAGAAAGGTTTTAGATTTTGGCCTGAGTTTTTGACTCATCGGGGTACACCGAGACGCACCGACTCGCCTCTTGCATGATGTCGAGTCTCCCCCAGAATCCGAACGAGACTCGTGCGCCGTGGTGTTCACGACGAGGGATTTAGCCGAAGATTTACCCCCTGGGGTATGTTTCTTGAAATGTTGTGCCATCATGCTTTTTGACTTGACTTTGCTTTGGACAGGTACCCATCCTTTTACAACTAGGGTTGTTAGCCCTAGAGGTTGCCTCAAGATGTTTTCTGGCTTCTGGTCATTTGCCAGTCTTCGCCGTAACCCTGGCAAGGGACCAGTTTTTTTTCACGGTGGTATTTTATTTCCCTACTACCCTCTGACTCTGCTGGCGGCAGAGCCAGCGAGCTTCCCCAATTCTAATGGGACGCGTCCGATGGAGGTAACCGGTAAATCCACACACGGGATTTTATTATTATTATGCCATTGTTTAAGGCCTTATAACTCAAATAGGATTTCGATTACAAGGGGTAGAATTTGCCAGCATTTGCCAGGTGTGAAAATGTGAAATACCGGAAAACCATCTTCCGTGCTGCCGATGGTGGGATTCGGATAATCAATCAATCAATCAATCAATCAATCAATCAATCAATCAATCAATCAATCAATCAATCAATCAATCAATCAATCAATCAATCAATCAATCAATCAATCAATCAATCAATCAATCAATCAATCAATCAATCAATCAATCAATCAATCAATCAATCAATCAATCAATCAATCAATCAATCAATCAATCAATCGAATGCAAGCTTCCAGCCACATCCCGCATACCGTACCGCCAACTTGCTCTGTAAGTCAAGATATCTGCAAACAATCTCTGAAGTCATGCGATTATTATTATTATTGTTAAGGGGATACGCGTGGAGCAAAAAAGAGGGAAAACAATGTACAGGGGTGAATGGGTCTATCTACAATATCAAAGTTAATTTAAAACTTTTACAAAGGTTATATTTCTTTAGAATTTCAATAATCAACAAATAACAACGTAACAGGTACAATTAGCAATTTAGAAACAAGTAAACGAAAATACAATATAGTGAATTCCACGAGTCCTGGGCTTCAAGCCCCTCGCTTTACGATTCTTGAGCTCTCAGCTCAAATTTACAAAGAGCACAAATTTATTCAAGGGCAGAAATCCCCCAATTCATGGAGCACTTGCTCCCAAAATACAATATCTAGCCTTCCAGAGGCACTCGCTACAATCACAAAATTTGGAAAAGAGCTAACAGGCTCTCAGTTTCTTACTGCCTACTCAAGGCCACATTACATCACTCTCTGGTTTCTCAAACCCCCATTTAAAAAATTGAACTTACTTTTACAGGGGTATTAAATACCCAACCTACTGGGCCTTCGTGGAATAAGAATAACAGGTTAAATTAGTGGCCCGAACATAAACATGAATGGAGGTGTCTACTTGAATTCCTAGATATGAACACTAAAGAAAACTAAGGGGCTCTATGCCGATGAAACAGGGGCTATTTCCAAACTACTGAGGTGACTCGTATAGAAATTACATTACGACATTACAGAACGAAAAACAGTTATGAAACGTAGTCACCTCAAACCAAGATGAAGGAGAGCTCGAGAGGGTACATCACTCTCCAACCCCCGATTTACAGTTAAAGATTTATGTTTTCACATAAGCCGGCAGAAAGTTACGTTTTTAGAAAGGAAGGTTACACAGTTAACGATTCGGACCTTTCCCTCGGATTAAACTGCGGAGGTAGCAAGAATGAATAAAGTTATGTGGCCATTACCTGGTAGATGTTCTGTTGACCGATGAAAGAGGCCGCTCGCCTCCTGCTTTGACACACACACTCAGATGACGATCAATTGGCCAAGAGACGTGCAAAGCCGCAGTTTATAGACCCTCAGGGAAGAAGTGAGGTCATTCAAGATGAATCAGGACACGCCCTCTTGGTTAAACACAAAGTGAAGAAGAAATACGGGATTGGTTGGAAATAAATACAAAAATTAGGGATTGGCTAGATTCAAAACTGGCGGAAGGAAAAGGAAGAATTGCCAACGCAAAAAAATAAATGAACATCATTCAGTTACAAAAACCCAGAAATACAAAACTTCTTTAAATTATTTCTTTCACTTCGCACCAGGGTGCATGATCATAGTTTTTTTGCAGTGTCATCTGTGGAAGAATGTCCAAACTTGTTGATGAATGTCAAACAAAACAAGTAGAAATTCACTCAGGTTAGGAAACTGCACAATAACAAAATTACTCAATATTTAGGTGGTGACATCTTCGGATTAAAGTTCTAACTTGTTGTATTATTGGTTTCACTTTTGATTGATTGAGGAGTTCTTTTAGGCGCTAATTTTGAATGCGCGGCGTAGAGGTTTACCTCCCAGTCCAGACCTCCCCCCCCCCCTTGGGGTGACAGAGAAGAACTTTAAGGAAACATTTTCAGTTGAAGAGAAACATTTCTATTTTTTTTTAATTTGATAGGTAGAAACGTGTTTAACTCCAGCTTTAGAGTGTCCTTGTTATTGTAGAATATTAAATACGTGTTGATAGGTTTGACGAGAAGACCTGCCGCCGCTGCCGATACCCAGTTGATGTCGCCCCCGACCCCTCAAGTACCCTCCCACGAACCTGCTACGCAGGCGTAGCAGGGGGAGAGGTGATACTCCCACGTGGCGCGTCCCAGGTGGCGGATAGGGAGGTCCTAACCGGCTTGCCGGCGGACTTGAGGGAAATAAAATACCTCTCGCGGACCAAACACACACCCCCTGTGGGTGGGGGAGGCTGACGAATAATACACCCACGGTATCCCCTGCCTGTCGTGCGAGGCGACTAAAAGGGGCGACCAAGGGATGAATGAATTAGAACCATGAAACTACTCTTGATTCGTACCATCATGCGGGGAACACCATGGGTTGCATGTACTTGCGAGTAGTCTCACTAACATGGTACGAATTACGTTTGTGATTCGTTGCAGTAAAAAGCCTGGCCTGGTGGATTCCAGTACCCGTGCGTTGTACCCATGTGGGCAACACCGCGGGTCTGGGCGTAGCCTGTGAGTTGTAGCACTATATGAGCGACACCGTGCGTCTGCGTTGCCTGTGATTAGTACTCACTATGTGCGGAACACCCCGGGGCCATTGGGACCGGCACCCGTGACTAGTACCCTAGGTGAGGAAACTCATCGGTTTGCGTTGGCTGTAGGTGGCGCCATTGTGTGCGAAACACCATAGGTCTGCGTTACCTGTACGAAGTACAGTACTTGTGAGTAGTACCATCTTTTGTGGAAAACCGTGAGTCTTCGCTACTTCTGATTAATACCCCAACGTGACACATACCGTGGTTCTATTTTACTCGCGACATGTACCATTCTGTGGGGCCTTAGACGTGGATTTTGCACCCCCTTTAGACACCAAGCATCTTTGTGCTTTATAAGTGGTTCCTTGGTCGGTAATAATGTTATTTTCGTTCTCTATTGAATCCGATCCACTGGTTTTTGTTTTTGTTTGTTTTGTGTTTTGTTGGGTTCCTGTCCATCCCTTCATTCTTCATGACATTTTTTATTTTTATTTTGGTCAGTGGATGCCTTTGTAATTTTTGTTCTTTCATTTCGTACCATTAGGGGCCGATGACCTTCGATGTTAGCCCCCTTAAAACAACAAGCATCATCATCATCATCATCAAGTACCCTCGGATACACCTCTCCCAGTACTATGAGAGGGGTAGTCGTGGTGATGGTTGCCGCAGATTAGAAGTGTATGTACAGTCCCCAGATGAGTTGGCGGTAGGGACACCGCTCTTCAGCCTTTGTCGGGAGCTGGACTCCGGCGCGCCGTTCACAAGGAGTCTTCACGGGGGTGGAGTGGGCACGCCCCCACTTCTGTTGCAGTACGACGGCAGACAGCTGAGGGGGCACTGAAACAGTAAGATCTCGGCGAAAGAAAAATGTTGTTGCAGACTTGAGAGTATTATTGGTGATGCAGAAGGGCGGGCGGCGTGGAAAGTGTTTTAGTGCCAATAGTGCGGAGATGCAGGAGACGGGGGCTTGATAATGGCCACTAAGGAATAGACAGCAGGAAAACCAGAGGGGAAGATCGTACGTACAGACCATATACATAATTACATACAATAATAGTGCAGAAGGCCTCAAAAAATGAAACCGTCAAACTGCTGCTAAATTTTAGTGGCAAAAAGGAACTGCAATTAAACAGGTTTGACTTGTGAGAGGTGCGCTCTAAAGATCCTCTCTGTGGCTGGATTGCTTACCAGTAACGTAACGGGAGTCAGAAAATCTAATATAATGCACGGACCGTGAAATCTTGGGGCGAGCTTGCCCTCGGGAACAATGTTTCTAACCATGATTTGATCTCCAACTTTTAAATTGGTGGGCCTCCGTCCACGATCGTATCTTTCCCTAACCTATTCATGGGACACTTTAAGATTGCCTTAGCCTTCATCCATAGATATCTAATATTATCGGGATCTATCGTCTGTGGTAAAATATCATTGAGTGACCAAAGGTTGGAGAGCGGCATGTTAGGCACAAATTTAAACATCAGAGAAGCCGGAGTGAACTTGTGAGATTCATGAACCGCCGAATTGAAAGCAAAGGCCAACCAATGTAGGGACGTATCTCACCTGGAATGATCTTCATGATGAAACGCAATTAGAGCCGATCTCAGATGACGATTGACCCACTCAGGCAGAGATGGTTGAGGATAATACGCCGATGCAGTTACATGTGATATAGACAGGTCAAAACAGAATTTGCGGAATAAGTTGGATGTGAATGCTTGAACATTATCAGAAACTATATATTGACAAGGACCAAAAGAAGCAAATATTGAATTTAAACAACATATGGTGGACTGAGCGGTTGCCAGCTTAGTCGGAAATAGCCAGAAAAATCTTGTGAAACCATCTACACACACTAGAACGAATTTGTTGGCGCTCGCCTTTGATTGGGAGAAGGGCCCAACGTAGTCTATATAGAGGCGTTCCATTGGGAGCGACGCTTTGTGAGATGATAATAGACCTAGCTTGGTGGGCAAGGTGGGTTTACTAAGCAAACAGAATTTACAAGCTGTTACCAATTCACGAATTTCACCGTCCATACCTTTCCAAATAAACATCTCTCGGATCTTTTCTCGAGTTTTGAAGATGCCTAAATGCCCCCCTAATGGGGCTCATGATAGTACTTGAAGATCATAGGAAGAAGAACAGCTGGAACCACTGCTTTCATTTTTTGATCATGCCTCGATGGGCAACACAAAACCCCGTTCCTGAATACATAAGGGACGACATGTTCCCCAGAAGAAAGGGTCTCAATAATAGAGGCCAGCACGAGGTCTTCCCGTTGATATTTTTCAATATCCCTAAACAACATGTGGGCACCAGTTAGAATGGCATTAATACCCGAAGGTATGGGCGTGGGAAAAGAACTATAATCCTGTTCGGCGATCTCAACATCATGAGAAAATCTGCGGCTTAGTCCATCCGCAACAACATTTTCAGATCCTCTGATATGCCTAACATCAACTGGAAGGCAGAAATCCTGATGGTCCAACGGGCTATACGACCTGTACGACGCGGCCTAGCTAAGACCCAACTTAAGGCTTGATTATCAGTTTCTAGGTCGAACTTGACGTGTTGCAGATTGAGGCGGAACTTCTCTAATACAAATACGACTGCCAAACCCTCCAACTCATAGATGGAACATTTGGCTTCTTGGGCTGATAGACGCATAAGCAACAGGTCGTCTTCCGAGCTCAGTTTACTGAAGAAGGACAGCAACTACAGCCGATGATGAGGCATCGGTTTGGACAATGAATTTCTTGGAAAACAATCAGGCATTGCAAGATACGGGGCGTTACAAAGAGCTAATTTCAGATCTTCAAAAGCGGCTTGTTGAGACGGCCCCCACTCAAATTTGACGCCTTTCCTACGAAGTAAGTTCAAGGACGCCGCTCTGTTAGCGAAGTTGGGAATAAATTTCCTGAAGAAATTCACCATGCCTATGAACCTGGCAATACCTTTGATGTCCTTAGGAGGTTTGAAATCACGGATGGTCTGTGTTCTAGAATGATCAATAGAGACCCCATCGGGCGGCACAATATGCTTTAGGAATGATATAGAAGGTTTAGCAAACGCTACCTTGGATAAATTGACAGTCAACCCAGCCTTACTAAGGCGATTGAGTACTTCCTTTAGATGATCTAGGTGTTCTTCAAAGGTCTCAGTAAATACGACGTCATCATCAAGATAATGGTACAAGTATTCAAGTCTGATGTCGGAAAAGACCCTATCTAGCAGTCTAGTAAGCACAGCTGCCCCCATTGGGAGCCCGAAGGGCACGCAGTTGTACACATACAAGTTCCAATCCGTGGCAAAAGCTGTTAGATGTTTCGATTCTTCCGCTAGAGGGATCTGGTTGCACGCCTGATTAAGGTCTAAGATGGTGAAGTACTTAGCTTGCCGAAACCATGAGAAACAAGAGTGAAGATCGATAAGAGGCACAGATTGTAACACCACCTTCCGATTTAAAGCCCTATAGTCAATCACAGGCCTGAAGCCGCCTTCGTGTTTCGGCACCAGAAAAATGAGTACGCCGACTTAGAGGGTCGAATAATACCATCTTTTAGCATTTGGTGATGATCCCCTCAAGAGCGTTCATTTTAGGTGGAGATAGCCTATAAGGTGGAAACCTAACTGGTATCGAATCCGTAACCTCAATCTTGTATTCAATAAAGTCAGAAATACAAAGAGTATCGGAAAATACATCTGGAAACGACTGACACAACTTACGAATATTCTCAGCCTGCTCCTCATGTAGATGTCTAAAGTCTAACAACATATCATCCTGGGTAGGAGAAACAGATGAACATCACACAGAATTACATTTTAGCAACGGAATTTTACAATGTTTAGCAAATTTGAAGGTGCACGACTTGCTCTGAATATCGAGCTCTAGACCAGTAGAAGACTTGAAATCCGCTCCCAGTATAACGGGGCAAAACAAGTGCTTAGCCACAAACAGTTTTATTTTCCAAGTAAATTTAGAAACACGAATTTTGGCGAATGTGAAACCTAAAATTTCTAATAGAGAAGAATTAGCCGAAACGCATTGGTCTGAAGACCAACAATAATCAGAAAATTTACATACAGACTTGAATTTCGAATACCATTCAGCCGAAATAATGGAACAAACACTCCTTGAGTCTAATAGAGCGGTAACGGGTTCACTATTCAAATCGATCTTAAGAAATTTTAAGAGTGAGGGGGACTCCGCCGCAATTCTGAGGCATTCTTTAGGGCATTCAAATGCGGGGTTAGAAGAACTTCTACCCTGTTCCGAGATTTCGGTGGATTTAACGGGGGCTGAGCCTTGGGAAGGTAAATTTCCCCACTCAGCCGATGACACTAGTCACTTTCGATTATTCGAGTTGGTGGAGGTTGCACCAGAAGTTGAGCAGGAAGGGGTGCTATTGGCATTAGGGCAATTTTTGGTGATATGAGTAAAAGAGCCGCATTTGAAACATCCTTGTGATGACCCTGCTCCATTCTTTGTCCCATTCGATTTTATCATAGGGCACTTGTTACGGAGATGTTCCGTAGACCCACAAGCGTAGCAATTGCGGGTGGTGAAAGTTCGGCGAGGTGAAGACCGAAAACTATTAGAAGATGGATGGGGCTCCTTAGCGAAACGTAAGGAATCGGTATACCTAACTCCTTCGGCTGAGACCGCCATAGCCTCTAATTCTGCAAACGTTTGAAGACGCGACGCGAAACACGGGCATGACATGTAGGGAGGGGAAATGCCTTCAACAATGGTCTGCATGATTTGATCTTCAGGGAAATGAAGAGCGAATACCCTGGTGTAGAACTTAATGTCCTGGATGTAGTCTGCGAGATTTTGAAGATTGCTGAGCTATTGCTTTAAGAATTTTGTCCGAGAGGACACCTATGGAATCAGGGTAAATAATTTGAATTTGACAGTGAATATGGAAAACACTAGTGCGTGATCTTGAAATTCAACTAAAAACCTTAGAAAGGAGATGTCATCGTTAGTAGAATTTACCGAAAACTTAGAAATTCCCCTAAGCAACATAGCCAAAGAATGAGGCAAACTACTGAACCCAGGTGACATAATTGGTGACGGCCTAGAAGGTTGAGAATTCCCAGACACAGCATTATTTAAAAAGAAAAGTGGAATTGAGTTACGACGATCAGACTCGTTTTCTAATGGGGCAAAAATTTGTTGAGTTGCCACGGATTCCCTACTTTCTCCACCCTTGAAAGAATCCTCCTCACTTAGTGTTTATCGCAGGGGCTTGGTCGGTTTTGAGAGTAACTGCCCCAGACAATTGACTAACTCTGTTTGACATTTTAGAAAGGTGTTCAACGAGATTACTTACCTCCTTACCATGATCTACCTTTAATTTTAGAGACAATAGATCGTTCACCCTGTTATAAAAATGGAACAATCTTGCACGCACTCTCTTAAGTTGATTAGGAGATGGATCACTTACTTCAAAAAATTAACTACAGATGCTAACTCAGTGGTGTTATCAGTGATCGTGCAGAGTGCCTCATCAATTTTCTTCTCTCCCAAATTTGGGATACTAATTGGTAATCCTAGGGATTCCTTAAGTTTGGTTGTATCTGCCGCAACCGTGCCTCCAGATTGAACATTCCTAATCAGTAATTCATAAATTAATTCCTCCTTGCGCAAATAGCCGGGATGGAGGACTTCGCGAGGGCTATACATGATGAAAGAAAATTTATAAAAAAAATTCCACCGACTGAGAAAATTCTTAGAGTTCGATCCGAATACTATGTTTAGCCGTCAAAAGGGGCTTAATTGAGACCCATTCAACCACGCTCTGCTACCACTTGTTACGGGGAAACCCGTGGAGCAGAAAGAGGTGAAAGAAGGTGCTGGGGTGAATGAGTCTATCTGCAATATCAAAGTTAATTTAAAACTTTAACAAAGGTTATATTTCTTTAGAATTTCAAAAATCAACAAACAACAACGTAACAGGTACAATTAGCAATTTAGAATCAAGTCAAGGAAAATACAATATAATGATTTCCACAAGTCCTGGGCTTCAAGCCCCTTGCTTTACGATTCTTGAGCTCTCAGCTCAAATTTACAAAAAGCACAAATTTATTCAAGGGAAGTAATCCCCTAATTCATGGAGCACTTTCTCCCAAAATACAATATCTAGCCTTCTAGAGGCACTCGTTACAATCACAAAATTTGAAAAAGAGCTAACAGGCTCTCAGTTTCTTACTGCCTACTCAAGGCAACATTACATCACTCTCTGGTCTCTCAAACCACCATTTAAAAAATTGAACTTACTTTTACAGGGGTATAAAATACCCAACCTACTGGGCCTTCGTGGAATAAGAATAACAGGCAAAAAAGTTAGTGGCCCGAACATAAAAATGAATGGAGGAGTCTACTTGTACTCTTAGATATGAACACTCCACGAACCTGCTACGCAGGCGTAGCAGGGGGAGAGGTGATACTCCCACGTGGCGCGTCCCAGATGGCGGATAGGGGAGTCCTAACCGGCTTGCCGGCGGACTTGAGGGAAATAAAATACCTCTCGCGGACCAAACACACTACCCCCTGCGGGTGGGGGACGCACATGTAGAATACACCCGCGGTATCCCCTGCCTGTCGTACGAGGCGACTAAAAGGGGCGACCAAGGGCTGACTGAATTAGAACTATGAAACTAATTTTGAATCGTACCATCACGCGGGGAACACCATAGGTTGCCTGTACTTGCGAGTAGTACCACTGAATTCGGTACGAAATAGGTTTGTGATTAGTAGCAGTTAAAGCCTGGCCTGGTGGATTCCAGTACCCGTGCGTCGTACCCTTGTGTGCAACACCGCGGGTCTGGGCGTAGCCTGTGTGTTGTACCACTATATGAGCACCACCGTGGGTCTGCGTTGCCTGTGATTAGTACCCACTATGTGAGGAACACCACGAGAATACCGGCGCCCGTGTTTAGTACACCTAGGTGGGGAACCTTCTCGGTTTGCGTTGACTCTGAGTTGGGCCATTGTGTGAGACACACCATAGGTCTGCGTTACTTGTACGTATTGCAATACTTGTGAGTAGTACCATCTTTTGTGGAACACCGTGAGTCTTCGCTACTTTTGATTAATACCCCAACATGACACATACCATGGTTCTATTTTACTCGTGACATGTACCATTCTGTGGGGCCTTAGACGTGGATTTTGCACCCCCTTTAGACACCAAGCATATTATGCTTTATAAGTGGTTCCTTGGTCGGTAATAATGTTATTTTCGATCTGTATTGAGTCCGATCCACTGGTTTTTGTTTGT
Organism: Anabrus simplex; assembly: GCF_040414725.1. NCBI lineage: Eukaryota > Metazoa > Arthropoda > Insecta > Orthoptera > Tettigoniidae > Anabrus > Anabrus simplex. The sequence continues at coordinate 131,675,360 of NC_090268.1, read as the reverse complement.
TTGTTTTGTGTTTTGTTGGGTTCCTGTCCATCCATTCATTCTTCATGCCATATTTTATTTTTATTTTGGTCGGTGGATGCTTTTGCAATTTTTGTTCTTTCATTTTGTACCATTAGGGGCCGATGACCTTCGATGTTAGGCCCCTTAAAACAACAAGCATCATCATCATCAGATATGAACACTAAAGGAAACTAACGGGCTCTAGGTCGATGAAACTGGGGCTATTCCCAAACTACTGAGGTGACTCATATAGAAATTACATTACCACATTGCAGAATGAAAAACATTTATGAAACGTAGTCGCCTCGAACCAAGATGAAGGGGAGCTCGAGAGGGTACATCACTCTCTATCCCCGACTTACTGTTAAAGATTTATGTAATTGTTACATTAGCCGGCAGAAAGTTACATTTTTAGAAAAGTAGGTTACATAGTTAACGATTCGGACCTTTTCCTCGGATTAAACTGCAGAGGATCGTCGCCATAAGACCTATCTGTGTCGGTGCGACGTAAAGCAACTAGCAAAAAAAAAAAAAAAAAAACTGCAGAGGTAGCAAGAAAGAATAAAGTTATGTGGCCATTACCTGGTAGATGTTCTGTTGACCGATGAAAGAGGCTACCCGCCTCTTGCTTTGACACACACACTCAGTAAGATGACGATCAATTGGCGAAGAGACGTGCAAATCTGCAGTTTGTAAACCCTCAGGGAAGGTTTGAGATCATTCAAGATGAATCAAGACACGCCCTCTTGATTGTATTGGTTAAACACAAAGTGAAGAAGAAATACGGGATTTGTTGGAAATTAATTACAAAAATTAGAGATTGGCTAGATTCAAAACTGGCGGAAGGAAAAGGAAGAATTGCCAACCCAAAAATAAATGAACATCATTCAGTTACAAAAACCCAGAAATACAAAACTTCTTTAAATTATAAGTTCTTTCACTTCGCACCCAGGCGTAGCAGGGGGAGAGGTGATACTCCCACGTGGCGCGTCCCAGGTGGCGGATAGGGGGGTCCTAACCGGCTTGCCGGCGGACTTGAGGGAAATAAAATACCTCTCGCGGACCAAACACACACCCCCTGTGGGTGGGGGAGGCTGACGAATAATACACCCACGGTATCCCCTGCCTGTCGTGCGAGGCGACTAAAAGGGGCGACCAAGGGATGAACGAATTAGAACCATGAAACGACTTTTGATTCGTACCATCATGCGGGGAACACCATGGGTTGCATGTACTTGCGAGTAGTATCACCAACATGGTACGAAGTATGTTTGTGATTCGTTGCAGTAAAAAGCCTGGCCTGGTGGATTCCAGTACCCGTGCGTTGTACCCATGTGGGCAACACCGCGGGTCTGGGCGTAGCCTGTGAGTTGTACCACTATATGAGCGACATCGTGGGTCTGCGTTGCCTGTGATTAGTACTCACTATGTGCGGAACACCACGGGGCCCTTGGGACCGGCACCCGTGACTAGTACCCTAGGTGAGGAAACTCATCGGTTTGCGTTGGCTGTGGGTGGCGCCATTGTGTGCGAAACACCATAGGTCTGCGTTACCTGTACGAAGTACAATACTTGTGAGTAGTACCATCTTTTGTGGAACACCGTGAGTCCTCGCTACTTCTGATTAATACCCCAACGTGACCCATACCATGGTTCTATTTTACTCGCGACATGTACCATTCTGTGGGGCCTTAGACGTGGATTTTGCACCCCCTTTAGACACCAAGCATCATTGTGCTTTATGAGTGGTTCCTTGGTCGGTAAAAATGTTATTTTCGATCTCTGTTGAATCCGATCCACTGGTTTTTGTTTTTGTTTGTTTGTTTTGTGTTTTGTTGGGTTCCTGTCCATCCATTCATTCTTCATGACATATTTTTTTTTTTTATTTTGGTCAGTGGATGCCTTTGTAATTTTTGTTCTTTCATTTCGTGCCATTAGGGGCCGATGACCTCCGATGTTAGGCCCCTTAAAACAACAAGCATCATCATCATCATCACTTCGCACCAGGGTGCATGATCATAGTTTTTTGCAGTGTCATCTGTGGAAGAATGTCCAAACTTGTTGATGAATGTCAAACAAAACAAGTAGAAATTCAGTCAGGTTAGGAAACTGCACAATAACAAAAATTACTCAATATTTAGGTGTTGACATCTTCGGATTAAAGTTCTAACTTGTTGTATTATTGGTTTCACTTTTGATTGATAGAGGAGTTATTTTAGGCGCTAATTTTGAATGCGCGGCGTAGAGGTACAATTATTATTATTATTATTATTATTATTATTATTATTATTATTATTATTATTATTATTATTATTATTATTATTATTATTATTATTATTATTATTATTATTATTATTATTATTATTATTGTACCGGGTGGTACACCCTTACGCCGCACTTTTAAATCTTGCGCCTATGAAACCTCCTCTACAGGAGAAACACTGAACTTAAAACTAAACCTCCTTAAACTTTTGCTCAGAAGATGTCACTACCTTAATTTTGTGATTATGAAGTTGCCAGTAGTGTGTGGATTTCAACTTGTTTTGTTTTCCGTTCTTCAAGAAGTGTAGACATTCTCTCATAGATGTCTCTGCTAAACAACTATGATCGTGCACTCTGGTGCGAAGTTAAGGAACTTTTTTGAAGAAATATTGTATTCATAAGTTTGTCCTTTACTAAATTATGTTCATTCATTTTTGGATTGGCAATATTGACCTTTTCTTTCCGCCAGTTTTGAATTCAGCCAATCCCTAATTTCTGTAATTAATTTTCAGCCTATCACAGGTTTCTTCTTCGATTTTGTGTGTAACTTTTCATCTGCCAATAAAAGAGAGAGGATGTGGCTTGATTATTCATGAAAGGTCTCGAACTTTCCCCGAGGGTTTATAAACTGCAGATTTTCACGTCTCTTGGCCATTTGATCAACGTGTATCTAAGTGTGTGGATGTGAAGCAGGAGGCGGGTGGTGCCTCCCTCATCAGGCAGCAGGTCTTCAGCAAGGTAATGGCCATTTAACATCTTTATTTCTTGCTAGCTCAGCAGTTTAACCCGCGGGAAAGGTCCGAAATCTTTACCCAGTAACCTATCTTTCTAAACATGTAACTTTCTGTTGGCTTATGTAGAAACTTAATTGAATCTGTAACTGTAATTCGGGGATAGAGAGTGATTTACCCCCTCGAGCTCCCCTTCATTTTGGTTTGAGGTGACTACGTTTTGGTAACTGATTTTCTTCTCTTCCTTAATGTCTTAAGTATTTCTTATACGAGTCACCTCCATAGTTTGGGAATAGCCCCTGTTTAATCGGCCTAGTGCCTTTCAGGTTTTAATAAGCTGCATAGAGGAGTGCAAGTATTCGCATCCTTCCTTTTTGTTTGGGCCATTTATTTAACGTTTATTTCTTTTACTCGAAGGCCCTGTAAGTTGGGTACGAAATACCCCTGTTTCAATTTGTAAGCTGGACCATGGAAGGCCAGAAAGTGTAAGATATATTTGGTGATGCCTTCACTAGATTTGCAAAACTGAGAGCGTGTCTGCTCTTTTCTTGTATTGTAAAAGAGCCTCTAGGAGGCTTGACATTGTAAATTACGGAGCTAGTGCTCCATGTATTGAGGGGTGTTCTGCCCTTGCATAATATGGCGATCTTTGTAAAAATAAGTGCGAAGCTCAGGAATTGTTAAGTGAGGACTTAAAGCACAAGTTCTGTGCATACCAATAATCTTGTCTTAACTAGACTTGTCTTTTGCTACTAGTAACTGTGATTTTGTTAATTGCTGTAATTTTTACCAAAATAAAAAAAACCTTTGTTAAAATTTTAAATTAACTTTGACTCTGTAGTTAGACCCTTTCATCCCGGCACCTTATTTTACCTCTGCTGATCCACCAACAACGGTAACAATAATGTGATTTTGTTGATTCCTAGCACGACTGTAGAAGATACTTTAGTTCCCTTTTTGCTCTGTCTCCTCTGAAAATAACTTTCATTGTACTCTATATCTTCGTTCTTGGAATACGTGATTCACTTTCTATTGGTGTGGGGAAAATACGGCAGCTCTATTAACGTTGTGTAAATGCTTTTACCTTGATAATAAATTGGCAAAACATGAAGCATTAAACTTCGTTTCGCTATTGCAACATTACTCACGGATGCTGCACATTCACTATGCACTGATTTTACAATCCACAGCGCTACGTAGCTGAGACGGCAAAAGTGTGCTTGTGTGCTTGCTAAACATGGAAGGCTGCAGTTCATTTCCCGTGAGGTATTTAAAAGATTGTGAAAGAAATCTACGACTTACAAGGATACATGGGATCCAATCAGTGTAAAGAAAAACCTAAAGAACCCCAGAGTGATGCCCTACAATAGGGACCATCATCATCATCATCATCAACATCATCATCATCGTCATCACCATCATATGCGGTTTCCAGCTATTGGCCGGGACTGCTTGGAACATAAGTCTCTCCATCTCCTCTTGTCTTCCCACCACTTCTTCCTCTTCACTCTTGCCCAGTCCTGTCCTATTCTCTGCACACATTCTTCCACTCCTTTTATCCACCTGTATCTTGGTCTTCGTTTTGGTCGTTTTCTTGTCATCTCCATTTCGTGCATCCTCCTGGGTATCCCTTCCTCTGCCATTCTCTTCATGTGTCCTTACATCTAGGTTCTGTAGTGGCTCTTCTTTTACTATATCCCTAACGTTCTCTTACTCTTCTTATCCATTCTTGTCATTTCTATCCTGATTCCCAGAAATTTCACTTCACTTGCCTGTATCCTAGTCACGACTTTCCGGTGCATTACCAAAGTTTCTGCGGCATACGTCAGATTAGGTGCATAGTACGTCCTGTATACCACACCCTTGCTTCTCCGAGGGGCGTCCTTGCTACAAACCAGGATTCTAACACTTTACAGGAACTCTCTTGCTTGGCTTTCACGCTCGATTATTTCCTTATCATTTCTTCCTCTTTTCTCTATGATACTTCGCAGGTTCCACGAACCTACTACGCTGGCGTAGCAGGGTAGAGGTGATACCCCCACGTAGCGCTTCCCAGGTGGCAGATAGGGGGGTCCTAACCAGCATGCCGGCGGACTTGAGGGAAATAAAATACCTCTCCCGGACCAAATACAGAACCCCCTGTGGGTAGGGGACGCAGACAAAGAATACACCCACAGTATCCCCTGCCTGTCGTAAGAGGCGATTGAAAGGGGCCCAAGGGACTCTCAACTTGGGAGCGTGGGTTGCGACCACGGGGCCCTTAGCTGCGTACAGGCATTGGACCAGGCTCCTCACTTTCATCTATCCTCTCCGACCTCGCTTGGTCAACTCTCGTTCTTTTCCGACCCCGACGGTATTAGAGCATTCGAGGCCTAGGGAGTCTTTCATTTTTCACGCCCTTCGTGGCCCTTGCCTTTCTTCGTCCGTTACTTCATTTTTCGAAGTGGCGGATCCCTTCCTATTTCTTCCTTTTTCTCTGACTACCCCCGGTGGGTGGGAGATGCAGACGAAGAATACACCCACAGTATCCCCTGGCTGTCGTGAGAGGTGACTAAAAGGGCGACCAAATGATGATTGTATTAGAACTATGAAACTACTTTTGATTAGTACGATCACGCGGCGAACACCAATGCGTCGACTTTACTTGCGAGTAGTACCATAAATTCGGTACGAAATAGGTTTGTGATTAGTAGCAGCAGAGAGTTGGTCGCTGTGGGTTTCCAGTACCCGTAAGTCGTACCCTTGTGAGCAACACCACGGGTCTGGACGTTGCCTGTGATTAGTACCACTATATGAGCGACACCGTGGGTCTGCGTTGCCTGTGCTTAGTACTCACTATGTGATGAACACCATGGGAATACCGGCGCCTGTGGTTAGTACACCTAGGTAAGGAACCTAATCGGTTTGCGTTGGCTATGAGTGGCGCCATTATGTGAGAAATACCATAGGTCTGCGTTACCTGTACGACGTCCAATACTTGTAAGTAGTACCATCATGTGTGGAACACCGTGAGTCTTCGCTGTTTTTGATTAGTACCCCAACATGACAAATACCATGGTTCTCCTTTATTAGCGATAAGTACCATTATGCGGGGCCGTTGACCTGTCGTTTGGACCCCTTTAGACAATAAGCATCCTCGATTCAGGATTGTGCTTTAGAAGTTGTCTCTTGCTCAGTAGTACTATTTTTATGGTAGTTTTTGGTTAGGATCCACTGGTTGTTTTAAATTCATATCCATGCATTGATTCTTCGTGCCATTTTTATTTTGGTCAGTGGATGATTTAAAACTTTTAATTTGTCATTTCATTTCGTACCATCAGGGGCCGATGACCTATATGTTAGGCCCCGTAAAACAAAAAGCATCATCATCATCACACCACCTCGCAGGTTCTTGAAACTCTCTACCTTTCTAAACTCAAGCATTATCCCTATGGTAGGTCTCTCCTTCATTCCATTTGTGATAACGATCACGCTATTTTTGGCATTAAATTACTTTTCACATTGTTCCACCTCATCTTCCCATGCATCTAACTGTTCCTGGAGAACCTCTTCCTTTTTTTCCCTAGTCATCTGCAAACATCATCACTTTCACTTTCCTTTCCCAGTTTTCCTTGCCACTTTCGTCATTAACTCGGCCATTACTACAATGAAGAGCAAAGGTGACAGAGCAGGCACTTCCTTGTCTTAATCCCCTTTTTTTGTTGTTGCTCAAAACAGTCTGTTCTCTCTCCTCCTACTTTGACACAACTGACACTCCCATGGTACTACTACACCTCCCTTACTGTTTCTACAGTGTGTTTATCTCCGCACCTTGTTTCTGCACATAGGATCATACGCTTGTTTTCTAATAGATAAACTGAACGGATAGTTCAATGACATTTAAATATTATCATATAAGTACAAGACTGATCCGGAAAGAAAATTTAAAAGAGGAAAATATGTCATAAGTACAAGACTGATCCGGAAAGAAAATTTAAAAGAGGAAAATATGTCATAAGTACAAGACTGATCCGGAAAGAAAATTTAAAGGAGGAAAATATGTCATAAGTACAAGACTGATCCGGAAAGAAAATTTAAAAGAGGAAAATATGTCATGCCCCACGGAAAGATTCATTCTTGCTTTCTGTAATAACATAAACTCGTTATTTATACATTATTTTATCAGTTTGTACGGATATATAAAATGAGATTCTGGCCCCGCGGACTAGGGTAGCGAGTCTATCCCCTACCAACATGCCACGATTTTGATTCCCAGGCAGGTCAAGGATCTTGAGCTGGATTTGCTAGGAGCTTTACGTCGCACTGACACAGATAGGTCTTATGGCGACGATGGGATGGGAAAGGCCTAGGAGTTGGAAGGAAGCGGCCGTGGCCTTAATTAAGGTACAGCCCCAGCATTTGCCTGGTGTGAAAATGGGAAACCACGGAAAACCATCTTCAGGGCTGCCGATAGTGGGATTCGAACCTACTATCTCCCGGATGCAAGCTTACAGCCGCGTGCCTCTACGCGCACGGCCAACTCGCCCGGTGAGCTGGATTTGAGGGCTGGTTTGAGGTCTATTCAGATTACGAGAGAAGAACTCATGAGTTGCCAGACGATGATATTGTTGCCCCGGTCTAGTAAGCCTAGAATAACAGGCAGCAGGTTTCGTCGTCCTGACCACGTATCATATAATAATCTGCGGGTCTTCGGGTTAAGCATCAGTCGCTTATTGGAAAAGCCCATAAGGGGTGTGGCAGCATGGTGTTTATTTTTTGTTTGTTTGTTAAATGGGATGGTAATAATAATAATAATAATAATAATAATAATAATAATAATAATAATAATAATAATAATAATAATAATAATAATAATATGTATGTATGTCTGTATGTTGGGTATTCAGCCCGAAGGCTGGTTTGATCCTCTGCAGCTCCGCCAACAGCTATCATAAATAGCCTAGGCGTCACTGAAGAGGCGTACTAGGGAAATGAGGAGTGAGGTAGTTTCCCGTTGCTTTACTCACCGAGCCAGCCGCTGCTTTTACATATCAGTTTGCCAAGCCCACTGCAATGCATTCACCAACCGACCCTATGAACGATATTTTCACACCATTCATAGCAGGGACTGGCCGCATAAGCAATGGTATTACTAGCATCACTCATACCTCAGTCACTTTCATATTGTCAAAGCCAAGGATGAGACTGAAACAGGTCAATGAAAATAACAAATATGATATAGCCCATACCAGAAGACATAGTGCACTGTAAACACTATATCTCACCAGTAAAGGCAAAATAATAATAATAATAATAATAATAATAATAATAATAATAATAATAATAATAATAATAATAATTGTACCGGGCGGTACACCTCTACTCTGTTTATTTAAAAGTTGCGCCAGTTGAAACTCCTCTTCTGGAGGAAGGTTGAACTTTATCTATTCTATTAATTCTCTACTTTCTCAGAAGATGTCACCACGTGGAAAATTTTGAGTTTTTGAACTGTGTCACTTTTGATGTGTTTTTGTTTCGCTTGAAGTAAGAAGTGTGAACTTTCTCTTCTAGAGGACACTACTGAAGATCAACAATAGTGCGACCTAGTGCGGAGTTAAAGAACTATTTTGTTGGAGAAATTTTTATTTCAAGAGTTTGTTCTTTGTTAAATTTCCTTCTGTCATTGTTTAAGTTGGCTGTATACCCCTCTTTTTCCCCTTAGTTTGGATCTAGCCAATCCCGAATTTCTTTAATTAATTTTCCACCAATAATGTGTTTCTTTTTCCTCTATGTAGGGGTTTCTTTTCCCTAGCCAATAAAGATTTTGTGGGAGGGTGTTTTCTTTCCCCTAACGCCTAGAATCTTCCGCGAGAGGATATAAACTGCTGATTTTGGGGTCTCCGGGCCACTTCTGTTCCATCTTTCAGTGTATTAAGTACATAGCAGGAGGCGGGAAGCGCCTCTTTCTTCTTCAGCCGTTCAACACCAGGTAATGGCCTATTAATAACTTCTTTTCTTGCTAGGTCGGCAGTTTAACACTCGCGGCGGGTTCGAAGCATTTCCATCATGTAACCTTTTCCTAAAATGTAATTACTCTTTTCATCTTTTTCTTGTAAAGCTACATATTGGGATAGAGAGTGCTAACCCTCTCGAGCTCCCACTCACATTTGTTTTGAGGTGAACTTATTTTCTCAAACTATTCTTCGTTTATGTAATGTAAAGTGTTCTTCTCTAAGTCACCTCTGTAGTATGGGATTAGCCCTTGCGTTAGTGGCCCAGAGCCAGATTAGGTTTTAAAAACAAAGTGTATTAGGAGTGCAAGTTCGCCTCCTCTCAAATTGTTATTTTAGAGGTCATGTAATCAACCTTCTTTTCATGTAATAGACCTCCGTAGTTTGGGTATTTTACCCCTGTAAATACGTCCTTAGAGGACAGCTTGAAGGTAGAGTTTGGTGTGGCCTTGTGATAGGCTTACAATTTTGAGAGCGGATCGCTCTTTGAAATTTGTTTCTGTATGCCTCGTGCAGGCTTTATGTGTAATGTTTGGAGCCAGTGCTCCTGGGCAGGAATGGGGTTTTCTGCCCCTTGGCTAAAATTTTCTTTGGGAGTAAGGCGGGGCTGATTGCCCAAGAGTTATGAAGTAAGGGCACTGAGCCCGAACCCAGTAATATTGTACCTACATTTTTGCTACTCTGTACCTGTTATGATTGTTATCTCTTGTCTTTGAAAAGAAAATATAACCTAGTTAAATTTTAAATTAATTTTACATTGCACGTTAATTTCGTAGCTTGAAACCCATTCACACCCGCACCTTCTTTCACCTCTACCTACCACGGATATCTCCGTAACAAGTGGTAGCAGAGCGTGGTTGAATGGGTGTCAATTTAGCCCCTTTTGACGGCTAAACATTGCTTTAATTCGAACTCTAACAGTTTTCTCAGTTGCTGGAATTTTTTGAGTTTTTCAAAATTGTTCTGTCATCATGCCCAGCCCTCGCGATGTTCTCCTCCTTAACTACTTGCGTAAAGAGGAGTTGATATATGAGTTAACTATCAGAAACGTTCAATCTGGAGGCACGGTTGCAATAGATACTAACAAGCTTAGAGAGTCCCTTGATTTGCCCATTTCCATCCCCAATTTGGGAGAGAAAGAAATTGATGACTCTCTTTCCACGATTGTCGAGAATATTACTGGGCTAGCATCGGTAGTCAGCTTTTTTGATGAAAACGATCCATCTCCTAATCAAATTAAGCGTGTGCAAGGCAGGCTGTATCACTTTGCAAATAGAGTTAATGATCTATTGTCTCTAAAGGTGAATGATGTTCAGAGGAAGCAAGCTAATACGCTCCTTGAAACTATTTCTGAATTGTCTAATAAGGTCACTCAATTGCTAACCGGCGAAGCTCCTCCCAAAACTGATCAACCCACCGCGGTGAATGTAGGTAACGAGGAAGAGCCTCCTCAGGGAGAAGTCAATAGGATAACCGTTGCTGCTCAAACTATCTCTGCCCCATCGAACAACGAATCTGAACGCCGTGCGTCATTGAGTAACATCCGCTCTGAATTAATTTCTTTGCCATTGAAACCTTTAACGACTATGTCACCTGGGTTCAGCAGCTTGCCTCATCCATTGGCAATGTTGCTTAGAGGTATCTCTAAGTTTTCCGTCAACACCACCAGTGACGTAATTTCATTTTTAAGATTTCTAGTGGAATTTCAGGATCATGCCCTTGTGTTTTCTCTTTCCCCATGTCAAATTTTGCAAATTATCTATCCTTATGCTATTGGTGTTCTATCTGACAAAATAGTTAGAGCCATCGCTGAGCAATCTTCTATTGAGGATTTCCATGCCCATTTGCTAGCTAACTTCATCCCGGCTAGGGCCAGGTCCTCCCTTATTCAGAAATACTATTATCGGGTACAGCGCTTGGACGAAAACCTGGCAGACTTCATCCAAGATATTAAGTTTTATACTAGGGTGTTTGCTCTTCACTTCCCTGAGGATCAAATTGTACAAGCTATTGTGGAAGGTATTTCACCATCCTATAGGTCATATTTGTGTTTCGCGGCGTGCCCGCAAACGTTCTCGGAACTTGAAGCATTGGCAGTCTCAGCGGAAGGAGTTAGGTATGCCGATTCCTTGCGTGTGGCGAAAGAACCCCCGCCTTCCTTTAGTAACACTCGGCCTCCACCTCGCCGACCAGTCAATCCCCGTAAATGTTATGCTTGTGGGTCGCCTGACCATCTGCGGAACAAGTGCCCTCTGATCAAGTCAAGTGGGACAAGGAATGGAGCAGGGTCATCACAAGGCTGTTTTAAGTGTGGGGCCTTCTCACATATCGCCAAGAATTGCCCAAACTCAAATAGCACCCCCTCCTGCTCAACTTCTAGTGCAAATTCCAGCTATGCCAATAATAAAAAGTGACTAGTGGCGTCGGCTGAGCCGACTAATCCATCTTCCCGAGACTCAGCCCCTAGTAAACAGGTTGTAAATGCAGAGAACGACCAGCCTTCAAATTCATCTTTTGAATGCCCTAAAGAGTGTCTTAGGATTGCGGCGGATACCCCCGCACCTGTTCCTTTTCTTAAGATTGAGTTAAATAACGAGCCTATAACAGCTCTCTTAGATTCAGGCAGTGTTTGTTCCATTATTTCGGCTGATTGGTATTCTAAATTGAAATCTGTTTGTAAACTCCCTGACTATGTCTCTTCTCCTGTTCAATACGTTTCGGCTAATTCATCTCCATTAGAAATTCTAGGTTCCTTACTGGTCAAAATTCGTGTTTTTAAGTTTACATGGAAAGTTAAATTGTTTGTGGCCAAGCAATTGTCTTGCCCCATTATATTGGGAGCTGACTTTATTTCTCACACTGGTCTTGTGCTCGATCTCCAGAGTAGGTCGTGCACATTCAAATTTGCGTCCAATTGTAGAATTCCCTTGTTAAAGTGTAATTCTGTATCCTGTTCATCTATTTCGCCTACCCAGGATGAGATGTTGTTAGACCTTAGACATCTACCTGAGGAGCAGGCTGATAGTATTCGCAAACTGTGTCAGTCGTTTCCCGAGGTGTTCTCTGATACTCTTGGTGTTACTGACCTTATTGAATACAAAATTGAGGTTACGGATTCGATTCCTGTCCGTTTTCCACCGTATAGGCTATCTCCACCTAAAATGAAGGCTCTGAAAGAAATCATCGATCAGATGTTGAAGGATGGTATTATTAGGCCCTCTAAGTCAGCGTATTCTTCGCCTATTTTTCTAGTCCCGAAACCCCAAGGAGGCTTCAGGCCTGTCATTGATTACAGGGCTCTCAATCGGAAGGTGGTGTTGCAATCTGTGCCCCTTCCCGACCTTCATTCTTGCTTTTCATGGTTTCGTAAGGCCAAGTTCTTCACCATCTTGGACTTGAATCAGGCCTATAATCAAATTCCCCTTGCCGAAGAGTCTAAACATCTTACAGCGTTTGCCACGGACTGGAACTTATACGAATACAACCGCGTGCCTTTCGGGCTCCCCACGGGGGCAGCTGTGCTCACTAGGCTACTAGATAGGGTCTTCTCCGACATCAAATTTGAGTACTTATATCACTACTTGGATGATGTCGTCGTATTTTCCGAGACTTTTGAAGAACATCTAGAGCATCTGCGAGAAGTTCTCGATCGCCTTCGTAAGGCTGGGTTAACTGTTAAGTTGTCCAAGGTTGCCTTTGCTAAGCCCTCAATGTCATTCCTGGGGCATATTGTGTCACCCGATGGGGTAGCTGTCGATCATTCTAGAACACAGGCCATCCGTGATTTTAAACCTCCTAAGGACATCAAAAGTATCGCTAGATTCATTGGTATGGTGAATTTCTTCAGGAAGTTTATTCCTAACTTCGCTAATAGAGCGGCGCCCTTAAACCTTCTTCGTAGGAAAGGCATCAAATTCGAGTGGGGACCTTCTCAACAAGCCGCTTTCGAAGATCTTAAATTAGCTCTCTGTAATGCCCCTGTACTTGCTATGCCTGATTTCTCGAAGAAATTCATCGTCCAAACGGACGCGTCGTCGTCAGCTGTAGCTGCAGTCCTTCTTCAAGAGACTGAACTAGGGAGGCGTCCCATCGCCTATGCATCTAGGACTCTATCGGCTCAAGAAGCCAAGTATTCCATCTATGAGCTCGAAGGGTTGGCAGTCTTATTCGCCTTAGAAAAGTTCCGTCTCTATCTGGAACATGTCAAATTCGACCTGGAGACAGATAATCAAGCCTTAAGCTGGGTCTTAGGTAGGCCGCGTCGTACTGGTCGTATAGCCCGTTGGGCCATCCGTATTTCTGCCTTCCAATTTGATGTACGACATATCAGAGGTACCGAAAATGTTGTTGCTGATGGACTCAGCCGTATGTTTCATAACGACGTCGAAACCCACGAACCGGTCGACAGTTCATCACCTTCCGAGTCCATACTATCCGAGGTTAATGCCATCCTAACAGATGCTCCCATGCTTTTTAGGGATATTGAGAAATACCAACGTGAAGATCCGACGCTGGCTCCTATAATGGAAACCCTTTCTTCTGGGGAACATGCTGTCCCTTATGTTCTGAGGAATGGTGTTCTATGTTGCCCTTCGAGGCATGATAAGTTGATGAAAGTTGTTGTTCCAGCGGTTCTTGTACCTATGATCTTCAAGTATTATCATGAGACCCCATTAGGAGGGCATCTGGGTATCTTTAAAACTCGTGAAAAGATTCGTGAAATGTTCATCTGGAAAGGTATGGACGGTGAAATCCGTGAACTTGTAAAAGCTTGTAAATCTTGTTTGCTCAGTAAACCCACCATGTCCACTAAAGTAGGCCTCTTGTCTTCGCATCAAGCATCGCGCCCCATGGAACGCCTGTATATTGATTATGTAGGACCCTTCCCCCAGTCAAAGGGGAATGCCAACAAATTCATCTTTGTATGTGTAGATGGTTTTACAAGATTTTCGTGGTTATTCCCGACTAAGCTGGCTACCGCTCAGTCTACAATTACTTGCTTAAATTCTATTTTTGCTTCTTTTGGTCCGTGTCAATATATTGTATCTGATAATGCTAAGGCTTTTACATCAAATTTATTTCGTAAATTCTGTTTTGACTTGTCCATCTCTCATGTAACTACTTCTGCTTATTACCCTCAACCTTCTCTGGCTGAACGGGTTAACCGTAATCTCAGGTCCGCACTCATTGCCTATCATCATGAAGATCCTTCCAGGTGGGACACGTCCCTGCATTGGATAACTTTTGCTTTGAATTCGGCGGTTCATGAATCTCACAAGTTTACTCCAGCTTCTTTGATGTTCAAGTTTGTTCCCAACTCGCCGCTCTCTAACCTCTGGTCTTTGAATGACATTCTACCCGAGACAATAGATCCGGATAACATTAAAGATCTTTGGAAGAAGGCTAAAGCCAATCTTAAAGTGTCTCATGAAAAGGTTAGGGAAAGGTATGATCGTGGACGGAGACCCACCACTTTGAAGGTAGGTGACCAGGTTATGGTCAAAAATTTTGTTCCCGCGGGCAAGCTTGCCCCCAGATTTCATGGGCCTTGTATCATTCTCGATTTTCTTACGCCGGTTACCTTATTGCTAAGTAATCCAGCCACCGAGAGGATATTTAGAGTTCACCTGTCCCAGGTGAAACCGGTGTAATTTCTGTGTTAACTTGCTTCATATTATTTTGAAAGGATATGAAGGTCATATTTTTTTTGAGTTTCACTTTTAAGGCATTCTGCCCCTTCTGCAATATTTTGGTTTTAGATGTAAGCCTTGTGTAAAACCTGCCCCGACCCGTTAAACTGCCATCCTGTTCTTGCCACGGCCATTACCACGCTCCCGTCTCCTGCTCCACCTTACACTGTGGCTTCATAATAGTAAATGCCATGGATATCTACACGCCGCTGGCCCCTCAACCTCTCCACAAGCCTGTACCCTCAAAGAAGATGATAGTCCAACACAATTCTGCCGCCTAGCTTTAATGTTTCAGCGCCCCCGCAGCCGCGCAGCACCGTGCAGCGACTGGGGAGGGGGATGGGCCCCCTCCTCTCCAGCGAGGACGACATGTGCACGGCGAGCCGGAGCTCTCCTCCCGGCCAAGGCTGATGTGCGGCGCACGACCTACTACATGCCCGCAGCCTGTATCTGTTCACCGCGGGCGCGGCGTACTTCAACACCTCTGCTCCCCTCATAGTGCGGGCGAGCGGTATCTCAGGGTACTTGAGGGGTCCGAGCGGCCTCCGTTGGACGCAAGCTGCAACGGCCGGTCTGGCCATCCGACTCAATCTACATCAACTACATGGACAGTCACCATAAGCAATAATTACACTTGGGAATTCAACAACAATATTTGGTGGACATTGCTAAACTTTTCTTCACTTTTAAGCATTAAAGGTTTATCTTCAGAAATTCAACTACTACTAACATAAAGACTTTCATTCACCTGCAACAACAACATTTTGCAACTGAATTAAGAAATCTTGTAAATGCTTCTGCTATCTATCTTCGTATCAACATCATTACTTGGACTTTGTTTCAAACTGATTTCATGTGTCACCCCTGGAGGAACTTTTGGGGGGGGAGGTCTGTACCGGGCGGTACACCTCTACTCTGTTTATTTAAAAGTTGCGCCAGTTGAAACTCCTCTTCTGGAGGAAGGTTGAACTTTATCTATTCTATTAATTCTCTACTTTCTCAGAAGATGTCACCACGTGGAAAATTTTGAGTTTTTGAACTGTGTCACTTTTGATGTGTTTTTGTTTCGCTTGAAGTAAGAAGTGTGAACTTTCTCTTCTAGAGGACACTACTGAAGATCAACAATAGTGCGACCTAGTGCGGAGTTAAAGAACTATTTTGTTGGAGAAATTTTTATTTCAAGAGTTTGTTCTTTGTTAAATTTCCTTCTGTCATTGTTTAAGTTGGCTGTATACCCCTCTTTTTCCCCTTAGTTTGGATCTAGCCAATCCCGAATTTCTTTAATTAATTTTCCACCAATAATGTGTTTCTTTTTCCTCTATGTAGGGGTTTCTTTTCCCTAGCCAATA
The DNA here is from genome assembly GCF_040414725.1 of Anabrus simplex. Lineage (NCBI taxonomy): Eukaryota > Metazoa > Arthropoda > Insecta > Orthoptera > Tettigoniidae > Anabrus > Anabrus simplex. The sequence goes on along the minus strand of NC_090268.1, from coordinate 131,659,338 downwards.
AAGATTTTGTGGGAGGGTGTTTTCTTTCCCCTAACGCCTAGAATCTTCCGCGAGAGGATATAAACTGCTGATTTTGGGGTCTCCGGGCCACTTCTGTTCCATCTTTCAGTGTATTAAGTACATAGCAGGAGGCGGGAAGCGCCTCTTTCTTCTTCAGCCGTTCAACACCAGGTAATGGCCTATTAATAACTTCTTTTCTTGCTAGGTCGGCAGTTTAACACTCGCGGCGGGTTCGAAGCATTTCCATCATGTAACCTTTTCCTAAAATGTAATTACTCTTTTCATCTTTTTCTTGTAAAGCTACATATTGGGATAGAGAGTGCTAACCCTCTCGAGCTCCCACTCACATTTGTTTTGAGGTGAACTTATTTTCTCAAACTATTCTTCGTTTATGTAATGTAAAGTGTTCTTCTCTAAGTCACCTCTGTAGTATGGGATTAGCCCTTGCGTTAGTGGCCCAGAGCCAGATTAGGTTTTAAAAACAAAGTGTATTAGGAGTGCAAGTTCGCCTCCTCTCAAATTGTTATTTTAGAGGTCATGTAATCAACCTTCTTTTCATGTAATAGACCTCCGTAGTTTGGGTATTTTACCCCTGTAAATACGTCCTTAGAGGACAGCTTGAAGGTAGAGTTTGGTGTGGCCTTGTGATAGGCTTACAATTTTGAGAGCGGATCGCTCTTTGAAATTTGTTTCTGTATGCCTCGTGCAGGCTTTATGTGTAATGTTTGGAGCCAGTGCTCCTGGGCAGGAATGGGGTTTTCTGCCCCTTGGCTAAAATTTTCTTTGGGAGTAAGGCGGGGCTGATTGCCCAAGAGTTATGAAGTAAGGGCACTGAGCCCGAACCCAGTAATATTGTACCTACATTTTTGCTACTCTGTACCTGTTATGATTGTTATCTCTTGTCTTTGAAAAGAAAATATAACCTAGTTAAATTTTAAATTAATTTTACATTGCACGTTAATTTCGTAGCTTGAAACCCATTCACACCCGCACCTTCTTTCACCTCTACCTACCACGGATATCTCCGTAACAATAATAATAATAATAATAATGGCGTTTTGTCTCCGGAGAGGCCTGGTGCAGGTCTTTCGAGTTTACGCCGTATAGGTGACCTGCTCGTCTGTGAGGATTAGGCCCTACCTATAATGAATCGGAATTAACCAATAACGGTTAAAAACCCCGACGTGGCCGGGAATCGAACCTGCGACCTCTTGGACCAAACGCCAGCACGCTTACCGCTTAGCCAATGAGCCGGACGTTAAATGGGATGAAAAATGTCCCATGCGCGTGCTACTAACAGAAATATTAGTGCATGTGCAAAATAATTAATAAAATGTGCATTGTGTGTCTTCCCTTACCTAAACTCTAAGCTAACTTGGGCACAGTAAAATCAGTGTGGAACTTTGTATACATTGCCCCATTGTACGGAATTATATATATATATATATATATATATATATATATATATTTTTGTTAACTTTTCAGTACCTATACACTTTGCCAATGAACTTGCCTAGTTCTTTATTATAAGAAAATGATAAGCAGTATTAGGGCAATCTAAAGCGAATTTACCGAGCTCGATAGCTGCAGTCGCTTAAGTGCGGCCAGTATCCAGTAATCGGGTGATAGTAGGTTCGAACCCCACTATCGGCAGGCCTGAAAATGGTTTTCCGTGGTTTCCCATTTTCACACCAGGCAAATGCTGGGGCTGTACCTTAATTAAGGCCACGGCCGCTTCCTTCCCACTCCTAACCCTTCCCTGTCCCATCGTCGCCGTAAGACCTATCTGTGTCGGTGCGACGTAAAGCAACTAGAAAAAAAAATAAAGCGAATGTTATCATTTATACTTGTTGGTAAAGTAGGTATAAATCCTTGTATTAACTAGCCAATAAAAATGTATTAAAATATTGTCCTTGCTTTCGGTCGTGCTTGTCCTCGGGGACTTAGCAGTTTCAGAAAATATTCTTTGTACGGTTGTAGAAAATGCAGATGTTGCATATAGGAAAATCAAGGAAATATTTGGAGGAAATAAAGCTAGGTGTATGAATATTTAGAACTCAGATGTAAAACCACTTGTACGGGAAAAGGACAAGGCGCACAGATGGTGGGAACGTATTCAAGAATTGTATCAAGGGGAAAGAAGTACATGATATGATTTTGGAATAAGAAGAGGCTGTTAATGCTGATGGAATGGAAGACCAAATTCTGAGCGCAGGGTTCGATAGAGCTTTGAGAGACCTAATTAGGAACAAGGCACCTGGAATATTGACTGACTGCCTTAGGACAAGTCGGCATGGTGTCGTTATTCCATTTAGTGTGTAAGATGTATGATGCAGGGTAAGTGTCACCCGATTTTAAACAGAATGTAGCTATACCTATTCCCATGGAAGCAGGAGCTGACAAATGTGGAAACTACCGCACCATTAGTTTAGTGTCTCATGCTTGCAAACTTTGAACATGTAGTATTTACAGAAGAATGGAAAGACAAGTTGAAGCTGAGTTGAGAGAAGGTCAGATTGCCTTCAGAAGAAATGCAGGAACATGTAAAGTAACCCCGATCGTTGAGGATTGATTTAAGAACGACAAGCCCACGTACATGACATCGATAATATTGGCTGAAGAGAGATTCTGAAGATGATTAGAATCAGATACCGAGAAAGAAGGATTATCTACAATCAGTACAAAAATGAGTCTTAAGTGATAATAATGTAGAGCTACGAAAAAGAAGCAGCAATCCAGAAAGGAGGGAGGCAAGTCTGCAGTTTGTCCCCTCAAAAATTCCATTATGAAAATTATTTTCGAGGGCGATCTACTCCCATGCGCCAAACATAATGCCCACAAAGAATCACGCGAAGGCCAGTGTTTCTTTCTTTTAAGTTGCTTTACGTCGCACCGACACAGATAGGTCTTACGGCGACGATGGGACAGGAAGGGGTTAGGAGTGAGAAGGAAGCGGCCGTGGCCTTAATTAAGGTACAGCCCCAGCATGTGCCTGGTGTGAGTGTTTCTTATTATGGCGTTTCCATCTTGTCCACATATGTTCAGCGGGATTCAAGTCTGGAGTTCGAGTGATCCTGCACAGAGAACCAGCACTGAACTCGACCGTTCGTGTGGATTGGAGTTTTCTTGCACGAACTGTATTACTTCATTTGGATAACGCTGTCCTACACTCGAAACCATAACATGGTCCAGAATGTCCAAGTATCGGTCCGATTTGAGACGGTTATCTCTATCCTATGAAGCACTCCAGCCCCATCCACCCCGAATACGACACGGGTGTACGGCCACTGCGTGAACAATTGGCTATACATTTTTTGTCGAAATGGGGTCCCTGTGGCCTGTAAACATGCCCCTGTCGGACTGGAAGAAGACTCCTCACAGAAGATCACATGATCACAGTTACGATTGAACTCTATGTCGGCATAAGCGTACCGATCAACAATCTGTTCACTGGAGAGAGACCCTTTAGCAACAACTTCTCTGCGATGGAGTCTGGATTCTTGTAATCGTTTATAGACCGTGTATGGACATCCAGGAATATTGGTTGCCTGCATGAGTTCCCCCGAGTTTAAGAATGGGCATTCCTGTGATGCTTCAACCAACCTATTGTCTTCTTGCCTAGTAGAAACCTGCTTTTAGCCAGTGCCCAGTAGGCGCACAATGTCCTCTGCGATCCGCGACAGCTGTATCCATCTCTAAGTAGCCCTAGGCTAAACGCCACACCGAATCGCTGCCTCACGAATGTTAAAACTGTCGTGATGGGTGAGAGCCGGCACTTGCTTTATTGACGCGTGCGAATAATGTACCATATCAGAATTGAGAATGGAGTGAATAATTTAGCATCGAAGTTTGCTCGAGTTAACTTGGTGTGTTCGTTGCCTGGAGTTAACACGGTATATTCATTTGAAACAAATCATTCATGCCAGGATTCGAAACTTAGCTGTTATGGTAGACACGCATTTTGTAGCGTACAACTGGCCCACTGCGCTCTGTAGGAGCGTGCCACGTGATTATTATTTAATAGCTCTCTATTCCACGAACCTTCTACGCTGGCGTAGCAGGGGGAGAGGTGATACTCCCACGTGGCGCGTCCCAGGTGGCGGATAGGGGGGTCCTAACCGGCTTGCCGGCGGACTTGAGGGAAATAAAATACCTCTCGCGGACCAAACACACTACCCTCTGCGGGTGGGGGACGCTCATGCAGAATACACCCACCTGTCGTGAGAGGCGACTAAAAGGGGCGACCAAGAGATGATTGAATTAGAACCATGAAACCACTTTTGATTCGTACCATCACGCGGGGAACACCATGGGTTGCCTGTACTTGCGAGTTGTACCACTATATTCGGTACGAAATGGGTTTGTGATTAGTAGCAGCCTGGCCGGAGGGTTTCCAGTACCCGCGCGTCGTACCCATGTGAGCTACACCGCGGGCCTGGGCGTTGCCTGTGAGTTGTACCACTATATGAGCGACACCGTGGGTCTGCGTTGCCTGTGATTAGTATCCACTATGTGAGGAAAACCACGGGGCCCGTGGGACCGGCACCCGTGATTAGTACATCTAGGTGAGGAAACTCGTCGGTTTGCGTTGGCTCTGAGTGGCGGCATTGTGTGAGAAACACCATAGGTCAGCGTTACCTGACGAAGTACAATACTTGTGAGTAGTACCATCTTGTGTAGAACACCGTGAGTTCTCGCTACTTTTGATTAGTACCCCAACATGACAAATACCATGGTTCTACTTTACTCGCAACATGTACCATTCTGTGGGACCTTAGACATGGATTTTGCACCCCTTGGTCAGTAATTCTATTATTTATGATCTTTTATTTTTGAGTCTGATCCACTGTTTTGTTTGTTTGTTTGTTTTTTTGTTTTTGTTTGTGTTCATGTCCATCCATTCATTCTTCATGACATTTTTTATTTGATTTTGGTCAGTGGATGAATTTCAATTTTTAGTTATTTCATTTCGTACCATTAAGGGCCGATGACCTCGATGTTAGGCTCCTTTAAACAGCAAGCATCATCATCATCATCATCATCATCATCATCATCATCATCATCATCATCATCATCATCACAGTTCTCTGTTCATGTGCATGTCACGAGGAGGAGTGAGAAGTGAGGGGGATTGGGTAGATGGAAGAGGGGAAGGAGGGATAGTAGAGTGAAGGCGACTGACACAGTGAATGAGAACTACCGAGCGTGTTGCAAAACACATCCAGCTGACTGAACAAAGCCGAGCATAGCCGAACTGGACTTATATTTCTTGTCCTAAGATGCGACAACTTTTGATTGTTCATCTGTAAATTTGCCTGGTGTGAAAATTGGAAACCATGGAGAATCATCTTTAGGAATGCCGATTCGGGGTTCAACCCGCCATCTCCTGAATGCAAGCTCATAGTTAAGTGGCTCGTACCCAGATCACTCGGTTTGATAAATGCTAAATATTTCACTCCAGCGTGGTCTTGCTCCGGTTAAAACAGCGACAGGGTGATGATTTCATGAGCCCAGGGGTTCACAAAACTGATTATATAATCGTAATTCTCGGAACGTTCGCCTCTGTGGTGTAGTGATTAGCGTGATTAGCTGCCACCCTCAGAAGCACGGGTTCGATTCTCGGTTCTGCCACGAAATTTGAAACGTGGTACGAGCACTGGAACGGGGGCCACTTAGCCTCGGGAGGTAACTGAGAACAAGGGATTCGAGGTTCGATTCCTACCTCAGCCATCCTCGAAGTGGTTTTCCGTGGTTTCCCACTTCTCCTTAAGGCCACGGCCACTTCCTTCCCTCTCCGTTGTATATCCCTTCCGTTCTTCCCATCCCCTACAAGGCCTCTGTTCAGTATAGCAGACTAGGCCGCCTGGGCGCGGTTCTGGTCCTCATCCACAGCTGTATCTCCCCGACCCAAAGTATCACGCTCTTGAGGCGGTAGAGGTGGGAAAAACGAACCCTGGAGGGTAAACGGATTATGAAAGAAAGAAAGAAAGAAAGAAAGAAAGAAAGAAAGAAAGAAAGAAAGAAAGGATTCCCATAACACAGGAAGCCACTGGTCAAATAATTGAGAACTGGTGGTCCACATTTGTGTTATCTACGGTCTGAATGGACTAAAGGTAGATGCCATGAGATTTAACTCGTGTTTCTAGGAATATATTTCATTCCATTTCATTGTATTGCTTTTGTAGAACCTCCCTGTGGACAGCGTCGAGCTAGAATGTACCGAAAAATAGTTCTTTAATCCCATCCACTCACCATTCCCATTTGAAGTACTGCATGTTCATACAGTGATAGCAAAATGAAATAACATGACATTTGGCGCTCTATATAAATGGTACATGAAGTATGTTATACAACTGTTTGCTATTTCCTCTGCTGTTAGCACACTACAGTGCTATACAATTCTGTTAACACATGATATACTATACATCACAGTGTAAAAGTACGGTTACTTTATTGTTGATAACAGTGATGTTTTATTTTCGTCGTAATATTCAGTTTCATGTATTTATGTATACGGCTGATAACCAGGCCAATTGATTTTGCAATCTATATACAGGGTGATTCAAAAATATATTTACAAACTTTGGGAATTGTTTCTTTACAGCAAAACAAGAAAAATATTTATATATACATCCCAGGATCTTCCGTTTTCGATTTATTAAAGTTCAAAATGTTATTAATGAAAGAACATTTTAAAGTGACGCTTTAATCTCTCTTTGACATTGACATTGTCAGCCTGTTAGGAAGTGTTTAACACATAAACTCATATAAAATGGTCGAAATATCTTCCTCTTGTGTCTAGACACGCATGTACTCTTTGGATCGTGAACTGTCGCTCTCTGATGGTGTCGAATGCTTCGCAACCTTCCATGACACGTCGTAAAAGAGTTTCTTCAACTGGATTGTCTGCTGCATAAACCAATTGTTTAAGGTGCCTCCAGAGATGGAGGTCGGGGGAACGTGCAGGCCATAGAACTGGCCCTCCTCTACCTATCCATCTGTCACGGTAGCTACCAGCCAGTGCATCTCGAACAATGAGGCTAAAATGTGCTGGAGCTCAATCATGCACAAACAACATGTTTCTTCTTATTTGCAGGGGCACATTTTATAGAAAGCCTGGGAGAGTGTTGTTGAATAAAGTCCCTGTAGACAGCACCCGTAAGGCGTGTTGGGAGAACGTGTGGACCTCTCAGACAGTCACCCAAAATTACAGCCCGCACATTAAACTGATGCTGATGTCGAACCTGAACTGTGATGGTGATGACGATGATGATGCTTGTAGTTTAAAGGGGCCTAACATCGAGGTCATCGTCCCCTAATGGTACGAAATGAAATGGCAACAAAAAGGTCAAAAACATCCACTGACCAAAAGAAGAAAATGTCATGAAGAATGAATGGATGGACATGAAAACCCAAAAAAACAAACAACAATAAAAAACAAACAAACAAAAACAATGGATCCGACGCAAAGAAACATCATAAATAATAGTATTACTGACCAAGGGACCACTTATAAAGCATAAACTGAATCGAGGGTGCTTGATGTCTAAAGGGGTCCAAAATCCATGTCTAAGGCCCACAGAATGGTACATGTCGCGAGTAAAGTAGAACCATGGTGTTTGTCATGTTGGGGTACTAATCAAAAGTAGCAAAGACTCGCGGTGTTCTACACAAGATGGTACTATTCACAAGTATTGTACATCGTACAGGTAACGCAGACCTATGGTGTTTCTCACACAATGGCGCCACTGATAGCCAACGCAAACCGATAAGGTTCCTCACCTAGGTGTACTAGTGACGGGTGCTGGTATTCCCGTGGTGTTCCTCACATAGTGGGTACTAATCACAGGCAACGCAGATCCACGGTGTCGCTCACGTGGGTACGACGCACGGGTACTGGAAACCCACAGACCAGCCTCTTTACTGCTACTAATCACAAACCTATTTCGTACCTAATACAGTGGTACTATCCGCAAGTACAGGCAACCCATAGCGTTTCCCGCGTGATGGTACGAATCAAAAGTAGTTTCATGGTTCTAATTCAATCATCCCTTGGTCACCCCTTTTAGTCGCCTCGCACCACAGGCACGAGATACCGTGGGTGTATTATTCGTCTGCGTCCCCCACCTACAGGGGGTAAAGAGAGAAGAGAAGGAGAAAGAAGGGATCCGTCACTTCGAAAAATGAATTAACGGACGAAGAAAGGCAAGGGCCACGAAGGTCGTGAAAATGAAACGCTCGAATGCTCTAATACCGGCGCGATCGGAAAAGAACAAGAGTTGACCAAGGGGGTCGGACATGATAGACGAAAGTGAGGAGCCTGGCACAAGTAAGTGGAAGCAATGTCAAGACTCAGCTAAGGGCCCCGTGGTCGCCAATCCACACTCCCAAGTTGAGAGCCCCTTGGCCCCTTTTAGCCACGTCTTACGACAGGCAGGGGATACCGTGGGTGTATTCTTCATCTGCGTCCCCCACCCACAGGGGTAGTGTGTTTGGTCCGCGAGAGGTATTTTATTTCCCTCAAGTCCGCCTGCAAGCCGGTTAGAACCCCCCTATCCGCCACCTGGACGCGCGACGTGGAGGAGTATCACCTCTCCCCCTGCTACGCCAGCGTAGTATGTTCGTGGAACCTGAACTGTAGCACGAGAATTTAGTACTGCCCATTTGTGTCGGTTGTGGAAGTTTGTTATTCCATCTCTTCCAATGTTGCCTCATCTGTAAACACCACGAACCTGCTACGCAGGCGTAGCAGGGGGAGAGGTGATACTCCCACGTGGCGCGTCCCAGGTGGCGGATAGGGGGGTCCTAACCGGCTTGCCGGCGGACTTGAGGGAAATGAAATACCTCTCGCGGACCAAACACGCTACCCCCTGCGGGTGGGGGACGCACATGTAGAATACACCCGCGGTATCCCCTGCCTGTCGTAAGAGGCGACAAAAAGGGGCGACATTGGCGCGGACATGGATTGTGGTTTGGTATAATGTGTTGGACCTCCTGTGGATGGGAGAGGTTGAATACATCCATAGGTAATCCCTGCCTGTCGTAGAAGGCGACTTAAAGGGTTATGTGGCCATGGTCCCCTCTTTATTTTTTATTATTTTTCTGAGGGTCAGATGTAGACCACTCAAAATTTTGATGTGCGTGCTGCTCGGCGATGGAGCTCCTATGTGTGCGACTACGCTCAAAAGCCCGTACCAGCAACCACCCAGGACGCGGCGGGTGGGAGTGTCATGTACCCGTGCAGTGGTATCCGCCTGACAACGCAGGTCCCCGCACAGCCGAATGCCAGAAGGACATATTATTATTAATTATTTTTATTTATTTTTCCTAATGTTAGTGCTCTGTACACGCTATGGGGTACATGCTATTGCGGGTGACTGGAGGAAGGGAGTCCTAGTGCTCATTGCCTCAGTCATCCCGTATTAGGCATCGTTCAACATCGGACCCCGGGCAATACCTGCTATGACCAGGTGGGTATTGCCTTGGCTGCTTGGTTCGGCTACAGAGACCCCTGATCGGAGTGGGTGGCATTCGGGGAGGATACTTTCGGGTATGGCGTCGAAACAACTTCCGCCAGCAACCTCGGGTAGTTCGCTACACAAGTCTTAACTTTGGATTCTCTAAGGGGGGCAACCCCTTGGGAACAGGCGCAGCGATTGAATTTGGGATCCAGCTTCCCTAGGTTCCTGGTTGCTACCAGAACCGATGGGCAGGACTTCAAGCTGGTTAAATCCATTCTATTCAGTGGGTACATCGAAGGTGTATATGGCGAACTTGCGGACCTGAAGAAAATGCGCAATGGTGGTTTGCTACTGAAGACGAGCACTGCGCTCCAGGCCGATCAATTGCTTAAGTGCGACCATTTTGGCGACATCCCCGTCAAAGAGGAAGAGCACAAAACATTGAATCTGGTTCGTGGAGTTATTTTCCACCGTGATCTCGTCCTGAACACTGACGATGAATTGATGGAAGAAATGAAGCACCGTGGCGTGACCCACGTCCGGCGTATCACACGCAAAGTCAACGGAGAAGACGTTACCACGGGTGCGTTCATAGTCTCCTTCAAATTGTCAGTGTTGCCCGAGAAAGTCAAGGTAACAACCTATCGTTGCGATGTGAGGCCGTACATCCCGCCTCCTATGCGATGCTATCAATGCCAGAGATTCGGACACATGGTATCTCGTTGTTCGAATCCGTCAGTGTGTGGTACATGTGGGAAAGTAGCTCACGGCGCGGAGGAGTGTACACCTCCGTTCAAGTGCACTAACTGCTCTGGTCTTCATTCTCCTCGGGATCGGAATTGTCCGACCTATCTGAGCGAGAAGAAGATCCAGGAGATCAAGACCCTGGATGGTCTTTCCTACCAGGAAGCGCGCCGTAAGTTTAATTCTCTGAATGCACCGGCCAAGACACTTGACTTCAGCTTGATAGCACAGTCCCTGCCAGGTTCCTCATTTTCAACTGGAACACCTGCCCAGAAGATCGCTGCGCCCAAGCCAAAGAGAACCAGCTCGAAGGTGGGTCCGTCCCGGCCTTCGACCACCAACATACCTGTGCCGGCTAGGAAACCTACGCCGGCACAAAAGGGGAAGGAGACAACGTCTCCTTCCCTCCCGAGGTCGGCGACAGCCGAGCCCAAGCCGGCGGAGGCGGCATCGTCGACCAGGGCTGGGAAACCACCTCCCAGAACGTCTCAACAAGAATCGACTGTGGGGAAGAAGAGCGACCTTAGCAGGCGTTCTTCCACTTCTCCTACGAATGGGGCTTCACGCCCTCCACCCGGAGGGCCTGATTCCACGCCAGCGGGTCTTCCTCCTAGAAGACCTGCGCGCTCCCCTCGTAAGAGGAAACCCCACCCCAAAACAACGTCGAAGAAATTGAAGGCATGCTTCACCTCGTCTAGTGGCGGGGAGATGTACGTGGAGCATGAATCTCCATCCTCGGATGGGGAGGTGAGTGTAGGTTAGGTTAGGTGGCATTACGCTGCTCCTAACCTAAACCACAATAGTCCACACTTACATTATGGCACTGTTACAATGGAATTGTAACGGTTATGATAGGCATCTTGCCGAGTTGCGCCAGCTCATTAGCGAGTATTCGGCGAGTATAGTCTGTATTCAGGAAACAAATTTCCGACCTGGTCATCATACGGTACTGAGAAATTTTCGACTATACTCGACAGAACGACATTATGCTCACCGGGCTTCCGGTGGCGTTGGCATTTTTGTCCGTTCTGATACCTACAGCGAGGAGGTTCCAATACGAACCCCGCTGGAGGCTGTAGCTGTTCGCGTACCGCTGCCTGTCATAACTACAGTGTGTAATGTTTATTTTCCACCAGGTGAGGCTCTTAACATCAATGATGTCACTGATCTTCTAGATCAGCTTCCACCTCCCTTCCTCTTGTTGGGCGATTTCAACGCCCATCACCCCATCTGGGGCTCTGAGTCGCCTTGCCCCCGGGGAAGAGAGCTGGAAACATTAGTAACAGAGCTGGATTTATGTATTTTGAACACAGGGGAACCAACACACTTCAGTGTACGTTACGGCACTTATTCTCGCATAGACGTAAGTCTGTGCAGCCGAACGTTGGTTCCGCTGTTTCGGTGGAACACACACGACGATCTTTGTGACAGTGACAATTTTCCCATAATTCTTACTTTGCTGAACCACAAATCCGTCGAGGCTCCCCCTCGATGGATTTTTAAACATGCTGATTGGCCAAAGTACACATCACTAGCTGTCTTTAACGACAAAATCAGGCGGACCGTAGGCGAGGAAATAACTTACATCACCCAGGTTATTCTTGCTGCTGCTGAGGAGTCCATTCCGTTCTACTCGGGGACTCCTCGCCGAAAGCTCGTTCCTTGGTGGAACGAAGACATAGCAGCAGCTATCAAACAACGCCGTCGCGCTCACAAACATTACCGTAGACAGCCCACTGCGGCCAACTTGGTAACATTTAAGAAACTCCGCGCTAAGGCGCGAGTTCTTATTCGCCAAAGTAAGAAGGCTTCATGGGAGAGATATGTGTCGTCTATGACATCACATACTCCATCATCTCAGGTGTGGACTAAGCTTCGACGTATTTCGGGTATCCAAGGATCATCTTCTGTACCGGGAATTTCCATTGAAGGCAATATCGTCCCTGAAACCCTCTGATTGCTGACCACCTCGCTAGTCATTTCGCGGATGTATCTGGCTCCGGGAATTACCATCCAGATTTCCTCGCTCTGAAGCGGGAGGCGGAACGTTCTCACCTTAGTTTTGCCTCTCAAGCTTCAGAGGACTACAACGTGCCCTTAACGAAGTGGGAACTCCGCAGCGCCTTAGCGCTTTGCAAGGACACGTCTCCTGGACCGGACAACATCCATAACCAGATGTTGAAACACCTTAGTGATGATAGTCTACTCTATCTCCTTCGTGTGTTCAACCGAATCTGGATGGAGGGTGATTTTCCGTCTCAGTGGCGAGAGGGCATAGTTATTCCTGTCCTCAAGCCTGACAAAGATCCTAAGTATGCAGGAAGTTACCGACCGATTTGCCTTACAAACTGCCTGTGTAAGCTGTTTGAGAGGATGGTTAATCGCCGGCTTGTGTGGTGTCTGGAGAAACAAGGACTCTTGTCCGAGTACCAATGTGGATTTCGAGCCGCTCGATCCACCACTGACCACTTGGTACGGCTGGAAAGCTCTATCCAGGATGCGTTTCTCCGCAAACAGCACTTGGTGGCTGTTTTCTTTGACTTAGAGAAGGCTTATGACACCACATGGCGATATGGTATCCTTTCAGCCCTGCATCAATGGAGATTCCGAGGTAACTTGCCGGCGTTTATTGCGAATTTCTTGTCCCTCCGTCTATTCCGTGTCCGAGTAGGGAGGACATATTCGCAATACCACGTACAAGAAAATGGAGTCCCACAGGGATCGGTCCTTAGTGTCACTCTGTTCGCAATTGCCATCAACGGTATTGTTGCTGCTGCTGGTTCAGCAGTTATACCGTCGCTATATGTGGACGATTTTGCCCTGCACTATAGCTCGCGTAATATGGCAGTCGCAGAGTGACAATTACAACACGCTATTAGGAGGGTGGAGCAGTGGACCTTAGAACATGGCTTTCGGTTTTCTGCCGCAAAGACCTCCGTTGTCCACTTTTGTCGTCAACGTACTCTTCACCCCCATCCTGAGCTTTATTTAGACAACATCGTTCTTCCAGTTGTTGACACTTACCGATTTCTTGGGCTCCTTTTTGACAGTAAATTATCGTGGGAGCCACACGTGCGGCAGTTAAAAGTGCGATGCACTAGGAAGCTTAATATCATTAAGTTTCTTAGCAGCACTTCTTGGGGGGCTGACCGCACGGTGCTCCTGCGATTCTATCGGGCACACATTTTATCCCGGTTAGACAACGGCAGTGCAGCATATGGCTCCGCAAGACCAAGCGTTCTTGCGAAGCTGAACAGTATCCACCACAGCGGGGTTAGGTTGGCGACGGGAGCTTTTCGTACAAGCCCCATCGCTAGCCTGCTCGCTGAGTCTGGTGTGCCGTCTTTACACCTGAGGCGCCAGCAACTTCTACTTACATATGCTGCAAATTTGCGACAGATGGCACTTCATCCAAGCTATCCTTGCGTGTTCAACAATGGCAACCGTTTGTTGTACGCTGCTCGTCCTCGAGCGACGCGGCTGGTTGGGATACGCTTGGATAGCATTTCCGAATTGTTTGACGTACCTTCGGTTCCTTGCCTTGTCAGACAACCAAGTGGGGTACCTCCGTGGGTCGTACGACGACCTGAAGTAATCCTGGATCTGCACACTGGCCCAAAGGAAAACACGGACCCTTCGATTTATCGGAGGCTCTTCCTGTCCGTTGTTGGCCGCTATCCAGGTTCAGTCGTCGTCTACACGGATAGTTCAAGGTCAGATACGAAGGTGGGCTGTGCGTTCGTTGTTAACAATGATAGGTTCCTTTTTGCTCTTCCGGCAACCTGTAGTGTGTACACAGCAGAGCTCTATGCTATCTATGAAGCTCTGCGGTACGCACTGTACAATGAGCGCCGACACTTTCTTCTGTGTACCGACTCCTTGAGTTCGCTCCAGTCTATAGATACCTGTTTCCCTCGGCACCCTCTGGTGCAGCTAATCCAGGACCTGCTGGCCGGGTGTTGGGATGCTGGCACCAGAATCACGTTTCTGTGGCTCCCAAGCCACATGGGCATAGAGGGAAACGAGTTAGTAGATCAGGCTGCCAAGGAGGCAGTTACACTGCCCCCGTTGCCTTTCCAGGTTCCAGTAAGTCATATTCGCTCCCAGCTGCGACATCTTGTTATGTCCCATTGGGAGATGGAGTGGCAGGCCATTCCACTTCCCAATAAGCTGAGAGCGATAAAAGGAACAACGAAGGTATGGAGGACTTCCCTTCGGGCTTCGCGGAGGGAAGCCGTGGTATTATGTCGTCTTCGGATCGGCCACGGTATCTTGACTCACTCGCATCTTTTGAAAGGAGAACCCCCTCCGGTGTGTAGCTGCGGCGACCATCTTACCGTGGTACACATCCTTACGGAGTGTGTGGACCTGGTCGATCTGCGCCGTAGTCTTAACCTTCCGAGTACTATCTCCCTTATCTTGCGTGATGACGAGCAGTCAGCAGACCTCGTCGTCCGCTTTATGAGGGATAGTGGACTGTTTTCTCGTGTGTGATGCTGTCCTTTGTCCTAGTGTGTTTTGTGTCACTTTCGCTTTTATCCTATTGACTTAATTTTAGTTTGTGTTGCGTATTTTAATGTGTTATTTTAACGTCTCTCGTAAATTATGTACTACCAGGCAATGCCTTATTCTTTTGTTTTCCTGTAGATTCTCTTATTTTATTCGAAAGTAAGGCATTGCGTATTAGATCCACTGATTGTTTTAATCTCACCCTCATTTTTCTCCATCATTTTTTAAACTGTAGTCAGTGGATATGTTTTTAAAATTTTAACACCATCTCTCATGTCGTTTATCTCATTCCATTAGGGGCCGATGACCTTCGATGTTAGGCCCCTTTAAACAACAAGCATCATCATCATCATCTGTAAACAAAACTGAAGGGGCAAACAACGGATTGGCAGTTTGTGGAAGACATTATCGGCAAAAGTTTTCCCGAGGTAGGTAATCGGCGGGCGAAAGGCCCTGCACACGTTGAAAATGATACGGATACAGGAGGTGCTCGTGAAGTATTGTCCATGCTGTACTTTGAGATGTACCACATGTCATAGACACTTGCCTTGCGCTAATACTCGGATCTTCTTCGATAGACTGGAGAATGACATTATGATAATTATTTGGGGATATTAGCAGCTGACGCGTTTAAAATCCTGCGACCAGGATCGTCTTCAGAGCAACAACAAAGCAAAATGGCTACGGTCACTCCATAGTAACCAGACTCAAGATAGAGAGATCCTGTTAGAAATATAGTTCATTCCAGGGCCTCCAGAGTCACGGAGAAAGATGTTGACGAGTTAACTATGGAGGGTAACCTGTGGATCGGTTTATGTCGGCCAAACATGTAGGAAAGTAGCAACAAGGGTTAAAGAACATCGCAGGCAGTTACGTCTTTGCCAGCCAGAGAAGTCTGCTGTGGCAGAACATGCCATACATAATGACCATCAAATAATTTTTGATGCAACTTCTGTCATTTGTAAAGAGAAACATTTTATTCCCAGAATCATTCGTGAGGCGATAGAAATTGCTAAACGCCCGAATAATGTTAACAAAGGTGACGGCTATATACTGAGTAGATCATGGCTACCCTCCATAGTTAACTCGTCAACATCTTTCCCGTGACTTTGGAGGCCCTGGAATGAACTATATTTCTAACAGGGTCTCTCTATCTTGAGTCTGGTTACTATGGAGTGACCGTAGCCATTTTGCTTTGTTGTTGCTCTGAAGACGATCCTGGTCGCAGGATTGAAACGCGTCAGCTGGTATTTATTTATTATTACACGACCTAATATCCCCAAATAATTATCATAATGTCATTTAGTGGTCGTGAAAGTCTACGTATTAAGACTGGAGAATGTTTTCTTTCTGGACAGTCGTACGAGCAACTCTTGGTCTTCCTCGATCAACTGTCTATGGTGTTACGGATCCTGTCTCAGCAACGCGACGATAAACACCAGCAAAGTTTGGATGACTCAGCTGTCTTCGGTCCGGAAACGACCTTTGATACAGCCGTGTAGCCTCGCGTATAGCCATTCACAGGGTCATCATTTCAGCCTACTTACGAGTTAGACAACCAAGTGGGGTACCTGCATGAGTAATACAACGACCTGAAATAATCCTGGATCTGCAGACTGGCCCAAACGAAAACGCTGACCCTTCGATTTATCGGAGGCTCTTCCTGTCCGTTGTTGGCGGGTATCCGGGTTCAATCGTTGTTTATACACATGGCTCGAGAACAGACAAGAAAGTGGGCTGTGCGTTCGTTGTCGACATAGATAGGTATCTTTTTGCTCTCCTGGAAACCTGTAGTGTGTACACAGCAGAACTCTATGCTATCCGTGAAGCTCTGCGGTTCGCACTGTCCGATGAGCGCCGACACTTTCTTCTGTGTACTGACTCCTTGATCTCGCTACAGTCTATTAATATCTGTTTCACTCGGCACCCTCTGGTGTAGCGGATCCAGGATCTGGCCGGGTATTCGGATTCCGGCACCAGAATCATGTTTATGTGGCTCCCAAGCCACATGGATGTAGAGGGAAATGAGTTAGCGGATAAGGCTGCCAAGGAGGCAGTTACACTGCCCCCGTTGCCTTGCAAGGTTCCAGCAAGTGATATTCGCTCTCAGTTGAGACATCTGGTCATGTCTCATTGGGAGATAGAGTGGCAGGCCGCTTCATTTTCAAATAAGCTGAGAACGATAGAAGGTACGACGAAGGTATGGAGGACTTCCCTTCGGGCTTACCGGTATTAGTCGTCTTCGGATTGGCCATGGTATACTAACGTACTCTCATTTATTGAAAGGAGAACCGTCTCCGGTGTGTACTTTCGGCGATCATCTTACCGTGGTACACATCCTTACGGATTGCGTGGAACTGGTCGATCTGCGCCGTCAGCAGACCTCGTCACCCATTTCATGAGGGATAGTGGTCTTTTTTATCGCGTGTAATAATGTATTTTGTCTTAGTGTATTTGTAT
The DNA here is from genome assembly GCF_040414725.1 of Anabrus simplex. Taxonomy (NCBI): domain Eukaryota; kingdom Metazoa; phylum Arthropoda; class Insecta; order Orthoptera; family Tettigoniidae; genus Anabrus; species Anabrus simplex. The sequence continues at coordinate 131,642,164 of NC_090268.1, read as the reverse complement.
TAACTGCGTTTTTATCCCTTTGACTCTATTTTAGTTCGTGTTTGCGTATTGTAATGTGTTATTTTAACTTCTGACATGAATCATATATATCTGTACTTCCAGGCAATACCTTATTCCATTATCACCTCTATTTTCTATACTTTTATTGGAAAATAAGGCGTTGCAAATTAGATCCACCGATTGTTTTAATCTCATAAATATTTTTCATCACCATTTATTTTAAACTCTAGTCAGTGGATATATTTTAATTTTTTAATTATCATCTCATGTCGTCCATCTCGTACCATTAGGGGCCGATGACCTTAGATGTTAGGCACATTTAAACAACAGGCATCGTCATCACCCTGCTCGCGGAATGAACAACCTGTTATGGTTGAAAGAAACACGTTCACTGTAACATGTACACAAATGGCAAATGAAAAAAGTAAAGAAACCTCCTTCGCAACATATTGCCATCTACGTAGGATGTAATGAGCCAAAGCGTGCATAGAATAATGCAGTTGTTTGGCTGACCTGGAAGGTTGTTGAACGTAACATACATTTTCGATAGTAAATTAATAACGCGAAAACGAATGATTTGAGGACATTTGTTTATATGAATTTGTTTTCTTGTTTTGGTGTAAGGAACCCAACCCCAAAGTTTGTAAAAATAATTTAAATTCACCCTGTATTTAAAATAAGAGTTTTGTCTGTACATTGTTCAGAATTTAAAAAGAATGCTATTTCTGTATCGGCCGTGTCCATGGTAACAATGCAATGCACTTTTTAATTTTCCCTCATGTCTGTCTGTACGGGCATCACAAGAAAATGGCTGAGGAGAATTTACTGAAAATTGGTACGTAAGTCGATGAACGAGTCATTAAAATCTAGGAAATACATAATTTTTTCACGCTGAGTGAAGTAGTAATTTAGGGGAAAGTCTAAAATTAATTCTCAAATAGTTATGGTCATATCTGTTACGGAGTTACTCGTGGACCAGCAGAGGTGAAAGAAGGTTCCGTGGTGAATGGGTCTAACTATAATGTCACGAATTGATTTAAAACTTTAACAAAGGTTATATTTCTTTAGAATTACAAAAATCAACAAATAACAATGTAATAGGTACCAGTAGCAATAAACAATTCTAGGAAAGACCAGATTGGTGGTATAAACAGATCTTGGGCTTCAAGCCCTCACTTTACAGTTCCTGAGCTCCCAATTGAAATTTACAAAAGACACAAATTTACACAAGGGCAGAAATCTCTCAATACATGGAGCGCTTGCTCCCAACGTACAATATCCAGCCTTCACAGGCATTCCGTAATCTTACTTTGAAAAAACTAACAGGCTCTCAGTTTTCAAGCCTACTCAAGGCAACACCAAAAATATCTTACAACTTTTGGCCTTCAATGGCCCAGCTTACAAATTGAAACAGGGGTATCTCGTACAAACCCTATAGGGCCTTCGTGTAAAAAGAAATAGCAGTAGATAAATGGCCCGAACACAAAATGAAAGGAGGCGAAACCTTGCACTCCTAGATATGAATACTTGAAACCTAAATGGCACTAGGCCGATGAAACAGGGGCTATTCCCAAACTATGGAGGTGACTCGAATGAGAATAAATTAAGACTTTACGGAAAGGAAGAAAACCAGTTACAAAACGTAATCACCTCAAACCAATATGAAGGGGAGCTCCAGAGGGTACATCACTCTCTATCCCCGATTCACATTTAAAGATTTTATGAAGTTATTACATAAGCCGGCAGAAGTTACATTTTCAGAGAGGTAGGTTACATAGTGAAAGTTTCGGACCTCTCGCTCGGGTTAAACTGCAGAGCTAGCAAGAAATAAAGATGTTAATTGGCCATTACCTTGTCGGTGTACTGCTGCCTGATGATAGAGGCGCCTCCCGCCTCCTGCTTGACACACATACTAAGTTAGATAACGATCAATTGGCCAAGAGACGTGAAAATCCGCAGTTTATAAACCCTCGGGGAAAGTTCGAGACCTTTCATGAATAAACCAGCCACAACCTCTCACTTTATTGGTGAGTTTAAAAGTTACACTTAAAATCGAGGAAGAAGCCTGTGATAGGCGGAAAATTAATTACAGAAATTCGTGATTGGCTAAATTCAAAACTGGCGGAAAGAAAAGATAAATATTCCAACCCAAAAATAAGGAACATTAATTAGTTAAAAAACTTATGAAGACCAAACTTCTTTAAATCAAAGTTCATCCACTTCACACCAGGCTGCATGATCATAGTTTTTGTAGTGACATCTGTTGAAGAAAGTCCAAACTTCTTGATGAAGGGCAAACAAACCAAGTAGAAATTCACACAGTACTGGAAACATCACAATAACAAAATTACGTCAAATTACTGTAGTGACATCTTCTGAGTAAAGGTTTAAGTAGGTCTAGATTCAAGTTGACTGTTTCTCCTATAGAGAAGTTCTTTTAGGCGCAAGATTTCAATGCGCGCCGTTGGGGTGCACCTCCCGGTACAATATCGATAAATACTACATAAATAAACTTATGTAATTAAATTTCCGATTGTTCATGTCTTACACATTTTTAGCGTAATGACAGAGATATTCATGAATTTCGATTTTTGTTGCTAAATCCATATCAAAACCGTTCCACGAGAAAATGAGTAAACTGAATTTAATGAAAATCGGTATAAAGTGCGCGCCACATGATATGTATCTATAAAAAAATGCGCGGCAGATGACATATATCTATATAAAGTGTGCGGCAGGCCTTGGACCTATATAAAGTGCGCGGCACATGACATATATCTATATAAAGTGTGCGGCATACGCAGTGGATCTATATAAAGTGTGCGGCACATTACATATATCTATATGAAGTGCGCGGCAGATGACATGCATCTATATAAAGTGTACGGCATATGACGTGCATCTATATAAAGTGTGCGGCACAAGGCCGTGGATCCATATAAAGTGCGTGCACGTGATATGTATATATATAAAGTGCGCAGCAAGTGACGTTAATCTATATAAATTATGCGGCGTAAACAGTGGATCTATATAAAGTGCGCGGCACATGATATGTATCTGTATAAAGTGCCGAGCAGATGACGTGTACTTATATAAAGTGTGCTGCACAAGGCCGTTGATCTATAAAAAAATGCGCGGCACATGACATATATCCATATAAAGTGGGGCGCAGGTGACATTAATCTATATAATGTGTGCGGGATAGGCCAATGATCTAAATAAAGTGCGCGGCACACGACATGCATCTATATATAAAGTGCGCGGCACATGACGTGTATCTATACAAAGTGCGCGGCAAATGACATGTATCTATATAAAGTGTGCGGCATATGCCGTGGATCTATAAATAGTGCGCAGCACATGACACATATCTATGTAAAGTACGCGGCAGATGACATGTATCTACATAATGTGTGCAGCACAGGCCGTGGATCCATATAAAGTGCGCGGCACATGATATGTATCTATATAACGTGCGCGGCAGATGACGTAGAACTATATAAAGTGCGGCTTATGACATATATCTATGTACTGTGTGCGACGCATGACATATATCCATATAAAGTGCGCCGCAGATGACATGGGTCTATATAAAGTGCGCGCCACATGACGTTTATCTATATAATGTGCGGCATACGCCGTGGATCTATATAAAGTGCGGGGCACGTGATATGTATCTATATAAAGTGTGCGGCATACGCCGTGGATGTATAGAAAGTGTACGGCAGATGAAATGGATCTGTATAAAGTGCGCGGCACATGACATGTATCTACAGTATATAAAATGTACGGCACATGACATATATCTATATAAAGTGTGCGGTACATGACATGCATCAATATAAAGCCTGAGGCACACGCCATGGATATATATATATATATATATATATATATATATATATATAACGTGCGCGGCACATAATGTGTATCTATATAAAGTGCCCGGCAGATGACATGTGTCTATATAAAGTGCACGGCACATGACATGTATCTATATAAAGCGCGCGGCACATGACGTTTATCTATATAATGTGTGCGGCACGTGACATATCTATATAAAGTGTGCGGCATATGCCGTGGATCTACATAACGTGCGCGCCACAGGACATGTATCTATATAAAGTGCGCGGCACATGACATATATCTATATAAAGTGCGCGGCAGATGACGTGCATCCATATAAAGTTTGCGGCACAAGGCCGTGGATCTATAAAAATGCCGGGCACATGACATATATCTATATAAATCGCGCGGAACATGGCATGTATCTACATAAAGTGCGCGGCAGATGATAAAGATCTATATAAAGTGTGCGGCTTAGGCCTTGTATGTATATAATGTATGCGGGATAGGCCTTGGATCTATATAAAGTGCGCGGCACATGACATGTATCTATATAAAGTGTGCAGCATAGACAGTGGATCTATATAAAGCCGGGCTGAGTGGCTCGGACGGTTGAGGCGCTGGCCTTCTGACCCCAACTTGGCAGGTTCGATCCTGGCTCAGTCCGGTGATATTTGAAGGTGCTCAAATATGTCAGCCTCGTGTCGGTAGATTTACTGGCACGTAAAAGAACTCCTGTGGGACAAAATTCCGGCACCTCGGCGTCTCCGAAAACTGTAAAAGTAGTTAGTTGGACGTAAAGCAATTAGCATTATTATTATTATTATTCGATCTATATAAAGTGCGTGGCACATGACATATATCTATATAAAGTGTGCGGCATAGGCCTTGGATCTATATAATTTGCGCGGAACATGACGTGTATCCTTATAAAGTGCGCGGCAGATGACACGGATCTATATAAAGTGCACGGCACATGACCTGTATCTATATAAAGTGCGCGTCACATGACACATATCTATATAAAGTGCGCGACACATAGATGCCCATAGAATTTTAGCCTTCATTTTCGCATGGTGACAGTGAATTTTTTCGGTGTATTTGTAGAGATCATAATTTTTCTATTCCTACACTCCCCATCAGCATTTTTCTGTGATCCTAATTTTTTTTAAAGATACACCTCTCTTTTTTTTCAAGATCTTGAAGCTCACCCTTTTTATTCATTGTCAGGCTCTCTGCAGCGTAGAGACCCTGTGGTTTTACTACTGTGCTGTAGTGTCTAAGTTTCGCCTTGTGAGATATAACTCTTTTGTTGTATCTGTTCTGGGTTAACCTGTAAGCTAATTATAATTTTCTAATTGTTGCCCTATTCGCCTCTTTATCCAATCCGTTAGGTTCTATCCATTCCCCTAGATATTTAAATTTCTCAGTTCTTTTTACAGTCCCATGCTTCTTTTAAGTGTATCTCCCCTTGATGTCCATGTTACATTTATTCTGTCTTCTGATATGAGACTTTGAGGCCCGTTTCCTCAGCGATCTCATGTAGAGTAGGCTATTCAGCATAATTTGAGCCTTTTCTCGGTTGTGAGCCAAGAGGGAAAGATCATCTGCGAAAGCCAAAAATTTAATTTCTAAGTTCTGTCCTTTCCTCCCTAAATGTATTCATATTCCTTTCACTTCCAAGACTTTTTCCCAGGTTCTAATGATTTTTTATAGAACAATGTTAAAGAGAACTGGTGTAGGCAGTCCCCTTGTCTGACTACCGTTTTTATTTCAAATGGATCAGAAATTTCACCAAAGAATTTGACTTTTGAGAAAGTTTCTGTCAGGGTTATTTTTATCATTCTTGTTTTCCTGTCAATTCCGAATTCATCTAGGACGTTAAATAAAGTCTGCCTGTCAATTGAATCATACGCTTTCTTACAATCAACAAATATTACCACGGTGTTCTGGCTTCTCAAAGCTCTTGTTCTAAGAATGCTCTTCATGTTAAATATTTGTTCCGCGCATGATCTTCCTTTTCGAAAAATAGCTTGGTATTCACCAATGAGATGGTCTGCTTGTTCTTCTTTAGAGAGTATCTTATATGTTACTGGGAGTAAAGAGATGCCTCTATAGTTATTGATGTTCGTCCAGGGGCCTTTCTTATGAAGTGGGTGTATAAGATTTCTCTATGACGGCGTGGATTGCTTTCTCTGCAGTTTCTCCTCCGAACTTGCTCATTTATTATTTCTTTGATCTCTTCTAGACTCGGTGGCGTGGATCTTGGTTATCCTGAGATAGATTTTTCGTATCCAATATTTACACAGGTTCTGCACAATTCAGCAACAATTTGAAGTGATCTGCAAGAAACTGACAATTTTCTTTGTTGTTCGGTACTACACTACAATCCTCCCGCTTGGAACACAAACTTGATAGCTGGTATCCCTGTAGTTCCTATCTGAAGGTTTTGTAAAATGCTCGACTGTTGTTATTTCTAAAATCTTCTTCTATCTTATCCATCCTACTTCTATCATAATTTATTTTCTCTGATCGCATGATCTTAGCTGTTTTCTTCCTTTCTTCCCTGAAATTTTCCCATCTCTCCTCGGTTTTGTTGGTATGCCACTTCTTCCATGCTTGCAGTCTTCTGTCCAAAGCTTCATCACACTTTTCATGCCACCACCTGTGTTTTTATTTCCTCGTTGGATTCTCCAAACCTTCAGCTTGACAATTTTTCACAATATGTCTCTTTGTTTTGTTTGGGAGTATCTTTATCAGTTCTCAGCTTCCTCTTAGTTCTTTGTTTGGTTTGTTTGGCTGTAATCTTACTTTAATCTCTGAGAGGTAGTGGTGTGAATCTATGTTTAAGCTTTTTCTTACCTTGACGTTCACGATTTCCCTTCGGTTTCTGGTCGTAATAGCAACATGGTCGATCTGAACTCCCCCAGCAACGTGTTAGGAGATGCCCATGTTTTCTTCTTGCTCGGGCGTGCCTTGAAGTGTGTAGACACGAGTTTCAAGTTAAAATACCTGCAGAAACTGATTAATCTTTCGCCATTCCTGTTCGTTCTGTTATTGCTGGCTAGCCCCCACAATTTTCCTGTACTTTCTTTCTTTTACTATCTGTGCATTCAAATCTCCAACCACAATTTTCACATGGTGTTGTGGAATTTTTGACGTTGTGTCTTCAAAAATTTCCCGAAAGTCATCTACCTTCTCCGGTTTTTTTTATCTTCATTTATCGGTGCATGTGCATTGATAATCGTGTATGTTTTAATTCTAGATCTAAAGGACAGAAACGAGATCCTCTCTGTTGGCGAGGTGAAATTGATGATGAATTCCAGAATGTTACTTTTAACCATAAAGGCCGTACCTAGGATCGTTACATTTGCGTTGTTTTTTTATTGCCGGTTTTCCTTTGTAAATTCTATAACCACTAGATTCCATGTGAATCAAGAAATTCTATCTCTTGAAGTGCAAGTATGTAAATATCCCTTTCTCTCAAAACATCAGTAAGTTGTTTTAATTATCCAACTTTTATGAGCGAGTTGATCTTCAGTGTTCCGAGCAGATGTTTTTTGTTGGTTCGTATCTTTCTTGAGGAGCTTCTAAGAAGCTCCGACTCTTCCCTGCATGACGTTCCAGGCTCTCCAAAATCCAAAGCCTGGTTGCACCGTCACGGTGGTGGGAGATTTCCGTTTCCGGCTGCCCCCTGGTGTAGCCTTTCCTGAAGGTGTTTCCATCATGCCTTACGTTGAAGTTAGTTGGGAGAGTAGGCATTGCCTGCTCCTTCGAATTAAAACTGAGGTTGTAAGCCCCAGAATTTGGTTCTTCCGCCCTCTAAACTATTGGGGATATTCCTCTTCTGCTTTCAAGACTGTTGAACCTTTTCTTTTGCATCAGTTGATCCGTGGGTATTTATTTGGACGAACCTTATTCACACCTGTCCTGCAAATCCACAAGAACTTCCCCCATCAGCCATGCGGACGCGCCGGTTCGGGGTTGAGGCACCCCCATCCCAATATCTTATGTAAGATCATGTCGAACCCTGCTAAGTTCCTAGAGTATGTTTATGGCCGTACCTCTGGAGGACAGACGCCTCACATTGCTTGTCTTAAAGATGGCTGACATTATGGGCCGGCTGCTTGATCTAAACAACGCCAAGAATTGAACGTAGAATGCACATCTTCTTGTAGTTTCTATGGTAGCAATGGCAAAGAAACAAAATTGGTGCCAGTTAGGGCAGATAGTTTAGTGAATTATATCGAGTGCCACTCTAGACTGTGTTACCTATGGAATAATTGAAGCAATGAATAAGATGGCTGACACTTACGGCATAAATATTAATAATAAATATGAACTAAAAACACTATGAAACTAGAGTATATTATTATTATTATTATTATTATTATTATTATTATTATTATTATTATTATTGTTGTTGTTTTACGTCGCACCAATACAGATAGGGTTTATCGCGCCGATGGGATAGGAATGGGAACGAAGCGGCCGTGGCCTTAATTATGGTACAGGGCTGGGAAGAGCGGAAGGGATAGACAGGGAAGAGGGAAGGAAGCAGCTGTGGCCATATCTGAGGTACAATTTCGGAATTTTCCTATAGTGAAAGTAGGAAACGACAGAAAACCATCTTCAAGGCTGCCGACAACGGGGTAAGAACCCACTATCTCCCGAATACAAGCTCGCAGTTAAGCGACCTAAACCGCACAGCCACTTGCTCGCCGTTGTTATTATTGTTACCGTGTTTTGGTGGATCGCAGAAAGTGGTGAAATAAGCTGTGGGCTTGAAAGGTCTAACTACGATATCAAAATGAATTTAAAACTTTAAATTGAGGTTATATTTCTTTTCAAAAACAAACTTAACAACTTTTACTTGGTGAAAGAATAAAGTGACAAGTACAAATAGCAATCTTGAAAACAAGAATTGGACAACCCAAGATTAGAAAATTTAACAGGTTTGGGCTTCAAGCCCCGGATTTCGAGTTTTACAATACCACCAATAAGAGTTTACATAGACAGCGAGAAATCTTCCAAAACAAGAGCACTTTGCTCCAAAAGTTACAATCTCTAGCCTTCCAGAGGCACCCCTCACTATTACAGAAAACTTAGAAAAGAGCTTACATGCTCTCCAACATTAACCAAATTTTAACAGCCTATTCAAGGCAACATTACATTAACAATCTTATAAACATCTGGCCTCTCTAGGCACGATTTACAATTTAACATTTTTACACAGGGGTATCTATTACCCAACTTACTGGGCCTTTGTGGAAAAAGAACAGGTTAAATTAATGGCCTGAACACAAACAATAGAGGCGTACACTTGCGCTCCTAGATAATGAAGTATAAAATCCTAACTGGGCTCTCGGCCTGCTGATACAGGGAGTAATTCCAAGCTACTGAGGTGACTCGAATGAAGGTTAAGTTAATGCATTACAGGAAAGAAAAACAGTTACGAAATCGTAGTCACCTCAAACCAAGTTGAAGGGGAACTCGAGAGGGTAACGCACTCTCTATCCCCGATATACAGTTAAGACTTTATGAAGTATTACATTATCCGAAAGAAAATTTACATTATAGGAAGGGTTGGTTACATAGTTAGGAATTCTAACCTTCCCCTCGTATAAGTCTGCGGAGATAGCTACAGAAAAATAAGACTGATGGTCATTACCCTGGCTGTTGGTCTGCCTGGCGAAGAATAAGGCGTCTCGCCTACTGTCTTAACACACACACGCACTCTCAGAAATACGGCGATCAAGAGACAAGGTAGCCGGAAAGGCCGCAGCTTATATACCCGAGGGGACGGTTCTAGAGGGTTCTGGACTAATCCGGATACACCGTCTCGATTTTATTGTCAGAATCAAAAATTATACCCCCCCCCAAAAAAAAACAAGAAGAAGCCTGTGATAGCCTGGCGGAATGAGAAAGAAGTGTTGCAAACCTTGAAATAAAAAATTAAAAGAAGGTTAATTTACTTGAGAAAACCTATAAACACAACATTTCTTTCAATCACAAATTATTCCACTTTGTACCAGAGTGCGTGACCTTAGTTTTTTATAATGACATCTATTGAGAAAAGCTTATCCTTCTTGAAGTAAAACCAACACAAAACAAAACAAATCCAATCAGTTTAGGAAACTTAGAAATGACAAACTTCTCAATTATTCAGTAGTGACATCTTCAGGTCAATGTCCCAACTTCATGCCGTAGGTGTTTCACGTTTTGTTTGCTAGATAGAGTTCTTTAATGCGCTTCTTTTGAATGAGTGGAGTTGAGGTGTACCTCCCGGTACAATTATTATTATTATTATTATTATTATTATTATTATTATTATTATTATTATTATTATTATTATTATTATTATTATTATTATTATTCACCTCTATGGTGAAGTGGTTGGTGTGATCAGTCCGGCTCCATGGCTAAATGGTTAGTGTGCTGGCCTTTGGTCACCGGGGTCCCGAGTTTGATTCCCTGCAGGGTCGGAAATTTTAATCATAATTTGGTTAATTTCGCTGACACGGGGGCAGGATGTATGTGTCGTCTTCATCATCATTTCATCCTCATCACGACGCGCAGGTCGCCTACGGTAGTCAGATCAGAAGACCTGCATCTGGCGAGCCGAAAATATCCTCGGACACTCCCGACACTAAAAGCCATAAGCAATTTCATTCTTCGGTGTGATCAGCTGCCACCCCCGGAGGCCCGAGTTCGATTCCCGGCTCTGCCACGAAATTTGAAAATTGGTACGAGGTCTGGAACGGGGTCCACTCAGGCTCGGGAGGTCAACTGAGTAGAGAGGGGTTGATTCCCACCTCGGCCATCCTCGAAGTGGTTTACCGTTGTTTCCTACTGAGTCCGAGGGAAATACCAACCCGGGAGGGTAAATGGATTAAGAAAAAAAGAATGAAATATTATTATTATTATTATTATTATTATTATTATTATTATTATTATTATTATTATTATTATTATTATTATTATTATTATTATTATTATTATTACGGTATCTAGTTCATATTGCGGAGTGGTTTTAATCACTCGGCATCGCAATATTTGCTTGGAGTGTCTGAGGAACTGAATAACCGGTTGAAACCATTTTCTTAACACTCAGAGGAAGGCGTTGCGGCTCGAATTCGAACTCGGACTTTATAATCCCTCGTCGCATGAACCTTGAGCCATATTTCACTTTATTCCTCGTAGGCCTTGGGGGAAGGCCATTTGAAATGATTAAACTAACTCCCATTCCCGCCTGAATGCTAAACGACTATTCCCAGCTCAACTGTAGTCTTTCAGAATATTGGACATAAAATTTCCAACTTTTATTGTCTAATTATCATTATCGAGATATAAAAACATCTGCCCTGCATCCTTTTACTCTTGTTTTATGGAGGACTGTTTACAAAACATGCACCTTATTACCACCCACACATGCGCGAGGCCGATGTTTTCACACGGCTAGTGCGCGTGCGCGCCTGGACGGTCGCCGTCGCTGAGCTAGACGCCATGGCAGTGTGTGAGCACGATGTGGGTGCAGCAGTGAGTGTTGCGTGCGTGTGTGTGTTTCTCACAGCGCTATGAGTGGACCATGGCTGCAGCTACGTGCTTGTGCTTTGTTTTTTCCAAGCTCTACTGGTTGCTACTGCTGTGTAGCAGCGTTTACCGGCGTCGTGTAAGCGCCTGCTCCTTCATGGCACACGGGGAAGGTAGGGACAAGTTTATGCTGTATTCATCTCTTAACCACTTGCTTGAATGGTCCCTTACAGCGTACTTTTCCAACACAGGACGTTTACTTTTACCTCAGCGAAACTGGCTTACATTTTTGACGGTGTAATAAGCAATGTAGTTATTCCAAGCATTGGACTTCTGAGATAAAGACCATGGGTTCGATTCTGATGCAGATCGGTGACACAGTAGAATATCCTAATACCATAGTGTCTTATTTTAAAAAGTAATTAGAATGTAAATAAATGTATACATGGCATTAAATCACGTATATTGTAATTCTATGGTCCGGAAATAAACACGACAGTCTCTCTTTGGTTTTATGACATGTGCGAAAAGTCAAAGTGTCTAAATATATTCGCGTTTTAAGAATACACTAGCTTCATTTATAATAATAACAATAAATAAATAACACTTTCTTTAATTTATTTTCTGTTAACTTTAACTGGCTTTTTTCCAATTACTTGGGATCGGAACTACCTGTGGATTAGGTCCAGTTTTACGGACGGATGCCCTTACTGACACCAACCCTACATGGAGCGAAGTATTCACTATTCTGTGTTTCTATATTGGTTGGTAGGGCAATGTGTTGTATATACATGTGGATGTGTATTAAGAAGATTTCAAATCCCCAGCCCGGCAGGGAATCGAACCCAGAGCGTAATGAACTGGAGGCTGATTCCTAAGCCAAACAACCGATACTTCTAATTTATTATTTTGATCAATTAAAAATTAACACAATTTCCAGTTAGTAAAGGATAGCTTTCTAGGTTAATTATTTATGTATGTTATTAAGCAGTTGTCAATAAATACGTCTACTTAGTATATGATATTATTTACAGATGAATGGTTTATTTAAAGAACTTAGGGGATCTTTGGTAATCAATCCCATACGTTTGTGACTCAAGGATAGGTTTAGTATTGACAACAGTAATAATTGTATTAATGATATACGTGCCCCTCCATTTAATATCTATTTTAAGAGTAGCTTTGGAAATAAATTCTAAGTGATTGTTATCGGTTTCTAACCTAGGCAGTCTTCCTTCGAATGTGCCTTAAAATTAAATGTCTCATTCCGGTGGCTAGGATTTCAAATAAACCTGTAGGTCCTGAAGCTCTGGTCTGAATAACCTTTTATGTAGATTTACCAGCACGTGAAAAAACACTTCGGTGTCTCCGAAAACCGTAAAAGTAGTTTTCGGGACGTGTAACAATTATTATTATTATTATTATTATTATTATTATTATTATTATTATTATTATTATTATTATTATAAGAGGTATGGAACTAAACGAGGCCTCAGAACTAGTTATAATAGAAAATTGTTGAGGCGTGTAGTGAATTCACAGAGGTTTGCAGACTGAACGCTGAAAAGCATAATAGCTTCTAATGCTGTATTTATTATTATTATTATTATTATTATTATTATTATTATTATTATTATTATTATTATTTTTATTATTATTATTATTATTATTAGATTAACTGTCACGTACAACAATAGGCTTCTTACCTTATGTTCTTTGACGTGCCACCAAGTCTCTCGCAAATCAGCATTCTTAAGAGAATACTGTACTGGGGTTCGATGTCATAACCTTAAGCTTGGAAATTGAGGACTTGATTCTTGGATATAATATTGAGGTAGACATGGTGGGATTTGCATATTCCCGCCGAGAGTGGGGATAAAGGACGGGATTCCCATGAGCACAGCGAATGAAAATCCACAGCCTGTTTCCAGTTATTCGACCGGGTCAGGAATAGAACGAATGAAGCCCCCATCTAGCGGCGAGAATGGGAATTGTGCCGACTGCCGAAGTCTCGCACTCCTCTGGAGCAATGAGTAATGAATGACAGATGTAATGAAATGATATTGGAGAGTGTTGCTGGAATGAAAGAGGACAGGGAAAACCGGAATACCCGGAGAAAAACCTGTCCCGCCTCCGCTTTGTACAGCACAAATCTCACATGGGGTGATCGCGATTTGAACCACGGAACCCAGCGGTGAGAGGCCGGCGCGCTGCCGCCTGAGCCACGGAGGCTCTCCCATGAATACAGTAAATACCATAATTCAAACATAGAACTTTTGCATCTGTGAAAGGCGCGGCCTCCCATATCGTTAGATAACTCAAGTAGCAAGGCGCACTGCCCTTGAGGCAGTAGAGGTGGGATCCCTCGCGGAATCCGAGGGAAATAAACCAACCCTGCAGGGTAAGTGGATAAAGAAAGAAAGAAAGAAAGAAAGAAAGAAAGGTGAATTGATACAAAACGTTTCATCGCACTCATTATATACTTTATTACTTGCTTTGTTATGAAATTAGAAACATAACCCAAAAGTATATCAATCGGTACTAGGTGGTAGTTATTAAATTTTCACAAGCGGACGTGGATTTACACGTACAGTTCACGCCTGACTGGAGAGCTCTAAATTCAGGAGATCCAAGTTAAAAGTTTGATACCGGGCGACTGCTGCGGTTAGGGTCGCGCAGCTGTGAGCTTGCATTCGGGAGATAGTAGGTTCGAATCCCACCTTCTCACTTTCGGCAGCCCTGAAAATGGTTTTCCGTGAATTCCTATTTTCAGACCCGAAAAAATTCTGCGGCTGTACTTTAATTAAGACCACGACCGCTACCTTCCCAAACCTAGCCCTTTCCTATCCTTCTGTCGCCGAAAACCTTCGATGTGTTAATGCGACGTTAAACAACAGTAAAAAAGAAAAGTTTGGTGTCGTGTTGCTGTATTGTAATTTCGCATAGATAGAGCAGAATCTTCACTTAAAATACACTGAGCTCTTTCATCGTTAATTCCCACACCAGCATGCTTTATTATTATTATTATTATTATTATTATTATTATTATTATTATTATTATTATTATTATTATTATTATTATCATCATCATCATCTGTTTACCCCCCAGGGTCGGTTTTTCCCTCGGACACAGCGAGGGATCCCACTTCTACCGCCTCAAGGGCAGCGGCCGTAGCCTTATGTTAGGTACCATGCCGGCATTTGCCTGGAGGAGAAGTGGGAAACCACGGAAAACCACTTCCAGGATGGCTGAGGTGGGAATCGAACCCACCTCTACTCAGTTGACCTCCCGAGGCTGAGTGGACCCCGTTCCAGCCCTCATACCACTTTTCAAATTTCGTGGCAGAGCCGGAAATCGAACCCGGGCCTCCGGGGGTGGCAGCTAATCACGCTAACCACTACACCACAGAGGCGGACATTATTATTATTATTATTATTATTATTATTATTATAGTTTGCTTTGAGTCGCACCGACGATGGGATAGGAAAGGGCTAAGAGTGAGAAGGAATCGATCCTGGCCTTAATTAATGTACAGCCCCAGAATTTTCCGGGTCTGAAAATAGGAAATCACGGTAAACCATTTTCAGGGCTGCCGACAGTGGGGTTTGAACCCACTACTGCCGAATGCAAGCAGATAGATACTTGACGCAGACCGCGCGGCCACTTGCTCATTATTATTATTATTATTATTATTATTATTATTAATTAGTATTATTATTATTATTATTATTATTATTATTTCAGCACCTACTTTCTACCTACGTTTGTGTGAGTCTGACGGCGATGTAATTCTTCTATGTTTATGTATAATAATTTTATTTTTTATTTTTTTTACGAGGGATTGTGGAAAATCTTCAAAAAGACACTTGTGAAGGGTCCGCACTCCACAAGTGTGTGGGATTCTTACCCACTAAAAACTACACACCGTTTTCCCACGATGTGAGTCATCACCCCGGAACCACTCTCGCATTACTTCAGGGTGATATCGTGCTTTGTCTTTCAGACGTCTTCTTTCTTCATTTCTTCTTTACGAACGTTCGTATGCTTCCAAATCCTTCTTCTTCTGACGAAGGATGTCCTCCACATGTACTGCCACGCGATCCCAGGATTCCTGGTTTCGCAGCATCACCGAAATAACATTATCTGTTGTCAGTTCTCCTAGTTCAGTTTCCACACATCATCTCTGAATTGTCCAATGGCCGCATACAAAAAAGGTGTGTTATACGTCGTCAATATCATCGCAGTATATGCATGCTCCGTCACTCGCTCTGCCCACTTTATGCAGGAATTTCCGGAAATATCCATGTTCTGTTAGAAGCTGCGTGAGGTAGTAATTTACTTCACCATGGACCCTTTCAACCCAGATATCCAAGTGTGGTATCAGTCGCTTGGTCCATTTGCCTCGAGGGTCACTTTCCCATCTGAGTTGCCATCGCCTCATCAGTTGACTGAAGGCGCGCTTCTTTGCACATTTCTTTCCCAGCTCTCCTTTGGTACGCCAGATTTCATGCCGCTCCAATGCAAGTAGGTCTATTGGGGCTATTGCTGCCACCGTGAGGATTGCCGGTTCGGAAACAGTGCGGTATGTACATGCAATACGTAAAGCCGCTCTCCGTTGTACGGCAGCTATCCTTCTCCGATACCAAGCAAATCTCAAGGATTCAGCCCAGATTTCAGAACCATATAGAAGCACTGACTGAACCGTCGACATGAGAAGACGTCGTTTACTGGATTTCGGACCTTTAATATTTCCCATTAGTCTGCTAAGTGCAGTCATGTATTTTACTGCCTTGTCTGTCACTCTCTGAATATGAGTCCAGAATGTGAGCTTGGAGTCAAGTGTCACTCCTAGATATTTTGTGCTCGCAGATGTTTCTATCACTAACTCTCCAACAGTCATTGGTACAAGAGTTTCGATCCTTTTCCTCGCCAGAAGAACTATCTCCGTTTATGTTTATGTATAATAATAATAATAATAATAATAATAATAATAATAATAATAATAATAATAATAATAATAATAATAATGGCGTGTGGCCTCCGAAGAGGCCTGGTGCGTGCAAGTCTTTCCAAGTAACTCCGTACAGGCGACCTTCACGTTTATGAGGATGGGGCCCTACCTATAATGAATTCTAATGATGAACATGGCACCCGCACCGAGGACCTGAGCCATCGGAATTAACCAGTGAAGTTTAAAATCCCCGACTCGGCCGGGAATCGAACCCGAGACCCCTTGAACAAAAGGCCAGCACGCTAACCATTTAGCCACGGAACCGGACTATGTATGACTTACAATACGTCGTCTTTTATAAAGTTAAATGTGATTAATTGATCCATTCTTTTTTTTTTTTCATCTTTTTAAGTAAGGGATGAAATATTCAATGCTTTCATCACCTTACAGGTCTGGAGGTTACATTGAAAATCCACAGCCTGTTTCCAGTCATTGGACCGGGTCAGGAATGGGATGAATGAAGCCCCCATCTAGTGGCGAGGATAGGAAATGTGCCGGCTGCCGAAGCCTGTCGCACTCCTCTGGGGCGATTTATAATGAATGACAGATGAAATGTTAATTGAGAGTGTTGCTGGAATGAAAGATGACAGGAAAACCCGGAGTACCCGGAGAAAAATGGAGGTTACATTAATATGATTAATATCAGGGTGCCTGTAGGAATTCAGACTTAACCAAGAATTGAAAAGGCTATTCCTATGGTCTGAATGGCGATATTGTCCAGACTGTGAGGGAACGGAAAGATGTCTCATTGATGGTCGAACGAGAAGGGATGGAATTCCCCATCCCCTCACGACCTCCGCCCAGACACACACGCAAGTGCATTAAGCTGATGATGAAATGTCGCTCATGGGCTGCAATAATGGGACAACTCAAAAATTCACGTTCTGATATAAATGAGTACAAAGTTTCCCTTAGTAATGAAATGCAGAATTCATACGATTAAAGGCTCTGTCAAACAGGAAGTGGACTGTGCGCGCGGACTTGCGGACACTGCGATCTACCGCAGCGGACCAGACTAGTTCGCAGCGGACTGGTGGACACTGAGATCTACCGCAGCGGACCAGACTAGTTCGCAGCGGACTGGTGGACACTGAGATCTACCGCAGCGGACCAGACTAGTTCGCAGCGGACTGGTGGACACTGAGATCTACCGCAGCGGACCAGACTAGTTCGCAGCGGACTGGTGGACACTGAGATCTACCGCAGCGGACCAGACTAGTTCGCAGCTGACTGGCAGACACTGCGATCTACCGCAGCGGACCAGACTAGTTCGCAGCGGACTGGTGGACACTGAGATCTACCGCAGCGGACCAGACTAGTTCGCAGCGGACTGGTGGACACTGAGATCTACCGCAGCGGACCAGACTAGTTCGCAGCGGACTGGTGGACACTGAGATCTACCGCAGCGGACCAGACTAGTTCGCAGCGGACTGGTGGACACTGAGATCTACCGCAGCGGACCAGACTAGTTCGCAGCGGACTGGTGGACACTGAGATCTACCGCAGCGGACCAGACTAGTTCGCAGCTGACTGGCGAACACTGCGATCTACCGCAGCGGACCAGACTAGTTCGCAGCTGACTGGCGAACACTGCGATCTACCGCAGCGGACCAGACTAGTTCGCAGCTGACTGGCGAACACTGCGATCTACCGCAGCGGGCCAGACTAGTTCGCAGCTGACTGGCGAACACTGCGATCTACCGCAGCGGACCAGACTAGTTCGCAGCGGACTGGCGAACACTGCGATCTACCGCAGCGGACCAGACTAGTTCGCAGCGGACTGGCGCACACTGCGATCTACCGCGCGGCCAACACTGAACCATATCTCCAAAAGATACGGAGAAATGAATTGATCTACTGCGTGGTCGTGAACACCTGTACAACAGACGGCACGTCGATTAAGATCACAAGTAGTCTCATGGTTGTAATATCATACCTTGGTCGCCACTTTTAGTCGCCTCTTACGGCAGTCAGGGGATACCGTGTGTGTGCTGGACATTTGATTAAAACAACAAAATGATAATACCAGTTCAAGAAATAAAAAAATTGAGTCGGTACGCACTTCATTGCGACTGCTTTCACACTGGTTCGCCCTGACTTGTCCGCATTCTATTTGACTACGACGACCTGCGGTCATTTCGTCCGCGCGGACAGTCCACTTCCTGTTTGACAGAGCCTTACGTTATGGAATAAAGAGCAATCGGTAGTAAATGGCTCGATAGAAGTTCAGTTAATACAAATGTTATTGCATTATTGCTCTTTCATTCCCCTAATCGAAACCATAACATAAATGTTTTGAGATGTGTCAGAATTGTTGAGATTTTTTAAAGCATAGATTATGTTCGACTATCTTAGAAATTTTCGGCTGAGGCCTATAGTTCGTTCGTTCGTAATCTGTTTACCCTCCAGGGTCGGTTTCTTCCTTGGACTCAGCGAGTGATCCCACCTCTACCGCCTCAAGGGCAGTGTCCTTGAGATTCAGACTCTGGGTCGGGGATAAAACTGGGGAGTATGACCGGTACCTCGACCAGGCGGCCTCACCTGCTATGCTGAACAGGGGCCTTGCTTGGGGATGGGAAGATTGGATGGGACAGGCAAGGAAGAGGGAAGGAAGCGGCCGTGGCCTTGAGTTAGGTACCATCCCGGCATTTGCCCGGAGAAGTGGGAAACCACGGAAAACCACTTCTAGGATGGCTGAGGTGGGAATCGAACCCACCTCTACTCAGTTGACCTCCCGAGGCTGAGTGGACCCCGTTCCAGCCCTCTTACCACTTTTAAAATTTCGTGCCAGAGCCGGGAATCGAACCCGGACCTTCGGGGATGGCAGCTAATCACGCTAATCACTACACCACAGAGTTCGGCTTATAGTACTCAAACAAATGTTCACCTCTGCGTTGTAGTGGTTAATGTGATTAGCTGTCTTCACCGGAAGCTCGGGTTCGATTCCCACCTCAACCATCCTCGAAGTAATCATCATTCGTTTTCCATTCCTTCTCCAGACAAATGCCAGGATGGCACCTATCTTGAGGCCACGGCCGCTTACTTGCCTATCCCTTCCAATCTTTCCATCCCCCCAACAAGACCGCTATTCAGCATAGAAGGTGAGGCTACCTGGGCGAATTATTGGTCCTCCTCTCCAGTTGTATCTCCGACCAAATATCTCACGCTCAAGAACACTGGCCTTGAGGCGGTAAAAGTCGGATCCTTCGCTGTAGTCGAGGGGAAAACCAACCTTGGAGAGTAATCGGATTAAATAATAAATAATGAAAAAAATTTATGGACAATCCTAAAGTCTGCTATAATCCGAATTTCATATATTTCTGGAGTTGTGCCACTACTGCAGCCATGAGCGCTGAATTCTTTGATAGTGATGTGTTCTGGAGTTTTTAGCAAACCACATTTACGTTGAATATTAATTGAAAACTCCAACAAAATTTCGTTGTATGTTGTCCGCCTCTGTGGTGTAGTGGTTAGCGTGATTAGCTGCCACCCCCGGAGGTCCGGGTTCGATTCCCGGCTCTGCTACGAAATTTGAAAACTGGTACGAGGGCTGGAACGGGGTCCACTCAGCCTCGGGAGGTCAACTGAGTAGAGGTGGGTTCGATTCCCACCTCAGCCATTCTGGAAGTGGTTTTCCGTAGTTTCCCCACTTCTCCTCCAGGCAAATGCCGGGATGGTACCTAACTTACGGCCATGGCCGCTTCCTTCCCTCTTCCTTCCCTGTTCCTTTCCTTTCCCATCCAAAATCTTTCCATCTCTTCGCACGGCCCCTGTTCAGCATAACAGATGAGGCCGCCTGGGCGAGGTACAGGTCATCCTCCCCAGTTGTATTCTCCGACCCAGAGTCTGAAGCTCCAGGACACTGCCCTTGAGGCGGTAGAGGTGGGATCCCTCGCTGAGTCCGAGGGAGAAACCGACCCTGGAGGGAAAACAGATTAAGATGAAGAAGGAAGTATGTTGTTGGCACTGAGTTCGTCGACGCCGTCAAAGTGGCCAATTCTTCAAGTGCTAAGGGATTTCATTTCTTTCTTAAGATATACCGGTAAATGTTTCATCAATATAATTTCAAAAAAAAAAAAAAATTGTGATAAAGTCTTTTGTGTATCAGCTTCGGGGTCTCATAGCAAATTATTCGCTAGTGATTACCCAGAGCCCTTAGCAAAGCTTCAAATTTCTTCCTTCTATCCGACTTGACTTGGCAAACTCTCTTCGTTCCGATAGTATTACTTTGGCGAGCTGTAGATACCTATATTTTTTCATCTTCCTTTACATTTTCTCTATCCTCATTCTCTTCTATATGAGATTCCAACGAGTTCTCCTTTCACTACCGAGCAAGTGGCTGCAATGTATGTGTCACGTAAGCTATCAGCTTGTATTCGGAAAATAGTGTGTTCGAACCCGATTATCGCCAGCCCTGAAGATAGTTTTCCGTGGCTTCCCATTTTTACACCAGGCAAATGCTGGGGCTGTACTTCAATTAAGGCCACGGTCGCTTCTTTTCCACTCCTAGCCCTTTCTGTCCCATCGTCGCCGTAAGACCTGTGTGTGTCGTTGCGACGTAACACAGTTTCAGAAAACAAACTCTCTTTCCAATATATGCCAAACAATCATCAATGGCTAATTTTTATATCCCCCATGATTAGTTTGTGTATCAACATGAAGATAGTGTGAGCATAACGAAATCGTGACTGTACAAATGAGGTGTATTAATCCAGCTTACGAGCGCGAAGTCCTAAATCCACTGAATTTTGATAGCTGTTCAAATAAATTCGTCCTATATTTTCCTATTCATATTGTTTATATACATACTCTGAACGGGAAAGCACTTCTGGTACTCAATTTCACATTCTAATCTCAGTTTCTTTCTTTTCCTTCTTGTTTTCTTTCGTGGTCTTCAGAGTGAGTAAAGCTAACTCAACTTTAAATATGGCGATTATAAGTCATGGTATTGATCTTTATGTGGAAGAAAAATTCGGTTTATTATTGTTTTGAGAGTTATCTAATTGGAGACATTGAACTCTGCACTGCAAGATCATTGAGGGAGATAGAACATGTACAAGAATTGCTGTGAGTACTTGGTGTATGGATATAATTTTAACCTTGGACACACAACAAAATAAGAGAAAAATGCTAATTCTCTGCTATTAACATCCTTCTTCTCTCATAGGTTTTAAAAGACAGGAGCGGGTACCGAGCTGGAGAACATCCAATGAGCTACGCGTTGCAAACTCTGAACTGGAGAAAGAATTTATTTGATACATATATAGGCCTACTTCTATCGTTAGTTGGGTTGTGTCACCCAACGTTGAGGTCAGAGAAACGGCCTTTCTTTCTTTCTTTCTTTCTTTCTTTCTTTCTTTCTTTCTTTCTTATTTTTGTTTTAATCTTCTCCATATATAAATACACCGAGTCTTCAGCCTGAAGTTCGTTATATTCCAAACAGTTCTACCCTCAGCTGTCATAGGAAGGCCAAGCGTTACTGACGAGCCGTACTAGGGAAGTAGGCGTGAGGTCGTTTCGTACTTTTTATTTTTTTATTTTTTTACAATTTGCATTACATCGCACCGACGCAGACAATGAATTTTATTCGACAACTATCGCTATGAGAAAGAGAAAAAGATTGACCTTTTTGCGGACACTTAAAGAGGATAAAACCAGAGATATTTGCTGATAAAATACGTATTATTTGGGAGAAATAGATATCTCATCCCCACAGTCTTACAGATGTGCGTCCACGAACCTGCTACGCAGGCGTAGCAGGGGGAGAGGTGATACTCCCACGTGGCGCGTCCCAGGTGGCGGATAGGGGGGTCCTAACCGGCTTGCCGGCGGACTTGAGGGAAATAAAAATACCTCTCGCGGACCAAACACACACCCCCTGTGGGTGGGGGAGGCAGACGAATAATACACCCACGGTATCCCCTGCCTGTCGTGAGAGCCGACTAAAAGGGGCGACCAAGGGATGGTTGTATTCGAACCATGCAACTACATGTGATTAGTACCACCACGCGGAGAACACCAAGGGTCGCTTTTACTTGTGTGTAGTACCACTATATTAGGTACGAAAAAGGTTTGTGATTAGTAGCACACAGGAGCACCGCGTGGTCGGCTTTTGCAGTACCTGTGATTAGTACCACCATATGAGCGGGACCATGGGATGATAGCTACCATGGACCTGCCTTACCTGTGATTAGTACCCACTATATGAGGAACACCACGGGATAGGGAGAGGTCCCTGTGGTTAGTACTCTTATGTGATGAACACCA
Organism: Anabrus simplex; assembly: GCF_040414725.1. NCBI lineage: Eukaryota > Metazoa > Arthropoda > Insecta > Orthoptera > Tettigoniidae > Anabrus > Anabrus simplex. Next base: position 131,619,509 of record NC_090268.1, on the reverse strand, counting down.
TAGGTTTGCGTTGCCTGTGAATGGCGCCGCAGAGTGAGAAAAACATAGGTCTGTATTAATGTCGAATTTCATAAGCTTTGAGTAGTACAATAATGTGTGGAATACCGCAAGTCTCTGCTACCATTGATTAGTACCGCAACAGGACAGATACCATGGTTCTACATTACTAGCGATAAGTACCATTCTGAGGGGCCTTAGACTTGTATTTTGGACCCATTTAGACACCAAGCATCCTCGATTTGCCTTGGAAGTGGTCCCTTGGTCAGTAATACTATTAACTATGATAGTTTTTTGAGTCGGATCCACTGCTTGTTTTAAATTCATGTTCATTCATTCATTCATTCATTCATTCATTCATTCATTCATTCATTCATTCGTTCATTCGTTCATTCATTCTTCATGGCATTTTTTATTTTGGTCAGTGGATAATTTTGAACTTTTACTTTGTCGTTTCATTTCGTACCATTAGGGGCCGATGACCCCGATGTTAGGCCCCTTTAAACAACAAGCATCATCATCAACAGATGTGCGTGATGGTAGTACAGAACCATCAGAAATTCAAGACAGACTTGTTTCTTGAAATGAAGTTTCAGAATTGAGGGATAATCCTGAGAAATAATCTGCTAAACGGCGGAAAAAGTTGGAGGAAGAATAATAACAGAAGAGAGGTCTGAGATTTGGAAACGTTTGGTGAACACGTAAACCAAAAAGTGTAAGATGGAGAACAAAAGGATGCTATGTAGCTCGTGTATTTCTAGCCCACGGATTGTCCTATCGATCTAAGTAATAATAATAATAATAATAATAATAGCAGCAGCTTTTTCCTTTCGTTTGTTATTAACTTTTGATCCAGGAGGTGAGGGTATTATGATCATCAGCGTGCGTTCTTCTCATCTCTTGCTTCTTTTCTCTTTCGTTGTTCGTTCCCCATCTAATTAATTTCTCTGCTTTTCTTCCTTTAGTCATATTTTAATTCTACTTCCCCCTGTTTCTGTTCCTCTACCTCCGGCTGATCGTCCTTGGTCGAGCTACGCACTGTTCGTAGCGATGACCACCCTCATTGATCGCGAAACCCCCTGCAGCTCCTTACCTGAACACAGTTCTCCCAGGCGAGACTGCGCGCCGTGAAGCGCTAAGGAAACAGAAGGTGCTGCTGATGTGCTTGGCGACACCCAGCCTGTATTACGAGTTTTGTCACACCTGTTCCATGGAATGTGCAATTGATATCTAGAACTCAGTACTTTAACCAGTTGTTAGATTCATCATCATCATCATCATCATCTGTTTACCCTCCAGGTTCGGCTTTTCCCTCGGACTCAGCGAGGGATCCCACCTCTACCGCCTCAAGGGCAGTGTCCTGGAGCTTCAGACTCTTGGTCGGGGGATACAACTGGGGAGAATGACCAGTACCTCGCCCAGGCGGTCTCACCTGCTATGCCGAACAGGGGCCTTGTGCAGGGATGGGAAGATTGGAAGGGATAGACAAGGAAGAGGAAAGGAAGCGGCCGTGGCCTTAAGTTAGGTACCATCCCGGCATTTTTTTTGTCGTCAACGTACTCTTCACCCTCATCCTGAGCTTTATCTAGGAAATGTCGTTCTTCCAGTTGTTGACACCTACCGATTTCTTGGGCTCCTTTTTGACAGTAAATTATCGTGGGAGCCACACGTGCGGGAGCTAAAAGTGCAATGCACCAAGAGGCTTAACCTCTTGAAGTTTCTTAGCAGCACTAATTGGGGAGCTGACCGCGTGGTGCTCCTGCGATTCTATCGGGCACACATTTTATCCCGGTTAGACTACGGCAGTGCAGCATATGGCTCCGCAAGACCAAGCGTTCTTGCGAATCTGAACAGTATCCACCACAGCGGGGTTAGGTTGGCGAAGGGAGCTTTTCGTACTAGCCCCATCGCTAGCCTGCTCGCTGAGTCTGGTGTGCCGCCTTTACACCTGAGGCGCCACCAACTCCTACTTACGTATGCTGCAAATTTGCGACAGATGCCACTTCATCCGAGCTATCCCTGCGTGTTCAACAATGGCAACCGTTTGTTGTACGCTGCTCATCCTCGTGCGACGCGGCCGGTTGGGATACGCTTGGATAGCAGTTATGAATTGTTTGACGTACCTTCGATTCCTTGCCTTGTCAGACAACCAAGTGGGGTACCTCCGTGGGTTGTACGACGACCTGAAATCATCCTGGATTTGCACACTGGCCCGAAAGGAGACACGGACCCTTCGATTTATCGGAGGATCTACCTGTCCGTTCTTGGCTGCTATCCAGGTTCAGCCGTCGTTTACACGGATGGTTCAAGGACAGATACGAAGGTGGGCTGTGCGTTCGTTGTCGGAAATGATCGGTTTCTTTTTGCTCTCCCGGAAACCTGTAGTGTGTACACAGCGGAGCTTTATGCTATCTGTGGAGCTCTGCGGTACGCACTGTACAATGCACGCCGACACTTTCTCGTGTGTACTGACTCCTTGAGCTCGCTCCAGTCTATTGATACCTGTTTCCCTCGGCACCCTCTGGTGCAGCGGATCCAGGACCTGCTGGCCGGGTGTTCGGATACCGGCACCAGAATTACGTTTGTGTGGCTCCCCAGCCACATGGGCATAGAGGGAAACGAGTTAGCAGATGAGGCTGCCAAGGAGGCAGTTACACTGCCCCCGTTGCCTTTCAAGGTTCCAGCAAGTGATATTCGCTCTCAGCTGAGACATCTGGTTATGTCTCATTGGGAGATGGAATGGCAGGCCATCCCACTTCCCAATAAGCTGAGAGCGATAAAAGGAACAACGAAGGTATGGGGACTTCCCTTCGGGCTTAGCGGAGGGAAGCCGTGGTATTATGTCGCCTTCGGATCGGCCACGGTATCTTGACGCACTCCCATCTACTGAAAGGAGAACCCCCTCCGGTGTGTACCTGCGGCGACCATCTGGCGACTCGGCAACAAGAATTCAAATTTATGAATATCTCTGTTATCATAGCCGGTACGGTAATAATGTATAAGACATAAATAATCGGAAATTTAATACTATATAACTTCATATATATAGTATTTGTTGATACCCCTCCCCTCACGGCACTACAGCCCTTGAGGGGTCTTGGCCTACCAAGCGACCGCTGCTCAGCCCGAAGGCCTGCAGATTACGAGGTGCCATGTGGTCAGCACGACAAATATCTCGGCCGTTATTCTTGGCTTTCTAGACCGGGGCCGCTATCTCACCGTCAGATAGCTCCTCAAAATCACGTAGGTTGAGTGGACCTCAAACCAGCCCTCAGGTCCAGGTATAAATCCCTGACCTGGCCGGGAATCGAACCCGGGACCTCCGGGTAAGAGGCAGGCACGCTACCCCTACACCACGGGGCCGGCACATTTATTATTGTTGATAGGACCACCAATAATACAAATATTTGAGGATTAAATTTTAGGCCTTCCCCTAAACTACCATTTCACTCATCGTGAATAAAATTATTTATGGCCTAGATTATAGCGACAAAAATATGAAAAACAGAGAAATAATAGGTAATCATTCTCGGTTATATTTTCAGCAGTCGTATTCTTCTTTTTCTTCTTAATCTGTTTTCCCTCCAGGGTCGGTTTTTCCCTCGGACTCAGCGATTGATCCCACCTCTACCGCCTCAAGGGCAGTGTCCTGGAGCTTCAGACTCTGGGTCGGGGGATACAACTGGGGAGGATGACCACTACCTCGCCCAGGCGGTCTCACCTGCTATGATGAACAGGGGCCTGGTGGAGGGATGGGAAGATTGGATGGGACAGGCAAGGAAGAGGAAAGGAAGCGGCCGTGGTCTTAAGTTAGGCACCATCCCGGCATTTGCCTGGAGGAGAAGTGGGAAACCACGGAAAACCACTTCAAGGATGGCTGAGGTGGGAATCGAACCCACCTCTACTCAGTTGACCGCCCGTTCCAGCCCTCGTACCACTTTTCAAATTTCGTGGCAGAGCCGGGAATCGAACCCGGACCTCCGGGCGTGGCAGCTAATCACGCTAACCACTACACCACAGAGGCGGACAGCAGTCGTATTCACGCCTTAAAATTGAAAGTAAAATTCTACTATATCATATGTATATGCTAGTGTCATTTAAAAATTGAGCAGTAGAGCGGTTGGATTCTAGTTCCAATCAGTAGAATTGAATGTAATTAAGTCTCACAGGGGCTGGAAACTATTAAACCACCCTCGGTATTCGGAATTGAGCGAAGTTTAATTGACTTCCAGGGAAATGCATTGGTCTGTGCCAATCATAAATTCGAAGAAGCGCTCACAGTCACTGATGCAGATATACGGATTAAGAGGGACTCAGTGACATAATCATCCCCTAGATTGAAGGATCATCATTTGATGTAAAGGATGCATTTGGACAGGTTGGGAGCATTCTGATTTAAAAAATCCCTCCAGATACTCACTGTCAGTGAGAAGTATGTAATCTCCATTGTTGTTTTCTTATTATTTGTTTTACATCGCACCGACACAGATAAGTTTTACGGCAACGATGGGGTAGAAAAGTGCTAGGAGTAGGAAGGAGGTGACCGTGACCTTAACGAAGGTAATGCTCCAGCATTAGTACCACTAAGTGGGGTGGTACCGCTGTCCATGAAAGAAGGAAAGAAATATAACACTCTTCTCTCCTAGTCACGGAGAACGACAAACTGGGGGGAGAGTTTCAGGAATGAATGAATGAATGAATGAATGAATGAAAATCTTCTCATTCAATCCACGTGCAATTTAAAAATTAAATTACACCTTTGATATACGCCAAGCAATTTATTTTTGCCATCTTAGATTTTCAGTACCTAGGGAATTTGTAGTCGGCCCCGTGGTTTAGGGGTAGCGTGCCTGTCAGGGGTTCGAACCAACTATCTCGCAAGTGCAAGCGGATAGCTACGAGACCCAAAGAGCGTAGCCACTTGCTCGGTCCATGCGGTATCGTACCCATTACACTACATTCCTTCCTCATATCCACCATGCTCCTCTTTTTCATCTGGTGGGGGCATGATAAATAAGTGTCGTCACCGGCTTCTTACAAACGCAGCTGCGGTTCGAACACCGGTAAATCCACGAGAGATGTTTGAAATGCGAAGTCGCCTACCTAAGGTCAGTATTTAAGTCAAAGTGGATTTCCCGTTGCTATGGTCATAGTCTGCCTTTGCTGGCAGGATGTAGTGTTTACTGTGCACTATGTCTTCCGGTATGGGCTAGAATATATTTGTTACTTTCATTGACCTGTCTCAGTCTCATCCTTGGCTTTGACAATATGAAAGTGACCGAGGTATGAGCCATGCCAGTAATGCCATTCCTTATGCAGCCAGTCCTTGTTCTGAATGGTGTGAAAATATCGCTCATTGGGTCGGTGGGTGCATGCATTTCAGTGGGCTTGGCAGACTGATATGCAATAGCAACTTCTGGCTCAGTGAGGAAAGCAACGTGAAACTGCCTCACTCCTCATTTCCCTAGTAAGCCTCTTCAGTGACACCTAGGCCATCTATGACTGCTGTTGGTGGAGCTGTAGAGGATCAAACCAGCCTTCGGGCTGAATACCCAACATACATAACACATGGTCATAGTATCAGCTATCACGATAAAGTACAAGGTTGCTTATTTTCCCTTTCACCTTTGATATACAAACAGAATACACCCATCCTACAGTTTCGGGTCACATGAAAGTGGGGAGGATGTAATAATTTATTGTATTGCTAAATGTGTCTTGATATATGCATTATTTTCCTTATTAGTATTGGTTTATCTATTACTACAACCTGTGACAATAAAGTTCGGTGAATGAAGTCAGAACGGTCGATCCGGCAACACTGGCGATTCGCAACGCTGCGCCTGCGTAGCAACAGGTTCTGACCACCTGCTCCCAACGTTGTTCAGTTGAGCATCGTGTGTGTGCCGTGCAAGACCTGTTTGACACAGTGCGTGTTTAGTTTGTTGGTTGTGAACTGCGAACAGGAACATGAACGACCAAAAGATCGATGTACAGTTTTGTTTCAAGCTTGGCAAGACACCGAAAGAAACGCATGCAATGCTGGTACGTGTTTCTAAAGATTAAGCACTGTCATTGAAGTGTGTGTACGAGTGATTCGCCCGTTTTCGAGGAGGTCGGGAAAGTGTTTCTGACAACCCCCGTAGCGGAAGACCGGCGACCGCCGTCAGTGACAAAAACATTGATGAGGTGAGGACATTAATCACGAACGATCGGCGATTAACTGTGCGCATGGTAGCGGATGAACTGCAGATTAATCGTGAATCCATGCGACAAATCGTTACCCAGAAGTGAGGGAAGAGAAAAACGTGTTCTCGTCTTGTGCCACATCACTTGACTGACGATCAGAAGCAGGCACGTTTAGAGGCTTCACCGGATTTTGTCGAAACGGCGGATGCGACACCAAATTTCTTGAACTGTTTTGTCACTGAGGATGAAACCTGGTGTCTCAGGTACGACCCTGAAACGAAACGGCAAGCAATGGAATGGCGTTCTCCGGTATCCCCTCGTCGGAAAAGCCAGAGCCGAAAAGTCACGCAGAGAGAAAGAGATTTGACGATATTCCTGACATCCAACGAAACGTGACGAGGCTTTTCAACACCAAGCCAAAGGAGGCCTTCTTGCAAAATTTCCAGGACATGTATCGCCGGTCTCAGCAGTGCATAGTTATGGGAGGGGACTATTTCGAAGGACAGTAAGGTCACTGTTGTCCATTGTTCATCTATGTTGATAGTACAGGAATATTCACCGAACATTATTGTCACAGGTTGTACATTAAACGTTACAGTTAAACTTATCACCTTTTCTACTCAAGTTCTAAATTATATTTAACAAAAAATATGTAATTTTGTCCTGGATGTTAACAGTGTTATATAGTATAGGTCAATATATATCTTACCCTTCCAAAGTCAAATTAGAGCCTACCTTTGTGTCACAAGTTTTTACAGAGTTATCCTATAATTACAACCTACATTATGAATGAATTGAACTAATGAATGTCTGCATAAATTGGTGAATGAGTTATTTCATGATTGAATTGGGTTCGAGCTTGAATGAACGAATGAACACTCTTCTTACTCAGTCACCGATGGCCACCAACTGGGGAGAGAGCATTCATTAATGAATGCGTGAATGAATGAAATTAATTGGATTAATTGAATGAATGCTCTAAGGCTACCGCTGTGGAACCAGCAGCAAAGCAAGGAACGTTCCCTTCTGAATGAATGAATGAATGAATGAATGAATGAATGAATGAATGAATGAATGAATGAAAATGTTCTCATTCAACCACGTGCAATTTAAAAATTAAATTACACCTTTGATATACGCCAGGCATTTTTTTTGCGATCTTAGATTTTCAGTACCTAGGGATGTTGTAGCCGGCCCCGTGGTGTAGGGGTAGCGTGCCTGCCTTTTAGCCGGAGGCCTCGGTTTCAATTCCCGGCCAGGTCAGGGATTTTTACCTGGACCTGAGGGCTGGTTCGAGGTCCACTCAGCCTACGTGATTAGAATTGAGGAGTTATCTGACGGTGAGACAGTGGCCCCGGTCTAGAAAGCCAAGAATAACGGCCGAGGGAATTTGTCGTGCTGACCACACGACACCTAGGAATCTGCAGTTCTTCGGGCTGAGCAGTGGTCGCTTGGTAGGCCTAGGCCCTCCAAGGGCTGTAGTGCCATGGGATTAGTGTTAGTTAGGATTTTTGTATTTACTTTCGTGCTAGACAGGGCCCCTCACTCTCTTACGCCAGTAAATAAGCATGTTCCAGTGTCCTTCTTTCTACCCTTTAAAATAAAAGTAACCGAGCGTGTTGGTGAAGTGGTACGGGTCATACAGCTGTAAGCATGAAAGTCAACTTTGACTATGGTATTCTATGGTTTTCCAATTTATTCCTGACTGATTGCAGGAGAGTTGATGCTCTGCTAATGCGATGTTGTGGGAGACATACAGAAGTAATGAATCAGTTCTGAAACAGCTTGGCATTAGAACAAGACCGTCGACCGTTATCAGCCAAATACATCTCATGTACGTTGGTCACTTTGCCAAGAGACCAAAGACAATGGAAAGACTCAAGACTAAAGTCGACGGCCGAAGACCTAGAGAACGTACACCATCGCGATGGATGGACCAGATAAAGAACCTGACCGAGACGAACATACAAGGATGTTACCATGAAAAAAAAAAAAAAAAAAAATCCTGAGGGAAGACCGTCAACATGGTTACATCATAATGTTAGTACTACACCCTACTGTAGTAAAAGGCGTCTAAAAGGGGTCCCAGGGATCTCAGTTTGGAAGCGTGGGTTGGCGACCACAGGGCCCTTAGCTGAGCCCTGGAATTGCTGCTTCCACTTACTTTAGCTAGGCTCCTTACTTTCATCTATCCTATCTGACCTAATTTGGTCAACTTTTGATCTTTTCCGACCCGGACGGTATTAGGTTTCCGAGTTCTAGGAAGTCTTTCATTTTCACGTCCTTCATGGCCCTGGTCTTCCTTTGGGTGATACTTTCATTTCTCGAAGTGTCGGATCTCTTCCATTTTCCCCTCTGATTAGTGTTATACAGAGTATGGTTGCCTAGTTGTTCTTCCTCTTAAGACAATAATCACTACCACCACTTCCTCAACCAAAGCTACAGCTGCTATACTTTAGGACAAAACATGACGGCCTCAGTTCCTGGAAGCGAGCTGGAAGCCACGTGTCAATCACACCCTCCACCTTCTGAGTTACCGAGTTGTTTGGCATGGAGAGGTTGCCGAACCGCTTTCTTCCACACACTCTTCAGTCTTTACTCTGCTTCATGTCGAGTGCAGTGTAATGATCTTTTAGCATTATTAATAGTAATGATAAATAAATAATAAATCAATGAAGTCCATAAACATGTTTTATTTTTGCTCTGGCTCTTTTGGCGTCCATGAGGTAGAAGATTTGGTAACTCCGGTTGCCAATAGACACCGGGCTGCCGCTGGAGGTAGTGGTTTGAGGCGAGGTCATGTTTCGTCCCCATGTATACCTTCCTAATCCTAGCCCTTTCCTATCCCATCGTCGCCTATGCCACGAACCTGCTACGCAGGCGTAGCAGGGGGAGAGGTGATACTCCCACGTGGCGCGTCCCAGGTGGCGGATAGGGGGGTCCTAACAAGGCCGCACTAGATAGACAGGCCACAAGGCTCGGACCGTGACGTCACGCTAGTGGCTGGCGTTCAGCATGGCAGTGTAGGGCCCGCTCTCACTTTCACCATGATATTGTTCATTTATTCAACCTTAACGATAAAATTGAACCCTCCTTCAATTGTGGCTTTACTTAGGCTTGTATACTACACGAGTTTTATGCGGGGAGAAAACTGGCAGGGCAGTACATGTACATTTCTTTACGTAAAATTATGATGACATCTGTCACTTGTAACTCAACACGGTATCTTTAAAAGATTAGAACGCATAATACGTATACAAAAAGTTTTAATGTTACTAGGAAAATGCATGATGGCAATTCACAACAATAGTCTGAAACCGTTCTTAGAAATTAAGCTGCAACTTAAAACTTACCTAACAGTTCCTAAGGTTTCAGTTTGTACATTTTTATTTTCCTGAGGATTTCTTCTTCTCAGCGATGAGTTTATCTACGGTAACTTTTCTATTGTTATTCAATAGTCAGAATTTTTCCCTGAGAATCCTCATGTAAAAACATTAGTATACAGGTTTACATTTTTTAGCTCTAAAAGAGTCTGGTACAACACCTTTTGGTACAGGGCAGGAGCAAGCCAAGGCCGCACTAGATAGACTCAGACATTTTTTTGTCTGACTCAGAGTTGTCAAAGTCAGGATAAGTTGTCAGCTTGATTAAGCTAGTTATTTATTAAGATTTTAAATAAATGACCAGTATCAAACAATTTTGTGTGTGTGTGTGTGTGTGTGTGTGTGTGTGTGTGTGTGTGTGTGTGTGTGTGTTTCGTCAAATGGATTTTGAAAAGTGGTTTGTAAATTGCTTTTGCACAGCTTTTCAAACATGTTCCTGTTATTATTAGAAATTATGCATGCTACCTTATAAGCTATAGGACTATATGTTAATACTTTAAAGACTTGCAAAGTTAGTTCTTCTAAGAAATGTCACGTTAGGTTCTTACATGGAAACAAATCAACAACGTCTTTATTTTTTTAAAGACTGGATGACAACATAAAAGTTTGTGCAGTTGTAGCTAATGCAGTGTTATTTTCTCCGCTTTTACTACCTTTCCTCCTAGCGGGCGATCTGGCCGTGCGGTTAGGGGCGTGCGGCTGTGAACGTGCATCGGGAGATAGTGGGTTCAAATCCCACTGTCGGCAGCCCTGAAGAAGGTTTTCCGTAGTTTCCCATTTTCACACCAGGCAAATGCTGGGGCTGTACCTTAATTAAGGCCACGGCCGCTTCCTTCCAGCTGTTAGGCCTCTCCTATCCCATCGTCGCCATAAGACCTATCTGTGTCGGTGCGACGTAAAGCCACTAGCAAAAACAAAAATAAAACCTTTCGTCCTTTATAGTTCAGCTCACGTTTTATGTAGACTCCATTCAACAAGTTACAAAATATTTCATGCTCCTTTAACAATTTTAGTTTCTTTTTCAAGTAATTCCAATGTGAATCATCAATACCCGAATTTCCCGTGCCTAGTTTTGCAGTAAAATACTGTGAATAACCAAGTGAGGCACTGTAAGAAACGTTGACTGTCTTATCTTCTTTTACGCCCCAGGAAATGCGAAAAATATTGAAGTGAACCATGTTATTAGAATACAGGAGTAAGATACTTTCTTTGCCACGGCTATATTTAACTGTTTCTTAAAAAAATTATAATTTATCAGTAATGATACACTCATCAACTTCACTTTCAATTTCATCGATTATTTTGTGTACAGATTCTATTTTGTCGTGGACAGTCACTTTTGAGTTACGAGCAGGTCTAAACAGGAAGTTATAAATACTTTTCTAATTTGACCATTTTAATATCTTGCCCCCATCACCTAATGCACGTATATCAGGGTTATCACTCATGAAAATATCATGTTTAATGGATTTAAAATCAAGAGCCTCGTTTAATGTTAAGGAAGTACCAATTTTCGGAATATTTTCCTCAATCATATACATTTTGAAAATACAGACTTTGGCTGTTAAAGTTGACGGAAACTTTGTCCAAATCTAATTTGCGCTTAATATTGAAATTACCCTGAACGTCATCGAAGTCCTTGATCCTGTCATATTCTTCCTCAGCTTTCTTTCTTTCCTTCCTCTTCCCGTTTTTCAATTTCTTCTTGTCTTTGAATAGGATTTTTGCTCGTTGTTGGAAGATTTTTATACAGATAGGCAGGCACATTTTAAAACTTAGGAATAGCATCGTTTGAGAGTTTTAAATGGTTAGGTTTTACAGTTAAAAGAGACTCATCAGGTCTTTTAACGGAATCGTCCCTAATTACGAAACTTCGTCGAAGTGTTTTATGCACACAACTGAGCTTACTGAAGGGATGAATTCGGTTCGATGGATAGCTATGATCCACTTTTGTTTCCGAAACACGCCAGTAGGAAATTTAAACACTGAAATATTAGGCTGTTTTGAACTGTAGTTGATTCTACAACCAGGTATACAACACGACGTGGCCATAATTCACAATGTTCACACACGTTTAAATCATTCAACACCATCGATAGCCTCACTGCTGCGAGGTTCAGATCAGCTTACGAGTCACTGGCGGAAGTGAAGCGGCTGGCGACTAGTGTGACGTAGCGCCCGAAGTGGAGGGGGAGCCTTATGGCCTGTATATCTAGTTGGCCTTGGTCCTAACCGGCTTGCCGGCGGACTTGAGGGAAATAAAATACCTCTCGCGGACCAAACACACACCCCCTGTGGGTGGGGGAGGCTGACGAATAATACACCCACGGTATCCCCTGCCTGTCGTGCGAGGCGACTAAAAGGGGCGACCAAGGGATGAATGAATTAGAACCATGAAACGACTCTTGATTCGTACCATCATGCGGGGAACACCATGGGTTGCATGTACTTGCGAGTAGTATCACCAACATGGTACGAAGTATGTTTGTGATTCGTTGCAGTAAAAAGCCTGGCCTGGTGGATTCCAGTACCCGTGCGTTGTACCCATGTGGGCAACACCGCGGGTCTGGGCGTAGCCTGTGAGTTGTACCACTATATGAGCGACATCGTGGGTCTGCGTTGCCTGTGATTAGTACTCACTATGTGCGGAACACCACGGGGCCCTTGGGACCGGCACCCGTGGCTAGTACCCTAGGTGAGGAAACTCATCGGTTTGCGTTGGCTGTGGGTGGCGCCATTGTGTGCGAAACACCATAGGTCTGCGTTACCTGTACGAAGTACAATACTTGTGAGTAGTACCATCTTTTGTGGAACACCGTGAGTCCTCGCTACTTCTGATTAATACCCCAACGTGACCCATACCATGGTTCTATTTTACTCGCGACATGTACCATTCTGTGGGGCCTTAGACGTGGATTTTGCACCCCCTTTAGACACCAAGCATCATTGTGCTTTATGAGTGGTTCCTTGGTCGGTAAAAATGTTATTTTCGATCTCTGTTGAATCCGATCCACTGGTTTTTGTTTTTGTTTGTTTGTTTTGTGTTTTGTTGGGTTCCTGTCCATCCATTCATTCTTCATGACATTTTTTATTTTTATTTTGGTCAGTGGATGCCTTTGTAATTTTTGTTCTTTCATTTCGTACCATTAGGGGCCGATGACCTTCGCTGTTAGGCCCCTTAAAACAAAAAGCATCATCATCATCAGCGTCGCCTATGCTAGTTTGACCTTAAAACGGCCAACAATAAAGATGATGAACAGTTCAAACTTTATCGTTGTTCTACCCTTTAACCCTCTACTGCATACTGTTGCCGTCAGGCAACGTATAACTTTCCACCTGTATAAATGGATACAGATTGTGGACAGAGGTAGTTTTACGGCACACCTTCAACTGTACAGTCAATTAAACACATATACCAGTGATGTCTTTTTTTTTTTACATAACATATGACAAAATAGCCGTACAACCATAGGTACTCCTTCCACCCCGCGAACATCCACGCTTACCAACCACCGTTTATCTTACGTTGGCCTTCCCCATCACATTACCACATTACCACAGGCAACAATAAAGATGAAGAACAGGTCAAACTTTATCGTTGTTCTACCCTTTAAAATTAAGTAACCATTAACTTCCACAACCCAAAATTATATTTTATTACAACCAGTAAAACAATGACTTACGAGGGAAGTATCCCGGCTCGAACGGCTAAAACCGACAGAAATTGGGCTTAAAGTATACAGTTGTACCTATGTCAATAGCTATCAAGGCCATTCATCTGTATAAGTACTGTGTAGAGATGATAAAAATGCAAGAATGTGGAATGTGGCCTGCAAGCACGAACTTCCTGTTCTGCCCAGACAGATCGGCTCTTATCTGCTCTTATCTGCTACAGGAAAACATTGACTGACACTTTACAGTTCGCTGGATTACAACTGACAAGAGCGAAGAGCTGCCAGTAGAAGATAATATAAAGTCGCCTGGGTAGTAGCGGAGTTGCTATGGTAACCATTGCATCACTGGCTCTGCTGGTGAAAACCCCTTCGCCCCGTGCCTCACCGGGCATGTGCATTCTTCTGATCTCCCTACAGTACGTGTTCGGTCGCCAGCGCCATCTGACAGTCAGCGCACAGCCCGCGCCGCATTGGAGCTGTACACGCAATGCCTGTTAGTCAGTTGCAGTGTGTCGTAGTATAGTGCACACACAAACGTCCGACATGAGTAGGTGGGAAGCCAATCAATCCTGTAAATGTTGTGAAGATGCTGCGCAAAAATGTACGGCGACGCTACACACTGGATAGTGAAGATGTAAGTGGAGTGGAGGATGGGCTATTTGCATGCATGTTATATGATATCAGAACGCAGAAATACAATGGATCTGTAACAGAACTGCATACCGACACATTGGAGAGTAATGGTGTCTGTGAGCTGGACTGCGCTGAAGAAACGGCACATGAGTATGAGGGTTCTAACCGTACCGACAATCCAGAAACGGAAGGAACTACACGTGACAGTGATTTCGTTCCTTCATCACCCAAACGTGTACGAACAAGTGTGACACGGAGTATTGATGACCGAACATTGGACAACATTTATGAGGATTATTATAATCGTGGTTACAACTCTTATCAGAAACTAATGAAGCGTTATAGCTACATCAGGTCGAAATAAAACTGCAAGGTAATTTTAGATTATGTGACGCGCAAAAGCCAAGACCCAGGTCTGTTCAAGGGAAACAAAACTTTAAAATTGAAGGCTTTAAAAGAGTCTATAAAAGTGCAATTTGACAGAGCTAGAGATAATGGACTACTGGCACATTCAAGCGTGGGTTCTGGAGGCCGCTAGAGCAGTTTGTCTGAACAATTTTAAAGCTTTGTTGCATTTTGTCAGGGCCTTCAAAGACGAATATAATATTTCGTCCAGACATATGACTATGTTCATGGCTCGCAAAAGGATTTTGTTTTGCTAGGGGCTTTACGTCGCACCGACACAGATAGGTCTTACGGCGACGATGGGATAGGAAAGGCCTAAGAGTTGGAAGGAAGTGGCCGTGGCCTTAATTAAGGTACAGCCCCAGCATTTTCCTGGTGTGAAAATGGGAAACACCGGGCGAGTTGGCCGTGTGCGTAGAGGCGCGCGGCTGTGAGCTTGCATCCGGGAGATAGTAGGTTCGAATCCCACTATCGGCAGCCCTGAAGATGGTTTTCCGTGGTTTCCCATTTTCACACCAGGCAAATGCTGGGGCTGTACCTTAATTAAGGCCACGGCCGCTTCCTTCCAACTCCTAGGCCTTTCCTATCCCATCGTCGCCATAAGACCTATCTGTGTCGGTGCGACGTAAAGCCCCTAGCAAAAAAAAATGGGAAACCACGGTAAACCATATTCAGGGCTGCCGATAGTGGGATTCGAACCTACTACCTGTTATTATACAAACAGCAGAAACATTTGTGGCAGACGTGAACATGCTTATTCAAGACGGGAATATAATGAATATAATGCGTGTGGAATAGTGATCAGAGCCAGTTTTTATGGACTAACGTCTGCTGCAACACTTTCAAACAGAGGGGAAAATCAACTGTTGGTCTGCTGCAGTCTGTGCATACCTATTTCTAAGCATAGTTACACAATTGATGTGGCTGTGTCCATGAATGGCAAAATAGCAAGCAAGCTTTACTTTTGTCTGCAGGAAAAGGATGGAACGTTTGGTCGGCAGGTTGCAAAGAAACTGACAGTAATGTATCCACGGAACATCCATGTTGAAGCGAGTAAAAGTGGAAAAATGACTAAAGCACATATGAAGAGCTTCTTTAATTCGGTCCTCGCTGAACATGTGGGTGAGAGAGGTCTATTACTTTGCGATTCCTGGTCAGGACACAAAGACTACGGCGTCATTGAAGAATGTTTTCCAAATAAAGATATTGCAACCAAAGACAACCAAATAGTGGCAATCTCTGGATGTATACTTTTTTAGGCAATACAAGCTCTATGTGAGACGTCTTGCTGATTTCGTACGTTTGCAAATAGATACCACGCAGGCCACGTTACATGATCGATACTTCATCATCCGTCTTCACTCCGTCATCTACAACCAACTATCTGCACCGAGATACAGACCTATGTTAACATACGCATGGTTATGATGTGGATGTTCCTGTTGCTTCGTTTGATAATATGATCACCGTGGCATTTGAGTTTGGACTACTGCAGTGCGGGAACATTGCAAATAATGTAGTATGTCTACATGTTGCCCTCGTTAAGTGTGCATACTGTTCCATTCCGCTGTGTTTTAATCACTTCATTGAAACTCCACATTTACACTTCGACATCGAATAAAGGACAACATAGTATCTTCTATTGTGGGAAAGATGACTATGTCAACACGGTACTGCGTGTGTTAAGAGTTCTTTTTGCAAGCACGTGTTCAACCTTTTGCCAGATGATACTGCACCGCATCTGTCTCTTGTTACTATAATGGTCCGAAGTGCCTGTTGCACGGTAGTATCTGCTGCGAATTGTGTTTCTGCAATATTTGTATGCCGTAACTTCCAAACATTGATTGTACACTAATGTGGGGTTTTACAGATAAATGTCCTTGAAGGATAGTAGAACAGACATATCTTCGTATGTTAAGCGCACTTCCAGTCAGTTTTAGCCGTTCGAGCTGGGGTACTTCCCTCGTTAGTCAAGGGACAGATACTAGCAGAATAGGCCGAGAACCACTGAAAATAACTCCAGGAGGAGATCCTGAGAACCACACTTTCGACCAATGTTTGAATTACTTTTTTCTTTTTTTTTACAACCTGCTTTACATCCAAGGGTAGAGCCCAGCGCGGATATACAATATAATATCCGTATCCGCTCCGCATCTGCACTTCCTTCATCCGCACCCGCATCCATGAACGGTTATCCGTGAATATTGTAAATATTTGACTACAGTATATTACAACCAAGCCGGCCCCATGGTGTCGGGGTAGCGTGCCTGTCTCTTACCCGGAGGCCCCGGGATCGATTCCCGGCCAGGTCAGGGATTTTTACCTGGACCTGAGGGCTGGTTCGAGGTCCACTCAGCCTACGTAATTAGAACTGAGGAGTTATTTGACGGTTAGATAGCGGCCCCGGTCTAGGAAGTCAAGAATAACGGCCGAGAGGATTCGCCGCGCTGACCACACGGCACCTCGTAATCTGCAGGCCTTCGAGCTGAGCAGCGGTCGCTTGGTAGGCCAAGGCCTTTCAACGGCTGTAGTGCCAGGGGGTTTGGTTTTTTATATTACACCCAAGGTACCGGTATTGAAACGGACAGATCTGTAACATAATACAAACGGCCTGATACCTGGGACCAGAGCCCCTACAGTCACAAGTTTATGAGGGATTTTCTCTTGCGACAACTACCGACGTATTGACCTTTGTTCCTTCCTTCCATTAATTGCGGGCAAGAGCCTGTTAGGCTTAGGTAAGATTTACGGTTTTATGGTCTCAAGGCTCTTTATACGTAGGTCGAACCATAAGTCATGGCAATTATTTTTTTTTCTCGCGAACAGGAGACAACATGGAAAATCTAACATATGCATTTGGAAACGAACGGTATGTATTTGCGTATGATTCCGTTAGATGGTGTATGTAAACAACAGTGTGGGTCTAAGCATGCACCCAAGTTTAGGGTGAGAGTGAAAGCGTCACAAAATGGAAGTCCACGAACCTGCTACGCAGGCTTAGCGGGGGGAGAGGTGATACTCCCACGTGGCGCGTCCCAGGTGGCGGATAGGGGGGTCCTCACCGGCTTGCCGGCGGACTTGAGGGAAATAAAATACCTCTCGCGGACCAAACACACACCCCCTGTGGGTGGGGGAGGCAGACGAATAATACACCCACGGTATCCCCTGCCTGTCGTGCGAGGCGACTAAAAGGGGCGACCAAGGGATGATTGCATTCGAACCATGAAACTACATGTACTTAGTACCACCACGCGGAGAACAACAAGGGTCGCTTTTACTTGTGCGTAGTACCACTATATTAGGTACGAAATAGGTTTGTGATTAGTAGCACACAGGAGCACCGTGCGGTCGGCTTTTGCAGTACCTGTGATTAGTACCACCATATGAGCAGGACCATGGGATGATAGCTACCATGGTACTGCCTTGCCTATGATTAGTACCCACTATATGAGGAACACCACGGGATAGGGAGAGGTCCCTGTGGTTAGTACTCTTATGTGATGAACACCATAGGTTTGCATTGCCTGTAAATGGCGCCGCAAAGTGAGAAAAACATAGGTCTGTATTATATGTCGATTTTCATAAGCTCTGAGTAGTACAGTAATGTGTAGAATGCCGCAAGTCTCTGCTACTTTTGATTAGTACCGCAACAGAACAAATACCATGGTTCTACTTTGCTAGCGATCAGTACCGCTATGAGGGGCCGATAACTTCGATTTAGGACCCCCTTTTGACTGCACGCATAATCGATTCAGTGTTATGCTATAGCAGTAGTCCCTTGGTCAGTAATACTATTTTGTCACGTCAGTTTATGTGAATGTGAGACATTGCGGGTCGCATCCACTGATTGTTTTAAATTCATGTCCATCCATTCATTCTTCGTTCTCACGCTTTTGAATTCTGGTCAGTGGAGAATTTTAGACTTTTAATACGTCATTCCATTTCGTCTCATTTCGTACCATTAGGGGCCGATCACCTAGATGTTAGGCCCCTTTAAACAACAATCATCAATCAATCATCAACAAAATGGAAGTCAACAAGCAGGAGCTACGATCGTAAGTTATTCCACATCCGCCTTATTCGCCTGATCTAAGCCCATGTGACTATGATCTAATCCCCAAAGTGAAGAATCCATTACGTGGACAACGGTTTGCTAACACAGAGGATATCGTAACAACATTTCGGACAGAGGTGTCACACGTTAGCGATACACATGCAGCGAATGGTATTCAGCGTCTGCCCCACCGCTGGCAACGCACAGTGGAAACCTTGGGTGATTATTTCGAAGGTCTATAACTAGTGCAGACCTCTCCTTTGTACGTAGTCCTGTGCATTCGCGGTCTATAACATAATAAAACAATGTTTACCAAAGGCCTTTGTCCTGTCACTTTCCTGCGAGAATCTCCTTAAGTCAGAATTTGTCTTCAGGCACTATGCATAAGTATATGCCCTATAATTCCAAGTGCATATCTTAGATTTTCCGTCTTGTCTCCTGTTCGTGAGAAAGAAATAGTTGCCATGACTTATGACTCGACCCTCGCATATCACCATTCTCCCACACCACTGTCAAGGGTCGCCTAACCACAAGCAAAAATACGAGTATACCTGAGTGAAAATCAATGACCATCATTATTTAGAACCGAGCTCGATAGCTGCAGTCGCTTAAGTGCGGCCAGTATCCAGTATTCGGGAGATAGTAGGTTCTAACCCCACTATCGGCAGCCCTGAAAATGGTTTTCCGTGGTTTCCCATTTTCACACCAGGCAAATGCTGGGACTGTACCTTAATTAAGGCCACGGCCGCTTCCTTCCCAATCCTGGCCCTTCCTTGACCCATCGTCGCCATAAGACCTATCTGTGTCGGTGCGACGTAAAGCAACTAGCAAAAAAAAAAGCATTACCGCACAGCCAACACGCCTACTTCGGAATGCCAACCTCAAGGGCGAAGTCGATTAGTCGTCGTCTTTCTGTTTCCGAGGTAACAGGTTCGTTCCTCGCTGAGGGTGATAGGGTCTGAAGGTGTTGAACAAAAAAGCAACAGTGGTCGTTGTCTACGCATATTTTTGTCCATTCATTCATCAACACGCTCAATGCGAAGTACCCAAACGGACGCCCACTTGTGTCAACTATAAGGGTACCTACGAAGTTTCCTTTCCTAGCTGTCCATTCAAATTAAACAAGCAACGCGAAAAGACACGACATAATACATAGTTTATTTGACTTACAATTGACAAAACCCACTAAAACCCACAAAGACACACGATGGCACTTTCTCTACAATTGGAAATCCAAGGCACAAGAATTAAACGGCAACTGAAACGGAAGCAAATGTTCCAAATATAAATTCTCAACGAGAAAGTCGCCACTCATCGGATTTAAGATACTAAGCAACATTAGCATTGGTCTCTTTGTGGAAGATGACTGCCTCATTACACAGAAGTTGTTAGAGAACTCCCACCCATGTCAACATTAGTGGACGGTGAGAACGTCCCCAAACCACCAGAGTACCGGTTCAGTGAGCGAGTACCTACTTCACACAGTTAATAATAATGCTATTAGTTTAAATTCTCACTATTCTTTTATGTTTCTTCTGGGACACCGAGTTGCCGGAATTTTGTCCTGTACGAGTCCTTTTACGTGTTAGTAAATCTGCGACACGAGGTTGACGTATTTGAGCACCTTCAAATACCGCCGGACTGAGCCACAATCGAAACTGTCAAGTTGGTCTCAGAATGCCAGTGCCGTGCCGTCTGAGCTACTCAGCCCGGCATACAGTTAAGAAACAATAGGCGAGGGCGCCTTATGGATGGGTGACCACACACTCACACATGCGGAAGCACGGCGAGAGAATCTTTCTCAATAATGTATGCTATTGAAGATTTGACAATAAAAATTCATTGACGATAAATTGTCAGCCGACTCTGAACTGAGTGACCCTGTCCACACTTAGATCCGGTGAAGTCAGGCAATTAAAATGATAAACAGGAATCCGAAAAGACCTGCTAGGCTGTAGGAGTTATTTACGTGAAACGCCTATCGTCCGTCATAATTAGAAATACCAAATTAAACCCCATGGCGCAACAGTTGCGACGGGCATTTGCCTACAAAACGACCGGTGCCCGAAGGCTGAGAAATGATGTAATGGATTCAGATATATTCTCACGGAACTGGAGTGTGTATAGTAGAGATAGTATAGGAATGGTAGGAGGGGGAGTATTCATTCTGGTGAAAGAAGAATTTGTAAGCTACGAAAAAGTTAAGGATAAAAAACAAGAAATTCTGGGTGTAAGGCTCTTCTCTAAAGATAATAGGCAACTTGATGTCTTTGGAGTGTACAGACCGGGAAAGGGTAGCGCTGACGCTGATTCAGAATTATTTGATAAGATAATCAGCTATGTTGGAAATGATATGGAAAGGAATGTGATAGTAATAGGTGATCTCAATTTACCAAATGTCAATTGGGAAGGTAATGCGAACGACACGAAGCATGACCAACAAATGGCAAATAGTTAAAATGGGAAGGGCACCTGATTCAGAAAGTGATGGAACCAACTAGAGGGAAGAATATTTTGGATGTGGTGCTGATAAAACCAGATGAGCTCTATGGAGCTTATATATATCCATGATATGTGTAAAGAAGTGGAATCAGAGATAAGGCGGTTTGCAGGTGATGTTATTCTGTACAGGGTAATAAATAAGTTACAAGATTGTGAGCGGCTGCAGGGTGACCTCGATAGTGTTGTGAGATGGACGGTGCACAATGGTATGATGATAAACGGGGTTAAAAGTCAGGTTGTGAGTTTCACAAATAGGAAAAGTCCTCTCAGTTTTAATTACTGCGTTGATGGGGTGAAAGTTCCTTTTGGGGATCATTGTAAGTACCTAGGTGTTAATATAAGAAAAGACCTTCATTGGGGTAATCACATAAATATGATTGTTAATAAAGGGTACAGATCTCTGCACATGGTTATGAGGGTATTTAGGGGTTGTAGTAAGGATGTACGGGAAAGGGCATATAAGTCTCTGTTAAGACCCCAACTAGAGTATGGTTCCAGTGTATGGGACCCTCACCAGGATTACTTGATTCAAGAACTGGAAAAAATCCAAAGAAAAGTAGCTCGATTTGTTCTGGGTGATTTCCGACAAAAGAGTAGCGTTACAAAAATGTTGCAAATTTTGGGCTGGGAAGATTTGGGAGAAAGGAGACGAGCTGCTCGATTAAATGGTATGTTCCAAGCTGTCAGAGGAGAGATGGCGTGGGAGGACATCAGTAGACGAATAAGTTTGAGTGGATCTTTAAAAGTAGGAAAGATCACAATATGAAGATAAAGTTGGAATTCAAGAGGACAAATTGGGGCAAATATTCCTTTATAGGAAGGGGAGTTAGGGATTGGAATAACTTACCAAGGGATGTTCAATAATTTTCCAAATTATTTGCAATCATTTAAGAAAAGGCTAGGAAAACAACAGATAGGGAATCTGCCACCTTGGCGACTGCCCTAAATGCAGATCAGTAGTGATTGATTGAAGGCTTGCGGATTACGAAATGGTACGTGGTTGGCACGGCGAATTCTTTCGGCCATTATTCTTGGCTTTCTTGACCAGGCAATTAAGTTCATTTACACAAATTTTAGCAGCAGTAAATATTGTATTTAACAACGACGAAATATGTGAGGTATTAGAAATGTCTAATTTATAA
Source organism: Anabrus simplex (assembly GCF_040414725.1). Lineage (NCBI taxonomy): Eukaryota > Metazoa > Arthropoda > Insecta > Orthoptera > Tettigoniidae > Anabrus > Anabrus simplex. The sequence goes on along the minus strand of NC_090268.1, from coordinate 131,597,530 downwards.
TATCGCTTGTTTTGTTAAGAAGGCAGCATTGCAAGCTCAAGTTTGTGACGTTCCCGTAGGCATCTAGTTCGTTCTTTTTTTCTTTTAGTCGTATTAAGTCCGTTATTCAGTGATGGAGGTGGTGATTATTGTTTTAAGGTGGTGGTGGTGGTGGTGGTGGTGGTGGTGGTGCTTACTGTTCTAAGAGGAACTGTGCGATGATGATGATGATGATAATAATAATAATAATAATAATGATGGTGATGATGATGATGATGATGATGATGCTTGTTTAAAGAGCCTAACATCGAGGTCATCGGCCCCTATGGTATGAAATGAGGCGAAATGCAATTTAAAAGTACAAAATTCATCCACTGACCAGAATTCAAAACGTGATGAAGAATGAATTGATGAATATGAATTTAAAACAGTGGATCTGACCCGCAATGCCTCACAATCCCAGAAAGAATATTACTGACCAAGGGACTGCTTCCAAAGCACAATCCTGAAATGATGATGCTTGTCTAAAGGGGTTCAATATCCATGTCAACGGTACCTCATAATACAACTGTGCAACCATCCACTAATCAGAGGAAAGGATGAAGATATCGGCAAAAGAAAGAAAGGGCCTCAAAAGATGTGAAAAATAAAGACTCCATAATTCTCCGAACCTAATACCTTCGGGGTCGGAAAAGAACCAGAGTTGACCAAGGGACAGGATCGGAGAAAGTGTGGAACCTGGCGCAAATAAGTGGAAGGAATGCCAAAACTCAGCTTCGTCATTGCCAAACCACGCTCCCAGGTTGAGAGCCTCTGGTGTCAGTCTGTTGTTGAGCCTATGGTCGCAATATTGAAAGATAAATTCTGACAGTTCTTAGCGGCGGGGGGGTGTGTGTGTGTTCGTTTATTGCCTGCCTGATTGGGGAGAAGGGAATAGGGGGTATGGTTGCCATAGAAACTTGGGCGACCCACTGCGGTTGCCATGGAAATAAGCCTGCTGGCCGGCTCGTGTTACTTGGAGTTGTCAAACCTCTCACTTCTGAGTTGTGTACAACAGAACACAGCGGTCTGAATGAACGAACAAGTTATCCAGAAGCGAGAGGAAGGAGAAAGGAATGCAGGAAAGTGTCAACACCGTGCAGTGACACACACAATTCTCCTCATTCTAGCCTTATCTGTCAAAAAGCTTCTCTTAATATTATGAGTATGCCTACAGTTTCCTCCTGTATACGTTATCTATAGACGATAGTGTGGCCTCCGGATAAGCCTCATGCAGATCTTTGTAGTTGACTCCAATGGGCGACCTGCGTTTCTGGGTGTGTGATGATGTCAATGAGGTTGGGAGAGGTGTCTGTGCATAGCCCACACCTGTTGAAGAATACAAAGTTTATTCCACCACCTCTTCTACTCTGCTGGCCATGTCTCTCATGATGAGATTTTTACCCTACCAGTGGGACACAAATCAGCTAAGTGTCAGAACATGAAAACATGACGCCTTAACTGTTATGGTCACCAAATGGGCTTTTTGTGCGCTCATCCTTCTACTTTAAAATAATAATAATAATAATAATAATAATAATAATAATAATAATAATAATAATAATAATAATAATAATAATAATAATAATAATAATAATAATAATAATAATAATAATTCTCTCTGTGGTGTAGTGGTCATTGCGATTAACTGCCACCCCCGGAAGCCTGGGTTCGATTCCCGGCTCTGTCACGAAATTTGGAAAGTGGTACGAGGGCTGGAACGAGGTCCACTCAGCCTCGGGAAGTCAACTGAGTAGTGGGGGGTTCGATTCTCTCCTTAGTCATCCTCGAAGTGGTTTTCCGTGATTTCCCACTTCTACTAGCAAATACCGGGATGGCACCTAACTTAACGTCACGACCACTTCCTTTGCTCTTCCTTATCTAACCCTTCCATTCTTCCCATCCACGCACACGGCCCCCGTTCAGCATAGCAGGTGAGGCCGCCTCGGCGAGGTACTGGTCCTTCTCTCAAGTTGTATCCCACCTCTTGAGGCCGTAGATGTGCGATCCCTCGCTGAGTCCGAGGGAAAAACTAACCCTGGAGGGTAAACGGAAAAATAAATAAATTACATAAATAAATAAATAAATAAATAAATAAATAAATAAATAAATAAATAAATAAATAAATAAATAAATAAATAAATAAATAAATAAATAAATAAATAATACTGCAGAACTTCGAGATATCGAAGTGCGAGTGGAGGCCGAAAACACTTCGAGATACCGAATATTCAACGTATAAATTAACGTGCATCCTCCTTTGGCTCCAACAGTACCATTACATTTTATCTCCATCTATAACCTGGTGTTTTAATAATAATAATAATAATAATAATAATAATAATAATAATAATAATAATAATAATAATAATATTGTTTTACGTCCCACTAACTACTTTCATGGTTTTCGGAGACGCCAAGGTGCAGGAATTTAGTCCCACAGGAGTTCTTTTACGTGCTAGTAAGTCTGCCGACAGGAGGCTGACGTATTTGAGCACCTTCAAATACCACCGGACTGTGTCAGCATCGAACCTGCCAGGCTGGGGTCAGAAGGCCAGCGCATCAACCGTCTGAACCACTCAGTCCGGCGTAATGTTTTAAAACACCAGCTTTATTGTGCCTTAATAGGGAACATTTTCATTTTGGATACTTACAAATTCTTAACGAGGAGAAGTCTGTAATTTTCCTTTGACAATTTCTTTGTAACACTATACTCTCTACAAATGTCTCTAGCATATTGACAGCACTAAACACATCTTCAAGAGCTGATGAGGTGACTGTCCTTGAATAAAGCTGCAGGCCAGGAACTCCAAACTTACAGACCACCCCGTTCTGTCAACAGCTTGCTGAGTGTTGTGAAGTAGCCTGAAGTAGAATTTTAAAATGCTATGGTTCGTTGTTGCTCAAGACTGCGATGTGCACCGGGCGAGTGGCTGTGTGGTTTGAGTAACGCAGTTGTCAACTTTGCATTCGGGAGTTAGTGGGTTCGAATCCCACTGTCGGCAGTCCTGAAAATAGTTCTCCGTGGTTTCCGATTTTCACACCAGGAAAATTTTGAGTCTGTACCTTTAATAAAGGCCACGCTCGCTTCCTTCTCACTCCTGGCCCTTTTCTATCCCATCGTCGCCATGAGACCTGTCTGAGTCGGTGCGTCGTAAAGCAAATATTGTTAAGATATGCTATGAAATCCGGCTAGTCAAACAATACACTCTGAAAACAATTTAGAGACGACTTAAATTCAAGTTCCTTCTAGAGGAACTAGTTTTTCGTGGGAATAATGTGTACGCATTAGCGTAATGTTTCGCATAATTTCGAGTTACAGAAACACATATTTTACATCTGACTTGAAATATTCTTCGAGGCTATGAAGAAAGTTCGATTAAGAAAACCTCGAATCGTAGAAAACTTAAGATTCCGTCGGGAAACGAAAATTCCTTTGGGATATCGAAAATTCGAATTATGGAAGTTGACTGTAATAATAATAATAATAATAATAATAATAATAATAATAATAATAATAATAATAATAATAATAAAGTCTGCTTCTGTGGTGTAGTGGTTAGTGTGATTAGCTGCCACCCCCCGGAGGCCCGGGTTCAATTCCCGACTCTGCCACGAAATTTGAAAAGTGGTACAAGTCCTGGAACGGGGTCCACTCAGTCTCGAGAGGTCAAGTGAGCACAGAAGGTTTCGATTCCCATCTCAACCATCCTTGAAGTGGTTTCCCACTTCTCATCCAGGCAAATGCCTGAATGGTACCTAACTTGAGGCCACGGCCGCTTCCTTCCTCTTCTTTGTCTATCCCTTCCAATCTTCACACCCTCCCCTCCTTCCACGAGGTCCCTGTTCAGCATAGCTGGTGAAGACGCCTGTAGATATACTGGTCCTCCTTCCCAGTTGTATCCGCCAGACCCAAAGTCTCACGCTCCTTGACATTGGCCTTGAGGCTGTAGAGTTGGGATCTCTCACTTAGTCCGCTTGCTTTATTGCGAATTATGAGGTCTGTGTGAACAGACCTCAGACCAACAGCCGCTTACAATTTTAGTGTAGGCTACAAACTAAGGTCACCTGAACAGCTGTTGATAACACACTAATTGACATACATTACTTAGTTGAACGTTTGTAATTCATTTGCCTGGACGAGCAAGATTGTATGTACGTATAAAAGAAGAATATTACCCTACCATCTTTTTTATTCCCTCTTGAGCTTTGCAAAAGCGAAGCCAACTCCTTCACAGGCTATTGAGGTCACTGCAGAGATTGAATGTAAAGGTCTCCACGACATGCAATCTTGGTAGTAAGCGGGAGTGCTTAGCTCGATACCGGACTAAATTTGCCCAGAGAAATTAAGTCGGTATAGGTGTACTCCTTGTTGCGGAAGATGGGGCACAGAATTAGCACCATCATCCCAAAAACAAATGAGTATCTGAATGTCAGCCAACGCCGTGGATTTGTTCCCAAGGTAACTGTGATCATGTTGACAATGGTATTATCGCCGCATTCAAAACGTCAACATGTTTCTCTTTTTCTTCGAAGAGATCGGATCAATGAGAGCCCCAGAGCATCGATGTCCGAGGTTTTCCTGATGGGAGAGAAAAAGTCGCACGGTGCCTTCACTGGTGGTGGAAAAATCACTCGGTCTTACCGGGGATTGATAGGTCTGAACTGAACTCCGTTATCGCTGAGTTGTTTGTTGTCATGGAAGAAACATGAATGTTGTAGTCAATTTAAGAAAAGTTTATTGAAAAATTTAGAAAAGCTCGAAAATTAGAATTTGTTGTACAGGATTCACCGTCCGGCCCCGCGGTGTAGGGGGCAACGCGTCCGCCTGTCACCCGGCGGCCCCGGGTTCGATTCCCGACCGGGTGAGGAGTTTTTAATTGTAAATGATTAATAACCCTGGTCTGGGGACTGGGTGTTTGTGTCGTCCTTAACGTTCCTTTCCTCACATTCAACACTTTACACTTCCGCAATTTCCAAATACACGCAGCTTCCTAACATACGGTGCAAGTAGGGGCAAAAGATCTTTCTAGGTCGACGCCCCGAACAAATAGCATTAGGAAAAAGAACAGGATCCCCCGATACTTGAAACGAGTATTGGGCTTCTTGATGCTGATGACCCTCTTTAGCAGTGAGATGCCCTCATCTGTAGAATGGGTAAAAATAATCCAAGATTTCGTCAACTTTGAAGTTTCAAGTTTGAAATCTGTTGATGAAGTATAAGAACATTTAAGTCGTGGTGAATTTTGATATTTGACATATACCGTGGTGAGTGAGTTATTTGGTGGAGTACCTTGTTCTGCAGCACCTGGAGTCCCCGTAGCAGCGTCTTTGGAATATGGAACCAGGCCTCGCAACTATACTAGATACATGCGAGGTAAAGCGGTCGCTTAATCGCGTCACTTAGGTGTTCATTATACAATAAAAGGCGCAAAGCAGCTACTCGGGCATGCTCCCTATGCAGCAAGCTCTTGGTATTCTATCATTGTAGACGGTGAGGCCTTTCGTATATTCACACCAATCACGCCCACGGTTACGATAGTCGTAGCCAATGAGGTAACAGGCCGACTCTTTCTACAGATGCATGTCTCCCTCACGTATAATGGCTGTTGCAACGTAAGGGCAACAGGAAAGTGATATCTGTAAAACTAAACGCCTGAATGAGATCAGGCTTAAACAATGGACCTTCTAACTAGTCTCTGCATCATCACTTCCTTTCATCAGTTCTTCAGAGGTTGTTTAGAGAGTTCTGTTGTCCAATCTATTTCTCTAAGTGCGTTCCGTTTCACTGCGAATTATTAAGATGTGAAGACCGTGTAAATTACAACATAACAAATGGTGACGATCTCAGTCTTACATAGTCCATCTTTCAATGGGTTTTACGTCAAACCGACACAGATAAGCCTTATGGCAACGATGGGATAGGAAGGGGCTAAGAGTGGAAAGGAAGCGGCCATGGCCGCAATTAAGGTACATCCCCAGCGTGTGCCTGGTGTGAAAATGGGAAACCACGGAAATCCATCTTCAGGGCTGCCGAGAGTGGAGTTCGAACCCACTGCCTCCGGAATGCAAGCTCACAGCAGCGCGCCCCTACCAACACGGCCAGCTCGCTTGGTCTTAGTCGATCCTTTTCTACCCAAAAATGTAACCCTAGCAACCGTATAGGTTGTGATATAAGATATGGATGGATGGCCAGACAGTGTTAGGCTGAACATCCCCAGGCCGAAGAAACGCCAAACCAGCAAACATGCGGATGTTAATACTCTTGTCATTGTTCTCCATATACTCACAAACAAGTCCCAAACCTTGAAAATCTCTTCAGATGTAGGCCTACTTTTTCATGTGAAAGCAAATTTTTATCTCTACTGCGAGAAATACAACTTTAAGGACAGAAATTGCTGCCGATTTAAAATCGACACAGCATCTCTTAGTCGTGAAGGCAGCGATTTTTGTTGCATTGATTCCCGTCCCGGCAATCCCAACATGTCTAGCAGCATAGTGTGCACCGTTAATACTCAAATTCCATTGGTCAATTCTGTCAAAACCCTTTGTGGCTGGTGGACGCAGACGACGTATACACCCACAGTATCCCCTGCCTGTCGTAAGAGGCGGCTAAAAGGGGCGACCAATGTATGATTGAACTAGAACCATGAGATTACTTGTAATCAGTACCATCACGCGAGGAACACCATAGGTCGTCTTTACTTGCGAGTAGTACCATTATGTGAGAAACACTATGGGTCTGGGCGTTGCCTGTGATTAGTACCCACTAGGTGAGGAACATCACAGGAATACCGGCGCCCGTGATTAGTACACCTATATGAGTAACACCATGAGTTTGCGTTGCCTATGAGTGGTCTATGAGAAACATCATAGGTCTCCGTTACCTGTGCGACGTACGATAATGCGTGGAACACCGTCAGTCTACGTTACTTTTGGTTAGTGCCACAACATCAGAAAAGCCATGGTTCTACTGTACTAGCGATAAGTACTATTATGAGGGACACTTGACCTGGATTTTGGAACCCTTTATACAAGAAGCATCATCGATTCAGGATTGTGTTTTCGAAGCAGTCCCTTGGCCAGTAATACTGTTGTTTTAAGATTGTTTCCGGGAACGTGGGGCATTGCGGGTCGGATCCACCGATTGTTTGAAGTTATTTCAGTATTATGAATTGGATCCGCTAATTATTTTAAATTCATATTCATCCATTCATTCTTCATCATCACGTTTTGTATTCTGGTCAGTGGATGAATTTTGGACGTTTAAATTGCCATTACATTTCGTTTCACTTCGTACCATTAGAGGCCGATGACCTAGATGTTAGCCCCCTTCAAACAACAAACATCATCATAATCAGTGTTGCGGTCCACATGTTATTCCACTGGAGATCTGTGTGTTCTTTAATCTTCTTCTTTAGTATTATACTGTCACTCAGCGATTCAGTGAAGAAAGAAGTGTTCCTGTCCCTTACCCCAGGCTTCGGGATCGAATTCCAGTTAGTACAAGTATTTAAATGCCAGTTTGAGGAATAGAGAGGAGTTCGCTCAGTGTCACGAGTTTTAACTGAGAACTGTGTACTATCAGAGTCAACAAGAAAGGAAAGTACAGTAACTGGGCTGAGGAAATCGTAATTCTAACAAAGTACCGTACCACTCCAGTATCCCCAATATCTCCAGTCGTCCTTGCAGATCCAAAACCCTTAATGGGTTCTGTGTGACACAGGGTTGCTTTTCGTTAGGATGGTGGTGCTGATTATAGTTTTAAGGGGAGGTACAATTAGGCAACCCTCCCTTCTTAACAGTACAGTAATCAGAGGAAAACATCCATGGTATATCTGCCCGTCGTAAGAGGGCCTAAAAGGAATCTAGGGGCTCGTAACTTGGGAGCGTGAGTTGACGACTACGGTGTCCTTAGCTGAGTACTGGCATTGCTTCCACTTGCTTGTGCCAGGCTCCTCACTTTCATCTATTCTATCTGATCTGCCTTGGTCAACTCTTGTTCTTTTCTGATCCCGACGCTGGTAGGTGTCGAGGTCTACGAAGTCTCATTTACATGCCCTTCGTGGCCCTTGTCTTTATTTCTTCATTTTTCGAGGTGACGGACCCCTTCAATTTTTCCTCTCATTAGTGTTAATAGAGGATGGTTGCCTATTTTACTTCCTCTTAAAACAGTAATCACCACCTCCACCTCAGAGGCAAAATGTGGATGAGTTCCTAATATCGTTGGGGTAGCAAGAGGACAAGAGGTGGTTAGGAAGATATGGTATGAGAATCCTCTGTTCTAATATTCACATGCGGATAATGCAAGAATAGCATGTTAATTTATGACTTTAATAATACATTTATTTTTTCTACGCCGAAGTGTTGCAGTTTTGTCCCGCAGGAGTTCTTTTACGTTCCAGTATATCTACCGACACGAGGCTGACGTAATTGGGCACCTCCAAATACGACCGGACTGAGTCAGGATCGAACCTGTCAATTCGGGTTCAGAAGGCCAGCGCCTTAATCGTCTGAGCCATTCAGCTTGTCTTTAATGTATGAGATTTCCCATGAAAAGTACCTCAACTCCCCTTAAATAAAACTCCTTGCCACGTAATAATGCATACATGCATTGTATCCTCTAGGCCATGCACCTCTTTAAACATGATGTCATACAGCGGTAGTACAAACACTATACTTTGTGTAGACACGACTTGTTATTCGTGTTTCTTCTGCAAAGAAACTCGAGTACAAGAGACAGTGTACTTAGCGTACTGACTGTATAAGCACTTACTGTGATAGTCACAATGGATTGTCACAATATTTTTACATAGGTAGGTAGGCAATTTTGTTTGGTTTCTGTCTTAATCATTTCGCTGTTCAACCATACCGTCTACACTCCACTTGGGTTCCCCAAGTTAAATGCCTGTCGCCGGTACGTCATTTCTATTATTCGCGTGAGGTTCAACCACGGAAGTTTCGCAGCCCATCTATACCGGACAGGAGTCCAGGACGCGCCTTGCTTTTCCTGTGACCACCAAACAATCGGTGATCTCAATCACATATTCTTCTCGTGTCAGCTTTATCACGTGAATCGACAAAGATTAATAACCACTTTACGTAAATCAAAATGTCTTTTCTTCTTCCCGCAACCAAAGGTGTATGAAGCAATTGCTAAGTTCATAAAAGACACAATTTTACTAATGTACTGGCAACAAATCTCTTTACTGCCAGCAGTCGCAGTGCTTATAGTTCTTTTGTTTTGGGGTGTGTTTGTGTGTGAGTATACTATAGAAACATGAAAATTGTGGAAATCCAGATATAGGCCTACTATCTTCTTCTTTTCCTACTGCTTTTCCCACACCTGTTGGGTCGCGGGTGCGAACTGCGTCGCACATGTGGATTTGGCCCTGTTTTACGGCCGGATGCCCTTCCTGCCGCCAACCCTATTGCGTGTTTCTGTGGTGGTTGGTAGTGTGTTGTGTGAATATGAAGAGGAAAATGTTGGGACGAACACAAACACCCAGTCCCCGAGCCCGAAGAATTAATCAGAAGATATTAAAATCCCCGACCTGGCCGGGAATCGAACCCGGGACCATCTGAACCGAAAGCCAGTACGCTGACCATTCATCCAACGAGTCGGACAAATCCAGGTATACTATCGTAGATACTTTATATGTGTGCATATACTGTACCACACATTTTTTTAAATAACTGGTAGGTCTTTCAGTCTGCCGAAACTAATTTTGAATAGGCCTAAAGAAATTTATAAAATCTCGGGACATGACAAAGAAACAACCTTACTGCCACATGTAAGCTCGAATATCTTCATAATCTCAAGTCTTCCTTACTGTTGTTCCACAACGGTGATACAACTCCGGCATATTTCTGTTACTATACGTTTTTTGAGTTTTTATTCTACTGACTCTGTTTTAGTTTGTCTTTGTGTGTTTAAATGTGTTTTTTAAACTTTTAATTTGAATGAAGTATATGATTTCACTTCAAAGGCAATGTCGTATTCCACTTCAGTCTACTCTTAAATTATTTCATAACAAAATAAGTCATTGTGAATTAGATCGACCGATTATTTTTAAATTCGTAATCATTTTCTTCATCATTTTAAAAATCCTAGTCAGTGGGCCAATTTTAAATGTTAATTATTATTACTTTTCGTTTCGTCTCGTACCATTAGGGGTCGATGGCCTAGATGTTACGCCCTTTTATACAACAATCATCATCACATCATCATCATCATCATCATCATCATCATCATCACCGTTACCACATTTTTTTGCAAGAAATGTGATCAATACATTTTTATTTTTTGTTGCTAGCGGCTTTACGTCGCACCGACACAGATAGGTCTTATGGCGACGATGGGATAGGAAAGGCCTAGGAGTTGGATGGAAACGACCGTGGCCTTAATTAAGGTACAGCCCCAGCATTTGCCTGGTGTGAAAATGGGAAACCACGGAGAACCACCTTCAGGGCTGCCGACAGTGGGGTTCGAACCCACTATCTCCCGAATACTGGACACTGGCCGCACTTAAGCGACTGCACCTGTCGAGCTCGGTTGTTTTCTGTTTCAGGTAGTTTATAAGTTTATTACTTTATTTGAAATTGTTTTCCGCAGGCTGAAGAACCTAACAGTTATAACCTATCTGAGTCAAAACTGAAAATAGAAGGCTTCAGATATCACAAAATAGTGTGCAAATTCTCTTCTTACCTTTCTGTGTCGGGACGACGTGATCCCGATAGGAAGAAACAAAAACAAATGAAAACGAACACTGCCCAACTTATAAATTATTGTAGCGACACATGTCTAGTGCGAAGTTGTGACACTTGCACGGAGATGGAATGTGTTGACATCAGCTCGGAACGCCGAACAGTCCTGGAAATAACCAAGAGCATGGGTATGTCAAACAGTGACACTTGCACGGAGGCCCAAGGAGACTTAGAAAGCAGAAGCAAGGGAGGGGAATTCTCACGCGGAAGATAGATAGATAGATACGTTCAGATTTCATTCCTACAGTTGATATCTGATGACAACTAATGTTCTGTGTTGAACAGGTGATAATTGTTCTACAGCTATGTAGTTCACTAAGACCACCAACGTGAAACCTTTGTTGATTTACAACGGACAACAGTACATTGTGGACTATACCAATAAAGATTAACTGACTTATTACCGCGTTGATTTCAGGAAAGGTAAATGTAAAGGAATAATAATAATAATAATAATAATAATAATAATAATAATAATAATAATAATAATAATATTGGTTTACGTCCCACTAACTATTTTTACGGTTTTCGAGTGCGCCGAGGTGCCGAAATTTTGTCCCGCAGCAGTTCTTTTACGTGCCGGTAAATGTACCGAAACGGATCTGACTTATTTGAGCACCTTCAAATACCACCGAACTGAGCCAGGATCCGCAACCTGCCAACTTGGGGGGCTCAGAAAGCCAGCGTCCTAACCGTCTGAGCCACTCAGCCCGCTGTAAAGGAAAAATAAAATAAAAAGTAATAGATTATAGTTTTAGGCGAGGCAAGTCAAGTTTACAATCTGAATGATGCGGCGAATGACGTGAGAAAAAGTGTAGCAAAAAAAAAAAAAATGTGCTAGGAAAACAGAGTACGATTTCAACACACCGCTACTACAACCTATGAGCTCAAACATCTTCATCCTTATGTTCCACAACGGCGAATGGCTTGCAAAGCCAAGCCATATGGGTGTAGAGGGAAACGAGTTAACTGATAGGGCTGCCAAGGAGGTTGTCACATTGCCGCCGTTGCCTTACAAGGTCGCAGCCAATGATATTCGTTTTCAGCTCCTTTATGGAGTCGGAGCGGCAGGACATCCTTCTTTCAAATAAACTGAGAACGATTGAGGGTACTATGAAGGCATGGAAAACTTCCCTTTGGGTTTCTGGGAGAGAAGCAGTGGTATTATGTCGTCTTCGAATTGACCATGGTATTGCAACGCACTCCTATTTACTGAAGGGAGAAACCCACTAATTATTTTAAATCCATGATCATTTTGTACATCATCATTTATAAAAATCCTAGTCAGTGAATACATTTTAATTGTTATTACATTTCGTTTCATCTCTTACCATTACGGGCCGATGACCTAGCTGTCAGGTCCCTTTAAACAACAAGCATCATCTTCATCAACACCATCACCACGATTATCATTGTTTTGCATTTCGAAGCTACTCTTCTATACCCGTCTACGTTTGTCACAAAAAAGTAATAATCTCGTTACACTGCTCCTTAGAACAAACATCTCTTTTACCAGCGCTACATACTCAGGACTAAATCTTTCTTAGTTCGAACCTCACTGTCAGCAGCCCTGAAGATGGTTTTCCGTGGTTTCCCATTTTCACACCAGGCAAATGCTGGGGCTGTACCTTAATTAAGGCCACGGCCGCTTCTTTGCCACTCCTAGCCCCTTCCTGTCCCATCGTCGCCATAAGACCTATCTGTGTCGGTGCGACGTAAAGCAACTAGTAAAAAAAAATCGTTCTCACAAAAGTCAGTGCAATTTTTCTTTATCAAGAGGGTTGACTACACAGTACAAAATCGGATATTTTCACCACTACTACCAACTATAAGCTCGAACATCTTCATAATCTCAAGTCTACCTTCGTTCCACAACGACGGATGGCTTCCAAGGCCAAGGGCTGGGTGTCTGTGCCGTCTTCCTCGGTAGGACCCTATCCTCACAGATGCATAGGTCGCCCACGGGCTTCAACTTGAAATTCATGCATCAGGCGTCTCCGGAGGCCATACGCCATTAAAAGGACTCCCTCCCCACTCTTAAATATTTCCCATTCCAGCATCGCCGAAAACCTGCCTGTCTTAGTACGACATTAATCTGGCAGAATATTTTTTTAAAAAACTGACACACATCCTGGCAGTCCCGTTGTTCCATCTCCAGATCTGTTACAAATTTAAGAATAACCTGTTCCATTCCCTTGGTCAAGGTGTTATCATAGTAGCTTCCTGCCTGTGATATTCGTTCTCAGCTGAGACATTTGGTAATGTCCTTGATGGAGTCGGAGTGGCAGGCCATCCTTCTTTCAAATAAACTGAGAACGATTGAGGGATCTTCGAGGTCATCTAGAAGTGTGTTTCAACTTTTTGTCCACGAACCTGCTACGCAGGCGTAGCAGGGGGAGAGGTGATACTCCCACGTGGCGCGTCCCAGGTGGCGGATAGGGGGTTCCTAACCGGCTTGCCGGCGGACTTGAGGGAAATAAAATACCTCTCGCGGACCAAACACACACCCCCTGTGGGTGGGGGAGGCTGACGAATAATACACCCACGGTATCCCCTGCCTGTCGTGCGAGGCGACTAAAAGGGGCGACCAAGGGATGAATGAATTAGAACCATGAAACGACTCTTGATTCGTACCATCATGCGGGGAACACCATGAGTTGCATGTACTTGCGAGTAGTATCACTAACATGGTACGACATATGTTTGTGATTCGTTGCAGTAAAAAGCCTGGCCTGGTGGATTCCAGTACCCGTGCGTTGTACCCATGTGGGCAACACCGCGGGTCTGGGCGTAGCCTGTGAGTTGTACCACTATATGAGCGACACCGTGGGTCTGCGTTGCCTGTGATTAGTACTCACTATGTGTGGAACACCACGGGGCCCTTGGGACCGGCACCCGTGACTAGTACCCTAGTTGAGGAAACTCATCGGTTTGCGTTGGCTGTAGGTGGCGCCATTGTGTGCGAAACACCATAGGTCTGCGTTACCTGTACGAAGTACAGTACTTGTGAGTAGTACCATCTTTTGTGGAACACCGTGAGTCTTCGCTACTTCTGATTAATACCCCAACATGACACATACCATGGTTCTATTTTACTCGCGACATGTACCATTCTGTGGGGCCTTAGACGTGGATTTTGCACCCCCTTTAGACACCAAGCATCATTGTGCTTTATAAGTGGTTCCTTGGTCGGTAATAATGTTATTTTCGATCTGTATTGCGTCCGATCCACTGGTTTTTGTTTTTGTTTGCTTGTTTTGTGTTTTGTTGGGTTCCTGTCCATCCATTCATTCTTCATGCCATATTTTATTTTTATTTTGGTCAGTGGATGCCTTTACAATTTTTGTTCTTTCATTTCGTACCATTAGGGGCCGATGACCTTTGATGTTAGGCCCCTTAAAACAACAAGCATCATCATCATCATCATCAACTTTTTGTACCCAACGCTAGAGGTGAGACGAATGAGTACAACAAATACTTCAGTAACCCACTATCAGCCATCTTAGGGGAAACTTGTTAACTTTGTCAATCGTCTTTTGTACTAGACAAACGCAATACTACCAGCCCTCGTAGAAGGGGTTTCGACTTCTTGCATTAGGCCAATCTTCAACTCCTGACTAACACAAGTGAACAGACATATGGCTTAATATTCTACTATCAACCATCCCACAAGTGTTCTCGAACTTCGTATATACACATCAACTCTAGACAAACACAAGTGGGTGGGGAGATGAGAGATATACTACTATCAGACGTCGTAGAAGAGTATTTCAACTTTGAATATACAATTATTAAGGTCCTCCTTCCTCAATTGAATCCCCCAACCCAAAGTCTCACGCTCCAGAACACTAACCTTGAGGCCGTAGACGCGGGATACCTCGCTGAGTCTGAGGGAAGAACTAACCTTGGACGGCATACTGATTACAACTAATTTGATTACTTTTACTCAGTTACTTTCAAAAGTATGAGAACTTTGCAAATTGTTCCTTATAGCGAATACCTTAAACCACTGATAGCCGGGCTGAGTGGCTCAGACGGTTGAGGCGCTGGCCTTCTGACCCCAACTTGGCAGGTTCGATCCTGGCTCAGTCCGGTGATATTTGAAGGGGCTCAAATATGTCAGCCTCGTATCGGTAGATTTACTGGCACGTAAAAAGACCTCCTGCGGGACAAAATTTCGGCACCTCGGCGCCTCCAAAAACCGTAAAAGTAGTTAGTGGGACATTAAGCAAGTAGCATTATTGTTATTAAACCACTGATATGTAATCAACTTAAAAGTAATTGCCTTGATTGACCATATTGCACCCATCTACAGCAAGGGTACAATATACCTATCAGTGTTAGCAAAGCTGGAAGTCTTCTTTTGCAATCTCTTTATACCTCATGCGTGGGTACTTGTATATCATTTTGCTAAAATAAAAGTTAGAAGATTTTTCATCCTTGGAAAGTGACAAAAGTCGTAAATAGATGAAATGTTGAAATACAGAAGAGAAACACCGAGAGACCGGTGTGCAGGCACGTTGTAGTGGAGAAGGTACTTCTGTTAACTTTGCCACATCCCAGGCCGCTTACGACAGATGGACTCCTGTAAACAACTTTAAATATCCAGATATAGCTTTGTTTACTCTTTTACGCGCAGGGAAAAATTCCGATCGGACAGTGTCATGTGAAAAGACTCTTGCAACTAATACATCAGAAATACGTACACATTGAGCGTATCGTTAAAGTAACACAGGAAAAGTACTAAATTTTGAAAATAAAACTTCAATGAATGGATGATCACTATTTATTTTTTCTGACTTTTTGGCCGTCAAATCAGAAGGATTTTAATATTTAACTTTGCATAATTTGATATAAGAATGCAATTCACTGCATTCATCACTTTCACTTTCACTTTCACTGTCAGTTAACTATGAACGGTTGTGATTATAGGGGTATATTAAACTGTACACTCCTCATTTTCCGCATGAAAGGAATCACTTCCGACAATAAAACACTACCACTGATTAACCTTACCCAACACCATGGCACTACAGCCCTGAAGGGCTTTGGCCTACCAAACGACTGCTGCTCAGCCAGAAGGCCTGCAGAATACGAGGTTTCTTGTGGTCAGCATGACGTATCCTCTCGGCCAATATTCTTGGCTTTCTAGACCGGGGCCGCTATCTCACCGTCAGATAGCTCCTCAATTCTAATCACGTAGGCTGAGTGGACCTCGAACCAGTCCTCAGATTCAGGTAAAAATCCCTGACCTGGCCGGGAATCAAATCCGGGGTCTCCCGGTAAGAGGCAGGCACGCTACCCCTAGACCGCCGGGCCGGCACCACTGACTAAAGCATATAAATATTCACGCATTTCAGAATCATTCAGCGTTAAACTTGGCCCAATGCTGTATACACTGTAACGGTTCAAATCCCGTTACAAGATGATATCTGTATATTATTATTATTATTATTATTATTATTATTATTATTATTATTATTATTATTATTATTATGTCCGTATTATTATTATTTTATCTGTGAGATTACTATTATTTTGTTATAATTATTATTCAATTCCATTATGCAATGCTTGTCGCTTGCGTATTTGTAATTGAGTGTATGCATTTATACTTATATCTAGATTAACATTAAATACCTGTACAGTGAGAGTTTCGATATATCAGATGTAGATGTGACGTTGTTATATTGTGCAATACTGTTGACATTTCTGTCAAGTCATCGCCACGTCATGGCTACGTCATCGTGAGCTTTTAGCAATGCGCTCAGAGACTCAGCCGCCCCGGGGGATTTCACCATTACATGCAACAGTTTGAGGCGTTGTGGGAGAATGTCATTGATATTTCTGGAGATTACGTAGCTGTGTCAACCAAAGTCTATAAAAGGTGGATGCATATTGTAGCGTCAGTCATTATTTAAACGGAAGCAGTGCAGTGAAGAACTCAAAATGGATAAGTGAACAGTCATTAGTTAAACGGAAGCTGAACAGTGAAGAAGTCTACGAGATGAAGAGGCCTCAGTCGGTCAGTCAACGAGTGTGAACGAGAGATGGAGAAGACTCAGTGAGCCATTAATTATTGGTCATTGAGAGAGTGAGGCCAAAGTTAGTCGGTCACTTAGTTGAAGACACGGACGCAAGGGTTTACCATGGAGTCAGAAAGGGATACCACCTGCCATGAGGTAATACCATATTGACTTACAATGAAGTCAGATGATATGGAGAAGAAGCAGTCACAAGGATGTATTACCAAGTTAGGCGTGACACATCTACAGTAAACACCAGATCAAAGGAATACGTCGTAATTACACTCAAAGTGTTGAAGGTACAGTCAAGTGAATCAGTGAGGGAAATATTTCGTATAAATTGTTAAATGTCCGGTCAAGAAGAATTCAAATTCATGCCTAGTTTCTTTCAGTTGCAATGTCATAATTTCATATTCTCATCTGTTTTATCGCAACAAGACTCACTATTTTTTATATATAATTTAAAGAATATATTTTGTTCTATCAAACGAATTCATAGTTTTATTTAAATGACAGTAAAATATCTTAACCTCAAAATTAATGGGGAAACCGAACGCCAATCTCCTTTTTCCAGAACTTATATGGTATGTTGTCAAAAGTAAGCTTATTACCCCACACCCTAGAGATAGTCAAGATTCTCATTATATTATTGCTGCACTGAGTGGTAGCTGGCGCCCTTCAAATAACGTATGTGTAAGTAAGCAGGTAAGAAGTGTGAGTCCAGGGTTCGACGATCGTGTATTTTATTTCATAAATATTAATTTTCATAATATCCATTTTAAATGCAGAATTCCAAATTTTTCAAGTTACATACAGTTTTATATGTTTGTAAATACAGTAAAGGAGCTAGGAAAGTCTCTACACTGACTCAAAAACAAGTAGGAAAGAAATAATAAAAATAAATCGTTCATGGAAAAAGAACTGTGAACACAAGGATTATCAGTGAAACAAAATAAACTCTAAACCTATAAAAAAACCAAATTAACCTATTCTTAAGCAAAGATAGATGCACACAAAGACAAATTCGAACCACCAAAACATAAGCATCCACGACCAATCGGTTTCATTTGTCGAAAATTGGAATATTTCGTTAGACTGGTGAATCGAGCTGTTGAGTAAAATGAAAACTAATGCTGTAAGTTGTCTTCACGATCCTTTATTGCCATCTAGTAGCGTCACACATGACCCGAGTTGTTCAATACGTCAGGGCCGAGGTGAGTATTGTCGCCATAACCGCTGATTGCAAGAGGGCGCAATAAGTAAAAAGATAACCCTAGCCCGCACTACGGTTCTGCTATGTGATTTGGCATGAACACGCGGTCTGTTGGAATACCTAGAATTTATGTTACTCATGCTACATTATGGAAGAGCGGTATAAATTACACTTCCTACTTTATTTATTTATATTTGACTTTAGTCACCGACGAAGTAAGGGCTCGTGGCCCTCTCTTACACTTAATCACGTTATTTACAGACAATACATATATAAAAGAAATGTACAATTCTATTATAAAATCAAAGATAACTAAACTAAACATTAAAGATTTGTAAAACATACAATGAAGAAAGAGAGCAAAACTCAACAAATAAAATAAAATAAAATAAAATAAAATAAAATAAAATAAAATAAAATAAAATAAATGAGAAATTCGCAGCATAAAAGTAAAGGAAAGTAAAAAAAAAACATACTATAAAATTAACATACAAACTGAAAATATAATAATAATAATTATTATTATTACGGAATTTCCGTGGAGCAGAAAGAGGTGAAACAAGGTGCTGGGGAGAATGGGTCTATCTACGACATCAAAATTAAATTAAAACTTCAAAACAAAGGTTATATTTCTTTACAAATCACAAAGTTAACAAATTTTTCACTGAGTGAAAACAACAAAATCTCAGATACAATGCCAATTTTCCTACAAGGCTGGAACACCCCAGACTAGGAAAATCAACATCTTTGGGCTTCAAGCCCCAGATTTACAAGTTCTGAGCTACAAGCTCCAGTTTACAAAATTTACAACGTCTGCAAAATATCAATGTTTATTCAAGGACAGGAGTATCCCAATTTAAGAGCACTTTGCTCCAACAAATTTATAGCCTTCCAGAGGCACCCCACAATATTACAGTTGCATTTAGAAAGCACAGGAAAGAGCTTACATGCTCTCCCACTTTAACTAATTTCTTACAGCCCACTTAAGGCAACATTACAAAAAACCTTACAATCTCTGGCCTCTCTCGGCACAATTTACAATTTAAAATGTTTACAGAGGGGTATCAATTACCCATACTACTGGGCCTTAGTGGAAAGAAGAACAGGTTAAATTGCTGGCCCGAACACAGAATGAATGGAGGCGTACACTTGCGCTCCTAGAAAATTAGATATAAAACCCTAATTGGGCTCCCGGCCCGATGATGCAGAGGCTAATCCCAAGCTACTGAGGTGACTAGAATGGAGGATAATCTAACATGTTACAGAAAAGGAGAAGGTTAAAAAATCATAGTCACCTGAAATAAATTGAAGGGGAACTCAAGAGGGTAACGCACTCTCTATCCCCGATTTATAGTTTTAAGAATTTATGAAATTTTACATTAGCTGAAAGAAGGTTTACATTTTAGAAAACAGAAGGTTACATAATTAGAAATTTGAACCTTTCCCTCGTGTAAGTCTGCGGAGGTAGCTACAGAAAAATAAGATTGGTGGTCATTACCTTGGCTGATGGACTGCCTGGCGAAGAATGAGGCTCCTCGCCTCCTGTCTTAACACACACACTCTCAGAAATACGGCGATCAAAAGACGAGGTAGCCAGAAAAGCCGCAGCTTATATACGCGAGGGGACGATTCTACAGTGTTCTGGACTAATCCGGACACACCCTCTCAATTTTATAGGCAGGATCAAAATTTACACCCAAAAAAACCAACAAGAAGCCTGTGATTTGCTGAAAAATAATTACAGAAAAATTGTGATTGGTCAGATTCAAAACTGGTGGAATGAGAGAGAAGTGCTGCAAAACCTAGAAATATATAAAAAAAATGAACAATAATTTAGTTGGAAAACATAAGAACACAAAACTTCTTTAAATCACTAATTCTTCCGTCTTGCAACAGAGTACATGGCCACCATTTTTGTAGAGACATCTATAAAAAAATGTCCAAACTTCTTGATATACAACAAAACAAAGCAAAATAAATCCAATTAGTTTAGGAAACTTAGAAATTACAAACTTCTCAATTATTCAGTAGCGACATCTCCTGATTAATGTCCCAACTTCATGCAGTAGTAGTTTTATGTTTTGTTTGTTAGATAGAGTTCTTTAATGCGCTTCTTTTGAATGAGTGGAGTTGAGGTGTACCTCCTGGTACAACAACAACAACAACAATAATAATAATAATAATAATAATAATAATAATAATAATAATAATAATAATAATAATAATAATAATAATAATAATAAGTGACAACTGTGTTCTCCAGCTGTACAGTAAAATGGAAATGTCACAATCACACAACCTATTACACGTCACACGAAACAATCAGCGGTATTGAAGAGGTGAATTCTAAAGTCAAGACTTAGCCAAATTAATGTAGTTTGAATGCCGTTGGTACATGTTACCCACTGTAATCTTGTACGTTCTGAGAGTGACATTGAAAACTACTTGATGCTGGCGAGATATGAAAGTATAGCTCAAAAGATACGATTGTATCGCTTTTTCGATAAGATGCTTCCGCTATCAGTGAGGTAGAGATAAGCCTCTTAACCGTATCTATTGATATAAATATTAGGCTGGATACGGTCCTTACTGTAGGTGGAGTTATAATCTTCCCACCTGAACCTGTCCGTACGAATTATGAACATCCTGAGAATTATGACGTTTGTTGTTTAAAGGGACCTAACATCTAGGTCATCGGCCCTAATGGTACCAGATGAGACGAAATGAAAAAATGAAAATCGTCAGCCAGTCATTCGACCGGGTCGGGAATGGAATCCCATCTAGCGGCGAGGATGGCTGCCGAAGGCTGTCACACTCCTCTGGGACAATGATTAATGACTTGACAGATGAAGTGAAATGACATTGGAGAGTGTTGCTGGAATGAAAGATGACAAGTAAAATCCGAGTACTCGGAAAAATGGATCCGCCTCCGCTCTGTCCAGCACAAATCTCACATTGAGTGACCGGGATTTGAACCACGAAACCCAGCGGTGAGAGGCCGGCGCACTGCCACCTGAACCGCAGAGGACAAAGTGGAATAATAATTTGAAATTTAAAATAACTCAGACTAAAATTTAAAAGGGGCTGCCTGGCCGAGGCGGTAAAGACGTGCTCGGTTCGTCCGGAAGGACATGGGTTCGAATCCCCATCAGGAAGTCGTAAAATTTAAGAAACGAGATTTCCATTTCCGGAGGTGCGTATGGCCCTGAGGTTCACTCAGCCTACACCAAAATGAGTACCAGGTTAATTCCTGGGGGCAAAGGCGGCCGGGCGTAGAGGTTAACAATGGTGGAAGACTTTACCTTCCACTCCTTCAAGGGCCTTCATGGCCTGTACGTAGGTGACTTAGACATAGAAAATGTAAAAAAAATGAAGAAGTGTGATTATGAATTTAAAATACTCAGCGGATCTAATTTGCAATGCCTTATTTTCTTATAAAACGATTTATTATTGGATTAACATATTTTCTTTTTATTTTGAGAGTTTGCCGTCCCGGGTTACTTTCCTCCCTGGACTCAGCAGGGATCTCACCTCTATTGCCTCAAGGGCAGAGTTCTGGAGCGTGAGACATTTGACCGGGGATAGAACTGTAAAGGAGGACCAGTACATCGTCCAGGCTGTGCTCAACAGGGACCTTGTGGAGTATGGGAAGATTAGAAGGGATAGGAAAGGAAGAGGGAAGGAAACAGACGTTGCCTTAAGTTAGGTACCATCCCGCCATTTGCCTGAAGAAGAAATGGGGAACTACGGAAAACCATTTGGAGGAAGACTGAGGTGGGAATCGAATTCCCTCTACTCAGTTGACATCCCGAGGATGAGTAGGATCCTCGTACAACTTTTTAAATTTCGTGGCAGATCCGGGAATCGAACCCGGCCCTCCGGGAGTGGGAGCTAATCACACTAACCACGGAGGTTGGCCGGATTAAAATGTAATAACATTAAATAAGGCATTGTCTTTAAAGTGAAATCACACATTTCATTCAAATTAAAATGTTAAAGAACTTCAAAAACACACAAATATAGAACATTCTAATAACTAAAGCCAAGGTAACACAGGAAGATTTGTATGCTCCTGCTCTACATGGCGAAGGGAAGAGGATGTGAAATTACAGTCGGTACTGTTTTGAAGTAGAGTTATTAATATGGTGAATAAACATTAAATTCGAGTACTTTCATGTTCATTTCATTCCAGTTAACACTAGAATACTCAAATACGTCATTTTTACCCGATGGCATTTTTAAATGCACGTTTCATATCTTCAAAAAGCAATTATAAGTACAAGTTTCTACACTACACTACCAATCAACACAGAAACACGCAATAGTAATTCCATCCATCCATCCATCCATCCATCCATCCATCCATCCATCCATCCATCCATCCATCCATCCATCCATCCATCCATCCATCCATCCATCCATCCATCCATCCATCCATCCATCCATCCATCCATCCATCCATCCATCCATCCATCCATCCATCCATCCATCCATCCATCCATCCATCCATCCATCCATCCATCCATCCATCCATCCATCCATCCATCCATCCATCCATCCATCCATCCATCCATCCATCCATCCATCCATCCATCCATCCATCCATCCATCCATCCATCCATCCATCCATCCATCCATCCATCCATCCATCCATCCATCCATCCATCCATCCATCCATCCATCCATCCATCCATCCATCCATCCATCCATCCATCCATCCATCCATCCATCCATCCATCCATCCATCCATCCATCCATCCATCCATCCATCCATCCATCCATCCATCCATCCATCCATCCATCCATCCATCCATCCATCCATCCATCCATCCATCCATCCATCCATCCATCCATCCATCCATCCATCCATCCATCCATCCATCCATCCATCCATCCATCCATCCATCCATCCATCCATCCATCCATCCATCCATCCATCCATCCATCCATCCATCCATCCATCCATCCATCCATCCATCCATCCATCCATCCATCCATCCATCCATCCATCCATCCATCCATCCATCCATCCATCCATCCATCCATCCATCCATCCATCCATCCATCCATCCATCCATCCATCCATCCATCCATCCATCCATCCATCCATCCATCCATCCATCCATCCATCCATCCATCCATCCATCCATCCATCCATCCATCCATCCATCCATCCATCCATCCATCCATCCATCCATCCATCCATCCATCCATCCATCCATCCATCCATCCATCCATCCATCCATCCATCCATCCATCCATCCATCCATCCATCCATCCATCCATCCATCCATCCATCCATCCATCCATCCATCCATCCATCCATCCATCCATCCATCCATCCATCCATCCATCCATCCATCCATCCATCCATCCATCCATCCATCCATCCATCCATCCATCCATCCATCCATCCATCCATCCATCCATCCATCCATCCATCCATCCATCCATCCATCCATCCATCCATCCATCCATCCATCCATCCATCCATCCATCCATCCATCCATCCATCCATCCATCCATCCATCCATCCATCCATCCATCCATCCATCCATCCATCCATCCATCCATCCATCCATCCATCCATCCATCCATCCATCCATCCATCCATCCATCCATCCATCCATCCATCCATCCATCCATCCATCCATCCATCCATCCATCCATCCATCCATCCATCCATCCATCCATCCATCCATCCATCCATCCATCCATCCATCCATCCATCCATCCATCCATCCATCCATCCATCCATCCATCCATCCATCCATCCATCCATCCATCCATCCATCCATCCATCCATCCATCCATCCATCCATCCATCCATCCATCCATCCATCCATCCATCCATCCATCCATCCATCCATCCATCCATCCATCCATCCATCCATCCATCCATCCATCCATCCATCCATCCATCCATCCATCCATCCATCCATCCATCCATCCATCCATCCATCCATCCATCCATCCATCCATCCATCCATCCATCCATCCATCCATCCATCCATCCATCCATCCATCCATCCATCCATCCATCCATCCATCCATCCATCCATCCATCCATCCATCCATCCATCCATCCATCCATCCATCCATCCATCCATCCATCCATCCATCCATCCATCCATCCATCCATCCATCCATCCATCCATCCATCCATCCATCCATCCATCCATCCATCCATCCATCCATCCATCCATCCATCCATCCATCCATCCATCCATCCATCCATCCATCCATCCATCCATCCATCCATCCATCCATCCATCCATCCATCCATCCATCCATCCATCCATCCATCCATCCATCCATCCATCCATCCATCCATCCATCCATCCATCCATCCATCCATCCATCCATCCATCCATCCATCCATCCATCCATCCATCCATCCATCCATCCATCCATCCATCCATCCATCCATCCATCCATCCATCCATCCATCCATCCATCCATCCATCCATCCATCCATCCATCCATCCATCCATCCATCCATCCATCCATCCATCCATCCATCCATCCATCCATCCATCCATCCATCCATCCATCCATCCATCCATCCATCCATCCATCCATCCATCCATCCATCCATCCATCCATCCATCCATCCATCCATCCATCCATCCATCCATCCATCCATCCATCCATCCATCCATCCATCCATCCATCCATCCATCCATCCATCCATCCATCCATCCATCCATCCATCCATCCATCCATCCATCCATCCATCCATCCATCCATCCATCCATCCATCCATCCATCCATCCATCCATCCATCCAGTGTTGGCGTCAGGAAGGGCATCCGGCCGTAAAACAGGGCCTAATCCACATGTGCGACACAGTTCTCATCCGCGACCTCACAGGTGTGGGAAGAAGCGGTAGAAAAAGAAAGAAAGAATAAGGTAAGTTATGAATTGCATGTAAAAGTGAACACCCATGGCGCCTATCAGGGCGTGGAAAGAGTTCTGGAAGAAAGATGATGGTGATGATGATGATGATTGTTGTTTAAAGGGGCCTAACATCGAGGTCATCGGACCCTAATGGTACGAAATGAGACGAAATGGAATGACAAATTAAAAGTCTAAAATTCTCCACTGACCAGAATTCAAAGCGTGAGAACGAAGAATGAATGGATGGACATGAATTAAAAACAATCAGTGGATGCGACCCGCAATGCTTTACATTCACACAAACTGGCGTAAAAGAATAGGATTACTGACCAAGAGACTGCTGCTATAGCATAACAATGAAACAATGATGCTTGCAGTCTAAAGGGGGTCCAAAATCTAAATTATCGGCTCCTCATAACGGTACTGATCGCTAGGAAAGTAGAACCATGGTATTTGTCCTGTTGCGGTACTAATCAAAAGTAGCAGAGACTTGCTATATTCCACACATTATTGTACTACTCAGAGCTTATGAAATTCGACATATAATACAGACCTATGTTTTTCTCACTTAGCGGCGCCTTTTACAGGCTACGCAAACCTATGGTGTTCATCACATAAGAGTACTAACCACAGGGACCTTCCCCTATCCCGTGGTGTTCCTCATATAGTGGGTACTAATCATAGGCCAGGCAGAACCATGGTAGCTATCATCCCATGGTCCCGCTCATATGGTGGTACTAATCACAGGTACTGCAAAAGCCGACCGCACGGTGCTCCTGTGTGCTACTAATCACAAACCTATTTGGTACCCAATATAGTGGTACTACGCGCAAGTAAAAGCGACCCTTGGTGCTCTCCGCGTGTTGGTACTAATCACAAGTAGTTTCATGATTCCAAGACAATCATCCCTTGGTCGCCCCTTTTAGTCGCCTCTTACGACAGGCAGGTGATACCGTGGGTGTATTCTTCGTCTGCGTCCCCCACCCACAGGGGGTTGTGTGTTTGGTCCGCGAGAGGTATTTCATTTCCCTCAAGTCCGCCGGCAAGCCGGTTAGGACCCCCCTATCCGCCACGTGAGAGTATCACCTCTCCCCCTGCTACGCCAGCGTAGCAGGTTCGTGGCTGGAAGAAAGAAAAGTTGTTTACATAACCATATGCGAAATAATGTGTATTAATATAATTTCCTTTATCGTAATACATTTCATAATATACTCGTATTTTGTCGCACTAATTATCTGTTACTCCTGTTAATCCCTGTTACTGCAGTACTTACACGCCGACTGTCCAGCTGTAATGGAAATACGGTCAAAACCGGTTATATCGACTCCGAAGGGAGCGCCAATTAACACTCGTTATAGGCGGTAGTCGTATAAGCGGGAATTTTTATTGTTGTTGCAGAAAATGTCATATCTTTAAGTTTTAGGCAGTATATTTACATGGGTTGATTAACAGAACAAAGTGAAAACTTTAAGAAAATATAAGCGATACAAGTCCTGCATTTGCAATACAATGTTTGTGGACTGGGTCTGAGAGGATTGTTTCTTCTAATGTTTACACAGTACGAAGATCAATAATATGCCAGCAAAATAATAAGTGAGGAAATAAGTAGCAACAGTGTAAATTGATCAGTAATGTCGCACACGATCTTGGCTAATAAATGAGATGTTCTCTCTGTCCTTTCGTAGAAATCGTTGATGTGATACATTGATTTCCTTTAGGATGCCGACATTTGTTTCCTCATTTTCTAATCGACGTATTATGCGTGATTTTTCTTCAGTATTAAACACTTTCCCTTTATTTTGCGACATCTTCACAGCAATGCTAGTCTTGACTATTTAACAGACAGACTGATTTTAAATCTACGCTTTACGGAAAACAAGAGGTTGATAATAAGCTTTACTGCAAATCCCTAATATGTTTTTTTTTTTTTTTGCTAGGGGCTTTACGTCGCACCGACACAGATAGGCCTTATGGTGACGATGGGATAGGAAAGGCCTAGGAGTTGGAAGGAAGCGGCCGTGGCCTTAATTAAGGTACAGCCCCAGCATTTGCCTGGTGTGAAAATGGGAAACCACGGAAAAACATTTTCAGGGCTGCCGATAGTGGGATTCGAACCTACTATCTCCCGGATGCAAGCTCACAGCCGCGCGCCTCTACGCGCACGGCCAACTCGCCCGGTAATCCCTAATATGTAACAAACAAAAATCAACATTGGACGTTGTAGTCGATACATTTTTCCGAAACAGTGATAAGAAATACTTCGTTCCATACGATATGTCGTAATAAGGGATGTCGTACTAAGCGAGTTTTTTAAATACACTGTTTATATAGGATTTAGACGGGACCGTTAGATTTTGCCGTTATATCCATTATGTCGTTAAAAGCGATGTCGCAGTAAACGGTTTCGGGTGTAACGCAATATTTCAATATTAAATTACAAAATATCATATTTTGTGTACTCGTGTACTTGGAGCGTTTAAGGTGTACCAGAACTATGGGCTTCTAAGTTGAGGAAAAATTCTGCTATCGCTCTACCGCCTCTCTAACAATGTTCAAGCTGATTAAAAACTAGTTCATTTACTAACAATACATGCCGCAGAGAAAGGTCTGTGCTAACCAAAAAAAATTTTAAATATTCTTATCATAACGCTTTAAACAACTACGTCCCACTGTCGGCAGCCCTGAGGATGGTTTCCCGTGGTTTCCCATTTTCACACCAGGCAAATGCTGGGTCTGTACCTCAATTAAGGCCACGGCCGATTCCTTCCCATTCCTAGCCCTTTCCTATCCCATCGTCGCCATATGACATATCTGTGTCGGTGCGAAGTAAAGCAACTAACAAAAAAAATAAGCAACTACGTAGGATCTATTCTGCAAACGAAGAACTGTAGATCTAGAATTTTCATTTTTGACTCGCTTTCTTGCACTAAAAACAAAGCAAAGTAAATTCATCTCCGTACACGCCATGAAGGCCCTTGGAGGGGTGGAAGGTAAAGGCTTCCACTATCCGTAACCTAGGCACTTGTTAGGGATGAGTGGTTATCTCTACGCCCGGCCGCCTTTGCCCCCAGGAATTAACCTGGTACTCATTTTTGGTGTGGGGCCATGTGCACCTCCGGAAGTGGTAATCCCGTTTCTTAAATTTTACGGCTTCCTGACGGGGATTCTTGGCCTAAAACTTCCGGAAAATATTTCCAACACCATTTGTGACGACGTGTACAGGTAGGATATTAAAAACGTACAGGTATTTTATTGTTGTTTTTACTACTCCACCGTGTCGTTGGTAATTCACGGGCACATGATTTCTCCACTGTTGGTAACTTATCTTCGCATGAGTGTTCTGAGCAAATACGTAGGCGAGTCCCCCTGTGGGTGGGGGACGCAGAGGAAGAAATGAGACCGTGCCGCATGCGACCCGTGCCACTGGCGACCGCATAATCTGTAACCGTGCCGGATGCGACCGGCGTTGACAAGCAAATTGTCATTTGATAAGTTGTGTCATCACCCAAGATAAGGTAAGCTAAACGAAGTGCAGTGCCATTTCAATAAGTCCTATAAGCAGCTACTGCCCCTACTTTACATAACACTTATAGGGGAAACTCGTTTTACAACGCGAAATATGGTGATGCGTTTACGTCTTGTCCCACCGGGCGAGTTGGCCATGCGGTTAGAGGCGCGCGGCCCTGAGCTTGCATCCGGGAGATAGTGGGTTCGAATACCACTGTCGGCAGCCCTGAAGATGGTTTTCCGTGGTTTCCCATTTTCCCACCAGGCAAATGCTGGGGCTGTACTTTAATTAAGACCAGGGCCGCTTCCTTCCCATTCCTGGCCCTTTCCTATCCCATCGTCGCCTTAAGACCTGTCTGTGTCGGTGCGACGTAATGCCACTAGCAATAAAAAAGATCCTAATTCTCTGAAATTATTTACGACTTAGGCCTACTTACTTATCGTGTCCTATTAGTACCAAGAGTGTCCGAGGACGTGTTCGGCGTGCCTAGTGCAGGTCTTTCTACCTGACGCCCTTGGACGGCCCGCGCGTCTGGATGTGGGATTATGATAATGTAGGGACAGATGAAACCCGGTTTCGGCACGTAGCTTACTCCTCTCGAATAATACCAAGGAGTCTGCTCAATGCATTACGTCGCCATCCGACGGCCGAATCACCATCAACAGCATCATATCCCCTCACTTCATTTGAACACTGCGAAAAGGTTTGGATTTGAATCCAGGCTTTTGGCATGCAATCTAGTGATTGAAAACTGTCTATCACCAACTTTCCTACCCTGCCGGCCAACATTCTGATGGTGTTCTTTTTCTTCATCCAGGCTAAGTGGCTCAGACGGCTCAGACGGTTGAGATGCTGGTCTTCCGACTCCAACTTGGCAGGTTCGATCTTGGCTTAGTCCGGTGGTATTCGAACGTGCTCAAATACGTCAGCTTTGTGTCGGTGGATTTACTGGCACGTAAAATAAGTCCTGCGGGACTACATTCCGGCACCTCGGCGTCTCCTTAAACCATAAAAGTAGTTACTGGGACGTAAAGCGAGCAACATTATTATATTTTCCTTTCGACCAACGGCACTCGAACCTGCTAACAACGGTGTCAGACCTTTATTTAAGAAAAGACCAAGTTAGCTACTTATAAGCAATCTGCCACTTGGTGACAGCCCTTAATGAAGATCAATTGTAAGTGATTGATGGGTCGCATGCGGCACGATGCTTATCCGCTCGGTCGCTATTGGCACGATAATGGCCGAGTCGCATCCGGCACGGTCGCATTTGGCACGTAACCAAGAATACACCCACGGTATACCATGCCTGTCGTAAAAGGCGACTAAAGGGGGCGACCAAGGGATAATTGTATTAGAACCATTAAACTACTTGTTATTAGTACTATCACGCAGAAAACACCACGGGTAGCCTTTACTTGCGAGTAGTACCACTATGTTAGTTATACAATAGGTTTGTGATTGGCAGCAGCAGAGAGTAGTTCACTGTGGGTTTCCAGTACCCGTGATTAGTATCATTGTGATAATCATAACGGGTCTGGGCATTGCCTGTGATTAGTATCACTATATGAGCGACTCCATGGGTCTGCGTTGCCTGTGATTAGTACCCACTATATGGCGATCACCACGGGAATACCGATGCCCCTGATTAGTACACCTAGGTGAGGAGCACCATGGGTTTGCGTTGCCTCTGAGTGGCGCCATTATGTGAGAAACATCATGGGTCTGAGTTAACTGTGCGACAAAAATACTTGAAAGTAGTACCATTTTGTGTGGAACACCGTGAGTCTACGCTACTTTTGATTAGTACTGCAACATGACAAATACCATGGTTCTACTTTATTGGCGATAAGTGCTATTATGAGGGGCCGTTGACCTTTAGACCCCTTTAGACAATAATCATCCATGATTCAGGATGTGCTTTAGAAGGTGTCGCTTGGTCAGTAATACTATTGTTGATGATAGTTTCTGGGTCGGATCCCTTATTGTTTTTAATTCATTTCCATCCATTCATTCTTCATCATATTTTTATTCTGGTCAGTGAATGATTTTGAACTTTTAATTTGTCATTACATTTCGCACCATTAGGGGCCGATGATCTAGATGATAGGCCCCTTTAAAGAACAAGCATCATCATCATCACCATCATCATCATCATCATCATCATCATCGTATGCGAGTCGCGCTTTTCAAGGAACTTGGAATGTATGTAAGTACTCTGTGTATGTAGCCGGACTGAGTAGCTGACTAGGCAGCTTCGATCCTGGCTCAGTCTGGTGGTGTATGAAGATGATCAAATACGACAGCCTCGTGTCGGTAGATTACTGGTGCGTCAAGGAACTCCCGCAGGACAAAATTCTGGCACCTCGGCGTCTCTGAAAAGTGGGATGTATTATTATTATTATTATTATTATTATTATTATTATTATTATTATTATTATTATTATTATTTATGGACGTATGAACTAATTTATGGGTATTCTTTTCTCTTACTAATATTTCGGTGATACCTTGTTTCTTAAAACCAAGTGCCGAAGGATAATTGAACTTGATAGCTTGTCTTACTCTAAGCAGATATTATGAGTTAAGTTAGCTGTGTTTAATTAGATTCCCGTCTTCCTTCTCGGCGTCTCCTTCGTTCCCTCATTAAACCGAAGTCTCCTTCTTGCAGCAACTAATGGATTATATCGAGGGTTAATGAACACGCTTTATAAGTATTCTGGGTTCAACTTTTATCAATCTGGGGTGTCACTGAAGGTTGCTCGCAGACAAGAACAGCTTGTGAGTGACAATACGTGAATTATTATTTACTAACTGCTATATTGTCGTTGAACTACTCGGATTCCTAGCTAAATGGACAGCGAAGCATCCTCCGGTTCAGGTCGTTATTATTATTATTATTATTATTATTATTATTATTATTATTATTATTATTATTATTATTATTATACACCTAAGGATATTAGAATTCAATGTTGACATCCATTACGTAATTATAATAAAAATTACATAAAATTTAACTTCCTTATAATTTTTAACTTCGTGTGAGGTTGTCATATCGCTATACTGTATCCCTGTGACTATTGATAGCTTGGTGAACCCCTGTAAGGCAAACCCTCCGACGACGATGGACGAATCGTTTTTTACTGTGATGGAGGATAGTGTTTTGTGTGGTGTGCGAGTTGCCTAAGTGTTGGGGGAAGGATGAACACACATTCTTCCAGCCAAAGGAAATTAAATGTTTAAGATAAAAATTCATTAATCTGGCTGGGAATGGTACCCAGACCCGTACGACCGAAGACTAAGAATCTGACCACTCAGCCATGGAGCCGGAGATTCAATGTGTTCATTATGTTACATTTATCAAGTATTGAAATTACAGAAAATCATTATAACTTATAAATTTTGTCAGGTATACTCTGTTTGGCCCGTAAATTTCACCTATTCCACATTTCTTAATATTTCTCACATATTTCTGACCAATATAGAATCTCTTCGATATATCCCCTAATAATACTTTTTTCTTACTGACTAATTTTAGCACGCCCATTTAATGCCATCTTTGTGCCACATAACTCCAACTGTTACTGAGCCACAAGATTCACATTTAAACACACAAGTACACTAACTATGGAAGTCCGAAATCAGTAAAAGGAAGGTATAGACAGTGATCGCCGAATTACACATAAAACAAATGACAATGAACAGCTCAAAATTTGATAGATTACTGTAATCACCTCAAGTGAAAAGTTAGAATGGTATAAACACATCACTGCAGTAACGACACAGAATATCATGTAACAAACATTCATCCATTCGAGGATACTGAGGATATAATTGCAAGTATGTACGAAATAAAAGAAATGCACTTTAGACACCTCTCGGTTAAAATAATTTGGCCATCTCACTAATTTCCCTCCAATTCTATACGATGATTCTACCGTTCAGCCTACTGTTGCAAGCTCTAACTGAAGGCTTTCTTAGACAGTCTGTTTAGTACACCTGAAATAAACTCATTAAGTTAATAATAATAATCTTATTGGTTTTACGTCCCACTTTTATGGTTTTCGAAGACACAAAGGTGCAGCGATGTTGTTCCGCAGGACGTTTACATGAGTGTAAATATACCGAGCAAGGATGACATAGTTCGGCCCCGTGGTGTAGGGAGCAATGCGTCATCCGGCGGCCCCGGGTTCGATTTCCGGCCCCACGAACCTGCTACGCAGGCGTAGCAGGGGGAGAGGTGATACTCCCACGTGGCGCGTCCCAGGTGGCGGATAGGGGGGTCCTAACCGGCTTGCCGGCGGACTTGAGGGAAATAAAATACCTCTCGCGGACCAAACACACACCCCCTGTGGGTGGGGGAGGCAGACGAATAATACACCCACGGTATCCCCTGCCTGTCGTGAGAGCCGACAAAAAGGGGCGACCAAGGGATGGTTGTATTCGAACCATGCAACTACATGTGATTATAGTGCTATTAAAACAATGTGCGTGTTCTGACAGCTCTCAGCGTGGTAGTAGGAGGTGGCAGTTACTATGGCAACCGGTACACGCCTCCTGTTTCAGCCAATCCCAGCTCGGCATGCACTCTCCCTTTTCCTACCCCCGCTGTCTGAAAGCTTCGTGAGGCGGTCGGTCCGAGTTCCACGTTGCCAATATAGTATACCGTAACACATGTGGCTGGGCTAACAATGTCTACTTTGAGAGATATCATTGTCTGTATAGTGTGTTTTTTAAATCAACTAAATATTATAGTGCTATTGTGTTCATGTTAATAAGTGTATCGTTATCGAGGCTGGCATTCTAGTGTAGTGTAAATTATAGTATTGTGTAATATAGTGTAATTTTAACACCGTCTCATTTACTGAATTCAAAATGTTGCAACCCGTTCAGAGCGCCGCTAAACACCGAGGGCGACCTAGAATACATTCACCTAGAAAAAAGGCAAGCGTAATGGAGAGGCATGGCTTCGCTATACGTGGTCAAGTTCGCGATGTGGTATGTGCCTTACGGGAATATTTTGAGGCTGAAGGGAAAAATGGAGGCCCACTGATAGACGTTAACAAAGTTGTAGAAAGAACAGCAGCAGCTTTAAAATTTCTCAAG
Source organism: Anabrus simplex (assembly GCF_040414725.1). NCBI lineage: Eukaryota > Metazoa > Arthropoda > Insecta > Orthoptera > Tettigoniidae > Anabrus > Anabrus simplex. The sequence continues at coordinate 131,563,990 of NC_090268.1, read as the reverse complement.
CTACAGTAATTAGAATAGGGAAAGAAAAAGAAAAGAAAGAAAAGGAGCCTTGGGAAGAAGGTGAAGGGGAAAGAGAGGGAGTGGATGTAATTGGACCATCACATGACAGGTTATCAACACCGGGCAAAACCCGACTCATTAAAGCCTATGAGGAAGGCGAATGAGGAGTTTGTCTTACGATATTTGAGCTGATAAAATTACTGCTGAGCCATCTTGGAATAATAGCTGTTGTATGTCCGGCGCTCCCTTCTCGCTCCGCCAGCCAGCTATACGCGCGCCAAGTGTCATTCTTCTAGCCTCGACGCGCAGCCCTCAGTGCGCGTGCCTGAACCATCGTGTGTGTACTATAAAGAGGAACTCCCAGCCTGTCCAGATGCCCACTTGCCCCGGTGTCCAGCTCCAGAATACACCCTACGTCGAGCACGGAGGCTACTCCTCTTGAAAATGTGCTTCGACCAGGTGGACTGAATTTCTGGCAGTACGAGGTCTCACCTCTGGTCACCGCTCCTCTTCCGCTGCCCATATCCAATCATACTATTACATACCGTAATATTTCCCTAATTAATGCAAGCTCCCTTGGTTTCGCCAAGTAAGAATTCTTCCTACATTGAACTTGCTTTGATGAACTCAGCAAGGAAGGACTTTCCAAAACATTTATGTCAGTACTTCGGATAGTTTTCGACTATCGACTTTCATATCAAGGACTATCTTTTCGAGATAGTAGTAGATGTAAATACTGTAAACTTGTATATAGTGTACAGAAGATAGACTCTTTCTCAAGATTCCTAATTCATTTTGCTTCAAGTTAAATTTCATTTTATTTGTGTAAATAGTGTATTTTGCATTTGAAGCGAATAATAAAGTTGTGTTTTGTAAATCTCAACCTTGGTTACAACAATAGCAACGATATTTAACGTTTTTCTAACTCTTTCATGATCGCCGTTAATGGATATTATTTTCCGCAGAGCCTAGCGCAGAACGAGAGCTGTTGACTGTGATGTAGTAACTCATGCCGGATCATGTGGCAACACAGCGCTCCCACTCCTTTGTTCGGCGCCACGTGCTGCGAACTGTCAGAACACACACATTGTTTTAATAGCACTATAGTACCACCACGCGGAGAACACCAAGGGTCGCTTTTACTTGTGCGTAGTACCACTCTATTAGGTACGAAATAGGTTTGTGATTAGTAGCACACAGGAGCACCGCGCGGTCGGCTTTTGCAGTACCTGTGATTAGTACCACCATATGAGCGGGACCATGGGATGATAGCTACCATGGACCTGCCTTGCCTGTGATTAGTACCCACTATATGAGGAACACCACGGGATAGGGAGAGGTCCCTGTGGTTAGTACTCTTATGTGATGAACATCATAGGTTTGCGTTGCCTGTGCATGGCGCCGCAGAGTGAGAAAAACATAGGTCTGTATTAATGTCGAATTTCATAAGCGTTGAGTAGTACAATAATGTGTGGAATACCGCAAGTCTCTGCTACCATTGATTAGTACCGCAACAGGACAGATACCATGGTTCTACATTACTAGCGATAAGTATCATTTTGAGGGGCCTTTGACTTGTATTTTGGACCCGTTTAGACACCAAGCATCCTCGATTTGCTTTGGAAGTGGTCCCTTGGTCAGTAATACTATTAACTATGATAGTTTTTTGAGTCGGATCCACTGATTGTTTTAAATTCATGTTCATTCATTCATTCATTCATTCGTTCATTCATTCTTCATGGCATTTTTTATTTTGGTCAGTGGATAATTTTGAACTTTTACTCTGTCGTTTCATTTCGTACCATTAGGGGCCGATGACCTCGATGTTAGGCCCCTTTAAACAACAAGCATCATCATCATCTCGATTTCCGGCCGGGTCAGGGGTTTTTAATTGTAAATGATTAATATCACTGGCCTGGGGACTGGGTGTTTGTGTCGTCCTTAACGTCCCTTTGCTCACATTCAACACTTCACACTTCCGCAATTACAAATACACGCAGGTTCAAAACATATGGTGCGAGTAGGGGCAAAAGATCTTTCGAGGTCGACGCCCCGAACAAATAACATTTTAAAAAGGCTGGCATATTTCAGGACTTTCAAATTCTACTGGACCGAGCCAGGATCAAACCTGCTAGCTTGGGTTCAGAAAGCCTATTCTCTAACTGTTTGAGCCACCCGGACCGAATTATTAAATTTATCAATTAAATATGGTAGAAACGTAATTTCTTCACTTGTGATTAGGGATGATTAAAATAATATCAGGAACAACTGGAGACTTTGTGTTCGCAACTAGTTAGCAATTGTAAATTCCTGCGAGGTCCCATTGGTTTGAATGAGTGAGTGCTTATTTTGCTTACTAACGAAAGAGATTGATAACATACATTGCATCTCCTCCCTGTTAGCAAAGCTTACACTTCGGACTGGAAGACCGTCTATCTTCAGAGGAGTTCACAATTTCCTTTACTTGTTACAGAAGTGCCCTAGTCTGTGAGAGGAAGAATAATTATTGTTCCTCCTTTGTAAAGGAATGGACAAAAACTTTTATTTCACTCTCGTTATCCTTGAAGTAGAAATATGCAACATAAAAGTCGTTAATAAGCAACACAATAATCTCTTTCTTGGTTTATGAGCTAAATAAGGTGCACTCGTTATCAACAGGTGGATAGAAACAACAAGAAATATTGCCAGTGTTAAAAACTGCCCTGGGGAAGCATGGTTGAGTGAATATCATTGAGTGGAATTATTATTATTATTATTATTATTATTATTATTATTATTATTATTATTTCAGATCCATCTCTGGTGATATATAGTTTTTACAGCCTGGTGTGGCCTAGAACAAGTTTGTTATTTCAACCTGCCTCGGGGCTAGGACTGAGAAGGAAGCGACCGTGGCCTTTATTAAGGTACAGCCCCAGCATTTGCCTGGCGTAAAAATGGGATGCTACCGAAAACCATCTTCATTGTTGCCGACAGTGGGGTTCGAACACACTCTCCTCCGAATATAAACTAAATCGAGGCCCTTGTCGATGTGGAATACAGTGGGTTCCATTTTGCATATTGTTTCTCGTTCTGCTAGCGGCTTAACGTCACGCTAACTCAAGATAGGTTTTCGTCGACGATGGGATAGGAAAGGGGGGGGACAGTGAAGGAATCGGCCGTAGTATTAATTTACGTACAGTCCCAGCATTTATCCGGTGTGAGAGTGGAAAACCACAAAATGATCTTCAGAGATGCCGACGATAGGGTTCGAACCTACTCTCTCCCGAATGCAAACTCACAGCTCCAACTCCAGTAAAATCTGCAGTAAGTGGAATAGAGTGGTTAGTTTTATCCCCCAACAGTTCTGGTTCTTATTTTTCCTATTTGTTTTACATCGCTTTGACAGACGGATTTTACTGCGGAGATGGGATAATAAAAGGTTAGGACTGGAAAGAAAGCGACCGGTGGCCGTTATTAAGGTACAGCCCCAGAATTCGTCTGGTGTAAAAATGGGAAACTACCGAAAACCATTTTTAGTATTGCGGACAGTGGGGTTCAAACACACTGTACTCCTAATACAAACTAACAGCTGCATGACACAAACCGCGTAGCCAATTCACTTGGTTCCCAAGATTTCTTTGCTAGTTGCTTTACGTCGCACCGACACAGATAGGTCTTATGGCGATAATGGGACAGGAAAGGCCTAGAAATGGGAAGGAATCGGCCGTGGCCTTAATTAAGGTGCAGCCCCAGCATTTGCCTGGTGCGAAAATGGGAAACCACGGAAAACAATTTTCAGGGCTGCCGACAGTGGGGTTCGAACCCACTATCTCCCGGATGCGAGCTCACAGCTGCGCGCTCCTAACCGCACAGCCAACTCGCCCTGTGGGACTCAAGATTTAACTCGATACTCTTTTCTGACTTATCTTGAGTTTGCCCCAAAGTTAGGTGTCTTTTTAGAAGTGGGCGTTTCTTTTTCTATTTTTTTCCCTTTCTGAAAATGGAAGTTACGTCCAAGAATGCCTTCGATGGCTGAGCTACTCGTCATTTCTGTGCTTAAGTATATGATAGTAGAGAAAGTTATGCTCGTATTCAGCATATCTATGAATTTCCTAGTGACGTAGGTTGAGACACATCTCTCGAGGCAGCTTGCTACCGAGTACACGAGTTTGCTATATCCCTGGAATATTTGTGTAAATCAGGACACAAGTCGACAAGCCCTCTGGACTCGTTATTCTTCAACTGTCATGGCTCCACGCAAAACAGCTTCTTTCATATTTCATGAGCAATGTGCCTATAGAGCTGATGGGTAAGAGGCTGCAGTCTGGGCACAGACCGGCTCAGTATAAATAGCTGCACTTCCCGTCTTCCTCCGCCTGGCTGTCTGGAGATGTGTGTTTCTCCATCACAGCTTACAATGCTGCCAATCAAACAGCGTTCGACATGTGTAGGGGATTGTTGTAGTAAATTGTGATCAGCACTAGCGTTAGGAATGATGAAACTGATGCATCCTTACTCTAGAATTTGGAAATACGGTATCTGTGAAAACAAATGATGTTGAAATTATGGCCAATCAGCAGCCCACGTTTCGGTAGCGACGAACTATTTATTGTATATAATAATTTGCCAGTGTTGTGTTGATTTCTGCAATTATTGTTCCCACAAGGGTGGAAAAGGCATTGCAGAACGTTATTTCAGAAAATACAGTCATACAGAATCGGCCGAGTTTTCTTCACATTAAAGAACAGTTCGAAGAGCGATTTAATAAAATAGAACAAAATAACAAACAATGAAGTTGTCGTTGACAAGTTCCATCATACGGAACCAGTCTTATATCAACGAAAGGGCACCCAAGAACCATCACCATAAACGAGAATATTGGACGACTTCTCGAACAGGTGTTACGTGTTCCGGCCATGAAATATCGGGCCCTTATTTCGTGGATGACGTTCCACAGATTCCAAAAACAGTGGATCAGGTAGACTACGAAGAACCGGGAGAGTTGACCGCGCGGTTAGGGGCGCTCAGCTGTGAGCTTGCATCCGGGAGATAGTGAGTTCAAACCTCCCAGTTGGCAGCCCTGAAAATGATTTTCCGTGGTTTCTCATTTTTCACACCTGGCAAATGCTAGAGCTGTGCCTTTATTAAGGCTACGGCCGGTTTCCTACCATTCGTAGCCCTTTTCTATCACATCGTCGCCATAAAACCTATCTGTGTCGGTGCCACATAAAACAAATTGTAAGAAAAAAAGACTACGAAGAGGGATAAAAAACCGGGCACCATTTAAAAAATTAATTAGTTTTCTCGAGTTACAAACGTTAGTCACTTTCGAAGTTCTCTCCATGAACATATATTCCTTCAAACGTTTATTACACTGCGCGAAACACATTTCGTACTCGTCCTTTCGGATGTCTTCATCATCACCTTCGATTCTCACCTCTGGAATGTCTGCAAAACGTTTCCATTTCAGCTCTCTTTTGATCCGGGAAAACTAAGAGAAATCGCAAAATCCGAGATCTGGTGATTGGGGTGGGTGAGGAAGCGGTGTCACATGGGTTTTCGCCAAAATATCACGCACAGAAATGGCTGTGTTATCTGAAGGAAAGCAACACGAGTTGTTACGGGTGATTATTGACAAAGGAATAGTGTTACGAAAATGTTGAAAACTTTAAGCTGGGAGGACTTGGGAGTAAGGAGACGAGATGCATGACTATGTGGTATGTTTCGAGCTGTCAGTGGTTAGTTGGCGTGGAATGACATTTGTAGACGAAGAAGCTTGAGTGGAATAGGAGCGATCATAACATGAAGATAAAGTTGGAATGAAAGAGGACAGATTGGGGCAAATATTCGTTTATAGGACAAGGAGTGAAGGATTGGACTAAATCATCAAGAGAAATGTTCGATCAATTTCCAAGTTCTTTGAAGATTTTTAAGAAAAAAATAGGTAAACAATTGATATGAAATGAATCTGCCAGCTGGGCGAAAGCCGTAAATACAGATCATTGATGACTGATTGCCATGGTTAAAGAACCATTCCCCCCGCGAACCTACTACGTTGGCGTAGCAGGGGGGAGGCGATACTCCCAGGTGGCGCGTCCCAGGTGGCGGATAGGGGGTCCTAACCGGCTTGCCAGTGGACTTGAGGGAAATAAAACACCTCTCGCGGACCAAGCACACAACCCCCTGTGGGTGGAGAACGCAGACGAAGAATACATCCACGGTATCTCCTGCCTGTCGTAAGAGGCAACTAAAAGGGGCGACCAAGGTATGTTTGAATTAGAATCATGAAACTACTTGTGATTAGTACCACCACGCGGGGAACGCCATGGTTCGCTTTTATTTGCGCGTAGCACCATTATGTTAGGTACGAGATAGGTTTGTGATTAGTAGCAAAAGAGTACGGTGCCACCTTTTACAGTACCCCTATATGAGCGACACCATGATTCTTGCTTACCTATGATTAGTACCCACTATATGAGGAACTCAACGATATAGTGCGAGTCCCTGTGGTTATTACACTTATGTGATGAACACCATAGGTTTGCTTTGTCTGTAAATGGCGCTGCAACGTGCGAAACACCATAGGTCTCTATTACATGTGTGAATTTCATTACCTGTGAATAGTACCATACTGTGTAGAGTGCCGCGATTCTACGCTACTTTTGGTTAGTACGGCACCATGACAAATACCATGGTCCTACTTTCCTAGCGATAAGTACCATTATGATGGGCAAATGACTTGGATTTTGGACCCCTTTAGACTAAACGCATCATCGATTCAGTATTATGCTATAGACGCAGTCCCTTGGTCAGTAATATTATTTCACGTCATCTGCTGTGCGTGCGAGACATTGCGAGACGGATCCACTGATTGTTTTAAATTCATATCCATCCATTCATTCTTCGTCCTCACGTTTGGAATTCTGTTCAGTGAAAAGTACAAAATACGAATATATCGTATTTTGTACTTTTAATTTGTCATTCCATTTCGTCTCATTTCGCACCATTAGGGGTCGATGAGCTAGATGTTAGGCCCCTTTAAACAACAAGCATCATCATCAATATTATTTCTAAATCCCGGATTGCTTTGGGGGTTTATAGGAAGTCGAAACAGTTATTTTACCCTCGCACAAAATATACTTGACCAACCTTAATAGAAAACTAACAGCCTTAATGGAAATCAATTTCTAAAAAGTTTTTTCTCATGGGTACCTTTTCAGTAGGAGGTTAACAAGGCAGTAATGGACTGTTTTATATGCTACTGTATCACTTCAATTTGTGTTAAATGGCTTAACTAAAGAGCCATTTTACCCTTTTCGATAAAACAGATAATAATAAGGGAGTTTATCGTCAACGATTGTTTTCACGTCTCTTCAGCCACAGTGGCACTCCCGGTTTCAGATCAACATCAAAATGTAACCGAGAGCATAGGGAGAATTACGCACCACTTCGGACCAGGAACAATATCGTTCAATAAACTGTGATCTACCCCATTCTGTCTCCACTTTGTTCAGCTTCGCGTTACTGCCATGTGCTTTCGTAGAAGAATTTCATTTTAAGATGCCGTAATAAACGTTTGAATTCAGGCATGTAACTTCGCATAAATTCATTAAGGAATCGTGAAATCTATTACCAATTCCCGTGCGGAGAACGGGTGCATGTGTTAGTATATAATATTACCGATAACTAAGTTATATTTATTATTGCTGTTGATCTGTGTCGAGAGCTTGGGATAACTTTGGTCGTCAGTTTCGTGCATTCGAGTAGATGGTAATTGTCTGGTGATCTACTATATATAATTACGAAAGTAGTTTGTTACAGGTACAACTAGATATTACAGATAATGTTGATACGAGCCTGTGGATTTGAAGTAGAGCCTCTGGATTTGAAGTACATTATTTTAATTTTTCCACATGGGTATAGACAAACGTGGAAGAATATAACTTACAATGCAAGCTTTAGTTTCGGGCCTCGGATCTTCAGTTCCTGCGTAGTGTTGTTTTTATCGCCTCACGTAAAATTAGAGTAAAATTTTCCGTCATGAAAGACGAAATAAATGAAAATGTTTAAAAGTAAGCTAATAGGGAATTATTCAACACTCGTTTTGAAATATCCCAACCAGTGGAACTTAGGACTATTGGCAAAGGTCTTAACTGAGATTATGTCGTCCACCTAATCTTCACAATTGCAGCCATATGAGCAGTGATTGGTTTCTCCGAAGCACGCTGAATTTGACTATACTTCAACACTTATGATAGAACAGAAGCTAAAGATTTTCCTCTATTATTTAGAATCTCATACCCTCTTTCCTGGCTTAACATTTTAAGAATGTTCAACAAGATTCTCTTCTTGAAGCTGATAAAATAATTAAAAACACTACAAAGGAAACTGTAAGGCTGCGGATAAATACGCGAGATAAAATAGCATTTTATGAAAAAAGTACAAACTTCTGGGAAAGTTTACCACTGACGTATAATTCCCAACCACATGCGGTACTTCTCAAAATTAATAACCCACTCGCTCACACTCACAAAGACGCTTGGTCTGAAATATGGGGAAGTATCGAAATACTAAAGACTATCAGTCATTTCACAGAATTAGACTCTCAAAGTGATCTTCCTCACAAAAAAGGAGTTCGAGGTTCTGAAATTGAATCTCGTCGTAGTCGACTGGCATTCAAATATACTGTACTTCAGTTCAAGAGTTTCGTAAGAGCTCCCATTTAGACAAAAATAAATTGCCGTCTCTTAAAAATTAATAGCAGTTGATGAGATATTAAATACGTATAATCATTAATCATCATCTTCAAAAATATCCAGAAGAGCAATATAATCCCCTTATTATTATTATTATTGTTACGGAGATATCCGTGGTAGGTAGAGGTGAAAAGAAGGTGCGGGTGTGAATGGGTTTCAAGCTACGAAATTAACGTGCAATGTAAAATTAATTTAAAATTTAACTAGGTTATATTTTCTTTTCAAAGGCAAGAGATAACAATCATAACAGGTACAGAGTAGCAAAAATGTAGGTACAATATTACTGGGTTCGGGCTCAGTGCCCTTACTTCATAACTCTTGGGCAATCAGCCCCGCCTTACTCCCAAAGAAAATTTTAGCCAAGGGGCAGAAAACCCCATTCCTGCCCAGGAGCACTGGCTCCAAACATTACACATAAAGCCTGCACGAGGCATACAGAAACAAATTTCAAAGAGCGATCCGCTCTCAAAATTGTAAGCCTATCACAAGGCCACACCAAACTCTACCTTCAAGCTGTCCTCTAAGGACGTATTTACAGGGGTAAAATACCCAAACTACGGAGGTCTATTACATGAAAAGAAGGTTGATTACATGACCTCTAAAATAACAATTTGAGAGGAGGCGAACTTGCACTCCTAATACACCTTGTTTTTAAAACCTAATCTGGCTCTGGGCCACTAACGCAAGGGCTAATCCCATACTACAGAGGTGACTTAGAGAAGAACACTTTACATTACATAAACGAAGAATAGTTTGAGAAAATAAGTTCACCTCAAAACAAATGTGAGTGGGAGCTCGAGAGGGTTAGCACTCTCTATCCCAATATGTAGCTTTACAAGAAAAAGATGAAAAGAGTAATTACATTTTAGGAAAAGGTTACATGATGGAACTGCTTCGAACCCGCCGCGAGTGTTAAACTGCCGACCTAGCAAGAAAAGAAGTTATTAATAGGCCATTACCTGGTGTTGAACGGCTGAAGAAGAAAGAGGCGCTTCCCGCCTCCTGCTATGTACTTAATACACTGAAAGATGGAACAGAAGTGGCCCGGAGACCCCAAAATCAGCAGTTTATATCCTCTCGCGGAAGATTCTAGGCGTTAGGGGAAAGAAAACACCCTCCCACAAAATCTTTATTGGTTCGGGAAAAGAAACCCCTACATAGAGGAAAAAGAAACACATTATTGGTGGAAAATTAATTAAAGAAATTCGGGATTGGCTAGATCCAAACTAAGGGGAAAAAGAGGGGTATACAGCCAACTTAAACAATGACAGAAGGAAATTTAACAAAGAACAAACTCTTGAAATAAAAATTTCTCCAACAAAATAGTTCTTTGACTCCGCACTAGGTCGCACTATTGTTGATCTTCAGTAGTGTCCTCTAGAAGAGAAAGTTCACACTTCTTACTTCAAGCGAAACAAAAACACATCAAAAGTGACACAGTTCAAAAACTCAAAATTTTCCACGTGGTGACATCTTCTGAGAAAGTAGAGAATTAATAGAATAGATAAAGTTCAACCTTCCTCCAGAAGAGGAGTTTCAACTGGCGCAACTTTTAAATAAACGGTGTAGAGGTGTACCGCCCGGTACAGACCTCCCCCCCCAAAAGTTCCTCCAAGGGGTAACACAGAAGAACATAAGCTTTGTTTCCAAAATAAGGTCCAAGTTTTGATGTTGATATTAAGATTAATTGCGGAAGCATTTATAAGATTTTAGTAATTTGGTTGGTTGCAATTTCAAAATTTTGTTGTTGCAGGTGCAGTAAAGTTTTTCTGTTGTAGTAGTTGAATTTCTGAAGATAAATCTTTAATGCTTAAAAGTGAAGAAAAGTTTTGCAATGTCCACCAAATATTGTTGTTGAATTCCCAAATGTAGTTATCTCTTATAGTAACTGTCCATGTAGTTGATGTAGATTGAGTCGGATGGCCAGACCGGCCGTTGCAGCTTGCGTCCAACGGAGGCCGCTCGGACCCCTTAAGTACCCTGAGATACCGCTCGCCCGCACTATGAGGGGAGCAGAGGTGTTGAAGTACGCCGCGCCCGCGGTGAACAGATACAGGCTGCGGGCATGTAGCAGGACGTGCGCCGCACATCAGCCTTGGCCGGGGGGAGAGCTCCGGCTCGCCGTGCACATGTCGTCCTCGCTGGAGAGGAGGGGGCCCATCCCCCTCCCCAGTCGCTGCACGGTGCTGCGCGGCTGCGGGGGCGCTGAAACATTAAAGCTAGGCGGCAGAATTGTGTTGGACTATCATCTTCTTTGAGGGTACAGGCTTGTGGAGAGGTTGAGGGGCCAGCGGCGTGTAGATATCCATGGCATTTACTATTATGAAGCCACAGTGTAAGGTGGAGCAGGAGACGGGAGCGTGGTAATGGCCGTGGCAAGAACAGGATGGCAGTTTAACGGGTCGGGGCAGGTTTTCCACAAGGCTTACATCTAAAACCAAAATATTACAGAAGGGGCAGAAAGCCTTAAAAGTGAAACTCAAAAAAAAAATATAACCTTCATATCCTTTCAAAATAATATGGAGCAAGTTAACACAGAAATTACACCGGTTTCACCTGGGACAGGTGAACTCTAAATATCCTCTCGGTGGCTGGATTACTTAGCAATAAGGTAACCGGCGTAAGAAAATCGAGAATGATACAAGGCCCATGAAATCTGGGGGCAAGCTTGCCCGCGGGAACAAAATTTTTGACCATAACCTGGTCACCTACCTTCAAAGTGGTGGGTCTCCGTCCACGATCATACCTTTCCCTAACCTTTTCATGAGACACTTTAAGATTGGCTTTAGCCTTCTTCCAAAGATCTTTAATGTTATCCGGATCTATTGTCTCGGGTAGAATGTCATTCAAAGACCAGAGGTTAGAGAGCGGCGAGTTGGGAACAAACTTGAACATCAAAGAAGCTGGAGTAAACTTGTGAGATTCATGAACCGCCGAATTCAAAGCAAAAGCTATCCAATGCAGGGACGTGTCCCACCTGGAAGGATCTTCATGATGATAGGCAATAAGTGCGGACCTGAGATTACGGTTAACCCGTTCAGCCAGAGAAGGTTGAGGGTAATAAGCAGAAGTAGTTACATGAGAGATGGACAAGTCAAAACAGAATTTACGAAATAAATTTGATGTGAACGCCTTAGCATTATCAGATACAATATATTGACACGGACCAAAAGAAGCAAAAATAGAATTTAAGCAAGTAATAGTTGACTGAGCGGTAGCCAGCTTAGTCGGAAATAACCAGGAAAATCTTGTAAAACCATCTACACACACAAAGATGAACTTGTTGGCATTGCCCTTTGACTGGGGGAAGGGTCCCACATAATCAATATACAGGCGTTCCATGGGGCGCGACGCTTGATGAGAAGACAAAAGGCCTACTTTAGTGGACATGGTGGGTTTACTGATCAAACAAGATTTACAAGCTTTTACGAGTTCCCGAATTTCACCGTCCATACCTTTCCAGATGAACATTTCACGAATCTTTTCACGAGTTTTAAAGATACCCAGATGCCCTCCTAATGGGGTCTCATGATAATACTTGAAGATCATAGGTACAAGAACCGCTGGAACAACAACTTTCATCAACTTATCATGCCTCGAAGGGCAACATAGAACACCATTCCTCAGAACATAAGGGACAGCATGTTCCCCAGAAGAAAGGGTTTCCATTATAGGAGCCAGCGTCGGATCTTCACGTTGGTATTTCTCAATATCCCTAAAAAGCATGGGAGCATCTGTTAAGATGGCATTAACACCAGATAGTATGGACTCGGAAGGTGATGAACTATCGACCGGTTCGTGGGTTTCGACGTCGTTATGAAACATACGGCTGAGTCCATCAGCAACAACATTTTCGGTACCTCTGATATGTCGTACATCAAATTGGAAGGCAGAAATACGGATGGCCCAACGGGCTATACGACCAGTACGACGCGGCCTACCTAAGACCCAGCTTAAGGCTTGATTATCTGTCTCCAGGTCGAATTTGACATGTTCCAGATAGAGACGGAACTTTTCTAAGGCGAATAAGACTGCCAACCCTTCGAGCTCATAGATGGAATACTTGGCTTCTTGAGCCGATAGAGTCCTAGATGCATAGGCGATGGGACGCCTCCCTAGTTCAGTCTCTTGAAGAAGGACTGCAGCTACAGCTGACGACGACGCGTCCGTTTGGACGATGAATTTCTTCGAGAAATCAGGCATAGCAAGTACAGGGGCATTACAGAGAGCTAATTTAAGATCTTCGAAAGCGGCTTGTTGAGAAGGTCCCCACTCGAATTTGATGCCTTTCCTACGAAGAAGGTTTAAGGGCGCCGCTCTATTAGCGAAGTTAGGAATAAACTTCCTGAAGAAATTCACCATACCAATGAATCTAGCGATACCTTTGATGTCCTTAGGAGGTTTAAAATCACGGATGGCCTGTGTTCTAGAATGATCGACAGCTACCCCATCGGGTGACACAATATGCCCCAGGAATGACATTGAGGGCTTAGCAAAGGCAACCTTGGACAACTTAACAGTTAACCCAGCCTTACGAAGGCGATCGAGAACTTCTCGCAGATGATCTAGATGTTCTTCAAAAGTCTCGGAAAATACGACGACATCATCCAAGTAGTGATATAAGTACTCAAATTTGATGTCGGAAAAGACCCTATCTAGTAGTCTAGTGAGCACAGCTGCCCCCGTGGGGAGCCCGAAAGGCACGCGGTTGTATTCGTATAAATTCCAGTCCGTGGCAAACGCTGTAAGATGTTTAGACTCCTCGGCAAGGGGAATTTGATTATAGGCCTGATTCAAGTCCAAGATAGTGAAGAACTTGGCCTTTCGAAACCATGAAAAGCAAGAATGAAGGTCGGGAAGGGGCACAGATTGCAACACCACCTTCCGATTGAGAGCCCTGTAATCAATGACAGGCCTGAAGCCTCCTTGGGGTTTCGGGACTAGAAAAATAGGCGAAGAATACGCTGACTTAGAGGGCCTAATAATACCATCCTTCAACATCTGATCGATGATTTCTTTCAGAGCCTTCATTTTAGGTGGAGATAGCCTATACGGTGGAAAACGGACAGGAATCGAATCCGTAACCTCAATTTTGTATTCAATAAGGTCAGTAACACCAAGAGTATCAGAGAACACCTCGGGAAACGACTGACACAGTTTCCGAATACTATCAGCCTGCTCCTCAGGTAGATGTCTAAGGTCTAACAACATCTCATCCTGGGTAGGCGAAATAGATGAACATGATACAGAATTACACTTTAACAAGGGAATTCTACAATTGGACGCAAATTTGAATGTGCACGACCTACTCTGGAGATCGAGCACAAGACCAGTGTGAGAAATAAAGTCAGCTCCCAATATAATGGGGCAAGACAATTGCTTGGCCACAAACAATTTAACTTTCCAGGTAAACTTAAAAACATGAATTTTGACCAGTAAGGAACCTAGAATTTCTAATGGAGATGAATTAGCCGAAACGTATTGAACAGGAGAAGAGACATAGTCAGGGAGTTTACAAACAGATTTCAATTTAGAATACCAATCAGCCGAAATAATGGAACAAACACTGCCTGAATCTAAGAGAGCTGTTATAGGCTCGTTATTTAACTCAATCTTAAGAAAAGGAACAGGTGCGGGGGTATCCGCCGCAATCCTAAGACACTCTTTAGGGCATTCAAAAGATGAATTTGAAGGCTGGTCGTTCTCTGCATTTACAACCTGTTTACTAGGGGCTGAGTCTCGGGAAGATGGATTAGTCGGCTCAGCCGACGCCACTAGTCACTTTTTATTATTGGCATAGCTGGAATTTGCACCAGAAGTTGAGCAGGAGGGGGTGCTATTTGAGTTTGGGCAATTCTTGGCGATATGTGAGAAGGCCCCACACTTAAAACAGCCTTGTGATGACCCTGCTCCATTCCTTGTCCCACTTGACTTGATCAGAGGACACTTATTCCGCAGATGGTCAGGCGACCCACAAGCATAACATTTACGGGGATTGACTGGTCGGCGAGGTGGAGGCCGAGTGTTACTAAAGGAAGGCGGGGGTTCTTTCGCGACACGCAAGGAATCGGCATACCTAACTCCTTCCGCAGAGACGGCTAATGCTTCCAGTTCAGAGAAGGTTTGCGGGCACGCCGCGAAACACAAATATGACCTGTAGGGTGGTGAAATCCCTTCGACAATAGCTTGCACGATCTGATCCTCAGGGAAGTGGAGAGCAAACACCCTAGTATAAAACTTAATATCTTGGATGAAGTCTGCCAGGTTTTCATCCAAGCGCTGTACCCGATAATAGTATTTCTGAATAAGGGAGGACCTGGCCCTAGCCGGGATGAAGTTAGCTAGCAAATGGGCATGGAAATCTTCAATAGAAGATTGCTCGGCAATGGCTCTAACTATTTTGTCGGAGAGAATACCAATAGCATACGGATAGATAATTTGCAAGATTTGACATGGAGACAGAGAAAAAACAAGGGCATGATCCTGAAATTCCACTAGAAATCTTAAAAATGAAATTACGTCACTGGTGGTATTAACAGAAAACTTGGATATACCTCTGAGCAACATTGCCAATGGATGAGGCAAGCTACTAAATCCGGGTGACATAGTAGGTAAAGGTTTCAATGGCAAGGAAGTCAATTCAGAACGGATGTTACTCAATGATGCACGACGTTCAGATTCGTTGTTCGATGGGGCAGAGATAGTTTGAGCAGCAACGGTTATCCTATTGACTTCTCCCTGAGGAGGCTCTTCCTCGTTACCTACATTCACCGTGGCGGGTTGATCAGTTTTGGGAGGAGCTTCGCCGGTTAGCAATTGAGTGACCTTATTAGACAATTCAGAAATAGTTTCAAGGAGCGTATTAGCTTGCTTCCTCTGAACGTCATTCACCTTTAGAGACAATAGATCATTAACTCTATTTGCAAAGTGATACAGCCTGCCTTGCACACGCTTAATTTGATTAGGAGATGGATCGTTTTCATCAAAAAAGCTGACTACCGATGCTAGCCCAGTAATATTCTCGACAATCGTGGAAAGAGAGTCATCAATTTCTTTCTCTCCCAAATTGGGGATGGAAATGGGCAAATCAAGGGACTCTCTAAGCTTGTTAGTGTCTATTGCAACCGTGCCTCCAGATTGAACGTTTCTGATAGTTAACTCATATATCAACTCCTCTTTGCGCAAGTAGTTAAGGAGGAGAACATCGCGAGGGCCGGGCATGATGACAGAACAATTTTGAAAAACTCAAAAAATTCCAGCAACTGAGAAAATTGTTAGAGTTCGAATCAAAGCAAAGTTTAGCCGTCAAAAGGGGCTAAATTGAGACCCATTCAACCACGCTCTGCTACCACTTGTTACGGAGATATCCGTGGTAGGTAGAGGTGAAAAGAAGGTGCGGGTGTGAATGGGTTTCAAGCTACGAAATTAACGTGCAATGTAAAATTAATTTAAAATTTAACTAGGTTATATTTTCTTTTCAAAGGCAAGAGATAACAATCATAACAGGTACAGAGTAGCAAAAATGTAGGTACAATATTACTGGGTTCGGGCTCAGTGCCCTTACTTCATAACTCTTGGGCAATCAGCCCCGCCTTACTCCCAAAGAAAATTTTAGCCAAGGGGCAGAAAACCCCATTCCTGCCCAGGAGCACTGGCTCCAAACATTACACATAAAGCCTGCACGAGGCATACAGAAACAAATTTCAAAGAGCGATCCGCTCTCAAAATTGTAAGCCTATCACAAGGCCACACCAAACTCTACCTTCAAGCTGTCCTCTAAGGACGTATTTACAGGGATAAAATACCCAAACTACGGAGGTCTATTACATGAAAAGAAGGTTGATTACATGACCTCTAAAATAACAATTTGAGAGGAGGCGAACTTGCACTCCTAATACACCTTGTTTTTAAAACCTAATCTGGCTCTGGGCCACTAACGCAAGGGCTAATCCCATACTACAGAGGTGACTTAGAGAAGAACACTTTACATTACATAAACGAAGAATAGTTTGAGAAAATAAGTTCACCTCAAAACAAATGTGAGTGGGAGCTCGAGAGGGTTAGCACTCTCTATCCCAATATGTAGCTTTACAAGAAAAAGATGAAAAGAGTAATTACATTTTAGGAAAAGGTTACATGATGGAACTGCTTCGAACCCGCCGCGAGTGTTAAACTGCCGACCTAGCAAGAAAAGAAGTTATTAATAGGCCATTACCTGGTGTTGAACGGCTGAAGAAGAAAGAGGCGCTTCCCGCCTCCTGCTATGTACTTAATACACTGAAAGATGGAACAGAAGTGGCCCGGAGACCCCAAAATCAGCAGTTTATATCCTCTCGCGGAAGATTCTAGGCGTTAGGGGAAAGAAAACACCCTCCCACAAAATCTTTATTGGTTCGGGAAAAGAAACCCCTACATAGAGGAAAAAGAAACACATTATTGGTGGAAAATTAATTAAAGAAATTCGGGATTGGCTAGATCCAAACTAAGGGGAAAAAGAGGGGTATACAGCCAACTTAAACAATGACAGAAGGAAATTTAACAAAGAACAAACTCTTGAAATAAAAATTTCTCCAACAAAATAGTTCTTTGACTCCGCACTAGGTCGCACTATTGTTGATCTTCAGTAGTGTCCTCTAGAAGAGAAAGTTCACACTTCTTACTTCAAGCGAAACAAAAACACATCAAAAGTGACACAGTTCAAAAACTCAAAATTTTCCACGTGGTGACATCTTCTGAGAAAGTAGAGAATTAATAGAATAGATAAAGTTCAACCTTCCTCCAGAAGAGGAGTTTCAACTGGCGCAACTTTTAAATAAACGGTGTAGAGGTGTACCGCCCGGTACAATTATTATTATTATTATTATTATTATTATTATTATTATTATTATTATTATTATTATTATTATTATTATTATTATTACCGTGTTTTGGTGGATCAGCAGGGGTGAAAGAAGGTGCGGGCTGGAATGGGTCAAGTCCGAAAGATGCATTAAAATTTCAATAAAGGTTATATTTTCAAAACTTAACAATGGTGACATAGAATTTTTGAGCATACAACAAATAACAACCAGTTAAATCAGGTACACAATCAAGAAGTCCAAGATTAGAGAACAACTTAATGATCTGGGCTTCAAGCCCCACCGTATACAACTCTGAGCTCTCAGCTCACAATCACCAAATACCAAAGGGCAGAAAGCCCTTAATTACCTGGAGCTCTTGCTCCCGCTTAATAATACCAGAAAGAGCGGACCTGCTCTCAATTTTACAAGCCTATCAAAGACCACAACAACCTTCACTACTAACTGCCCCCAAGGGACACAAAGAAACAGGGGTATTTAATACCCAACCTACAGGGCCTTCGCATGAAGAAAATAAGACATCAGGTTAAGTTACTGGCCTAAAGTACAGCAAGGACTGGAGGCGTGAACTTGAACTCCTTAATATACATTTTAATACCTAAGTGGCTCTAGGCCGATGCACAGGGGCTAATCCCAACCTAGGGAGGTGACCCGTATGAGAAAACTTTAATACATTAAAGAAGAGAAGAACGGTTATGAAAACGTAGTCACCTCCATTTCAAAATGAAAGGGAGCTCGAGAGGGTAAAGCACTCTCTATCCCCGACTTAAAGTTCAAGAAAACAGAAGTTTAGCAAGAAAAAGGGTTTACATGTTTAGTAGTTTACATATTAAAGGTTTCGAACCCTCCCCAAGAGTTACACTGCTGAGCTAGCAAGAAATAAAGATGTTAAAAGGCCATTACCTTGTAAAAGAGCTGCTGCTTGAAGAAAGAGGCGCTTCCCTCCCCCTGCTACATATCCACACACAGAGTTAGATGTTATACGAGTGGCCTCGAGACAACAAAATCAGCAGTTTTTATACCCTCGTGGAAAATTCGTGACAAGAATGAGTAGACACACCCCCTCAATTTTTATTGTGTAGCTAAAAATTACACATCAACATCGAAGAAGAAATACACTATTGGTCAAAAATTAATTAAAGAAATTCGGGATTGGCTGAGTTCAAAACTGGCGGACAGAAAGAATAATATTGCCAACCCAAAAAATAAAAGAACAAAATTTAGTAAAGACAAACTTATGAATACAAAATGTCTTCAAGAGAGTTCATTCCATTGCGCCAGAGTGTATTACCATAGTTTTTTTTTGTAGAGACATCGGTTAGAGAATGTTCACACTTCTTGATCAATGAAAAACAAAAGCAAATCAAAAACACTCAGTGACCTCTTCTGATAACTAGTAGAGTTAGTTCAGTGGTTAAAGTTCCGGGTTTCACCAGTAGAGGACTTTCAATTGGCGCAAGATTTGAACCTGCGTCGTAGATGTGTACCGCCCGGTACAATTATTATTATTATTATTATTATTATGTCCGGCTCCATAGCTAAATGATTAGTGTGCTGGTCTTTGCTCACAGGGGTTCCGGGTTCGATTCCCGGCAGGGTCGGTCATTTTAACCATCATAGGTTGATTTTTTTTTGGCACGGGGGCTGGGTGTATTTGTCGTCCTCAAGATCATTTCATCCTCATTACGACGCGCAGGTCGCCCACGGGAGTCAGATCAAAAGACCTACACCTGGCGAGCCGAACATGTCCTCGGACACTCTCGGCACTAAAAGCCGTATGTCATTTCATTTCATTTATCATTGAAATGAAAACCTACAACCTGTTTTCCAGTCAATGACCGGGTCAGGGATGTAATAATGAAGTAGATATAGGCTATTAGTACGATGGGGTCGTCACTCCCAAAGTGATTTATTAATGACTGATAGATGCTATGAAATGAGAATGGAGAGTGTTGCTGGAATGAAAGATGACAGGGAAAACCGGAGCACCCGGAGAAAAACCTGTCCCGCCTCCGCTTTGTCCAGCACAAATCTCACATGGAGTGACCGAGATTTGAACCACGGTATCCAGCGATGAGTGGTCGACGCGCTGCCGTCTGAGCCACGGAGGCTCTCATTTATCATTATTATTATTATTATTATTATTATTATTATTATGATTATTATTATGGCAGTCCCGTTTTGTAGGAATACATGCCTCTTAAGCAGAGGCCCCATTTTCGATTCCCGGCCAGTGCAGGGATTTTAATTTTGGGTTAATGGGTAGAAAGGAAGAACAACTCATGATAAGAAATGTTGATACGAGAGGTACTGGACCCGGTCACGAAAACAAAGCATTAGGCTGTCGTGAAAGTGATCCCGTGATACTCCTGTATCTGCAGGCTATTGGATTATTATTATTATTATTATTATTATTATTATTATTATTATTATTATTACTACTAGAGGCTCCATGCTGCTCCTCAGCATTCGTTTTAAATAGATCAGATAACTCGTCTTGATATGCCTGTCATAGGCATATTGTTTTGCCTGCCCTTTTCAATGGTTTTATGAATATTTAATAAGAAGCACTTTCTGGTATCCCGCAGTTGGTAATCAGAATTCACCCATTCTGACGTTATCATGCCGTCTGTTTGGTAAAAGTCTATCCATATACTCGCCTTTTTATTCTGCAGTTCTTGATGTAAAGCTTGGTATTGTGTCCTAGAAGGCAATGGTATTTTTAATCGCAGTTCTTCTATATACCACGCTTGTCCTATGAGCTCATAGGTTAGTCTCGAAGAAGCCTTTTTTGCCAGGCAGATAACTTTATCAAGATACATGGGATTCATTCTTTCCAGTGTAGCTAGGTTATCCTTCGATGGGTGTTTCCAGATAAAGTCTAAGGCGTATGTCAAGATGGGGTCTGTTTGTACGTAGACTTTTTTCACTTAGCAGCATGTAAGTGATTAGGAACGACCTGACATCTGTTGAATATATTTGGAAGCTTAGAAAGATTAGAGAATCAAAGAGTATCTAGCAGGGAATAGTATTCTCCCATGATCCCGTTTGACGGGTAGTAATCAAACATGGCTGCATGCAATGATATCACTAAGGATGAAATACACCCATATCAGTATACGAATATTAACGAATGTGTTAGTCGTGTAGCAACCTGCTAAGTACAGAATGTATTGGGGGTTAGTGTAAGCCCTCACCTGCAATTATTGTTTGTTTGTTTGTTTGTTTGTTTGTTTGTCCAACCCTTGTCCCGTTCCCTTACGGGGTCGGGTATGAGGTAAGATGAATCTGTCATGGCGGGGTTTTATGACCGGATGCCATTCCTGACGTCAACCTTATCAGAGGAGTTAAAGAGATGAAATGAATGATGTGATATATGATAGTAGGGAGAGGGTGAAACTCGGTGCCGGCACTAAGTCTACTCCTGTCTGCTCAAGGCTTAAGATCCCCATCGGACGGACGAATCACCATCAACAGCGTCATATGCCCTCACTCCATATGAGCACTGCGGAGAGGTTTGAAATTTAATCCAGGCTTTTGCCACGCAATCTAATGATTATAAATTGTATACCACCTCCTCCCCTACCCTGCCGGCCAACATTCTGATGGTGAACATTTTTTCGACCATCGGGACTCGAACCGGCTAACCTCGGTGTCAGACCGTTTAGACTTCAGCGCCTTAACGATCATGGCCGCCAGGATGTTCAATAAATTTCCAATTTCAGTGCAATCATTTAAGAAAAGGCTAGGAGAACAACAGATAAGGAATGTGCCACCTGGGCGACTCCCATAAATGCAGATCAGTAATGATTGGACTGAAATTTCGCCGTATGGGAAAACAAGGTGTAAATTTTTACGTTTGAGAGAGAACTCCGCTCCGCGTCTTCAGAAGAAAATCTCGTCTGTTCACGAGGAAGACTTCTCCAATAATGCTTTTAAGTATGCTTTACCGTTGTTCTATAGTAAGTGTATTCTCGTTCGTCACTGGATCGTTCACTGTGCTCTAACCTTCCGAGCTCCAGTTAAGATGTTTCTTTTTCCATCGTATGTGTGTGTGAAGTAAACAGCAACGTCATCAGATGAATCAGGGACGACTGGCGCAAAAAACTGACCAACTTGGGTGTCCAGAGTGGGGACATACATGGGTCATAAGAAGGAAGTGCTGGTTGTAGATTGCCTGGCCTTTGCTGATGACATGGCACTGATTGCCGATTCGCTAGATACATCAAAAATACAGATTAATTGTCTCAGAAGGTAGGCAGCCAATGTGGGTCTTCGAGTGTCGGTGGAAAAAACAGAGTTCTTCACCAACATTAAAAAAGCATGCAGAGAGATACTACTTGAACGGGGAAAAATCATGAGGACTGAGAAATTTAAGTATCTCGGCGAATGAATTGAACCCAACCTATCAGAAAGAGCATCGTTATTTACGAGAGTCAACATGTTGGAACTCGCATATCGACTGACATTAAAAAAAATGCCTCTCACGCAACCTTATACTGAAGCACTACATTTCAGTCATACGACCAGAAGATCTGTACGTCATGGAGCGTCTTAGATTGACACGAGGAAGTATGCGGAGAAACTGGATGTGAGAGAGAGGAGAATTCTCAGGAAGATCTTAGACCCGGTAAAGGAAGATGAGGACGGCACAATCCCGAAATCTACAAACGTTTTGATTGTGCTAGGAAACGGATAGTAGCTTCCTATGGCCATACAGTAAGACTGCCTCGCAAAAGACAAAAGACCCTGTTCATCTTCTGGCAGAACAAGAAGATCCGTACCACTTGGCTGAAAGAAACTGAGAAGGATATTGAAGAACTGCGAATATCAGATCTTCAAGATAGACTCTCTGTACGACCTACCCTGAAAGAAGTCCATGGACTTCAGGAAAGACCCCGGATGAAAGGTACTCCCTGGAGAGATGAATGAAAGGAATTACACCGGCAGAAATTGCGACAATACTGGGCAAAGGTCACAGCCTAACAGTCGAACAAGCGTGGTGCAAAGTAGGCCCATTTGATTCAAGAAGAAGAAGAATAATAATAAGAAGAAGAAATAAAATACATCTATATACTAATAGGATTGAAAAATAGAATACTTTTCTGCGAAGTGTAAAGAATTTCACCTTGTTATCTCACACAGCAAAATTCTAAATGCTTATTATCATGTCTACGAATAAAACCATGTTTAGCTAAATTTAACATACAAATTCTTTGGATTAAAGGCTTCATAATGACTTTCAAGGTAACCTTCCGTACAAAAAAATGATAAAATTTTCTACTCCACCATTTCTCAGGCACTGTTCGTGTTCATTTTCCACATCCCAGCCACTAGTAGCAGATCAGTAGGAGCGTACCATATCTCAGCACCTGCCAGTGGCTTTGTAGTATCATGCTGTATAATACGTCAGGCACTCTGCTGGTAGGATATTTCTATTATCAGTCATTCTCGCAGGTAACAATACATAGACAATAGCCAAGTTTCCAACAATTGTCAACAATGAGCCCAAGGCTTGGACAACAGAAATTAGTTCCGCACTGCTTCCTGGAAATCTAGGTACATTTGTATAATTGAATAGCGGATTAAATAAGAGCTTACGGCATCTCTCTGATATAACCGGACTTGTATAGTAAACAAGCGAGGTGTTCGCAACCCTACTTTGTACCTGACCAAGCTAAGTCATGCGCAGGGCTGGATAATTTGGAGAAACTTTATGGAATTTCTCGTGAAGGAATAGGTAAATCATGTTTATGTGTACAAATGTATTTTATCCGAAATGCGGCTCAAAATAAGTCCATAGAAGCGTGAATGAGCAGCAGTCTTTTTTTTTTACAAGTTGCTTTTCGTCGCACCAACGCAGATAGGTCTTATGGCGACGATGTGGAAGAAAGCGGCCGTGGCCTTAATTAAGGTACAGCCCCAGAATTTGCCTGGTGTAAAATGGGAAACCACGCAAAACCGTCTTCACAGCTCTTCGTATTTAACTACAAGGACAACTTGTTCGGTGGGCTGTCATTTAAATAATGCTGTATGTGCAACATTCATGACGAAATAATGCTAAACATTATTAAATTCACCGGCCCCGCGGTGTAGGGTAGCGTGCCTGCCTGTTATCAGGAAGCCCCCGGGTTCGATTTCCGGCCATGTTAGGGATTTTTACCTATATCTGAAGGCTGGTTCGAGGTCCATACAGCCTACGCGATTACAATTGAGGAGGTATCTGACGGTGAGGTGGCGGCCCCGGTCTAGAAAGCCAAGAATAACGGCCGAGAGGATTCGCCATGCTGACCACATGACACCTCGTAATCTGCTGGCCTTCTGGTTGAGCAGCGTTCGCTTGGTAGGCTAGGGCTCTTCGGGGTTGTTGCGCCATGTGTTTTTAAACATAAATCAGTATAGATAGAGACTATTGTTTTACTTTGCTCACTTTTATAAAACTCAGGATTTAAAGATAGAATACTACACTGTCATTTAAGGGCAGAACAACAACTGTTGTTTTCCGACACCAACGATATTAAAACATTCCAGGCCTCGGAAGTTTTTCATATTCACGCTCTTCGTTGCCTTTGCCTGTATTTGACGAATACCTTCATTTTTCGAAGTGTCGGACGCCTTCCATTTTTTCTCTTGTTAGTGGTAATGGAGGATGGTAGCCTAGGTGCACTTACTCTTAAAACAGTAATCACCACCGCCACCACCAGTACCACTTAGGGGTAGAATACTGAACACTCGCTACCTGAACTCGTTTTTCACATGAATTACGCCTTTCCCACGTAACTCTTGTCTTCACGCATTACAAGGGCTTTTACCAAATTTTCATGGTATCGAGGTTCGTGTTCCCAAGGTTAATACTTTCATTATTTCTTCTTTTGCGCTTTTGTGTGTTTTCATATTTGTCCTCTCCTATCTCTCACGCTGACCTGCAGCTTTATTTATCCTATTATGTGTTTCTATGTCGTAGGTGTATTGACCCATTGGTATCCTTTCCTTTGCTTGTATTTGCCTAGTGTTTCTAATCTTTTATTACCTGTATTCGTCATATTGTTACGAATAAAACAGCATTTATTTTATTACTCTAATTCAGAATGACCAAATAAATTAACAAACACACACACAATTCTATTCAACCACGAATGGCCACACTTAGTAATTGCTGCCTATTTACTATTCCTTGCTCTTCTCCCACGACGGGCGGTCCGACTCGTTATTACTTGATGGAGCTTTAAGCCTGATTGATAGGCCTGTCATTTGCGTTCATTAGTTCAGTCAGCCCACACAGCACCTGCGAGCAGACAGGTTTGAACACATGGCTACTCGTCACAAAACACACGATGACAGTTCCTTGGTTCGACTCCTCGGTCCACAGAAGTACACACACACACACACACACACACACACACACACACACACACACACACACACACACACACACACACACACACACACACACACACACACACACACACACACACACACACACACACACACACACACACACACACACACACACACACACACACACACACACACACACACACACACACACACACACACACACACACACACACACACACACACACACACACACACACACACACACACACACACACACACACACACACACACACACACACACACACACACACACACACACACACACACACACACACACACACACACACACACACACACACACACACACACACACACACACACACACACACACACAACTCCTCGCTGAAATCTCGGGACACTAGTGACAGTCTACACCTTTGCCGCCATCAGTCCAACCACCGAACCCCCCAACACACTGAGTCCAACAGTGACTCTAACACTGACTCCACCACGGAGTCCAACACTCTGACCGACTGTCCGCGGCTAGCCTCCTTTTTAGTACCTCGTGTGATGTGTACCAGCATATTCGCGACGTGGCTAGAGACGGAACATTCTCGTTGCATCTCCCAGAAACTCACAGGTAAACCAGAACAATACACGGAAAGACCGGCACCATCCTCTAGGTCCGCTGGGAGATCCCCGGTCTTCTGACTCACTAGCCCCTTCCAGGAAGTACCGAAAGTGACTACCACAGGGCTGGTACATAACATTATTTTTGTATCTTCAATTTTCCTATCTCTATCTAGCTTTCTTCTTAATCTATTCTTCCACATTAAGAATGACGTACTGTCAAGATGGCTCCTGCATGTGTGTTGATGCTCACCCTCATGATACACTGACTGACAGAGCAAATGCAACACCAAGAAGGAGTGGTCAGAACTTTATGCCAATTGCAGGGTAGACTGACGTCACTGAGGTATGCTCATGATGTGAAATGCGCCGCTGTGCTGCGCACGTAGCGAACGATAAATGGGACACGGCGTTTGCGAATGGCCCACTTCGTACCGTGATTTCTCAGCCGACAGTCATTGTAGAACGTGTTGTCGTGTGCCACAGGACACGTGTATAGCTAAGAATGCCAGGCCGCCGTCAACGGAGGCATTTCCAGCAGACAGACGACTTTACGAGGGGTATGGTGATCGGGCTGAGAAGGGCAGGTTGGTCGCTTCGTCAAATCGCAGCCGATACCCATAGGGATGTGTCCACGGTGCAGCGCCTGTGGCGAAGATGGTTGGCGCAGGGACATGTGGCACGTGCGAGGGGTCCAGGCGCAGCCCGAGTGACGTCAGCACGCGAGGATCGGCGCATCCGCCGCCAAGCGGTGGCAGCCCCGCACGCCACGTCAACCGCCATTCTTCAGCATGTGCAAGACACCCTGGCTGTTCCAATATCGACCAGAACAATTTCCCGTCGATTGGTTGAAGGAGGCCTGCACTCCCGGCGTCCGCTCAGAAGACTACCATTGACTCCACAGCATAGACATGCACGCCTGGCATAGTGCCGGGCTAGAGCGACTTGGATGAGGGAATGGCGGAACGTCGTGTTTTCCGATGAGTCACGCTTCTGTTCTGTCAGTGATAGTCACCGCAGACGAGTGTGGCGTCGGCGTGGAGAAAGGTCAAATCCGGCAGTAACTGTGGAGCGCCCTACCGCTAGACAACGCGGCATCATGGTTTGGGGCGCTATTGCGTATGATTCCACGTCACCTCTAGTGCGTATTCAAGGCACGTTAAATGCCCACCGCTACGTGCAGCATGTGCTGCGGCCGGTGGCACTCCCGTACATTCAGGGGCTGCCCAATGCTCTGTTTCAGCAGGATAATGCCCGCCCACACACTGCTCGCATCTCCCAACAGGCTCTACGAGGTGTACAGATGCTTCCGTGGCCAGCGTACTCTCCGGATCTCTCACCAATCGAACACGTGTGGGATCTCATTGGACGCCGTTTGCAAACTCTGCCCCAGCCTCGTACGGACGACCAACTGTGGCAAATGGTTGACAGAGAATGGAGAACCATCCCTCAAGACACCATCCGCACTCTTATTGACTCTGTACCTCGACGTGTTTCTGCGTGCATCGGCGCTCGCGGTGGTCCTACATCCTACTGAGTCGATGCCGTGCGCATTGTGTAAGCTGCATATCGGTTTGAAATAAACATCAATTATTCGTCCGTGCCGTCTCTGTTTTTTCCCCAACTTTCATCCCTTTCGAACCACTCCTTCTTGGTGTTGCATTTGCTCTGTCAGTCAGTGTAAAACTAGGGAGCAAAAATGAGCGCGCTTAGGGCTGAAAAGGAATGAAAGTAGAAAAACTAGAATTGATGAGGGGAGAGCCTACCATTTGAATACAGCAGTGCATAAGATGTAGTCTGACTTCTTATCAATGATCAGTGTTGTGTTATTCGGTAGAGATGGTTGCGCGTTCGATTCGCAGCCGGTTTGGCAATTTTAACCACAACTGCTCCGATTTGAGGACTGGGTTTTTTAATTTGTTTCAATGCTCACCTCTTTATATGTATGGTGCAACACATCACACTTCAAAGCACCAATGGAAAACACAATAGTGGATACATCCCTCCACACATATAGTTAGCGTCAGGTAGGGCATCCGGCCGTAAAACTGACCAAGTCCAGAAATTTGCTACAGTGAACTCTACAGGATGTGGGAGAGGTGAATATGAATAGGAACACGAAGTAGTATAAGATGAGGACATTGACGTTATTTCGTGTTTTCATGTTCGACCCGTTCTTATCTTTCTGTTGCTCTATCTTCTCACATTGATTACTGCTGTGCTAAATTTTATGTATTTCTTTTCATGTTCCTATCTTTCCATATAAGCCTATACATAAGTTAATTTATCATTTGTTCGATGCTTTCAATGACTACGTAGACCAGCTATGATAACTAGTAAGACTTACTCATGATAGAAGAATGTGGGAAAGAAAGTGTAATTAGCAATTTACACCACGATAATCACATGATTATTTCCATATCTAAAAGGAGTGATATGTTGTTCTTAATCAGTTTATTGGAATGTAATAAGTAGCGTATTCCGTAACCTGTGCCTTTATCTGGATATTTGGTTATTTTGAGGTAAAATTTACGGTATATTAATGACTTCACAGCGTATACAGCTATAACCTTCTACGCTATTTATTCAAGTGAGTTCTGTTGTGTTTTGCTTGTGCTCATGATTTTAAAGTTCGAAGAGTTCGGTAAGTCATATTCACTGGAATTCTAACTTTAAAACTTTTAGATTTAATAATGAATATTCTCTCGTTGTTATTTATCTTTGTCGATCAACCAAGCAATAGACGCCAAGTAATGAAGGTAGTTAGAGCCACATCGTACACAGTAATGTATTCTCCTCGGGCAGCCACACAGGCTGGTATTCTCACAAGTAGATGATCGGGCAAGTGACGAACATCTTCCTGTGGTATGTTGTTCCCAGCCTTTTGCACCCCCTTGTCGGAACTGTAAAATGCTCAAGGGGAGAGAGGTCTGGAGATCGCGCTGGCCAGGGCATTCGTCGAACACCACGAAGAGCAGTATGTGGAAGAGCATAATGACTGCTGAAATAATATACCACTTTCTTTAGCAAGAATAATACCAGGACGGCTAGAGCAATGTGTAGCGAGCACTGCTTAACGGACCCTCCAGAAACACCAAAGGTAAATGGGAATTGCAGCTTATTGCACCTGTATGTGCACGAAGCTAACTCTCTAGGTCTATGTCGCACACGTAAGCGGTCATCGCTTGCATGAATTCAGAACCTACTCTCATTGTTAAATACAACAGAGCGCCACTCCATTCTCCAGGTAATCTTCGCATGACACCACAGAATGACGGTGTGATAGAACAAAGCGAGAGAGTGTTCGAGACTCCGATTAAAATCGAGGAAGAGCTCGTCGCACGGATGCTTGCAGCTGCGTTCTCTACAGTATACGCTAGGCTTAACGTGTACAACAGGCAATGACACATCGTTAAACAACGTGCATGTAGTCAGGAGGATGATCCCCCTGTTGGTGGGAGCTGTAGAATAACATCCATAGTAACCCGTACTTCTCCTGAGAGGTGACTAAAACGGAGCCTTTAGCTAAGTCCTGGCATTATTGCCACATACTTGTGACAAACTCCTCACTTTCATCTGTCCTGTCCATTGATCACCTCTTGTTTTTTTAACCTAGAAGGTATTAGTTTTTCGAATTCTACGGCGTCTTTTATTTTTACTCCCTCCTCGTGTCCCTTTGGCCGATATCTTTATTTTTTTAAGTATCGGATTTCATCAATTTTTCGCCTCTGATACGTGTGAATATAGGATGGTTACCCATTTGTACTTCCTTGTAAAATATCCACCACCACCACCACCACCACCACCACCGCCACACAGGAGGACGAAATTTTGAACAGTTTTTGCAAAATATTGCAAATAAAATGACATGTAGTAGTTTTATTCTCAATCTCCTCAAAGTGTACAACTATTAATAATAATAAAATTATGAG
The DNA here is from genome assembly GCF_040414725.1 of Anabrus simplex. Classification (NCBI taxonomy): domain Eukaryota; kingdom Metazoa; phylum Arthropoda; class Insecta; order Orthoptera; family Tettigoniidae; genus Anabrus; species Anabrus simplex. The sequence goes on along the minus strand of NC_090268.1, from coordinate 131,534,494 downwards.
CAATCCCGAAAGGAATGAAGCAAAGTTGCAGTTTGCCTCGTCTCCTTTTTAATAAATTTAAACCTCGTACTTACTACGCAGGCGTAGCAGGGGGAGAGGTGATACTCCCACGTGGCGCGTCCCAGGTGGCGGATAGGGAGGTCCTAACCGGCTTGCCGGCGGACTTGAAGGAAATAAAATACCTCTCGCGGACCAAACACACAACCCTCTGTGGGTGGGGGAGGCAGACGAAGAATACACCCATGGTATCCTGTGCCTGTCGTAAAAGGTGACTAAAAGGGGCGACCAAGGGATGATTGTCTTAGAACCATGAAACTACTTGTGATTAGTACCACAACGCGGGGAACACCATGGGTCGCTTTTACTTGCGCGTAGTACCACTATATTAGGTACCAAATACGTTTGTGATTAGAAGCACACAGGAGCACCGTGCGGTCGGCTTTTGCAGTACCTGTGATTAGTAACACCATATGAGCAGGACCATGGGATGATAGCTACCATGGTTTTGCCTTGGCTGTGATTAGTACCCACTATATGAGGAACACCACGGAATAGTGCAGGTCCCTGTGGTTAGTACTCTTATGTGATGAACATCATAGGTTTGCGTTGCCTGTAAATGGCGCCGCAATGTGAGAAACACCATAGGTCTGTATTATATGTCGAATATCATAAGCTGTGAGTAGTACCATAATGTGTGGAATACCGCGAGTCTCTGCTACTTTTGATTAGTACCGCAACATGACAAATACCATGGTTCTACTTTCCTAGAGATAAGTACCGTTATGAGGGGCCGATAACTTGGATTTTCAACCCCCTTTAGACTGCAAGCATCATCCATTTAGTGTTATGCTATAGCAGCAGTCCCTTGGTCAGTAATATTATTGTTTTACGTCAGAATCTGTGAATGTAAGGCGTTGCGGGTCGCATCCACTGATTGCTTTAAATTCATATCCATCCATTCATTCTTCGTCCTCACGTTTTGAATTCTGGTCAGTGGAGAATTTTTAATTTTTAATTTGTCATTTCATTTCGCCTCCTTTCGTACCATTAGGGGCCGATGACCTCGACGTTAGGCCCCCTCAAACAACAAGCATCATGATCATAAATTTAAACTCTGAGATTTGTCGATGATATAGTTATTTTATCTGTGTCTGCAGAAGATCTGGAGAAATTGCTGAGTTGTATGAACAGTCTTAGTCAAGTGATTCAGGAAATATTAGATTAGGAAATTAAGTCTTAAAGGAAGCAGAAGAATATTGCAACTTGGGTAGTGGAATAACTAACGATGGCAGAAGTAAGGAGGACATAAAATGCAGACTAGCACAAGCAAGGAAGACCTTTCTTAAGAAATGAAAGTATCTCACTTCGAACATTGAGATAGGAATTAGGAAGATATTTTTGAAGAATTTCGTATGGAGCGTGGCACTGTATAGATGTGAAACGTAGACGATACGTACCTCAGAATGAAAGAGAAAATAAGCTTTTGAATTGTGATGTTACAGAAGAATGCTGAAGGTAAAAAAAAAAAAGTAAACTCGTGCCCTCATCCCGAGGTGGTGCAGCTCTTTTCAGGCACACCCCCAATGGAGATGAGCTGCATGTACCATTTCATTCACATACCAGCCCTCCTGCCATTCTTAAATTTCTGGCAGTACCGGGAGTCGAACTCGGGCCTCCGAGGACGACAGCTAATTGTGCTAACCGTTACGCTACGGAGGCGGACAATGCTGAAGGTGAGATGGGTAAATCGAACTGCGAATGAAGAGATGCTCAATCGAATTGGTTTTTCCTTTTTGCTAGGGCTTTACGTCGCACCGACACAGATAGTTCTTATGGCGACGATGGGAGAGGAAAGGCTTAGGAGTTGGAAGGAAGCGGCCGTGGCCTTAATTAAGGTACAACAGCAGCATTTTCCTGGTGTGAAAATGGGAAACCACGGAAAACCATTTTCAGGGCTGCCGATGGTGGGATTCGAACCTACTATCTCCCGGATGCAAGCTCACAGCCGCGCGCCTCTACGCGCACGGCCAACTCGCCCGGTCAATCGAATTGGTGAGAGGAGATGGATCTAGCTAAATTTGACGAGAAGAGATAGAATTAAAGTACACATGTTAAGACACCCAGGAATTTTTAAAGTTTTCTTAGGGAAAAATTAGGCGGCAGGGTTTGACCAAGGTATGAATATGACATCCAGATTAGAGTAGATGTAGGCTGTAGTAATTACGTAGAAATGAAAATGTTAGCACAGTATAGGGTGGCATGGAGCGCTGCATCAAACATGCCTATGGACTGATGACCCAAACAACTCGGTGATGGAACCTTAGCCTCCGAATTCCAAAAGTACGGGTTCACACCCAACGGAGGTACTCGGGATCTTTGAAGGATGTGAACAGTCTTTTCGACACCCCATAAATAGAATTGTACCATTACGTAACTACGTTTTCGATTTTTAGAGATGCCGATGTGCCGGAGTTTTGTCCCGCAGGAGTTCTTTAAGGAGTCAGTAAATCAACCGACACGAGGCTGACATATTTGAGCACCTTCAAAAACTACCGGACTGAGCTAGGATCGAACTCACCATGCTGAGTTCAGAAGGTCAGCACCGAGTTACTCAGCCCGGCTTCAAGTATTGATGTCCGACCTATGATTAGTTTGTCTCTTTCATTCTCCCTAAAGTTGAGTATTGAATTTTGATACAAAGTAACAATATGCTCCTTTCTTTCGGCGGTGCTTGTAGTGTACATGAGAATTTTGAAGCTGTTTTGTACCTTTGTTCTGTGTATTTTGTAAGTATACAGATCCCTCTACTTGACGAAACAACGACAACTTCCCCATGGAGTAAGACTTCTTTTTACAGTCAGAGGCTCGAGGGAGCGGCCGAAGTTCCGAGATGCCATCCCCTTATAAGTCACAGAGCTGTTCTTGTAACACAGTACAGCTATGTGAGACTATCAGTGTAATTTAATTTCTTAAAGAGATGAGGAGGAAACATTGATGGCTCTAAGCCAAGATTTTGCACTCATATTTCATTCCTTAACTGCCATTACAAAGTGAGCATTGTCCTGCAGATGTCGTGCTGAAGGAAACAAACAGCTTGCTCTCTATTCCTCACATCACGTTTCGCCTTGACACTTCCCGTCCACACTTGATATAATTTATCATCTTTTCGCATAAGAATTTCATTCCTCTGTTTTCTTACAAGCGTTTATTGCGGTGAAAGATGTTCACTTTTTAAATTTTAAAATTAAAATGTGTTGTTGCCGCCGCCACCGTAGTTCGTCTGTGTGTCGGAAAATGTCTACCGTAGGTCCAGCTTGTCGTTTAAACTGCTATTTCCATATCCAAGTCCTTGTTCCGGACTTACATTTTCTCTGCCATCCTAATATCAACATCTATTTTTCTTTGTGAGTAGCTTCGTCTATGGCAGGCTGCCGAACATTTGCGGTCACCACAAAATCACAGACAATTGCGCTCACCAAGATATCCTACTTGTGCCCACTCACAGAAATTCCCCAGCAGTCACAGGAAATTTGCGCTCAATGCAGCAGGGGGTGGGCCTCATTAGCTTAATATTAGGGTATCCCCGCTAACCTGCCTGGGCTTCTGCTCGCTCGTTCAAGATCAACATTCTTCTCTCACGGACGTTATTTACTGATACCTTCAGCCACAACCATCATTTTGTATCGAAACCTCCTGGTGTATTTACTGTAGTGTGCCGTAATGGAATTGCCATTTACTAATTAGGGAAGTCGTTATGCACATTACAATGGTTATACTGGTCGAGTTGGCTGTGCGTTTAGGGGCGCGCGGCTGTGAGCTTCCATCCGGAAAATAGTGGGTTCGAATCCCACTGTCAGCAAGCCTGAAGATGGTTTTCCGTGGCTTCCCATTTTCACACCAGGCAAATGCTGGGGCTGTACCTTAATGAAAGCCACGGCCGCTTCCTTCCCACTATTAGGCCTTTCCTTATCCCATTGTCGCCATGAAACCGATCTGTGTCGGTCCAACGTAAAGCAAATTTTAAAAAAATGGTGATGTGTGCAGAAAGTCAATACGGAATCGTCACCTGAAGAAGTCATCATGTTTGTTGAAACATACAATTCTCCAATTTATAAACGAAGTATAAAACATCCCAATGTATATTGTGTTGAAATTTGGATTAGATTAGATTAGATGACGGTTTTTTGAGTAATAGTTTCTTAAAATTGACGCACGGTTGAAGCAAGTCTAAAAACGGGCACTTTTTGCGTTCCACCAGCGATAAACCTATTAAAATATTAAAAAATAAAAAACCTAACATAAAATGAAACTTGAAATGAAATGACGACGTGATTTAATTTTTAATGAACAACCTCCAAACTCGAGTTCGTATAATAATTTAGTCGACGGTAAATTATATGTTTTAAAATTCTGATTCTCACCACACTTTATACAGAATGTTGATCTAGAACAGAGGTGCTCACGCTGGGCATTTCTTCGCGCGGGTGCCCAGCACTGTAAGCGAGCGGGCAGGCGATGAGCGTATGCTAATCAACTACAATGACGTGGTGGCAACGTCACAAGCCACGAAGGTTGGCGAAGTTCACCCAATCACTCTCGATCACTGTGTCTGTAATGGAGTTGTATTACTCCATTACCTTAGAACTACATATATTGGATTCCATTTATATAGTTTAATATTATGTTGTGCGTGTCCACGAATTAAGAGTTCGAGATACCATGGTCCCTTCTCGGATTTGCGCATGGGGAGCCATCTTGCGGTGGACTTGGTTATAGAAACACGAGGTGGCTAGTGTGTGCTGCGATCTGTCTGCGAAACGTGAAGTTTACCTGGCGAGGCACCGTGCTCGACAATGATGTCTGAGCGTTTTTTTTTTTTAAATTCTTGGGACTGAATTGAAGAGACGCTCTGAAGCTAAGCTCTTGGTTGTTTTTAACGACAACTTAATTATTCAAGAAAGAAGATGTTGGTGAATTTTGTTCCGGGTTAAAGGATTTCCACCTGAGACTTAGGCTCGTAGTTTGGTTTGTCATTTGAAAAGATTATTCACTTCTAACTAGCCGACCTCGTAAGTAGATTCATATGTACTTCTGAAACTGGGTTGATATCGCCGAAGAAACTACTAATAATGACGTTTGAAGACATGGAGAAAAATTATGGCTATGATATCTGAGAAATGGAATATTTGATGTTTCGGACTTTTGTTTTGAGTATTTAAAGTGAAGGACTTTTCCTACTGGTCTTGTTATGAGCTTGTAAAATTCAATCTAGGTTTGGGGTTTCAAGGTTCGATGGTAACTATGATACTAATTTTAACTTTTGGTTCTGTCACTTAAGGTTTCATGCGCATGAAACAAGATTTTATATTTGGGGAGCTCCTCACTGCTAAATATTTATGTAGTATCGGTGTAACCTAATTCATTTTTCTTTTTTCCCCTTTAATAATAATAATATTATTTGATTACTAAATTTTTCAAACCTATTCGAGGGTGTTAGGTAATATTGGAATATTGTTAAGATGAAAACTTTTCTTTTGAGCTACTCGGTACTGGCGTAGCAATTTTGAATTACGGTGACTCTGTTTTGTTTCTGTACGATGTAATAGAATGCACACGTGGGTGGGCGTTGTCCTGTTGCCTGTGACAGGCGTGGATCTGAGTTGATTATTGACGGCTAGAACCGTGTGATGTAATGGTCTTGATTTTGTCGCCATGTGGTGGACCGGTTGCTGTTTGGTGATATTCAAGTGATTTAAGTTTCGGTCTCTGATGTAATGTTCTCTTAGTTATCCTTCTTGTGGATGATGTACCTTCATTTGGGTTATTTCTTGAAGATTACTGAAGTAATATGGGTTGGTAGAGTATGACCGAGATTGTCATTGGAGAAGTTTTCACCTTCAAGACTGTAACTGTGAATTTATAGATTTTAATTGTCATTTGATTCTCTTTAATTAATGCATCGACCTTGATGGTTTTATTTTCAGTTAATTTTCCCTTTTAATTGATCCTGTTGCAACATTTAAATTTTAAATCAATTATAGTTTGAGAGGTCGGTTATTTTTCTTTTGAAGATTTTGTTAATTAAAGTTTTCTTTCTTTCAAATTTATTCAGTAGTTATTATTCCAGCCTTTAGCTAATTTTATTTGTTTAATTGATTCGCCTGGCCTCTTGACCCTGTTGCTTCTACACATTGCGACGACCTTTCTATTGGGATTGCACGGTAAGTGATGTGGTACCTATTATTCTTGTTTTCTTGGTACAATCCCTGGTCGTGCTATACGCTCTACCTTAGTATTTTTATGTCGTGAGAGTGTCGATACACGAGTTTGAAGTGGAGCCAGAAAATAATAAAAGAAAGAAGGCTGAAATTCACGTCATTTCCAATTTACGTTGCAAGAAATATTTATGTTCGTTGCACTTTATGTAATTTAACCGTATACAATAAAGAGTTAGGCCTACAACCTCAAATATTTTGGTAATATACGTAATGAATTACAATTCTCACTATTAAATTTCAAGAGGTGTTTTTAGAAGCATTCCTAATGAAATGCAGATATCTTCTTCTTCTTAACCTGTTTACCCTCCAGGGTTGATTTTTCATTTGAACTCAGCGAGGGATCCCACATCTACCGCTTCAAGGGCAGTGTCCTGGAGCTTCAGACTCTGGGTCGTGGATACAACTGGGGAGGATGACCAGTACTTCGCCCAGGCGGCCTCACCTGCTATGCTGAACAGGGGTCTTGCGAGATGATGGGAAGATAGCAAGGGACAGACAAGAACGAGGGAAGGAAATGGCCGTTGCCTTAAGTTAGGTACTATCCCGGCATTTGCTTGGAGGAGAAGTGGGAAACCACGGAAAACCACTTCCAGGATGGCTCAGGTGGGAATCAAACCCACCTCTACTCAGTTGACATCCCGAGGCTGAGTGGACCCCGTTCCAGCCCTCATACCGCTTTTCAAATTTCGTGGCAGAGCCTGGAATCGAACCCGGACCTCCGGGGTTGGCAGCTTATCACACTAACCACAACACAACAGAGGCGGAAAAAATGAAGAATGAAGGTGGATAATCTGTGACTTGTGGTTGCTTGGGTTTAAATTATCTAATAAATTCACCTGGGAATAACATTATTTAAGTTATTTATTTGATGTCATACTGTACATCTATTTGATAGATACATTTACATTGTTGTACTTTAATGTTGGATAGTAAATGTCTATGTCCCCACTCGATATGAAGCTCCCTCGCCATTTAGAGGCTAGCTATTATCATCGGACACCTGGTAAGTTTCGAATACCATTTTCGAATTCAGTAAACAGGGAAATTCATACAACACAAAAACACTGTACAAAATCAAGCAGTAAAATTGTTAAATTACGCAAATATATTACATTTTTCTGAATGAATAACAGGAATTTTACTTTTTAAGAAATGGAAGTACTGTCATTCCCATCTAAGCAATTGAAAATCGTAGCTTGTACGCTTAAACCATGTACCCTCGTAAATTGCAAAACAAAACTTATAACGTGCTAGTTTTCTTTGAAAATATAAGAAAATAAAACTGGCCGTTCACATCGAGCGCAGTTGAATTTTTGTATGTCTTGACGTGGATTTTTTTGTTTTAGATGTTTTGGGCCAACCCTAATGCTTTTTTAATTTTTTGGAGACGAGTTCGTTGTGAGATCCTTTCAAGGCCTGTCGATTCGATAAATTCTCCGATGTATTCAAAGTAAGCGACCCTGTCAATTGTAACATATTTTGTTGTCAAGCTCTTGATATCTGTCTTTGAACATAATAATTTAGATATCTGAAGTCCGATATTTTCTGCACTTTCTTTATCTCGAGTTGTTTAATGGCACTCTCTTCATCCTATGTTACTATCGCCAGATCATCTGGAAAGAATAGCAGAGAGTCCATCACCTTGTCTCACGCCTGTTTGAATGTCGAAGGGTTCTGAGATTTTCCCCATAAATTTCACTTTAGATTTCGTGCCAGTCAGCGTTTGTTTTGTGAGATCTCGAGTTTTGGGATCTAGTCCGTTTTCTTCTAGAATATGAAACAGTGAGGGCCTCGATCGAATCGTAAGCCTTTTTGAAGTCTACAAATGTGCATACGAGGGCTTTTTGTCTGGGAGTTGGCATTTTGAGTATGGTTTTGTGGTATAAAAATTGATTCGGGGCATTACCTGTTTGAACTGAATTCTGCCTGATATTCAGCTAATTTGGGTTATAATTGCTTCTGTGTTCTATGCAACAGACATGCTGATAAAATTTTGTAGGTGACAAATACAAGAGACATCCTTCTATAATTGTTGTTGTTTGAGTCATCAGGCCATAGACTGGTTTGATGCAGCCTTCCATGCCACCCTATCCTGTGCTAACCTTTTCATTTCTACGTAACTAATGCATCATACATCTGCTCTAATCTGCTTGTCATATTCATACCTCCGTCTACCCCTACCGTTCTTACCACCTACACTTCCTTCAAAAACCAACTGAACAAGTTCTGGGTGTCTTAAGATGTGTCCTATCATTCTCTCTCTTCTTCCCGTCAAATTTAGCCAAATCGTTCTGCTCTCACCAGTTCGATTCAGTATCTCTTCATTCGTGATTCGATCTATCCATCTCACCTTCAGCATTCTTCAGTAACACCACATTTCAAAAACGTCTATTCTCATTCTTTCTGAGCTAGTTATCGTCCATGTTTCACTTCCATACAATGCCACGCTCCAGATGAAAGTCTTCAGAAACATCTTTTGAATTCCTGTATCAATGTTTGAAGTGAGCAAATTTCTTTTCTTAAGAAAGCTCTTCCTATCTTGTGCTAGTCTGCATTTTATGTCCTCCTTACTTCTGCCATCGTTAGTTATTTTACTACCCAAGTAGCAATATTCATCTACTTCCTTTAGGACTTCATTGCCTAATCTAATATTTCCTGCATCGCCTGCCTTCGTTCGACTGCACTCCATTACTTTTGTTTTGGACTTATTTATTTTCATCTTGAGCTCCTTACCTAAGACTTCGTCCATACCATTCAGCAGCTTCTCGAGATCTTCTGCACTCTCAGATAAAATAACAATATCATCGGCAAATTTCAAGGTTTTGATTTCCTCTCCTTGGATTGTGATTCCCTTTCCAAATTCCTCTTTGATTTCCTTTACTGCCTGTTCTATGTAAACATTGAAAAGGAGGGGGGACAAAATGCAGCCTTGCCTCACTCCTTTCTGGATAGCTGCTTCTCTTTCAAAGCCCTCGATTCTTATCACAGCAGACTGATTTTTATACAGATTGTAGATAATTCTTCGTTCTCTGTATCTGATCCCAATCGGCTTCAGAATCAAAAATAGCTTGGTCCGATCAACATTATCGAATGCCATGTACGTTGGCTTGTCCTTCTTAATTAGACAATCTAAGATCAGACGTGAAGTCAGGATTGCTTCAGGTGTTCCTACATTTCTTCTGAAGTCAAATTGATCTTCTCCAAACTCAGCTTCAACTTGTCTGTCCATTCTTCTGTAAATAATAAGTGTTAAAATTTTGCAGGCATGAGATATCAAACTAATGGTGCGGTAGTTTTCACACTTGTCGGCACCGGCTTTCTTGGAAATAGGTGGAACAACATTCTGCCGAAAATCGGATGGCACTTCTCCTGTCTCATACATCTTACACACTAAATGGAATAACCTTGCCATGCTGGTTTCTCCTAAGGCAGTCAGTAATTCAGAGGAAATGTCATCAATTCCAGGTGCCTTGTTCCTATTTACGTCTCTCACAGCTCTGTCAAACCCTGACCTCAAAATTGGATCTCCCGTTTCATAAGTATCAACGGCCTGTTCGTGTTCCAGAACTAAATTATCTACATCTTTACCTTGATACAACTGTTGGATATGCTCCTGCCATCTTTCTGCTTTGTCTTCTTTCCCTACAAGTGGCTTTCCATCTGAGCTCTTAATATTCTCACACCTACATTTCCTTTCTCCAAAGGTTTCCTTGATTTTCCTGTATGCAGCATCTACCTTTCCTAGGACCATACAACCTTCGACATCCTTGCACTTCTAGTTCAGCCATTTTTCCTTAGCAAACTTGCACTTTCTATCCACTTCATTCATTAATCGCCTATATTCTTTCCTGCTCTTTTCATTTTTAGCATTCTTGTATTTTCTTCGTTCATCAATCAGTTCTAATATCTCCTGAGTAATTCACTGATTCTTAGTTGATCTTTTCTTCCGTCCTAACATTTCTTCAGCAGCCCTACTGATTTCATTTTTTATGACTATCCACCCTCTCTCCATTGTGTTTCCTTCAGCCTTTTCATTTAGTCCTTTTGCAACATGTTCCTTGAAACAATCCCTCACACTCTTTTCTTTCAACTTGCCTAGATCACATCTCCTTGCATTCCTTCCTTTCTTCAATTTCTTCAGCTTCAGATGGCATTTCATGACCAACAAGTTGTGGTCAAAGTCCACGTTTGCTCCTTGGAAAGTTTTGCAATCCAACACCCGGTTTCTGAATCTCTGCTTAATCATTATGAAGTCTATTTGATACCTTCCAGTGTCTCCAGGTCTCGTCCACGTATAAAGCCGTCGTTTGTGGTGTTTGAACCAAGTATTGGCGAGGACTAAATTATGGTCAGTGCAGAATTCAGCCAGCCGACTTCCTCTTTCGTTCCTTTTGTCCCAATCCGAATTCTCCTACTGTATTACCTTCTCTTAGTTGGCCTACCACTGCATTCCAGTCTCCCATCACAGTTAGATTCTCGTCACCTTTTACATGTTGTATTAAATCTTCTATCTCTTCATATATTCTTTCGATTTCCGCATCATCCGCTGATCTAGTAGGCATATAGACCTGCACTATTGTGGTGGGCGTTGGTTTGGTGTCTCTCTTGAGATCAATAATTCTTTCACTATGCTGGTCGTAGTAGCTTATCTGCTGCTCTATTTTCTTATTCATTATTCAACCAACTCCTGCAATTCCCCTGGTTGATTTTTATTGATAATTTTGTAGTCGCCTGACCAAAAGTCCTGTTCTTCCTGCCAACGTACTTCACTTATACCAACTACACCTAACTTTGATCTATCCATCTCCCTTTTCAAATTCTCTAACCTACCACAACGATTCAAAATTCTAACATTCTACGCTCCGACTCGCAGAATGTCAGTATCCATCTTCCTGATGATCGCCCCCTCTCGTGTAGTCCCCACCCGGAGATCCGAATGGGGGACTATTTTACCCGGGAGGAAGCCATCATCAGTACATCATTCATACGGAGAGAGTTGTATGTCCTCGGGAGTTAGTTGCGACTGTAGTTTCCCGTTGCTTTCAGCCGCTTAACAGTTTCAACACAGCTAAGCTATGTTGAGTATTATTACAAGGCCATATCAGTCAATCATCTAGACTGCCGCCCTTGCATCTTCCGAAAGGCTGCTACCCGCCTTTCGATGAACCATTCGTTAGTCTGGTCTCTCAACAGATACCCATCCGATATGGTTTGACCTGCGGCTCGGCTATCTGCTTCATTGTGACACGCAAGCCTCCCCACCGCGGCAAGGTCACATGGCTCGCAGGGAAAGCTTCTATAATTATTTACATCTTATTTGTCACTTTTCTTATGAAGTGGATGGATCAGAGCAATCTTCCAGTCATCCGAGAGCTTTTCAGTATGCCGAATGTTTTGAATTATTAATTTTTTTTAATTCGTTGTGCCCAACTATGGGGCGCGTTTGAACTTATTTTGCACAATGTTTCTTTTCTTTTTGTCCTAGTATCTCTTCATTTTTTCACTGTGTTCCTTTCTGCGTGTTTCTGTCCAGCCTGTATTTTTTCTTGTTGGTTTCTCTGCAAATTTATGTTTGTTTACTAAGCTTCTAAATTTCATTCTATCTTGAATGGTTTCGTCCTCAATTCCCATTTCTTGTAGATCTTCATGAATTTTTGCTGACGAATTGTTGCGGATTTTCAGGTTTAGAGCTAGATTTAGAATTTTCTTTGTCAGCCTGTTGTTATCCATTCTGTGTAGGTGTCCGTAGAATTTTAGTCGTCTCTTTCTGATGGTATGTGTGATTTTTCTGTGAATTGAAAAATTTTGTGTGGTTTCTTTTTCATCCAAATTCCATTTTCGAACTTTGGTCGTAGGATTTTTCTGAGAATTTTCCTCTCTTGTTTTTCAATGCTTTTCATTTGTGACTTGCCGCCAATGAACAGTGTTTCAGTGAATTATTATTATTATTATTATTATTATTATTATTATTATTATTATTATTATTATTATTATATAAGTACAGAATTAATTTCGCCTATCAGTTTACAGAATACGAAGATAAACGTTTGGATGGCACGGGAACTTTCAAGGTTCCTACTGCAGACAGCGCTTACGAGAAACAGATGGCACGCTCGCGAGGAAAATGTAACGACATACAGAACAAGGAAGTTAACAGCGGGTTAACATGAATACCTCTGAACAGACGGTGTCCTTGAAAAGCCTGCCACATAAGAGACAGAAGTGAGGCTAATCACGCGTTGTAAACATTGTTTGCTTGTCTCTCTCTCACCCCCCATCCCATCGGTTCGATTGCCGACTCGTCCAGGGATTCCATTCCCGCTCATAGAGCTGGAGTAGAGTCATTCCGCCTAGTAAGATCAAGTGAGGGGCTGTTGATATGAGAGGGAGTGTACGCGGTCAGAAAAATAAAAGCAATATTCCTGAGGATGTCATTGCGATGACAATATGGCATTAAAAGGCGACTTAAATGGGGTAACTTAACTTGGGAGCATAGGTTGGCGACCGCGGGACTCTTAGTTGAATCTGGCATTGCGTACACTTACTTGTGGAAGTACCGAGCGAGTGGCTGTGCGGTTTGGGTCGCGTAGCTCTCAGCTTGCATTCGGGGGATAGTGGGTTCGAATTCCACTGTTGACAGCGTTGAAGATGGTTTTCCGTGGTTCCCAATTTTCATGCAGGGCAAATGCTAGGCTGTACCGTAATAAAGGCCACGATTCATTCCTTCGTTGGTGAGACGTAAAGCAAGTCGTAGTAAAAAACAAAAAAACTTGTGCCAGCTTTCTCATTTTAACAAGGACATGTTTTTGATCCTGGGGTCTATCTGGAATTATCGTTATCAATTCCATGGCACCATCGTAGCCACGGCAACCACTGTTCGTCTAAGCCACGGTAACCACTGTTCGTCTCTGTCCGGCTCCATGGCGAAATGGTTAGCGTGCTGGCCTTTGGTCACAGGGGTCCCGGGTTCGATACCCAGCAGGGTCGGAAATTTTAACCATAATTGGTTAATTTCTCTGGCATGAGGGCTGGTGTATGTGTCGTCTCCATCATCATTTTATCCTCATCACGACGCGCGTCAAATCAAAAAACCTGCATCTGGCGAGCCGAACTTGATTGTTTTTAATGTTCAAAAGTTATCAACACTTCTATCTCTTCCCGCCGACCTTATTTTTCTACGAATAAAAAATTATGTACATTTATTTATTCTCCAATGGTAATATTTTGATATTTATTTGATTGGTCCGCCTCTGTGATGTAGTGGTTAGTGTGATTAGCTGCCAACCAAGGAGGCCCGGCTTCGATTCCCGGCTGTGCCACGAAATTTGAAAAGTGGTACGAGGGCTGGAACGGGGTCCACTCAGCCTCGGGAGGTCAACTGAGTAGAGGTGGGTTCGATTCCCACCTCAGCCATCCTGGAAGTGGTTTCCCGTGGTTTCCCACTTCTCCTCCAGGCAAATGCCGGGATGGTACCCAACTTAAGGCCACGGCCGCTTCCTTCCCTCTTCCTTCTCTATCCCTTCCAATCTTCCCATCCACCGCAAGGCCTCTGTTCAGCATAGCAGGTGAAAACGCCTGGGCGAGGCACTGGTCATCCTCCCCAGTTGTATCCCCAGACCCAGAATCTGAAGCTCTAGGACACTGCCCATGAGGCGGTAGAGGTGGGATCCCTGGGTGAGTCCGAGGGAAAAGCCAACCCTGGGGGGTAAACAGACTAAGAAAGAAAGAAAGAAAGAAAGAAAGAAAGAAAGAAAGAAAGAAAGAAAGATTTATTTGATTGTCCAATGAAAATTGAGTGGGGGGTGTCAGGGCCTTGGCCCAGAGTTTCCTGGAACTTTCCTCTCCGCTATAAAAGCTGGCAGATTTCAAACCATGTTGTCTTTGTGATCGCTCCTGTCTAGAGTGTGTATTTAACGGAGTCTGCCTCGTCCAACTTCGGGAAGTCCACCAGCTCAAGATAATAGCAGATTCTGATTAACAATGTGATAGTCTTTGAAAGCTAGCTCGAGGGGAAGGTTTCAAATTTTTAGTAATGTAAATTTTTATTTTCTCAAATGTAGATTTCAAACAAGTCGAAAGAACTTAACCGAAATCAGGGAATAGAGAGTGAGGTAACCTCTTGTATTCCATCTCAACTTGATATTGAGGTGAGTATGATTTTTTAACCTTTAAAATCTATCTAGTAATTTCTGTAACATACATTTTTCTCCATCTAGTCACCACCGTTTATAGGATTAGTCCCGCGAGTTGGCCGTGCGCGTAGAGGCGCGTGAATGTGAGCTTGCATCCGGGAGATAGTAGGTTCGAATCCCGCTATCGGCAGCCCTGAAAATGGTTTTCCGTGGTTTCCCATTTTCACACCAGAAAAATGCTGGGGTTGTACCTTAATTAAGGCCACGGCCGCTTCCTTCCAACTCCTAGGCCTTTCCTATCCCATCGTCGCCATAAGACCTATCTGTGTCGGTGTGACGTAAAGCCCCTAGCAACAAACAAAAGGATTAGTTCCTGTAACGTAGGGCCATAAGCCCAAATAGGGTTTTAAGTATTTCATGTAAATTTCAAGGAGTGCAAGTGCACGTCTCCTTACCATTTTGATTTTCGGCCAATAAGTTCAAACTTTTGTTTTTACCAAAGGCATGTTGAATGGGAACTCGTCACTCCTTTTAAACTTTATTTAATTCATTTCATGTTAAGGATATCCAACTGTTGAGCAGTTAAGACAGTGAGTACTGTTTAATTTTGTTAAATGTAGATTGCCCCTTTGATAGGCCTCAAAGGTGTAAATTTGTAAGGCAAAGTTGCTCTTCGACTGATGTCTCCTTGACAGCCAACGGCCGTAGTCGTGTTGAAACACCGGATCCCGTGGGATGTCCAAAGTTCAGCAACATTGGGCGTGGTCAAGATTTGGATGGGTTGCCACGCGCTGTTGGTGGGAGGTAAGGGAATGGAGGAGCGGAAAGGTACTGGCCACCATACCACACGTAAACTCCGGCTCAGGCACACCTCTGCGGAGTTTCGAACCTGCCTTCGGGCAGGATAAACCCTTAGGGAGCTCCAAGCTCATATTGTTAATTTATTGTTATCTGATTACTATTCACCTTTCTAAATTGTTCCTCAGGCTTACGAGCTAACTTTTTTTTTACCTGCTTAGCATGTGTAAAGTTTAAAATTTGAAAAGAAAAAAAGCAGAGAAAGAAATATAGCTCCAATTTTAAAGTTTTAAATTCTGACTGTTAATAATAATAATAATAATAATAATAATAATAATAATAATAATAATAATAATAATAATAATAATAATAATATACGTATGAGGCTAAGAAACTCTTTTTCTCACAGTTCATGAGATTTTTCCCATTTCTTGTGGCCACACTGATTTTTCTTTCTACTTATATTACAGTGTCTTTACGTCGCACCTACACAGACAGGTCTTATGGCGACGATGGGATAGGAAAGGACTAGAAGTGGGGAGGAAACGGCCGTGGCCTTAATTAAGGTACAGCCCCAGCATTTGCCTGGTATAACAATAGGAAACCACGGAACACCATCTTCAGGGCTGCCAACGGTGGGGTTCGAACCCACTATCTCCCGGATGCAAGCTCAACCTCAACTTGCCCGGTTTGTCTATTTATTGGAACTCTTTATCTCCCTTGTTGGTGGAGTGAAAGATGAATTCCACGAACCTGCTACGAAGCGTAGCAGGGGGAGAGGTGATACTCCCACGTGGCGCGTCCCAGGTGGCGGATAGGGGAGTCCTAACCGGCTTGCCGGCGGACTTGAGGGAAATAAAATACCTCTCGCGGACCAAACACACACCCTCTGTGGATGGGGGAGGCTGACGAATAATACACCCACGGTATCCCCTGCCTGTCGTGAGAGGCGACTAAAAGGGGCGACCAAGGAATGATAGTATTAGAACCATGAAACTACTTTTGATTAGTACCATCACGCGCGGAACACCATCGGTCGCTTTTACTTGCGAGTAGTACCACTCTGTTAGGTACTCTATAGTTTTGTGATTCGTAGCACTCGAGTGGGGTTCAGTGTGGGTTTCCAGTACCCGTGAGTCGTGCCCGTGTGTGCAACACCGCAGGTCTGGGCGTTGCCTGTGAGTTGTACCCGAGTGAGCGGCACCACGGGTCTGGGCGTAGCCTGTGAGTTGTACCACTATACGAGCGACACCGTGAGTCTGCGTTGCCAGTGATTAGTACCCACTCTGTAGGAACACCACGGGAATACCGGCGCCCGTGATTAGTACACCTAGGTGAGGAACCTCATCGGTTTGCGTTGGCTATGAGTGGCGCCATTGTGTGAGAAACACCATAGGTCTGCGTTACCTTTACGACGTACAATACTTGTGAGTAGTACCTTAATGTTTGGAACACCGTGAGTTTACGCTACCTTTGATTAGTACCGCAGCTTGAGAAATATCATGGTTCTCCTTTACTACCGATAAGTGCCATTAGCATCATTGTGCTTTATAAGTGGTCCCTTGGTCACTAATACTATTATTTACAATCTTTTTTGAGTCTGATCCACTGTTTTGTTTGTTTCTTTTTTGTTTTTGTTGTGTTCATGTACATCCATTCATTCTTCATGACAATTGTTTTATTTTTTTTTATTTTTTGGTCAGTGGATTCTTTTCAGTTTTTTGTAGTTATTTCATTTCGTACCATTAGGGGCCGATGACCTCGATGTTAGGCCCCTTTAAACAACAAGCATCATCATCAAAGGATGAATTATCTGTACCCCGGCTTGTTGTAAGAGGCTGCTAAGAGGGGAACGAAACAATCTGTACTCGCTCTCTCCTTTTGTAAGCCCGAAAACTTACCCATGATTCTATGCTTTTCCGTAGAGCGAATCCGACCTCTCTTGGTCAACTCATGTTCTCTTTCTAACCCGACGGTATTAGGTTTGTGAGGCCCACTACGGAGTCTTTCAATTTCACACCGTTCATGGCTATTCCCTTTCCTACGTCGATAACTTAATTCCTCGAAGGATTGGGCCCCTCCTGCCGGGCTGTGTGGCTCAGACGGTTAAGGCGCTGGCCTTCTGACCACAACTTCGCAGGTTCGATTCTGGCTCAGTCCGGTGGTATTTGAAGGTGCTCGTATACGTCAGCCTCGTGTCGGTAGATTTACTGGCACGCAGAAGAACTTCTGAGGAACAAAATTCCGGCAACTCGGCGTCTCCGAAAACCATCAAAAAGTAATAAGTGGGACGTAAAAACAATATTATTATTATTATTATTATTATTATTATTATTATTATTATTATTATTATTATTATTATTATTATTATTATTATTATTATTATTGCCCGCCCCGCGGTGTAGTGGTAGCATACCTGCCTCTTATCCGGAGACCGCAGGTTCGATTCCAGGTTGGGTCGGGGATTTTTACCTGGATCTGAGGGCTTGTTCGGGGCCCACTCAGCCTACGTGATTATAATTGAAGAACTCTTTGACGGCGAGGTATCGGCCCCAGTCTAGAAGGCCAAGAACAACGGTGAGGGAATTCGTAACGCTGACCACATTACACCTCATCTGCAGGGCTTCAGGTTGAGCAGCGATCGCTTGGTAGGCCATAGCCCTTCGGAGCTCTTGCGCTATTGCGTTTTATTATTATTATTATTATTATTATTATTATTATTATTATTATTATTATTATTATTATTATTATTATTATTATTATTATTGGATTGGGCCTCCTCCATTTTCCCTCTGATTAGTGTTAAGAGGGGAAGTTCACCTTGAAAATAATCACTACCATCACTGTTGGCTAAGATTCAAAGCATGCCCGCTTGGATGAGATGTCAATGGCTCAATTAATACGCCCCTCTACCAAAATTTATAGTAGTAGCCTACTACTACTACTTCTTGATAGAAACAAGCAACAGCACTCTATTACTTCAAAATCCTCTCGAAGTATCCTCGTAGTAAGGTGTAGCTCGACCATCTATTCAAATGTGGAGCCTTTGTTCTCTACTGATATAATAAATCCGCAAGGAGGGGCTCATGTCCAAATGCCCCTCCTAGCACTGTGTGCACCCGCATCGATACGTCTGATTTACGAATGTTTTTGTGACTCTCAGACATGATGCTAATTATCCAGACTTACGAAATGTACTCACTGCCATAGATCGGGAGGGATGCGAGGCACATCATGTAGATATCAGATGTTTATGCACCAGTGAGAGGCTGCCTGCCCGCGGTGGTGAGGGCGTGCTTGGTTTACCCGGAAGAAAGTGGGTTCGATTCCCCGTCAGGAAGTCGAAAAATTTAAGAAAGTTCACTTAGCCTACACCGAAACTGAGTACTGGATTGATTCCTGGAGGGCAACGGCGGCCGATCTTAGGGCTAACTATTCTACCTCACCAAGTGGTGAGGTTACGGATAACTTTACTTTCCACTCCTCCATGGCTTGTATGGAGATGAATGAACACCAGTGATGATTAGTGTATCCTAAGCATGCATTCCCAGTGCTCTTTCATATTTAGTTTGTTAAAATACTGAGAAAATGCCCCGTATACAAATTCCGACATATATTGTTTTTATTAGCTGTTACCCCCATCGTTGAGGGGGTAGTCACTTAGCATGCTCATGATTATGTTTTCGTTGACCCCTCATGTTGTTCCTGAAGTTCTGAGGTATGTAGGTGGTCATCCTTCTTTCTGTCAGCAGCTTGGCTTGACGTAGGCCTACTGGCTTCCTGGCTCACTCTGGCTCCTTGCTGTTCTTGCTGTTTCACTTGTTTTTTTTTACACAAATGTGTCTTATAACTGGGACGGGGGCTCATCTGAAAATTTACATCGCCGGGATGAATGGCTCAGACGGTTCAGGCGCTGGTCTTCTGACCCAACTTGGCAGGTTCGATCCTGTCCGGTGGTATGTGAAGGTGCTCAAATACGTCAGCCTCGTGTCGGTAGACTTACTGGTACGTGAAAGAACTCCTCCGGGACTAAATTCCGGCAACTCAGCGCCCCCGGAAACCATAAAAGTAGTTAGTGGGACGTAAAGCCAGTGATATTATTATTATTATTATTATTATTATTATTATTATTATTATTATTATTATTTACATGACGAAATTGACGACACAAAGTGTGTGACGCGATGTTGCCTATCTACCGTGCTATGAAGTATTGATACATGGCCATGATTGAGAGACATATTGTAATAGAAATGTGATGAAGTACAGGTAGTCAATGTGGTCTTCCAGGTTGTGAAGTGAAGTATTATTGATGGATGGCCCAGTCTGAGATATATATATAGGATGCTCTTTTATCAACGAAGCCTCACATAATCAAACTCCATAGAGCTGATTATTTTATTCTTGGTAGTCTCATAAGCCATAAGTCAGTTTCTCTCTTCCGATGCACTTGTTGACTCCAAATTCCAGATAGATGCCTCTCGAAAGTGATTTGTTAAATAGAAATACATTATTTGTTATCAATTTTATTTGCATTTATTGGAAGACACATTTGTGATCAATTGATTTTCACAAAGGGAAATTCGACACCATTTTTATTGCATTATTGCTGCTTTTGATTTTATATCTATCTTCCGGTATAAAAACTGTCGGGTTAATAACAACAACAACAACAACAAAAGATATTTGCACAAAAATTTGAAACCGTTGCTGTAACGCTCTCCGTAGAACTAGTTATTGGTTCTTGAACGTGAACTGCTCCTGATTTTTTTTATTTCTTAGGTATCGGAAAAAAGGTGTATGGAAAAAGGTTGTAAATGACCATCTGTATATTTTAGCTTTGGTGTCTGTCTGTCTGTCTGTCTGTCTGTTTGTCTGAGTTATTATAACTTGAAAAAAACTGGATATATTTCTACCAAACTTCATATTTAGAATCCACCTGTCCTTGGGTAGGTTTTAGGGCCAATATTGTTTCTAAATATCTGAACTGACTGGGAGTTTATACGAAACCGAAACCGTGATTTTGCACTCCCACAAATTATACATAACCAAAATTAATGGAAATCTACCTGCCTTAATGGAAATACAGTTCTTAAACTTTTTCTTGTGAGCATGATTTCGATACGAGGATTAATAAGAGTTATATCATTAACGGACCGTTTTTCAGTATAAGTTTGAGTGGACCTTTTTTTTTTCGTCGATTTGTCTCTTCGTCCGTTTGTTGAGTTCTTATAACTGTGAAACTGCTCTATATATTTCTACCAAACGTTATATCTGTCCTTGAGTGTGTATTAGCGTCAATATTATTTCTAAATCCCGGATTGGCTTTGGGGTTTACTGGAAGTCGAAACAGTGATTTTACCCTTTCGAAAAGTACATGACCAACCTTAATGGAAAACTACCAGCCGTAATGGAAATCAATTTCTAAAAAGCTTTTTTTCTCATGTTCACTTTTCGATAGGAGGATGACAATGGACTCTTTTACAGGCTGTCATATCAATTCAAGTTGGGTTAAATGGCTTAATTAAAGAGCAGACTTTTCGATAGAACAGATAATAAGGGAGTATCGTCAACGATTGGTTTCATGATTCTTCAGCGACAGCGTCACTCTCGGTTTCAGATGGACAGGGATAATTACGCACAATTTCGGACCAGGAACTGTATAGTTCAATAAAGTCTGTGATCTATCCCATTCTCCCTCCACTTTGCTCACCTTCATCGTACTTCACGTTATTGTCACGTGCTTTCGTGGAAGAATTTCAGTTTAACATGCCATTTTAAACGTTTGAAGGCAGGCATGTAACTTCGCATAAATGTATTAAGGAATCGTGAAATCCCTTACCAATTCCCGTGCGAAGAACGGGTACATAAGCTAGTTCTAAAGAAATGTCATGAGCAATTTTCGTGTAACACTTACCGGAAGGAGATCCATGCTTTTGGCTCTTCCGAAGTTTCCCTTTCTGCTGAATTGTTTGAACAACGTGTAGCTAAGATTCTACTCGGACTTAACCTACGCTTCACTTCCAAATTTTATGAAGATCTACCGATCCAGTTTTCCAGTTTTTCGTGGTGCTACAACACACACACTTCTTATTTTTTCTTTACGTCGCGCCGACGCAGGCAGGTCTTACGGCGACGATGGGACAGGAAAGGTCTAACAGTGGAAAGGAACCAGCCGTGCCTCAATTAAAGTACAGACCCAACGTTTGTCTGATGTGAAAATGTAAACCCATGGAAAACCATCTATAGGGCTATCGACAGTGGGGTTCGAACTCATCTCACAGATACCGGCGATTGGCAGCACTTAAGCGACAGCAACAGTCGAGCTCGGTAACACACAAACAAGAAGAAAAAATTCAACAACCCGACATAGATCATTTTTTATTTGTCATATCCGCTATACATACCAGACAGAAAGATCACTTTATAAAGATTGCTATTACTAACTGTTCTACAAACACGACAATAACACACAAAAACGGTCAAACACACCCCATCCTCACCAGTAACATACCCAGTGAAGACGAATACAAATACCCAGTCCCAGAGCCTGAAGGAATAGCCATACGTAGTTAAAATAGTCAGCTCACCCGAGAATCGATCCCGAAACCCTCTGAACCAAATACCAGCATGCTGAACATTCAGATAAGCAGCCGGAAAAATAACGGATGAATAAATAAATGAATGAATGAATGAATCGATATATATAGCAGTAAATATCAAATTACTTTTTTATTCCTCTGACATTTTTCCATTACCTGGAGGGGTCATCGGTTCGAATTATCTCGCACACGTGGACTTGGCCCTGTTTTACCACAAGGACGTTTTTATTTCATAAATCCTACGTAGATGAAATATTTTGATTTTGGCGTACGCACTAATGTTAAAGAGTGTGTGGCTGTGATAGAAGCCCTACTATCATAAGCCCACCTATATGTGAGGATAGTCGAGGACTAATTAAGCAGTGTGTAAGTCATACCATTCGTGTTCTGTGAGCTATATATCATTTGAAGACTACAAGCAGACTTCATGCAGTTATTTTTAGAACAACGGTGGGATTAGCGCACGACAGGAAACCACATTCTAGCTGGCCACAAAGTGCACCGCAGCCTAATTCCCTGCTAACCAGCCAGGCATACCACTACAACTACCAGCTAAATCAAAACAGCTACATTAATGATGCAGTTAGACAAGTCACGCTCTTCTCCACATGAGTTTAAACACTTTTGACACACGCGGGACTTGAAGCAAGGAATCGGTTATGGAGTTAAAATACAGTCGCTATTGAGGGGTGTTTGTTGAATATTTTATTACACTGTATGAATTTTATTTTAATTCATACTAACATTAAATTATTATTTTATTCGTCACGGGCCTCGTTAGTACAATCCACCAGATCTTTTCTCTCAAACGTATTCCCTTTTCTGTGCACCCCTTTTAGATGTTCTTAAGTCTTTGACTTCTACTAAGTCGACCTTCAGCCGAGATGTTGCGTGACTTGACGAGTTTCTCCGGTGCATCCGCCATTCCCGCAATTTTCTTCCTAAAGGTTGTTCTTTCCTGTATATCTCCGTCCTGGATCCCTACTTGTTCCTAGTTATCGTGAAAGTTATGTCTTGAAATTTTCCTGTGTGCCAGTCTCTTGGATTCATCATCTTAATGTGCCCATTAAAAGATAGTCTCTTTAGTAGTTATTATCTTCCCAAAGTTTTCAAGAAGTTCTCTATCCGGTCTCAATCGGAACATGGATTGCGAATCATGTGACACCTTTGGATCTAAGATTGTCCTAAGAAATCTTCCTTCCCTTTTTCCAAAGACTGGGTCCGGTACGCTAGTCGTGGTTTCCACCGCATTACACACTCTGCTCTGACCAACACACAATGATGTTTTAATTTTGATTGGAGGGATATGGAATTGGAGTTATATGTTCCATAACTTAGTCTGAAAGCCATTTCCATCTTTCCCATCTTTATATTTATTGATTCTTCCTCATTTCCACACGGGGTGAGAATTTCTACCAGGTACTGGAATTTATGAACACGGTGGATTCTCCCGAATTTGGTTTCGATTATTTCTGTGAGGTCTGATATCTCTTGAGTGCATATATGCAGCTCCTTCATATTATTCTATGCGGAGGCTAATACTGGGAATCACTCAAACGATTTCAATAATTCTTTCAACATTAATCCTGATGTATATTGTTTGGATGAGTTGAAGAGCAGGATTGCACTGGCCAAGGAAGCATACATGAAGCAAAGGGTAGTGATGAGTGGGCCACTGAATATGGACCTTAAAAAAGAGGTTAGTGAAGTGCTTTGTGTGTGGTGCGTTGCTCTTTATGGGTCTGAGACTTGGACTTTGAGAAGGAAGGAAGAAAGAAGATTGATATCTTTTGAAATGTGAGAATAGAGAAAAATGAAGATCAACTGGCAAGACAGGACGTAGTATTGGAAAGAGTAGGTGAAGAAAGGACGGCATTACTGGACACCATTTACAAGAGAAAAAAGAATTGGTTAGGCCACTGTTTACGAAGGAAGTGTTTAACACAGGCAATGGAAGAAAAAGTTGCAGGGAGAAGGTTTAGAGGAAGAAACAGGTATCAGATGATGGAAATTGTGAAAATTAATGGAAGATACTGGAAGACTAATAGAATGCCAGAAGAAAATGCATGCGAACACGTACTGCTAGACTGAGAACCGATGATGATGATGATGATTAACTCTGAATATGGTTTGCCGTGGTTTCCCATTTTCACATCAAGCAAATGCCAGGACTGTACCTTGATTAAGACCACGGCCGCTACCTTCTAAATCTCAGTCTTTTCCCACCTTTCTTTCGCCGGAATCTGTCGATATGTTTGTGCGATGTTAAACAAGTAGCAAAAAATAAAATAAAAATAGAAAAAACAAAATAAAAAACAAAAAAGAGGGTCGCCATTAGAAAACTTGTTTCTTACAGATTATTATTTGCATACAGAAGGTTTCTAAACATGTCGTAAGATATAGGGGATAGATGGTACATCACAAAAAAAAAGTAATGTGCATATGCCCTACGGTCGATCGACAGTCATTCCAATATCCCACGCTGAATGACTGTTTGAATGTTGACGAACCAGGAGGGATGCTACATTAAAATACAAAAAGTGCTCATAATATCCACCACTGTGAACACGTCGCCTCACTGACTGTCGGACACGTTGGGGCACTTCAGGCAACGTTGGCAGGCGTAGCTCGTAAACGATAGGGGCTGTTTTTGTGTTATATTCTGGTATACTATCAAACCTCCCTCGCCCCAACCAATTACTTGCCACATGTTTGGAAACACCCTGTATATACAATCGTCTCTTTGTCTGTGCATTTTTAATATTAACCTGATAGTTCATTGAAACCAAATAAATCGAAAACAAAAGTAATGGATGCATTCAAACGAAGTCAGATGATGCAGGAAATAACAGATTAGGAAATGAAGTATTTAATTAATGTTATTTTACGTCCTACTAACTACTTTTTACGTTTTTCCGAGACGGCGAGGTGCCAGAAGTTTGTCTCGCAGGAGTTATTTTTTACGTGCCAGTAAATCTACCGACACCAGGTTGACGTACACTGACTGACAGAGCAAATGCAACACCAAGAAGGAGTTGGGGAAAAAACAGAGACGGCACGGACGAATAATTGATGTTTATTTCAAACCGATATGCAGGTTACACAATGCGCTCGGCATCGACTCAGTAGGATGTAGGACCACCGCGAGCGGCGATGCACGCAGAAACACGTCGAGGTACAGAGTCAATAAGAGTGCGGATGGTGTCCTGAGGGATGGTTCTCCATTCTCTGTCAACCATTTGCCACAGTTGGTCGTCCGTACGAGGCTGGGGCAGAGTTTGCAAACGGCGTCCAATGAGATCCCACACGTGTTCGATTGGTGAGAGATCCGGAGAGTACGCTGGCCACGGAAGCATCTGTACACCTCGTAGAGCCTGTTGGGAGATGCGAGCAGTGTGTGGGCGGGCATTATCCTGCTGAAACAGAGCATTGGGCAGCCCCTGAATGTACGGGAATGCCACCGGCCGCAGCACATGCTGCACGTAGCTGTGGGCATTTAACGTGCCTTGAATACGCACTAGAGGTGACGTGGAATCATACGCAATAGCGCCCCAAACCATGATGCCGCGTTGTCTAGCGGTAGGGCGCTCCACAGTTACTGCCGGATTTGACCTTTCTCCACGCCGACGCCACACTCGTCTGCGGTGACTATCACTGACAGAACAGAAGCGTGACTCATCGGAGAACACGACGTTCCGCCATTCCCTCATCCAAGTCGCTCTAGCCCGGCACCATGCCAGGCGTGCACGTCTATGCTGTGGAGTCAATGGTAGTCTTCTGAGCGGACGCCGGGAGTGCAGGCCTCCTTCAACCAATCGACGGGAAATTGTTCTGGTCGATATTGGAACAGCCAGGGTGTCTTGCACATGCTGAAGAATGGCGGTTGACGTGGCGTGCGGGGCTGCCACCGCTTGGCGGCGGATGCGCCGATCCTCGCGTGCTGACGTCACTCGGGCTGCGCCTGGACCCCTCGCACGTGCCACATGTCCCTGCGCCAACCATCTTCGCCACAGGCGCTGCACCGTGGACACATCCCTATGGGTATCGGCTGCGATTTGACGAAGCGACCAACCTGCCCTTCTCAGCCCGATCACCATACCCCTCGTAAAGTCGTCTGTCTGCTGGAAATGCCTCCGTTGACGGCGGCCTGGCATTCTTAGCTATACACGTGTCCTGTGGCACACGACAACACGTTCTACAATGACTGTCGGCTGAGAAATCACGGTACGAAGTGGGCCATTCCCCAACGCCGTGTCCCATTTATTGTTCGCTACGTGCGCAGCACAGCGGCGCATTTCACATCATGAGCATACCTCAGTGACGTCAGTCTACCCTGCAATTGGCATAAAGTTCTGACCACTCCTTCTTGGTGTTGCATTTGCTCTGTCAGTCAGTGTATATGAGCACCTTCAAATACCACCGGACTGAGCCAGGATCGAACCGTTGGAGCAATTCAACCCAGCTAATGATACATTTTAATGACCGTTCAATTGTTCTATATTTTAAGATACGCTGGGACATCAGAATGTTACCCCAGTAGTTCTTTACCGTGTCTGAAGCCGATCGCATTTAAACACCTCAAATGTTACAGACCTCTGCCAGCTCTTAATCTGTTATGAAAACGACTAAACGATTGCGTCACTGCGATCGGCATTTGTTTTATCTACCGTCTATATATATCAATGTCATCAGTTGACCGTCAGTGGAGTTCAGATCATAATTTCTACACCCAATTCACCAATTGTAGTTTTGCGCTAAAAATTTTAAAATTCATTGAAGAATGTCAAGTTTAATTTCATTGTGTGAGGTAGGGAGCAAATTTTATAATAATAATAATAATAATAATAATAATAATAATAATAATAATAATAATTGTACCGGGAAGTACACCCGAAAGCCGCGCACTCAAATTCAGCGCCTAAATGAACCCCTCTATGGGTAAAACAATGAAACTGAAATTACACCAACTTAGAAATTTACACAGAAATATGATGTAATTTTGTTATCGTGCAGTTGCTTAAGTGAGTGAATTTCTACTTGTTTTGTTTGCCATTCATCAAAAAGTTTGGACATTTTTCCACAGATGACATCACCAAAAAAACTATGATCATGCACCCTGGTGCAAAGTGAAAGAACTTATAATTTAAAGAAGTTTTGTATTTCTAGGTTTTTGTAACTGATTGATGTTCATTTATTTTTGGGTTGGCAATATTTCCTTTTTATTTCCGCCAGTTTTGAATCTAGCCAATCCCTAATTTCTGTAATTAATTTTCCACCTATTACAGGCTTCTTGTTCGATTCTGAGTGTTACTTTTGAAATCTACCAATAAAATTGAGAGGGTGTGGCTAGTTCAGTCTTGAATGACCTCGAACCTTCCCTAAAGGTTTATAAACTGCGGCTTTTCACGTTTCTTGGCCAATTGATCGTCATCTTTCTGAGTGTGAGCGTTAAGCGGGAGGCGGGCGGCCTCTTTCGTCGGCAACCAGAACATCTACAAGGTAATGGCCACATAACTTCATTCTTTCTTGCTACCTCCGCAGTTTAACCCGAGGTAAACGTCCAGCTCTTTAGTTATGTAACCAGCTTTTCTAAAATATAACTTTCTTCCGGCTAGTGTAAAAATTTCTTAACATCTTTAACTGTAAATCGGGGATAGAGAGTGATGTACCCTCTCGAACTTCCCTTCATCTTGGTTTGAGGTGACTTCGTTTCGTAACGGTTTTCTGCCTCTAATGTGTTAAAGGAAATTCTATACGAGTCACTTCAGTAGTTTGGGAATAGCCCCTGTTTCATCGGCCTAGGGCCCTTTAGGTTTTTAAGTGTTCATGATATTGGAGCGCAGTGTGCCTCCAATCACCTTGTGTTTGGGCCAGTTATCTAACCTGTTCTTATTCCACGAAGGCCCAGTAAGTTGGGTATTTAATACCCCTGTAAAAAGAAGTTCCATTTGTAAATGGTAGTTTGAGAGACCCGAGATTGATGTAATGTTGCCTTGAGTAGACAGTATGGAACCGAGAGCCTGTTAGCTCTTCTTCAAATTTCGTAATTGTAAAGTGGGCCTCTGGAAGGCTAGATATTGTAAATTTAGGAGCAAGTACTCTTTGAATTAGGGGATTTCTGCCCTTTACTAAAGATGTTCTTTTTTGAATTGTAAATTTGAGCTGGGAGTTCAAGAATTGTAAAACGAGGGGCTTGAAGCCCAAAATCTGTCACGTTCTCTAATCTTGTATTTTTCCTTGACTTGTTTTATGATTGTCATTATACCTGATGCTTCATTATGAAAAATTGTTAGGTTTGAAGTTCTGAAAATATAACCTTCAGTTTAAGTTTTAAATTAATTTTGATATTGTAGATAGACCCATTCACCCCGGCATCTTCTTCCATCACCTCTGCGTTCCACAGATACCCCTGGATAATAATAATAATAATAATAATAATAATAATAATAATAATAATAATAATAATAATAATAATAATAATAATAATTGTACCGAAGGTACACCCGCTCCGTGCATTTAAATTAAGAGCCTTTTAGAAGGCCATCTATAACATCAACAATAAAACTGATTTTGGAAGAACCACCTGTCTGTGGGGGATGCAGACGAAGAATACACCCACGGTATCCCCTATCTGTCGTAAGAGGAGACTAAAAGAGGCGACCAAGGGATGATTATATTAGAACCATGAAACTCCTTGTGATTAGTACCACCACGCCGGGAACACCATGGGTCGCTTGTCCTTGCGCGTACTACCACTATGTTAGGTACCAAATAGGTTTGTGATTAGTAGCAAACGAGAGCGCGACGATTTTTACAGTACTTGTGATTAGTAGCACTATATGAGCGACACCATGGGATGACGGAACCCATGGTTCTGGCTTGCCTATGATTAGTTCGGACCTGCCTTCGGGCAGAATAACCCTTACCTTACCTTATATGAGGAACACCACAGGATTGTGCGAGTCCCTGTGGTTAGTACCCATATGTGATGAACACCATAGGTTTGCGTTGCCTGTCAATGGCGCCGCAATATGCGAAACAGAGTAGGTCTGTAATACATGTGCGAATTTCATTACCTGTGAGTCGTACCTTAATGTGTGGAATACCGCGAGTCTCCGCTACTCTTTATTAGTACCGCAACATGACAAATACCATGTTTCTACTTTTCTAGCGGTAAGTACCATTATGAGGGGCCGATGGCTTGGATTTTGGACCCCTTTCGACTACCAGGATCATCGATTCAGTATCGTGCTATAGAAGCAGTCCTTGGTCAGTAATACTATTGTTTCTCGCCAGCTTCCGTTCATGTGAGGCGCTGTGGGTCGGTTCCACTGATCGTTTTAAATTCATTTCCGTCCGTCCGTCCGTCCGTCCGTCCATCCATCCATCCTCACGTTTTGAATTGTGGTCAGTGGAGGATTTTGTGTTTTTAATCTGGCATTTCATTTCGTGTCATTTCGTACCATTAGGGGCCGATGACCTAGATGCTAGGCACCTTTAACCCTACACTGCATGAATTTATTTACACCTACAACTCTGACGTGACAATATTATTAGAGGAAGATTAGATATGTAACATCACACTGACAACATATTTTTGATGTATTTGATCATACTGGTGGGCAAAAAGGGAAAAATTCAGGAATGTGCAAAAACGCTACATCATGCATTGAAGGCTACTAATGTACAATTGTAACCCAGTATAGTACATGAGCAGAATTATTGTTTATTACTTATAATAACATATAAAACTAATAAAATTATTTTTAAACAATTAAAAGAGATTTATTACATTGTAGGAATTGGAAAATAATAGCTTGCTCAAATGGATAGGTCATATCCGCAGTTCAACTGATGTGATAGCCTTTGAAACAATCTGCATTCTTTTTCAAACGCAGTGCTGCTCGGTCATGGCCATCCATCAACGGCTGCTAATTTCAGATGACCACCAGCCATAAAACATAGATTGCATGGTTGCTGGGTAACATTGATTGGCCATCCATCCATACTTCATATCACAGCCTGCACGGTTGCTAGGTAACATTGTCTGGCCATCCATCCATAATTTACATCACAGCCTGCACGGTTGCTAGGTAACAATGTCTGGCCATGCATCCACACCTTACATCACAGACTGCACGATTACTAGGTGACATTGTCTGGCCATCCATCCATACCTTACATCACAGCCTGCAGAGTTGCTATGGTTACACTTTGTCAGGCTATCTTCCGTAACGCATATTTTCAGATGATCCCCAGATATAAGACATTTATGTCAAAAGGAATTACGAATATATTTGATAAAGGTAAACAAATCCATGTTGAGAAAACGGAATATAAATTACAATAAATATTATTATTATGATGATGATTATTATTATTATTAATTAATTACTTAAATCTTGCAGCATTAATGAAATAATCATCAATAGAACACTATCAATAAGTACTTCAAGTCATTGCTGCCCGTAAACTTCAAACATGCATCTGAAAATAAATGCCTTAGCTGCATGATGTAGCAAAAACGCTACACTCATATTTCATGACTTTTTAGTAACAAATATTGTAAATTAAACATTATTAGACATTTATGCTAAAAGATAAGGATATTTTGGATAGTGCAGTATTTTTGTTAAACTTCAATCGTCAGCGAATAACCTAGAATTATATTTCAATGCTACTCATGCATGTACAGCCGCCATGACACATGTCCAACTGCCACAGGCTAAGATAATATAGCACATAGATGGAGAATATCATTGCCCTTAGCCCCCTGTAGCATAATTTCTGGAAGTACAGATTTCAAAGATATTATGTACATAGCTAGGTTTGCTATCTTTTAGCATATTACTGGACTAAAAGAAGAAGAATATTATGTAGCAAAAACGCTACACTATGCAGTGTAGGGTCAATCAATCAATCAATCAATCAATCAATCAATCAATCAATCAATCAATCAATCAATCAATCAATCAATCAATCAATCAATCAATCAATCAATCAATCAATCAATCAATCAATCAATCAATCAATCAATCAATCAATCAATCAATCAATCAATCAATCAATCAATCAATCATTTTGGAAGAAGTTTGAACATTCATCGACAGATGTCTCTACTATCAACTTATGTGCTCCCTCTGATGAGAGGATGGACAATTAATTTTCAAGAGAAATTTTGTAAATATTGGTTTCTTAAACTGTGTTGTTTGTAAATTGATTTTGGTGTACTAATGTTATCAGCACTTCTATCTCTTCCCGCCAGCTTAAAATTGTAGACAATAGGAAATTTTGTATATTTATTTAAGTAACCAGTGAGGATTTTTTATATTTATTTAATTGCCCAATGGAAATTGTGGGTGTGTCAGAGCTTCGGCCCAGTGAAATCTGGAACCCTTCTCTCGGCTATGAAAGCTGGGACCGTTTGGGCCATGTTGTCTTTCGATCGCTCCAGTCCAGCAGGAGAGTGTGTTAGTAGAGGAGGCAGAGGAGGGCTTGCCTCATCCACCTGCGGAAGGTTAATCAGCTCAAGGTAATGGCAGCCGTATTTTAATCTCAGAAAGTTAACACGAGGGGAAGGTGTCAAAATTCTTCTCTTGATGTAATCCTGCCATGTTAATTCTACATCAGGTTTCAGATCTTAATTTAACTTGGGAAATAAAGAGAGGGAACCCTCTCATATTCCCCTTCAACTTGGTCTTGAGTTGACTATGATTTCGTAAACGTTAAATTTATATTTTCCTTGTAATTTAAACTTTCCCTTCATCTAGTCACTATAGACTTAGCCTCTGTAACTTAGGGCCATGAGCCCAAATAGGGTTTTAGGTATTTGTCAAGTGTATTTCAGAGGAGTGCAAGAGTTCGCCTCCTAACATTTTGACGGCCAGTTACTTTAACCTTTTCTTTTATAACTAAGGCCATGTAAAATGGGTACTTGTTACCCCAGTTAAAGTTAACTTCCATTATTCATTTCCTTTTAAATGTATCTGTTGAGCAGATAAGACAGTGAATACTGTTTGGTTTTGGTAAAAACTAGATAGTGCCTGCAAGAGGCCTGAAGTTAAATTTGGAGTAGAGTGTCCTAGAGAGTAACTGTGTGGAGCACGGACGCTCTTCTTAGTGCTGTAAATTTTGGAAATCAGTTTCCTTGAGGAGTCATTAAAGGAAGCAGTTGTGCTCTTGTTGAATTTTTAACCGGGGAGCTTCAAGCTCATGTTGTTGAATCATGTGGTCTAATTGTTCTAGGAGTTTCTAACATTGTTTCTCGAGCTTACTTTTATGCCTGATTATTTGTTATTGATTAGTAAAGTGTAACAACTGAAAAGAAAAGAAAAATCTAGGAAATAAATATATTCAGAATTTTTGTATTAAATTACTATTTCATCTTTTCTCTATCTACCCATTCATGCCCGTACCTTCTTTCACCTCTTCGTTCCACAGATTCCTCGGAACAATACTACTACTACTACTAATAATAATAATAATTGTACCGGGAGGTACACCTCAAATCCGCTCAATCAAAAGAAGCGCCTCAACTATATCTATCAAACAGAACGTGAAACTGCTATGGCATGAAGTTGGGACATTAATCAGAAGATGTCACTACAGAATAATTGAGAAGATTGTCATTTCTAAGTTTCCTAAACTGATTGGATTTATTTTGTTTTGTGTTGGTTTACTTCAAGAAGGGTAAACTTTGCTCCATATATGTCAATATAAAAAAACTAAGGTCACGCACTCTGGTGCAAAGTGGAATAATTTGTGATTGAAAGAAATTTTGTATTTATAGGTTTTCTCAAGTAGATTAACTTTATTTTATTTTTTATTTCAAGTTTTGATACACTGCTTTCTCATTCCATCAGTTTTGAAGCTGACCAATAGTAATTTTCTGTAATTATTTTTCAGCCTATCACAGGCTTCTTGTTGGTTTTTTGGGTGTAATTTTTGATTCTGCCAATAAAATCGAATCCGGATTAGTCCAGAACCCTCTAGAACCGTCCCCTCGCGTATATAAGCTGCGGTCTTTCCGGCTACCTTGTCTCTTGATCGCCGTATTTCTGAGAGAGCGTGTGTGTGTGTGTGTGTGTTTGTGTGTGTGCGTGTGTTAAGACAGGAGTAGAGGCGCCTCATTCTTCGCCAGGCAGACCAAGAGCCAAGGTAATGACCATCAGTCTTATTTTTCTGTAGCTACCTCCGCAGACTTGTACGAGGGGAAGGTTCGAATTCCTAACTATGTAAACAACCTTTTCTAAAATATAAATTTTCTTTCGGCTAATGTAATATTTCATAAAGACGTCTTAACTGTAAATCGGGGATAGAGAGTGCGTTACCCTTTCGTGTTCCACTTCAACTTGGTTTGAAGTGTCTACGATTTCGTAACTGTTTTTCTTTCCTGTAATGCATTATCGTAACCTTCTTTCAAGTCACTTCAGTGGCTTGGGATTAGCCCCTGTATCATCGGGCAGAGATCTCAATTAGTATTTTTAATTGTCTTGGAGTGCATGTGTACGCCTCCATTCATTTTGTGTGCGGGCCAGTAATTTAACCTGTTTTTCTTTTCCACGAAGGCCCAGTAGTTTGGGTACTAGTTACTAGTATAAGTTAGGCCTAGAGAGGCCGGAAATTTATAAGATTTTCGATGTAATGTTGCCTTGAATAGGCTGTAAGAAATTGGTTGAAGTGCGGGAGCATGTAAGCTCTTTTCTGTGATTTCTAAATTCTACGGTAATATTGAGGAGTGCCTCTGGAAGGCTAGGGATTGTAATTTTTGGAGCAAGTGCTCTTGAATATGGGAGATTTCTTTCTTTGTCTAAATAATACCTTTTGAAATTGTAAATGTGTAAACTAAGGGCTTGAAGCCCAAAATTATTAAATTCCCTATTCTGGGGTTCTCTATTTTAATCCCCAAATTTGTCATTATTGTTTCAATAAGTGAAAAGTTGTTAAGTTTGTTTTTGAAAAGAATATAACCTTTATTTAAAGTTTTAAATTAAGTTTTGATATTGTAGTTAGACCCATTCTACCCAGCACCTTCTTTCACCTCTGCGATCCACAAAACACGATAATAATAATAATAATAATAATAATAATAATAATAATAATAATAATAATAATAATAATATTTTGAAAAGACAGAATACATTATCTGCAACAAACAAGCACTAAAGCTCATGGAGACAAAACAGCGCAAAATTAACCGAGTATTACAACTGAAATATTTTGGTGAAACAATTAAGGAAAATGGACTCGAAACAAAGCCAACGAAATTAGATGATAAAAGATGGAAACTGCATACCGACTAATCCAAAAGATCTACAACAAAACCAAGCAAATGGCTGTGTGGTTTGGGTCACGTAGCTAACAGCTTCCATTCGGGAGATAGTGGGCTTGTACCTCACTGTTGGCAGCCTTGAAGATGGTTTTCCGTGGTTTCCTATTTTCACCCAAGACAAAGGTCACGGCCACTTCCTTCCCACTCCTACCCATTTCCTATGTCATCGTCGCCACAAGACTTATCTGTGTCAATGCGACGTAAATAAAATGTAATAAAATGAGAAAAAAGAAAGAAACGGGAAACTACGTCATTCCTCGTTTCACTAGTGCACCTCGTCAGTGACGCCCTAGACCTCAAGAACAGCTGATAGTAAAACTTTTTTTTGGGCTAGTTCCTTTTACATCGCACCGACACAGATAGGTCTTATGGCGACGATGGGACAGGGAAAGGCTAGGAGTAGGAAGGAAACAGCCGTGGCCTTAATTAAGGTACAGGCCCAGCATTTGCCTGGTGTGAAAATGGGAATCCACGGAAAACCATCGTCAGGGCTGCCGACAGTGGGGTTCGAACCTACTATCTCCCGAATACTGGATACTGGCCGCACTTAATCGACTGCAGCTATCGAGCTCGGTAATAGTAAAACTACTAGGGATCCAAGTAGCCTTCGAGTTCAGCACTCAACATTCTCTAACGTCAGGATTTCTGTTGTCAACACCAGGATCCGCTCATTTCTAGCTTTCCATGCAGCGACCGTAACCACTGTATTACGAAGGTGGGTGATACAAGAGAATAGCCAGGATGGAGCCGCTAATGTGTTTACATGCAGCCCAGAGAGCAGTGCTGAATTTTTTAAAGCTTGCAATTTATTGAAGCTCCGCAGTAGCTCTCTTTAGTACTTGTTATGGCGCATTAAAACATAACCTAACTTCTCGTTCCCTCAAATGGCTCCGCAGAGACTTAAGAAAGTAATGAGGCATTCTCTAAATGTCGCACTAATAACAGATTTATTATCGGCGAGCGCCAAGTGCTTACACACTAGTGGGTGTGTTCGTGAGTGTGTTAGCAGACTCATATGATGCGAGGTCAGTGGCTCGACATGTGCGGGCTGTGAACTCATTCAGGGTCATATTGTATAACCTCAATATCCTAAACATTGAGCTGCCGGGTTGAGTAGCTCGGACGATAAGGCGCTGGCCTTCTGAGACCAACTTGGCAGATTCGATCCTGGCTCAATCTGGTGGTATCTGAAGATGTTCAAGTACGTCAGCCTCGTGTAGGTAGATTTACTGGCATGTAAAAGAATTTCTGCGGGACTAAATTCTGGCACCTCGGCGTCTCCGAAAACCGTAAAAGTAGTTAGTGGGACAGAAAGCAAATATCTATTTCTCTTTATAAGCGAATGGACCACTAAGGATCACGCTACAACTTCATTTCTTTCTCTTCGTGGGGAGTTTTCTTTGTGTGGAATACTCCTTCATGCGTGCTTCCGTTGTTCATCTCTCCAGGCTCTTCCGGTCTTCCTAGTTCTTCCTGCGGCTTGAAAACTTTCCAAATTCTTCAGTCTGTTCCTAAACGTATTCCTTTCTAATACCTTATCTTCCAACATGCTTAACCTTTCCATATCCTTCTTAGTTTCCTTATTCCATGCTATAGTGGTCTTTTTTCTCCAGACGTAATAAAATATCAGTTTTTTCTTATTATTATTATTATTATTTATATATTAAAAGAGTTTACTAAAACAGTTTTGGCAAACTCGTTCGGCCGTTCTGCTAAACCGATTTGCTTAATTTATGTTTTATTATCTCTGGAATCATCTGCCGGTGAACCATGAGACATCGATAGGTCTCTAAATTCAACCAATCCGACGTGGCGCGTCCCAGGTGGCGGATAGGGGGTTTCCTAACCGGCTTGCCGGCGGACTTGAGGGAAATAAAATACCTCTCGCGGACCAGACACACACCCCCTGTGGGTGGGGGAGGCAGACGAATAATACACCCACGGTATCCCCTGCCTGTCGTGAGAGGCGACTAAAAGGGGTGACCAAGGAATGATTGAATTAGAACCATGAAACTATTTTTGATTAGTACCATCATGCTGGGAACACCATCGGTCGCCTTTACTTGCGAGTAGTACCACTCTGTTACGTACTGAATAGTTTTGTGATTCGTAGCACTCTAGCGGGGTTCAGTGTGGGTTTCCAGTACCCGTGAGTCGTACCCATGTGCGCAACACAACGGGTCTGGGCGTTGCCTGTGAGTAGTACCATCTTGTGTGGAACACCGTGAGTTTACGCTACCTTTGATTAGTACCGCAGCTTGAGAAATATCATGGTTCTACTTTACTCTGGACATGTACCATTCTGAGGAGCCTTAGACCTGGATTTGATCCATTGATTGTTTTAATCTCACCCTCATTTTTCTCCATCACCATTTTCTTTAACTCTAGTCAGTGGATACTTTTTAAAATTTTAACTTGATATCTTATGTTGTTCATCTCGTTCCATTAGGGGCCGATGACCTTCGATGTTAGGCCCCTTAAAACACCAATCATCATCATCATCATCATCATCATCATCATCATCATCATCATCATCATCATCAAGTTCAAGCGACTTTGAGTAGTCATAAAATCAAATCATTTAAATGATCACTCCAATAATTGCAGGGGAAGGATTACCCTTTACCCGCAATACATTGTCTACTTAGCACGTTGCTAAGCGACTAGCACTTTCATTGACAATCTGATATACAACATGGAATTTTCATCCTTAGTAATGTCAAGGCATGCAGCCATGTTTGATTACTACCTGTCAAGCCAAAGAATTCACTTCCTCTGGTCATGAAAGGATATTATTCTGCTCTATAAGCTATACTCCTTGATTCTCTGACTTTCCCCAGCTTCTTAATATACTCGCCAGATGGCAAAACTTTGCTAATAACTTACATGCTGCCAATAGAAACCATCGACTTTCGCACAGACGTGAAGGTATTAAGTCAACTAACCTTCTGTATGACCATTAATAAAGCGCAGGGACGAACTCTTGAAAATGTGGGTGTCTACTTGCCTGAACCAGTATTCAGTCACGGTCAATTGTATGTTGCTTTATATTGGGAAAGATCGTCTGAAAATGTTAAGATCCAGATACGCCCGAATGGTCGAAGCAGAGCGAATATCTTACGGAAAGAAGTGTTATAAACTACAGAATGAAGGAATCAGTTATTTTGTACCTATATAAAAAGTTCATAAAACTATTGAAAAGGGCTGGCAAAACAATCTGATTACGACAAGGCATATCAGGACAAGTTATCTGACCTGTTTATAACGATGCTGCGGAGCAGTGCAGGTCCACTAATAATAATAATAATAATAATAATAATAATAATAATAATAATAATAATAATAATAATAATAATAATAACAAAGCTGTCTGCTAGGTCATCAGCCCAAAGGCTGGTTGGATCCTCAAATAGCACCACCAAAGGTTATGCAGTTATAGGGAATCCACAAAAACCAATGGCAGTACCAAAATGAGGCGTACTAGGCAAGATGAGGAGTGAGGTAGTGAGGTAGTTTGCCATTGCTTTCCTCACTGGGCCAGACAGTGCTATTGTAGCACAACTAACCCTATGAGCAACACCTTTCATGACACTCAGACACACTGGTTGTGCTCTGAATGTCATTAATTAGTACCACCCATTCCCCAGCAGCTTCCATATTGTACCGGGCGGTACACCTCCACGCCGCTAAATTAAAATGTGCGCCAGTTGAAACTCCTCTGCTGGAGGAAGTCTGAACTTTATCTACGGTATTAATTTTCTACTTTCTCAGAAGATGTCACTACCTGGAAATTTTGGAGTTTTCGAACTGTGTCATTTTCGACGTATTTTTGTTTTGCTTGTAGTAAGAAGTGTGAACTTTCTCTTCTAGAGGACACTCCTGAAGATCAACAATAGTGCACCCTAGTGCGGAGTGAAAGAACTGTTTTTTGGGAGAAAATTTAATTTCAAAAGTTTGTTCTTTGCTAAATTTCTTTCAGTCATTGTTTAAGTTGGCAATATTAACCCTTTCTTTCCCCTTGTTTTGAATTTAGCCAATCCCGAATTTCTTAAATTAATTTTCCACCAATAATGTGTTTCTTCTTCATCTTGTGAAGAGGTTTTCGTTATCCACCAATAAAAAGATTGTGGGCGGGTGTTTTCCTTCCTGAAACGCCTCGAACTTTCCGCGAGAGTATATAAACTGCTGATTTGAGGGTCTCTGCGCCACTTCTGTTCCATCTTTCAGTGTGTAAAGTACATAGCAGGGGGCGGGAAGCGCCTCTTTCTTCGGCAGCGGTCAACAACAAGGTAATGGCCGATTAATAACTTCTTTCTTTGCTAGCTCAGCAGTTTAACTCTCGGGGCGGGTCCGAAGTTTTTCCATAATGTAACCTTCCTTAAAATGTATCTATTCTATCTTTAAACTGCATATCGGGATAGAGAGTGCTTAACCCTCTCGAGCTCCCAATCATATTGTTTTGAGGTGAACTTATTTTTCTCAACCTATTCTTCGTTAACGTAAAGCAAATTGTTCTTTTCTAAAGTCACCTCTGTAGTATGGGATTAGCCCTTGCATTAGTGGCCTAGAGCCAGATTAGGTTTTAAAAACAAATGCATTAGGAGTGCAGATCGCCTCCTCTCTAATTGTTATTTTAGAGGTCATGTAATTAACCTTCTTCTCATTTAATAGACCTCAGTAGGTTGGGTATTTTACCCCTGTGTATATGTCCTTGGAGGACAGCTTGAAGGTGGAATTAGGTGTGGCCTTTGGCAGGCCTGAATTTTGAGAGCAAGTTGCTCTTTTCCCGAAAATTTTGTTTTCTGCGTGCCTCAAGGAGGCCTTACTGTGTATTTTGGAGCAAGTGCTCCTAGGCATGAATGGGGTTTTCTGCCCCTCTGTTGAAACTTGTGTTTGGGGTAAAACTGGGCTAATTGCTCAAGAAGTGTGAGGCTGGGGCTCGAAGCCCAAATCCTGTAAATATTGTAATTGTATTTTTATTGCCTTGCTACTCTGTACCTGCCATGATTGTTATTTCTTTATTTGGAAAAGAAAATATAACCTTGTTAATTTTACATGAACTATAATTTCGTAGCTTGAGA
Source organism: Anabrus simplex (assembly GCF_040414725.1). Taxonomy (NCBI): domain Eukaryota; kingdom Metazoa; phylum Arthropoda; class Insecta; order Orthoptera; family Tettigoniidae; genus Anabrus; species Anabrus simplex. The sequence continues at coordinate 131,495,272 of NC_090268.1, read as the reverse complement.
CCCGTTCACACCCGCACCTTCTTTCACGCATAACTACCACAAAAATACGGTAACACATATTGTCACAGCCATGGATGAGACTGGGACTTCAGTGGAAGCTACACTTTACTATTTACTATTTTTTTACAATTTATTATTATTATTATTATTATTATTATTATTATTATTATTATTATTATTATTATTATTACTCCACGGACTATTCCTTCCCTATCCTATCCCTTTCCTATCCTTCCGTCGCCGAAGATAATCGACGTGTTAGTGCGACGTTAAACCAATAGAAAATAAAACTCCTCTCTGGCATTTTGAACTACTGGTGGAGTGTGTCTCTGGCATATCATCAGCTCATCATAAGGGTGAGTGTTCAAGTGTTTCTCATGTTACATCATAGGTCAATATCAGCGCGCAGGCTAGAGCGCTGGCCTTCTGAGCTCATGTTGGCGGGTTCGATCCCGGCTCAGTCCGGTGGTATTTGTAGATGTTCAAATACGTCAGTTTCGTGTCGGTAGATTTAGCGGCCCGCAAATGAACTCCTGTGGGGCAATATGCTGGGACCTCGGGTTCTCCGAAAAACGTAAAAGTTATTGGTAAGACATAAGGCAAATAACATTATTATTATTATTATTATTATTATTATTATTATTATTATTATTATTATTAGCGCAATGATAATGGAAGGCGTACTGAAATTCAAGGAGCTCTTACTGTATTTCTTTGTCATAAAAGTAACAAGGAACGTAGGGCCTATATTCATGTTCAATAATGTACTCGATATCGTAAGAAAGTTCCTGACTAATACTCCACAACAACCATCCTCAATACCATAGATCAGCCCTTCTCAAACAAGTGGGCAAATGCTGGGGCTCAACCTTAATTGAGGCCAGGGCCGCTTCCTTCCAACTCCTGGGCCTTTCCTATCCCATCGTCGCCATAAGACTTAACTGCGTCGGTGTGACGTAAAACCACTGGCAACGAAACAAAACAAAACAAAACAAAACAAGTAGGGGGTGTGGGGGGGGGGGGAGGCGCGACGATAATCCAAGAGGTCCGCAGTAATAATGTAAGCTGTAAGTATTTGAAGAGTGAAATATTATTGTACACACACAATTCATAGACCATTATATTAATTTTAGGAACTTTGTCTTCACTGTTGAATAACTTACATACTGTATATGTAACTCAGTACCTAGAGTAAAGGCAGCTAAATTTCTTGGACTAATTATCGACGAATCACTAACGTGGAATAATCATGTCGAATCTGTCTGTGACAAACTGATCCCAGCTATCGGCATATATAATGAACATATCAAAGGTTCAGTTAGCTTATTACTTCAAGCAGTCATAAATATGTTAAACCTATGCTTAAAGGAGGGTAACATCCCAGAAATATGGAGGATCTCGACAATTAAGATACTATTTAAGGGGAAAGGCAATCAATTGGACCCGAACTCTTACAAGGGAATTGCCCTGGAAAAATGCATATTGAAGATACAAGCATTATCACAAAACGAATTTCTAAGGAAGTAGAACACAGGATTCCTGAAGAAAAATTCGGTTTCCGAAAAGGCAGGAGCACTCTCCACGCCATTAACAACTTAATTGATGATATAGAAGATACATTAAGGCATCCTCAAGGAAAATTCCATGTAGCCTTCCTAGATTATACCAAAGCTTTCGATACAGTAAACAGACGTATCCTAATCTCGAAGCTGGAGACAATAAGAGCAAAAAATAACGTCACTGCCCTGATCCATAACATGATGATAGCCAATTTCATTCAGATCACAGATGGCGTAACCACATCGAAAGCAATCACTCAGACCAACGGCGTCCTTCAGGGAGACCCATTAAGCCCCCTACTCTTTAATGCCGACACATCCGATGTTGTACAGATGGTAGACAAGAAACGGAAGATATAAAAATTTACATAGGCCTGTATGCGGACGACATGGTTATTGGATCGAATTCCACCTACAACCTGCAAAGAGCCATAAACCAACTTGAGAAGTGGGCACAGGAAAATAAAATGGAAAATAACACCAAAAAACTGTACAGATGACATTCCTCAACGGAGGTCGAGAAGCTGTGGAGGACAGGATATATCTAGGAGCGAAACCTTTTGTGACAGTCAACAGCTTCAAATACCTGGGAGTGACTCTGCAAACCACCACCAGATCTTTCAGAATACACGTGAAGTCCCGTGCAGCATCTGCCACAAAAGCAATTTTTGACATCAAAGAATTATCTAGATTATAATTAACAACCGCTATGGCCTTATTCAACGCAAAAATAGTTCCCATCGCAACATATGGAATAGATATTATTTGGGATAAGTTAAGACTAAAAGATGTAACGACTTTGGAAGCAGTTAAATCAAGATTCTTGAAAGCCGCTCTAGGTGTTTCGAAACACACAAAGTCGAGGCTAGTATACGAGAGACCGAGCTCGATAGCTGCAGTCGCTTAAGTGCGGCCAGTATCCAGTATTCGGGAGATAGTAGGTTCGAACTCCACTGTCGGCAGCCCTGAAAATGGTTTTCCGTGGTTTCCCATTTTCACACCAGGCAAATGCTGGGGCTGTACCTTAATTAAGGCCACGGCCGCTTCCTTCCCACTCCTAGCCCTTCCCTGTCCCATCGTCGCCATAAGACCTATTTGTGTCGGTGCGACGTAAAGCAAGTAGCAAAAAAAAGTATACGAGAAAACCGTTCTTTATAGAAGAACTGTCCGACTCGTTGGCTGAATGGTCAGCGTACTGGCTCAGAGGGCCCGGGTTCAATTCCCGGCCGGGTCGGGGATTTTAACCTTCATTGGTTAATTCCGACGGCCCGGGGGCTGGGTGTATATGGTGTCTTCATCATTTCATCCTCATCACGACGCGCAGGTCGCCTGCGGGAGTCAAATAGAAAGACCTGCACCTGGCGAGCCAAACCCGTCCTGGGATATCCCGGCACTCAAAGCCATATGTCATTTCATTTTTTTATAGAACTGCGTATGAGACTCCCATCTACCGACAGCTCGAATAAACTGTTCCTTGAAAGACAAAAGGAACGAAGAGAAATTTGGCTGGACTTTTATATTACAGAAGCCATGGTAAATAGATCCCGGGCCAACACGAATCAAGACTTCCGACACCTGGTGACCTCAATAGCTGTGCGTGGGTACCACCACAAAGTATGCAGGAACAAGCGTGTTCACGATTCCGGGAATAACTGTATATGTGAGCTGTGCTATCAATCTTGTGATCGTTAGCACATTATCACTTGTAAAAAACGAGTAATACCCCTGGTAGACTATTGTGTTTAATTAAAATGTGTACAATCAAAATGGGGGATAAAATGTATCGCCAACTTATGTAACATATACAGGGTTATTCACCTAACATGTTACACGGAAATAACTTCTTAACCATTCAAGATATCAGCATTCTGTTTTCATATTCGTAAATGGTACGCAGGGTCCACGAACCTGCTACGCAGGCGTAGCAGGGGGAGAGGTGATACTCCCACGTGGCACGTCCCAGGTGGCGGATAGGGGGGTCCTGACCGGCTTGCCGGCGGACTTGAGGGAAATAAAATACCTCTCGCGGACCAAACACACTACCCCCTGCGGGTGGGGGACGCACATGTAGAATACACCCGCGGTATCCCCTGCCTGTCGTACGAGGCGACTAAAAGGGGTGACCAAGGGCTGACTGAATTAGAACCATGAAACTAATTTTGAATCGTACCATCACGCGGGGAACACCATAGGTTGCCTGTACTTGCGAGTAGTACCACTAAATTCGGTACGAAATAGGTTTGTGATTAGTAGCAGTTAAAGCCTGGCCTGGTGGATTCCAGTACCCGTGCGTCGTACCCATGTGTGCAACACCGCGGGTCTGGGCGTAGCCTGTGAGTTGTACCACTATATGAGCAGCACCGTGGGTCTGCGTTGCCTGTGATTAGTACCCACTATGTGAGGAACACCACGGGAATACCGGCGCCCGTGTTTAGTACACCTAGGTGGGGAACCTTCTCGGTTTGCGTTGACTCTGAGTTGGGCCATTGTGTGAGACACACCATAGGTCTGCGTTACTTGTACGTATTGCAATACTTGTGAGTAGTACCATCTTTTGTGGAACACCGTGAGTCTTCGCTACTTCTGATTAATACCCCAACATGACACATACCATGGTTCTATTTTACTCGCGACATGTACCATTCTGTGGGGCCTTAGACGTGGATTTTGCACCCCCTCTAGACACCAAGCATCATTGTGCTTTATAAGTGGTTCCTTGGTCGGTAATAATGTTATTTTCGATGTGTATTGAGTCCGATCCACTGGCTTTTGTTTGTTTGTTTTGTGTTTTGTAGAGTTCCTGTCCATCCATTCATTCTTCATGCCATATTTTATTTTTATTTTGGTCAGTGGATGCCTTTGCAATTTTTGTTCTTTCATTTCGTACCATTAGGGGCCGATGACCTTCGATGTTAGGCCCCTTAAAACAACAAGCATCATCATCATCATCATCATCGGTACGCAGGGTCTTGTAAAAAACGTGCTACTTAGTCTCATGGGCTGATTAACAACCGAGATATTGATACCAACTCCATATTTTTAAATGGAAAGGCAGAAATTCATACAGATGATTTAAAAGTTCATCTGCGTACAAGTTCAAATATGTAAGTATTTTAAAAATCGGACAATAATATATAATAATAATAATAATAATAATAATAATAATAATAATAATAATAATGACATAAATATCAGTATCTTCGCCTTAGAACCTCGAGGGTCCCATGTTCGATACTTGGCGAGGCACATAGGACTTTATGGAGAACCGTGATTGATGGAAAAATGTCAGCAATAATACATCGCATATTGTGTATGTTTGCCTCTCTGTGTTTGACTGATAGAGCTCAAATTTGGCAGACTTATAGCTGATACCTTTGGTTTACATATAGGCTACTTACTATCATGCTATCTTTCAACCGGGTTATGTAGCGAAATAAAATGTAGAGTAAGTCAGAGGAAAATGTGCACTTCGGACCATTAAAATTGAATACGCTGCCTAAAGGGTTAGTCCGACTGAACGCAGGAGTGCACCAAGTGTAACTGAAATTCGATTTTCCAGAAAATAAATATATTAATTTTCTTCATATGTTTAATAGTTTTCGAATCATGAATGTTAATCAGTCAATCCATAAAAGAGTAGGTCAAGTATGTTCTAATAATGTTACTCTACCTAGTAAAATATTCGGTACAGATGATGCGTAAAGGTCAGTTTTTCGACGCCCAGAGAAGGAGAACAGCCAGTGGAGTCTGAGTCGTCCCGTCACTTGTCATCACAATGCACCAGTGCGCGTGCGTCGAGCTATAAATATATCAAACAATATGATCTACCATTTCATTAGTTTGAGCGGCTGCCTATGTAGCTACAATACTTAATTAAAAATATTCATTCACTATGCGGAGAAGAAAAAGTTTGTAAATGTAATTGTGTTGATTTATGCAGGCAATATCGTGATTGGCTGTCTCCACCTCCATATCTGGGAATAATTAATGCTTCGTCTGGCTTTCAATTTGTGTGGATCAGTAATAGTTTGAAACAGATGGAAGAGCTTGACCTGATTGTCAACGAATCTTTTTAGAGATAAAGTTAAATTAATTTTAGACTTATCCAGATATTGGAACATATTTAATCAAGTTTTCTCCAAGTAAGGCGATACTGTATTGTTTTATGAATTGTGAATGTCGTTAATAATCGAGCACGCGCAGTCATGAATATGGAACTTGTGTTTAGATCTAGACATTCCTCGGGTTGAACAATATTATTATTAGAGCGTTTTCTAAGGGGCTGCATGATAAGGCACGAGGAAAATCTACACTCATTGTAGTCCGCGTTCACACAAGTCTACTTTGTGTACTCAGAACAATAAGTACCTTCCAGAGACTTACAACTCGAGAACCTGTAATTTTGTTAAACTATTTCAGGACTAACGATGTAACCTTGTTGAAACATTGGATCCAGACATATCTGTCCAAAGCGACGTGAAAACTCACTCACCAAATAACTCATTTATAAGAGATTTGCCTCACTCAATAGTTGAAGGACTAGACTCGCTGAAAGCCGGTCTGCGGATGCTGAGTGGGTCTTGGTCCACAAGTGGTCACGGCTGGTCCGACAGCTCTGCACTCCGACCGGCCAACCGAGCAGAGGAAGGGGGTGTTACGGCTCTACCGTAGCTCTACGCCTCTGTTTTCTAGAGATGGAGAGGGACTGGTACCCACCGTCGGCTGTCCTGAGAATGGTTTTCCGTTATTTTCCATTCTCCTGCACAAAGGCGAATGCCGAGACTGCTTCTAGTATACGCCATGGCCGGTGGAGTAAGAGTTATTGCCATGCCCCCAGGAATTGACCTGTAGTTATTTTTGGTGTAGGCTGAGTAAAACTCAGGGCCATGTACACTTCCGGAAGTGGAAATCTTGTTTCTTGAACATTACGACTTCCTGACGGGAAATCGAACCCACGACCTTCCACATGAACCGATCAAGCTTTTAGTGCCTCGGCCAGGTTTTGCGTGGTCGCTTTCTTCCCACTCCTATCCTTTTCCTGCCTTATAGTCACCATAAGATCTATTTGTATCGGTGCGGTGTAAAGCTACTTGTAAAAAAATTAAGCAGTAGAATACAAGTTCAAATCAGTTATGTCTTACGGTTTTTTTTTTTTTGCTATTTGTTTTACGTCATACCGACACAGATAGGTCTGATGGCGACGATGGGATAGGAAAGGCCTAGGAGTGGGAAGAAAGCGGCCGTGGCCTTAATTAAGGTACATTCCTAGCATTTGCCTGGTATGAAAATGGGAAACTACGGAAAACCATCTTCAGGGCTGCCAACAGTGGGGTTCGAACTCACTATCTCCCAGATGCAAGCTCACAGCTGCGCGGCCCTAATCGTGCATCCAACTCGCCCGGTGAAGGTGCTATTCATGTGCTGTTTTCACATAAATGACGAGTAACCAAGGTCTCATAATTGTAGTCCATGCACAGATTTTTATAAGTATTAGAATGTGTATTTATTTTAGAAAGCGGAATTTTTCAAAAAGGACAATGCCTGTTGGCATTACGAGGATAAAACTAGAGTAAATCGTAATGCCAATGGTGCTGCTTTTATTAGGATTTTATTAGGCGTACCAGCAGTTTACGAGTTGCGGCTTGAGAGGACCAATCGAATAAACAACTTCACCCAGGGAGTGATCTTAACACGCACCTCCGAGCTGATAGGGTCGCGCCATAGCGAGTTCACCACAGTTTGTTTGTGTTTGATGCGGATTTATATGAATGGTTTTCAAGTCGGTCTTAAACCACTTGCAGATTTAGTAAGACCGCCTCGCAAGGCCCATTTGAATTCGCCCGCGAAGCGATCTGATTGGCTAACTTCAGCATGTGATTAAATTATAATGGCGTGAGGCATCGAATTATTTGTCGGCATGATCAACGCTATAACGATCCCCTGTGGGTGGGGACGAACAAGAAGATTACGCCCAGGGTATCCCCTGCCTGTCGTAAGAAGCGACCAAAGGATGATTGAATTAGAACCATTAAACTACTTGTGAGTAGTACCATTACGCGGGAAACACCATGGGTCGCCGTTACTTGCGAGTATTACCACTATGAAATGGCGTGTGGCTTTTAGTGCCGGGAGTGTCCGAGGACATGTTCGGCTCGCCAGGTGCAGGTCTTTCGATTTGACGACTGTAGGCGACCTGCGCGTCGTGATGAGGATGAAATGATGATGAAGACGGCACATACACCCAGGCCCCGTGCCAGCGAAATTAACCAATGATGGTTAAAATTCCCGACACTGCCGGGAATCGAACCCGGGACCCCTGTGACAAAAGGCCAGCACGCTAACCATTTAGCCATGGAGCCGGACAGTACCACTATATTAGGTACATACTAGGTTTGTGATTAGTAGGAGCAGAGAGTGGTTCACTGTGGTTTTAAAGTTTGTGATTAGTACCACTTCATGCGGAACATCACGGGTTTACGTTGCCTGTGATTAATAATATAATTCTGAGATACACCACGGCTCCGGGCGTTGCCTGTGATTAGTACCACTATATGAGCGACACCGTGGGTGTGCGTCGTTTGTGATTAGTACCCATTATGTGAGGAACACAACGGGATAGTTCGGGTCCTTGTGATTAGTACACCTAGGTGAGGAACACCATGGGTTTGCGTTGCCTATGAGTGGCGCCATTATGTGAGAAACAATATAGGTATACGTTACCTGTTCGCGACGTACGGTACATTACTTGTGAGTAGTGCCATAATGTGTGGAACGCCGTGAGTCTATGTTACTTTTTATTAGTACCCCAACATGACAAATACCATGGCTCTTATTTTCCTAGCGATCAGTACCTTTATGAGGTGCCATTGGCCTGGATTTGGAACCCTTTAGACAACAAGCATCATCGATTCAGGATTGTGCTTTACATTGTTTTCCCGAACATGCTGAAGGTAATCGATCGGCCTGTGTGAGGGGGGGGCGGGGCTGGTTGTGAGCGGGAGGGGTTGGATAGTACACTCTAAAATAACATAAATTTCCCTATATATGTCCTACGAGTAACAGGATTTCCAAATTTGTTCAGGGTGTATTGGTAATATCCTTACCTGTCATATCCATAGTCGAGTACCTGTCACCATGTTGGTGTATCAGCAGGGATACTGCATTCTAATACAAGAAGTGCTCAATACGTCCACCACACGCCTGAACAAGCCACACTCCAGGCACTGCACGTATCGATGGCAACCCGCTACGTAGATCCAAAGTGAACACGGATACCACTGTTCATCGGAGGTATTTCCAGGACTTCGTTCACCAGTATGCGGACGAGCGACGTGTCTTCAAGGATAGCTCTAAGATATGGGAAAATGTTGAGCACTTTTTCTTCTCTGATAATTTTTGCACGAATATCTCATTTCCCAGTATCTCTAGTGTATATACTGCGGAGTTCTTTGCCATCTTCGAGGCTCTGCAGTTTGTGTTGAGCAACGAAAGAGGTGACTTTCTCGCGTGTGATGACTCATGAAGTTCTCTACAGTCCATTGACACCTATTTTCCGCAACATCCTATGATGCAGCAGATTCATGACCTCCTTACCTGGTTGTGTGATGCTGGCGGCAGAATCATTTTCGCGTGGCTTCCATGTGACGTTGGTACTACAGGAAATGAACTTGCGAATCAAGCTATGAATGTATCTACTACGGATATTTGTTCTCAGATACGTCGAACCATCTTTGCCTCCTGAGAATCGGAGTGGCTTGTTATCCGATCTCCCAACAAGCTACGAGCAATTAAAAGGACAAGTGCCGTATGGCTGTCCTGTCCTTATGTAGGTCATGGAAATTTTACACACACTTACCTTGTCCTTGTGTTCGCCGATCTCTCTGGTGTAAGACGGAATCTCATCCTGTAGGAGACACTTGAACTCATATTAGCCAAGGACGAGAATACTGCTGATATCCTCATGTGAGAAATGAAGGTCTTGTATATTTCAATTTTCCATTGTCCTTCTCGCCTTAATAAAATAATTCTTTTAAATTTGTAATTTGCTTTTAAATTCTCCGTTTAACACACAGTTTTAATTTTATTTTCATTTTTGTTTCCACTTAATTTTTCAATAATAATAATAATAATAATAATAATAATAATAATAATAATAATAATAATAATAATAATATTGGCTTTACGTCCCTCTAACTACCGTTTACGGTTTTCGGAGACGCCAATGTGCCGGAATTTAGTCCCACAGGAGTTATTTTATGTGCCAGTAAATTTACCGACACGAGGCTGACGTATTTGAGCACCTTCAAATACCACCGGACTGAGTCTGGATCGAACCTGGCAAGTTTGGGTCAGAAGGTCAGCGCCTCAACCGTCTGAGCCACTCATCCCGGCAAATTTGTTCAGAGAGGATGGTTACCTAGTTGTACTTCCTCTTGAAATAAGAACCACCACCTGATTCCACACGCTTGAGAAGTACTGAAATATCCGTAAAGTCATGCCTGACTCTAAATATAATCCTAAATATGAACTGCCTCCCCCACCCTCCCGGTCCACAGATTCCAGCAAGTAACTAAATCGGGGGAACTCGTAAACGATCCACTTTAGGGCTTATGTTCATAGGAACTTCTTGTGTTCTGAGATGTACTATTCAATCCTTGATTATTTACACTATGTTTCGGAACACTCTCTGTATATATCGCTGTGCCAGCGAAAAAACACAATAAACTCAAAAAATGTTGATTTTTATTACTCCAGTTGATGTATTTTAGTGTGATCTTAAATGTAAAAGTGCAAACATTGCTGCATTTATAACATTAGGCCCTTGAATTAAAACAAATTTGTTTTATATTGGAGCAGTTTTTGAAGATGTTCAGTGCAAAACATCATCATCTGCAAATGAAAATTTTTACACCTGAAATTGAAGGAGAATTCATTCACCTTCAGTGAATGACCACAATACCTCAATTGTTGTGTTTTTCAGGGGCATTGTTCAGAATCTTTTGAAAACTTCAAGCCCGTATTTGTCACTAACATGGTATTTCAAATATCTTTGTCTAGCATTGGCACAGCGATGTATACAAAGGTACAAGGGAAAGTATGCCAAAAATTGGAGGGGTGTATACGAAGTGTATTTGCTACATCACGCTACAGCTGTTAACGTCCTATTATTGTTAAGAAGTGCAAAAGTTAATGTTTTCCGTTTTTCTTTGCGTCGTACGCTTGGCGGGTGTTTTAAATATACGTACCTACTTGACACGGGCGACCGTCATGCAAACAACTGTGACACTTATGTCTATGTCTTGGAACACTTTGCGTGTTTGTAAACATCAAGTTACATAACCAGTTGTGTATTTGTTGTGATTCATTTTACTACTCTGTCCGACTCCTTAGGTAAATGGTTGGCGTTCTGACGTTTGGTCCAAGCGGGTTCGATTCCCGGCCAGGTCGTTGGTTCTAGCAATGGCTCCGTTACTGGGTGCATGTGTCGTCTTCACCATTATAATTCATCATAGGCAGGGCCCTATCCTCTCAGACGTGCGTATCAACAATAAGCGTCAATTCGAAAGACCTGCGTCAGGCGTCTGTGAAGGTCACACGAAAGAAAACAAGAAACTCTACTACTTTGACCTTCATCCAGGTGGCTTGTGTTTGTCACAACAGGTTGCTTACATTTGCGACTAGAGTGACTCATAGCACACAGAAGTAAGCTACTAACCTCTTGTAAATGGGGGACGGAGACGAAGAATACACCCACGGTATCCCCTGCCTGTTGTAAGAAGCAGCTGGAAGGGGTGACCAAGGGATGATGATATTAGAACCATGTGATTGTTTGTGATTAGTACCACTGCATTCGCAACACCATGGGTCGACGTTACTTGCGACTAGTACCACCTTGCGAGGTAAACCATGGGTCTACGTTACATAGAAGCAGTACCATTATGCGAGAAACACTACGATTGTGGGCGTCGTTTGTGATAATTGCATCGTGTGCATTCCACCGGTCGGTTCCACTGTGTTCAGAATGGGTCTGCGTTACCTATGAGTAGTACCACTTTATAAGGAACACCATGGGTCTAGTTGCCTGTAGTTGGCACCAATTTGTGAGAAAAACCACGGGTTTGGCTGACGCCCGTGATAAGTACCACTGTGATGAAAACCATGGGTCTGCATTGCCTGAGGGTAGTAGTACCATTATTGAGGAACACCATGGGTTTGTGTTGACTGTGCACGTTACGATAATGTGTGATACACCGTGGGTCTACATTGCCTATGATCAGTAGCACTATGTGAGCAGCACCATGAGTATACGTGGCCTGTGATTAGTCCCACCCAGGAACACCATGTGTCTGCGTTGCTTGTGAGTAGTACTCTTATGTGTGAAACGCCATAGGTTTATGCTACCAGTGAGTGGTGCCATTGTGTGTGACATACCATGGGTCTACATTGTCTGTTATTAATACCACTAAAGGAGAAACACCATGGTTCTGCTTTACCAGTGATTAGTAACATTATGAGGGACCGGTGACCTCGATTTTGGACCTCTTGAGATGAGTGTCATCCCAGTACTTAAGGCATTGTGAACAGGATCCACTGATTGTCTTTGTTTCGCGATCATTTCTTCATCGCCATTCGTTTTTAATTCTAGTCAGTGGATACATTTTGAAGATTTTATCTTCATTTCGTTCTCCTCGTACCATTATTGCTATTGACCTCATCATCATCAGCAGCAGCATCAGCAGCAGCAAGCCACCGAACTGCGGCGAGTTTTATTACCTATTGTATTACCTGATATAAAAGTATTGTGTTTTACAACGTACCATCACTATACTCACAGTATGTCCACCTCCGTAGTGTAACGGTTAGAACTATTAGGTACCGGGCGAGTTGGCCGTGCGCGTAGAGGCGCGCGGCTGTGAGCTTGCATCCGGGAGATAGTAGGTTCGAATCCCACTATCGGCAGCCCTGAAGATGGTTTTCCGTGGTTTCCCATTTTCACACCAGGCAAATGCTGGAGCTGTACCTTAATTAAGGCCACGGCCGCTTCCTTCCAATTCCTAGGCCTTTCCTATCCCATCGTCGCCGTAAGACCTATCTGTGTCGGTGCGACGTAAAGCCCCTAGCAAAAAAAAAAAAAAAGAACTATTAGGCGCCGTCCTCGGTGGCCCGATACCAGGTCTTTAAGAGTTGCAGGATGACTGGTATGTGGTTTAAATGGAACACGCAGCCAAGGCCCCACACCGTTGGCTGCGCAGACGCGTGTAACTGGGGGAGACGTGTCCATGCGCGTACCGCCATGTTGCGGGCGCTCCTCAGTTGACGCGGAGATCGTATGGAATGCTTTAACTTACATTTCGTACACATGAAAACATTCGCCTTATAAAATTAATGACAGCCTACACCGACTACCGTGTACACACACAATAAATATACATGATATTAAGACTGTGGAAAAATTAAAATATACTTCTGTATAAAACTGAACAATCTATAAAGTGCGCGAACTTTTTCTTCAGCCCTGAACTCCATAGTTCTGAATGGGAAGTAGGGCTCAAGATAAAGTTCGCGTACACAAATCCTTTGGATAGCTTATAGGTGGCGCACCTAAAAAGAGAAGCCTTTAGCGGACTGAATAAGAAGACTGAAAAATACACCACTACAAAAATACACTAGCGGTACCTCGAAAATGATCATGTCCCTCACTTTAATATAAGTGTCATATTTGTAACTGATGTGTTTGAACATTGTACGTATGGCAAGAAGGCCAGACTCAAAGGACGAGAATAACGTGGCAATCTGTCCCTTGAGAAACCTAGGATCAACAACTATTTAGCTTTATTGAAAATATGAAGACATGTTCAAAAAGCGGTCTACAACTTACGTATGATTACATATCGTGACATAAAAATTACCTGTCTCTCAGCTGACTGGAAAACACATAAATTAAATATTTACAAACTTCTGTACCGATAACAATAATCTTCAATATCAACAAAAAAGGAAACCTGTGAAATAAAATTATTCTACTGTATGAACGGTACATATGATTCCTCTCAGGTAAGTCATTACAGCAAATTTTATTCAATTATCTGAACAGATTGTTTAAAAAGTACCTGACTGCAGAAATCTTTCTAAACCAATCAGATACATGTTTTATCATTTTCTGAATATGAAATGCCGTCTCTGCGGTTTAGGAGTAGCGTGTCTACTTCTTACCCGGAGGCTCCGGGTTCAGTCCCTGGCCAGGTCAGAGATTTGTACCTGGATCTGAGTGCTGGTTCGAGGTCCACTCAGCATACGTGATTAAAGTTGCGGAGCTATCTGACGGTGACAACGGTCGAGAGGATTCGCCGTGCTGACCACATGACACCTCGTAATCTGCAGGTCTTCAAGCTGAGTAGCAGTCGCTTGGTATGCCATGGCCTTTCTGGTCTGTTGTGGTATGGGGTTTGGTTTGGTTTGGATATGATATAACGTAATTGGATGAGTAGAAGTTAAATTATCATATTTGTGTGATTTGGATTTAGTTAAGTTAAATGCTTGCTGACATTCGTTACACTGGTGCTAGTCTTCTATTGTGTATTTCTTAAAATGAAATTAATATCTAGAGTTAGTTTGAGTTTCTCTGTGTGGTTTAGGCTTAAGTTTTATTTTTTAGAATTTGCTTTACGTCGCACCGGCAGAGATAGGTCTTATGGCGACGATGGGATAGGAAAGGCTTGGAATGGAAAGGAAGAGCCCGTGGCATTATTAGAAGTACAGCCCCAGCATTTGGCCGGTGTGAACATGGGAAACCACGGAAAACCATCTTCAGTGCTGCCGACAGTGGGGTTCGAACCCACTATATCCCGGATGCAAGCTCACAGCTGCGCGATCCTAACCGCACGGCCAACTCGCCCGGTTAGGCTTAAGTAAGAACGTTATCATTTAAGACGTAAAACCCTCCTCATAATACTATCTTCTTAAATATTACTCCTTTTGAAAACTCATTCTGAATTAACATTATCTGAGCACATAAAAATTGAAAGTGCGTTCTAATTTTTCTCTAATATGAGCACCATGATTTACACCAGAAAGAAAATAAAATAAAATAGAAAGTAAAGCACTTGTAAACAAAAAAGATTAATATCATAGTGAAAAGTTAATTTTCTAATGCATACTAGGATTGACAAGATTGTAATGAGCTTTGTTTAAACGTTATATTGTCAGATTTTTCTGGAATAGCGTATTAATAAGTGTATTTTTTTATTATAAAGCAAGTGGGAAAAATACGATACTAATAAATCATTTTTCAGATAATGGATAATTTGAAGCAACACCTTGCCGTAATATTAGAAGGTTTTATCAAGTTGTATCAATCATATCTTACGGATTCTTGGCCCAGGTTTCTCAAATTTATAATATCGCTGCACAGTTTGTATGAAAAATATGTAGTCTTTTTCAGAACAGCTTTTTAGTTCTAAACAATTATCCCCCAAGAATTGGAAAAAGCCAAACAAGAAAAAGAAGCCTAAATATTCTAAATTTCATGTCCATGCGCTCTGAATCAACCACCCTATAACCTGTTTAGTTCTCGATTATGGTAAATTAAAGTTATTTTTTAACAGTTCAATTTCTACTCACATGTGAAAAGAAATACCAGATCCCATCTGAAAGCAATCTGTACAAATGAAGACTGCCCACGAATTCAGCCTCGTGAATATCTTTCTATTCCACAGGTAAGGCCTAATATTGCCGTTCAATTTAACTAACGTAATGTATCAGCTCCCACATTCCTTGAAAATATTTGACAATATATTAACACTCCGTCACATATAATACCAAACCAGATCCACTAATAGGCATGATTCAAATCGAAAATATGCAAGGGTCTGTAAGCATTACCACGTGCTAGCCTTGCATTCGAAGCTGAAGCGCCCGCAACATGGCGATGCGCGAAAGTGTTCAATATTCCGCTTAGCATCAGCGCGCTCTGTGAGTCTAGATAAATAATATTAAAGTCTTTGCACGCAGCTCACCTCTACTGGGAGCGTGCCTGCAAAAATTCTGCGCCACCATTGGGAGAGGATAAGACTTCCTTTGTTGCTTAAAATATGTCTGAAAAATAACCTTTGTGCTCCCGTATAACTGCTTTACACAATTCCCTTTCATCACGTATGAATTAATATATTTGCTCCATTTAATGAACCTGATCTGTCTGTCTGCGATTTGTACATGCAGCGAAGTGCAAGGTACCGCTAGCTTTCTTCAAATATATGTCAGTGAGTTCACGAGGGTGGAAAACAGGTTAACAAGTAATGAAGACTACATTTTGAAAGATATTTCGATGGAAGAGAACCTCTTTATCCTAGAGGAATATTTGTGGAAGTACAACTTCAAGCGGGGAAACAAACTTGTTTCCATTCAATCAAGAGAATGACTTCAGTGTATATTTGTAAGACATCCTGCAATTTCTTAGGAAACTGAAGCATTATTTTACCGAAAGTGTTATAATCTTAATGCCGATTGCAATATTATTGAAAAATATTCTGGTAATATTCATGTCTCCTTGGAGACAATAAAAGCTGTTAGTTTCAGAAATAAATAACCAGTACGGATGTAGATGATGCAAGACAGGGATAGAAGAGGGGGAAATGTTTGTCAGGAAACAAATGACGGGATATTTTTAATCTTCCTCTGCCACAATGGCTACAGTTCATCGATCGCCTTTCTTCCTGTTATTTAGTTTCTTTACTCTCCAAGGAGGAACGTTGTATAAAGAAGGAGACCTGCCTTGAAATAAATTGAAATGAAAAGTCAAATGTCATATCATCTGATTCTGAATTACGAGATGTTATCGTTCTCTTGGAGACAGGCGCAATGCAGCTCTATTATGTATAACTTGAGTCTTCAGGAGTTATTAAAATGAGAAATATTCCAAGAAAATCTTTGTCGAAGCAAGGTTAGGGATCCATCCTATTTGTCGGCTTTCGAGACGTACTCTTTGTCCTCGAAGTAAGTCGGGTCATTCCGTGTTATACTCACAGAGCTGTCCACTATTATGTTACAAATGTTAATTATTTTAATTTAACCGAGTTAGTTGGCCATGTGATTATAGTCGGCATAGCTGTGAGTTTTCATTCGGGAGATACTGGGTTGGAATCCTACCGTCGGCAGCACTGAAGATGGTTTTCCGTGGTTTTCCATTTTCACACAAGAAAAAAGCTGGGACTGAACCTTAATTAACGCCGCAGGCACTACCTTCCGTCGCCAAAAACTTTCGATGTATTAGTTCAACATTAAAATGTACCCAAAAAATCAATAATAGGCGCAGTCTACCGGGCGCTTCAAACCAAAACGCTGCACGCAACAACTTTATGTAGGAGAAGTTGCCGAATGTTTCAGGGTTGAGGAATTCTCGAGAACTCAATATGTGACCCGTTGCGCGGAAGGGGTCCCGAAGTCGGCAGGGAAAATTCTACAGCAGAGCTGAACAAAAGTGTCTAGGATGTAAAATTTGCATTTGTATATTTTGACTTCTTGTGTTAAGCAGTACCAGTCTTCGCCACTTATGTTATGAAAACTTTGTACAATTAGTATCAGTACCTTACGCCAATTTTAGAACCATAAAAATCTCAAAAATTACAAATTCGACTTTTAGGTCCTTTTCTGCGCAACTGATCACATTTATTGAAACGCTGGCCAGGTTGTAGAACTAACAAAAAAAGCAAATAAAAACAGAAAGAAGGCCACACTTGACAGTGAATACACTAATGTTCATAAAAACCAGAACACCTTGAAAGACTAGAGGTAGAAAATTAATATTCACAGGACATATGCATTGGTATGTTCTGAAGAAATAATTAGCATTTGAACCATGTCGAACCTCAGGTTCAAGGTCCACATCGATATCTCGGCGCACCACCACCCACTGGTAAAATGTGCCTGCGGCTCTCTTTGTCGCTATAAACCGAAGGTAATGGATCATTGTGACTTGAGAAGATGTGCAGAATGCCTCGCAGATGTTTGCGAAAAGTGTACCGTCAAATTAATGAGTTTGAAGGAGGGCGCATTATTGGTATGAAAGAACGTGATGCATCCATCCGGGAAATTGCTGCTCGTGTAGGGGTAAGTGTGTCGCCAGTGCAAGGGGTGTGTCCAGAATGGTTCACAGAAGGCCGTATAACATGAAAAGATGGGTCTGGTCACACCACCCACACCACTCCTCGAGAAGATTGACACCTCACCCAAATGGCATTGCAGGACAGATCTGGGTCCTCCTCGGCTCTGGCGCAACAGTGGGGCAGTGTAACACATCGTACACTATCAGGAGTGACAGTCCGCCGCCGTTTATTACGGTCTGGGTTACCAGCTAGTCGTCCACTTCTCCGCCTACCTTTGACTAATGTGCATAAACATGCTAGACTGCAATAGTGTATGGAAGGACGTCACTGGGAACAGGAATGGCAGCACATAGTGTTTTTGGACGAATCCAGGTTCTGTTTGTTTGAAAATTATGGGCGCATTTTGGTTCGCCGCAGACAGAGGGAGAGGCATCACATTGACTGCATCCGCACAAGACATACAGCGCCAACACAAGCCCTTATAGTGTGTGGTGCTATTGGGTACAACCAAAAATCACAGTTTGTGCATGTCCAGGGCACTGTGACAAGTTTGACCTACGTGAATGACATCCCGCGACCCGTAGCCATACCCTTTCTGCATGACACCCCAGGTGCCATATTTCAGCAGGACAACACGTAACCACATGTTGATGCACGAACACGTGCCTTCTTGTTGTCACAAGATGTCAGACTGTTGCCCTGGCCCACCCGATCATCGGACTTGTCGCCAATCGAGAATGTGTCTGATGTGGGGAAACGACGGGTGTGGCGCTGTGACCCATTGCCAACCACCGAAGATTAACTGTGGATCCAGGTGAATGCAGCATGGATGGCTATACCCCAGGACGCCATTCGCGCCTCATACGCGTCGATGCCATCACACATGAACAAGTTATTAGTGCCCATGGAGGAACCAGTGCCTACTAGGCAACAGGACATATGCTGCACTTAGATGACTGAAATGCTAATCGTTTCTCTAGAACATACTAATTAACATGTCCTGTGGATATGAACTTCCCAGTTCCAGGAACCTACTACGCTGGCGTAGCAGAGGAGAGGTGATACTCCCACGTGGCGCGTCCCAGGTGGCGGATAGGGGGGTCCTAACCGCCTTGCCGGCGGACTTGAGGGAAATAAAATACCTCTCGCGGACCAAACACACAACCCCTGTGGGTGGGGGACGCAGACGAAGAATACACCCACGGTATCCCCTGCCTGTCGTAAGAGGCGACTAAAAGGGGCGACCAAGGGATGATTGGATTATAACCATGAAACTACTTGTGATTAGTACCACCACGCGGGGAACACCAAGGGTCACAATTACTTACGCGAAGTCCACTATGTCAGGTACCAAATAGGTTTGTGATTAGTAGCACGCAGGAGGACCGCGCGGTCAGGCTTTTACGGTACCTGTGATTAGTAGCACATTATGAGTGACAACAGGGTTCTGGCTTGCCTATGATTAGTACCCACTATATAAGGAACACCACGGGATAGTACGAGTCCCTGTGGTTAGTACACTTATGTGGTGAAAATCATAGGTTTGCGTTGACTGTAAATGGCGCCGCTATGTGCGAAACACCAGAGGTCTGTATTACATGTGCGAATTTCCTTACCTGTGAGTAGTACCATAATGTGTGGAATACCGCGAGTCTACGATACTTTTGATTGGTACCGCGCCATAACAAATACCATCGTTGTACACTCCAAGCGATAAGTACCATTATGAGAGACCTATAACCTATATTTTGGACCCCTTTAGCTTGCAAGCGTCATCGATTCTGTATTGAGCTATAGAAGCAGTCCCTTGGTCAGTATTACTATTGTTTTCCGTCAGTTTCTGAGACTGAGGCATTGCGGGTCGGCTCCACTGATTGTTTCAACTTCATATCCATTCGTTCATTCTTCGTCCTCACGCTTTGAATTCTGGTCAGTGGAGGTTTTAGGATTTTTATTTTGTCATTGCATTTCGTCTCATTTCGCACCATCAGGGGCCGATGACCTAGATGTTGGGCCCCTTAAAACAACAAGCATCATCATCATCATCATCATCATCATGAACTTCCCAGTCTTTCAAGGAGTTCTGGTTTTTTTATGAGCATGAGGGTATATTCCAACAAGGGACATCACGGATCTGAAGTAAATTTTGTACACACGTTAAATGCGTCATAAAAAACACAATGGTGAGAACATTTATTTCGAAACTTAACTTATTCGATCTTCAGAAACCGTTAAATTTCGCATGTGTGAATTGGCTGACTCCTCGAGGGACCGCGCCACTTAATGGAAGTCGGAAACAAACAAAAAATACTTTTTCCAAATGTTTCCAAATTATTTGGACTCTGCTGATTAAAATGGTGGCAACAGCAATCCTCATTACCACATCATCACATCATTGAAAACCCATGCAAGTTCCCAGATGGTTTTTCTCTTCCCAGACGGCAGTGGAGGATGCTAAATCGAATTAGGACCGCCCAAGGTGGTGTGGAGCCACTCTCTTCAAATGGGGATGGAAGACATCACCGCAATGTGACTGCGGATAAGGGGAGCAGACAGTGGATCACATTGCATTTGAGTGTCCTTTGCGTGGTTACAGAGGCTCTATAGAGGACTTAAACTGTGTCCCAAACGAAGCTCTTCTCTGGCTATAAAATTTTGACATGGAACTTTAGTTATGAACTTGAGATGGTAGTTGTATATATTGTTTATAATATTGTATTCATCATAGCTAAATAAATAAATAATTTATTTTAATACGCCACATGGAAGTAGTTTAAAGAAATATTTTAAAATATCAATGCACGAGTCTAATTGGGCAACTTAGACATCTTTCTTTTTGAAAACATAAATATCTGAAACTCTTTGATCTAGAAGGCTGTGGTTTCCACAGTGCTGTCCCTGAATGTTATGCGCGGTGGTTTCCGGCACTGTCATAACAAACATCTCAATAGTTTCGATAAATAGAGTTGGATTTTAGACACTTTTGTGGGTACATGTGTGAGTGAACACTCTGTTTTACTTAGAACTCATATTCTGAAAAGTGACTTTTTTCACATGTTTGACCCATTATCTCAGACACTACAATGGATAGGCAGTTCATTGTTTGCAGAGAGTCACGTTGTGCCATGATCCAGCTACAGAACTGGACAAAAGCACTTCACATGTATAGTTCCTGATTTACATGCATTTTTAATTACATTTTTTGTCAAAAATTTGGAACTTATTAAACAAATTCATAACTTCACAATCGTTTGCTCCAACCATTCCGTCCTGGTTCAGTACATATAGTAAGGGTGTACAGTATATACAAGTAGTAAAAATATCGAAGCTCTAAACTTAACACTTCCTGAGATAACGGGCCATCTTTTCTGTCAAATTAACCTTATCAAGATAGGGCTTTCCGACTCCCCTTAAAGTTTTTTATTCCATTAGTAATTACGTCACACGTCGCGAAAACGATGTAGCGGCAATAAGAGGAATAATGTAATTCATTGATTGTGGGTCAATAAATGCAATAGAATAAGATTGTTGTGGTGAGAATAAAGGTTAATCAGCATAACAAAGGACGTTACAATAAAAGCAAGTAACTCCTACCTACTGTGGGTGGGAGACGAAGCCGAATAATTCACCCACGGTATCCCCTGCCTGTCATAAAAGGCGAATAAACGTGCCCCAAGGGGCTCTCAACGTGGGAACGTATTTCGGCGATCACACACGTAAAAAAAAACTTTGCCTAATTCGATTACCATGATAAAAACAACCACTTGTTCAAATTCGTTTCCTAAAGATCAGGATTGAGAGTAACTCTATCCACAACATAATTCCATAATCACTGCATTGTTTATCATTGCAGCTGCAGCTGCTATCACAACTACGAAATAGTGTCATCATTAAATAAACCTATTATTTGGGTGAGACAATTCAAGAAACTGGTTTAGAAAAATCTGCTATAGAGGAGAGGATACAAAAAATGGAAAGAGCGTACGGTATAACTAAGAATACTTACAACAAAAAGTGCTTATCAAGAAAGCTTAAAATAAAGCACTACAACACAGTAGTGAAACCAGAATGCCTTTATGCCAGCGAATGTCTAGCACTGAACTACAAGCTTGATAAATTAGAAATATTAGAAAGAAGAATTATAAGGAAAATATTAGGTCCTCCAAGAATTGCAGAGTTTTGGAAATTAAGAAGTAACAATGAAATTTACCAGAACATAGAAAACATATCAGAAACAATAAGAAAAAGGAGATTGCTATTTCTTGGACACATTTACAGAATGGATGACAATAGACTAACTAAACGAATCTTCAAGTACCTTTGGGAAAAGAAATCAATTACCACCTGGATTCAAGAAGTCAAGAAAGACTTGGAAAGGAACAACATACGAGAAGAAGAATTATTGGAAAGAAAGATTTTTAGGAAGAAAGTCTTACAAATGGAAGGATTCCAAGGGAGGAAGGAAAAGAAAACAGGCACAAAGTGGACTGAAGACAGGAAAAAGAAACACAGTGAAACAATGAAAGAATACTGGAAGAAAAGGAAAGAACAACTAAGGAGGAACAATTGAAATTGTAACGTGGTCCTTAGAAGGCCGGAACGCAAGAAGAAGAAGAAGAAGAAGAAGAAGAGGAAGAAGAATGAGAAGAAGAAGAAGAAGAAGAAACCTATTAGTAAGGCATTATTAAATAATCAGAACACTTTCTCAATGCATTTTAAGTTGTAGCGGTTCCGCAAATGCTTTAATTTGAATCAGTATGAATCAAATCCCGTGTAGCTCTGTCAGAAGAACGTTAGTGTTTAGATGACAACGTCCCACTTTCAAATCCCCGTCGCTCCTTTTCATTTCCTTCCGTTTCATGATAGACGAAGAAGAAAACAATAACATGTGTGTTATGTCGACGTGGTGTTTGCTGGCTTTGCGGGTTTCTTCAGTGGCTCGGACGGAGTGCGTTACTGTGAACCACGCTGGCTGTTCCAATACTTGTCAAATGACACAACTGTGATGTAAAGAAAGAGTTATTTTAAAAATCACTGTCGAACCAGTGTCTCGATTTAATTTCACCTCCCAGCAAACCCGATTTTATATAGAGGACTAATAACACAGTACCGCAGTAATAACATCCAGACAAATCAATAACAGACCGCAGACCACTTATTAATGCTGGACACCAGAGCTTTTTCATTAAATAATGTCACATTAATTTCCCTGTGCATATAATTGTATGGGAGGGGTGGAAATTCACACAAACATAATTTGACGTCTCTTTGATTTTATGTAATTTTATGAATCGTTCACATGCCAGAAGTTCTTATGAAAAAGAGTCGTTCAATATCTCAGTTATATATATATTATATCAGTTTACACTCTAGGGTTTGTTTTTCTTCCGGAATCAGCGAGGAATTCCACCTCTACCACATCAAGGAGAGAGTCCTCGAGCGTGAGACATTTGGTCGGGGATACAACAGGGAAGAAGACCGATAAATTGCCCAGGTGGCCTCACCTGCTATGCTGAATAGGGGCCTTGTGTGGGGGATGGGAAGATTGAAACGGACAGGCAAGAAAGACGGAAGAAAGTAGACGTGACCTTAAGTTAGGTGCAATTCCGGTGTTTTCCTGGAGAAGAAAGGGGTGTGGTGGTGGTGATTATTGTTTTAAGAGGAAGTAGAACTAGGAAACTATCTTCTATATAACACTAATCAGAGAATGGAAGGGATTCGACACTTCGAAAAATGAAGGCATCGGCCAAAGGAAAACAAGGGCCACTAAGGGCATGAAAATGAAAGACTCCCTAGGCCTCTGAAACGTGATACCGCCGGGGTCAGAAAAGAACAAGAGTTCACCATGGGAAGTCGGATAGATAGATGAAAGTGAGGAGCCTGGAAATAGTGACTTGTAGCAATTCCAGGACTCAGCTAAGGGCCCCGTTTTCACCAACCCACTCTCCCAAGTTGATAACGCTGGGGCCCCGTTTAGTCGTCTCTTATGACAGGCAGGGGATACTGTGGGTGTTATTCTATCGCCCCCACGCTCATGGGGAGGGAAGAAATAGGAAACCACGGAAAACCACGTCGAGGATGGGCCGAGAAGGAAATCGAATCCCCCTCTACTCAGGACGACCTCGCGAGGCTGCGTGGATCCATTTCCAGTCCTCGTACCACTCTTCGAATTTCGTGGCAGAGCCGGGAAGCGAACCCGGGCCTCCGGGCGTGGCAGCTAATCACACTAACCACTCCACCACAAAGGTGGACTCCCGATATATATAATGTTAATAAATTGGCAATAGACAAGCCCGTAGAATCTGTAAATGGCAAGGGTGTCCTACTCATATAAGAGCTAGCTGGGAGAAAGAGCTTTGTCTGTGAGTTAGAGGCAGAGAGCCGGCCTCTAGACCCCAGATTTTGGGTTCGAAGGCAGCAGAGGTAGACAGATTTTTAAAGGGCGGAAATATAGTCCATTCAACACTTCATGTGTTTCGATGGCGACATATACAGTAAATAATCTCTGTTGACATGTTTTGTGTTTACCCGACAAATTAAAATTCAACGCCCAACAGAGTTCTGGTTCCACTACCATCTGATGGACTAAAGTAAAACTTCCAAATATACACATAAACAGCTTAAATGGCGTGAAAACGAAACTGTCTGCGCTCGGTAGCTCAGGCCATACAATTTAATATTCTTCTTCATCTCTCTTCGTTCTTGGCTACCTATTGACTACGCGAAGTAGCGTTATCATCTTCTTTCTCCCCTTATCTTCCTGTCTTTCCAGTATTTGTTAATTACTTCACTGTGTTCCCTCCTTCATTCCACTGTCTGGGCATATTTCTTTAACTTCTTCTCTTTATGCTGAACCCCCCCCCCCCCAAATTCCTTAACCTTTTTTCTGAAAATTGCTCTATCTAACATCTCCTTTCTTGTCATACCCGCGTCACCCGTATCCGAATTGACTACCGTGAACCATTATATTTGTGTTTTGGGATTTTTAATGAAGTGATTAAATATTCTCTTCATTAGCCTTTCTGTATTGATCCGCAAGAAATGGCTTTGAAGGTAATCCGCCTTTTTCTGATACTTTTTTATTTTTCTACAAGTTGCTTTACGTCGTACCGAAACAGGTAAGTTTTATGGCGACAATGGGTTAGGGAAGGGCCTTGAATGAGAAGGAAGCTGCTGTGGCCTCAAGTAAGGTAGGCTACAGCCCCATCATTTGTCTGGTGTGAAAATGGGAAACCACGGAAAACCATCTTCAGGGCGCCAACAGTGGGGTTCGAACCCACCGTTTCCTGAATTCAGGCTCACAGCCCCTAATCACACGGGCAAGTTACTTGTTTTTTTCTGATACTGCCTGAAAGCTTTTCATTTTTTCAAAAATTCTTTATTGTTCCTTTTCCTCTATGAATTTTCGTTTATCCTTGGACCAAGAATATTTCTTACTACTTTCATTTCATTCTTTCCTAATTCATCAGTTACTCCCTTTTTTTTTTTTTTTTTTTGAAAACCTAACATTCAGCTGCATGCAGGCAATCTGGTTTAATGACGGTATTGTATTGATGAAGTTTCGGATTTATTAACATAGATTTTGGTTGTAAACATCTTTATTTATTTTTCTTCTTCTCATTATTATTTGCTAATGTTTTAACATCGTGCCAATTAAGCATTTTAGCGACAGGGCGATGGGGAAAAGCTAGGACTGGTTAGGAAGTGAATGTGGCCCCAGCATTTGCCAGCTCTGAAAAGACCAGAGGTGATACTCCCGCGTGGCGCGTCCCAGGTGGCGGATAGGGGGGTTATAACCGGCTTGCCGGCGGACTTGAGGGAAATAAAATACCTCTCGCGGACCAAACACACACCCCCTGTGGGTAGGGGAGGCATACGAATAATACACCCACGGTATCACCTGCTTGTCGCGAGAGTCGACTAAAAGGGGCGACCAAGGGCTGATTGTATTAGAACTATGAAACTACTTTTGATTGGTACCATCACGCGCGGAACACCATGGGTCGCTTTTACTTGCGATTAGTACCACTCTGCTAGGTACTGAATAGTTTTGTGATTCATAGAACTCAAGCGGGGGTTCAGTGTGGTTTTCCAGTACCCGTGAGTCGTACCCACGTGAGCTACACCACGGGTCTGGGCGTTGCCTGTGAGTTGTACCACTATATGAGCGACACCGTGGGTCTGCGTTGTCTGCGATTAGTACCCACTATGTGAGGAACACCACGGGAATGCCGGGCCCGTGATTAGTACACCTAGGTGAGGAACGTTATCGGTTTGCGTTAGCTAAGAATGGCGCCATTGTGTGAGAAACACCATAGGTCTGCGTTACCTTTACGACGTACAATACTTGTGAGTAGTACCTTAATGTTTGGAACACCGTGAGTTTGCGCTACCTTTGATTAGTACAGCAGCTTGAGGAATTTCATGGTTCTACTTTATTCACGACATGTACCATACTGAGGGACCTTAGACCTGGTTTTTGGACCCCTAGAGCCATAAAGCATACTCGAGTCAGGACTGTGTTTTATAAGTGCTCCCTGGTCAGTAAAATTATTATTTATGACCGTTTTTGAGTCGGATCCACTATTTTTTGTTTGTTTGTTTTTGTTTTTTGGGTTCATGTCCATCCATTCATTATTCATGACTTTTTTTTATTTTGGTCAGTGGATTTTTTGAACTTTTTGTTGTCATTTCATTTCGTACCATTAGGGGCCGATGACCTGTATGTTAGGCCCCTTTAAACAACAAGCATCATCATCATCAGCTCTGAAAACTGAAACCACATAACTCCATCTTCAGGACTGCTGGTTGCGTGGTTCAAACCCACCACATCAAGAATGTAAGCCGAATCGCTCACCGAACTAAATGGTTTATTATTATTACGATAACTACTAGAGCTTGTGGTCTGTTACAATTTTGTATTTCCCAGCGATCTCTTTTTCTTTTTTTTTTTGCTACTTGTTTAACGTCGATGGTTTTCGGCGACGGAACGATGGGAAATTATTAGAATTGGGAAGATAGCAGCCGTGGCCTTAATTGATGTACAGCCCCAGCATTTTCCCAATATGAAAATCGGAAACCACGGACAGCCATCTTCAAGGCTGCCGATGGTGGTATTCTAACCCACTATTTCCCGGATACAAGCTCACAACTGCGAGCCCCTAACCGCACGGCCAACTCGTTCGGTCCCATTTCTTCATTGGTCGTCCGAGCGATCTCTTCTACCTTAGCTGGAATTTGAGGAGTTTCTTTTCTTTTAATTCTTACAGGAGGCATTCTCTTCACATGACTACTCCAGCTGAAATGAAATGGCGTATGGATTTTAGTGCCTGGTTGTGTCCGAGGACTTCGGCTCGCCGTGCCAGGGGAATTAATCAATTCTGGTTAAAAGTCCCGACCTTGCCGGAAATCAATCCCGGGACCCTTGTGACCAAAGGCCAGCATGTTAACCATTTAGCCATGGAGCCGGTGACTACTCCAGTAGTTCACTTATCTTCTGTAGTACTCCATGCAGGCTCAATGTTTAACTGTTACTTCATTTCCTTGTTCGTTTTGTGGTTCCATTTTGTATAACCAGCAAGCAGTTCGTCACATATTATTTATTTCACATGCCGTTATCCTGGGAATAATAATAATAATAATAATAATAATAATAATAATAATAATAATAATAATAATAATAATCGAGTGACTTAGGTGAGTGGTTCGGGACCGTGCTGCTCTTAGTTTCTATTCCTGTTCAATACCCCAGCATACACTGCCATAACACGGAAGTACTCGTGCTTAAGGTTTGTAGAGGATTAAGTGAGACGCACAGATGATTGCCATATTTTGGTATATTTTTATCTTTTTCAATAGATATCTCTATTCTAAAGATAGAGTGCCTCAATGGCTGCAGCATAACGGATAGAAGAAAAGTACCGAGCGAGTTAGGTTCGTGTAGCTATGAGCGTGCATTCGGGATATTTCTAGTTTCAGATTGCACCGTCGACAGTCCTGGAAACGGTTTTCCGTGGTTTCCAATTTTCACACCATGCAAATGCTGGGACTGTACCTTAATTAAGACCACGGACGCTACCTTCTCAATGCTAGGCTTTTCCCATTCCTGCGGCGCCGAAAACCTTCAGTATGAGGTGTGACATTTAACAAAATAATAATGATATCAAATAAACAACATCACCGTGAAAATTATACGGGATAGATGTAAATTCTAAACACTAATCAAAAATCACCCATTTGCAGAAGCACAAACACCTGGATAGAAGAACGCAGGAATAAACTTAGAGGAAGGGGAGATTTTGGGTGAAGAGAAAGCTAAAATATCAGCTAAATCAGTTCAAGCGCCCTCCTAAGTAAGGCATAACGGTGATAATAATAATAGTCTAATAATAATAATAATAATAATAATAATAATAATAATAATAATAATAATAATAATAATAATATGTGCGAGCTTTGAGGTTATTTACTGTTGGCCAGTATAGGCTCCGTGGTCACGTGCCTGCTCAAGACAGCACGCCCCCCTGTGGGTGGGAGCGGTAGAATAACACCCACGGTATTCCGTGTCTGTCGTAAGAGGCGACCGAAAGGGGCCTCAGGGGCTCCGAACTTTGGAGCGTGGGTTGGCGACCACGGGGCCCTCAGCTGAGTCCTGGCATTGCTTCCACTTACTTGTGCCAGGCTCCTCACCTTCATCTGTCCTATCCGACCTCCCTTGGTCAACTCTTGTTCTTTTCAGACCTTGACGGTATTACGTATGGAGGCCTAGGGAGTCTTTCGTTTTCATGCCCTTCGTGGCCCTTGTCTTCCTTTGTCCGATACCTTTATTTTTCGAAGTGTCGGACCCCTTCAAATGTTTCTCTCTGATTAGTGTTATATAGAGGATGTTTGCCTAGTTGTACTTCCTCTTAAAACAATAATCACCACCACCACAATCTAGGCAGCAGCGTTGCTATTTGAGTGTTGGCATCTGTATTTGTGTATGTTCAGTAGTGTTGCTCTGTAAAGGTAAGAATCAATAATTGCCTAATAGACGTATTAAATACTTATATACCAATAGGAGCTCTGCGTAAACATACAATAGGACATCAAACTTTTTTTTTTGCTTTACGTCGCACCGACACAGACAGGTCTTATGGCGACGATGGGATAGTAAAGGCCTAGGAATGGGAAGGAAGCGGCCGTGGCCTTAATTAAGGTACAGTCCCGGCATTTGCCTGATCTCCCGATTACTGGATACTGGCCGCACTTAAGCGACTGCAGCTATCGAGCTCGGTCAACCTTCATTAGATGGACAGATAACCTCAGTGGAAGTATATTCTTGCTTCAGACATATCTCTTGATTCCCTATAAGTATCAATATTCAGAACACCATACAGGTGATATGACTTCCCTTCCTCTTCATCTTCTTCTTCTCCTTCTTCCTTTTCGTAGAGTTCTTCTCGCGACGGTGCAGGATCCGCTATTTTGCACGCTAATCTTTATTTGATCCTGTTAAAGCCATCATGAGATAGGCCAGGGCCTCTGAGGGTGCATGCGCGTGGTGCATGCACTGTGCACGGTGCAAAAGACGGCTTGGTTGACCAGAGTGCAGACCCCCCACTCCTCGATTTGGAGCAATAGCGCTTACTTTCTCTTTCCTCACGCCTCTCTCGCTCGCTCCGCCTGTCTCCCTCTGCCCCACTTGCGCCGTAGCGCTCCAAATCCGGGCTGAGTTGAGCCGAGTAGAGCCGAGCTTAGCCGAGTAGCCAAGAGACGAAGCGTCGATCCGAGATATACAGAGCGGCACCGATGCACAGTGCACGGAGCTCTTGCGCCTCGCTCTGCACGCGTGAGATTTTGGGCGTTTGAGAGGCCCTGAGATAGGCGATCTTCATATCATCCTTGAGACGATCAAGCCACCCTTTCTTGAGATGGCCACGTGGTCGATTTCCTCCGAGGCCCGTCTGTCTAACTAACTGATAGTTCCTCTCTTCTCATGCGATATCCAGATCACGTGAAGCTAACTTCTCGCATCTTGTCCGACATTGGCGCAACTCCCATCCGTTGTCTGATGGATTCACTTCTTATGTGGTCGAGTTTCGTGTGTCCTAACGACCAACACAGCATATTCCATTCCATGGAGGGCTTTCTCATGTCTTATTGAAGCTGTCCAGCATTCTGAACCATACAATACAATAGGTCTGACCGTAGATTTGTATACCGGGTGAGCAAAATAAAACCGGCCGAAAAATATTCACGCGGGGTTGACCCTCGTTAATAAACATTACAGAAGATGCTGGAAATGGCTTCATCTGATGAAATGCGGATAGGGGGGTCCTAACCGGCTTGCCGGCGGACTCGAGGGAAATAAAATACCTCTCGCGGACCAAACACACAACCCCTTGTGGGTGGGGGAGGCAGACGAATAATACACCCACGATATCCCCTGCCTGTCGTGACAGTCGACTAAAAGGGGCCACCAAGGGCTGATAGTATTAGAAATGTGAAACTACTTTTGATTAGTACCATCACGCGCGGAACACCATAGGTCGCTTTTACTTGCGAGTAGTACCACTCTGTTGGGTACTGAATAGTTTTGTGATTCGTAGCACTCAAGCGGGGTTCAGTGTTGGTTTCCAGTACTCGTGAGTCGTACTCATGTGAGCAACACCACGGGTCTTGGCGTTGCCTGTGAGTTGTACCACTATGTGAGCGACACCGTAGGTCTGCGTTGCCAGTGATTAGTACCCACTATGTGAGGAACACCACGGGAATACCGGCGCCTGTGATTAGTACACCTAGGTGAGGAACCTCATCGCGTTGGCTATGAGTGGCGCCATTGTGTGAGAAACACCATAGGTCTGCGTTACCTTTACGACGTACAATACTTGTGAGTAGTACCTTGATGTTTGGAACACCGTGAGTCTTCGCTACTTTTGATTAGTACTCCAACATGACAAATACCATGGTTCTCCTTTACTAGCGATAAGTACCATTATGCGGGGCCGTTGACCTGTCTTTTGGACCCCTTTAGACATCAAGCATAATCGATTCAGGTCTGTGCTTTATAAGTGTGCTTGGTCATTAATACTATTATTTATGACCGTTTTTGAGTGGGATCCACTGTTTTTTTGTTTTCTTCTTGTCTTTTTTTTGGGTTCATGTCCATCCATTCATTTTTCATGACATTTTTATTTATTTTGGTCAGTGGATTTTTTGAACTTTTTGTTGTCATTTCATTTCGTACCATAAGGGGCCGATGACCTCGATGTTAGGCCCATCTAAACAACAAGCATCATCATCATCATCTGAAGAAATGAAAAGTGAGGATCCGAAAGTTCTAACTCCACTTCAATCAGAAACCACCGACAGAACTCAACACGTGAAGGTTCGTCTGGACGTTTTTAACGCATGCGCAACAATAAATTTGTAAGGATAGAGAAGCAGATGTTTTTGAAAATGTTTCGATACGACGATCTCTTCATTCCCACTTCCACAGATAAACGGCGTTGAGACTAACACTCGACAATGAACACGCACTGTTTTGTCGCGAACATCATTTTGTGTTTCATTCAGCTGGTCACTAAACACGACTGCTCCTCTCAATCACTCACACGTAATGACACAGCAATGAACTCGGGAGATGCGCATGAGCAGACATGTGGCAGCAACCGATTGATGAATGGAAAACACGGTTTCCAGCATTTCCTATGATGGGCAGTTCTGCCACTCAGCCTTACAAATATTTTCTGGAGCGGTTTTATTTTACCCACATTGTACCTTCGCCGTAGAATAAACGAGTAGTTTCTTGTCGCAGAGAACTCCCGTAACTTACCACTATTTCAACCACGAGAAGCGTTTCGACAGGTGTCCGAGTATTTATGGAATAATGAATTCCGTTAATACTAATAACATTTAATCTAGATCCGTTAGAACTGCACTTTAGTATATTACGTTCATTAAGCTGTGACGATCTCCCTTCAACAATAGATTATCTGAATTTGCAAATGTTGCAGCTTATTTATATCCCAAAAAAACTTGCCCTGTCATCAGGCAGTAATTGGCATCACAAATATGAATAGCCATTGAAATAATTCGTTAACCAAGCGAGAGCACTGGCTACAAAGGTAGAAGAGACACATCAGGGTGTAGCAGAAAGAAATTGGTATACAATGAGGCCGAAAACGTCGATGACCTCTTTTCAGGACAGAGAGACCTATTTACTTAATAATGATAGCCACTGCTGTGTTGCGATGTTTTATTTGTTAAAAAGGGGAATATTCAGGGTGTAACTAAATATGTGGGAAAACTCCGGCGATTCGATATAGGACAAGCAGAACATGTCCTGTAAACATATGGTTTATATGCTTTCGTTTCCGTGTTACATGCATTGTTTGTGGTGTACATAACACACACCACTTCACTATGCAGGTTGGTCATTTGTGTTGATAAAATGTAATTTACTATTTACAGTTCTGTACAGAAGGTGCTCCAAATGCACACACTAATTGCTCCTTTCATTTTACCGGGGACATTGAGAGGACCGTCATACTGCGCCTTTTTAACAAATGATTTACATGGTTTGTTGGAAGACTTTCCACTGGATTTAATTCAGCGTATGTGTTTCATGCATGATGGAGCATCGCCTCATTTTGCTCTTGCTGCTAGAGCAATTTTACATCAGCGATTCCCAAACAAATGGATAGGGCGTCAGAGACCGACACCGTGGCCTGCTCGTTCTCCCGATCTCAATCCATTAAGACTTCTATTTATGGGGTCATTTGAAGACCATTTATACGCCACACATATTCATAACATTGAAATGCTGCTTCAGCGAATAGAGCAAGGGTGTCAGCAGATACGACAGACGCCTGGAATATGGGAACGAGTGCGACAGTCAACGATGCGGCACATTACAGCTCGTGGTAGCCACTTTGAGCGCCTTCTGTAGAGAACTGTAAGTAGTACATTACACTTTATCAACACAAATGAGCAACCTGCATAGTGAAGTGGTCTGTGTTATGTACACCATAAACAATGCCTGTAACACGGAAACGAAAGCAAATAAACCGTATGTTTACAGGACATGTTTTGCTTGTCCTCTAGCGAATCGCCGGAGCTTTCCCACATACTTAGTTACACCCTGTATATTACGCAATGCATCCAAGGTCACAAAATGCCATTAAAATGTCAGCCTTCCCATGGGTAACTTACAGAAGAATGCCTACCACAATCCTGACATTTATTAGCTACTAACCCATCCTTCAAGAAGCGTTTTAAATGCGTTCGTGGAAGCTGAAACTGCACTGCCACAAAAATGTTCCTATGAACACAGTCTATTGGGTGATATATTTTAAGTGTGTTTGAACAGTCTACATAGTAACACGATTAAATCAAAAGAATTAGGATGCTGAGTTAACCATGGAGTGTACATTCTCTCTAAACTTCTTTTGCATTATACAGTATGTAACAAGACACATTAGAAAGGAACCCTAATATTCTAAGATAACAAAATCTACCCAAAAAATATTTAAACTAATCGACAGTTAACTCCTGGAATGGTAAGAAAAAAACAGATGTGTTATTGTACGTGCAACAGTTATTGTATTTTATTCATATGAAGTAAGTAGTTTGGCCTATGCCGACGACTTGGTCTTAATGCCAGACTGTGCTGACAGCCTGCAGTCGAACATCTCTTGGATATTTAAAATAGATGCAATAAGTATGACACATTTTTGTTTACAATCTGCTTTACGTCGCACTGACACAGACAGGTCTTATGGCGACGATCTGCTAAGAATGGGCATGGCCTTACTTAAGGTACAGCCCCAGCATTTTCCTGGTGTGAAAGTGTGAAACCACAGAAAACCATCTTCAGGGCTGCCGACAGTGGGGTTCGTACCCAGTACCTCCTAAATGCAATCTCACAGTTGCGCGACCCTAACTGCACGGCAAACTCGCTCGGTTAAAATATTCAGCCTTTCTACGACTGAAGTCATGCCAGTAGGGAAGAAACCTAAGAAAATTGATTGTCAAGGTTGTAGAGATGGCGAAGTTTAAAAATATATCGATAAATATCAATAGGTGTGATATATCGGAGAAAAATATTGATACTCTCGATATATCGTTATTTAGCAGTCTCGTTTACGTTTCAGCATGCAATATATTGGTGTAAAGGTCGAAATAAAGTGAATTGTTAAAATCCCCGACTCTCACCGGGAGTTGAACACGAAACCCCTCGGACCAAAAGCCAGCATGAAAACCATTTGACCATGGACCCTTACATAATAATAATAATAATAATAATAATAATAATAATAATAATAATAATAATCATAATATCGTTACTTTCATTATTCTGTTGCTCACATAATCCACTGCACAGTGCAGCAGTCACTTTCTCTAAGTTTTTGTCACCATGTTTTCCTCTACTCTCGGTTCCCATATCGTTGTGACATAGGCTCACTTGTCTTGATGTATCCTCACCTCGTGTCTGCCCTCCCCTACTCCTTTTGAGTCACTTTACTTTGATGGCTGCTGCTCCACACCGCACCTTCCTCTCAACTACTTGTTCAAAGCAATGACGAGTCTGAAAAACTACGTGGAGTATGCTGAAATGCCAGTCGCCTCCGTCGGGAATTTAAGTCGATCCTACGAATTGCGGAAGCCTGTGTCTAACCAATCATATCAAACAAAGTCAGCCGTGCCCTAATATAACTGAAACATTTCATTCTCAATTCTACCGAGTGGAGTGGCCGCACGTGCTAACATGCTACGGATATGGAGACGAGTGGGTTCGAACCCCGGCCGTCCGTTGTCCTAAGAATGATTTTCTGTGGTTTCCTATTTTCACTTCCAAGCTAATGCTGGGAGAGTCCTTCCACCTCCTTATTTCATTCACCATAATTCATTTGATCTTCATTAGCTTCTTGGCTGAGACTGGGGTCAAGAAGGGCATTCGGCCGTAAAACATACCATATAATTTCATCTCGCCTTCTTTTTCGTCGCACCGACACCGATAAGTCTTACGGCGACGATGGGATGGGAAAGGCCTAGGAGTTGGAAGGGAGTGGTCGTGGCCTTAATTAAGGTACAGCCCTAGCATTTGCCTGGTGTGAAAATGGAAATCCACGGAAAGGCATTCTCAGGGCTGCCGACAGTGGGATTCCAACCCACTATATCCCGGATGCAAGCTCACAGCCGTGCGCCCCTAACCGCACGGCCAACTCGCCCCGTCCTCTCAGTTTTAATTACTGTGTTGATAGTGCGTTCACTGTAAGTAGATGGGTGTTATTATAAGGAATGATATTCATAGTGTTAATCCCATTAACGCGGCTGTAAGGAAAGGATGCAGATCTCTTAACATGGTCATGAAGGTATTTAAATGTTGTAGTAAGGATGTAAAAGAGACGGCGTGTTAGTCACTGGTAACACCGCAATTAGAGTATGGTGCCGTGAATAGGGTGCACACCAAGATTACTCGTAACGAGAACTGCAAAAGATGCAAAGGAAAGCACCGCGGATTGTTTTGGGTGATTTCTGACAAAAGAGTAGTGTTACGAAGATATTGCAAAATTTGTGGGGAGGGGGCGGGGGTGGGGGAAGGTTTGAAAGACAGGAGACGGGCGGATAGAAGTCCATTCGACATGTAAAAGATCTGTGGTGACACACTTGGTGTTTACCCGACAAAATTCATTAAATCTCAGCCATAGACGCCAAAGAGAGTTTCGGTTTACTCGATCTGCCATCTAGTGGGCCTAGAGTAAAACGGAACATCGACATTGACGAACAGACAGCCAGATGGCGTCAAAATGGCGTCTGCACATGGTAGCTGAAGCCATACGATGATGATGATGATGATGATGATTATTATTATTATTATTATT
This sequence comes from Anabrus simplex, assembly GCF_040414725.1. Classification (NCBI taxonomy): domain Eukaryota; kingdom Metazoa; phylum Arthropoda; class Insecta; order Orthoptera; family Tettigoniidae; genus Anabrus; species Anabrus simplex. Next base: position 131,459,746 of record NC_090268.1, on the reverse strand, counting down.
ATTATTATTATTATTATTATTATTATTATTATTATTATTATTATTCCGAGCTGTCAGTGGATAAATGGCGTGGAAAGACATCAGTAAACGAATAAGTTTACATGGAGCTTTTAGAAATAGGGAACATTAAAAGAGACAAATTGGGGCCAAATATTCATTTATAGGACGGGGGAAAACGGATTGAAAAAAAATACCAAGGGAAATTTTCGAAGTTCTTCGATTTTCTTTTAGAAAAGACTAGGTAAACAATTATTAGGGAATCTACCACCTGAGCGACAGCCCTAAATGGCAGTCATTGATAACTGATTGATTGACTGTGGAGAAGGTCAAACATAGTTTCGTATATTGGAGGGCTCTGACGGAAAGTCTGTGAACTAGTGTTGCGAAATGTTGTGAAGGTGTTGATGATTGCATTATTATTATTATTATTATTATTATTATTATTATTATTATTATTACACAGTTCAAAAATTAGGGGAATATGTTTTTGAACGTACGCCATGCTCCACAAAACAATACCTCACACCCAAGTATATTACCAACTAAACCTTTATTCTTTACCGTTGAAGCATACAGAAGAACATCGATGGATTCGCGTTCATCTTCAGAACACAAACGGAAATGTGCAAGTAGGGGCGAAAACAAAGTAATAACAGTCCTCCAGGGTGGATTTTTATCACAGTTGAGAAGCTTCAGTATGGTGTATATCCTCCATGAGCATTCATCACAGCTTGGCACCTATGTGGCATGCTCCGTATAAGTGGACGGAGGTGACGTTGCGGTATCAGGTCCCATTCTACAATGAGAGCCTGTTCGAGGTCTTGGAGAGTCTGTGGTGAAACAGGATGCCCACGAACACTTCTGTCAAGCCTATACCACGCATGCTCGATGGAATTAAGGTCGGGACTTACTGCTGGCCAGTCCATCTCTTGAATATCCAGTTCTCGCAAGACAGCTTTGGCGATGCGTGCTACATGAGCCCTGGCATTGTCGTGCTTGAGTAAAAATTCAGGGTCAACACCGTATGCAGCAACCAATACATGCTGTAGCAGTATCTGCTCGATGTACCCCGCAGCGGTAAGATTACCACGGACGACGACAAGATCCGTACGGCCATCAATACTGATGCCACCCCAACACCATCACAGAATTTTGTCTGAATCGGTCGCCTTCCTGGACAACATTTGGCATGTACTGCTCACCACGGCGTCTCCATACACGTTGACGTCCATCACGTTGTGTCAGGGGAAGGCTGGACTCGTCTGTGAGCAACACAGGTCTCCATTGGCGAAGTTCCCAGTTGACGTGGGTACGGGCAAACAAAAGGCGAGCTGCGCGATGTTGCTACGTTAAACGGGGCACTCGAACAGGACGTCTGGGTCGTAAGGACACTTCTCTTAACCGGTTACTTCATGTCTGATCAGACACCGTGACTCCAATGACCCTCCTGAGGTCTTGTTGCAGTTCTCTGGCAGTTGCTAAACGACGCCGCAACGCACAGATGTTCAGACATCGGTCATCCTGTGGGGTTGTCATGTGTCCACGACCTTGTACAACGTTCCTTGTGAGCTGTTCTGTCTCACTGTAGCGATTCCACACGCGTTGAATATCTGACGGATAGACATTGAGATCCACAGCAACACGACTAAAAGTCCATCCTTCCTGGATCAAAGAGGCGGCCCTTGTGACTTGAACCTCGTTAAGATTTCACATGGGTTGTGTTGGTTTACGAACAACGTGCTCATATGACCGCAGTAGTCTGTGGACCTCACAACGACACACGGACGCACCGCTATTCACTTTTTTCAGGGGTCACCTGACAGTTTAATGCATGGCTACGCCTACAAATGGAGTATAAATTCGACTTGATAAACCCTGAGTAGCTAAGGTCTCAAGGTGTGCTGTACGACCATTGGAACCCCATCTACCAAATTAACATTCACATACCAGACATTACAAAGCATGTTCGCCTACTTTTTTGAGCTGTGTATTATTATAATTAGTAATCCTATAAATCATATGGTGTAAGGGAAGTTTACAAGACGTTTCAGTTACGTCTTATTACCAAGCGAAGTTGGCCGTGCGGTTAGCGGCGCGCAGATCTGAGCTTGAATCCGGGAAACAGTGGGTTCGAACCCCACTGTTCGCAGCCCTGAGGATGGTTTTCCATGGATTCCCATTTTCACACCAGGCAAATTCTGGGGCTGTGCCTTAATTAAGTCTACGGCCGCTTCTTTCCCTTTCCTCGGCCTTTCCTATCCCGTCGTCGCCATAAGTCCTATCAGTTTTGGTGGGACGTAAAGCAAATAGTATAATAAAAATGTCTATGTGATACGGGTCATGTTATTGTATAAGTTTGCATCCAAAATATTTTGGGTTCGAAAGCTAATATCGGTAGTTGGCAGATTTATCATTAGTAAGACCACAGTCAGTTCTTTCCCACTACATAGCCCTACTCTACCACGGAATGATGAAGACCTGCAGTTTCTATGTTAGTGCGACGCACAGTGCATAATTTCAGGAATCTAGCCGGCCAAAAATCGTATCTCGGAAACTAATGGACCGATTTACATAAAACTTAGTATGTAACTGCTATTATTGGAAATAACTAAGTGTGTGGTCAATCAAGTACAAAGAACAAATTACTACGCCAGGAATAGAATTAGTAATCTTTGTAATTTTAATCACATTTCGTTATAGCTTTAGGAAATGAAATAGATGTTAATAGATGGGACATGCTGTTTAGAATGTTTAAAAACATATACAGGAATACATGGACCTGCCAAACAATGTATTCATTAGATGCAGTTACATCAGAATCGCTATCTTCACTGTCATTGTCTCCTTCGGTAGAACCAGATACAGGAGGCTCAGAGAGTAAGTTCAGCATTTCTCGTGAAAGCGAAATAAACTTCCTCCTCCTTGATTTCCCTAAGCTAGTAATATAAGGGTCCGATGATATAAGCAGCCTATGGAAAAGGTCAGTATTTGTGTCTTTCTGGAAGGTTTCCTATTATCTTTATTCCTGCTCTCCTGGGCTACAGGCATGTAGTACGATTTGCATTTTGGTAAGTACAATTGTATAGTTGCCTTTGCCAAATGTCACTTTATCAATGGCATACCCACAGGAAAGTGTTTTTACGATGGCACGTAGATAGTTTATTAAATTTATGTCTACTCCAGTAATATCCGGAGAAGTGGAAGCCTCTCTGAAGAATCTTCTAGCGGTTTCCATCATTGGTATTGCGAGCACTTTGCTTCGGATATCAACCAATACAAGCGTTTCCTCCCTGAACTTCTGTACTGAGGTCATATACAGTATTTATTGCGTGTGTATTTTAGGCTTCAAATCAGCGCGTAAATGTATTGTGTTGAATGAGAGTTATGCAATAAGCCTAGGTGTGTGATTTATTTCTTTAACATTAATACTGGCTTTTTTTGTAGCCACCTGCAGTATTTATATATTGCGTCTGTTTTCTAGCTTTTATTGTCTGGATAAATTTATTAAATGTAATTAAATACATCCCCCGCCCCTCGAGTCCATAAAATTATTTGTCAATTTTCTCTCACAATTTGCCATATATTTCTTATGTGGCGTAGTTTACCTCTGATTCTGTTCAAACCAAAAGTAGCCCCTGTAAACCCCGCGTCCACTTTAGTTCATAAAAATAATTTGCAGCTTAGTTTCTTCAGCCTTTTGTCTTGAATTTACATACTGAATTTCACAAATTTATGTGCCGCCGTTTTCCCGTGATGGCGTTGAGCGGAGTCGTTAGATATGGCAACCCTGTTGTCATAAGAGCAATACTGTTTTCTTAACATGGAATGAGCTATAGTACTGACAGGCTCATCCTGACGTTGTGATGCACGTCCTTCTGCAAGGATCATTCTCTGCTAGAAACCATCTTTAATTGTACTTCAGCAATTTGTCCCTTTTTCTACGATATTTTGTCCAGCGTGATCGAATTTTAGCACACAAAATACTGACAGACTTCCTTATTGACTTGGATGTGTCCTCGGAACAATCGTTCAAGCCTAAATGTTCTATTAAAACATTTGCAATATCATCGTTCCACTTATATTCCCTGCTGTTCCTCAACAGCTCAAAAACCGACCTGCGGGTTACAGATTACATGACTTCTGAAAAAATTAATTACTCTCATGGCCGCGCCTGGTCGCAGCAGAAAGTCGCAGTTTTCTATTCATTAAAGTATAGATAACTCATCCAAAAGACTTTCATTGCGGAAATCAAAGGCAATCCATTTTGAAAGTCAGCTCAAATTTGTATAATTAGATAGCGCTTGGACACCGTGTACCTGAATTTTAAGTGCATATCCCGGACAACAATATAGTCATCTTTCAGAAAGTGCTACATACTATAAAAAAAAAGCATACATTCATCTAATATAATCACATTGAAAGCTTAAGAAATATTTAGTTCTTATGTCTTTACTGAGCCCTCACATAATAATAACTGCGCGCTCACCTCGCCAGAGTATGATACCCTAACGGAGGAGAGCCACTTTAGGCCTTCGGTGAGATTAGGTAATTAGACAGCGCGACTTTTCAATACTTAATTACTGTACCCAAGAGTCTTATAAACACGGCTCACAGAAAATGAGCACCAAAGACAAGGGTTGAAAATATCATTTTTGGCCGGCTGAATGCTGGAAATTACCCACTGTGCGACATTGAACTATTAGTAAAAAGAGAAAACAAATAGGCCTATTTATTTTATCAGGTGAGAAACCCATCGGCATATTCTACCCTCCATGCAAATGGTGTTTTAGTAGATATGGATTATGTGAATGGTTTCCTGAAATTTCCGCCATGGACTGAGAGGAATTTGTATCTGTAGAACAAACGTATTCATTCACTGAATCGAGCTAAATCATGCAGCGTTGTACACAGAAAGCTTGGTAAATTAGGCTACACCTTATCTCTATTTTAGCGCGTGTTGAATGATGGTGAGGTAATCAAAGGTGTAAAGAATATTTCCAGTATATCAGAAAAGTAATGCAGAGATTGGCATCATATATTGCGTGTCCAGTGTTCATGCATGTCATGAATCATTAATTACGCCAAATATGGGGTATGCGATAACATATCTGCAAGAGAACCTATTATTTCTTTTTCCAGTCCTTAATCAAAGAGAATGTAAGATTTTTATTTTAGCCCTTCGCGTATTTCTGTCGATAAAATATACGGCCTGCAAAGGAGGTCATACATTTTTCTTACTCTAATCAGTAATTTAATGTCAAGTCGGGTACCCCGTTCTGTCCATACAAAAATATCTCAAATATTAGAAGGCCTCTAAAGCTGCAATTTTGCACGCAGATAGTCCTGTAAGGATGCTCAAATACCTGTTGACCGAAAATTCGCTAGGAGGGCTTATAAGAGGAGTGTTTCCACAAAATTGCAGAAGGAATCCTCTTCAGTACCATAAAGAGCCCGTACTTTGTATTAATGGATTAAAAAAACAGAGCCATGTCCATACAGGCCATGAAGATCCTTGGAGGAGTGAAAGGTAAAGGGGAACTAGGGTGGTTAGCCCTTTGGCCTGAGAAAATAACCTTGTACCCATTTTTGTGCAGATTGAATGAACCTCAGGGCCCTATCCCTCTCCAGAATGGGAATTTTTAAAAGAAATTTTCCCACGAACCTGCTACGCAGGCGTAGCAGGGGGAGAGGTGATACTCCCACGTGGCGGATCCCAGGTGGCGGATAGGGGGGTCCTAACCGGCTTGCCGGTGGACTTGAGGGAAATAAAATACCTCTCGCGGACCAAACACACACCCCCTGTGCGTGGGGGAGGCAGACGAATAATACACCCACGGTATCGCCTGCCTGTCGTGAGAGGCGACTAAAAGGGGCGACAAAGGGATTATTGGATTAGAACCATGACACTACTTGTGATTAGTACCACCACGCGGGGAACACCATGGATCGTTATTACTTGCGCGTAGTACCACTATGTTAGGTACCAAATAGGTTTGTGATTAGTAGCAATCAGGAGCACCGTGCGGTCAGGCTTTTACGGTACCTATGATTAGTAGCACTATATGAGCGACACCAGGGTTCTGGCTTGCCTATGATTAGTACCCACTACATAAGGAACACTATGGGATAGTACGAGTCCCTGTGGTTAGTACACGTATGTGATGAAAACCATAGGTTTGCGTTGCCTGTAAATGGCGCCGCTATGTGCGGAACACCATAGGTCTGTATTACCCGTGCGAATTTCATTACCTGTGAGTAGTACCATAATGTGTGGAATACCGCGAGTCTATGATACTGTTGATTAGTACCGCACCATGTCAAATACCATGGTTCTACTTTCCAAGCGATAAGTACCATTATGAGAGTGCGATGACCTATATTTTGGATCCTTTTAGCTTGCAAGCATCATTGATTTAGTATTGAGCTATAGAAGCAGCCCCTTGGTCAGTATTACTATTGTTTTCTGTCAGTTTCTGAGACTGAGGCATTGCGGGTCGTCTCCACTGATTGTTTTAACTTCATATCCATCCGTTCATTTTTCGTCTTCACGTTTTGAATTCTGGTCAGTGGATGATTTTGTATTTTTATTTTGTCATTGCATTTCGTCTCATTTCGTACCATCTAGGGCCGATGACCTCTATGTTAGGCCCCTTAAAACAACAAGCATCATCATAATCATCAAAATAAATTTTTGAGTATCTGACAGGGAATCAAATCCACGTCCTTCTGAATGAAACAAGTACGCCTTTAACGTCTTGGCTGGGCGTCCCTTTTTCATTGATTCCTTTTCAAGAAAACCTGACTGGAGAGTTTGTATTGAATTCATCAAAGATACGCAACGAAGAGATCCAGAAAATGAGCAGTAAGGCCTTGGAAGCAGCAATTCTACATTCAGGAATACTTAGTAACTGAAAATTCCATCAACGAGTCTTTTTACAAAAAATAATGAAATTACAAAAGACTTCATTTCCAGTGTCACACTGATGAACCTTTCTCGCGGGAAAGACGCCAGTTCTCCATCATCCTAGATTTCGTCATTACCATGTATTAAGTGCAAGGTCAATCTTTCAAAAACGTGACTCTATTTCCTTTACACAGAAATGTAAAAGATACCGGACGACTCACTAATAAAAACTTACAAGCAAACCCTTCCATCTGTAAGGTCTCCGGTCTGATTCCCATTTCATACATCGACTTCAATAGGAAAGTTTTATTCAGCCATATCCAAATTAGATGCCCAGTTGTATATTTGATGATGATTAGGCCTATGGTGCAGATTGAATGAATGCTTGATTCTTGTTCAGTGTTGCCAACTTATATTTTCAAGATCCGCTAAATACTACTAAAAATCCGCTAAAATTCCGCTAAGAAATCCAATCTCAAATAATGAGCAATAATAATAATAATAATAATAATAATAATAATAATAATAATAATAATAATAATAATAATAATAATAATAATAAAACTCGTGTCCTCATCCCGAGATGCTGCAGCTCTTCTCAGGTACACTCCCAATGGAGGTGTGCTGCATGTGCCATTTCCACCACATACCAGCCCTCCTGCCATTCTTAAATTTCTGGCAGTACCGGGAATCGAACCCGGGCCCCCGAGTACGGCAGCTAATAACACTAACCCTTACGCTACGGAGGCGGAAATAATAATAATAATAATAATAATAATAATAATAATAATAATAATAATAATAATAATTGTTACGGAGATATCCGTGGTAGGTAGAGGTGAAAGAAGGTGCGGGTGTGAATGGGTTTCAAGCTACGAAATTAACGTGCAATGTAAAATTAATTTAAAATTTAACTAGGTTATATTTTCTTTTCGAAAACAAGAGGTAACAATCATAACAGGTACAGAGTAGCAAAAATGTAGGTACAATATTACTGGGTTCGGGCTCAGTGCCCTTACTTCATAACTCTTGGGCAATCAGCCCCGCCTTACTCCAAAAAAAATTTTAGCCAAGGGGCAGGAAACCCCATTCATGCCCAGGAGCACTGGCTCCAAACATTACACATAAAGCCTGCACGAGGCATACAGAAACAAATTTCAAAGAGCGATCCGCTCTCAAAATTGTAAGCCTATCACAAGGCCACATCAAACTCTACCTTCAAGCTGTCCTCTAAGGACGTATTTACAGGGGTAAAATACCCAAACTACGGAGGTCTATTACATAAAAAGAAGGTTGATTACATGACCTCTAAAATAACAATTTGAGAGGAGGCGAACTTGCACTCCTAATACACTTTGTTTTTAAAACCTAATCTGGCTCTGGGCCACTAACGCAAGGGCTAATCCCATACTACAGAGGTGACTTAGAGAAGAACACTTTACATTACATAAACGAAGAATAGTTTGAGAAAATAAGTTCACCTCAAAACAAATGTGAGTGGGAGCTCGAGAGGGTTAGCACTCTCTATCCCAATATGTAGCTTTACAAGAAAAAGATGAAAAGAGTAATTACATTTTAGGAAAAGGTTACATGATGGAAATGCTTCGAACCCGCCGCGAGTGTTAAACTGCCGACCTAGCAAGAAAAGAAGTTATTAATAGGCCATTACCTGGTGTTGAACGGCTGAAGAAGAAAGAGGCGCTTCCCGCCTCCTGCTATGCACTTAATACACTGAAAGATGGAACAGAAGTGGCCCGGAGACCCCAAAATCAGCAGTTTATATCCTCTCGCGGAAGATTCTAGGCGTTAGGGGAAAGAAAACACCCTCCCACAAAATCTTTATTGGCTAGGGAAAAGAAACCCCTACATAGAGGAAAAAGAAACACATTATTGGTGGAAAATTAATTAAAGAAATTCGGGATTGGCTAGATCCAAACTAAGGGGAAAAAGAGGGGTATACAGCCAACTTAAACAATGACAGAAGGAAATTTAACAAAGAACAAACTCTTGAAATAAAAATTTCTCCAACAAAATAGTTCTTTGACTCCGCACTAGGTCGCACTATTGTTGATCTTCAGTAGTGTCCTCTAGAAGAGAAAGTTCACACTTCTTACTTCAAGCGAAACAAAAACACATCAAAAGTGACATAGTTCAAAAAACTCAAAATTTTCCACGTGGTGACATCTTCTGAGAAATCAGTAGATTAATAGTGTAGATAAAGTTCGGACTTCCTCCAGAAGAGGAGTTTCAACTGGCGCAACTTTTAAATAAACAGAGTAGAGGTGTACCGCCCGGTACAGACCTCCCCCCCCAAAAGTTCCTCCAGGGGTGACACATGAAATCAGTTTGAAACAAAGTCCAAGTAATGATGTTGATACGAAGATAGATAGCAGAAGCATTTACAAGATTTCTTAATTCAGTTGCAAAATGTTGTTGTTGCAGGTGAATGAAAGTCTTTATGTTTGTAGTAGTTGAATTTCTGAAGATAAACCTTTAATGCTTAAAAGTGAAGAAAAGTTTAGCAATGTCCACCAAATATTGTTGTTGAATTCCCAAGTGTAATTATTGCTTATGGTGACTGTCCATGTAGTTGATGTAGATTGAGTCGGATGGCCAGACCGGCCGTTGCAGCTTGCGTCCAACGGAGGCCGCTCGGACCCCTCAAGTACCCTGAGATACCGCTCGCCCGCACTATGAGGGGAGCAGAGGTGTTGAAGTACGCCGCGCCCGCGGTGAACAGATACAGGCTGCGGGCATGTAGTAGGTCGTGCGCCGCACATCAGCCTTGGCCGGGAGGAGAGCTCCGGCTCGCCGTGCGCATGTCGTCCTCGCTGGAGAGGCGGGGGCCCATCCCCCTCCCCAGTCGCTGCACGGTGCTGCGCGGCTGCGGGGGCGCTGAAACATTAAAGCTAGGCGGCAGAATTGTGTTGGAATATCATCTTCTTTGAGGGTACAGGCTTGTGGAGAGGTTGAGGGGCCAGCGGCGTGTAGATATCCATGGCATTTACTATTATGAAGCCACAGTGTAAGGTGGAGCAGGAGACGGGAGCGTGGTAATGGCCGTGGCAAGAACAGGATGGCAGTTTAACGTTTCGGGGCAGGTTTTACACAAGGCTTACATCTAAAACCAAAATATTACAGAAGGGGCAGAATGCCTTAAAAGTGAAACTCAAAAAAAATATAACCTTCATATCCTTTCAAAATAATATGAAGCAAGTTAACACAGAAATTACACCGGTTTCACCTGGGACAGGTGAACTCTAAATATCCTCTCGGTGGCTGGATTACTTAGCAATAAGGTAACCGGCGTAAGAAAATCGAGAATGATACAAGGTCCATGAAATCTGGGGGCAAGCTTGCCCGCGGGAACAAAATTTTTGACCATAACCTGGTCACCTACCTTCAAAGTGGTGGGTCTCCGTCCACGATCATACCTTTCCCTAACCTTTTCATGAGACACTTTAAGATTGGCTTTAGCCTTCTTCCAAAGATCTTTAATGTTATCCGGATCTATTGTCTCGGGTAGAATGTCATTCAAAGACCAGAGGTTAGAGAGCGGCGAGTTGGGAACAAACTTGAACATCAAGGAAGCTGGAGTAAACTTGTGAGATTCATGAACCGCCGAATTCAAAGCAAAAGCTATCCAATGCAGGGACGTGTCCCACCTGGAAGGATCTTCATGATGATAGGCAATGAGTGCGGACCTGAGATTACGGTTAACCCGTTCAGCCAGAGATGGTTGAGGATAATAAGCAGATGTAGTTACATGAGAGATGGACAAGTCAAAACAGAATTTACGAAATAAATTAGATGTAAAAGCCTTAGCATTATCGGATACAATATATTGACACGGACCAAAAGAAGCGAAAATAGAATTTAAGCAAGTAATTGTAGACTGAGCGGTAGCCAGCTTAGTCGGGAATAACCAGGAAAATCTTGTAAAACCATCTACACATACAAAGATGAATTTGTTGGCATTCCCCTTTGACTGGGGGAAGGGTCCTACATAATCAATATACAGGCGTTCCATGGGGCGCGATGCTTGATGCGAAGACAAGAGGCCTACCTTGGTGGACATGGTTGGTTTACTGAGCAAACAAGATTTACAAGCTTTTACAAGTTCACGGATTTCACCGTCCATACCTTTCCAGATGAACATTTCACGAATCTTTTCACGAGTTTTAAAGATACCCAGATGCCCTCCTAATGGGGTCTCATGATAATACTTGAAGATCATAGGTACAAGAACCGCTGGAACAACAACTTTCATCAACTTATCATGCCTCGAAGGGCAACATAGAACACCATTCCTCAGAACATAAGGGACAGCATGTTCCCCAGAAGAAAGGGTTTCCATTATAGGAGCCAGCGTCGGATCTTCACGTTGGTATTTCTCAATATCTCTAAAGAGCATGGGAGCATCTGTTAGGATGGCATTAACCTCGGATAGTATGGACTCGGAAGGTGATGAACTGTCGACCGGTTCGTGGGTTTCGACGTCGTTATGAAACATACGGCTGAGTCCATCAGCAACAACATTTTCGGTACCTCTGATATGTCGTACATCAAATTGGAAGGCAGAAATACGGATGGCCCAACGGGCTATACGACCAGTACGACGCGGCCTACCTAAGACCCAGCTTAAGGCTTGATTATCTGTCTCCAGGTCGAATTTGACATGTTCCAGATAGAGACGGAACTTTTCTAAGGCGAATAAGACTGCCAACCCTTCGAGCTCATAGATGGAATACTTGGCTTCTTGAGCCGATAGAGTCCTAGATGCATAGGCGATGGGACGCCTCCCTAGTTCAGTCTCTTGAAGAAGGACTGCAGCTACAGCTGACGACGACGCGTCCGTTTGGACGATGAATTTCTTCGAGAAATCAGGCATAGCAAGTACAGGGGCATTACAGAGAGCTAATTTAAGATCTTCGAAAGCGGCTTGTTGAGAAGGTCCCCACTCGAATTTGATGCCTTTCCTACGAAGAAGGTTTAAGGGCGCCGCTCTATTAGCGAAGTTAGGAATAAACTTCCTGAAGAAATTCACCATACCAATGAATCTAGCGATACCTTTGATGTCCTTAGGAGGTTTAAAATCACGGATGGCCTGTGTTCTAGAATGATCGACAGCTACCCCATCGGGTGACACAATATGCCCTAGGAATGACATAGAGGGCTTAGCAAAGGCAACCTTGGACAACTTGACAGTTAACCCAGCCTTACGAAGGCGATTCAGAACTTCTCGCAGATGATCTAGATGTTCTTCAAAAGTCTCGGAAAATACGACGACATCATCCAAGTAGTGATATAAGTACTCAAATTTGATGTCGGAGAAGACCCTATCTAGTAGCCTAGTGAGCACAGCTGCCCCCGTGGGGAGCCCGAAAGGCACGCGGTTGTATTCGTATAAATTCCAGTCCGTGGCAAACGCTGTAAGATGTTTAGACTCCTCGGCAAGGGGAATTTGATTATAGGCCTGATTCAAGTCCAAGATGGTGAAGAACTTGGCCTTACGAAACCATGAAAAGCAAGAATGAAGGTCGGGAAGGGGCACAGATTGCAACACCACCTTCCGATTGAGAGCCCTGTAATCAATGACAGGCCTGAAGCCTCCTTGGGGTTTCGGGACTAGAAAAATAGGCGAAGAATACGCTGACTTAGAGGGCCTAATAATACCATCCTTCAACATCTGATCGATGATTTCTTTCAGAGCCTTCATTTTAGGTGGAGATAGCCTATACGGTGGAAAACGGACAGGAATCGAATCCGTGACCTCAATTTTGTATTCAATAAGGTCAGTAACACCAAGAGTATCAGAGAACACCTCGGGAAACGACTGACATAATTTACGAATACTATCAGCCTGCTCCTCAGGTAGATGTCTAAGGTCTAACAACATCTCATCCTGGGTAGGCGAAATAGATGAACATGATACAGAATTACACTTTAACAAGGGAATTCTACAATTGGACGCAAATTTGAATGTGCACGACCTACTCTGGAGATCGAGCACAAGACCAGTGTGAGAAATAAAGTCAGCTCCCAATATAATGGGGCAAGACAATTGCTTGGCCACAAACAATTTAATTTTCCATGTAAATTTGAAAATCCGAATTTTGACCAGTAAGGAACCTAGAATTTCTAATGGAGATGAATTAGCCGAAACGTATTGAACAGGAGAAGAGACATAGTCAGGGAGTTTACAAACAGATTTCAATTTAGAATACCAATCAGCCGAAATAATGGAACAAACACTGCCTGAATCTAAGAGAGCTGTTATAGGCTCGTTATTTAACTCAATCTTAAGAAAAGGAACAGGTGCGGGGGTATCCGCCGCAATCCTAAGACACTCTTTAGGGCATTCAAAAGATGAATTTGAAGGCTGGTCGTTCTCTGCATTTACAACCTGTTTACTAGGGGCTGAGTCTCGGGAATATGGATTAGTCGGCTCAGCCGACGCCACTAGTCACTTTTTATTATTGGCATAGCTGGAATTTGCACCAGAAGTTGAGCAGGAGGGGGTGCTATTTGAGTTTGGGCAATTCTTGGCGATATGTGAGAAGGCCCCACACTTAAAACAGCCTTGTGATGACCCTGCTCCATTCCTTGTCCCACTTGACTTGATCAGAGGACACTTATTCCGCAGATGGTCAGGCGACCCGCAAGCATAACATTTACGGGGATTGACTGGTCGGCGAGGTGGAGGCCGAGTGTTACTAAAGGAAGGCGAGGGTTCTTTCGCGACACGCAAAGAATCGGCGTATCTAACTCCTTCCGCTGAGACTGCCAATGCTTCAAGTTCCGAGAACGTTTGCGGGCACGCCGCGAAACACAAATATGACCTATAGGATGGTGAAATCCCTTCGACAATAGCTTGCACGATCTGATCCTCAGGGAAGTGGAGAGCAAACACCCTAGTATAAAACTTAATATCTTGGATGAAGTCTGCCAGGTTTTCATCCAAGCGCTGTACCCGATAATAGTATTTCTGAATAAGGGAGGACCTGGCCCTAGCCGGGATGAAGTTAGCTAGCAAATGGGCATGGAAATCCTCAATAGAAGATTGCTCGGCAATGGCTCTAACTATTTTGTCAGATAGAACACCAATAGCATAAGGACAGATAACTTGCAAAATTTGACATGGGGAAAGAGAAAACACAAGGGCATGATCCTGAAATTCCACTAGAAATCTTAAAAATGAAATTACGTCACTGGTGGTGTTGACGGAAAACTTAGAGATACCTCTAAGCAACATTGCCAATGGATGAGGCAAGCTGCTGAACCCAGGTGACATAGTCGTTAAAGGTTTCAATGGCAAAGAAGTTAATTCAGAGCGGATGTTACTCAATGACGCACGGCGTTCAGATTCGTTGTTCGATGGGGCAGAGATAGTTTGAGCAGCAACGGTTATCCTATTGACTTCTCCCTGAGGAGGCTCTTCCTCGTTACCTACATTCACCGTGGCGGGTTGATCAGTTTTGGGAGGAGCTTCGCCGGTTAGCAATTGAGTGACCTTATTAGACAATTCAGAAATAGTTTCAAGGAGCGTATTAGCGTCCTTCCTCTGAACGTCATTCACCTTTAGAGACAACAGATCATTAACTCTATTTGCAAAGTGATACAGCCTGCCTTGCACACGCTTAATTTGATTAGGAGATGGATCGTTTTCATCAAAAAAGCTGACTACCGATGCTAGCCCAGTAATATTCTCGACAATCGTGGAAAGAGAGTCATCAATTTCTTTCTCTCCCAAATTGGGGATGGAAATGGGCAAATCAAGGGACTCTCTAAGCTTGTTAGTATCTATTGCAACCGTGCCTCCAGATTGAACGTTTCTGATAGTTAACTCATATATCAACTCCTCTTTGCGCAAGTAGTTAAGGAGGAGAACATCGCGAGGGCCGGGCATGATGACAGAACAATTTTGAAAAACTCAAAAAATTCCAGCAACTGAGAAAATTGTTAGAGTTCGAATCAAAGCAATGTTTAGCCGTCAAAAGGGGCTAAATTGAGACCCATTCAACCACGCTCTGCTACCACTTGTTACGGAGATATCCGTGGTAGGTAGAGGTGAAAGAAGGTGCGGGTGTGAATGGGTTTCAAGCTACGAAATTAACGTGCAATGTAAAATTAATTTAAAATTTAACTAGGTTATATTTTCTTTTCGAAAACAAGAGGTAACAATCATAACAGGTACAGAGTAGCAAAAATGTAGGTACAATATTACTGGGTTCGGGCTCAGTGCCCTTACTTCATAACTCTTGGGCAATCAGCCCCGCCTTACTCCAAAAAAAATTTTATCCAAGGGGCAGGAAACCCCATTCATGCCCAGGAGCACTGGCTCCAAACATTACACATAAAGCCTGCACGAGGCATACAGAAACAAATTTCAAAGAGCGATCCGCTCTCAAAATTGTAAGCCTATCACAAGGCCACATCAAACTCTACCTTCAAGCTGTCCTCTAAGGACGTATTTACAGGGGTAAAATACCCAAACTACGGAGGTCTATTACATAAAAAGAAGGTTGATTACATGACCTCTAAAATAACAATTTGAGAGGAGGCGAACTTGCACTCCTAATACACTTTGTTTTTAAAACCTAATCTGGCTCTGGGCCACTAACGCAAGGGCTAATCCCATACTACAGAGGTGACTTAGAGAAGAACACTTTACATTACATAAACGAAGAATAGTTTGAGAAAATAAGTTCACCTCAAAACAAATGTGAGTGGGAGCTCGAGAGGGTTAGCACTCTCTATCCCAATATGTAGCTTTACAAGAAAAAGATGAAAAGAGTAATTACATTTTAGGAAAAGGTTACATGATGGAAATGCTTCGAACCCGCCGCGAGTGTTAAACTGCCGACCTAGCAAGAAAAGAAGTTATTAATAGGCCATTACCTGGTGTTGAACGGCTGAAGAAGAAAGAGGCGCTTCCCGCCTCCTGCTATGCACTTAATACACTGAAAGATGGAACAGAAGTGGCCCGGAGACCCCAAAATCAGCAGTTTATATCCTCTCGCGGAAGATTCTAGGCGTTAGGGGAAAGAAAACACCCTCCCACAAAATCTTTATTGGCTAGGGAAAAGAAACCCCTACATAGAGGAAAAAGAAACACATTATTGGTGGAAAATTAATTAAAGAAATTCGGGATTGGCTAGATCCAAACTAAGGGGAAAAAGAGGGGTATACAGCCAACTTAAACAATGACAGAAGGAAATTTAACAAAGAACAAACTCTTGAAATAAAAATTTCTCCAACAAAATAGTTCTTTGACTCCGCACTAGGTCGCACTATTGTTGATCTTCAGTAGTGTCCTCTAGAAGAGAAAGTTCACACTTCTTACTTCAAGCGAAACAAAAACACATCAAAAGTGACATAGTTCAAAAAACTCAAAATTTTCCACGTGGTGACATCTTCTGAGAAATCAGTAGATTAATAGTGTAGATAAAGTTCGGACTTCCTCCAGAAGAGGAGTTTCAACTGGCGCAACTTTTAAATAAACAGAGTAGAGGTGTACCGCCCGGTACAATAATAATAATAATAATAATAATAATAATAATAATAATAATAATAATAATAAATGTCTGCACTCCCCTGATCTGTGAGTTTCACTGGGATTAACCCCCTGCCTAAGAACCGGCGAGCTAAAACTTGTAGGCGTTTTACTGCCGGGTGCAAACTACGTAAATCTCCTACCTCAAGGGCCACATACAGAACAGGCCAGTTCTTTAAACGGTCTTCCTTCATAGTTCATAGCATAAATATAAATGCTACTCTCTCACAGTTTCGTTATCTGTCGTCATTCGTCAACTAAGAGATAAGTAACCTTTCCCCATGCACAACAAATTTATGATACCATGATCTCATAACATCAAATCCAATTAACATGTTTTCCTCACGTGACTGCTACTCCTGACAAGAAATACGGATTAGCTCGGAGACAGACTGGAGTACAATTTTTTTTAAATAGTAAAATGGATAAAACACTAAATTCCGGTATAATAAATCTAGAATTCCGCCAAAAAATCCGCTATCCGCTAAATGATATATTTCTCCGCCAAAAGTCTTCTAATTCCGCCAAATTTAGCGGAAAATCCGCTAAGTTGGCAACACTGTTCTTGTTGTTTCCTACCGCAGTTTATCACCGATACTTTTTCTTTATAGAAGCTCCAGATAACTCTCCTGTCTTTATATTTGACTATTGTTTACTTTAGCATTGGAAATAATCAACAGACTGACTACGCTATGTTTACAAACAAGAGGCAACGATACGGTGAGGACAATAGGCGGTATTATTAACAGTTTTCAAAGTTATCGTATGTTTTGCCAAAGTCGTAAAAACTATGATCGTACGTCGCACCAATCTCAGAATTATCGTATGTGGCCACAATCACTGTACAGATTGGCATCCCTAGTCCCAAACTATGGGTAATTCCGCAAAAATGAGAACGTATTGAGTATCATAATTCAATGTTTTATCCATTCATCGGTCGAACTGAAATGCGACGTCAGCACCTTGTCAATCAACTGAGAGGTGGTGGCGAGACAAGCTCAAGTCAGGTGCCCGTTGTCATGGTAACGGGTGAGAATGACGCAATACCATGCAACAAGGTGAAGTAATCTGTCAACTGATGTAACCCTGGCAGTGACAGGCAGACGGATCTGTGTGTGTCGGCGACTTGTCCACCGGCTGGTGCAACCACCCATTTGATTGTCTTCATCAAGCGAACTAAAAATATATCTTTACGAAGCTCAACGCATGAACAGAAATATTGATCAGTGTTTATCATTGCATGAATATCTGTTACTTAAAATTGAGTGACAACTGAGTCGAAGTCAATACGCTTGAGGAAAATCCTGTTAAATATTTGTGTGGGAGCATCACAAAATGTTTTAAATTTATTTACATGAAAATGCCTTTTACTTTCTTGCAAATTGGTGCTAATCACTAGTGTGTATTAATTGTCAAATATGAGGCACATCCGTGCCTATATTCAGTAGACTTCGTAGAGTACCACAATAAAATGAATAACATTGTAGCTTACGAGGAGAATGCAACAGAAATATGGACGTTGGACAGCTTCCCTCTTTACTTCTGTACGGTAAGCTATAACCACACATCGACTCGTTGGCTGAACGGTTAGCGTACTGGCCTTCGGTTCAGAGGTTCCCAGGTTCGATTCTCGTCCCGGTCGGCGATTTTAACCTTAATTGGTTAATTCCAATGGCACGAGGACTGGGTATATATTGTGTTGTCTTATCGTCATTTCATCGTCATCACGACGCGCAGGTCGCCTACGGGAATCAAATCAAAAGACCTCAAACTGGCGAGCCGAACCCATCCTAGGATATCCCGGCACTGAAAGCCATACGACATTACATTTCATTTCATTTCATCAGAAATGTTCGATTTATGACGATCGCTCATTATTATTATTATTATTACTATTATTATTATTATTATTATTATTATTATTATTATTATTATTATTATTATTATACCGGAGGTACGCCCAACCAGCGAATTTAAATTAAGCGCCTTGGAGAATGTCATCTGAAATATAATCCTTGCAACGACTAGTACAAGAACATTGGACATTTCTCAAGAGATGTCGCTAATATAAACTTATGTCGTGCCCTCTGGGGTGAAGATGAACTATTAAACTTCAAGAGTAATTTTGTATGTAAAGGTTTCCTAAACTGGAAGGTGTCGTTTTTGTTTGTCGAAGTTCTAAAGTTATCAACACTTCTATCTCTTCCCGCCTACTTAAGGTGTTGGCCAATGAAAATTTTTGTACAGTTATTTATTGGCCAAGGAGAAAATTTTGATGGGTATTTCATTATCCAATGAGAATCGGCGGTGTGTCAGGGTTTTAGACCAAAGTTTTCTGGAATTTTCCCCTCGAGTATAAAAGCTGGCAAATTTTCGGACCAAGTTGTCTTAGTGATCGCTCGAGTGTAGGTGTGTTTATAAAGGAGACGAGGGCGTTCGTCTATCTTGGAGAGGTCCACTAGCTCAAGGTAATGGCAGATCTTGTGTAAAATGTGATAGCCTTTCAAAGCTAAGTCGAAGGGAAGGTTTCAAGTCTTTAGTAATGTAACGTTATTTGCTAAAATGTAAATTTCAAATTCTAAATGTAAATTTCAGAACTAGTCGAAAGAACTTAACCGAAATCAGGGAATAGAGAGTGAGGTACCCTCTCGTATTTCTTCTCAACTTGACTTTGAGGTGACTATGACTTCGTAACATTTTCTGTCTTGTAATATCTGCAACCTAAATATTTTTCTCCATCTAGTCACCTACGTAGTATAACCTTAGTCTCTGTAACTTCGGGCCACAAGCCTAAATAGGGTTTTATGCATCTAATGTATATTTTAAGGAGAGCAAGGGTCCGCCTCCTCACCATTTTGGTTTTTGGGCCAGTAACTTTAACCTTTTGTTCTTACCAAAGGACTTGTAGAAGGGGTACTCGCTACTCCTGTTAAACTCTATTTCATTTTTATGGTAAAGATATCAGACCGTTGAGCATTAAAGACAGTGAATGCTGTTTGATTTTGTAAAATTTAGATTGTGCCTTTGAGTGACCTGGAAATTTCGAAAATAGATTCCTAAGTGTAAATTGATAGAGCAATCACGATCTTCCTGCTGACGTAAAAGAAACTGGGAGACCCGTCTCCTTCACTGTTTGCTAACGGGAGTAGTTGTGCTCATGTAAAATTGGTAATTAGGGAGCTGCAAGCTCAAGCTTGCGAACTTCTTATTAGTTGATTGTTCTGATTTTTCTAAAAGTTGTTACCTAGCTTGTGAGATAAATTTTGTTACCTGAATTTGTAAAGTTTATCTTTTGAAAATAAAAAAAGGAAAAGAAAGACATATAGTTCAAATTTTATAGTTTCAACTTAATCTTCTGACTGCCTTATATCCACCAATTCATGCCCGTACCTTCTTTCACCTCTGCATACCACACACATCTCTTAACTATTATTATTATAATTATTATTATTATTATTATTATTATTATTATTATTATTATTATTATTGAATTCCCATATGTTTTCATGTAATAGTATAAGAATTTCCGTTGCATTGCTACTGTTTTTGTTCCATTAATGTATGCAATACATCAACCTTTGTAAATACACTGTAAAAATTATATTAAATATAACCACATTAATAGTTTCTCCGTGTAAATTACGGTTTATTGCACGTTTCTCTTCTTTGTAAGAATATACCCCACTGCTAGTCCGAGAACCACAACTGTTGTTTGTCTTTCCTCCACTTTAAAACAAAATGCTATCAAAGCTTGCAAAATCTTCAAGTCTTTGCCAAACCTTCAGCAATGTTCAACAGTCTTTGACAAGATTTGACAAATTTTTATGCGAATTATTGAATTGAAAGAGAAATTTGGTGATTTATAACAAGCATACGGGAGAGAATTGTCAACACTTACAGCAATGGGATAAGTTTTGTTTTTTCACTCTAATTATCCATTTAAGGAAGTACGGACGTACCGGAATGGTGTGACGGCCAACGCAGTCTTGTTTACCGACAAGCGGCATGCAGGAAGGACGGCAACCCTTTCGGGTTTCGCCCTATACTTGAAGGACAATACGAACCTGCGTCAGGCTGGCAATTTAAAAAGAGTTCAGAGTATAATACAGTCAGAGTACCCACTCATCATGGCTATTCCGTTCTTATACACAAGAACGTCTCATAAAAATATAATTTCTCCTTTAATCCGCGGGAACATATACACTATTGTCCAAAAGTTAAGGATAATCACTAAACAAGGCCATACCGCCTGATAGGAATGTCAGACGGATTGCTGAATAAACAGAAGCTAAATCACGCACCATATGTCACACAACATGTCCAAAAAAACAGTGTCAGAAAGGTTCTGATAGCTAAGGTACACCTTTGACAACAACTAACAAAACTTGGCAATGTCTTCCACAACAAAATATGCTGTTAATATGGTGTATAGTTATCCCTAACAGCTACACATGCTTCGCAGCATGGTGGAGGTTGACGGGGTGCAATTCGCTTTCCCAATGCATCCCAGGCATGTTCTATAGGATTCAGATCCGCAGACCTCGCTGGCGAGTCCATGCGATGAATCCCTTCCCCAGCCAGAAATTCATCCACAAGAGCAGCGCGGTGCGGTCGGGCATTATCGTCCATTAAGAAGAAGTCTGGACCAACCGCACCTCTAAAGAGTCGAACATGATGCCGCCCCACACCATGACGCCACTACCACCATACTGGTCCCGTTCCACGGTATTCCTGTGAATGTATCGGCTACCCGGTTCTCTCCAGATGAATGTGCGACGGGAATCGTTCTGCAAACTGAAGCGGGATTCATCTGTGAAGAGCACATGCCTCCGTTCATTCATGGCCCAGTTTCGGTGTTGACGGTTCCACAGTAAACGGGCCCGTCTTCTTGGCTGGAGCGAGCTAGACGCACACCGCTGGACGTCGGGTAGACAGCCCTGCTTTTCTGAGCCTTCACAGTTTGCCGGGAAACCACAACCCCTGAAACGGCTGCAAGCTCCGCCGACAATTGTCTTGCAGATGCACTCCGATATCGTCGGGCGGTTAAGGCCAGATGTCGGTCCTGCTGTGGGGTGGTTACCCTTGGTCGATCTGGTACTGGCCTACGACTAACATCTCCTGTGTCTCGAAATCGTCCCCAAAGCCTGGAGATGACACTTTATGGCACATTCAAGGATACGGCAACCTCGGTCTGTGTCTGGCCTGCTTCCAGGCGGCCGAGTACAGTATTCTACCCTGCAAAGCGGGGTCCAAATGACGTCGTTGTGCCATTACGTTGTCACGTTCACTATGAGCCTACACTGCGCACACTATAACAGGGCAAACACGACTGAGGGAATATGGGGCGCAGGCACTGGCTGTGTTTACCTTGCGGTTACGCCGCTAGTCAAATCAGGGAACACTCCTTTCCTATACAGAGCGAACACGTAAGGTTGGTAGGTGCATATGCCGTGCGATTTGCGGAATATTTCCTGTTTCCCTGCATACTCGTAACTTATGCTTAACTTTTGGACACTAGTGCACATATCTCATTTTGTACTGAATTTCACATATTTTCATGGATTGAAAACGTTATGATAGACTTCATTTTCCACAGCCATGTTCCTCGCCGTAGTACAGTATTAGGCAAGGGTATATTTTTTCAACTGCCAAAAATGAGGAATAAAGCTCGGGCAAACTCATGGCTGAGGATGCTGAACTCACTGAATGAGGTGGGTGAATCAGTGGACCTTTTTAACTCACCATTCTCTAAAATTAGACGTGCCTTAACGACCTCAAGATCGTATGATCCTCTCTGTATAAATATATGTGTACAAACGTGAAGCCTCCGTGACTCAGGCGGCAGACCGCCGGTCTCTTACCGCTGGGTTCCGTGGTTCAAATCATTCTCAATCAGTGCAGATTTGTGTGGAAAATACGGAGGAGGGACGGGTTTTCTCCGGGTACTCCGGTTTTCCCTGTCACCTTTTACTCCAGCAACGCTCTCCAGTATCATTTCATTTCATCTATCAGTCATTAATCATTGCCCCGGATGAGTGCGACAGGCTTCGGCAGCCGGCACAATGCCTATCCTTGCCGGTAGATAGGGCTTCATTCAATCAATGCCTGACCCAGTCGAATGAATAGAACCAGGTTGTAGATATTCATATTGCTGTGTATAAATTTCTCTAGATTTCGTTTAAACATATTAATTATTTTAGGAGCTGGTTTTTAGTTATTTAGGGTGTTGAACATGTGAGTATATGAACGTATCTATATTTTTTAAATTATTGTGATTTTTTAGGAGATTTAGGAGATTTTTATTTGTTTATTTAAGGTATATTTGTTGTATAAAATATTTTACTGAATTACCTAATACACTTAGTTTTATATCATATGACCACATATTACATTTGATAATCTTCCATCTCCATGGATTGCAATAGCGAATTGCAATTTTTAAAGTTTTATATTCTATGTGTCCTGTGTAGTGATACGTAATCGAACGCAAGTGCAGTTGTTACATGTTCCTCATTTTGAGCATTACAGCAGGTCAGGGTGAAATTCCCTACCGACATGTCGAAGTGACAGGTTAGATTGTATAGTAGTATTCCTACTTCGGGGATTTAACGTGACAGGTTTGGTAATGGATGGGGGCAAGTTATATTCCTTGCTGCAACACATTCCACATACCTGTCATCGAATGCACTTTATGACATTTACATCTGGAAATTAGTGAGGTACTAGATAGAGTGGCATAATTAGCACAAAGATGTATGCCAGAAAAATTACTAGCTGTTTGAAATACCCATGTTCAGGGAAACATTCTGGCACTCCTGTATCTCTTAAAAACTACGATAATTAAAGGAATGTTAAAAAATAATTTTATTATTATTATTATTATTATTATTAATATCGAAAGCAACCCAGCCGGTTTTGTAACTGTTTATGATTTGATATTGTAATTGTAACCACAGGATCTCTAGTTTTACGAGAAACCCGAAGCACGGAGATTTGACTTTTCTTCTCAAACTCTGACGTGCGTCGACTGAGATTCAAATTGCACTCGCGTTGTTAAGTAGCAAGTGAATATGTATGTACAGGATGGTCGTAAACAACGTCAACCGTGTACATGAGCGTTAGAGATTTGGTCATAATGATAAATAATTGGAAAATAATTCCATATCTCGCGTCATTGCCATTTCATCAGCTACCGAAGTCAGCCAATCAGGTCGCTTCGCGGGCGAATTCAAATGGGCTTTGCGAGGCGGTGTTGCTAAATCTGTCCGTTGTTTACGACTGCTTTGAGAGCACCACTGGAAGATAAAAACTTTGCAATGGAAGAGATTTAACCACGGAGCTCCGAACTGACTGGGTCGTGCCATAGCAAGTACGCTACAGCGATACTGGCTGAATTCCACGGTGTCTTTCTGTTTGATAATGATTTATGGGCATGGCTCTCATACTGGTATGAAGCCACGTGCAGATTTGTGACACCGCCTCACAAGCCCCGCTTAAATTTGCCCGTGAAGTGATCTAATTGGCTATCTTCAGCAGCTGATAAAGTGACAAGGGCGAGAGGTATCGATTTATATTTTTCATCATTTATGATTAACCGTCTAACGCTCATATAACCGGTTCACTTAGTTTCAGACCAGCCTGTATATGTTAATAGAGATGATTGTTAATTTTGGCCCTGAAAAGGGCTAGAATATGAATGTTTCGTTTATGAAAGGACCAGCCGTCAGATTGTTTCGAGTCAATTTCTGACGTTGTTTAGGGCAGGGCAGCCCCGATTACTTCTGTTGTTCCGCAGGAAAGTATGCCTGTCCTATTTGGATTGGTCCACGCATGCCAAATAGGTGGTTGTATCTCTTAAAGAAAACTGTAGAATTATAATAGGCTGCTTGAAATCCACTCCTGTTTAACGGCTTTACTACCTCGCAGGAATAGCACCACCTCCTATTCGTAGAGAAATGGCTGCCAATAAGGAAGGAAAGAAAGAAAGTGGAGCAGGAATGAACCCATCTTTTGCAACGCAAGAACCGCAACGATTGAATTCAAACAAGAACTTCCTTAGAACATCAAGGGAATTTATTTATTTATTTATTTATTTATTTATTTATTTATTTATTCCTGACTTGCATTTGTCGCGAAGTTAGGGCTCACGGAACTCTCTTATACTTAACCACTATAAACAATAAAATTTAAAAATGTAAACATAAAAGCAAGACTTAAATATTCTAGAAAGAAATAATACTACGGACAGATAATTCTAAGTTAGGCCTACATATCAGTACAGCAATTAATGTGACAATACTAATCACCTCTAAAAAGCTAGGCTACAAGTATGGGAAACTACGATCTACCTTCCCATTGGTTGGAGAAGAATTTCGGAAACTTCGCCTCCTGGCCATGACGACGAATGGATGACTTGGTAGTCCCAGAATAGATTGAGAGTATGCAAGA
Source organism: Anabrus simplex (assembly GCF_040414725.1). Taxonomy (NCBI): domain Eukaryota; kingdom Metazoa; phylum Arthropoda; class Insecta; order Orthoptera; family Tettigoniidae; genus Anabrus; species Anabrus simplex. The sequence goes on along the minus strand of NC_090268.1, from coordinate 131,434,838 downwards.
CGTGGCTACTCTGATAAGAATGATATTCAGCGTGAATGTGTAGAAGTCAAGGGTGTACAACATTTGTTACAATGTCAACTGTGTCCAGCCTACTGTACTCAAGAAGACCTTTACTACTCCACAATAAATACACTGGGAGTAGCCAAGTTCTGGTCAAAAAAACAAAAAACAAAAACAAAAAAAACAAAAAAACAATGTTTGGACGGTACCTGACATGTATATGTTTCCGAAACGAGAATAAATAAATAAATAAATAAATAAATAAATAAATAAATAAATAAATAAATAAATAAATAAATAAATAAATAAATAAATAAATAAATTACTATTATTATTACAGCTCGGATGTCCAGGCAGTAATAAGAATGCAAACTAATTTGGCTAGTAGGAAGTGATGTCTAGCCCGTTCTACCGGAATGTAGAGAGAGTAACATACAGTAACACTTAGAGGTTCTAATAGGTTGCACCCCTGAGGTTTATGCAAATTTAATAGCAGAACTCGTGTGCAGTTTAGGCTATAGTTGTTACGCGCTTTAGTAGGTTTGCATTCTAACCTAATAATGCACCAACATCCGGGTTGTTATTATTATTATTATTATTATTATTATTATTATTATTATTATTATTATTATTATTATTATTATTATTATTATTATTATTATTATTATTATTATTACCTTACATCTTTCGAGTGTTCTACGTAATCTATGGCGGAGTGGGCCTTGATTTCAATAATCATTCAGTATTTAAATACATAAGTACACGGACATGTTATGTAAAAGTATCCTGAGAACTTGCTATGAATCACAACAAATATCTTTTTTAAAATATACTTGTAATGTGTAAAATCTTTGTAATGACTACGCTTTCCTTTTTCCAGGTAGGTCTCTGGCTGGTGGCGCTTAATATGAACTCAGGCTTTCAGCAGCTCCGCAAGTGAGTAAATAGAAACCATGTTATTATTATTACATTCATGGGGCAATATCCTTGACAATTATTAGCAGGTTCCCTTTTATGTTCCTTTTACATAGGGGCTAAGTCCAACGTACTCACGATGATAGAAACTCGAATAATAATAAATTATGATTTTTACATGTGCGAGACTGATCGCTCCAGCTCAGGCAGGTATAGGAGCAGTGTATGCGCTTTATGGAAGGTACAGTCTAGTAGCTGCTTGCTCGGCTCTTAGCTACAACTAGTGAAGGGGCGCGTATATAAACAGATTTAAAATGTTAGAAGTTTTATTATGCCTAATATCTCGTTTTTCAGCACATTGGATTATAGTGGGGAAAAAAATAAGTTATTTTGCAAACAAATGCCATGTTTTACGTAAATACGTTTAATTATATTCATTTCATTAAATTGAGCGTACAAAAACAATTGACATTTGATAAATAAATAATCCTTTGCCTACTGCCCGTATTTCCTGAAACTAACGAAAATCACTAGTTGCATGTGATTTACCTATCATTTACCAATGATAACAATGGCATTTGCAATAAGATACAAACGTTGAAAACTAGAAAAGTGGCTGGAATTGATAAGATTTCTGGGGATATACCAAAGACAATGGGTTGGGATATATTACCAGATCTGAAGTACTTATTTGATTATTGTTTGCATGAAGGGGCTATACCAAATGAATGGAGAGTTGATATAGTAGCCCCCTCTGTACAAATGAAAGGGTGATTGACGTAAAGCTGAAAATTACAGGCCAGCCAGTTTGACATACATTGCATGTAAGCATTGGAAAAGCGTTCTTTCTGATTATATTATACATGTTTTTGAAACTAATATTTGGTTCGATAGAAAGCAATTCGGGTTCAGGAAAGGTTATTCCACTGAAGCTCGACTTGTAGAATTCCAGCAAGATATAGCAGATATCTTGGATTCAGGAGGTCAAATGTACTGTCTAAAGCATTTGATAAGGTGGATCATGGGAGACTGCTGGCGAAAATGAGTGCCATTTGAACTAGACACCACGAACCTACTACGATGGCGTAGCAGGGGGAGAGGTGATACTCCCACGTGGCGCGTCCCAGGTGGCGGTTAGGGGGGTCCTAACCGGCTTGCCGGCGGACTTGAGGGAAATAAAATACCTCTCGCGGACCAAAACACTACCCCCTGCGGGTGCGGGACGCACATGTAGAATACACCCGCGGTATCCCCTGCCTGTCGTAAGAGGCGACAAAAAGGGGCGACCTTGGCACGGACATGGATTGCGGTTTGGTATAATGTGTTGGACCTCCTGTGGATGGGAGAGGCTGAATACATCCATAGGTAATCCCTGCCTGTCGTAGAAGGCGACTTAAAGGGTCATGAGGCCATGGTCCCCTCTTTATTTTTTATTATTTTTCCGAGGGTCAGAAGTAGACCATTCGAAATTTTGATGTGCGTGCTGCTCGGCGATGGAACTCCTATGTGTGCGACTACGCTCGAAAGCCCGTGCCAGCAACCACCCAGGACGCGGCGGGTGGGAGTGTCAGGTACTCGGGCAGTAGTATCCGCCTGACAACGCAGGTCCCCGCACAGCCGAATGCCAGAAGGACATATTCTTATTAATTATTTTTATGTATTTTTTCTATATTTAGTGCTCTGTACACGCTATGGGGTACATGCTATTGCGGGTGACTGGAGGAAGGGAGTCTTAGTGCTCATTGCCTCAGTCATCCCGTATTAGGCATCGTCCAACATCGGACCCCGGGCAGTACCTGCTATGACCAGGTGGGTATTGCCTTGGCTGCTTGGTTCGGCTACAGAGACTCCTGATCGGAGTGGGTGGCATTCGGGGAGGATGCTATCGGGCATGGCTTCCAAACGAAGTCGGCTCTCTCAAGGTGGTCCCCCACCTAAGTCTTTAACTTTTGCTTCCCTGAGAGGTTCAACTCCCTGGGAACATGCGCAGCGTGAAGGAATGGGATCCAGCTTCCCTAGGTTTCTGGTCGCTACCAGAACCGATGGGCACGATTTTAAGCTGGTGAAGTCGATCCTGTTTAGTAGACACATCGAAGGCGTCTATGGCGAACTGGAGGAACTTAAGAAAATGCGCAACGGTAGTTTGCTTCTAAAGACTCGTACAGCACTGCAAGCTGATCAGTTGCTTAAGTGCGAGCACTTTGGCGACATCCCCGTCAAAGTGGAGGAGCATAAGTCGGTTCGCGGAGTCATTTTTCACCGCGACCTTATTTTGAACTCTGACGACGAGTTGATGGAAGACATGAAGAACCGTGGCGTGACACACGTCCGGCGCATTACGCGCAAGGTCAACGGTGAAGACGTTGCCACTGGTGCCTTCATTGTCTCTTTCAAGTTGTCAGTGTTACCAGAGAAAGTCAAGGTAACAACTTATCGTTGCGATGTGAGGCCGTACATCCCGCCTCCTATGCGATGCTATCAATGCCAGCGATTCGGACATATGGTATCTCGCTGTTCGAATCAGGCTGTATGTGGTACATGTGGACGAGTAGCTCATGGCGCGGAGGAGTGCACAACTCCATACAAGTGCACTAACTGCTCCGGTTTTCATTCTCGTCGGGATCGGAACTGTCCGACATACCTGAGTGAGAAGAAGATCCAGGAGATCAAGACCCTGGATGGTCTTTCCTACCAGGAAGCGCGCCGTAAGTTTAATTCTACCAATACACCTGCCCGTACACTCGACTATAGCTTGATAGCTCAGAGTCTTTCAGGTTCGTCATTTACAACCTCGACAACTGTCCAGACCGTTGCGCCCAAGGCGACTGTTGCTGCTCCCAGCAACGTCGCAAATAGTCAAAGCTCGAAGGGGGTGACCACCCCACCTTCGACCAACCAGAAGTCCGTGCAGACTGGCAGTTGCCAGCCTGCACAGCAAGGGGGGAAAACTAAGTCTTCCCCCCCCCCAGGAGGTCGACGAAAGTCGTGCCCCAGCCGGCGCAGGCGGCATCATCGACCAGGGTTGGGAAACTATCTCCCAACCCGTCTAAACTAGAACAGAAAAAGGGGAAGAAGAGCGCCCGTCCTGAGCGCTCTCGGAGTTCCCCTGCGAAGGAGAAGTCATGCCCTCCATCTGGGGGATATGAGTCTGCGCCGGGAGGCACTCCTGCTCCCAAACCTGCGCGCTCTCCTCGTAGGGGACCCCCTCGCGCCCGAAAAGCGTCGAAGTTCCGGGCGGCACCCCTGCCATCTTTTGATGACGGGATGGATGTCGCGCTGTCCTCTACATCTACGGATGTAGAACTAGATAGTGTTTAGGCCTACGAGCATTTTGTCGCTCATAACCTAACACTCCTTTTATAGTCCACACTATGGCACTGTTACAGTGGAATTGTAACGGTTATGACAGGCATCTTGCTGAGTTACGTCAGCTTATTAGTGAGTACGCAGCGAGTATAGTCTGTATTCAGGAGACCAATTTCCGACCTGGTCATCACACGGTCTTGAGGAATTTCAAACTATACTCGACAGAACGATACTATGCTCACCGGGCTTCCGGAGGCGTTGGCATTTTTTTACGTTCTGATAGCTACAGCGAAGAGATTCCATTAAGAACCCCTCTTGAGGCTGTAGCTGTTCGCGTCTCGCTGCCTGTCATAGCAACAGTGTGTAATGTTTATCTTCCACCAGGCCAGCATCTGAACATCAATGATGTCGCTGATCTTATGGATCAGCTTCCACCACCCTTCCTCGTATTGGGTGATTTTAACGCCCATCACCCCATATGGGGCTCTGAGACGCCTTGCCCCCGAGGAAGAGAGTAGGAAACACTTCTCTCAGATCTGGATTTATGTATTTTGAACACAGGGGAACCAGCTCACTTTAGTGTACGTTACGGCACATACTCTCGCATAGACGTTAGTCTATGCAGCCGAACGTTGGTTCCACTGTTTTGGGTGGAATGCACACGATGATCTCTGTGACAGTGACCATTTTCCCATCGTTCTTACTTTGTTGAATCATAAACCCGTCGAGGCTCCCCCTCGATGGATTCTTAAACATGCTGATTGGCCAAAGTACACATCACTAGCTGCCTTTAACGATGATGTCAGGCGGACCGTCGGCGAGGAAATAACTTACATCACCCAAGTTATTCTTGCTGCTGCTGAGGAGTCCATTCCGTTTTTCTCGGGGACTCCTCGCCGAAAACTCGTTCCTTGGTGGAACGATGAAATAGCAGCAGCCATCAAAGAACGCCGTCGCGCTCATAAGCGTTACCGTAGACAGCCTACTGTGGCCAACTTGGTAACATTTAAGAAACTCCGCGCTAAGGCGCGAGTTCTTATTCGACAAAGTAAGAAGGCTTCATGGGAGAGATATGTGTCGTCCATGACCTCACATACTCCATCATCTCAAGTGTGGACGAAACTTCGACGAATTTCGGGTATTCAAGGATCATCTGCTGTACCGGGAATTTCCATTGCAGGCAGTGTCGCCACTGATCCCCTCGCGATTGCTAATCATCTCTCTAGTCATTTCGCGGATGTCTCTGGCTCCGGGAATTACAATCCTGATTTCCTCCCTCTGAAGCGGGAGGCAGAACGTCATCAGCTTAGTTTTGCCACCCAAGCTTCAGAGGATTACAACGTGCCCTTTACGGAGTGGGAACTCCGCAGCGCCTTAGCGCTTTGCAAGGACACGTCTCCTGGACCGGACAACATCCATAACCAGATGTTGAAACACCTTAGTGATGATAGTTTACTATATCTCCTTCGTGTGTTCAACTGAATCTGGACAGAGGGTGATGTTCCGTCTCAGTGGCGAGAGGGCATAGTCAAAGGTTTTAAGTATGCAGGAAGTTACAGACCGATTTGTCTTACAAATTGCCTGTGTAAGCTATTTGAGAGGATGGTAAATCGCAGACTCGTGTGGTGTCTGGAGAAACAAGGACTCTTGTCCGAGTACCAATGTGGATTTCGAGCCGCTCGATCCACCACAGACCACTTGGTACGCCTGGAGAGCACTATCCAGGATGCGTTTCTCCGCAAACAGCACTTGGTAGCTGTCTTCTTTGACTTGGAGAAGGCCTACGACACCACCTGGCGATATGGCATCCTTTCAGTCCTGCATCAATGGAGATTCCGAGGTAACTTGCCGGTATTTATTGCGAATTTTTTGTCCCTCCGTCTATTCCGTGTCCGAGTAGGGAGGACATATTCGCAATACCACGTTCAAGAAAATGGAGTCCCACAGGGATCGGTTCTTAGTGTCACTCTGTTCGCGATTGCCATAAACGGTATTGTCGCTGCTGCTGGTCCAGCCGTAATACCGTCCCTATATGTGGATGATTTTGCTCTGCACTATAGCTCGTGCAGTATGGCAGTCGCAGAGCGACAGTTACAGCAAGCTATTAGGAGGGTGGAGAAGTGGACCTTAGAACATGGCTTTCGGTTTTCTGCCGCAAAGACCTCCGTTGTCCACTTTTGTCGTCAACGTACACTTCACCCTCATCCTGAGCTTTATCTAGGTAATGTCGTTCTTCCAGTTGTTGACACCTACCGATTTCTTGGGCTCCTTTTTGACAGTAAATCATCGTGGGAGCCACACGTGCGGGAGCTGAAAGTGCAATGCACCAAGAGGCTTAACCTCTTGAAGTTTCTTAGCAGCACTAATTGGGGAGCTGACCGCGTGGTGCTCCTGCGATTCTATCGGGCACACATTTTATCTCGGTTAGACTACGGCAGTGCAGCATATGGCTCCGCAAGACCAAGCGTTCTTGCGAAGCTGAACAGTATCCACCACAGCGGGGTTAGGTTGGCGACGGGAACTTTTCGTACTAGCCCCATCGCTAGCCTGCTCTCTGAGTCTGGTGTGCCGCCTTTACACCTGAGGTGCCAGCAACTACTACTTACGTATGCTGCAAATTTGCGACAGATGCCACGTCATCCGAGCTATCCTTGCGTATTCAACAATTGCAACCGTTTGTTGTACGTTGCTCATCCTCGTGCGACGCGGCCGGTTGGGATACGCTTCGATAGCAGTTATGAATTGTTTGACGTACCTTCGATTCCTTGCCTTGTCAGACAACCAAGCGGGGTACCTCCGTGGGTTGTACGACGACCTGAAATCATCCTGGATTTGCACACTGGCCCGAAAGGAGACACGGACCCTTCGATTTATCGGAGGATCTACCTGTCCGTTGTTGGCCGCTATCCAGGTTCAGTCGTCGTTTACACGGATGGTTCAAGGACAGATACGAAGGTGGGCTGTGCGTTCGTTGTCGACAATGATCGGTTTCTTTTTGCTCTCCCGGACACCTGTAGTGTGTACACGGCAGACCTCTATGCTATCTGTGAGGCTCTGCGGTACGCACTAGACAATGAGGGCCGACACTTTCTCGTGTGTACTGACTCCTTGAGTTCGCTTCAGTTTATTGATACCTGTTTCCCTCGACACCCTCTAGTGCAGCGGATCCAGGACCTGCTGGCCGGGTGTTCGGATGCCGGCACCAGAATTACGTTTGTGTGGCTCCCCAGCCACATGGGCATAGAGGGAAACGAGTTAGCAGATCAGGCTGCCAAGGAGGCAGTTACACTGCCCCCGTTGCCTTTCAAGGTTCCAGCAAGTGATATTCGCTCTCAGCTGAGACATCTGGTTATGTCTCATTGGGAGATGGAGTGGCAGGCCATCCCACTTCCCAATAAGCTGAGAGCGATAAAAGGAACAACGAAGGTATGGAGGACTTCCCTTCGGGCTTCGCGGAGGGAAGCCGTGGTATTATGTCGCCTTCGGATCGGCCACGGTATCTTGACGCACTCCCATCTACTGAAAGGAGAACCCCCTCCGGTGTGTACCTGCGGCGACCATCTTACCGTGGTACACATCCTTACGGAGTGCGTGGACCTGGTCGATCTGCGCCGTAGTATTAACCTTCCGAGTACTATCTCCCTTATCTTGCGCGATGACGAGCAGTCAGCAGACCTCGTCATCCGCTTTATGAGGGATAGCGGTCTGTTTTATCGTGTGTGATGATGTCCTTTGTCCTAGTGTTGTTTATGTCAGTTGCGCTTTTATCTCATTGACTTCATTTTAGTTTGTGTTGCGCATTTTAATGTGTTATTTGAACGTCTAACGTACATTATGTGTTAATATCTGTATTACTGGGCAATGCCTTATTCCTTCGATTTCCTGTACTTTCTCTTATTTTAATAGAACGTAAGGCATTGCGTATTAGATCCACTGACTGTTTTAATCTCACCCTCATTTTTCTTCATCACCATTCTTTTTTAACTCTAGTCAGTGGATACTTTTTAAAATTTTAACTTCATGTCTCATGTCATTCATTTCGTTCCATTAGGGGCCGATGACCTTCGATGTTAGGCCCCTTAAAACAACAAGCATCATCATCATCATCATGAACTAGACAAATAAGTGACTGAAAGGGTGGTTATATTTCTATAAAACCGATCTCAGAGAATTAGAGTGAGGGAAGCATTATCTGACCCTGTAATAATTCAGCAATTCCTCAAGGCAGTATTATTGGACCTTCGTGTATTCTTATATATAAAACTGATATGAGTAAATAAGTGGAATCAGAGATAAGGCTTTTGCGGATGATGTTATTCTGTATAGGGTAATAAACAAGTTACAAGATAGTGAGAAACTGCAAAATGACCTCGATAATCTTGTTAGATGGACAGTAGGCAATGCTATGATGAGAAACGGGATTAAAAGTCAGATTGAGAGTTTCAGAAATAGGAAAAGTCCTGTAAGTTTTAATTACTGCATTGATAGGGTGAACGTTCCATTTGGGGATCATTGTAAGTACCTAGGTGTTAATATAAGAAGATCTATTCATTGGGGTATTCACATAAATGGGATTGTAAGTAAAGGGTAAAGATATCTGAACATGGTTATGAGGGTATTTATGGGTTTTAGTAAGGATGTAAACGAGAGGGCATAGAAGTCTCTCGAAACACCCCAACTAGGGTATGGTTCCAATGTATGGGGCCCTCACCAGGATTACTTGATTGAAGAACTGCAAAAACATCCAAAGAAAAGCAGTTCGACTTGTTTTCGGTGATTTCCGCCAAAAGAGTAGTGTTGAAAAAAGTTTCTATGTGTGGGCTGGAAGGACTTGGGAGAAAGGAGACGAGCTGCTCGACTAAGTGGTATTTTCCGAGCTGTCAGTGGAGAGATAACGTGGGAGGACATTAGTATACGAAACAGTTTGAGTGGGGTCTTTAAACATAGGAAAGGTCACGATATGAAGGTAAATTTGGAATTCAAGGGACAGTTTGGGGCAAATATTCATTTAAAAAAGGGGAGTTAGGGATTGCAATAACACCAAGGGAGATGTTCAATAAATTTCCAATTTCTTTGCAATTATTTACGAAAAATCTAGGAAAAACAACAGATAGGGAATCTGCCATACAGTCTCATACAGTCAGCGAATTCAAAATGCTAACACGTGCGTTAAAAAATAGAAAAGTTTCAGATAGAAATAAAGGACCTCTGGACACGACTCTTTACGCTGTCAATATTGGGTAGATTTCACCATAATATACTCAGCCAGGTACATTGCTGTGGCTTTGCTTGTGCCTTGACTTTGCATATCGCCATCTAGTCTTTATAACATGAACTATTAGAAGTCAGCTGCTCTGGGCTTTTTTCGCGCTCGTTCCGTCAGCTCAAGGAAGGGGGCTCTCTTATTGCCCACCTATTGCTTTAGTAAAGCTTAACCCTGGAGTAGTAACGTTCAAGTTTTGGTACATTAATGCTAACGTGGGGTACTGTATGCCCCATAAATTAAATCGCAATATTTTGGTTTTCCACTAATGTTAATTCATCAGAAATGAATATATATATATAAAATAATACATACAATGCACTGATATTTTATACTATAATAATAATAATAATAATAATAATAATAATAATAATAATAATAATAATAATAATATATACATACACTGAAAATCATCAAAAGTTTCAGATTAGATCTGTTTCGTTCGTATTTCTCTCATATCCTTCTCATACTGCACACTGCCTGAAAATCACTAGTTTGTGTCATCAACACACAAAATTCTTACACTTAGCAAATTACTGTAGTTTTCAAGTCCTTGGAACGTTCACTTTTCAAGTCCTTGGAACGTTCACACATATGGCAACGACCCTTAGATTTCGCCTCTGTTGCTGCTGCGGTTGGAGGCGGTGGAGCCTGGGTTTCCACACCGAGTTGTTCCATGATAGCTGTCTTTACGCCCCATGGTACAGCGGGGACATTCAATCACTTCATCATCCATGGCTTCATAAGCTGTTCACATAAATTCAGTAGAAACTCACCGCGTACTTCCTTGGAATGGTTAGATATCCCTCGATTTTCCTGACGTCACTCGCACCTACGGCTGGATAAGTCATTTTTACACTAAAACGGTTCCAGTATATTAAATATAGTGTTCCAAACAATAACACACCAAAATATATCCGAAGAAACGAAGCGATAGCGTAACAAGATAAACAAACAAAAAGACACTATACCGCTGAAAAGTTGCACGAACACTAAAGTGGGGAATAGCATGCCCCAGAACATCGATAAAACAGCGATTCGGCCAAGGTGCATCAAGGTCACTGCGCAGTTGGAGACTTGTGAGCGCTGCAGATAAGGTAGTCAAGGCTGAGTCACATCAGGGCTGCCAATCCACAATTAGAAAGAAAATAAATTTCTCTGGGGCACTGAGTGCCCCACGTTACTATTCCAGGGTTAACAATGTAAAAAGAATGATGAGAAAGTGGATAAATTATAATAGTGACCTATTTTTAGTTCGTCAGGTACCAAATCAAAATCTGGGCTTACTTATCATTGTCTTCGTCCATTCGTGTGTAGTATAAGTAAGGATGTATAACATGTACTGGGTATGTAACATATATGTCAAGCATTATTGAAACATTTCAGGAATTGTAATATCATTCAAAGAATGGTCAAATTACTGGGCAACAACTCAACGCATCAAAGGCAAGCATTACGCCGCTATCCAGAGACACATCCCACAGAAACCATGGTTCAGTCTACTATCTCTAACTCGCCGCCATATGACATCAATTATCAGAATGCGACTTGGACATGCATCTTACCCCAGTCATCTGTTCAGACTCAAAGTCATAGACTCCCCAAATTGTACCTCTGACCCCAATCAAGAAGCAGACCTCAACCATACAATTTTAGGATGCACTAGATACAAACCACAAGTGACCAACTTATATCAAACGCTTATACAACTGAAAGTTCCACTTCCCACTTCCGTTTCGTCGTTGTTCAGCAGCTATGACATTCGTATATATCAAGCAATAGCCAAATTTTTAAGTGAAGCTAATTTAACATTGTGATACGTTTGTTCTGTAGTCTGTAGTTAAACTGTTCTCATCCAACCAAAGTTCCTGTACCGTGGCTTTCCATCACCAATTAGTCATAATGCCATGAACGGTCCTATGTTGTAAAGATGTTGCTCTTTGACTTTCCTGTTTTCTAACTGTACAGAGCTGGCAGCATGGTCTTACGGACCAAATGCCAAATAAATTTTAAAAAAAAAGTAATATCATTGAAATTTTTGTAGTACTGCTTAGTCAAATTAATTCTTGAGAATTTACAGGTAAGGAAGTTGGCAAAAATGTTTTAATAACAAAGTAGAAATAGCTCTCAGATACCCCATTCAACGAGGGATAATCCCGAAATACTAAGTCGAAATACTTTTATGACAATTTATAAAATAGAGAATAAATTGATCACAGATTCAGTCTATGAGTAATTCATCAGATATGAAAGGGTTAATCCCAGTCTATATTTCCAAATATGCAACAAATATTCAATTTATCTGGAACCGGTATACTACTATCTGTTTGATGAATTATTGTTAGTGGAGACCTGCAGAAACATTCGTGTTTACTTGCTAGTAGGTTGTTCCTACTCGGAGAAGGTTCTACGCTGCGCGATAGCGCTGCTAAACAAGGTAGTGGGGGATATGCAATCCAATTTGCAAGCTGCATACAAGAAGAACCTGATGATGATGATGATGCTTGTTGTTTAAAGGGGCCTAATATCAGGGTCATCGACCCCTAATGGTACGAAATGAGACGAAATGAATGAAAAATTAAAAGGCCAAAATCCTCCGCTGATCAGAATTCAAAACGTGAGGACGAAGAATGAATGGATTGATGGATATGAATTTAAAACAATCAGTGGATCCGACCCGTTATGTCTCGCATTCACAGAAACTGACGTCAAACAATATTATTACTGACCAAGGGAGTGCCTCTATAGCATAATACTGAATTGATGATGCTTTTAAGTCGAAAGGGGTCCAAAATCCAAGTCATCGGCCCCTCATAATGGTACTTATTGCTAGGAAAGTAGAACCATGGCATTTGTCATGTTGCGGTACTAATCCAAAGTAGCGTAGGCTCGCGGCATTCCACACAGTATGGTACTACTCACAGGTAATGAAATTCGCACATGGAATATAGACCTATGGTGTTTCGCACAATGCGGCGCCGTTTACAGGCAACGCAGACCTATGGTGTTCATCACATACGCGTACTAAACACAGGGATGCGCACTATTCCGTGGTGTTCCTTTATATAGTGAGTAATAATCATGCGCAAGCCAGAACCATGGTGTCACTCCCAAAGTGGTACTAATCTCAGGTACTCTAGAAGCCGGTAACGCACTCTGTTGCTACTAATCACAAACCTATTTCGTACCTAACATGGTGGTACTATACACAAGTAAAAGTGACCCATGGTGTTCCCCGCGTGGTGGTACTAATCACAAGTAGTTTCATGATTCTAATCCAATCACCCCTTGGTCGCCCCTTTCAGTCGCCTCTTACGACAGGCAGGGGATACTGTGGGTATATTCTTCGCTGCGTCCCCCACTCACAGGGGTTTGTGTGTTTGGTCCGTGAGAGGTATTTTATTTTCCTCAAGTCCGCCGGCAAGCCACCTGGGACGCGCCACGTGGGAGTATCACCTCTCCCCCCTGCTACGCCAGCGTAGTAGGTTCGTGGACGGGAGGAACCACAGGAGTCCAGTGTGTGTATTACAAATTCTATTATTACCCCCTGTGGGTGGAGGACGAACATGTAGGATACACTCGCGGTATCCTCTGCCTGTCGTAAGACGCGACTAATAGGGGCCCAAGGGGCTCTCATCTTGGGAGTGTGGATTGGCGACCACGGGGCCCTTAGCCGAGTCTTGGCATTGCTTCCACTTACTTGTGCCAGGCTCCTCACTTCTGTCTATCCTATCCGACCTCCCTTGGGCAACTCTTGTTCTTTTCCGACCCCGACGGTATTAGAGCATTCGAGGCCTAGGGCGTCTTTCATTTTCACGCCCTTCGTGGCCCTTGCCTTTCTTCGTACGTTACTTCATTTTTCGAAGTGACGGATCACTCCTTTCTTCTTCTCTCTCTTTACCCCCTGTGGGTGGGGAACGCAGACGAATAATACACCCACGGTATCCCCTGCCTGTCGTGAGAGGCGACTGAAAAGGGCGACCAAGTGCTGATTGAATTAGAACCATGAAAATACTTTTGATTCTTACCATCATGTGAGCAACACCACGGGTCTGGGCGTAGCCTGTGAGTTGTACCACTATATGAGCGACATTATGGGTCTGCGTTGCCTGTGATTGGTACCCACTATGTGAAGAACACCACGGAAATACCGGCGCCCGTGCTTAGTACACCTAAGTGAGGAGCCTCATCGGATTGCGTTGGCTATGAGTGGCGCCATTGTGTGAGAAACACCATAGGTCAGCGTTCCCTGTACGAAGTGCAATACTTGTGATTAGTACCACCACGCGGGGAACACCATGGGTCGTTATTACTTGCGCGTAGTACCACTATGTTAGGTACCAAATAGGTTTGTGATTAGTAGCAATCAGGAGCACCGTGCGGTCAGGCTTTTACGGTACCTGTGATTAGTAGCACTATATGAGCGACACCAGGGTTCTGGCTTTCCTATGATTATTACCCACTATATAAGGAACACCACGGGATAGTACGAGTCCCTGTGGTTAGTACACGTATGTAATGGAAACCATAGGTTTGCGTTGCCTGTAAATGGCGCCGCTATGTGTGAAACACCATAGGTCTGTATTACCTGTGCGAATTTCATTACCTGTGAGTAGTACCATAATGTGTGAAATACCGCGAGTCTACGATACTGTTGATTAGTACCGCACCATGTCAGATACCATGGTTCTACTTTCCAACCGATAGGTACCATTATGAGAGTGCGATGACCTATATTTTGGACCCCTTTAGCTTGCAAGCATCATCGATTTAGTATTGAGCTATGGAAGCAGCCCCTTGGTCAGTATTACTATTGTTTTCCGTCAGTTTCTGAGACTGAGGCATTGCGGGTCGTCTCCACTGATTGTTTTAACTTCATATCCATCCGTTCGTTTTTCGTCCTCACGTTTTGAATTCTGGTCGGTGGAGGATTTTGTATTTTTATTTTGTCATTGCATTTCGTCTCATTTCGTACCATCAGGGGCCGATGACCTCGATGTTAGGCCCCTTAAAACAACAAGCATCATCATCATCATCATCAGAATATCTCGCAGAACTCGACGAAATTTCGAGGTAGTGTCCCTACTCCCGATGAACAAGCCTATGTCTTCGATATTTTATTGATTATATGCTTGTTTGTAGAATGGAATTTTGGGTTCATATATTCCCTTCTTCTCACGATCGACATAGTTAGGTTGACTGGCGGAGGACTGGAAGCGGAGCGTTGGATCAATTATGTATCCTGCATTGTTGTCTTTGTAGGCGGTCATATCGATCCTACGAGGAGCTACCTCGCCGGGGCACTAAAGGCCTGCTCCATTCACCGGGAAGGATGAGGGTTCGATTCTCTGTCACGAAGTAGAGAAATGCAAGAAAAGATATTTCCACTTACGAAGGTGCACATGACCCTGAAGATCACTCAGCCTACACCAAAAATTAATACCAGATTAATTTCTGGTGGCAAAGGTGGCCGGGCGGAGAGTTAATCACCCTATCCCACCAAAGGCTGAGGTTAAGGATAGTGGAAGCCTTTACCTTCCACCACTCCAAGGGCCTCCATAGTCTGTACGGAGATGACTTTGCTTTTTTTAAATAGATAATTCGAGTGCTTCCATTTTCTGTCGAACCATGGTTCTCTTCATGGACCTTGAATCCGGTTCTTCTGAGGGGCTTCGAATGTAATTTCCGACCCACGATGTGTATGCCATTCAATAGTCGTGGTGGTAATTATTGCTTTAATAGGAAATATAACTGGGCAACCATCCTGTATATGACACTAATCAGACAAAAATGGAAGGGAATCGACACTTGGGCGAAACATGAAGATATCAGCCAAAGAAAGATAAGGGCCACAAAGGGCGTGGAAATGACAATTTCCTTAGGCCTCTCAAATGCTAATACCGTCGGGGTCGGAAAGGAACAAGAGTTGACGAAGATAGGTCGGATAAGGTAGATGAAATTTAGGAGCCTGGCACAAGTAAGTGGAAGCAACGTCAGAACTCAGGTAAGGGCCCCGTGATCGACAACCCACGTTCCAAAGTTCACAGTCCTGAGGCTCCTTTTAGTCGCCTCTTACGACAGGCAGGAGATACCGTGGATTTTTTAAGTAAACAGATTCATGCCAGCATTAGAGAGTTCTTCAATTCCGACAGCTTCATGTCGTCGGCTTCTGGCTCGTCGAAAAATTGATGCAGGGTGAATCTGCTGCTTTCCGGTATAATTGAGTTATATTTTTACATGTTTGAAAGGGTAGACTCCCTTAATCTTAAGAGAAATAGAAAGAGTTTCGACACATTGAAGAGTAATGCGTCGGCTAAAAAAAGAAGGGAGATGTTTGAAAATCTAAGACATCCTAGACGGGACTGGAAGAGGGTAAAGGAGACTGAATAGTGAATACATGGAAATAAATGGAGACTGGCATAAATAATCATAATCAATGACAGATTTATCTATGGCCACGATGTCAACATTTATTGTCTTAGAATATCAAACCCCGCATAGAGATAATCTTTAATAAACGGTCCCAAATAAGGTATTAAGTGACACTTTTTCCCTTACAGGATGGTACTCTGTATAATTTCCTATGATTTGCCCAAAATATCCTTATAACTTAACCTAAGCACTCAAATTTAAAAAAAAGGATGGACCGTGGATGTTGACAAGTAAATGTTGAAAGAAATGTCAATATTGAAAATTAGGAGTTGCGTATATACGGGGAGGTCTACGTCTGTTCGGGCCATCGAAAGCTTTTTGCCCTTTTTTATGCCGTATTCCATGCTCGTAAGTCATACTCATCAATAACTAATGTTACTCTTGTAAATGTCTTTAAGATTTGCGACTATTTCTTCCATTTCTGATTTCAGAGCGATTGCTGAGGATCATTGCTCTCATCATTTTATCATTTAATTTATGATAAACTAATTTGTGATATGAATACATATTAATATTATCGACCTTTGCAACTACAGAAGTCTCTATTCCTGTGTGACAAAAATACCAGTTCTCTTCAATGGACTATGGTGTAAAAGATGCAATTCACAATGGCCCTCTGCGAAAGGTAATTGACGGTCACTGGCCTATAGTGTAGAATATCCTGTTATGATCTGTTGGAAGGAATTATCCACGATACCGCATGAAGTACGAAATTGAGATTGTAGGTGTTATGCAATGAAAATAAAAACCTACAATCTGTTTTCCAGTCATTGACCGGGTCAGGGATGTAATGAATGAAGCAGATATAGGCTATTAGTACGATGGGGTCGCCACTCACAAAGTGATTTATTAATGACTGTTAGATGCTATGAAATGAGAATGGAGAGTGTTGCTGGAATGAAAGATGACAGGGAAAACCGGAGTATCCGGAGAAAAACCTGTCCCGCCTCCGCTTTGTCCAGCACAAATCTCACATGGAGTGACCCGGATTTGAACCACGGTATCCAGCGGTGAGAGGCCGACGCGCTGCCGTCTGAGCCACGGCGGCTCTAGGTGTTATGTAATGTACCTCCATTTGTTCTCCATGAACGGAGGTCAAATGACCGTGTCCTCCAGGCCAACAACTCCTTTGTACGGACAGACGACGTCGAAGCGCCAGGGGCAGTTTGAAATGAGTTCACCTGTTGTGAGTACTACATCTTTGTAAGCTCTTACATCTTACGTGACTAAACAACCCCATTCTTATCTGAGAGAAAGTTTAATAGCTTCTGCAGTAATAATGACAAGGTCTTCTCTGTTACCAGCACAGCCTCGAGCTTCTGGTTAGTAATAATAATAATAATAATAATAATAATAATAATAATAATAATAATAATAATAATAATAATAATAATAATCTATATATATAAAAACAAGTCGGTCTAGAGCGATCTTTATATAAAGGTATTACAATGAAAATAGACGTGAATTAATGAGGCACTTCCAAAAATTTGAAATTTGGTACCGGAGAAGCTGATCACTTCAGCATCCATAGAAAAATCGAAAATTCTGAGCATTCCCCGAAGGGGGCAAGCTGGGGGTGCTTCAATTTTTGGACTCAGCATAAGAATGCAGTCGAATAATTTATCCAAAGCGACAACCTATAGGTTTCGTGCGCTTAAAGAATTTCTCAATGTCCTAATTTATATCCCCCTTCCCCCAAATCAAGATGGCGGCACAATCTGCCAGACGAGGCAGAAAATTGAAATTTGGAGAAATTATACCTTTTAGTCTGTAACCGACAGAAAAATTCCAAGATGTTAAAATTTTTACCTTTTACCCCCGAAAATTTTGAAATATGGAGGCAATTTTAATAACTGTGCAGACATTCATTTTGAGCTATTTGTTGGATAAACGGTAAGTCGTATCACAAAACGGATGTCAGAATCTCGGTTTAATTTAGAGTGACCTACAACTTGGGTCATATGGCTTTTTTTCGTATCTCTCTGCCTTAGATTTGGCTGTATATCTGGATTTTTAATAAATTTGGTGATTTGCACGAGTATTTCATTGTTTGACACACTTGTAGGAAAGATAGATTCATCAAATTGGTGCGCACATTGGCACGATTGAAGGCCATATGTGGACCAAATTTCGTGATTATAGCTTATACTTAATTATGCAAAAAATAGTGCAAAGCGTTAAAAATGTACTCAAATTTCACTCTATTCAAAGTTTCGAACTCAATTTAACCCATAAATATCGGAGATAGGAGGCAATGTTTTGGAATTAAATATATAGACTGATAAAGGCGGTGTTTAATGGCGCAAACCGTTTGTTTATATGATGTACTGTTTAGGAGTAGTGTACCTCGAAGTGGAGGTCTGCACTTTAATAAATTACGGCGTGTAAAGTAGTTTATGTAGAGATCCGTATACGATGTAAAAATCCGTAACGAAACATGGGCACATTTGCTAGTTATAATAATAATAATAATAATAATAATAATAATAATAATAATAATAATAATAATAATAATAATAATAATAATAATATAATCATGCATCTGCTACTAAGTAGTATATCTTGTGTTGGGGTGTCATTCAGGCCCTCCTGCCCAGCATCGAAAGGAAACTTCTACGGTACCAGAACTCTGAAATTTCGTCCAGTTTGTGCTACTGAAGTCTTATTGGTGTTCCCTGTCTGTGATTTTCTTTGCTTACCATGTTTTGGTCATTTCAGTGTGTAGATTTTGGGATTTCATTTCCTTAAATCTTTTCCATAATTTTTAGCCTCCTTTTCGTGTGTTTTCCTGTTTCTGCAACCGTTTTCCATTGACTTTAATTCCTTTTGTGTTGTCGGGTCCATGGCTAAATGGTTAGCGTGCTGGCCGTTGCTCACAGGTGTCCCGGGTTCGATTCCCGGCAGGATCGGGAATTTTAACCGTAATTTCTCTGGCACGGGGGCTGGGTGTATGTGTCGTCTTCAACATCATTTCATCCTAATCACTACGCGCAGGTCGCCGACGGGAGTCAGATCAGAAGACCTGAATTTGGCGAGCTGAACTTGCCCTAGGACACTCCCGGCACTAAAAGCTATCCGCCATTTCTTTTTTCCCTTTTGTGTTATTCTTCATAGTGGTAAAGTCTTTTTCAATTTACACTTTGAACAATTAGGGTGATTGAGAGTACCCCCGTCTTACGCCTCACCTTATTTTTGGTATCTACTTGCAGCCATTTACGTCAATTTGTATGCTAAAACCATACTATCTACATATTTTATTTCGACACCGTCTACCACGCGGTTCGTATCAAATACGTATCTTATTCCCACATCTCATTAACCTGTACGGAAAACCGTTCGAAATTGTTTGAATTTCACGGAACTCCAATTTTTCACCAACTTGGCCTCTTATATGTGTTAGAACTTTGTCCCACACCCTATCTGTTAAACGGCTGATCGTTCTGGAAATCAGCCAGTAGTGTGTTGTGTACAAGGATATAAAGCACGCAACTGGGTGCGAACGTGTAGGACGATAATTAGAATAATATTTTGGTGTGAGCTGCAAGGTTACTTAAGTGGAAGATTTCACAAATCTCATTAGCAAAACACAAGTCCCTTAAGCTTAAAGAACAACAAGACGCGGCGTTTGTGAGGCTTCACGGCTTTAGTCCGTCTCACTTGCTTGGCACTTCCCACTTCTTCTCACTCAATACAGTAATTATAGCCTACATTCATCCCGTTTTCAAATCTTCAGATCAAATGAATATGTTTACAAACAAACCGATGGTACATGTACAGTAGACTATTAAAGGCCTTGAACTACAATGATGACTGCTGCCCGGCCTGAAGGCCTGCATATATTTGAATTCCACGGGATCAGTGTGACAAAAGTTTCAGCAGTATTGCTTGGCGTTCATTTCTCGGTCCACAGCTTTTCATACCAGACAATAACAAACTTTATTCAGCTTTTTCCATTTATTTCTGGGGTCGCTGGAGACACCCAGTCTCATTTTCGTTTTGGCTTGTTTTTTTAAAAGGCCGGATGCCTGCCCAGATGCCACGTGATTTTTAGATGAAAATCTCAACCCAAGATCCACCGGGATATGAACCACAGCCTTTCAGGTTTGTAGCCGGCAGCTCAGCCACTGAGCTTCCCACACCCCTTTTCTCATATCAGACAATAATAATAACCAGGCAGCTGTGAGCTTGCATTCGGGAGATAGTGGGTTCGAAACCCACTGTAGGCAGCCCTGTGGATGGTTTTCTGTGGTTCCCCATTGTCACACCAGGCAAATTCTGGGGCTATATCTTAATTAAGGCCACGGCCGATTCCTTCCCAGTCCTAGCCCTTTCGTATCCCATCGTCGCCACAAGTCCTATCTATGTCGATGCGACGTAAAAAGATGTGAACACTGTTCAGTCGTAAGACTAGGATGTAAGTACTTGCACTGGCCGAGAATCGAACCAAAGTCCTTTAGGTCAGTGACAGTCACGCTACCCGAACAGCACAATGCTGCCTGAACAGATTCGCACCCAGTTAATGCACTTAAAGAAACAATTGAAGATATCTCAATAATCTACATTTCATTTCCCAATCGCTAAAAATGATCTGATCGCAGAAACTCCAAAATTGTACCTTGAAATGATGCAAAACTTTGATTGGTAGTAAAGACATGCTCAGTTCACCCGCAGAGGTGTGGTTTCGATTCTCGTCAGGAAGTTGGAAAATATATAAACAAGGCTTCTATTTCTGGTGAGGCACTTGAAATTAAAGTTCACTCAGCCTAGTACAGAAATGAGCACCAGGTTAATTCCTGGGAGGCCGAGCATAGAACTATCCACTCTATTCCATTTAGTGTTGAGGTTATGGAGAGTTTCCTTTTACAAGTACAATTGACTATTCATCGCACCGACACAAGTAGGTCTTATGTCTAGGAGTGGGAAGGAAGCGGTCGTAGACATAATTAAGGTACAATCCCACCATTTTCCTGGTGTGAAAATGGGATCTAACGGAAAACCATCTTCAGGGTTGCCGAAAGTGATGTTCGAACCCACTGTATCTTCAATGCAAGCTCACAGCTGCGCGCCCCTAACCGCACGGCCAACTCGCTGGGTGTTATGGATAGTGGAAACGTTTACACTCTACTCCTCAAAGGACCTTCATGGCCGTCAGGTAAGGAAATGGCTCTGTTAAAATAGTTTCACTCACGGACGAAAAAATGAAAACCCATGTCTTACACAATAAATTAAACGCTATGGCCTGTAAATATTGGCCCCAGAAGCTCTTAATTTGGAAACCCGGCTTGGTAACCACGGGGCTCGTAACTGTGTCCTGGCATTACCTCCACATAATTGTGCCAGGCTGCTCACTTTCTTCTGTCCTATCCGACCTGCCTTGGTCAAATCTCTTCCTATTCCGACCACACGAAGCTACTACGCTGGCGTAGCAGGTTGAAAGGTAAATACTCCCACGTGGCGCGTTCATGATGGCGGTAGGGGGGTCTTAACCGGCTTGCCAGCGGACTTGAGCGGAAAAACTAGCTCCCGAGGACCAAACGCACAGCCCCCTGTGGGTGGGAGACGCAGACGAATAATACACCAACGGTATCCCCCTGCGTGTGGTAAGAGGCGACTAAAAGTGGCGACCAGTGGATGATGATTTTAGAACCATGAGACTACTTGTTATTAGTACCATTACGTGAGAAATACCATGGGTCGACGTTACTTGCGACTAGTACCACATTACCTAGGGGTAGTACCCTTATGTGAGGAACTCCACGGGTCTGGGCGTTGCCTATGGTTAGTACTATCGTCTGTATTCCACCGAGGTGGGCGGGGGGTGGGGAGGGGGAAGGAGGGCAATCGGTTGCGTGGTCATGTGTCCAGGTGCCATACGCTGAGCTGGAATGTGTCGGTTCCCCTGTGTTCAGAATTGGTCTGCGCTACCTATGCAAAGTATCACTTTCTGAGAAACTCCATGGGTCTACGTTGCCTGCGACTAGTACCACTATGTGAGCAACACCACGAGCATAAGTGGCCCGTGATTAATTCCAGTAAGTGAGGAACTCCATGGGTCTGCGTTGCTTGTGAGTAGTGCGAGACACTATGGGTTTCTGTTACCTGTGAGTGGTGCCGTTGTGTGTGGCATATCATGGGTCTACATTACCTGTGATTATTACCACTGTGAGGGGCCGGTGACCTGGATTTTGGTTCTCCTTAGATAATGAGCATCATCCCAGTAATTTAGACGTTGTGAATTGGGTACGGCGATCGTTTATGTTTCACTGTCGTGTCTTCAACATCATTCGTTTTAGATTTTAGTCCTTTTTTTCATTTCGTAGTACCATGTACCATTAGGGGGCAATGACTTAACAACAAACACCATCATCATCTTTTAGACCCCGACGGTATTAGAGCAGTCGAGGCCTACGGAGTATTTTCACGCCCTTTGTGGCCCTGGTCTTTCAATGGCCGATACCCTCATTTTTCGAAGTGTCGAACCCCTTATACTTTTCTCCTCTAATTAGTGTTAATGGAGAATGCCTGCCTAGTCCGACTCGTTGTCTGAATGGTCAGCGTACTTGACTTCGGTTCAGAAGGTTCCGTGTTCGATTCCCGGCCGGGTCGGGGATTTTAATCTCTTCTGATTAATTATTCTGGATCGGGAACTGGGTATTTGTGTTCGTTCTAACACTCTCCTCTTCATATTCAGACAACATACCACACTACTAACCACCACAGAAACACGCAATAGTGATTATATCCCTCCGTATAGGGTTGGCGTCGAGAAGGGCATCTGGCCATAAAACAGGGCCAAATCCACATGATTGATGCATCTCGCACCCGCGACCCCAAAGGTGTGGGAAAAGTGCTAGGAAAAAAGAATAAGAAGGAGGAGAAGAATAGGATGGTTGCTTAATTGTATTCCTCCTAAACAATAATAAAGACCATCACCATCTTCTATAGACATCAGGCTGTCACGTGGTTACCGTGACGATGTGACGCTGTCTTCAGTCATATTGCTAGGCTTTTGTGACTAGGTTTGCTGCCCCTGATATCAACACATTCTCAGTTGGTCTCACATCGAAGAATGAACTCCATTGCGGGCCTCAGATCTTAATTTTAATCTTTGCACTAGCCGGAAATCAAGTCCTGGACATCCACGTTAGAGGAACACATTCTACCACTACACCATAGAGGTGGTCAGTTATAGATACCGCTTATTTATGCAGTTCAGTCAAACGTGTAATCCCCAGCTCCTAGTCAGCGTACCGACCTTCGATTCACATAGTCGTAGGTTCAATTCCCAGCCTGTATGTATGTGTTCGTCTTAATACACTCCTATTCATCTGCATAAAGCATATCACACTACTGACGACTATAGACACGTAATAGTGAATACAGCCCTCGGTGAATGGTTGGCGTCAAGAAGGAGATCTGACTGTAAAAAGGGCCAAATTCACATCAAATGTCCACTTGTGAATTGAGAAAAAGTTTGGGAAGTAGTTAAAGTGGCAGAAGAAGACAAGAATACAGTAATAATATTCTGGATAATTGCACTGGGGGAGATGTTTTGAATTTAGTCGCCCATTTTCTCATTCACGGTGTAGAGATAGCGATCCTACCACTTACCCGAAGGTGGTTGTGTTGATTACTATTTTAAGAGGTAGTACAACTGCGCAACCATCCTCTATATAGCACTAATCGGAAGGAAAATAGTAGGGATCCGACACTTCGAAAGATGAATGTATCGGGCAAAGAAAGAGCCACGAAGGCTTGAAAATGAAAGTCCTAATACTGTCGGAGTCGGAAAACAACACAAGTTGACCAAGGGAGGTCGGATAGGCTAATTTCTTTGCTGGTGGCTTTATGTTGCACCAACTCAGATAGGTCTTATGCCGATGATGGGATAGGACAGACCTAGGAGTAGGAAGGAGGCGGCCGTGGCCTTAATTAAGATACAGCCAGGTATGAAAATGGGAAATCACGGAAAAAATCTTCAGGGCTGCCGACAGTAGGATTCGAACCCACTATCTTCCAGATCCAAGCTCACAGCCGCGTGCGCCTAACCGCACTGCCAACTCGCCCGGTGGGTCGGACAGGAAAGATGAGGATGAGGAGGTGTAAAACATTGCCTGACTCAGCTATGAGAACCGTGGTCGTCAACCAGCGTTTCCAAGTTGAGAGTTCCTGGTCCCCTTTTAGTCGCCTCTTACGATAGGCAGGGGATAATATGAAGGGTATTTTACTATTTAAAATTTGCTTTACGTCGCACCGACACAGACAGGCCTTACGGCGACGATGGGATAGAAAAGGGCTAGGTGTGGGAAGGAAACGGCCGTGGCCTTAATTAAGGTACACCCCAGCATTTGCCTGATGTGAAAATGGGAAACCAGGGCTGCCGAGAGCGTGGTTCGAACCCACAATCTCCCGTTTGCAAGCTCACAGCTGCGCGGCCCTAACCACATGGCCATCACGCCCAGCGATTATTTTACTACCCCCGCCCTCAGGGGGAGCCTGGGATTCCATTATGGCTAAAAACAAACAAAAATCGTGGTCCTACACCTACACGTTAGCAGGTGGTGCATGGTCAGTCCGACGAATCCTCTCGGTCGCTATTCTTGATTTTCTGAACCGAGGTTGCCATCTCACTGTCAGATAGCTCCTCTAGTGTAATGATGTTAGCTGAGGGGACCTCGAACGAACCCTCAGATCCAGGTACAAATGTCTGACCTGGCCAGGAATTGAACCCGTGGTGTCCAGGTGAAAGGCAAGCACGCTACCACTATACCGAGGGGCCGGTCCTTTTACGGCTAGGACAGGGATTTTTACCTGTATCTGAGGGGTGGTTTGCTGTCTACTCGCCAATATAATAACAATTTAGCAGGTAACTTATAGTGAGGTAGCTACCTCGGTCTGGAGAGCCAAGTATTGCGGCTGAGAGTACTCGTCGCACTGCTCACGTGTTATCTCGTTATCTGCAGGCCTTCGGGCTGAGCAGCGGCCACTTGGTGGGGCAATCAAGACTGTAGTGTCATAGGTTCTCTTATTTCTCCTCTTGGTGTAGTTCCGTTCAGGTCACATATTTACGATATAACAGAACTTAAGCGTACGCACACGATTCAGAAATTTAATTGCGACTGCCATATGAAGCTATAAAAGCTCATTTACTGGAGATATGCGTGGCACACTTGTATTGCCGATAGCAGCACAGTGATTAGACAAGCCTTTGTTGAGCCATACCTGTGCTCCCACGCTCCATATTTCAATACACTCTCATTAATCAGGAAGTAATATGGAAACTACAGAATTTTCCTGACATTCTTACTCCACCCTGATTGAATCGCACAGGTACTAGATATGATGGTCTTCTTTACACTCGAGCGATAAACGTGACAAGAAACTAATTAGAGCTCAATTAACTCACGTTAATGAATCATATCAAGCTAATCAAAAATATGAAATTGATTTATTTCCGCTGTAATTGCAAATTTGTAATGATTTTCCCGGATATTATGGTTTGTATTTCATGTTTCTCTCCCATTATTTTCACAATTCTGTACCCACTCTGCTCTATAAATAGACTTTCAATTTTGGGCTTTTTTCAGTTGTCAGAAAAATATAGTTGGGTGGAGCAAAGCCATCTCCGTACAGTCCATGACGGTGCTTGAAGGAGTACAAGATGAAGGCACCGAGTGGGTTGCTATGAGGTTTGAGTCATGTAGCTGTCGACTAGCGTTCAGGAGAGAGCGGGGTTGAACCTCTCTGGTGGTAACCCAGAAGATGTTTTCCATTTTCAGACAAGGCTGTACTTTAATTAAGGCCACAGTCGTTTCCTTCCCACTTCTAGCACTTCACCATCCCATCGTTGCCATAGACCTATCTGAATCGTGCGACAAAGAAAAAAGGAAGGTGGAAACTTCCCCCTATTTGTAACCTCGACTATAAATGGGATAAAGTGGTTAGCTCTGTCACAGCCCGTGGCGAATCTAAGTAAAATAGTGCGCTGTGATTTGCCCCCTCACTCCACTTTTTTTAATAATAGATCCATGATTTCCTTATAAACTTCTGTGAGAAGAATCACTAACAATATGATACGCGTAATTATTGCATGAAAGAAGTAACAAAAAGCATATTGCAATAAAGAGATTCAAGTTAATAATAATGAAGACCAAACCAAGAACCTTATGGCGCAACAGCCCCGAAGGGCCATGGCCTACCAAGAGACCGCTACGCAGCCCGAAGGCCTGCAGATTACGAGGTGACGTGTGGTCAGCACGATTAATTCTCTCGGCCGTTATTCTCGACGTTCTAGACCGGAGCCGCCATCTCACCGTCATATAGCTCCTCAAATGTAGTCACATAGGCTGAGTGGATCTCGAACCAGCTCTCAGAGCCAGGTAAAAATCCCTGACCTGGCCGGAAATCGAACCGAGGTCCTCCGCGTAGGAGGTAGGAACGCTCTCCCTATACCGCGGAGCCGGTAATAATTAATTATGAAGAGTGAAAACATTTATCATAAAGAAAGCTAATTCGCATAGGACTATGTACTCACTGCACGGGTGCTATTTCTTCCAGGGCATATGGACTAGTAACTCACTGCTGTGACCCCAATTTGTTGGTGAGACTTTACCTTCTACTACATCAGAGGCCGTATGGCCTTTTAAGAAATGTCTTCACATTTCCTTTGCTGCTGTTTTACGTCGCACGATGTGATAGGACACGTCTAGGAGTGTGAAGGAAGCAAGCTCGAATCCACCGCCTCTCAAATGGAAGCTACCACTACGTGATTCAAACCGCGTACGAAACTCCCTTATTATTTTTTTACAAGTTACTTTAAGTAGCGACGATGGCACAGGAAAGGGCTAGGAGTGGGAAGGAAGCGGCTGTGGTCCTAACTGAGGTTCAGCCTCAGCATTTGCCTGGTGTGAAAATGGGCTACCGGCAGTGGAGTTCGAACCCACTATCTCCCGAATACTGGATACTGCTCACACTTATGCGACTACAGCTATCTAGTTCGGTGCAAACTCTCTTGGAGGCTGCGCTTTTCTTGACTTTGGTACCTCAAAACATTTTGAAATATTGTGGAATTAGTCATGTTATGTGGTAGGACGTGTCTAGTCCTATTGTAAATGCTAGAGAGCTCTGAATGCATTCAGTTGATTGTTTACAATAGAGCAGATGTCACTCCCTACGGTCTGTGTTGAGCATAAGGTGAAGTATGCCACTTCATATGAAGACTGGTAGTAGTGTAGTACGGTATTCAGCTAATGCTTACTTTTCATTTGCAATTCGTATTTCCTGTCGTAGCAGGGGGAGAGGTGATACTCCCACGTGGCGCGTCCCTGGTGACTTTTAATTTGTCATTATATTTCGTCTCATTTCGTATCAATAGGGGTCGATTACCTAGATGTTAGGCCCCTTTAAACAACAAGCATCATCATCATCATCATCATCATCATCATCATCATCATCAATTCCTATTTTCCAGTTTGACCGAGCCTGAATTGTGGCAATGATTCAGGGTGGACATGCATCAGTATCGCTCATCCTAGGGTAACCCAAAGTACATTATTAAAAACAAAAAAGCACTTTTACAGTATGAAGGCTTTCGTCCGACTCGTTGGCTGAATGGTCAGCGTCCTGGCCTTCGGTTCAGAGGGTCCCAGGTTCGATTCCCGGCCGGGTCGGGGATTTTAATCGCTTCTGATTAATTCTTCTGGCTCGGGGACTGGGTGTATATGTCCGTCCCAACACTCTTCTCATCATCTTCAGACAACATAGTACACTACCAACCACCACAGAAACACGCAATAGTGCTTACATCCCTCCATAGAGGGTTGGCGTCAGGAAGGGCAACCGGCCGTAAAACAGGGCCAAATCCACATGTGCGTCACAGTTCGCACCCGCGACCCCACAGGTGTGGGAAAAGCGGCAGGAAAAGAAGAAGAAAGACAGTATGAAGGCTTTCACGGCCGGTATCAATATAATAAAAAACATCCGGGCTATTATGCCGTGGTCCACTCCTCTCGCTTCTTCCAGACGTTTTGACTACCGCAGCAGTAGTCGAAACTTCTGGAAGAAGCGAGAGGAGTGGGCCACGGCATAATAGCCCGGAAGTTTTTTCTGAAAAACACATTTTCCCTTTGCGAAAATCAAAATTATGGCCATCCATCAATGGCTGCTAATTTCGGATGGAAACCAGCCGTAGGGCATAGCGTGCACCGTTGCTAGATAACGTTGTCAATCCAAGCCTTACATCAGAGCCTGCACGGTTGCTGTGGCTACACTTCCCTCACACACTTTGTCGCGTCACGTTACATGCCATAAGGCATATTTGTCTCAAAACGTAGACAAAGTACAGTAAGATCAATGTCAATGATGTGATTGACAGATCGAAGGTGACAACGCCACGTCAATATTTGCACAACGGGTGCCAGTTTAGAGGAGACCGATTGTTCAACAATTACGAGATGACTTCTTTACGGCAATCAAGTTCCGTGTGTCTGCACACAAGGTATGCAATCGGCTGCACAGCTCCCACTTATGATCACATCGAACAATTCGACGCGCTTCACTACATAACTGTCATCGTGTTGAGAGAAGAAAATGGGCCATCTAACATCCTACTGAGGGATTGGACGAATGGCGTAATGTTGTGTTTGCAGACGGAACACGGATAAAATTACGCCAGGTGCTCGACGACAAAGGCTGTGTAGACGCAAAAAACACCATTGCTACCAATTCTAGGGACGTTAACTTCCCAGCCGTATAACGATGAAATTCTTCGACCATTTTTAGAACCCTTTAAGGATGAATAAAGCACTGAATTCGTTTTCGCCGATGACAATGCTCACCCTATTCGAGGTTCATCAGTGGGTAATTTCACGAGAGATGGGTATTAACCATATAAATTGGCCAGATAATTCATCAGACATGAACTGCATTGATCACGTATGGGACAAATTGGAGACGGCTGCTTTGATAGTTCACAACAGCAGCAAATACTTCCGGACCTCATTCGAGATGCCCAGATGGAATGGAACTGTATTCCTTAAGATTACGTCAATGTCCTAATCGCAAGCATGCTAGAGCGTGTCAGACACATGAACAATGCCAGACGGTGCTAAGGCAGAGTGAAGAAGGGACAGTTTTCACCAAAAAAGCGAACAAATACACAACGAATTGTAACCATTTTGTTATTACTGTCTATCTGCATTAAGGATGAATATTTCTGTTTGTAAAAGTGTACATTTCTAGGATGTGTGTCTCTGTATGGCAATAAGAAACATTCTGTAACTTTTTATTGCATTGAATGAATATGCACAGCCTGTTTCCAGTCATTGGACCGAGTGAGGAATGAATGAATGAAGACTCAATCTAGCGGCAATGGTAGCAATTGTGGCGGCTGCCGAAGCCTCTCACACTCCTCTGGGGGAATAATTAATGACTGAGAGGTAAAATGAAATGATATTGGAGAGTGTTGCTGGAATGAAAGATGAAAGGAAAAATCGGAGTTCCCTGAGAAAACCTGCCCCGCCTCCGCTTTGTCCAGCACAAATCTCACGTGGATTGACCGGAATTTGAAGCACGACACCCAGCTGTGAGGGGCCGGCGCACTGCCGCCTGAGCCACGGAGGCTCTATTGCTTTGCGGCCTTGATATTTTTCTCATCATCAGCAACTCGTAAGCTTTGTAGGAGGTAGAAAATCGGATATTGAGACGTTAATTTGTTTGTAACTGAGTACATCTATAAAAGGATTTCCTTGTGACAGTCGTACAGTATGAAAGAGGAAGGAAGTGTGTGGTTAGGTAGCTGGCACTGGTGGAGATAAGCAGTGTAACTTTGACCAGTGCGCGAGTACGATGTCGTCCTCAGCGTGTGAACTCCTAACTCACTGCTGTGAGCAGCGACCCCATTCTGTTGGTAAGATATTGTCGGTCAATTTGTTTCATTGTGCAAAAAATAATCTGCGATGAGTGCCTCAAACATGGGGGACGGGGCCGACGGTGATTTTGTGAGAGACGACAGGTGGATGAGTTTCATTCCATGAATTTCACAAAAGGGAAAAGAAAATGATGCTTGCAATTTTTCAGAATTGTAAATAGTGCCGTTATAAGCCAGTAAATCTGTAGTTTATCTGAAATTCGAACCATAGGATGTGACATTACGTAGTTAAATATACCAGATGGCCCATCAGCCTGGTATTTTCTACTTATAAGTGTCCCGCATGCACTAATCATGAATGAGATGCCTAATAACTTATTTTCACAGGAGTATTACTGCCTGTATATTAATTAATTTAGAATATGAAGAGATAACAACCGGATGGCCGCTCGCTGTGTGTTCCTCAGCGCTACCCGTCAAATGCGCCCCCTTGCGTTAGTAAGCCTCGTTTTCGAACGCTCAGTAGTGGACTTGGTATTTGGTACAGTAGCACTGCGATTGATTTCAACATATAAATAGAAGCATGAGTTTTTTACATTAATTTATGGCCGATTTCGTGAAGAGGAAATAATTTTTCGCGTTATTTTGCGAAATGATGCTTGATCCATCGCATCAATTTCGCTCTACAAAGTTTCTAAAATTCATACGAAGTCTCGCCGTGCGATTTATGAACTATTTATGTGAAATGTATATAGAGAGAGACCATATTCATAATCATTCATTATACCTCATGTAATCTTAACCAGATTACATAACAAGTTACCTTTTCACCCTATGTGGCTATATCATTAAGGGATTTCCTGCAATACTAAAACTAACAGGTAATTCTGCCGAATTGAGAAGTCCTCCTTCTGTCTTCTGTTTCCCTTCACACACGTAACCACGAACCTGCTACGAAGACGTAGCAGGGGGAGAGGTGATACTCCCACGTGGCGCGTCCCAGGTGGCGGATAGGTGGGTCCTAACCGGCTTGCTGGCGGACTTGAGGGAAATAAAATACCTCTCGCGGACCAAACACACTACCCTTGCGGGTGGGGGACGCATATGTAGAATACACCCGCGGTACCCCCTGCCTGTCGTATGAGTCGACTAAAAGAGGCGACCTAGGCGCGGACATAGATTGCGGTTTGGTATAATGTGATGGACCTCCTGTGGATGGGAAGGGTCGAGTACATTCACAGGTAATCCCTGCCTGTCGTAGAAGGCGACTTAAAGGGTCATGTGGCCATGGTCCCCTCTTTATTTTATTATTATTTTTCCGAGGGTCAGATGTAGACCATTTCAAAATTTTGATGTGCGTGCTGCCCGTAGATGGGCCTCTTACGTGTGCGATTACGCCCAAAAGCCCGCAACTGTCCACATAGGACCATTGCATGGTGGGAGCGCCATGTACCTTGGCAATGGTATCCGCCTGACAACACAGGTCCCCGCACAGCCGAATGCCAGAAGGACATATTATTATTAATTATTTTTAATTTTTTCTCTATATTTAGTGCTCTGTACACGCTATGGGGTACATGCTACTATGGGGTACTGGAGGAAGGGAGCCCTAGCGCTCATTGCCTCAGTCATCCCGTATTAGGCACCGTCCATCATCGGACCCCGGGCAGTACCAGCTACGACCAGGTGGGTATTGCCTTGGCTGCTTGGTTCGGCTACAGAGACCCCTGATCGGAGTGGGTGGCATTCGGGGAGGAAGCTTTCGGGAATGGCTTCCAAACGAAGTCGTCCTTCTCAAGGTGGTCCCCCACCTAAGTCTTTAACTTTTGCTTCCCTCAAAGGTTCAACTCCCTGGGAACATGCGCAGCGTGAAGAAATGGGATCCAGCTTCCCTAGGTTTCTGGTCGCTACCAGAACCGATGGGCACGATTTTAAGTTGGTGAAGTCGATACTTTTTAGTCGACACATCGAAATCGTTTACGGCGAACTTGAGGACCTTAAGAAAATGCGCAACGGTAGTTGGCTTATGGAGACTCGTACAGCACTGCAAGCTGATCAGCTGCTTAAGTGCGACCACTTTGGCGAAATCCCCGTCAAAGTGGAGGAGCATAAGTCCTTGAACCCGGTTCGCGGAGTCATCTTTCACCGCGACATTATTTTGAACACTGACGACGACTTGATGGAAGACATGAAGAACCGTGGCGTGACACACGTCCGGCGCATTACGCGCAAGGTCAACGGTGAAGACGTTGCCACTGGTGCCTTCATTGTCTCTTTCAAGTTGTCAGTGTTACCAGAGAAAGTCAAGGTAACAATTTATCGTTGCGATGTGAGGCCGTACATCCCGCCTCCTATGCGATGCTATCAATGCCAGCGGTTCGGACATATGGTCTCTCGCTGTTCGAATCAGGCTGTATGTGGTACATGTGGACGAGTAGCTCACGGCGCGGAAGAGTGCACAACTCCGTACAAGTGCACTAACTGCTCCGGTTTTCATTCTCCTCGGGATCGGAATTGTCCGATATACCTGAGTGAGAAGAAGATCCAGGAGATCAAGACCCTGGATGGTCTTTCATATCAGGAAGCGCGCCGTAAGTTTAATTCCACGAATTCACCTGCCCGTACACTCGACTACAGCATGATAGCTCAGAGCCTTCCAGGTTCGTCATTTTCAACATCGTCACCTGTGCTAATCGCTGCGCCCAAGGCGACTGTTGCTGCTCCCAGCGACGTCGCAAAGAGTAAAAGCTCGAAGGTGGGGACCACCCCACCTTCGACCAACCAGAAGTCTGTGCAGGCTGGCAGTTCCCAGTCGGCACAGCACGGGGGGAAGACTAAGTCTCCCCCCCTAGGAGGTCGACGAAAGTCGTGCCCCAGCCGGCGGAGGCGGCATCGTCGACCAGGGCTGGTAAACCATCTCCCAGCCCGTCTAAACTAGAAAAAAAGAAGGGGAAGAAGAGCGCCCGTCCTGAGCGCTCTCGGATTTCCCCTGCGAAGGAGATGTCATGCTCCCCACCTGAGGGGTATGAGTCTGCGCCGGGCGGTACTCCTGCTTCCCAAACCTGCGCGCTCTCCTCGTAGGGGACCCCTTCGCCCCCGAAAAACGTCGAAGTTCTGGGCGGCTTCCCCGCCGTCTGTTGACGACGAGATGGATTTCGCGCTGTCCACTACATCTACGGATGTAGATGTTGATATTCTTTAGATTTGTGAGCACTTTATCGCTCATAACCTAACACTACTTATATCGTCCACACTATGGCACTGTTACAGTGGAATTGTAATGGTTATGACAGGCATCTTGCTGAGTTACGTCAGCTCATTAGTGAGTACGCAGCGAGTATAGTCTGTATTCAGGAGCCCAACTTCAGACTTGGTCATCGTACGGCCTTGAGAAATTTTAGGCTATACTCTACAGAACGATACTATGCTCACCGGGCTTCCGGTGGCGTTGGCATTTTTGTACGTTCTGATAGCTGCAGCGAAGAGGTTCCATTAAGAACCCCGCTCGAGGCTGTTGCTGTTCGCGTTTCACTGCCTGTCATAGCAACAGTGTGTAATGTTTATTTTCCACCAGGCCAGCATCTTAATATAAATGATGTCGTTGATCTCATAGATCAGCTTCCACCTCCCTTCCTTTTATTGGAAGATTTTAACGCCCGTCACCCCATGTGGGGCTCTGAGGCGCCTTGCTCCCGGGGAAGATAGCTGGAAACATTAGCGACAAAGCTGGATTTATGTATTTTGAACACAGGGGAACCAGCTCACTTTAGTGTACGTTATGGCACGTATTCTCGCATCGACATAAGTCTATGCGGCCGAACGTTGGTTCCACTGTTTCGGTGGAATACACACTATGATCTCAGTGACAGTGACAATTTTCCCATTATCCTTGCTTTGTTGAAGCATAAATCCGTCGAGGCTCCCCCTCGATGGATTCTTAAACGTGCTGTTTGGGCAAGGTACTCATCACTAGCTGTCTTTAATGACGATATCAGGCGGACAGTCGGTGAGGAAATAACTTATGTCACCCAAGTTACTCTTGCTGCTGCTGTGGAGTCCATTCCGTTCTTCTCGGGGACTTCTCGCCGAAAACTCCTTCCCTGGTGGAACGATGAAATAGCAGCAGCCATCAAAGAACGCCGTCGCGCTCATAAACGTTACCGTAGACAGCCTACTGTGGCCAACTTGGTAACATTTATGAAACTCCGCGCTAAGGCGCGAGTTCTTATTCGACAAAGTAAGAAGGCTTCATTGGAGAGATATGTGTCGTCCATGACGTCACATACTCTATTATCCCAAGTGTGGACGAAGCTTCGACGGATTTCGGGTATTCACGGATCATCTGCTGTACTGGGAATTTCCATTGCAGGCAGTGTCGCCACTAACCCCCTTGCGATTGCTAACCATCTCGCTAGTCATTTCGCGGATGTCTCCGGCTCCGGGAATTACCATCCTGATTTCCTACCTCTGAAGCGGGAGGCAGAACGTCATCACCTTAGTTTTGCCACCCAAGCTTCAGAGGACTACAACGTGCCCTTTACGGAGTGGGAACTCCGTAGCGCCTTAGCGCTTTGCAAGGACACGTCTCCTGGACCGGACAACATCCATAACCAGATGTTGAAACACCTTAGTGAAGATAGTTTACTATATCTCCTTCGTGTGTTCAACCGAATCTGGATAGAGGGTGATTTTCCGTCTCAGTGGCGAGAGGGCATAGTCATTCCTGTCCTCAAGCCTGACAAGAATCCTAAGTATGCAGGAAGTTACAGACCAATTTGTCTTACAAACTGCCTGTGTAAGCTATTTGAGAGGATGGTAAATCGCCGAGTCGTGTGGTGTCTGGAGAAACAAAGACTCTTGTCCGAGTACCAATGTGGTTTTCGAGCCGCTCGCTCGACTACTGACCACTTGGTACGCCTGGAGAGTTCTATCCAGGATGCGTTTCTCCGCAAACAGCACTTGGTAGCTGTTTTCTTTGACTTGGAGAAGGCCTACGTCACCACCTGGCTATATGGCATCCTTTCAGTCCTGCATCAATGGAGATTTCGAGGTAACTTGCCGGTATTTATTGCGAATTTTTTGTCCCTCCGTCTATTCCGTCTCCGAGTAGGGAGGACCTATTCGCAATACTACGTTCAAGAAAATGGAGTCCCACAGGGATCGGTTCTTAGTGTCACTCTGTTCGCGATTGCCATAAACGGTATTGTTGATGCTGCTGGTCCAGCAGTAATACCGTCCCTATATGTGGACGATTTTTCTCTGCACTTTAGCTCGCGCAGTATGGCAGTCGCAGAGCGACAGTTACAGCAAGCTATCAGGAGGGTGGAGCAGTGGACCTTAGAACATGGCTTTCGGTTTTCTGCGCAAAGACCTCTGTTGTCCACTTTTGTCGTCAACGTACTCTTCACCCCCATCCTGAGCTTTATTTAGGCAATGTCGTTCTTCCAGTTGTTGACACTTACCGATTTCTTGGGCTCCTTTTCGACAGTAAATTATCGTGGGAGCCACACGTGCGGCAGTTAAAAGTGCAATGCACTAGGAAGCTTAATATCCTGAAGTTTCTTAGCAGCACTTCTTGGGGTGCTGACCGCACGGTGCTCCTACGATTCTATAGGGCACATATTTTATCTCGGCTAGACTACGGCAGTGCAGCATATGGCTCAGCAAGACCAAGCGTTCTTGCGACGCTCAACAGCATCCACCACAGCGGTGTTGTGTTGGCGACGGAAGATTTTCGTACAAGCCCCATAGCTAGCCTGCTCGCTGAGTCTGGTGTGCCGCCTTTACACCTGCGGCGCCAGCAAAAGCTTCTTTTGTATGCTGCTAATTTGCGACAGATACCACTTCATCCCAGCTATCCTTGCTTATTCAACAATGGCAACCGTTTTCTATACGCTGCTTGTCCTCGGGCAACGCGGCCGGTTGGCATACGCTTGGATAGCATTTCCGCATTGTTTGACGTACCTTCGGTTCCTTGCCTTGTCAGACAACCAAGTGGGGTACCTCCGTGGGTTGTACGACGACCTGAAATCATCCTGGATTTGCACACTGGCCCGAAAGGAGACACGGACCCTTCGATTTATCGGAGGCTCTACCTGTCCGTTGTTGGCTGCTATGCAGTTTCAGTCGTC
This sequence comes from Anabrus simplex, assembly GCF_040414725.1. Taxonomy (NCBI): domain Eukaryota; kingdom Metazoa; phylum Arthropoda; class Insecta; order Orthoptera; family Tettigoniidae; genus Anabrus; species Anabrus simplex. The sequence continues at coordinate 131,398,921 of NC_090268.1, read as the reverse complement.
GTTTACACTGATGGTTCAAGGACAGATACAAAGGTGGGCTGTGCGTTCGTTGTCGACAATGATCGGTTTCTTTTTGCTCTCCCGGACACCTGTAATGTGTACACGGCAGAGCTCTATGCTATCTGTGGAGCTCTGCGGTACGCACTGTACAATGAACGCCGACACTTTCTCGTGTGTACTGACTCCTTGAGCTCGCTCCAGTCTATTGATACCTGTTTCCCTCGGCACCCTCTGGTACAGCGGATCCAGGACCTGCTGGCCGGGTGTTCGGATGCCGGCACCAGAATTACGTTTGTGTGGCTCCCCAGCCACATGGGCATAGAGGGAAACGAGTTAGCAGATCAGGCTTCCAAGGGGGCAGTTAACTGGCACCGTTGCCTTTCAAGGTTCCAGCAAGTGATATTCGCTCTCAGCTGAGACATCTGGTTATGTCTCATTGGGAGATGGAGTGGCAGGCCATTCCACTTCCCAATAAGCTGAGAGCGATAAAAGGAACAACGAAGGTATGGAGCACTTCCCTTCGGGCTTCGCGGAGGGAAGCCGTGGTATAATGTCGCCTTCGGATCGGCCACGGTATCTTGACGTAGTCCCATCTACTGAAAGGAGAACCCCCTCCGATGTGTACCTGCGGCGACCATCTTACCGTGGTACACATCCTTACGGAGTGCGTGACCTGGTCGATCTGCGCCGTAGTCTTAACCTTCCGAGTACAATCTCCCTTATCTTGCGAGATGACGAGCAGTCAGCAAACCTCGTCATCCGCTTTCTGAGGGATAGCGGTCTGTTTTATCGTGTGTGATGTCCTTTGTCCTAGTGTTGTTTATGTCAGTTGCGCTTTTATCTCATTGACTTCATTTTAGTTTGTGTTGCGCATTTTAATGTGTTATTTTAACGTCTATCGTAAATTATGTGTTAATATCTGTATTACTGGGCAATGCCTTATTCCTTCGTTTTCCTGTATTTTCTCTTATTTTAATAGAACATAAGGCATTGCGTATTAGATCCACTGAATGTTTTAATCTCACCCTCATTTTTGTTCATCACCATTCTTTTTTTAACTCTAGTCAGTGGATATTTTTAAAATTTTAACTTCATATCTCATGTCATTCATTTCGTTCCATTAGGGGCCGATGACCTTCGATGTTAGGCCCCTTAAAACAACAAGCATCATCATCATCATCATCATCACACACGTAATATTGCAATACAATTTCAAGCCCATTTTTTCCATGAATTTCGCGTCAATTTCGCATTTATCGCAGAATTAAGTAGATTTCACTTTAAACTGGTCTAATCGCGTTAATTCGCTGCTGTAATTCGCGGAAACAATATCGTTAATTTCTTAACCAGAATCATGTGATTTGTTAGGATATCTCAAAATCGTTTTAAAATAATTTTGTCGTGTTTTTCGTTAATGCTAAAAGATCATACCTCTATATATCGGCAATGTGTTGTAATCAGCAACGACAAATACACAAACATAGTTTTAATCTATGGAGGATCGGGTCGGAATGCAGCCGAAACTCGCAGATGGTACGAGCAGGTGTTTCTAAATAGCCGGCCGCCTTTATACATGTGTGTTCACTGAACAGATTTGCAATTAGAACCTAATGGATCATTGTAGTCCAATATCACATACAACAAAATTTTTGGTAGAGTGGAATATCTGTACATGTGTAACTTAATAGGTTATTAAACTTTATTTCCTGCATCTTTGGCGTGTTTACAAATGCACCTTGTTATAGTACCCGTGCAGTAAAATGACTGCTATTTGTTTCATATCCGAAACCCAATACGTTGTAGCTCTCCTTCGTAAACCAGTGAATAGGCATCCCGTTCATCACTGTTGCATGCGGGACACTTATAAGTACGAATTAGGGGCTGGAGGGGCGCCTGGGAAGAGAAGCGCTGACGCACAGATCTAGCAAATGGTTCATTTACCTCTTTTGAACAGATGTATGTTTCACAGTACCGTTTCTTAAATTTTCTTATTTCCGTATTCGTCTAGTCTATGCACCAATGCCATGGAGATTTTAAGGTTTTCATGTATGTCGTACATGTACACTTTACCCAGTTTTACCGTCGGATACCGTCCGTCACGCGAACGAGGTGTGGAAAGATGTATTCAGCCATTGACTCTTTCTGTAGTGGTTGGCAGTTTGAAGCGTTGGATGTAAATGGAAAGGTTTCTGTTAAGACAATAAAAAATTTGAGTCAGAGGAATTAGCCAGACATGCTTAAAATGACATAAGAAATGTGAACATTGCCAAACAATACTGGTTCGTGAATAATGACATCCACTACTGGTTTGGTGAATGAAGATTGCAGCTTTCACCAAAAGATGGTAGGCTACGATGGTTGGCTGTCTCCTGCCAACCCCTTGTGGGTAGGAGCGGGAAAATAACGTCCGCGGTGTTCCCTGCCTGTAGTAGAGACTGTTAAGTTGGGAGCGTGGCGTAGGTACCACGGAGCCTTCAGCTGATCCCTGGCATTGTTTCCACTTACTTTTTTTTTTGCTAGTTGTTTTACGTCGCACCGACACAGATAGGTCTTATGGCGACTATGGGACAGGGAAGTGCTAGGAATTGGAAGGAAGCGGCCGTGGCCTTAATTCAGGTACAGCCCTAGCATTTGCCTGTTGTGAAAATGGGAAACCACGGAAAACCATGCTTCCACTTACTTGTGTCAGGCTCCTCACTTTCACCTGCCCTACCCGACCTCCCCTAGTAAGCTCTTGTTCTTTTCCGACCCCTCTACTCCGTTGAACTTCCCAGGCTGAGCGAATCTAGGTCCACTCCTCGTACTAAATTTCAAATTTCGTGGCAGAGCCGGGAATCGAAAACAGGGCCTCCGGGGGTGGCGCTAACCACTATACCACAGAGGCGCACCTCGTTACCAATGCTCGCTAACTAACACTGGAAACAACATCTCTAGAAAATAGGGCATGTATCCGGTATCTGTTGATACTCTTCTTTCATCATTGTAATTTGAGCACACCCATGCCTGGCTCCTTGGCTGAGTGGTTATCGTACTGACCTTCGTTCAGAGGGCTCCAGGTTCGATTCGATTCACGGCCGGGTTTGGGATTGTTTGAATGCTGAAAACATTTCTTAGTAGACAAACTAGGGCTCCCCATATTTAGAAAAACGTAAAATTCAGAAATTTCCTCAATTTTGAGAAAATGTAAAGGCTAAAGGGCCAAAATGATTTTAAGTTGTGAGTCTTGGATAGCTCTTTCAAATCAAAACGACAAATTTTCAGTTCACCGGGCGAGTTGGCCGTGCGCGTAGAGGCGCGCGGCTGTGAGCTTGCATCCGGGAGATAGTAGGTTCGAATCCCACTATCGGCAGCCCTGAAGATGGTTTTCCGTGGTTTCCCATTTTCACACCAGGCAAATGCTGGGGCTGTACCTTAATTAAGGCCACGGCCGCTTCCTTCCAACTCCTAGGCCTTTCCCATCCCATCGTCGCCATAAGACCTATCTATGTCGGTGCGACGTAAAGTCCCTAGCAAAAAAAAAAATTCAGTTCCGGAAAAACAGCCTAATATACCTTGTTTCTTTACCTGTTTTCTTTTTTTATTCATATCCTAGCCAAATTAAATTATTTACATAATTATCTTTATAATGTGTTCCATGTTTCAGCACCCTCAGGCGTTTCTTGATTCTTGAAAAATGTTCACACCTAATGTAGTTATAAGGGCTTAAATGAAACTCTGCATTGACTCATACTAGCGCTCGTAATGGGAGAAAAAGGCAAGCCTCTAATCGAATCGATCGGATAACGACGATTGAGGAAAGGATTGCAATTTTTAGGAATAAATAGAAAAATATATTCTCATACTTCATTATATTTTACTTACCTACAATTCGTAGCTCATATTCCTAGGATATTTTCAACAATGAGTTGGATATTTGCTAGTGGTTTTACGTCAAACTTACACATCTAATGTTTCCGGCGGAGAAAGGATGAGAAAGTAGTAGCCGTGGTCTTTATTAAGATATAGCTCCAGCATTTGCCTGGTGTGAACATGGGGAACAATGAAAAACACCGCCAGGACTGCCAGCTATAGGATTCGAACCCACCATCTCCCGAATGCAAGTCCACAGCTCTGCAACCCTAACCACTAGGTCAGCTCGTTAGCTCTCTGGGATTTGTACTGCTAATAGTTAATCCTTTGACTCTGGGATAGGGTGTTTGTGTTCCTGTCCATCCACATGCAACACACACTTATGAATATATCCCCCATATAGGGACGACGTCAAGAAGAGCATCCGGCCGTAACACTGGGCTGACTTCACATCAAGTGCGGACCCCAGCAAATTGGGATGATGGCCATGAATAGGTAAAGGATGTTTAGGCGCTAAAAGTTTAGATTGAAAGTGTATTTGAACAAGGCGCAAGTATCATCTACCCACTGCACAGTTATGTAGGTGAGTTGCATAATCGTTAGGGGCTCTGATAGTTAAACTGAATAATATTTATGTAAATCTCACTGCAGAACCGTTGTGCGGGTAGAAGACACTTGCGCCTTGCTTAAATACGTTTACATTCTAAACAGTTATTAGTGCGAAATAGGTATCCTTTTCCTAGATGAAACATAAGATATTATTTTCCTCTCCGAATATCATTATTTTCGTGGAATATTTTGTAGTTTGTTTTAGACATTCTTGCAACCATTGTTTTTGTTTTTTGCAGTTTACCTTACGTCGCACTGACACAGTTAGGTATTATGGTGACGATGGGATAGGAGTGAGACAGGAGCGAGCGTGGCCTTTTTTAAGGTACATCCCCAGCATTTGCCTGTTGTAAAATTGGGAAACCACAGAAAACCATCTTCAGGGCTGCCGACAGTGAGGTTCGAAACCACTATCTCCCGGATGCGATCACAGCTACGCTCCTCTAACCGCATGGCCAACTCTCTTGGTCAGCTGTTGTTGTTCCCCGGCCCAGATTGATAAATGCAATATGTACGTTTGTTTAGGAATGATTGGTTCATCCAACTTGAACTTATCTTTAATTCTTCTCACACACTCTCTTTTCTTCTCAGGAGATCCCAGATCGCCCTGATCACAGCCGATCTCCTATGACGATATGGTACAAGAAGAAGAAGAAACAGAAGAAGAATAAAAAGTAAAATGGGAGCTGTTTTACTAATCAGTGTCCGTGGAATTATCAACTGAGTGGAAAAAATTGCTAGATACCTACACTGGCGAGGGAAAAATTACTTTGACCTACCGGGATTTACGGAAGGTCAGAAGGGAAACTCCTTCAGCGCGGGGTAATCGGTAACTATTGAAAACGGGTCGTACTGTGCACAATAATTTTGGTATTGAGAAATAGATTTAATAGATTTCGAAAAAGCCCAAGTCTTTAAATTTCGCTGTACAGGAGCCAAGGCCCACTGCAAATGTATCGGATGTAGGGCTTCCTGATCCTGACTACCCTCTTTAGCAGGCCAGTGCCGTTAAAGGTGGACTGAAGTGAGTTGTTAGAATCCGAGACTTAAACCCTTCCAACTTTAAGTCTCCGATCTGATTGCGATTTGGTCCAACGACTTTAGTAGGAATGAAATATTCATCCATAGCAAGAGTCAAAGTTTGTTCATTTAAGCACCGTGTAGAGACGAGTGAACGGCGGGCAGTAGGCAGTGGTGGGGTAGTAATGCGTGTGCGAGAGAGAAAGAGTGACAAACCTCAATCCGTTATCTTGGCTATATTTAGAGGAGAGAGGAAATCTGCACTAGTATCAGTTATTGCCCGGTTTACTTGAGCGGTAGCCTTCAGTACCTATCATCCAGAAGTAATCACCAAACAAAATCATTAACTCCCTGCTATGTTTACCTATATATCACACTATTAGTTATAGATCCATTCGTCCCCGCTACTATCCACCTATGGAGTTCCCTGCCGGCTGAAGTTAGAGACATTCCTAGTACTCAGCTGTTCAAAAGAAGGTGTTGCAAACATTACTTAAATATAAGAACATGTCTGTAGAACATATCTACGATAATGTACCTCCTTCATGAAATTACCAACCGTAGGAACTAGACAATAACATTTCCCAGTTACTATATAAATGACACAATTTTAATATGTTGTAGAATTTAGCATAAGTTAAACAGTGTATTATGGTTGGACATAATAGCAGGCTCTACAGCCTGAAACAGCTTCAGAATTTGCTGGTTTAAAGGTAGGCTATGTAAGTCCTGATTAATTTCGTGATTGGACTTCTACCATGGAGAGTGTGTCATACGACACAGGAACTTATTTAGAAAAGTCTGGAATCGTCTCAGAGGTGATTTTGGAATATACAGTAGTACCAGACCTCACATCCATCTGGTAGAATGGGCCTGATGCAGGAAAGAGATTTGGCGGATGATGCAGTCACTCACATGTTTACTAAACAGAGGAAAGCGTTTTTACAGGCACGCATATTCTTACCATTTAACAAACTTCTATGGTAGTGTTTCGTTGTATAAACCCAAATAACTTATGATTTAGACCAATGGCACTAGCAGATATGATTCGAAGCTTCCAATATAGTACCAACTGTTCTTTCGCAATAAAAACCAAATTACATTTAAATTCTTAATTCGATTGTCACCAAAATTGTTCATTTATCCTGGTCCCCACGATAACCTACATAATATAATAATTTCGTGTGGCTATTTCTAGCCGAGTGCAGCCCTTGTAAGGCAGACCCTCCGATGAGGGTGGGCGGCATCTGCCATGTGTAGGTAACTGCATGTTATGTGTGGTGTGTGAGTTGCAGCGATGCTGGCGACAGCACAAACACCCAGCCCTCGGGCCATTGGAATTAACCAATTAAGGTTAAAATCCCCGACCCGGCCGGGAATCGAACCCGGGACCCTCTGAACTGAAGGCCAGTAAGCTGACCATTCAGCCAACGAGTCGGACATAACCTACATAAAAACTTATGTATACTGCCTTTTATACTGTACAGAGCAACTGAGTGAAACACACTCTAAGCTTTTACTGAGATTTCCGGGTTGTATAAGCCTAAACAAACCGTTGGACGCATGATACATACTTTATAAAGCTGGAATTCCTAATGAGTGACCGCCTGAATATTTAAACACCGGCCTGCTTTTGAGTTCTAGAACATTTTACCACAGAACTAATGCTCTGTTTCGACTGCATTTTATCTCGCAGGATGAGAAAACCAATGTAAAATGTATATTAGCATTACTATTTAATAAGCTTGAAGTACCTTTAAGAACATACAATACCTCTCTATTAAAATTTGTTTAACGTCGCACCGGCACAGATAGTTCTTACGGCGACGATAAAATAGGAGAGGGATAGGAGTGGCGAGCAAGCAAGCATGGCCTTAATTAAGGCACAGCCCAGGCAATTGACTGGTGTGAAAATGGGAAACCACGGAACATTATCTTCAGGACACCTCTCTATCGCTGGTAGCCACGATCGTTAAGACGTCAAGTGTTTAGGGTCTGACAGCGTGGGTAGCCGTTTCGAGACCTGCCATCATCAGAATGTTGCCCGGGAGGGTAGGGGAGATGGGGCTATACCTTTTTTAATCACTTAATTGCGTGCCAAAAGTCTGGATTAAATTCCTGAGCTCTTCGCAATGTTCGCGTCGACTAAATGCATATGATACTGTTGATGGTGATTCGTCCGTCGGATGGAGATGTTAAGCCTTAAGCAGACCCATTCGTCTTATTCGCCACAAATAGTGTATGTACCGACACTGGGTATCATTCTACATCATCATCATCATCATCATCATCATAATCTCCTCACATCGGGACGCTCAAGTCACCCAAGGGTGTCGAATAAAAGGACCTGCACGAGGCGAACCGAACATGTACTCGGATACTCCGGGCACTAAACTAAACCGCTCAATCGCTTTCCTAGTGTAATCCCCGCTTAACTGCAGGGTCAGCACATTTGCAATATCTTCTTGCGGTTCATGGCGTCCACGAGGGTAACATTAGACTTGTTCATGTCTTCCTAAGTGCGGCGCGTTCACCATCCTTCTGGCCTCACGGGAGATCGAAATGCACTGCAGTGCTGTGCTGGCAGCGGAATCAATGAAGCTCCTCACCGTGTGACCGAAACACCTCATCATCTCTGCAGCACCCAGTTTCCGACAGCCTCTTTCATTCCTCACTTGATTCTATCGTATGAACCAAATCAGGTGTGCGGACATTTCGTACCACGGAAATTCCGTACCACTTGACTTCTGAGGACATTTCGTACCACTACGTCGTTATCTACCTGCGAACGGTTTACCCCTAATCCCCAAATGTTTACGCCAGGACAATCCGTACCACTTGATGTCAAATTGGAATTCCATTTCCATGCCAGCGGGCGTAATAAGCCTGACAGGCACACTATAGAAATCAGAAACAAAAATAATTTACAACATTTGCTGAAGAAAACTTCTATATTCTCTTAATAATTGCCATTTAAACTACACTTATCATTTATGTTTACGAAAATACAAAGCTGTAAGTTGCTAGCCGACAAATGTGCAACCCAATAAACTCTGGTTCTTGTAGTATTACCTCACAACGGGAATAAACCCTGAAACAAAACAATACAACAGAAACATACATCGTGTTCGGGCGCAATGTGCCTGACGAGCATAAGGATGGATAATATTACTATTATATTGAATATTTATAAACTACTGCATTATTTCATTATCAAGTAAGTAAAATAAAATATTTTGATGAACTGGCCAGTATGGACTTGAAGGTAACGTGGAAACATAAACCACTGAAAGGTGGAAGTAGCTAGGTCTCCGCGAATGACAAGTACGAGGTAAGAATTAACACGTGTTCCAATCAGATCAATTGCGCCCGACGGAAGTTAACATCAGCAGTGGTCACACCGTGCGGAGGCTTCTGCTCCAGTATTGGGCAATGGATATGCAAATGAACACGTTCATTAGGATATCGTTTTTACTTCGGAATACTTCCCGCTCTTTCAAGTGGTACGGTATGTCCTCTCCTAAATGTTTTAAGGTCATTACTTAATCAGGTAATCAGCCGGTCAAGTGGTACGATATGTCCTAGAACCGTGAAATCAAGGCTACAACAAACTAGTGTTCACATTTCCGAGCTTGTTCATGACGCTTCTGACTGGCCCTCCATTCCATAGAGTTTGCCGGGATGAGTGGCTCAGAGGGTTGAGGCGCTGGCCTTCTGACCCCAACTTGCCAGGTTCGATCCTGGCTCAGTCCAGTGGTATTTGAAGGTGTTCAAATACGTCAGCTTCGTATCGGTAGATTTACTGGAACGTAAAAGAACTCCTGCGGGAATAAATTCCGGCACTTCGTTGTTTCCGAGAACCGTAAAAGTAGTTAGTGGGACGTAAAGCAAATAACATTATTCACTCCATAGAGGACAACAGGTTGAACAACATTCTAATATATCCGTCGGTCACTGAATATTCCAATCACTCGTCACTGTTCTTATCCATTTAAATCTTGTTGCGGACGTCTGTGGGGCTACATATCTTAGTAATATAAATTATGGAAATATTTATTGGCGCTAAAATATGGGAAACAGTGTTAAATTGTAACAAATTTAACTTTTCCCTTGACCTACATTTAAAATGGCTAAAATTGTTGTAAGTAAAGACTGGAACGAAATCTCTCAAAATTTGGGAAAATGAAAATCCAGAGTCTGTTTACAGTCATTCGACGTGGTGAGGGATGGAATGAATGAACCCCCTGATCTAGTGGCAAGGATAGGAATTGTGCCGGCTGCGGGAGACTGTCGCACTCCTCTTGGGCAAGATTAATGCCTGACAGATGGAATGAAATTATATTGCAAAGTGTTGCTGGAATGAATGATGACAGAGAAAACCGGAGTACACGGAGATAAACCTATCCCTCCTCCAATTTGTACTGCACAACTCTCACATGGAGTGACTGGGATTTGAATCACGGAACTCTTACATCACAGTACCTTTTTCAAAATAACTACAATAAATACACCTTCACAATAATAATTTACTTGTATCACAGCACACTGTTACAAATGTCCTCGATATTGGGCCAATTGTGAAGGAGTCAAGGGTCAATCGTAGCAGAATGATTCACTCCCGATACAACATATTTAACAGAGTAAAGCCATACGTTGTGTTTATCGTGAAGTAGCATAGTGTTAAGCATTGAAACACCGCCTATTTTATTATTGTAATTTATTTCAGGATGACCCAATAAATACACACACACAAAAAATGTTATTCAACCACGAAGAATCACACTCTCTAATTGCTGACTGTTTACAAGTCTCTTTCCTATTCACACAGCAGGCGGTCCGGCTCGTTGGTGTTACCTGTTCACAGACTCGCCTTACTTTCACCCCTCAAAACAGCTGTGTGCAGACCACTCGGTTTGAACACATTGCTACTGGCTACATAACAGACGATACCAGTTCTTGGGTTCGACTCGATATACAGTCCAGTAATTCACACAGTCAAACGCAGTGAATAACTAAACAGCAAGAGTTCAACAGTCCTAAACAGAGGGGCAATTCTCCACTCAACAACGACCATTAACACTATTCCAATTTCATTCACGATAGCCGCTCTAGTCGTTGTCTCACAACATTCCTCAGCCCACAGAAGTACAAACACACAAAGTCTTCTGTTCCGTACGCCGTCTTCAGTCCAGCCACTCACTCTAAACTCCGACTCAACAATAACCACTCCTTGCTAAGATTCCAACTCGGCACTAGCGAAAGCCACCACACGTGTCACCCTTAGCCCGGCGACCGGACCCCAAGAAACTGAATCTCACACTGACTCCAGCACTGAGTCCCACAGTGACTCTAACACTAGCCTAATTTTTATAGCTCGGGTGATGTGTACCGGAGTATTCGATGTGGCGAGAGATGGAACATTCTCTTCGCATCTACCAGAGACTAACGGGAAAACCATCCGAAGAGAATAATAAGTTACACGGAAAGGCCGGCCCCGCCCTCCGGGCTGACTGGGAGATCCCCGATCGTGTAATGTGGTATGTAATAATTTTATTTGCTGTACGTTCCACCTACTATTTTTACTGTTTTCGGAGACGCCGAGGTACCGGAATTTAGTCTCACGGGTCAGTAAATCTACCGACACAAGGCTGACGTATTTGAGCACCTTGAAATACCTCCGGACTGTGCTAGGATCAAAATGCCAAGCTGGGGGTCAGAAGTCCAGCGTCTAAACCGCCTGATATGTTCTACGTAAATTATGTGTAATTTATTAAGATGAAAACAAACAATGAATCCCCAAACTGGACGAATTAACCAGATACGGTTAAAATTCCAGGACCGACCTGGAATCGAACACAGAAAGCTCTGAAGGGAAGACCATTACGCTAACGGGTTGTGGTGGTGGTGATTTTTGTCGTAAGAGGAAGTGCAACTAAGTAACCATCCTCTATGAACAAATACAGTGAAGACAAGTATGAAAATGAAGTTAAAACTATTCATTGAATGGAGGCATTCGGAAATAAATTTTTAAAGCAAAAGTCATTTTATTTTGCCAAAGATTACACTGAAAATTTGAAATGTAGAGGACTTTGATTAACCCACTCCCACACATAAAGCAAATCACGAGATCATCAGTATTCACGTCATCCACTAGTATGAGTTCCAGTGTCTCCTGCAGGCCGAGGACAGAGAGATCGGCGAACTCTGTGAGGATGATGGTAGTATATTTACAACTGTAAAAAAATGAAAATTCTGTATTTAAGAATGCATATTGCTAACAAAGTTGACTGTCGGAAAAGTGCAACGTTTAATATGATATCTCCATTCATTTTATTTTTGTAAGTCATTAGTTCTAAATTTTAATAATACTCATTTTCTGTTGTCAATTTCCACAAGGACCGCTTGTAAACGCTGTAGGCCTATAATCAATGCATATTATTCAACGTTAGGGATTTGAGCCCATGTTTTTTTTCTCGCCTCATCCAGTGATATTAATCCTAGACCGAGAGCTGGATAAAGGTTCACTCACACTCGAGGATGACGTCTGTTACGAGAGACAGCGAACCCAGTCATAAGATACGGTTGCGGATATCACCATACTGACCACGTGACACTGTAATATCTGCAGGATTTTTAAGCAGTTATAGTTTCTTTTTGAAAAAATGCTATTTGCTCGGGGCGTCGACTTAGAAAGATATTTTGCCCCTACTTGCACCATATGTGAGGAACCTGCACGTATTTTGTAAATGGCGGAAATGTAAAGCGTTGAATGTGAGGAAAGGAACGTTAAGGACGACACAAACACCCAGTCTTCAGGCCAGGGATATTGATCGTTTAAAATTAAAAACCCCCTGACCCGGCCGGGAAACGAACACGGCGCCGCCGAGTGACAGGTGGACGCGTTGCTCCCTACATCGCAGGGCTGGACTAGTAATAGGTTAGAATGCAAACTTTCTGAAATGAGTAACAAGTATAGTCTAGCCCAGCGATGAGTATTGCATAGACCATACGGGTTATGGTCCATAAGGACCCCTAGAATTTATGTTACTCTCACTACACTATGGAAGAGCGGGTAGACAACATTTCCTAATAACCAAAACAGTTTGCATTCTAACCTATTACTGACCGGGCGAGTTGGCCGTGCGGTTAGGAGCGTGCGGCTGTGAGCTTTCATCCGGGAAATAGTGGGTTCGAATCCCACTGTAGGCAGCCCTGAAGATGGTTTTCCGTGGTTTCCCATTTTCACACCAGGCAAATGCTGGGGCTGCACCTTAATTAAGGCCACGGCCGCTTCCTTCCCACTTCTAGCCCTTTCCTGTCCCATCGTCGCCATGAGACATATCTGTGTCGGTGCGACGTAAAGCCAATAGCAAATAAAAAGGGGTTATTAGTCGACTAAGCACGCCTGGACACTTAATAAGCTGTATGTGCTACGGGCTTCTTCTCCTTCTTTTTGTTTAATTGTCTGGTTCCTTAGCTGAAGGGTTAGCGTAGGGTATTGACATTCGGTTCAGACGGCCCCGGGTACCAATACGATTCTCAACAGGATCGGAGATTTTATTCGCTTCTGGTTAACTCTTCTGGCTCGGGGATTGAGGTTTATGTTCGTCTTAATACACATATAGTACATCACACTATTGATACGTTTTACAAGAAGAAGAAGAAGACGAAGAAGAAGAGGAAGAAGAAGAAGAAGAAGAAGAAGAAGAAGAAGAAGAAGAAGAAGAAGAAGAAGAAGAAGAAGAAGAAATGGCCAAATTACCCCACGATATCACAAATCTAAATCAGATGCCGTATCAGTAGGAGTTCATCTCCAGTTGGCTCTTCGTGTTAAATTAAGATGTTAACAAGCTTTGTGTTTAAGTAAAAAGTATTGTGCTATCTTCTTGACTTTTTACGTCCTGAAAACGACTCAACTTTTATGGTTTTCAGAGACGCCATGCTGTCAGTAATGTTATCCCGCACGAGTTATTTTTACGGGACAATAACTCTACCGACAGGAGGCTGGCGTATTTGAGCTCCTTTTCGAAATGCCAGCATATTGAGCCAGGATCGAACCAGCTAACGTCGACTCAGAAGCCAGCGCTCCTACCGCCTGAGCCACTCAGCCCACTAGCAGACATTGTAATCTGTCTCGGAATCTCTCTTTACAGTCCTCACAATAACTGTTGCGTCCCGCCTCAATCGACTCGATTAATGTTTAGAATTCATTCTCCTCTGGCGTGTCTTTCTTGTTGCCGATAAGGCACTCAAGCTAACAGTTTTAATTGCTCTCCTGGATATCGGCTATCTGCCATCTTTCTTCTCATCCCTTTCCTGGCTATCCTTCGCTTTATTATGTCGTACCGCTACAACTCATCCCCGGCGGATATCCTTTTAACACTCACAATATCCCAGACACTCGTTCCATTTCTTTTGTGTAGATATTCCTGAGTTGGTCTCAAACCGATTAAATCCAACGCTTAATAAAGTAATTTTGTTTTCCCTCAACCCTACAGAATCCTCACGTATAAACAACATTATATCCAAATTATTCTAACTATATCAGGAAAATTCTTAAAGGGAGTTAGGACCTTAACGTTCGAAAATTAAGGCATTTTCAAGATTTTTAACTAAGTAATTTGTATTTTTTCATTTCATCCTTTTTCCCTCCAGAGTTGGTTCCCCACGAACCTGCTACGCAGGCGTAGCAGGGGGAGAGGTGATACTCCCACGTGGCGCGTCCCAGGTGGCGGATAGGGGGGTCCTAACCGGCTTGCCGGCGGACTTGAGGGAAATAAAATACCTCTCGCGGACCAAACACACACCCCCTGTGGGTGGGGGAGGCTGACGAATAATACACCCACGGTATCCCCTGCCTGTCGTGCGAGGCGACTAAAAGGGGCGACCAAGGGATGAATGAATTAGAACCATGAAACGACTCTTGATTCGTACCATCATGCGGGGAACACCATGGGTTGCATGTACTTGCGAGTAGTATCACCAACATGGTACGAAGTATGTTTGTGATTCGTTGCAGTAAAAAGCCTGGCCTGGTGGATTCCAGTACCCGTGCGTTGTACCCATGTGGGCAACACCGCGGGTCTGGGCGTAGCCTGTGAGTTGTACCACTATATGAGCGACACCGTGGGTCTGCGTTGCCTGTGATTAGTACTCACTATGTGCGGAACACCACGGGGCCCTTGGGACCGGCACCCGTGACTAGTACCCTAGGTGAGGAAACTCATCGGTTTGCATTGGCTGTGGGTGGCGCCATTGTGTGCGAAACACCATAGGTCTGCGTTACCTGTACGAAGTACAATACTTGTGAGTAGTACCATCTTTTGTGGAACACCGTGAGTCCTCGCTACTTCTGATTAATACCCCAACGTGACACATACCAAGGTTCTATTTTACTCGCGACATGTACCATTCTGTGGGGCCTTAGACATGGATTTTGCACCCCCTTTAGACACCAAGCATCTTTGTGCTTTATAAGTGGTTCCTTGGTCGGTAATAATGTTATTTTAGTTCTCTATTGAATCCGATCCACTGGTTTTGGTTTTTGTTTGTTTGTTTTGTGTTTTCTTGGGTTCCTGTCCATCCATTCATTCTTCATGACATTTTTTTATTTTTATTTTGGTCAGTGGATGCCTTTGTAATTTTTGTTCTTTCATTTCGTACCATTAGGGGCCGATGACCTTCGATGTTAGGCCCCTTAAAACAACAAGCAAAAAAAAAAAAAAAAAGAGTTGGTTCCCCCCTCCCGTAGCTAGCGAGGAACCCACCTCTACCGCCTCAAGGGCAATGTCCCGGAGCAGAGGCATTTGGTCATGGATAAAACTGAGGAGGAGGTCCAGTACCTCTCCTAGGTCGTCTCTCTGCTATGCTGAACAGGAGCCTTGTGAGGGATCGGGCACATTGGAAGAAATAGGCAAGGAAGAGGGAAGGAAGCGAATGTAGCTGTAAGTTAGGTAACAACCAGGCATTTGCCTAGAGAGGAAGTGGGAAACAGAGGAAAAGCACTTCGAGGATGGCTGAGGTGGAAGCCAAACCCCTCTCTACTCAGTTGACCTCCCGAGTCTGAGTCGATCCGGTTCGAACCCTCGTACCACTTTTCAAATTCCGTTGCAGACCCGGAAATCGAACCCAGCTTGCGGGTTAGCTGATCACACTAACCACTACACCACAGAGGCAGAATAATTTAATTTTCAGGATAGAAATTGTTTCTTATTAACTCCTTTTAGAATCACTTTTTCTCTTTCACCATTACCGGGTTGATCATCCGATGCAAAATCGGAAGGTTGCGTGTTCGGATTCACTGGTAACTGGTTGTCCATTATTATTCTGTACTTAACATCTCTACAGCACACACTGAACATGACACAATACGCTGAAAGTTTATTTCGAGTAAAAAGTGGTCTTGAACATTCAATATTTATTCCTTCCTTAGTTTTGTCGTAACATGTATTGCTGACTGGAGTTCACTATTAGGGTTGTAATTCAGGATTGTTCCCTTTTTGTGTGTTAGTTTTCATATATTCTGATCTCAGTTTCTAGCATTCAATATATTCAACATCATTTGTCCGTAAGTAACGCCAAACACTAAACCAATAAAGTAATTTTGTTTCTCATGAACCCTACAGCATCCTCACGTATAAACAATAACATATCGAAAGCTTTCTAACTTTCTCAGGATAATTCTTAAACGTTAATATTTCCCCCTAGTACGCGGTCACTGCATTACCCTGCAAATGAGGATTGCAGTGGTGTCTCAACGGCGCACAAAGCTACTAGCTTTTACCATAAATTATAAACAAAGAATATAAATTTGGTTTTGCTAGTCTTTTAACGGCGCACTAACACATGGAACGTTTTCGGAGACGCAAGGATAAAAAAGATTTAGGATTGGGAAGGTAGTGGCTGTGGCGTAAATCAAGGTGGAAAAAACATGGAAAACCATCTTAAGGGTGCCGTAAGTGGGGTTTGAACCCACTATCTCTCCAATGCAAGCTCACAGCTACGGGAACCTAACTCGCTCGATCAGTGAGTGGAAGCCACTGAACCAAAATCATGTTTCGAATCGGCCATATTTATATATTTTTCTCTTTAAACATCACTCACAATGAGCACAATGTACATATTAAGCAAGCTTCTTAGCCTTTTTTCAATCGTAAAATTACCAGCGTCTTGCCCTGGTGTAGCGTTGGACTCGTGAATTGGGTTGCTGCAACTTTCCAAGATGCTGCTTTCCTTCTGGGAGCATTTTTGATATAAAAACCAGACACAGAATTGTTTTAAGTGTTTTCAAACCCACTGTCAGCAGCCCTAAATATTTTCCGTGGTTTCCAATTTTCACACCAGGTAAATGCTGACGTTGTAACTTAATTAAGGCTGTTACCGTGTTTTAGCGGTAGTTAGAGGTGAAAGAAGATGCGGGGTGGTGAACAGGTCTCAAGCTACTAAAGTAAAATTGTTTGAAAATTTAACAAGGTTATATTTTCTTTTCAAAATTCGGAAATAACCAGAATGGCAGGTACGGAGTAGCAAGGCAACAAAGTACAATTACAGTATTTACAGGATTTGGGCTTCGAGCCCTGAAAACACAATTCTTGAGCAACTAGCCCAACTTTACGATATACAAATTTTAACAACGGGGCAGAAGACCCCAATCAAACCCTGGAGCACTTGCTCCAAATTACACAGTAAAGCCTCCTCGAGCCATACAACACTCAGTTTTCAAAAAAAGAGCCACTCGCTCTCAACTTTAAGCCTATCAAAGGCCACACCAAACTCCACCTTCAAGTTGTCCTCTACGGACCTAGACACAGGGGTAAAATACCCAACCTACTGAGGCCTATTAATAAAAAAAAAAAGCAAAATTACATGGCCTCTAAAATAACAATTTGGGAGGAGGCGATCTGCTCTCCTCATACATTCGTTTAAAACCTGATCGGGCTCTAGGCCGCTAATACAAGGGCTAATCCCATACTACAGAGGTGACTTAGAGAAGACCAATTTACATTACATTAACGAAGAATAGGTTGAGAAAAATAAGTTCACCTCAAAACAATATGATTGGGAACTCGAGAGGGTTAAGCCCTCTCTATCCCGATATGCAGTTTAAAAGATGGAATAGATACAAGTTTCTTTACATTTTAAGGAAGGTTACATAATGGAAAAACTTCGGACCCGCCCCGAGAGTTAAACTGCTGAGCTAGCAAAGAAAGAAGTTATTAATTGGCCATTACCTGGTTGTTGACCGCCGCCGAAGAAAGAGGCGCTTCCCGCCCCCTGCTAGGAACTTTACACACTGAAAGATGGAACAGAAGTGGCGCAGAGACCCAAAAATCAGCAGTTTATATGCTCTCGCGGAAGGTTCGAGGCGTTAGGGGAAAGAAAACACCCTCCCACAATCACTTTATTGGTGGATAAATAAAACCCCTACAATATGAAGAAGGAACACATTATTGGTGGAAAATTAATTGAAGAAATTCGGGATTGGCTACATTCAAAACAAGGGGAAGGAAGGGGCTAATATTGTCAACTTAACCAATGACTGAGAGAAATTTAACAAAGAACAAACTTTTGAAATAAAATTTTCTCCAAAGAACAGTTCTTTCACTTTGCACTAGGGTGCACCATTGTAGTTTTTCAGTAGTGTCCTCTAGAAGAGAAAGTTCACACTTCTTACTTCAAGCAAAACAAAAACACATCAAAAATGACACAGTTCAAAAACTCCAAAATTTCCACGTGGTGACATCTTCTGAGAAAGCCGAAAATTAATACCGTAGATAAAGTTCAGACTTCCTCCAGCAGAGGAGTTTCAACTGGCGCACATTTTGAATTAGCGGCGTGGAGGTGTACCGCCCGGTACAGACCTCCCCCCCCCCAAAAGTTCCTCCAGGGGTGACACATGAAATTTGTTTGAAAACTAGGTCCAAGTTTTGATGTAGATGTGGAGATTAATTGTAGAAGTATTTTTAATATTTTCTTAATTTGGTTTGATTCAGTTTCAAAATTTTTGTTGTGACAGGTGAAGTAAGGTCTTTATGTTTGTAGAAGTTGAATTCCGAAGTAAAATTTTAGTTTTTAAAGTTGAGAAAAAAAAAATTTCTAAGTCCACCAGGTATTGCAGAGAAATCCAAGAGAAGGTAGTACTGTTGAACTGGAATGTCCATGTAGTTGATGTAGACTAAGTTGAATGGCCAGATCGGCCGTTGCAGCCGGCGTCCAAAGACGGCCGCTCGGACCCCTCAAGTACCCTGAGATACCGCTCGCCCGCACTATGAGGGGAGCAGAGGTGTTGAAGCACGCCGCGCCCGCGGTGAACATATACAGGCTGCGGGCCAGTAGCAGGTCGTGCGCCGCACATCAGCCTTGGCCGGGAGGAGAGCTCCGGCTCGCCGTGCACATGTCGTCCTCGCTGGGGTCGAGGGGGCCCTTCCTCTAGCCCAGTCGCGGCACGGCGCCGCGCGGCTGCGGGGGCACTGAAACATTAAAACTAGGTGGCAGAATGTGTTGGACCATCATCTTTCTTGAGGGCACAGGCTTTGTGGAGAGGTTGAGGGGCCAGCGGCGTGCAGATATCCATGGCATATAATATCAGCAAGCCACAGTGTGTATAGCAGGAGACGGGAGCGTGGTAATGGCCGAGGTAAGGACAGAATGGCAGTTTAACGGTGCGGGGGGGGGGGTTACAAAAATACTTAGATATGAAACAAAATATTATAGAAGGGGCAGAATGCCTTAAAAGTGAAAACTCAAAAAAAATATAACCTTTATATTCCTTTCAAAATAATATGAAGCAAGTTAACACAGAAATTATACAGGTTTCACCTGTGACAAGTGAACCCTAAATATCCTCTCGGTGGCTGGATTGCTTAATAACAAGGTAACCGGCGTAAGGAAATCGAGAATGACACACGGCCCATGGAATCTGGGGGCAAGCTTGCCCGCGGGAACAAAATTCTTGACCATTACTTGGTCACCTACCTTCAAAGGGGTGGGTCTCCGTCCACGATCATACCTTTCCCTAACCTTTTCATGAGAGACTTTAAGATTGGCTTTAGCCTTCTTCCAAAGATCTTTGATGTTGTCCGGATCTATTGTCTCGGGTAGAATGTCACTCAGAGACCAGAGGTTAGAGAGCGGCGTGTTGGGAACAAACTTGAACATCAAAGAGGCTGGAGTAAATTTATGTGATTCATGAACCGCCGAATGCAAAGCAAAAGCTAACCAATGCAGGGACGTGTCCCACCTGGAATGATCTTCATGATGATAGGCAATAAGCGCGGACCTGAGATTACGGTTAACCCGTTCAGCCAGAGATGGTTGAGGGTAATAAGCAGAAGTAGTTACATGAGAGATGGACAAGTCAAAACAGAATTTATGAAAAAGATTTGATGTGAACGCCTTAGCATTATCAGACACGATGTATTGGCACGGACCAAAAGAGGCAAAAATAGAATTTAAGCAAGTAATGGTAGACTGAGCGGTAGCCAGCTTAGTCGGAAATAACCAGGAAAATCTAGTAAAGCCATCTACGCACACAAAGATGAACTTGTTGGCATTTCCCTTTGACTGGGGGAAGGGTCCTACATAACCAATATACAGGCGTTCCATGGGGCGCGACGCTTGATGAGAAGACAAAAGGCCTACATTGGTGGACATGGTGGGTTTACTAAGCAAACAGGATTTGCAAGCCTTCACTAGTTCACGGATTTCACCGTCCATACCCTTCAAGATGAACCTTTTACGAATCTTTTCACGAGTTTTAAAGATTCCAAGATTCACTCCTAATGGGGTCTCATGATAATACTTGAAGATCATAGGTACAAGAACAGCTGGAACGACAACTTTCATCATCTTATCCTGCCTCGATGGGCAACATAGAACACCATTCCTCAGAACATAAGGGACAACATGTTCCCCAGAAGAAAGGGTTTCCATTATCGGAGCCAGCGTCGGATATTCACGTTGGTATTTCTCGATATCCCTGAAGAGCATGGGAGCATCTGTTAAGATGGCATTAACATCAGATAGTATGGACTCGGAAGGTGATGAACTGTCGACCGGTTCATGGGTCTCGACGTCGTTGGAAAACATACGGCTGAGTCCATCAGCAACAACATTTTCGGTACCTCTGATATGCCGGACATCGAATTGGAAGGCAGAAATACGGATGGCCCAACGGGCTATACGACCAGTACGACGCGGCCTACCTAAGACCCAGCTTAAAGCTTGATTATCTGTCTCCAGATCGAATTTGACGTGTTCCAGATAGAGACGGAACTTTTCTAAGGCAAATAAGACTGCCAACCCTTCGAGCTCATAGATGGAATACTTGGCTTCTTGAGCCGACAAGGTCCTAGATGCATAGGCGATGGGTCGCCTCCCTAGTTCAGTCTCTTGAAGAAGGACTGCAGCTACTGCTGAGGACGACGCGTCGGTTTGGACGATGAATTTCTTTGAGAAATCAGGCATAGCAAGGACAGGGGCATTACAGAGAGCTAATTTCAGATCTTCAAAAGCGGCTTGTTGAGAAGGACCCCACTCGAATTTGATGCCTTTCCTACGAAGAAGTTTCAAGGGCGCTGCTCTATTAGCGAAGTTAGGAATAAACTTCCTGAAGAAATACACCATACCAATGAACCTGGCCCACGAACCTGCTACGCAGGCGTAGGAGGGGGAGAGGTGATACTCCCACGTGGCGCGTCCCAGGTGGCGGATAGGGGGGTCCTAACCGGCTTGCCGGCGAACTTGAGGGAAATAAAATACCTCTCGCGGACCAAACACACACCCCCTGTGGGTGGGGGAGGCAGACTAATAATACACCCACGGTATCCCCTGCCTGTCGTGAGAGGCGACTAAAAGGGGCGACCAAGGGATGGTTGTATTCGAACCATGCAACTACATGTGATTAGTACCACCACGCGGAGAATACCAAGGGTCGCTTTTACTTGTGCGTAGTACCACTATATTAGGTACGAAATAGGTTTGTGATTAGTAGCACACAGGAGCACCGCGCGGTCGGCTTTTGCAGTACCTGTGATTAGTACCACCATATGAGCGGGACCATGGGATGATAGCTACCATGGACCTGCCTTACCTGTGATTAGTACCCACTATATGAGGAACACCACGGGATAGGGAGAGGTCCCTGTGGTTAGTACTCTTACGTGATGAACATCATAGGTTTGCGTTGCCTGTGAATGGCGCCGCAGAGTGAGAAAAACATAGGTCTGTATTAATGTCGAATTTCATAAGCTTTGAGTAGTACAATAATGTGTGGAATACCGCAAGTCTCTGCTACCATTGATTAGTACCGCAACAGGACAGATACCATGGTTGTACATTACTAGCGATAAGTACCATTCTGAGGGGCCTTTGACTTGTATTTTGGACCCATTTAGACACCAAGCATCCTCGATTTGCCTTGGAAGTGGTCCCTTGGTCAGTAATACTATTAACTATGATAGTTTTTTGAGTCGGATCCACTGATTGTTTTAAATTCATGTTCATTCATTCATTCATTCATTCATTCATTCATTCATTCATTCGTTCATTCATTCTTCATGGCATTTTTTATTTTGGTCAGTGGATAATTTTGAACTTTTACTTTGTCGTTTCATTTCGTACCATTAGGGGCCGATGACCTCGATGTTAGGCCCCTTTAAACAACAAGCATCATCATCATCATCACGATATTGTCACGTCCGTTTATGTGCCTGTGCGACATTGCGGGTCGCAACCACTGATTGTTTTAAATTCATGCCCATCCATTCATTCTTCGTTGTCACATTTTTGAATTCTGGTCAGTGGAGAATTTTAGACTTTTAATATGTCATTTCATTTCGTCTCATTTCGTACCATTAGAGGCCGATGACCTAGATGTTAGGCCCCTTTAAACAACAATCATCAATCAATCAATCAATGAACCTGGCGATACCTTTAATGTCCTTGGGAGGTTTAAAATCACGGATGGCCTGTGTTCTCGAATGATCGACTGCAACACCATCAGGTGACACAATATGCCCTAGGAATGACATAGAGGGCTTAGCAAAGGCGACCTTGGACAACTTGACAGTTAACCCAGCCTTACGAAGGCGATCGAGAACTTCTCGCAGATGA
This sequence comes from Anabrus simplex, assembly GCF_040414725.1. Lineage (NCBI taxonomy): Eukaryota > Metazoa > Arthropoda > Insecta > Orthoptera > Tettigoniidae > Anabrus > Anabrus simplex. The sequence continues at coordinate 131,376,331 of NC_090268.1, read as the reverse complement.
TCTAGATGTTCTTCAAAGGTCTCCGAAAATACGACGACATCATCCAAGTAGTGATACAAGTACTCAAATTTGATGTCGGAGAAGACCCTATCTAGCAGCCTAGTGAGTACAGCTGCTCCCGTGGGGAGCCCGAAAGGCACGCGGTTGTATTCATATAAATTCCAGTCCGTGGCAAACGCTGTAAGATGTTTAGACTCTTCGGCAAGGGGAATTTGATTATAGGCCTGATTCAAGTCCAGGATAGTAAAGAACTTGGCCTTACGAAACCATGAAAAACAAGAATGAAGGTCAGGAAGGGGCACAGATTGCAACACCACCTTCCGATTGAGAGCCCTATAATCAATGACAGGCCTGAAGCCTCCTTGGGGTTTCGGGACTAGAAAAATAGGTGACGAATACGCCGACTTAGAAGGCCTAATAATACCGTCCTTCAACATCTGATCGATGATTTCTTTCAGAGCCTTCATTTTAGGTGGAGATAGCCTATAAGATGGAAAACGGACAGGAATCGAATCCGTGACCTCGATTTTGTATTCGATAAGGTCAGTAACACCAAGAGTATCAGAGAACACCTCTGGAAACGACTGACATAATTTACGAATACTATCAGCCTGCTCCTCAGGTAGATGTCTAAGGTCTAACAACATCTCATCCTGGGTAGGCGAAATAGATGAGCATGATACAGAATTACACTTTAACAAGGGAATTTTATAATTGAACGCAAATTTGAATGTGCACGACTTACTCTGAAGATCGAGCACAAGACCAGTGTGAGAAATAAAGTCCGCTCCCAGTATGATGGGGCAAGACAAATGCTTAGCCACAAACAGTTTGGTTTTCCATGTAAATTTAAAAATACGAATTTTGACCTGTACGGAACCTAGAATTTCTAATGGAGATGAATTAGCCGAAACATATTGAACAGAGGATGAGCCATAGTCAGGTAATTTACAAACAGACTTCAATTTTGAATACCATTGGTCCGAAATAATCGAACAAACACTGCCTGAATCTAAGAGAGCTGTTACAGGTTCATTATTTAACTCAATCTTAAGAAAAGGAACCGGTGCGGGGGTATCCGCCGCAATCCTAAGACATTGTTTGGGGCATTCGAAAGATGGATTAGCAAACTGAACGTTCCCTGAATTCACGATCTTTTTGCCAGGGGCTGAGCCTTGAGAAGCAGAATTAATCGACTCAGCCGAAGCCGCTAGTCACATTTTATTATTGGCATTGGTGGAATTTGCACCAGAACTTGAGCAGGAGGGGGTGCTATTTGAGTTTGGGCAATTCTTGGCGATATGTGAGAAAGCCCCACATTTAAAACAGCCTTGTGATGAACCAGCTCCATTATTTGCCCTACTAGACTTGATCAGTGGACACTTATTGCGAAGATGATCCGGCGACCCGCAAGCATAACATTTACGGGGATTGACTGGTCGGCGAGGTGGAGGCCGAGGATTACTAAAAGAAGGAGGGGGTTCTTTCGCGACACGCAAAGAATCGGCGTATCTAACTCCTTCCGCTGAGACGGCCAATGCTTCAAGTTCAGAGAAAGTTTGCGGGCACGCCGCGAAACACAAATATGACCTATAGGATGGTGAGATACCTTCCACAATGGCTTGTACAATCTGATCCTCCGGGAAATGAAGAGCAAACACCCTAGTATAAAACTTAATGTCCTGTATGAAATCAGCCAAGTTTTCATCCAAGCGCTGTACACGGTAATAGTACTTCTGAATCAGAGATGACCTCGCGCGAGCAGGAATAAAATTTGCAAGCAAGTGTGCGTGAAAATCTTCAATAGATGACTGTTCAGCTATGGCTCTTACTATTTTGTCAGAGAGAATACCAATTGCATAAGGATAGATGATTTGCAAAATTTGACATGGAGAAAGAGAAAACACAAGGGCATGATCCTGAAATTCAACTAGAAATCTTAAAAATGAAATTACGTCACTAGTGGTATTAACGGAAAACTTAGAGATGCCTCTGAGCAACATTGCCAATGGATGACGCAAGCTGCTAAACCCGGGTGACATAGTAGATAAAGGTTTCAATGGCAAGGAAGTTAATTCCGAACGTACATTATTTAATGAGTTACGGCGTTCAGACTCGTCCAATGGGGCAGAGGTCGTTTGAGCAGCAATGGTTTTCCTATTTACTTCTCCCTTAGTAGGCTCTTCCTCGCTACCTACATTCACTGTGGTGGGTAGATCGCTTTTGGGAGGAACCTCCCCAGTTAACAATTGAATGACCTTGCTAGATAATTCAGAAATATTTTCAAGCAGCGTACTAGCTTCCTTCTTCTGAACGTCATTCAACTTTAGAGACAACAGATCGTTAACTCTATTTGAAAAATGAAACAGCCTAGCTTGCACACGCTTAATTTGATTAGGAGAAGGATCATTTTCATCAAAAAAACTAACTACAGAAGCTAGCCCGGTAATATTCTCGACGATCGTGGAAAGTGAGTCGTCAACTTCTTTCTCTCCCAAGGTGGGGATGGAAATGGGCAAATCAAGGGAATCTCTAAGCTTGTTTGTGTCTACCGCAACCGTGCCTCCAGATTGCACATTTCTAATAGTCAATTCATAGATCAACTCCTCCTTGCGCAAATAGTTAAGATGGAGAACATCGCGAGGGCCGGGCATGATGACAGAACAATTTTGAAAAACTCAAAAAATTCCAGCAACTGAGAAAATAGTTAAAGTTGTAATCAAAGCAAGGTTTAGCCGTCAAAAGGGGCTAAATTGAGACCCATTCAGCCACGCTCTGCTACCACCTGTTACCGTGTTTTAGCGGTAGTTAGAGGTGAAAGAAGATGCGGGGTGGTGAACAGGTCTCAAGCTACTAAAGTAAAATTGTTTGAAAATTTAACAAGGTTATATTTTCTTTTCAAAATTCGGAAATAACCAGAATGGCAGGTACGGAGTAGCAAGGCAACAAAGTACAATTACAGTATTTACAGGATTTGGGCTTCGAGCCCTGAAAACACAATTCTTGAGCAACTAGCCCAACTTTACGATATACAAATTTTAACAACGGGGCAGAAGACCCCAATCAAACCCTAGAGCACTTGCTCCAAATTACACAGTAAAGCCTCCTCGAGGCATACAACACTCAGTTTTCAAAAAAAGAGCCACTCGCTCTCAACTTTAAGCCTATCAAAGGCCACACCAAACTCCACCTTCAAGTTGTCCTCTACGGACCTAGACACAGGGGTAAAATACCCAACCTACTGAGGCCTATTAATTAAAAAAAAAGGAAAATTACATGGCCTCTAAAATAACAATTTGGGAGGAGGCGATCTGCTCTCCTAATACATTCGTTTAAAACCTGATCGGGCTCTAGGCCGCTAATACAAGGGCTAATCCCATACTACAGAGGTGACTTAGAGAAGACCAATTTACATTACATTAACGAAGAATAGGTTGAGAAAAATAAGTTCACCTCAAAACAATATGATTGGGAACTCGAAAGGGTTAAGCCCTCTCTATCCCGATATGCAGTTTAAAAGATGGAATAGATACAAGTTTCTTTACATTTTAAGGAAGGTTACATAATGGAAAAACTTCGGACCCGCCCCGAGAGTTAAACTGCTGAGCTAGCAAAGAAAGATGTTATTAATTGGCCATTACCTGGTTGTTGACCGCCGCCGAAGAAAGAGGCGCTTCCCGCCCCCTGCTAGGTACTTTACACACTGAAAGATGGAACAGAAGTGGCGCAGAGACACAAAAATCAGCAGTTTATATGCTCTCGCGGAAGGTTCGAGGCGTTAGGTGAAAGAAAACACCCTCCCACAATCACTTTATTGGTGGATAAATAAAACCCCTACAATATGAAGAAGAAACACATTATTGGTGGAAAATTAATTGAAGAAATTCGGGATTGGCTACATTCAAAACAAGGGGAAGGAAGGGGCTAATATTGCCAACTTAACCAATGACTGAGAGAAATTTAACAAAGAACAAACTTTTGAAATAAAATTTTCTCCAAAGAACAGTTCTTTCACTTTGCACTAGGGTGCACCATTGTAGTTTTTCAGTAGTGTCCTCTAGAAGAGAAAGTTCACACTTCTTACTTCAAGCAAAACAAAAACACATCAAAAATGACACAGTTCAAAAACTCCAAAATTTTCACGTGGTGACATCTTCTGAGAAAGCCGAAAATTAATACCGTAGATAAAGTTCAGACTTCCTCCAGCAGAGGAGTTTCAACTGGCGCACATTTTGAATTAGCGGCGTGGAGGTGTACCGCCCGGTACAAAGGCCACAGCCGATTCCTTCCCAGTCCTAGCCCTTTCCTGTCCCATCGTCGCATTACGACCTATCTGTGTCAGTGCGACGTAAATCCATTTGTAAAAAGAATTAAGTGGAGGTAAATGTCTCCCCCTAGTATATCGTCACTGCATTACCCTGCAAATGAGGATTGCAGTGGTGTCTCAACGGTGCACAAAGCCACCAGCGTCCAAAGCAAAGTCAGTTTTACCATAAATTAAGATTACATTGAGTCCCTAATTCCATGTCTACGCACTAGAAAATCTAACATGCAATCTGTGTCCTCCTACTGAATAAGTAATATATGAGTGACAATTTTTTCAATAAATCGCGTGTTAAGTCCCCATAGAGTCGTTAAAACATCAAGCTCATCTGTTCGCTGTGACTAGGTAGTTCATGTTGAGAACAACAATTACAGCAGACTGAAGTTAGAAGTTGCAAATTGCTCTCTCTCCCTCAGCTGCTGTAACAGACGATCGGGTATAAATCACAGTTATAATTTGTCTTCTGTCCCCAGTTTAGGGAAAACAAATGTGTTCCTTCATCACAGCCTGCCGTTAACCTTATTCGTGGAGCCAGTAGAATGCTAGAGCTTGTTGAGTGTGCGCGAATAAGGCCGCCATTGAGTGTCAAGACGTTGCCTGCAGCTGGGAAGAGCATTACGTCATCCCACGCCCAGGTCCCCAGCGACCACATCTATCAGTCCTAAATACAATATTTACCCTCCTCTTCAAAGTGAACAATATAAATCTTAAGAAAGCTCCTTAGGTTTTTTTTTCAATAGTGAAATTACCAGCGTTTTGCCCTGGTGTGGCATTGGGCTCGTGAATTGGATTATCACAACTTTCCAAGACACTGATTTCCTTCTGGGAGCATTTTTGATAGATATGAAAACCAAAGACCGGATTTTATTAAGTGGGTTCGAACCCCACTGCTGTGTGTTGAACTTCTATCCCACTGCTACCGCTCTAAAACTACAGCCGGTTAAGGCTGATAATCCTCCTTCCGTCACGTAATAGGGGAAGTACACTATTACCGGGGAGTTTTTTTACAATTTGCTCTCCGTCGCACCGATACAGACACCTCTTACGGTGACAATGGGATAAGAAAGTGCTAGGAGTAGTAAAGAAGTGACCGCCGCCTTAATTAAGGTATAGCCCCATTATTAGCCTGGTGTGAATAATAGGAAACCACGGAAAACCATCTTCTGGGCTGCCGACACTGGGGCGCGGACCCACTATCCCAAGAATGCAAGCTGACAGCTATGTGACACAATCCCCGTAGCCACTTGCTCGGCACAGGTTGAAAAATGAACTTTTCAATAATTTTGTCTATAAAATGTTAGCAATTTCTGTGGCTACGACGCATTGAAAACAAAATTAGATTTGGGCACTGTTGGTAACAACAGTGAATAGTCCAATAGCAGTTAACTCTCTCTCAGTTTTTATCTGTCTACTCTGTCTCTGCGTCCCTTAGCTTGTCCCGAGTCCGTAGCCACTAAACATTTTATTATTATTATTATTATTATTATTATTATTATTATTATTATTATTATTATTATTATTATTATTTACAATTTTGCTTTACATTGCACCGACACAGAGAGGCCTTATGACGACAATGCGATAGGAAAGGGCTTGGTGTGGGAAGGAAGCAATCGTGGGTTTAATTAAGTTACAGCCCCAGCATTTTTCTTGTGTGAAAATGGGAAACCACGTGAAACCATCTTCAGGGCTGCCGACAGTGGGTTGCGAACCCACTATCTCCCGAATGCCACTATCACACATAAAGTGAATGACGTGATCAGAAGTATTCTCGTCATCGGCTAGTACGATTTGGAGTGTTTCCTGCAGACGGAGTTTTCGTCTTAATCCACAGACGTCGTGGGCTACGGTGAAGTCGGTACCACAAGACTTTACTTGGGAATTCTTCCCTCTTTCGGAGATAGAGTGCGTAGATCTACAATGACTCTCAGGACGCCAAGATGGTTCGACGTCTCCCAAGGCATAATTTGTAATAACAGGTGCAAGCATTTTTTTCAAACATTTTCCCCTTCTCCATTATCATCATGAACTTGGTTCAGTTTTTATTTTACACTATAATTTACCACTCCTTATTTATCGGCACGTTCTAGTTCAGGTCCCGGATTCTTTACGACGGCGTGACTTGAATGCAGTGACAGATTCATTAAATGTAATATGTCATTCTATCAATCATTTTAATGTTTTTGTATAAATTCTTCCCAGAATTACATGGAAAGTACCTCTTCACAATAACTAATTATGAAGGTGTAATTATATAAGATATAAAAGAGAAATTTGCTTTTAACTAAACAAAAACCTATAGATATATAAACCTATAAATATATTATACTTAGCGTTATTGTATATTATATTTGCTTTACGCCAAACCCGTGTGAAGGGACTTACTCACTGTTGCGTGTTCGTATGTTGTGTTGTATGTAGTTTGAAAGGAGTGTATCAGTTCCAACATAAACAGCCAGTCTCGAGCCAAAGGAATTAATCATACGCAGTTATAATCCTCGACTTTGCCGGGAATTGAACTCTGAACCGAATGCTAGTACGCTGACCATTCAGCCAAGTAGCCGGATAAAAATAGTTATAAATACATTGGGCTTAAATAATAAATTGAACTGGGAATATTATTACCAGCAAACAGAAGTACTTTATATAACCTGATATATATACTACAGAATTCGCTACGCATTTAATACTATAATAATAATAATAATAATAATAATAATAATAATAATAATAATAATAATAATAATAATAATAATATTAATAATAATAATAAGAAGAATAGCATTTGCGGACGACCTGGCAATATTAACCCGGGACATTTGAACATCCCAAAATCAGATTGAACTCCTGAAAGAAATTGCGGAAAATGTCGGCCTTCAGATACTCTCGAAAAGACAAATACAAGATCTGCAACAAACATGTTCCAAAATTCATGGAAGCAAAATATGGGAAAATTAAACGAGTATCAAAATTGAAATAACATGGTGAAACAATTCAGAAAAATGGACTCAGTACAAAAGCCAATTAAATTAGATGCCAAAGATGGAAACCGCATATCGACTAACCCAAAATATCTATAACAAAAATGTATCTCCAAGCATACAAAACTAAGACATTACAATACAGTCATTAAACTAGAATGCCTTTATAGCCCAGAGACGCTAATACTGAACATGGAAGCAGACATTAAAAACATTGAGAAAAAGGAACCCAAAATCATAAGAAAAATTCTAGGCCAATAACTCACCAGCGGACAATACCAACTTAGAGGCAGACAAGAAATCGAACAATACACAAATATTAACAGTGACATTAAAAACGCAGGCTAAGATTCTATAGACATATTAAAGGAATCTATCCAGACAGACTTACCGAACAAACAGTCGAATTCTATGAGAACAGGAGTAAAGTTAAAACAGTCATAATGAAATGGATTGGCGAAATAAAAACCGATTAGAAACAGTCAGGCATTACAACAAGCAGATGTTCAAAACAAGGTAATCTTCAGATCTGAGGGCTGTTTCGATGTCCACTCAGCCTACAATTGAGGAGTTACCTGACGGTGATATAGTGCGGTCTAGAAAGCCGAGAAGATTCGTGGACTATGAAAGAAAGAAATCTGTAAGTGTAATGCGGTGATAGAGAGTGATTTACCCTCTCGAGATCCCCTTCATTTTAGTTTGAGGTGACTACGTTTTGGTAACTGGTTCTCTTCCTTTATGTTTTAACAGGTTTTATGAAGTTTTTACATCAAACGGCAGAAAATTACATGTTGGAAAGATAGGTTATATTGTAAAGGTTTCGGACCTTTTCCGCGGGTTAAACTGCTGAGCTAGCAAGAAATAAAGATGTTAAATTGCCATTACCTTACTGAAGACCTGCTGCCTAATGAAAGGGGCACCTCCCGCCTCCTGCTACACGTCCACACACTAGGTTAGATGTTGATCAAGTGGCTAAGAGACGCGAAAATCAGCAGTTTATAAACCCTGGGGGAAAGTTCGAGACCTTTCATGAATAAAACAGCCACACCCTCTCACGTTTATTGGGTCGCTTAAAGTTACAGATCAAATCGAAGAAGAAAGCTGTGATTGGTAGGAAATTAATTACAGAAATTCTTGATTGGTTAATATCAAAACAGGCGGAAAGACATGATATATATTGCCAACCCAAAAATGAATGAACGAAATTTAGTAAAGGAAAAACTTATGGAAACAAAATTTCTTCTGAAAGGTTCTTTCATTTCGCACTAGGGTGCATGATTATAGTTTTTGTAGTGACCTCTATGAGAGAATGTCCAAACTTCTTGCTGAATGGAGAACTAAACAAGTAGAATTTCACACAGTCCAGGAAACTTCACAGAAAAAAAAATTACAGTACTAACATCTTCTGAGAAAATTTATAAGTTGGTCCAGTTTTAAGTTCCGAGTTTCTCCTGTAGAGCAGGTATTATTGGCGCAAGATATAAAAGTGCGGCATAGAGGTGTACCTCCCGGTACAGTTTGTTTTATTATTATTGTTAACTAGTGGTTTAAGGTCGCACAAACACATCGAAGGTTTTTCGCGACGCAATGATGGGAAAGGGCTGGGAACCGGAAGGTAGAGGCCGTGGCCTTAATTAAGGCACAGTCCCGGCATTTCCATTTAGCATTATTAACGCGTTTCAAGTAGTTTGGAGAAACGCTCGAAAAATAACTTTGTATCTTGTCTGTATGATTCTTTGTACGCTTAGGACGGGAAAACTGCAGAGGTATTTCAGCCAATCTCAAAATGTTCCTACCAAAGGATATCTTTATAGATACAAAGTATTTGAAAATTACTGAATATACTGAGGTTTTGTAGGAAGCACTGGAATTGTCCCGTATTGACCAAGGGTATTATGGTATGTCGGTGACGGGCCGGTTGTTTACAATGTCATTGAATTATGTCTCAATAGGTCCTGTGCTCGCTTCAGCGGTGACGACCAGCAGTGTTATTTTAATATTTGAGATTATTTCAGCCTTTCGTTTAGATGTATCTTTGGAAGCACGAATTGAAAACGTCTTGTCAGAGTTAACTGTCGGGAAGGCAACACACAGGGTCATTCACGGGTCATGCTTTGTCTCATTATATGTAAATTAAAGAACTGGGCTGTGAAAATATGTAACTGGTTAAAGTGTCCCTGTGAGGAGATATCTCGACATATTTGTGTTTATTTACTTCAAAGTTATGGCATTCAAACATATTTTAATAATGGATTTTCAGTGGAATTTTTTTACCACAAATTATTTCCTTTCAGGTACTCGAGCTTCATTTTTATCGGAAGTCATCTTCAGCCTATAAATACAACAAGAACATCATGCTAAGTTTTGTTGTATGAAGGATGACTCTATAGATTAGTCTTGCAAACAAAAGTGTATATCCCACTGCCTTACAGAGACATTATCAATATTATCCGCATGGAAACTCAAGAAAATGGTCAGCAGAATGTACTAAAAAGGATCTGCTAAAAGGATGATATGCTTCATTTCAAGCTAATATTCCCAAGAAACCACGGATCGACAACATCAAACTCGCCAGACATCACCGCACATTCCTAATACGCATGATACTCGGGCACGGATGTTATGAAAGAGTTGCAGTCCCCCACGTGTGAATATGAAAACCCCATGAGTCGTACATTTTATTTGTTTGTACAAAATACAGTTCACCGTGAACAGTGATATCCACAAAATTGATAAAAATCGGAACTCCACTTCCTACAAGCTTGCCAGTCCTTGTTTCTCCTGTCAACTACCGCGTATATATAATTTTGACTGATTTCCTCAGAAATAGTGACTTAGAAGTATAATTAATACATTTCTTAAATTTGATTTTTCTTAATTGAACAAAAATGTATATTTATTTTCTGATACGAGAGAATATAAATCATGAACTGCGGATGTTGGAGCATCCAGGGAATGTGTGTTTTGAAAGAGACTGTCACAGACGATGCTTTCTGTCAACTTTCTTCAGCGGTCTGTAATTTCTGTTTGGTTGAAGTGTCCCTGTGAGGAGATACTTCGACATTTGCAGGGCTGAGTAGTTCAGACTCCAAATCGGCAGTTTCGATCCGGGCTCAGTCCTGTGGTATTTGAAGGTGCTCAAATACATCAGCCTCGTTGGCACGTAAAAGAACTCCTGCGAGACAAAATTTTGGCACTTGGGCGTCTCCGAAAACCGATAAAGTAGTTAATGGAACGTAACTAACAATAATATTACGTACGTGAAGGGGCCTATATGCAATGTTGTGTGAATTGTAAATATTTAATAGTTTGCTGGCTGTATGGCTGATAGAGCTAAAAGTCAAATAAATACATAATCAGTAACCTAAGTTGCATACAGGGGCTGCCTGGCCGAGGCGGTAAAGGCGTGCTTGGTTCGCCCGGAAGGACGTGGGTTCGAATCCCCGTCAGGAAGTCGTAAAATTTAAGAAACGAGATTTCCACTTCCGGAGGTGCATATGGACCTGAGGTTCACTCATCCTACACCAAAAATGAGTACCAGGTTAATTCCTGGGGGCTAAGGCGGCCGGGCGTAGAGCTAACCACTCTACCCCATCACGTGCCGAAGTTAACAATGGTGGAAGCCATTACCTTCCACTCCTCCAAGGGCCTTCATGGCCTGTACGGAGGTGACTTTGCTTGCTTGCTTTGCTAAGTTGCATATAAATATCAAAGATAAAATAAAAAACATACTTGAAAAATCGCTGAACAAACCTTCTCTAGTGTGAACGTTAGTCGTCAACAGCACTTACAGACAAATGAGAATCGGGTAGCGAAAGTAAGTTAAGATGTGGAACTGTGAAACAATGTAATAATCACATAGTGTTCATGGGAGAAGTTTAATTCATTGATACCTGTCGCTTGGTTATGTTTGACACACTTTTGTATTTCTATTTTCTAAAGAATTTAATATGGAACCCTTGATTTCAATGTGAAGAATTTTGAGATGCTCATCCGGACTTCAGGAATGATTGTTACGAGATGTTTGGAGAACTGTGACTCCATGAATTTACACAATTTCCATGATCTAATGTGTTCTTTCGTTTGTTCATATTGTTCATGGTGTGGGTTGCTGAAGTCACGTCCTAGTTCGTGAACCTTGGGCAACGGCTGAGTGGCTTAGTAAATGGTTCTAAGAATCGCGATACCAGTTGTTATGGAATGGGAGTGGGCATCTCGGACATATTCCGAGTCATGGCCCTCCTTGTGCTTAGACGGCTAGGACTATACAATCCACCGGTGGTCCCTAATCCGTTAGAGGAGAGATCCTCGCTTGGACTATGTGCAAGTAGGGTAGCATCCTGCTTCATGAATTTACCGAGCTCAGAACATTTTATGCAAGCCTCGGACCTATGGGAGTACCGGAGTCCCACTCCCATTTGACAGGCGAGGGACTCCTTGGAAAAAACTTGGTGAACGAAATGGAATTCGATGGGGAGCTATCAATATTAATGGTCTTATGAAAGAAAGAACTGGCTGAGTCAGCAAAGACGATGCATCTGGATGTGCTAGGAGTAAGTGATCTTCGGGTAAGGGGAGAAAACGAGGAAGAGATAGGAGATTATAAAGTGTACATGACGGGTGTTAGAAATGGAAGGGCAGAGTATGGGATAGGCTGTTTATCAGGAATACAATTGCACGCAACATAGTTTCTATTAGGCACGTAAATGAACGCATGATATGGGTAGATTTGGCAGTTGGAGGAATTAGGACGGGAATTGCCTCAGTGTATTCACCATGTGAGGGTGCAGGTGAGGATGAAGTTGACAAGTTTTATGAAGCATTAAGTGGCATCGTAGTCAGGGTCAACAGCAAGGACGGAATAGTGCTAATGGGCGATTTCAATGCGAGAGCTGAAAATAGAACTGAAAGATACAAAAGGGTGATTGGTAAATGTGGAGAAGATATGGAAGCAAATGGGAATGGGAAGCGTTTTCTGGACTTCTGTGCTAGTATGGGTTTAGCAGTTAAGAATATATTCTTCAAGCATGGGAGGCTAGGGTTACCAGATCTATGATAGACTATATCTTAACCGATTTCGAATTCAGGAAGTCTGTTAGAAATATACGAATTTTCCTGGGAGTTTTCGATGATACAGACCACTATCCGATCTGTAGTGATCTAAGCATCTCTAAGCCTAGGATAGAGAAAGTGAAATCTGTCTGCGAACCAGTAGGGGTAGAAAATCCCCAGGACGAGAAAATTAGACAGAAGTACATGGATATGATTAGTGAGAAGTTTCGAACAGTAGATAGTAAGCAGGTTCAGGATATAGAAAGAGAATGGGTGACATACAGGGATGCTTTAGTAGAAACAGCATGGGATAGGAAAAAGCGAACATCTTGGTGGAATGATGAAGTGAGAGGAGCTTGTAAACGTAAAAAGAAAGCTTATCATAAATGGCTCCAAACAAGAGCCGAGGCAGACAGGGAATTGTACGTAGATGAAAGAAACAGAGCGAAAGAAATAGTTGTTGAATCCAAAAAGAAGTCATGGGAAGATTTTGGTAATAACCTGGAAAGGCTAGGTCAAGCAGTAGAGAAGCCTTTACGGACAGTAATAAAGAATCTTAGGAACGGAGGGAAAAAGGAAAATGAACAGTGTTTTGGGCAATTCAGGTGAACTCATAATAGATCCCAGGGAATCACTGGAGAGGCGGGGGGGAATATTTTGAACATCTTCTCACCTTAAAAGGAAATCATCATGGTGGTGTTGCGAACAGCCAAGCTCCTGGGGAGGAAGAAAATGATGCTGGTGAATTTACGCTTGAGGAAATGGAAAAGGGTGGTAAATATACTCCGTTGTCATAAAGCAGCAGGAATGGATGAAATTAGACCTGAAATGGTGAAGTATAGTGGAAAGGCAGGGATGAAATTGCTTCATAGAGTAGGAAGATTAGCATGAAGTGTTGGCAAGGTACCTTCAGATTAGACAAAAGCACTAATTGCACTTATCTATAAGCAAGGGAACGGGAAGGATTGCAACAACTATCGAGGTACAAACTCATTGGTTAGTATACCAGGCAAAGTATTCACTGGCATCTTGAAAGGGAGGGTGCGAACAGTGGTTGAGAAGAAGTTGGATGAAAACCAGTGTGGTTTTAGGGCACAGAGGGGCTGTCAGGATCAGATTTTCAGTATGCGCCAGGTAATTGAAAAATGCTACGAGAAGAATAGACAGTTGTGTTTATGTTTCGGAGAACGAGAGAAAGAATATGACAGGTTACCGAGGGAAAAGATGTTCGCCATACCGGGGGACTATGGAATTAAATGTAGATTATTAAAATCAATCAAAGGCATTTATGTTGGCAATTGGGCTGCAGTGAGAACTGATGGTGGAATCAGTTCTTGGTTCAGGGTACTTACAGGGGTTAGACAAGGCTGTAATCTTTCACCTTTGCTGTTCGCAGTTTACATGGATCATCTGCTGAAAGTTATAAAATGGCAGGCAGCGATTCAGTTAGGTGGAAATGTAGTAAGCTGTCTGGTCTATGCTGACGACTTGGTCTTAATAGCAGATTGTGCCGAAAGCCTGCATTATAATACGAGAGTGAGTCAATAAATAAGTTGCAAAACTGAATTCAGGCAAAAATAATCAAAGTAACTTTCTGATATTTATTGCACTTTTCCACATATTCACCCTGTACATTCAGGCACTTATCCCATCTTCTTACTAGTACTTGAAAGCCAGCAGCAAAGAAGTCCTTTGTTTACTGTCGCATCCAACGTGTAATCTCATAGATTACGGCATCATCTGTATCAAAATGACGGCCACCCAAATGATTTTTAGGGGCCCAAACAGATTAAAATCAATCATCACATGCCGGTCATTACGGATGGGTTGATTCACACGCTGCAATGTGGGTTCAGTTGATATCTCCGCAGGACGACCATGACGCTCCCCATCTCTGATGCTTTTCCTTCCACGGTTAAACTTCTGGATCCAATTGAACACAGCTTTCCGTGAGAAACAGTTTTCACCATCGACGGGATGCATTTCGCAATGCACTTCTTCTGTGGACAGTCCTTTGGCCCACAAAAAACGCACAACTGCACGCTATTCTTCTCGTGTACAGTCATGCAACACATGTGCCATCGTGCACTAATAGCCTCGGACTAACTGAGTGCCTGCGAGATGTCCTACGACAAGCATACATATGCTGCCATTCGCTGGAACAACTTGCGCGCGTAATTTCAAATGGTATAAGGCACACACATGTTTGCGACTTATTTATTGACTCACCCTCGCATCTTGGAACTAGAAAATAGGTGCAATGAGTATGGTATGAAAATTAACCTTTCGAAGACTAAATTGATGTCAGTAGGTAAGAAATTCAACAGAATTGAGTGTCAGATTGGTGACACAAAGCTGGGACAGGTAGATAATTTCAAGTATTTAGGTCGTGTGTTCTCCCAGGATGGTAATATAGTGAGATTGAATCAAGGTGTAGTAAAGCTAATGCAGTGAGCTCGCAGTTGCGATCACCAGTATTCTGTAAGAAGGAAGTCAGCTACCGGGCGTCGGTCTGTTTTCAGACCAATTTTGCTTTACGGGAGCGAAAGCTGAGTGGACTCAGTATATCTTCTTCATAATTTAGAAGTAACAGACATGAAAGTAGCGATAATGATTGCCGGTACAAACAGGTGGGAACAATGGCTGGAAGGTACTCGAATGAGGAGATAAAGGCTAAGTTAGGAATGAACTCGATGGATGAAGCTGTACGCATAAACCGGCTTCGGTGGTGGTGTCATGTGAGGCGAATGGATGAGGATAGGTTACCTAGGGTAATAATGGACTCTCTTATGGAGAGTAAGAGAAGTAGAGGGAGACCAAGGCGACGATGGTTAGACTCAGTTTTTAACGCTTTAAATATAAGAGGTATAGAACTAAATGAGGCCACAGCACTAGTTGCAAATATAGGATTGTAGCGACGTTTAGTAAATACACAGAGGTTTGCAGACTGAACGCCTGAAGGCATAACGGTCTATAATGATGTATGTATGTTTGTTCAGCGGTTTTTAAAATATGTTCATTCTTTTATATTCGATATTTATATGCAAATTATTTTGTAAGATTAATCTATAGAGTCTGCATTTATGTAACAAAACTTAGCATGATATTCTTATTGTATTTAAAGACTGAAGATGACTTTTAATAAATTTGAAACTCCGGTATCTGAAATGGAATAATTCGTGGTTAAAGCTACAACGAATACCCATCATTATGAGAGAATACCGGTACCACAAACTTCCCTGCTTTAACCATTAAAGAATTTCTAAACTGGGTCATACAGTTTAATTCGTAACAAATGAGAAATGGGCTCATGTTGTGGTTTGGAGTTCTGTTCCTAATACACATGTATCGTTATTTTTAAGGTTCCTATGAGATGTTAAATCTTTAGGAATAGACGCAGTCCGGTTTGCACGCGAGCTACGTACCCAGAATGCGATAAGCAATTCCATCTTGCCTCGCCTCAGAGGTCGTGAAGAAAAGACTCAACTCTAGAATGGGGTCGTACACTTAAAGATAGCAGCACCGGTAGCAAATGTGAAATTTAACATTTCTGTATTTCGTTAAGTAATATCAAGGAGTTCTAATTGGAATAAGTACAAATATGTTCCAAGTGTCTCCAACTCGCTAACATCCGATGTTTACATTTAATAAGACGTGAATCACCCGATATGATTGTCCGTGAGAAAAGTAATGTGTGCTGCAAAAAATGCCTGCAATTTTCACTCTTACTCCCAATTAGTGGATGGGACCTACATCGTGATTACTTGATTCGAGAGCTGGAAAAAATCAAGGAAAGAGAGCTCGATTTGTTCTGGATGATTTCCGACAAAACAGTAGCGTTATGAAAATGTTGCAAAGTTTGGGCTGGGAATGCTTGACTAAGTGATATGTTTAAATCTGACAGTGGAGCGTTGGCGCGGAATGACATTAGTAGATGAGTAAGTCTATGTGATGTTTTACAAAGTAGGAAGGATTACATTATGAATATAATATTGGAATTCAAGAGGAAAAATTAGGGTAAATGCACGTTTATACAAAGAGGAATTAGGGATTAGAATCATTTACCAATCGAGATGTTCCAATTCTTTGGAATTATTTAAGAAACTACTACGTAATGAAGGGGTATCTGCCACCTAGGCGACTGCCCTAAATTCAGATCAATAGTGATTTATTTATTTATTTATTTATTTATTTATTTATTTATTTATTTATTTATTTATTTATTTATTTATTTATTTATTTATTTATTTATTTATTTATTTATTTATTTATTTACTCACTTATTTAATAAATGTATTTATTGTCATTGTGAAGTGAAATTTAAACTAGAAACGATACAACTTTCGTTTAGTTTTCTCATTGAGGCATTTAATCTAAAATTTAAGAAATACATCTTATATATCAACGAACGAAAGATAAAAAGAATGGTTCCAGGAAAAAAATTAAATAAGGAGCATAAAATGAGACAAAAAATAACAACCCATTTAAAGAACGAAACGCTTTCTCTGAAGAGTAGGTGTGTGATAATCATCTTAATTTATAAAATCTTTCGTACAGGTATTGTTTAGATATAAATTGATTTCTTCAATTGAAGAAATCAATTTATTGGAATGTAAATTTTATGCAGAAGTGTTTGAGAGTAGGAAGATTGCTCCCAGGGATAATCTTCCAATACATTTCTTGAATTCCCTGTAGTAGATAAAAATGCATCACTGTCACTTTCTCTGATCGCACCGAATCGGAATGCGAGTAATCGAAGTGAAAGCGAGAGGGGCATAGCGCGCAAGATGGCGACCGCGCGCCACGCGTGCGCTCCCCAGCTGATCAATAGCGTGCGGTGCTGTCTTTTCACGTGAACTACTGCCTGGGCGTGTCGGCCACTCGCCTTTGGGTTCACCGACACTGTCATCATACTACTTTACAGTGCTTCCTTGTCAAAATAATTATGATCAGTGGCTATGTGCCATTTCATGTATAAGATCAAATCTTCCTGTATCTACACCATCAAACAATGGACTTATCTTTACCTTTAAAGATTTAGAACTCCTTTGGAGTCAGTTAACAAAAGACTAGGTAAACAACTCATAAGAAAACTCCTCCCTGGGCGATAGGTGGTGGTGTTATTTTAAGAAGATATAAAACTAGATAACCAACCTGTCTGAACAAATAAAAGAAGACATGGTGCAGCGACCCCGAAGGACCATGGCCTGCCAAGTGACGGCTTCTCAGCCCGAAGGTCTGCAGATTATGAGGTGTCATGTGGTCAAGATGACGATTCCTCTCGGCCGTTATTCTTGGCTCTCTAGACCGTGGTCGCCATCTAACAATCAGACAGCTCTTCAATTGTAATAATGTAGGCTGAGTGGACCTCGAACTAGCCCTAAGATCCTGGTAAAAATCCCTGCACTGGCTGGGAATCGAACCCGGCGACTCCGGATAAGAGGCAAGCACGCTAACCCTACACCGCAGGCCTGGCATATCTGAAAAAAATTAAGTGGAAAGGAAACGAAAATATATTGAAAACTATTTATTAAACGGAAGAATTTGACAGTAATTTTTTAAAATAATAAAAATGATAATATTAAACCGAAAAGAACGCTGAAAACTATACATTTAGAACCCCTTGTTTACTCCACTCCCACACATAAAGCGAATGATGAGATCAGAAGTATTCGCGTCATCGGCTAGTGTGAGTTCCGAGTGTCTCCTGCGGACCAAGGTTCCACTTAGGCCAGAGAAACCAGAACGCTCAATGAGGATGTGGGCCACGGTGAATTGGGCGCCACAAGAAGATACTGACGGTTCTTTCATTTTCATGAGGTAAAATTGGGTAGTTTTTCCATGACCTATCAGCCTACATAGAACTACACCCTCTCTCTTAATTGAAACCCTAAATGCAGATCATTGATTGATTGATTGATTGATTGATTGATTGATTGATTGATTGATTGATTGATTGATTGATTGATTGATTGATTGATTGATTGATTGATTGATCGATCGTGTGAGCAGCGGATTGCGTTTCGGGTCGATTCGTGTTCGTATTTCAGTTAATGAGGCGGAGTGATAAGTAATAGTTCATTTTTATTCACTGAGGAAAGCGACAGGAAATTAAATATCTTCTTGTGTCTCAGTTTGTCTCCTCAGTACTGCATGGGTTTCTAGGACAGCTGATGGTAGTTCTATTGAAGATTCATCTAGCCTTCAGTGCGAACACATAATAATAAACCGAGGTCGGTAGCTGCAGTCGCTTAAGGGTGGCCAGTATCCATTGTTGCGGAGATAGTGGGTTCAAACCCTACTGCCGGAAGCCGTAAAGATGGTTTTCCGTGATTTCCCGTTTTCACACCAGGCTGTGGCCTTTAACTAAGGCCATGGCCGCTTCCTTCCCAGTCCTAGTCCTTTCCCGTCCCATCGTCACCATAAAAACTCTCTGTGTCGGTGCGATGTAAAGCAATTTGTAATAATAATAATAATAATAATAATAATAATAATAATAATAATAATAATAATAATAATAATCGACAATTAAAATGTGCGTATGCGTGTGTATGTTCAAATATAACCCAAGAACATACGGACCAGTTTCAACCAAACTTGGTACACGTATGACTTAATATCCGGAGGGAAACACTGTGGTGGTAAGACACCGCTAGCGCCATAAAGGTTAGGAAGTGGGTGATATGTAAAAGTAATCGTCAACGACCAGTATTAATATCGAATCTATAGTTTTTAGGGTTGCTGAAATGAATTCCGCAATATACTCTAGCGACAGGGGTGGGGGATGTGGGGGCGGGGGTGAGAAGGGGTAGAAACTAAAATGCCCAAAATGTGCGAGATTAGTGTTGAGTCGACAGTTTTCCGGGATCAAAAGAATGATTGGTGACAGTCGCAATGAGAGTTGGAATGGTACATACTAGGTATATAGCGGTACTTAAAGTTATCACTTATTTTTATTATTTATATGAAAGATCACGTACTTCCTGGGCAGTCTGAGCTGCCACAAGGAAAAAATTAAAGAGAGAAGAAACAATCTGAAATTATAACTTAAAATTAAACACATAACAACAGCTCTAAAACTACAAGCTAGTTCGTAAAATAGGAGTCGGCATAATTATAAAGAAATCTACTAAAATTCGTTTCACACATAATTAACAGGTAATACATATCTTAAATTAATCTTGCAAAAAGGACTCGTACATCGCTGGGTACTAAATTAATTAATAATAATAATAATCGGTAACATGAATTTTGAATAGGAAGTGAGTAATCCAGAACACTGCAAGCAAAACCAAAAGGAAAATTCTAGATTCAAAGTTCACAGGGCGACATGTAGAGAAAAATACGCAAATATTCACAGTGGCATTAGAAAGAAATAGATTAAAAATTTTATCCGACACATCAAAGGTATGAGCACTGGCAGACTCACACAGAATATAGTTTAATTCTATAAAAACAGGGAGGAAACCCTAAACAGAAACTATGAAATGAATTAACAGAATAAGCAAAATTACCTTAAATTGGCACGAATCACAAGAGAAGACATGCGGAATAGGGACATCATTAGATCCGAACTTTACGAAAAGTAAGTTCACCAATAGAACAAACCGAAGCAAACGACCGGACAAATTTGAACAAAGGTTTTGTTAATAATAGTAATAATAAAAATAATAATATTTGGTGGAGGTAGATGTTCGTCTGTAGATTTCGTCCATCGTATCTATGTTCGTAGAAGGGAACTGTACTTCATTTCTGGTTTTCTGGCAGTGTTTGTGACGATGCGGCTTGTGTTGAGTGTATGTTGATGTTATCTGGTAGATCTGGGATCATTTAGTGTTGGTTTTTGGTACAAATATTTTGTGTCTTTTGTGCCCTGAGTGTCAGGCATCTTGTTTTGTCGACAGTCCATAGAATACACTACTCAGAGAGAAACTCTTGACACTCGGTTTATATGTATACTATCTCTGCTCTAAGTGCCAACCATCTTGTTTTATTTGCCATCCCTGCCATGGAAACCTTGAAGAAGACATCCATTCTTAATACATTCACCAGTGTTGCATAAGTTATGGAATATATACGTCTCGATGCCATGTTAATGGACGTAATGATTTTATAATGCTTTCATCCGCATTCATATGGTCAATGTTCTATGAAATTTATTGTAGTAGACTTTTATCAAGACCAAGACTTTCATTGTAGTGAAAGTTTTATCGAGCATTTATCGAGCATTTATCTTCGTATATTATAATTATTCAACACTCCAGGAACCGACAAAACCCTGTAAGCGATTACTGGACACTTGATGACAAGCAATCATGACTCGTGGCAAGTAATGACAGCAGCACCCCAGGTGGTAACAAATCCACCCGTCCACAGACGGCAACCGGGTACTCGGATTCTGGGAGAGCCGGACTTACACGATTCCAGAGAAAGCGGGAGTTCTCTGGCAAACTTCCACAGAAGACACCAATTTGCATGGGCACCTTCAACATCAACACTCTCATACAACCTGGAAAGCTGCATGCTCTAGTGACAGAACTTGATAGACAGAAGATTTTGATTCTTGCGTTACAGGAGATGCGTATTACTGACGAAGACACCATGGATTACGACAATTATCATATCTTCAAGAGCAAAACTGACAGGCGCGTTGCCAAAGGAGCTAAACTACTGGGGATGGCCTTCGTGGTCCATAAGACCATATTTGATTCTGTCACAGAAGTTATACCAATCAACAACCGACTGTTGAGTATGTGCGTCCAGTGCGCCAATAAAATGTACACTCTGATCCCAAGGACGACATTAAACTCCTCCTGGGTGATTTCAGTGCCAAGATTGGCAGAGAAAAAATGCACAAGAAAACAGTTGGAAATTATCCTGCACATAAATTCACTAAAAAATGGCACGCGTCTCATAGAACTCTGCCAGCAGAACAACCTCAAGCTCTTATCGACATCCCTCCGAAAACATCCAAGAAAATAGAAAACTTGGAGCTCCCAAAACTAGCAGTTAGGTGAGTTCCAAATAGACCATGTGTCAATCTCGTACCTAGTGCAGAAAGAGGTCCACGACGTACAAGTACGCAGGGGATCCAACATAGACTCAGATCATTACCTTACACGCGTTAAAATCAATCCCGCCTCGAAGAGAAATGTCCGTAAGGAAATTCCTCAACCGAAGTTTGACAAAAAGAATATTGCAAACTCTGGAGTGACTGAAGCATGGGAACAAGAAAAAGCTTATGACTGGCAACATTTCCACCGAAAGATCACAGAAAAATCACAAGCCCTCGTTCATTTGAGGAAGAACACCAAACATTCCTAGTGGGACACTTGACTGTGACAATGCACTCGTCTCCAGGAAAATGGCATACCAGAAATACAGCAGCAAGCAAACCCCAGAAAACTTACGGGTTTTCAATGAAACACGAAAAACAACCGCAAAAATTATCCGACAATCCAAGAGGAAATACTCGTATATAAAGGACCAGATGGATTTCATAGAGGACAATTTCCGCAATTACAATGTAGGGGACTTTTACATGACGTTTACAGGACAAACCATCGAATCTATGTTTTAGGAAAAATGACCGAAAATTGGCACTGACGACAAAGGAGAATTGCCAGGTGTTGGCAAAGTACTTCTCAGAAGTTCTCACTTGTCCGGAGCCCACAGAAAGTTTCGAGGTGGAAGAACCCAAAGAAAGACATTTACTCTCCACCTGCGACTCAAAAGGAGATCCACCTGAGACTCAAAACGACAGGGCATCTGGGGAAGGCGGCATAGTGGCCGAACTATTTAAAAACCTCGGACCAAACTCACTTAGAGAACTTACGCAGATTATCACGGACATCTATATATCAGAACAGCTGCCAGAAGAATGGAAATGTGCACGGATACACCCACTGCACAAAAAGGGTGACCGCACAGATGTGAACAATTATAGGGGTATTTCACTAGTACAAGTAACTTACAAGATTCTTTCAGCGTGCCTACGTCAAAGGATATAGGATCAGCTGGAACGTATGATCGGTGAATCCCAGGCAGGCTTCCGCCCTGGTCGCTCTTGCGCAGAACCAATCTTCAACCTAAAGACTACTTTCAAAATTAATGTCCTCCGGAACACTCCAGTCATATGTACTATTATTGACTTCAAAAAAGCCTATGAGTCTGTTGACCCCCAATTGCTGTTCAACATCCTTCATGAACAAGGTTTGGATAGCAAGACACTGCACCTGATCAAACAGACATTGACAGACACGACATCTAAAGTGAAATTCATGGGGGAAATATCTGAACTCTTTGAGATCAAGACAGGCGTTCGTCAAGGTAATTCTCTTTCACCGCTCCTCTTCAATCTGGTGTTAGATAAAGTCATCAAGGAATGGGAGAAAGAGCTGAAGATACAAAACCACTGGAAGCCAGTGCGACTAGGACGACGCAAGGATGGACTAGAGGTCAGTTGTCTTGCTTTCGGGGACGATCTGGTACTATTAACAGATAACGATACCACTACAACCAGACAGATAGAAGCGCTTGAAGAGTGTTCAGAAAAAGTAGGCCTACAAATCTCCTACCAAAATAATGAGTTTTTCTACAAAAGAATCGATATACCGGTTTTGAACACGAAATATAGCAAGATCAACAGAGTTCCACACTTTAAGTACCTAGGCGAAGTGCTCGAACAGGCCGGAAAAGAGAAAATTGCGCAGAAAACTAGGTTACTGAAGATGAAGAGAGCCTTTTACAAAACACAGGGTATCTACAACAAAAAATGTTTGTCCACCTCCAGCAAACTTCGTCACTACAACACTGTGATTAAACTGGAAGTGCTATACGCAAGTGAGACCCTGATGTTACTCATTAAAAGACTACTTAAAAACGAAAGAAAAATCATCAGAAAAATTATCGGTCCAAAGCTCACAAATGAAGAGTACAGGATTTACTCCAAGGATACCATAAAGAGGTTGTCTAACCTCGAGGCAGACATCCGAAAAAACAAACCAAACCAAACCCCATCGCACTACAGCCCTTGAAGCGCCTTGGCCTACCAAGCGACCGCTGCTCAGCCCGAAGGCCTGCAGATTACGAGGTGTCGTGTGGTCAGCACGACAAATCCTCTCGGCCGTTAATCTTGGCTTTCTAGACATCCGTAAAAGGCGACTAAAATTTAATGGACACGTAAGCAGACTCCCACAATCTAGACTTACGTTCAGAATCCTTAGGTACATCCAAGGGTTCAAGACCACTACACCATGGATGACGCAAATAAAACTCGATCTGGAAAGGGTGAAGGTAGATTCAGAGGACATTGCAGACAAAAACCTCTATAGGCAAAAGATATACGAGGGCAGATCAAAAAATAAGTTGCAATTCCCAGTTATGGCCATTTATTACACCACCTATACAACAGCAACATGACTGTAACGACATACACTGTAACGTCACGTTTCCACATAGTTTCCAATAGACTCCAAACATTTCTGCGAACGCACAACCAACTTGTCGATCCCGGATGCATAGAAATTTCCTCCAGTGTTCTGCAACCACTCGGAGGCAGCGGCCTTCACCTCCTCATCGATCTGGAAAAGTCGACCACCGAACTCCGTTTTGAGCTTACCGAACAGATGAAAGTCACATGGCGCTAGGTCGGGACTGTAGGGTGGATGTTGCCAGATCTCCCACTTGAAACGCTGCAGCAGTTCTCTCGTTTGGAGGGCCTTGTGAGGTGTTGCGTTATCGTGCAACAAAATCACACCAGCGCTCAATTTCCCCCGGCGCTTCTCTGTAATCACTTTACGCATCCGGTGCAACGTTTGACAATACGACGCTGCGTTGATCGTCGTTCCTTTCGGTATGAATTCCACGTGTAGCAAACCCTCCATGTCAAAGAATACTGTCGCCATAACCTTACTGGCTGGAGGTTGAACCTTGGCCTTCTTTCATTGTGGTGATGAGGGGTGCACCCATTCCATTGATGTTCTCTTCGTTTCGGGGGTGAAGTGGTGGACCCACGTTTCGTCGCTTGTGATGATTCGCCGCAGAAACCCGTTGCCGTCTGGGCATAGCGTTGCAAAAGTGCCAAGGAGGATTGGAAACGTTGTCCCTTGTGCTCATCGATGATAATATGTGGGACCCATCTTTGACACAGCTTACGATATCCAAGGTCCTCGTGAACAATGGCGAACACACTGCCATACGACATGTTCAGCTGCGTCGCGATTTCTCTCAGTTTAATGCGCCGGTTCTGTCTAATGATCGCATTCACACTGTTGACCTTTGCACGTGTCCTGGACGTTACGGGCCTGCCTTCGCGATGGTTGTCCGTGATATACGTGCGTCAGGCTTCGAATTGCTGACACCACTTTACGATACCTTGCCGTAAAAAGGCCCGCTCCTCATACACAGCACTAATTTCACGATGAATGTCCGTGTAATTCTTCCTCTTGGCCCATAGAACTCGGATTGTCGCACGCACCTCATATTTGGAGTGAACGTCCAGTTGACGCGCCATTGCATTTGGCCGCTATTCACACAATACTAGACAAGACACCACAGCGACCAGCCTAACAGACGTGTGGGCGGTGTCTGTCCCTTTCTCCACTGTGCCCACGTTTGCGACAGACAGCGCGCTGCTGCGGCGCGTTAGTGCAACTAACCTTTTGATCCACCTACGTACAAGTGGGAAGTAATGCCAGAGAATGCAGTGTGATCAAATGAAAGAACACTGGAAGAACAGGAAGAACAAGCAGTCATGAATGCTTCACGTGGTCTGAAATCGCCCTATTACGTGTGTAATAGTAATAATGATAGTGGATAAAGCACATGAAACGGTGACTGAAATCCTACAGACTAATACACAGGTCTGATAATATCAGGTTGACGAAGAAACTTCTGATAAACCGCAACAATTAGTTAGTGGAAATAAACGAAGATCTACAAGAAATAGGTATTACCGAAGAAACAATTCAAGATATTAAAAAAATTAGAAGCTGAGTAAGGAAACATAAATTTGCAGAGGTATGTATTCACTGAAAATTGTATATAAAGTAAAATAATTTCGATATTAAAGCGTTAAACCAGGCTTATGTTTTGATACGTGTCAGAAAGTGAGACTACAGCCTACAAACGAGGAGGTAGCTTGAAGAAGCAACAAGTTTACGACAAGGAATATTCTGAGCTTTTTGGATGGTATGTGGCGTGCACTGTGTTTGTATACTTTTGGCAGGAATATTACGCCTCGCATGCTCAGTTATTTGCTTGCAATGCGGTCTTTACAGCAGCTCGGGTTTTCGGCCGGGGATGACGGCAGTTAACTTCCAGTAACCCAGATTTTATTTAATGGGTATGAATATCCAGAACTATTCCGACTGAACTCTATGCACTTTTTTCAAACTAAGGACGATTATTCCTCCAGGGCTCTAAATTTCTTGTGAACCTGAGTCTGTCATTATTCAGAATTACTCCACGAACCTGCTACGCAGGCGTAGCAGGGGGAGAGGTGATACTCCTACGTGGCGCGTCCCAGGTGGCGGATAGGGAGGTCCTAACCGGCTTGCCGGCGGACTTGAGGGAAATAAAATACCTCTCGCGGACCAAACACACACCCCCTGTGGGTGGGGGAGGCAGACGAATAATACACCCACGGTATCCCCTGCCTGTCGTGAGAGCCGACTAAAAGGGGCGACCAAGGGATGATTGTATACGAACCATGCAACTACATGTGATTAGTACCACCACGCGGAGAACACCAAGGGTCGCTTTTACTTGTGCGTAGTACCACCATATTACGTACGAAATAGGTTTGTGATTAGTAGCACACAGGAGCACCGCGCGGTCGGCTTTTGCAGTACCTGTGATTAGTACCACCATATGAGCGGGACCATGGGATGATAGCTACCATGGACCTGCCTTACCTGTGATTAGTACCCACTATATGAAGAACACAACGGGATAGGGGAAGGTACCTGTGGTTAGTACTCATATGTGCTGAACACCATAGGGTTGCGTTGCCTGTAAATGGCGCCGCAATGTGAGAAAAACCATAGGTCTGTAGTATATGTCGAATTTCATAACCTGTGAGTAGTACCATAATGTGTGGAATACCGCGAGTCTCTGCTACCATTGATTAGTACCGCAACAGGACAGATACCATGGTTCTACGTTACTAGCGATAAGTATCATTCTGAGGGGCCTTTGACTTGTATTTTGGACTCATTTAGATGCCAAGCATCTTCGATTTGCTTTTGGAAGTGGTCCCTTGGTCAGTAATACTATTAACTATGATAGTTTCTTGAGTCGGATCCACCGATTGTTTTAAATTCATGTCCATTCATTCATCCATTCATGCGTTCATTCATTCTTCATGACATTTTTTATTTTGGTCAGTGGATAATTTTGAACTTTTACTTTGTCGTTTCATTTCGTACCATTAGGGGCCGATGACCTCGATGTTAGGCCCCTTTAAACAACAAGCATCAATCATCAACATCATATTCAGAATTACTTATATCAGGCTCTTCAGGTGCCTCTTTCCGCACCGACTCCAACCATTTTCGACTTATGAAGACTAGAGATTACTTCATTTTTATTTCT
This sequence comes from Anabrus simplex, assembly GCF_040414725.1. Taxonomy (NCBI): domain Eukaryota; kingdom Metazoa; phylum Arthropoda; class Insecta; order Orthoptera; family Tettigoniidae; genus Anabrus; species Anabrus simplex. The sequence continues at coordinate 131,349,379 of NC_090268.1, read as the reverse complement.
TTTACGGCTTTTCCATTTATTTTGATGATTTATTCCTTGTTCGAGAAGTCGGATCATTTTCTCTTCCTAGTACGATTAGATTTAAAACAATAAACACCACCACCACCACGTATTGCCCCTGCGCCAAATGATAAAAGTTTAGGCATCTCTGAAGATGCTTTTCCTTGATTTCCAATTTTTAAACCAAGCAAATGCCAGAGCTGTACCTTAATTAAAGCCATGCTTGCTTGTTTACGTCTTATTCCTAGCTTAGTCAAATAAATGAATAAATCGATCAGTCGCCACTGTTCTCCATCTAGGGCTATTGCTCGGGTAACAGTATTTTCTTTCATGATTTCAAAGACGCTGGAAATTTATTCTAACACCTCCTTTCGAATTCCTCTTACAATTAACGAATTATATTTGTCCGGATTGGTTGTTTTGAATCCAAAATGTATTTTCATCTTATGATCTTTCCTATCTTTAAACACTACATTCATGCTTGTTTGTCTACTAATGTCATTTTTACACCATCTCTCCGCTGACAGCTCGGAACTTACCGCTTAGTCGAGATTGTAGTAACTTTACTCCCAAGTCTCTCCATCCCAAAATTTGTAGTATTTTCGTGACACTACTGTTTTGTTGGAAATCGCCCAGAAGAAATCGTGCTGTTTTCCTTTGGATATTTTCAGTGCTCGAATCAAGTAATCATGGTGTGCGTCCCATCCACTGGAACCATATTCTAATTGGGGTCTAACCAGAGACTTATACAACCTTATTACAACCCCCCTGTATATCCTCATAACCATCCGACGAGATCTATATAGGCTTTATTCACAATCTCTTTAATGCGATTACTCGAGTAAAAATCTTTCCACCGGGCGAGTTGGCCGTGCGGCTAGGAGCGCGCAGCTGTGAGCTCGCATCCGGGAGATAGTGGGCTCCAACCACACTATCGGCAGCCCTGAAGATGGTTTACCGTGGTTTCCCATTTTTCACACCAGCCAAATGCTGGGGATGTACCTTAATTAAGGCCACGGCCACTTCCTTCCCATTCCTAGGCCTTTCCTGTCCCATCGTCACCATAAGACCTATCTGTATCGCTGCGACGTAAAGCAACTAGCAAAAAAAAAAAAAAAAAATCCTTGTATCCCACGAGGTACTTTCATTTCGTAATTTTCCGGTTCCATGGCTAAATGGTTAGCGTGCTGGCCTTTGGTCACAGGGGCCCTGGCTTCGTTTCCAGGCAGGGTCAGGAATTTTAACCATCATTGGTTAATTTCGCTGGCACGGGAGCTGCGTGTATGTGTTGTCTTTATCATCATTTCATCCTCATCACGACGCGCAGGTCGCCCACGGGAGTCAAATCAAAAGACCTGCACCTGGCGAGCCGAATATGTCCTCGGACACTCCCGGCACTAAAAGCCATACGACATTTCATTTACTTCGTAATTAAAACTGAAAGGATTTTTCCTGACTTCTCACCCTGTTTGCCATCGCAAAAATTGTTTCGTCAACTTCGTCAAAGTTTTCTTACAGTTGCTTACAATCCCGTAACTAATGTATTACTCTGTACAGTACATCATCAGCAAAAAAAAGGAAACCTCATCCGTTATTCCAATTCTTCACTCATATAATAATATATTGTCGCCATAAGACATGTCTGTGTCGGTGCGAAGTAAAACATAGAGCAAAGAAGGAAAGAAGAGCAGGATAGTACGAGAGTAAGTCTAAAAGTTATGTTTTGACGACAAATAGGCGAAAACAGGTAAAGATAAATAACACTGAATGTTGAATTTTCACGACCGCATTGTAATCGAAATTCGTAGAGCTACCGATGCGAAGTCGGAAGGTTATGGGTTCGGATCCCACTGGTGTTCGGTTGGTAATTTTTGTTCTGTAATTAACATTTCTTCAACACGTACTATTTGTATAGAACACGAGCTAATAGGTTGAAAGACCGGGTGAGTTGGCCGTTCGGTTAGGGGTGAATCCCAATGTCGGCATTCCTGAAGATTGTTTTCCGTAATTTCTCATTTTCACACCAGTAAAATACTGGGGCTGTACCTTAATGAAGGCCATGGCTGCTTCCCTCCCACTCCTAGGCCTTTTGTATCCCATGGTCGCCATAAGACCTCTCTGTGTCAGTGCGACGTAAAGCAGGTTGAAAAAAGGTTGAAAATTAATTTCGAATAAATAACACTGTTTTATTTAGTCATCACTCTATTATTTTTCGACATAAACCACCAACGTTATTGAAGCATTTTTCATAGAGTAAACTGAGTGTCCCTTTTCCTTTGCGATACAAGATGGTGTGGATACACATTTTCCATACCATTTCATCAGTGACATTAATGGATATGTTTGGTGTAAACCGATGGCCACTCCACACTTGGACTTACAAAGTCATCCGACCCTCCGCACTTGTTGATCAGCCACCACTTTTTCTCCGTATACAGGCACACTCTTTGTGGAAGTTGACAGGTTTCATGTTGTTGACCGCAGAAGACGGATCACTGTATTGACCTCCTCCCACGAACGCTTGTTGAGTAACTTAACCATGTTACAACTGTCTCTGTGCCGAGTTTCTGGTTTCCTGACTTGTATACCTGTGTACATTCCATTGGTGTGACTTCAAATAATCAGTTTCATAATTTGTAGGGAGCTCCGTTCCTTTGTACTTTCTCTCTGAATTTTCCGTACAAGTGGATTATGCCCTGTTTCGTCGGGCAAGTTGGCCATGCGGTTAGGGGCGCGCGGCTGTGAGCTTGCATCCGGGAGATAGTGGGTTCGAATCCCACTGTCGGCAGCCTTGAAGATGATTTTCCGTGTTTTCCCTTTTTCACACCAGGCAAGTGCTGGGGCTGTACCTTAATTAAGGACACGGCCACTTCCTTCCAACTTCTAGGCCTTTCCTATCCCATCGTTGCCATAAGACATATCTGTGTCGTTGCAACGTAAAGCCATTAGAAAAAAGAAACCTGTTTCACGGCCGAATGCCTTCTCTGGCGCCAACCTTATATTCACTATTGCGTGTTCCTTAGTGCTAAGTAAAACACAAACAACTAGTTCCAGAGAGGGAGATAAATTTATAAGATGTGGCTAAAATCACTGGTCCGAGCGAGATTACACCCGTGGGCCCTCTGAATCGAAGACAACGACACTGACTACTAAACCAAGGAGTCGAACTTTCTGTGTACAAGTAAAAACAGGGAAATTTATGTATTGATTTACCCTCGTATGTCGGTTGCAATACGGCACCGTAAAAGTATTTGACGAAATGTAAAACCAATAACATTATTATAGAAGATTATGGAAGCCGGATATTTTTTTTACAAGTTGATTTATGTCGCACCGACTCAGATAGGTGTTATGGCGACGATGGGATAGGGAAACCACGGAACACAACTTTCAAGGCTGCCGACAGTGTGGTTCGAAACCACCATCTCCCGAATTCTGGATACTGGCCACAGTTAAGCGACTGCAGCAATCGAGTAGTCCAAGATGTACACTAACAGCAGTGAATATCGTCGTTGAGCCTGCAAAATCGCTATGTGATAGTATTGTGGGAGAAATACTCACCCGCAAAACACAGATTATACGAGCGAGGTTTTTAAAAATTTATTCGCACAATATTGAACCTTAGATGATAGAGCCGTAGAGGGCGAAGTTCTATGCTCAAATATTTCACATAGCGACGATATGTAAGGTGCGGGTCTGGAGAAACGAGAAAAGTTGGACTTCATCAAGGTTCAGCACATAGCCTACTACATTTTGTCATCTGCACGGAACAGATCAAAAGGCGCTTGGACCATGCTGTATGCCGACGACATTTTATTATGTGCTTAATCATCTGGAGAACTGGATGCATCACTGGAAATTTGGAGGTCTGCACTCGAGAAGCGAGGCATGCGACTGAGTAGGACAACAAGTGAATTCATGCCTTTTGGAAGAACTGAACTGGTACGTCTTCAACAGAAACCTGTGGCATTGACAGAATACTTCAAATATCTGGTTCCAGCGGTGCAGAATGACGGTAAAATAGGAGTTGAGGTCAGCAAAAGAATCCAGTATGTCTGGGATAAATGGAGAGCAGCTACGGGTGTTTTGTGCGACCAGAGGATACAATCAAACCTCAAGGGTTCTACGTAGTAGAGTCATTAAGTTCGTGGACTGGCCGTCTGGTATTAATGTAGTACATTATAGCGGAGAGTTTGCATACAGAATTTTGCCGTGACAGTTCTTCGCTAGTCCCAGCAAGAAGCAGTTGCGTGCATACCATATAAGCAGAACTACGGTCTCTGTTGTGAAAGGTAGTTGAATTTCAGCGGCGGAACTTGAGTATGTCGTAGTTGGAAGAACGAGGAAATTTCAAGCTCTGCCAAAAATCAGGGAAATCCGCCAGCAAACGTTTGAGACGATCAAGTCGAAATCGGATCACCATGACCGGGAAAAAGACGGTGTTGCGTACGCTGTAAGCGCCAGTCCAAAAAGTTATTGACTGTAGTACACGAGTGTACAGTGTATTGCCTACGTTATAGGCGCCAGTCAACGAACTTATTGACTGTAGTAGTATCTCATGATTCGCCTTGCTGTAACGTATAGCTTGGAAACAGTGCCAATGACAAAAGCCTCTTAAAGACAGCTCGATGTGGCAGAAAAGAAAATGCTGCATGGGCATGCGGCGTACCAAGCAAGTACAGAATCAGAAATGAAAATATACGTGATTGGGTAAAGGTGACCTGTGTTAAAGACAGGATCCAAGAGTCAAGACTACGACGATATGGCCACGTCATGAGGAGAGAAGGGGATTATATGGGATGAGGCCTCTTACATAAGCCTCCGCCCGGGCACAGAAGAAGAGGTAGACCCCGTAGGTAATATAATAATAATAATAATAATAATAATAATAATAATAATAATAATAATAATAATAATAATAATAATAGCGGCCTGCCCGGTGACCATGCTTGTTAAGGCACTGTAGTCTGAACGGTTTTACACCGTGGTTAGCCGGTTCTAGTCCCGTTGGTCGAAGAAATGTTCTTCATCAGAATTTTTGGCCGGCAGTGTAGGGTGTGTGTTGGTATACAGTTTCTAATCACTTGATTGTGTGCCAAAAGCCTGGATTAAATTCCAAACCTCTCCGCAGTGTTCATATGCAGTGAGGGCATATGACGCTGTTGATGGTGATTCGTCCGTCGGTTCGGGACGTTAAGCCTTGAGCAGACCCCTTGGTGCCATTCGACAGGAATAGGTTGTGTTAAGCACCTTCGAATCCCACCGGACTGAGCCAGGATTCAACATGCCTTGATGGGGCCCCGCAGAAAATATAAGGATTTTGTCATCTTGGATCTCAAATAACTGGTGTTGGAGGAGGACCTATTGTTCAATAGCCGGGCTGAGTGGCTCAGACGGTTAAGGCGCTGGCCTTCTGGCCCGAACTTGGCAGGTTCGATCCTGGCTCAGTCCGGTCTTATTTGAAGGTGCTCAAATACGTCAGCCTCATGTCGGTAGATTTACTGGCACGTAAAAGAACTCCTGCGGGACTAAATTCCGGCACCTCGGCGTCTCCGAAATCTGTAAAAGAGTAGTCAGCGGGACGTAAAACAAATAGCATTATTATTATTATTGTTCAATAGGAAGTAACTGACGAGACAGATCCGCGTCAGCGAATCCGTGTGTCAACAGGATTAATCATTCTGGAGAAGAAGCTATAGATGCTGTTATTTCGTCAGCAGACTCTTGCAGACTGAACGCTATAAAGCTTTGCTGCTTGTTAAGGTGGACATAGCTTTAAGAAAGAAAGAGGAAGAGGGCCGGCCCTTTTAAGAATGAAAGTACCGACAAAAAGAAAGGAAGGGCCACAATGGCCTAAAAGTAAAAGACTCCCTAGGACTCACAAACCTAATACCGTCGGGCTCGGAAGAGAACAAGAACTGACCAAGGGAGGTCGGATGGGACAGATCAAAGTGAAGAGCTCGGCACAAATGAAAGCAGTACCAACTCAGCTAAGAGGACCGTGGTTACCAACCCACACTCTCAAAAGAAGTTACCCTGGTTCTCCCTTTAATCACATTTGACGACAAGCATGGAATGGCTTGCATGTATTCTACCGCCCCCACCCACAGGAATAAGAATGCTTTACAGTCTGAAATGAAACGTAATATGTAAATACATGTTTTTAATGTTCGACAAATTTGTAGAGGGACTCCCCTACAGTGCACTTTGTTGAGCTGGGATATCATAATCAAAGTCAGAATGTTTTACGGCCTGGTGCTACATCCCTTAACTGTTTAATAGCGACGGAACAAAAACTCTCCCACAGCTCTGGCTATTTGGGCACGTTAAAACATTTTGATAGCGCGTTTAATACGTTAAATGCCCAGTCACTCTTATATCGCTATTGCATAACACCAGTCATTCTGTACCTAGATTGAAAATGTTAGCGGTAACATTAGCGTAGTCCAATCCAATATGAAACTGCAGCCCACCACTGCCTCCGGGGCGTTAATTTTGATGATCGCATTATCGTATTTCCCAATCGATACGAACTGTAATGCGGCGTATGGCTTACGACTTTGATTAGACATGGAATCACTACATCAGGTTGGTATGTCGATTACCACTTATTGCTCTCCCTCTTACGGCTGATGATTGTCTATATCCATTTCTCTTTGATCTGTCCAGCATTATTTATGCCAGAAGGTCGCACACTTGAACGAAGTGTTTCTGCGCAAATACAATTCGAGGTACCATAAAATGGGTATACTTTGCATCATTTTTAACAGTTTGTAAGAATAAACAGTGTTTCAGAAACATTAAAGTGATGAAAAATACATAAAACTATTCAAAAGTGGTTTGTGGGTTAGCAGGAATGAACGTGTGTATAATGATTTAATGAACTATCAATTCTATTATAAGTGTTTTATGATATGAATAGGATGACCAACCATACCGCATTTTGTGGGACGTCCCGTATTTTAGGGTACTTTCTAAATGTCCCGATTTTTTTTGTTTTCTATCTGTTCGAATTTTCGCGTTATTGGTACGAATTTTCACAATACGCAACTATCCCGCCATCTAGCTTCAACTAAACATAGTGTAACCATTGCTAACAGTAAGATCTTTGAAAGTGTAAAGTAGCAGGTCATAGCATCTTTGGAGAAGTTTTCCGGAGGTACCATCCGAATTCCGAGTTACTGTAAGTCCGTGGCCATTCTGTGGCACAAAGCGCATCAACATAAATGTGTTTTATTAATTGGCGTCTTCTTTATTAAGTTTTTGAGATTTTTGAAGTGGATTCGGCGTCCAGTAGTGATGTTGTACCTCTACTATGCCACATAAAAGGAAGCCATCATCATTTAAACCCAAGAAGGCAAAAGGGAAAATTGAACGTATATGTGCATATAATGCAAGTGGAAAACCAACACGCCAGTCTTATTTCCTGATCGAAGTAACGTCCATAAGGTGTTCTGTTAACGATGCAAGAAGACGTTCAGTGTTTCTGATGGGTGACGAGTCTTCAACCCACATACTGAAAAAGAAATTATGAAGATGAGTGAAATGTATTTTTCTATGTTACTACTTAAGTAAGAGTACTCTTGGTAAAAAAAAAGAGAGAAGCTGGCAAGAATATGCTTTTGAAAATGTTACAATTTTTTAAGTTTTAAAATTACACTTAAAACTGTAGCTGTCTCCCAAAATTGTTGAATATCCCCCCTCCCTATTTTGACTGCCTTGTCATTCATTCCCTACTTCAAGAGTTAATTTCGTGTGGATATTTCTAGCCGGGTGCAGCCCTTGTAAGTCAGACCCTCCGATGAGGCTGGGCGGCATCTGCCATTTGTCGATAACTGCGTGTTATTGTGGTGGAGGTTAGTATTATATGTGGTGTGCGAGTTTCAGGGATGTTCGGGACATCACAAACACCCAGCCCCCAAGCGACTAGAATAAACCAATGAAGGTTGTAATCCCCGACCCGGCAGGGAATCGAGCCCGGGACACACTGAACTGAAGGCCAGTATGCTTATCATTCAGCCAACGAGTCGGACTCCTTCAACAGTTGGTCGCCCTAGAACTAAATTATTATTTATTTAATTTATTTATTTATTTATTTATTTATTTATTTATTTAATCCGTTTACACTTCAAATATTAGGCAAATTAACTCTTTCTGTAAACGTTCCTTGGTGCAACAACCTCATGCAATTTTTTTAATTTTGAAAACTTTCCACACCGAATGTAGTTATAAGGGCTTAGGTGAAACTCTGCATTGACTCCATTAGGGCTCATAATGGTAGAAAAAGGCAAAATGCTAATCTAATCGACCGGATAACAGTGATTAAGAAAAGGATTGTAATTTTTAGGAATAAATAAAGAATATATATTCTCATACTTTATATTTTATTTATCTCAAATTCGTAGCTCATATCCTTAGTATGTTTTCAACATTGAGTTGCTTGACTGGATTTTTGAACAGCTTATGGTAACAAAAAAAAATCGCATGGCAACAAAGTAACCAACATCGAGCCAATATCTATGAAAGTTGTTCAAGGAATGCTTTGAAGTTCCATCTACTGAACTTTGCCAAAACTGCTTAACTTAAATTAGCTTTCTGTCCAAAAGATGGGGATAAATTTATTTTCGCTTTTGAAGCAAAGTAACCCCAGAAAATACAAAGTATGCCCATTTTACGGTAATGTGTTGTTTTCCAGTTCAAATGTTATACGAATATTTTATGAATCTATATAAATAAAGTTGTAGGAGGTCCGCTGTCAGTAATTTCGTTTGATTTGCCAATTTTTCAGATATTTATCCCTTTTAGGTCAACTCAAGAGCGTATCAGTGGTTTCTATTTTCATGTCTGTTCGTCTGTTTGTTCAACCATCACGGCGAAACGACCGGATAGATCTCAACCAAACTTCGTATTTAAAGTATACTAATCCAGCGAAAGGTTTTGATATGCATATAACTTCAAAAGTTTTAAATTGACGGGGGTTTATAGGAAAACCACCAGAACAGTTTTCTTCCTATTTTTCTTATACTATTGATTTTATGCAAAATCTGTGGACTACATTTGAAACATCCCTTAATTGTAAACAACTTTTGTTATGTACATAATTTCACTTACTCTTCAAATGACGGAGAAATTTACTATTGTTTTGCGGGTATCATGCTCTGCATTGAGTGACCGACAGACCGACAACGAACCTGCAGGTCACCATGACAACGCCTATGACTGCTTGCCAGCAGGGAAGTAACGTATTGCTATTTTCGTCATCATTCCTGTAAACTCGTGGTTGTTCTTTGGGTAGAAACAAGACAGACGTCAATCGGGCATTCTGCGGGATATTGGCGGAATACCTTTGGAGGTTACAATCGTCCTCGAATAGCACTAAGGGGCGCTGTTAATATTTGAACCGTACCTCGGAGTGTAGCGCAATATTTCACATCGGAAGGTGTTTTATACTCGACGATGCCGTAATATATATATGGCAGTAAACTGAATCTTAATGAGGCTCAATATAGTTTAATTATGATACAGGTTCTCCAGCAATCAGAGTTCAGGTTTTCATTATGATACAACTGTTTGAGCAATTAGGTAAGGATAGCATCGCACCTGCGCTCAACGCACTAGCTGCGCACTTGTTTCCAAAATCAAACATGTCGGACACACATATTAACATCAATACACATTCTACTTCGAATATTCAACAACCACACGGCACATTCCAGCAAATTCACTTCACCAGTTCTACAATAAACAATTTGTGTTTGAAATAAAGCTATGTTAAGATAACCGTCTATCAAAGCTTTGAAAACATATGACATTGTTATGGTCTCTGATCCACTCACGGCTCTGCACTTTGTTCAGTAAACTCAACTTTCAAGCGACATCTCGACAGAAATGTATGAATATTTACAAAATAGGGTTATAATTATCGTCGAGCATAAAGAGTCGTATGAAATTCGCCTATAATGGTAATTACGACACTTGTATGGATATTATAAAACTCGTGTCTTAATTATTGCCATTATAGGCTTGTTGCTTAATGTACTATTCTGGCATTTGCTACAATTTTTACTGTATTTCTATTCTACTTCTGTCTTCCGCTTTAATTTCTTGCCTCTGCCTTGCCTCTTTAGGATTAAGTAATAAAACTGTGACTCATCTTCTTACCTCCTTACCTAAGAATCATTGCGCCTAAAATTCTCCTCTGTTACCGCCTTCTCAAATCCATAACTCATACAAACACATTTATTGGGGGAGATGTTATTTTCCAACACAATCCACTTGTTATTTACATATTTGTCCTATCCCGCTACCCTCAGTTATACTTCTATTTTCCATAAATTTCAACTTCCCTGTCTGCATTACTTTCTTCCTTAATTACCCCGTATATATGCGAGTGCTAAACCCGAATCCTGAACACTCTTTTCTTTGCGGAAAAGTTCCAAGCTGTTAAAATGTACAACTTTTGGCGCCGGAAAATATCGAAATGGGGATGCATTTTAATGTCGGTGCAAACCTTCGTTTCGGGGGTAGTTTGTGGCTGAACGGTAAGTCGTATCACAAAACAGATAGCACAATCGCCGTTCAATTTGGAGAGATCTACAACTTAGGTCCTGTGACTTATTGTTATGTCTCGATTGTTGATACGTTAGATAGATCTGTATTTCTAGATTATAATCAAATATCTCCAGCTCGATTTTGACTAGCATTAGGAAAAGTGGGCTGTCTTTGTAACGATAACTCTCCACGCTACTGTGAAAGACAGAAGGAAATGCGGCCTGCCATTTTCAACAAAACTTTTCCACTGCCTACCTTACATCGGAAACAATGTGTGGTGTCCTCCCTGTTTTGCTTCTGGGATAGCGCTAAGAGAAATGCAATTTAATATAATCTTACTCACTGCCTTTACGGTAATTTACGGAGAAATCCGTATACAATGTAGTATACTGGGTACATTTGCTTGTAATAAATACACTCCAAACCAGGATTGTGGAGAAAATCATTCAATAAATTTGTGACTGGTAACTGTCTGAATTATTCATAAAAATTAATTCACCGTCACGGACAAGGCCTGTATAAAAATGGTTACGTGTAAGAATATACGAGTTGATAGAAGAAGGATCACTCGTTATTATCAATTACAAACCAAAACAAACCCCATGGCGCAACAGTCCCGTAGGGCCTTGGGCTACCAACCAACACCTACTCAACGCGATGAACTAGAGATCACGAAATTTAAAAAGTGGTGTGAGGGCTGGAACGGGGTCCACTCAGCCTCGGGAGGTCAGCCACCCTCGAAGTTGTTTTTCGTGGTTTCCCACTACTCCCTCCCTCTTCCTTGTCTATCTCTTCCAATCTTCTGATCCACCCACAAGGTCTCTGTTCAGCATAGAAGGTGAGGCCGCCTTGTGAGATACTGGTCCTACTTCGCAGTTGTAACTCCCGACCCAATGTTATAGGCACCAGGACACTGTCCTTGGTGCAGTGAAGGGTGGAATACTTCGCTTAGTACGAGGGAAAAACCAACCAGGAAGGGTAAACGGATTAAGAAAGACAGTCAGAAAGAAAGAAAGAAAGAAAGAAAGAAAGAAAGAAAGAAAGAAAGATTTAATGCAATAAGGACGTGTTGGTTCTGCGGCCGATAGATGTGTTACGCCGAAGCGGACAACCGTCCTACTGTACCTTGTTCACACACCGCTCTCACTCGAACATGCCGACTTGCGTAAAAACAATTTGAAAAACGTGATGTGTTACGATCGATAATTTTATTTGTCCTTCACATTAACATTATTTTCCTTGGACAACCTTAAGGGTTTCCAGTGCTCAAGTGTAATTTTTAAAGCTTTGCAAACGAGCCCTGCTCTTCTTTTGCAACCTTAGTGTACTTTTATACCTACGATAAGCCGTTCGTTTGCAAACGTGGCGTCCCGGCAAAAATACTTCTAGCTATTTTTTTTTACATGTTGCTTTACGTCGCATGACACAGACAGGTCTTATGGCGAGGATGGGATAGTAAAGGGCTAGGAATGGGACGGAAGCGGCCATGGCCTTAATTAAGGTACAGCCACAGCATTTGCCTGGTGTGAAAATGGTAAAGCACGGAAAGCCATATCCAGGGCTGCCTAAAGTTGGGTTTGAACGCACTACCTCCAGAATACAGGATACTGGCTGCACTTGAAGGACTGTAGCTATGGAGCTACGTGAATGACGTACTTCTGAACCGTGCCGCGGTCGTTCATCAGTAATTACGCGATAACTGAGTGGCATTATAACTTGTTTCTCATCAAATCAGTTTAGGTTCGAATCCCGACCAATGCCTGTGGGATTCATGAAATGGCAGTTTCATTCCTATGATAACCGAGTGGCATTGTAACCTGTTTCTTATCTAATCAGTTTCGGTTCGGATCCCGACCAATGCATGTGGAATTCTTGAAATGGTAGTCTCGTTTCTGTGATTCCAATTGCACCTAAAACTGGTGGTCCTGTAGCTACATTCACATTACAAACAGTCACTCAAAATCACAAGCTAGCTTCATTTAAAGTATCTAAAAGCGCTAGATTGTTAAAAACATATGTTTGGAGTGTTGCCTTACATGGGTGTGAAAGTCATCCAGCTGCTCAGTACTTCAAAACGAGCTGTTAGGTCTACTGTGGAGAGGTGTGAACACAACAGCAGTAGTGCTCGGATACAAGTGACTTGCAGTCTGCATTGCACACAACCAACAAAAAGCACAATGCCAATTCTATAACTGCTACTATAAGATCTAGAGCACAGCAGTACCCCCACGTCTATCTTTCCGGGATCCGAGGACACACCAGTTCTGCTGGAAATGAAAAAGGCAGACATCCTCGCAAAATCAGCCTCCTTATCCAATATAGACATCACCTACAACAAATCATCCTCAAGCTATGTAAACGCGAAAATCAAAACGCATCTAATAAGACAGTGGAACAACCCCTGGACATCAAATACAAAAGAGTCTGAAACAAGAGAATGTTTTTTGACTCCAGTGCAAAAAATTAGTGCGCGAATTCATTCCCACTCAGTTTCTCTGCAGCCATGGAAAGTTTAAGTACTACTTTAAACGCTTAAAACGAACATTGCAGGTAATTACTTGTGCTTTTGTGGGTCTTCACAAACAGTGGACCATTTACTTTTCGACTGTGCGGTGTTAGGAAGGACGAGATTCGAAATTGATTGTCACCTAAACAAGTGTAATGGTGGACTTATAAAGCCATTATACCATCTGTTTAGGAAATCCTTCTGCTGCAAAAGTTTCTTAAGTTCATTTACCACATTTGCAATAATTTAGTTTCCTAATTTTGTATCAAGGACCAATAATTTTAAAAAAACTGATCAAAACTATAAACCTAATATACTCATGTACAATACAGTTCAAACTGTTAGGATATTCAATAAATAATAAAACACAGGTGTGAAACCTGGTCAACAGGAACAGAGAAAAGAACAGATTAACCGCATTCGAACAGTGATGCTACAGAATAAGGTTCAAGGTCAGTTGGAGAGGTGGGTTAGCAAATTGAGAAATGTATAAAAAATAAAATAATAATGTTATTGGCTTTACGTGCCACTAACTACTTTTACGTTTTCGGAGACGCCTAGGTGCCGGAATTTAGTCCCGCAGGAGTTTTATTACGTGACAGTATATCTATCGACACGAGGCTGACGTATTTGAGCACGCACCTTCAAATACCACCGGACTGAGCCAGGATCGAACCTGCCAAGTTTCGGTCAGGAGGCTAGCACCTCAACCGTCTGAGCCATTCAGCACGGCATAAATGTATAATAAGGCAAGGGAAAATGCTTCCTAAAAACTAGGATAAGATTTATAGCGCATATACCAAGACACGTATGCTTGCATACACTGATTTTTTTTTGCTAGGGGCTTTACGTCGCACCGACACAGATAGGTCTTATGGCGACGATGGGATAGGAAAGGCATAGGAGTTGGAAGGAAACGGCCGTGGCCTTAATTAAGGTACAGTCCCAGCATTTGCCTGGTGTGAAAATGGCAAACCACGGAAAACCATTTTCAGGGCTGCCGATAGTGGGATTAGAACCTACTATCTCCCGGATGCAAGCTCACAGCCGCGCGCCTCTACGCGCACGGCCAACTCGCCCGGTACACTGATATTAGAAGGAATGATTGAAGGGAAGGCGTACCAAAGAAGGCTCGGTATCCAGCATATTCATCAGATAATGGGGGACCTTTAAAATGGAAGCTATACTGAAATAAAAGGGAGGGCGGAAAGAAAGAGGCGACTGGAGACCTGCCGCAAACCAATGTACGGATTCAACCCTTGAGAGGAGGAGATTTTTCTACCGTTCCATTTTCAGTTCTTAATCGCTCAAATTGTCTGTGCATTCGTGAGGAAATTACAGTAGTACTGGCGTGTCCTTACATTTCAGTCTAGCGAATTAACGGGGAAGGAGAGTGGAACATTCATTACTTCGTCTTGAAATCGTTCAGTAGCTTGGTTTCTAGTGTGTAGCAAAAACAGTAAGGTACTGCCGAACTTTCAGGATAAATCCTCACACGTAAAAGAAGAAATTATGTCGTATGGAGATGGGTCCGGAAAGCTTTATATTCACGTTAGAATTATTTTAATAAAAATGTACATAGTACATGAATCGTTGGGAAATACACAGGAACAGAACGAAACATGAAACTCTTTCCTAAACGAAAAGTTCAAAATGCCCACGCCAGCACTGATTCATGCATCAACCTGTCGTCGCACTGAATCCGGCATGCACTGATGTATCCCTGAAGTATTGTGTATGGTCTTTTGGTTACGTCTAGCTAAGTTGTATTATTAGATTCACCACCAGTGATGTGGTATACTTTTGCGTTCTGTACCTGTAAGAAAATTAAGGCAAAGGCCACTTCCTTCCCAATCCTTGTCCTTTCCTAACCCACCGTCACCTTAAGATCTATCTGTATCGGTGCGACTTAAAAAATATTTTCTCCAATTCAGAGATCAATATATCTATAATAACCAGAAATGAATTCACTTATAACACAGAATGCCTATCACGCAATCTGAAACTGAAGCACTACACTACGACCAAAAGACCCTTATGCCATGGAGTGTCTTTCATAGAACCGAAAAGGTCTGATGGAGAAACTGGAAGTCAGAGAAAGGAGAATTGTCAGGCGTAGCAGGGGGAGAGGTGATACTCCCACGTGGCGCGTCCCAGGTGGCGGATAGGGGGGTTCTAACAGGTTTGCCGGTGGACTTGAGGGAAATAAAATACCTCTCGCGGACCAAACACACACCCCCTGTGGGTGGGGGAGGCAGACGAATAATACACCCACGGTATCCCCTGCCTGTCGTGAGAGGCGACTAAAAGGGATGATTGGATTAGAACCATGAAACTACTTGTGATTAGTACCGCCACGCGGGGAACACCATGGGTCGCTTTTCCTTGCGCGTAGTACCACTATGTTAGGTACTAAATAGGATTGTGATTAGTAGCAATCAGGAGCACCGTGCGGTCAGGCTTTTACGGTAACTATGATTAGTAGCACTATATGAGCGACACCAGTGTTCTGGCTTGCCTATGATTAGTACCCACTATATAAGGAACACCACGGGATAGTACGAGTCCCTGTGGTTAGTACACGTATGTGATGAAAACCATAGGTTTGCGTTGCCTGTAAATGGCGCCGCTATGTGCGGAACACCATAGGTCTGTATTACCTGTGCGAATTTCATTACCTGTGAGTAGTACCATAATGTGTGGAATACCGCGAGTCTACGATACTGTTGATTAGTACCGCACCATGTCAAATACCATGGTTCTACTTTCCAAGCGATAAGTACCATTATGAGAGGCCGATGACGTATATTTTGGACCCCTTTAGCTTGCAAGCATCATCGATTCAGTATTCAGCTATAGAAGCAGTCTCTTGGTCGGTATTACTATTGTTTTCCGTCAGTTTCTGACACTGAGGCATTGCGGGTCGTCTCCACTGATTGTTTTAACTTTATATCCATCCGTTCGTTTTTCGTCCTCACGTTTTGAATTCTGGTCAGTGGAGGATTTTGTATTTTTATTTTGTCATTGCATTTCGTCTCATTTCGTACCATCAGGGGCCGATGACCTCGATGTTAGGCCCCTTAAAACAACAAGCATCATCATCATCATCATCATCATCATCATCATCAAAGGAAGATGTAGAATTCCGTAGACGGAACAATTCCGAGCTCTACGAACACATATACGTTTCTCTCTGATTGTGTTAGGAAAAGTAAGCTTCTATTGCCATATACTGTCGTAAGATCGCCTTCCAAAAGTCTGACCAGTCGCCTGTTCATCTTGTGGCAGAACAAGAAGATTCGTACCACTTGGCTGACAGAAACTGAGAAGGACATTAAAAAACTTGGAATATCAGATTTTGAAGATAGACGGTCTGTAAGGAATACCCTGAAGGAAGTCCATGGACTCCAGGAAAAACCCTGGAAGAAAGGCACCCCCTGGACAGATGAAAGAAGTTAAACCAGCAGAAAATGCGTCAACACTGTGCAAAGATCAAAGACCAATAGCTCAAGAAGCGTGACCAAAGTAGACCCATTCGAAACAAGAAGGAGAATAATAATAATAATAATAATAATAATAATAAGAAGAAGAAGAATAGCCAGAAATGCATTTACCCCAAGAATCTTCCTTTCCTTCAAAAATTTTCGGCTGTTTTGTCTTCTTTTTTTTTAGTTTTCATTTTGCGGCTGTTTTGAATAGAATAGAATAGAATAATCCCATCTCCCAGTTCCGGATCTCCTGAAACTGTGGAGAGAGCATTCGTTTATTACAATAATTCATTAAATTCGTTACATGCATTAAATTCTCCTCTTACAATGATTTTATTATTACTACATTAAATATTACGGGGCTGCCTGGCCGAGGCGGTAAAGGCGTACTCGGTTCGCCCGGAAGGACGTGGGTTCGAATCCCCGTCAGGAAGTCGTAAAATTTAAGAAACAAGGTTTTCACTTCCGGAGGTGCATATGGCCCTGAGGTTCACTCAGCCTACACCAAAATGAGTACCAGGTTAATTCCTGGGGGCGAAGGCGGCCGGGCGTAGAGCTAACCACTCTACCCCATCATGTGCCGAGGTTAACATTGGTGGAAGCCTTTACCTTCCACTCCTCCAAGGGCCTTCATGGCCTGTGCGGAGGTGACTTTGCTTTGCTTTTACATTAAATATTATTTATTTTGTTCTGGACGATAACAGTGTTATACACAGTAGTCTAGAACAACATGTATCTTTCCCTTCCTAAGCTTACTTAGTGCTTACTTTTCTGTCACAAATCTTATAGTAATCCTACAATTACAACATATTTTATGACTGAATCGAATGAGTGAATAATTTCATGAATTAGTTGAATGGATGATTTCATGAAAGAATAGTCCTCGTGCATGAATGAGTGAATAAGACTCGTCTCGCCCGGTTACGGATAGCCACTAACAGGGGAAAGAGCATTCATTACTGAATGAGTGAGTGATTGATTGAATGACTTGATGGACTGAATTGAACATTCCATTATGATGAATGAAATACTGATTGCCTAAATGATTGAATAAATGGACTGGATTCCAAGTTCTCTCTCTTACAGTCACGGATTATGGCTGTTTTGTACAGCTTTACCTTACTTTTTTGATGAGATGATTGTTTCCACAATGTATGTATCCATTCCATTTTGGTTTATTATTTGTGTATTCTTTTGAAGAGCTCTGCATTATTTTTAGATTATATAAACATTAGAAGAAAATGCCGCTATTCGGACGATGTACAAATTTTGTAAGACACGCCAGGCGGCATTATAGTGGCTTGCTCTTCATTACACAGACATCAAGCTTACGCTGCAGTACATGTAGAGGTCAAGAATATTGCATACTTACTGCTCTGTGAAAGAGTGGACGCTAATTAGCTATCAACGCGAACAAGGAACATTGTATACATTTGTTACACGGCCGTGGAGTGAACAGTTTTCCTACAGAAGGAGAAATATTATAGGCGTATATGCATACTGCTGCTTTCTAACGAAATGTAACTGGAATCCGTGTTTTTTTCTTCTTGTCAGAAATACACGTCTCTGTAAGCAGATAAGTTCTTTCTTAGGTCTACTGATTTTCCTGCCGTTTCGTTTTAAAAATCCTATTTTTTTTCAAGAAACATGGACGTAAGCTGTGTTGGAAGCAATGACGCAGTCTTCTGGGCGAACAATTGTCCCTTTTGTCTTGAGTCTGTCTGTCTGTCTGTCTGTCTGTCTGTCTGTCTGTCTGTCTGTCTGTCTGTCTGTCTGTCTGTCTGTCTGTCTGTCTGTCTGTCTGTTAGGTCACCAGACTTGAGGCTGGTTATGTCCTCAAATAACGCCATCAAATGTTATGCGGTTATAGGGAAACGGCGCCTAAATCGAAAGCATACTAGGCAAGATGAACAGCGAAGTCGTTTAGTTTGCCGTTGCTTTCCTCGCTGGTGTTTGGAAGGTGTTAGAAATAAATAGGTAAACCGGGCGAATTGGCCGTGCGGTTAGAGGCGCGGAGATGTGAGCTTCCATCCGGGAGATAGTGGGTTCGAGCCCCTCTGTCAGCAGCCTTGAAGGCGGTTTTCCGTGTTTACCCATTTTCACACCAGGCTGTACCTAATTAAGGCCACGGCCACTTCCTTCCCATTTCTAGGCCTTTCCTATCCCATCGTCGCCATATGACCTGTCTGTGTCGGCGCGACGTAAAACAAATTGTAAACAAATAAGAAAAGAAATAAGTAAATATGCAAAGATTTATTTTGGCTAGGTTCCTACCTTGTTGTGAAATCACACTATTTCGAATCTACAATAACATATTAGGTTATTATTGTTTTATTGTTATAGTGTAAATGCATATAATATTCAGTTCTTACCCCATGTATAGTAGTGGCTACTAAAACTGCTACATAATGAAGGTGACATCCAACGAACTTCAAACTTGTATGAAAGGTACAACCTGGTGGGATATGCAGATGATTAGTATTTCAGTGTATGCTCACAAATCAGAGTGCAGTAACATTGCCTGCAGTCTGTACAAAGGGAAAGATTACGAACCGTGTTTCTCAGCCGGAAGTCGCATTCGAACGTTGGTTGTTGGTGTGAAGGCCTTTTATGCCTCATCTAACAAGGAAACATCGGCAATGGGTTAGTCGCCGATCGCGATGAAACTTGGAAAACACATTGAGGTACACGTAAAAACGATGTCGGCATCAATTTTGAGTGCCAACATTCATTAGAGCGTTAACTACGGGGCCTAAAATTTGCGATATTTCAAATTCCGCGCGATCAGCGATGAATACCTGCTGGCCAATGCTAAGTTGGCACACTGCGTACTTGGAGACACGCCTCTGCACCTCCTCCCCTCCCCGCTCCAATTGGTTCGGCACAGCAGCCGTCAAGCGGGGGGAGAAGGGAAACGTGCCGTGGCGAACCAATTGGTTCGGCACAGCAGCCGTCAACCGGGGGGAGAAGGGAAACGTGCCGTGGCGAACCAATTGGTTCGGCACAGCAGCCGGCAAGCGCGGGGTAAAGGGAAACGTGCGGTGGCGAACCAATTGGAGCGGGGAGGGGAGGAGGTGCAGAGGCGTGTCTCCAAGTACGCAGTGTGCCAGCTTAGCATTGGCCAGCAGGTATTCATCGCTGATCGCGCGGAATTTGAAATGTCGCAACTTTTAGCCCCCTAGTTAACGCCCTAATGAATGTTGGCACCCAAAATTGATGCCGACATTGTTTTTACGTGTACCTCCATGTGTTTTCCAAGTTTCATCGCGATCGGCGACTTACCCATTGCCGATGTTCCCTTGTAAGAACAAGGAGCACCTGCCAGCACGCGTCATACGAAATTTAACCGCGACAGAACCATGGCCTATCGGGACCGAATTTGTCATTCCACGATATTGCTGCTCGTGTTAATCGAGATCGCATGGAATCGATGGCTCCAGTAGGGTCATACAGAACGCTATGCACGACCTCAGCCGCCCTCGGCCACTAGCGCCTGAGAGGACAAATATGTGGTCCTAGCGGCCTTGCGGGATCGTACATCTACATTACGTAGCTGAGTCAGGAACTTGGCTTGTTTGTATGACGACAAGTGTCCACACAGACAGCGTCTGCAGCACCACGGACTGTCAGCATGGCGACCATTGCTGCGGCAGCCCTTGACACCGTAGCAGAGACAAGTGCACCTACAGTGCTGCGTTGAACGACGATTGCTATAGACGGTATTGTCGCTGCTGTGCTCGCTTTATGTGGACGGTTTTGCTCTGTCATTGTAAGTCACAAAATATGACAGCCGCAGAGGGACAATTACACCAAGCTATTAGGAGAGTGGCGTAAAGGACCTTAGAACATGGCTTTCGGTTTTCACCTCTGCTGGAAGCGCACTCTTCATCCCCATCCTAAGCTCTACCTGTGGTAGGTACGTACCAATTGCTTGATCTCCTTTCTGATAGCAAATTGTCGTGTGAGCCATTCGTGCATCAATAAAATGTTAAATACTATGAAACTGAATGATTTGAAGTTTCTTAATGGCGCTACGTGAGAGGCTGACCTCACTGTGCTCCTGCGCTTTGATTTGGCACATAAATTTTATAGATTAGATTACGGAAGTGTAGAACATAGATCAGCAGGGCAAAGTGCTCTTGTGAAGCTGAACGGCATCCATCACAGTGGAGTTATGTTGGCATTGGGAGCATTCCGTACAAGCCCGATTGCTAGCCTGCTCGCTGAATCCAGTGTGCCGCCTTTACACCTGAGGCGCCGGCAAACGATATTGTCATATGCTACGAATTTGTTACAAATGCCATTTCACCCATTTTATCCCTGCGCATTCCAAAATAGGAACCATCGACTGAATTCTGCTTATCCACGAGCAACGCAGCCGGTAAGTTACGCTTGGATAGCAGTAATAGATTGTTTGATATTTCTTCAGTTCCTTGTCTGTTTCTACAGCCATGTAAGGTACCTACGTTGTTAATACTACGGCCTGAAATCATCCCGGATGTGCAAGCCGGCCCTAAAGTGAACAAGGATCCTTCCACTTATCGGAGGCTCTTGAAAATGAAAATCCAGAGCCTGTTTCCAGTCATTCGACCGGGTCAGGAATGAAATGAATGAAGCCCCGATCTAGCGACGAGGATAGGAATTATGCCGGCTGCCGAAGCCGGTCGCACTCGTCTGGGGCAATTATTAATGGACAACAGATGAAATGAAATGATATTTGAAAGTGTTGTTGGAATGAAATATAACATGGATAACCGGAGTATCCGGAGAAAATCCTGTCCCTCCTACGCTTTATCCAGCACAAATCTCACATGGAGTGACCGGGATTTGAACCATGGAACTCAGCGGTGAGAGGCCAGCGTGCTGCCGCCTGAGCCACGGAGATTCTTCCTGTCCGTTGTTAGCCGGTGTCCAGGTTCACTACTTATTTACAGGGATGGTCCACGGGCAGAAGCGAAAGCAGGCTGTGCGTTCATTGCCGATAATAAGAAGTTTATTTTTCTCTTCCGGGAACCTGTAGCGTATACACAGTAGAGCTCTATACTGTATCTGAAAGTCTGCGGTACGCGCTGTCCAGTGTATGTCGGCACTTTCTACTGTGCGCCGAATCCTTGGGCTCGTTACACTCTGTTGATACATGCTTCCCTTGCACCAAGCCACACGGGTGCAGAGGAAAAAGAGTTAGCTGATAGAGCTGCCAAAGAAGCGGTCCATTGGGAGCTGGAGTGGCAGGCCACTCCTCTTTCATATAAGCTGACAGCGATTAAATGAACTACGAAGGTATGGAAGACTTTCCTCCAGGTTTCATGGAGAGAAACTGTGGTATTTTGTTTTATTGGGATGGTGTTTTCTTTCTATTGACTCTGTTTTAGTCTGTCTTTTTGAATTTATAATTTTTCAAACTTTTAATTTAAATGGAAAGTATTATTTCACTTCAAACGCAATGCATTATTTCATTTCATTACGTTTTAATTATTTTAAAATAATTTTGCAAAAAAATAAGGCATTGGAAATGAAATACACTGATCATTTCTACTTCATAATTTTTCATTATCATTTAAAATAATTCTAGTCATTGGAATTTTCTTAACATTTTAATAATAATACTGTTTGGTTTTATCTTGTACATTTAGAGGCCGATGACCTAGATGTTAGGCCCCTTTAAACATCATCATGATCATCATCAGTGTTAAAAAATCCTGCACAATTTGTCCGAAGCCTTGCTATATTTAGCTGTGTTGCAGAGATGCGAAGTTCTCTGTAGTCTACACCTTGATTAAATATATTACATATTGTGCTGCTCCATCAAATTAGAGAGGGGTATCTAAACATTTGAATGGATACTCGCCCTCGTCATTGTTCTGCATCCACGTAAAACAGTCACCAGATCGATATACACCCACGCCTGCCTCTTGGTTAAGCGCCGCGTTCTGAGACTTCACTCTATGCCGTTTTAAAGCCAAATGTTCATTTGTTCGTGAACCTTTGTGGATGAGACAGTGTATGTAGGCGATTTCTAAACTAAGTACATTTGAAATTGTGACTGTACAAAGGCAATGTTGAGGAAAGAAGCTTTCAATTAAATCCAAACTTCACAATTAAAATTAATTATCCCAGGTTGGGAATCCATATCCGATGGTAGGTCTTACCTCACCAACACCTGTAGATGTGCGTTTGACAGTCAGGTAGACTAGTATCTGATTAAATAAAGCAAGAAAACATCTAATCTACAGTTTAGACGTACATATTTGAGCTTAGATCAGCACCATATTGGCAGATATGTTGGAGAGGGTGAGGATGGTCCATCATGAAGGGAAAATTTGGTAATCTCGAATCTCTGGCAGTCAGGCGGCTCTTAATGTGCTCGAGTCCTGGAAGGCTCAATCTAAACTGGTACCCGAATGCCTAGATACAATCATGAAATTGGCGAAACAAAATTCAGTGAAGCTGATGTGAGTGCCGAGACATAAGGGGGTTCAAGGCAATGAAAGGGCAGTCGAGTTATTCAAGGAAGGCTATCAGATCTTATTCAGTGGTCCTCTCAATGTACCAATTAAGAAAACGGGTAGAGAATGTGTCGTAAAGAATCATGTTAGTTCAGGAACTCATTTGAAAAATGAAAGTGTAACTAGCATAATGTAAATACTTCACACGAGTATAAGAAATGAGTGGACAACTGATCTGGTCACTGGTCATTGCTAAGGAGAGGGACATCTATACATTATTGGAATTACTGTGAACCCCTCTTGTGTTAGATATCATAAAGAAAACCAAATTACTAAATACATACTTAATGATTGTTAAGTAATCCATGTTAAGAAGCAACACTCCTGCTAGACATTGTATTCAGTTAAGTGAACACTCTGACGTACCTCTTAGTAGTCTGAGTTTTATTTACTGACTGTGGAATACTAAAGTAGGAAAAGCACAATAAATGCAATTGTTTATGGTGCAAGGTAATACAGTGACAACCATTGTAACCTAACCATATAGAGTATTTAAATAGTATTAAATAAGAAAAAATATTTGAATGAAATTATGCTAATATACCACTAAACTAATCGTGGCTTGATAGTAAAGTTTAAAATGGGAATGGTTTGAATCTCAAAAGTAATCTAGATATTCTTTCAATAGTAAAGAACCTTCTTTTGAATTAAATCTTGAAGATTGCGTTATACCAAGTAGTTCCAATAGAACAGCAGCTTCACTTACAGCTTCGTTGTCCTTCTCTTTCCACTTGACATTCTTGTTAGCTTGAAGATGATAATTTTACGTTCAACACTTGTAGTTACTGAACTCTTACAATTTGTGAAGGGACGAAGGTATGTCCTTTAGTACCAGTACACAAACTTTCGAGTATTTTTAAGTAATCCATTCTCGCAAAGTTGCCTCTGTTGCTTCACCAGTGCATGACAGCATTCCCGACGTCTTGATTTTTTAAATATGATCCATATGATCACGAAATTTTCGTATATTTTCATGTTTATACCTAACTTTACAGATCGCACACTTCGACTTCCATTTTGAAATTTGATAACGATTGGGTTATAAACAGCTAACACCCGTGATCACCAAGCAGACGTACTGTACACAAGTTAGCTGGAACGGGAGATCCTGTCCCATGGCCAGCGCGATCGCCGGATCTCACACCTCTGGACTTCTTCCTCTGTAGTTACGTCAAGACGTTGGTGTACGCAACTCCCGTAGAAAAGGATGAAGACCTGCTTTCTAGGGTCGAAGCTGCCTATCTCTTGATACAACAGACACCAGGGATCTTTGAGAGAGTGTGGCAGAACTTCATGAGCCATTGTCATGCATGCGTTGAGACTGGTGGTCCTCACTTTGAATAATTACTATGAGCTACGTTGATGATATCCTGTATACGCTGTGTATGTCCATAACACAATAAATACGCATGTCCGACCATCGGTCTCAATATAATCGGTTGTGAACGCGTTATCACCTGTTTTAATTTAACCCAGAAGGTATAAGGAATGATAAATACAATTTCATCAAATTTCTCATACAGGGAAAAGAATTATGGACGTTGATGTCGTAGTCGAAAAAAAAACGCTTGGCTGAGGAACTTATGGGACTGGACAGGGATAGATTTGAATAGACTGATGAGGACAGCCGAAGACTTCACTCTGATTGTGGCCAGCCTCCAGTAATAAGAATAAGAAGGAGCTAGTAAAACTGGGTGATTATACCGATAAGTGTAGATGTACAGGGTGTTTCTATATTCCCATTACAGACTTCGCGGGCTTGCAGTGGGGACCAAGACGGTTAAGTTTAGCATAGGAACTTGTATCCGGAAAAGTACCGTCTTCTCGCTACCCGTAAAAAAACCACCACAGCACACGTTCAAATCTTCCGCATTTTCGGCGCCACTGGCTAGAGTACGTACGTCATTGAACGATCACGTGATGCCCCACATCCCTACAAGTTTGTTAACATTCCATACTATTCAGTGGAGTGTGTGATCCGCACGGAGACATGTTTTACCTGCTGTTGTACTTGCGATTTTCGTTCATAGTACAGTACATCAGTAATTATTTACAACGTACACAGCAGTAAGGTGTACGCACAGTAGTTCATCCGTACCAAAGATCTGGGCAATAGTGGATAGGTCGTAGTGGTCCGATAGCTTGGCCTGCACGTTCACCCGACTTGACACTGCTAGACTACTGCCTGTGGGGCCGTATAAAAACTTGATTTACGAGACCCCTGTGGAATTTGAGGAAGATCTACTTGCGCGGGTTATGGCTGCGGCGGATGTTGGAGGACCAGGTACTGGTGATCGAGTGTACGAGAACATGATATGTAGGTACCGTGCGTATCTGTGTTAACGTCGATGGTCGTCACATCGAGCCTCGCTTGTAGTTGGACCCAGACGACAAGCAGCAGAAGTCAGACAGAGCGCCGAAAATGCGGGAGCTGTGAAAGTGTGCTGTGGTGTTTTTTTGCGGGTAGCGGGAAGACGGTGCGTTTCCGGCCACAAGTTCCTATGCTAAACGAAACCATCTTGTTCTCTACTTCAAGCCCTCAAAGTCTGTAATGAGAATTTTCAAACCCCTGTATTACCCTATAAGGGTGGGGGACGCAGACGAAGAATACACCTACGGTACCATGGTATCCCCTGCCTGTCGTAAGAAGCGACTAAAAGGGGCTTCAGCGGCTCTCAACTTGGGAGCGTGAGCTGGCGACAACGGGCCCATTAGCTGAGTTCTGGCATTGCTTCAACTTGTGCCAGGCTCCTCACTATCATCTATCCTGTCTGACCTCCCTTGGTCAACTCTTGTTCTTTTCCGACCCCGATGGTATTTTAGCATTCGATTCATAGGGATTCTTTCATTTTCACGCCCTCCGTGGACCTTGCCTTTCTTCGTCCGTTACTTCATTTTTCAAAGTGACGGATCCCTTCTTTTTCTTCCTTTTTCTCTGTCAACCCAATGTGGGTGGGGGGCGAAGACGAAGAATACACCTACAGTATCCCCTGTCTGTGGTAACAGGCGACTAAAAGGGTCGACCAAGGGATGATTGTGTTAGAACCATGAAACTACTTATGATTAGTACCATCACGCGGGGAACACCATGGGTTGCCATTTCTTGCGAGTAGTAGCACTATGTTAGGTACACGATAGGTTTGTGATTAGTAGCTACAGACGGTGAATCAATATGGGTTTTCCGGTACCCGTGATTAGTACCATTGTGGGAAACACCACTGGTCTGGGCGTTGTCTGTGATTAGTACCTACTATGTGAGGAATACCACGGGTTTGCGTTTCCTTACTGCCACATAACAAATACCATGGTTCTACTTTACTAGCGATAAGAACCATTATGAGGGGCCGTTGACCTGGATTTTGGACCCCTTTAGACAACCAGCATCCTCGATTCAGGATTGTGTTTTAGGAGCAGTCCTTTGGTCAGTAATACTATTGTTTATGATAGTTTCTGGTAAGGTCGGGCATTAGGGATTGGGTCCACTGATTGTTTTAAATTCATATCCATCCATCATTCTTCATCATCACGTTTTTTATTCCGGTCAGTGGATGATTTTGAACTTTTAAATTGTCATTGCATTTCGTCTCATTTGGTACCATTAGGGGCCGATGGTCTACATGTCAGTCTCCTTTAAACGACAAGCATCATCATCATCATCATTATCAGTGTAGATATATTAGAACAGAAATATGGGATATCGGGTGTAATTCCCATTTTAAAGAACAACACAAGGTTCTTCACCACGATGTTCATAAATCTCGAATCAAGGTGTATAGTTGATAATTCAGAGTACTATCAGTTTTTGTGTACTGTATGTTAAAGATGTAAGCTGTTTATGCGCATCCTGTTAAATTCCAGACAGACCAGATAACTACGAATAAACGTAGCAACCGATGGAAAGTTTTAGATTAACGGGAGGAATGTAGGGAATGTTAACAGCTTGATACTGCAGGTGTATCTCTAAAGCATTGTGTCTGAAATCGTAGATGCCGAAGATAATAATAATTTCGTATGGCTATTGCTAGCCGAGTGCAGCCCTTGTAAGGCAGACCTTCCGATGAGGGTGGGCGGCATCTGCCGTGTAGGTAAATGCGTGTTACTGTGGTGAAGGATAGTGTTATGTGTCGTGTGTGAGTTGCAGGGATGTTGGGGACAGCACGAACGCCCAGCCCCCGGACCACTGGAATTAACCAATGAAGGTTAAAATCCCCGACCCGGCCGGGAATCGAACCCGGGACCCACTAACCGAAGGCCAGTACGCTGACCATTTAGCCAACGAGTCGGACGATGCCGAGGATGATGTGACAGATGTAAAATTGCGACTGCAGATTTTAGTCAACTATATCATATTTGTAACATATCCATGCCAGCCAAGCGGTATATGGGTAGCGTGCCTTCGTCTTTCCCGGAGGTTCCGGGTTCGATTCCAGACCAGGTCAGGGATTTTTACCTGAATCTGAGGGCTGACTCGATGTCCACTCAGCCTACGTGATTGGGATTGAGGAGCTATCTGACGGTGAGATGGCAACCCCAGTCTAGAAATCCAAGGATATCGGCCGAGAGGATTCGTCGTGCTGACCACACGACACCTCGTAATCTGCAGCCTTCGGGTGAGCAGTGGTCGCTTGGTTGTCCAAGGCTCTTAGGGACTGTTGCGCCATGGAGTTGGTATGGTTTTTTAGTAACATATCCATGAACAGGGGATGGTACTTTATGGATATGAGATCTGGAAGGTAATAAAAACAACTGCCAGGAATTCATAAGCAGGATGTTGCAGAGAATTCTGAATGTATTTTGATTAATACTATCTTGAATAGAGATTTGTGGAACTATACAAATTACAATATTCAGATTACGGCAATTCGTTGGTGAAGGAACAGATACACACTCCATAAGAGCAGCAGATAGGCAAACCCTAAACTGAAATCCTTAGGGTCGGTCAGATAAGGGCAATGAAAGTGGTGACAAAATTGGCAAGAAAAATGAAGTGAGGTGAACGCGTTTGCTCGAGAGAGAATTCAGAGGCAATCTGTCATTGAAACTAAAGAATTAGGCTAAATTAGTCATGTTGATTCCGGGGCTGTATCAATTGAATCAATCAATCAATCAATCAATCAATCAATCAATCAATCAATCAATCAATCAATCAATCAATCAATCAATCAATCAATCAATCAATCAATACTGATCTGCATTTAGGGCAGTCGCACAGGTGGCAGATTCCCTATCTGTTGTTTCCTAGCCTTTTCTTAAATTATTTCAAAGAATTTGGAAATTTATTGAACATCTCCCTTGGTAAGTTATTCCAATCCCTAACTCCCCTTCCTATAAACGAATATTTCCCCCAGTTTGTCCTCTTGAATTCTGTATAATTCAGTGTGAAGATCAGTTGATACGCGTGGGAGGTAAAACTAATGATGGTTTTAAGTCCCAGTAACAACGTTCACGGTTTTCGAAGACGCCATCCGATATAATTCTTGTTTCTCTACCATCTACTAGAGTAAAACAGAACGTCTAAGTTGACAAGCAGGTAGCCTGGATCAAAATGCCTCCACACAGTATCGGAGATAATAGATTATTATTAATTAATTAATTAATCTGTTTACCCTGAAGGGTTGTTATTCCCTCGGGCTCAGTGAGGAATACCACTTCTACAAACTCAAGGGCAGTGCCCCGGATCGTGTGACTTTCGATCACAAAGTACAACGGGGAAGAATGGCCAGTACATCGCCCAGGCGGCCTTACCTACCATGCTGAACAGGGGCCTTGTGGGGGGATGGGAAGATTGGAAGTGATAGACAAGGAAGAGGGAAGGAAGCGGCCGTGGCCTTATGTTAGGCACCATCCCGGCATTTGTCTGGAAGAGCAGTGGGAAACCACGGAAAACAACTTCGAAAATGGCTGAGGTGGTAATCGAACCCTCGTCGACTCAGTTGACCTCCCGAAACTGAGTGGACCCCATTCCAGCCCTCGTACCACTTTTCAAGTTTCATGCCAGAGCCGAGAATTGAACCCGGGCCTCTGGGAGTGGAGCTAATCAAGCTAACCACTACAACACAGGGATACATGATGATGATGATGATGATGATGATGATTGTTACGAAGTTTCGTGGACTTGCAGAGGTGAAAGAAGGTGCGGGGGTGAACAGGTCTCAGGCTACGAAATTAAAATTAAGATAAAATTTAACAAGGTTATATTTTCTTTTCAAAATTAAGAAATAACAAGCATGGAAGGTACAGAGTAGCAAGGCAACAAAAGTGCAATTACATTATTTACAGGATTTGGGCTTCGAGCCCCGAACTCACAATTCTTGGGCAATTAGCCCAACTTTACTCCAAAATAAGTTTTCACAGAGGGGCAGAAAACCCCATTCATGCCCAGGAGCACTTGCTCCAAAATTACACAGTAAAGCCTCCTCGAGGCATACAACACTCAATTTTCAAGAAAGAGCCACTCGCTCTCAAACCTTAAGCCTATCAAAGGCCACACCAAACTCTACTTTCAAGTTGTCCTCCACGGACACGAAAACAGGGGTAAAATACCCAACCTACTGAGGCCTATTAAGAGAGAAAAGGTTAATTATATGGCCTCAAAAATACCAATTTGAGAGGAGGCAATCAGCACTCCTAATACATTTGTTTAAAACCTAAACTGGCTCTAGGCCGCTAATGCAAGGGCTAATCCCATACTAAAGAGGTGACTTTGGAAAGAAACAATTTACATTACGTTAAGGAAGAATCGGTTGTAAAAAATAAGTTCACCTCAAAACAATATGCGTGGGAGTTCAAGAGGGTTAAGCACTCTCTATCCCAAATTTTTAGTTTAAAAAGATAGAATAAAAACTAAGTGTCTTTACATTTTAGAGGAAAGTTACATGGTGATAGGTTTCGGACCCGCCCCGAGAGTTAAACTGCTGAGCTAGCAAGAAAAGAATTTCTTAAACGGCCATTACCTTGTTGTTGAACTGCTGCCCGAAGAAAGAGGCGCTTCCCGCCCCCTGCTATGTACTTTACACACTGAAAGATAGTACTGAAGTGGCCCGGAGACCCTAAAATCAGCAGTTTATATACTCTCGCGGAAAGTTCGAGGCGTTTGAGGAATGAGAACACCCTCCCACAAAAACTTGATTGGCTAGGGTTAAGCAATATATCCCCTCTGGGGAAGATACACCTGATTGGTTATAAATTAATTAAAGAAATTCGGGATTGGCTAAATTCAAAACAAGGGGAAAGAAAGGGTTATACAGCCAACTTAAACAATAACCGAAAGAAATTTAACAAGAAACAAACTTTTGAAATAAAAATTTCTCCAAAAAACAGTTCTTTCACTTCGCACTAGGGTGCACTTTTGTAGTTCTTCAGTAGTGTCCTCTAGAAGAGAAAGTTCACACTTCTTACTACAGGTAAAACAAAAATACGTCGAAAACGTCCCAGTTCAGAAACTTCAAAATTTCCAAGTAGTGACATCTTCTGAGAAACTTGAAAATTAATACAGTAGATACAGTTCAGACTTCCTCCAGCAGAGGAGTTTCAACAGGCGCAAAGTTTGAATTAGCAGCGTGGAGGTGTACCGCCCGGTACAGACCTCCCCCACCCCAATGTCCCTCCAGGGGTGACCCATGAAATTTGTTTGAAAACAAGGTCCAAGTTATGATGTTGATATGGAGATTAATTGCAGAAGCATTTATAAAAATTTACTAAAGTTGGTTTGATCCAGTTTCAAAATTCTTGTAGTAACTGTTGAAGTAATGTCTTTATGTTTGTAGAAGTTGAATTCAGAAGGAAAATTAGTTTTTAAAGTTGAGGAAAAATGTTCTAAGTCCACCAGGTATTGCAGTAAAATCCAAGAAAAGGTAGTAATGTTGAACTGGAATGTCCATGTAGATGAATATGTACTTTAAACGTTGATGAATTTGACGGCCAGACCAGCCGCCGCTGCTTGAGTTCAGGGGAGGCCGCTCGGACCCCTCAAGTACCCTGAGATACCGCTCGCCCGCACTATGAGGGGAGTAGTGGAGTTGAAGCACGCCGCGCCCGCGGCGAACATACAGCTCGCGGGCCAGTTACAGGTTGTGCGCCGCACATCAGCCTTGGCCGGGAGGAGGACTCCGGCTCGCCGTACACAGGTTGGCCTCACTGGGGAAGGGCGGGCCCGTACCCTGCCTCAGGAGCGGTACGGCTCCGCGCTGCTGCGGGGGCACTGAAACATTAAAGCTCGGCGGCAGAATTTTCTTGGACCATCATCTTTTTGAGGGCACAGGCTTTGTGGAGAGGTTGAGGGGCCAGCGGCGTGCAGATATTCATGGCATTTATAAGCCACTGTGTATAGTGGAGCAGGAGACGGGAGCGTGGTAATGGCCGTGGCAAGGACAGGATGGCAGTTTAACTAATCGGGGGAGGTTTACAAAAAATAATTACACATAAAGGAAACAGCTCCCAAGGGCAGAAGGCCTTAAAAGTGAAACCCCTAAAAAAAAATATAACCTTCCTATTTCCTTTAAAATTATATGAAGCAAGTTAACACAGAAATTATACAGGTTTCACCTGTGACAGGTGAACCCTAAATATCCTCTCGGTGGCTGGATTGCTTAACAATAAGGTAACGGGAGTAAGGAAATCGAGAATGACACACGGCCCATGAAATCTGGGGGCAAGCTTGCCCGCGGGAACAAAATTCTTGACCATCACTTGGTCGCCTACCTTTAAATTGGTGGGTCTCCGTCCACGATCATATCTTTCCCTAACCTTTTCATGAGACACTTTAAGATTGGCTGTAGCCTTCTTCCAAAGAGCTTTAATGTTGTCCGGGTCTATTGTCTCAGGTAGAATGTCACTCAGAGGCCAGAGGTTAGAGAGCGGCGTGTTGGGAACGAACTTGAACATCAAAGACGCTGGAGTAAATTTATGTGATTCATGAACCGCCGAATTCAAAGCAAAAGCTAACCAGTGCAGGGACGTGTCCTACCTAGAATGATCTTCATGATGATAGGCAATAAGCGCGGACCTGAGATTACGATTAACCCGTTCAGCCAGAGATGGTTGAGGGTAATAAGCAGAAGTTGTCACATGAGAGATGGACAGGTCAAAACAGAATTTACGGAAAAGATTAGATGTGAAAGCCTTAGCATTATCCGACACGATATATTGACACGGACCAAAAGAAGCAAAGATAGAATTTAGACAAGTAATGGTGGACTGAGCGGTAGCCAGCTTAGTCGGAAATAACCAGGAATATCTTGAAAAACCATCTACACATACAAAGATGAACTTGTTGGCATTTCCCTTTGACTGGGGGAAGGGTCCTACATAATCAATATACAGGCGTTGCATGGGGCGCGACGCTTGATGAGAAGACAAAAGGCCTACCTTGGTGGACATGGTTGGTTTACTAAGCAAACAGGAATTACAAGCCTTTACTAGTTCACGGATTTCACCGTCCATACCTTTCCAGATGAACCTTTCACGAATCTTTTCACGCGTTTTGAAGATTCCAAGATGCCCCCCCAATGGGGTCTCATGATAGTACTTGAAGATCATAGGTACAAGAACAGCTGGAACAACGACTTTCATCATCTTATCATGCCTCGAAGGGCAACATAAAACACCATTCCTCAGTACATAAGGGACGACATGTTCCCCAGAAGAAAGGGTTTCCATTATCGGAGCCAGCGTCGGATCTTCACGTTGGTATTTCTCAATGTCCCTAAAGAGCATGGGAGCATCTGTTAAGATGGCATTAACATCAGATAGCATGGACTCGGGAGGGGATGAACTATCGACCGGTTCATGGGTCTCAACGTCGTTGGAAAACATACGGCTGAGCCCATCAGCAACAACATTTTCGGTACCTCTGATATGCCCAACATCGAATTGGAAGGCAGAAATACGGATGGCCCAACGGGCTATACGACCAGTACGACGCGGCCTACCTAAGACCCAGCTTAAGGCTTGATTATCTGTCTCCAGGTCGAATTTGACATGTTCCAGATAGAGACGGAACTTTTCTAAGGCAAATAAGACTGCCAAACCTTCGAGCTCATAGATGGAATACTTGGCTTCTTGAGCCGATAGAGTCCTAGATGCATAGGCGATGGGTCGCCTCCCTAGTTCAGTCTCTTGAAGAAGGACTGCAGCTACCGCCGACGACGACGCGTCGGTTTGGACGATGAATCTCTTTGAGAAATCAGGCATAGCAAGGACAGGGGCATTACAGAGAGCTAATTTAAGATCTTCAAAAGCGGCTTGTTGAGAAGGTCCCCACTCGAATTTGATGCCTTTCCTACGAAGGAGGTTTAAGGGCGCCGCTCTATTAGCGAAGTTAGGAATAAATTTCCTGAAGAAATTCACCATACCAATGAACCTGGCGATACCTTTGATGTCCTTGGGAGGTTTAAAAACACGGATGGCCTGTGTTCTAAAATGATCGACTGCAACACCATCAGGTGAGACAATATGCCCTAGGAATGACATGGAGGGCTTAGCGAAGGCAACCTTAGACAACTTAACAGTTAACCCGGCCTTACGAAGGCGACTGAGAACTTCTCGCAGATGATCTAGATGTTCTTCAAACGTCTCCGAAAATACGACGACATCATACAGGTAGTGACACAAGTACTCAAATTTGATGTCGGAGAAGACCCTATCTAGCGGTCTAGTGAGTACAGCTGCTCCCGTGGGGAGCCCGAAAGGCACGCGGTTGTATTCATACAAATTCCAGTCCGTGGCAAACGCTGTAAGATGTTTAGACTCTTCGGCTAGAGGAATTTGATTGTAGGCCTGATTCAGGTCCAAGATAGTAAAGAACTTGGCCTTACGAAAACATGAAAAGCAAGAATGAAGGTCAGGAAGGGGCACATATTGTAACACCACCTTCCGATTGAGAGCCCTATAATCAATGACAGGCCTGAAGCCCCCTTGGGGTTTCGGGACTAGAAAAATAGGTGAAGAATACGCCGACTTAGAGGGCCTAATAATACCATCCTTCAACATCTGATCGATGATTTCTTTCAGAGCCTTCATTTTAGGTGGAGATAGCCTATATGGTGGAAAACGGACAGGAATCGAATCCGTGACCTCAATTTTGTATTCAATAAGGTCAGTAACACCAAGAGTATCCGAGAACACCTCTGGAAACGACTGACACAGCTTACGAATACTATCAGCCTGCTCCTCAGGTAGATGTCTAAGGTCTAACAACATCTCATCCTGGGTAGGCGAAATAGATGAACATGATGCAGAATTACATTTCAATAATGGAATTTTACAACTAGACGCAAATTTGAAAGTGCACGATCTACTCTGAAGATCGAGCACAATACCAGTGTGAGAAATGAAGTCGGCTCCCAATATAATGGGGCAAGACAAGTGCTTGGCCACAAACAATTTGATTTTCCATGTAAATTTAAAAATACGAATTTTGACATGTAAAGAACCTAGAATTTCTAATGGAGATGAATTAGCCGAAACATATTGGATCGCAGACAAACAATAGTCAGGAAGCTTACAAACAGATTTCAATTTTGAATACCATTCAGCCGAAATAATCGAACACACACTGCCTGAATCTAATAGAGCTGTTAAAGGTTCTTTATTTAACTCAATCTTAAGAAAAGGAACAGGTGCGGGGGTATTCGCCGCAATCCTAAGACATTCTTTGGGGCATTCAAAAGATGAATTTGAAGACTGATCGTTCCCTGAATTTTCGACCTGTTTACCAAGGGCTGAGCCTCGGGAAGATGGGTTAATCGACTCAGCCGAATCCGCTAGTCACTTATTATTATTTACATTGGTGGAAGTTGCATCAGAAGTTGAGCAGGAGGGGGTGCTATTTGAATTTTGGCAATTCTTGGCGATATGTGAGAAAGCGCCGCATTTAAAACAGCCTTGTGATGAGCCAGCCCAATTATTTGCCCTACTAGATTTGATTGATGGGCACTTGTTCCGAAGATGGTCAGGCGACCCGCAAGCATAACATTTACGAGGTGTGACTGGTCGGCGAGGTGGAGGCCGAGGATTACCAAAAGAAGGAGGGGGTTCTTTCGCTACACGCAAGGAATCGGCGTATCTAACTCCTTCCGCTGAGACAGCCAATGCTTCAAGTTCAGAAAAAGTTTGCGGGCACGCCGCGAAACATAAATATGACCTATAGGATGGTGAGATACCTTCCACAATAGCTTGTACAATCTGATCCTCAGGAAAGTGAAGAGCAAACACCCTAGTATAAAACTTAATATCTTGGATGAAATCTGCCAAGTTTTCATCCAAGCGCTGTACACGATAATAGTACTTCTGAATAAGGGATGACCTTGCCCTAGCCGGGATGAAGTTAGCTAGCAAGTGGGCGTGGAAGTCTTCAATAGATGATTGCTTGGCAATGGCTCTTACTATTTTGTCTGAGAGAATACCAATTGCATAGGGATAGATGATTTGCAAAATCTGACATGGAGAAAGAGAAAAAACAAGGGCATGATCCTGAAATTCAACTAAAAACCTTAAGAAAGAAATAACTTCACTGGTAGTGTTAACAGAAAACTTCGAGATACCTCTGAGCAACATTGCCAATGGATGAGGCAAGCTGCTGAACCCAGGTGACATAGTAGGTAAAGGTTTAAGTGGCAAAGACGTTAATTCAGAACGTACATTATTCAATGAGTTACGGCGTTCAGACTCGTTGTCCAATGGGGCAGAGGTTGTTTGAGCTGCAACGGTTTTCCTATTGACATCTCCCTTAGGAGGCTCTTCCTCGCTACCTACATTCACCGTGGTGGGTTGATCGATTTTGGGAGGAACTTCCCCAGTTAACAATTGGGAAACCTTACTAGATAATTCAGAAAGATTTTCAAGAACCATACTAGCTTCCTTCCTCTGAACGTCATTCAACTTCAGAGACAACAGATCGTTAACTCTATTTGAAAAATGAAATAGCCTGGCTTGCACACGCTTAATTTGATTAGGAGAAGGATCGTTTTCTTCAAAAAAACTAACTACAGATGCTAGCTCAGTAGTATTGTCAGTGATCGTGGAAAGAGAGTCGTCAATTTCTTTCTCTCCCAAAGTGGGGATGGAAATGGGCAAATCAAGGGACTCTCTAAGCTTATTTGTGTCTACCGCAACCGTGCCTCCAGATTGCACATTTCTAATAGTTAACTCATAGATCAACTCCTCCTTGCGCAAATAGTTAAGATGGAGAACATCGCGAGGGCCGGGCATGATGACAGAACAATTTTGAAAAAGGAGAAAGCAAAAATTCCAGCAAGTGAGAAAATAGTTAGAGTTGTAATCAAAGCAATGTTTAGCCGTCAAAAGGGGCTAAATTGAGACCCATTCAACCATGCTCTGTTACCACTTGTTACGGAGTTTCGTGGACTTGCAGAGGTGAAAGAAGGTGCGGGGGTGAACAGGTCTCAGGCTACGAAATTAAAATTAAGATAAAATTTAACAAGGTTATATTTTCTTTTCAAAATTAAGAAATAACAAGCATGGCAGGTACAGAGTAGCAAGGCAACAAAAGTGCAATTACAGTATTTACAGGATTTGGGCTTCGAGCCCCGAACTCACAATTCTTGGGCAATTAGCCCAACTTTACTCCAAAATAAGTTTTCACAGAGGGGCAGAAAACCCCATTCATGCCCAGGAGCACTTGCTCCAAAATTACACAGTAAAGCCTCCTCGAGGCATACAACACTCAATTTTCAAGAAAGAGCCACTCGCTCTCAAACCTTAAGCCTATCAAAGGCCACACCAAACTCCACTTTCAAGTTGTCCTCCACGGACACGAAAACAGGGGTAAAATACCCAACCTACTGAGGCCTATTAAGAGAGAAAAGGTTAATTACATGGCCTCAAAAATACCAATTTGAGAGGAGGCAATCTGCACTCCTAATACATTTGTTTAAAACCTAAACTGGCTCTAGGCCGCTAATGCAAGGGCTAATCCCATACTAAAGAGGTGACTTTGGAAAGAAACAATTTACATTACGTTAAGGAAGAATCGGTTGTGAAAAATAAGTTCACCTCAAAACAATATGCGTGGGAGTTCAAGAGGGTTAAGCACTCTCTATCCCAAATTTTTAGTTTAAAAAGATAGAATAGAAACTAAGCGTCTTTACATTTTAGAGGAAAGTTACATGGTGATAGGTTTCGGACCCGCCCCGAGAGTTAAACTGCTGAGCTAGCAAGAAAAGAATTTCTTAAACGGCCATTACCTTGTTGTTGAACTGCTGCCCGAAGAAAGAGGCGCTTCCCGCCCCCTGCTATGTACTTTACACACTGAAAGATAGTACTGAAGTGGCCCGGAGACCCTAAAATCAGCAGTTTATATACTCTCGCGGAACGTTCGAGGCGTTTGAAGAATGAGAACACCCTCCCACAAAAACTTTATTGGCTAGGGTTAAGCAATATATCCCCTCTGGGGAAGATACACCTGATTGGTTATAAATTAATTAAAGAAATTCGGGATTGGCTAAATTCAAAACAAGGGGAAAGAAAGGGTTATACAGCCAACTTAAACAATAACCGAAAGAAATTTAACAAGAAACAAACTTTTGAAATAAAAATTTCTCCAAAAAACAGTTCTTTCACTTCGCACTAGGGTGCACTTTTGTAGTTCTTCAGTAGTGTCCTCTAGAAGAGAAAGTTCACACTTCTTACTACAGGTAAAACAAAAATACGTCGAAAACGACCCAGTTCAGAAACTTCAAAATTTCCAAGTAATGACATCTTCTGAGAAACTTGAAAATTAATACAGTAGATACAGTTCAGACTTCCTCCAGCAGAGGAGTTTCAACAGGCGCAAAGTTTGAATTAGCGGCGTAGAGGTGTACCGCCCGGTACAATTATTATTATTATTATTATTATTATTATTATTATTATTATTATTATTATTATTATTATTATGAAAAAGTTCTCTCAGTTAAATGTTACCATAAAGCACAAAGCATAAAGTGCAAATTAAATTACAATTATCATTTTGTTGATTACGTTATTCTTATAACGTCATTTAAATCGTAAAAGTGTTATAGCAATTACTTTTAAGCAATGAAAATTGACCTCGTAAAGCTAACAATAATGCAGTTATCAGTTCTGCAACGTCTAAGTAAAACAGCTTCGAAATATTTACTATAAAGCGTGGAATACTCTCTTGAGCTCCTACCATTAAATACTATCAATGGTGATGATTTCATCCTCATCAAGACGCGCAGGTGGCATACGGGAGTTAAATCAAAAGACCTGCATCTGGCGAAGCGAACTTGTCCCCGGACACTCCCGGCACTAAAAGCTATACGCCATTTCATTTTTTTCATTACTATCTTCTTCAGCCCAAATTTATCATTATAATAAGGTATAGCCGGTTCATAGATCAGTTTCTTACCCATAGCAACGTCTTCTGACTGCTCTGTGGAGATTTTGGAGCGAACTGTGGAGTCCATTACACATGGTATACACCACCCCGCCTGATCCCTTGTACGGTATCATGTCATTTCTCCTGCTGCTACCGTTTTCGGCAAGTCCGCTTACTTCTTCGGCGACCCTGTAACTTCC
The DNA here is from genome assembly GCF_040414725.1 of Anabrus simplex. NCBI lineage: Eukaryota > Metazoa > Arthropoda > Insecta > Orthoptera > Tettigoniidae > Anabrus > Anabrus simplex. Next base: position 131,310,788 of record NC_090268.1, on the reverse strand, counting down.
TTTTATGTGTGAATTTGCTATTAAGCACCGAATGTTATTATGCCTGGTGTTTCACAGCATCTCTCCACGGGGCGAAGATCCCAAAGTAATATTATAAATAATTCATTTTGTATAATAATTGCATTATTCCTTTCATTCTTTGAAGAGTTGGAATACCTCCTATTTTCCATCAGTTATCAGACTAATAATCACCTGAATTTGTGACTGAAATACATCAGTAAACTTTTCTCAAAAATCGAACGGAGTTGCAGCGTGTGTTACCGTGCCACGTTTATGGAGCAAAGCTGTGCATTTGGGAGACGAGTGAGTTCGAATCCCACCGTTGGCTGTTCTGTGAATGGATTTTTGTAGTTTCCCGTTCCGTGGAAGTGCCCGGACAGTTCCTATCCATAGGTCATAGCCTAATTTTAACCTCTTTAACCAATATCATTCAATATCGTTCATTTCATATTCATTCGATCCTTAACTGTAGTTGGCGCCAGGAAGGGCATCCGGCCGTAAAACATGCTATATAATGTTATCTCACTTCATCTTAGACACCGTATCAGGAGATCGGTCTAAGAGGTCGATTATAATTTTCTCAAAATATAACGATATGATGGATTTTGCAAGTGCTTAAAAATCCTCATGCACCAAAGTAAAAAAATAGTTGTTGTTATTGTACTTAATTTTATTTGGTGTATATATATATTTAATTTCTCTTGTACTTAATGTTGCTTGGTTGTTGCCGAGTAAAACACATTTTAACCCCATTTGGGTGGGCGTCGCAGGCGAAAAACATACCTACGTTATCCCCTGCCTGCCGTATGAGACCAATAACAGGGGTGACCAAGGGATGATACTTTTGGAACCATGAAACAAGCTGTGATTAGATTACGCGATGAATACCATGCGTTGAATTTACTTGGGATTATTACTACTACACGTGCCTGGTTGTGCTCCCTCTTAGAGCAATAATCACTACTACCTGAGAAACTCGTACCGCTTCTGCCTCCAGCTGGGTCTGTGATTAGTATCATCGGGAGAGGATTTGTATGGGAGTTGTACCATTATATGAAGAACATCATAGGTCTGAGTTGCCTGTGGGTGGTACCGTAATGTGTAATGTGTGGTACACCGTGGGCCTATATTGCCTATGATTAGTACCACTATGTGAACAACATCATGAATATACGTGTCCTGTGATTAGTGCCACTATATGAGGAACGCCACGGGTCTATCCGCCGCCTATGATTAGTAGCTCTATGAGAGGAACACCATAGGTCTAGGTTGCTTGTGAGTAGTACGCTTATATGAGGAACACTATGGGTCTGTGTTGCCTGTGGGCAATACCTTCATGTGAAGAACACCATGGATCTGCATTGCCTCTGATTAGTGTCGTTATATGTGACATGCCCTGGGTCAACACTACCTGTGATTAGTACTTCTATATAAGAAACATCATGGTTCTTCTTTGCAAGTGATTAGTACTATTATGAGAGGCCGCTGACCTGGATTTTGGACCCATTTGGACAACTAACATCTTATTTAAAAAAAATAAGGCATTGTGAATCGGATCCACTGATCGTTTTGGATTCATGGTCATTTCTTCATAATCATTTGTTTCAGATTCTAGTCAGTGGATATATTTTCAAGTTTCAATTATCGTTTCATTTCATTGTACCTCGTATCATTAGGGGCCGATGACCTAGCTGCTAGACCCCTTTAAGAAACATCATCATCAATATCATTTGAACTAAACTGGTGCTAATATGAGGAAAGATTTTTAAAATATTGTTCTAATCTTACTGCTAGTGAGGAACATATTACTTATACCTCAAATTAATATCCGTTCTGTCCCAGTAATCTAGCCGATACTATTATTTGAATGGCTACCAATACTATTTATGAGCAGTTAATAATTAGCTAGTAACAGAGGTGGGTTCATTGTCCTCACCGCGGGCTTGCTTGTGTTCCTAGTGACTATGGTTACCCTGACAACGCGGCTACCCGCCTGACACAACTCTCTCGCCTGTTACCTACCCTTTGCATCCGCTGTGAACTCAGGGCAGTCTTCGTGACACAAAGGCGTCGCTGAGCTATAGAACGGAGGGGTTGATGGAAGTACAATATCGTACCTAATTAATTTAAACAATTAGCGACATACATTACTTCAACATGGATCATCACTATACTCAGTCTTCAATCCAGATGAGAATGAGAGATTATTCTAAAACATGGAATAGTTAGAAACTGTCGAGGATATCTAATTGCACCGAGAGAGTTGTATACGCTAGGAGTCGTGTAAATGCTAAGTTTGGATTCGGGCGATGGTGAGGTAGGGCCACACTGTTGGCAGCGCTGAAGATGGTTTCCCGTGGTTTCTCATTTTTAAACAAGTCCGATGCTGGGGCTCTATCTTAACCAAGCCTATGACTGCTTCTTTCCCATTTTCCGTGGTTTACCTTTTTACACCAAGCAAATGCTGGGGCTGTACCTTAATTAAGGCCACGGCCGCTTCCTTCCCATTCCTAAGCCTTTTTTTGTCCCATCGTCGACATAAGACTTCTCTGTGTCGGTGCGACGTAAAGCAAATAAATAAATAAATAAATAGTCGTAGCTATTTCTCGTCCCGGTATCGCTGAAATCTGTGTGTGCTAGTGTGACGTTAGATAGTTGTAGGGGTCGATGACCTAGATGTTAGGCTCCTTTAAACAACAAGGATCATAGAATTATTTGTAAAGAAAAAATACGATGTGCGTTCGTAGTCTGAATTTGATGGTCACCATTGAGGATGTGTATATAAATCAGTTCGCCATCAAGTTTTATCTCCAGATAAATGAAGGATGACAAGCCGGAAGTGAATAACTCACAGCAATCCTGTGTCGGCATGTTGAACGTTAAAACTTTCATTACACTTCTTCTACCACTTTTCCCACACGTTGTGGTGTCGCGGGTGTGAATTGTGTAGCACATATGGATTTGGCACTGTTTTACAGCCGGATGCCCTACCTGATGCCAAACTTATATGAAGGGGTGTAATTAACATTGCGTGTTTCTGTGGTGGTTGGTAGTGTGGTGTGTTGTCTCGATATGAATAGGAAATTGTTGGGACAAATACAAATATCCAGTCCCCGAGCCAGAAGAATTAATCACACGCGATTAAAATCCCCGACGCTGCCAGGACCCCCTGAGTCGGCCTCAACGCTGACCATTCAGGCAAGTGGTCGGACGAACTTTAAACTTACATTAACACCATTCACTCTGTGAATGGGGTTTTATTTCGCAACAAACTGACTTACTATATCAATAAATGCAGAAATTACATGCCATAAATGAAAATCTCTAACGTTATATAATATGGCTAGGATGACAGTAGATATCTCTGGCATAAAATCATTTTACATACTTCAGATATCCGTGCTGGTTAGCCAATTTAATAAATCAAATTTGTAATAAAAAATCAACTAATAGACATGATAATAATCTTTTGGGCTTTTGACATGCCAGAAATCAAGATCAAATTCTTTACAGTACGGTTCGCAAAGAACTTGGCTCCAAAAAATTCTTACGATTTCAACAGGGACACTGTCTATCCATTAAGTAATGCGTGGTTACCAGCTATTTAGGATTTTCCTGTCCTTTCAATATTGTTACTTCATTTCGGTGTTTTCCAAATTCGTACTCCCCTCGTCACTAAGCTATGTACTATGGGTTGTACTTTCATAATCTCTATACACCTGTTACGGTTTTATTCTTACTTCCCGTGTCTTCAACCTCGTTATAGTACGTCCTCCACCCCTCTCCCCCCTCCCGCACCTTATTAACACTCATTCTTTCTCGTGTTTTCTGTTATACACTTACCTTTCCGTCTTCAGATCTTTTCTAAACTTCGTAGCTCAGCCAGCAGTGCGCCAGCCTCTAACCGCTGGATTCTGTGGTTCAAATCCTGGTCACTACATGTGAGACTTGTGATGGACAAAGTGAAGGCGGGACAGATTTTTCTCCCTATCATATCCACTCTCCAATATCATCTCATTTCATCTGTCAGTCAATAATCATTGCCCCAGAGGAGTGCGACAGGCTCCGACAGCCGGCACAAAGCCTATCCTCGCCGTTAGATGGGAGATTCATTCATTTCATTCCCGGCCCGGTCGAATGACCGGAAACAGGCTGCGATTTTTCATTTTTCTTCAGCTCTTTTCTATTCTTCTATCCTGCCAGTCTTTCGTTGTACTTAATTTTTTCATTTTATTATATTTATTTCTTCTACCACATTCGTCCCTGATCCGCCTGATGAGTTTGCTGTTACTTCGCACGCACCACGAACCTACTACGATGGCGTAGCAGGGGGAGAGGTGATACTCCCACGTGGCGCGTCCCAGGTGGCGGATAGGGGGGTCCTAACCGGCATGCCGGCGGACTTGAGGGAAATAAAATACCTCTCGCGGACCAAACACACTACCCCCTCGGGGTGGGGGACACACATGCAGAATACACCCGCGGTATCCCCTGCCTGTCGTAAGAGGCGACAAAAAGGGGCGACCTTGGCGCGGACATGGATTGCGGTTGGTATAATGTGATGGACCTCCTGTGGATGGGAGAGGCTGAATACATCCATAGGTAATCCCTGCCTGTCGTAGAAGGCGACTTAAAGGGTCATGTGGCCATGGTCCCCTCTTTATTTTTTATTATTTTTCTGAGGGTCAGATGTAGACCATTCAAAATTTGATGTGCGTGCTGCCCGGCGATGGAGCTCCTATGTGTGCGACTACGCTCGAAAGCCCGTGCCAGCAACCACCCAGGACGCGGCGGGTGGGAGTATCATGTACCCGGGCAGTGGTATCCGCCTGACAACGCAGGTCCCCGCACAGCCGAATGCCAGAAGGACATATTATTATTAATTATTTTTATTTATTTTTTCTATTGTTAGTGCTCTGTACACGCTATGGGGTACATGCTATTGCGGGTGACCGGAGGAAGGGAGTCCTAGTGCTCATTGCCTCAGTCATCCCGTATTAGGCATCGTTCAACATCGGACCCCGGGCAATACCTGCTACGACCAGGTGGGTATTGCCTTGGCTGCTTGGTTCGGCTACAGAGACCCCTGATCGGAGTGGGTGGCATTCGGGGAGGATGCTATCGGGCATGGCTTCCAAACGAAGTCGGCTCTCACAAGGTGGTCGCCCACCTAAGTCTTTAACTTTTGCTTCCCTGAGAGGTTCAACTCCCTGGGAACATGCGCAGCGTGAAGGAATGGGATCCAGCTTCCCTAGGTTTCTGGTCGCTACCAGAACCGATGGGCAGGATTTTAAGCTGGTGAAGTCGATCCTGTTTAGTAGAAACATCGAAGGCGTCTATGGCGAACTGGAGGACCTTAAGAAAATGCGCAACGGTAGTTTGCTTATGAAGACTCGTACAGCACTGCAAGCTGATCAGTTGCTTAAGTGCGAGCACTTTGGCGAAATCCCCGTCAAAGTGGAGGAGCATAAGTCCTTGAACCTGGTTCGCGGAGTCATCTTTCACCGCGACCTTATTTTGAACACTGACGATGAGTTGATGGAAGACATGAAGAACCGTGGCGTGACACACGTCCGGCGCATTACGCGCAAGGTCAACGGTGAAGACGTTGCCACTGGTGCCTTCATTGTCTCTTTCAAGTTGTCAGTGTTACCAGAGAAAGTCAAGGTAACAACTTATCGTTGCGATGTGAGGCCGTACATCCCGCCTCCTATGCGATGCTATCAATGCCAGCGATTCGGACATATGGTATCTCGCTGTTCGAATCAGGCTGTATGTGGTACATGTGGACGAGTAGCTCACGGCGCGGAGGAGTGCACAACTCCATACAAGTGCACTAACTGCTCCGGTTTTCATTCTCCTCGGGATCGGAATTGTCCGACATACCTGAGTGAGAAGAAGATCCAGGAGATCAAGACCCTGGATGGTCTTTCCTACCAGGAAGCGCGCCGTAAGTTTCATTCTACGAATACACCTGCCCGTACACTCGACTATAGCTTGATAGCTCAGAGTCTTCCAGGTTCGTCATTTACGACCTCGAAACCTGTCCAGACCGCTGCGCCCAAGGCGACTGTTGCTGCTCCCAGCAACGTCGCAAATAGTCAAAGCTCGAAGGGGGGGACCACCCCACCTTCGACCAACCAGAATTCTGTGCCGGCTGGGAACTGCCAGCCGGCACAGCAAGGGGGGAAGACTAAGTCTCCCCCCCCTAGGAGGTCGACGAAAGTCGTGCCCCAGCCGGCGGAGGCGGCTTCGTTGACCAGGGCTGGGAAACCATCTCCCAGCCCGTCTAAACTTGAAAAGAAAAAGGGGAAGAAGAGCGCCCGTCCTGAGCGCTCTCGGACTTCCCCTGCGAAGGAGAAGTCATGCCCTCCATCTGGGGGATATGAGTCTGCGCCGGGAGGCACTCCTGCTACCAAACCTGCGCGCTCTCCTCGTAGGGGACCCCCTCGCGCCCGAAAAGCGTCGAAGTTCTGGGCGGCACCCCTGCCATCTTTTGATGACGGGATGGATGTCGCGTTGTCCTCTGCATCTACGGATGTAGAACTAGATAGTGTTTAGGCTAACGAGCATTTTGTTGCTCATAACCTAACACTCCTTTTATAGTCCACACTATGGCACTGTTACAGTGGAATTGTAACGGTTATGACAGGCATCTTGCTGAGTTACGTCAGCTTATTAGTGAGTACGCAGCGAGTATAGTCTGTATTCAGGAGACCAATTTCCGACCTGGTCATCACACGGTCTTGAGGAATTTCAAACTATACTCGACAGAACGATACTATGCTCACCGGGCTTCCGGAGGCGTTGGCATTTTTGTACGTTCTGATAGCTACAGCGAAGAGGTTCCTTTAAGAACCCCTCTTGAGGCTGTAGCTGTTCGCGTCTCGCTGCCTATCATAGCCACAGTGTGTAATGTTTATCTTCCACCAGGTCAGCATCTGAACATCACTGATGTCGCTGATCTTATAGGTCAGCTTCCACCACCCTTCCTCTTATTGGGCGATTTTAACGCCCATCACCCCATATGGGGCTCTGAGACGTCTTGCCCCCGAGGAAGAGAGCTGGAAACACTCCTATCAGATCTGGATTTATGTATTTTGAACACAGGGGAACCAACTCACTTTAGTGTACGTTACGGCACATATTCTCGCATAGACGTTAGTCTATGCAGCCGAACGTTGGTTCCACTGTTTCGGTGGAATGCACACGATGATCTCTGTGACAGTGACCATTTTCCCATCGTTCTTACTTTGTTGAATCATAAACCCGTCGAGGCTCCCCCTCGATGGATTCTTCAACATGCTGATTGGCCAAAGTACACATCACTAGCTGTCTTTAGCGAAGATGTCAGGCGGACCGTCGGCGAGGAAATAACTTACATCACCCAAGTTATTCTTGCTGCTGCTGAGGAGTCCATTCCGTTTTTCTCGGGGACTCCTCGCCGAAAACTCGTTCCTTGGTGGAACGATGAAATAGCAGCAGCCATCAAAGAACGCCGTCGCGCTCATAAGCGTTACCGTAGACAGCCTACTGTGGCCAACTTGGTAACATTTAAGAAATTCCGCGCTAAGGCGCGAGTTCTTATTCGACAAAGTAAGAAGGCTTCATGGGAGAGATATGTGTCGTCCATGACGTCACATACTCCATCATCTCAAGTGTGGACGAAACTTCGACGAATTTCGGGTATTCAAGGATCATCTGCTGTACCGGGAATTTCCATTGCAGGCAGTGTCGCCACTGATCCCCTCGCGATTGCTAACCATCTCGCTAGCCATTTCGCGGATGTCTCTGGCTCCGGGAATTACCATCCTGATTTCCTCCCTCTGAAGCGGGAGGCAGAACGTCATCACCTGAGTTTTGCCACCCAAGCTTCAGAGGACTACAACGTGCCCTTTACGGAGTGGGAACTCCGCAGCGCCTTAGCGATTTGCAAGGACACGTCTCCTGGACCGGACAACATCCATAACCAGATGTTGAAACACCTTAGTGATGATAGTTTACTATATCTCCTTCGTGTGTTCAACCGAATCTGGACAGAGGGTGATTTTCCGTCTCAGTGGCGAGAGGGCATAGTCATCCCTGTCCTCAAGCCTGACAAAGATCCTAAGTATGCAGGAAGTTACAGACCGATTTGTCTTACAAATTGCCTGTGTAAGCTATTTGAGAGGATGGTAAATCGCAGACTCGTGTGGTGTCTGGAGAAACAAGGACTCTTGTCCGAGTACCAATGTGGATTTCGAGCCGCTCGATCCACCACAGACCACTTGGTACGCCTGGAGAGCTCTATCCAGGATGCGTTTCTCCGAAAACAGCACTTGGTAGCTGTCTTCTTTGACTTGGAGAAGGCCTACGACACCACCTGGCGATATGGCATCCTTTCAGTCCTGCATCAATGGAGATTCCGAGGTAACTTGCCGGTATTTATTGCGAATTTTTTGTCCCTCCGTCTATTCCGTGTCCGAGTAGGTAGGACATATTCGCAATACCACGTTCAAGAAAATGGAGTCCCACAGGGATCGGTTCTTAGTGTCACTCTGTTCGCGATTGCCATAAACGGTATTGTCGCTGCTGCTGGTCCAGCCGTAATACCGTCCCTATATGTGGATGATTTTGCTCTGCACTATAGCTCGTGCAGTATGGCAGTCGCAGAGCGACAGTTACAGCAAGCTATTAGGAGGGTGGAGAAGTGGACCTTAGAACATGGCTTTCGGTTTTCTGCCGCAAAGACCTCCGTTGTCCACTTTTGTCGTCAACGTACACTTCACCCTCATCCTGAGCTTTATCTAGGTAATGTCGTTCTTCCAGTTGTTGACACCTACCGATTTCTTGGGCTCCTTTTTGACAGTAAATTATCGTGGGAGCCACACGTGCGGGAGCTAAAAGTGCAATGCACCAAGAGGCTTAACCTCTTGAAGTTTCTTAGCAGCACTAATTGGGGAGCTGACCGCGTGGTGCTCCTGCGATTCTATCGGGCACACATTTTATCTCGGTTAGACTACGGCAGTGCAGCATATGGCTCCGCAAGGCCAAGCGTTCTTGCGAAGCTGAACAGTATCCACCACAGCGGGGTTAGGTTGGCGACGGGAGCTTTTCGTACTAGCCCCATCGCTAGCCTGCTCGCTGAGTCTGGTGTGCCGCCTTTACACCTGAGGCGCCGGCAACTACTACTTACGTATGCTGCAAATTTGCGACAGATGCCACTTCATCCGAGCTATCCCTGCGTATTCAACAATGGCAACCGTTTGTTGTACGCTGCTCATCCTCGTGCGACGCGGCCGGTTGGGATACGCTTGGATAGCAGTTATGAATTGTTTGACGTACCTTCGATTCCTTGCCTTGTCAGACAACCAAGTGGGGTACCTCCGTGGGTTGTACGACGACCTGAAATCATCCTGGATTTGCACACTGGCCCGAAAGGAGACACGGACCCTTCGATTTATCGGAGGATCTACCTGTCCGTTCTTGGCCGCTATCCAGGTTCGGTCGTCGTTTACACGGATGGTTCAAGGACAGATACGAAGGTGGGCTGTGCGTTCGTTGTCGACAATGATCGGTTTCTTTTTGCTCTCCCGGACACCTGTAGTGTGTACACGGCAGAGCTCTATGCTATCTGTGAGGCTCTGAGGTACGCACTAGACAATGTACGCCGACACTTTCTTGTGTGTACTGACTCCTTGAGTTCGCTTCAGTCTATTGATACCTGTTTCCCTCGACACCCTCTGGTGCAGCGGATCCAGGACCTGCTGGCCGGGTGTTCGGATGCCGGCACCAGAATTACGTTCGTGTGGCTCCCCAGCCACATGGGCATAGAGGGAAACGAGTTAGCGGATCAAGCTGCCAAGGAGGCAGTTACACTGCCCCCGTTGCCTTTCAAGGTTCCAGCAAGTGATATTCGCTCTCAGCTGAGACATCTGGTTATGTCTCATTGGGAGATGGAGTGGCAGGCCATCCCACTTCCCAATAAGCTGCGAGCGATAAAAGGAACAACGAAGGTATGGAGGACTTCCCTTCGGGCTTCGCGGAGGGAAGCCGTGGTATTATGTCGCCTTCGGATTGGCCACGGTATCTTGACGCACTCCCATCTACTGAAAGGAGAACCCCCTCCTGTGTGTACCTGCGGCGACCATCTTACCGTGGTACACATCCTTACGGAGTGCGTGGACCTGGTCGATCTGCGCCGTAGTATTAACCTTCCGAGTACTATCTCCCTTATCTTGCGCGATGACGAGCAGTCAGCAGACCTCGTCATCCGCTTTATGAGGGATAGCGGTCTGTTTTATCGTGTGTGATGATGTCCTTTGTCCTAGTGTTGTTTATGTCAGTTGCGCTTTTATCTCATTGACTCCATTTTAGTTTGTGTTGCGCATTTTAATGTGTTATTTTAACGTGTAACGTACATTATGTGTTAATATCTGTATTACTGGGCGATGCCTTATTCCCTCGATTTCCTGTACTTTCTCTTATTTTAATAGAACATAAGGCATTGCGTATTAGATCCACTGACTGTTTTAATCTCACCCACATTTTTCTTCATTACCATTCTTTTTTAACTCTAGTCAGTGGATACTTTTTAAAATTTTAACTTCATATCTCATGTCCTTCATTTCGTTCCATTAGGGGCCGATGACCTTCGATGTTAGGCCCCTTAAAACAACAAGCATCATCATCACACTTCGCACGCACACACGGTGTAACAAGAAACATCTTACCACGAACCTGCTACGCAGGCGTAGCAGGGGGAGAGGTGATACTCCCACGTGGCGCGTCCCAGGTGGCGGATAGGGGGGTCCTCGCCGGCTTGCCGGCGGACTTGAGGAAAATAAAATACCTCTCGCGGACCAAACACACACCCCCTGTGGGTGGGGGAGGCTGACGAATAATACACCCACGGTATCCCCTGCCTGTCGTGCGAGCCGACTAAAAGGTGCAACCAAGGGTTGATTGTATTAGAACCATGAAACTACTTGTGATTAGTACCACCACGCGGAGAACACCGAGGGTTGCTTTTACTTGTGCGTAGTACCACTACATTAGGTACGAAATTGGTTTGTGATTAGTAGCACACAGGAGCACCGTGCGGTCGGCTTTTGCAGTGCCTGTGATTAGTACCACCATATGAGCAGGACCATGGGATGATAGCTACCATGGTTCTGCCTTGCCTATGATTAGTACCCACTGTATGAGGAACACCACGGGATAGGGAGAGGTCCCTGTGGTTAGTACTCTTATGTGATGAACACCATAGGTTTGCGTTGCCTGTAAATGGCGCCGCAAAGTGAGAAAACATAGGTCTGTATTATAGGTCGAATTTCATAAGCTCTGAGTAGTACTATAATGTGTGGAATGCCGCAAGTCTCTGCTCCTTTTGATTAGTACCGCAACAGAACAAATACCATGGTTCTATTTTGCTAGCGATCAGTACCGTTATGAGGGGCCGACAAATTCGATTTAGGACCCCCTTTTGACTGCACGCATAATCGATTCAGTGTTATGCTATAGCAGAAGTCCCTTGGTCAGTAATACTATATTGTCACGTCTGTTTATGTGCATGTGAGACATTGCGGGTCGCAACCACTGATTGTTTTAAATTCATGTCCATCCATTCATTCTTCGTTCTCACGTTTTTACATTCTGGTCAGTGGATAATTTTAGACTTTTAATATGTCCTTCCATTTCGTCTCATTTCGTACCATTAGGGGCCGATGACCTAGACGTTAGGCCCCTTTAGACAACAATCATCATCATCATCATCATCAGAAACATCTTAAGTGGAGCTAAGATGGTGTCGTCACCTCCCACTCGGAAGGCTAGCGCACCGTGAGCTACGTGGTAACGAATTAGAGTACCACTTTGTATAAAACAACGGTAAAGAATTTATTCAAACCTTAATTATTAGAGAAGTCCTGCTCTTGAACAGTCGAGGTTTTCTTCTGAAGACCCGGAGGAAATTTCTCTGCGAGACGTAAAGAATTTCACCGTGTCTTATTGACAGGGCATAAGCCCAAAACCTTATTATCATGTCTACAATAACAGGCAGTGAAAGCGTTAATCTATAAGGCGTGATCAAAAAGTTTCCGTTTGAGCGCGTTGCTATAGCGAACATGCGACGTAGCGCAAATCCGATGTAGGTGTATAAGCAGGGCCACGCAGACAAAGGGATTAGTGTGGCAGTCGTGTTGTTCCGAGGTGCGTGCATTAAATGCGACCACGTGAGCTATGGCGAAGTAATTACCAAATGCGTCCAAACAGGACCAACGTGCTGTTATACTTTCTTGGCTGCCGAAGGACAAACACCAGATGGACATCCGTCGGGGAATGAAGACTGTGTATGGGGGAAATATGTCTGTCGAAAACCACCGTTGTGGAATGGTGCACCAAGCTTGTGCGGGTGGCGTTTCTACACAAGACGCCGGTCAATCTGAGAGACCAGCCTCATCCATCACGGATAACAACAAGCGGACGATGAGTGAGGCGATTAGGGCGGACCGGCTCATAACCTGATATCTCCTCATGTGATTAAATCGCCTTCGGTCCCCTCAAAAAGGCCTTGAAGGGTCGACGCTTCCGGTCGGGCGACGATATGCAGCAGGGGGTTACGGACTCCTCCACGCAGCAGGACGCGGTGTTTTACCACACGGGGATCTTCAACCTGGTGCGTCAGTGGATCGACTGCCTCAACGCTCACGGCGATTTTGCCTGATTGGCAAAACGAAAACGTTTTGATCGCCCATTACAATTCAAATCAGCTTGCCAACAAATACACTGACTCACAGAGCAAATGCAACAGCAAGGAGGAGTGGTTCGAAAGGGATGAAAGTTGGGGAAAAAACAGAGACGGCACGGACGAATAATTGATGTTTATTTCAAACCGATATGCAGGTTACACAATGCGCACGGCATCGACCCAGTAGGATGTAGGACCGCCGCGAGCGGCGATGCACACAGAAACACGTCGAGGTACAGAGTCAATAAGAGTGCGGATGGTGTCCTGAGGGATGGTTCTCCATTCTCTGTCAACCATTTGCCACAGTTGGTCGTCCGTACGAGGCTGGGGCAGAGTTTGCAAACGGCGTCCAATGAGATCCCACACGTGTTCGATTGGTGAGAGATCCGGAGAGTACGCTGGCCACGGAAGCATCTGTACACCTCGTAGAGCCTGTTGGGAGATGCAAGCAGTGTGTGGGCGGGCATTATCCTGCTGAAACAGAGCATTGGGCAGCCCCTGAAGGTACAGGAGTGCCACCGGCCGCAGCACATGCTGCACGTAGCGGTGGGCATTTAACGTGCCTTGAATACGCACTAGGGGTGACGTGGAAACATACGCAATAGCGCCCCAAACCATGATGCCGCGTTGTCTAGCGGTAGGGCGCTCCACAGTTACTGCCGGATTTGTCCTTTCTCCACGCCGACGCCACACTCGTCTGCGGTGACTATCACTGACAGAACAGAAGCGTGACTCATAGGAGAACACGACGTTCCGCCATTCCCTCATCCAAGTCGCTCTAGCCCGGCACCATGCCAGGCGTGCACGTCTATGCTGTGGAGTCAATGGTAGTCTTCTGAGCGGACGCCGGGAGTGCAGGCCTCCTTCAACCAATCGACGGGAAATTGTTCTGGTCGATATTGGAACAGCCAGGGTGTCTTGCACATGCTGAAGAATGGCGGTTGACGTGGCGTGCGGGGCTGCCACCGCTTGGCGGCGGATGCGCCGATCCTCGCGTGCTGACGTCACTCTGGCTGCGCCTGGACCCCTCGCACGTGCCACATGTCCCTGCGCCAACCATCTTCGCCACAGGCGCTGCACCGTGGACACATCCCTATGGGTATCGGCTGCGATTTGACGAAGCGACCAACCTGCCCTTCTCAGCCCGATCACCATACCCCTCGTAAAGTCGTCTGTCTGCTGGAAATGCCTCCGTTGACGGCGGCCTGGCATTCTTAGCTATACACGTGTCCTGTGGCACACGACAACACGTTCTACAATGACTGTCGGCTAAGAAATCACGGTACGAAGTGGGCCATTCGCCAACGCCGTGTCCCATTTATCGTTCGCTACGTGCGCAGCACAGCGGCGCATTTCACATCATGAGCATACCTCAGTGACCTCAGTCTGCCCTGCAATTGGCATAAAGTTCTGACCACTCCTTCTTGGTGTTGCATTTGCTCTCTCAGTCAGTGTATTATAACTAAAATTTAACACAAGTTTTAATGTTACCGGTATGTTAACAGAGCAAGGTTAGGTAGTAATAAGGAATGCCTGGCAGGGTAGCTCAGGTGACCTCCTTAGCTCAAGTTGGGGTGGTTCGATCCCGGTCCATTCCGGTGGTATTTGAAGGTTATCATTTACGTCAGCCACTTTTAGGTATATTTAATGGCAATAGAAGGAATAGAAGGAACTCCTAAGGGCCGAAATTCCGACATCTCGGCGTCTGCAAAAACAGTAAATGTTGTTAGTGGGACGTACAACCTTACTAATTATTATTATTATTATTATTATTATTATTATTATTATTACGCAAATATCATGGAACAGGGAAGTGAAAAAGGTACCGGGGTGAATAGTCAGACAAGATAATTACCAAAGCATAAATAAAGCCCTAAATTTTGGAATTTTTGTTTCTTTCCTTTTCTTCCTGTTTGATTTTAAAATCTGATTTTGAAAAAATAACAATTAAATAGAGTGACAAATGAGCTTGTCAGCTCTGATAAAAATAGTTGACTATAAGTTCAAAACTCAGGTACAATAGAGAAAATTGTAGGCACAGAAATTTACAAGGGATAAGCAATATAGCTCTCAACAGGTACATTTTTACAAGAGCATGTTTGCTCCACTCATTCACATTCTAGGAGACTAAGCTCCAAAAGTTAGCTTACTACAGTCCAGCCTCCCAGAGGCACAAGATTCTTACAAAATTATGCCTAATAAATTTCTAATACTAATACACTTCTGCTCAACAATCTTTCACACTTTCGTCTATCAATAATTACAATTTAAACGCGGACAATGAGTGCCCGTACTAAATGGTCTTAATGTAAAAAGGTATACCACGATCGGCTATGAACAAAGGCTAGGAGGTGAAACACTTGCTCTCCTTTTAGAAAAACACTTACAACCCTAAATGGGCTTAAGGTCCGAAGTAGCAGAGGCAAGCCTATACTACAGAGGCGTGACTAAACGAGAAATATTAAATGCCGAAGGAGTGTGAAAATTTAAAGGTTTAGAAAATTTTAGTCACCCCATATCAAGTTGAATGGGAATCAACATAAGGTGAACACTCTTCGACCCCTTAATTTACATGTTTCCCAGCAGGGATTTGAACAGAGTCCTCAGACTAGCCTAAAATCTACATTCGAAACCTAAGATTAGGACTTTACATAAAATTAAAAATGTTTGAAAACTTCCTCTCGACCTATCTCCCTGGAGCTATCACATGTTAATAAATTTCTACCATTAGTTGGGCCTTCCGAACGACGACAGGCAGTGCCTGCTTCCAAATAACGCGCTGCACTCACTAGACCGGACCGATGAAGGTGACAATACGGCTGTAAGGCGCCCAGCTTTTATAACATTTCCGAGAAGAAGTTTCCAGAACTCTTTCCAGATAGGCATGATGTCTGTACACACCCCCAATTTTAATTGGCTAGAGAATTATACACAAAATTCCTGATTGGTTAATAACTAAGGAAGAAGGAAGCAGTAGGAGTGTTGAAAACTTTGATACATGAAAAGAAAACAAAAAAAATTAGGTTAACAAACTTTGAAAATTGAAATTCCTTCAAGAATGTATTCTCCTTAATCCCGAAAGAGGGCGCACATCGAATTGTTGAAGGTCCACCTACGTAGTATTACTTTAGTTCAAGATTCATAGCACAGATTGCCTTCTAGAAAGCTCACAGTTAAACGGGATGGAGGATGTGTACCCCCGGTACAATTATTATTATTATTATTATTATTATTATTATTATTATTATTATTATTATTATTATTATTATAAGGGAACATCGTAATTCAAACACGTTTTGCATACAGTATTATTCCACCAAAACCGAGACATAATTTCTTCTTTCATCCTTCTCAAATGATGAGGAAACAATTTACTGTTTATCATCTGGTTTAGAGTCCAACAGAGGATCAGTATATTCAACATCATCCAAGCCTTTCAGTTGCTTATAGACGGAATAGTGAACTCGTGGAATATACACTGGCACAAATCCAACAAACAATTTTCTCCTCTGTAAGTGCCACGAACCTGCTACGCAGGCGTAGTAGTGGGAGAGGTGATGCTCCCACGTGGCGCGTCCCAGGTGGCGGATAGGGGGGTCCTAACCGGTTTGCCGGCGGACTTGAGGGAAATAAAATACCTCTCGCGGACCAAACACACACCCCCTGTGGGTGGGAGAGGCTGACGAATAATACACCCACGGTATCCCCTGCCTGTCGTGAGAGGCGACTAAAAGGGGCGACCAAGGGTTGATTGTATTAGAACCATGAAACTACTTGTGATTAGTATCACCACGCGGAGAACACTAAGGGTGCTTTTACTTGTGCGTAGTACCATTACATTGGGTACGAAATTGGTTTTTGATTAGTAGGACACAGGAGCACCATGCGGTCGGCTTTTGCAGTACCTGTGATTAGTACCATCATATGAGCAGGACCATGGGATGATAGCTACCATGGTTCTGCCTTGCCTATGATTAGTACCCACTATATGAGGAACACCACGGGATAGGGAGAGGTCTCTGTGGTTAGTACTCTTATGTGATGAACACCATAGGTTTGCGTTGCCTGTAAATGGCGCCGCAAAGTGAGAACAACATAGGTCTGTATTCTATGTCGAATTTCATAAGCTCTGAGTAGTACAATAATGTGTGGAATACCGCAAGTCTCTGCTACTTTTGATTAGTACCGCAACAGAACAAATACCATGGTTCTACTTTGCTAGCGATCAGTACCGTTATGAGGGGCCAATAACTTCGATTTAGGACGCCCTGTCCACGAACCTGCTACGCAGGCGTAGCTGGGGGAGAGGTGATACTCCCACGTGGCGCGTCCCAGGTGGCGGATAGGGGGGTCCTAACCGGCTTGCCGGCGGACTTGAGGGAAATAAAATACCTCTCGCGGACCAAACACACTACTCCCTGCGGGTGGGGGACGCACATGTAGAATACACCCACGGTATCCCCTGCCTGTCGTAAGAGGCGACTAAAAGTGGCGACCAAGGGCTGACTGAATTAGAACCATGAAACTAATTTTGAATCGTACCATCACGCGGGGAACACCATAGGTTGCCTGTACTTGCGAGTAGTACCACTAAATTCGGTACGAAATAGGTTTGTGATTAGTAGCAGTAAAAGCCTGGCCTGGTGGATTCCAGTACCCGTGCGTCGTACCCATGTGTGCAACACCGCGGGTCTGGGCGTAGCCTGTGAGTTGTACCACTATATGAGCAGCACCGTGGGTCTGGGTTGCTTGTGATTAGTACCCACTATGTGAGGGACACCACGGGAATACCGGCGCCCGTGTTTAGTACACCTAGGTGGGGAACCTTCTCGGTTTGCGTTGATTCTGAGTTGGGCCATTGTGTGAGACGCATCATAGGTCTGCGTTACTTGTACGTATTGCAATACTTGTGAGTAGTACCATCTTTTGTGGAACACCGTGAGTCTTCGCTACTTCTGATTAATACCCCAACATGACACATACCATGGTTCTATTTTACTCGCGACATGTACTATTCTGTGGGGCCTTAGACGTGGATTTTGCACCCCCTTTAGACACCAAGCATCATTGTGCTTTATAAGTGGTTCCTTGGTCGATAATTACGTTATTTTCGATCTGTATTGAGTTCGATCCACTGGTTTTTGTTTGTTTGTTTTGTGTTTTGTTGAGTTCCTGTCCATCCATTCATTCTTCATGTCATATTTTATTTTTATTTTGGTCAGTGGATGCCATTGTAATTTTTGTTCTTTCATTTCGTACCATTAGGGGCCGATGACCTTTGATGTTAGGCCCCTTAAAACGACAAGCATCATCATCATCATCAGGACGCCCTGTTGACTGCACGCATAATCGATTGTGTTATGCTATAGCAGTAGTCCCTTGGTCAGTAATACTATTTTGTCACGCCAGTTTATGTGAATGTGAGACCTTGCGGGTCGCAACCACTGATTGTTTTAAATTCATGTCCATCCATTCATTCTTCGTTCTCACGCTTTTGAATTCTGGTCAGTGGAGAATTTTAGACTTTTAATATGTCATTCTATTTCGTCTCATTTCGTACCATTAGGGACCGATGACCTAGATGTTAGGCCCCTTTAAACAACAATCATCAATCAATCAACCTCTGTAAGTGTCGTGCCATTTGGGTTCAGCTGTGGCACTTGTGTTTTTCTAAGCATTTTATGCCTTCCCTTTATTCACTGACTCAGGTCGGAAGATAAAAATGGATAGGCCTCGTTCAAAGTTTACTTCATTTTGAGTACTCGAGAATTTTACTTTTGAAGGCGAGTCCTTACAACTTTCTTGTCATGTGTCAATATTTCCTTGTTACATCTTTCTTTAGCGGGTTTATGTTGAAATATTCTTCTGTCAACCACTCTGTGACCTGAATTTACTTCAGGTATTTCAACCCCGTGTTCCTTCTGGGTTAAACTTAAAATTCAAAGCCAACCAGTTCAAATACCTTGGATCACTCATCATCTCAGACGGAAACACATTACCAGACACCCGAGCACGAGTAAATGCTACATGGCTGAAGTGGCGTCAGGTCACTGGTGTAATGTAGCAATAAATTTCCCACCCGCTTGAAAGGAAAAGTCTCCAGATCCATTGTCCGACCAGTTCCACTCTATGGGTCGGAATACTGGCCTACAACTGAAACGTATGAACAGGTTCTACATGGTATGAAGATGAAAGTGTTACGGTGGTTACTGGGTATTACAAGGCTGAACCATGTCAGAAATGAAGAAGTCTGAAGGCGATTGTGAGTGGCACCGCTCCCAGAGAAGATGTGAAAAGCACGACTGAAATGGTATGGTCATGTCGTACGAAGACCTGCAGACTCAGTGATACATACAACCCTCCAATTTGATTCTAGAGGTTCTTGATCCCGAGGTCCTCCAAGGAACAGATGGTTCGACGACATCAAGGAAGACATGCATCAATGAAGCTGACGCCCTTGACCGCAGAAAGTGGCGGATGGCACGTTTAAAAGCGGACCCTGCACCAATGCGGGACTAAACGCTAATAATAATAATAATAATAATAATAATAATAATAATAATAGAGCCTCCGTGGCTCAGGCGGCAGCGCCTGTCACCTTTGAGGTCCGTGCTTCAAATCCCGGTCACTCCATGTAACATTTGTGCTGGACAAAGTGGAGGCAGGACAAGTTTTTTCTCCGGGTACTCCAGTTTTCCCTGTGATATTTCATTCCAGCAACACTCTACAATATCATTTTATTGTATCTGTCATTCATTAATGATTGCCCCACAGGAGTGCAACACGTTTCGGCAGCCGGCACAATTCCTATCCTCGCCGCTAGATGGGGCTTCATTCATTCCGTTCCTGATCCGGTCGAATGACTGATAACATGCTGTGGATTTTCAATACTAATAATATTAATAACCAGTCAATCAAAATTGATCTGCGATTAGGGCAGTCGCCCAGGAGTCAGATTCCCTATCAGTTGTTTACTTATTCTTTTCTTAAATGTTTTAAAAACTGGGAAATTTATCGATTATTATCCTTGATAAATTGTTCCAATACCTACTACCTCTTTCTATAAATGAATATTTGCCCTAAATATTTGTTCTCTTGTATTTCAATAATATCTTCATATTACGGTCTGTCCCACCTTTAAGAGCTCCACTCAAGCTTATTTGTCTACTAATATCATTCCACGCCATCTCTTCACTGACAGCTTGGAACATACCACTTACCCGAGCAGCTCGTCTCCGTACTCCAAAGTCTTCCCAGCTCATTATTTGTAAAATTTTCTTAACAATAATTTTTGTCGGAAATCATGCAAAGCATATCATGCTCCTTTTCTTCGGATATTTTCCAGTTCACGTATCAAGTAATCCTGCTGTGGGTTCCATACGTTCGTGTCATACTCGTGTTAGTACTCACAGAGGCCAAGTTAAAATAATGTATACTAAACTGTATTGAGATTGAGTATAGCTATGGAATTCGTGAAAAGTGTACAAAGGTACTGAGTCCATCGCATTTTTATTTTATTATTTTATCAGGAAGTAACTAGTACTGGATATGCACGATGATAAGGTGTTGTGCAACAATCAGTATGAAAAAATTTCTACAGGAATAATAAACAAGTACGGCACGCGTGACCACTAGTATAAGTCCAGTACATAAATTGACTGCATTTGTATTAGGATCATTGGAAATGAAAAACTATTGAAAGTATTTCGGATAGGCCTCAAAATAAAATTAGACAATAATTTTATGAAATTAATAGTTTCCCTGTTCTCATAAATGCAATCTTTTCAAATTATTAGAAAGGCCATAAGCCTTTACAAACACAGGAAGAGGAGATGGGCTCAGAACCAAAAATCACTAAGGAAGTGCTTCGGCAACTGATTTAAGAACCAATAACAAGTGTTAAAGAATTATTAACATCGTTTATGAAAGCGGAATTTTGTTATTCAGATGTGACAACATCCTGATATCTTTATGTAATATTGAGGTCTTCTTAGCAGACCAAATTCTTGGACAGTTTTATACCATTCATATGTATAAAAGTGAACGATATGAGCAAGTTATTTGTGCTTTATTGCATGCCAAATCCAGCGACTCTTTCAAAAACTCGTGGCCGCTTATAAATAATTTGTGAAGAATGCTAGTGGCTTTACGTCACACCGACACAGACAGGTCTTGTGGCGACGATAGGATAGGAAAGGCCTAGGAGTTGGAAGGAAGCGGCCGTGGACTTTATAAAGGTACAGCCCCAGCATTTGCCTGGTGTGAAAATGGGAAACCACGAAAAACCGTCTTTAGGGATGCCGACAGTGGGATTAAAACCCACTATCTCCCGGATGAAGCTCACAGCTACGCGCTCCTAACCGCGCGGCCAACTCGCTCGGCTCTAAAACTTCTGACTGCCATCTTCTTCATCCTATGAAATGACGAACAGTCAGCAGACATGGTCATCCGTTTCATGAGGGATAGTAGCCTGTTTTATCATGTATAATCGTGAGTTTTCTTTTTAATTTTTATTTTATTGCTAACTACATTTTATCCCATTGACTGGGTTTTAGTTTTTTGTATTTTAATGTACTTTTAACTTTTAATTTAAATCATGTATTTGATATCACTTCAAGGCAATGCCTTATTCTATTTTAATCTATTTTATATCACTCAATAAGAAAATAGATCATTGCGAATAATATCCGCTGATTATTTTAAATTCATAATCATTTCATCATCATTTGTTTTGAATTCTAGACACTGGATACATTTTAGAATTTCAATTATTATTACACTTCGTTTCACCTTACACCATTAGGGCCAAGACTTTAGGCCCCTTTAAACAGCAAGCACCATCATCATCACTGAATTTAGTGTTTTATTGAAATTAGTTTTGGACTGCTATTTTTACCTTAAGGCTAAATTGTAGGCTCTTTCATGGAACTTGTTAATGTTGTCAAACACAAAACGTTCAGAATTTTTCTGAGTGTGTTTCAAATACACACTGACCACCTTACCGTGCTCACATTTTGGCGGCTAAACGCGGAAGCGTTTCATCAACATTTCGAAAGGCTCTTCTACTCAAAAAGTCATTCTATTTATATATTTGAAGAGAAAAATGAAATAGGGTGGAAGTGAATTGTCTTTTTTTTTTTTTTTTTCAGGGAACTGGCTTATAGGACCATAAGGCGTACCATAGTGAAGGTTGGAAAGCTGCAGACGCACAATATGACTTTCCGTTCTTCACCATATTACGCCTTAAGGAACTTTTAGCCAATTCCGAGAAAAGAGAAAGGTAGTTCACCATTGTGGCACTTTCATCCTTTTCCACTTTCACTCTTCATTCGCTGAAAACTTGAAACAGTTGCAAGCTGAAAATGGAGTAAATTTGAAGAGTGGACCTATGTTACGTCAATACATCTGAAAGAGAAAAGAATACACGAACTTCTTCTTCGGCTCTGCTATAATTAAAGAATAGGACAAATTTCACGTCGTCTGGTATGAAACTCTCACCAAAAGATTTGTTATGCGACGTTACCATTATACCTTGAAGGTGAGTTATTTTTATTGTCCTTACCTTATAACTTTGATTTTTTTTACTTTTTCAGCAGTGTTTGAGGTTTTCTTCTGATCAAGTATTATTTTATGCTTTTGTCCTGCACCGCTCTTGTTCAGCGTATAGCTAAAAGCAGGAAATTCCCTTTCAATATTACTCTGAACCGCCTCTCTAAAGATCGTTTCCCTTTTTCATGATATTTTATATCAGATTCCACAAATATGTCTTATTCCTTGAGTAGTTTAGTGGAAGAAAACCTCATTTAGACGAGCATCGCGAAAAGCCTAGAAACTGGCTGAAGTGGAGAATGCAATTTATAACTCTGTGGGCCGATTTGACATTTTCGTTCGCTTGAGGGGAACGCAGAGCGAGCGACTATGACAGTGATGATAATGGAGGTGGAAACAAGGGAAACAGTAGAGGCAGTATTGCTATCCGTTCACTCAAGTCATTAAACGATTAAGGAACCTCGATACGTATAAAAATAATCTAATAGACTTACCGGCGGGGCTGAAGATACTTAAAATACACATTCAACTTATTAGGTCGTATTTAACACATACATTGCATGGTGATGAGGTGTTAAGTACAGATTATAAATGGACAATCGGACATCAGTGGAGTCGGAACGCACAACTTTCCGATTTCGCGCCGAAAATTCAAGAAAGATTAAATTAAACTACAAACTAGCCAAATTTTATGAATGAAAGAGTTGTGTAGCCAACTATTAATCATAGGTTTCTGCTGCCAAAAAGATTCCAAAGCCTGTTTCCAGTCTTTCGACCGGATCAGGAATGTAATGAAGCCCCCACCTAGCAGTGAGGATAGGACCTGTGCCGGCTGCCAAAGCCTGTTGCACTCCTCTGGGGCAATGATTAATGACTGACAGATGCAATGGAATGATACTGGAGAGTGTTGCTAGAATGAAAGATGACAGGGAAAACCCGAGTACCCGGAGAAAAACCTGTCTCGCCTCCGCTTTGTTCAGCACAAATCTCACATGGAGTGACCGGGATTTGAACCACGAACCCAGCGATAAGACGCCACCTGAGCCACAGATCTGTTTTATTTCTGCTGCTAAGTTCATGTAAAGCCGGCCAGAAATATTATTTGTTTACGAAAAGAAAATATATAAAAAAATCTTATTTCTTAAGTTCAGTTTGTTGTGCAAAATAAACTCTTTAAATCAAGAGTTCATTATACATTTTATAATGATCAGTATGATCTGAATATTTATCTTTGAGAAGGCGGTATACAAATGACCCTGCTCTTCAGTTTTATCGATAGATGCATTGTGATTCCATCCTTGTTAATATTTCATCATTCTTTCATAATTCTTTTTTTTTTTGCTAGGGGCTTTACGTCGCTCCCACCTTTTATAAATTAACAGGTACCGTATACACAGGCTTTTCCCAAATGTATTAAACTCTAGCACATGAAAGAGAAGCAACCGGATACAATTAACCCTTTAACTTTACAGGTTACAACTTCTTACACAGTGGAGACGCACAATATGACCTTCCCTTTCTCATGTCACGCCTTAAGGACCTTTCAGCCAATTCGTGTCAAGAAAAGACAATTCGTAATTGTGGCACTTCCACCATTTGCCTTTTTCCAACCTTCATTTGCTGACAATTGGTAACAATTATTTTATGCGAACTGAATTTGTGCACACTTGTTAGTTATTAATAATAACAGCAATATCAGCGGAATGAAACTGACCGGACAAGCCGAGTGGCTTCAATTTCGATAGGTTTAAGGTTAAGAAAGGTGAAAGACAAAGATGATCTTTGCCTCCATGCTTCCTTAACTTGTACATATCCAAGAAGCGATTGACAGAACACGAGAAGAAACTCATTCTGGAGTAAACCTCCGCGGAGAAAGTTAGATATGCTTAGGTTCTCAGATGATGCAGCAGTGATTACAGAGAGTGAAGAGGGTGTACAAAACATATTTACCACAATGAAGCAAGTAATGAGCAGTGAATACAAGAAGGGTCCGCCTCTGTGGTGTAGTGGTTAGTGTGATTAGTTGCCACCCCAGGAGGCCCGGGTTCGATTCCCGGCTCTGCCACGGAATTTGAAAAGTGGTGCGAGTGTTGAAACGGGGTCCACTCAGCCTCGGGAGGTCAACAAAGTAGAGGTGGGTTCTATTCCAACCTCAGGCATCCTGTAATTGGTTTTCCATGGTTCCCACTTCTCCTCCAGGCAAACGCCGGGATGGTACCTAACTTAAGGCCACGGCGACTTCCTTCCCTCTTCCTGGTCTATCCCTTCCAATCTTCTTATCCTCACTCAGGGTCCCTGTTCAGCATAGAAGGTGAGGATGCCTGGGCGTGGTACTGGTCATCCTCCCAAGTTGTATCCCCCTATCCAGAGTCTGAAGCTCTAGGACTCTGGAGGTAGAGGTGGGATCCCTCGCTGAGTCCGAGAGAAAAACCGACCGTGGAGGGTAAACAGAAATATAATAAGAAGAAGAGAAACCATCCAGGATAATACTTGGAAATCATTCCTTCCGATAAGTGAAATTATTCGGTTATATAGGAAACAAAATTATTAATAATGAGTGAAGTAATAAGGAAATTATAAGTAGAATTACAGTAATTGGGCCAAAATTGCTCTGAACCGAAAGAAATATATCACCAGTTTAAACAACATTAACTTGACGTGCAGGCAGCCTAATTGGCGTCAAATCAGAATGTCTGCACACGGTAGCGGATGCCATTCGACGATAATAATAATAATAATAATAATAATAATAATAATAATACATTCTTTCAAATGCTTATGAAATACCGAATTCCCTCAATTTCATTATAAAAGGGTCCTAGAGCGGGCTAGTAATTTACCAATAATTCACACTTCTAGCCCTTCAGGCAAGCAACTCAATGTTGAGAACAATCTAGGGATATGAACAACGAAGTTTAGGTAAATAAAATATAATAAAGTATCAGTATATATTCTTTATTTATTCCTAAAAATTACAACCCTTTTCTTAATCGTCGTTATCCGGTCGATTAGATTAGCACTTTGCCTTTTTCTAGGACTACGAGCGCTAATGTGAGTAAATGCAGAGTTTCACTTAAGTTCTTATAACTTACATTCGGCGCCGTAGGCTAAAACTCCCGAATGCCATCTCCGCTCATCCTGAGAGATGACGAGCAGTCAGCAGACACTGTCATCCGTTTTATGATGGGTAGTGGCCTTTTTTTATCATGTTTAAATGTGTGTTTCATATTAGTGTATTTTTGTTAACTACGCTTTTATTCCATTGACTATATTTTACTTTGTGTTTGTGTATTTAATGTAATATTTTAACTTCTAACTCGAATGATATATGTCGCTGTACTTCAGGGCAATGCCTTATTCCATTGTAATTTATATTTTCTATACTTTTATCAGAAAATAAGGCATTGCGGTGCCTTTTCTGGCAAGATGGTAGTGTTTTCAGTGCAGTGTGTCTTCTGGTATGGGATAGAATAAATTTGTTACTTTCATCGACCTGTCTCGGTCTCACCCTTGGCTTTGACAGTATGAAGGTGACTGAGGTATGAGCGATGTTAGTAATACCATTCCTTATGCAGCCAGTCCCCTTTATGAATGATGTGAAAATATCACTCATAGGGTCCGGCTCCATGGCTAAATGGTTAGCGTGCTGGCCTTTGGTCACAGGGAGGATGATTACCTCGTTGTACTTCCTCTTAAAATAAAAATCACCACCACCATCACCACCACCACTTTCGCCACAGGGGACCCGGGTTCGATTCCCGGCAGGGTTGGGTATTTTAACCATCATTGCTTAATTCCGCTGGCACGGGGGCTGGGTGTGTGTGTCGTTTTCATCATAATTTCATCTTCATCATTACGCGCAGGTCACCTACGGGAGTCAAATCAAAAAGACCTGCACCTGGCGAGCCGTACATGTCGTCGGACAATCCCGGCACTGAAAGCCATATGCCATTTCATTTCATCACTCATAGGGTCGGTTGGTGCATGCATTTCGGTGGGCCTGGCACACTGATATGTAATAGCAACTTCTGGCTCATTGAGGAAAGCAACGGGAAACTATCTCGTTCCTCATTTCCATAATATGCCTCTTCAGTGGCGCCTAGGCTATCTATGACAGCTGTTGCAAATCTGTGGAGGATCAAACCAGCCTCCGGGCTGAATACCCAACATACATACATACAAGGCATTGCGATTTGGATCCTTTAATTGTTTTAATTTCATATCC
This sequence comes from Anabrus simplex, assembly GCF_040414725.1. NCBI lineage: Eukaryota > Metazoa > Arthropoda > Insecta > Orthoptera > Tettigoniidae > Anabrus > Anabrus simplex. Next base: position 131,284,287 of record NC_090268.1, on the reverse strand, counting down.
ATTTTTCATCATCATTTGTTTTAAATTCTAGTTAGTGGAGATATTTTAGAATTTTAATTATTATGTCTTCTCGTTGCATCTCTTATGGTGACGATGGGAGAGGAAAGGGTTAGGAGGGGGAAGAAAGCGGCCGTGGCCTTAATTAAGGTACAGCCTCAGAATGCCTGGTGTGAAAATGGGAAACCACGCAAAACCATCCTCAGGGCTGCCGGCATAGGGGGTTAGAACCCATTACCTCACAAATATAAGCTCACAACTGCACTCCCCTGACCGCATGACCACTTGTTCGGTTTTTGTAGGTTGCAATGGATATTTTCATATTGTGACTAGGTTTCTGAGTCATTTGGACCTCTGTGCAACTGGGGGTGGGGTGGGGATCGCCGGTTTTAAGCCACAACTCGAGATCCCAGAGCAACCCATTTTTCAGGAGTCCCTTCCCCTTTAAGATGCAATATGTTGGTCTCGACACCTCGTGCAGTACACTGACGTCCCCCACTCTGACGATGGTTAGTAACTTACGTGTACTGTGTTTTTAAATGTCGTTATGTAGCAGAAGAGGTGTGTGTGCACACATGTAGGTCAACGGTTGAAGCGCCGCGGCCCGTCTCTTATCTCGCCAGCCAGAGCTCGGAGTCACTGGAGCCTGACTACACTTCAATGCTCACTCGCAACTCTCTCCTCAACAAAATAAAACGACTCTCCGAGAACAGTGAATCATTTCATGTGTCCTGACTTCATATACTGGACTAAACTTAGTTGGACTGGGACAGGTCTTTCCCAAATGTTGCCCAGCCATGGATCAGGAAACGAACGTCGAAGTACAAGTTTTATACTCGTGAGTTTTAGTTCCTAAAGTCATTTTGTGTAACAATATAACGAGGTGAAAGCTTGGCTATAAAGTTAGGATAGCAAGGTCGTTTGAGTTACGGTGTTGGAGAAATACATTGACGTCCAAGGAAACCAATACATTGGTCATGGATAGGGTCCAAAACTGCTTCTTGGAGCAAAAATGAAAAAGATACAGTTGTCGAATTTTGGATATACTACGAAGCAGTTTGGTTCTATAAAACAGGTGAGGGCTCTGCCACATATATGGACTCTATTTTACGGCCCGATGTCCTTCCTTGCACCGTATGTGGAACGATCCTATTGCTACTACATGCCTTTTGTTAGCGTGCCTTTATCTGTGTAAATTAAGGGGTGTGTGAATTAACCCCAACAAAAATACCCAGCCCCTGAGCCATAGCAATTAAACAGACTCGACTAAAATCCTCGCCCAGACCGGGAATCGAAACCTGGGCTCTCCGAAGCGAACGTACCTTTCATTTTTTCCACTATTATTATTCTTTCCTTTCTTCGGCTTATACATTCGTTCATCAGCAAGTATGTATCTCCTTCCTGCTCTGTAACCTCGAATTATCATTTAATTCACTCTAATTATCTCCAGTTTCTATTCCTGATTCCGATTCTGCCTGTAATTTTCTTGCCAACATATTTGACTTACCTTTCTCGACATTGTGTCTACAAAGTACTTTAAAACAATGTAACAAGAGCTCGCAAAGAAAAAAATTATCTTAATAATAATAATAGTAATAATAATAATAATAATAATAATAATAATAATAATAATGAAATGTCGTATGGCTTTTAGTACTGAGATATCCCAGGACGGGTTCGGCCCGCCAGGTGCAGGTCTTTCTATTTGACTCCTGTAGGCGACCTGCGCGTCGTGATGAGGATGAAATGATGATGAAGACAACACATACACCCAGCCCCGTGCCATTGGAATTAACCAATTAAGGTTAAAATCCACGACTCGGCCGGGAATCGAACCCGGGAGCCTCTGAACCGAAGGCCAGTACGCTGACCTTTCAGCCAACGAGTCGGACATAACAATAATAATGTTATTGTTCTTACGTCCCACTACCTACTTTTATGGTTTCCTGAGGCGTCGATATGTCGGAATTTAGTCCCGCATGACTTCTTTTACTTGCCATTAAATCTACCGACACGAGGCTGATGTATTTGAGTACTTGATGTATTTGAGGACTGAGCCAGGATCAAACCTGCCAAGTTGAGGTCAGAAGGTTTGAGCCACTCAGCAGCCCGGCAAATTTTCATTTACAGGCAGATACATGGATAGGTAGTTGTAGGGAAACAGAGGCTGCCTGGTCGAAGCGGTAAAATCATGTTCGGTTCACCGGGAAGGACGTGAGTTCGCTTCCCCATAAGGAAGTAGAAAACTTTGAGAAACGGGACTTCTACTTCCGGAGGTGCACATGGTCCTGCGGTTCACTCCGCCTACACTAAAACTGAGTACCAGGTTAATTTATGTGGGTAAGGCGGCCGGGCGTAGAGCTAACCACTCTACCCCACGAAGTGCTGAGGTTGCAGATAGTAGAAGCCTTCACCTTCCACCCTACCAAAGGCCTTCACGGCCTGTACGGAGACGACTTTTTACTCTTAGTTGTAGGGAAACTAATATGCGTGATTTAGAGGAACAAATAAAATTTAAAAATACTAAGGAGCGTCGGGCGTTAATAGAAGAGAGACAGAGAGAGTTAAACACACACACATACACAAAAGCATTTTAGAAAACCTAACAGCATTTTGCGCAAGGATTTGCTTTAATTGGTGCACACAATTGTACTATACCATACAGTGAGTAGTTGCTTTTCCTGGAATAAGCATAAGACTTCATTCTACATGTATATTTCACATGTTTGTAATCTGTAAATGTGTTTCAAATGTCTTTTTTTTTTTTTTTCATATAAAGGAAACTTTCTGTATGCCAGTTTTTACTGATTTTTCCCACATATTCAGTTAAATCGAATTTTCTTCATCGTGGATCGGCTCCAGTCCCAATTGATCCGACGCAAGGATGTTCTATTTTATCGACAAATGAAACGAAAGGGAAGGGAAAGGCCATAAAGGGCGTACAAATGAAAGTCTCCGTAGGCCTCGCAAACCTAATACCGCCGGGGTCGCAAAGGAACAAGAACCAACGGAGGTCGGATAGGAGAGATGACACCACGGAAAGGAACTGAGACAGGCGAGGTCTCTTGTGACGCCTACCGACAGCTAGGACTGCTCGTTATTGAGCAAGGCTAGTTTGAGGCGTTATCTACTACAGGCGAGACCTGTTTTCAGCACCTCAACGGAAGGACCTCGCCTCACAGATCAAGCCTCTAGTAAGGAAAGTATTGAGTGGACAAAGGCACTGCTGGAGAAATTTAGTGAAATCTGTGAACTGCAATTCCTGTTGTAAATTTCAAATCTTCGAAAGACCGCCCGGTAGCTAAAATTCTCACGAGTTCCTCAGGTGGTATACTTTGTCGCATTAAAGTATACTCTTTCTTCATCTTATAAGCTACAATACCTACAATAAATACGCTATCAAAAAATTATTATGAACAGTATATGTGTTACAAATCAAACATTTAACGTAATTACGAGAAAAATCCATACATGCTTACCTAACAGCATATCATAATCCTCTGGTCCATTCGCAAATAATTCTTGTAAACGACCGGTTCATTTTCTCTCAGGTGTTGTATGAGGCGCATGTGACTAAAGCTGCCTCGCTCTCTTATCCATTATTTAATCCACTTCGATCGATTTTTTTTTTTTTTGCATGATTTAATATACAACGAAATGAACATTCCAACAAACGCAACAGCAACATTTTCTTTTCCTCTGGACACTGTCTGCTTTGGCGTCCATCGCACAGTTCTAAGTACGGCAGACCCAATCGGCAAGGATTTCAAACTACACTAGTGTCCAAACGTTAAGAATAAGTTACGAGTAAGCAGGGCAACAGGAAATAGACCGCAAATCGCGCGACATATACACCTACCAAACTTATGTGTTCGCTTTGTATAGGAAACTAGCAGAAGTACCCGTTCTTCGTACGGGTTATCAGAAACTGGCTTTAGTTACTCATACTATCGGTGTGACTGACTTCATTAGATATTGATAACACTGGTGTATTTACTTAAGTACGTAGAAATCATTTGTCATGTTTGGAATTATGGTGTATCTTCTTCTTCTTTTCTTCATGGGGCCCTCTAAATATTAGTTCCTAATTAGCGTCGACCTCTAAGATCTTTTGCTACCATGTTTTTCCTTCATTCCCACATAGATATACTGGCTCCCTTCACAAAGCTGCAGGATTAGTGTAAGTATACTTCCGCTAGATAGTACGACAAATATAAATATTATTGAATGTATTTGTTTGATCCGATATTTCGTAACTATTACAAATGATCAAGGAAATACGCGATGTATAAAAGAAACTACTATAATTATCGAGAATTATAATTCTCAGGGATTGTCACTCACGTCGCACATCATATAATGAATCTGAGTATAAATGTTAAGAATTTTTTTCAAGTCATGGGCGCACCATCTTGACAATCCTGTACAGTATATACCGAAGGTGGTTTTTATGGTTATAATGATCGTAAAAGTGGACGAAAATACCGGCACTAATAACATCAGTGATCCTACTACTCCATAATTTGATAGAAACTAGTTTAAACTATAGGAACAGACTCCGCAAAATGCTGAAACCTAAGCCAGTACGTAAAAACGGAGGCCCGTCGGCAACCGCTGGTCGCCGTACTACGGAGATCTCCGGGACTATTATTTTCATACTTCACTCCCTCACCATTCCCGCCCAAAAGGAGTGCTATGAGCGTCTTACACAACAGTTTACTTTTTCCAGATAGTAAGTCATATGTGTATCAATTTTGGTAGGCAGCTATGCCCAAACGTACATGCATAATCTAGCTGCTGTAGAATCCTGGAGCTGACGTCGCCATGGTTACGGTCGTTCGATTCTTTATCCGATTCCTAGAGCAGGGGTAGTGTGATGCCAATATCTCCGTAACGGTTGGTTTTACGGCCTTAAAACATGGTTTTCGGGCCCGTCCGGCTTACCGAGTTTTGTTCTTTGCGTCAAGAGGATTAAATTGAGCTTTCTCTCGTCCTTATACGACAAATTCTATATTTTGCCTATATTAGCCTATTATTTTTATATCTCCCCCCCCGTGCCCCCCACCTCGAATTGTTTTGAAAATAAAATACAGTCCATGTTACTCACTGGCAATGTAGCTTTCTATAGGTGGATTATTTTTTAAAATCGGTTCAGTAAATTTTGTCTATTCGTTACAAACAAACAATTTTTTCCTTCTTATAATATTAGTATAGATTAATGTTCCCTCCTCTGACTAGCGGCGTAACTGCAAGGTAAACACAGCCAGTGCCTGCGCCCCACATTTCCTCAGTCGTGCTTGCCCTGTTATAGTGTGCGGAGTATAGCCACGTGATGAACGTGACAACACAATGGCACAACGACGCCATTGAACCCCGTTTTGCAGGGTAGAATACTCGGCCACCTGGAAGAAGGCCAGACACAGACCGAAGACGCCGTATCCTTGAATTTGCCACAAAGTCTCATTTCCAGGCTTTGGAAACTATTTTGGGACACAGGAGATGTTTGTCGTAGGCCAGTACCAGCTCGACCAAGGGTAACCACCCCACAGCAGGACCAATATCTGGCCTTAACCGCCCGACGAAATCGGAGTGCATCTGCAAGACAATTGTCGGCCCCCCCCTGCGGGTGGGGGACGCACATGTAGAATACACCCGCGGTACCCCCTGCCTATCGTAAGAGGCGACTAACAGGGGTCCAAGGGGCTCTCAACTTGGGAGTGTGGATTGGCGACCACGGGGCCCTTAGCTGAGTCTTGGCATTGCCTCCACTTACTTGTGCCAAGCTCCTCACTTTCGTCTATCCTGTCCGATCTCCCTTGGTCAACTCTTGTTCTTTTCCGATTTGTGATTCGTTGCAGTAAAAAGCCTGGCCGGGTGGATTCCAGTACCCGTGCGTTGTACCCATGTAGGCAACACCGCGGGTCTGGGCGTAACCTGTGAGTTGTACCACTATATGAGCGACACCGTGGGTCTGCGTTGCCTGTGATTAGTACCCACTATGTGAGGAAAACCACGGGGCCCGTGGGACCGGCACCCATGACTAGTACACCTAGGTGAGGAAACTCATTGGTTTGCGTTGGCTCTGAGTGGCGCCATTGTGTGAGAAACACCATAGGTCTGCGTTACCTGTACGAAGTACAATACTTGTGAGTAGTATCATCTTGTGTGGAACACCGTGAGTCTTCGCTACTTTTGATTAGTACCCCAACATGACAAATACCATGGTTCTACTTTACTCGCGACATGTACCATTCTGTGGGGCCTTAGACGTGGATTTTGCACCCCTTTAGACATCAAGCATCATTGTGCTTTATGAGTGGTCCCTTGCTCAGTAATACTATTATTTGCGATCCTTTTTTGAGTTTGATCCACTGTTTTTTTGTTTTTTGTTTTCTTTTGTTGGGTTCATGTCCATCCCTTCATTCTTCATGACCTTTTTTAATTTTATTTTGGTCAGTGGATGAAATTGAAATTTTTATTATTTTATTTCGTACCATTAGGGGCCGATGACCTTAATGTTAGGCCCCTTTAAACAACAAGCATCATCATCACAATTGTCGGCGGAGCTTGCAGCCATCTCAGGGGTTGCCGTTTCATGGTAAACTGTGTACCGAACGCTCAGAAGAGCAGGGTTGTTTGACCGACGACGTCCAGCGGTGTGCTTCCCGCTCATTACAGCACAGAGACGGGCCCATTTACTGTGGAGCCGTCAACATCGAAACTGGACCATGAATGAATGGAGGCATCTGCCCTTCACATATGAATCTCGCTTCAGTTTGCAGGACATCTCCCGCCGCACACTAATCTGGAGAGAACCGGGTAGCCGATACAACCACAGGAACATCGTGGAACGGGACCAGTATGGTGGTGGTGGTGGTGGCGTCATGGTGTGGTGCGGCATCATGTTGAATGGGCGTACGGACCTGCACATCTTCATGAGTGGTCCGAGGAACACTGTTAACGCTCGGAGATACAGGAATAATGTACTGAGACCACGTGTTCGACTCTTCAGAGGTTCAGTTGGTCCAGACTTCCTCTTAATGGACGATAATTCCCGTCCGCACCGCGCTCCTCTGGTGGATGAATTTCTGGCTGGGGAAGACATTCATCGTATGGACTGGCCAGCGAGGTCTGCGGATCTGAATCCTATAGAACGTGCCTGGGATGTATTGGGGAGGCGAACTGCACCCCGTCAGCCTCCACCAAAGACACTCTAAGACCTTCGCATTACCCTTTCGGAGGAATGGGATCGACTGCCATAAGAGCTCTTGGACCATCTGATAGAGAGCATGCCACGTCGCTGCGAGGCATGTTTGACCGTTAGGGTTAACCATACACCCTATTAACAGAATATTTTGTTGTGGAAGTCACTGCCAATTTTGTTAGTTGTTGTCAAATGTTTAACTTCGCTATCAAAACCTTTCTGACACATTGGTGTGTTATTAAGCTTCCGTTTGTTCAGCAATCCGTCTAACATTCCTATCAGATGGTATGGCCTCGTTTAGTGATTATGCTTATCTTTTGGACACTGGTGTAGTTTGAAATGCCAGCGGATGAAGCTTCGCCTGCCTAGACGTCGCGGATCATTCAGTTAAAGGGAGGATCTGGACTGTTCACAGATCATGTTGCACAACACGACAGGCTTTGTGTCACAGTTGATGGCGAGCAGCAGGCCTGGTCTCTGAAGGTCCCGCCTGACACGAGGCCCGTCGGATCTGGTCCCAAAAGCGAAGCCTGCTAAAAAATCTTCCCGTTTATGGCCAGCTAATGCCAGACTCAGCATACCAAGAAGGATCTTCGATAAATTTCTAACTTACTTTAAATCATTTAAGAAAATACTGGGTAAATATGCCACTTGGCTGAAGCCCTAAATTAAAATCAGTGGCGATTGATGATGATGATGATTGTGTAAGCAATTAGATTGAAAATTCTAAAAGTGAAAGAAATGTCTATCTCCTTACAGACCATGAAGGGCCTTGATGAAATGAAAGGAATAGGGTTTTTTGGACATTGACTATCCGAGGTGGTAAGGGAATGGTCGTTTCACTCGAATAAACATGGATTCAGTTCCCCGTGAGCAAGTGCAAACATTTAGAAACTAGATTTTTAAATCTGGAAAGGTGCGACATGGTTCTGAAGCTCACTCAGCCTAATCCCGAGAGCCAGATTAATTCCTACGGCCAAAGGCGGCCGGACATAGAGCTAACAACTTTGACACACTTACAACGGACAGCTGCAAAGTTGTCGACGAGAATCTTGACGAGAGTGTTCGCTCAGAACGATAATGGTTCCAGGGCAGTTTGTATAATATATTAAGTTTCACAACTGCCCAAAGCTCCTGAGCACCGATCGGAAGCTGGGGTGAGGGCGCCGATAATATATAAAACCAACTATCCAACAGACTATTTGCACAACAAACATATATTTTGGAACTCATAAATAACATGGGCAGACATACACACAAAAGAAGGGGAAAAGAAGTATTTGGCTGTTGAGTTGTGCCATTCAGAAAATGCTTTAGTGTCATGAGGTGGAGAACGCGTATACTAATGTTGTTACAGAGAAAACATAATATGAACCATTTCCATTGCAAAGGATAGAGATTTCCATCCTTTCATCGCCCTCTCTTTCTTTATAAATACCTAATGAATCGTCCCGTAAGATATAGTCTGAACAATTCTGGTGAATACTTTTGACCAAGCGAGTTGGCCGTGCGGTTAGAGTCACGCAGCTGTGAGCTTGCATTCGGGAGACAGTAGGTTCGAACCCCACTGTCGGCAGCTCTGAAGATGGTTTTCCATGGTTTCCCATTTTCACACTAGGCAAATGCTGGGGTTGTACTTTTATTAAGGAGACAGACACTTCCTTCAAACTCCTATCCCTTCCCTGTCCTATCGTCGCCGTAAGACCTATCTGTGTCGGTGCGGCGTAAAGCCAACTGTAAAAACATAAAAACAATTATTACTGGAGGACCTGCGCTGCTCCGCATCATTCGTTATAAATAGATCAGATAACTTGTCTTGATTTGCCTGTCATAGTCATATTGTTTTCCCTGCCCTTTTCAATGGTTTTATGAATATTTAATAAGAAGCGCGTTATGGGATGCCACAGTTCGTAATCAGAATTCATCAATTCTGACGTCATCATGCCCTCTGTTTGATAAAAATATATCCATTTATTCGCGTTTTTAATCCTGTAGTTTTTGATGTAAAGCTTGGTGTGTCGTAGAAGGCAATAGTATTTTTAATTGCAGTTCTTCTGTATATTGTGAGCTCATAGGTTAGACTCGAGACGTTTTTTGCCATCCAGAGAACTTTTTAACGATACATGGCCTTCACTTTTTCCAGTGTAGCTCGGTTACTCTTCTACGGGTGTTCCCAGATAACGTCTAAGACGTATATCATGATGGGGTCTGTTTGTACGTAGAAGACATCTTTCTCTTAACAGCATGTAAGTTTTTAGGGACGTTCTGCCATCTGTTGAATATACTTGGAAGCTGGGAAAGGTTAGAGAACCAGAGAGTATCCAACAGGGAATATTATTCTTCCATGATCAGAGGAAGTCTGGCTTGACAGGTAGTAATCAAATATGGCTGCATACAATGACATTACTAAGGATGAAAATCATATACCAGAACGTTAATGACAATGTTAGCCGCTTAGAAATCTGCTAAGTACAGAATATATAGCGGTTTAGGATAAGCCTTCGCCTGTTCCTCAAGCTAAGTTCAGCCGAAAATCTACCTCTCATACTTTTTAGGTATGTAAATGAAATTTACGTTTAGATGATAAATTTTAGTATGAACAACAACATTTTTTTAATTTTCTGAAAATTACTCAAAAACTGTGAGTGATGGAAAAATTCTAAAAGCGGATTTGAAATCAGCAGAAAAAAGTGTATGTAAATTAAAATGCATGTAAATTCAATTTAAGATAATAAATATTAGTAGGAATAACAATTTTTAACATTTTTTTAATTTTTTGAAAATTACTCAAAAAATGTGCGTGATAGAAAAATTCTAAAAAACAGATTTGAAATCAGCAGAAAAAAGTGTACCAGAAACACCCTTTCACTTCCATTTAACAAACAAAAATTTAAATTTTGTTGCCCAGTGTTATTGGAGTGATCATTTAATGACTTGATTTTATGATTATTCGAAGTTGGATGAACTTAGAGACCTATCAATGTGTCATGATTCACTGGCAGGTGATTCCGGAGAGAATACAACAGACATGAAGCAAATCGGTTTAGCAGAACGGACGGACGGATTTGCCAAAGCTGTTTCTACTAAACTCTTAATATATAGATTACGTTTGAGAGACGAAAGTTCTACTATACTTTCTTGGCAGGTGATCCGTTTCCATTTGAGTGTTCCTTATATTTTGCGCACGTTGCATTGGACCAATCACCATTCTATGCTGTGGGTTTCGTCGAAATTCTCCGCAACCCCGTAATTGCCCTTGATAGTGTTGAAGTTACGAAGCCACGAACCTACTACGCTGGCGTAGCAGGGGGAGAGGTGATACTCCCACGTGGCGCGTCCCAGGTGGCGGATAGGGGGGTCCTAACCGGCTTGCCGGCGGACTTGAGGGAAATAAAATACCTCTCGCGGACCAAACACACACCCCCTGTGGGTGGGGGAGGCAGACGAATAATACACCCACGGTATCCCCTGCCTGTCGTGAGAGGCGACTAACAGGGGCGACCAAGGGATGATTGGATTAGAACCATGAAACTACTAGTGATTAGTACCACCACGCGGGGAACACCATGGGTCACCTTTACTTGCGAGTAGTACCACTCTGTTAGGTACCAAATAGGTTTGTGATTAGTAGCAATCAGGAGCACCGTGCGGTCAGGCTTTTACGGTACCTGTGATTAGTAGCACTATATGAGCGACACCAGGGTTGTGGCTTGCCTATGATTAGTACCCACTATATAAGGAACATCACGGGATAGTACGAGTCCCTGTGGTATGTGGTTATGATGAAAACCATAAGTTTGCATTGCCTGTAAATGGCGCCGCTATGTGTGAAACACCATAGGTCTGTTTTACCTGTGCGAATTTCATTACCTGTGAGTAGTACCATAATGTGTGGAATACCGCGTGTCTACGATAATGTTGATTAGTACCGCACCATGTCAAATACCATGGTTCTACTTTCCAAGCGGTTAGTACCATTATGAGAGTGCGATGACCTATATTTTGGACCCCTTTAGCTTGCAAGCATCATCGATTTAGTATTGAGCTATAGAAGCAGCCCCTTGGTCAGTATTACTATTGTTTTCCGTCAGTTTCTGAGACTAAGGCATTGCGGGTAGGCTCCACTGACTGTTTTTTAACTTCATATCCATCCGTTCATTTTTGCGTCCTCACGTTTTGAATTCTGGTCAGTGGAGTATTTGTCATTGCATTTCGCCTCATTTCGTACCATTAGGGGCCGATGACCTCGATGTTAGGCCCCTTAAAACAACAAGCATCATCATCATCATCAAGAAACTGTTCGATATGCTGGGGAAAAGAGAACATCTCGTTATGTTCTGGAAGATTTCCGACAAAAGAGTAGTGTTACAAAAATATTATGAAGTTTGGGTGGGATGATTTGGGAGAAAGGAGACGAGCTGCCCGACTAAGCGGTATGCTCCCAGCTGTCAGCGAAGATGTGGCGTGAAATAGCATTAGTAGACAAATAAGTTTAGGTGGTGATTTTAAAAGTAGAAAAGATCGCAATATGAAAATAAAGTTGGAACTCAAAAGGAAAAATCGGGGCAAATATTCGTTCTTAGGAAGAAGAGTTAGGGACTGGAATAATTTTCTAAAAGAGAACGATAAATTTCCACATTTTTTGAAATTAAGAAAAAGTTAGGTAAACAACTAATAGGTTATCAGCCACTTGGGCGACTGCCCAAAGTGCCTACCTATGTGATTATACTGCAGTGCAGCAGCCTTACGAGATAACCTTTAGCAGCCATTCTCAAGGCTCTTGTAAGGCATTCACAGCTACCGTAGTAGTAATGGAACCGAGCGAGTTGGCCGTGCGGTTAGGGGTGCGCAACCGTGAGTTTGCATTCGGGAGATAGTGGGTTCGAACCCCACTGTCGGCAGCCCTGCGAGATGGTTTCCAGTGGTTTCCCAATTTCACACCAGGAAAATGCTTGGCCTGTACCTTAATTAAGGCCACGCACGCTTCCTTTCCACTCTTAGGCCTTTCCTATCCCATCGTCGCCATAAGCCCTATCTGTATCGGTGCGACGTAAAGCAACTTGTAAAAAATGTAGAAATGGGGCGTACAACTAGCTCGCTGCACTTCACCCTTACAGGCCCTCCCCTTCCTTCTAGCCAACGGCCGTAGCCGTGTTGACACACCGGATCCCATGAGATCTCCGAAGTTAAGCAACATAGGGCGTGGTGAAGATGTGGGTGGGTTGCCACGCGCTTGGTGGGGAGTAAGGGAATGGAGAAGGGGAAAGGAACTGGCCACCCTACCGTACGTAAAACTCCGGCTCAGGCACACAGGGCAGAATACAGTACACACTCACCTTTGCCCTTGATATGGAGGAGGGACTACACTAACGGTAAACACAACGGGAGACACCCAGGAGTGACAGGAATAAAGTCACTTCTAATGCAGGCTGAACAAACCATCCAAATTCTTTGATTATTTAATTTTCTAATAAACAATCGACCGTTTGCTCTTCAGTATGAACTACGGTGCATGCTTTTCCCACCATGGCTAGAAATTCCCCATTCATATTCTAAGGTTAATATAATAGACTCCAATGGTGCTACAGCATGTCTCACACAATGAGGGACACATTCGCTAAATTATGCAGAAGTGTATGCAGATATTCCTACATACGACTTTCTCTTGGGAAGTAATAGGATTATTGCAGTTAAGGGGTGTGACGCTACAAATTGCTTGGCAAGATCCAAGTTCATCACTCTTATGAAGCCTATAACAGCAGCCCATGAACTGGGATACATTTCCATTAATCCACCAACTGACATCTTGTTATGAAGTAAATTATCTGTTACTTTGAAACCAATTTAATACCAGCCATAAATTTTCGAATCAAATAACCTTTCATTAAAGCTGTTTCTGGATGTGCTTTTATATAAATGAATTATATATGTTACCGTGTTTTGGTGGTAGTTATGCATGAAAGAAGGTGCTGGGTGGTGAATAGGTCTCAAGCTACTAAAGTGAAATTAATTTTAAAAATTTAACAAGGTTATATTTCTTTTCAAAATTAGGTAACAACAAATAGAACAGGTACTTAGTAGCCGAAACACAATTGAAAAATACATTTACATAGGTACCCCATTTGGGGCTTCAAAAGTCAGAAACATAATTCTTGGGCAATCAGCTCAGTTTTACCTCAAACACAATTTTAACAGAGGGGCAGAAAACCCCATTCATACCTAGGAGCCCTTGCTCCAAATTACACTGAAAAGCCTCCTCGATGCATACAATATACCATTTTCAAAAGAGCCACTCGCTCTCAATTTTAAGCCTCTCCCAGGCCACACCAAACTCCACCTTTAAGCTGTCCTCAAAGGACATATACACAGGGGTAAAATACCCAACCTACTGAGGTCTATTAAATGACAAGAAGGTTAATACATGACCTCTAAAATACGATTTGAGGGGAGGCGAACTTGCACTCCTAATACACTTTGTTCAAGACCTACTTGGCCTTAGGCCGTTAGTGCAAGGGCTAATCCCATACTACAGAGGTGACTTAAGAAAATAACAATTTACATTACATTACGGAAGAATTGGTTGAGAAAATAAGTTCACCTCCAGACAATGTGAGTGGGAGCTCGAGAGGGTTAGCACTCTCTATCCCAGTATGTAGCTTTACAAGAGAATAGATTAAAAGAGAAGTTACATTTTAGGAAAAGGTTACATAGTGGAACGCTTAGAACCCGCCCCGAAAGTTAAACTGCTGAGCTAGCAAAGAAAGAATTTATTAATCGGCCATTACCTTGTTGCTGACCGCTGCCGAGGAAAGAGGCGCTTCCCGCCTCCTGTTATGTACTTAATACACTGAAAGATGGAACAGAAGTGGCCGAGAGACCCAAAAATCAGCAGTTTAAATACTCTCGCGGAAGTTTCTAGGCGTTAGGGGAATGAAAACACCCTCCCACAAACACTTTATTGGGTAGGACCCCGCAACAGATTCAAGTTGGGGGGAAGATACACCAGATTGGATAGAAATTAATTTAAGAAAAAAAAAAAAAAAAAAACACAAGGGGAAAGAAGGGGTGAATATTGCCAACTTAAACAATGACTGAAAGAAATTTAACAAAGAACAAACTCTTGAAATTAAATTTCTCCAACAAAATAGTTCTTTGACTCCGCACTAGGTTGCACTATTGTTGATCTTCAGTAGTGTCCTGTAGGAGAGAAAGTTTACACTTCTTACTTCAAGCGAAACAAAAACACATCAAAAATGACACAGTTCAAAAACTCAAAATTTTCCACGTGGTGACATCTTCTGAGAAGGTAAAGAATTAACAGCGTAGATAAAGTTCAGACTTCCTCCAACAGAGGAGTTTCAACTGGCGCAATTTTTAAATTAGCGGCGTGGAGGTGTACCGCCCGGTACAATATATATTACATATTTCAAGGAAACATCATTATTTTAAAAACGAAATTCGCGTCCTAGTCCCGAGGTGATGCAACTCCTTCCAGGCACATTTCCAATGGAGATGAGATAACGACATACCAACCCTTTAGCGAGTGTTACATTTCCGGCTGTACCAGGAATCAAACCCGGATCTCTGAGGACGGACGTTTATAGCGATAACCGTTACACTATGGAGATAAACATTGTAGTCAAATACTTGTCTGCAACATATTACTTATATTTTTTGTGCAATTGCAGTGACAGAATTCCTGCACTAAGGCGAATGCCGGGACAATTCCTTGTATGGGCCACGGTTGCCAACCTCCTCACCTTCTCCGAGCATTTAGACACCAAGCATCCTCGATTCAGGATTGTGATTTCGAAGCAGTCCCTTGGTCAGTAATACTATGGTTTCTGGGTCGTACCATTGATTGTTTTTAATTCACATCCCTCCATTCATTCTTTATCACATGTTTTATTCTGCTCAGTGGATGATCGTGAACTTTTAAATTTCTCACCATTAGGAACCGATCACCTAGATGTTAGGCCCCTTTAACCACCTAGCAGCGGGAGAGGTGATACTCCCACGTGGCGCGTCCCAGGTGGCGGATAGGGGGTTCCTAACCGGCACATGTAGAATACACCCGCGGTACCCCTGCCTGTCGTATGAGTCGACTAAAAGGGGCGACCTAGGCGCGGACATGGATTGCGGTTTGGTATAATGTGTTGGACCTCCTGTGAATGGGAGGGGTCGAGTACATTCACAGGTAATCCCTGCCTGTCGTAGATGGCGACTTAAAGGGTCATGTGGCCATGGTCCCCTCTTTATTTTATTATTATTTTTCCGAGGGTCAGATGTAGACCATTCCAAATTTTAATGTGCGTGCTGCCCGGAGATGGGACTCTCACGTATGCGATTACGCCCAAAAGCCCGCAACTGTCCACCCAGGACCATTGCGTGGTGGGAGCGCCATGTACCTTGGCAGTGGTATCCGCCTGACAACACAGGTCCCCGCACAGCCGAATGCCAGAAGGACATATTATTATTAATTATTTTTAATTTTTCTCTATATTTAGTGCTCTGTACACGCTATGGGGTACATGCTATTGCGGGTGACTGGAGGAAGGGAGCCCTAGTGCTCATTGGCTCAGTCATCCTGTATTAGGCATCGTCCAACATCGGACCCCGGGCAGTACCTGCTACGACCAGGTGGGTATTGCCTTGGCTGCTTGGTTCGGCTACAGAGACCCCTGATCGGAGTGGGTGGCATTCGGGGAGGAAGCTTTCGGGAATGGCTTCCAAACGAAGTCGTCCTTCTCAAGGTGGTCACCCACCTAAGTCTTTAACTTTTGCTTCCCTGAGAGGTTCAACTCCCTGGGAACATGCGCAGCGTGAAAGAATGGGATCCAGCTTCCCTAGGTTTCTGGTCGCTACCAGAGCCGATGGGCACGATTGTAAGCTGGTGAAGTGGATCCTTTTCAGCAGGCACATCGAAGGCGTCTATGGCGAACTGGAGGAACTTAAGAAAATGCGCAACGGTAGTTTGTTTCTAAAGACTCGTACAGCACTGCAAGCTGATCAGTTGCTTAAGTGCGAGCACTTTGGCGAAATCCCTGTCAAAGTGGAGGAGCATAAGTCCTTGAACCTGGTTCGCGGAGTCATCTTTCACCGCGACCTTATTTTGAACAATGACGACGAGTTGATGGAAGACATGAAGAACCGTGGCGTGACACACGTCCGGCGCATTACGCGCAAGATCAACGGTGAAGACGTTGCCACTGGTGCCTTCATTGTCTCTTTCAAGTTGTCAATGTTACCAGAGAAAGTCAAGGTAACAACTTATCGTTGCGATGTGAGGCCGTACATCCCGCCTCCTATGCGATGCTATCAATGCCAGCGATTCGGGCATATGGTATCCCGCTGTTCGAATCAGGCTGTATGTGGTACATGTGGACGAGTAGCTCACGGCGCAGAGGAGTGCACAACTCCATACAAGTGCACTAACTGCTCCGGTTTTCATTCTCCTCGGGATCGGAATTGTCCGTCATACCTGAGTGAGAAGAAGATCCAGGAGATCAAGACCCTGGATGGTCTTTCCTACCAGGAAGCTCGCCGTAAGTTTAATTCTACGAATACCCTGTCCGTACACTCGACTATAGCTTGATAGCTCAGAGTCTTCCAGGTTCGTCATTTACGACCTCGACACCTGTCCAGACCGCTGCGCCCAAGGCGACTGTTGCTGCTCCCAGCAACGTCGCAGATAGTCAAAGCTCGAAGGGGGGGACCACCCCACCTTCGACCAACCAGAAGTCTGTGCAGGCTGGCAGTTGCCAGCCGGCACAGCAAGGGGGGAAGACTTAGTCTTCCCCCCCTAGGAGGTCGACGAAAGTCGTGCCCCAGCCGGCGGAGGCAGCATCGTCGACCAGGGCTAGGAAACCATCTCCCAGCCCGTCTAAACCTGAAAAAAAGAAGGGGAAGAAGAACGCCCGTTCTGAGCGCTCTCGGACTTCCCCTGCGAAGGAGAAGTCATGCCCCCCATCTGGGGGGTATGAGTCTGCGCCAGGAGGCACTCCTGCTCCCAAACCTGCGCGCTCGCGCCCGAAAAGTGTCGAAGTTCTGGGCGGCACCCCTGCCATCTTTTGATGACGGGATGGATGTCGCGTTGTCCTCTACATCTACGGATGTAGAATTAGATAGTGTTTAGGCTAACGAGCATTTTTTCGCTCATAACCTAACACTCCTTTTATAGTCCACACTATGGCACTGTTACAGTGGAATTGTAACGGTTATGACAGGCATCTTGCTGAGTTACGTCAGCTCATTAGTGAGTACGCAGCGAGTATAGTCTGTATTCAGGAGACCAACTTCAGACCTGATCATCATACGGTCTTGAGAAATTTCAGACTATACTCGACAGAACGGTATTATGCTCACCGGGCTTCCGGTGGTGTTGGCATTTTTGTCCGTTCTGACACCTACAGCGAAGGGGTTCCATTAAGAACCCCACTTGAGGCTGTCGCTGTTCGCGTTCCGCTGCCTGTCATAGCGACAGTGTGTATAGTTTACCTTCCACCCGGCCGGCATCTGAACATAAATGATGTCGCTGATCTTATAGCTCAGCTTCCACCACCCTTCCTCTTATTGGGAGATTTTAATGCCCATCACCCCATATGGGGCTCTGAGACGCCTTGCCCCCGAGGAAGAGAGCTGGAAGCACTACTAAAAGATCTGGATTTATGTATTTGGAACACAGGGGAACCAACTCACTTTAGTGTACGCTACGGCACAGATTAGAGCAGATGTAGGATGCAATAGTTACGTAGAAATGAAAAGGTTAGCACAGGATAGGGTGGCATGGAGGGCTGCATCAAACCAGTCTATGGACTGATGACTCAAACAACGACAACGGCACATATTCTTGCATAGACGTAAGTCTATGCAGCCGAACGTTGGCCCCACTGTTTCGGTGGAATGCACACGATGATCTCTGTGACAGTGACCATTTTCCCATCATCCTTACTTTGTTGAAACATAAATCCGTCGAGGCTCCCCCTCCATGGATTCTTAAACATGCTGATTGGCCAAAGTACATATCCCTAGCTGTCTTTAACGATGATAGCAGGCGAACTGTCGGCGAGGAAATAACTTACGTCACCCAAGTTATTCTTGCTGCTGCTGAGGAGTCCATTCCGTTTTTCTCGGGGACTCCTCGCCGAACACTCGTTCCCTGGTTGAACGATGCAATAGCAGCAGCCATCAAAGAACGCCGTCGCGCTCATAAACGTTACCGTAGACGACCTACTGTGGCCAACTTGGTAACATTTAAAAAACTCCATCCTCCCAAGCGTGGACTAAGCTTCGACGGATTTCCGGTATCCAAGGATCATCTTCTGTACCGGGAATTTCCATTGCAGGCAATATCGTCACTGAACCCCTCCTGATTGCTGGTCATCTCGCTAGTCATTTCGCGGATGTCTCTGGCTCCGGGAATTACCATCCTGATTTCCTCGCTCTGAAGCGGGAGGCGGAACGTCATCACCTTAGTTTTGCCTCTCAAGCTTCAGAGGACTACAACGTGCCCTTTACGGAGTGGGAACTCCGCAGCGCCCTAGCGCTTTGCAAGGACACGTCTCCTGGACCGGACAACATCCATAACCAGATGTTGAAACACCTTAGTGATGATAGTCTACTATATCTCCTTCGTGTGTTCAACCGAATCTGGACAAGAGCCTTCTTTTCCGTCTCAGTGGCGAGAGGGCATAGTCATTCCTGTCCTCAAGCCTGATAAAGATCCTAAATATGCAGTAAATTACAGACCGATTTGCCTTACAAACTGCCTGTGTAACCTGTTTCAGAGGATGGTAAATCGCCGACTCGTGTGGTGTCCGGAGAAACAAGGACTCTTGTCCGAGTACCAATGTGGATTTCGAGCCGCTCGATCCACCACTGACCACTTGGTACGCCTGGAGAGCTCTATCGAGGATGCGTTTCTCCGCAAACAGCACTTGGTAGCTGTTTTCTTTGACTTAGAGAAAGCCTATGACACCACATGGCGATATGGAATCCTTTCAGTCCTGCATCAGTGGAGATTCCGAGGTAACTTGCCGGTATTTATTGCGAATTTCTTGTCCCTCCTTTTATTCCATGTCCGAGTAGGGAGGACATATTCGCAATACCATGTTCAAGAAAATGGAGTCCCACAGGGATCGGTCCTTAGTGTCACTCTGTTCGCGATTTCCATCAACGGTATTGTTGCTGCTGCTGGTCCAGCAGTTATACCGTCGCTATATATGGATGATTTTGCTCTGCACTATAGCTCGCGTAATATGGCAGTCGCAGAGCGACAATTACAACAAGCTATTAGGAGGGTGGAGCAGTGGAC
This sequence comes from Anabrus simplex, assembly GCF_040414725.1. Classification (NCBI taxonomy): domain Eukaryota; kingdom Metazoa; phylum Arthropoda; class Insecta; order Orthoptera; family Tettigoniidae; genus Anabrus; species Anabrus simplex. Next base: position 131,264,773 of record NC_090268.1, on the reverse strand, counting down.
CTTCGAACATGGCTTTCGGTTTTCTGCCGCAAAGACCTCTGTTGTCCACTTTTGTCGTCAACGTACTCTTCACCCCCATCCGGAGCTTTATTTAGGAAATGTCGTTCTTCCAGTTGTTGACACTTACCGATTTCTTGGGCTCCTTTTTGACAGTAAATTATCGTGGGGGCCACACGTGCGGCAGTTAAAAGTGCAATGCACTAGGAAGCTTAATATCCTTAAGTTTCTTAGCAGCACTTCTTGGGGGGGCTGACCGCGCGGTGCTCCTGCGATTCTATCGGGCACACATTTTATCCCGGTTAGACTACGGCAGTGCAGCATATGGATCCGCAAGACCAAGCGTTTTTGCGAAGCTGAACAGTATCCACCACAGCGGGGTTAGGTTGGCGACGGGAGCTTTTCGTACAAGCCCCATCGCTAGCCTGCTCGCTGAGTCTGGTGTGCCGCCTTTACACCTGAGGCGCCAGCAACTTCTACTTACGTATGCTGCAATTTTGCGACAGATGCCACTTCATCCAAGCTATCCTTGCGTGTTCAACAATGGCAACCGTTTGCTGTACGCTGCTCGTCCTCGAGCGACGCGGCCGGTTGGGATACGCTTGGATAGCAGTTCCGCATTGTTTGACGCACCTTCGGTTCCTTACCTTGTCCGACAACCGAGTGGGGTACCTCCGTGGGTCGTACGACGACCTGAAATAATCCTGGATCTGCACACTGGCCCAAAGGAAAACACGGACCCTTCGATTTATCGGAGGCTCTTTCGGTCCGTTGTTGGCCGCTATCCAGGTTCAGTCGTCGTCTACACGGATGGTTCAAGGACAGATACGAAGGTGGGCTGTGCGTTCATTGTTGACAATGATAGGTTCCTTTTTGCTCTTCCGGCAACCTGTAGTGTGTACACAGCAGAGCTCTATGCTATCTGTGGAGCTCTGCGGTACGCACTGTACAATGAGCGCTGCCACTTTCTTATGTGTACTGACTCCTTGAGCTCGCTCCAGTCTATTGATACCTGTTTCCCTCGGCACCCTCTGGTTCAGCGGATCCAGGACCTGCTAGTGTTGGGATGCTGGCACCAGAATCACGTTTCTGTGGCTCCCAAGCCACATGGGCATAGAGGGAAACGAGTTAGTAGATCAGGCTGCCAAGGAGGCAGTTACCCTGCCCCCGTTGCCTTTCAAGGTTCCAGCAAGTGATATTCGCTCCCAGCTGCGACATCTTGTTATGTCCCATTGGGAGATAGAGTGGCAGGCCATTCCACTTCCCAATAAGCTGAGAGCGATAAAAGGAACAATGAAGGTATGGAGGACTTCCCTTCGGTCTTCCCGGAGGGAAGCCGTGGTATTATGTCGTCTTCGGATCGGCCACGGTATCTTGACTCACTCGCATCTTTTGAAAGGAGAACCCTCTCCGGTGTGTAGCTGCGGCGACCATCTTACCGTGGTGCACATCCTTACGGAGTGTGTGGACCTGGTCGATCTGCGCCGTAGTCTTAACCTTCCGAGTACTATCTCCCTTATCTTGCGTGATGACGAGCAGTCCGCAGACCTCGTCATCCGCTTTATGAGGGATAGTGGACCGTTTTATCGTGCGTGATGCTGTCCTTTGTCCTAGTGTGTTTTGTGTCACTTGCGCTTTTATCCCATTGACCTCATTTTAGTTTGTGTTGCGTATTTTAATGTGTTACTTTAACGTCTCACGTATATTACGTACTACCAGGCAATGCCTTATTCTTTAGTTTTCCTGTATATTCTCTTATTTTATTAGAAAATAAGGCATTGCGTATTAGATCCACTGATTGTTTTAATCTCACCCTCATATTTCTCCATCACCATTTTTTTTTAAACTCTAGTCAGTGGATATGTTTTTAAAATTTTAACATCATCTCTCATATCGTTTTTCTCGTTCCATTAGGGGCCGATGACCTTCGATGTTAGGCCCCTTTAAACAACAAGCATCATTATCATCATCACCTTTAACTACCAATCATCATCATCATCATCATCATCATCATCATCATCATCATCTCATTATCTGCAACTTTCAGAAGTGAGTATCTTTTTTTCAATAAAAATCTATCAATTAAGTCTTTCTGAATGTTGTATAGTTTTAATATGCATACCATGTTAAAAGAGCTTATTGCAGAAGCGACTGTCCTTCGTTCTCAATGCTCTCTTCATTTATTGGGCAAATTGTTTCTGCCAAGTCGGAGAACTTCTTGTTTAGCCATTGTCCTGAACTTTACTTGCTGTAAGGACTGTAGCAAACCTGGTTTAGTTTGTCATCCCTGTCTTTTATGGTAGATTAGCAGCGTGTCAGCGACAGATGTCGGGTCCTTTGTTCCAAACTCTCATCACTTGGAGGTGGCTGTGAGGTACAAACACAGAGAGAACCCCACACAGCCAGAGAAGGTTCACTGCTCTAATATAAATTGGCTCAACTTGTAGAACTTTCTTAACTTCGGTGATACCCCTCTGATTTCTAGATACTAGAACAAATTAGTGCTTACTAAGTAGTGAGCAATAGAACTTCCAAGTATGAGAGAAACAATTGAATACTCTGCACACAAAACAACAACAACTACTCCTAATACTACTTAGCATGATTACTAGCCAGTCAGTGTCTATACTGCTCCTTCCCTCTATAGTAATTCAGTGGCTCTAGAGTAATTCAGTGGCAGCTAAATGCTTTCGAACTCCATTGTCGGCAGGCCTGGAAATAGTTTTCCGTGGTTTCCCATTTTCACACCAGGTAAATGCTAGGGCTGTCTCTTCATTAAGGCCACGGACACTTCCTTCCCATTCCTAGCCCTTTCCTATCTGATCGTCGCCTTATCTTTGACGGTGCAACATAAAGCATATTGTAAAAATAATGCACATAGAGATACTAGACGTCACACATATAAGTGCATTAATCCTAATACTATTACGTGTTCCAATGGAATTCAGTAATTTCGCATGAAAACGAAATTATCTAGCACGAAGGAAAAGTACCAGGTTAGGTGATTAGCCGTCCCCCTTTCCCCCTTTAGCGCTAAAAAAGAACTGAGCAAGTGGCCGTGCGGTTAGAGTCGCGCAGCTGTGAGCTTATATTCGGGAGTTGGTGGGTTCGAACCCCACTATCGACAGCCCTGAAGAGGGTTTTCCATCGTTTCCTATTCTCACACCAGGCAAATGCTGTGGCTGTACCTTAATTAAAGCAACGGCTACTTTCTTCCAACTGCTAGGCCTTTCCTATCCCATTGTCGCCATAAGACCTATCTGCATCGGTGTGACATAAAAAAATTCACTAAAGGGAAATCGAAGATTAGGTACCGAGCCAGTGGCCGCACGGTTTGGACCACGATGTTCTTTCATCAAAAATGAATCTGAGATGATGAAATGACGACTAGTAGGCCTACGCCTAGATTTTAAGTGGGTGTTGCTCTTAGGGTCAGTCGTGCCTGTATTGCACTTTCCGCTCCAGTAAAGAAAGCAACGGCAAACTACTTCACTTCTCAACGTGGGGTGTACACCTCATTATGGCGCTGCATCCATTTTTGCGATATCCATATAACCACATAGTCTTTATTGCTGCTATTTGAGGATCACACGAGATGACACAAGTTACGTCTAGTGTCTTTATTTACATTCTGAGTCATTTTATTGCGACTGAGTTACCTTAGACTAGGTTTACACGAGCAAGTTACTGCAGCAATTTACTAGCACAGAGCAACAAGCTGAGCCAATTGCAAGTCTAAATTCCTCAGTAAGTTGACTTGCAGTGGTTAGCAATTTCTTGGGCTAGACGCTTGCAGTCGGTCTCGTGCTAGCAGTGTGAAAGACACATCATGAGCTTGCGCAAGTTACTTGCCCGGATAGAATCCAATTCTAATTCGAACAAGTGGAAGGCGCAAGTTGGTAAGTAGGTGATCACATTTTACACATCCATTTTTCTGTGCGTTGTAATTTAGTTTAGAAAACGCAATTAAATTCATGCAAGCACCACGCCGCTCAGTTGTCCAGGAGGGACACTCGTGAATTAACACGAAAAATCGAGAGCTCCCCAGAAATTTGGGACGTTCAGAGCAATGAATTCAAAGACAAAACTAAGACACCCAATGCTGCCAGTAAGAATGTGGAGGACTTTAACACGCTACCGATGGAAATACTGAGAAAATGACACAGCCTGAAAACAGTTTTACCAGGAAGTGAAGAAACCAGCCGAGTCTGGGTGGCTGAATTTTTCAGCTATGGAATTCATAGAGAATAACATAGCTACGATTTCGGACAAAGTATGTTCCAAAACAAAGGTAAATATAGTAATAAAATAATAATAGTAATAACAACAATAATAATAAAAATGAAATGTCGTATGGCTTTTAGTGCCGAGAGTGTCCGAAGATATGTTCGGCTCGCCAGGTGTAGGTCTCTTGATTAGACACCCGTAGGCGACCTGCACGTCGTGATGAGGATGAAATTATGATGAAGACAACACATACACCCATCCCCCGTGCCAGCGAAATTAACCAATTATGGTTAAAATTCCTGACCCTGCCGGAAATCGAACCCGAGGCCCCTGTCACCAAATGCCAGCACGCTTACCATTTAGCTACGAGCCGGACGTTTATATTATTATTTTGTGCATCTGAAAGTGGAGGTTGTTGATTCCTTGTTTCCATGACAGAATATCTATTACCGTGGGTAGCTCTTTCTTGAGATGTCAATGTACTGTGCATTGGATTTTGGGTTGTGATTTTATGAAATTTTACGCGTTTCTTGTCCAGGAGATGAGGTAAGTTTTATCAGTGCAGGCTCCACCTACGCTAATGTATAAACACATAACGTAGCGGCATTTCGACGGGACTTTTCATAGCGAGTTTGACCAAAGCAGCAGCTGCATTTTCGGACGAGGGAATTTCCGGGTACCGGGCGCTGGAACAATGTGCCCACATCCTACGAATATAAAGTTTCAAAAGAGTAGAAAGTTTATATAGTTGAATTAGAAAATGAAATAATATTTTCTAGCATTTTACCTCTGTCATTTACCGCGGGTATGAAATGGGCGGGCCCGTTTATTGTGAATTTTATATCTAGGAGAAAATCACACAGAAATGTCAGGTAGCACATTTCCACTTCATTCTAATTAATTTCAATACGCACTCCAGATCTTTTGTAGCCATTCTAAACAAATTTTGAAAGCTAACCGTATTCTCTAATCTCTTTTCTTCCTAACTCTCCTCTTTTTCCCCTATTCATAAGAATTAAGAGAGTTACAGCACATACGATCTACCTGTATGCCGCCATTTCGGTGGACTGGCACTGCAAGCATGTGTAAACAGTACCGGCAAGTTATTGCTGTAAGATACTTGTGAACAACTTGTGCAAATAAGTTGCTTAGTTTTCTTACATGAAGTGTAAACCCAACAGCAAGTGCCTTGCAGCAATTTGCAGCAGTAACATGCACAATACTTCCTAGTGTAAACCTAGCCTTAGAGGGAGAGAACAGTTCAGACAAGGCTAGTAAATGAAATACCAGTGTGTTCTATACCATACATTAGGAGAACAAAATTGAACAAAAACCTACCCAAAAATCACAATCCTCAGAGCTGAAAATGTGTGAGAACATATTATCCTCTTTTATTCTCTCACTTCCCGTTACACAGCGCAGCGGCAGCACGGAAATGCACGCACTTCGCAGTTCAGGTCCGTGCTTAGAACGTGTATTAAGTGTTGATCTGCCGCTCCAACTGTTCTCGAGTTGTGAAGTGTTACTTCGGGGTATAATTCTCATAATTCCTCCACATGTGTAACGGTAGAGAAAAGGGTATTTATGTACAATAATATCTAAAAACAGAGTCTTGCAGGGAAATCGTTAAGTGAATTGTAACACAATTTCCAGGTGTACGCCCTCCACATAGAGAGACTGTGCGGAAACTCGTAAACAGATTGAGAGGAACTGGTTCTTTAATCTATATGAAGGTAAGTATAAAAAAAAATGCGTACTTCAGGGTGAAAAAGTAAATGAAATCGCGGAAATATTAGAACATACGCCTACAAAATCCCTAAGACGACTTGGACAAGAAGCGGGGTTTCGAAAAGCTCAGCATGGCGGGCTACGAAAATTTTAAAATTGAAACCATACAAGGAGGAGAGCATTTCCAACATCTCCTGTCATAAGGAACAAGCTTATTTTCTTAATTTTTAATTACTATTTTTATTTATTCTTATTTTCTTAATTTTAATTGTTATCTCATGTCATGCACGTCCGACTCGTTGGCTGAATGGTCAGCGTACTGGCCTTCGGTTCAGAGGGTCCCAGGTTCGATTCCCGGCCGGGTCGGGGATTTTAATCGCTTCTGATTAATTCTTCTGGCTCGGGGACTGGGTGTATATGTCCGTCCCAACACTCTCCTCATCATATTCAGACAACACTCTCCACTACCAACCACCACAGAAACACGCAATAGTGCTTACATCCCTCCATAGAGGGTTGGCGTCAGGAAGGGCATCCGGCCGTAAAAACAGGGCCAAATCCACATGTGCGACGCAGTTCGCACCCGCGACCCCACAGATGTGGGAAAAAGCGGCAGGAAAAGAAGAAAAGAGAAAGAAGAAGAAGAAGATCTCATGTGATGCACGGATAAAGTGTGTGAAGTGCAGTTCTTGTTTCTATGTCACGGAGCGGGGAGTGATGAGTCAACGGAAGGCAGGTAATCTGGGCACGCCTGCCGGCCAACCTGTTGTAACCAAAGTTGAAGTTTACAGAACACAACTTTATTTGCTTCACTTTATGATATTTACACAAATAACTGAAATTTATTTTGAAGCAAAAAGGAATATTGAATCTTGAGAAAAGTCTGTCTTTATACAATATGTACAGGTTTGCAGTCTTTATATACACTTCTATCTTGAAAAGATAGTCTTCGTGAATTGACACGTTGATAGTCGAGAACTATCTGGCACACTAACATAAATGTCATGAGAGTCCTTGTTTGTTGAAGTGCCTGAATTCCAAAAAAGCAAGTTCAATTGATTGAAGAAATTCCACCTAGCGAAACTAAGGGAGCTTGCATAACTTAGGGAATGAAAATGGCTTGTAAAAGAATTATGGGACTTAGGCAGCGGAAACGGGTAAGGGAGCGGTGACCAGAGGTGAAACCTCGTACTGCCAGAAATTCAGTCCACCTGGTCGAAGCACATTTTCAAGAGGAGTAGCCTCCGTGCTCGACGTAGGGTGTATTCTGGAGCTGGACACCGGGGCAAGTGGGCAAGTGAGCAGGCCGGGAGCTCCTATTTATAGTACACTCGATGGTCAGGCACGCGCACTGAGGGCTGCGCGTCGAAGCTAGCAGAATGATACACAGGCGCGCGTGCAGCTGGCTGACGGAGCGAGAAGGGAGCGCCGGACATACAACACAACCAATGAGAGAAACTCAGTACTCAATGTAATTAATAAGATTGTATAATAGACTACGTGCGATTCCCCACGTTGGCGCCAAGCGCAGTACTTTTGATTAGTAGGCCTTGGCTCAGTAGAGGGCTGCAGTGTCGTGGATTTGTATTTTACTTTTTTGACTATTGTAAAAACTGGTTCACCTAATTAAAATAACCTCGCAAACAGTGGGCCACGTCCGTTGACAAAACAACAGGGAAGAAAGAGAGACTGGATTGAATGGAATAATATTCGCGACCATGTCTGGGGCCCAGAGGCTCCTTTGCAGCAGCCTTGTACGGTTGGTTGAAGGCGAGTTCCAATACGCTTTAATTATACAGTTATGAAAGGAACCAATACCACAAGAAGAATAAAGACAAATTACATTTCGAGTTGAAATAGAGAAATGTCAGAGAAAAATGTAAAGAAGTTCTTCACATTTATGGCTGATTAACAAGTGTAGTAGATTACGAGGGCGAATAAAAGAATTCAGATACACACCGTATCCAATAAAGTTTGTTTCCTCTGAGTAACATTACATGAACAGATCGTTACGGAAAGGAACCAAACCTCTTAAGTTAATGACGTACTTCACTTCTTTCAAACACACAACGAACAAGATTTTATTACGTCCTTTTTCTAGAAAGAAGAGAATTTATGGTTTGAAGCAATCGGGTATTTCATTTACTAGCCTCTTGCTCTTTCTCTCTTCGTTAACTCAGGCGCAGAAAAGTGACTCAAAATGTTAACAGCGATATTAGACGTATCCCACCGGAATTCACTTATTTAACATGAAAGTGAATTGGAGAACGTCACAGAAATGTTATACCTTGGCTCAGTCATTTTCAGTTTAGGTAACTGTGCTCCTAAAATTAAGAGATGAACAGCTATGGCCAAAAATGCAATGACGAGTTTGTCCTATTATTTTATGGAAGAATCACTGTCACTTTATCACTGAAGATTTTATTTATTTATTTACTTATTTATTTATAATGTCTTCCTTTACTTCGAGTGGTGAAGGCTATAACGCCTTCTCTTACACTGAACCAAGTTTAAATACTATACAAAATAATGTGATCCTAACTCATAGTTTACCCAAACATTTTCAGTGAGTAATGTCTTGTTGAGGGACTTACAAATTTTAAGGAGTTCGACTCCGGACTTGTGTATTTCAGTGAATCACAGTATAACCGCTACCCTCGTGTAGTTTTTAAAGGGAATTTAACTTAAAACTATAACGTTATGAGGGATAGAACATTCCAATGTAGTAACATTACAATTCTTTCTCCACGAACCTGCTAGGCGACCAAGGGATGATTGAATTAGAACCATGAAACTACTCTTGATTCGTACCATCATGCGGGGAACACCATGGGTTGCCTGTACTTGCGAGTAGTATCACTAAATTGGTACGAAATAGGTTTGTGATTAGTTGCAGTAAAAAGCCTGGCCTGGGGGTTTCCAGTACCCGTGCGTCGTACCCATGTGAGCAACACCGCGGGTCTGGGCGTAGCCTGTGAGTTGTACCACTATATGAGCGGCACCGTGGGTCTGCGTTGCCTGTGAATAGTATCCACAATGTGAGGAACACCACGGGGCCCGTGGGACCGGCACCCGTGCCTAGTACACCTAGGTGAGGAAACTCATCGGGTTGCGTTGGCTCTGAGTGGCGCCATTGTGTGAGAAACACCATAGGTCTGCTTTACCTGTACGAAGTACAATACTTGTGAGTAGTACCATCTTGTGTGGACCACCGTGAGTCTTCGCTACTTTTGATTAGTACCCCAACATGACAAATACCATGGTTCTACTTTACTCGCGACATGTACCATTCTGTGGGGCCTTAGACATGGATTTTGCACCCCTTTAGGCATCAAGCATCATTGTGCTTTATGAGTGGTCCCTTGGTCAGTAATACCTTTATTTACGATCTCTTTTGAGTCTGATCCACTGTTTTGTTTGTTGGTTTGTTTGTTTTTTGTTTTTGTTGGGTTCATGTCCATCCATTCATTCTTCATGACATTTTTTATTTTATTTTGGTCAGTGGATTACTTTGAACTTCTTGTTATTTCATTTCGTACCATTAGGGCCCGATGACCTCGATGTTAGGCCCCTTTGAACAACAAGCATCATCATCATCATCATCTATGATTTTTGATCTTATCAAGTTACTTTTAAATTTATTTGTATTAAACTTTGCTTCTAATGACGTATCGAATATGGTTTTTCAGAAGTGTAGAATTCTTTTGATATTCATCTACACGGACTTAATATTCTATGTCAACGTCCAGTAAAAAATTTTTAATTTTCGTAATGTTCAAATGAATTTACGTGTATTTCCTACCCTAGTAGTTTTCATTCTAATATTGTAAAGCTCTCTTATTAACACAAGCTTCTTGCTTCCAGGTAGGTGTCCGACCAGCATCAAAGGAAAGGTTTTGGATAGCATCAACAGGTGGTCCCTGCCATATGTAAGTAACTGATATGTTACATAAATACTGCATACGGGGTTGTTCAATTAAAACATAGACTGGTAAATAGAAACATAACCTCTACGTAGATCAAAATGACAGCATACTGATTGTAGTTCGAGAGAGTCTACAGGTAATCACTTTCGCTGTTCAGGCACCTGTCCCGGTGCTGAACATGTTTCTTTATATCCTCCAGAATGAAAGATGCTGGTTGTTGGTTGAACAGAGAAAGCGCGCTCTTCGCCAGATGTCGCCATCTTTACAAATCGCCACTGTGGTGATTGCGGGAACTAAGAGCATTAGCTGTAACATTGAACATTTTAGTACATCTATTATATAAAATGCTACATAACTATAAAGTTATATAGAATTCAATTCCCGATCGTTTATGTCTTACACATTTTTATCGTACCGGCAATGATAATTTTAAATTTTGAATGATGAATTTTGATTTTTGTTGCTAAGTCCATATCAGCACCGAGTCACGATTATTAATCAACAATAACAATACATTGACCATTGTTTATTGTGATGTGCTTTGTGTCTTCTGCTATCACTCCTCTCCGATAGATGTGATTACTGCTGCGTACCGAGTATTATAGCCTGCCTGAATACTTGCGGGAAGTAGGTAGGGAGTTAGATCTCTCTCTTCTTTACCATGGCATTCCTCTGGTTCATAAATATTTCTGACACTACTGGTACGAACCAAACTGGTTCATCACAGCATTCCAGCAATTCAGCCTCTACTGTAAGGTACTGATTACAAGGAGCAGTGTGCCCATTTAACGGAATAATGGCAGAGGAGTGTTCACGGCTGTCTGTGACCTGGCCATTCCAGCACTGGAACTTTGGATTGTTAGATCGGCAGCGAAGTACTGTTCGTTAAAAGTGAGAAAATGTGCAGTTTTTCATTTCATCGAATATTTTATATGATAACATTGCTTTTAATTGCTACATTCCTACAGGGGTCATTCTAATGAACTATGTTGATTTCAGCTGGGAAAACCACAAAGACAGCCTTTCTGAGAATTACGTAGGGAAGCACGGGTACATCAGCAAGTACTGTATATATGAAATCTGTATCATTTGTAGTTTTTATGTAATAAATTAATAAAAGTACTACCGGACTTTAGGGACTCCTTATATATATCTAGGAGTGACAAACTAAAATGTGAATAAATTACATAATTCTCATACATTTGTAGATGTCTCAGTTGTGAGCATCGTGATCTCTGAAGAGGCTATTGTTCTTGTTTCTTCTTCGACCGTCGAGCGGGAACTTGTGCACTATCTTTCTTCCCTGGAACATTTCCAATGAAGATCAGTTTTTCTATGCTGCCGTTCTTACATCACAGTGTCGCAAAAATGGTGAACTTTTTAATACCATATTGATGATAATCGGATTCTCAGGCTGAGCTGGTTAGTAATGGAATATTTGCTGAGAAATGGTGTGTAGGATGTGCGTAACAGTCTTCATTAAGACCAAATGTCAAAAGAAGCCATTTTCTTCGGGTCTGTAGCAAAGAGAGTCCACGTCTCGGCTCCATAGAGCATTGGAGATGAAACATTTACCCTTCAGCCTTCAGGGCTTTCTTCACCATGTCAAGGTAGTGACTATTACGATGGGGGAGAGAACTTGGCTGTAAGGCTATAAGCGTGTTGACGTACGTTACTATGGAGCACAGATACACCTAGTGACAGTTTTCCCAGTCAAAGCTCCATCTCTGAACAAGAATTGAATACTGTTATGCTGTACTCTTGTGGACGTAACCATTACACACGAATGTTGCTTCAATCTTTTTCCTCTACTTGGCGGACGCGTGTCTCCGGATGACAATGTTCTGAACTGTTATTACAGACACAAATCCATGGAGTGCTCACAACTCTTGGTTGCACCGTCATTTATTTGCATATAGTGCTGCCAGCACTGTCTATATTTCAATTCAAGGCATGCCCGGAAAATTAGGTTAACCGACAAAATTAAAATATTTGAGTTAAGTGCTTCCATCTGTTGTCAGATACGAGATTCTATCTTTCGTGATGTTGGGCTATCCTTCAGCGATTATATTAGGTTAATAAAAGGATTTAAGTATTTGTGTTTCTGGATTAGCTTTATGTTTAATGTTGTAATACAGTAAACCAAAAATATAGTTACCATTTAAAAAAGGTTGCGCCATTAATTTACCAGCATAAAATTAAACCAATGGAAATCAAGAAATGAACATTCAGTAAATTAATGAGTTAAAATTCCAATAAGTTGTTTAAATAAACAACAACGATAAGTAGAACTGTAAATTAGGGAATTTACAACCTGGAAAAGCAAATAGTAGTTAATAATAACAGAAGTATATTAGAGTATTCTTAAAACCAGACTCAACTGAAGTAAATTATGGGTACATCATATAAAGAGTAGGGTGGCATCATTGTAGCCATCATGAAAATACTTACTTGAGCTCGAATTAAATGATAATGTACAATATAATAACGTAAATATACAGACCGGCATGTACAGGAGCACTTCTGCGACGTAAACAATACAGAAGTGTGCAGATTATTAGACTCAAAGGAGAAAGCCCAAATTAAATTGCCTTACTTCTTGTTTTTGCACTCACTTGTCTTTATAATTTGTTCCATGGAACTCCCTATATTTCAGTCAAATATTCATCCTACTTACTAAACTTTGTGAAATACTGTATTATTCCTATTTTTTAAATATTACGTTGAGATTAAATATTTCTGTTTGGTCTGTTGCTAATCCTATGTCAACAGTTTCCAAGAGTTTGGATAGTAAACAGCACAAAGCACAGCGAATTATACCAGCAAAATATCACAGAACCACTTCATGTAATCCATTTTACCTAATGACACTCAAAAGAGAAATCCTCAAAACTGGAATTTAATATTGTTAGATGAGTCTATTGACTATAATATCGCTACTGATGTAATTGAAAGAGAATGTAACTTGTGTTGTATAATTTACTAATACCTAAACGTCCTCCACTGCAGCAGAAAAATATTTTTATAGTCAGGCAGGTAATAGGTAATCCGACAATGGAAACATTCAAGAATTTCTGTAGAGTCTAACAATTGTCACGCCTCTGTATGCACCACGTGCACATGTATCACGTAAGTGAAAATACCAAATATAACATGTGCGAAGTTAGTTTGGGCTAGCAAGTAGCCTTAACTGTATTACAATTTCAACCCAGACCGAATACATACAGAAATCAAACTCCAAAAACACAAGTACACATCCAGAATAGATAGATATATCAACTTACCTGTAATGTATCACGCCCGGAGTTATTAATCAAATACAAACGTGGAAAAAGTTGGGCTCCATAGAGCGGATTAACACTAATACCGAAACGCAAAAGTGAAACGAATGAGATATTGCACCAATCTACTAAATAACGAGTCTCATCTAAATCTACTCATTCAAAAGATTTTAATTAAACAAATGAAGGTGGAAAATAAATACATATCAAAGAACAGGAGGAGTTAACGACGTTAAATAGATAGATTTCAGAGCTTGGAACTAAATCACAGCGTGACAGATACTGTACCGAAGAATAGGTCAGTTATGAATACATTTCCAAGACTAAACTCATAGGAAATTAATAATGTGATGCATAATGCTTTGTATATTTGCAAATTAACGCGAGTAACGAGGTCGAGTTTCAATGGTTCACTAATCGAGGTAATATTGAAGGTAACCAGGTATATAAGTTAGATAGCTCAGTAAAATATTATGAAACAACACAGGAAGTTGAGCACAACCAAAGCTTCTTCTTCTTCTTCTTCTTCTTCTTCTTCTTCTTCTTCTTCTTCTTCTTCTTCTTTTCTAGCCTATTTCAATCCACTGCTGGATATAGGCCTCTTCCATATGTTTCCATCGTCTTCGGTCTTGAGCCACTTGGAACCAGCGTGTTCCAGCCAACAGCTTTACGTCGTCGAGCCATCTCTTCTGGGGTCTTCCAATGCCTCTCTTGTGTCCCAATGGTCTCCAGTGAACAATCCTAGAGGTCCACCTGTTGTAGTCTTGTCAAATGAAGCATAAATAATGACAATTAGAGAATGTATACAGGATCAACATAATTATCCCACAAATTAAGAGAAATAAGCAGCACGTTCAGCACAATGAAACAGCTGACATACACCACAACCAAATAAACCCGAACAGGACGTAAACATTAAAACAAACCGTTGACTTCTTTATTTCCACGATTTTACAGATGGAAATTAAATTAAATAATGACCAGATGAAGATCTGTTATGTTTGTCTTGATAAATATAGTTCCCATTTAAAAAAGGGAAATTTACTAAGTTACGCCATTAATTTATCTGCATAAAATTAAACCAAGGGAAATCAAGAAATGAATACTCTTTAAAATAATGGGTTAACATTCCAATAAGCTCTTTACATAAACACCAACGATATGTATAACTGTAAATTAGAAAATATACAATCCGGCAAAGCAAATAGTAGTTGATAATAACAGAAGTAAATCAGAATATTCTTAAAACCAGACTCAACTCAAGCAAATGATGGGTAGGGTGGCGTCATTTTAGCCATTATGAAAATACTTATTTGAGCTCGAATTAAATCACAATGTTCAATAAAATAACTGAAATATACAGACTGGAATTTACAGGAGCATTTTTTTTTTTTTTTTTTTTTTGCGACGAACAGAATATGTACCACGTCGTCATGTGTCACGTAAGTGAAAATACCAAATGTAACATATGCGGAGTTAGATTACCAGATCAGGAGACACAAAATACAGGCCTCTCTTTTAACAACTTCTGTCTACATAAAAAGTTATCACTGTACTAATTAACATTGTATCTTAACGGGTCTTAATACCCTACCCAGGATTTACTGGGATCCTTTCCATACATTCCATGGTGGAATAAGTGATACACAGACCAGAACTAAAAAATCCCCTCTGTACACTGTGGATGTACAACTGATAATCCAAGTAAAACCAATTGAAGATCGGTTAAATATTACTCAAAAACATGAATAGGTCATATGACTAAGAGTCATACTAGAATCATCTCTGATGGTAGATCGCGTATCGGGCGAGTTGGCCATGTGGTTAGGGGCGCGCGGCTGTGAGCTTGCATCCGGGAGATAATGGGTTCGGATCCCACTGTCGCCAGCCCTGAAGATGGTTTTCTGTGGTTTCCCATTTTCACACCAGGCAAATGCAAATGTACCTTAATTAAGGCAACGACCACTTCCTTCCAACTCCTAGGCATTTCCTATCCCAACGTTGCCATAAGACCTATCTGTGTCGGTGTGACGTAAAGCCCCTAGCAAAAAAGAAAGTGGTGGATCGCACCACGGAACAGAAGACCACTACATTAGATCATTCAAAAGCGCATAGTGGGGAAGGTAAGAAACAAACTCGCAAGGAGCAAATAAAATAATACCGTAGGGGGAACTACAGAATGCCAATAGGTGAATGACATTTAATTAACATTGTGACACAAATTTCAAATTACGCTTATAGCAACCAAAATATAATAATAAACACTGTGGGAGTGTAATGAGACTAAGCTTAGTCATGTTATAATGTCAAGAACAGACTGCCTTCTAGTGGTAGTAGTAGTGGATCTAATATGTAGGCATGGTAACCACCACAGTAAAATGTTCTAAATACATACATACATACATACATACATACATACATACATACATACATATATACATAATCATTATAGACTGTTATGCCTTTCAGCGTTCAGTCTGCAAACCTCTGTGAATTTACAAAACGTCGCCACAATCCTCGATTTGCAACTACTGTTGTGGCCTCATTTAGTTCTATACCTCTTATCTTTAAATCGTTAGAAACCGAGTCTAACCATCGTCGTCTTGGTCTCCCTCTACTTCTCTTACCCTCATTAGCAGAGTCCATTGTTCTCCTAGGTAACGTATCCTCCATTCGCCTCACATGACCCCACCACCGAAGCCGGTTTATGCGTACAGCTTCATCCATCGAGTTCATTCATGAATTAGCCTTTACCTCCTCATTCCGAGTACCCTCCTGCCATTATTCCCACCTCCTTGTACCAGCAATCATTCTTGCTACTTTCATGTCTGTTACTTCTAACTTATGAATAAGATATCCTGAGTCCACCCAGCTTTTGCTCCCGTAAAGCTAAGTTGGTCTGAAAACAGACCGATGTAAAGATAGTTTCGTCTGGGAGCTGACTTCCTTCTTACAGAATACTGCTGATCGCAACTGCGAGCTCACTGCATTAGCTTTACTACACTTTGATTCAATATCACTTACTATATTACCATCCTGGGAGAACACACAGCCTAAATACTTGAAATTATCGACCTGTCAGGACTAAATTCTGGCACCTTGGCGACTCGGAAAACCGTAAAAATAGTTATTGGGACGTACAGCCAATGACATTATTACACTCTACCTTTCTTGGTATGTATGTACAGTTGACAAAATTGCTTGGGACGTGAGCTGAACTCGACTGTTTGAAGTTCGTTCCCTTAGATAACGAAGAGAGTACAAATATACAAAGTGATGAAAGCAAATGAGCATATTATACTCTAAAGTTGCTTGACTTATTTGCCTTAGTGAGCATGAATATCAATTTCCTTATTGAAGTAGAGGTATCTTGCAGAGTCATAGTCTCTTCACAAAAGTTACATAAGTTCCGTTATATTTTCTTTTTTGTGTCTTGTATTGAATTCTAGGAAATATATATCTCAATGAGTCTTTGAGTGATATCTTAACATCGCCGAGCGTTTCTGATATACGGTAAATACGATCATTACTTTTAGAAATAAGCTTAAAATGAGGGCTGCGTTGTATAGAGTGCTTTACCTTAAGAAGAGAGCGAGGAAGATATTTTAAAACATCTTAAATCTTAATATCTTAATTTCTATCTAAGATAATTAACCTAGAAGGAGTGATATATATGTATATCTGTGATTTCTTGGAAAAACCATTCTCGCAGTAAAGGAATAAGAACACTCGTGCAGTACGTAAGCGAAGATCAGAAAAGTAGAAAATGTTAACAAGTATTTTTGTCGTCTATATACTGCATATAAATATATGTATATGAAGATGAAGAATACACCCACCGTATTCCCTGCCTGTCGTAAGAGGCGACTAAAAGGGGCCCAAGGTTCTCTCAACTTGGGAGCGTGGGGTGGCGACCACGGGGCCCTGAACTGAGTCCGGGCATTGCTACCACTCACTTGTGCCAGGCTCCTCACATTCATCTATCCTGTCCAACCTCCCTTGGTCAATTCCTGTTCTTTTCCGACCCCGACGTTATTAGAGCATTCGAGGCCTAGGGAGTCTTTCATTTTCACGCCCTTTGTGGTCCTTGCCTTTCTTCGTCCGTTACCTCATTTTTCGAAGTGACGGATCCCTACCTTTTTTCTTCTTTTTTCTCTCTGTCTACTCCCTGTGGGTGGGGATGCAGACGAAAAATACACCCACGGTATCCCCTGCCTGTCGTGAGAGGGAACTAAACGGGGCGACCAAGGGATCATTGTATTCGTCCGTTACTTGATTTTTCGAAGTGACGGATCCCTTCTTTTTCTCCTTTTTTCTCTCTGTCTACTCCCTGTGGGTGGGGATGCAGACGAAAAATACACCCACGGTATCCCCTGCCTGTCGTGATAGGGGACTGAAAGGGGCGACCAAGGGATCATTGTATTAGAACCATGAAACTACTTTCGATTAGTACCATCACGTGGGGAACACCAAGGGTCACCTTTACTTGCGGGTAGTACCACTATGTTAGGTACACAGTAGGTTTGTGATTAGTAGCAGCAGAGAGTGGTTCACTGTGGGTTTCACGTACCCATGATTAGTACCATTGTGAGAAACACAATGAGTCTGGGCGTTGCCTGTGATTAGTACCCACTATGTGAGGAACACCACGGGAATACCGGTGCCCATGATTAGTACACCTAGGTGAGGAACACCATCGGTTTGCGTTGCCTACGAGTGGCGCCATTATGTGAGTAAAACCATAGGCCTACGTTAATGGTACGACATACAACACTTGTGAGTAGTACCTTCATGTGTGGAACACCTTGAGTCTACGCTACTTTTGATCAGTACCCCAACATGACAAATACCATGGTTCTACTTTACTGGCGACAAGTACCATTATGAGGGGCCTTAGACCTGGATTTTGGACCCCTTTAGACAACAAGCATCCTCGATTCAGGATTGTGCTTTAGAAGTGGTCCCTTGGTCAGAAATACAATTTTTTATGATAGTTTTTGGGTCGGTTCCACTGATTGTTTTAAATTCATATCCATCCATTCATTCTTCATGATATTTTTTATTTTGGTCAATGGGTGATTATTGAACTTTTAATTTGTAATTTCATTTCGTACCATTAGAGACCGATGACCTAGATGTTAGGCCTCTTTAAACAACAATCATCATCATCATCATCATCATCACTTTCTATGCAGATATCAAATTACCTATGTTAGGTGCTGCCTGGCCGAGGCGGTAAAGGCGTACTCGGTTCACCCGGAAGGACGTGGGTTCGATTCCCCGTCAAGAAGTAAAAAATTTAAGAAATGAGATTTCCACTTCCGGAGGTGCACATGGCCCTGAGGTTCACTCAGCCTGCACCAAACACGAGTACCAGGTTAACCAGCTAACCACTCTACCCCACCAGGTGCCGAGGTTAAGGATAGTGGAAGCCATTACCTTCCACCCCTCCAAGGGCCTTCATGGCCTGTGGAGGTCTTTATTTGCTTTTATACGTTGGATTACATTCTTGATTTCTGTAGAGACAAGTTTCATTGTTTCAAAACGAACGCTCTCATACTGACCCAAATTTGATAGACTTAGTATTCTTACTTTTGTCCTGCTTCTGCTCGATTTCCCACTCCCTAGTGAGGCCACTGTTGCCATATTGGGCTTGGCCGTATTTCACGGCCGAATGCTCTTTTTTTCGCCAACTTTATGTGGAAGGATATATTGACTTTTTGTGTCTCTATTGTGGTTCAAGGCATGGAGTGCTGTGTGTATATGAAGAGGAGTACATTGGGACAACCACAAACGCTCAGTCCCAGAAACAGGGTGATCCCCTATCCGATCGGCAATCGAACTCAGGACCGTTTGAATCAAAGCTTGCATCCTGATTTTGTAGCCTATTTTCATGAGTTGATGTTTGGATAATCAGTCTGTGGACTGGTTTGATTCAGCTTTCCATGCCACCCTATCCTGCGCTCACTTTCACATTTCTACATAATTACTACATCGTACATCTACTTTAATCTGTTTGTAATATTCATGCCTGGGTCTATCCCTATATTCCGAATACAAGCTTACAGCTACTTGACCGAAATCGTGCCGTCAATCACTCGGCATTAATTTTGTTTAGCCTTTATTTATTTTCGTGTTGTTCTTCGCCAACACTTGGTTCATACCAATCAGAAATTTATCCAGATCTGCAGATTCATATAAAATAAGAATATTATCGATAAATCTCGGAGACTTTCTCTCCTAGGATTGTTATTAACTTCGCAAATCTCTCTTTCATTTACCTTATCGTATGTTCTGTATAAACTTTGAAAAGGAGAAGGAAAATACGGCAACCCTGCCTCACTCCTTCCTGCTTCATTTTCATAATCAGATTTTTATACAGATTGTGGACAACCCTCCTTTCTGAGTATCTGATCACGATCACTCACATAATATCAAATATCTCTATTTATATAGTAGTAATAAGAAGAAGAAGAAGAAGAAGAAGAAGAAGAAGAAGAAGAAGAAGAAGAAGAATGCATATTCATTACGGACTGTTATGCCTTTCAGCGTTTAGTCTGCACACTTCTCTACATGAACTAAGCACTTCCACAATCATCTATTTTTAAAACTAGCTCTGCAGTCTCGTTTACTTCTGTACAACTTATCCGAAATTTGGTACCGGTAATCAGGTGTCGGAGGATTAAGTTATATTACCAGCACCAAGGACGATTCACCATATATGAAAGATGAATTCCTATGTTGAATTACATTTTCCATGCAGGTGTTGTACATCTTGGGACGTTTTAATTTCTTTCTTTCATCTTTCTTAATCCGTTTACCCTCCAGGTTTGGTTTTTCCCTCGGATTCAGCGAGAGATCCCATCTCTACCACCTCAAGGGCAGTGCCCCGGAGCGTGAGACTTTGGGTCGGGGATACAACTGGGAAGGAGGACCAGTAGATCGCCCAGGCGGCCTCGTCTGCTATGCTGAACAGGGACCTTGTGGGGGATGGGAAGATCGAAATGGACATACCAGAAAGAGGGATGGAAGCGACCATGACCTTAAGTTAGGTACCATCCCGGCATTTGCCTGGAGGAGAAGTGGGAAACTACGGAAAACCACTTCGAGGATGGCTGAGGTGGAAATCGAACACCTCTCCGCCTCTACTCAGTTGACCTCCAGAGACTGAGTGGACCCCGTTCTAGCCCTCGTACCACTTTTCAAATTTCTTGGCAGAGCAGGGTATCGAACCCAGGCCTTCGGGAATGACAGCTAATTACACTAACCCCTACACCACAGAGGCGGACACGTTTCAATTTACTGTAGAGACTGTGTGCTGTTAAAAGAAAACTACGAACATTTGTCAATTTACTGTAGGTCAGTATTAACTTCGTATTTTATTTCCGTTGTACCATTAATTTAAAATAATTGTATTACTTGTCTTTGAGCAGAGGTAAATTATTGTACTAGTAGCTATTTAAGGACTAGCTATTCGACTAAGGCTTCGGAATATCTCTCTATAATTCTGCTATACAACGGAGAATATATGCTAATATCATTGTAGTATCATGGAGAGTAGTAGAAACTGATTCGGAGTATCTGTGGATCGCAGAGGTGAAAGAAGGTGCCGGGATGAATGGGTCTAACTACAATGTCAAAAATTGAATTTAAAACTTAAGGTTATATTTTCGAAAATTTCAAACTTAACAATTTTTACAGGTACAAGTAGCAATTATTAAACAAGTCTAGGAAAGACAAGATTAGTGGTTTTAACAGATCGTTGGCTTCAAGCCCTCGCTTTACTTTTCCTGAGCTCCTAGCTCAAATTTACAAAAGAGCAAAAATGTATACAAGGGCAGAAATCCCCTAATTCAAAGAGCATTTGCTTCTAAAATTACAACACCTAGCCTTCAAGAGGCATACAGTAATCTAACTTTGAAAAAGAGCTAAGAGGCTCTCAGTTTTCCAAGCCTACTCAAGGCAACATTGCATGAATATATAATAATCTCTGGCCTTACAAGGCACTATTTACAAATAGAAATCTCCTTACACAGGGGTATCTAGTACCCAACCTACAGGGCCTTAGTGAAAAAAGAACAGGTTAAATAAACGGCCCGAGTACCATTTGAATGGAGTCGAAGACTGAGCTCCAAAAAACTTTAAAACCTATAGGGCGCGTGGCCGACGAAACAGGGGCTATTCCCAAACTACTGAGGTTGCTCGGATGGAAATAACTTTAATACATTGCAGAAACGAAAGATTACAAAAATGAAGGGGAGCTCGAGAGGGTACTTTACTCTCTATTCCCGATTTACAGTTAAAAATATTATGAAGTTTTTACATTAGCCGGCAGAGAGTTAAATTTTTAGAAAAGTAGGTTACATAGTTAATGATTCGGACCTTCCCGTCGGGTTAAACTGCGGAGCTAGCAAGAAATAAAGATGTTATGTGGCCATTACCTTAAAGAAGTTCTACCAGCTGAAGAAGAGGCCGCCCGCCTCCTGCTTGACACACACACTCGGTAAGATGACGATCAGTTGGCCAAGAAACGTGAAAATCCGCAGTTTTTAAACCCTCTGTGAAAGTTCGAGACCATGCAAGATTAAACTAGCCACACCCTCTCACTTTTATTGGCCACATTAAGTTACACTCAAAATCGAAAAAGAAGAAGAAGAAGACGACAGTGATTGGTAGAAAATTAATTACAGAAATTAGGGATTGGCTAGATTCAAAACTGGAGGAAATAAAAGGGAAATATTGCCAACCCAAAAATAAATGAACATCAATCAGTAAAAAAACTTATGAATACACAACTTTTTTGAATTATAAGTTCTTATACCACCCACCAGGGTGCATGATCATAGCTTTTGGTAGTGTCATCGATGAGAGAATGTTCAAACTTCTTGATGAATGGAGAACAAAACAAGTAGAAATTCACACAGTTCAGGAAACTTCACCATAACAAAATGATATCAGATTTTAGTGGTGACATCTTCAGAGTCAAGTTCTAAGCAGGTATAGTTTCAGTTTCACTGTTTTCCAAATAGAGGAGTTCTTTAGGCGCTGAATTTGAATGCGCGGCGTTGGGGTGTACCTCCCGGTACAGAAACAAATATTTTTTTAGAATTATTAAAGCTTTCTTTGCCTCGCAAACTGTGAAGCAGATGGAATATTCCACCAATATACAGCTGTTACGTTTTTTTGCTACTTTTTAAACGTCGCATTAACACATCGAAGGTTTTCGGTAAGGGAGGGATGGGAAGATAGCGGCCGTGGCCTTAATTAGTGCACAGCCCCAGCATCTGCGTGGAGTGAAAACCATATCCAGGGCTGCTTACGATGTGATTCGAATCTATATCTTCCGAATGCTAGCTCACAGCTGCGCGATACTAACCGCACGGCCAACTCGTTCGGTATTACCTGTTAATTTTTACATAGTCATCAGATTTGCTTTCTCTTTATATCCATGTAAGGTTAAATTCTTTCCAGCCCCACGATGTAAAGGTAGCTTGGAGGCCCCGGGTTTGATTCCCGGCCAGGTGACGGATTTTTACCCGAATTTGAGGCTTGTTTCGAAGTCTACTCAACGTACATGATTGCGATTGAGGAGTTATTTGACTGTGAAATAGCGTCCCCGGTCCAGAAAGTTAAGGATAGTGGCCGGGAGGATTCGTCGTGCTGACCAGCGCAGTGGCAACATCGTAACCAATGAGGTTTGTCAGAGGTGTGTTTATTGCTAGTTGAAACAATATACCTTAAAATCTTCTGTACCGCACGACTACTCGTAATCTTCAGGACTTCGGGCTGAGCAGCAGTCGCTTGGTAGGCCATGGCCCTGCGGGGTTGTTGTACCATGGGTTGGGCTTGGTTTTGAGATTAAATACTTGATTTCTGTGGAGAGGGGTGTTATTGCTTTAAACTGAATGCTCTCACATTGATCCAGATTTTATAGCCTTCTACTTCCGCCCGCTTTCCCACAACCTGGCTATCTGTGTCGTGAGTATGCGTGACCCATACCACTCCTTATCAACACATACCAGTCGGCACGTGCGGTTATGTAAGTAGTACGATTCAACGTGGTTGTAATTCGTGATGCTGAAGTCTGAGAAACGTTATGAGATGGTACAGTTTAATCTAATTCGAAATCATCTTTCCAAGGATACCACATCCGGTAATGCTTCAAAACAACGAGTTAATTTCGAAATGTCTTGGACCGTGCAATTTATACCCTAAATTATATTAAGTCTACCCCAATCGCGCGTAAGAGTCTATATCCTCACAGTTTGGACCCCCGATAGGCTATAACGTCTAAGGGTTGTAGGACAACCGTTATGGTATCATCACCTCAGGATTGTCCGACTCGTTGGCTGAACGGTCAGCGTACTGGCCTTCGGTTCATAGGTTCCCGGGTTCGATTCCCGGCCGGGTCGGGGATTTTAACCTTAATTCGTTAATTCCAGTGGCACGGGGGCTGGGTGTATGTGTTGTCTTCATCATCATTTCATGCTCATCATGACGCGCAGGTCGCCTAAGGGAGTCAAATAGAAAGACCTGCACCTGGCGAGTCGAACCCGTTCTGGGATATCCCGGCACTAAAAGCCATACGACATTTCATTTACCTCAGGATTAGTGAATGATTTTTAAATGTGTCCCAAATGTGGGGTCAGAATTGATATTTAGAAAGGCAAATCACAGATTTCAAGAAATCTAAGTTCAAATTTTGATTCCCTCCTTTGTCATGTTATTCTACTGGAATTGAAATAATTTTGTTATGTTAATGTCAAATGTCAAATGATAGTGCGTCTGGATGTTATGAAATTTATTACTCATGGGGTCGGTTGTGCGGCAACAACACATTTTGGCTCAGTAACCAAAGCAATGGCAAACTACCTCATTCCTCGTCTTGCCTGGTACCTCTCATTATGGGGCCGTCATTTTTCCCCTTACAACTACATAGCACTTGTTGGTGCTATCTGAGGATAAAACCAGCTTGCGGACTTCAGACTCAACAATGTCGTTATCACCATCATCACGTCCACCTCCGTAGAGTTACAATTAGTTCTATTAGCTGCCATTCTTGAAAGCCTAAGTTCGATTCTGGTACTGCCAGAAATGTAAGATTGGTACGAAAGCTGATATGTAGTTAAAAGAAAGTATATGCAGATCAGGAGTGGGGGTGATGGGTGTTGCCTGGAAGGAGTAGGATCACCACGGGGCGAGGACATAAATTTACATCTGTGGAAATAGGTGTCAGAAGGAGTATTCTTCCATTCTCTGAATTAGACAATACAACCAGTTTTCTGTTTGATATAGTTCTATCCAAATTATATGAACGAATCATCAAGAAATTACAGACGAACAGGACAACCAAAGTAACTGACAACAAATTCGCAATATGGAGGCTATCACGTAACTAGAAAAGAAGCAACTGTTTGAATACTTTGGAGATTGTTCCATTTGATTCCAACAGAGCTCGAGGATTGCTCCTTTTGATACCAGCTGTTAGTTCCTCACGGTCGAAAAAATGAGGATTTTTTGTTATTTTAGAAAGAAATTAATATTACAGTTCAACAGAAGGAAAGGAACACGAATAAAATCCATAAATAGCTCACATTCGTGCAAAGTGGATGATTGCTTATTTTGGTACCAATAACCTCATTTACATCATCATCATCATCATGAGGAGCAGCAGCATCATCAGCACCATCATCATCATAATTTCTTCTCTTCTTCTTTCTTCCCCTGGCCAACAATTACAATTAAGTGATAATATTTCAATATCTTAGCCTCCGTGGCTCAGAC
Source organism: Anabrus simplex (assembly GCF_040414725.1). Lineage (NCBI taxonomy): Eukaryota > Metazoa > Arthropoda > Insecta > Orthoptera > Tettigoniidae > Anabrus > Anabrus simplex. The sequence continues at coordinate 131,239,830 of NC_090268.1, read as the reverse complement.
GGAAGCCCACCGGCTTCTCACCGCTGGGTTCCGTGGTACAAATCCAGGTCACTCCATGTGAGATTTGTACTGGACAAAGTGGAGTCGGGACAGGTTTTTCTCCAGGTACTCCGGTTTTCCATCATATTTCATTCCAGCAACACTCCGCAATATCATTTCATTTCATCTGACACTCATTAATCATTGCCCCCAGAGCAGTGCGACAGGTTTCGGCAGCCGGCACAATTCCTATCCTCGCCGCTAGATGGGGACTTCATTCATTCCATTCCTGACCCGGTCGAATGACTGGAAACAGGCTGTGGATTTTCATTTCAATATCTGGTTGATAATGCATCAAGTTTCAGTCCCAACTTATATTTTATTAAATACATTTTATATCACTTCTTATTCTTATTCTTCTCCTTGTTCTTCTCATGCTCCTCTAACCTTTTGATGTCCACTTCTGGTTATTTCCTCTGTTGGCCAGTGAATATCCAGTATCTTCTTACGTGACATTAGATGTCATCTCTTCCTCTGCCGGTACGCCTTCTTCACTCCCGTGGTCACCATCCATCAAAGTCTTTGTCCATTTTGAAGTGCTCTTCGCTCTCACAAGTTGGTTCCAAGCATACTGCTCTCTTACAGACTTGCAAGTGTTCACGGTGAAAGTAACAGTATCAAAGCCATGCACGTGTCATACATTTTCCTCTTGAGATACATCGGCACGTGTAGATTTCTCAGGACATATTTAAGCCTTCCGAAAGCTGCCCAAGTCAATGATGATGTTGATTGTTGTTTAAAGGGGCTCAACATCAAGGTCATCTTCCCCTAATAGTACGAGGTGAAGCGAAATGTAATTTAAAATTTAAAACGTATCCACTGAATAGAATTTAAAACATGATGATGAATGAATAAGAATTTAAAATAATCAGTGGATGCGATTCGCAATGCCTTTCTTTCTTATAAAATGTTGTAAAAAAGTAGATTTAAATAAGATAAGGCATTTCCTTTGAAGTGATGTTATATATAACCTCGAAATTAAAAGTTAAAATAACACATTAAAATACACAAAGACTAATTAACTTGTGAAAATTTAGATTTTATAATTCCACATTTACAATACTGTACTGTAATTGTCTTTATTACAAAGACTACATTAAATTACACTCGTGAAACATGTTTCCTCCTCTTACAGGACATCTTCAGTCACAAATACAAATACATAACATTAAAAATAAGGCGAGGACACATTAAAATAAGTGAATGCAAAGTCTTTGTATCCTGTGACGCGGCGTGATAGCGTCTTGTCAATCTTCAATGTTAAAATGGTGCAGTGTGAACATGATATGAAGCATGAAGTCCAATTAAAATCATATGTTAAAACTGTTGTTCAAAACAACGAATTGTCAATTATACATAGCCACTTACGGTGTTTTATAATTGACAATGCGTTGTTTTGGACAACAGTTTTAACATATGATTTTAATTGGACTTCATGCTTCATATCATGGTCACACTGCACCATTTTAACATTGAAGATTGACAAGACGCTATCACGCCGCGTCACAGGATACAAAGACTTTGTATTCACAAAGACTTTGTATTCACTTATTTTAATGTGTCCTCGCCTTATTTTTAATGTTATGTATTTGTGTTTGTATTTGTGACTGAAGATGTCCTATAAGAGGACGAAACATGTTTCACGAGTGTAATTTAATGTAGTCTTTGTAATAAAGACAATTACAGTATTGTAAATGTGGAATTATAAAATCTAAATTTTCACAAGTTGATACTTTGACAATACGGGCTCTAATATGAAATTTATAACGTGCAAAGACTAATTAAAGCACAGTCAATTGAATAACAAGTTAACAATAGAATAACAATTAAAAGCGAATAGAAAATATACTTTTATACACGATAAAATTGGCCACTATTCCTCATAAAACGGATGACGAGGTCTGTTCGCTACTGGGCATTTCGTAGAATGAGGGAGATGGTACTCGGGAGTTTTACACTTCGGTGCAGATCAGCCAGATCCATACACTCCGTAAGGATGTGTAGGGCTACCACGGTAAGGTGACCGCCACAAGTACAAGTACAGACCGCCGCCCAAGTCAAGCCAATATATATTACTATATTGTCAGTATGGCTGCGTTCTTATTAGTTCTGTACATTAATTTTACCCGCTCTCGACGATTTAGCACCGGAATGTCCCAACCGGGCTATCCAGGTTGGACTTCAAACACCAACTACTTTTACACGGTTTTTGGAGATATCGAGGTGCCGGTATTTTTATATGTGTCGAAACGAGGCTGGCGTATTTGAGTACCTGCAAGTACTACCAGACTGAGCTGGGATCAACCAGTCAACTTGGCCTCTGCAGGCCAAACCTTCTGCTGTCCCAGTTACTCAATCTGATCGGTGAATATTTAGGTATTCGGAGGGATAGCTACGAAGCACCACTAAAACCGGGCCATATCTAAATGTGCCACACAGTTCGCACCCGCGACCCCACCAATGTGAGAAAAGTGGTAGTAGAAGAAGTGGGATAGTTTGGGGACATAATGTAATCCTGAAGCTGGGCTGAGTGGCTCAGACGGTTTAGGCACTGGGCTTCTGACCCCAATTTGGCAGGTTCGATCCTGGCTCAGTCCGATGATATTAGGAGGTGCTCAAATACGACAGCCCCATGTCGGTCGATTTACTGGTACGTTAAAAAAACTCCTGCGGGATTAAATTACGGCACCTCGCCGTCTCCGAAAACCGTACAAGTAGTTAATGGGACGTGAAGCCAATAATTAATAAGCCAATAATTAATTACCGTACTGAAAACAACTAGATTAGCTATCAGTTCAAAACCCACTATCAGTCAATCAAGGTATAATTTTCTGTGGTTTCCCGCCTGGATTTTTGGTCGATAGCACGTCAGGACCTAATACACAGCCCACATTCACTTCCTTTCACTACTACTACAAAACAAGTCTTCATACCGTCTCGCAGGTCAGGGAGATTTGATACGGTGAAGGAGATGTCCCGAGAAGGTGAAAGGGTTGGCGACCACACCTGTACTAGGAACTGTCCAGGCATTCACCTCAGTGCAGACGAATGGAAAACTACGGAAACCCATTCTCAGCATAGCCCCACTCCGTCTCCCGAATACAGAGACGTAGATCCACGGTAGAGCCGTGGCAAGCCGTCCTCTGCTCGGTAGGCCGGACGGAGTGCAGAGCTGTCGGACCACGGACCAGCCGTGGCCACTTGTAGACCGAAACCTACTCTACATCCGCCGAAGTTCCTTTCAATCATAACTTCCATTATATGGTATATGAGAAGTTTATTTCCAAAAGGTACCCAATAAAAAATATCAAAACTGAGATGATGATGATGATGATGATGGAAAACATACGTTGGTAGGAAGCTTCGTAGTAGAAAAGAAAATTAATTCGTCAAAATGTCACAAATCAATGCCAAACAGGGCGTTGAAAATCACGTTTGATGCCAATAAGTACCAAACCTCACGGTGTGAATTGGCCAAAATATAACGCTTGCATGCAGCCAGATACGTGACCAGCAGCAACAGAACACCTGTTTAATTTACATAATAGTCTTGGATTATTTCATTTAATATTATTCAACTAATCTGTGTCTTCACTGTTAACAACTTAATTTTGATCATTGTATATTTAAATACTCATTTTCTGATGACAACAGTGAAATTCCGATTTTCAGATGGAAATATTTAGAGTTTCCTTGCCAAATAGTATCAAATCCATAATTTCTTCTTCAACATTTTTTAAACTGAACTTTTTTGTATAGTAACGAATTGTCCGCTTCTGTGGTGTAGTGGTTAGGCCCGGGTTCGATTCCCGGCTCTGCCACGAAACTTGAAAAGTGGTACGAGGGCTGGAAAGGGTAACACTCAGCCTCGGGAGGTCAACTGAGTAGAGGGGGTTCGATTCATAACCTCGGCCATCCTCGAAGTACTGTAGTTTTGCGTGGTTTTTCCCACTTCTTCTCCAGGGAAATGCTGGGATGGTACCTAACTTGAGACCACGGCCACATCCTTCCCTCTTTCTTGTCTACCTCTTCCAATCTTCCCATCCCCCGCAAGGCACCTGTTCAGCCTAGCAGGTGAGGCTGTCTGGGGGAGGTGCTTGTCATCCTCCCCAGTTGTACCCCAACGAAATGTCTCACGCTCCAGGACACTAGCCTTGAGGCGATAGAGGTGGGATCCCTCGCTGAGTCCTAGGGAAAACCAACCCTGGTCGTTAAACTGATTAAATAATAATAATAATAATAATAATAATAATAATAATAATAATAATAACGAATTTATCCTGTCTGAACATCATAGAAGTGAAAAAATGAAGTTTCCTTGAAATCCTGCACTATGGGCGTTTTTCCTCTCTCCTGTGAAATTAATTTTGGATCTGGTACATTTTGAAAATAACCTTCTCACATATGTGTGAGTGTTACCAGCAATGTTAAAGCTGGTATTTTATGAAATATTTAATATTGCATAGAATACCAAGAATGAAACGATAAGTAGGAAGAACGAACACGTTTACACATATCCTGGATAAAATGAAAACAGATAAAGTGTTATAAAATATTACGCCTCACGATGTAGGAGTTACAGTTTGAGTTCTCTTCCCTAACTACGACAAATAGCCGTCGGCAGGTCAAGAAGACAAAGGCTAAGTATGACTTATAACTCGTGTTGATGTCATCCAGGAGAATGAATATACAATCAACCTCCAACCTATCGCTCTCTCCCTCGCGCTGACGATGTTGGCACACGTCAATAGTCCTTTTGGCCGGAAATACATATCGAACTGGTAGTAATTTACTTTGCCGCATGTGGCTCCGTACGATTTGGATTATGTAAGTGACATAAATGGCTATAGTTCCATTTAACACAAAGTTACTTGCTATCACTGCCTCGGCAGTTATTCCAGTACGTAACTCATACTCAGCGTTCCCTCATGTGACCCTATTTGTTACTGACCTAGGTGAAAACCGCTTATCACTATTTTCAAAAGCCAACAAAATAATTTAGCTATAAGGACAAAAGTAACAGCATTATCAGCTCCATAGATAAATGGTTAAGGTTCTGTCTTTGATGCATGGGATCCCGGGTTTGATTATCGACCAAGTTGGGGATTTTATCCTTCATTTGGTTAATTCCTCTGTCTCGGCGACATCTCAGGCTGGTCTCCATCCTCACCTATAGGCATCAGTTTGAAAGGCCTTCATCAGGTTTTCCGCATGCCATACACCATTATAATGCTAATTTCAGGAGAAACAGGAACAAATCCATCCGTCGGAGATTTGAGATACCGACAATATACATGGAAGAGCTACACGCGGTGATAAAATGCACGACTTGCTAGGCCTCACAAACCCAATGCCATCAGGACAGGAAGAAAACAAGAGTTGATCGGGGAAAATGGAAAGTAAACTGAGATGGCCTGATATAAATAAAAGGCAGCATTGCCACCCTCATCTGAAAATCCTTAAACATCACTCCAGAATAAACAATTGTGAAGCCCTATGGGTAGCCGTAACTCTCTGTTCTCAATGTGAAGACTAGTCATAAGGGAGGGTCACCTTGAGGTAGTGAAGCAGTTTACCACACTAGACCCCACTTGTCTCAATATTTCAGAATAGTCATACAAGTTATTAGGAAGATCGCGCCCTTTAATGAAACCGGAATAATGACTTTTATTTTCAATATGCGCGATTAATATTACCTTATACTCTGCACAAATGGTATGTAATTATTAGTATTAATTGATTACTAATTGAGTTAAGTTCGGTCCGAAATTTACACATGGTATTACGTTGTCTTGTAAGCCTCCGTGGCTCAGGCGGCAGCGCGCCGGCCTCTCACCGCTGAGTTCCATGGTTCAAATCCCGGCCACTTCATGTGAGATTTGTGCTGGACGAAGCGGAGGCGGGACAGGTTTTTCTCCCGCTACTCCGATTTTCCCTGTGATTTTTCATTCCAGCAACACTCTCCAATATCATTTCATCTCATCTGTCATTCATTAATCAGAGGAGTGTGACAGGCTTCGGCAGCCAGCACAATTCCTATCCTCGCCGCTAGATGGGGGCTTCATTCATTCCATTCCTGACGTTGTCAAATGACTGGAAACAGTCTTTGTATTTTAATTTTTATTACGTTGTCTTCACATTGACCTCACTATTCAGGCCGTCTTCACTCTTGCGCCACGACGAATAAGAAATAGTCTACATATTGTGAGATTAAAAATAAAATTGAAATCATAAACTCCAATACGAAAACAGACTATATTAGCAGGGAGATTGTACAATAGTATTCACGAACACGTGCTTCAGCTAAGGCGATTGATGGCTCTACCCTTGGGAGCAATCCTCGCGACATCTGAGGCTTTTGAGGTTTAGTAACCCGTCTCTCCTACAGGTGTGACCACGCCGCAGAGCACGGGTAACGGGAAGGGGACTTGGAGTGAGGGAGAAAGTACGCGTCTCTAAATGCTGGCTTATATGACGGATTATAACTGGTGGTTGAAAAATAAAAGGCAACAATATTGAAAATTAGAGCACATTCGACGGTCACAGTTTTATGAGGGATTTTCTCTCGCGACACCTACCGACGTATTTACTTGTTCCTTCCATTAATTGCGGACAGGAGCCAATTAGCTTTAGGACAGATTTACGGCTTTATGGTCTGAAGGCTATTTAAATATCACTAGACCTCGGAAGTTTCAGACCTAAAACTGGAAAAACTGGGAAAAATAACTTTAGTTTTAATTACATTTTTAACGAAGTCAAAATTCTGGTGGTATGCAACATACAGTGCAAAACTGTATGAGGTGGTGGTGGTGATTATTGTTTAAAGAGGAAGTACAAGTAGGCAACCATCCTCTATATAACACTAATCAGAGGAAATATGGAAGGGATCCGACACTTCGAAAAAATGAAGATATCGGCCAAAGGAAGACAAGGGCCACGAAGGGCGTGAAAATGAAAGACTCCCTAGCCCTCACAAACCTAATAGCGTCGGGGTCGGAAAAGAACAAGAGTTGACCAAGTAAGGTCAGATAGGATAGATGAAAGTGAGGAGCCTGGCACAAGTAAGTGGAAGCAATGCCAGGACTCAGGGGTCCCGTGGTCGCCAACCCACGCTCCAAGGTTCAGAGCCCTTGGGGCCCAAAACTGTATGAGTGAAATACTTCTTTGATGCATTATATTAGATTAACATAATTTAAAAGAAAGGAATTTCATGTTTTTTGAAAAAAGTACATGCAGAATATAGAATTAAATATTTTTTCCACCTATAATGAATTCAGAGAACCCGCAATTGGCATCCAGGGAAAAAACTGAAATTAATGTAACTGGAATCACATTTGGCTGAACCACACTAGACTTACAGATTTTTTATTTTTTTTTTGCTAGTTGTTTTACGTCGCACCGACACAGATAGGTCTCACGGCGACGATGGGACAGGAAAGGGTTAAGCCGTAGCTTTAATTAAGGTACAGCCCCAGGATTTGCCTGGTGTGAAAATGGGAAACCACGGAAAACCATTTTCAGGGCTGCCGACAATGGGGTTCGAACCTACTATCTCCCGAATACTGGATACTGGGCGCACTTAAGCGACTGCAGCTATCGAGCTCGGTGGTTACAGAAATTGCAATTCCGAAACCTTACCTCAGTTGGCCTTAGAGTATATCTCACTAGTCATCTCAGGGTTCTTAGGTGTAAAGGATCGTCAGTTTTCACAGAGCGCGTTGCGAAACATCGAGCAACTTCTCTCCACAACAACGGATGTTACGGGTTCATACTTGAAGCAAAACACTCAACTTTAAAAACACTCCCATCAAAACTTTCTTTCAATATTTCACTTATCTTGCACACAATTTGATACGCCTGGTATTTTCAAGCACTAGTTTAATTTTTCCATTTCAATTCATATTCATTTCATTTTCTTTCTTTTCAGATATGATTCGTCAACGGCCGTAGCCGTGTTGAAACACCGGATCCCGTGAGATCTCCGAAGTTAAGCAACATTGGGCGTGGTCAGGAGTTGGATGGGTCGCCACGCGCTGTTGGGGGTGGGGGGTAACGGAATGGAGGAGCGGAAAGGAACTGGCCACCCTACCGCACGTAAACTCCGGCTCAGGAACACCTCTGCGGAGGTTCGGACCTGCCTTCGGGCAGAATAACCCTTACTTTAGATATGATTCAAATATATGTATTTACTAGAGAAAAGATGTTTACGATGTGATGGATGGACTAATGATGATTCGAATTGAGAATAGGCAGTAAAAGTATAGTCGAAAGAAAGGTGAAGATGCAAAAGAAAAGCCCTTAAGACCTGAAAAGGGCTGAAAGAAGGGCCAAAAAAGAAAAAAAGACCGGCGAAAGATTCAAAAGAGGGCAAATAAATCCCACAACATTTTCTGACCTACAGGATCCAGAATGAACATATATTATGTTGGGCCTCGTCTTCGGAAACTCGAGAAAAAGAGGATTTTTCTTCAAATTCCGAGCTCTATATATCATCATTCTCCCATACCACTGCCAAGGGTCGCCTAACAACAAGAAAAAATAAAAGTATACCCGAGTGAAAATTAATAAACATCATTTAGAAAGTATTAGCAAAATTATCCGCACTGCCATAGAGTTTGCATATTTATTTATTTATTTATTTATTTATTTATTTATTTATTTATTTATTTATTTATTTATTTATTTATTTATTTGACTTTAGCAGTGGCAAAGTTCGGGCTCGTGGCCCTCTCTTACACTTAACCACGTACAATTACATCTATAAAAGAACTGTACTATTATATTATAAAATCAAATATAACTAAGCTAAATAACAGAAAGGTAATGCCAGACTATAGGAACTGAAAGCTTATGTTCGTAGAAATAGAATTCCTCTCTGTATTCTCGGAAGATGCTTGTTACAGAGTGTGAAGCGAGAAATATGTAACGCAAATTTGTAGCGGGCATGAAAGAGCTGTTTGCGAGATCGTAGCCGGCCTGGGAGAGGCAAGGCCACCGTTTGTGATAGCTGCTAGCGGGCACTCGTTCGACCGGGATCAATATGATATAGGAGCTTGACGACCTGGCCGCGTACAGCGCTAGTGTCGTCGTGCTTCCGCTTCCGCCTCCCTCCCATTCACTACCGACCGACCGTCTGTGTGTCAGTGCGTGGGTGGCGGGCTGCGATGTGGGCACTCCTTACCGTATTAACGCGGATTGAGAATCTAATGGTGACTGACGGCCAACTTAGACATTCGCCTTTTTTGTTATACCGGCTGTCAAATGAGAGCTACGGCAATGGGTTAAGTCAGATGGTGGAGTTTTAGACTTGGGTGTAGTCCTCGGCACGGAAAGTTAGTCACTAAAAAGAAAATATCGCCGCCCAATTATCTTTTCTTAATGACTCATCACTGCTGCCAACTTGACCAGTTACATGTTAAAATCACCAGAAATAACCATAACAAACTAACGTCAATGTAAAACATCAATAATGGAGGTTCCCTTACCCATGTTGATCATCAAAGTTAAGATGAAATAAAACAAGATGTTCATAATTAAGTTGGCTTCCAAGTTCAGTGGCGAATTACACTCTCACCCTCAGTTTAATGTTATATCATTTTGCCTTTATTTTTAATAACGATTTACTATAACCGTTTTCTTTCGAAAGTGGGATACGTCTTGGGTGATCCAATTGATTATGATAACTCCTCTCGAAACAGCGGCTCGGCTCGAAAGATTTCGATGGAAATTCGTCCATACCAACGGCGCAGGTCTTTATGTCAAGAATTTCTCCATCTCCCCACAGATCATTTATCTTCAATTTTTCCCTTAATGATGAGTTGGAGATGTAGTGTGATTTTGAAAAGTTGTAGAACTTACTTAATACTTTCCTTTACGTAGGAGTTCTTGCAGATCTTGCTTCTTAGACATCGCAATTAAATTCTATACACAGAAATTGGACGAAATAAGACCGTGTTAACAAACTGCTGCATTCGTCATTTCACACCAACTACATTTTTAAATGCATTATTCAAACATGACACAATTCTAATTATCTGGTATTATCCAAATGGATTTACAATCCTACAGAGAAAGAAAATACGCTTTACTTATAATCGCAAATGTAACGGCAGTGATTTTCACAATATGACAATGGTAGTACGTATAATCTCGCATGTCACTAAATAAATATGACTGCATAGTGCCAACATGCGGGATGAACGGTTACTGTCAGACGTTGTTAGGCAAGTAGAGCTCTAAATTGTATGGTTGGCAACACTGGATCGAACCGAACCGCTAGAAAATAGCTATAAATCACTACCTTCAGTGTTAAAAGGGGATAAAAAGTTAGGTTGTTCCCTTAGTGAGTACGCTTATGAGCCGAGGACTATAACAGGAATCGAGTTCGGAAGCGCACATGAGGAGCGTTCTTACATTGGAAAGACATCACTTAGAGAAGACGGAATGGTTTATTTAGGCCTCACACTTTATACAATAAAGGTCTGCTAGATACTGGTTTAATATCGTGGTCGTTGCTACAGCAATAGTACTTACAGGCGCGCGAAGTAAATGGTTTTCTGTTTCTATACAATAATTGGTTAAGGCGATAAGGCTTTAAGACCTCCACTTGAAACCTTCGTCTTTTCCTTAGAATTTTGACAAGACACTGACTGGTAGTATTTCGTTAGGTGTTCCAGGAAAATTTCATTTTACCTGTTTGTAAAATCGGGAATAGGGCCTATTCAGGATTGACTCCCAAAGACGCTCACTATTTCAACCTACATTCTTCCGCAAAAATTACTTCTGTAATAAAGCCGGGTATAAATCTGTGTTTCTATCTTCTCACACGATGAAAGGAATGCGTTATTTGGCAAAATAAAATTCATGTGGAAATCATTGTCCACTGTCGTATGAAAAATTTGTGAATGAATTTATCTAATTTACTCTATAGAATCTAGTAGTCCGCCTCCATAGCTAAATGGTTAGCGTCCTGGCCTTTGGTCCAGAGGTTCACGGGTTCGATTCCCGGCCGAGTCGGTGATTTTAATCGAGTTTGATTAATTCTTCTGGCCCGGGGACTGGATGTTTGTATTTGTCCCAACACTTTCCTCTTCATATTCAGAAAACACACGACACTACCAACCGCCACAGAAACACGCAATAGTAATTATATCCCTCCATATAGGGTTGGCGTCAGGAAGGGCATCCGACCGTAAAATAGGATCAAATCCACGTGTGCGGCACTGTTCCCACAGATGTAGGAAGTGCGGTGGAAGAGGAAGAAGAAGACTGTATAAAATAGTTTATCCTCTGTAAAATAAAAATATTTCAAAGACTAGAGGATATAGGAAGCTGCAAACTGTTTGCAGGCAGACCTTGAAAAGTCTGGAAAAATGTAATAATACAAAATGATTGAGAAATACCACGGGTGTTCCAAAAATAGAGGTGGAATATTCTACGGAATTTAAAATTGCAAAAATTTGCTTTTCTATTATCGTAAGGAGTTTATATTTGGCATTCAGAAAACCCAGGGAGGCAGTTTTAAGTTAAGATTTAACAGTGGAGTACAACAGGGTTTGCGTCAGGAAGGGCATCCGACCGTAAAATATGGCCAAATCCACATGTGCGGCACAGTTCGTGGTAAGTTAAAGAAACAACGTTGAATTAGAAAGCCATACAAGTTACAAGCTTGCATAGTGATAGACCCTTACCTGTAAAGATGTAGGATTATAGTACAGGAGTGTAGTATCAAAGATGAACAACTCCATTTTCTTACATTTTTACAGGAGTGATCAAAAACATATTTTAAAATATAGTACACTCTTGGGAATTTTGAAAACCAGTGTGCCAACTTGGTCTACTGTACATTGCACATTTTGACTGTAATTTCAATTTAAAGAAATGAGTTGTCCGTGTTTGTAGATGCAGGAGCTGTCGCCGGTGCAACATACAATGGCGAAGACGGCTGCGGGAAAGATTAAAGATTGATGGCTGGATAAGAATAAGTCAGATTTAAAATGTGTCAACTTACACCCAGAGCCTGCCTACTAGCCATGATCGTGAAGACGTCAAGTGTGTATGAACATTCGTCATGATTAGCCGGTTCGAGTCCAGTCGGTGGAATGATTTTTCACCATCAGAATGTTGGACCACAGGATAGGAGAGATGGTGGTATAAAATTTCTAATACCTAGATTGCGCGCCAAACACTTGGGTTTAATTCCAAACATCTTCGTAGTGCTCGTATGGAGCGAGAGCTTATAACGCTGTTGATGGCAATTCGCCCGTCGGATGGGGGCGTTAAGCCTTCAGCTGACCACTTGGTATTATTTAGTAGGAGTAGGCTTTGCGCCGTCATCAGGTTCAACCCTTTCCACGTGCGGGAAGCTCAATAGGTCTAATTGGTTGCAGTGCACGGTCCAAAATAAAGCAAAGCAAAAATGAACCCTACGCCTGCTGGACCACGTCAAGAAGAAGAAGAAGAAGAAGGTGATGATGATGATGATGATGATGATGATGATGATGATGATGATGAAGAAGAACGTAGTAAACACCAGCTAGGGTAGGTTTCGAGATGCAATCACACGTTACTTCGGTAAATTCTCTACATCTAGAGCTGGAAATCCACAGGAACAACAGGTGGATTCCGAGAGCCATGTATCGCGTGAAGGCGCTCGGGGGCATGATAATGAAATTTCAATGATGTCGCTAGAACCTGTTGTTATCTTATTGGCTCTTTCGAATTCCACTGCTTGATAATTAATTGACTATGCGGAAGGATTAGCCATTTCTATGAACTCACCGGTAGTCATGCCATAGCACTGTGGTTGTTTTGGTTTATGGTTTGATGGTCCGGAATATGGAATATGATGGTCTTCCAGGTTAATATCGTATGCAACAATACAAGTTACCGGAAAAAATTTCATTGCTTGAAGTCCTTGCTTCATGTTTTCGGAGGTAAACAAAAATGTTTTCATAATCCTGAAGAGATAAAAATAGTTACATTGTCGCTCTCGAGTTGATTAGCTACCCTGATTCAGATCATCACCCCCAATTGTGGGCGCCTCCGTAGGATAACAGTTAGCACTATTACCTGCCGTCCTCCGGGGGCCGGGTTTGATTCCCGGTACTGCCAGAGATTTAAGAATGGTACATGCCTTTATTGGGGACGTGCCTGAAAAAGAGTTGCACAACCTCGGTACAAGGACTCAAATTTACAGTATATTTACCACTAATTAAACTAATGTTCATTTAGGGCTGTCACGCAGATGGCATATTCCCTGTTAGTAGTTTTTTTCTTTTTTATTGTTGCTCTATCAGCCGACGCGAAATCGGGAGGTTGTGGGTTCGGATCCCACTGGTGTCTGGTTGGCCATTTTTGTTCTGTACTTAACATCTCTTCAACGTATACTAAGTGTACATAACACGACCTAATAGGTTGAAAGTCGGTTTCGATTACAATTCGGTCGTGAAAATTCAATATTCATTGACTTGGCCCTCAACGGGCAACTTAAACGCACTGTACAGTGTGACGGTAGTAGTACCAGACCTGTAGCTTAGATCCTTTTCAACAGAACAAAAATGGCCTAGGCCACCATAGCTCAATTGGTAGAGCAACCAACGCGAAATCGGGAGGTTGTGGGTTCGGATCCCACTGGTGTCTGGTTGGCCACTTTTGTTCTGTACTTAACATCTCTTCAACGCATACTAAATGTACGTAACACGACCTAATGGGTTGAAAGTCGGTTTCGAATATGTACGGTTACCTGTCTTTAATATTTAGAAACTTTATTATTATTATTATTATTATTATTATTATTATTATTATTATTATTATTATTATTATTATTATTATTATTATTATTATATCGTCCTGCAACAGCTGCAGATTGCCCAAGGACAAAGAGTACTTTAACAACAATAATGGATACAGATATATACAAAAGATACCTAGGTCGAGTCATGGCAACTATTTCTCGCGAACAGGAGCAAACACGGAAAATCTAAGAGATGCATTCGGAAACGTACGGTATATACTTGCGTATGATACCAAGAGATGGTGTATATTAACAACAGTGTGGGTCTAAGAATGCCCCCAATTTCAGCGTGTGAGTGAGAGCGTCACAACATGGAAGTCAACAAGCAGGAGCAACGATCGTAGGTTCTTCCACACCCGCCTTATTCGCCTGATCTGAGCCTATGTGACTATGATCTAATCCCAAAAGTCAAGAAGCCACTACGTTGACAATGGTTTGCTGACAAAGAGGACATCATAACAGCATTTCAGAGAGAGATGTCACACGTTAGCGATACACATGCAGCGAATGGTATTCAGCGCCTGCCCCACCGCTGGCAACGCACAGTGGAAACCTTGGGTGATTATTTCGAAGGTCTGTAACCAGTGGAGACCTGTCCTTTGCACGTAGTCTTGTTTATTTGCTGTCTATACCACAATAAAACTATGTTTACCAATGGTCTGTGTTCTGTCACTTTCCTACAAGAAAGAATCTCGTGAAGTCAGAATTTGTCTTCAGGCGCTATGCATAAATACATTCCCTATATTTCCAAATGCATATATTAGATTTCCCGTGTTGTCTCCTGTCCGCTAAAAAAAAAAATAAAAATAAAAATGTTGCCATGACTTATGACTCGACCCTCGTAGTATGAGGTAAAAGTAAGCAAAAGGGTGAGGCACATCAAATATTTATCTGAGGTCCGCAAGCATGCTTCTTGAAAATCAATCATGGAATTGTCCACCTCCGTAGCGAAACGGTTATTGTTATTAGCTGCCCACCTCGGGGAACCGGGTTCTATTCCCGGTACTGCCAGAAAATGAAGAATGGCAGGAGGGCTGGTATGTGGTTGAAATGGCACATGCAGCTCACCTCTATCGCGGGTGTGCCCGAAAAGAGCTGAACCACCTCGAGATGAGGACATGAGTTCCTTTCTACCACGGAATTCTTGACGGTAATGGCGATGTTATAGATGAAATCTCTATTCAGCCCAAAGGTATTGCAGAAGTTGACAAATATTTTAGGTATGGTTCCTCGAGCACCTATCAAGCCGATTACACAAATAGATGAGAGCTTATACTTTTGCTTATAGAAGTCCACCGTCTCTTCATAAATTCTTCGTTTTTTCCGCATAGACCCCTTCTGGCTGGTTTCCGTTGGTCTCAAATCTAATTGTTGGATCAATGATGAAACCTTCAGAAGAGAATGGCTTAAAAGCAACAATGTCAATGCGTCGGTTGCTTCCTTATTTATTTTAACCCTAGAGCAGGCGCGTGGGAAACAGGCGTCACCCAGGTCATTATTACTTTATGCCGTTGGTATTTCGATTGTTCCAAGCCCGCGAGAATATTGTCGCCAACAATACCTGATAATGCTTTTCTTGACTGTTTCATTTTTGTGCCAAGCAGAATCCATTTAACATCGGTGGGTGACAGGTGTCCCCCACGCGACCAATGGAGCAACATTTTTTGAAATTATTCTTGGTGAGTAATAATAATTCAAAAATAAATGTACCCTAATCTCATCATTAAATCATGATGTTATAAGACTGCTTCCGTTTTTTATATGATTGGACGATTTTTAGGCGAGGACAACATTTTATTGCTACCATGTCCGGTCCTGAAAAACAGAGGACTGCAAACTCGGTAGATCCTTCAGTTATAGCCGATTGGCAAAATTAATCATTTAGAGAGGAGGAAGATATTTCACTTGAAGAAAGCGATGATGGGGAAGAGGATGCAGTTATTGTTAGTGAACATGACACCGAAGACACTGTTTTGCGATTTGTTGAGCCGGTGAAGGGAACAAATCGAAATATTACCGGAGATAACCGGTTTTCCAGTATTCCCTTAGATAAAGCCCTTCTTACAGATAAGTCCCTGACATATGTCGGCACAGTACGAAGTAACAAGAGGGAAATTCCGAAAGAGTTTTTACCGCACTAGCGAAGGGAAGAAAAGTATTCCCTCTTCGGATTTCAGGAAGAGTGCATGCTTGTGTCATATTGTACTAAAAAGAACAAAACTCTTTTGGTAATTTCAACAATGCAGCATGATGATGCCATAGATATGGACACAGGTTAACAAAAGAAGCACCGGGCGAGTTGGCCGTGCGCGTAGAGGCGCGCGGCTGTGAGCTTGCATCCGGGAGATAGTAGGTTCGAATCCCACTATCGGCAGCCCTGAAGATGGTTTTCCGTGGTTTCCCATTTTCACACCAGGCAAATGCTGGGGCTGTACCTTAATTAAGGCCACGGCCGCTTCCTTCCAACTCCTAGGCCTTTCCTATCCCATCGTCGCCATAAGACCTATCTGTGTCGGTGCGACGTAAAGCCCCTAGCAAAAAAACAAAAAACAAAAGAAGCCAGACATGATAAGCTTTTATAATATGACTAAAGTTGGGGTTGATTTGGTGGACCAGCTATCTCAGAAATACGACGTTGCTAGAAGCACACAGCGATGGCCAATGGTAGTGTTCTTCAACTTGCTCAATATTGCTGCAATAAAAGCATTTATTACTTTCAAGACAAATCAGAAGTTTGAAACAGAAAAGGAGGAATTCCTCAAAAACATGGCTTGGGAAATGATTAAACCCCAAATTCAACGCCGATCTATGTTTGCGCAAATACCACGCGAGATTAGAAGACGCGCTCGGATTTTGCTGGGGACGGAAGAGTGTGTGCAGTTGAAAGACCGCCATGGGGTTAGAGGTAGATGTTATCTGTGTGGCAGATCTCGTGATAAATCCACTAGAAGATGCTTCTCAAAATGCAAAAAGTGGGCCTGTGCGGAGCATCTGAAAGATATCTGTATTATTTGCGTAGCAGAGTAACCGCCATTTATGTATCATTGTTGGCGGCTGTATTAGATTCCTATTACATTGTTACTCGATATTTTTTGGAGAACACTTGTTATAGAGCACACATTTTCAAGTAGTAGTGTAAGGACTAACATTTGAAACAGAAGACAGACAGTCTAAACCAAAAGCTTGTAAATAAATTTCAAATTATGTCACTTTTTGTAAGAAGGATATTATTCCTTAAACATGGAAGTTTCAGTTAATTGCTTTCGATGTAATATCTTTGTATAAATCCAATAAATCATATTATCAGTGATGAATCTCAACATTAGTTTATTTTACGGAGAAGAACCTCAAATTATTTGGGTGACACCTGTCCCCCACGCGACCAAACGTGTTACAAAATATGACGCGCCTGCTCCAGGGTTAATAATATCCTGCTTGGTCTTCATTCTAGCACTAACTGCGAGGTGTTTGGATACCTGCTGCTCTGTCACTGATATTATTATTATTATTTTTTTTTTTTTGCTAGGGGCTTTACGTCGCACCGACACAGATAGGTCTTACGGCGACGATGGGATAGGAAAGGCCTAGGAGTTGGAAGGAAGCGGCCGTGGCCTTAATTAAGGTATAGCCCCAGCATTTGCCTGGTGTGAAAATGGGAAACCACGGAAAACCATTTTCAGGGCTGCCGATAGTGGGATTCGAACCTACTATCTCCCGGATGCAAGCTCACAGCCGCGCGCCTCTACGCGCACGGCCAACTCGCCCGGTCACTGATATTATAAGGACGAAACATGTTTAATAGTGTGTATTTGTATCTCTTGTTTTACAGGCATGTTGTAGTCTAATATTTATATTTAGCCTGGACTGGATAGCTTTTAACTTATACTTTGTTATTTTTAAACAATTTCATAGAAGTTGGAAATATATCCAAAATCACGCGTGGTACATTATTCCAACCCCTAATTCCTCTTCCTATAAACGAATATTTGCCGCAATTTGTCCTCCTGAATTCTATTCCATTTTCCATTCAATTTATTTATGTACTAATGTCATTTCATGTCATCTGTCCACTTACATCCGAGCATGCCGCTTAGTCGAGAGCTCATCTCTTAAATCCCAACACAAAGTCTGCAAATTACCATGTTTATAGGAAATAGGATAGTTCGATTTGAAATAGATTCTTTCTCAAATTAGGAAAATGATTCCAATAAAGGTGATGGTAAATCCTAAACTTGAAACTACATTTCATTTCAAAGGGTATATATCTAAGGGTGGATATAAGCTCTCTGGTTCAATTCTATGGGAGGAACTTCTGTGAGAGAAAGCCCTGAAAAAGGAGATTAAGAAGAATATTTCAGAGACAATGAATCAAATTATTTCTTATAAATCAAATTCGTAAGGGTTAGTGAAATCAGTATTTCAATATCATTGGTACCCTTTTCTTGGAAATCACCTACAACAAATTGTGCTTATTTTCCTTCGGATCTATTCCAGGTCTCGGATTAAATAATCTTGGTGTGAGTCCCATACACCGCAACCATAGTCTGATATTTTACCAGTGAACGTGACTACCCCAATGAAGACTTTTCCTTATATTAACACATAGGTAGCCATTGGGAACTTTCACTCCATTAACGGAGCATTTAAAACTGAAAAGATTTTTTCCTTTTGGTGAAAATTACAACCTGATGAGTGACTTTTGGGTTTGTATCGTATGCAACAAGACACAGTGTTATAAATTTTATCTGTAACTGAGAAGTTTCTCAGTCTGTCAAACACATAACTTCAGTATCAATTATTACACTATAACATACATGCAGAAAAGCATTAAACATTCCCATCGTCGTCATAAGACCTATCTGTGTCGGTGCGAGGTAAGGAAACAGTAAAAAAATAGAGTCTGTATTTATATAACAAATATTAGCATGTTATTTATCTTGATTCAAAGGCTAAGATGCGTTTGAATAAAGTTGAAACTCGAGTTCCCAAAAAATTCGTGGTGAAAATTACATTTAAAACCCTTCATTAATTATGATTCTTTTTTTTAAACATTTATTGGCGTGGTGTTTGGGGTTTAAAGGTCATACAGCCGGGCTGAGTGGCTCAGACGGTTGAGGTGCTGGCCTTCCGACCCCAACTTGGCAGGTTCGATCCTGGCTCAGTCCGGTGATATTTGAAGGTGCTCAAATATGTCAGCCTCGTGTCGGTAGATTTACTGGCACGTAAAAGAACTCCTGCGGGACAAACTTCCGGCACCTCGGCGTCTCCGAAAACCGTAAAAGTAGTTAGTGGGACGTTAAATAAGTAGCATTATTATTATTAAAGGTCATACAGAATGACCTACTTTCATCTGGATTCAATTTGCAAATTGAAGATATTTCAGATTTACTAGTTAGTGTGAAGTAGCACTCCTCTGAGGTAAGCGCTTACCGCTCGAGTTTTCAGTCAGTGCACATCAGTGACCACAACACGACCCGTGGCCAGCATGAAGCACACTTCAACACACATGGTAATGTATGCAATTGCACACGTTATAGAGCGTTAGAACAGTGACTGCTGTGCGATAAATTAATCAACATTACTCGACGTCCTCAGTTGAGAATGTACTGTTTGCTTAGATTAATTAACCAGGACTCCCTCCAGATTCGCCGTCCTCGGTTGATCATTATCTTTAATTTTTCAAGATAGTAGCTTCAATCCTCACTGAGGCAGGTGGTTCATGATTATGTTTAGCGAGAGGGGGGATGCACCTTTACTGGTCAAAAATGTCATTCTTCAATTTATTTTTCTTTATAGAATGAACCTTCCTAGTATTTCACCCGCTCACCTCTTGAGTCCCAGACTAGCCTTAATCTCAGGGGTGATCAGTTCGTAAAAGATAAAAATTTTAATCAAAAAACAATCAAAATATATATCGGCGCACCAGAATGAACACAGGGATGAACGGGGCATGCAAATTAAGGTAACGGGGGATGGCTCATTCACGGATACATTTTGATTTTTGGGCCAGTAACTTTAAAGTGTATTTTTTCTTCCCACCAAGGCCCGGTAGAATGAGTATTTGATACTCCTGTAAAACCTATTTATTTCTGTTAAGTGGTTAAACTGTGAGTGTTGAAGACAGTGAAATCTGTTTGAACTGTTAAATGTAGGTTGTGCCTCGAGAGACCTGGAAACTGTAAATTTTCAGTGAGCAACGATTCTCGGGTTGTAATAGATTTTGTTCGGAGGTCAGTCTCCTTGACAATTCATAGAGCATAGATGCTATTCCTATTCTTGTAGATATACTCTGTAAATTAAATGGGGAGACCTGTCTCCTTAACTTGTGGGTGTATGGGACAATAGTGCTGAAACAACACTTGTAAAATTGGAGCTTCAAGCTCAGAGGTTTAATTGACTAAATTTTCTGACTCATACTACCTTGTACTTGAACTACTGTACCTGAAATCTTGTTCCGTCGCTGAGCGACTTGTTTGTTAAAATTTTCCAATTGAAAAAAAGAAAAGAAAAAAGGAGAAAATTAATATAACTTCAATTTTAAAGTATTTAATTAATATTTTCATTCTAGTAGATAGACCCATTCATGCCCTCACCTTCTTTCGCCTCTGTCCACCACAAAACATCGTAACAACAATAATAATAACAATAATAATAATAATATTTATTTTCCTACCGCTTTTCCCCCACCTGTGGGGTCACAGGTGCGAACTGTCGCACACAATGGAAGTGGCCCTGTTTTACAAACGGATGGCCTTCCTGTCACTAACCCTATATGGAAGGATGTAATCACTATTGCGTGAATCTGTGGTGGTTGGAAGTGTGATGTATTGTCTGAATACACGAGCCAGAAGAATTTATCAGAAGCGATTAAAATCCCCGACCCGGCCGGGAATCGAACCCAGGACCCTCTGCACCGAAGGGCATTCAGCCAACGATACGAAAAATACTACTATTACTACTAATAATATAATATAATATCATATATAATATAATATAATATAATATAATATAATATAATATAATATAATATAATATAACAATTATTTATTTTTTACGAGAGAGTGTGGACGATCTTCCGTGGAACACTTGTGAATAGATCGCACTCCACAAGCGTGTGGGATTCTTACCCACTAAAAACCACACACCCTTTTCCCGTGATGTGCATCTCCACCCCGAAACCTCCCTTGGATTACTTCAGGGCGGCATTGTGCTTTTACCCTATCAGGCTTTTCCTTTCTTTGTTTCTCCTTTACTGATGTTCATGAGCGTCCAAATCCGTCGTTTTCTGTATACGCAGCTATTTGATCCCAACATTCCTGGTTTCATAACGTCACTAGGACAATAATAATAATAATAATAATAATAATAATAATAATAATAATAATAATAATAATTGTTACCGTGTTTTGGTGGATCAGCAGAGGTGAAAGAAGGTGCGGGCTGGAATGGGTCTAACTACAAGTTCGAAAGATGAATTAAAATTTCAACAAAGGTTATATTTTCAAAACTTAACAGTGGTGACATAGAATTTGAAAACTTAACAAGTCAACAACAAGTCAAAATCAGGTACAAAGAAATTATAAGTGTTAGGGGATAATTACAAGATCTGGGCTTCGAGCCCCACAATTACAATCCTTGAGCTATTAGCCCAATTTGACCAAAGTACAGAATTAAACAAAGGGGCAGAAAACCCCATCATGCGAAGGAGCACTTGCTCCTAACTACAATGTTAAGCCTCCTAGAGGCACTTTCCAAAATACCAGAAAGAGCGGACCTGCTCTCAATTTTACAAGCTTTATCAAAGGCTACAACAACCCTTACTCCTAACTGCCCTCAAGGCACACATACAGTGAAACAGGGGTATCTAATACCCAACCTACAGGGCCTTTGCATGAAGAAAACAAAACATCAGGATGAGTTACTGGCCCAAAGTACAGAAGGAACTGGAGGCGTAAACTTGCACTCCAAAATACACCTTTAAAACCTAAGTGGCTCTAGGCCGAAACACAGGGGCTAATCCCAAGCTAAGGAGGTGACCCGTGTGAGAAAACTTTAATATATTAAGGAAGAGAAGAAACGGTTATAAAAACGTAGTCACCTCAGTTTCAAAATGAAGGGGAGTTCGAGAGGGTAAAGCACTCTCTATCCCCGCTTTACAGTAAAAGATATTTGTAGTTTTTACATAGACTGAAAGGAATTTACATTTGAAAGGTAGGTTACATACTAAAAGGCTTAGAACCCTCCCCGAGAGTTAAACTGCTGAGCTAGCGAGAAATAAAGATGTTAACAGGCCATTACCTTGTTTTAGAGCTGCTGCTTGAAGAAAGAGGCGCTTCCCGCCCCCTGCTACATATCCACACACTAAGTTGTATGTTACTGAAGTTGCCCCGAGACAAGAAAATCAGCAGTTTTTCATACCCTCGTGGAAAATTCGAGACCTTTCAAGAATGAATAGACACACCCCCTCAACTTTATTGGATAGCTTAGAGCTACATAACCATATCGAAGAAGACATACACTTTTGGTCAAAAATTAGGTAAATAAATTCGGGATTGGCTGAGTTCAAAACTGGTGGACAGAAAGATTAATATTGCCAACCCAAAAAATAAAAGAACAAAATGTAGTAAAGACAAAACTTAAGAATACAAAATTTCTTCAAGAAAGTTCATTCCTTCGCACCAGAGTGCGTAATCATAGTTTTTAGTAGAGACATCTGGTAGAGAACGTTCACACTTCTTGATCAATTACAAACAAAAACACATCAAATTTCACACAGAGCCATCTTCGGAGAAACTGTTCAGTTAATACAGTTTTTTATAGTTCAGGCTTTCTCCTGTAGAGGAGTTTCAACTGGCGCAATATTTGAACTAGCGGCGTGGAGGTGTACCGCCCGGTACAATAATAATAATAATAATAATAATAATAATAATAATAATAATAATAATAATAATAATAATAATAATAATAATAATAGACTAAACTACGCGATAATGCGGTGATATTCATAGTTATATGATTGGAAAACCTGTTGGCCTATGGT
Source organism: Anabrus simplex (assembly GCF_040414725.1). Classification (NCBI taxonomy): domain Eukaryota; kingdom Metazoa; phylum Arthropoda; class Insecta; order Orthoptera; family Tettigoniidae; genus Anabrus; species Anabrus simplex. The sequence goes on along the minus strand of NC_090268.1, from coordinate 131,216,956 downwards.
GCAGTGCAGGAGAGTAATAAATTAGAATTGCAATTATATAATAAAACGAACACATGTTGTGGTAAGTGACGTGACATTAAACATATACACATTAACCTCAGATAACGAGGACATGGTGTATGTATCCCGTGTTTCTAGGTTCATAATGATTATATAACGAGATAAACTCCTAACGGTCCTGATTGCTGCCTCCTAATGATAACAGTGCATTCACATTGATGAAGGATCGAAAGCACTGCGATTAACTTAAAAAATCATGAAATATACTGTATTATATCCCTGGAGAGAATTAATTTTTTCGTCACTCTTCTTCCATGTGAGACTTCTTGGCTGAAAGTTCAACGTAGTGGCCTTTGGATGAGAGGGCCGTGGATTCGATTCCCACCCAGGGCGGGGATTTAAACCGTATCTGATTAGTTCTTCTGGGCTCGGGGACTAGGTGTTTGTATTCATCTTAATACGCACATTTGCACACAACACATCACTTTACCAAGCCAGGCCGAGTGGCTCAGACGGTAGAGCGCTGTTCTTCTGAGCCCAGCTTGGCAGGTTCGATCCTGGTTCAGTCCAGTGGTATTTCTTCTTCTCGTTTCTCCTTCTTATTCTGTGAATCTATCTTGAGACAGGTATCATCTGGACATCCTCCATGATTCTCTGTCCTGAGCATATTGTTTCAGTTGTTCATAGCTTCTCCCTTGTTTAACATCTGTTAACATTCCAAACCTTGTTCTACCGAGCGACTTGGCCGTGCGGTTAGGGGCGCGCAGCTGTCAGCTTGCATCCAGGAGATAGTCACTTCGAAGACCACTATCGGCAGACGTGAAGATGGTTTTCATTTGTTCCCCATTTTCACACCAGGCAAATGCTGGGGCTGTACCTTAATTAAGGCCACTGCCACTTCCTTCCAACTCCTAGCCCTTTTCTATCCACTTGCATCCGGGAGATAGTAGGTTCGAATCCCACTATCGGCAGCCCTGAAAATGGTTTTCCGTGGTTTCCCATTTTCACACCAGGAAAATGCTGGGGCTGTACCTTAATTAAGGCCACGGCCGCTTCCTTCCAACTCCTAGACCTTTTCTATCCCATCGTCGCCATAAGACCTATCTGAGTCGGTGCGACGTAAAGCCCCTAGCAAAAAACCTTTTCTATCCCATCATCGTCATAAGACCTATATGTGTCGGTGCGACGTAAAGCCACTAGCAAAATAAAACCTTTTTCTTCCTCTTCTTCCATCTATTTTTCCCTCCATCATCTTCTGTTGAAGACAATTTCTACGTAGTATGTGACCAAACCGGGATATTTTCCTCTTCCTCACCGTTTTCATCAGGCGTCTCTTCTATCCTACTCTCCTTTGCACTTAATCATTTCTCACTTTATCTGTCCACGTCACGTTTTCCATTCTTCTCCACAACCATATTTCAAAACATTCCAACTTTCTTAATGTCCATGTTTCAGCTCCGTGTGATACCACACTCCACAAAAAACACTTTGCGAACCTCTTTCTTAAATCAGTAGGGGTAATTTTAGATGTCAAAAGCCCTCTCACCTTTCCAGAAGATTCTTTTCCCAAAAATATTCTGCTTCTTACTTCTTCTGTACAGCTTCCATTGCATGTTAAGGAACTCTCCAAATATCTGAATGACTTTACTTGTTCCGGTTTCTTTCCCTCTAGTGTTATATTAACAGCAATCTCCTCCTTTCCTATTCTCATCTCTTCCCATTGTTGATTTTCATTCCGAACTCTTTGCCCACTCTCTCGATATTTTCCAACAAGACTTGCAGATCTTTTCCTGATTCCGCTAATACCACCACATCATCAACGTATTTTATGTTCTTATTGGTTCTCCGCCCACTACAACGCCCCTTGCTTTTTATTATCACTCTGCCAACTATCAGAAAAACGCACAATATTAATTTATGTTACTGGTTTTACGTCCCATTAACTACACTTTTGTGGGTTTTCTGAGCCTCCGTGGTGCCAGAATTTTGTCGCACAGGAGTCCTTTTACACGCCAATATATCTACCGGCACGAGGCTGACGTATTTGAGCACTTTCAAATACCACCGGAGTGAGAAACGCACAATAGCGAATGCATCCCTCAACATAGCGTTCGCAAAAGGAAGGGATCCCGGTATAAAACTAGGCCAAATCCATATAGAATTACCGCCTAACAAATATGGGAAAAGGCTCGGAAGAATAAATATATTCTACTCCCGTATCGGGAAGCTGCCTAGCCGAAGTGGTAAAGGCGTAACCTGTTCACTTTGAAGGTTCTTCATCTAGGAAGATGTGGGTTTGTAACCCGTCAAGGAGTCGAATAAATTAGAAACGAGACTTCATTTTTTGGATAGGTACAAGTCGCTGGAGGCTCACTCAGCTTTCAATCATCATCGATCTGTATTAAGGGCTGTTGCCAAAGTTGAAGATTCCATATCAGTTCTTTTCCTAGTATCTTCATTATAAACTGTTATGCCTTTCATCGTGCAGTCTGCAAGCCCTGTGAATTTACTAACCGCCACCACAGTCCTCCATTTGTAACTAGTTCTTTGGCCTCGTTTAGTTCTATAAATGTTAAATAATTAGGAACTGAGTCTAAACATCGTCGTCTTAGTCTACCTCTACTTCTCTTACTCTCCAAATCAGAGACCATTATCCTCCTAGGTAACCTGTACTCCTCCATTCGCCTCAGATGTTTCCACCACCGAAGCCAGTTTATGCGCACAGTTTCATCCATCGAGTTCATTCCTAACTTATCCTTTATATCCTCATAACGAGTACTCTCCTCCCATTGTTCCTAGATGCTTAGACCAGAAATCATTCTCACTACTTTCAAGTCTGTAACTTCTAACTTATGAATAAGATATTCTAACTCCACCCACCTTTCATTCCCGTAAAGCAAAGTTGGTCTGAAAACACACCGATGTAAATATAGTTTCGTCCGGGAGCTGACTTCCTTCTTTCAAAATACCGTTGATTTCGACTGCAAGCTCACTGGATTGGCTTTGCTGCACCTTGATTCAATCTCACTTAATATACACTGCCTGACAAAAAGATGGAAGGACACAGAAGAAATGGTCGGATGTCAATGTAACTTTGTACATGTACACACCATCGGTGCGTATGAAAATGGTTGGAGTTGCAGTTCTCTGTGATAGGTAGAACAGCCACCAGAGTGAATTAGTATTGTTCATGTTTAGTGTTGTTACCAGACCTGGCAAGGCGTGAACAGTGTCAGATGAGTGATCATTGTGAAGGAAACGGAGATGCCTGACAGAGTTTGAAAGGGGCCTCATTTTAAGTCTCAATTTGGCCGGCTAGTCTAATCGTGCAATATCCAGATTTGTGGGGCATTTGGATGTGATAGTGGCCTGATGTTGGACTGCATGGGAGTGTGAGGGCAGGCATACTCATCGTCAAGATTCCGGTAGACCACATGTCACCCCCAAAATGAAGGATCCCCGTATGATGCACAAATAATATCTTAACCCCATTCATATCTGCGCCTGCCATCCGAGAACAAGTAATGGACTCCTTGCAAAATTCTGTGTTATCCCGCACCATTGATCGGAGACTAGCAGCAACAGCAGGAATAGGAATTTACAGTCCCATGCGTAGGCTGCCCTTAACATCACAACATAAACAGCTGCGTTTGGAGTGGCGCCGTGACTGGGAAGCATGGAGTGCTGATGAATGGCGTCGCATTGTGTTCAGCGATGAATCGGGGTCCTGCACTACCCCGCATGACCATCGTCTGGGAGTAAGGCAGTGACCTGGGGAGACGTCCATTTCTTTCAATGTTTTGGAGAAGCACAGCGGTGTTACACCTGGAGTCATGGTGTGGGGAGTATGTCATAAGGTCACGGCTAGTAGTGATTGAGGGAACAGTGATGGAGCAACGGTATGTCACGGACATCCTGCGTCCTCATGTGTTACCTGTCATACGACAGTAGTGTGGTGCCGTTTTTCAGCATGACAATGATCGTCTGTGTGATGTTGAGGTACTCCAGTGGCCAGAAAGATACCCAGATATGCCCCATATGGAACATGTGTGGACCAGCTCGGACGTCAATTCTGTCCCAATGCCAGTATCCAGCATATCAAGTACCGGTTACAACACGTGTGGACCAGCTTGGCTCAGCAGAGCATACAACGGCCTTTTGACACCCTTCCCAAGCAAATCAGTGCATGCATCCAGTCCAGAGGGGGAGCAACGTCATACTGATAAGTGGATTCATACTGCCAAGTTCCTTGTAAATTTGACTCGATTTCGTAATCACTGCCCTCTCAACACGTGAAGTTTCATTTCGCTTCATCCTCTCCTTGTTTGTCAGACAATGTACTACCATCCTGGGAGAACACGTATCCTAAATACTTGAAATTATCTACATGTTCGAGGTCTGTATCCCCAATATGACATTGAATTCTCTTGGATTTCTTACCTACTGACATCAGTTTAGTATTGGAAAGACTAATTTTCATACCATACTCATCGTACCCATTTTCAAGTTCCAAGATATTAGAGTGCAGGATTTCGGCACAATCTGCCATTAAGACCCCTATGAATCCCTCCCTACCACTTAATACCTTTCAGCAGACGATCCGTGTAAACTATGAAAAAAAAGGTGAAAGATTACACCCTTGTCTATTCCTCTTGTAGAATTTTTCAATTACCTTGCGCCTACTGAAAATCTGATCCTGACAGTCCCACTGTGGTCTGAAAAGCGCACTGGTTTTCATCTTACTGTAAACTACTGATCACACCCTTCCTTCCAAAATGCAAGTGAACACCTTACCTGGTATACTGATTAATGAGATACCGCAATAGTTGTTGCAATCATTCCTGTTCCCTTGCTTATATGTAGGCGCAATTACTGTCTTTGTTCAATCAAAGGGTACTTAACTGACACTCCATGCTAATCGTATTAGGTACTTTATGAAGACTTAAGGTTTGTGTACATCTTCTTGAAATTTACATTTGATATAGACTATTCTTGAGAGGAAAAGAATCTTATATTCTTTCTTTATTACACTGGTTTCCCATTTTCACACGAGACACATTATGGGGCTGTTGGTTAATTAAGGCCACGGCCTCTTCCTTCCCATTCCTAGCCCTTTCTTATCCCATCGTCGCCGTAAAACTTATCTGTGACGACGCGACGTAAAGAAAATTGTGAAAAAAAAGTTATTACACTGTTGGTGCTATGGCACATCGGCCTAACCTCATGAGCCACCCTTCTTGCTTAATAATAAGACTTTGCACTGTCCTCACCTCATTAACAAGCCCGTGGCGCACTAAGACCATTGAGGGCTTTACCTGCCAAAATGACTTCTGACCCAGCCAGATGACCAGCATGTAATGAACTGTCACGTCCTAAGTCGTAAGTTAGTGTTGTAATTCTTGACCAGGTCAACTCATATTAATAGTCTGCATTATCCGAAGCCATCGCTTTTCAGTTACGGTTCAGCTAGCTAATTTTGATAAAATATTTATAAACTATCTGAAAAAAGAAACAATGACTTACTTGACTTATTTCCTGTATCTCCTAAGTGGAGAATAGGGCATCAATGAAATTCCGCCACCGGACTTTGTTCTGCGTCATCGTCCTGATTTTGATGCAGGTCTTCCCTCCTTTCTCCATCCCTTCCGCTATTACACTCCTCATCCAGGTGTTTCTTGGCCTTTCTCTTCCTCTGCCACCTTGTGGGTTCCATTCCAGGGCTTGTCTTGCTATGTTGTCTTTATGGCGCCAATCCACTTCCATTTCCTACGACGCATCTCAATATCAATGCGTGTTTGATGGATTCTTCTCCACTGGAGATTACTTTTGGCCACCATATTCTCAGGATATTTCTCAAACTTCTGTTCACAAATTTTTGGACTCTACTAATCAGTTGTTTGTTACTCTTCCAAGTTTCACACCCATAGAGCAGTACTGACTTGACATTTGTATTGAAGATGGAACATATGGTAACAGTATTATACTTGAAAATTAAGTTGTTCCTTTTTGAAGTATACTGTTATCATATGTTTCCTTTTTCAGATACTTAGGCACTTCAAAAGGTAACTTACACCATGTCGTTCCACGCTAAGATCATTCTTGAACAAGAGTGGCACACTGTCAGAAAAGAGTGCATGTTCCGGACTTCCAGTATTCACAGTTCGGCTGCGCCACTAATAACAAGTGCATCACAGTGTGCGAGTGAAATGGCGTGATAACTGGAAACGTACTTCAATGTTGAAGTACACGAGACATCACGCAACGCCATGAAGCTCAAGTGGCGGGAAAAATTAAGCGAAGACATTGTTCTCCTGCACAACAATGCTACATACCACACGGCGCGTACAACACAAGCTTTGCTTCAGCGTTTTCCATAGCAGGTACGGAAGTACGGGCCATACAGTGCAGATCTTGGCACCATGTGATTTTCATCTTTTCGGCAAGTTGAAAGAACATCTGGGGGTAAAGAGATTTTCCAGCGATGAGGAAGATTACACAGCGGTTCTCGAATGCCTCCGTGACCAAAGAACGAATTCCTATCGTCGAGGAAATGAACGATTGGTAGAACGTTCAGACCGTTGTTTAGAGAGACCTGGTGACTGTCGAAAAATAGTGCCATGTATCTGTGCCAGTTTGTAGTTTAATGCAGCCCCATCGTAATTTATACATTTATTAATCAAAATTTGTTACGGCAATCTGAAGAACCTAACATATTTTATAACTTTTATTTCTGCGTTGACGTTCGACTGATATAGTAGGAATCAGTCGCGGGATATTTCACCATTCAACACTTTATGTGTATCATTTATGCCTTTAATAAATAAAGACTGGTTTCGATTCTCTTGGAACCATCATCAGTTCAAGCAAATACATAAATCAGAAAATTTATGAGGACTAACACACATTTTACATACAATATGCTTTTAAAATACATTTAATGTGGCTAACATGATTTGTATGTCATAAAAACACGTTGAATTTTTAATGATTCCTAAGAGTCTAACTAACAATAATTGAGCACGTATGCACAATTTTAAGCAGAGTTTTAAAATATTATGCAAAAAATGGTGGTTGAGGATCTTATACACTTCCTGCGATGCTGTGGATGTAACCATAGATATATAAAAGAAAAGAGTGTACCTCCAGCTCTTCTAGCGGCAAGATTACGAGAGCGAGGAGTAAGGGAACATCCATCTGTTTGCGACGACATTGTTCCATACAACCAAGGCCGTACCATCATATAACTTTTAACATCAACATCAGCAGTGTCACCCACGAACCTGCTACGCAGGCGTAGCAGGGGGAGAGGTGATACTCCCACGTGGCGCGTCCCAGGTGGCGGATAGGGGGGGTCCTAACCAGCTTGCCGGCGGACTTGAGGGAAATAAAATACCTCTCGCGGACCAAACACACACCTCCTGTGGGTGGGGGAGGCTGACGAATAATACACCCACGGTATCCCCTGCCTGTCGTGAGAGGCGACTAAAAGGGGCGACCAAGGGATGGTTGTATTCGAACCATGCAACTACATGTGATTAGTACCACCACGCGGAGAACACCAAGGGTCGCTTTTTGTGCGTAGTACCACTATATTAGGTACGAAATAGGTTTGTGATTAGTAACACACAGGAGCACCGCGCGGTCGGCTTTTGCAGTACCTGTGATTAGTACCACCATATGAGCGGGACCATGGGATGATAGCTACCATGGACCTGCCTTACCTGTGATTAGTACCCACTATATGAGGAACACCACGGGATAGGGAGAGGTCCCTGTGGTTAGTACTCTTATGTGATGAACATCAATAGGTTTGCGTTGCCTGTGAATGGCGCCGCAGAGTGAGAAAAACATAGGTCTGTATTAATGTCGAATTTCATAAGCTTTGAGTAGTACAATAATGTGTGGAATACCGCAAGTCTCTGCTACCATTGATTAGTACCGCAACAGGACAGATACCATGGTTCTATATTACTAGCGATAAGTACCATTCTGAGGGGCCTTTGACTTGTATTTTGGACCCATTTAGACACCAAGCATCCTCGATTTGCCTTGGAAGTGGTCCCTTGGTCAGTAATACTATTAACTATGACAGTTTTTTGAGTCGGATCCACTGATTGTTTTAAATTCATGTTCATTCATTCATTCATTCATTCATTCGTTCATTCATTCATTCTTCATGGCATTTTTTATTTTGGTCAGTGGATAATTTTGAACTTTTACTTTGTCGTTTCATTTCGTACCATTAGGGGCCGATGACCTCGATGTTAGGCCCCTTTAAACAACAAGCATCATCATCATCATCATCATCAGCAGTGTCACTTTCATATTATAGCAGCCGCTGCAAGCAACGAAGGATGTTCTCCCAACTCCTCAGCAACCATGTACATAATTCATAAATAAGTAACAGCTAGGCACATCCCAATTCTACAGTCTCCAACTGTCTTAATATCGGCACTCTTACAAGATTTTCACCATATTTAAAGCGTCAACTCTGACACACGTTTTTTAACCTATTTGACGGTTCTACTACGAATAAATGTACCAAATCATATGTTCACATTCTTAACATATATTATTATGTCTATTGTTACATCCACAGCATAACAAGAACTTGGTTACGTGAATGATGTTGATCCACGAAATATCACTGTAATATTTGTCACAAATGGAAGATAGTAATTGCTTTTACTCAAATAAAGTCTCAAATCCCAGGTTGATTAAGAAATAATACGAAATATTTTATTTTAGAGAATACATACTTCACTGCCTTACAACAACTATTTCTACTACGTCGCAGCGCTTTCGCAAGTGTTTTGTTAGTCCAACACTGTCGTCTGTGATGTCTTTGCTCACTGAAGTTCTTTGGTGTCGTTTTATTAATTTTTATCATTCGATGTAATTTGATGGGCTGTCACTTCATGTGCAGTTACTGATTCATTAAACGATTTATTGGTCCAGGGATCATGCTATTTTCCTTTTAAAATATATATATATATATGTATCAGTCCAGGGATCATGCTATTTTTCAACAAAATACCCGCACTTCCATTCGCTAGAAAGAGAGCTCGTTGGTGCCAGCCCTGGACCTCATGAAAGAAACAAAAGACGGCGCAAGCAGCGGAATGCAACACCATGGACTCCTATTTACAGCCAGTAAATACGTATACATATTTCTTGCTAGTAACGACGGTATTTCTTAATCAATCTGGGATTTGAGATTTTATTTGAGTAAATTAATGATTACCTTTCGTTTGTGACAAATATTACAGTGATATTTCGTGGATCAACATCGTTAACGTAACCCAAGAACTTAACAAGATCCTCAACCACAAGTTTTTACATAATATTTTAAAAACTCTGCCTAAAATGGTGCATACTTGCTCAATTATTGTGACTTAGACTCTAAGGAAGTCATTTACAATTCAACGTGTTTTTCTGTCATACAGCTCATGTTAGCCACTTCAAATGTATTTTTAATACATAGCTTACTCTTTGTAAAATATGTGTTAGTCCTGATATTTGTTTGAACTGATGATGACTCCAAGAGAATCGAAACTAGTCTTCATTTATTAAAGGCATAAATGGTACACTTATATGAAGTGTTGAATGGCGGAACATCTCTCTACTGATTCCTATCATGAAGAACCTAACCGTTAAACATAATCATATTAATAGTTCCTCTGTTGAACATAATGCAGTATTAATTAAAATCATTCGACTTGCGAGGATACGAAGCTGGGACTACTAAGTGAGAGATAAGCACGCCTCCCATTCATTACAGGGCTGGCAGTGGCATAAGATGCTTGGAAATATGAATGATTAACTACTATATTAATGAGCTCAGGAGTGAAATATACGAAAAAGAGAAAGACAATTGTTAACCTCAGCAACGTAGGTTTTGAAGGTGACAAATGAAAGACCATTATCGAACGCGCAGTTCTCTCTGCGAATAAGGGATGATTTATTCACTGGCGCTTGGAGAGGAAACTGCAAAACGCATAGCATTCAGGAGTATGTAATGGAAGTACATTAAAGTACGTTTATACGTATCTATGCAGAAATACAAGGGATCAAGAATCAGATTATAAAGGCTGTTAATATCATATTCATAACTGCTGAGCAAGCAAAGCCTAGATTGAGAAATGAAACTGGGATTAAAACTTCTCAAGATAAAGGATGGAGAGTTCTGAAGTTCCAAATTAATTTCGTATTCAGAACTTCAGAAGAGTTGGAAACTCTATGTATTCAGAGATGCGTATCATTTTGCTAATGGGCAGATAATGCTTGTTCATTCTAATAGAACGGCATTGGCAGTGATTTCGTTCGACACCAAACTCACTGCCAGTTTTTTTGCTGGAAAAACTGGGTGAATAGAAATGCAAATTTAAAATGAGTGTAGAGATCTGGAATTGTTGGTGGTTTTTAAGACCTCCTTCAGTGAACCGCACGTATCCCGATGCTACTCCAATCTGCCAAGGCGTAATAAAGATAGATTGGTAAGCTAGTGGACGGAATATTGGCATAGCACAGTCACTCAATGTGCGTTCTTCAAATGTGGTTTACCGGGCGAGTTGGCCGTGCGCGTAGAGGCGCGCGGCTGTGAGCTTGCATCCGGGAGATAGTAGGTTCGAATCCCACTATCGGCAGCCCTGAAGATGGTTTTCCGTGGTTTCCCATTTTCACACCAGGCAAATGCTGGAGCTGTACCTTAATTAAGGCCACGGCCGCTTCCTTCCAACTCCTAGGCCTTTCCTATCCCATCGTCGCCATAAGACCTATCTGTGTCGGTGCGACGTAAAGCCCCTAGCAAATGTGGTTACACATCTGATTCTACTGAATGGTTTCTACGCCACAAAAGTTCGCTTTTGATTTAAATGGAGCCAACGCTTACGGTCGGTGTAGTAATTATTTCTTCATTCTTTTCTCATAGCGTAAGTTAAAAGTTTGCTTCGGTCAAACTCTAACATCCACGAACCTGCTATGCAGGCGTAGCAGGGGGAGAGGTGATACTCCCACGTGGCGCGTCCCAGGTGACGGATAGGGGGGTCCTAACCGGCTTGCCGGCGGACTTGAGGGAAATAAAATACCTCTCGCGGACCAAACACACACTCCCTGTGGGTGGGGGAGGCAGACAAAGAATTCACCCACGGTATCCCCTGACGGTCATAAGAGGCGACTGAAAGGGGCGACCAAGGGATGAATGAATTAGAACCATAAAACTACTCTTGATTCGTACCATCATACGGGGAACACCATGCGTTGCATGTACTTGCGAGTAGTATCACTAACTTGGTACGAAATTGGTTTGTGATTCGTTGGAGTAAAAAGCCTGGCCGGGTGGATTCCAGTACCCGTGCGTTGTACCCATGTGGACAACACCGCGGGTCTGGGCGTAGCCTGTGAGTTGTGCCACTATATGAGCGACACCGTGGGTCTGCGTTGCCTGTGATTAGTACTCACTATGTGACGAACACCACGGGGCCCTTAGGACCGGCACCCGTGACTAGTACACCTAGGTGAGGAAACTCATCGGTTTGCGTTGGCTGTAAGTGGCGCCATTGTGTGCGAAACACCATAGGTCTGCGTTACCTGTACGAAGTACAATACTTGTGAGTAGTACCATCTTGTGTGGAACACCGTGAGTCTTCGCTACTTCTGATTAATACCCCAACATGACACATACCATGGTTCTATTTTACTCGCCACGAACCTACTACGATGGCGTAGCAGGGGGAGAGGTGATACTCCCACGTGGCGCGTCCCAGGTGGCGGATAGGGGGGTCCTAACCGGCTTGCCGGCGGACTTGAGGGAAATAAAATACCTCTCGCGGACCAAACACACTACCCCCTGCGGGTGGGGGACACACATGCAGAATACACCCGCGGTATCCCCTGCCTGTCGTAAGAGGCGACAAAAAGGGGCGACCTTGGCGCGGACATGGATTGCGGTTGGTATAATGTGATGGACCTCCTGTGGATGGGAGAGGCTGAATACATCCATAGGTAATCCCTGCCTGTCGTAGAAGGCGACTTAAAGGGTCATGTGGCCATGGTCCCCTCTTTATTTTTTATTATTTTTCTGAGGGTCAGATGTAGACCATTCAAAATTTGATGTGCGTGCTGCCCGGCGATGGAGCTCCTATGTGTGCGACTACGCTCGAAAGCCCGTGCCAGCAACCACCCAGGACGCGGCGGGTGGGAGTATCATGTACCCGGGCAGTGGTATCCGCCTGACAACGCAGGTCCCCGCACAGCCGAATGCCAGAAGGACATATTATTATCAATTATTTTTATTTATTTTTTCTATTGTTAGTGCTCTGTACACGCTATGGGGTACATGCTATTGCGGGTGACCGGAGGAAGGGAGTCCTAGTGCTCATTGCCTCAGTCATCCCGTATTAGGCATCGTTCAACATCGGACCCCGGGCAATACCTGCTACGACCAGGTGGGTATTGCCTTGGCTGCTTGGTTCGGCTACAGAGACCCCTGATCGGAGTGGGTGGCATTCGGGGAGGATGCTATCGGGCATGGCTTCCAAACGAAGTCGGCTCTCACAAGGTGGTCGCCCACCTAAGTCTTTAACTTTTGCTTCCCTGAGAGGTTCAACTCCCTGGGAACATGCGCAGCGTGAAGGAATGGGATCCAGCTTCCCTAGGTTTCTGGTCGCTACCAGAACCGATGGGCACGATTTTAAGCTGGTGAAGTCGATCCTGTTTAGTAGACACATCGAAGGCGTCTATGGCGAACTGGAGGAACTTAAGAAAATGCGCAACGGTAGTTTGCTTCTAAAGACTCGTACAGCACTGCAAGCTGATCAGTTGCTTAAGTGCGAGCACTTTGGCGAAATCCCCGTCAAAGTGGAGGAGCATAAGTCCTTGAACCTGGTTCGCGGAGTCATCTTTCACCGCGACCTTATTTTGAACACTGACGACGAGTTGATGGAAGACATGAAGAACCGTGGCGTGACACACGTCCGGCGCATTACGCGCAAGGTCAACGGTGAAGACGTTGCCACTGGTGCCTTCATTGTCTCTTTCAAGTTGTCAGTGTTACCAGAGAAAGTCAAGGTAACAACTTATCGTTGCGATGTGAGGCCGTACATCCCGCCTCCTATGCGATGCTATCAATGCCAGCGATTCGGACATATGGTATCTCGCTGTTCGAATCAGGCTGTATGTGGTACATGTGGACGAGTAGCTCACGGCGCGGAGGAGTGCACAACTCCATACAAGTGCACTAACTGCTCCGGTTTTCATTCTCCTCGGGATCGGAATTGTCCGACATACCTGAGTGAGAAGAAGATCCAGGAGATCAAGACCCTGGATGGTCTTTCCTACCAGGAAGCGCGCCGTAAGTTTCATTCTATGAATACACCTGCCCGTACACTCGACTATAGCTTGATAGCTCAGAGTCTTCCAGGTTCGTCATTTACGACCAAGACACCTGTCCAGACCGCTGCGCTTAAGGCGACTGTTGCTGCTCCCAGCAACGTCGCAAATAGTCAAAGCTCGAAGGGGGGGACCACCCCACCTTCGACCAACCAGAAGTCTGTGCCGGCTGGGAACTGCCAGCCGGCACAGCAAGGGGGGAAGACTAAGTCTTCCCCCCCTAGGAGGTCGACGAAAGTCGTGCCCCAGCCGGCGGAGGCGGCTTCGTTGACCAGGGCTGGGAAACCATCTCCCAGCCCGTCTAAACTTGAAAAGAAAAAGGGGAAGAAGAGCGCCCGTCCTGAGCGCTCTCGGACTTCCCCTGCGAAGGAGAAGTCATGCCCTCCATCTGGGGGATATGAGTCTGCGCCGGGAGGCACTCCTGCTCCCAAACCTGCGCGCTCTCCTCGTAGGGGACCCCCTCGCGCCCGAAAAGCGTCGAAGTTCTGGGCGGCACCCCTGCCATCTTTTGATGACGGGATGGATGTCGCGTTGTCCTCTACATCTACGGATGTAGAACTAGATAGTGTTTAGGCTAACGAGCATTTTGTTGCTCATAACCTAACACTCCTTTCATAGTCCACACTATGGCACTGTTACAGTGGAATTGTAACGGTTATGACAGGCATCTTGCTGAGTTACGTCAGCTTATTAGTGAGTACGCAGCGAGTATAGTCTGTATTCAGGAGACCAATTTCCGACCTGGTCATCACACGGTCTTGAGGAATTTCAAACTATACTCGACAGAACGATACTATGCTCACCGGGCTTCCGGAGGCGTTGGCATTTTTGTACGTTCTGATAGCTACAGCGAAGAGGTTCCTTTAAGAACCCCTCTTGAGGCTGTAGCTGTTCGCGTCTCGCTGCCTATCATAGCCACAGTGTGTAATGTTTATCTTCCACCAGGCCAGCATCTGAACATCACTGATGTCGCTGATCTTATAGATCAGCTTCCACCACCCTTCCTCTTATTGGGCGATTTTAACGCCCATCACCCCATATGGGGCTCTGAGACGTCTTGCCCCCGAGGAAGAGAGCTGGAAACACTCCTATCAGATCTGGATTTATGTATTTTGAACACAGGGGAACCAACTCACTTTAGTGTACGTTACGGCACATATTCTCGCATAGACGTTAGTCTATGCAGCCGAACGTTGGTTCCACTGTTTCGGTGGAATGCACACGATGATCTCTGTGACAGTGACCATTTTCCCATCGTTCTTACTTTGTTGAATCATAAACCCGTCGAGGCTCCCCCTCGATGGATTCTCCAACATGCTGATTGGCCAAAGTACACATCACTAGCTGTCTTTAGCGAAGATGTCAGGCGGACCGTCGGCGAGGAAATAACTTACATCACCCAAGTTATTCTTGCTGCTGCTGAGGAGTCCATTCCGTTTTTCTCGGGGACTCCTCGCCGAAAACTCGTTCCTTGGTGGAACGATGAAATAGCAGCAGCCATCAAAGAACGCCGTCGCGCTCATAAGCGTTACCGTAGACAGCCTACTGTGGCCAACTTGGTAACATTTAAGAAATTCCGCGCTAAGGCGCGAGTTCTTATTCGACAAAGTAAGAAGGCTTCATGGGAGAGATATGTGTCGTCCATGACGTCACATACTCCATCATCTCAAGTGTGGACGAAACTTCGACGAATTTCGGGTATTCAAGGATCATCTGCTGTACCGGGAATTTCCATTGCAGGCAGTGTCGCCACTGATCCCCTCGCGATTGCTAACCATCTCGCTAGTCATTTCGCGGATGTCTCTGGCTCCGGGAATTACCATCCTGATTTCCTCCCTCTGAAGCGGGAGGCAGAACGTCATCACCTGAGTTTTGCCACCCAAGCTTCAGAGGACTACAACGTGCCCTTTACGGAGTGGGAACTCCGCAGCGCCTCAGCGCTTTGCAAGGACACGTCTCCTGGACCGGACAACATCCATAACCAGATGTTGAAACACCTTAGTGATGATAGTTTACTATATCTCCTTCGTGTGTTCAACCGAATCTGGACAGAGGGTGATTTTCCGTCTCAGTGGCGAGAGGGCATAGTCATCCCTGTCCTCAAGCCTGACAAAGATCCTAATTATGCAGGAAGTTACAGACCGATTTGTCTTACAAATTGCCTGTGTAAGCTATTTGAGAGGATGGTAAATCGCAGACTCGTGTGGTGTCTGGAGAAACAAGGACTCTTGTCCGAGTACCAATGTGGATTTCGAGCCGCTCGATCCACCACAGACCACTTGGTACGCCTGGAGAGCTCTATCCAGGATGCGTTTCTCCGAAAACAGCACTTGGTAGCTGTCTTCTTTGACTTGGAGAAGGCCTACGACACCACCTGGCGATATGGCATCCTTTCCGTCCTGCATCAATGGAGATTCCGAGGTAACTTGCCGGTATTCATTGCGAATTTTTTGTCCCTCCGTCTATTCCGTGTCCGAGTAGGTAGGACATATTCGCAATACCACGTTCAAGAAAATGGAGTCCCACAGGGATCGGTTCTTAGTGTCACTCTGTTCGCGATTGCCATAAACGGTATTGTCGCTGCTGCTGGTCCAGCCGTAATACCGTCCCTATATATGGATGATTTTGCTCTGCACTATAGCTCGTGCAGTATGGCAGTCGCAGAGCGACAGTTACAGCAAGCTATTAGGAGGGTGGAGAAGTGGACCTTAGAACATGGCTTTCGGTTTTCTGCCGCAAAGACCTCCGTTGTCCACTTTTGTCGTCAACGTACACTTCACCCTCATCCTGAGCTTTATCTAGGTAATGTCGTTCTTCCAGTTGTTGACACCTACCGATTTCTTGGGCTCCTTTTTGACAGTAAATTATCGTGGGAGCCACACGTGCGGGAGCTAAAAGTGCAATGCACCAAGAGGCTTAACCTCTTGAAGTTTCTTAGCAGCACTAATTGGGGAGCTGACCGCGTGGTGCTCCTGCGATTCTATCGGGCACACATTTTATCTCGGTTAGACTACGGCAGTGCAGCATATGGCTCCGCAAGGCCAAGCGTTCTTGCGAAGCTGAACAGTATCCACCATAGCGGGGTTAGGTTGGCGACGGGAGCTTTTCGTACTAGCCCCATCGCTAGCCTGCTCGCTGAGTCTGGTGTGCCGCCTTTACACCTGAGGCGCCAGCAACTACTACTTATGTATGCTGCAAATTTGCGACAGATGCCACTTCATCCGAGCTATCCCTGCGTATTCAACAATGGCAACCGTTTGTTGTACGTTGCTCATCCTCGTGCGACGCGGCCGGTTGGGATACGCTTGGATAGCAGTTATGAATTGTTTGACGTACCTTCGATTCCTTGCCTTGTCAGACAACCAAGTGGGGTACCTCCGTGGGTTGTACGACGACCTGAAATCATCCTGGATTTGCACACTGGCCCGAAAGGAGACACGGACCCTTCGATTTATCGGAGGATCTACCTGTCCGTTCTTGGCCGCTATCCAGGTTCGGTCGTCGTTTACACGGATGGTTCAAGGACAGATACGAAGGTGGGCTGTGCGTTCGTTGTCGACAATGATCGGTTTCTTTTTGCTCTCCCGGACACCTGTAGTGTGTACACGGCAGAGCTCTATGCTATCTGTGAGGCTCTGCGGTACGCACTAGACAATGAGCGCCGACACTTTCTTGTGTGTACTGACTCCTTGAGTTCGCTTCAGTCTATTGATACCTGTTTCCCTCGACACCCTCTGGTGCAGCGGATCCAGGACCTGCTGGCCGGGTGTTCGGATGCCGGCACCAGAATTACGTTCGTGTGGCTCCCCAGCCACATGGGCATAGAGGGAAACGAGTTAGCGGATCAGGCTGCCAAGGAGGCAGTTACACTGCCCCCGTTGCCTTTCAAGGTTCCAGCAAGTGATATTCGCTCTCAGCTGAGACATCTGGTTATGTCTCATTGGGAGATGGAGTGGCAGGCCATCCCACTTCCCAATAAGCTGCGAGCGATAAAAGGAACAACGAAGGTATGGAGGACTTCCCTTCGGGCTTCGCGGAGGGAAGCCGTGGTATTATGTCGCCTTCGGATCGGCCACGGTATCTTGACGCACTCCCATCTACTGAAAGGAGAACCCCCTCCGGTGTGTACCTGCGGCGACCATCTTACCGTGGTACACATCCTTACGGAGTGCGTGGACCTGGTCGATCTGCGCCGTAGTATTAACCTTCCGAGTACTATCTCCCTTATCTTGCGCGATGACGAGCAGTCAGCAGACCTCGTCATCCGCTTTATGAGGGATAGCGGTCTGTTTTATCGTGTGTGATGTCCTTTGTCCTAGTGTTGTTTATGTCAGTTGCGCTTTTATCTCATTGACTCCATTTTAGTTTGTGTTGCGCATTTTAATGTGTTATTTTAACGTGTAACGTACATTATGTGTTAATATCTCTATTACTGGGCGATGCCTTATTCCTTCGATTTCCTGTACTTTCTCTTATTTTAATAGAACATAAGGCATTGCGTATTAGATCCACTGACTGTTTTAATCTCACCCTCATTTTTCTTCATTACCATTCTTTTTTAACTCTAGTCAGTGGATACTTTTTAAAATTTTAACTTCATATCTCATGTCCTTCATTTCGTTCCATTAGGGGCCGATGACCTTCGATGTTAGGCCCCTTAAAACAACAAGCATCATCATCATCATCATCTATTTTACTCGCGACATGTACCATTCTGTGGGGCCTTAGACTTGGATTTTGCACCCCCTTTTGACACCAAGCATCATTGTGCTTTATAAGTGGTTCCTTGGTCGGTAATAATATTATTTTCGATCTCTATTGAGTCCGATCCACTGGTTTTTGTTTGTTTGTTTTGTGTTTTGTTGGGTTCCTGTCCATCCATTCATTCTTCATGACATATTTAATTTTTATTTTGGTCAGTGGATGCCTTTGAAATTTTCGTTCTTTCATTTCGTACCATTAGGGGCCGATGACCTTCGATGTTAGGCCCCTTAAAACAACAAGCATCATCATCATCATCATCATCAAACTCTGACATGATCGCTTTGTGAAACATCACTTCTTAGATAATCTTGCTATTCGCGTTTTGCATCATTCAAGGATACATTTTCAAACGCTCTCGTGCGGACAAAGCTTCCCAATAGCAAAACATTTACTAGAACTCCGAAATATATGCTGTGTACCGCAATCATCCATGTCAATAATATTGGGTTCTTTTCCGGAGCTTAAAGTGGGGTGGGTTTCTTGTTAGGTCAAGTGAACTGGTACACTACAACGTGTGATTTCTTAGGAAATATGGTTAAAACTTTCGGCTACGCAGGGTTGAGAGCAGTAAGTCACATTCCTTTTTTAAATTTACAACTTGCTTTACGTCGCACCGACACGTATAGGTCTTATGGTGACGAAGGGATAGGAAAGGGCTAGTAGTGGGAGGGAAGTAGATGTGACCTTAATTAAGGTACAGCCTGATGTGAAAATGGTAAATCACGGAAAACCATTCTTCAGGGCTGCCCCGACAGTGAGGTTCGAACAAGCTCTCTCCTGAATGCAAGCTCACAGCTACGTGACCCAAACTGCACGGCCATATCACTCAGTAGTTACATTTCTGATTAATTTCTGGCGACTATAGAGTAACTAGTAATAATAATAATAATAATAATAATAATAATAATAATAATAATAATAATAATAATAATAATAATAATTGTTACGGAGATTCAGTGGAGCAGAAAGAGGTGAAAGAAGGTGCTGGTGGGAATGGGTCTATCTACTATATCAAAGATTAAGTAAAACATTAACATAGGTTATATTTCTTTTAAAATCACAAACTTAACAAACCACGAACCTGCTACGCAGGCGTAGCAGGGGGAGAGGTGATACTCCCACGTGGCGCGTCCCAGGTGGCGGATAGGGGGGTCCTAACCGGCTTGCCGGCGGACTTGAGGGAAATAAAATACCTCTCGCGGACCAAACACACACCCCCTGTGGGTGGGGGAGGCTGACGAATAATACACCCACGGTATCCCCTGCCTGTCGTGCGAGGCGACTAAAAGGGGCGACCAAGGGATGAATGAATTAGAACCATGAAACGACTCTTGATTCGTACCATCATGCGGGGAACACCATGGGTTGCATGTACTTGCGAGTAGTATCACCAACATGGTACGAAGTATGTTTGTGATTCGTTGCAGTAAAAAGCCTGGCCTGGTGGATTCCAGTACCCGTGCGTTGTACCCATGTGGGCAACACCGCGGGTCTGGGCGTAGCCTGTGAGTTGTACCACTATATGAGCGACATCGTGGGTCTGCGTTGCCTGTGATTAGTACTCACTATGTGCGGAACACCACGGGGCCCTTGGGACCGGCACCCGTGACTAGTACCCTAGGTGAGGTAACTCATCGGTTTGCGTTGGCTGTGGGTGGCGCCATTGTGTGCGAAACACCATAGGTCTGCGTTACCTGTACGAAGTACAATACTTGTGAGTAGTACCATCTTTTTTGGAACACCGTGAGTCCTCGCTACTTCTGATTAATACCCCAACGTGACCCATACCATGGTTCTATTTTACTCGCGACATGTACCATTCTGTGGGGCCTTAGACGTTGATTTTGCACCCCCTTTAGACACCAAGCATCATTGTGCTTTATGAGTGGTTCCTTGGTCGGTAATAATGTTATTTTCGTTCTCTGTTGAATCCGATCCACTGGTTTTTGTTTTTGTTTGTTTGTTTTGTGTTTTGTTGGGTTCCTGTCCATCCATTCATTCTTCATGACATTATTTATTTTTATTTTGGTCAGTGGATGCCTTTGTAATTTTTGTTCTTTCATTTCGTACCATTAGGGGCCGATGACCTTCGATGTTAGGCCCCTTAAAACAACAAGCATCATCATCATCATCAGCAACTTAACAAACTTTTCCCTTGGGGGAATAACAAAGTGGCAGGTACAAATAGCCATCTTGAAACCAGAATTGGAAAACCCAAGATTAGGGACTTTAAAAATTTTTGGGCTTCAAGCCCCTAGTTTACAAATTTACAATTTCGCAAATGTGGTATTATTTAGACAAGGACAGAAATCTCCCAATTCAAGAGCACTTTGCTCCAAAGGTTACAAATCTATAGCCTTCCAGAGGCACCCCTCAGTTACAGAAATCTCCGACATTAATCATGGAGAATGCACTGCCAATTTTTTTACAGCCTACTTAAGGCAACATAACACAAAATCATACAGTTTCCGGGCTCTCTAGGCCCAACATATAAGTACCTAGTACCCAAAGTACTGGGCCTTCATGGCAAAGAAAAACAGGTTAAATTAATGGCCGAACACAAAATGAATGGAGGCGTACACTTGCACTCCCAGAAAATTACATATAAAACAATAATTGGGCTCCCGGCCCGATGATACAGAGGCTAATCCCAAGCTACTGAGGTGACTAGAATGAAGGTTAATTTAACACTTTACAGAAAAGAGAAAAGGTTACAAAACCACAGTCACCTCAAATTACACTGAAGGGGAACTCGAGAAGGTAACGCACTCTCTATTCCCGATTTACAGTTTAAGTCTTTATGAAATTTTACATTAGCCGAAAAAAGGTTTACGTTTTAGAAAACAGGAGGTTACATAGTTAGAAATTAGAACCTTCCCCTCGTGTAAGTCTGCGGAGGTAGCTACAGAAAAATAAGACAGGTGGCCATTACCTTGGCGGTTGAACTGCCTGGCGAAGAATGAGGCGCCCCGTCTCCTGACTTAACACACACTCTCTTAGAAATTCGATGATTCAAAGACGAGGTAGCCTGAACAACCGCAGCTTATATACGCGAGGGGATGGTTCGAGAGTCTTCTGGACTAAATCCGGCCACACCCACTCAATTTTATTGGCAAATTCAAATGTACAAGAAATGTGTGATTGGTTGAAAAATAATTACAGAAAATTCCTGATTGGCCGGATTCAAAAGCTGGCGGAATGAGAAAGAAGTGTTGCAAACCTTGAAATAACAAAATAAATGGAAGTTAATTTAATTGAGAAAACATAATAACACAAAACTTCTTTAAATCACTAATTATTTCATCTTACACCCGAGTGCGTGACCACAGTTTTTCGTAAAGACATCTATGGAGAAAAGTCCACACTTCTTGATGTACACCAAAACAAAACAAAACAAACTAAATCCAATCAGATTAGGAACCTTCTCAATTATTCAGTAGTGACATTTTCTGATTAATTTCCCCACTTCATGCAGTAGCAGTTTCACGTTTTGTTTGATAGATAGAGTTCTTTAAGACGCTTTTCTTGAATGTGCGGAGTTGAGGTGTACCTCCCGGTACAACAATAATAATAATAATAATAATAATAATAATAATAATAATAATAATAATAATAATAATAATAATAATAATAATAATAATAATAATAATAATAATAATAATCGCCATACCTACACAGTGCTAATAAATGAAAGTCGAAGTGTAATGAAGTACCAAAGGCAGATATTGAAGTGGAAATAGACCTGAATGAATGAATGAGTGAATGAGAAACTTCCGGGTCCTCTAGAAACTTGATACCAGGGAACTTAATACCCTCAAGGTCCATAGAACAATTGATAATTTCCTAAACGCTCCGTAGGGGTGGAAATGGAGTCTGGGGTCAATTTGGCATTGAAGTTGAGGCTCAGAAGCCAAACATCATAGATACGCAAGAGTTGACATATTTTCACCCAGTGGTAAACATACATTCCAAAGCGACAGACATTATAGTTTTCGTTGGAGTAGAGTTTCTCAAAATACTCGCAGAATTAAATTGGGAGAATTTTCTAAATATTAAGAAGGTAGGGATAAATACAGTAATAGATCAATAAAGAATGCTCCATTGAAACAGTCGTATTGGTCAATAATAAACAAGGGGGCCCGCTGCATTCTATTTTACAACTTCCATAATTACAGGGTTTCCACTAGGTTAAAGTACAGTAGACTTCATTTTCCATTATATAGCGTATCGCCACTTCTTAATATGGAATATAATTTAGTGTCAAATAAATCGTATTAGTATGGAAATATGAGAAATTATTTGACATTAAATAGAAGAAAGGAACTAAGAAACAAGTTAACAAAGTGTACGCAATACAAGATACTACTAACCATATGAATGGTTTCTCAAAATTAATATTGAACTGCTATTTATTTCAGCAGATATTTTTCTATCCCAAATGATGTCCAAAACTGGGATATTTCGGAATTGTTCATAGGGCTCCCACCATTAACCCTGTGACAGAAATATTTTGCAGTCCTAATATTTCTTTACAGTACGGGAGTGTACGTTCATAAAAGTCCCCTTCTTCCGTCTGACCAGAGGACTGAAGTGGCACAGTTAGATCAATGATCATTCCAGTCTTCCTTGCCGGTTTAAAGGCTATGGTATCTATTCGCCTAGTGCTCCCATTTACCGTCAATGGATACACTTCTTCCTAGGCCATATAGCCTCGAGAGCGCCGGCCATCACGTGTACAGTAAAACATCATTATTCTCTATTAACTGAGGACCATCGTTGTTCAGATCAATAAATGTTAGGATTAATTAAAATAACCTAGATACTTGGTAGAAGTTAAATGGAAAAAATGCGACTTAGAACAAAACGCATACATTGACAGTGAACGTAAAACAAATATATGGAAGTCGCATGGTGATAGATCAGGACTATACTGTGACTACTCCGTTGGAAAAGGCGTTGAAAGGTCGGCGCTTCTACTCGGACAACCTTCGCAACTGGTTCCAATCTCAGCCTACGAGTCCACGAACCTGCTACGCAGGCGTAGAAGGGGGAGAGGTGATACACCCACGTGGCGTGTCTCAGGTGGCGGATAGGGGTTCCTAACCGGCTTGCCGCGGACTTGAGGGAAATAAAATACCTCTCGCGGACCAAACACACTACCCCTGCGGGTGGGGGACGCACATGTAGAATACACCCGCGGTATCCCCTGCCTGTCGTAAGAGGCGACTCAAGGGGCGACCAAGGGATGATTGAGTTAGAACCATGAACTTACTCTTGATTCGTACCATCATGCGGGGAACACCATGGGTTGCATGTACTTGCGAGTAGTATCACTAAATTGGTACGAAATAGGTTTGTGATTAGTTGCAGTAAAAAGCCTGGCCTGGTGGATTCCAGTACCCGTGCGTTGTACCCATGTGAGCAACACCGCGGGTCTGGGCGTAGCCTGTGAGTTGTACCACTATATGAGCGGCACCGTGGGTCAGCGTTGCCTGTGATTGGTACCCACTATGTGAGGAACACCACGGGAATACCGGCGCCCGTGACTAGTACACCTTGTTGAGGAACCTCATCGGTTTGCGTTGGCTATGAGTGGCGCCATTGTGTGAGAAACACCATAGGTCTGCGTTCCCTGTACGAATTGCAATACTTGTGAGTAGTACCGTGTTGTGTGGACCACCGTGAGTCTTCGCTACTTTTGATCAGTACCCCAAAATGACAAATACCATGGTTCTACTTTACTCGCGACATGTACCATTCTGTGGGGCCTTAGACGTGAATTTAGCACCCATTCAGACATCAAGCATCATTGTGCTTTATAAATGGTCCCTTGGTCAGTAATACTCTAATTAACTACCTTCTTTTTGAGTCTGATCCACTGTTTTTGTTTGTTTGTTTGTTTGTTTTTGTTTTTTTGCAGGGTTCATGTCCATCCATTCATTCTTCATGACATTTTATTTTATTTTATTTTGGTCAGTGGATGAATTTGAATTTTTTGTTATTTTATTTCGTACCATTAGGGGCCGATGACCTCGATGTTAGGCCCCTTTAAACAACAAGCATCATCATCATCAGCAGCCTACGAGCAAGGTATTGACCGCTTGGTAAAATAGTCACCCAAGTGGCTGTGCAACTTTGGAGACTACCTTCGAAGTAAACCTTGTTGATTTCAGTCTGTGGCCCCTGTTCTGTTTTTATTTAATCCGACCATATATTTAACTTCTCCCACTAAGCGTGTCCACGAACCTGCTACGCAGGTGTAGCAGGGGGAGAGGTGATACTCCCACGTGGCGCGTCCCAGGTGGCGGATAGGGGGGTCCTAACCGGCTTGCCGGCGGACTTGAGGGAAATAAAATACCTCTCGCGGACCAAACACACACCCCCTGTGGGTGGGGGAGGCTAACGAATAATACACCCACGGTATCCCCTGCCTGTCGTGCGAGGCGACTAAAAGGGGCGACCAAGGGCTGACTGAATTAGAACCCTGAAACTAATTTTGAATCGTACCATCACGCGGGGAACACCATAGGTTGCCTGTACTTGCGAGTAGTACCACTAAATTCGGTACGAAATAGGTTTGTGATTAGTAGCAGTAAAAGCCTGGCCTGGTGGATTCCAGTACCCGTGCGTCGTACCCATGTGTGCAACACCGCGGGTCTGGGCGTAGCCTGTGAGTTGTACCACTATATGAGCAGCACCGTGGGTCTGCGTTGCCTGTGATTAGTACCCACTATGTGAGGAACACCACGGGAATACCGGCGCCCGTGTTTAGTACACCTAGGTGGGGAAACTTCTCGGTTTGCGTTGACTCTGAGTTGGGCCATTGTGTGAGACATACCATAGGTCTGCGTTACTTGTACGTATTGCAATACTTGTGAGTAGTACCATCTTTTGTGGAACACCGTGAGTCTTCGCTACTTCTGATTAATACCCCAACATGACACATACCATGGTTCTATTTTACTCGCGACATGTACCATTCTGTGGGGCCTTAGACGTGGATTTTGCACCCCCTTTAGACACCAAGCATCATTGTGCTTTATAAGTGGTTCCTTGGTCGGTAATAATGTTATTTTCGATCTGTATTGAGTCCGATCCACTGATTTTTGTTTGTTTGTTTTGTGTTTTGTTGAGTTCCTGTCCATCCATTCATTCTTCATGCCATATTTTATTTTTATTTTGGTCAGTGGATGCCTTTGCTATTTTTGTTCTTTCATTTCGTACCATTAGGGGCCGATGACCTCGATGTTAGGCCCCTTAAAACAACAAGCAAAAAAAAAAAAAAGCAAAAACTAAGCGTGTATCACTTTACCCTAGAAGACCTATAACTAGGAGTACTTGAAACTAGAAATGGAAAAGATCCAAAGGAAAGCAGCAAGCTTAGTTCTGGATGATTTCCGGCAAAAGATTGGGGTTACGAAAATGTTGCAAACTTTGGACTGGGAAGACTTGGAAGTAAGGAGACGTACAGCTCGACTAAGCGGAATGTTTCGATCTGTCAGTGGAGTGATGGCTTGGAGTGGCATTAGTAGATTAATAATCAGCAGTGGAGTATTTAAAAGTAGGACAGATCCTAAAACGAAGATAAGGTTGGAATTCAAGAGGAAAAATTGGGGCAAATATTCATTTATAGGAATAGGAATTAGAGTTTGTTATAATTTTTCAAGGGAATTATGTTAAATTTCCAATAACTTTAAAATTTTAAAAAATATTAGGCAAAGCACTCTTATAGAATCTGCTACATGGGAGATAGCCCTAAATGCAAATCAACGGTCATTTGATTGATTGATTGATTGATTGATTGATTGATTGATTGATTGATTGATTGATTGATTGATTGATTGATTGATTGATTGATTGATTGATTGATTGATTGATTGATATTGTCTATGTTTCGTTTTTATTACTGAACCCTTTGCGTATTTCATAGACTTCATGTTTAAAACATCCTCTATAGCAGCCGTCGTCAATCGAGAGCGAAATGCCTTCGGAGCCAATTTGCTCCACGCTCTTGAGGAACGAGAGCATCATTGTAAGCAAATAGGGGAAGAATTAGGGGAAGTGCATGACATAGTACGCACTGAAGGTCAGTGGCACAAATGTATAGCACATCTTTCTGGACAGATTAGATCACGACACGACACGCTTGAACTCATTTGAGGTGACAGTAGTGTGTTTCCCCCTTTATCCTCACACCACACGACGTTCAAGTCTAGTCGGTAAATGTTGCATTTACTATGGAAGAGAGTTCAGCACAGCCTAGGTCATCGACGCCAACAGGTTTCAAACCTTCTGGGGAAGAAGAGTATTCGATACTTCAAGAAAATAACACACAAAGTGTTTAATATGTAATGAAACATTGAATCACATCAAAAAATTTATCAGCAGCGCCGTCGTTCCTTATGTCATTCCAACAAGTATGATAAATATGAAGGCCGGGAAAGCATATCGTTACTAGAAAAACTTAAAAATAACACAATTGAGGATTTACGTACATGTCATATAACCCTACTCAACTTTATTTACTGTATTTTATAATGTTTGATAATTCCTCAGAGATGATTTATTTATGTACAGGTGTGTATTTCATTGCTGTTGTTCATATGGTAACATTTCCGAGCGGCAAGTACAGTACCGCCACGGTATGCAACCCGCCTGTGCGCTGCTCTCTTGTCACGGGACTGACAGCCGTCCGGAGCGGAGCAAGTACGTGATGACGTCTGCTCTATTGTGCGTAGGTCATTGTCGACAACTTGTACGTAAACAACTAACTGTGATGTATCAGATATATCTGTTGATTCATCCAAAGCTATTGAAAAGGTGACGGTATCCTTGACTATATTAACACTTTGTTTATTTCACTACACATGGTACCGATTCAACGAGTCACTGGAAATTCCGACTATTTCAAATTTGCTGGCGTCTGTGGGGCAGAGAAATTTTGCAGCGCCATCCAATCACTCTTCGATTTCCGCATCCAAACATGGCTTTCCCTATCTCTCACCGCTGTTTTGTAACCGACGCGTATTACCGGTGTGTTTCGATTTTATTCCTGGATAATTGTCAGCGACACACAATTGAATACCTATTATTCATAGGGTAGGCATACAATTAAAAGACGAAAACAAAAAAAACATACGTCAGAATGTGATTGCTTAAGCTCCCTAAGATTTGCTTTGCTCTCTTTACTTGCTAAATTATCTTATTCAGTTTTGTTGACAGCATTATTGTGGTGACCTATTGAAAATTGTCGGTGACCGGTGATAGTCTTAATGTACATTATTATTATTATTATTATTATTATTATTGGTATTATTATTATTACATATCCTAACAGTTTGAACCCTATTGTTCACGAGTATATTAGTGTTATAGTTTTTATTTTTTAAAGTACCCCTTGTGGGTGGGTGACGCAGATGAATAATACACCCACGATATCCCCTGCCTGTCGTAAGAGGCGACTAAAAGGGGTCCCAGGGGCTCTGAACTTTGGTGCGTGGTTTGGAGAACACTGGGCCCTTAGCTGAGTCCTGGCATTGCTTCCGACACCTGTGCTTCAGTTACAAGAAATAATCATTATAAATTACAGTTAAAAATAACGTTCCTCAATTCATTACGCTTCTTACAAAGTTATGGTTTATATTACGAAAGTTTGTAACAAGTGCGAATTTTTATTTGAAGTCTTGAAAAAGTGATCGGTTACGGATGATTATGTTTCTTTTTACAAGTTGCTTAACATCGCACCGACACAGATAGGTCTTACGGCGACGATGTGACAGGAAAGGGCTAGGAGTGGGAAGAAAGCGGCCGTAGGCTTAATTAAGGTACAGCCCCAGCATATGCCTGATGTGAAAATGGGAAACCACGGAAAACCATCTTCAGGGCTGCCGACAGTGGGGTTCGAACCCACTATCTCCCAAATACTGGATACTGGCTTCAGGTTATGGATGAGAAGGCGGTGAAACGTTTTACTCCTAGAAGGTAGTTGGCAGTGCACGATGAGATGGCTAAAAATACTATTCATGATTTAACAATCGGAAGACTCGACGCGGAGAGACAAGTTACGTTTATAGAAGTATATTTTTCGTTACGCGAAAGAGAGAGACTCGCAACCCCTTGACCACGGGGCTATCTAAAGGGACATCCAGTCTTATCTTAGTTCCTCTGTGAGCGGGGGTGGTCGAATACAAACACGGTATCCGCAGCCTGTCGTAAAAGGCGACTATAGGAAGACCCAGTAGCTTTTATCTTGGGAGTGTGGTTTGGAGACTACAGGTCCCCTAGCTGAGTCCAGTATTACTTCCACTTAGTGACAGGCTCCCCAATCTCATCTTTCGTACCTTATCTGCCTTGGTCAACTCTTGTTCTTTTCCGACACCCATGGTATTAGGTTTCCGAGACCTAGGAAATCTTTCATTTTCACGTCCTTTGTGACCCTTCCCTTTATTTTGCAGATGACCTAATTCTTCTTAGTGTCGAACCTCTTACTTTTTCCCTCTGATTAGTGTTAAGAAATGATGGTTGCCCAGTTGTACTTCATCTTAAAATAATCATCATAACTACCTTATGAATCCTGCGAACTTGCACTCACCTGGCCCCTTGACCTAAATGTGTCCCTGAACAATAAATCCTCGTTTAGGTTACAAAACTAGAGATCATGTAAATCAAGACTCATTGATCAGAACTCATTTTTGATGGATACCGGAGACTTCAAATCACCCAGCCCTAAGACGAAGAATTATTTCTGAAGTAGGTCTCCTTGCAGTACCAAAGACCACATGGCAATATTTACCAACATTCTGAAATGGTCTCCATTCTTATGAATACTAGGTTCCTAAAATGATTTGGAATCCTTGGCTCAATGAATGAACAGACACTTGAAAACAGGTGGCCTCACGAACGCGTTTACCAAGTCTCCATGGTGAGGTCTCCACTGTTATCAATTGCGCAGACTAGAGTCCATTTGGCGCCGAAACAAAGACACATCCTTGAACCAAGACCCCGTAGTTGGAATAATATCAAAGATCTAAATCATGTGGCCTCACGAAAGCGTGTTGTAAGATTGTGGTCGGGTCTACAAACTTCTGAATACCGGGGATTAAAAGTCATCTGGCTCCAGGAAAATGAGTTGCAGAGGAGTCGCCTGAGAACCAGAACTTGTTGGTTATGTTAGAATACTACATTCGTGAAATCATCTGGTATTACCCGAATGTGAACTAAAGCTCGGGGACCTTATGCTCAATAAACAATCGTCTCTGAACTACGACTCCTTGATTATATCGCAATATCTGGCCTCACGGATGTGTGCACCAAGACTCCGTGAGGAATACAAAAGACTCTATTCAAATTGCCCTAAGAATTTCCCCTGAAGCAGTGACTAGTCGGTTGGTTCCATGGACTGGAGTTTATTTGTGTCCGTATCAAAGATCCATCTCTGAAGAAGGGAATCCTTATTTGGGTTAAAATATCAGAAACCTAAATCACATGGTATCACATTAATTTGAATGCCAAGATTCTATAACTTGGTCTACATTCTTGTAAATTCCAGAGACTAGAGGTCGTCTCAGAACAGGACTCTTTAGCTACGTTGTAATATCAGAGACGAAATGTTGTTATCTCTACATAGCGGGAACTTCAGGTCCTTCGAACCTATTGAAAAGATTCCTCTCAGAACTAAGACTCATAGTTGGGTCACTACACCAGAGAAAAAAATCATGTGTCTTTACGATATTGTGCATCAAGATGCTAATACAGTCTCCACATTAGTGTAGGGAAACTAAAGCCATATCCCGCTCCACTACAGTCAGTCATCTGTACGGAGTACTGGTACGGAGAATAGCTCCTTCTTTGTGTCTGCATTCTTGTGAATATCGGAGAACTGATGTCATCTTACACCAAAATAAAGAGTCCCCTCTGTTCTAGGTCTGCTTGTTTGAATCAGATTATCGGACACCTAGGGTCATGAATCTTCAGCAGAGTAACTCCTTGATCGGGTCGTCATTCTTGTGAACACCGTCGACCTGAAGTCATCTGGGCTCAAGTCGACGACCATGTGCTGGAGCTGCGAGCTGCTCCCGGGCATGGGGCGGCCACCGCTCCTCGTGGTATCGATTTTCCTTGGCAGGCGGCAGGACGGGTTCAACCGACGGGCCGCGGGGGAGATGGGCATAAACTGGGAGCTGCACGATACATGACACTTCAGAGAAATTACTAGCGCTCGCAATCAGAAGCAGTGATAGTATTACTAGAACTCTTCCTATCAGTCTATGACTGGACAGAGGATCCGATACCACTTTGATCTTGATAGTAACAGGTACTTGAGCCGGTTCTTACGGAATATAGTCTACTTTTACGACAAACAATTGTTCTTTATATGCTGTTGGACTAGACAAAAGATTGCTTGAATGAATGGCCGAAATTTCAGAAAATAAAACTCAGAGAGTTAGAGTAGGTGAAGAGTTATCTGATCTTAAAATTATTAAGAAGGTGGTGGTGGTGGGGGGCGTATGGCAGTATTATTGGACCTTTATGTTTTCTTATACACAGATGATATGAGCAAAGAACTGAAATCACAGCTAAGGCTATTTGCGGATGAAGTTATACTGTGTAGAGTAGTACATGAGTTGCAGCATTTCAGCGATTACAGGGGTAAATAGACAATGTTTTGGAATGAATAGCGGATAATGTTATGATGGTAAATGGGATGATAAGTTGTAAATTTCACCATGAGAAAAAGTCCTCTCAGTTTTAATTACTCTGTTGATGGGGAGATAGCACCTCATGGGGAACACTGTCATTTCCTAAGTTTTACTATAAGGAATGATCTTCATTGGGGTAATCATATTAACGAGGTTGTTAAGAAAGGTTACAGATCTCTTCGCATGGTCAGGTGAGAGTATTTCGTGGTTGTAGTAAGGATGTAAAAGGGAGGCGTATAAGTCTGTGGTAAGACCAAAATTAGAGTAAGGTTCCATTGTATTCGACCCACACCTGGACTATTTGATACGAGAATTGAAAATATCCGAAGTAAAGCAGCTCGATTTGTCCTGATTGATGGCCGACGAAGGAGTAGTGTTACGAAAATTTTACAAACATTGGGCTGGGAAGACTTGCGAGTAAGGAGGCGAGATGCTCGACTATGTGGTATATTTCGAGTTGTCAGCTGATAGATGGCGTGGAATGATATTAGTAGAAAAATAAGCTTAGTGGAACTTTTAAAAGTTGGAAATATATTATGAAGATAAAATTAGAACTCAAGAGGACAAATTCGGGCAAACATCCATTTATATAACGAGGAGTCGATTATCAAGGGTCAAGGAAGGCGTAGCAGGGGGAGAGGTGATACTCCCACGTGGCGCGTCCCAGGTGGCGGATAGGGGGGAAATAAAATACCTCTCCCGGACCAAACACACTACCCCCTGCGGGTGGGGGACGCACATGTAGAATACACCCGCGGTACCCCCCTGCCTGTCGTATGAGTCGACTAAAAGGGGCGACCTAGGCGCGGACATGGATTGCGGTTTGGTATAATGTGTTGGACCTCCTGTGGATGGGAGGGGTCGAGTACATTCACAGGTAATCCCCGCCTGTCGTAGAAGGCGACGTAAAGGGTCATGTGGCCGTGGTCCTCTCTTTATTTTATTATTAGTTTTCCGAGGGTCAGATGTAGACAATTTCAAAAGTTTGATGTGCGTGCTGCCCGGAGATGGGCCTCATACGTGTGCGATTACGCCCAAAAGCCCGCAACTGTCCACCCAGGAACATTGCGTGGTGGGAGCGCCATGTACCTTGGCAGTGGTATCCGCCTGACAACACAGGTCCCCGCACAGCCGAATGCCAGAAGGACATATTATTATTAATTATTTTTATTTTTTTCTCTATATTTAGTGCTCTGTAAAAGCTATGGGGTACATGCTATTGCGGGTGACTGGAGGAAGGGAGTCTTAGTGCTCATTGCCTCAGTCATCCCGTATTAGGCATCGTTCAACATCGGACCCGGGGCAGTACCTGCTATGACCAGGTGGGTATTGCCTTGGCTGCTTGGTTCGGCTACAGAGACCCCTGATCGGAGTGGGTGGCATTCGGGGAGGATGCTATCGGG
Organism: Anabrus simplex; assembly: GCF_040414725.1. NCBI lineage: Eukaryota > Metazoa > Arthropoda > Insecta > Orthoptera > Tettigoniidae > Anabrus > Anabrus simplex. The sequence goes on along the minus strand of NC_090268.1, from coordinate 131,184,702 downwards.
CATGGCTTCCAAACGATGTCGGCTCTCTCAAGGTGGTCCCCCACCTAAGCCTTTTACTTCTGCTTCCCTGAGAGGTTCAACTCCCTGGGAACATGCGCAGCGTGAAGGAATGGGATCCAGCTTCCCTAGGTTTCTGGTCGCTACCAGAACCGTTGGGCACGATTTTAAGCTGGTGAAGTCCATTCTTTTTAGTAGGCATATCGAAAGCGTCTATGGCGAACTGGAGGAACTTAAGAAAATGCGCAACGGAAGTTTGCTTCTAAAGACTCGTACAGCACTGCAAGCTGATCAGTTGCTTAAGTCCGAGCACTTTGGCGAAATCCCCGTCAAAGTGGAGGAGCATAAGTCCTTGAACCTGGTTCGCGGAGTCATCTTTCACCGCGACCTTATTTTGTACACTGACGACGAGTTGATGGAAGACATGAAAAACCGTGGCGTGACACACGTCCAGCGCATTACGCGCAAGGTCAACGGTGAAGACGTTGCCACTGGTGCCTTCATTGTCTCTTTCAAGTTGTCAGTGTTACCAGAGAAAGTCAAGGTAACAACTTATAGTTCGGATGTGAGGCCGTACATCCCGCCTCCTATGCGATGCTATCAATGCCAGCGATTCGGACATATGGTATCTCGCTGTTCGAATCAGGCTGTATGTGGTACATGTGGACGAGTAGCTCACGGCGCGGAGGAGTGCACAACTCCATACAAGTGCACTAACTGCTCCGGTTTTTATTCCCCTCGGGATCGGAATAGTCCGACATACCTGAGTGAGAAGAAGATCCAGGAGATCAAGACCCTGGATGGTCTTTCCTACCAGGAAGCGCGCCGTAAGTTTAATTCTACGAATAGACCTGCCCGTACACTTGACTATAGCTTGATAGCTCAGAGTGTTCCAGGTTCGTCATTTACAACCTCGACACTTGTCCAGACGGCTGCGCCAAAAGCGACTCTTGCTACTCCCAGCAACGTCGCAAAGAGTCAAAGCTCGAGGGGGGACCACCCCACCTTCGACCAACCAGACGTCTGTGCAGGCTGGTAGTTCCCAGCCTGCACAGCAAGGGGGGAAGACTACTAGGAGGTCGAAGAAAGTCGTGCCCCCAGCCGGCGGAGGCGGCATCGTCGACTAGGGCTGGGAAACCATCTCCCAGCCCGTCTAAACTCGAAAAGAAGAAGGGGAAGAAGAGCGTCCGTGTTGAGCGCTCTCGGACTTCCCCTGCGAAGGAGAAGACATGCCCCCCATCTGGGGGGTATGAGTCTGCGCCAGGAGGCACTCCTGCTCCCAAACCTGCGCGCTCCCCTCGTAGGGGACCCCCTCGTGCCCGAAAAGCTTCGAAGTTCTGGGAGGCACCCCTGCCATCTTTTGATGACGGGATGGATGTCGCGCTGTCCTCTACATCTACGGATGTAGAACTAGATAGTGTTTAGGCTTACGAGCATTTTGTCGCTTATAACCTAACACTCCTTTTATAGTCCACACTATGGCACTGTTACAGTGGAATTGTAACGGTTATGATAGGCATCTTGCTAAGTTACGTCAGCTTATTAGTGAGTACGCAGCGATTATAGTCTGTATTCAGGAGACCAATTTCAGACCTGGTCATCATACGGTCTTGAAGAATTTCAAACTATACTCGACAGAACGATACTATGCTCACCGGGCTTCCGGTGGCGTTGGCATTTTTGTACTTTCTGATAGCTACAGAGAAGAGGTTCCATTAAGAACCCCTCTTGAGGCTGTACCTGTTCGCGTCTCGCTGCCCGTCATAGCAACATTGTGTAATGTGTATTTTCCACCATGGCAGCATCTTAACATAACCGATGTCGCTGATCTTATGGATCAGCTTCCACCTCCCTTCCTCTTATTGGGTGATTTTAACGCCCATCATCCCGTCTGGGGCTCTGAGACGTCTTGCCCCCGGGGACGAGAGCTGGAAACATTAGTGACAGAGCTGGACTTATGTCTTTTGAACACAGGGGTACCAACTCACTTTAGTGTACGTTACGGCACATATTCTCGCATAGACGTAAGTCTATGCAGCCGAACGTTGGTTCCACTGTTTCGGTGGAATACACACGATGATCTCTGTGATAGTGACCATTTTCCCATAATCCTTACTTTGTTGAAACAAAAATCCCTCGAGGCTCCCCCTCGATGGATTCTTAAACATGCTGATTGGCCAAAGTACACATCACTAGCTGTCTTTAATGACAATATCAGGCGGACCGTCGGCGAGGAGATAACTTACGTAACCCAAGTTATTCTTGCGGCTGCTGAGGAGTCCATTCCGCTCTTCTCCGGGAATCCTCGCCGAAAACTCGTTCCTTGGTGAAACGAAGAAATAGCAGCAGCTATCAAAGAACGCCGTCGTGCTCATAAACGTTAGCGTAGACAGCCTACTGCGGCCAACTTGGTAACATTTACGAACTTCCGCGATAAGGCGCGGGTTCTTATTCGCCAAAGTAAGAAGGCTTAATGGGAGAGATATGTGTCGTCTATGACGTCACACACTCCATCATCTCAAGTGTGGACTAAGCTTCGGCGTATTTCGGGTATCCATGGATCATCTTCTGTACCGGGAATTTCCATTGCTGGCAAAATCGTCACTGAACCCCTCTCGATTGCAAACCATCTAGCTCGCCATTTCGTGGATGTATCTGGCTCCGGGAATTACCATCCTGATTTCCTCGCTGTGAAGCGGGAGGCAGAACGTCGTCACCTTAGTTTTGCCTCTCAAGCTTCAGAGGACTACAACGTGCCCTTTACGGAGTGGGAACTCCGCAGCGCCCTAGCGCTTTGCAAGGACACGTCTCCTGGACCGGACAGCATCCATAACCGGATGTTGAAACACGTTAGTGACGATAGTCTACTCTATCTCCTTCGTGTGTTCAACCGTATCTGGATGGAGGGTGATTTTCCGTCTCAGTGGCGAGAGGGCATAGTCATTCCTGTCCTCAAGCCTGACAAAGATCCGAAGTATGCAGGAAGTTACAGGCCGATCTGTCTTACCAACTGCCTGTGTAAGCTTTTTGAGAGGATGGTAAATCGCCGACTCGTGTGGTGTCTGGAGAAAAAAGGACTCTTGTCGGAATACCAGTGTGGTTTTCGAGCCGCTCGATCCACCACTGACCACTTGGTCCGCCTGGAGAGCTCTATCCAGGATGCGTTTCTCCGTAAACAGCACTTGGTAGCTGTTTTCTTTGACTTGGAGAAGGCTTACGACACCACATGGCGATATGGTATCCTTTCAGTCCTGCATCAATGGAGATTCCGAGGTAACTTGCCGGTATTTATTGCGAATTTTTTGTCCCTCCGTCTATTCCGTGTCCGAGTAGGGAGGACATATTCGCAATATCACGTTCAGGAAAATGGAGTCCCACAGGGATCGGTCCTTAGTGTCACTCTGTTCGCGATTGCCATAAACGGTATTGTCGCTGCTGCTGGTCCAGCAGTAATACCGTCGCTATATGTGGATGATTTTGCTCTGCATTATAGGTCGTGCAGTATGGCAGTCGCAGAGCGACAATTACAGCAAGCTATTAGGAGGGTGGAGAAATGGACCTTAGAAAATGGCTTTCGGTTTTCTGCCACAAAGACCTCCGTTGTCCACTTTTGTCGTCACCGTACTCTTCACCCATATCCTGAGCTTTATTTAGGAAATGTCGTTCTTCCAGTTGTTGACACTTACCGATTTCTTGGGCTCCTTTTCGACAGTAAATTATCGTGGGAGCCACACGTGCGGGAGCTCAAAGTACAATGCACCAAGGGGATTAACCTCTTGAAGTTCCTTAGCAGCACTAATTGGGGAGCTGACCGCGTGGTGCTCCTCCGATTTTACAGGGCACACATTTTATCCAGGTTAGACTACGGCAGTGCAGCATATGGCTCAGCAAGGCCAAGCGTGCTTGGGAAGCTGAACAGCATCCACCACAGCGGGGTTAGGTTGGCGACGGGAGCTTTCCGTACAAGCCCCATTGCCAGCCTGCTCGCTGAGTCGGGTGTGCCGCCTTTACATCTGAGGCGCCAGCAAATGCATCTTTCGTATGCTGCAAATTTGCGACAGATGCCACTTCATCCAAGCTATCCTTGCGTGTTCAACAATGCCAACCGTTTGCTGTACGCTGCTTGTTCTCGAGCAACGCGGCCGGTTGGAATACGCCTGGAGAGCAGTTACAGATTGTTCGACGTACCTTCGGTTCCTTGCCTTGTCAGACAACCAAGTGGGGTACCTCCGTGGGTTGTACGACGACCTGAAATAATCCTGGATCTGCACACTGGCCCGAAAGAAAACACGGACCCTTCGATTTATCGGCCACGAACCTGCTACGCAGGCGTAGCAGGGGGAGAGGTGATACTCCCACGTGGCGCGTCCCAGGTGGCGGATAGGGGGATCCTAACCGGCTTGCCGGCGGACTTGAGGGAAATAAAATACCTCTCGCGGACCAAACACACACCCCCTGTGGGTGGGGGAGGCAGACGAATAAAACACCCACGGTATCCCCTGCCTGTCGTGAGAGGCGACTAAAAGGGGCGACCAAGGGATGTTTAAATTGGAACCATGAAACTGCTTTTGATTCGTGCCATCACGCGGGGAACACCAAGGGTTGCTTTTACTTGTGCGTAGTACCACTACATTAGGTACGAAATTGGTTTGTGATTAGTAGCACACAGGAGCACCGCGCGGTCGGCTTTTGCAGTACCTGTGATTAGTACCACCATATGAGCAGGACCATGGGATGATAGCTACCATGGTTCTGCCTTGCCTATGATTAGTACCCACTATATGAGGAACACCACGGGATAGGGAGAGGTCCCTGTGGTTAGTACTCTTCTGTGATGAACACCATAGGTTTGCGTTGCCTGTAAATGGCGCCGCAAAGTGGGAAAACATAGGTCTGTATTAAATGTCGAATTTCATAAGCTCTGAGTAGTACAATAATGTGTGGAATGCCGCAAGTCTCTGCTACTTTTGATTAGTACCGTAACAGGACAGCTACCATGGTTCTATTTTGATAGCGATCAGTACCGTTCTGAGGGGCCGATAACTTCGATTTAGGACCCCCTTTTGACTGCACGCATAATCGATTCAGTGTTATGCTATAGCAGTAGTCCCTTGGTCAGTAATACGATATTGCCACGTCCGTTTATGTGACTGTGCGACATTGCGGGTCGCAACCACTGATTGTTTTAAATTCATGTCCATCCATTCATTCTTCGTTGTCACATTTTTTAATTCTGGTCAGTGGAGAATTTTAGACTTTTAATATGTCATTCCATTTCGTCTCATTTCGTACCATTAGTGGCCGATGACCTAGATGTTAGGCCCCTTTAAACAACAATTATCAATCATCATCAATCATCGATTTATCGGAGGCTCTTCCTGTTCGTTGTTGGCCGCTATCCAGGTTCCGTCGTCGTCTACACGGATGGTTCGAGGACAGATACGAAGGTTCGTTGTCGACAATGATAGGTTCCTTTTTGGTCTCCCGGAAACCTGTAGTGTGTACACAGCAGAGCTCTATGCTATCCGCGAATCTCTGCGGTACGCACTGTACAATGAACGCCGACACTTTCTCGTGTGTACTGACTCCTTGAGTTCGCTCCAGTCTATTGATACTTGTTTCCCTCGGCACCCTCTGGTGCAGCGGATCCAGGACCTGCTGGCCGGGTGTTCGGATGCCGGCACCAGAATCACGTTTCTGTGGGTCCCAAACCACATGGGCGTAGAGGGAAATGAATTAGCAGATAAGGCTGCCAAGGAGGCAGTTACACTGCCCCCGTTGCCTTTCAAGGTTCCAGCAAGTGATATTCGCTCTCAGCTGAGACATCTGGTTATGTCCTATTGGGAGATGGAGTGGCAGGCCATTCCACTTCCCAATAAGCTGCGAGCGATAAGAGGAACAACGAAGGTTTGGAGGACTTCCCTTCGGACTTCGCGGAGGGAAGCCGTGGTATTTTGTCGTCTTCGGATCGGCCATGGTATCCTGACTCACTCGCATCTTTTGAAAGGGGAACCGCCTCCGATGTGTACCTGCGGCGAACACCTTACCGTGGTACACATCCTTATGGAGTGTGTGGACGTGGTCGATCTGCGCCGTAGTCTTAACCTTCCGAGTACAATCTCCCTTATCTTGCGAGATGACGAGCAGTCAGCAGACCTCGTCATCCGCTTTATGAGGGATAGTGGCCTGTTTTATCGTGTGTAATGTTGTGTTTTGTGCTAGTGTATTTGTGTCAATTGCGCTTTTATTCCATTGACTTCATTTTAGTTTGTGTTGCGCATTTTAATGTGTTCTTTTAAAGTCTAATGTAAAGTACGTATCTATGTCTGTCCTAGCAAGCAATGCCTTATTCCTTTGTCTTCTGTATTTTTGCTTATTTTATTCCAAATTAAGGCATTGCGAATCAGATCCACTAATTGTTTTAATCTCATACTCATTTTCCATCACCATTTTTTAAACTTTAGTCAGTGGATACGTTTTAAAATTTTAACTGTCATGTATCCTGTCGTCCATCTCGTTCCATTAGGGGCCGATGACCTTCGATGTTAGGCCCCTTAAAACAACAAGCATCATCATCATCAATAACATATTTGTTTAAAGTTTCTTGCATAATGGCATACCCGCATAGTTTAGTCTAGTCTTTGTGCCCGCCAGCATCTTCATACTAGCTATCATAAGTGCTGTATAGAAGTGGACTTACTGGTTGGCCCCTATACTCTCCTGATATAAACCCAGAGAACTTTTTCCTGTGGGGGGGGGGTACGTAATGTCTTTGCTGTAATAGATTGTTGTGGATGACACAGCAACTCTCCGTGGTTGAAATATGGCTGCCTGACGAACAGTACACACTAAACCGAGCGATTTTTGAGAACGTTTTCGGAACAACATGCGAAGACTACTATATTCAGGCAGGAGTCGTTCGTTTTGAACATTTCATACGACGGCGTGTTACAGCGGGTGATAAAGTTTTATTCTGTACATTATTCATCACACGCGTTAACAAATGCCATATGCTCGAGTGCACTACGAATGAAGTCTGGTAATTCCGTAATTGTACATTTCGCACTATGTTACAACTGTTGGATTCCGTGATGTGATATTATAATAAGATTCGTGTAATTATAACATGTCTTACAGCGCATCCACCGTTTATTCCGACCATCAACTCTGAACAATATACAAATAGAAAAAACATGGAAAGAATCTATGGATGCTCAACTTCTCACTTCTCCAAAACAACCATTCTTATACTCACAATATGAGGAGTCCACTTCTTGAAATTATGACTCTTAATTGTACGACGTAGGACGCGTCATATTGCTGGGAAAAGTAACAGGTTTTGTAGCTGCAGTTACATCATGCAGAAGTCATTAACAGTAACACAAATCGTGCTGTCAGTTTCAACGGACGCCAAAGTGCATTTTGAGTTGAAAAAGATGTTCATGAACCTATAAATAAAGCTAGGCTGAGTGGCTCAGACGGTTGAGGTGCTGGCCTTCTGACCCTAACATCTCAGGTTTGATCCTGCCTCAGTCCGGTGGTATTTGAAGGTGCTCAAGTACGTTAGCCTCGCCTCGTGTCGCTAGATTTGCTGGCACGTGAAAGAACTCCCGCAGGACTAAATTCTGGCATTTCGGCGTCTTCAGAAACCGTAAAAAATGTTTTTTATTCGTATAAATAAACGCTCTACCTCTGGTGTCACTTTAAATTCCTCCTAAATACCGAACTAATGTGTTCAATTTTCAACTTGTAAATTTATGAAGAGGAGAAAGAAAGTCAACCTAATAGTTTTAAAATTCGGTCCCGAGCGTCCTGGATTTGTTTACCGATTTCGTCTTTCACATCTATGATATTCACTAGACAGCTACAGTTGACAAAACTGCCTGACATTTTAAAATTAGATTCGTGACATTTATTTGTGACATGTTTGCATTCCTGATTTGTTTCTTTTAACAATAGAAAAACACAGTGCTTCTTATTTTCTCTTCAGCGTCATTTTTCTTGTTAGATAATCAAAAGCCATTAATCTCTCAAATTGCTTATACATAATTTATTCGTACTTTTCTGAGAACGGAATTATTCTAGAAGAAAATAAGAAAGGAATGTGTCATTCTCTCTTCATGGTGTCAAGCAAGATGTTGGTTGTCGAATGATGTGTAACAAAATGGAAGTTATAATTAATTTTAACCCTTTACAGTCTAAATTATCCAGAGTAATTAGAGGCAATTGTATCAGAGATAACTAGAATAAGTCCTCAACATAAACCACCGGTAATCATTTTTATAGTTATTATATGCAAATTGCTTTACGTCGCACCAACTTAGAAAGGTCTTACGTAGATGATGGGATAGCAAAGGGGTAGGACTAGGAAGTAAGCGGCCGTGACCTTAATTACCTGTATGCACTCGTGAGCGGACTAAATATCCGTAGCGGATTGGTACGCACTCTATCAGCCGGACTAAATATCCGTAAGCGGATTGGTACCCACTCTATCAGCCGGACTAAATATCCGTAAGCGGTCTGGTACGCGTTCTATCAGCCGGACTAAATATCCGTAAGCGGACTGGTACGCACTCTATCAGCCGGACTAAATATCCGTAAGCGGATTGGTACGCACTCTATCAGCCGGACTAAATATCCGTAAGCGGATTGGTACGCACTCTATCAGCCGGACTAAGTAAGCAGATTGGTACGCACTCTATCAGCCGGACTAAATATCTAAATATGTAAATATCTATCAATCGTAGACTCGCGGTATTCCACACATTATGGTAGTATCACAGGTAATGAAATTCGCACATGTTACACAGACCTATGGTGTTTCTCACATTGCGGCGCCATTTACAGGTAACGCAAACCTATGGTGTTCCTCACATAAGTGTACTAACCACAGGGACTCCTACTATCACGTGGTGTCCCTCATAGAGTGGTACTAATCACAGGTACTGAAAAACCTAGCCGGAAGCACACACTGTCGCTACCAATCACAAAACTATTGGTACCCAACATAGTGGCACTACGCGCAAGTAAAAACGACCCATGGCGTTCCCTGCGTGATGGTACTAATCACAAATAGTCTCATGGTTCTAATTCGATCATCCCTTGGTCGCCCCCTTTAGTCGCCTATTATGACATGCAGGGCATACCGTGAGTGAATTGACTTCTTCTATGTCTTTTACATTTTTTTAGGTTCTTGAAAAGAGACTAAGTTCACTTTTTGTCTGTATATTTGTGTGACACGAAATAATAGGAAAAGTTGCTTAAAAGAATTTTTCGAAACTCTGTACCAAGTTCAGACACAAATTATGTGTGCATTACGCCACGGAATGCTGACCGTGAAAGGCTACGCTGTAGTAGTAATAAGCTTCCACCAAGTGGAAGTACTGCTTATTACCTACCGACAAGGAGTAGAAACATAAACAAAATTATTATAATTTAGTTTTCACATTTAAATATTTTTGTGCCACACTTCATATTTACCTCGGTTTAGGTATACAAAAGTAAGAAAATAGGCTAAGTTCAGTTATTTCTGTCTGACTTCCTGTCTGTTTGTCCATCTGTGTGTCTATCACGAAATAACGAGAAAATAGCTTAACATACATTTTCGAATCTAAGTATTTAAGTTCAGGCATACTCTATGTGTGTACAAGGTTATACCGGTATAATATTTTAGTAGTATGCATTGGCTTAGCAATATTAAACGGAACGAAACCGAAGGTTTCAAATTTCAAATTAGCTGTATTGAAAACCTGCAAGTAATATTATTTCGATTCTTTTATGTTTTATTCCCTTTTACCTTGCTATGGGCCCGGTTCTTTGAAGCGTAATACTATGCGGTCCAGAGGTCCCTGGGTTCTATTCCCACCTGGTTCAGAGATTTAACCTTAAATTGTCAATTAGCCTGACTTGGGGACTGTGGTGTAGGGGTAGCGTGCTTGCCTCTTACCCGGAGGCCCCGGGCTCGATTACCGGCCAGGTCAGTGATTTTTACCTGGACCTGAGGGCTGGTTCGAGGTTTAATCAGCCTACGTGATTAGAATTGAGGAGCTATCTGACGGTGAGATAGCGGCCCGGTCTAGAAAGCCAAGAATAACGACCGAGGGGATTCGTCGTGCTAACTACATGACACCTCGTAATCTGCAGGCCTTCGGGCTGAGTAGCGGTCGCTTGGTAGGCCAAGGCCCTTCAAGGGCTGTAGTGCCATGGGGTTTGACTTGGGGACTGGTTTTCGTGCCATCAAAAATCTCCCTGCAATTCACACATCACACACTAGTCTACATAATCATCCACCACAGTAAAACGCAGGTTCCGATACACTGGAGATGCCACCCCCTCGTCGGAGGATCTGCCTTACAAGGGCTGCGACCGGCTAGTAATAGACACACAAAATTTAATTAATTAATAATGTTTATTGGCTTTACGTTCCACTAACTACTTTACGGTTTTCGGAGACGCAGAGGTGCCGGAATTTTGTCCCGCAGGAGTTCTTTTACGTGCCAATAAATCTACCGACACGAGGCTGGCGTATTTGAGCACCTTCAAATACCACCGGACTGAGCTAGGATCGAACCTGCCAATTTGGAGTTAGAAGGCCAGCGCCTCAACCGTCTGAGCCACTCAGCCCAGCATTAAATTAACTAAGCCGTGTGAGGAATAATAACGGAGATATTATCGATTTTCATATTCTTTCAAATATCTCGAGAGGAATATCGGTTCTGTGTGAAAAATCTACACAAGAGTGAGTAGAGAATATCTAATTCTTACCTATTTACACCCGATACATTTTTTTCGTCAGAGAATATTATTTTTCGTCATCGTAACAATTTTACCGGCGATTGTGCTGGTCGTTGTCGTAATTGTTCTTACAGGTGGAAAATCCTCATGAGCATTAATTGTCCCTTATCCAATATAAAATTCACGAGGACAATAATAGCGATGACTTTCGAAATATGGAGAGCAGATGGGCTTTACTGGTAATGACTAAAACTAACCAGTCAACAACGGGCAGGCAACAGCTAGCCCATTATATGAACATCTACGCAGTGGCTGTAAAAAGCTTATCCCCCTTGATCTGAATTCAGAGCTAGTCGTAAATAGGTATCGTGACTCGGAGAAAATGGGTTAATAGCACCACAAATGACTTTTACTTCATCCGCTGCCGATAACCGACCAGATAAATTTCTGAAGCGAAAGTAGTGGTTCTTGGAAACTGTTATATGCGACATTTGTGTCTCGAAACACATGGTAATACTGGAAAGAGGTCAATCGAAGCAGTGTGCTAACTCCAATGGGTTTAATTGTCTAATTCCTCATTCTGTATATATATTACACACAGAAATGTTAGGACTTAATTGAAAAGGCCTTTTATAACTACGTACGAATGATTAGAGAAAGAATGATTTTACCGACTAAAGAAAAGGATGAACTTTGGCAAACGGGAAAATGAAGGACAATCTAAGACTTTAAAATCCAATAGCGTTCGGTTCCAAGGGGAACAACTGATCAAGGAACGTTTTAAAGAGTGTATAAAACGTTAGAAGTATTTGTGAAATGTTACGACAAGAAAATCATAATGTCTAACTATTAGGTCAATTACTACTAACAGAAATAAAAAAGTGGTGTGTACAAACAGATTTTGTCGCGGCTAATCCAGTGATAAGTCACTCACAGTAGGAGAAAGAGCTAGGGACTACCAACAAAGGATTAAAGAGTACAGCACCGAAGTAAAAACTTCCACCCTATGAGCTACCGTCTCTTAAATGTTCTTTGATCTATAGGCAGAGGCACAGACGTCCAAACATCACCTGACAGTTTGTTCACGTTATTCGTATAGTCATGTCTCCGAACATAGCACGCCTGTATTCTTAATTACAGGGATAATTATATAAGAAACAATGTAAACATGTCTCTCATGACTCTGGTCGGTCAACACAGGCTTAAATACGTAGAGGAATTAGCTAAAAACAGAGTTTGTCGAGACAAAGCCAATAATAGCCCACTCGCAGCAGCAGAAAGAGCCAGGCCCTACAAACAGAGGATTAAAGAGTGCGCCGCCGAAGTAAAAGCTTCTGCTACTATCTGCGACCATCTCTTAAGTATTCTTTGATCTGCAGACGGAGGGAGCGGCTAGGGAAGGCGCGAATAGGTTACAATGCAAACGTATTTAAGCAAGGCGCAAGAATCTTCTACACGCACAACGGTTCTGCAGTGAGATTTGCTTAAATATTAGCGATCCGAATTGTCAGAACCCCTGCATTTTATACACTCATCGACAGAACTCTCCTCGAACCTACTACGCTGGCGTAGCAGAGGGAGAGTTGATACTCCCACGTGGCGGGTTGCAGGTGGCGGACAGGGGGAGCCTAACCGGCTTGCCGGCGGACTTGAGCGAAATAAAATAACTCTCGCTGATCAAACGCACAGCCCCCTATGGGTGGGGGACGCAGACGAAGAATACACCCACTGTCATAAGGGGCGACTAAAAGGCGACCAAGGGATGATGATATTAGAACCATGTGATTATTTGGGTTACCTGCGGAACACCATGGGCAGACGTTAATTGTGACCAGTGTCACCTTGCGAGGAAAACCATGTGTCTACATTACATAGAAGCAGTACCATTATGTGAGAAACACTACGGGCCTGGGCGATGTTTATGTTTAGTATCATCGTGTGCGTTCCACCGGTCGGTTCAAATCTGTTCAGAATGGGTCTGCGTTACCTATCAGCAGTACAACTACATAAGGAACACCATGAGCCTAATTTATCTGTGATTAGTACCACTATGGGAGGAACGCCATAGTTCTACTTTACCAGTGATAAGTACCATTATGAGGGGTCGGTGATCCGTATTTTGGCCCCCTTTAGATAATAAGTATCATCCTAGTACTTACGACATTGTGAACAGGGTCCACTGATTGTTTTCGTTTCATGATCATTTTTTTTCATCGTCATTCGTTTTAGACTCTAGTGGGCAGATACATGTTGGAAGTTTTAATTTTCATTTCGTTCACCTCATACCATTACGGACCGATGACCTAGCTGTTAGGCCCCTTTAAATAACAATCATAATCATCATGGACGTAACTATAGAGTAGCTAGATGATACTTGCGCCGTATTCAAATTCGTTTATATTCTAACCCAGGGGTTTCCAATTTGTAAGGAGTCGAGGGCCACATTAGAAAACTTATACAAGATCGCGGACCGAACTTTAATAGTAGGCCGATTTTTGCAAAATTCCGCAAATATAACAGGGATACCAGTATGAACTGATTTTAATAGTTCATTGAAATGAAGGTTTAATAACATGAATCAGTTAAAACACTGTTTTACAATTCCATAAAAGAATGAAATTAAAAATAAACACTATTATCCCCCGGTCAATTGAATTTGGAAGAAGAGCACCCAATAATGTCAGTTCATTTGAATTAATATTTGACAAGCGACAAAAAGGAAAATAAAATACCTAAAGACAAACTGAAATTAATAATGCAGTCAAAAGAAAACTTAACGAAGGAAAATTTAGTGAGAGTACTGTGATGGGAACAATGATGTACAGTTGTAACAGGCTGAAATCCCAGCAATGTGTTTCCAGGAACACTTCCCTGAAAATGTATCCAATGTGCAGCGCTGTGTACAAACCAGTAATACCAATGAGAGAAGAACAAAGAATTAAAATCGCTTCACACCAATGGAAATTAAAATATTTCTTGCTATTTATTGCATGCTACGTTGTATAAAATGTCTACAGTGAGCTTGGCGTGGAGTTCAAATTTTGGTATGGATCCCTTAGTCATTCTTATAAGGTTAAGATCTTGCACTGGCATTTTTGAGGGCTCTTTTTCCACCGAAGTCTCGATTTTAATTTTTTAATAAAAATAAGCGAATACTGAAAAACAAGATATAACATTAAAAAATTAATGTTTAGACATGGATCTATAAAAGGTACAAAGAATGATACATTTACGAACGAGCTATGAAATATTGTTTCTTTTTTACTTGCAAATGAGATTTTCTTTTAAAAAGGCTTTGCAGGTGAAAAATATGGCTTGGAAACCTCTGTTCTAACCTATTAGTGCCTACAAATCCTTTTCGTAAAAGGTGCACACGCCCAAAGATCACCTGACAACATATTGACGTTAATGCTACGGTCATGTCTCCGAACATAACTTGCTTTTATTCTTAATTACACGAATAACTATATAAGTAACAATGTAAGCATGTCTCCTAAAAAACTTACGGTACGTAGAGGAATTAGCTATGAAAGCGGTATTTTCACGATGTTACTTTATAATCACAAGTACTGTCGGTAACCGCTGGCATTGTTTAGTATTTCTTTGATCAAAAAACGTCATCTGACACATGCTCCTCTGGAACGTCTTCAATACAGTTTTTCCAATCACTTAACCTGTAGGTGGAGATATGATACTTAACTCCTTTGCGTATTATTATTATTATTATTATTATTATTATTATTATTATTATTATTATTATTATTATTAGAGCCTCCGTAGCTCAGGTGGCAGCGCGCCGGCCTCTCACCACCGGGCTCCGTGGTTCAAATCCCGGTCACTCCATGCGAGATTTGTGCTGGACAAAGCGGAGACGGGACAGGTTTTCTCCAGGTACTCCGGTTTTCCCTGTCATCTTTCATTCCAGCAACACTCTCCAATATAATTTCATTTCATCTGTCAGTCATTAACCATTGCCCCAGAGGAGTCTAGCAGTCTTCGGCCCACGAACCTGCTACGCAGGCGTAGCAGGGGGAGAGGTGATACTCCCACGTGGCGCGTCCCAGGTGGCGGATAGGGGGGTCCTAACCGGCTTGCCGGCGGACTTGAGGGAAATAAAATACCTCTCGTGGACCAAACACACACCCCCTGTGGGTGGGGGAGGCAGACGAATAATACACCCACGGTATCCCCTGCCTGTCGTGAGAGCCGACTAAAAGGGGCGACCAAGGGATGAATGAATTAGAACCATGAAACTACTCTTGATTCGTACCATCATGCGGGGAACACCATGGGTTGCATGTACTTGCGAGTAGTATCACTAACATGGTACGAAATATGTTTGTGATTCGTTGCAGTAAAAAGCCTGGCCTGGTGGATTCCAGTACCCGTGCGTTGTACCCATGTGGGCAACACCGCGGGTCTGGGCGTAGCCTGTGAGTTGTACCACTATATGAGCGACACCGTGGGTCTGCGTTGCCTGTGATTAGTACTCACTATGTGAGGAACACCACGGGGCCCGTGGGACCGGCACCCGTGACTAGTACCCTAGGTGAGGAAACTCATCGGTTTGCGTTGGCTGTAAGTGGCGCCATTGTGTGCGAAACACCATAGGTCTGCGTTACCTGTACGAAGTACAGTACTTGTGAGTAGTACCATCTTTTGTGGAACACCGTGAGTATTCGCTACTTCTGATTAATACCCCAACATGACACATACCATGGTTCTATTTTACTCGCGACATGTACCATTCTGTGGGGCCTTAGACGTGGATTTTGCACCCCCTTTAGACACCAAGCATCTTTGTGCTTTATAAGTGGTTCCTTGGTCGGTAATAATGTTATTTTCGTTCTCTATTGAATCCGATCCACTGGTTTTTGTTTGTTTGTTTTGTGTTTTGTTGGGTTCCTGTCCATCCATTCATTCTTCATGACATTTTTTATTTTTAATTTGGTCAGTGGATGCCTTTGTAATTTTTGTTCTTTCATTTCGTACCATTAGGGGCCGATGACCTTCGATGTTAGGCCCCTTAAAACAACAAGCATCATCATCATCAGCATCAGTCTTCGGCAGCCGGCACATTTCTTATCCGCGCCGTTAGTTGGGGCTTCATTCATTACATTCCCGACCCGTTCAAATGTCTGGAAACACGCCGTGGATTTTCAATAATCATTATTATTATTATTATTATTATTATTATTATTATTATTATTATTATTATTATTATTATTATTATTATTATTATTATTATTATGTTATTATTGGTTTCGCGTCCTGCTAACTACTTCTAAGATTTTCGGAGACTCCGAGGTGCCAGAATGTTTTTGTACAGGAGATATTTAACGTGCCAATTAATTTGCCGACAGCAGCTATGAGCTTACATTCAGGAGATAGTGGGTTCGAATCCCACTGTCGGCAGCTCTCAGCATGGTTTTCCATAATTTCATATTTCATACCACGCAAATGGTGGGGCTCTACTTTAATTAAGACCACGTTCGTTTCTTTGCCTCTCCTAGTCCTTATCCCATCGTCGCCATAAGACCTGTCTGTGTCGTTGCGAAGTTAATGAAATGGAAAATAAATAAATAATTACCGACACGATGCTGGCTGTTTTGAGCACCTCCAGATATCACCTAACTGAGTCGGGTTCGAACCTGATAACTTAGACTCAAAAGGCCAGCGCTCCTCTACCGTCTGAGCAACTCATCCCGGTAATTTTAGCAGCCCTACTCCTTTTCCCTTTAATTTATGTTAGGTCCCACAACGTTAAATCTTACGAAGGTGTTAGGAATGCATTGGTTTTGTAAAACTGTAATGCAGTGCAGGCTCCCATCTTCTTCACAATTTAAATCGAATAGTTCCTACGAGTTTAAACAACCTGCGTAATTTTGATTCAACTTCCTTATGCCCGTATTAAAATTCACGTCATTCATGTGTATCCCTGAACCGAGATGAGCTGATTTAGTATGTCTGTATCACATTTACCTGTTTGATCGAGAGAGTCTGTTTATTTGTTTGTCCGTGTATCGTCCCTGTGATCTGTTTAAATTTAGCTTACGAGAGCAGCATTGTAATTTGCTGGTGAAGTACAAATGCTAAACACATGTAAACACACGTTTTTGGTATTTGTATGTTTCTCCCGGGACGGGAAATTCTTATCTGACACATATGAACAGTTTCCAGTGGTAAAATATTTTACATATGTGCAAGAACTTTTTAAATATTTACACTCTTACCTTATTTGTAATGTATTATTTAATGTTTACCGTCCAACGTTGGTTCCTCTCCCAGATTCTACGAGGAATCCCACCTCTACCGCCTCAAGGCCAGGTGGGCCTAACCTCTATGCTGAACAGGGTTCTTGTGTGGCTGATGGGGAGATTGGAAGGGATAGACAAGGAAGAGGTAAGGAAGTGGCCGTGACCTTAATTAAGGTACCATCCCCCCATTTGCTTGGAGGAAAAGTAGGAAACAAAGGAAAACCACTTCAAGCATGGCCGAGGTGGGAATCGAACACCCCTGTACTAATTTGACCTCCTGAGGCTGAGCGGACCCCGTTCCCGTCTTCGTACCACTTTTCAAATTTCGTGTCTGAATCGGAAATCGAATCCTGGCCTCCGGTGGTGATCTCTAATGACACTATCCACTACAACATACAGATGGACCTCTAACAATGTAATTAATCTAATTTGTAAAATTCTTGATTAGAAAATATATTAGATCACTCCAAGTTAATTTCATCCATGTAGTTAAACGTTTTTGACAATAGTCACTTGGACTCTCTATGGGGAGAGATGTGAGTCTAAACGTAATGTTATGTTCTGGTTGCAGGAGATAATATCAAATTACAGCAGGTTCATAGTTGGTACGACAGGGAATACAAAGATAGCTTGTTATTTTACGGTCGCCTTAAAATTTCCTTTAATGAAATATGATTGCTTGAATAGGTTTATATTAGTGTAGAACTTCGGTATTTTGTTGGAGGTGAAGTGTGCTCTAGAAAGATCACTCAATAAAATCGTTTTCCAACACTATAAAAGTTGCAACGGAGGTAATGTACAGTCGAGTGTCGTTATAATGACCTCCAGATAATAAACGTTGTTGTTGATGATGATTCTTGTTGTTTAAAGCGGACTAATGTCTAGGTCATCGGCCCCTAATGGTACGAAATGCAATGACAATTTAAAAGTCCAAAATTCATCCAGTGACCAGAATTCAAAACGTGATGCCACGAACCTGCTACGCAGGCGTAGCAGGGGGAGAGGTGATACTCCCACGTGGCGCGTCCCAGGTGGCGGATAGGGGGGTCCTAACCGGCTTGCCGGCGGACTTGAGGGAAATAAAATACCTCTCGCGGACCAAACACACTACCCCCTGCGGGTGGGGGACGCACATGTAGAATACACCCGCGGTAGCCCCAGCCTGTCGTATGAGTCGACTAAAAGGGGCGACCTAGGCGCGGACATGGATTGCGGTTTGGTATAACGTTTTGGACCTCCTGTGGATGGGAGGGGTCGAGTACATTCACAGGTAATCCCTGCCTGTCGTAGAAGGCGACTTAAAGGGTCATGTGGCCATGGTCCCCTCTTTATTTTTTATTATTTTTCTGAGGGTCAGATGTAGACCATTCAAAATTTGATGTGCGTGCTGCCCGGCGATGGAGCTCCTATGTGTGCGACTACGCTCGAAAGCCCGTGCCAGCAACCACCCAGGACGTGGCGGGTGGGAGTGTCATGTACCCGGGCAGTGGTATCCGCCTGACAACGCAGGTCCCCGCACAGCCGAATGCCAGAAGGACATATTATTATTAATTATGTTTATTTATTTTTTCTATTGTTAGTGCTCTGTACACGCTATGGGGTACATGATATTGCGGGTGACTGGAGGAAGGGAGTCCTAGTGCTCATTGCCTCAGTCATCCCGTATTAGGCATCGTTCAACATCGGACCCCGGGCAATACCTGCTACGACCAGGTGGGTATTGCCTTGGCTGCTTGGTTCGGCTACAGAGACCCCTGATCGGAGTGGGTGGCATTCGGGGAGGATGCTATCGGGCATGGCTTCCAAACGAAGTCGGCTCTCACAAGGTGGTCGTCCACCTAAGTCTTTAACTTTTGCTTCCCTGAGAGGTTCAACTCCCTGGGAACATGCGCAGCGTGAAGGAATGGGATCCAGCTTCCCTAGTTTTCTGGTCGCTACCAGAACCGATGGGCACGATTTTAAGCTGGTGAAGTCGATCCTGTTTAGTAGACACATCGAAGGCGTCTATGGCGAACTGGAGGAACTTAAGAAAATGCGCAACGGTAGTTTGCTTCTAAAGACTCGTACAGCACTGCAAGCCGATCAGTTGCTTAGGTGCGAGCACTTTGGCGAAATCCCCGTCAAAGTGGAGGAGCATAAGTCCTTGAACCTGGTTCGCGGAGTCATCTTTCACCGCGACCTTATTTTGAACACTGACGACGAGTTGATGGAAGACATGAAGAACCGTGGCGTGACACACGTCCGGCGCATTACGCGCAAGGTCAACGGTGAAGACGTTGCCACTGGTGCCTTCATTGTCTCTTTCAAGTTGTCAGTGTTACCAGAGAAAGTCAAGGTAACAACTTATCGTTGCGATGTGAGGCCGTACATCCCGCCTCCTATGCGATGCTATCAATGCCAGCGATTCGGACATATGGTATCTCGCTGTTCGAATCAGGCTGTATGTGGTACATGTGGACGAGTAGCTCACGGCGCGGAGGAGTGCACAACTCCATACAAGCGCACTAACTGCTCCGGTTTTCATTCTCCTCGGGATCGGAATTGTCCGACATACCTGAGTGAGAAGAAGATCCAGGAGATCAAGACCCTGGATGGTCTTTCCTACCAGGAAGCGCGCCGTAAGTTTCATTCTATGAATACACCTGCCCGTACACTCGACTAT
The DNA here is from genome assembly GCF_040414725.1 of Anabrus simplex. Taxonomy (NCBI): domain Eukaryota; kingdom Metazoa; phylum Arthropoda; class Insecta; order Orthoptera; family Tettigoniidae; genus Anabrus; species Anabrus simplex. The sequence continues at coordinate 131,165,052 of NC_090268.1, read as the reverse complement.
AGCTTGATAGCTCAGAGTCTTCCAGGTTCGTCATTTACGACCAAGACACCTGTCCAGACCGCTGCGCCCAAGGCGACTGTTGCTGCTCCCAGCAACGTCGCAAATAGTCAAAGCTCGAAGGGGGGGACCACCCCACCTTCGACCAACCGGAAGTCTGTGCCGGCTGGGAACTGCCAGCCGGCACAGCAAGGGGGGAAGACTAAGTCTCCCCCCCCTAGGAGGTCGACGAAAGTCGTGCCCCAGCCGGCGGAGGCGGCTTCGTTGACCAGGGCTGGGAAACCATCTCCCAGCCCGTCTAAACTTGAAAAGAAAAAGGGGAAGAAGAGCGCCCGTCCTGAGCGCTCTCGGCCTTCCCCTGCGAAGGAGAAGTCATGCCCTCCATCTGGGGGATATGAGTCTGCGCCGGGAGGCACTCCTGCTCCCAAACCTGCGCGCTCTCCTCGTAGGGGACCCCCTCGCGCCCGAAAAGCGTCGAAGTTCTGGGCGGCACCCCTGCCATCTTTTGATGACGGAATGGATGTCGCGCTGTCCTCTACATCTACGGATGTAGAACTAGATAGTGTTTAGGCTTACGAGCATTTTGTCGCTCATAACCTAACACTCCTTTTATAGTCCACACTATGGCACTGTTACAGTGGAATTGTAACGGTTATGACAGGCATCTTGCTGAGTTACGTCAGCTTATTAGTGAGTACGCAGCGAGTATAGTCTGTATTCAGGAGACCAATTTCAGACCTGGCCATCACACGGTCTTGAGGAATTTCAAACTGTACTCGACAGAACGATACTATGCTCACCGGGCTTCCGGAGGCGTTGGCATTTTTGTACGTTCTGATAGCTACAGCGAAGGGGTTCCATTAAGAACCCCTCTTGAGGCTGTAGCTGTTCGCGTCTCGCTGCCTGTCATAGCAACAGTGTGTAATGTTTATCTTCCACCAGGCCAGCATCTGAACATCAATGATGTCGCTGATTTTATGGATCAGCTTCCACCACCCTTCCTCTTATTAGGCGATTTTAACGCCCATCACCCCATATGGGGCTCTGAGACGCCTTACCCCCGAGGAAGAGAGCTGGAAGCACTCCTATCAGATCTGGATTTATGTATTTTGAACACAGGGGAACCAACTCACTTTAGTGTACGTTACGGCACATATTCTCGCATGGACGTTAGTCTATGCAGCCGAACGTTGGTTCCACTGTTTCGGTGGAATGCACGCGATGATCTCTGTGACAGTGACCATTTTCCCATCGTTCTACTTTGTTGAATCATAAACCCGTCGAGGCTCCCCCTCGATGGATTCTTAAACATGCTTATTGGCCAAAGTACACATCACTAGCTGTCTTTAGCGATGATGTCAGGCGGACCGTCGGCGAGGAAATAACTTACATCACCTAAGTTATTCTTGCTGCTGCTGAGGAGTCCATTCCGTTTTTCTCGGGGACTCCTCGCCGAAAACTCGTTCCTTGGTGGAACGATGAAATAGCAGCAGCCATCAAAGAACGCCGTCGCGCTCATAAGCGTTACCGTAGACAGCCTACTGTGGCCAACTAAGTAACATTTAAGAAACTCCGCGCTAAGGCGCGAGTTCTTATTCGACAAAGTAAGAAGGCTTCATGGGAGAGATATGTGTCGTCCATGACGTCACATACTCCATCCTCTCAAGTGTGGACGAAACTTCGACGAATTTCGGATATTCAAGGATCATCTGCTGTACCGGGAATTTCCATTGCAGGCAGTGTCGCCACTGATCCCCTCGCGATTGCTAACCATCTCGCTAGTCATTTCGCGGATGTCTCTGGCTCCGGGAATTACAATCCTGATTTCCTCCCTCTGAAGCGGGAGGCAGAACGTCATCACCTTAGTTTTGCCACCCAAGCTTCAGAGGACTACAACGTGCCCTTTACGGAGTGGGAACTCCGCAGCGCCTTAGCGCTTTGCAAGGACACGTCTCCTGGACCGGACAACATCCATAACCAGATGTTGAAACACCTTAGTGATGATAGTTTACTATATCTCCTTCGTGTGTTCAACCGAATCTGGACAGAGGGTGATTTTCCGTCTCAGTGGCGAGAGGGTATAGTCATCCCTGTCCTCAAGCCTGACAAAGATCCTAAGTATGCAGGAAGTTACAGACCGATTTGTCTTACAAATTGCCTGTGTAAGCTATTTGAGAGGATGGTAAATCGCAGACTCGCGTGGTGTCTGGAGAAACAAGGACTCTTGTCCGAGTACCAATGTGGATTTCGAGCCGCTCGATCCACCACAGACCACTTGGTACGCCTGGAGAGCTCTATCCAGGATGCGTTTCTCCGCAAACAGCACTTGGTAGCTGCCTTCTTTGACTTGGAGAAGGCCTACGACACTACCTGGCGATATGGCATCCTTTCAGTCCTGCATCAATGGAGATTCCGAGGTAACTTGCCGGTATTTATTGCGAATTTTTTGTCCCTCCGTCTATTCCGTGTCCGAGTAGGTAGGACATATTCGCAATACCACGTTCAAGAAAATGGAGTCCCACAGGGATCGGTTCTTAGTGTCACTCTGTTCGCGATTGCCATAAACGGTATTGTCGCTGCTGCTGGTCCAGCCGTAATACCGTCCCTATATGTGGATGATTTTGCTCTGCACTATAGCTCGTGCAGTATGGCAGTCGCAGAGCGACAGTTACAGCAAGCTATTAGGAGGGTGAAGAAGTGGACCTTAGAACATGGCTTTCGGTTTTCTGCCGCAAAGACCTCCGTTGTCCACTTTTGTCGTCAACGTACACTTCACCATCATCCTGAGCTTTATCTAGGTAATGTCGTTCTTCCAGTTGTTGACACCTACCGATTTCTTGGGCTCCTTTTTGACAGTAAATTATCGTGGGAGCCACACGTGCGGGAGCTAAAAGTGCAATGCACCAAGAGGCTTAACCTCTTGAAGTTTCTTAGCAGCACTAATTGGGGAGCTGACCGCGTGGTGCTCCTGCGATTCTATCGGGCACACATTTTATCCAGGTTAGACTACGGCAGTGCAGCATATGGCTCCGCAAGACCAAGCGTTCTTGCGAAGCTGAACAGTATTCACCACAGCGGGGTTAGGTTGGCGACGGGAGCTTTTCGTACTAGCCCCATCGCTAGCCTGCTCGCTGAGTCTGGTGTGCCGCCTTTACACCTGAGGCGCCAGCAACTACTACTTAGGTATGCTGCAAATTTGCGACAGATGCCACTTCATCCGAGCTATCCTTGCGTGTTCAACAATGGCAACCGTTTGTTGTACGCTGCTCATCCTCGTGCGACGCGGCCGGTTGGGATACGCTTGGATAGCAGTTATGAATTGTTTGATGTACCTTCGATTCCTTGCCTTGTCAGACAACCAAGTGGGGTACCTCCGTGGGTTGTACGACGACCTGAAATCATCCTGGATTTGCACACTGGCCCGAAAGGAGACACGGACCCTTCGATTTATCGGAGGATCTACCTGTCCGTTGTTGGCCGCTATCCAGGTTCAGTCGTCGTTTACACGGATGGTTCAAGGAGAGATACGACGGTGGGCTGTGCGTTCGTTGTCGACAATGATCGGTTTCTTTTTGCTCTCCCGGACACCTGTAGTGTGTACACAGCAGAGCTCTATGCTATCTGTGAGGCTCTGCGGTACGCACTAGACAATGAGCGCCGACACTTTCTTGTGTGTACTGACTCCTTGAGTTCGCTTCAGTCTATTGATACCTGTTTCCCTCGACACCCTCTGGTGCAGCGGATCCAGGACCTGCTGGCCGGGTGTTCGGATGCCGGCACCAGAATTACGTTTGTGTGGCTCCCCAGCCACATGGGCATAGAGGGAAACGAGTTAGCAGATGAGGCTGCCAAGGAGGCAGTTACACTGCCCCCGTTGCCTTTCAAGGTTCCAGCAAGTGATATTCGCTCTCAGCTGAGACATCTGGTTATGTCTCATTGGGAGATGGAGTGGCAGGCCATCCCACTTCCCAATAAGCTGAGAACGATAAAAGGAACAACGAAGGTATGGAGGACTTCCCTTCGGGCTTCGCGGAGGGAAGCCGTGGTATTATGTCGCCTTCGGATCGGCCACGGTATCTTGACGCACTCCCATCTACTGAAAGGAGAACTCCCTCCGGTGTATACCTGCGGCGACCATCTTACCGTGGTACACATCCTTACGGAGTGCGTGGACCTGGTCGATCTACGCCGTAGTATTAACCTTCCGAGATCTATCTCCCTTATCTTGCGCGATGACGAGCAGTCAGCAGACCTCGTCATCCGCTTTATGAGGGATAGCGGTCTGTTTTATCGTGTGTGATGATGTCCTTTGTCCTAGTGTTGTTTATGTCAGTTGCGCTTTTATCTCATTGACTTCATTTTAGTTTGTGTTGCGCATTTTAATGTGTTTTGAACGTCTAACGTAAATTATGTGTTAATATCTGTATTACTGGGCAATGCCTTATTCCTTCGATTTCCTGTACTTTCTCTTATTTTAATAGAACATAAGGCATTGCGTATTAGATCCACTGACTGTTTTAATCTCACCCTCATTTTTCTTCATCACCATTCTTTTTTAACTCTAGTCAGTGGATATTTTTTTTAAAAATTTTAACTCCATGTCTCATGTCATTCATTTCGTTCCATTAGGGGCCGATGACCTTCGATGTTAGGCCCCTTAAAACAACAAGCTTCATCATCATCATCAGCAAAACGTGATGATTAAGAATGAATGTATGAATTTGAATTTAAAATAATCGGTGGAACCAACTCACAATGCTGAAAGGGCCGATGACCTCGATGTTAGGCCCCTCTAAACAACAAGCAAGCACAATGCTGAACGTTAAAAATAATTAAAAAATCAGTCCACTGACAAGAATTTAAAAAAGACGACGTGAACTCGCAATGCCTCACCTTCCCAGAAACTATCTTAAAACAATAGTGTATACTAACCAAGGGGATGCTTGCATAGCACAATCCTGAATCGATGATGCTTGTTGTCCAAAGGGGTCCAAAATACATATCAACGGACCCCCATAATTTCACTTATCGCTAGTAAAGTAGAACCATCGGTATTTTTCACGTAGCGATACTAATCAAAAGTAACGTAGACTCACGGTGTTCCTCACATTGTAGTACTACTCACAGGTAATGAACTACGCACAGATAACACAGACCTATGATGTTTCTCACATAATGACACCACTCACAGGCAACGCAAACCTATGGTGTTCCTCATATAGGTGTACTAATCGCAGGAACACGAACTATCACGTGGTGTTCCACACATAGTAGGTACCAACCACAGGCAACGCAGATCCACGGTGTCGCTCATACTGTATAGTGTTCATTGCCAGAGGCAACGGGCAGACCCGTGGTGTTTCTCACATAATGGTACTATCCACAGGCAACGTAAGCCCGTTGTGTTCCGCGTATAGTGGTACTAATCACGGGTACTGTAAGCCCGTTGCGATCCACACACTGTTGCTATTAATCACAAACCTATTGTGTACCTAATATTGTGGTACTACTCGCAAGTAAAGACGACCCATGGTGTCCCTCGCGTGATAGTGCAAATCACAAGTAATCTCATGGTTCTAATTCAATCATCCCTTGGTCGCCCCTTTTAGTGGCCTCTTACGACTGGCAGAGGATACCGTGGGTGTACTTTTCATCTGCGTAACCGTCCCACAGGGGGCCAGAGAAAGATAAGAAGCGATTCAACTCTTAGAAAATGAAGTACCGGACATAGAAAGGCAAGGGCTACGAAGGGCGTGAAAATGAAACACTCCCTAGGCCTCGGATGTTCTAATACCGTCGCGGTCGGGAAACAGCAAGAGTTTACCAAGGGAAGTTGGACAGGATAGATGAAGGTGAGGAGCCTGGCACAAGTAAGTGGAAGCAATGCCAGGACTCAGCTGAGGGCCCCGTGGTCGACAACCCACGCTCCCAAGCGGTGACCCCCCCTGTGGGTGGGGGCGGTAGAATAACACCCACGGTATCCCCTGCCTGTCGTAAGAGGCGACTAAAAGTGGCCCCAGGGGCTCTGAACTATGGAGCGTGGTTTGGCGACCACGGGGCCCTCAGCTGAGTCCTGGCATTGCTTCCACTTACTTGTGCCGGGCTCCTCACTTTCATCTTTCCTATCCGACCTCTCTTGGTCAACTCTTGTTCTTTTCCGACCCCGACGCTATTAGGTTTGCGAGGGCTGGGGAGTTTTTCATTTTCACGCCCCCACGAACCTACTACGATGGCGTAGCAGGGGGAGAGGTGATACTCCCACGTGGCGCGTCCCAGGTGGCGGATAGGGGGGTCCTAACCGGCTTGCCGGCGGACTTGAGGGAAATAAAATACCTCTCGCGGACCAAACAAACTACCCCCTGCGGGTGGGGGACACACATGCAGAATACACCCGCGGTATCCCCTGCCTGTCGTAAGAGGCGACAAAAAGGGGCGACCTTGGCGCGGACATGGATTGCGGTTGGTATAATGTGATGGACCTCCTGTGGATGGGAGAGGTTGAATACATCCATAGGTAATCCCTGCCTGTCGTAGAAGGCGACTTAAAGGGTCATGTGGCCATGGTCCCCTCTTTATTTTTTATTATTTTTCTGAGGGTCAGATGTAGACCATTCAAAATTTGATGTGCGTGCTGCCCGGCGATGGAGCTCCTATGTGTGCGACTACGCTCGAAAGCCCGTGCCAGCAACCACCCAGGACGCGGCGGGTGGGAGTATCATGTACCCGGGCAGTGGTATCCGCCTGACAACGCAGGTCCCCGCACAGCCGAATGCCAGAAGGACATATTATTATTAATTATTTTTATTTATTTTTTCTATTGTTAGTGCTCTGTACACGCTATGGGGTACATGCTATTGCGGGTGACCGGAGGAAGGGAGTCCTAGTGCTCATTGCCTCAGTCATCCCGTATTAGGCATCGTTCAACATCGGACCCCGGGCAATACCTGCTACGACCAGGTGGGTATTGCCTTGGCTGCTTGGTTCGGCTACAGAGACCCCTGATCGGAGTGGGTGGCATTCGGGGAGGATGCTATCGGGCATGGCTTCCAAACGAAGTCGGCTCTCACAAGGTGGTCGCCCACCTAAGTCTTTAACTTTTGCTTCCCTGAGAGGTTCAACTCCCTGGGAACAGGCGCAGCGTGAAGGAATGGGATCCAGCTTCCCTAGGTTTCTGGTCGCTACCAGAACCGATGGGCACGATTTTAAGCTGGTGAAGTCGATCCTGTTTAGTAGACACATCGAAGGCGTCTATGGCGAACTGGAGGAACTTAAGAAAATGCGCAACGGTAGTTTGCTTCTAAAGACTCGTACAGCACTGCAAGCTGATCAGTTGCTTAAGTGCGAGCACTTTGGCGAAATCCCCGTCAAAGTGGAGGAGCATAAGTCCTTGAACCTGGTTCGCGGAGTCATCTTTCACCGCGACCTTATTTTGAACACTGACGACGAGTTGATGGAAGACATGAAGAACCGTGGCGTGACACACGTCCGGCGCATTACGCGCAAGGTCAACGGTGAGGACGTTGCCACTGGTGCCTTCATTGTCTCTTTCAAGTTGTCAGTGTTACCAGAGAAAGTCAAGGTAACAACTTATCGTTGCGATGTGAGGCCGTACATCCCGCCTCCTATGCGATGCTATCAATGCCAGCGATTCGGACATATGGTATCTCGCTGTTCGAATCAGGCTGTATGTGGTACATGTGGACGAGTAGCTCACGGCGCGGAGGAGTGCACAACTCCATACAAGTGCACTAACTGCTCCGGTTTTCATTCTCCTCGGGATCGGAATTGTCCGACATACCTGAGTGAGAAGAAGATCCAGGAGATCAAGACCCTGGATGGTCTTTCCTACCAGGAAGCGCGCCGTAAGTTTCATTCTATGAATACACCTGCCCGTACACTCGACTATAGTTTGATAGCTCAGAGTCTTCCAGGTTCGTCATTTACGACCAAGACACCTGTCCAGACCGCTGCGCCCAAGGCGACTGTTGCTGCTCCCAGCAACGTCGCAACTAGTCAAAGCTCGAAGGGGGGGACCACCCCACCTTCGACCAACCAGAAGTCTGTGCCGGCTGGGAACTGCCAGCCGGCACAGCAAGGGGGGAAGACTAAGTCTCCCCCCCCTAGGAGGTCGACGAAAGTCGTGCCCCAGCCGGCGGAGGCGGCTTCGTTGACCAGGGCTGGGAAACCATCTCCCAGCCCGTCTAAACTTGAAAAGAAAAAGGGGAAGAAGAGCGCCCGTCCTGAGCGCTCTCGGACTTCCCCTGCGAAGGAGAAGTCATGCCCTCCATCTGGGGGATATGAGTCTGCGCCGGGAGGCACTCCTGCTCCCAAACCTGCGCGCTCTCCTCGTAGGGGACCCCCTCGCGCCCGAAAAGCGTCGAAGTTCTGGGCGGCACCCCTGCCATCTTTTGATGACGGGATGGATGTCGCGCTGTCCTCTACATCTACGGATGTAGAACTAGATAGTGTTTAGGCTTGCGAGCATTTTGTTGCTCATAACCTAACACTCCTTTTATAGTCCACACTATGGCACTGTTACAGTGGAATTGTAACGGTTATGACAGGCATCTTGCTGAGTTACGTCAGCTCATTAGTGAGTACGCAGCGAGTATAGTCTGCATTCAGGAGACCAACTTCCGACCTGGTCATCATACGGTCTTGAGAAATTTCAGACTATACTCGACAGAACGATACTATGCTCACCGGGCTTCCGGAGGCGTTGGCATTTTTGTACGTTCTGATAGCTACAGCGAAGAGGTTCCATTAAGAACCCCTCTTGAGGCTGTAGCTGTTCGCGTCTCGCTGCCTGTCATAGCAACAGTGTGTAATGTTTATCTTCCACCAGGCCAGCATCTGAACATCAATGATGTCGCTGATCTTATAGCTCAGCTTCCACCACCCTTCCTCTTATTGGGCGATTTTAACGCCCATCACCCTATATGGGGCTCTGAGACGCCTTGCCCCCGAGGAAGAGAGCTGGAAACACTTCTAACAGATCTGGATTTATGTATTTTGAACACAGGGGAACCAACTCACTTTAGTGTACGTTACGGCACATACTCTCGCATAGACGTTAGTCTATGCAGCCGAACGTTGGTTCCACTGTTTCGGTGGAATGCACACGATGATCTCTGTGACAGTGACCATTTTCCCATAATTCTTACTTTGTTGAAACATAAACCCGTCGAGGCTCCCCCTCGATGGATTCTTAAACATGCTGATTGGCCAAAGTACACATCACTAGCTGTCTTTAACGATGTCAGGCGGACCGTCGGCGAGGAAATAACTTATGTCACCCAAGTTATTCTTGCTGCTGCTGAGGAGTCCATTCCGTTTTTCTCGGGGACTCCTCGCCGAAAACTCGTTCCTTGGTGGAACGATGAAATAGCAGCAGCTATCAAAGAACGCCGTCGAGCTCATAAACGTTACCGTCGACAGCCTACTGTGGCCAACTTGGTAACATTTAAGAAACTCCGCGCTAAGGCGCGAGTTCTTATTCGACAAAGTAAGAAGGCTTCATGGGAGAGATATGTGTCGTCCATGACGTCACATACTCCATCATCTCAAGTGTGGACGAAACTTCGACGAATTTCGGGTATTCAAGGATCATCTGCTGTACCGGGAATTTCCATTGCGGGCAGTGTCGCCACTGATCCCCTCACGATTGCTAACCATCTCGCTAGTCATTTCGCGGATGTCTCTGGCTCCGGGAATTACTATCCTGATTTCCTCCCTCTGAAGCGGGAGGCAGAACGTCATCACCTTAGTTTTGCCACCCAAGCTTCAGAGGACTACAACGTGCCCTTTACGGAGTGGGAACTCCGCAGCGCCTTAGCGCTTTGCAAGGACACGTCTCCTGGACCGGACAACATCCATAACCAGATGTTGAAACACCTTAGTGATGATAGTTTATTATATCTCCTTCGTGTGTTCAACCGAATCTGGACTGAGGGTGATTTTCCGTCTCAGTGGCGAGAGGGCATAGTCATCCCTGTCCTCAAGCCTGACAAAGATCCTAAGTATGCAGGAAGTTACAGACCGATTTGTCTTACAAATTGCCTGTGTAAGCTATTTGAGAGGATGGTAAATCGCAGACTCGTGTGGTGTCTGGAGAAACAAGGACTCTTGTCCGAGTACCAATGTGGATTTCGAGCCGCTCGATCCACCACAGACCACTTGGTACGCCTGGAGAGCTCTATCCAGGATGCGTTTCTCCGCAAACAGCACTTGGTAGCTGTCTTCTTTGACTTGGAGAAGGCCTACGACACCACCTGGCGATATGGCATCCTTTCAGTCCTGCATCAATGGAGATTCCGAGGTAACTTGCCGGTATTTATTGCGAATTTTTTGTCCCTCCGTCTATTCCGTGTCCGAGTAGGTAGGACATATTCGCAATACCACGTTCAAGAAAATGGAGTCCCACAGGGATCTGTTCTTAGTGTCACTCTGTTCGCGATTGCCATAAACGGTATTGTCGCTGCTGCTGGTCCAGCCGTAATACCGTCCCTATATGTGGATGATTTTGCTCTGCACTATAGCTCGTGCAGTATGGCAGTCGCCGAGCGACAGTTACAGCAAGCTATTAGGAGGGTAGAGCAGTGGACCTTAGAGCGTGGCTTTCGTTTTTCCACCACAAAGACCTGTGTTGTCCACTTTTGTCGCCAACGTTCTCTTCACCCTCCTCCTGAACTTTATTTAGGACATGTAGCTATACCTGTAGTTGACACTTACCGATTCCTTGGGCTCCTTTTCGATAATAAATTATCGTGGGAGCCACATGTGCGGCAGTTGAAAGTGCAATGTGCTAAGAAGCTTAATATCTTGAAGTTTCTTAGCAGCACTTCTTGGGGGGCTGACCGCGCGGTGCTCCTACGATTCTATAGGGCACATATTTTATCTCGCCTAGACTACGGCAGTGCAGCATATGGCTCAGCAAGACCAAGCGTTCTTGCGAAGCTAAACAGCATTCACCACAGCGGGGTTCGGTTGGCGACGGGAGCCTTTCGTACGAGCCCCATAGCTAGCCTACTCGCTGAGTCTGGTGTGCCGCCTTTGCACCTGAGGCGACAGCAACTGCTTCTTACCTATGCTGCTAATTTGCGACAGATGCCACTACATCCAAGCTATTCTAGCGTTTTCAACAATGGCAACCGTTTGCTGTACGCCGCTGGTCCCCGAGCAACGCGGCCGGTTGGAATACGTTTAGATAGCAGTTACAGATTGTTTGACGTACCTTCGGTTCCTTGCCTTGTCAGACAACCAAGTGGGGTACCTCCGTGGGTAGTACGGCGACCTGAAATAATTCTGGACTTACACACTGGCCCGAAGGAGAACACGGACCCTTCGATTTATCGGAGGCTCTTCTTGTCCGTCGTTGGCCGCTATCCAGGCTCAGTCGTCGTCTACACGGATGGTTCAAGGACGGACACGAGGGTGGGCTGTGCGTTCGTTGTCGACCATGATAGGTTTCTTTTTGCTCTCCCGGAAACCTGTAGTGTGTACACAGCAGAGCTCTATGCTCTCTGTAGAGCTTTGCGGTACGCACTGTACAATGAACGCCGTCACTTTCTTGTGTGTACTGACTCCTTGAGTTCCCTACAGTCTATTGATACCTGTTTCCCTCGGCACCCTCTGGTGCAGCGGATCCAGGACCTGCTGGCCGGGTGTTCGGATGCCGGCACCAGAATTACTTTTCTGTGGCTCCCAAGCCACATGGGCATCGAGGGAAACGAGTTAGCAGATCGGGCTGCCAAGGAGGCAGTTACACTGCCCCCGTTGCCTCTCAAGGTTCCAGTAAGTGATATTCGCTCTCAGCTGAGACATCTGGTCATGTCTCATTGGGAGATGGAGTGGCAGGCCATTCCACTTCCCAATAAGCTGAGAGCGATAAAAGGAACAACGAAGGTATGGAGGACTTCCCTTCGGGCTTCGCGAAGGGAAGCCGTGGTATTATGTCGTCTTCGGATCGGCCACGGTATCATAACTCACTCGCATCTTTTGAAAGGAGAACCCCCTCCGGTGTGTACCTGCGGCGACCATCTTACCGTGGTACACATCCTGACGGAGTGTGTGGACCTGGTCGATCTCCGCCGTAGTCTTAACCTTCCGGGTACCATCTCCCTTATCTTGCGAGATGACGAGCAGTCAGCAGACCTCGTCATCCGCTTTATGAGGGATAGTGGTCTGTTTTACCGTGTCTAGTGATGTCCTTTGTCTTCGTGTCTTTGTTTCCATTACGCTTTTAACCTATTGACTTCATTTTAGTTTGTGTTGCGTATTTTAATGTGTTATTTTAACGTCTAATGTAAATGAAGTATCTATATATGCACCACCAGGCAATGCCTTATTCCTTTTCTCTTTGTATTTTCTCTTCTTTTATTAGAAATAAGGCATTGCGAATTAGATCCACTGCTGTTTTAATCTCATACTCATTTTTTCATCACCATATTTTTAACTCTGGTTAGTGGATACGTTTTAAAATTTTAAATATCTTGTATCATGTCGTCCATCACGTTCCATTAGGGGCCGATGACCTTCGATGTTAGGCCCCTTAAAACAACAAGCATCATCATCATCATTTTCACGCCCTTCGTGGGCCCTTGTCTTCCTTTGGCCGATACCTTCATTTTTCGAAGTTTCGGACCCCTTCCATCTTTTCTCTCTGATCAGTGTTATATAGAGGATGGTTGCCTAGTTGTACTTCCTCTTAAAACAATAATCACCACCACTATCACCATCCCAAGCGGTGAGCCCCTGGAGCCCCTTTTAGTTGTCTCGTACGGCAAGCAGTGGTTACGGTGTGTGTATTCTCCGTGTAACCACCGTGTTTAGCACGAACATTTACTAGACATGTTGGGAGTCGGTGGCAAGCTGTCACAGATTTTTGGAATAATGCTGCCTGCAATGCATTCTACAGCTGCTGGAGTCTGGGTGGTGGATGATCCACAAATCAAACACGATGGTTGAAGAGGTCCCCTAGATGCTCATCTGGGTTCATGTCCGGGAGTTAGGAGGCCAGGTTATTAATAGGTCCTCTGCCGGGCTGAGTGCCTCAGACGGTTGAGACGCTGGCTTTCTGACCCCATCGTGGCAGGTTCGATCCTGTCTCAGTCCAGTGGTATTTGAAGGTGCTTAAATACGTCAGCCTCGTGTCGGTAGATTTACTGGCACGCAAAAGAACACCTGCGACACTAAATTCCAGCACCTCGGCGTCTCCGAAAACCGTAGCAGTAGTTAGTGGAACGTAAAGCATATAATATTATTATTACTTGGTTTGCTTTTTCAACCACATATTATACTAGGATTCTTTCGTCTGAATATTACTACAACATGTATGATATTCTTAAGTATTATTTGCAATTTTATTGACAATGAATTCTAGAACTACTTCAGATTTTTGTTTTGTTTACAATTTTGCTTTACGTCGCACCGACGCAGATAGGTCTTATGACTACGAGAGCATAGGAAAGGGAAAGGGAGCGTACCAGCCGTGGCCTTAATTAAGGTACAGCCCTAGATTTTGTCTAGTGTAAAAGTGTGCAACAACGAAAACCTTTTTCAGGGCTCCCGACGGTCAACTCACCCGGTAGAAATCTCTTTATAACTAAAGAAAACACAGCAAAACAAAGACAATCTTTAGTTTAGACCAGATGTAAAGCAGTAATACGTACAGTATATTAAATGCAATGTAATAATGAAAATGATGCCCATGATATTGTGTGTGTGTGATAACGTTCAGGCATGATCCATACGGTAGTAAATCATGTTAAGTGCCAGTTTTCACCAGAAATAGATTTGTTTTCCTTAATACCGAACAATTTTGTGTTCGGCCCTTAAATGGTTTTCCCTTTGAACTCGTCAATTATAATATTCTTCTGAAGTACTAAATAAATATATTATCAGTATAGTTGTCTTCAGTTTATACATATAATTTTGATAATCACTCTCAAGATATGTCATACATGAAATTTTGTTTTAATATTGCGTATTTAGTCGATTCTCTCACTGTTGGACGTTTAACGCCGTGTGACGTGTCTTTCTCTCTTGCTGGAAGATCCTGTTCTCCTCTGAGAATATAATCGTAATGTATAGTAATACATTACCTGCAGGGATGGATTCATAAACATATCGATCGATAGAATCTTCCATTTCGATAAGTGGTCCTAAAGGAAACGTTCCCTAGTCAATGACACTGTCAAAATCGGTTTGTGTTCTTCCAGAAACACACAGTCCTGATTACGGGATGTCTACATTCTTGATCCGTAAGCTACCATCATCCCCGTTTGCGACTGGGATGAACGTCCCCCGTTAACCCATGGCAGCAAAGAGTGACCTGAAGTTCTGTAACACATCTCATATGAGATCTCACACACCAAAGCCCACCAAGTACAAATTACTAAAAATATAAGGAGAGAAGAAAAACCTACTGGTGCTTTTAAATTTGTATTTATAGCGTGTGTCCTACATTAATGATATCTATAGGATTTGAGAATCACATAACTGAAAATAAATACAAGTAATTTTGTTTTCATATTTAATAAGAATTGAGTTTGGGACTTGGCAGGTTTTGGTTGCACCATAATGACAACTGGTAATTGTAGATCCTGAGATAAAACTAAGAGAGTTGTTTAATATGTTTATCGACAATAAATTCCTTCAAAATAGGAAGCCGTATTAAAACTGAACATTCAAGAACAACGTTTAAGTGACTGATTTATAGTTCACAGAAAACACAAACAAGGTTTTGACAGTTCTACTTCTGAATCAGAAATCTTTCATATTTCCTGAACATGTATTTGTTCTAATACATCAATTCTCCGAAGTATCGGACTCTTCCAAATTCTCTTGCCTCACATGTTCGCGGTTGCTAAGATTGTTTTTTCGCTTTGAACTTTGGTACGGATTACATGAAAAGTAGTCGTATGGTAAAACGTTCTGTCGCGCCGCATGTTTCCATTAAGTACATGTATTTTTAGAAAGGTTTTGGGATTGAGAACATTTTTCATGAAGGGAAGAAAAACATGTCTGCCTAATTATTTAACACTTAGTTTGCTCTTTAAAACTCGTTTAGGTTCATTTTGAACCAAGGAATAGAAGGGTGCGTACCGGGAGGGTTGCCGCAAGGACGGGTGGAACGCCGCACATCCGGGAGAGATGACGGTATGAGGTAAAGATGATAGACTATTCTTAGAAACAGTACTTTTATAACATCTAATGTGGATAATACGTACAATCCATTTGCTAAATATGTTACGCACTATTAGTGAATTATTGAATACATTTAACAAATAATTTAAATTTTAATTAAACTTGATGATTGTACTAAAAATAACATTACCCAGTGGACGGAGGCGATTCAAGTGTGAGCACTGAGAAAATGCAGGGATCTCATTAAAAATTCACTGTTACAATGCTTTCGCTCAGATTATTTTCAATCATTTACAGTAGAGACTCGAAGTAATGTATTTTACATTCATTGACTTTATATTTACCTTGAAGTCTACTAGTGGAGAAGAGACCTTCTAAATATTATGCGGAATGAAAGTGACATTCTCGTATTTGCATGGGTTGTTTTACAATGCCGTTGCCTCGAACACATTGAGCAGAAGAACTGGCAACAATAGTTCAAAGATTCATTTAGCACGAATTTCAGCTTGAAGGAACAATTCGTTCATGAGATAGAAGGCGTGTACTTTGGCGCGACTTGTCGTCCGTTACTTGCTTTCGGGCAGCATGCGCTCCCATAACTAATGTTATGCATCCATTGTCACTTCGCTCAGTTCAGTCTGGTTTGGTGATGTCATTGTCTGACTTATTAAAACTTAATTACTTCTCTTTCATTTAAACTGCATCGTGCCATGCTTCTGCGCCACGTAATATCGTATTTCAAAGTGACAGCGAGTCAGTAATTAAGAAGTTTCAAGGCGTTGAAAATATTATAGGAATCCTCACCAGATGAATGTCAACATATACATCAGTGAAAATATGGCGATTTATACTATGAATCTCCATAAGGAAACGTGTATAATGACATATGCTAGAAGTCAGCAGAAATTTTAAGTCTATTTGCTCCCAAGAGGTCCGACTACTTCGAACTCTTTAGAAAGAAAAAATAAACACTGATTAAGGCCGATTCATGCATACTGTACTAGGAAGGCAGAGATCATCACCTTCAAAGATATAACATTTACATCTCGACAACTTCAAAACTTTACAAGCTCGAACAAAACGAAGTTAGGACTACAAGGGTCTATACCACGCATGGAGGTGTGTGGCATGTGAAGGAAAGGTGTATACGAGTATAGAGGTCGGCGGCAAGGGGTTAAACAATTCCAATCTTTTTCATTACAGGAAATGTCCATAGCGGAGTCGGGAGTCGAACTAGGGACCTCTGGCGTGGCAGCCAGCAACGCCAGCTACCACTCCACGGAGTAGAACAAGATAATAATGAAACATTATTTTTAATTGGCCACGTTGCTTTTCTCCTTCACCTTTTATATTCAGTTGGTAATATTAAAATTATAACTGAAAAGTAAAGGAAAAAGTATTTTGTACACTACAAAATTCAATACACGGCTCGTCGTGTCACCCTTGAGAGCACTGCGTCAAGTGTCCCAAAACTACGGGACGGATGCCACACCCTGCTTTCAAGGCTGTATTGATGTGCGAACTCCACAAGCAGAAACTTTACAACATCCAGTAATGTCTATTAAAACTATGAAATACAGAAGAATTAAGAGAAATAAAGATAACAAAACAATAAATTAAGGAGTCCCTAAAACTTTCGCAAGGAAAATATTTTACTTAAATGTTTGAAACCAGCAACACATTTAAAATAGAGGATAAATCTTGCACACAAGTGATAGAGCCTTTGCTAACTCAACTACTCTGAGCACGTACAGTGACATCCAACGCCAAACTTAACAAACTGAACTGGGTGCGGCAAGTTTACCGGTGCGGCGCTTCACCCGGTCTTGCCACACTTATTGTGAATATTCGCTTTTATTTGTAACAAAGTTATCAATCGTATCTTAAAACTTATATTTTAACAGCTGTGAAATCTATGGAGTATGAGACGCCAAACTATGTCACATGAATGCATATTGAGCTTCGATTGATTCTTAAGGACTTCTTCACCAAGGGCCATAGCCGGTACTCCAGACGTTGATGATCACCCAGGAGAAAGTGCTCCTTCCTTTAGTTAACTTGAAGAGTTGTTAATGCAAGTCCAGTCTTTGATGTTTTGGAGCCGCGACATCGGTGATCTACCAGCTCCTCCCTTGCCTTCTATCTTTCCTTGTGAGGTGTAGAAGCCCGTACTTTGTACCTCGTAGAACATAAACTTTTTTCCTGGCTTTGATGAAGTTTTTCATCTCAAGCTCAGTTCTAGCTATACTTAACACTTCGTTATTGGCTAAAGAGTCTGTCCAGGATATTATAAGCATTCTCCTATATCATCACATTTCAAAGGCCTCTAATCTGTTTATGGAGGAAGATTTGACAGTCCAGGTCTCTACTCCATAAAGCAGTGTTGACCAGACGCAACATCTCAACAGATTTTGCCCGAGCATGAGGTTTAGATAATAATCACAAAAGAATGACCACATCTTTTGAAAAGAAGACCTGTGAATCACAATACGGCGTCTTTTCTTTTTTTCCAGGGTGCTCCGAAGGAATGTGAAGTGACTTACTCGTTCAATGTTCTGATTATTTAATGAAAGGACTGGGTGGTTTCTGATTGCTATGGAATCCTTGTTGCCGGTTTTTTGCTTTAAAGAGCGAATTTCAACATACAATTTTAACGTAAAATGGAAATTTTGCATGTTATACTTGAAGCACAACCAGAGAACTACCTATCGCGTACATAATGACGTATACAGTTAAAATGTGTCAATAGTGGACTTGGCAGCTTTGCCTCTGAATGCCTCATATACTCACTAGGCCTGCTTAAGGCAGGTGACGTAATTCAAGGGCTACGCGCTGCCAACGTTAAATAAAGAAATTAGTTATTATAATACGATATGACTGTATACTTCATATAACGTTACCAGCGACATATATACATCTTGCGCGCAACAATATACACACTTCAAAAACATCAGAGGAACCTGTTTTGTAACGTCTGGTATGTGAACGTTAATTTGGTAGATGGGGTCCCAATGGTCGTACAGCATACCTTGAGACATTATCTACTCAGGGTATGTCAAATCGAAGTTATACTCGAACTATAGGCGTAGCCATGCATTAAAAATGTCAGGTGACCCCTAAAAACAAAGTGAATAGCGGTGCGTCCATGTGTCGTTGTGAGATACACATACTACTGCGGTTATTTAAGCACGTTGTACGTCAACCAGAACATCCCTTGAGACACCGTAACGACGTTCAGGTCGCAAGGGCCGCCAATTTGATCCACGAAGGATGGACTTTTCGACGTGTTACTGTGGATCTCAATGTCACTCCGTGAGTTATTCACCGCTTGTGGAATCGCTACAATGAGACAGGCCATTTCACAAGGAGGTTCTGACAAGGTCGTGGACGCATGACAACCCCACAGAATGACCGATATCTGACCATCTGTGCGTTGCGGCGTCGTTCAGCAACTGCCAGGGAACTGCAAGAAGACCTCAGAAGGGTCACTGGAATCTCGGTGTCTGCCCAGACAGTAAGAGTACAGGTTAAGAGAAGTGTTCTTACGATCCAGACGTCCTGTTCGAGTGCCCCGTTTAACGCAGCAACATAGCGCAGCTCGCCTTCTGTTTGCCCGTACCCACGTCAACTGGCAACTTCGCCAATGGAGACCTGTGTTGTCCACAGATGAGTCCAGATTTCCCCTGAAACCGCGTCCTGGACGTCAACGTGTATGGAAACGCCGTGGTGAGAAGTACATGCCAAATTTTGTCCAGGAAAGCGACCGATTCGGACAAGGTTCTGTGATACTGTGGGGAGGCATCAGTATTGACGGCCGTACGGATTTTGTCGTTGTCGTTCGTAATCTTACCGCTGCGGGGTACATAGAGCAGATACGGTGTCGGCTCTGAATTCATACTCAGGCACGACAATGCCAGGGCTCATGTAGCCAGCATCACCAGAGCTGTTTTGCGAGAACTGGACATTCAAGAGGTGGAATGGCCAGCAGTGATTCCCGACCTTAATCCCATCGGGAATGTGTTTGGGGGGATAGGATTGACATAAGTGTTTGTGGGTGTCCTGTACCACCACAGACTCTCCAAGACCTCGAACAGGCTCTCATTGAAACATGGGACCTGATACCGCAAGGTGACCTCCGTCGACTTATACGAAGCATGCCACGTAGGTTCCAAGCTGTGATAAATGCTTGTGGAGCACATACACCACACTGAAGCTCTCCAACTGTGACAAAAATCCACCCTGAAGGACTTTTCACACTTCTGCTACAGCTCGCATTCAAATTTAGGCAGAAAGACGGCAAGAAGTAGGTACAACCGCTCTTGTTGAAGTGACTCACGATGTCTCCGGAGTTTGGAAAATGTGTTTTATCTGAAGACGTCAAAACACAATACTACAACTGAATTACAAGCTGAATAAATTAGAAATACTGGAAAAAAAACCTATACGGAAAATATTCAGCCGCTAAGAACTACAAAACTCTGGAAATCAAGAAGTAATGATGAAATATACTGGAACATAGAATCCATAACAAAAACAATGTGGAAGAGGCGATTGACACTTTTTTTGGATATTTCAACAGAATTGATGACAACAGGTTAACCAAACAGACCTTCAAATATCTTTGGAACAAGAAGTCAACAACAACTTGGATTCATGAAGTCTAGAAAGATTTCTAAAGAAACAGTATAAGAGAAGAAGCAGCAACAGAGGAAGAGAGAGATTTTTGAAAGAAAGTGTTAAAAATGGAAGAATTCCAATTCAAAGGTCGCGAGGGAAAGGAATCAGGCTCAAAACAGTCCAAGGAGAGGTGAAGGTGACATAGTGAACAGATGAAGGAGTATTGGGGGAAGAAGAAGGAACAACAAAGGAAAAAGAATGGAAGACACTAATGGAGAAACAATACTAATAATAATAATAATTAATTTAGTATTGTATTTACGAGGTCTGTAATATCTTTCATTTTCTCACCATTCATGAGCCTCACCGATCTTTTGTGAATACATTCATATTTCGTTCGATTTATCGGAATTACTTATCTCCCCTGTGAATTGGGTTAAAGGATGCATTGTCTGTACCCCCTGAATGTAGGAGAGGGGAATATTCCAAATAATCTGTACTCGATGTCTTGTTTTCTAAGCCTAAAACATATCCATGAAACTGTGCTTTTCCGTGTTACGGTGAAAATTTACTCGCACGAGTTTCTTCATTATAGATAATTTTTAGTACACATGAACCATGTCATCACGAAAGTATTCGTGATATTATAATTAGAGCAATTTACATGAAAATGTTACGTAAGATGTTTTGTGTCTACTGAAAAAGTTGATAAAATAGGTTTATCCTCATATTTTAGCAAACCTTCCTTTCGAAATGAAGGATTTTGGTTTTCTTCTCTTATGGGACAATACAGCTACTCATCCCGCTTACAAACTCCCATTGTCACCTCTTCTGTAAATGTCCATTCTCACTATCGGTGACCAGGATATTAATATTGAATATTATTACCTTTCAACTGATTATGGAAAGCCACAGAATGGCGCTACGGGTAATTGAATCTTCCTGCTCATGATGTGTGCCGATATTGCAGAGGAAGATCAAAAGATTGCGCACAAACGCGTGTAAACATGTGAGCTCGGCTCCATTATGCCTGGCTTTGCTGCTAAGTGCTGTCTCTTCAATGAGGCCAACCTAAGCCGATATCGCCAAAAAAAAAAACTCGGTGGAGGTCGTACATCACATCTCCCGGCGTATATTGCTGGAAAGAATAGAAAACTGAGACACCGTAAAATATACTACCTCCCGATAACAACCGACTAGTGAAACTCAGTAAAATATGACAGTGATCGACATGAATAAATTCTTCCGTTTGAAAATGTAACTTCTTCTGAAGACGCCGTCTCCCTAAGAAGGTTGGTGATCCAATTGATTATGATAACTCGTGAAACAGCGGCTCGAAATATGTTGATGAAAGTTCGTCCATATCAGCGACGCAGGTCCTGAACGAAGGAATTTCCCCGTCTTTCCACAGATCGTTTTTCTTCAATTCTCCCTTCGATGATGAGTTGGAGAAGTTTATATCGTTCACCTCTCATGATGTACCCGAGCTTTCGTTCCCTGATGGTTGTTAGAAGCTCTTTTCTCTTATTTAACAAGTTGAGGACTTCTTCATTGGTCTTCTATTCTACCCAGGATATTCGAAGCATTCTTCTGAACACTTCGCAAGCTTTAATCGGCCTCTCCAGCAAACGGATCCTTCAAAACCGTACAGAAGAGAAGGGAAAACATAGCATCACAACATCCGAATTCGGATTTGAAAGTTGAGATTTGACAAGCCCAATCCTGGACAGTATCGGCGATTAGGGGGAGCGAGGGGGAGGGGGGAGGCGACCCACTTTGTGGAAAATGAATTATATTTTTAGTCCATTTTAGCCTCCTGAAACTAGGAATTATTTAAAAAATGTGCAAACACGGTTGTGTTGTCTACTAATTCTTTCTTTTAATTTATTTAATTATTAAGAAAAATACTTAGCGGAAATACGCACAAACTGTCGTTCGTCGCGGCTACCCGAATTGTACAGCGCCACAGCAAGTAGTGGAGACCCGCGGAGAAACGTGTAGCAAGTTTTGCGACGAAGAGTTGCAGGGGCATATTTTTGTCAAGCTCACCCGCTTGTCGCGCGCATTCGTCATTCTGGCAATCTCATTCAGTCGATGTGTGTGTTCAGTTCTGTCTAGTGTCTGCTACTTTGTTATTGTGTACTCAAACACTAGATCACTTTTAAATTCTATAAACACGCCGTACTTCTATTACATGTGTAATTATTGTTTCTTTGTTGAATGCTTTATTGTATAAAACTATTATCGCACCTAAGTTGGTAGACTGTCAAAGTCTCGATCGAAATTCGCTCAGGGAGCGTAAAAACTTACAATTTTATGGTTATATCTTTTTCATTTTTGATGTGTAACCCACCGGCTATATCCCCCAGACCCGGGTACATTTTGTTGTCTATACATGTTCGCCTCTCCCCCCCACCCCCGCCCCCCCCCCCTAGTTCTTATTCCCAAACGCCGCAACTGATCTTGGATATCTCATTCTTAAAATCGCAATGCTGAAGTCTAACTTGGAACAGTAAGCTTTTCAGGATGGAAAAGGTCATGAAACATGGAGAGAGTTCAAGTCTTCTGTTATTCATAAGTTTCATAGAACAAGTGAAAGAAGCAAAGTCAGAGAAAGAAATTTCAATAGGACATTTAGCAGTTACCCCATGTGTACCCACAGAGATACTGAGGAAGATCTACAAGAGACAATGCTACAGTGAGTAAATACACTTGAACGAGGCATTCAAGCTGATATCTCTAAGATCAATCTGATGACCTTTGCGGGTAAGAAGGAAGATAACAGCTTGTGTAAGTCAACTCATACACCTGCGGTATTTAGGCACAATAATGTCTAAGGATGCTGACAATGAACATGAAATCAACTCCAGAGTTCTGAGAGCCATTCGCATGTGTTATCCGCATGGTCACAGCTTAGTCAGCGAGAAAGAAATGTTACAGAATATTTTTTTGCTAGTTGCTATACGTCGCGCCGACACATAGGTTTTATGGCGACGAAGGGAGACGAAAGGCCTAGGAATGGGAAGGAAGGGGCCGTGGCAATAATTAAGGTACAGCCCCAGCATTTGCCTGGTGTGAAAATGAGAAATCACGGAAAACCATCTTCAGGGCTGCCAACAGTGGGGTTCGAACCCACTATCTCCCGGATGGGAGCTCACAGCTGCGCGCCCCTAACCGCACGGCCACTTCGCCCGGTCTGTTACAGAAATTCAATATTTATATATTTACAACTACAGTATGTTCCTGTCTACCCTGTTGTACAGTATGTCTCAGAAACGTGGACCAAAACAAAGAATCATGACAGTAGAATAATAAGCTGAGAAATAAAATACATTTTCCCCGCTAGAGAGTAGAGTATAGAATCATGGATATGTTTTAGGGCTTACAAGACGAGAAAGCGAGTACTGTGTAGAGGTGAGAAGACTGCAAGAATGAGGAATGTGGCCAGCAAGCACAAACTTCCTGTTCTGCCCAGACAGATCGGCTCTTATCTGCTCGTATCTGCTACACGAAAACATTGACTCACACTTTGCAATTTGCTGGATTACAACTGACAAGAGCGAAGAGCTGGCAGTAGAAGATACGCCTGGATGGTAGTGGAGTTGCTATGGTAACAATTGCATCACTAGCACTGCTAGATCTCGTATATTTAATATTAATCTGTTAGCCAGCCCTGTGGTGTAGAGGTAGCGTGCTTGTTTCTTATTTCAAGGACCTGGGTTCGTCTTCTGGCATTCAAGGATTTTAATTCTTGACTGAGGTATAGAACGGAGTTCACTTGATATGAGTTTTTCTCAAGCTCTTAGTTACAGGAAGAAAGCGCACAGCGAGAAGATGACGTTCCTGACTTACTATAATAGATGGGCACTGGTTGCCATGGTTACAATCGTGTAGGGAAACTGGTAACGCCGATCCCAGAGAGAGCCCAGATCAAAATCATGCCCATGTTAATATATTTAAAAAATATAAAACATTGGCGCAACAGCCACGAAGGGCCTTGGCCTACCAAGCGACCGCTGCTCAGGCCGAAGGCCTGTAGGTTACGAGGTGTCGTATGGTCGGCACGGCGAATCCTTTCGGCCGTTATTCTTAGCGTTTTAGACCGGGGCCACCATCTCACCGTCAGATAATTCCTCAGTTGTAATCGCGTAGCCTGAGTGGACCTCGAATAATAATATATTTAATAACCTCCAAAAAATGGAACAACCCTCCGAAAATAGTTAGAATATAGTCAAATTGAAACCAACTTTACCGCAATGGAGAAGAATGAACTTGAGAGAGGTAATAAGAATAATTAAGGACAGTTTTCCTGTCGCTTTTTCCACACCCTGAAGTGGTCGTTGCTGTAATCTATGTCGAACCTGTGAACTTGTCCCAACTCTACGGCTTGATGACTCTCATCATTCCAATTTTTTGTTGGGAGATGTATTCGGCTATCATGTGATTCCGTTCTTGTTGTGTGAAATGAAGACTTGTGTACTAATACAGATACAAACACCTGGCCACGAATACCGAGCCAGCGAATTAACCGGCCACAGTCTAAATTCCGGCCCGGCTGGGAATCTAGGCTGATACACTCACCATTCAGCAAACGAACCGAACAGGGAGAATGAGGACAGCAAATTCAGAAAATTTTCTTGTATTAACTATTTTATATTTTCTTGAATATTCTGCCTTTGGGAGTTCCTAAGTACTCTTAAATGCCATTATAATGAACCCAAATCGAACCTGTAAAATGTAGGAATATGAAATCTATTATGGGATTTTGTCCAGAACTGATCGCGAGGAAAGCCTTTTCGAATGCAGTGCTTGCTATTCGTGCTGTGTTGGTGGGCTTGACTACCAAATCCCAGCTTCAATTAGGCCAGCTTGTAAAAGAGCAATTTAAAAGCTTGAAGTTCCCTCTTGTGACCCGTTAGGTCGGTAAAGTCCCCCCCTGGTTGTAAATAAACCCCTGTTCTCCATGTCAGCGACAGATGCTACGACAAGGACCTAACAGCCACATTAGTGGGCTGAACTAGTCCATTACCTGGGCAGTACAACTTTAAAGTACTCATTAAAGAGATCACACGGTGAACTGTGCGTTTTCGTTGGCTCCAGTTCAATATTTTACCGACAGTCCTGAAAACATCCGTTCGTCCCATCACGCAAATAACTTATTATATACAGTTGATGTCCTATGAGTTTGATCCCTATAAGACAAATATTCCACCCCTAAGGAAGACACATCATTGCTGCCAACCTGATTATTTAAATATCCAAGCAATCGAAACTAACCGCCTCAATGTAAATAGCAATAATCGAAATTCTCTTACCTGAGTATGTTCTTCCTTTCTTCATGATTACGATGACTTCCTGCAGTGAACTTTATAGACCAGATGATATCGGTTTTTTTCCGAGATCATACAGGCCTTCACGTTTCTTAACATCTGATGCTCTACCACACAGCTGCAGTGGCCTAGGTCATACATTTGGCATAGATTGTGTATCTATACTTAATATATATTTGGTAAGTGTTCCATGTTCTCGACACGAACTAATAAGCTGAAAATCTGTGACAAATGCCCGGCGTCTCTATGGTGTAGAGGCCTGGGTTCGATTCCCGGCCCTGTCACGATATTTGAATTGTGGTATAAGGGCTGAAACGAGCTCCACTCAGTCAAGGGAGGTCAACTGAACACAGGGGGTTCGATTCCCTCGTCAGCCATCCTCGAAGTGGTTTTCCGTGGTTTTCCACTTATCTTCCAGGCAAATGCCGGGATGGTACCTAACTTAAGGACACGGCCGCTTGCCTGGAGGAGAAGTGGGAAACCACGGAAAACCACTTCCAGAATGGCTGAGGTGGGAATCGAACCCACCTCTACTCAGTTGACCTCACGAGGCTGAGTGGACCCCGTTCCAACCCTCGTACCACTTTTCAAATTTCGTGGCAGAATCGGGAATAGAACCCGGACCTCTGGGGGTGGCAGCTAATCACACTAACCACTACACCACAGAGTCGGACAGTTTATTATTATTATTATTATTATTATTATTATTATTATTATTATTATTATTATTATTATTATTATTATTATTATTTGCAACGTTGTGCCGAATAAGGAGCGCGACTGAACGTATTCAGCAGATGAATTTCCTTCCTTCTGTTCCCAGAATCCCTTCATCCTCTGGCTGTGTTTTTCTCCCGTTCTTCCGTCCGTGCAGTGGTGGTTCCCATCTTGGGTTTTCAGCAAAAGGATGTTTGTTCACCAACGTTTTAAAGCTACGTCTGTCCCATATAAATTCACCTGTTATTCTGACGTCTTGAAGGTCTCTTTCAATTTTGATTATTCAACTATTCTTGACTTTTAGTGTGAAGGCATAATTTAATATCTGTCCAATAAGACTTTCATTGCCCATTCTTTGAATATGGCCATAAAATTTCAGTCGTCATTTTCTAATAGTGTCCGATAATTCCTCATAATTCCGATATAATCCAGGTCTTATTTTCATTCACACTCATTCTGTGCGTACTGGGCCAAAGATTTTCGTAAGAATTTTCTTTTCTTATTTTTCTAAATTATAGTTAGTGATCTGCCTCCAATGATAAAGGTTTCTGATACGTATAATGCTTCAAAATTACAGTGTAATAGTGTTTTAATGTAGCGTTCCGAGATAGATTTTTGTTTTACCTATTCCTTGTGACATCATAGGCTTTTTGTAACTTAAAAATTCTATATCTGTTTGCTTCGAGATTTGGAATTATTTACCTGAGGACTTATTTAATATTATCATTATTATTATTATTATTATTATTATTATTATTATTATTATTGTTGTACCGGGCGGTACACCTCCACTCCGCTAATTTAAAATGTGCGCCAGTTGAAACTCCTCTGCTGGAGGAAGTCTGAACTTTATCTACGCTATTAATTCTCTACTTTCTCAGAAGATGTCACCACGTGGAAAATTTTAAGTTTTTGAACTGTGTCATTTTTGATGTGGTTTTGTTTCGCTTGAAGTAAGAAGTGTGAACTTTCTCTTCTAGAGGACACTACTGAAGATCAACAATAGTGCAACCTAGTGCGGAGTCAAAGAACTATTTTGTTGGAGAAATTTTTATTTCAAATGTTTGTTCTTTGCTAAATTTTTTTCAGTCTTTGGTTAAGTTGGCAATATTAACCCCTTCTTTCCCCTTGTTTTAAATCTAGCCTATCCCGAATTTCTTGAATTAATTTTCCACCAATTATGTGTTTCTTCTTAGTATTGTGTAGGGGGTTTATTGATCTACCAATAAAATCATCGCGGGAGGGTGTTTTCATTCCCCTAACGCCTAGAACCTTCTGCGAGAGTATTTAAACTGCTGATTTTAGGGTCTCCGGGCCACTTCTGTTCCATCTTTCAGTGTATAAAGTACATAGCAGGAGGCGGGAAGCGCCTCTTTCCTCGGAAGCGGTCATCAATAAGGTAATGGCCGATTAATAAATTCTTTCTTTGCTAGCTCAGCAGTTTAACTCTCGGGGCGGGTGCGAAGCGTTCCTCCATGTAACCTTTTCCTAAAATGTAACGATCTTTTCTTCTATTCTCTTTTAAGTTGCATATTGGGATAGAGAGTGCTAACCCTCTCGAGCTCCCACTCACATTGTCTTGAGGTGAACTTATTTTCTCAACCTATTCTTCGTTAATGTAAAACAAATTGCTCTTTTCTAAAGTCACCTCGGTAGTATGGGATTAGCCCTTGCATTAGTGGCCTAGAGCCAGATTAGGTTTTTAAAAACAAGTGTATTAGGAGTGCAAGATCGCCTCCTCTCAAATTGTTATTTTAGAGGTCATGTAATTGCCCATTTTTATTTAATAGACCTCAGTAGGTTGGGTATTTTACCCCTGTGTCTATGTCCAGTGAGGACAACTTGAAGGTGGAGTTTGGTGTGGCCTGGGAGAGGCTTAAATTTTGAGAGCGAGTGGCTCTTTTGAAAATTGAGTGTTGTATGCCTCGTGGAGGCTTTTCTGTGTAATTTGGAGCAAGGGCTCCTAGGTATGAATGGGGTTTTCTGCCCCTCTGTTAAAACTCGTGTTTGGGGTAAAACTGAGCTGATTGCCCAAGCAGTGTAAAATCAGGGCGCGAAGCCCAATTCCTGTAAATATTGTAACTACCCTTTTTGATTTGCTACTTTGTACCTGCCATGCTTGTTATTTCTTTGTTTTTGAAAAGAAAATATAACCTTGTTAAATTTTAAATTAATTTTGCTTTCGTAGCTGGAGACCTATTCACACCCGCACCTTCTTTCACCTCTACCTACCACGGAAAACTCCGTAACAATTATTTACTTGAAAATGTTCAATCTGTAAAACATATTATGAACTGCTTCTCAACGTAAGCTCAAAATAATGATCATTCCGCTGTTTTGGTTTCCATGACATTCGTAGTTTGTCTATTCACTAGAGGGAACTGATTTGTATTTATTTTGAAAATAGTCAATGACTTGAGGCCTTTTAAATAAAAACATGGAACCGAACTCACAAATAAAAGGTTGAGGGTTTTCTAATTAATTTCAAGACTTGCCGCACTCTATCTTCAAAATAAACGATATATTTTCGTGGAAGTATTTTTAATATAAATTACAACTTTGAAGATGTCATAATTTAAATGTAGGATTTCTGTTACCTGTACAAATAATTAGGAGTTATTTTCTAACGCTCATGTATTTTTCCTTGTCTTCCGCCTCCATCAAAAAGAGTGCAAAAAAGTAATCCAATTCTCATTTACACGGCCATATGTTATAATTCCCATCTCGCGGTTAACAACGCTATGGCAGTGATATCGGTAATTCATGCAACACGAATGCCACAAAACATTAATCGTTCCATTACATGTCCTAGGGGTATAATATTTACCATCCATTTGGCTGAATAATTAAACCTCATAATAATGGACAGCGAGACCCATGGACGGATGATGTAGTCTCTCACTATGTCGTTCAGAGAGAATGCTATACAAAGAGGAATGACTGCGTTCGGTCATAAAATTGAATTCTCGCACAAGAGAACTTGTATAGAGAATCACAAGACAAAGCGAGTTTATCTATAAAATCAAAAGTAAATTCTATCCATCCATTCATTCTTCATGCAATTTTTTTATTTTGGTCAGTGGATGATTATGAAGTTCTAATTTGTCATTTCATTTCGTACCATCAGGGGCCTATGACCTCATTTTTAGGCCCCTTAAAACAACAACAATCATCATCATCATCATCATCATCATCGTTATAAAAATTTGCACGCCTCCACTGATCAGTACCGAAATTTGCACCAAGGCCCATGAGGTACTTGGACGGGTCGTAACGGTAGTTATTATATCGTCAAATCCATGTAAATAATTTTGTAGGGGTTCCGCTGTCGTTAATTTCGTTTGTTATATAAATGTTTCTGATATGTATCCGATTTATGTCAACTTAACACCGTATCAGTGGCTTTTACCTTTCATGTCTGTCCGTCTGTTTTACCATCATGGCGAAACAGCTGGATAGATATCGACTATCCTCATATATAGAGCATACCCATCCAGGTGAAGGTTTAGGTAAGTATATGATTTTTAAATCACCCAAAAAGAATGAGGATTTATAGGGAAACCACAACACTTTTCTCTTATGCTATTGATTTTCTGTAAAAACAGTGGACTACACGTGAAACGTCCCTTCATTTTAAACAACTTTTGTTCCGAGAATAATTTCGCTTACTCTTCAAATGACGGAGAAAATCTCTACTTTCTTCGGGTTTCATGCTCTGCATTGAGTGGCCGACAGGCCGACAACGAACCTTCCGGTTTCCTGGCAACGTCTCTGGCTGCTTGTACGGTATGTGTAAAGAAAAATAAAGTTTTTCTGATCGGGGATAGCTGTAGGGCTACAACAGGGGAAATTCAAAATTATATATAAGTTCATCTTATCCTAAGATAAATAGTGCGAAAATAGATAATAATTTGATGCTGTTACCGTACGGTACCCCTTGTTCGAGGGCAGCTATCCCTTGTGGATTCTCTCTCTCTGTCATTTTTGTCAACAACCTGTAAACTCGTGGTTATCCCTTACGTAGAAGGCGAGAGACATTCCGCGGGAAATTTGCGGGAATACCCTTGCGGGTTACAAACGTCCTAGAATAGCTCTAAAGGAGCTGTTAATACTTGAACACTACCGCGGAGTGTAGCCCATGATTTGACACCGTAAGATGTTTTCTGGCATTTGCTATACGTTTTACTGCACTTTTCTACTTATGTTTTACGCTTTAATGTCTTGCCTCTTACTTGCCTCTTTAGGCTTAAGTAATAACACAATAAGTCATCATATTTTCTGTTTACCTAAAAATCCCTGCGAATAAATTTCTCCTCTGTTACTGCCTTCTTATATCTGTAACTCACATCATCACAGTTTAGTGAGGGACATTTAATTTTCCAACACATCAACTTGGTATTTGCATATTTGTCCTATCCGGCTGTCCTCAGTTATAATACTATTTGCTATTAATTTCAACTATCTTAATTGTAATACTTTCTTCGTTAATTACTCCATATGACTGCGAGTGCTTATCCAGAAACCTGGGCACACTTTCCTTTGAGGAAAAATTGCAAGCTGTTCAAATGTATAACGTTTTGGCCCCGGAACATATCGAAATATGGAGACAATTTCAATGACGGTGCAGACCTTTGTTTCGGGGTAATTGGTGGCTAAACAGATAGCACAATCGCCCCACGTCAGATAGAGCTGCATTTCTCAATTTTAAGTTAATTTTGTACTTTTGACACGCATGTTTATTGTATCGCACACTTATAGGGGGGATAGAATAATCAAATTCGGTACGCACATTGACACGACCAGTGGTTATATGTTAGCCAAACTGTATGATTCCTGCTGCCACAAAAGTATCCGGAAAATAAAGTAATATGTGCAAACTGTACCCAAATTTCACCCTATTTAATGTTTCTAACTCAATCTAACCCATAAATATAGGAGGTGCGAGAAAATGTTATAGAACCAACTATGTAGAACACTAAGAGAGGCGTCTGATGGCGGAATCCGATTGTTTATATGAGGTATCGTTTAAAGGCAGTAAATCTAGAAATGAAGGTCTGCACTTATAAACGTGCCCATGCTTATACAGGCGGTCCTCTATCTTTAATTTCGTTTATTTTAGTAATTAATCAGATATTTATCCGATTTAGGTCAACTCAAGACCGAATCAGAGGTTTTAGCTTTCGTGTCTGACCGTCTATCAGTTTGCCCATCTGTTGTACCATCACGGTGAAACGGCTGGATAGATTTCGACCAAGCTTCATATATTCATTATACTCGTCCAAGGGAAGGTTAAGGTATGCATATGATATAAGAATCGCTCAATACAATGGGGGTTTATAGGGAAACCACAACAGTTTTCTTCCATTTTCTCTTATACTATTGATTTTCTGTCAAATCCGTGCACTGTATGTGAAGCGTCACTTCACATTAAACAACTTTTGTTACGTACATAATTTCGCTTTGTCACTTGACACTCTTTCGCTTGAGAGCAATTTCCAGGCTGTTCAGATGTATTATTTTAGGTCCCGGGAATTATCGATATATGGAGGCAACTTCAATAATTTGTAGTCCCTTGTTTCGCGGTAACTACTTTCTAAACAGATTACACAATCGCTGCTCAATTTGGAGAGATCTTCAACTTTTAGTCCTATTCCTTATCGTCGTATCTCGACTGTTTGTACTTTAGATAGGGCAGCATTTCTCGATGAGAATAAAATCTCTACAAGTCGATTGTGACTGCCATTAGGAAAAACTCTCCTTTTCTGCTGTGAATGGCAGTTGGAATTTGAGCCTGCTGTTATTGTCTAAACTCCTGAACTCGATTGTGAATTGCAGTAGGAAATGTGTCCTTCCATTATCATCGAAATTACCCCAACGTGCACTTACATCGGAAACAGCGTGTGGGGTCTTCCCCGGTTTGTTTCTCGGATAACGCTATGAGACATGCAATTTTATATAGTCTTAAACACTGCGTGTGATGTAATTTACGTAGAATTCCGTATACAAGGGAGAATACCGTAGCGAAGCACGGATACATTTGCTAGTACTTAATACAATGGTATGTGATATGTATTTAAATTCATATTCATAGATTCATTCTTCATAATCAAGTTTCGAATTCTGATCAATTGATGAATTTTGGAATTTTAAATTTTCATTATATTTCTTCTCATTTCGTACTATTAAGGACCGATGAACTAGATGTTAGGCCCCTCTAAACAACAAACATAATCATCATCATTTTTGCGTGCCAATACGTTAAAATAATTGAGGATCCAACATATAATATTCAAAGTTAACCATAATTTCAAAATCAATCCACTGACTAAAATTCAGAAAGACGACCCTCAACAATGATTATGAATTTAAAACAATCATTGAATCCGACCCGCAGACCCACCTTCCCAGAAAATTTTAAAACAAAGATATATACTGACCAAGGGGTTGCTTCCAAGCGATGTTGCTTGTTGTCTAAAGGGATCCAAAACCATCACAATGGTACTTATCGCTAGGTAAGTAGATCTAGGATATTTCTCCCTTGACGATGTAAAGTGGCGTATTGTTCGTTAAAGGCCTCGAACTGATTCAGTGTTAAACATTTGTTCTCCTGTACCATTTCACGAATGGTATTAACGAATGTGTCTGATGTTGATTTAAGGTCAATCCACTCTTCAGTTCAGACAGTCCCCATACCCGCTGTGGGTGGAGGCGCTGGAATAACACCCACGATATCCCTTGTCTGTCGTAAGAGGCAAGGGGTCCCAGTGGCTCTCAACTTGGGGCCGTACGTTGGCAACCACGAGGGTTTAGCTGAGTCCTGGCATTGCTTCCGCTTACTTGTGCCAGGATCCTCAATTCCATCTACCATATGCCACCTTCCTTGGTCAACTCCTGTTATTTACCGACCACGACGGTGTTACGTATGGAGGCGTAGAGCGGCCCCATCTTTCTATGGCCGATATCTTCATTTTTCGAAGTAATAGTAATTTCGTGTGGCTATTTCTAGCCGAGTGCAGCCCTTGTAAGGCAGACCCTCCGATGAGGGTGGGCGGCATCTGCCATATGTAGGTAACTGCGTGTTATTGTGGTGGAGGTTAGTGTTATGTGTGGTGTGTGTGAGTTGCAGGGATGTTGGGTACAACACAAACACCCAGCCCTCAGGCCAATGGAATTAACCAATGAAGGTTAAAATCCCCGACCCGGCCGGGAATCGAACCCGGGACCCTCTGAACCGAAGGCCAGTACGCTGACCATTCAGCCAACGAGTCGGACATTTTTCGAAGTGTCGGACCCCTTCCATTTTTCTCTCTGATTAGTGTTTCTATAGAGGATGATTGCCCTGTTGTACTTCCTCTTAAAACAGTAATCACCACCACCACCACTAGAATAATACAAAACGTTATTAGCTACATAATTGTTTAATGTTTCCTTACATATCGAGCCAAAAATAAGATTTATTTCCGGAGGGTGTCTGTTTAAAAGATACTTTCTTAAGAGGATTCAGTGGCGATAAAGATAGAATTCAAGGGGAAAAAATGGGGCAAATGTTAATTTTTAGGAAGAAGAGTTAGGCATTGGAATAATTTACGAATAGAGAGGTTCGATAAATTTCCAACTTCTTGGAAATCACTTGAAAAAAACTAGACGAACCACTGATAGAAAATCTGCCACTGGACTACAGCTATGAATGTAGA
Source organism: Anabrus simplex (assembly GCF_040414725.1). NCBI lineage: Eukaryota > Metazoa > Arthropoda > Insecta > Orthoptera > Tettigoniidae > Anabrus > Anabrus simplex. Next base: position 131,131,550 of record NC_090268.1, on the reverse strand, counting down.
TCCGCGGTGACTGATTGAATAAGATGAGTTCCGATTTGTCTGTAGTTTGCAAAAAAATATTAAAGATAATTCAGAAGAGCTTATAACTTTATCTGTTCACATTAAGACTCAGAGTTTCACGCTTCCCTTCTGTCACCGTACGTCATTCATTACACAAAAATGTGCGATAATTTGTGTTTTTTGCCTATAGATTGTGCGACGAGTCGAGGAATTTAATCATAGCCGAGTCCCTTACAGCTTCCTCAGGTATACAGCAGTTGAATACTGAATTTAATCCATCTGCTAATGCATGATATTGTAAGTAGTCGGCAGGAAATTTCTGGTGATGCATTCGATGTTTACCACGAACCTACTACGATGGCGTAGCAGGGGGAGAGGTGATACTCCCACGTGGCGCGTCCCAGGTGGCGGATAGGGGGGTCCTAACCGGCTTGCCGGCGGACTTGAGGGAAATAAAATACCTCTCGCGGACCAAACACACTACCCCCTGCGGGTGGGGGACACACATGCAGAATACACCCGCGGTATCCCCTGCCTGTCGTAAGAGGCGACAAAAAGGGGCGACCTTGGCGCGGACATGGATTGCGGTTGGTATAATGTGATGGACCTCCTGTGGATGGGAGAGGCTGAATACATCCATAGGTAATCCCTGCCTGTCGTAGAAGGCGACTTAAAGGGTCATGTGGCCATGGTCCCCTCTTTATTTTTTATTATTTTTCTGAGGGTCAGATGTAGACCATTCAAAATTTGATGTGCGTGCTGCCCGGCGATGGAGCTCCTATGTGTGCGACTACGCTCGAAAGCCCGTGCCAGCAACCACCCAGGACGCGGCGGGTGGGAGTATCATGTACCCGGGCAGTGGTATCCGCCTGACAACGCAGGTCCCCGCACAGCCGAATGCCAGAAGGACATATTATTATTAATTATTTTTATTTATTTTTTTCTATTGTTAGTGCTCTGTACACGCTATGGGGTACATGCTATTGCGGGTGACCGGAGGAAGGGAGTCCTAGTGCTCATTGCCTCAGTCATCCCGTATTAGGCATCGTTCAACATCGGACCCCGGGCAATACCTGCTACGACCAGGTGGGTATTGCCTTGGCTGCTTGGTTCGGCTACAGAGACCCCTGATCGGAGTGGGTGGCATTCGGGGAGGATGCTATCGGGCATGGCTTCCAAACGAAGTCGGCTCTCACAAGGTGGTCGCCCACCTAAGTCTTTAACTTTTGCTTCCCTGAGAGGTTCAACTCCCTGGGAACATGCGCAGCGTGAAGGAATGGGATCCAGCTTCCCTAGGTTTCTGGTCGCTACCAGAACCGATGGGCAGGATTTTAAGCTGGTGAAGTCGATCCTGTTTAGTAGACACATCGAAGGCGTCTATGGCGAACTGGAGGAACTTAAGAAAATGCGCAACGGTAGTTTGCTTCTGAAGACTCGTACAGCACTGCAAGCTGATCAGTTGCTTAAGTGCGAGCACTTTGGCGAAATCCCCGTCAAAGTGGAGGAGCATAAGTCCTTGAACCTGGTTCGCGGAGTCATCTTTCACCGCGACCTTATTTTGAACACTGACGACGAGTTGATGGAAGACATGAAGAACCGTGGCGTGACACACGTCCGGCGCATTACGCGCAAGGTCAACGGTGAAGACGTTGCCACTGGTGCCTTCATTGTCTCTTTCAAGTTGTCAGTGTTACCAGAGAAAGTCAAGGTAACAACTTATCGTTGCGATGTGAGGCCGTACATCCCGCCTCCTATGCGATGCTATCAATGCCAGCGATTCGGACATATGGTATCTCGCTGTTCGAATCAGGCTGTATGTGGTACATGTGGACGAGTAGCTCACGGCGCGGAGGAGTGCACAACTCCATACAAGTGCACTAACTGCTCCGGTTTTCATTCTCCTCGGGATCGGAATTGTCCGACATACCTGAGTGAGAAGAAGATCCAGGAGATCAAGACCCTGGATGGTCTTTCCTACCAGGAAGCGCGTCGTAAGTTTCATTCTATGAATACACCTGCCCGTACACTCGACTATAGCTTGATAGCTCAGAGTCTTCCAGGTTCGTCATTTACGACCAAGACACCTGTCCAGACCGCTGCGCCCAAGGCGACTGTTGCTGCTCCCAGCAACGTCGCAAATAGTCAAAGCTCGAAGGGGGGGACCACCCCACCTTCGACCAACCAGAAGTCTGTGCCGGCTGGGAACTGCCAGCCGGCACAGCAAGGGGGGAAGACTAAGTCTCCCCCCCCTAGGAGGTCGACGAAAGTCGTGCCCCAGCCGGCGGAGGCGGCTTCGTTGACCAGGGCTGGGAAACCATCTCCCAGCCCGTCTAAACTTGAAAAGAAAAAGGGGAAGAAGAGCGCCCGTCCTGAGCGCTCTCGGACTTCCCCTGCGAAGGAGAAGTCATGCCCTCCATCTGGGGGATATGAGTCTGCGCCGGGAGGCACTCCTGCTCCCAAACCTGCGCGCTCTCCTCGTAGGGGACCCCCTCGCGCCCGAAAAGCGTCGAAGTTCTGGGCGGCACCCCTGCCATCTTTTGATGACGGGATGGATGTCGCGTTGTCCTCTACATCTACGGATGTAGAACTAGATAGTGTTTAGGCTAACGAGCATTTTGTTGCTCATAACCTAACACTCCTTTCATAGTCCACACTATGGCACTGTTACAGTGGAATTGTAACGGTTATGATAGGCATCTTGCTGAGTTACGTCAGCTTATTAGTGAGTACGCAGCGAGTATAGTCTGTATTCAGGAGACCAATTTCCGACCTGGTCATCACACGGTCTTGAGGAATTTCAAACTATACTCGACAGAACGATACTATGCTCACCGGGCTTACGGAGGCGTTGGAATTTTTGTACGTTCTGATAGCTACAGCGAAGAGGTTCCTTTAAGAACCCCTCTTGAGGCTGTAGCTGTTCGCGTCTCGCTGCCTATCATAGCAACAGTGTGTAATGTTTATCTTCCACCTGGCCAGCATCTGAACATCACTGATGTCGCTGATCTTATAGATCAGCTTCCACCACCCTTCCTCTTATTGGGCGATTTTAACGCCCATCATCCCATATGGGGCTCTGAGACGTCTTGCCCCCGAGGAAGAGAGCTGGAAACACTCCTATCAGATCTGGATTTATGTATTTTGAACACAGGGGAACCAACTCACTTTAGTGTACGTTACGGCACATATTCTCGCATAGACGTTAGTCTATGCAGCCGAACGTTGGTTCCACTGTTTCGGTGGAATGCACACGATGATCTCTGTGACAGTGACCATTTTCCCATCGTTCTTACTTTGTTGAATCATAAACCCGTCGAGGCTCCCCCTCGATGGATTCTTAAACATGCTGATTGGCCAAAGTACACATCACTAGCTGTCTTTAGCGAAGATGTCAGGCGGACCGTCGGCGAGGAAATAACTTACATCACCCAAGTTATTCTTGCTGCTGCTGATGAGTCCATTCCGTTTTTCTCGGGGACTCCTCGCCGAAAACTCGTTCCTTGGTGGAACGATGAAATAGCAGCAGCCATCAAAGAACGCCGTCGCGCTCATAAGCGTTACCGTAGACAGCCTACTGTGGCCAACTTGGTAACATTTAAGAAATTCCGCGCTACGGCGCGAGTTCTTATTCGACAAAGTAAGAAGGCTTCATGGGAGAGATATGTGTCGTCCATGACGTCACATACTCCATCATCTCAAGTGTGGACGAAACTTCGACGAATTTCGGGTATTCAAGGATCATCTGCTGTACCGGGAATTTCCATTGCAGGCAGTGTCGCCACTGATCCCCTCGCGATTGCTAACCATCTCGCTAGTCATTTCGCGGATGTCTCTGGCTCCGGGAATTACCATCCTGATTTCCTCCCTCTGAAGCGGGAGGCAGAACGTCATCACCTGAGTTTTGCCACCCAAGCTTCAGAGGACTACAACGTGCCCTTTACGGAGTGGGAACTCCGCAGCGCCTTAGCGCTTTGCAAGGACACGTCTCCTGGACCGGACAACATCCATAACCAGATGTTGAAACACCTTAGTGATGATAGTTTACTATATCTCCTTCGTGTGTTCAACCGAATCTGGACAGAGGGTGATTTTCCGTCTCAGTGGCGAGAGGGCATAGTCATCCCTGTCCTCAAGCCTGACAAAGATCCTAAGTATGCAGGAAGTTACAGACCGATTTGTCTTACAAATTGCCTGTATAAGCTATTTGAGAGGATGGTAAATCGCAGACTCGTGTGGTGTCTGGAGAAACAAGGACTCTTGTCCGAGTACCAATGTGGATTTCGAGCCGCTCGATCCACCACAGACCACTTGGTACGCCTGGAGAGCTCTATCCAGGATGCGTTTCTCCGAAAACAGCACTTGGTAGCTGTCTTCTTTGACTTGGAGAAGGCCTACGACACTACCTGGCGATATGGCATCCTTTCAGTCCTGCATCAATGGAGATTCCGAGGTAACTTGCCGGTATTTATTGCGAATTTTTTGTCCCTCCGTCTATTCCGTGTCCGAGTAGGTAGGACATATTCGCAATACCACGTTCAAGAAAATGGAGTCCCACAGGGATCGGTTCTTAGTGTCACTCTGTTCGCGATTGCCATAAACGGTATTGTCGCTGCTGCTGGTCCAGCCGTAATACCGTCCCTATATGTGGATGATTTTGCTCTGCACTATAGCTCGTGCAGTATGGCAGTCGCAGAGCGACAGTTACAGCAAGCTATTAGGAGGGTGGAGAAGTGGACCTTAGAAAAAGGCTTTCGGTTTTCTGCCGCTAAGACCTCCGTTGTCCACTTCTGTCGTCAACGTACACTTCACCCTCATCCTGAGCTTTATCTAGGTAATGTCGTTCTTCCAGTTGTTGACACCTACCGATTTCTTGGGCTCCTTTTTGACAGTAAATTATCGTGGGAGCCACACGTGCGGGAGCTAAAAGTGCAATGCACCAAGAGGCTTAACCTCTTGAAGTTTCTTAGCAGCACTAATTGGGGAGCTGACCGCGTGGTGCTCCTGCGATTCTATCGGGCACACATTTTATCTCGGTTAGACTACGGCAGTGCAGCATATGGCTCCGCAAGGCCAAGCGTTCTTGCGAAGCTGAACAGTATCCACCACAGCGGGGTTAGGTTGGCGACGGGAGCTTTTCGTACTAGCCCCATCGCTAGCCTGCTCGCTGAGTCTGGTGTGCCGCCTTTACACCTGAGGCGCCAGCAACTACTACTTACATATGCTGCAAATTTGCGACAGATGCCACTTCATCCGAGCTATCCCTGCGTATTCAACAATGGCAACCGTTTGTTGTACGTTGCTCATCCTCGTGCGACGCGGCCGGTTGGGATACGCTTGGATAGCAGCTATGAATTGTTTGACGTACCTTCGATTCCTTGCCTTGTCAGACAACCAAGTGGGGTACCTCCGTGGGTTGTACGACGACCGGAAATCATCCTGGATTTGCACACTGGCCCGAAAGGAGACACGGACCCTTCGATTTATCGGAGGATCTACCTGTCCGTTCTTGGCCGCTATCCAGGTTCGGTCGTCGTTTACACGGATGGTTCAAGGACAGATACGAAGGTGGGCTGTGCGTACGTTGTCGACAATGATCGCTTTCTTTTTGCTCTCCCGGACACCTGTAGTGTGTACACGGCAGAGCTCTATGCTATCTGTGAGGCTCTGCGGTACGCACTAGACAATGTACGCCGACACTTTCTCGTGTGTACTGACTCCTTGAGTTCGCTTCAGTCTATTGATACCTGTTTCCCTCGACACCCTCTGGTGCAGCGGATCCAGGACCTGCTGGCCGGGTGTTCGGATGCCGGCACCAGAATTACGTTCGTGTGGCTCCCCAGCCACATGGGCATAGAGGGAAACGAGTTAGCGGATCAGGCTGCCAAGGAGGCAGTTACACTGCCCCCGTTGCCTTTCAAGGTTCCAGCAAGTGATATTCGCTCTCAGCTGAGACATCTGGTTATGTCTCATTGGGAGATGGAGTGGCAGGCCATCCCACTTCCCAATAAGCTGCGAGCGATAAAAGGAACAACGAAGGTATGGAGGACTTCCCTTCGGGCTTCGCGGAGGGAAGCCGTGGTATTATGTCGCCTTCGGATCGGCCACGGTATCTTGACGCACTCCCATCTACTGAAAGGAGAACCCCCTCCGGTGTGTACCTGCGGCGACCATCTTACCGTGGTACACATCCTTACGGAGTGCGTGGACCTGGTCGATCTGCGCCGTAGTATTAACCTTCCGAGTACTATCTCCCTTATCTTGCGCGATGACGAGCAGTCAGCAGACCTCGTCATCCGCTTTATGAGGGATAGCGGTCTGTTTTATCGTGTGTGATGATGTCCTTTGTCCTAGTGTTGTTTATGTCAGTTGCGCTTTTATCTCATTGACTCCATTTTAGTTTGTGTTGCGCATTTTAATGTGTTATTTTAACGTGTAACGTACATTATGTGTTAATATCTGTATTACTGGGCGATGCCTTATTCCTTCGATTTCCTGTACTTTCTCTTATTTTAATAGAACATAAGGCATTGCGTATTAGATCCACTGACTGTTTTAATCTCACCCTCATTTTTCTTCATTACCATTCTTTTTTAACTCTAGTCAGTGGATACTTTTTAAAATTTTAACTTCATATCTCATGTCCTTCATTTCGTTCCATTAGGGGCCGATGACCTTCGATGTTAGGCCCCTTAAAACAACAAGCATCATCATCATCATCATCATCATTCGATGTTTATCTGAGAAATGTAATTAAAACTCAGCAATAGGTCGCCAAATATAATTTTAGTTTCTTTGCCACCTGGTGAAGCAAAGTGGAACGTCTAAATTTACAAATGTGTAGCATGAATTGTGTTAAATCCAATGATGGGAAGAGTACAATAAAAGAGTAAGTGGACTGAATTATGAATTACAGTTACTTGTGAAATATTTTACTCGATTACGATTGCAAATTACCTTTTCCTTAAGTCAAAGACAAAGTCACAAACAAAGTCACCTCCGTACAGGCCATGAAGGCCCTTGGAGGAGTGGAAGGTAAAGACTTCCACCATTGTTAACAGCGGTACATGATGGGGTAGAGTGGTTAGCTCTACGCCCGGCCGCCTTTGCCCCCCAGGAAATAACCTGGTACTCATTTTTGGTGTAGGCTGAGTGAACCTCAGGGCCATATGCACCTTCGGAAGTGGAAATCTCGTTTCTTAAATTTTCACGTCTTCCTGACGGAGATTCGAACCCACGTCCTTCCGGGCGAACCGAGTATGCCTTTACCGCCTCGGTCAGGCAGCCTCTTTTCCTTAAGTAATCAGTAAAATTCCAATTACAGTCACTTCACAGAATGTCGATCTTAAGAAATTAGACATTTTTCGCATGGAGCTGGAATGGCATCAAAGATTACAAAGAAAAATATAACTTAGTTTTTTAAGGAAATTTTGTTTTAGTCAGTTTGAATATTTCAATGAAATGAAATGGCGTGTGGCTTTTAGTGCCGGGATGTGTTCGAAGACTTCGGCTCGCCAGGTGCCGGTGGTTACCTACGCGTCGTGATGAGGATGAAATGATGATGAAGACGACCCATACACCCAGTCCCCGTGCCAGACGAATTAACCAATTATGGTTAAAATTCCCGACCCTTTTGGGAATCGAACCCGGGACCCCTGTCTCAAAAGGCCAGCACGTTAACCATTTATCCATGGAGCCGGACAATATTTCAATAATTTACCGTCTATTTTATAAAATTAGTTCTTATATTTTTATTTCTAAGCCTTTTACTTCTGGATATTTTAGAATAAGTTTGATGTTTATGGAAGTATGAACAGGTGAGAACGTGCCTCGTCGAGCACTGGTGAAGCCACCGGTTCAGCTGTAGAAAAACTGAGAATATTATCTTCATTATAACTTAAATGCTTTCCCGCTTCTATGTTCATGCGATGCATATCGATTACTGGAAATTACGAATTTATTTCAAGAAGTAAATTAGGAATATAAATTGCATTCTGTAGAAAGGAACGATTACAATTAAAAATTACTAAAAATATATTCGTTATAAGTGGTTCGATTACATTTACTTACACCGGGCGAGTTGGCCATGCGGTTAGGAGCGCGCGGCTGTGAGCTTGCATCCGGGAGATAGTGGGTTCGAATCCCACTGTCGGCAGCCCTCAAGATGGTTTTCCGTGGTTTCCCATTTTAACACCAGGCAAATGCTGGGGCTGTACCTTAATGAAGGCCACGGCAGCTTCCTTCCCACTCCTAGACCTTTCGCCATAAGACCTATCTGTGTCGGTGCGACGTAAATCCACTAGCAAAAAAAAAAATTATTATTATTATTATTATTATTATTATTATTATTATTATTATTATTATTATTATTATTACTTGATCCGTTTACCCATCAAGGTTGGCTTTTCCCTCGGACTTAGCGAGGGATCCCACCTCTATCACTTTAAGGGCAGTATCCTGGAGCGTGAGACTTTGAGTCTGAGGATACAACTGAGAAGTAGGACAAGTACCAGTACCCCGCCCAGGCAGCCTCACCTGCTATGGTGACCAGGGGCTTTGTGGGGATGGGAAGATTGGAAGAGATAAACAAGGAAGAGGGAGGGAAGCGGCCATGGCCTTATTTTTGGTACCGTCCCGGCACTTGCCTGGATAAGAAGTGGGAAACCACGGAAAACCACTTCGAGGATGGCTGAAGTGGGAATCGTAACCCCCCCCTACTCGGTTTACCCCCCGAGGCTGTGTGGACCCCGTTCCAGCTCTAGGACCACTTCTCAAATTTCGTGGCAGAGGCCCCGGGTTCGATTCACAGCCTTAAATGGTTAATTCCCTTGACTTCAGGACTTGGTTTTTGTGCCGTCGCCAACGTCCTGAAACTCACACAACACACAATGCAATAACACGCAATTTTCCATACATAGCAGAAGCACCCCACCCTCATTGGAGGGTCTGCTATACAAGGACTGTCATACAAAGTATAAACGAAATATTATTATTATTATTATCATTATTATTAACCTGCTGATTAAAATTACAGTAATATTTTCCTGTTGAGGATGAAAGGTGTATCTAATCGCCAACTAAATATTGTAAAAATCAGAAAGAAATAAAAGAGAAAATACAAAGAAGCAAACAAACACACAGACAAACAAAGGACGGTGGATTGGAGGGTAGGGGACGATGAATGAACTTTCTACGTTTTGAAATAACCATCTCTAGTTTTATTCAGGACTGAGGCTTTTAGCAGGGAGCTTTTGTCTGTCTAGCTGGAGCCGCTGCTACCTCGATTCTCCAGCCCCATTCTGTCAATCAAGAAGAGTTTTGTATCAGGTTGTAACAAGTTTTATAAAAATATTAAACACCTCACCTCGACAACTCGTCACTTTTATCGCTGGTCTCAGCTGTGTTAGAAATGAGAAAGAGGAGGTTAAAAAATCGAGTGAATTTCAAGTCTATATTTGTGGGCTTATTTTATTTTCACACGTTTAGAATAAAGCGCTTGCCTATAAGAGACGTGTACGATATATAAACATTTATATAAATGTCTTAGCCCTCATCTGAGTAATTAAAACATGGGTGATACTCAAATTTGAATATTTCATTAGGCCTATATTTATATTAATAATAATGTTAATAATAATTCAAATATACACTATATTTGCCCATTATCAACGTCAAAATTCATAAATGACACATGACCCTCCAATACTTGCTCCTGAGGGGCAACATTCCCTTTCATGTCAAAACTAGTATGAAAATACAGGAAGCATAATATAATTTTATTTCCACCTTCATAGCTAGCTTATGTTTCTATTCTTATCAGTTAGATGTGTATACAATAATATTTAAATAAAGAGGTGTTTATATTCAATATTATTACACTATTTACAAAAAATATAATATTCGAATACAAATTCAAATTTACATATGAATGCAAACTTAACCTAAATTGAAATAATGACATATTTTTCCTCATAAAATGGGTATAGTTTTCAACCTGGAAGGCCGGGCTGAGTAACTCAGACAGCTAAAGTTCTGGCTTTCTGACCCCAGCTTGGCACGGTCGATCCTGTCTCAGTCCGATGGTATTCTAAGGTACCCAAATACGTCAGCATCGTGCGGGTAGAATTATTGGCACGTAAAAGAACTCCAGCGGGACGAAATTCCGGCCCTTCGGCGTCTATGAAAACCCGCTAAATATAGTTAATGGTACTTATAAACTATAACACTATCATTATAATTATTATCAACCTGGAACTAATCTGTCCGTCATGGTGGATAAGTCAACTTATGGTTATAACAATACATTTTATTTTTGCCTCTTGAAAACATCTCCATGTACTATGGCTCTAAGTCTCGTTTGCCATTGCATCCGACTTTTGTATGATAGAACTCACTAATAAAACATGTATCAAACAAATTTAACGAATGAAATTTGATTATTTGGTAAATTGTCATCTTATTACTCCGATACCAAGAAAAAACCATCAAGAAACCAGTATTTGCTGATATGTATAAATCTTCCCGTTTCCTTAATCATTTGATAAAAAAACGGAACCGTAGTTATGATAATTCTTGTCTCCATTCACCAAGTGTCGTTGGACACTGATTATTCTCCCTGCCCAGTTAGCTGAACGAACTCAGTGTCGAGGAAAGTTGTAGTGATAATAGCTTGTGATCATTCGTAATGCCCCAGAGAATTTTAAAACGAGGAGAATGATGCATGAATGAGTTATGACGAAGTTCAAATAGTGTGATTGGATATAGAGCATTCAGATATAATTGCTTGGGTGCCTTTGTACTCCCCACTCATTATAGAAGCTGGATCTCAGGCAACTGGTATCGTTGTTGAGCTTTTGGGAATAGCTCTTACAATTTCTCGACCTGTAATTTTATTCACGGGGGTTACAAACTGAAAAAAAGTCTCTTCAGTCTCATAATTGTATGAGATAATTTTTGAAAACTAACAATAAGCGTCACTTGTTTAGTACTGATGACATATCTGGTATTACCAATTCAGACTGAAGATTTATATTTCTCATACATTTCAAGTAGTACGTACATCGCAATAAATTAAATCAATGCTCAGATCGTCAGTTTCTAAATTTAAATTGCCCTTTTTCAATACATTCGCTTAATTTCTGGGGGCAAATGCAACTTGGTATACAGGTGACAACTTTATCGACTTATTGCGGAGGTTAATGATAGTGGAAGCCTTTACCTTCCACTCTTTCAAGAGACTCCACAGCTTGTACGGAGTTAATTTTGCATTTATTTATTTATCTATTTAATTTTCCGCTAGTGTGGGGTAAGTCCTTCGGATATTTCATCGGTACCTTCTCGAACCTATGCATTATTAGGTAGTATGCGAGATATATTTCATGTCTTGCATTGAATGAGTGTAGCGCCCCGTTTATGGCTTATTAACTAGACTTAAATACACGGGAAATATGCGAAACGTATCCGAGATAACCGGAAAACAAGCCACGCTTTTAGACCAATTCCGTTAGAATTGTATAAGTGTTGTGCAATAGCAAAATACTCTTGCTTTGTTATGGTTTTAAACTGAAGGTTCTCTTTCAATGTTTCAGTTTTTGGAGATCCCACTGTCGGTGGAACCTGTAGAATATACTCTCCGTTTGTAGGTCAAACAGTTCCGGAGTATTAATATTTTCTTTCCGGAACTAACCCCCATTTAAATCCTTCAGGGGCGAAATATTAGTATTTCTTAAATAACATCCAGGACATAAAACAGCATCGTACGTCAATGGTGTCGAAGAAATGAATATTTACCCTTTGGGGCGGAGTTTGATTATGAGTAATTTTTTTTAACACCTAAGGTTCAGAAGAATGAAAATTTCAACCAACAAAACGATATACAGGAATGATTTTTTCCGAGGTAATTACGTAATTTTACAAACGTTTCTTATTTCATATAAAAAACAGAGAAGTCATTAACTGACTTTTAAATCCCGTCTTTCAAATGGTTTCAGAGGAATTAATATTATTGTTTCCGGACTAACTCCAAGGTAAAACGATTAGGGGTAGAATAATTCATAAACAGCATATGGGGCAAAATAGAACAATCATTATGTCCAATTTTAAGCTAATACATCAACCTGCCCTTAGCGGTAGAATAATTTTAAACATCTGGGACAGAAAATAACAACCATTGTGTTTAATTTTAATCTCGAAAGTCAACCTCGTATGGAGGAATACATATTTTTATTTTCGGGTCTTAACCTCCATTCTTCTTCTTCTTCTTCTTCTTCTTCTTCTTCTTCATTTTTCTACCTATGGGTGGAATTTTCTGAACTAGCACCTAACATATAAGGGCAACAGTCATGTGAAATCTGCACTTCCAAGATTCGGAATTTTGGACCTATTGTAATCAGTCAGTGAGAGTCAGTGGTTTTTCGCTATCATATACCCTATAGACCAAATTTAGAATAAAATATATACCAATTTAGGTTTTAGAGAATCAAGCTGTTGTAGAGAAAATACGCTTTGCCGGGTCGAGTGGGTCAGATGATGGAGCTTGTTCCAATTGGTGTGTTCGAACCCGGCTCTGTCTGGTGTTATATGAAGTGCTCAAATACACCTGTTTGGTGTCGAAAATTTTACCAGTACGTAAAAGGACTACTCCATATCTGACCTCCTTGAGTGACCCGTTGCCTATTCTACTGGAACATACCCCTCTAGCATTTCGCCGCGCCATGTGATGTATTCATGCTTGGACTCCAGTGCACTTCAATATTTGCATGTACGCCGGATTTTGGACAGCAAATTCCCCAAAGGTGGATCGTGGGTAGAAATTCAGTGTGTCGGCCTACCGGGTCCCCTGACCTTAATCCACTGGATTTGTGTCTGTGGGGACAAATTCAAAATACTCCGGTTAGCGACATCAGTGAAGTGGAACAACGTATCAATAACGCTTGTGCAGCTGATAGGCTGCACCCAGTCATCTTCGAGCATGTTAAAGCTACTCATGGTGGACAGTTTGAGCATCTCCTGTGATGTGGCCAAAGTACGATGTCTACACTCCGTCGCTTGTCAATCAGTAACAACGCATTGTAAGATATATGTTGATAGGGACATTTATTAATTTTATTTATTTATTTATGTATTTATGTATTTATTTATTTATTTATTTATTTATTTATTTATTTATTTATTTATTTATTTATTTATTTATTTATTTATTTATTTATTTATATATTTATTTCATACTACAAGATTTCTGTACTGCACTCACAGTATGTCACTTTGATTTTACATCATTACATTATGTAAGTATCAATAATATTCTAATCTAATAAAAATAATAAATAAACATTAAATTATTGCTAATAGCTAGAGCCGGATATTCATGAGGTAACAGGTCAGAATGCGAATTAATTTGGCTATTAGGAAGTGTCATCTAGCCCGCTAGCCCTACAGCGACAGTAACATAAATTCTAGAGGTTCCGATGGAGTGCACCCTTATGCCTATGCAAACCTCATAGCATAACCGTTGAGCAGGTTAGCGTATACTTCATACTCGCTTCAAAAAGTTTGTATTCCAACTTAATACCGTACTGCCTAAAAATCCGGTCTCTGCTAATAAAACAGTACATTAAACTACCAATATTAATTAATTAAGTAATTACTGTGAATATATTTTACAGCTGGATATTCGTAAATTATAAACGTAATTAATATAGTGTATACACAATAGTAATAAATCATCTATATTGTTACGTCTTATATTTGCGATATGTTAACGACGTTGTGCAATGAATTAGTAACGTCACCAAGGAGGTAACGCTAAACGCTAATGTAGACGAAGAGGAATTATCGATAAAGTCCCAAAAAATGTATCTCAGTGCGCAGTGGAATAGTAAGAGGGGCTCAGAAAAAGAGGACCGTCAGGACCGATAAGCATAAGGGTGAAAGAAGATAATAGGTTTTTCAAAATAACATGTATATTTTTTTCAAACCAGCGGAAAGATAGGAATATGTATTCTAGCAAGAGCAATTTGGCAGGACTATTATTTCTTTTGTAAACAGAAAAGTATACAGTATAAAAAGATAACATAGAAATAGAGGTTAATTAAAGTTTGGCAAGATTAAAAAACAGAATGTACAAATAAACACAAATATAAATTCATTTTGAACATAACAATTAAAGAGGAATAGGCTACAAATTGAAAATCTATACAATGAAAATGGAATGTAGAAATAGATATCAGTAAATTTACGATATACATGAATTCTCAAAACATGGCTGATAATTAACAGGGGTACCAACTTGAAGATTTTCCAAATAAAATATATAAACCTAACAGCAACGCTAAGGGTAAACGTGTGATAAATAAATGCACTGATGGATAAATATGTGATATAGAGGAAGAACATTATCAACAACTCCAAGTACATTTTTAGAAGAAATAGGTTATAAGAAAATCCGTCAAAATAAGACGTGAGAAAAGATGATCAAAGGGATCGTAACGCATACTTAGAATATATTATGATTATAACAAGTTCCATAATAACATGAGTGTGCTGTAAAATGTAAAAAATTAATAGGAAAGTAGTTCGAAGGGATCATAGTACATGCTTAGGATGGCACGTTCCATAATAATACAAGTACGCATAAAATGTGAAATATGACGGGAAATCTTATGCGAGATACAAAGCTAGTACAACCTATGGTAATAACAACGCGAAGTGTACGTCAGACAGAGGTTATGGTTGCAATTTGACACAAATAACGGTAAGTTCTTAGCATAAACGTCTTGATTTTCCACAACGCGTAGACCACTCCCCCAACTCCCGCCAAGATGCTCGTAGAAAAGAAAGATTAACAATAAAATTTAAACAATAAGGTCTCCATATCTCTCACCTCAGGGTATCAGCAGCGAACATGATGGGCAGAGAAAATCTCATCCCCTGACGAGCTCTTTCCAGTTCTCGATTCCACCTGCCGAAACAGGCAAGGTGGCGAGAATGTATAGGCGGAGAGATCATTCTAGAGAATGTATAGTGCCAAAGAGCTGAGCAGGTGACGCATGACGTCAGCGCAATAAACAGATGAGTATCAAACATGGCGACCAGATGAATATCAGTAGGAGGGAATGGAGGATTAAACGCGAAAACATATGCAGAGTAGAGATGAAGAGGTAAGTTCACCAAAACTGTAAAGTCAGTATATATAGCACACAAAGTAGGATGGCACAATATAGATTATTACGGACAAATGGGGGAATGTGCAGTCATTTACACAGTTTTGAATGGATGAAATACGTTTATGATTATTTGGAAGCTCTGAGGTCTATTATGAAGACTTTGAATGATGAACTTAAATTCGGTGAGTCGTTTTTACGAACTAAACTGTTGTAGATAGTGCATAGTCTGTAAAAGGGAGAATTTGGATGAGCAGATGTTCTAACTTCCTCGTTTAGAAATATAAAGTTTCTTGTACTGTTGAATCTAGGAACATGAAATTTTAGGGGTGCCAGAAATTCAAAGTTATCTATTCTACCATTTCTTGTTTTGATCCCAAGTATCACTCCCTCGACATTTGTTTTAATTGGCTTGTATGCACTCTACATGGCTACAATAAAGGTTTCTTGTATGACTCCTGATGATGTAGCTGAAACACAGCCATGTCACACAGATCATCCACAAACCTTCGCCTGTAATGTATATGCATACAGACGATATACAGGATCTCAGGTATAAACCAGACCGAGCGCACGATGTTTGTACTCCGCGCTACAGTAGCTTCCTCAGCCCAACTTACGTCGCGCGCGCCTTTAAGGGTATATACAATCTTATATGAAATCCTACCATATAAAAGATGCTGAAAGTGTCATCCTTCATACTGAGCGGCTTCATAAACACCACCAGGATTTTATGCACACCAATAGCTAGAGTATGACTGTTCACACGACCATTGAAATGAAATGGTGTATGGCTTTTAGTTCCGGGAGTGTCCGAGGACATGTTCGGCTCGCCAGGTGCACGTTTTTGATTTGACTCCCGTAGGCGACCTGCGCGTCGTGATGAGGATGAAATGATGATAAAGACGACCACATACACCCAGCCCCTGTGCCAGCGAAATTAACCAATTAAGGTTAAAATTCCCGATCCTGCCGGGAATCGAACCCGGGACCCCTGTGACCAAAGGCCAGCACGCTAACCATTTAGCCATGGAGCCGGACACACGACCATTAAGATGAAACCAGGCTTCATCCGAAAAAAAAAACACAAGCTATGGGTCGAATAACCGATCATTCAATGATGCAAGACACCACTCACAATACCTCACTCCTGTGGCTGGATCAGCAGGTTCTAAACAATGGTCCCGCGTAAACCTGTACGGTTTGAGGTCTAACAGCTTTGTAGCTCTGTGTGCAGAAGAAACAAAAAAACCCTTCTGCTTGTGCTAATTTTGTGAGTGATTTATTCGGTGACCGTTTAAGATTCGCTTTTCCTCTGTTAAAACTGTTCGTGTGCGCGCATGATTCATATTGAGCACTGAGCCAGTACTTTCTAATTTATTTACAATGACGTGAAGCTGTGCTCATGAAGGTGGCACTTCACCAGGAAATTGCTGGACAAATGCATGCGAACCCGTCGAGCCGACTCATATTTGGAATAACTTTTACATACGAAAATACAGTGTTCAATATTAACTGTCTCATCATGAAAACAGCTGAGATTCAGACTGGTTATTGATGCTAGGTCGAGCATGTGCACGCACCTTTTAAGGTCAAGAACTAAGCGCGTGCCTCCCGTACAGTTGCTTAGATCTCCGAGAGTACAAACTCCGCTGGACGGTCTGAGTTTATATGATAGACCCTGTAGGTAAAGGATCAAATAACAGAGAGTAATTGGAAATTATCGTACAATGACCAAACTTGAGAACTACGCAATCAAAATCAGCTTTACAAACAACAAAAGCAGAACAGTACAGATGGTATTCCGAAATGGAGGAAAAATCTCTGACAGTGACGGGGTAAAATACGGCAAGGGTGACCTCGAAGTTGAAAATTCATTTTCGATTATAAGTTCCATTATCTTTTACTATAGACGGGTAACTTCAGTTTAAGCTCTTTTAACCCAAATGAAATAGAATACTGGCGTCTTGTAAGAAACGTGTGCATTACACAACGAGGTCTACTTTCAGAGCAATCTGGGAATATGTCCATTTCCCACTGTGAATTTCAATTCTGGAGGCGTCCGTATTCTCAATGTTGGAATTGGCTACGTGTCCGGAATGTAACATGAGGGTTTGTTCAGGTCATGGTTTATCTACTACAACTACTGACTCTTCTGGAAACGTGCATTTTTAATATGATGGAATATACATAGTGGGGTTGACATAGTAGAACCGAACTTTAAAGGCTAATCCTTTAAGACAAAAGTTTCAGTTCCTTAGCATTTAAGCTGGGAGAGAGAACAACTAATTTTTGTTTTTAAAAATTTGAAATTTGCAATTTATTTCTTCCTTTATAGATTACATTTTCTTCTTGAATCTGGAATTAAAATGTTTTTTTCTCTCTACTACCCCTGAATATGTATTTGTAGATATAAATTATATTTTTTGCTATTTGCTTTACGTCGCACCGACACAGATATATCTTACGGCGACGATGGGATAGGAAAGGCCTAGGAATTGGAAGGAAGCGGCAGTGGCCTTAATTAAGGTACAGCCTCGGCATTTTCCTGGTGTGAAAATTGGAAACCACGGAAAACCATCTTCAGGGCTGCCAACAGTGGGGCTCGAACCCACGATCTCCCGATTACTGGATACTGGCCACACTTAAGCGACTGCAGCTATCGAGCTCGGTGATATAAATTATTACAACCCTTTCTATCATGTAAGTAACTTTCCATTTTTACACATTCTTTCCATACAAAATGCAAAACCTATTGAAAATGTTAGCACGAAGTCATCTAAGGTTGCGTACTTTATTTGTTTATATTTATTTACTTTTATTTTATTTATATTTATTTCCATTAATCTCTTTCCTTAATTATACAAATAATTTGAATTCAAAAATTAGTAACTAAGAATAGAACAGAATAATATGAGAGATAACGTTGAAGAAAAATATTCACTGAAGGAATATATTAGGAATTCTAGAGACTTCTTTTTCTTCTTCTTGGCGCTTTCCTCAATTACTTGGGCTCGGCAGTTAGAGATTCTAGAGTACGTTATTGACATAAGTTTTAAAATTATTTCAGTAAAATAATCACTCAAATATCCAATAAATTGTGGTAATTACGCTGTTAACACCATTTAGCTTCGTACAATTTGATTATAATTGATCAGATGAATTACTTGTAATTACTATTATTTTTAAAATCTGATCATTATATCACGAACACTAGTTGTATGATTCTTTTGTTGAAGATTTGATTATATTTGGTCAGAAGAATTACTTGTAGTTACTAGCATTTTAAAAATCGGATCATTATATCACGAACACTAGTAGTATGAGTCTTTTGTTGAAGTTCCTAGAAGTGACTTTGTAACAGTATACTGAAATGCAGTGCTGAAACTCACTCTGATAATCACGATCGGTTCCAGCTCTATAACTCAACGAGAAGTCAATTCACCAAATTCATTACAAACAGACAGAGGAGGTAATGGAGTGAGATGGAGCTGAGAGCGCGAGCAGTTAATGGCTCTTACAACCAAAGGCTGATGAGGACCCCAATTATGGGCAGGAAGTCTGTAACTACTTGAATTTTCACAGGTCATTTGAACGACCAGCGGTGGCGGTGGGGTGATTTTAATGCAATTTCCTTACCTCAATTCTCGAGTTGGTGGAAATGTTTGTGGAACTGGTAATAGATGAAGTCGACAACAACAAAGGTGGTTGAAAGAGCTGTCATTCTTCTTTATAAATAAAATGTTCGTGTTGTTTGCATATTATGAGAATAATCTTTACGATCTTTATCTGGCATACTGAGACCTAAGAGACCGCCGGTTCAATTTCTGCCTGCATGAATAATATGAATAATAATAATAATAATAATAATAATAATAATAATAATAATAATAATATAATAATAATAATAATAATACAGTGGTATATGGTGGTAGATGGACGGGTATAGTTTTGGTGCCGCAAAACACCATATGTTAGAAGGAACTGTGCTTCGTTTATGATTTCCTAGCAGTGTTTGTGACATTATAACCTGTATATAGTGTGTGTTAGTGTTGTTTAGTTAATCTGAGATCATTTAATGTTGATGTTGGCACAAATTTCATGTATCCTTTATGCCCTAAGTATCAGCCATTTTGTTTTTCATACAAGTCAGTCCATACGTAGAGAGTACGGCTCCATATCTAAATGGTTAGCGTGCTGGCCTTTGGTTACAGGGGTCCTGGGTTCGATTTCCGACAGGGTCGGGAATTTTAACCAACATTGCTTAATTTCGCTGGCACGGGGTCTGGGTGTATGTGGCATCTTTATCATCATTTCATCCTCGTCACGGCGTGAAGGTTGCCTAAAGGCGTCAAATCAAAAGACCTGCATTTGGTGAGCCGAACTTGTCCTCGGACACTCCCAGCACTAAAAGCCAAACGCCATCTCTCTCACTACGCAGAGAGACACTCGGTGTATGTTTTTACCATGTTTACGCTACGTATCAGTCATCTTGTTAATTTACGACTGATTCCATGGAAACCATGAAGAAGACGGGCACTCTTCATGCTCTCAACGGCGTTGCCTAGGACATCGAGTTTATACTTCTGGGTGCCATTGCAATGGATGTGATGGTTCTGTATTGCTTTCATCTGTTTTCATCTTTGTCCTGTTATCCATCCACGAACCTGTTACGCAGGCGTAGCAGGGGGAGAGGTGATACTCCCACGTGGCGCGTCCCAGGTGGCGGATAGGGGGGTCCTAACCGGCTTGCCGGCGGACTTGAGGGAAATAAAATACCTCTCGCGGACCAAACACACACCCCCTGTGGGTGGGGGAGGCTGACGAATAATACACCCACGGTATCCCCTGCCTGTCGTGCGAGGCGACTAAAAGGGGCGACCAAGGGCTGAATGAATTAGAACCATGAAACTACTCTTGATTCGTACCATCATGCGGGGAACACCATGGGTTGCATGTACTTGCGAGTAGTATCACTAACATGGTACGAAATATGTTTGTGATTCGTTGCAGTAAAAAGCCTGGCCGGGTGGATTCCAGTACCCGTGCGTCGTACCCATGTGAGCAACACTGCGGGTCTGGGCGTAGCCTGTGAGTTGTACCACTATATGAGCGACACCGTGGGTCTGCGTTGCCTGTGATTAGTACTCACTATGTGCGGAACACCACGGGGCCCTTGGAACCGGCACCCGTGACTAGTACCCTAGGTGAGGAAACTCATCGGTTTGCGTTGGCTGTACGTGGCGCCATTGTGTGCGAAACACCATAGGTCTGCGTTACCTGTACGAAGTACAGTACTTGTGAGTAGTACCATCTTTTGTGGAACACCGTGAGTCTTCGCTACTTCTGATTAATACCCCAACATGACACATACCATGGTTCTATTTTACTCGCGACATGTACCATTCTGTGGGGCCTTAGACGTGGATTTTGCACCCCCTTTAGACACCAAGCATCATTGTGCTTTATAAGTGGTTCCTTGGTCGGTAATAATGTTATTTTCGATCTGTATTGAGTCCGATCCACTGGTTTTTGTTTGTTTGTTTTGTGTTTAGTTGAGTTCCTGTCCATCCATTCATTCTTCATGCCATATTTTAATTTATTTTTTATTTTATTTTTATTTTGGTCAGTGGATGCCTTTGCAATTTTTGTTTTTTCATTTCGTACCATTAGGGGCCGATGACCTTTGATGTTAGGCCCCTTAAAACAACAAGCATCATCATCATCACCTGTTATCCATCACCTCCTTTCTACATTCTGCCACAATATTACCTGTGCAAACCTCAACGAGAGTGAAGGCGGAGATGATCATCAGTACGGCGGAACTGGCAGAAGAGGCAGTCCTTCCCAACTAAGGCTGATTAATTAGACCACTGCCTTATGGTTATAGAAGGGATTCTCAAAGGCTTGCGAACCTAACCCGAGAGAAAAGGAATCTGGGGCTTACAACTTCAGTTCTATATTCGAAAACAGGATCTCCTCTTTTATCAATGACTTCAACAATTAACATAGTGGACACATCCACTACTCCAGGGGGCAGCCAGAAACGGAAATCCCTCATCATGAAAAGTGGTGCAGCTGGGTCCTTGGATTCTGGAGAGCCCGGAACGTCATGCAGCAAGAGTCCGAGATTCCTGGAACCTCATTACAAAAAGTAAGACCTAAACGAAAACATCTGCTTGGAACATTTAACATCAATACACTCCGTCAAATAGGAAAACTGAAACAAATAACGAAAATTTTGGAGGGAAGAAACATATTCATTCTGGCATTACAAGAAACAAGATATCTAGACGAGAAAACATTGGAGTCGGTTTTAGAATATATAAGGGCAAACCCGTGTATACACTCTCGAAAGGAAGATTTTTAGGGACAGCTTTCGTGGTCAAGAAAACTACAGTGGATTCAATCACGAACCTACGCTCACCATCTGAGAGAATTTCGTTGTCATCATTCAGATCCGGAAACAAAATCTACACAGTTATCAATGATCATGCTCCTATAATCCAAGACAGCAAAAGGAACGAAGAGAAAGTAGAAGATTCCTTGGAAACTCTGGAAAACGAGACATCCAAAATTCCCACAGAAATGTTAAAATTCTGGTTGGAGATTTCAACGCCCAGATTGGAAAATAAAGTAAATACAAAAGGATAGTTAGGAAATACCATGCACACAACAGAACAAATGGAAACGGAGACATATTAATACGCATTTCAAACTGACCATTTTGTAATTACAACCAGAAACATACAGGAGATTATGAATTTCAAGGTACGTAAAAGTCTGAATATTGAAACTTACCATTTCATATCGGAAACTGAAGTAAAATTTCAGCCAAATAGACATCAAACAAATGAAAAGACGAAGCCAAAAATCGACACAGAAATCCTCGACAAGACAAAATGTCAAGAAAATTTATCAAAAGTTGGAGATGAACAATGGGGAAGAAATCAGAGAATCATTAACAAAAGCTGTCGAAAACTTGGACCAAAGAAAAAGGAGAAGAAAACACGGATGTTGGAACAAGACATGTGATGACGCACTTGAAGAGAGGCTAAAACATGGAATAGATGGTACTCCAATCAAATGACAGAACATTAGCATGTCTTCAGGCAACAAAGAAAAACCACTGCCAAGATCATTAGAAGAGAAAAGAGACAATATGATCAAATCCGGTTAAAAATATAAAAGAAAAATCTAAGAAAAGTAACAGAAAAGAATTCTACAGAACTTTTAAGGAAGAACTACAACAATACCAACCTCCAGGTTTCTGTTTGAGAAGAGGACAGCACATCAGCATTGAGTAAGAAAGATAATTGTCACCTTTTGGCTAATTATTCCCCAAACCTTTTTAAACTGTGAGGAATCACTGGAAAGGCTGAATTTCTAGAAACCAACGGAGATGAATTCACACTTGAAACCACCGAGTCTCATGGACATAAAGAAAATCATCAATGAACTCAAAAGCAGTAAAGCGCAAGGAAAGATATGATAGTAGCTGAAATGTGGAAAATTGGAGGAGATAGGGCAATAGGAAACTTACGCCGTTTAATCTTTAATGTCCGGGATAGTAAAATATCCCTGGGGATTGAAACTGAGCACATATACACCCACTCCATAAAAGAGAATACCGCACCGACCCAAACAACTATCGAGGAATTTCATTCTTACCTATTTCTGACAAAGCATTGTCCAAGGCGCTACTAAACATAGTACAAGAACAGGTAAATCACAAAATAGGGGGGTTTAGAAAGGGAATATCCTGTGTGGAACAGATGTTTAATCTGAAAAATACCCTGAAATTTAGAGCTATACGAGGGAAAAATACGGTGGTTGTGTTTGTAGATTTCAAAAATCTTATGACTGAATCGACCCGCAGACACTCTTCAATGGTTTGGAGGAATTTGGAATTGATGATAAAACACGGGCAATTATAACTCAAACATTAACGGAAACCACCTCAAAAGTTAAATTTCATGAGGAAATCTCAGATCCCTTCGAGATTAAGACAGGAGTCAGGCAAGGTGACAGATTATCACCGATTTTATTTAACATTGTCTTGTAAAATGTAATGAGAACTTGGAGGAAAACCATAAAAGAAGAAGGGATAGAAGGAATCGATTTAGGTACAAAGAAGTAAAATGTAAATGTGGTATGCTTAGCTTACGCTGTTGACCTGGCATTAAAAATAATAATAATAATAATAATAATAATAATAATAATAATAATAATAATAATAATAATAATAATAATAATAATAATCGTATGGCCTCAGCTACCGTGTGCAGACAAATTAATTTGACGCCATCTGGCTGTCTGCTCGTCAATTTCGACGTTCCGTTTTACTCTAGGCCCCCACTAGATGGCAGATCGAGTAAACCGAAACTCTCTTGGGCGTCTATGGCTGAGATTTAATGAATTTTGTCGGGTAAACACCAAATGCGTCACCAGAGATCTTTTACATGCCGACATCGTACGACATGGAGTGTCGAATGGAAATTTTTCCGCCCTTCACAAATCCGACTACCTCTGCCGGGTTTTAACCCGCTATCTTGGGATCCGGAGGCCCACACTCTACCGCTGATCCACAGAGGCAGCTGGCATTGTTAGGAGGAGATGGAGAAGCGCAAATAATGCTTGAAAAATTACATGAAAACGCAGAGAAAGCAGTACTCCGGATCTCACATGAAAAGACAGAGTACATAGATTACAAGCATAATAAAGAAAAGCATCTGGAAAAAAAGTATGGGGAAGCCAAGTGGTCAGATAAATTTAAATATCTTGGTGAATAGATCCAGACGAATGGGCTTGATAAAGAAGCAAATAAGGGAAGGTCCACAAAGATGGATTTAGCCTATAGATTAGTGCAGAATAAATACAATAAAAGAACGATGTCTTTCAGAGCAAAGGTCAGCTACTACACCACGGTTATAAAGCCAGAGGGACTATAACGTTCAGAATGTCTGATACTGAATAAAAAAAGGGGAAATGGATGAACTAGAGAAGGAAAAGAAAACTCTTGAGAAAAATCTTAGGCCTCGAAAAAAGAAAGAATGGTACGTGGAGAAGTAGGATGAATGAAGATTTATACAGACAGACAGACAGACAGACAGACAGACAGACAGACAGACAGACAGACAGACAGACAGACAGACAGACAGACAGACAGACAGACAGACAGACAGACAGACAGACAGACAGACAGACAGACAGACAGACAGACAGACAGACAGACAGACAGACAGACAGACAGAGAAGATCACAGGCACCATTTGTAAACGGAGACTGAATTTTTATGGGTACCTGACAATACTGAATGAGAGTCGACTAACAAAGAAAATATTTAACCACATCATTAAATTAAAAGCAGCAAGTAGATGGGTAGAAGAAACAAGAAAAGCCATGGAGGAAGTTGGCATCAATCCAAAAGAAATCTTTAATACAGATATGATTCGAGCTATGATAGATAAATTCAAGTGGTTCCAGGAAAAAAGAATGAAAAGTACAGGAATATGTGGTCAGAGGGGAGGAAAGAAGAACCAGAGCGAAATGATGAAGACATTCTGGAAGCAGAAAAAAGGACTAACCAGCAAGCTAATTGTTTAGAGTAGTCCAAAGTAGGCCGAAACGGAATAAATAATAATAATAATAATAATAATAATAATAATAATAATAATAATAATAATAATAATAATAATAACATAGCAATCATTACTAAGACCAGAGATGAAACCAGATACGCAATCTATATCATCGTAGAAAAACAATCTCCGCTGGAGGTGGAAAACAGCACAATTTCACAGGTGTCCTCCTTAAAATACCTTAGAGAAATCATACTACCATCGGAATTCTCGGCTCTGCGACCAAATTTGAAAAGTGGAACGAGGACTAGAACGGGGTACACTCAGCCTCGGGAGGTCAACTCTGTAGATGGAGGGGGTTATATTCCCACCTCAGCCACCCTCAAAGTGGATTTCCGTGGTTTCCCACTTCTTCTCCAGGAAAATGCCGGGATCGTACCAGGACCGCTTCCTGCCCTCTTTCTTGCATATTCCTTCCAATCTCCCCCCCCCCCAAAAAAAACCCTCTTCAGCATAGCAGTCGAGACCACCTGGCGAAGTACTAGTTCTCGTCTCCAGCTTCATCTCCGACCAAATGTATCACGCTCTAGGATATTGCCCTTGAGGCGGTGGAGGTGGGATACCTCTCTGAGTCAGGGGGAATAACATTATTTAATTATATGAAGCTATATATTAAACTGAGAAAATAAGAAATAATTTTAGACAATGAACTTACAAATTTACTCGCTTTCTGGGAGAGTTTCTAAAGTTTCTAGGAACAAAAGCTATCAGATCCTTTAAGCTATTCCACTAAATTACTGTCAGTGGGAAGTTTCTTGCAATGAACAGAGTTTCTTAATTAATATTTTAAAACAATGGTGAGGTGTTGAACCCATTAACGACGTAGAATAGTGTTTCTCTTTAGGAGGGGTGACCAACCTCTTATCGTTTTACTACCACACCTCAGCTTTGATGGAAAATGTGTTCCCTGGCCAAGTAATTTGATAAATATTCATTTACGATTCATGGAAATTAATTTATATAAATATCCCTTCCTATATTAATTTATTCCATGAAAATGATAATGAATTAAAATATAGTGCGACTTTCGGTAACCCTTCCGAAGAGGGTAGTTGGAGTTTTCCGTATATAAGTAATTCGTGTTGGTGTGGTGGAGGATAATGTTATGTATGGGATGCAGGAATGTTTGGGGCTACACAAACACTTACTACAGCTTACGTGTTCAGTAGTGGAGGCAGGGTTCTCCTGTTCGTTAGCAAGTTGCAGCAGAGAGAGCACTTGAACTGCGAGAAACTCCTCCTTTTAAGTGGGAATCCAACAACGTTGCGATGAAACAAATTTCGTTCCCTTCATTATCTTTGTTCCGCATATTAATTGCATCCAGCAATGACTGCCTTAATTTTGTCATAGCTCCTGAAGATGAGGTACTACGTATGACACAGTTCACACTAATGATTGTTTCAGACACTGTCACTCCAGAAAAACTTAGGGCAAATGTTGCTTGCAAGTTTAATATATTGATCAATAAACCAGTATGTTCCCATTGGGATACTGTAAGATTCTCTTCAAGTATAAGATCGGCAGATCCGAATACAACAGCTCTCTTTTGTTCTTGAAGTCTTGATCTCATATAAAGAGTCTAATTCCATCGTGTGAGTTCATCTTGAATCAGGTGGTGTTGTGGTAGAGAAAGGTCTTTCTATGTAACTTTTACAATCATTGTGGATCTTGATGATTGTTTGAAACTTGCAACTAATTTTGCACATAACGCAATAGGATTCTCAAAAGCTTTTGAACTGAAAAGTCCCTCTTTCAGAACAAGTTGTAGTGTATGAGCTACGTACGGCAAATGGGAAAATTTTCCCGAAGTCATGGCACTTATGACCGTTGTCATGAATCACAGCAACACTTTAATCTATTAAACCAGGCTTTTCCAACTCGATCATCATAAATATTTTCATTCCCTACCCTGAAGGGGTAGGGCGGGCCACCTAGAGGGTTTCACCGTCTCTCTGGCCAAGTCCAACTCGGGAACATGGCGCTGCGGCGCACGAGCGCTGCTCTCAGTGGCACCGTTCCCCTCCTTCCCCACCTTCCCATGTAGCGGCGGGTGCAACTGCATGTGTGCGTCAGGGCTGGTAAAGTAACATATACTTCGTGGCAAGGGAGAAACAAGTTGATGTGTGATAGAAGTAAGGCTTTCAAAATGCATAGTTTGCTATTTAAAATCAGCTTAAAGCCGGAAATGTTGACAAATTTCATTCATTGTTGTTGTTGTTGTTTGAGTCATTAGTCCACAGACTGGTTGATGCAGCTCTCCATGCCAACCTATCCTGTGCTAATATTTTCATTTCTACGTAACTATTGCATCCTACATCTGCTCTAATCTGCTTGTCATATTCATACCTTGGTCTACCCCTACCGTTCTTACCACCTACACTTCCTTCAAAAACCAACTGAACAAGTCCTGGGTGTCTTAAGATGTGTCCTATCATTCTATCTCTTCTTCTCGTCAAATTTAGCCAAATCGATCTCCTCTCACTATTTCGATTCAGTATCCCTTCATTCGTTATTCGATCTATCCATCTCACCTTCAGCATTCTTCTGTAACACCACATTTCAAAAGCTTCTATTCTCTTTCTTTCTGAGCTAGTTATCGTCCATGTTTCACTTCCATACAATGCCACGCTCCACACGAATTTCATTCATTAAGACCATTAAAATTGTCTACTTAGACTTGAACAGTACCAGACGACGTAACAGAATTTTCACGTTGAATACAATGCCCATTTACAAGAAATTACCGATATGGCACCTCAACTTCAAATATTTATGACACCATTTTCAGCACAACCTGTGAATCACCATCATATTTCCTTATAGATCTGATAAACTACAGTGAAACGCAATCCTAAACAACAGGTACTACCACTACAGCGGTGATTTGATTAAACTTTACAAATGTGTTCATTAACAAGAATTTCCCAAACTTCATGCAATTGCCTTAAAATTTACATCAAAGTTCAGTACAACTTGCACATGCGAACAGATGTTTCAATTATAAATGTTACGGAGTTATCCGTGGTAGTTAGAGGTGAAAGAAGGTGCTGGGATGAATAGGTCTCAACTTACGAAATTAAAATTAATTTAAAATTTAACAAAGGTTATATTTTCTTTTCGAGATCAAGAAATAACAAGTATAACAGGAACACAGTTGTATATCAACAAGTTAAGAATGTACAATTACAGTCTATTAATGTATTCTGGGCTTCGAGCCCCAGATTCACAATCCCTGAGCAATGAGCTCAACTTTACTTATGAAGAAAGTTCAACAAAGGGGCAGAAAACCCCAATCATGCCAAGGGGCACTAGCTCCCAATTACCAGTTAAGCCTGCTCGAGGCACACACAAAACCAAATTTAAGAAAGAGCAGCCCGCTCTCAAATTTTAAGCCAATGGAAAGGCCACACCAAACTCGACTTTCAAGCTGCCTTCCAGGCACACAAGAACAGGGGTAAAAACACCCAACCTACTGAGGCCTATTCAATAAAGAAACAGGATAATTACATGGCCCCCAAAATACCAACACGAGTGGAGGCGTAACTTGCACTCCTAATATACCTTTTTTTTAAACCTATTTGGCTCTAGGCCGCTTATGCAAGGGCTAATCCCATACTACGGAGGTGACACGATAGGAAAACTTTATTAGATTATGAAACGAAGAAAAACGGTTGTGAAAACGTAGTCACCTCAAAAACAATATGAGAGGGAGCTCGAGAGGGTTAGGCACTCTCTATCCCGATTTGTACTTAAAGAGACGGAATTTTATACCAAGTGTCTTTTACATTTTAAAGGAAGGTTACACGATAAAAGTTTCGAACCTGCCCCGAGGGTTAAACTCTGAGCTAGCAAGCAAAGAAGTTATTAAAAGGCCATTACCTGATGGATGAACTGCCTCCCGAAGAAAGAGGCGCTTCCCGCCCCCTGCTACATAATCACACAAAGAAAGATGTTACTGAAGTGGCCAGGTGACAAGAAAATCAGCAGTTTATATATCCTCGCGGAAAATTCGAGACGTTTCATGAATGAGAACCCACACCCCCCTCAACTTTATTGGCTAGGGTCAAGCAACATATCCATATCGGAGAAGACACACATTATTGGTTAAAAATTAATTTAAAAAATTCGGGATTGGCTAAATTCAAAACAAGCGGAAAGAGAAGGGTTATACTGCCAACCCAAAAAATGACTGAAATAAATATAACAAAGAACAAACTTATGAACACAAAATTTCTCAAAAAACAGTTCCTTCACTTCGCACCAGGGTGCACAATTGTAGTTCTTCAGTAGTGCCATCTAGAAGAGAATGTTCACACTTCTCACTACAGAGAAAACAAATATAAATCGAAAAAGACACAGTTCAGAACTCTTCAAAATTTACAATAGCGACATCTTCTGAGAAACTTTAGAATTAACATGGTTGTTAAAGTTCAGGCTTCCTCCAGTAGAGGAGTTTCAACTGGCGCAATGTTTGAATTAGCGGCGTGGAGGTGTACCGCCCGGTACAATAAATTTAAAATTAATGAAAATCAGGAATTCTTTGTCTGATTCTGCCTTAGAAGCCATACTTGGAATCTCTACTGCCAAATATATTGTACCTTCTTCTATTACCGCTTTTCCCACTTTTGTGGAGTCGCGGATGCGAACTGTGCCGCACATAAGGATTTACCCTTGTTTCACGGCCGGATGCCCTTCCTGAAGCCAACCCTATATGGAGGAATGTGATCACGATTGTGTGTTTCTGTGGTTTAGGACAAACACAAACACCCAGTCCATGAACCAGAATAATTATTCAGACGCGCTTAAAATCTCCGGCCCGGCCGGGAATCGATCCTGGGACCCTCTGAACCAAAGATCTCAACGCTGACCATTCAGCCAATGTGCGGGACCCAAATATTGTACCTAATATTGGTAAGTTATTTGTGGCCAAACAAATAATCGACTTAAAAGTTAAATGTACACGACGGCAACCTAAAAATATGTAGAGGATAAATAGTATGTTTATGTGTTTACAAAACTGCATTTAATAATTGTTTACGGAAGCTGACAACCTGTGGTGCTGCCTCCGGTACTTTCCCCTTCTCGCATCCCACCTATGCTGCTGCTGCTGCTGCTGCTGGGGCCGGCCGGGGCCTTGGTGGCTCCTCAGTTGGAAAAGCATGCATTAAACCCCAAGTGTCTTATATCTTCTTCAACAAGCTTGCAATATTTTCACCTGCATGTCTCACTTCTTCACATGACACCACTGGTCTACAAAGTGAACGGTGATACTTAGGAAGTCGTCGGTTGCTCTTGATATTCACAAATCAGTCGTAACAGCTATGCTATCTGAATTTCGGATCTCTTATTTTACTTTTGTTTCTACTTTTTGGTATATTACTGGAAGGTTGTCATTTGATACATGCTTAGGAGCAAACATAATATATCTATGTTCAACTGCTGAATCAACTGCTTCAATCCTTTAGTTTATATAATGTAAAACGTTTGGTTGTCTTTGCATATAGTGTAAGCTATTTTCCTGGTGATTGCATTCCATCAATTATCTCTTCATTTAAATATGTGGTTCGTCGTGTGAGTTACTGTAGTCACGATCTAGTTCGTGAACCATGCGCAACGAATGAGTGGCCTAGTAATATTAGTCCTGAGAGTCGGGATACCAGTAGCTATGGAATGGGAGTGGGCATCTCGGACATAATCTGAGCTACGGACCTCCTTGTGCTCAGACGGCTAAGATTATACAATTTACCGGTGATCCCTTCCAAGCTAGAGGAGAAATTTTCACTGGGACTATCTGTAAGTAGACTAGCATCCTGCTTCACAGAATTTACCGGACTCAGAAAATTTTAAGCAAGCCTCGGACGTAATGGGAGTAACGGAGTCCCACCCACTTCCATTTAGCAGGCGGGGGACTCATTGGAAACAACTTGGCGAACGAAATTGAACTTAATGGGGAGCTACCAATATTGATGGGACTTATGGAAGAAAGAAAGTAGAACTGACTGAGTCAGCAAGAAGAATGCGTCTGGGCGTGTTAGGAATTAATGATATTCGGATAAGGCGAGATACCGAAGAAGAGATAGTAGATTATAAATTATTCTTAACAGGGCAGGGCAGAGTGTCAGACAGAACTGATCATCAGGAATAGTATTGCATGCTATGTAGTTTCTGTTAGGCACTTATCTGTTGGAGGAACT
This sequence comes from Anabrus simplex, assembly GCF_040414725.1. NCBI lineage: Eukaryota > Metazoa > Arthropoda > Insecta > Orthoptera > Tettigoniidae > Anabrus > Anabrus simplex. Next base: position 131,100,557 of record NC_090268.1, on the reverse strand, counting down.
GGGACGAGAAATGTTTTAGTCTACTCACCATGTGAGGGTGCAGCTGAGAATGAAGTCAAGAAGTTTTATGAAGCATTGAGTGACATAGTAGCCAAGGTAAACAGCAAGGATAGGATAGTGCTAATGGGCTAATGGGCTATTTCAATGCGAGAGTTGGCAATAGAACTGAAGGATATGATAAGGTGATAGGTAAATGTGGAGAAAATGTGGTTGTGAAAGCTAATAGGAATGCAGGTATTTACTGAACTTCTGAGCTGATATGATATTATCAGTTTTGAATACATTCTTCATGCAAACAGCTACTCCCCGCTACACATGAGAGGGTAGGTGCACCAGATCCATAATAGGCTATATCACAACCGACTTTGAATTTTTGATGATACAGTTCATTGTCTGATTTGTAGTGAACTAAATGTCTCTAGACCTAGAATAGAGAAAATGAAATCTGTCTGCAAACAAATATGGGAAGAGAATCTCTAGGACGAGGAAATTAGAAAGACGTACATAGATATGATTAATGAAAAATTCCAAACAATAGACAGCAGGCAGGTTCAGGATATAGAAAAAGAATGGGTGGCATACTGGGGTGCTGTAGTAGAATCGGCAAGGGAATTGCTTGGAACATCTGTGTGTAAAGATGGGAAGAAATGAACATCTTTGTGGGATGACGAAGTGAGAGCAGCTTGTAGATGAAAAAAGAAGAAGCCGTACCAGAATTGGTTCCAAACTAGGACCGATGCCGACAGGAAATTATACACATAAGAAAGAAAACGGAGCGTGGTATTTGCGTAGCCGTTCAAACTAAAAATAAATAATGCTACAAATTAGTGCATTATCACGTTCGAAAATATCTTCCTCGTGGTAATATTTGGCACGTTTTCTTGCCTTCTTACATGATTTTAAAAAAGAATTTTTACTTCAGATATACTAGCACCAAAACATTTGTAGAAATTCTGGGGAAAGGTCCCTTTTGTTGTGGGATCAATAATTATAATGTAGCGCAATTTCTTGTTACAGGGTACTTGATATTTTGACATTTATGAGTCTATACATGTGCTCCTTGCGACCGCTTTAAAATCTATTTCTGGTAAGTTAACAATATTAATTAAAAATATTAGTGTTCTAATTAACATAGTATCGAAAAAGTATGGTATCATATTATTATTATTATTATTATTATTATTATTATTATTATTATTAGAGCAATTACCTCCAAGGTCAGCAACCTGTATTCGAAGGAATTAATCCAGCACTCATTCCGATTGTAATGTTAGTGAACATCCAGGATCAATGCCAGAAGTTGTCGTCTATTTCCCAAATCGAATTTCTGATGGGAAAACTAACCCACGGCCTATCGAATGAAATAAGTATACCTTTACTACCTCAGATAGACGGCCAGAACACTAAAGTATCACGTTAAATACACAATAAAAGTCAGGCAATCTGGTGTTTCGTAAAACGGACAGAATTTGAAGGAAAGATATCTCAAAAGTGATAACAGTCTTGATAACTGCTCGGTTTAAGCAACAACAATCACCTCCAGTAATATTGCACGGATCATTTCCCTTGAACCGACTACGCCATACGAATCACTTTGAATTACGATTTTTTTTTTTTCTAGCGGGTGATGGATATAAACCCTATCGTCGCAGGCCTGAGCATCATTATATTTTTTGTCCCTTTCTTGTTACAATTCAAACCTCTCCAATCCTAGATACGTCCCGTTCATCGTCATTGAAATAGTGCCTGTGTATATTTTACAACTTGCTTTACGTCGCACCGACACAAATAGGCCTTATGGCGGTGATGGGATAGGAACGGGCTAGGAGTGGGAAGGAATCGGCCGTGGCCTTAATTAAGGTACAGCCCCAGCATTTGCCCTGGTGTAAAAATGGGGAACCACGGAAAACTATCTTCAGCGCTGCCGACAGTGGGCTTGAACCCACTATCTTCCGGATGCAAGCTCACAGTTGCGCGCCCCTAACCGCACGGCCAACTCGCCCAGTAGTGCCTGTGTTAGCAAGAATATAAAGTGCTAGAGAACAAATTCAATTCTCGTCAACTATGAAATCCTGACGTGAATTAGCCGACCGAGTGAGTGGCTGCGCGGTTTGGGTCACGTAGCTGTCATTTTGTATTCGGAAGTTAGTAGGTTGGAAGCGCACTCTCGGGAACCCTCTAGATGAGTTTCTATGGTTTCCCATTTTCACACCAAGCACGCTGTACCCTAATCAAAGCTACGGTCGCTACCTTCCCACTCGTACCCTTTCTTATCTCATCGTCGTCATAAGTACTGTCTGTGTCGTTGTGACGTAAATCAAATTGCAACCAAATAGTTAATTAACTGTTCACGCTATATTACTTCATCTGAAAACGCTGATTAATGGCCAACAAGTAGTAAATTTGGACCTGATATAGATAACGATACGTGGACATGATTTCTGTCGCACTCATATCAAAATAAAGCTAATCCTTTATTCGCGCATGGCCTGGCCTGGCCGAACTATTATCACTTGTATCCACGAGCGATAAAACCCTCTTCCTACATCCCTGTGAAAGCGAAAGTGTGGCCAGCGAATCATGAGGCTGGGTGGTGTCACGTGATATTCTGGCGTGGGGAATCGATAACTTAGATTCCGTAGTAGCGGCAGCAGCAGATGGAAGTAGACACAATGAGGAGAGTGGCTTCGTGTTCTAATACTTACACATGTAGTTGTAAGGAAAAGGGGCCCCGGATTTTCCTTTAATTTCTATGTAGGGGTAACACAACCAATAACGTGTGTACCTTTCGTCTTAAGCAGAAAAGAAGAATGAATGAATGAATGAATGAATGAATGAATGAATGAATGAATGAATGAATGAATGAATACTCTCCCATTCGCGGATGACCACCAGTTGAGGAGAGAGTATTCGTTCATTGTAATCCAAATTATAACGTAATTACCTTTTGTTGTAGTTTTTGTTGTTGTTTGAGTAATCAGTCCATAGACTGGTTTGATACAGCTCTCCATGCCACCATATCGTGTGCTAACCTTTTCATTTCTGCATAACTACTATATCCTACATCTTCTCTAATCTGATTGTCATATTCGTACCTTGGTCTCTCCCTACCGTTTTTAGTACCTACACTTCCCTCAAAAACCAACTGTACAAGCCCTGGGTGTTTTAAGATATGCCATATCATTCTATCACTTCTTCTGGTCAAATTTAGCCAAATCGATCTCCTCTCATCAATTCGATTCACCATCTCTTAATTCACGATTATGTCTACCCATCTCACCTTCAGCATTCTTCTGTAACCTCACATTTCAAAAGCTTCTATTCTCTTTCTTTTTGAGCTAGTTATCGTCCATGTTTCACTTCCAAACAATGCCACGCTCCAGACGAAAGTATTCAAAAAACATCTTTCTAATTCCAGTATCAATGTTCGAGGTGATCAAATTTATTTTCTACCGGGCGAGTTGGCCGTGCGCGTAGAGGCGCGCGGCTGTGAGCTTGCATCCGGGAGATAGTAGGTTCGAATCCCACTATCGGCAGCCCTGAAGATGGTTTTCCGTGGTTTCCCATTTTCACACCAGGCAAATGCTGGGACTGTACCTTAATTAAGGCCACGGCCGCTTCCTTCCAACTCCTAGGCCTTTCCTATCCCATCGTCGCCATAAGACCTATCTGTGTCGGTGCGACGTAAAGCCCTTAGCAAAAAAAAAATTATTTTCTTAAGAAAGGCCGTCCTTGCTTGTGCTAGCTTGCATTTTATGTCCTCCTTACTTCTACTATCATTAGTTATTTTACTGCCCAAGTAAGAATAGTCATCTACTTCCTTTAAGATCTTTCATTCCCTAATCTAATATTTCCTGCATCACCTGACTTTGTTCGATTGCACTCCATTACTTTTGTTTTGGACATTAATTTTCATCTTGTATTCCTTTCCCAAGACTCTGTCCATACCATTCAGCAATTTCTCCAGATCTTTTACAGAGTCAGATAAAATAACAATATCATCGGCAAATCTCAGAGTTCTGATTTCCTCTCCTTGGACTTGGATTCCCTTTCCAAATTCCTCTTTGATTTTCATTATCGCCTGTTCTATGTAAACATTAACACTAAAAAAAAATTAAGATATATCAATTAGTGAAGTGCTCCAAGAGTGTTTGAAATATGTTACGTACCCAATACATATTCTACAACGTTATCCTTCTGAGGCATTTCCCAGACCTTAACCATGTTGTAGAGTCCAGGATACCTCCTCCTGTATATTCATACTACATATGAATGGACGAAGACAATGGACAAATCCCTCACAGTCACGAATGACCACGAACTGCGGGGAGAGAACATCCATCCATCGCAACATCGCAATCACATGCAACAAGTTTTGTTAGTATTAAACATTACCAAACTTATTCCAACTAGCCAACTAACACAACACATGATTAAACTATAATTTACTGCTATAGTGCATATTCTATGAACGCTATTTAGACATATCTTTGAATGTTAGACAACCTTAGACTTCTGGGGTATTTCCTGGATTTTAACTAAGTTATCTAATCAGGGATATCTCTGAAATTTTCTCCATTTTCATCTTCCTTACATTTCTTTTCCCATATGCTCCTGATAATATTACATCATGTTGCTATTCTTACTGGTTTCCTCCATTCTCTGATTAATAGCTTAGCAAGTGTGTAAAGTTCAGTTTCATTTTCAGGTTTACATATCCCTTTCCCATCTATATATTTCTCTCTGATATTTCTCGTCTCTTTACTGAGCAGATGTGCCACTTTACATAAAATACATTTATTTTCGTCACTTTTTTTTCTTAAAAAATTAGTCTTATAAACTCCTATCAGCCACTAAATTGTTTCCACCATTTCCCTTTTTATTAACAATTGCGTCCTTAATGCCATATTTTCACTTATTTTGAATAATTCTACTAGTGTTCTCTTGCTGTTACATTCTATCATTATCACTTGCCTTTATATGTATTTCACTCTTTGGACTACCTTCTTAGACAACTCTTTTCATCCCTTGATGAATTTCTTTCCAAGTAGCACTTCCATTCCTATGACATCTAGCTAGCAGCTCCTTCACCCCATCCACCCAATGTTTCATTTGATGCTGATATACTACGGAGAAGAACTGACAGAAATACATTCAGCTGGTGTATGTGAAAAATAGGAAAACCAAAATCTTGACCTACAAGAAATTAAAATTCACTTGAAAGTAGCGCTATAAATTTGTTCTGTGTATGAAATGATAAGGCATAATATTATGAATGAACAAATTAAAAACTTTAGTTATCCGTTGTTTTAAATAATTCTCGAAGTCAACGGGATACCATATATATTCATAAGTTTCTGCCGGCTTTTGTGGTAAATAAAGCACATAATTTTCAAGGAACATTCATTTTTTGTTTATTCAAAATATTGGTCTTCGGCTTATACACATTTCGCCCATCTTCCAGGTAAGTTAAGAATACCATGCCAGAAAAAAACTGCTTTTCTTTTTGCGGCATACAACCCGTCGCGGCAGTACGGCGGGTGGAGAGAGATGCCCCATCCAAGCTATTTAAAGATGCCTTTCACTGATTTTACTGTGTGAGACGGCGTATTCACGAACCTACTACGATGGCGTAGCAGGGGGAGAGGTGATACTCCCACGTGGCGCGTCCCAGGTGGCGGATAGGGGGGTCCTAACCGGCTTGCCGGCGGACTTGAGGGAAATAAAATACCTCTCGCGGATCAAACACACTACCCCCTGCGGGTGGGGGACGCACATGTAGAATACACCCGCGGTAACCCCTGCCTGTCGTAACAGGCGACTACAAGGGGCGACCAAGGGATGATTGAAATAGAACCATGAAACTACTCTTGATTCGTACCATCATGCGGGGAACACCATGGGTTGCATGTACTTGCGAGTAGTATCACTAACTTGGTACGAAATAGGTTTGTGATTAGTTGCAGTAAAAAGCCTGGCCTGGTGGATTCCAGTACCCGTGCGTTGTACCCATGTGGGCAACACCGCGGGTCTGGGCGTAGCCTGTAAGTTGTACCGCTATATGAGCGGCACCGTGGGTCAGCGTTGCCTGTGATTGTACCCACTATGTGAGGAACACCAGGGGGCCCTTGGGACCGGCACCCGTAACTAGTACACCTAGGTGAGGAACCTTACCGGGTTGCGTTGTCTATGAGTGGCGCCGTTGTGTGAGAAACACCATAGGTCTGCGTTCCCTGTACGAATTGCAATACTTGTGAGTAGTACCATCTTGTGTGGAACACCGTGAGTCTTCGCTACTTTTGATCAGTACCCCAAAATGACAAATACCATGGTTCTACTTTACTCGCGACATGTACCATTCTGTGGGGCCTTAGACGTTTATTTAGCACCCCTTCAGACATCAAGCATCATTGTGCTTTGAGTGGTCCCTTGGTCAGTAATACTCTAATTAACTACCTTCTTTTTGAGTATGATCCACTGTTTTTGTTTGTTTGTTTGTTGTTGGTTTTTTTGTAGGGTTCATGTCCATCCATTCATTCTTCATGACATTTTTATTTTATTTTGGTCAATGGATGAATTTGATTTTTTTATTATTTCATTTCGTACCATTAGGGGCCGATGACCTCGATGTTAAGCCCCTTTAAACAACAAGCATCATCATCATCATCATCATCATCATCATCGAGACGGCGTATTGTCATGTAACAAAATCACGTTGCCATGTATTCTGGCCCATTCCGGTCATCTTTCGATCAATGCGTGATTTAAATTAATCATTTGTTGGCGATAGGGTTGAGTTTGAGTTGGGTCATCATCCAGTAACGCCTGCAACTGCTCGTCTTCGCACTTTTGTGGTCTACTAGAGCGCGCATTGTCTTTCACATTGAAATCACCACGTTTAAATCGTAGAAAACATGTCTCACATGTTCTAATCGATGGAGCGTGTTCACCACATGTTTCTACCAGCAAACGATAACTTTCCACAGTTATTTTTATTAAATAAGAAAAGCAATGCGTTCCTCGAATGTTCTTTTTCAGGCACAAACGTCGACATGATCACTGAATGATACAACACAGAAGCTAGTGTTTGGCGAACTCAACTTGTGTGTGTTAGTAGGTTAGTGCCAGACGACCGTGCGGTTAGAGGCGTGCGGTTGTGAGCTTGCATCCGGGAGATATTGGGTTCGAATCCCACTGTCCGTGGTTTCCCATTTTCACACAAGGCAAGTGCTGGGGCTGTACCTTAATTAAGGCCACGGCCGCTTCCTTCCAATTCCTAGGCCTTTCCTATCCCGTCGTCGCCATAAGACCTGTCTGTGTCGGTGCGATGTAAAGACACTAGCAAAAAAATGTCAGACGAACAAACTGACGTATGTGTCAAATTCGTACGCTGCGTACTGTTCGCTCGCGCCATCTCTTATTTAAACCGAAAATATCTTATGTATATTCCTGGTATAAGTCTACTTCTTCGCTGTTTTAAGTGTATCAGTAGATCAATGACTATTCATTTTACTAACACATTAACTTAAACTGTATGTAAGTAAAATCACAACAAAGGTGTTTTGTACGACACACTGTGTCAATATATTCACAAGTCCACATTACATTGACAATACAGCGAATATTTAAAAATATAGCTATAACTTTCATTCGTTAATACACAGAATTAACACAGATAATTTCAATTTAAATGACATATGAACCAACAAAAACATAGTATGGTTGGTAATTGCCCTACGTAATACGCTGAAGTAACAAAATTCAACTGTACTTAGAAATTGTTCTAAATAACACAGAGAATCAACAGTAACATAAGTGAGCGTAGTAAATAATACCCATAATTCAAATAGAAGAACTGTCCATACAAGACGTCATAAATAACTAAGTGAAACAACAAAAACACAAATATAGTTACCATATATTTTAGAACAGGAAGCTCAATCAAGCAATTTATAACTATACTCAACTGTTCAAAATGACTTTATATCATCACCGAAAATTCAGTCGTACTTATGCTTATTCACAAAAATCACATTGAATCAAATATAATATACGTATCAGGAGAAGTAACTTCCGATCTTAAAAAAATTATTGATATGCCTATGCATAAGAAAAAAAATGCTGACAAGTGCGAATACTACCGAAATTCATTTTAGGGGACAAATCCTTAAAGATAAGTATGAAGACCGCAGTCCTGGAGAAGTGTGTACTACCAGTATTGCTTATGGATGCCAAATCTGGTCATTAACTTCGAAGCAAAGAAAAACGATACAAATAGCTCAACGCAGGATAGGAAGGAAAATCCTCAACATCACGCTGAAAGACAGAATGAGGAACGAGGAGATACGCAGAAGGACCGGTATAGAGACGCAATCAGCATAGCGGACAGATTGAAGTGGAAATGGGGAGGCCACATAGCAAGAATGGAGTACAAGAGGTGGACACACAGACTAATATTGTGGAATCCTAGAATCGGAAAGAGAAACGTAGGAAGGCAGAGGATCCGAAGGGCTGATTCATTCAAGAAAATGGCTGGTGCATACTGGACAAGAAGAGCAAGAGACAGAGTAGAATGGTAAACCCTTGAATAACTCCTCTAAGTGTACAAATGTAAATTAAAATTTTGTATATGCTTAGATATACGAACAATAATACATAACAGGCAAGATGTATATTTAAAAATGTGTGTGTCACTAACAGGCAAGAAATGTGCGCCACATGATGCTTTCACGCTCCTTAGGACTGCTCACCAAACGAGATTATCCGAGCGAAGCCCTGCTTAGCAGGAGACCATTTCCCTTAAGTGATTTCGAAGGCTATATTTAGATTTAGACTTAGAAATATGGGAACACGCGAAACAATATTGCCTCTATATCTTCCTCATGAGACCGAATGAAAAACAGCAAATCCAGATAGTCAATAATTGTAGATCTATAAAATATATTTAAAATTTTTAGTTTGTCCATGTTCTTACAAATTACTAATCTGAATGGAATCAAGTACATCCGCAATCTATGTAAACATCATGATACACTTCCTACCCCGCCCCGTCCAGTATGTTTAATATGTACTGTATATGAAAGAGGGACATGGGAAAAAAGCTAGAGGGAAATCTTAACGAAGTAATCATATTTCAAGGTTTCGTGGTAATTTTTTAAAATGTTATTTGTTTTACGTCCCACTTACTACTTTTACGGTCTTCGGAGACGCCGAGGTGCCGGAATTTAGTCCCGCAAGAGTTCTTTTACGTGCCACTAAATCTACCGACACGATGCTGTCGTATTTGAGCACCTTCAAATACCACCGGACTGAGCCAGGATCGAACCTGCCAAGTTGGGGTTAGAAGGCCAGCGCCTTAACCGTCTGAGCCACTCAGCCCGGCAAAGGTTTGGTGATTATCTCATAATTTTATATGGGTCTGTAGGGAAAGAGTATAAGATGAATGATTAATACATTAAAAATGACACTAACACACCGTGGGCTTCAGCCAATGCCACCGTAGCGAGCTTGCTATGGGCCAAGCCTATCAACAGGGAGATTCTTGTTCAAGTCCCTCCCCTGGAGAAGATAATTTCTTCTATTGCAAATCTCAAGCCAGACATAAGCCACGTGCAGAATTAGCAACACCTCCCCGCAAAGCCCATCTTAAGTCATCCGCGAAGCGATCTGATTGGCTAATTTCAGCAGCTGATTAAATGACAACGGCGCGAGATATCGATACATTTTCGAATTAGTAATCAGTATGACCAACGTTCGCTCATATACCCGGTTCACGTTGTTTCTGACCACCCTGTATAAATAAAACAATAATGCCTGCCTGTCCTTTTGATATTTTCCGGCAATTTCGTTTTTTTTACATGTTTCAGGCCTTTTTAAATTGAATGATGAAAGTAAATTGTTTCCTGTTGTTTGTATATATGCATGTACATCTGTTTGCTTCAACATCATACAAGAACCACAGAAGATAGTTTATTGTAACCTGGCATTTTTGGTGGTATACATTCTGTGGACTAATCTTTCTTTCTTTTTCTACCGCTTTTGCAACATCTGTGGTGTCGCGTGTGGGAATTGTGTCGCACATGTGGAGTCGGCCCTGTTTTACGGACAGGTGTCCTTCCTGACGCCAACCGTATATGGAGGGATGTAATCACTATTACGTGCTCCTGTGCTGGTTGGTAGTGTGGTGTGTTGTCTGAATATGAAGAGAAGAGTGTTGGGACATACACAAACTCCCAGTCCGCGAGCCAGAAGTATTAATCAGAAGTGATTAAAATCCCCGACCCGGCCGGGAATCGAATCCGGGGCCCTCTGAACCGAAAGGCAGTACGCTGACCATTCAGCCAACGAGTCGGACAAATCCTGTGGACTAATGACCCAATTAAATTTACAATGTCACTAAGTGATTATAATCAAAGAGTAGTGTCTGAGTTGCAATCCTCAAATGGACAGTAGAATACCACGCAAAGGAGTATTTGACCAAGGTACGCCATGATTACAGTTTAGAATACCTTTTGTTTCGAAATTCAGATTTGAACACTACCTCATAAGAAATCGTAAAATGTAAACTTCCAAAAATGGGCTTAGGAAGAAATGTGAAAGGTGAAAAGTATTTTAGGGGATAATTTGCAGTACCTTTCCTCATATGGAAAAACAATATGTAGGATGAAATTTTCTGACTATGCAAGTGATCACCCCAGTTTCATTCTACATTTTCAGTTTAAAAGCCTTCAGTTTCTGGAAAGTGTCTGCTTTGCGATGGCTGTCAACATATCTCAAAGGCAGACACTTCAGATTCCAGGCGTTAATGTCCTCTCGAGCAGCTGCTCACATGGACACCTGTATGTTGCCAGCTCCCGGGTCATCAGCAGATCTACACGGCACGATACCATTAAACATTGTGCAAGGCTGAGTAGCTCCGACCGTTGAGCCTCGTGTCGGTACATTAAGTGGAATGTAAAATAACTCGTGCGTGACGAAATCCCGGCACCTCGGCATCTTTGAAAATCGTGAAAGTAGTTAGTGGGACGTAAAACCATTATTACCGAGCTCGATAGCTGCAGTCACTTAAGTGCGACCAGTATCCAGTATTCGGGAGATAGTAGGTTCGAAACCCACTGTCGGCAGCCCTGAAAATGGTTTTCCGTGGTTTACCATTTTCACACCAGGCAAATGCTTAATTAAGGCCACGGCCGCTTCCTTCCCACTCCTAGCCCTTTCCTGTCCCATCGTCGCCATAAGACCAGTGTCTGTGTCGGTGCGACGTAAAGCAACTAGCAAAAAAACATCATTATTATTATTATTATTATTATTATTATTATTATTATTATTATTATTATTATTATTATTATCTGCTGGGAAGTGTTGGGGTTATTTGAGATGAACTTTGAGCCTTTTTAGCCCGTCAGTGCCGGGTATGCGCAGCTAGTAGATATGCATTTTAGAAACATATTTGTGAAGGAATTTGTATGGAATACTTAATTGTTCGCAAGTGAAACACTGATAAGAAGTGGTACATAAAGAAAGGGAATTAGAATCATTGAAGTATTATGTTACCGAATAATATTGAAGGTGATAAGGTTAGACAGAGATAGAAGTGGAGAGACATTGACCGACTCGTTGGCTGAATGGTCAGCGTACTGTGCTTCGGTTCATAGGGTCCCGGGTTCGATTCCCGGCAGGGTCGGGGATGTTAATCGCTTCTGTTTAATTCTGCTGGCTCCGGGACTGGATGTACTGCAAGTGTCCGTTTCAGCGCACTCCTCATCATATTCCGACAACACACTTCACAACCAACCACCACAGAAAAACGCAATAGTGATTACATCCCTCCATATATGTTTGGCGTCAGAAAGGGCATACGGCCTTAAAACAGGGCCAAATCCACAAGTGCGACGCAGTTCGCACCCGCGACCCCACAGGTGTGGGAAAAAGTGGTAGCAATAGAAGAAGAAGAGAGATATTACATCCAGATGGTGAGAGGGAACGACAGAGAATATATAGCCAGGAGGAGAAATAGACTGAACGACACATCTTGAGATATTCAGAAATTATTCAGCTGGTTTTTGGTGGAAGGTGCAAAGGGTTCAGAATGAAACAGAAAGGATATATTTAGTATCCGGCTTAGCTGATAGGGTGGTGCAGAGCGCTGCACCAAACTGGCCTATGGACTAATGACCGAATAAATATGACAACATCAGTAATATTTAGCGATTATAATCAAAGAATAGAAATTGAGCTGCCATCATCAAATATACAACATAATTCCAAGGAAAGAAGGAGTATCAGAATGGGTTCCAACATAAAATAATTCTGACGAAATATCCCGCACAATGTTCTCGCCCCATTTTAATATTCTGTAGACTGTGACAAGTCGATTGTCGACGAAAATGTTTCTGTTCGCAGTAACAGTGTACACTATGAACGTTTAAGACTGCTTATAATCGAGAGTGAAGTACGGTATTCGAGACACTGCCTGACAGCGATATGAATGGGTGCAGCATATATTAGGTGGGGGATCAATACTCCCGGGCTGTGGGCCTCAGATCAATGGGAGCACGTGACTCCTTCAGAGTATCGTGACCTCATTATCTCCGCTCGTCTTCCCATTCTTATTGAACGGAGAGATAGACTTCGACATGAGCTAAATATTGAGGACAATAACCCCCACATCCACCGCCCTGACCGAGTGTTGGTATGTCTGACAGAAGTGGAATACCAAAGTTCAGTAGTTCTATTCCAGGCCACGATGAGACTGATGACCATTTCCCTCTCCTGCACTCGGATCAAGAAAATACTGGGAGAGATTGTTATTTACATTTACGTTCTATGAGATCAGAATGCAGTTAACATATCTTATACATGTACTGTACTTTGTATTCGTGAGATAGTGGGCTCGAACCCCACTGTCGGCAGCCCTGAAGATGGTTGTCAATGGTTTCCCATTTTCGCACCAGGCTATTGGGTACCTTAATTAAGCCCACGATAGCTTCCTTTCCACTCCTAGCCCTTTTCCATCCCATCGTCGCCCTAAGACCTATCTCTGTCTGTGCGACATAAAGCAAATTTAAAAAAAAAAAACTAGATGTACTCAACTCGACCTGTCTGTGTGCTGTCCCTTTCTTGATATGGGGTCGCGGATGAGGTGAAATTATTTTATATGGTATTTTTATGGTGCCGGCCCCTTGGTGTAGACGTAGCGTACCTGCCTCTAACCCAGAGGCCCCGGGTTCGATTCCCAGCCAGGTAACGGATTTTTACCTGGACCTGAGGGCTGGTTAGAGGTCCAGTCAGCCTACGTGATTAAAATTCAGGAGCTATCTAACGGTGAGATAGCGGCGCCGGTCTAGAAACCTAGAATAACGGACGAGAGGATTCGTCGTGCTGACCACACGACACCTCGTAATCTGCAGGCCTGTTCGCTGAGCAGCGGTCGCTTGGTAGGACAAGGCCCTTCAAGGGTTGTAGTGTCATGGAGTTTGTTTGCTTTACGGCCCGATGGCCTTCCTGACGCCAATGTACTGAACCTTTTCTATAATGAAAATATCCACAGACTGTTTCCAGTCATTCGACTGGGTCAGACATAAAATGAATGAAGCCCAATCTAGCGGCGAGGATAGGAATTGTGCCGGCTGCCGAAGCCTGTCGCACTCCTGTGGGGCAATGATTAATGACCGACAGATGCAATGAAATAATATTGGAGAGTGCTGCTGGAATGAATGATGACAGGAAAAACCGGAGTACCCGGAGAAAAACATATCGCGCTTCCGCTTTCTCGAGTACAAATCTCACGTGGAGTAACCGGGATTTGAACCACGGGACCCAGCGGTAAGAGGCCGGTGTGCTGCCGCCTGAGCCACGGAGGCTGCACTTGCCCTAATAATCCGAAGATCTATATCAAGTACAGTGCGGTTTTGAAAGCTAAATATTCAATACAAATGGCCCATAGCGGGCGACTAGCGTGCACCCTACAGCTGTACTGACCATAGTGCCAGATATGCCGCTCAGATCCTTGCCAGCAGAACAAGAATGGCCGAGGTCACTATAGCTCAACCGGGAGGGCAGCCGTCGTGAAACCGGAAGGTTGTGTGTTGGGTTGCACATCTTCATTCAGCACTAACAACTCTTCGGCTAGCACTATCTGTACTCGACACGATCTGATAAGCTGAAAGAATATTTCAAGTAGAATGCAAGTTACTATGTCACGTCTTTTTTTGTCTTAGAGGACATAATTCGTGCGGGCGGGATGAGCATTGCAAACAGTAGAGCACTGGCCTTCTGAGTTCAAGTTGTGGGTGCGATCGCGGCCCAGTTTGGCTGCATTTGAAGGTGATCAAATACGTCAGCGTTGTTTCGGTAGACTTATCGGCATGTAAGAGAACTCCTATGGTGCAAAATTCCGGAATCTCGACTTCTCCTAAAACCAAAGCATTATATGAATTATTACAATAAATTAGTAAAAGTTTCTTTTTGGAAGACGAAAAAGAAGAATGCAGTGCGTTGGCACAATGGTCGATTCTATCTGCTCACAACCTGCGTGTCGTGAGATCAAATCCCGGTGACATCGAGTATGATTATTTTTAACACGTGCACGCAGCGACGGCAAGGATGTCTGAAATTGAGACTCAGTATTCCATCGACCGAATATAAACATGGGAAAGTGGTGTTAATAATAATTATTATTAACGATTGTAAAAGACAGGGAGCCGAATTTATTCCCAGAGTATAACATGAATCTACTGTGAATCAACGACCCAAATTTGTCATATTTAAACAGCATCAAATGCCACCGACCGAGCAACGGAGGCTCTACAGTACGTGTCTGATCTAGTATGTTTTATATTCATTGCTGTTGAAAAGAAAAGAAAGATTGAAAAGAAAGAACCCTGAAGAATTGCGAATTTTATCTGTAAATGAATTATTAGAAATCCACAAAATAGGGAGGGGGCAGTACTAAGAGAGTTCAGAGTGAAAATTAAACCTACTTAAACAGATTTCAAAGAGGTGTACTCGTGTTCATGAAATGATGAAATCTTACAGCAGTATTTCCTGTTCCTCTTTTAGCCTGAATACGAAAGTGCCTGTTCTATCAAGGAGTCCTATTTGTCTAAGGAGGACGAAACGGCAATCTGGCGAAATGAAAGTCAAGAAAGATCAGATCTCTCTCGTGTAGCGTAATATTTCCGCCCTCAAGGGAGAGGTTTCGAGAGATTACTGTGTTTTCCCGTGACTTTATACTATACCTAACAATGAGCGTTTCACCCTAATGTAAGTTGTTTTTATGGACCTCACTTCATCCTTCTGGTTCACATTTGGTTTTCAGTTTAACTTCCTGTTTGGAGTTTGTCAATTCTCCCAGCTCTCAACTTACTAGGTTTAAGCTGATCGCGCTAATGGGTTGTGTTTTGCGGGACTACCGTTTCACCTTGCCCCGTAGTTCTAATAAATTTACTGAATAGCTTTTGGGGGAAGTGTATTGCGGGTCTGCCCCTTCCTCTAGCCCGTGCGGCATCACAAAACTTGACTCTAATTGGAGGTGTTCTGCGGGCCTACTGTTTCCCCTAGCCCCATGCTGTACTACTTCTCTGTATAAGGTTCCAATGGAAAGTGTTTTTAGAGTTTGTCGTTTTATCTCTATTCTGATTCTAACATATATGGTTTCAATCGGAAGTGATTAGCGGGACTGCCGTTTCCTGTAGACCCATAACCACCTCCCGGCAAATGATTCTAGCTGCTGCTTCCCCTAGCTAACATACTGTCTCCCCAAAACTGGTTCTAATGGGAAGTATTTACGATTCTGCCATTTTCTCTGCTTTCACACTTATTGAGGGACTTGCCAATCTCAGTGCGCAATAGGTTAGGTGACTGCCGTTTTCTCTAACTCCGTACTGCCTCCCGTTATACGTCTCAAAATAGGAAGTATTTTGCGGGACTACCGTTTCCTCCAGCTATTTACTGTCTGCCTGTACGTGTCTTTAATGGGAATGCTTTTAACGGGACTACAATTTACCCTGGCTATTTACTGCCTTCTCGTAGGTGTCACTAATGGGATGTGTTTTGAGAGAATACATTTTCCTGCAGATCGACCCTGTGTACCTATAATGGAAAGTGTATTACAAGGACTACCGTTTCCTCCTGATTCATCTGACTCCCTGTATATGACTCTAAAGGACTCTCGTTTCTCCTATTGCCATATTTTCTCTCCGTTTCCTTGTATACATCTCCCTAATGGAATGTGTTTTGCGTAACTGACGTTTTCTCCAAATCCATTCGAAATGCATTGCGGGACTGCCGTTGTTCCTTGTTCGCTACTACCTTTCAGTATGTACCGTAGCTGTTTCGGGAGGTGTTTACCTACTGTTTTTTCTTATATCATCTTAGCGGGCAGTATTTTGGATGATTACGTTTTCCCAGCTCCTTACTATTTTTTAGTAAACAGCTCTATTTTGCAGGTCTATCGTTTCTCCTAGCCCTCTTCTGCTATTTGGTAAATAGGCACAATGTGAATAATTTGGTGAGGTGGTCGTGTCCCAAAATTCCCGATTGTCCTTCAGTATATCATCCCTAGGCTTGGCTTCATATCTCGTACTAATATAGTGACACAAGTTTGACCAGATCAGTGTGAAAAGAGAATAATGATTTTATCTCAGGATGGGTAATGACTACAGACGGAGAGTAAATCGGTAACAATGCACGTTTCAGAAGCCATTTCTACGGGTATTACACGTAAACTTCAACAGTTACCCCATAAATCTTACGACAAACGGCAGTAGATCTTCAAACAAAATTGACTGTGAATATGTGATGATGTACGGAACCTAATAGAGAATAGAATCTAAACACGGCACTTAATGAAGGCCGTAACTATATTATCTATATAAATGTAATTTTAGTTTTGTCTGTACACTCAAATTTATACCTCGTCTTTGTCACGGATTGGGTCGAAAAGTGGGTACAGTTAAATTTTTGTGGACCTGTTGTTTATTTGTTAATGACGATATCACGGGAATGCAGCTAAATAGAATTCCTAGAAAATCGGTATTTAGGTTGAGGGATAGCCTGGGTGTTCTCCGAGTTATATATAATTCGACTTATGTATAGATTAGTGTACTGGCGTACCACTATTAAAGAAGCCCAACTGAAAATATAAATTTTCCCGTCATATTAGTTGTATCGAATAACCGAACACAGTAAAAGTTGTGTAAAGTGTGATTTCCTATGTATTATACATCATTATTTTTTACCGGGAGTGGAATTATAACGGAGATTATCATACTTTTAATAAATATTAAAATTTCTTCGTAAATTTTAGATTTGTCAAAAAGTATACATAATATTGATAGAAAATGTGATTTTCGACCTCTTTCATCTGACATATTTTGTCTTACAAGATATAATAATGTAGGGGTTCACGAATTTAGATTCACACGGGCATAAAGAAATATATTTTATTTGTGTATTTATGTACTTTATGTATATATTTGTTAATTTGTTTATTAGTGCCTTGCTCAGTGGAGACGTTACGGCTTTAAGCCCTCTCTTACACTTAACCACAATGAAATAATACACTAATTAAAATAGTTGAAATGAAGAAAAATTAATTGGGTTAGTAATTAATTTAATTGTTTCTTCAGTGGTACAACGTCGCTCTAACACATCGACGGTTTTCAGCGAAAAGACCAAGTCGACTACCTTCCCAATCCTAACCTCTTCACATGTCTTCGTCGCCGAAAACCTTCGGTGTGTTAATGCGAAGTTAGGTAAGTAGGAAAAAGAAGAACAACGTCATTCCTATTTCTGTCTATTTCTCGTCTTTCTCGAGAGCAACATGGCTGGCCCACTTCAATTTCAAGGTACCTGTTCTTTCCAGGACGTCAATATCATCTTCTGTTTTCCTATTTTAGGTGTAAAACCCAGCATTGACCTCTCCATGCCTGTTTGGGCTGTTCTGTGTTTCCTTTTGATAAACTTATTCAATATGCACATTTCACAAAGAAGGCATTAATCAAACATTTTTCTTCAGGTTTGCAGGCATATTTGACCTGAAATTTACCGAATGAGATCCTCCGTGACTCAGGCGGCACCGCCCTCTCACCGCTGGCTTCCGTGGTTCAAATCCAGGTCACTGGACAAAGCGGAGGCGGTACAGGTTTTCCCTGTGATATTTCATTCCAGCAACACTCTCCAATGTCATTTAATTTCATCTGTCAGTCATTAATCATTGCTCCACAGGAGTGCGACAGGGTTCGGCACAATTCCTATCCTGAACCACGGAACCCAGCGGTGAGAAGCCGACGCGCGGCCGCCTGAGCCACGGAGACTTCCTGTCAGACATATTGACTTCAATTTTTTTCGGACTATTATTTCAATAGTCCCACTGGAATATATTTAGCTTGAAGCATGAGGTAGTAACTTCCAGTCCAGAGCAGATTTAAAAATATTTTACTTAAAAAATTCCATTTCATTTTCTACCTAAATTATTTTTAGCCTTTTGCTATGTATAAAATACTCCTTCGACAGAGTTTTTATCACTTTCATCTGAAATTTTCAAATAATGTTGTTTTTTTTTTTTTGCTAGGGGATTTACGTCGCACCGACACAGATAGGTCTTATGGCGACGATGGGATAGGAAAGGCCTAGGAGTTGGAAGGAAGCGGCCGTGGCCTTAATTAAGGTACAGCCCCAGCATTTGCCTGGTGTGAAAATAGGAAACCACGGAAAACCATCTTCAGGGCTGCCGATAGTGGGATTCGAACCTACTATCTCCCGGATGCAAGCTCACAGCCGCGCGCCAAATAATGTTTGAATATGTACGGGAATTAAATGTGGTTCTGCATTCTATTATCTGTTGAAGTGGTGGTGATTATTGTTTTAAGAGGAAGTACAACTAGGCAACCATCCTCTATATTACACTAATCAGAGTGAAAAATGGAAGGGGTCCGACACTTCGAAAAATGAAGATATCGGCCAAAGGAAGACAAGGGCCACGAAGGGCATGAAAATGAAAGACTCCCTAGCCCTCGCAAACCTAATAGCGTCGGGGTCGGAAAAGAACAAGAGTTGACCAAGAGAGGTCGGATAGGATAGATGAAAGTGAGGAGCCTGCACAAGTAAGTGGAAGCAATGCCAGGACTCAGCTAAGGGCCCCGTGGTCGCCAACCCACGCTCCAAAGTTCAGAGCCCCTGGGGCTATTATCTGTTGAATATTATCATCATAGTTATGCTCCTAAAATAGCCCCAAAATATCAAAAAGTATACCTAAAGGAGCATTTTCCATGCAATATATAAAAAAGTTAATATTATTTTTTAATAACTTCGCAACAAATTAACTAATCGACTCCAAATTTTGTGTGGTTATACATCTTACTGATAAGCTTACCGGACAAAAAATTAGTCGCCCCTGGAGAAATCATTGCAAGCATCATTTAACACCACGTTGCTCCGCCTTTGAACTTTATAACCGCCTGGATTAGGTGAGGAAGTGAGTCCACAAGTTGTACAGCTACGTCGTTTCCAGATTAATCCATTCGCTGAGGATTTGATCACACAGTTCCAACAAATTTCGGAGATGCCGATGTTAGCCTTTTACCTGCCGAACCAAATTGTCCCCCATAGATTTTAAATGGGAGCTGAAGTCAGGAGATTTTGCAGGCCACTCGAGATGTAATAGGGTGGGGTAGGGTTCATAAAACCAGTCACATATGCGTCCAGCCCGAAGAACATTGCTATTTTCACAATGAAACATCGGGCTATCAGTAGCATACTCATCATGCAGATGTTGAATGAAATGCAACATCCAGAAGCTGGTACATGTCAGTGCTCACCCCAGTAAGCGGAGTCCAATCCATGATACGAAAAACACCCAAAACATCACAGACCCACCTCCGGCCTGAACCTGACCTTGCATACATCCAGGATGAAATCCTTCATTCGGCCTTCGGTGCACTGGACGTCGTGCTTCATTGGAATACAGGAAAAAATGTGATTCGTCAGACCGCATTACGTCCCGCCAGTCAGCTACTGTCCACGTTCGATGATTTTCTAGCCCATTGAAAACGCGCAGCCTTTTATGCCTGTGTAAGCAATGACCTCTTGCGAGGAGACCGACTACAAATGTTCACTGCATGCAGTTCCCGTCGCAATGTCACTCGCTAACAGGATGGAATGGATCTTCATTCACTGACTGCAGCAATTCCTGTCGGGTTTGGAAGCGATTTTCATTCGCAAGCCGTGAAACGCGTCTCCGGTCCCTCTCAGGATCTTCTTCCGACCCCACGAACCTGCTACGCAGGCGTAGCAGGGGGAGAGGTGATACTCCCACGTGGCGCGTCCCAGGTGGCGGATAGGGGGGTCCTAACCGGCTTGCCGGCGGACTTGATGGAAATAAAATACCTCTCGCGGACCAAACACACACCCCCTGTGGGTGTGGGAGGCTGACGAATAATACACCCACGGTATCCCCTGCCTGTCGTGAGGGGCGACTAAAAGGGGCGACCAAGGGTTGATTGTATTAGAACCATGAAACTACTTGTGATTAGTACCACCACGCGGAGAACACCAAGGGTTGCTTTTACTTGTGCGTAGTACCACTACATTAGGTACGAAATTGGTTTGTGATCAGTAGCACACAGGAGCACCGCGCGGTCGGCTTTTGCAGTACCTGTGATTAGTACCACCATATGAGCGGGACCATGGGATGATAGCTACCATGGACCTGCCTCACCTGTGATTAGTACCCACTATATGAGGAACACCACGGGATAGGGAGAGGTCCCTGTGGTTAGTACTCTTATGTGATGAACACCATAGGTTTGCGTTGCCTGTAAATGGCGCCGCAAAGTGAGAAAAGCATAGGTCTGTATTATGTCGAATTTCATAAGCTCTGAGTAGTACAATAATGTGTGGAATGCCGCAAGTCTCTGCTACTTTTGATTAGTACCGCAACAGAACAAATACCATGGCTCTATTTTGATAGCGATCAGTACCGTTATGAGGGGCGGATAACTGCGATTTAGGACCCCCTTTTGACTGCACGCATAATCGATTCCGTGTTATGCTATAGCAGTAGTCCCTTGGTCAGAAATACTATATTGTCACGTCTGTTTATGTGAATGTGAGACATTGCGGGTCGCAACCACTGATTGTTTTAAATTCATGTCCATCCATTCATTCTTCCTTCTCACGTTTTAGAATTCTGGTCAGTGGAGAATTTTAGATTTTTAATATGTCATTCCATTTCGTCTCATTTCGTACCATTAGGGGCCGATGACCTAGATGTTAGGCCCCTTTAAACAACAATCATCAATCAATCAATCTTCTTCCGACCACAATTCTGACCTCGTGTTTCATGGCCACGTGTAGTAAACCACAACAGTCCGCTGCGAAATACCAAGAAATACAGCAACTTCACGCACCATATGGCCATGGGCACGATTGTCCCTTTTTGTCATTCTGTAACATCCTTATGCCTGCCCATGCTGACGCACACTCTCCACTCGGAACATCAATGTCTCACTGATCGCTACCGTTGAGCACTGCACTCACTTGCTGCGCCATCTGTACAGGCTTAACTGTTTCAAAGAGCATCTAAGCAAGCTGTAATACGTTTACGAGAGTTTTCAAGTTACTGCTTTCATATTATTATCTCCGTATCATCTACGCACAACACATTCTTGTCAACATTTCGAATTTAGTCTACAAAACACACTTTGTACTCAGCTAATATGACAGAAAAACCACAGGAAACTGGAGAAGAACCAATAATTTAGCAAGAAAAGCAAGACCTGCAAAATGAAAAAGTGAGGTTAGATTGGACAGCTGGTTACAAAGCCTAAAGTATAATCACATATTTGGCTACAGGTTTCGCAATCGATTACAGTCATAGCAAAAACTATCACTTTTACTAATAACTCACTGATATAACATAGTATTATGCAAATAAATAACAGAAATATTAACTTACCGGTTGAATAAACTTCGTGTGCTGCTATTAGCTATCGGAAATGCATTGTGGTTAAATTTTTGACCACAAAAAACGCGGGCTCTTCTCTCTGATGGCCGTACTGAAAACTAAGGTTGTGGTTAATGTTGGGACCACAAAGCATTCTAGCCGAACACTGATGATGATAAAGTTGAGTTTTGTAGCTAAATACAGTATATATTCAACCTTATCCGAAGTGGTTAATTAATTAACCACGATCCACCTCTGCGTGACTAATTTTATGTCCGTGTTGTGTTTCAAATTTGGTAGTGATAAGTCGTAAATTGCAGTTCAAAATTTCATCCATGATTCCTCTTTAAGTACTTGAAAAGATCGTCCTGTTCTAGTTCCATATTTCGTAGCTAACACTGAGTTCTTTTAATGTTGTTCGTAACTTCTTACAGAACGTATTCTTTTTAATGTCAGTAGACAATTTGCCTTTAAATGTACGGCAATTTAGCCTATTGGAACAACCTGCGAATAGTGGGAATTTCTAAGTAATAAACGGGAGAGAAGTAATGTTTTGATGTCCTGAGCTCTCCTTTGGTGAATTTCACAGCATATGAGGTCGTGCACACTTCATTAGGTCGCATGTCATTGGCTGCAAGCCCCGACTGCACTTCCACTTTCTCAGCTCAATGCCCTCCACTTCACTCGGCTTCACTCTTTAAAAGCTCCCTGTACTCTTTGATGGATGAGCCAGCCTTCTGATCGCGTTCAGTCGGGAATACTGGCAGCTATGAAAGAAGCCTTACGAATTTTATGGGGAATACTCCGGCTTTGAGGTACACTAAAGCAGTGGTATTTAGCAGGTCGCACGGTCTAGGGGTAGCGACATAGCCTCTTACCCAGAGGATTCAGTCATAAAGGGTTAGACTCGGTTTCTAACGATTTTAAGGATAAGAGTTATCGAACTAAACGAGGCCATAGAGCTAGTTGCAAGTACGGGATTGCAGCGGTGTTTGTAATTCATAGAGACTTTCAGTCTGAGCAGTGAAAGGCATACAACTCCATGCTGAATATGTATGTATTTTTCTTTCATACCATATATTCACAGAATGCTTCATTACATGAAAGTAATACTACATTCCTTACTCAAAGCATATTACTTACAAATGTAACTTTTTTTTTTTGCTATTGGCTTTACGTCGCACCGACACAGATAGGTCTTATGGCGACGATGGGAGAGGAAAGGGCTAGGACTGGGAAGGAAGCTAGGGGCTTTACATCGCGCCGACACAGATAGGTCTTATGGCGACGATGGGATAGGAAAGGCCTAGGAGCTGGATGGAAGCGGCCGTGGCCTTAATTAAGGTACAGCACCAGGTGTGAAAATGGGAAACCACGGAAAACCATTTTCAGGGCTGCCGATAGTGGGATTCGAACCTACTATCTCCCGGATGCAAGCTCACAGCCGCACGCCTCTACGCGCAGTGGGAAGGAAGCGGCCTTAATTAAGGTACAACCCCAGCATTTGCTTGATGTGAAAATGGGAAACCACGGAAAACCATCTTCAGGGCTGCCGACAGTGGGGTTCGAGCCCACTATCTCCCGAATACTGGATACTGGCCGCACTTAAGCTACTGCAGCTATCGAGCTCGGTACCTAATTTTCTAATTACGTGTGAGATACATTGTTAATTCGAAGTCTGTTATGATGTACATAAGTAAACAAAATAATAATAATAATAATAATAATAATAATAATAATAATAATAATAATAATAATATCATATAAACAAAACTATATTATACCTTTTTCACAATTGTTCAAATATAATTGAGATCGTGAAACGTAAGAACTTTTTAAAATAATTTTTGACTAACCTATATTTGCTCACTGGCAACTACTGTACCTAAAATATAATTAATTAAAACGCTTCCTTCTCTCTCAAGTAATCCACAATGAAATAATAAATGGTCAACAGTTTGATAACCGGCAATGGAACTTTCTAAACTTGTAAAACGATGAAAAATAAGCTCTTAATTTTCTAAGACACGTTACAATTGCGGTGAAATTTGGCGTTAAATAAGTGTTGGGAAACTCTGTGTATTACACTGGGAAGAATGATTTTTTTACTGAACCCTTCGTTGTTTGATCCGATTCACTCGGTCATTTTCTCATACTGTCATCTAAGGTTTATGTTACAAGGAGATTCCCACCTTCCAATACTTAAAAGAAGACCCCTTACGTCGATTTTATTCGTTAACTTGGATATTAACTTGTTGGAAATTTTTAACCCAGCATGAACGAACATTTTATCTTGTCATCATCATCATCATCATCATCATCATCAGAAGTGTTTTGTTTGTCTTGTCAATTTTCGTTAAATCTTTTATCTGAAGATGTTCCATAATTGGAACGAAAGATGTTATATTTAGTATTATATTCAGAGATTAAGCTGGATTATGTTATGTAAATAATAAACTAGCTATAAGAAACTGACAAGTATTGCAAGGTGGGAAACTTCTTGTAACATAACTTTAGTTGTGTTGAGCCAATACGGGACAAAGTATGATATTTAGAAGCTGTATACTGTCATCTCTCAATTCCTTAATCAAAACACTTTTAGGAATTTTGTTGTAATACTTATTAATTTCACTGTCGGGTGCTGCTTCCTTGCGCAGATGATCCGCGATGGATGAAGAATCCACCCTGTACATTTTCAAAAGCAGGAGAGGGTCTAGCAATATTAAAAATGTTGTTCATAATGTATGTATGTATGCATGTATGTATGTATGTATGTATGTATGTATGTATTAAAAAGCCACCCTCACAGATTTAACTGAGGACCATCAAATTGAACCTTTCGGATTGGATCTTTAATTCCGAAGCTGTAAGCCTGAATGTGTGCACCTAATTTAGTCACACTTTCTAATATATCCAAATTTGATTTTGGCTTTTGGATTTGGATTTTGAGTTGGCCGTGCGGTTAGGGGCGTGCACAGCTGTGATCTTTCATCCGGGAGATATTGTGTTCGAGCCCCACTGTCGGCAGCCCTGAAGATGGTTTTCTGTGGTTTCCCATTTTCACACCATGCAAATTCTGGGGCTGTACCTTAATTAAGGACGTAGCCACTTCGTTCCAACTGCTACATCTTACATATCACATCACCACCATTATGGCAGGAAAAACTGGAGTACCCGAAGAAATACCTGTCCCGCCTCCGCTTTGTCCAGCACAAATCTCACATGGAGTGACCACGATTTGAACTACGAATCCCAGCGGTGCGAGGTCGGCGCGCTGCCACCTGAGCTATGGAGACTGACGGGTTAAGGCTTTGACTTCAAATATTTTGAGCTTTTGTGTAAGACTTTGAGAAAAAAAGACTCAAATCTGTCATGATCCACCTGACACATTTTCTACTGTTGCATTGAATATTTTTTAAGCATTCCTCCCCAGATAATAAAGAACTAAGCAGCTGCTTAACTGAAGCATTGTTATGAGCAACAAGGAATCCAAAATCATTCCACCAGTGTTAACGTCAAGATTGGCAAAACTCTGTTTCTTCCCTCTCGTGCAAGTTACCAGGCCTGGGACGGAGAAGTCCTACGGGAGGGTAAGGGGAGCGGAAGGAATAAAAGGAAGACAAAAGAAACAAAACACTCTATAACAATTGTCTCTTTGTTCTTGTAATTACCAGGGTTGAGGAGATCAGAAGAGACTCATAACAGGTAGCCAGTGTTTCAACAAGTGGCGTCTGCATGCATGTGACTGGTTTGTTCCCTCTTGTATTAAGAGCATTCGAACGTTTACGGCACTTAAAGTCAAGAATATGCATAGTAGAGCGTCGCCTTCCGGATTCCAAGATCACGGCTTCAAATTTGGCAGAGGTGATCAGATGTTTGAAGGGCGAAAAAAATGCCCAATCCGTTCAACATATCGTACGATGTCGGCATGTAAACTTCTCGGTGACAAATGGGTGTTTTACGCGAAAAACTTAAATTAAAACTCAGTCGTAAAACTGTCTAGTAGAGTTCTGTTTTCTTTGTCATCTGATAGACTGCAACAGAACTGGGAAATTCACACGCAGGCTGCTTATCTACAACTAACAACTACCTGCACACGGTAGTGGAGGCCTACGATTATTATTATTATTATTATTATTATTATTATTATTATTATTATTATTATTATTATTATTCGACAATCGTTCAACCAGGGACCAGTTTGGCGGTATTTGAAGATGCTCACTATAAGACAGCGTCGTTTCGGGACATTTACTGCCACCCCTTGTGGGTGGGGCACGCAGAAGAAGAATACACCTACAGTCGCCCCTGCCTGTCGTAAGAGGCGACTAGATGGGACCCCAGAGGCTCTAAATTTGGGAACGTAGGTTGGCGATCACGGGGTCCTTAGCTGAGTCCCGGCATTGCTTCCACTTACTTGTGCCAGGCTCCTCTATTTCATCTATCCTGTCCGACCTGTCTTGCCACGAACCTGCTACGCAGGCGTAGCAGGGGGAGAGGTGATACTCCCACGTGGCGCGTCCCAGGTGGCGGATAGGGGGGTCCTAACCGGCTTGCCGGTGGACTTGAGGGAAATAAAATACCTCTCGCGGACCAAACACACAGTCCCCTATGGGTGGGGGACGCAGACGAAGAATACACCCACCGTATCCAATGCCTGCCGTAAGAGGCGACTAAAAGGGGCGACCAAAGGATGATTGGATTAGAACCATGAACTTACTTGTGATTAGTACCACCACGCGGGGATTACCATGGTTCGCTATTACTTGCGCGTAGTACCACTATGTCAGGTACCAAATAGGTTTGTGATTAGTAGCACGCAGGAGCACCGTGCGGTCAGGCTTTTAGGTTACCTGTGATTAGTAGCACTATATGAGCGACACCAGGGTTCTGGCTTGCCTATGATTAATAACCACTACATAAGGAACACCACGGGATAGTACGAGTCCCTGTGATTAGTACACTTATGTGATGAAAACCATAGGTTTGCGTTGCCTGTAAATGGCGCCGCTATGTGCGAAACACCATAGGTCTGTATTACATGTGCGAATATCATTACCTGTGAGTAGTACCATAATGCGTGGAATACCGCGAGTCTATGATACTTTTGATTAGTAACGCACCATGACAAATACCATGGTTTTACTTTCCAAGCGATAAGTACCACTATGAGAGGCCGATGACCTATATTTTGGGCCCCTAATGCTTGCAAGCATCATCGATTCAGTATTGAGCTATAGAAGCAGTCCCTTGGTCAGTAATACTATTGTTTTAAGATAGTTTCTGGGAAGGTCAGGCATTGCGGGTCGGATCCATTGATTGTTTTAAATTCATATTCATCCATTCATTCTTCATCGTCATGTTTTGAAATTCTGGTCAGAGGATGATTTTGAACTTTTAAATTATCATTACATTTCGTCTCATTTCTTACCATAAGGGGCCGATGACCTAGACGTTAGGCCCCTTTTAACAACAAGCATCAACATCATTATTAACCGGCACGTAAAGAACTCTGCACTTTAAATTCCGGCACTTCGGCGTCTCCGAAGAAAACGTGAAAGTAGTTAGTGGGACGTAAAGCAAATAACAGTATTACAACTAGCGACCACGATAAGTTTCATTTTATATTCTGATATTTATTCAATTTTCAATTGATCCAGGAGGTTTTCATTAGTTCGTTGTGTCGAAGACGGAATTCATCCGACCACGTTGCACCAGTTATGCATGTCTCAACCCGGGAGGTCCCAAAGGTCACGATGCTTGTTCTAAAAAGGTCTCGTTTGTTTGCGTCATCTGGTCGTAGGCCCATTTCTTTCAGGTCTATTATTATTATTATTATTATTATTATTATTATTATTATTATTATTATTATTATTATTATTATTATTATTATTATTATTATTATTATTATTATGCCATCCCAGGAAGCCCAGGTTCGATTCCCGGCTCTGCCACAAAATTTGAAATGTCGTAAGAAGGCTATAACAGATTCCCCTAAGCCTCTGGAGGTCAACTAAGTAGAGTAGGGGCTCGATTCACACCTCAGTCGCCCTCGAAGTGGTTTTTCGTGGTTTCCCACATTATTTTGCTATTGGCTTTACGTCACACCAACACAGATGGGTCTTATGGCGACGATGCGACAGGAAAGGGAAGGTAGCCGCCGTGGCTTTAATTAAGGTACAGCCCCAGCATTTGCCTGGTGTGAAAATGGGAAACCACGGAAAACCATCTTCAGGGCTGCCCGATAGTGGGGTTCGAACCCACGATCTCCCGAACACTGGATACTGGCCGCACTTAAGTGACTGTAGCTATCGAGCTCGGTGTTTCCCACTTCTCATCCAGGCAAATGCCGGGATGGTACCTAACTTAAGACCACGGTCGATTCTCCCAATCTTTCCATCCCGCCACAAGGCTCCTGTTCAGCATAGCAGATGAGACAACCTGGGCGAGGTTCTTTCCCTTCAGCCGAGTTGTATCCCCAAAACCAAAGACTCACGCTCAAGGACACTGCCCTTGAGGCGATAGAGGTAGTCTCCCTCGCAGGGAAAATAACAACCCTGGACGGCAACGGATTAAGAAAGAAAGAAAGAAAGAAAGGAAGGAAGGAAGGAAGGAAGGAAGGAAGGAAGGAAGGAAGGAAGGAAGGAAGAAAGAGATTGTTGTGGTTCTAAAATTGGCATAAGATGCCGAGCATTAACAAAATAAGAGTTCATGCTTCTAGGTGCCATATTTCAGATTAGTATATTCATTATTGACTGTTGCTGTTAAGCATATTTTTAAAATAACGCATTTTGAGCTTTCACTAACTTCTTACTAATTTTACAAAGTGTTCATGACTTCGTGTTTCAAAGACTCGAACTGCTGCATTAGAATACCCATAGGTAGTGCAAGAAGTCAAAACATAGAAATGCGATTTTTACACCCCAGGCACTGTAAAATTTCCGTTACCAATGTTTGGTCCTTTTCTGCGCAGCGGGTCGCATATTATGTTCCTCCAGTTTCTTATCGGTCAATATACACATTTTTCTGGATTAATATTAAGTTTCCCAGAACAGCACCGTTTGAGAGGGCAGCCTGTAGACTAGCTGTATCTGCGGGGTTCCCAATCTCTCTAAATATCTTACAATCGTTAGTGAAGTGCTATTCTATCGCAATTACATTAGAAGTATCCACATAGTATCCATATAAACTCACTTCAAACAAGTGTTGTTTGGATGAAATAACAGGTGACTGGATTAATTTGTGACAACAAAAGCTTTTAACCTCTCAAATATATCGAACTGTCATCAGATCAGTGACATTATACGCAAAACGTTGTTTGTCGGTGGCAAAGAATACACTATGCAGATAAAAACATGGCGAGATGGCCCCTAGGGACATTGCGATTAGACAAAATAACAAAGGAATTCGTCCGTAAAGTATTTACTGTCAATGAGACATTGCTACAGTTACGCTTGAAATAATATGGCCATGTTTTAACGACGTGATAACCACCCAGTGTCAAAGGTAGCAATGCATGTCACGCAGCAGGTCGTATACCAAATGCAACATGGAAAAATGGGCTATAGTATAAAATAAGCTCCAGTAAACAAAATGAGTATCTATAAAATAACATGTCCTGACTGACTGACTGACTGACTGACTGACTGACTCATCATAGCCGGGCCAAGCCTACTGGACATAAAGACACACAATTTTGGGGATACATTTTTACTACAGTGTAAGTGCTCACTAAGGAAGTATTTTTGGATATTCCGTCGCCAAAGGGGTGAAACGGGGGATAAATCATAAAATGAGTATATCTGTATCAGTCCGCCTCTGTGGTGTAGTGGTTAGCGTGATTAGCTGCCACCCCCTGAGGTCCGGGTTCGATTCCCGGCTCTGCCACGAAATTTGAAAAGTGGTACGAGGGCTGGAACGGGGTCCACTCAGCCTCGGGAGGTCAGCTGAGTAGAGGTGGGTTCGATTCCCACCTCAGCCATCCTCGAAGTGGTTTTCCGTGGTTTCCCACTTCACCTCCAGGCGAATGCCGGGATGGTACCTAACTTAAGGCCACGGCCGCTTCCTTCCCTCATCCTTTCCTATCCCTTCCAATCTTCCCATCCCCCTACAAGGCCCCTGTTCAGCATAGCAGGTGAGGCCGCCTGGGCGAGGTACTGGGCATACTCCCCAGTTGTATCCCTCGACCAAGAGTCTGAAGCTCCAGGACACTGCCCTTGAGGCGGTAGAGGTGGGATCCCTCGCTGAGTCCGAGGGAAAAGCCGAACCTGGAGGGTAAACAGATGATGATGATGATGATGATATCTGTATCAAAACTTGACGGTTTAAAAACGTAAAAATTGGTATTTGGAACCTCCTTTAAAAATAAAGAAACACAATTTTTTTGTTTTCGGAAAATTCACATAGGGGAGGTGAAAAGGAGTGAAAATGGGTGAGTTTTTAAAACGAGCATATCTCCGAAACAAACCTGATACAGATGTTAAAATTGGTAGTTGCAATCTCATTTAAAAATAAAGGAGCACGCGTATTTTGTTTTCGGAAAATCCTATTAAGG
Organism: Anabrus simplex; assembly: GCF_040414725.1. Classification (NCBI taxonomy): domain Eukaryota; kingdom Metazoa; phylum Arthropoda; class Insecta; order Orthoptera; family Tettigoniidae; genus Anabrus; species Anabrus simplex. Next base: position 131,070,057 of record NC_090268.1, on the reverse strand, counting down.
GGTGGGGTGGAACGTGGTTAGAAAGAAGTGAAGAATGAGTGTAATTAATGTTATGAGGATACATATATCTTATAAACTGAAGATATTACAGACGTGGAAATAGGTATTTAGGGGCTGTCTGGCCGAGGAGGTAAAGGCGTGCTCGGTTTGCTCAGAAGGACGTGGGTTCGAATCCCCGTCAGGAAGTCGTAAAATTTAAGAAATGAGATTTCCACTTCCGGAGGTGCATATGGCCCAGAGGTTCACTTAGGCTACACCAAACATGAGTACCAAGTTAATTCCTGGGGGCAAAGGCGGCCGGGCGTAGAGCTAACCACTCTATCCCGTCACGTGCCGAGGTTAACAATGGTGGAAGCCTTTACCTTCCACTCCTCCAAGGGCCTTCATGGCCTGTACGGAGGTGACTTTGCTTTGCTTTGCTTTGGAAATAGGTATTTGAAACCTCCTTTAAAAAAAGGAAATATGTATGTATTCTTGTCGACTTCAGAGAGGACTGTTTCTCACATGTACACTTATTATGTGGCATGTTCCAGAATTAGCACGGCTAGTACCTTGGTCATCTTAACTCCCACACACGTGGTTTACAAAGAGGCTCTGGGATAAAAGAAACTCAATTTTTCGGTGAGTTTTTATACTTTAGGGATTTTCATATACTATCTTAGTACAGTACGGAGGAACGATTACTTTTATCAAATTACGACATTCACGCGAGGCAAGTCGTGGGTAACAGCTAGTTGTACATAAAAATCCACACACTAATGGACACGTTTAAGTTAATGGCACTTATAACGAACCTGTTAACAAATTTAGATATCAGAGCAGATGGTTTTATGAAGTTTGGAACTCTACTAAAGGAATTAAATGAAGAACAGAAATGGCTAGTAATTACTTATGTAAATATCAAAATGAATTTAAATTTCCGTTAAACTAATTTGAAATTAAGAATGCGATGGTAGGCGTGCTCTGGCACGGAAACCTGGGCGCGGAAAGTTTAAATAAAATGTCACAGGTGATCAATATAGTGGAAGTGGAAAGTGTTTTTGAAGACTTTATTTGTAAAGTATGATATAATGTTTTATTCGTAATGACCTAACCTGTACTGTGTAATATTTGTAACATATGTATTTGTAAATAGTAGATTTCAATTCTGTACTTACTGGAAGTATCTAGAAAATTGTTGAACAGGGTGTGTGCCTTTTGTGGGTTATGTTCTCTAGAAGGATTTTTTTACTATTCTGGAAATGGAAGATCCGCGAACGTGTGTATTCGAGAATGTTAGTTAAAGTTCGCGATCGGAATAGGAACTGTGATTGGTGAACATAGGAGGGGATGGGCGGACTCATGCATTCTGATTGGCTACTCCAAGGCCTGAGTTTTCCTATATATAGTGAGCGAGGCAGTGTTCGCAATAATTTGGTCTTGTCTTGGCCTGATCTGCCTTTAGTCTGTGTTGGTCTGCGACGTGTGCGAGGCCTCGCTTCCGGGATAGCGCACCTTTGGGTAAGCACTCTTACTTTCCGTTCCGGTTAAAATTTCCGTAATGTTCAGTTGCTATTTCGTATAGGAGTCTGCCCTAGCCTAACCTAAATTCGCCAAATTAATTATTTACGACGCCTTAGCTTTTCTGCTGGGGTTCCCTGTTTGTTTTCGAGGCATTCCCATTTCTTACTTCACTAAGATGTAGATTGTAATTTAATACATTTACCTTGGCTTTTGCCTCTGGTAGTTCAGTGTCTCTTGATGCACGAGTTTAGGAGAGTAAATTCACTTCACTGTAAATTCTAATTCGTTTATACTACTAACTTGCATTGTACTACTGTATTTGTAACTAGTTGTATAGTTGGTTTGAAGTTTGAAACTCCTAGTGAAGCCCATTATCAAAGAAACTCTAAGATAGGTGTATCACGGAGATTATAGTTCGTAAGTTGTTACCTGGTGGATTTTGTACGGAATGTATTTGTAAAATTTCACTTGTAAATAATATTTTCAAATTTAAGGATCACGGCGATTTATTTCGGAGTCTGCAATCTAAGCCATGTCCATGCCCTCGGTAGGTCCTCCCTGTTTCCACTTTCCTGGTTTATTATCCACTAGTTGGCCCTACTGATATTTCGTATTATGTTGTTGTTGGCTGAGACCCGCGTAGGCCAGCTGATGTTTCTCTGCGTGTATAGTGTTTCCTGATAGTGGTGTAGCTACTCTTACTTCCCTCTTTTATTTGTGTTTAGTACTTATTCGTGTAACCACCGTAGTAAAGGTTACATTGGTAGCAGAGCGTGGTTTCCCATTTTCACCTCAGGCAAATGCTGCGGCTATACTTTAATTAAGGCCACGGCCGCTTCCTTCCCACTCCTAGACCTTTCCTATCCCACGGTAGCCATAAGAACTATCTGTGTCGGTGCGACGTAAAACAAATTGCGAAAAAAGAAGAAACCAAGTAGTGTATTTGGTTGAGACATCCTTTATCAAACAGGACATAAAAACTTTCTAGTCCGTCAAATACACACAATTTCAAAGTAGAGTTTTATTTTCGTTATATTAATACGGTGATGGTTGAGTACTTATAAAATCATAGTTTCTTAATACTTGTTCATATTATCATCTAACTCTCTTTACGCAACGTAATCAATACTGTAGAGATGTATGCATGATTTAAGTGATTTGATAGAATCTGAGGATGTTCTTGTAGAACGAAACATGTCATTCTTTGTGTAATAGTGTATATTTGTGCAGGTATGTTGGTAGTGCTATAATCTATATTGAAGTTTTGTGTGTGTGTGTGTGTGTGTGTGTGTGTGTGTGTGTGTGTGTGTGTGTGTGTGTGTGTGTCAGACTGGAAAGTTTGTTATATCCTATTTGACTAAGTCGACTCTGGAAAGTATGGCTTTCTTCATTTAATAAAACACGACAACAACATCCTTTTTCTACACACTAGGATGCGGGATTGGATCCAGATAAAATCGGTTGGCTTTAAAGAATGGTTTAAGAGCTAGAGGTCTGTCGATTTACGAACAATCCAGCATCTGTTTATACACTGATCACTAGACCGAACACCGTTCCATCTCTTGCCCACTGGAGCATATCATCGTCGTGCCACAAAATACAGTAATAGTGTTAATTGTTTTACGTCCCACCAACTACTTTTACGGTTTTCGGAGACGCCGAGGTGCCGAAATTTAGTCCCGCAGGAGTTCTTTAATGTGCCAGTAAATCTAGCAACACGAGGCTGACGTATTTGAGCACCTTCAAATATCACCGGACTGAGCCAGGAGCGAACCTGCCAAGCTGGGATCAGAAAGCCAGCGAATCAACCGTCAGAGCCACTCAGCCCGACCGAGACTGTTATATGACAATGTTGAGAGAAGAACTACTGACCCGCAGCACTTGTAACACTTAAATCGGAAATTCATTGATAAAGGTCATGTAATACAGAACCTTAGATGACGGAACGTTTCTGGTCAGAGTTCTAAGCTGAAATATTATCACATAGCGGATTTTCTAGACACGACTACGATATCTAAATTGTCCAAAATAGGTATGGTTTGTAAAGATTATGATAGAATCACCATCGAAGGTTGAATTGTCACTAAAATACAAAAGATTCCAGACTTACTTGCGAATCATTATTTCACCAAAACAACCCTCCGAGTGAATTTCTTTGTGGTCCGGTAATCATTTCTTGACTTCCTTATATTGCACATGAAAATAATTATTGCTAGGAACTTCTTAATTTCTTTGATACTACGTTCTTCTAGTACAATTATTTGGGAGACATTTTATAACTATCTACGTTTTATTCGAGATACAAATTTTCATGTCTCACAAGGATTTCAAATAAATGTCTTTACCAAGGATACGCTGCACTATCTCTTAATTGCATGCGATTGGGCATATTGAGACCAGTATTACCCAGAAGATGCTCTAGCCCTTTTCTAAGACATGTGTCGAACCATCACTCAAAAATAAACACTATCACTGGTTTCTCACTTGTCTCAATGAGTCAACTGACTCGTCGGAACTAGCTGCCGCCAGTGAAATTTCGGTTTATTTTCTATTCGAAGTTGAAGGTCCACAGTTCATGTAGCCACCTTTCTAGTAATTACTACTCATATTTTCAGCCATCACATATATTCACATGCAATTCTTCTAAAATGTCACCATCCTAGCTGTCATTGCCATAGCGCGCAGTGGCTCACGAAAAGATAAAATGGTTGAATTCCTTTTATGGGGATACTTTTATCTCATACACTGAAGATGTCACAGACGTGGAAATAGATATTTGGAATCTCCTTTATAAATAAAGAAATACGTATTTTTTGTTTTCGACTTGAGAAAGCCTGCTTTTCACATATACATTTCTGCGTCACATGTTCTGCCAGTAGCCTGGTCATCTTAGCCCCAAAAGGCAATACCACAAATGTGGTTTACAGAGAGGTTCTGGGGTAAATGAAACAATTTTTTTCGGCGAGAGTTTGTACTTTAAGGATTTTCAGATAATGGTCTTGGTGCAGTACCGAGGAACGATTACTTTTTATCAAATTACCAAATCCACTCGAGTGAAGCCGCGGGTAATCACTAGTTTAATATATAAATAGTCTTAATTTCCACACACTGATGTTACACTTAACAATGGTTTATGATACCTCTGCCCCGGCGGAGTGCACGCATACGCCGTCATTAGCGCTGCCCGTGCGTCATTTTTGAACAAGTAGGTCATTTGAAAGAAACATATACGATCTTTAGATCTCATAGTGCTCAAACTGCGATCACCTCGATAACAGGCTATTTCACTCCCCTATTTCACCGCTTTTCTAAGAATGATTTCGTGTTAAAATCAATTATAAATGATAAATATCACATTTTCAATAATGTTTTAATCAATCAATCAATCAATCAATCAATCAGTAACTACTGATCTTCATTTAGGGCAGTCGCCCAGGTGGCAGATTCCCTATCTATTGTTTTCCTAACTTTTTTTCTTAAATGATTGCAAAGAATTGGAAAGTTGATAAGTTATTCCAAATCCCTCACTCCCCTTCCTATAAACGAATATTTGCCCCAATTTGTCCTCTTGAATTCCAACTTTACCGAGCTCGATAGCTGCAGTCGCTTAAGTGCGGCCAGTATCCAGTATTCGGGAGATAGTGGGTTCGAACCCCACTGTCGGCAGCCCTGAAAATGGTTTTCCGTAGTTCCCCATTTTCACACCAGGCAAATGCTGGGGCTGTACTTTAATTAAGGCCACGGCCGCTTCCCTCCCAATCCTAGACCTTTCCTGTCCCATCGTCGCCATAAGACATATCTGTGTCGTTGCGACGTAAAGCCAATAGCAAAAAATAAAATAAAAGAGTTCCAACTTTATCTTCATATTGTGATCGTTCCTACTTTTAAAAACACCACTGAAACTTATTGTCTACTGATGTCATTCCACGCCATTTCTCCACTGACAGCTCGGAACATACCACGTAGTCGAACAGCTCGTCTTCTTTCTCCCAAGTCTTCCCAGCCCAAACTTCGCAATATTCTTGTAACGCTACTCTTTTGTCGGAAATCACTCAGAACAAATCAAGTTGCTGTTCATTGGATTTGTTTTCCCTTTCTTGAATCATGTAATCCTGATGAGGGCCCCATACACTGCAACCATACTCTAGTTGGGGTTTTACCAGAGATTTATATGCCCTTTCCTTTACATCCTTACTAAAACCCCAAAATGCCCTCATAACCATGTGCAAAGATCTGTACCCTTTATGTACGACCATACTTATGTGATTACCCCAATGACGATCTTTCCTTATATTAACACATAGGTACTTACAATGATACCCAAAAGGAACTTTCACCCCATCAACGTAGTAATTAAAACTGAGAGGATTTTTCCTATTTGTGAAACTCACAACCTGACTTTTAACCCCGTCTATCATCATACCATTGCCTACTGTCCATCTCACAACATTATCGAGGCTATGTCCGACTCGTTGGCTGAACGGTCAGCGTACTAGCCTTCGGTTCAGAGGGTCCCGAGTTCGATTCCCGGCCGGGTCGGGGATTTTAACCTTAATTGGTTAATTCCTACGGCACGGGGGCTGGGTGTGTGTGTTGTCTTCATCAGCATTTCATCCTCATCACGACTGGAGTGAAATAGAAAGACCTGCAACTGGCGAGCCGAACCCGTCCTGGGATATCCCGGCATTAAAGCCATACGACATTATTAATCGAGGCTATTTTGCAGTCGCTCACAATCGTGTAACTTATTTATTACTCTCTACAGAATAACATCATCTGAAAAAAGCCTTATCTTTGATTCCATTTCTTTAAACATATCATTGATATACAGGGTGTCCCACCCAACTCTACGACCCAAATATCTTAGAAATGAAACAAAATATGAAAAGTCCAATTGGCCAGGAACGTACCCATGTCAGGGGCTCACACAATGAGAAGGCACGCACAATCCACAAAGGCAAACAAATAACACCTCCAACACCTAGTTGCGCTTTTTTAAATGGAACATGTATGTTTATTCTAGCATAATGACAACTAGAGCTACAACTAGTGATAACAGACCTGGTTCCGCTTTTCTAAACACATTTACTAGTGGCCCATAGCCCTCGTAAAATTCATTATTGTGCAGTACATCTGGCATGGAAATCCACCCACAAATCACCAGTAGCGTCTTGTCCGATGAAACAGTGTCACTTCAACAGATGTTCGAAGTGCCCTCCGTTTGCATCAATACACTTTTGGAATCTGGTAACAAGAGAGTGTTGCACGGATTGCAGTGTTTCTACAGATATTGCCACACACGCCGCAGTAATAACTTACGATGTTGCATATCCTCTACTGTCGTTGATACACTCTATTTTCACTGTGCCCCAGAGAAAGAAGTCTAATGGCGACAAGTCTGGGGACCGAGGTGGCCATCGCACAGGACCTCCCTGTCCTATCCACCTATTTGAAAACGTCGCATCCACAACTTCTCTGGAAACTCATGCAGAATGTGCGGGACATTCATCATGCTGGAACCTTATTGATAGACGCGTTTCCAATCCCACATTCTCCATGAGGAGGGGTAGAGTGTGTTGCAGAAATGATGAATATCGCTGTCCGTTTAATGTTCCCTGGTAAAAATAGGGACCTAAAATACGGTTACCAATGATACCGCACCAAACAACGACACCCCACTGTCGTTGATGGACAACTTGGCGAATCCAGTGGGACCAGTAGTGCATGTTCCGCAGATTCACATGACCATGATCTGTAAATGAAGCTTCGTCCGTAAACAACGTATTACGTAGGAATTCTGGATGAACTTGCAACTGCTGAAATGAAAAACGACAGAATACAATGCGGGATTCAAAGTCCGTCCCGTACAGTTCCTGGTGCAGTGAGATATGGAACGGATGAAACCGATGCCTTTGCAAGATTCTGCTCACACTACTGCGGCTTATTCCAGAACCACGTGCAATCTGTCGGACACTCACCTGAGGATTGTGCGCTACAGCAGCCAGAATAGCAATTTCGTTTCCAGTGCCAGTCGCTATCTTTGTACGTTGTCGCTTTGTGGGAGCCCAGCTTCCTGATTCCCTGAGTTTCGTGCAGATGTTGGCAATGGTACGAGGCGAAGGACACCGTCGATATGGGTAGCGTTCAGCGTACAATGCCACAGCTGCGGTTGCATTTCTGCGCCATTCGCCGTAAATTAAAATAATATCCTGGTATTCTTCGTTACTGAAGGCCGGCATATCGGCTAGATGACGGCAATTGTTACACGCCACACGAAAACACGGCTTAATGTGTCAGTATGGAAAGCAATATCCAAAACGTACGTGAATTACGGTACAGTATGACTGCAGACCAGATCAGGAGACACTGGGACACTGAAGCTAGAACGTGCCGAGCTGATATCGGTTTGTTTACAGCAGGCTACAGGCCAGTGCAAGCAACCCCTATTCTAAGCACAGAAGTACATGCGTTGCATTACGTCAGAAACGGTGGCGCCATTGCCATCCTCTAACAGCCACGTATTTCAGAACGTATGAGGTTTAGAAACGTGAAACCAAGTGTGTCATCACCAATTGCAGCTCTAGTTTTCATTTTGCTAGAACAAGCATACATGTCCCATTTTAAAAACTCAACTTGGCGTTGGAAGTGCTACTTGTTCACCTTTATGGATTGTGCACAGCACCTCATTGTGTGAGCTCCTGACATGGTCACGTTCCTGGCCAATTGGAATTTTCATATTTTGTTTCATTTCGGAGATATTTGGGGTCGCAGAGTTGGGTGGGACACCCTGTATATAAGAAAACATTAAAGTTCAAAATTACTGCCTTGAGAAATTCCCCTCTTAATTATTACAGGGACAGACAAACCTTCGCCTACACTAATTCTCTGAGTTCTATTTTCTAGAAACATAGCCAGCCATTCAGTCACTCTTTTGTCAAGTCCACTATCACTCAGTTTTGCCAGTAGTCTCCCATGATCCACCCTATCAAATGCCTTGGATAGGTCAATCGCGATACAGTCCATTTGACCTCCAGAATACAGGATATCTGCTATATCTTGCTGACATCCTACATGTTGAGCTTCAGTGGAATAACCTTTCCTAAACTCAAACCGCCTTCTCTCAAAATACAGAATATAGAGGAAAGGTAATGCTGAACTACAATCACACCGAACATCAGAGAATGATATTTGCACGACATTCGTGAAAGCCATATTTTGTATAAGGTAGTACAATAGATAAGAACACATACCACAGTACAGTGATTTATGCTGCGAGTCACTGCAGTCGCCAGGACAAGCGACCTCTCGTGACAAACACACCTGGACGAAGGTCAGAGTAGTAGAATGGATCACAACAAGAACACGAACTGGTTATGTAAGTTTATGTTTACAAACACTCGCTGTGTGTCACAGACATTACTGCAATGGTTGCTTGTCTGATGATCACCCGTGTGCAGTGAGTACGCCATACATGCGACGTAAAGCTAAACGGAAAACATTCACTGTTGTGCTTCTGGAAAATAACAGGGCATTGACAGATGTACCTACTGTAGCAGATACACTTCCTGTACACCCCTCACATTTCCCTTATAACTTTCACTCTGCATTTTCCAATCTCTCCCTGCGATCTCGACACAAGTACTCAATATGCTGTACGCATGTGGGATTTGGTTAACAGTGTCTGTATTTCCTGCGGTCATGCTCCTCTCAGTACCAACCACTATGTGGACATGTGGTCTTGGCCCTGTCCACACTACATCACAGGCCAGAAAGCTCTCGCTGACATCGCTATGTTATTTTCCTCTCAAACAAAGGTCATTAACTCAAAATGGTACAGGCTGGTAAACAACCTATTAATTTTTTTCAAAAATGCTCTTACCTGAGTAAGAACGATCCACATGGCAGTGCACCTCTGATGGGCGTTGTCCTACAAAGGGACCTCTGCTTAGCCCGATGGCCTGCAGTTTAACGAGGTGACGCGTGGCCAACGCGGCGAATCCTCTCGGAAGTTGTTCTTGAATTTCTAGATCGAGGCCTCTATCTGTCCGTTAGGTAGCACCTCAGTTATCTTCACGTAGGCTGAGTAGACCTCGAGCCAGCTCTCAGGTCCAGGTAAAATGCCTGAGAATCAATCTCGGGACCTTCGATTAATAGGCAGGCTCTCTGCCCTTAGATCCATGGGCCGGCTTACCTCAAAAAGTCCAATGTTGACAGGGATAAGCTTCCAACTCAGAATACTAGACAAACACGAAGGTAGCCAAGGAGCCCATCACATAAATATAAACACTGACAGAAACGAACAAGTGATGAATGAAGTAAGTTAATTGATAAAGAAGTAGTAACTTTGATAGGAATGAATATTTTAATGTAGTGTGACCTCCGGAGAGGCCTGGTGCAGGTCTTTCGAGTTGACACCTTATAGGCGACCTGCTGGTCTGTGAAGATGCGACCCTACTTTTTCTCCCTAGCAATCGGAATTAACCAATTAACGTTATATCCCCGACGCTGTCGCGAATCGAACCCGGGATCTCACGGACCAAAGGCCAGCGACCTAACTATTTAGCCATGGAGCCTGACACAAAAATACGTAAAAGGTCAGTATGGGACCGCGGCTACGCGGTATGAGTCGTATAGCCATGAGTTTGCATTCGAGAGGTGGTGTATTCGCGCCCCACCATCGACAACCCTAAAAATGTTTTCCTGTGGTTTTACATTTTCGCACTAGACGAATGCCTTAATTAGGCGCACAATTTTCCTTCACACTTTCCAGTGACTTCGGACTCAAATGTGTAAATTTATATCCTTGGCCTTATATGGCTGTGTTGGACGTTCTGTTCTATGATCACTTTGTTTTACAATCAGTTCTTTAAAAAAAACTTATAATGTGTCGATACTGACGTCCCGCTCCTAATACCATCCTTCGTCGTTTTCTGAAAGCATACTGTAGTTGTAGATCCCAACACAGTCAATTCATTGCCCTTTTCATTCATATTTTTTATACTCTCCATAGTCTACGTAATCCTCCGTGCACTGTACTATAACGAATGAACATGGCATCCTCCACGAAATCTACAGTGCAACCAACACAAAACAAAGGCCCATTTCTATCCATCCAAATATATTCCTGTCTATATTATTAATTTCTATTTTCAATCAGCGTTTTATTTTACTCTCGCTCATTGGCTGAATGGACAGTGTCGTGGCCTTCGGTTCAGAGTGTCCCAGGTTCGATTCCAGACAGGGTCAGTCATTTGATTAGGTTAGTTCCTGTAGCTCGGGGATGGGTGCTTCTGATTGATAAATTGTTACGTCACACTACCAAGCACCATAGAAACACGTAAGAGAGAATACAGCCCTCTGCATAGGGTAGGCGTTAGTAAGGACATCCGGTTATAAAATCTGGCTAAATCAACATCAGTTCCAAGCCCAGGTAGTTGGGAAAAAAGGCCAGAAAATAGGAAATGTCAACGGTATATTATAGATTCTAATAGAAAGAAAGAAAGACATTTTATTGAATTGAATTGAACTGAATTAAATTTAATGGTTACAGTTTGTCACTGAGGTTAATGAGCCCTTTATGTAACATTTATATTTAAAATAGTATAGAAAACAATTATTAAAGGAAAACAGAAACGAAGGAGAAAATGAACTAAAGTTAGGAATCTGAAGAAAAACTTAAACGTTGCAATATAAATTACATAAAAATAAAATACAAAACTAAAGTATTACAAATATTGAAACAATTATTACAAACATTTAAACTGGTTAACTTGGTTGCGATAAGGATCTATGCTAATGAATAAGTAGGAGTTCTGCTAGTGGCTTTACGTCGCGCCGACACAGATAGGTCTTATGGCAACGATGGGATAGGAAAGGCCTAGGAGTTGGAAGGAAGTGGCCGTGGCCTTAATTAACGTACAGCCCTAGCATTTGCCTGGTGTGAAAGTGGGAAACCACCGAAAACCATCTTCAGGGTTTCGAACCCACTATCTCCCGGATACTAGTTCACAGCCGCGCGTCCCTAACAGCACGGCCATCTCGCCCTGTAACTAGTAGTTAATCTAAATGCTGGTAAAATACATGAATCCATTTACAACATAAAGAAATTATGGGAAGTAATCTCCGAGTTAAAATCTTCCTGTTCTTTTCTAGTGAGGAGTGAATTTGGATATACGCAACTTTTTATTTTTGAGTTAATGGGAAGAAAATTGACCCCTCGAGTCTCATCCCATAGCACTGATTTTCAAGTTTGGAGTTGCCGGTTTATGTGCTACGATACGGCCACTTCTTTTGTAAGATTTCCTGAAGCGTAATCTCTCGTCACAAGACACAAATATGACCATAGCCGTACTTCAATTGTGGACGACAGGTGAAATATTTAGAATTAAATTTCCACGTCTAATCATAATAGAGGAAAGTAATTTCTCCCTCGGCTTTCTCTTGCACTTCAAATTACCTTTCAGGAAACTTTAATTACTTGTTTTCTCTTTTCAGGTGGGTACCAGACCATTAAACTCAATAACTGGTGGAAGAAACACAGACTGGATGGTTCAGCATGTGAGTAGAAATGTTTCAGGAAACTGAGAAATATTATCTCTAAGTTACTTCAGTTTTCCTATTTCATTGTATCCGCAATGGTTTATTTCTGGATTTAAAACTTGTTCATTTCCGATATAGTTGTTTAATCACATTTACTTGATATATTGGATGTCTTTGAAAGATGTTCCAATATTTACAAAGGAAGTATCACGCAAAAAACAACGGGAAAAGAAGGTCGTATAAACTTTGGTCGCAAACCCAATATATTCGGGGTTATGGTCCACTTACCACTACCATAAATGATCACGATGTTCCAATAATTTACGGAGGGTCATACGCAACAATAGACGGAAATATGTTACTAACTAAACATTGGCCGTAAACCTACTAGCGTGTTGCGTTATGGCCATATTATGATGGGGCACCGGCCTACCCGTTCTCCTGATCTTAATCCTTTAGATTTTTGGCTTTGTGGACATGTAAGGACCATAGTGTATGCAGTCCCCATAAATGATGTTGATACCTATGAGAACGAGTATGCATTGCCTATGGTGTGAGAAGGTACTACCATTAAGGCCGAGAAACAAGGAACGTACCCAGAGGGAAAGCGAAGTGAACCGAGGTTAGGGAGTTTTCCACCTGTAAATACATCTTTCATTTATTCTAAGGTACCAAAGTACAAGGTAGTAAAATATTTACAAAACGTATCTGAAGCACCTTACAACAATAAACGAATAAACTTATTGGCTTCGTATGGTACATTACAACAGAACAGAAGGTATAATGCCAAAAGCAATATAAATGTAATACGGAAAAGGAAACCAACTTCAACTGACCTCCAGGCCCTTGGGCTACGAGTCCGGCATATGAACACAGCACAGAATAGCACACACAGAACCACAACTCTTACCCAGTTACACGTCCATTCGCTGCCACAAGCATTAACCCTTCACTGAACATACAACATGCATTCAAGACTTACACTCCGATGCTCGCAGCCCAGCAGCCTCGCGTTCGACAGCAATCCCAAAGTTGATGTTCTGAACGAGCGAAAAATAATAAAGAATCTCAACGGCTGGACACAAACAGACTACGCTTGAGAAGGAAAGGGGGAGGAACAGAACGGGAAAACAACCAATGTAGAAACAGAAGATAACATACCAAATCAATAGAGCAGGCGCAATTCAAGTGTCTGTACGCGTCTTTGAGTTTTAAGAATCCACGTCTCCTGATGTCCTCGTATTTCGTACAGAGTTTTGGTAGTGCGTCTTTGATTATAGTATTACTTCTGTTTTTCTCAAACGATATCTCATAAATTCAAATCTGCCTGCAGAAAGATTTTCCTGGGAACATAAAACTGAGTTGTGTGTCATTGTGTGTATGTTGTGTGAATGTGTTTTCTTAATTTATTACTATTATTATTATCATTATTATTATTATTATTATTATTAATATTATTATTGTCACATTAATTGCTGTACAGATATGTAGGCCTTAGTCTTAGAATTATCTGTCCGTAGTAGTATTTCTTTTTAGAATTTCTATGTCCTTTTATGTTTACATTTTTAAATTTTGTTTATAGTGGTTAAGTGTAAGAGAGGGCCTTGAGCCCTAACTTCGCCACAAATGTAAGTCAGGAATAAATAAATAAATATCTGCAGGGCAGTTTGTTTGGCGATTTTCTTTAACAGTTCATTTGAACCCTAGCGGTTTCTGCTTCGTTTGACATAATGGCGATGCCATAGGCAAAAGCTAGGCAGTCTACCATGCTTCCCTTAGATTTGACTCACATTCTTAGTGGGCTATTGTCAGTTTCCATTAATTTCGTTCGCCAGGTCCAGATGATCTTCTCAAGAACATGTAGTTGAGGGATGTGTCACACCCGTAACCAATGGTTACAAAATTATTATATCAGATCATTTACTCATTATTAACTTATATTGATCAAAACTGTTATGATCATGGGTACATGTATTAAAATAATTATGTCCTTCAAGAGGAAAGACAATTTAGTCATTTCGCAGATACAAAAGTGATCTGTCACACCCGTAACTATGTGTAATACTTTATTTTTACAAACAAATCAGTGCTAGGAATCAATTTAATCAGTTAGGTTATTGCGCTCATATAACTGTATTGTTTCAAGGTTAGGGAAAATTAAAAGCTCTTATTTTTTTACTATCACTTGAAACTGTAAAACCCGTAACGATGGATCTGCCCAGTTACAAGAAACGTTTCTGCCGTTCCTGTTGGTAAGCCTGATGTGTGATGAATCACATACTCTGAGTCACGCAGTGAATGGGTGTGTCCAACTAACTAAATTTCACTGAATACAGTGAATCAATGGAAGAAAGAGCACAAGAGTGTTATGGTTTAATTTGTAAATGTAATGGAAAAAGCTTTGTTAATGCACTAAGTCGGAGATGGAAAGATAACATTACCGGGAAGGAATTTAGAACGGAAGCTGTTTCGGACAAATGGATCTAAAAACCTCCAGTAATTCCAAGTAGAGGTATGAGGTTCAGGCGAACTGTTTAGTAAATGTCTGTTTTTCTCTACATTTTAGCAACTATCTTCTTTCTTTAATCTTTAACGACGAAAATTATAATGACAAATATGCGTTGAATGGAAGAATATTAATATCGAGATATTTCAATACGATTCTGCATACTCCACATTTGACAATACATATATATCGTCATCGTAGGTCGAACTTCTTTACAGGCATGTGATGGCTACACTGTTATGATGATGGTACGAAATGCATGCATCCTCCAGGTTGCTATTGAACAACGTTTCTTCCACGTCCATGCTTCCCGTTGGACTTACCCCAGACCACCAGCGTTGAGGCCTGTTGCACCATTGGGGGTTTGAAGTAAATTAGGAAAACTTTTAAAAGTTATACCAAAGATTGATTTCTAGTGTCTACTTACCGAGTGTTTTTCTTTTCGTTACATTCATAATGGGAATGTGGTAGAATGTAGTGTATCCACAAGCATGCCTATCTTATGCTGAAGCAATCTCAAAATATTACCCTCACTGCTCCAGGTGTATCCCAAGGAAATCTGCCATTAAAACCCAAGAAGAAAATAAACAATAAAACCCTGAAACTAATAAATACGATGGCATGGAGGAGCAGTATTTACAACGTAATGACATGCGGTTCTATGAAGCACTGAAGTGTACCTCAGGTGAGGCAATTGGGGACTGTCCTGACTCCGTTGCAAAAGACGAAGACACCGCTTCAATATTGAACATTCCACTTATTATGGTGACTATTTTTGCTTTATTTTTGCCGGACTGAGTGGCTCGGACGGTTGAGACGCTGGTCTTCTGACCCCAACTTGGCAGGTTCGATCCTGGCTCGATTCGGTGGTATTTGTAGGTTCTCAAATACGTCCGCCTCGGGTCGGTAGATTTACTGTCACGTAAAAGAACCACCTATTCTTCTATTTCTTCTTCTTGTACCATATACTCATTGGATATCGGCTGTTATCAGGGCGATCTGTTTCTCGTTCTCAGCAACTCGGATTGGGATACTGAGCCCATACCTTTCTCGTAGGTTCCGTAGCCAACATATTTTCCTTCTTCCGCTACTTCTCCTTGTAAATTAAGCTAAAGGAGTCTATCATTTCGAATGATGTGGCCAATGTACTGGAGTTTCTTCTTTTTGCTGACCTCTGGCTCTTTGTCCAGGCGTTGGAGTACTTCAGTGTTACGTATTCTGTCAACTCGTGATATTCTGAGCAGGCGTCGGTTGCACCACATTTCAAAAGAGCGAAGTTTTTTGATGGTGTTTTCTGTTAGGGTCGAAGTCTCGGCACCATAAAATAAGACAGAAAATACATAACAATGAAGTCAACGGAGACGGAGATTGATCTTAAAGTTACAGAAAAGTTTGCTCATTCTCTTGAATGCAGTCCTTGCCTATTCAATCTGTGAGCAAATTTCAACAGCAAAAATTCCTACGGAACAAAATGCCAGCACCTCGGCGTCTCCGAAAACCGTCAAAAAGAACTTAGAGGGACGTAAAAACTAAAACATTACTATTATTATTTCGTTTGTGGACTCGAATTCGAATATCACAATCTTTATTCTACATTCGCTTTATCATCTTCCTCGTTAATAATTTATAAAAAGAAAAAGTATTTCATATAAGAAAGAGTTTCATATGTTCTGTTTCCATTCTCACCACAGACAAATGCAGGGACTGTAATTAATTAACGTCACAGACGTTGCCCTTCCAGTACTAGCCCTGTCCTATCCTATTGGCCCCATAAGACCTGTCTTTAGTCGGTACGACGTAAAACAAACAGCAAAAGAGAAAAAAAGAAGAAGTCATGCAAGGCTAACATCTGTTCAACTTCTGTGTATAAGTTGAATTGAGGACCCTAGTTAAGATTCAGTGCCCTTATTTTCCTGGTGTCAAGATTTTAAACGATGAAGCGTCATCTTCATGGATGTCGGCGGTGGGGTTCGAACACACCATTTCCCGAATTTCAGTTTACAGGTGAATGATCTGTACTACGAAGCCTAGTCAATAAGTATTATTATTATTATTATTATTATTATTATTATTATTATTATTATTATTATTATTATTATTATTATTATTATTATCGACTACTGACTTTACTACACCCTAGTGGAGTCGCGAGAGAAAACTTCGTCTCCCTGTTTTAAGGCCGAATAGTGTATCTTTCCTAACGCGAATACTCTGTGAAGGGATATATTCATTATTGCGTATTTCTGTGTAGTTGGTAGCGTTTTGTGTTAAGTAACTGATGTGTAGTGAAACCAATCGGAGTCACCAAGTCAAGTGATTTAACAATATGGAGCTAAAATCCCCGATGCATCCAGAAATCGATTCCAAGGTCTCCTAAAACGGAGGCCCCAGCGCTATTTGACCAAGGATCTGGATATTATTATTATTATTATTATTATTATTATTATTATTATTATTATTATTATTATTATTATTATCAAAAATCTTAACATTCATCTAACGTGGGTGTGGGGAAATACCACGCCGAAAATGCTTACCTAGGATAGTCACTGTCACTGACAACGTTAGAAAACCTGTCTAGGCGTAGACTAAGAAATTGCCTGCCGTAACACGTACGCACTAGAATAGCCTATTCAAAACGTGATACAAAGCACAGTTCCCTCATTAAATTTCGTAGCTGGCTATTTGGACGACTTGAGGCGCGCCTGGCACTCACTTCTATTGGCGCTCGGCCTGCGAATCCCTTCCCATTGAGCGCTGGAAGTGACGTCATGCAGCCCGGGCAAGCTGTTCGCTCGAGCTTAGCCTGCCTGCTTTGTGAATGAACAGGCGAGCAGCAGCTTTTGACATTTAACGTACCATTCGTCCACCCACCAACAACGTCCTCACCTGAGCGCCCCACTTGGGCGTGGTCAGGTCACCACTACCACACACCCTTTCATCCCTATTAACACTATTGTAAGTAGAACTCACGATACGCGAAGTCAATGTTCGCTTCTCCAGGTAGTATCACTTACGAGCACGCAGGTTCCTCACTTTCGTCTATCCTATCCGACCTCCCTTGGTCAACTCTTGTTCTTTTCCGACCCCGACGGTATTAGAGCATTCGAGGCCTAGGGATTCTTTCATTTTCGCGCCCTTCGTGGCCCTTGCCTTTCTTCGTCCGTTACTACATTTTTCGAAGTGACGGATCCCTTCTTTCTTCTTTTTTTCTCTCTCTTTAGCCCCTGTGGGTGGGGGACACAGACGAATAATACACCCACGGTATCCCCTGCCTGCCGTGAGAGGCGACTAAAAGGGGCGACCAAGGGATGATTGAATTAGAACCATGAAACTACTTTTGATTCGTACCATCACGCGGGGAACACAATGGGTTGCCTGTACTTGCGAGTAGTACCACTAAATTAGGTACGAAATAGGTTTGTGATCAGTAGCAGTAAAGAGGCTAGTCTGTGGGTTTCCAGTACCCGTGCGTCGTACCCTTCGGTTCAGAAGGTCCCGGATTCGATTCCCGGCCGGGTCGGGGATTTTAACCTTAATTGGTTAATTCGAGTGGCACGGGGGCTGGGTGTATGTGTCGTCTTCATCATCATTTCATCCTCATCACGACGGGCTGGACGCCTACGGGCGTCAAATAGAAAGATCTGCACCTGGCGAGCCGAACCCGTGCTGGGATATCCCGGCACTAAAAGCCATACGACATTTCATTTCAGCAGCACCGTATGAGGAACACCACGGGATAGTACGAGTCCCTGTGTTTAGTACACCTAGGTGAGGAACCTCGTGGGATTGCGTTGGCTATGAGTGGCGCCATTGTGTGAGAAACACCATAGGTCTGCGTTCCCTGTACGAAGTGCAATACTGTTTTATTTTATTTTATATTTTTAGACTTTTTACTGATTTTTTTTTACAATTCTCTCTTTGTTTGTCTTGTATTTTTTGTTTTTAAGGACGACACAAACTCCCAGTCCCCGGGCCAGTGGAAAAAACCAATTGAAGTTAAAATCCCCGACTCGGCCGGGAATCGAACCCGGGGCATACTGGTGAGTAGTACCATCTTGTGTGGAACACCGTGAGTCTTCGCTACTTTTGATTAGTACCCCAACATGACAAATAGCATGGTTCTACTTTACTCGCGACATGTACCATTCTCTGGGGCCTTAGACCTAGAAATTGCACCCCTTTAGACATGAAGCATCATTGTGCTTTCTAAGTGGTCCCTTGGTCAGTAATACTATTATTTACGATCTTTTTTTGAGTCTGATCCACTGTTGTTGTTTTTTGTTGGGTTCATGTCCATCCATTCATTCTTGATGACATTTTCTTATTTTATTTTGGTCAGTGGATGAACTTTTCCTTGTCATTTCATTTCGTACTTTTAGGGGCCGATGACTTCGATGTTAGGCCCCTTTAAACAACAAGCATCATCATCATCAACAACATAAAATATACTACACTCAAGACAAACAGTCTTACCTGGTTGAAGCCACTTTTAGTAATAATATTCAGAATACTAACAAGATAAATCAACTTACGCTATATGGTTGTTGCCGGCGACAGTAAAATTTGTCAATTTTTTTAATATTATGACGTAATTACTTATCTTGTTAGTGTCAAAGGATACAAAGCTTTGACCTTAGCAGGTTACTGCAAAAATTAAAAACTGGAAAAATTACTTGTTTGGTTTTTCCTCAGGATGAATGAATTTACGTACGAGTAGTGTCCTGTACGAGTCCGGTCCCGCGGCGCAGGTGGCAACGCGTCCGCCTGTCACCCGGTGGCCCCGGGTTCGATTCCCAGCCGGATCAGGGTTTTTAATTGCAAATGATTAATATCCCTGGCCTGGGGACTGGGTGTTTGTGTCGTCCTTAACGTTGCTTTCCTCACATTAAACACACTTCTGCCGTTTACAACATACACGCAGGTTCCTCACATATGGTGCAAGTAGGGGCAAAAGACCTTTCTAGGTCGACAACCCGAACAAATAGCATTTTTTTAAAGTGTCTGTACGTCAAGGAATCATCATTGTTAATATAAGTAGATAAAACGACATCCAACAGCCGTCGTAGAGAGACCTGAGTAATTAAATGTTTTTTTTGCTTTACGTCGCACCGTCACAGATAGGTTTTATGGCGACGATGGGACAGGAAAGGCCTAGGAATGGGAAGGAAATGTCCGTGGCCTTAATTAATGTACAGCCCCAGAATTTGCATGGTTTGAAAATGGGAAACCACGGAAAACCATCTTCAAGGCTGCCGACAGTGGGGTTCGAAGCCACTATCTCCCGAATGCGAGCTCACAGCTACTCTCTCCTAACCGCACGACCAACGGTGTAATTAAAAGTATAGTGTCTTTTCCTGTTATGGGGGAGCGGATCAGGTGAGATGAAATTATATGGCATGTTTTTATGGACGGCCGGATGCTTATAGTTCGTGACGCTAACCTCAGTTGAGGAGCTAATAAAAATGAAATGAATGATGGCGAATGAAATTGGCTAAGGAAGTGGAAAGAACCGGCTGCGGCCTGTGAATAGGAACCGTCCAGGCATTTGCCTGGAAGTGAAAGTGGGAAACTGCAGAAAAACATTCTCAGGACAATCGACGGTGGGGTCTCCCGAATGCAGAGCTTGGATCCATAAATGTAACGCATCAAAACGTGCGGCCATCCCGCTCAGTAACTGGGAAATTAAAAAAAAATAGTATTTAACATAATTATGGTATCTTCGTTGCGCCTCGAAAGTGTGTGGCAATGTTTAGGAGAGAAATACTGCCCCGCAGCACATGCATCATTTAGAATGAAAAATCGCTTTCTGGTCAGAGTTCTAAGCAGAAATATTGTGAGTTAGCGGTTTTCCTAGACACAACGACGAAATGTTCTTCTTCTTCTTCTCCTTGCTTTTCTGCTGCGGTCTCTTCTCAGTAGGCTGGCAAACATAATAAAGTAAATTTTCCTAACTTACATTTCCAGTATCCTGTGTCAACGATTCCTCGCGCAGGAAATTTTTCTCCTTCCACGAACATGTTTCTCTTCTCTGATGAGTTATTTCAGGCTGTATTGGTCATTTAGGTATACGTGACCGAGAATAAGCCCTTTTACGAGTGTTAATACGGAGTCGGCAAAATAAAATTGACCCGGAAAAAATCGGACTTTGGTGGGATTGAGCCTTGTTAATGAACATCACAGAAGATGCTGGAAATGGCCTCCTCTGAAGAAATGAAAAAATGAGGATCCAAAAGTCCTGACTCTCCTTCACTCATAAACCTCCGGCAAAACTGAACACGTGAAGATTCGTCTGTGGACACTTTAATGCATGCACCACTGTAAATTTGTAGGGATACAGATGCAGGTCCTTTTAAGTAATGTTTCGACACGACGATCTCACAAAAAAAAAAAAAAAAAACGGCTTTGAGAGTTCCTCAGACTTAGTTCCAGGGTTTCCTTCACTCGAGAAATGTTTACTTATCTTGGAACTCTTTTCGGATAATTAAGGTTTTTATTCGCTACAAAACCCGTTTCACGCCATTTTGCCACTAAGTTTTGCATTGCAGATTTTGCCGGAAATTTTACCTAAGCACTTCCATTCCTAAACTCTTGCTCATAGAGTTCCGCACAGTTTTACCAAGAATCGTCCTTCGCATAACACTCGACAATGAACATGCACTGTTTTATCGTGAGGACCATTTAGAGTTGCATTCAACTGGTCATTAAACACGTCCGCACCTCTCACTCACTCACACCCCCTGCGGGTGGGGGACGCACATGTAGAATACACCCGCGGTATCCCCTGCCTGTCGTAAGAGGCGACAAAAAGAGGCGACCTTGGCGTGGACATGGATTGCGGTTTGGAATAATGTGATGGACCTCCTGTGGATGGGAGAGGCTGAATACATCCATAGGTAATCCCTGCCTGTCGTAGAAGGCGACTTAAAGGGTCATGTGGCCATGGTCCCCTCTTTATTTTTTATTATTTTTCCGAGGGTCAGATGTAGACCATTCAAAATTTGATGTGCGTGCTGCCCGGCGATGGAGCTCCTATGTGTGCGACTACGCTCGAAAGCCCGTGCCAGCAACCACCCAGGACGCAGCGGGTGGGAGTATCATGTACCCGGGCAGTGGTATCCGCCTGACAACGCAGGTCCCCGCACAGCCGAATGCCAGAAGGACATATTATTATTAATTATTTTTATTTATTTTTTCTATTGTTAGTGCTCTGTACACGCTATGGGGTACATGCTATTGCGGGTGACCGGAGGAAGGGAGTCCTAGTGCTCATTGCCTCGGTCATCCCGTATTAGGCATCGTTCAACATCGGACCCCGGGCAATACCTGCTACGACCAGGTGGGTATTGCCTTGGCTGCTTGGTTCGGCTACAGAGACCCCTGATCGGAGTGGGTGGCATTCGGGGAGGATGCTATCGGGCATGGCTTCCAAACGAAGTCGGCTCTCACAAGGTGGTCGCCCACCTAAGTCTTTAACTTTTGCTTCCCTGAGAGGTTCAACTCCCTGGGAACATGCGCAGCGTGAAGGAATGGGATCCAGCTTCCCTAGGTTTCTGGTCGCTACCAGAACCGATGGGCAGGATTTTAAGCTGGTGAAGTCGATCCTGTTTAGTAGACACATCGAAGGCGTCTATGGCGAACTGGAGGAACTGAAGAAAATGCGCAACGGTAGTTTGCTTCTAAAGACTCGTACAGCACTGCAAGCTGATCAGTTGCTTAAGTGCGAGCACTTTGGCGAAATCCCCGTCAAAGTGGAGGAGCATAAGTCCTTGAACCTGGTTCGCGGAGTCATCTTTCACCGCGACCTTATTTTGAACACTGACGACGAGTTGATGGAAGACATGAAGAACCGTGGCGTGACACACGTCCGGCGCATTACGCGCAAGGTCAACGGTGAAGACGTTGCCACTGGTGCCTTTATTCTCTCTTTCAAGTTGTCAGTGTTACCAGAGAAAGTCAAGGTAACAACTTATCGTTGCGATGTGAGGCCGTACATCCCGCCTCCTATGCGATGCTATCAATGCCAGCGATTCGGACATATGGTATCTCGCTGTTCGAATCAGGCTGTATGTGGTACATGTGGACGAGTAGCTCACGGCGCGGAGGAGTGCACAACTCCATACAAGTGCACTAACTGCTCCGGTTTTCATTCTCCTCGGGATCGGAATTGTCCGACATACCTGAGTGAGAAGAAGATCCAGGAGATCAAGACCCTGGATGGTCTTTCCTACCAGGAAGCGCGCCGTAAGTTTCATTCTATGAATACACCTGCCCGTACACTCGACTATAGCTTGATAGCTCAGAGTCTTCCAGGTTCGTCATTTACGACCAAGACACCTGTCCAGACCGCTGCGCCCAAGGCGACTGTTGCTGCTCCCAGCAACGTCGCGAATAGTCAAAGCTCGAAGGGGGGGACCACCCCACCTTCGACCAACCAGAAGTCTGTGCCGGCTGGCAGTTCCCAGCCGGCACAGCAAGGGGGGAAGACTAAGTCTCCCCCCCCTAGGAGGTCGACGAAAGTCGTGCCCCAGCCGGCGGAGGCGGCATCGTCGACCAGGGCTGGGAAACCATCTCCCAGCCCGTCTAAACTCGAAAAAAAGAAGGGGAAGAAGAGCGCCCGTCCTGAGCGCTCTCGGACTTCCCCTGCGAAGGAGAAGTCATGCCCCCCATCTGGGGGATATGAGTCTGCGCCAGGAGGCACTCCTGCTCCAAAACCGGCGCGCTCTCCTCGTAGGGGACCCCCTCGCGCCCGAAAAGCGTCGAAGTTCTGGGCGACACCCCTGCCATCTTTCGATGACGGAATGGATGTCGCACTGTCCTCTACATCTACGGATGTAGAACTAGATAGTGTTTAGGCTTACGAGCATTTTTTCGCTCATAACCTAACACTCCTTTTATAGTCCACACTATGGCACTGTTACAGTGGAATTGTAACGGTTATGACAGGCATCTTGCTGAGTTACGTCAGCTTATTAGTGAGTACGCAGCGAGTATAGTCTGTCTTCAGGAGACCAATTTCAGACCTGGTCATCATACGGTCTTGAGGCATTTCAAACTATACTCGACAGAACGATACTATGCTCACCGGGCTTCCGGAGGCGTTGGCATTTTTGTACGTTCTGATAGCTACAGCGAAGAGGTTCCATTACGAACCCCTCTAGAGGCTGTAGCTGTTCGCGTCTCGCTGCCTGTCATAGCAACAGTGTGTAATGTTTATCTTCCACCCGGCCAGCATCTGAACATCAATGATGTCGCTGATCTTATAGATCAGCTTCCACCACCCTTCCTCTTATTGGGCGATTTTAACGCCCATCACCCCATATGGGGCTCTGAGACGCCTTGTCCCCGAGGAAGAGAGTTGGAAACACTTATAACAGATCTGGATTTATGTATTTTGAACACAGGGGAACCAACTCACTTTAGTGTACGTTACGGCACATACTCTCGCATAGACGTAAGTCTATGCAGCCGAACGTTGGTTCCACTGTTTCGGTGGAATGCACACGATGATCTCTGTGACAGTGACCATTTTCCCATTATTCTTACTTTGTTGAAACATAAACCCGTCGAGGCTCCCCCTCGATGGATTCTTAAACATGCTGATTGGCCAAAGTACACATCACTAGCTGTCTTTCACGATGATATCAGGCGGACCGTCGGCGAGGAAATAACTTACGTCACCCAAGTTATTCTTGCTGCTGCTGAGGAGTCCATTCCGTTTTTCTCGGGGGCTCCTCGCCGAAAACTCGTTCCTTGGTGGAACGATGAAATAGCAGCAGCCATCAAAGAACGCCGTCGCGCTCATAAACGTTACCGTCGACAGCCTACTGTGGCCAACTTGGTAACATTTAAGAAACTCCGCGCTAAGGCGCGAGTTCTTATTCGACAAAGTAAGAAGGCTTCATGGGAGAGATATGTGTCGTCCATGACGTCACATACTCCATCATCTCAAGTGTGGACGAAACTTCGACGAATTTCGGGTATTCAAGGATCATCTGCTGTACCGGGAATTTCCATTGCAGGCAGTGTCGCCACTGATCCCCTCGCGATTGCTAATCATCTCGCTAGTCATTTCGCGGATGTCTCTGGCTCCGGGAATTACAATCCTGATTTCCTGCCTCTGAAGCGTGAGGCAGAACGTCATCACCTTTGTTTTGCCACCCAAGCTTCAGAGGACTACAACGTGCCCTTTACGGAGTGGGAACTCCGCAGCGCCTTAGCGCTTTGCAAGGACACGTCTCCTGGACCGGACAACATCCATAACCAGATGTTGAAACACCTTAGTGATGATAGTTTACTATATCTCCTTCGTGTGTTCAACCGAATCTGGACAGAGGGTGATTTTCCGTCTCAGTGGCGAGAGGGCATAGTCATCCCTGTCCTCAAGCCTGACAAAGATCCTAAGTATGCAGGAAGTTACAGACCGATTTGTCTTACAAATTGCCTGTGTAAGCTATTTGAGAGGATGGTAAATCGCAGACTCGTGTGGTGTCTGGAGAAACAAGGACTTTTGTCCGAGTACCAATGTGGATTTCGAGCCGCTCGATCCACTACAGACCACTTGGTACGCCTGGAGAGCTCTATCCAGGATGCGTTTCTCCGCAAACAGCACTTGGTAGCTGTCTTCTTTGACTTGGAGAAGGCCTACGACACCACCTGGCGATATGGCATCCTTTCAGTCCTGCATCAATGGAGATTCCGAGGTAACTTGCCGGTATTTATTGCGAATTTTTTGTCCCTCCGTCTATTCCGTGTCCGAGTAGGGAGGACATATTCGCAATACCACGTTCAAGAAAACGGAGTCCCACAGGGATCGGTTCTTAGTGTCACTCTGTTCGCGATTGCCATAAACGGTATTGTCGCTGCTGCTGGTCCAGCCGTAATACCGTCCCTATATGTGGATGATTTTGCTCTGCACTATAGCTCGTGCAGTATGGCAGTCGCAGAGCGACAGTTACAGCAAGCTATTAGGAGGGTGGAGAAGTGGACCTTAGAACATGGCTTTCGGTTTTCTGCCGCAAAGACCTCCGTTGTCCACTTTTGTCGTCAACGTACTCTTCACCCTCATCCTGAGCTTTATCTAGGAAATGTCGTTCTTCCAGTTGTTGACACCTACCGATTTCTTGGGCTCCTTTTTGACAGTAAATTATCGTGGGAGCCACACGTGCGGGAGCTAAAAGTGCAATGCACCAAGAGGCTTAACCTCTTGAAGTTTCTTAGCAGCACTAATTGGGGGGCTGACCGCGTGGTGCTCCTGCGATTCTATCGGGCACACATTTTATCCCGGTTAGACTACGGCAGTGCAGCATATGGCTCCGCAAGACCAAGCGTTCTTGCGAAGCTGAACAGTATCCACCACAGCGGGGTTAGGTTGGCGACGGGAGCTTTTCGTACTAGCCCCATCGCTAGCCTGCTCGCTGAGTCTGGTGTGCTGCCTCTACACCTGAGGCGCCAGCAACTACTACTTACATATGCTGCAAATTTGCGACAGATGCCACTTCATCCGAGCTATCCCTGCGTGTTCAACAATGGCAACCGCTTGTTGTACGTTGCTCATCCACGTGCGACGCGGCCGGTTGGGATACGCTTGGATAGCAGTTATGAATTGTTTGACGTACCTTCGATTCCTTGCCTTGTCAGACAACCAAGTGGGGTACCTCCGTGGGTTGTGCGACGACCTGAAATCATCCTGGACTTGCACACTGGCCCGAAAGGAGACACGGACCCTTCGATTTATCGGAGGATCTACCTGTCCGTTCTTGGCCGCTATCCAGGTTCAGTCGTCGTTTACACGGATGGTTCACGGACAGATACGAAGGTGGGCTGTGCGTTCGTTGTCGACAATGATCGGTTTCTTTTTGCTCTCCCGGATACCTGTAGTGTGTACACGGCAGAGCTCTATGCTATCTGTGAGGCTCTGCGGTACGCATTAGACAATGAGCGCCGACACTTTCTTGTGTGTACTGACTCCTTGAGTTCGCTTCAGTCTATTGATACCTGTTTCCCTCGACACCCTCTGGTGCAGCGGATCCAAGACCTGCTGGCCGGGTGTTTGGATGCCGGCACCAGAATTACGTTTGTGTGGCTCCCCAGCCACATGGGCATAGAGGGAAACGAGTTAGCAGATCAGGCTGCCAAGGAGGCAGTTACACTGCCCCCGTTGCCTTTCAAGGTTCCAGCAAGTGATATTCGCTCTCAGCTGAGACATCTGGTTATGTCTCATTGGGAGATGGAGTGGCAGGCCATCCCACTTCCCAATAAGCTGAGAGCGATAAAAGGAACAACGAAGGTATGGAGGACTTCCCTGCGGGCTTCGCGGAGGGAAGCCGTGGTATTATGTCGCCTTCGGATCGGCCACGGTATCTTGACGCACTCCCATCTACTGAAAGGAGAACCCCCTCCGGTGTGTACCTGCGGCGACCATCTTACCGTGGTACACATCCTTACGGAGTGCGTGGACCTGGTCGATCTGCGCCGTAGTATTAACCTTCCGAGTACTATCTCCCTTATCTTGCGCGATGACGAGCAGTCAGCAGACCTCGTCATCCGCTTTATGAGGGATAGCGGTCTGTTTTATCGTGTGTGATGTTGTCCTTTGTCCTAGTGTTGTTTATGTCAGTTGCGCTTTTATTTCATTGACTTCATTTTATTTTGTGTTGCGCATTTTAATGTGTTATTTGAACGTCTAACGTAAATTATGTGTTAATATCTGTATTACTGGGCAATGCCTTATTCCTTCAATTTCCTGTCCTTTCTCTTATTTTAATAGAACATAAGGCATTGCGTATTAGATCCACTGACTGTTTTAATCTCACCCTCATTTTTCTTCATCACCATTCTTTTTTAACTCTAGTCAGTGGATACTTTTTAAAATTTTAACTTCATGTCTCATGTCATTCATTTCGTTCCATTAGGGGCCGATGACCTTCGATGTTAGGCCCCTTAAAACAACAAGCATCATCATCATCATCATCATCATCACTCACTCACATGTCATGGCACAGCGGCATACTCGGGAGATACGCACTCTCAGACATGTGACAGCAAACAATTAGTGCATCAAAAATACGGTTTCCAGAATTTCCTATTGATGGGCAGTTAACTTGTTCATTAATATGGGGTCAATTCTGCGTCAGTCTTACAAATGTTTTTCGCGCCAGTTTTACTTTTCTCACCCTGTACTTAACACGATTCCCATGCACGGTGGAGTACCTCCACGCATATTGCGCGGTCTATCCTTAGGGTCGTCCACATTCTGAGAGACAGCCACATTTCAAAACCGTGCAATTGGACCATTGACAATGCCTTTAGCCATCCTTGGACACTGTAAAGCAGCGCATATAACAAACACTGACGACATGACACTGACTTACACATCAGATATCACGATTATACACAATAGGTTTAATTTGCAATACCGTTTCTGTTTCACAACTTACGAATTCCATAGTTGGTTCCAAATTGACTTTAAAATATTCAAAAATTAATTCTTGAAATGAGTGTTTAATGAAGGTTTCACCTATTCAATGCTTAACACTTTCAAAACCACCATATTTTAATATGTGCCCTGGCAGTGAACCGGGTCTTTTTTCTGAATTTTAACACATTATTATGCAACATCGAAACATGGTACATACCCGACCTTTGTATCATATGAAGTTTTCAGCCATAAACATTTAAATTAAACAGCAAGTACGCATCTAAAGTAATTTAATTATACTATTCCTACAAGAAACATGAAGAAAATAGTACGTAAAAAACTTTTACATTCAACTTATACCAGTAAACAAATTGGATCATTTAAGCCACAATTGAAATACAATATCTGCCATTTATGAATGATTTGTTTTGATATGGTAGTCCTGAAAACAGTGGGCTGTACACAGCTCAACCTTGCACTCATTGCACCAACATCTACTCACTTTTCTGACGCATTCATCACCTTCCTTCCTTCATACCTCTGACTGAACAATCCTTGCAATAATACATAGCATTCACTTTATTGTTTGTTGGAAGAACATTTTCTGGAAAATGGTGAGCAAAATTGCTGTCAATACTTAGAGAGGGAGTAGATCTCCTTTAGCTCCTAACATCAAATTTATCACTTGATTTTGATATATATTTATGTGATTATAATTGTAATATATATCACTATTGTCTTGGGGGTATTCCGTGTCCTCTGGAGCTATCTCCATTAGAAGGCAGTTTTGTAAATAAAGAAGTAAATATCATTGATCCAGCATGAGGACACGGCATCGGTAGATGTTACGTCAAGGAGATACTAACCCTCTTATCGTTTCATTTTGAACTTCCCGATAACTTTTTCATTTTAGTGGACACTAGATAAACTAGTTTAGGCATGACTGTTTAATAGCAGATATTAAGTAGTCCGCCTTTGCGGTGTAGTGGTTAGTGTGATTAACTCTCACCCTCGGAGGCCCTGGTTCGATTCCCGGCTCTGCCACGAAATTTTAAAAGTGGTACGAAGACTGGAATGTGGTCCACTCAGCCTCGGGAGGTCAACTGAGTATAGGCGGATTTGATTCCCACCTCAGCCATCCTTGAAGTGGTTTTCTGTGGTTTCCCACTTCTTCTCCAAGCAAATGCCGGGACTGTACCTAACGTAAGGCCACTGCCGCTTCCTTCCTTCTTCCTTCCAATCTTCCCATAACCCCCAACCCCACAAGACCCCAGTTAAGCATAGCAAGTGAGGCCGCCTTGGAGAAGTACCTGTACTGCACCCCAGTTGTATAGCCGTTGAAATGCCTCACGCTCCAGGACACTGCCCTTGAGGGCGGGGTAGAGGCCAGGATCGTACGCTGAGTCCGGGGGAAAACCAACCCTGAACGATAAACGGATTATGTAATGAAAATAATAAGACACTAAGTACTGAATAGTGGAACCTCCATAATAAATTATTTTTAGGAATTGTTTTTTGAATATTTTAAGAATTATTTTTTGAATATACCGATTCCGGTTTGGATTTCTAGAACCGGGTCCCATTGTTCTGTTAGCCAGCATCTTAGGTATCTGAAATATGACACATCCTTTCTATGAACATGTTTCTTCTTATTATTATTAATCTTATGGTCACATTAATATGGTCACAAAATATGCTCTGAAGAGGTATTTCTTTAATGCGTCTGTAAAACTTCGTAAAATGGTCACTTGTATTAAAGAACACTTTCATACAAACCGACAAGATCGATCTCGCAATCTGGGCACAACACGTGCGCGCATAACTGAGTAACTTCAACGTTATTATGATAGTATTCCTGTTCCTTTCAGTGCATGTGAAATACTCAGAAATACATTGAAACCTCTTCTGGTTTGAAATCGACTAAAATAATGTAGATCCTTTGGCTTATAACCATCAGAGTAATCACATGATCGCAACAGTTATGTATATCTCCAAACTTCTTTTGGATCAAAATAACAACTAAAATATCAACAACAATGAACTTTTCACGAACTCCGCACGAAGACAGTCACTCTTCGAATCACAGTGCACATATATGAGGGATATGTGAAACGAAAAGTCACGCCTCTGTCGTTCGAATTTAATGTACAATATCGACAATCATGTAGAGCAACAAGACGCTATTTTTTCTTTCTTTTTTATTTCTTCCTTCCTTTCATTCGTGATGTTGTTTCTTTACTTATTTTCTTATTTCTTGGTTATTTTCCTTATGCCATTCAATCTAAGACACCAATCGTCGTTGCGCCTTGAAACACCGCTATGTGATAATGTTGTCGGGAGAAATACTGACCCGCAGCACATGAATCACTTAGAACGAAAAATTCGTTGATACAGTTCATGCAGTGCTGAACCTTAGATGACAGAACATTTCTCCCCATAGTTCAGAGCTGAGCTATTATCACATAGCAGTTTTTTTCTGGTCGCCACGACGAAATCATGGAGGGCAAGTAATAAGAGAAGAGAAATATTTCATGACAAAGATGAAAATTAATTTTATCAAGACTTTAACTAATAATAATTATTCGTTTTACGTCCTATTAACTGCTTTTACGATCTTAAGGGCCGCCGAGATCCCGGAATTTTCCCTCCCCCTCCCCCAGAAGTATTTTAGATGCTGTAAAATCTCCTGACATGAATATCAGAAAGTCGGTTGAGTGGCTTCGACAGCAGAGCGGTAGTTTTCTGAGCTCGAGTTAGTGCGTTCGATTCTGGATCACTCCGCTGGTATTTTCTTTGTTTCTTTGCAACTTGATTTACGTCGCGCCGAACCAAATAGGTCCTATGGCAACGATGGCATGCGGAAGGACTAGGAGTGGAGAGGAAACGGCCGTGGCCGTAATTATGGTACAGCCCTATCATTTGCCTGGTGTGAAAATGGGAATCCACGCCGGTGGTGTTTAAAGGTGCTCAAATATGCCAGCTTTGTGTCGGCAGATTTACCGACTGTATTCGTTATCAAGTCCACTATGATTATACTTGACTCAAAATAATTTGCTATGCTATGCACGGTATTTACTTACCTGGAAATATCAATTTCCTTAGTTGGAATACGATATTTATTGTGTCCGACAATTAATACACCAATGTACTCTAAACGTCAGAAACCAACATATTAAAAACTACAATCCGGTCGAACTCGGAAGGTGGAGGTTTGATAATGGCGATGACGATAATGATGTTATGATGATGATGTTCATGACTGTTTAATTAGGCTAACATAAAGGAGAAGGGAGGGAATGTAATTTATATTTTGCTCTTATAATAGGAAAACAATGCTATTGATCACAATGAATAGTCAGCTGTGATTTAAGGTGAACGTAGGTTATTAATCCTGCCCGCAAGTAAGGAAAATCAGATTCATTCACTTTGAGAATATTCTGTTGCAAGCTACGTTGTTCAACATTCAGCGGTAGTGGTTGTGAGTGGAGCTTGGCGGGTTAGTATCGATTCTACTGCAGGGGGTTGCCGACCTCTGGCCTAGACCCTCCCGTCGACACATGCCTGCACGAAGATGTCGGTTTTATTAAATAAAAAAGACATGTGGTGTTGAATGTCGTTTTAAAATAGAAAACAACACTATTGTCAGGGCATCTTAACACTAATCATATGACAGATGGTGGTGGTGGTGATTATTGTTTTAAGAGGAAGTACAACTAGGCAACCATCCTCTATATAACGCTAATCAGAGGGAAAAATAGAAGGGATCCGACACTTCGAAAAAAGAAGATATCGGTCGAAGAAAGACAAGGGCCACGAAGGGCGTGAAAATGAAAGACTCCCTAGCCTTCGCAAACCTAATAGCGTCGGGGTCGGAAAAGAACAAGAGTTGACCAAGGGAGGTCGAATAGGATAGATGAAAGTGAGAAGCCTGGCACAAGTAAGTGTAAACAATGCCAGGACTCAGCTAAGGGCCCAGTGGTCGCCAACCCACGCTCCAAAGTTCAGAGCCCTCGGGGCCCCTTTTAGTCGCCTCTTACGACAGGCAGGGGATACCGTGGGTGTTATTCTACCGCCCCCACACACAGTGGGTCATATGACAGAGAGTTAGAGGTCTCGCCCTTCGAAGGATTATAGTACGAAAAGAAAAATTGTACACGGTCAAAGTGGCCGAGATTTGAAAAAGCAGAAGTAGAAGAAGAAACTTACGAGACTGGAGAGGCGCATTTGACAAACCATAAAATACAGGACACGTAGAATGCTCTGAGGGTATTTACATCCGAGATGTCACGAGATGTCACATAGCACGTGAGGTGACCCTGCTTATGTGTGAAAGAAACAACATTTTACTGCCAAAATACACTCCCAAGTCTTCGCCACAAATTGCAGGATTACCAACCATTACATCCAACATTTTCGAGGGGACGATTGTTGCACCGATTATCCTTCTCAGGAATATGAATCATCCTTCCATCTGCAGCGGAACAGGACTTTCAGTCAAGAAACTGACGCCGAACATCGTTGAAGCCACCATAATGACTGGACATGACGCGGGCGAAGTGGTATTCATTTCTCGGATACAAATCATCCCCTCTGACATGCCGTTTCAATTTAAACGTTTGCAGTATCCCGTTCTTTTGAGTTTCGCTGTGTACTTCAACAAAGGACAAGTAAAATCGCTTAATGTTGTAGGAATCGATCTTCCCAAACCGTGCTTCTCCCATGGTCAACTGAGCGTAGGTTGGAAAGACAAACACATTACACATTAGCTCCAAATGGAAAGAAAGTTAATTTAGTTTATCAGGACCGAGCAAGTGGCCATGCTTTTAGGGTCGCGTAGCTGTGAGCTTGCCCTCGACAGATAGTGGGTTCTAACCCCGCTGTCGGCAGCCCTGAAGATCGTTTTCCGTGGTCACGACCTCTTCTAGCCCTGTCCCATCCCACCGTCGCCATGATAATTATCTATGTCGGACCGACGTAAGGTTAGTTGCAAAAAAGAAAAAAAAACAGTTTATCCGGAATCTCTATGAGGTAAACTTAGTTTGTTCTTATTTAATATGTTATTTAATACTGCTTGTACCATCCACCAACCTCGGTTCATCACGCATTAAAAGTAACAATACAATTAAACATAAAGTAATGTATTTCATGCAGCTTATGTAAAAAGGATGTCTGTTAATAAATATTTTATTTTTCTTTCAGGTAAATGGTTTATAAACATTTAACGGTTGAATTAATAAGCACGGGCACATAATGGTGTGAAATATTTCAGCTTAGAACTCTGGCCGGTTAGGTCCCATCATTTAAGGTTCAGTACCGTGTGAGTAATTTCAAACAATTTTCGCTCTGCGGGTTAGTATTTCGTCCAAAACTTTAGCGCATAGCGGTTTTCGCAGGTGCAGCGACAATATTGTGTTAAATGTATCTTATATTTAACATACACCAAATTCAAACACAGATTAAGCTATCACTACCCTCTAACAGAACAGAGAGCCACTAAATGAGAAGAATGGAAAGACAGGCTGAAGCCGAGTTGGGAAAAGATCAGTTTGGCTTCAGAAAAAATGTAGGAACACGTGAAGCATTCCTGACTTTACGTCTGAACTTCAAGGATCGAACTACGATAGACAAGCCTTCGTATATAGTAATGTATATTATACAGATATGTAAACAGCGATGTGTGATAATAAATATTTTATTTTGTTTTTGAGTAGATGGCTTAGATCGGGATCAGACACCGGAAAAGAAGAATTATATGCAATCTTTAAAAAAATCAGTCACGAGTGATAAGAATCGAATATGAAAAATCAGCTGCAGTCCAGAAGGGAGTGAGGCATGGCTGCAGGTTTTACCCTCTCCTTTTCAATATTTAAATACAACAGACGACAAAGGAAGTCAAAGGGGAATTTGAAAAAGGTATCGCATTCCAAAGAGAGGAAGTCAAAACTCTGAGATTCGCCCATGATATTGTTGTTCTATCTGAGTCTGCAGAACATTTGAAGAAATTGCCGAATGGTATGGATAAAAATGAAATTTAAAGATCCAAAACAAAGGTAATGGAGTGCAGTGGACTGAAGTCTGGTTATGCAGGAAATATTAGATTAGGAAATGAGAAAGGAAGTAGATGAATACTGTTACTTGAGCAGTAAAATGACAAATGATGGCAGAAGAAAGGACATAAAATACAGACTAACACAAGCAAGGAAGGCCTTTTCTATGAAAAGAAATTTGCTCATTTCGTACATTGTTATAGGACTTATTTCGACGACTTTCGTCTGGAGCGTGGCATTGTACAGAAATGAAACGTGTACTACCGTAAGTGGCTGAGAAAGGAAAAGAACAGAAGATTTTAAAATGTGGTGTTACAGAAGATGGGTAAATCAAAACACGAATGAAGAGATACTGAATCGAATTGGTGAGAGAAGAACGATTTGGAAAAAATTGACCAGAAGAAGGGATAGGGCACATCTTAAGACACCCAGGGCCGGGTTGAGTGGCTCAGACGGTTGAGACGCTGGCTTTCTGACCCCAACTTGGCAGGTTCAATCCTGGCTCAGTCCGGTGGTATTTGAAGGAGTTCAAATACGTCACACTCGTATGGGTAGATTTACTGTCATGTAAAAGAAATCCGCGGGACAAAATTCCGGCACCTCAGCGTCTCTGAAAACCGTAGAAGTAGTTCGTAGGACGTAAAAATAATAACCTTATAAAAAAGACACCCAGATAGTGTTCAATTAGGTTTTAAAAGAAGTGTAGGCGGTAAAAAGCGGCAGGGTGGTCCAAGGTATAGATATGACAAACAAATTAGAGTAGATATAGTAGTTACGTAGAAATGAAAAGTTTAGTACATGATAGGGTTGCATGGACAGCTGCATCAAAACAGTCAAACAACAACAACATTAATACCAAATATTTCAGCTTTGAATTTTAGCTGTTAAGATGCTATCATTTAGGGTTCATTTCTGTGTGAGCAATTGGAAAGAATTTTAGCTGATATATGTGTTGCGGGTCAGTATTTCTCCCCAAATATCACAATCATAGCGATCTTCGCAGGCGAATGACGATATTGCATTAAATGTATGATATATTTAACATACACCAATTTCGAACTCAGATTAAGCTATCACTACCTCTAGTGGAACAGAGAGCCACTAAATCAGAGCCCAGACTTTCCCAATAAATCTCCGCGTAGTACATGACCTAACTACACCCCAACTGTGGTTAGAACATCAATTAATCGCAAGAATTCCCTTCTCTGGCAAGGGAGGCTCGCAGTATATTCCCCCATACAACCACTCAACTTGATCAGACGAAAAATAATTACTTGTCTTTTTTCCTTCGTGCGTTATTTAATTAGAACGATAATAATTTCTAGTTGATTTTTTCCTCATTCACCATGCACTTAGAACGATGATAACTTAGAATACCGGTATAATAGCCATCACGCAGCCATCTTTGAACAAGATGAATAATTGGCATTCTGAAGTGTAATAAACCGGGATTGGTCAAAGAAGGAAGAGCAGAAATTGGATCACCAACCGTCTACGAGTACAATGACCTTTTTTTATTTTATGTGTTTAGTGCTTATGCCGAAGGCTGGTTGGATTCTCAATAAGTCCACCATCACCTGTCATAAATAGCCTAGGGAAATAAGTAAGATAATTTCCTGTTTTGTTGGGACTTCTGGTGAGATGTGATTTGGCTGAGGTAAGCTTCTTCATGGGTGAAACTCTCATTTATAACAGAAGAAGCTTCAGTTCCAGAAGGTGATGTGTTCTGCGAACATACCACATTTTTATTTTAATGGAGCGCCAGAATTTGGGTCGGGGGAATATAATTTAGAAGGAGAACAAGTACCTCGCCCACGCGGCCTCACCTGCTATGCTGAACGGGGGGGGGGATGGGAAGATCAGAGGGGATAAATAAAGAAGCCGGAAGGAAGTGCCCGTGGCCTTAAGTTAGGTACCATCCCGGCATTTGTCTGGCGGAGAAGTGAGAAACCACAGAAAACCACTTCGAGGATTGCTGAGGTGGGAATTGAAGCCCCCCTCTACTCAGACGACCTCCTGAGGCTGAGTGGACTCCGTTCCATCCCTCGTACCACTTTTCAAATTTCGTGGCAGAGCCGGGAATCGAAGCTGGGCCGCCGGGGCTGGTAGCTAATCACACCAACCACTACACCACAGAGTCAGACGTACTGTACTACCTTACTTTCTTTAAATTAATCGCTCACTCAAGTTTAATTTGAAAATTTTACACGCGTTAACGAAATGTAAATTCCAAATTAATACAATACAAGAATACTAGTAGACCCGGCTGCTCCGCACCATTTGTTATAAATAGGTCAGGTAACTCGTCGTGATATGTCTGTCTGAGACATGTTGTTTTGTTTGCCATTTTCAATAGTTGTATTAATATTTAACACCGGTACATAATGTCCGACTCGTTGGCTGAATGGTCAGCGTACTGGCCTTCGGTTCAGAGGGTACCATGTTCGATTCCTCGCCGGGTGGGGGATTTTAACCTTCATTGGTTAATTCCATTGACACGGGGGCTGGGTGTTTGTGCTGTCTCCAACATCCCTGCAACTCACTCACCACACATAACACAATAACACGCAGTTACCTACACATGGCAGATGCCGCTTACCCTCATCGAAGGGTCTGCCTTACAAGGGCTGCACTAGGCTAGAAATAGCCACAGGAAATTATTATTATTATTATTATTATTATTATGATTATTATTATTATTATTATTATTATTATTATTATTATTATTATCGGTACATAATAATAAATTCATTCGTAATATAGTTTATAACATTTCATCCATACAATATTCACTGTGCTTCGACCATTCGAGAGTATCTGGATATTAACTTTTCAAACGATCTTGCCCGAGACTGAATACTGGTTCGAATAAGTGGAAACCCACTTTTTGTCCGTGCCCTTTATTAATGGTCATACAGAGGGCTAGTCGACTTGATATCTTCCTGTCAGTGCGTAAGTCTTCTTCTTGGTTGTTTTTGGGCTCGGCTTGCCGAATATTCCCATTCGGTGACTGTTTTCTCTTAGCAGCATGTAAGTTATTATGAACGTTCTGCCACCTGTTGAGTTAATTTAGAATCTGGAGAAGGTCAGAGAGTCAATGAGTATATAACAGAGAACAGTATTCTTCCATGATCAGAGGAAGTGTGTACTCTGGCTTGGCAGGTAGTAATCAAACATGGCTGCATGCAGT
The DNA here is from genome assembly GCF_040414725.1 of Anabrus simplex. Taxonomy (NCBI): domain Eukaryota; kingdom Metazoa; phylum Arthropoda; class Insecta; order Orthoptera; family Tettigoniidae; genus Anabrus; species Anabrus simplex. Next base: position 131,032,852 of record NC_090268.1, on the reverse strand, counting down.
TATATTACTAAGGATGGAAATAACATTTTTCAGAATATTAGTGAAAATGTTAGTCGCTTAGTACAGAATGTGTTGCGGGCTAGGGTACGCCTTCGCCTGCAATTATTGGAGCGGTCATTTAGACAATTGATTCTAGAATTACTCGAAGTCGATTGAACTCAGAGACCTATCAGAGTCTCATAATTCACCGGCAAGTAATTCCGCAGTGAATAAATGAAGCAAATAGGACCAGCAGAACGGACTTGATGGACTAGAACTTAATGGTTTCCATAGAAACTAACTAGATTATTTTCCATCATAGACATCGACACAAATAAGGAACTGTTGGTTGTACATAAATAAATAAATAAATTAAATGTATGTTGAGTGCTCAATCCGGAGGCTGGTCTGGACCTCAACAAGCTCCGCCATCGGCTCTCACACGTGGCCCAGGCGTCACTGAAGTGGCATACTGGGGAAGCGAGGAGTGACGTGATTTCCCGTTGCTTTCCTCACTGAGCGAGAAGTTGCCTGCCAAGCGCACAGAAATGCCTGCACCAACCGACCCTATGAGAGGTATTTTTACACCATTCATAAATGCGACTGGCTGCATTAGGAATGGCATTACGAGCATCGCTCATACCTCAGCCAAGGTCTATGAAAGTAACAAAAAAATATAAATAAATACATTTTAAATATTCTTTAGATAATTCTCGTGTCTCCTCTGGACTTAAACCCTAAAGCGGACATATCTGTTATTACAGTATATCATCGTGTTTAAAAATACCAACCGAATGTAATAAAATAGTTCGTACGTAAGATAATGACTATACACATTTTACTGAATAATAGAAAGGAAGCATAGACGTCGGCGGGTAAAATTAATCTGGGCGCGAAACTTCAGACAGTGGCTGGATATTCACGATATGAAAGCGCTAAATAGAGTTAATAATTAGGAGAAGGTACCAAAGGAATTGAATTAAAAAATGTAGGCCTAAGTGGTGTTAGCGAAACGGTATGTCAAATTCCCTGTGTTTACCGAATATTAGTGTAGTCATAAACATGAATATGAGCAGATAAATCATTCGTAAAGTATTCTTCATAAAGCTACAACTGATACCATAGTGCCTCCCGTGCTGACAGATGCAAGGGCATGTTGGTGATAAATATTACGTTACTGATATTTCATTTCGAGAAAAACAACAATCTACGTCAGGGCCTCTGAGGGCGCATGCGCCGGTGCACTGCACGACACAAAGGTGCAGAATATGACTTCACTAGGTTGACCAGTGTGCAAAATCCACTCCCCTTTCCCTATATCTGTCTCACCCGTTCGGCCTGTCTCCACCTTCTTCACCTTTCCCGCTGTTCCTTACCTCACTGCGAAATGTTTACGTACGGTGACTGGAGACACCAAGTTTTATGGGGCGAGGTTACCGGTGTTAAAAATATCTTCCTTCAATTTGGTTTGAGCAGACATTGTATCTTTTCTAGCTCCTCTTTTCCTTTTTCCTTGGAATTGTACCACTAATGTCTTGAACAAGGGATCGGCTGACAGCAATTCTGAGAGCACAAGGGATCGGCTGACAGCAATTCTGAGAGCTTTCTTTAAATTACGATCGGAAATACTCGCACGCAATTTAGTTTTCGTAAAAGTCAAGACAGAAAATATATTTCACATATGCACCTGGAACCAAGCATAGAAATAATCTTAGCTGCTTTTCGACGAAACTTAGGAAAATCTTCCTTCGAAAAATTCTGGTAGAATTCGAGCAGAGTCTTTGTATTGAAAAATAGATCTTTTTTGATCACCCACTGTGGGTTGGAGGCGCAGATGGAGAATACACCCACGGTATCCCCTGCATGGCGTAAGAGATGACTAAAAGCAGTGACCAAGGGGTTATTGGATAAGAACCACGAAAATATTTGTGATTAGTACCATCACCATGGGTCACATTTACTTGTGAGTAGTACCACTATGTTAGGTACTCAATAGTTTTGTGATTGGTAGCAGCAGAGAGCGGTTCACTGTGGATTTACAGTACCTGTGATCATCACTTGCGGAACACCACGTGCTTCAGTTGCCCGTTAATAGTACCATTATGTGAGAAACACCACGGGTCTCGACTTGTCGTTAATAGCACAATTTGAGCGACACCGTGGGTGTGCATTACCTGTGATAAGTACACATTTTACGAGAAACACCAGGAAATGCTGGTGCTCGTGATTAGTATACCTAGCTGAGGAACATCATGGGTTTGCGTTGCCTCTGAGTGGCGCCATTATGTGAGAAACACCATAGGACTGCGTTAACTGTGCGCCGTACAATACTTGTGAGTAGTACCATAATATGTGGAACACCGTGAGTCTACGCTACTTTTGATTAGTACCGTAACATGAGAAATACCATGGTTCTACTTTACTAGCGAGAAGTGCCCTTATGTGGGGCCGTTGACCTGGATTTTGGACCGATTTAGACAAGAAGCTTCATCGATTCAGGATTGCTTTTGGGAAGCAGTCGCTTGGTCAGTAACACTATTGTTTAAAGATAATTTCTGGGAAGGTGTGGCATTGCGGATCTGATTCACTGATTGTTTTAAATTTATATCCATTCATTCATCATCATCACGTTGTGAATTCTGGTCATTAGATGATTTTGGACTTTTAAATTGTCATTACTTTGCTTCGAAACAGGTTACTCCATTATTATGTTGTTGTCTTGCGCTTATCTGTTTCACTGATAAACAAGCCGTTTATCACCGAACGCTTCGTCGCTCTCAGTGCACTACACCATCCGTGTCAAGTCGAGTTGAGCCGAGTCGGACCGATGCACAGTGCACAGAGACTCTGCTGCTCGGTTTGCACGCGTGAGAGTTTGGGCGTTTGAGAGGCCCTGATCAACGCCATCAGTTTATTTTCTTCTTCTTCTTCTTCCTCTTCGTGGTATTTTCACCAGTTTATTTGGGTAGGCACTAGATGTATATTTGATCTACATTTGATCCAGTTTTACGTCCAGACGCCCATTATAACGCCAACCCTATATACAAGGATGTATTCACTTCCCTTATTCATTATAGGTGAAGGATTATTTGATACTGTTATGCTTATGCAGGGTCCCCCAAGGCAGTGTTAATGGACCTTTATGTTTTCTCATAAATAATACGAATAATGAACTGGAATCACGGACAATGCTTTTTGCAGATGATGTTGTAGTGTATAGGGTAATAAATAAGTTACAGGATTGTGAATGACTAAAATGAGAGCTCGAAAATTTTGTAAGTTGGACAGTAGACGATGCTATAACGTTGAACGGGACGTAAAGTCAGGTTGTAAGGTTCACTAAGAGTAAAAGCCCTCTCAGTTTTAATTACTGTGTTGGAGTGATGGTTCCTCATCGCGATCACTGAAAGTACCTAGGCGTTAATATAAGTAAAACGGATTTTTGAAGGCCGAGAAAAATGTCAGTTCTGTACTCCATGTCGCACGATGTCTGCATGTAAAAGATCTTTGGTGACATATTTGGTGTTTGACCGACAAAATTCGTTAAAATTCAGCCGTAGACGCCCAAGAGAGATTCGGTTTACTTTGCCATCTACTAAGCCTGGAGTAAAACAGAACGTCGAAATTGACGAGCAGTCAGCCAGATGGCGTCAAATTAAAATGTATGCACACAGTAGCTGAGGCCATACTATTATTATTATTATTATTATTATTATTATTATTATTATTATTATTATTATTATTATTATTATAAGGAAAATCTTCATTGGGACAGTTACATTAAGCAAGTTGCAAATAAAAGTTACATACCTCTTTATATGGTAAAGATGATACTTAGGGGTTGTAGTAAGGATGTAAAGAGAGGGCATAGAAGTCTCTGGTAATATCTCTATTGAAGAGGTGATTTCAGAAACATCCCAAATCCAGAGATTATAACTTTTCAAGAGAATAAACTGCATTGTATTTTATTTATTGCAGCCAAACTCCGTACAAGAGTCATCCATTCGATGTATATTCCTAGAAAAGGGTAATTTTGTAAGTTTTGTCTGTGACCGTCTGTGGGCCTACGAACCAAATAGACTTGGGAGTGTTTTTAAAATCAATGCCCCTTATATTGAAGTAAAATGAGCTTGCTTCTGGTTGAATATTTTTATTGCAAGATTGTGCGTTATTACAAGATACAGGAATATAATACCTCTACTGCTGTTCTGACTAAATATACACCGAACAGTTCCAAACACACCCACTGCACAATTCCCAAAGCATTCTTTAAATTACTATTTCACGGCTTTTCTGCAAGGGCACCATAATTTCTGTCCTCGTCCTCGTTACTTGGATTATCAGATGCAATAAGTGACTCAATGAAATTCACAGCATGTGGTATATTTAAATAATAATAATATTATTTGTTTTACGTCCCAGTAACTACTCTTTTATGGTTTTCGGAGACGCCGAGGTGCCGGAATTTAGTCCCGCAGGAGTTCTTTTACGTGCCAGTAAATCTACCGACACGAGACTGACGTATTTGAGCACCTTCAAATACTGCCGGACTGAGCCAGGATCGAACCTGCCAAGTTGGGGTCAGAAGGCCAGCGCCTAAACCTTCTGAGCCACTCAGCCCGGCAAGTGTGGTATCTTTAGCTGAATTGTGGTTGCTTTGTTGTGAGCCTTACAATCAGGGATTATCAGATTAGATTTTAGGATGTAGAAGTAATCTGGTATCATCCCACTTATTGCTTTTTCTAAGCTAACTTCATTCACATAGCGACTATTAATTTTGGGAATCTTATACTTTGTAATGCAAAACCTCTCATCGTCTCTTTTTATTCTGAATTTAAAAAATTGAAACATTCTTTGAAATCAGTTTCCAAGTGATGCATAGGAAATTTATCCTCTGATACTTCCACCCATTCTTTGTTTGGTGAGCAGCGCTATGCAAGACGGACGGTGAGTTCAAAAACCTCCCACGTCGTGGACTTGAATTCTCTTTAATTCACTGTAACATTCAGTTGTAATTGTTATACCTTACAGTGAAGTGCAAAGTTGGGTAATTGTTTTCGTACCGGGCGAGTTGGCCGTGCGCGTAGAGGCGCGCGGCTGTGAGCTTGCATCCGGGAGATAGTAGGTTCGAATCCCACTATCGGCAGCCCTGAAAATGGTTTTCCGTGGTTTCCCATTTTCACACCAGGCAAATGCTGGGGCTGTACCTTAATTAAGACCACGGCCGCTTCCTTCCAACTCCTAGGCCTTTCCTATCCCATCGTCGCCATAAGACCTATCTGTGTCGGCGCGACGTAAAGCCCCTAGCAAAAAAAGAAAAATGTTTTCGTCACTGGATGCCGTCCACATCATACAGCAATATGCAAGGAAAAACCCTATTTTCAAAAATATGGACTTTAGATGTTCTGGAAATCACATTTTCAATTAGAGCATGGTTCCGGTGAATGGGACCTACACTAGGATTACTCGGTACGAGAAGTGGGAAAGATGCAAAGGAAAGCAGCACGCTTTGTTCTGAGAGTACTGTTACGAAGATGTTGCGAACTTTGGGCTGGGAAGACTTGGGGGTAAGGAGATGAGCTGCTCAACTAGGCGGTATGTTCCGAGCTGTCAGTGGAAAATTGGCGTGGAATGACATTAGTAGACGAATAATCCTGAGTGGAGCTTTCTAAGGTACGGAAGATCATAATGATGATAAAATTAGAATTCTCAGAGGATTAGTTAGGACAAATATTATTTTGTAGGAAGAGGAATTAGGGAATGTAGAAAAGTATCGAGTGAAATGTTCAATAAATCTCCAAGTTCTTTGAATTCATTTAAGAAAAGGTTAGATAAACAACTCATAGGGAATCTCTAAAAATGCAGATCGTGATGAATGATTGATTGATTGATTGATTGATTGATTGATTGATTGATTGATTGATTGATTGATTGATTGATTGATTGATTGATTGATTGATTGATTGATTGATTGATTGATTGATTGATTGATTGATTTATGCGGTGCTTAGTAGTGTGGTGTATTGTGTGCAGATGATTAGGTGTACTGGAACGAACAAAAATAGGCCTAGTCAGTCCCCAAGTCAGAAAAATTAACCAGACGCAGTTAAAATTCTCAACTTGGCCAGGAATCGTACCTGGCATTCTTTGAACCGAAGAAGAGTATGCCGACCATCTTTCCTGTGTGATGATGATGATGCTTGTTGTTTAAAGGGGTCTAACACCTAGGTCATCAGCCCCTAATGGTATAAAATTAGACGAAATGTCATAATTTAAAATACCAACATTCATCCACTGTCTAGAATTCAAAACGTGATGATGAATAATGAAGGGATCAATATGAATTTAAAATAATCATCAGATCCAACTCAAAATAATAAGAGTTAAAAATAATTCCAAACTCAATAAGACGACGATGGACAATGATTATGAACTCAAAACAATCAGTGGATCCGACCCGCAATGCCCCACCTTCACAGAAACTGTCTGAAAACAATATATACACTGACCAAGGGGCTGCTTCCAAAGCACCGGGCGAGTTGGCCATTGCGGTTAGGAGCGGCGGCTGTGAGCTTGCATCCGGGAGATAGTAGGTTCGAATCCCACTATCGGCAGCCCTGAAAATGGTTTTCCGTGGTTTCCCATTTTCACACCAGACAAATGCTGGGGCTGTACCTTAATGAAGGCCACGGCCGCTTCCTTCCCACTCCCAGGCCATTCCGATCCCATCGTCGCCATAAGACCTATCTGTGTCGGTGCGACGTAAAGCAACTACCAGCAGCTTCCAAAGCACAATCCTGCATCGATGATGCTTGTCCAGAGAGGTGCAAAATCCAGGTCAACGGTCCCTCACAATGGTACTTATCGCTAGTAAAGTAGGACCATGGAATTTCTCATGTAGCTGTACTAATCACAAGTAACGTAGACTCACGGTGTTCCTCACATTGTGGTACTACTCACACTTAATGCACTACGCACTGGTAACGCAGACCTATGGTATTTCTCACATAATGACGCCACTCACAGGCAACCCAAACCCATGATGTTCCTCACATAGTGGGTACTAACCACAGGCAAAGCAGACCCATGGTATCCCTCATATAGTGTTACTTATCACAGGCAACTCCCAGATCCGTGGTGTTTCTCACATAATGGTACTAATCACTGGCAAAGTAAACCCGTGGTGATCCGCATATACTGGCACTAAACACGGGCACTGCAAACCCATAGTGATCCACTCACTGTTGCCACTAATCACAACCCTATTGTTTACCTCACATAGTGGAACTACTCGCAAGTAAAGGCGACCCATGGTGTTTTTCGCGTGATCGTACTAATCATAGACTGTCTCATGGTTCCCTAAGTATCATCCCTTGGACGCGACTTTTTTGACCTCTTACGACAGGCGGAGTTTACCATGGATGTATTCTTCGTCTGCTTCCCCCACCCAGAATTGTAAAAACAAAAGGGTTCGACTCGTCGACAAATGAAGTACTGGACAAGGAAAGACAAGAGCCATAAAGGGTCGGAAAAGAACAGGAGTTGACCAAGGGAGATCAGACAGCGTAGATGAAAGTGAGGAGCCAGGCATAACCAAGTGGAAGCATTGTCAGGACTCAGCTAAGGGCCCCGTGTTCGCCAACCCACGCTCCCAAGTTGAGAGCCTCTGGGGCCACTTTTAATCGCCTCTTACGACAGGTAGGGGATACTGTGGGTGTATTCTTCATGTGCGTCCCCTACCCACAGGGTGTTCTCTTCAGTGTAATTACCCGGGAAAATTCTACAGCCAAATAAAATAGGTTGGAAAAGGGGACATGAAACATGGAGAAAAGCTTCTTTGTCACTGAAGACTGTGAAATCTTTTGGGGTTGGAAGATAGTGGAAATTGAGCAGCAATGGAATATCTGTGGGCAATGGGAACACAAGAATGTTCGTTTATTTTTTCAGTTATTTGCGATTTTTAATAAATAAATATCTGGTGCCTCCGTGGTTTAGGCGGCAGCGCGTCAGCTTATCACCGCTAGTTTTCGTGGTTCAAAGCCTGGTCACTCCACGTGAGATTTGTGCTGGACAAAGCGGAGGCGGGACAGGATTTTTCTCCGGGTACTCCAGTTTTTCCTGTCATGCTACATTCCACCTAAACTCTCTAATATCATTTCATTCCATCTGTCACTCATCAATCATTGCTTGTGCGACAGTCTTCGGCAGCCGGCACAATTCCTGTCATCGCCGACTGATGGGGGATTCATGCATTCCATTCCAGACCCGGTTGTGGATTTTCATTTATAATGAAGAAATATCGTTGTTTTCATATGCATTCTAAAGGAGCCGTGTTTTTATTTAGACTCAGCGTGCTCGCAGTGTCGCGTGGGCGGTATAACGAGACGCCCACTGCATCCAGCGACACACTTGTTGAGGCTGTCTTGCAAGGTCACGTAATATGAGCCGTGCTGTAACTTCGACCAGAACGAAGTCTCCTACGTCAGAGTAAATGTTTTTCCCCCTTACTGTTTGCTTACTTACACCAAACGTATAATCCTTTTTAGTTCTTCACGGCAAAGTAGTCCCTGCAACGATCGTCATTCATATTGAAAACAATATCACAATCTACTAATCTGTATTTTTATCGAGATACTGAATAGTTTTGCTTCAACTCGAATCATTCATTGCCGTCGACCGTGAAAAATTCTTGTTGTTGTTTACCGTAAATTGGTTTCTGTTTCTTGATTTTAGGAAAGGCGTTGGTCTTTGTGATCTCCTTCTTCTTATCCTGCTGCTGCTGCTTGATCTTCAGAAATTCTTTATAGTTGTTGTCAGTCATTGTTCTTCAGCTTTGTATAATGATAACTTAATTATGTGGGGATTCCTTCGTGCATCGGTAGACACCGACTGTGAGTGCAGAGACACTCAGACACAGGAACATTTGTTAGTCCGCCCGAACATGAATTAGGAAGAATCTGGACAGTGAAGTAACTGAATGAATGAATCTTGAGAACTGAGACACCATCGTAGCTGCTGCTACTACCGTTCCTGAGAAATTTGTCGTCCTTGTTGTTGATGATTATGGCTTCAATTTCGGCTGTATTGGGGGTGAATAATAATAATAATAATAATAATAATAATAATAATAATAATAATAATAATAATAATAATAATAATAGCCGGGCTGAGTGGCTCAGACGGTTAAGGCGCTGGCCTTCTAACCCCAACTTGGCAGGTTCGATCCTGGCTCAGTCCGGTGGTATTTGAAGGTGCTCAAATACGACAGCCCCGTGTCGGAAGATTTACTGGCACGTAAAAGAACTCCTGCGGGACTAAATTCTGGCACCTTGGCGTCTCCGAAGACCTTAAAAAGTAGTTAGTGGGACGTAAAGCAAATAACATTAATAATAATAATAATAATAATAATAATAATAATAATAGTTTTTCATGTTACTAACTACTCCAATGATTTTAAAAGAATCCAAGATGCTAGAATTTTGTTTTCGAAGGCGTCACGTGCCAGTAAGTCTACGGACGTGAGGTTGGCGTGATTGACCAACTTCAAATACCATCACAATGAGTCGGAATAGAAACCACCAACCTGAGATCAAAAGGCCAGCGATCTATCGTTTGAGCTATTCAATCCGGCGAGTCGAACTGGGTCAAGTGGGAAAGAATCCACTATTGTAGCAGTTAGATAAGGTGTTCATGCATTGACGAGATGCAGGAATTCAGTTTGTTAGTTTCTTTTACTGCGATTATCATTATTCTGCATGAATTTGGAGTACTTATAATCTTCGTCAGTTCAAGGAGATTCTGAACTAACAGAATTTCGCCCATGAATAGCGATTACTTTACATCCAAATAAATCTACTCGCATGATCTTATTCCTGATGCTTATAGTTTGTATCGGGATAATTGCGGTTAACATCTGGCATCGGTATGTATGATACGTTATGTGTTGTATCTTTTTCTGGCTCAGATAATGGTGTAACTTGTAGTGACATTTTGTATCATATAGGATGCATTCTCCGTGTTATGTTTGTAATTGCTGTCTCGTCTTCTGTTGCAAGGTATAGGTGTAAATGTCGAAACTTGGCATAGTCCCGGACGTAACATATATAGTACAACCAAAAATAACCCCTCTCCAAAATATTCCAAAAATACTATTATTCTACAGGTATGTCGTATTTTGCCCCTGAAGATCAAACTGAACAGAAAATAAATTAAGTAAATGTCAAAATCCACCCGTATAACCCCCAGAGTTCCCCATAGATAAAAGTTTGCCCCCTACCTAAGAGCCCCTCAAAAACAAAAAATGTTTTTAAATATCTAAATTTGGCCTTGGGTCTTTTAAAGACTGCTTCTTTTAGAGATAAATATCTCGAGAATACAGTAAATTCGGATTGGTTAAAACAGTATTATATTTTCAAATTTCGTTATTGTTAACTTTTAAAAAAATCGAAAATAGTGCAATCGCTTAGCTGATGGTATTCCATTCATGGCGACCAAGTTTAAAATCTTGGTGGATTCTAGGCTATATATTTTCACCTGAAAACCATATAGCGTTCGGAAAGTTATCCGGCATTAAACCACCTGCCCAAAACACAGAATTAGGCAGGTGGCACTAGGAAACTAGTTCTTGTTACCTGTTTCAGATTGCACAAATATCCAAAGGTTGCAGTATGAAACAATGATGTCAAATTTTCTTTTGTGAAAATTTAATAATCAAATTATTATAAATGTGCTTTTCAGTAAATGAAACTCAAATTAATTATGATTATTTTATTTGCATTTAAGAAACTTTTAAGGGACACACCTGTATGGAATTTTGAGTCGACAAATGTAGGACTCTGTCAAATACACTATATACAATAACGGACAGTTCCGTTTTATCCCGTACGAAGCTGAGGGACATGTTGACGGTCGCGCACCTGGCGTTCCGGCTACTGAAGTTGCATGTTAAAGTTGATAGATATAATGATGTTTCCTTTGTTCTACTACGAAAGTTGAATGTTAATACTGATAGAAATAATGAAATTCAATAATGATTTCGTTTTGTCTGAATCCTTGGCTGAATGGTCAGCGTTGTGATCTTCGGTTCAGAAGGTCCCGGATTCGATTCCCGTCCGGTTCGCGGACTTTTATCACGTCTAATTAATTCTTCTGGCTCTAGTACGGGGTATGTGTTTTTGTTCCAGCACGTTTCTCTTCATATTAATACACATACTATACTTCCACAGAAACATACAACAGTAGTTATTAGATCTCGGAAGTTTAGGTGGTTAAATGTTATTTTTGTTGCCTAAAATAGACTGCCAAATAGGCTCTAAAATATTTTTAGGCATAAATTAAAGTACCATGTTTATTTTGCTAAATTGATAATTACTCGTTATGGGGAAATGTACTGGGTAGTACAAGTTACACTCATCTCTTTGCTGCAAACGCCACAGAATATAATTTTACCATCTAATGTGGAGTGGAGAAGCTCCTGTAACAACGTTTCAATTAAATTCAACTTGTAACATAACACTTCCGGCATAATTCATAGTGTGTATAGTGCACTACAACACTCAGTTTCAAGGCCGTCCCGCTAGGTGCGCTGGCAATCAATATCTTGCGATATTTCACAAAGTGGCACGTAGTCTATATAGTGTATTTGATTCAGTGCATTGAAAGGGAGAAACTGACTCAGAGTCAATAAATATACCACTAACCAAATAATCAATTTTATGATGAGATGAGGCCTCTTTGATAAAAGAGCCTTCTATATGTACCTCAGTCACGGTCATCCACTTCACTTCAAAGCCCGCAAAATCACATCGACCGTCTGTACTCTAACACCCCTCTTCCAAAACCTTTCTCTCGGCCATGGTCATCCATGAATACTTCACATAACAGCCTGCATGCTTGCTAGGTAACATCGCGTCATACATTTAGTATAGCTAATTTCGTGACTCACATTTTCAGGTTACCCATGGCCAAAAGGTTAAAAGTTGGAACTTAATTCAGGTATTTAACTTGAAAGTCGTAGAAGTCAGAAATATACTGTACGCACACCGTGTTCAGAGTTCCCAACAAGGACTATAATAATTATAATTTCGTGTGGCTATTACTAGCCGATAGCAGCCCTTGTAAGGCAGGCCCTCCGATGAGGGTGGGCGGCATCTGCCATGTATAGGTAACTGCATGTTATTGTGGTGGAAGATAGTGTTATGTGTGGTGTGTGAGTTGCAGGGATGCTGGGGACATCACAAACACCCAGCCCCCGGGCCAATGGAATTAACCAATTAAGGTTAAAATCCCCGACCCGGCCGGGAATCGAACCCGGGACCCTCTGAACCGAAATCCAGTACGCTGACCATTCAGCCAACGAGTCGGACCCAACAAGGACTGCGAATGTACCGTTTCTTAAAGGAAGGGTACACACATACGACCGAATGTGTAGCGATTTTCCTCGGTAATTTTCGAAATACTTTGGGTCCTTTTAATCGCATTTGGTTAGGTTTAAACTACACACCGTTATTGCGCATAGGAAAACCGACATGTGACAATATTTCAGCTTAGAACACTGACCAGAAAGGTTCTGTCATCTAAGGTTCAGCATTGCAAGAACTGTATCAACGAAATATTTTGAAAATGATACATGTGCTGCGGGTCAGCATTTCTCTCCTTAGATAGCGGTATTTCGAGGCGTAACAACGATACACTGGTAGCTGCATGGAAGAAACGTAATCAACATCTCCTTTACTCAATCGAGCTATTATGGACTGCCTAGTACTGGCATCTGTTTTTTTCTCGCCATAGGTCCCTATTGTCTGTCATGACGATGCAGTGCTAAAGTGGAGCGTTTGTGCTGCATATTATCAGCTGTAGATATCTATCGGGTTGGAGCTCTCCTTGGCCTCTCAAGCTCACCATCATCCTCTGAAGACAATCTCTTCTTATAATGTGCCCCAAGTATTTGAACCCATGGCGCAATAGCTTTGATGGACTTTGGCCTAACAAGTGACTGCTGCACATGGCTAAGACTTGTAGATTACGAGGTAAAGTGCAGCGACAATTCCTCCCGGTCATTATTCTTGGTATTATAGACCGGGTTCCCCTATCTTATCATCAAGTAGCTCCTCAGTTGTTGTTTCGTAGGCAGGCTGAGAGGGCCCCAAACCAGGCCTCAGATCGAGGTAAAGCTCCCTGACGTGGTCAGGATTCCAACCCGGAGTCTGCGGATCAGATGTAGACTCCAGAACGCGTGGCCGGCATCACAAGTATTGGAAGATTCATTATCAACCATTCGCGTTTGTTTGTCCGAACTCTTCCAACATTATGTTTATTCTCGGGAAATTACTCGTCAACACAATAATTTAAGCTTTTATCAACTCTTACTCAATATCATATCTACAATATTTCAGAATTACTATAAATCCCTCTCTCCTTCCCAGCTAACCGCTGTTATTTTGGCCTTTTGCAATTACGTTTACACCTGTCTCCTGACACTGGCGAGAATAAAATATAGCTTCCTCCGAAGTCTAGGCCTAGAGTAATTTATGAATGTTACAGCATGGGAGCTGATGAGCTATGGATGGTACTGAGTAATGACATTTGGAGCATGACATGCTCCTGGATGTCATGAATGGTGTTACACATAGGGCCGTCGGTGCTATAATAGCACTTTCTGGTCCAGTGAGGAAAGCAATGGCAAACTACTTCACTCTCCCTCATGTCTTTTACGCCTCATTATGGTGGCACTATCGGTTGCTGCGGTTGCCCTATAACTACCTTCTGAGAATCCTTTTTCTTGTTCTTTTTTTAACAATTGGTTTTACGTCGCACCGGCACTGATAGGGGATAGGAAAGGCCTAGGAGTGGGAAGGAAGTGACAGTGGTCTTAATTAAGATAAAGCAAATATCAAAAACTATGGAAAACCATCTTCAGGGCATCCGACAATGGGGCTTGAACCCACTATCTCCTGGATGCAAGTTCACAGCTGTGCGCCCCTAACCGCACGGCCAAGTCGCACGGTTTTTGGAATCCAACCAACCTCCGAGCTGAGGGCTTAACAGGTAATGAACATGTCCTAATTGTGGAATGCATTGAATTATATTAATATCCAATGACCTGACGTATTTAGCTAGAGTAGCTTCAACTACGCAGAACAAGGCACAAGCTTATCAACACGTCTTGTCCGGCTCCATGGCTAAATGTTTAGCGTGCTGGCCTTTGGTCCAGAGGGTCCCGAGTTCGAGAGATTTATGGTTACTTCCCTTGGCTCGGGGACTGGGTTTTTTGTGCTGTCCCCAAAATCCCTGCAACTCACACACCACACATAACACTATTCTCCACCACAACAACACGCAGTTACCTACACATGGCAGATGCCGCCCACCCTCATTGGAGGGTCTGCCTTACAAGGGTTGCACCCGGCTAGAAACAGCCACACGAAATTATTATTATAACACGTCGTGACTCGTATCTGCCTACCACAAACTCCTGCTGCTGAGTAACGTCCGGTATACGCACCGCTTCAAAGACTATAATTTTGAACACTGGTTTGATCTTATTTATTATTATTATTATTATTATTATTATTATTATTATTATTATTATTATTAATAATAATTTATGTATTTATTCGGTTCGTTTCGGCCTACTAGGGACCACGGGGCTCGTCTTAACTCTTAACTATGGTCTGCTTTTCCCTGGCCCAGTACAATTTCATTTTCTGTCCGTGTGCCTGCTTCAAAAGTTCACTCCTAAACTGGAAAAAATTAAGAATATATTATCCAGCCTTAATGATTCCATTGATTGGTCGATTCACAATATGATGAATTCGATCCTGGCTGCGGTGCGTGAAATATAAAGTTGCTTATTACGCTCCTTGAATATGTTTAGCCCACGTTAAATGAAAGCACATATTGAGTGAAAACGAAGATCAAATAGAATGAATAAATACTGGAGGAACAGAAAGGGAAAAACTAAAAACATCATAGAAGACCGGACAGAAATTGACTACAGTAGTCCAACGCGGCCATAAAAGCACAATAATAATGATACTGGATTTACGTCTCACTAACTAATTTTACGGTTTTCGGAGTCGTCGAGGTGCCGGAATTTAGTTCCGCAAGAGTTCTTTCGCGTGCCAATGAATAAACCGACAAGAGACTGATGTATTTGAACACCTTCAAATACCACTAGACTGAGCCAGGATCGAAGCTGCCAAGTTCGTGTCAGAAGGCCAGCGCCTCAGCTATTAAAGCCACTCAGCCCGGCATTATTATTATTATTATTATTACTATTATTATTGTTACGGAGATATCCGTGGTAGTTAGAGGTGAAAGAAGGTGCGGGCGGGAATAGGTCTCAACTACAAAATTAAAGTTAATTTAAAACTTTAACAAAGGTTATATTTTCAAAACTTAACAATGGTGACATAGAATTTGTAAACTTAACAAGTCAACAACAAGCCAAAATCAGGTACAAAGAAATCACAAGATTTAGGGGGTTATTACAAGATCTGGGCTTCAGCCCCAAATATAATTTCTGAGCTCTCAGCTCACAATAACAAGATACCAAAGGGCAGAACACCCTTAATTACATGGAGCATTAGCTCCCAACTTTACATCTCAAGCCTAAGGCAATTTTACCACAACACTATAAAGAGCTGTCCCGCTCTCGATCTTTCAAGCCTATAAAGGCAATAACAGACTCTTACACAACCTGCCATCAAGGCATAATAAAGAAACAGGGGTATATCGTACCCAATCTACTGGGCCTTCGCAGGAAGGAAAACAAAACGGGTTAAGTAAATGGCCCAAAATACAAAATGGAATGGAGGCGATAACTTGCACTCCTACACCAAGTTTTTGTCTAAAACCTATGTGGCGCTAGGCCGATCATACAGGGGCTAATCCCAAGCTAGGGAGGTGACACGTATGAGAAAACTTTACTACATTAAAGAAGAGAAGAACGGTTATGAAAGCGTAGTCAACTCCTTTTCAAAAATGAAGGGGAGTTCGAGAGGGTGAAGCACTCTCTATCCCCGCTTTACAGTAATTTATAGATTTTACATAGACAGAAAAGAATTTACATTTTAAAAAGGTAGGTTACATACTAAAGGTTTCGAACCCTCCCCGAGAGTTAAACTGCTGAGCTAGCAAGAAATGAAGATGTTAACAGGCCATTACCTTGTAGAAGAACAGCTGCTTGAAGAAAGAGGCGCTTCCCGCCCCCTGCTACATATTCACACACTAAGAAAGATGTTACTGAAGTGGCGCCGAGACAAGAAAATCAGCAGTTTATATACCCTCGTGGAACATTCGAGACCTTTCAGGAATTAGTAGACACACCCTTTCGTTTTTATTGGATAACAGCAAAAACTAATACACAAGACGAGGAAGAAACACCTTATTGGTGGAAAATTAAGTACGTAAATTCCCGATTGGTTACATTCAAAACGGGCGGAAAGAAAGGATTTATATTGCCAACCCACAAACCACAGAACAAAATTTAGTAAAAATAAAACTTAGGAATACTATATTTCTTCAAGAAAGTTCATTCCATTGCACCAGAGTGTGTTACCATAGTTTTCGGTAGCGACATCTGTTAGAGATTGTCCACACCTCTTAATCGTTGAAAAACAAAAGGCAAATAAAAAACACTCAGTGACATCTTCTGAATAACCATTGAATTAGTTCAGTAGTTAAAGTTCCAAGTTTCTCCAGTAGAGAAGTTTCAATTGGCGCAATATTTGAATTAGCTGCGTGGAGGTGTACCGCCCGGTACAATTATTATTATTACGGGGATACCCGTGGAGCAGAAAGAGGTTAAAGAAGGTGCGGGCTTGAATGGGTCTAACTACAGTCTCAAAATTATTTTAAAACTTTAACAAAGGTTATATTTCTTTAGAATTTCAAAAATCACAAATAACAATATAACAGGTACAATTAGCAATTTTGGAACCAGTTGAGGAAAATACAATCTTAGTAAATTCGACAGGTCCTCGGTTTCAAGCCCCTCGCCTTACAATTCTTTAGCTCCCAGCTCAAATTTACCATTCAAAAAAGGACAACTTTAGTAAAGGGCGGAAATCCCCTAATTCAAAGAGCACTTGCTCGTAAATTTGCAATATCTAGCCTCCCAGAGGCACACTACACAATTACAAAATTTGAGAAAGAGCTAACGGGCTCCCTGTTTCCTTTCAGCCTCCTCGAGGCAATATCAAAAATCGTACACTCTCTGGCCTTCCATGGCCCAACTTACAATTTGAAACAGGGGTATCTTGTATCTAACCTGCAGGGCCTTTGCGGAAAAGAACACGTTAAGTAAATCGCCCGAAACACAAACTGAATGGAGGCGTATACTTGCATTCCTAGATATGAACACTAAAACAACCTAAGGGGCTATAGGCCGATGAAACAGGGGCTATTACCAAACTACGAAGGTGACTCGTATAGAAATTACTTTACCATATTACAGAATGAAAAACAGTTGTAAAAACGTAGTCACCTCAAACCAAGATGAAGGAGAGCTCGAGAGGGTAATTCACTCTCTATCCCCGATTTACAGTTAAAGATTTTATGAAGTTTTGACATTAGCCGGAAGAAGTTACATTTTAGAAAAGCTGGTTACATAACTAAAGAGTTGGACCTTTCCCTCCGGTTAAACTGCGGAGGTAGCTAGAAAGACGTTATGTGGCCATTACCTGGTAGATGTTCAGTTGACCGATGAAAGAGGCCGCCCGCCTCCTGCTTTGACACACACACACACATTCAGTAAGGTGACGATCAATTGGCCAAGGAATGAGAAAAGCCGCAGTTTATAAACCGTCAGGGAAGGTTCGAGATCATTCAAGATTAAACTGGCCACACCCTCTCAGTTTTATTGGATAAATTCAAAACTTACACTTAGAATCGAACAAGAAGCCTGTGATATTTTGAAAATTAAATACAAAAATTAGGGATTGGCTAAATTCAAACCTGGCGGAAAGAAACAGGAAATATTGCCAACCCAAAAATAAATGAACATTGTTCAATTACAAAAACCTAGAAATACAAAACTTATCTAAATTATAACTTCGTACAACTCCCACCAGGGTGCATGACCATAGTTTTTAGTGGTGTCCTCTGTGAAAAAAATGTCCAAACTTCTTGATGAATGTCGAACAAAACAAGTAGAAATCCACTCAGGTTAGGCAACTGCACAATAACAAAATTACTCAATATTTTTGTGGTGACATCTTCTGAGTAAAGTTCTAAGTTGGTGTAGTTTCGATTTCACTTTTTTACCAATAGAGGAGTTCTTTTAGGCACTGAATTTGAATGCGCGGCTTTGGGGTGTACCTCTCGGTATAATTATGATTATTATTATTATTATTATTATTATTATTATTATTATTATTATTATTATTATCTATGCACAGATCTATAACTTTCTAAGGAATATCACTTTCTTTTGTTATTGAAAGGGTTGACATTTTAAGTTATTTGCCTTTGGCAGCAACTCGGTATTGATAAAATTTCTCACTTCCATCTAAAGCGTGGCAGAATGATTATAAACTTGTAAAAAGTGAACAATTAAGTTGACTTCCATCTATCCATAAAATTCTCCAATACAATGTATTGGAGTTGTATTGGAGTTTATACTTTATCTCAGAGACTTCGTCTCCTCATCGCGAACTTGTCTGCGCAACCCCTGAACAAAATATGAATGTACCTCCCGTAACTGGAGCAATTGGTAGTTGGCAGTCACACCTGAGGCCACCTTCAAGCACTGGAACTTTAAAATCCCAGGGAAGCTTAACCATAAACTCCTCCCTCATTACATCTTACGTTCTAGAGTCTTCCCTTGCACCTGGGCTAGCCACGGTGAGGTCTTACCTTGATACAGTTTACTACACAGCTTCTGTACAGAGACGTAATAGTTTCCTGGAATGTAAGATTTCATCAACTTCTATAAGTGAATGCCAATTTGTGAAACTAAATAAGTAAAATTTCACTTTACAGGAGAAAGAAGAAACTGATAACCGCCATTTGTATGATTAGCATTAACCTGCGGGACTCGTGTCACCCACATAGATTTTTCTTTATTTTGTTACTAGTTCACTCACTCCAGACTCGCGTGATTTTCAGTACCTTTCAAGGACATTGCCACGAATAATATATGATAATTATACTGTTCATTACCCCTACATTCGTACCAGAACCAGAAGACGTTGAACAACGTTGGGTGACGGTAGTTCCCCACGCGCCTATTAGTTTTTCAGATTTTTTTTATCACATTATATTTTATTCTTACCGTATTTCACTTGGCATGCGTGACTAGTTCAAGGGACTTCCTACATATCCACTGTAATCTTATCAATATAAATATTCTTGGTGTTCTTTTTTTTTCGTAACCATAAGCTTGCATATTGTAGCGACGGCATTAGCAGTATTCTTACCAATTCTGATTACTGTGGATTCCTCGGCTATAAGCGGATGGTTAAATGAATCATTTGGTGGTAAGTGGAAAATTCCCTTTGAAAATTCAAAAAGCAAGAGTGGAGAGGTACGTACGGATATTATTCTTGACTATGAATCAGAGTTTGAGCAAGGAGAGGAGGAAGGGAATGAAGAAGATGCACCTGATGAATGAGGGCAGGATGAATCTTCAAGATTTTATATTAGAAAGAATGGAGAGAAAAGGAGAAAGGAAACATCTCACCTCATTATACAACACAATACCACATTTTCTAGGCGCAGTGGTCACTAAGTTCAAGTTATGGAATGTTTGTTAAGAATTTTGGGGCTTACGTAAATGCCATTGTAGGAGCTTTTGAGTGACTGGTCATCCACATGGGCTTTTGTAAATTCCCTCTTGACCACACGCCAAAAGTTTTGTTCATTGGCTACCTATTGGTGTCAATGTTTTCATTAATATCTCCAATTTAAGTCTTCATAAATATCTAATAAATAAGGTTACGAGATACCATGGTCTCCTTGCGTGACACCTGCCCCCTATGCGACCATTCGTGTTCCCAAAATGCGCGTGCCTGTTCTAGAGTGAATTCATTTCTTCAGTGCTGAAAGAAAAAGTTTAGAATAATCTGTCTTAGAGCAATTTCTATTTTTATGCGTATATACGTTACGAAGGGTGTATATAAAGAAAAACTGCTGGAATTCCGCTACGCATACGCAACAGGAAAGCAAAAAAGCTCGAAATTTCTAATCTTGAACACACAATTATCGGTTATTTTGCGTCAGAACAGGCCTGTCTACAGCCACCTCGGACCCTGGAGTATGTTTGAACATGACGATGTATACTCGCCACCAAATAATCCAACCTGTTCTGGGGCATATTGTCCCACTCCTGGGTAGAAACTTCAGTCAGACTCACGGAACAGCTCTCTTGCATTTTATATTATTATTTTTCTTTCTATTTATTTATTCTACCACTTTCTTCCTTGATTCTCCCGATGACCTTGCGGTTACTTCATAACGCGCATACGGCGTAACAAGAAACATCGTAACTGGAGCTTAGATGGTGTCTTCAGCTCCCATTTGGAATGCTAATAATGAGCCATCTGGTGACGAATGAGAGTGCCACTTACTATAGACCAACGGCAAAGCATCCTTTAATTCAAAACTTCATTATTAGAAAAGTATTCCTCGTGAAAGGGTTAATATTTTCTTCTGAAGATGCTGGGAAGTGTTCTCTGCGAAACGTAAATAATTTCACCTCCTTCTCTCCTTGGCACGGCATAAGCCCAAAAACTTGTATCATGTCTGTTTTTTCCTCATTCTAATTTCAAAGTTAAATTCAAATAGAAGGCCGATAATGTGTCGATACGAGGCTGAGTAATTTGGGACCCTTCAATACAACCGGACTGAGCCAGGATCGAACCGAACCTACCTATTTGGGTCTGCAAGGCCAGCGTCCTAAGGTTTGAGCCACTCATTGTCAACCCACTGGAGGAATAGAATTGACTAGGTTTCCTTCGTTCGATGTGAGATGGAGTGAATAGTGCTGTATTATTATATGTTCTTGTTTTGTGTTGTGGTGCCTCTCCTCACAGCCCATGGTGACCTAACTGTTTGATGAATCACCGACAGGCGAGTACTAACACAGGAACATAGCCCACTACAAGAGTACAGGAATAACCTGAGGTGGAAATGCGGTTTTACCACGACATCTCCGGCGCTAGACGACTGCCGCTCAAGCGCCACTGCCACCCCTGGTCCATGGCCGCCTGCAAGACTGTCAAGATAGAACGTTAATGAAACCATAGACACCATAAGGCAGCCAATGAATAAAGATTTGGTGCGCGGTCAAGAGGGAATTAACGAAGGAGGTAATCTTACAAACGCCCATGTGGATGACCAGTCATGCAAAAGCTCTTCCCTACGGAGCTACTCTGCATACCCCTTTCAAACTAGAGTGTTATTGCAGACAACTATTATAACTTTAAGAACGGACCGCATGGAGAATATATCCCAGCACCGTCGTTATCATGCAAGGCGAGTTAAGGCATTTCTAACCACCTAATAACCAGAGTTTTGTTTATTAAATCTTTCCACATTCTTCACGTCTGGTAGAGGAGAGAAGTGAATGACGTGGCGAGCATCACACCTCGACCTGCCTTCAGCTCTGGAAAGAAATCTATTTCTGAAAGTGAATTCGTGTAATATTCTTACTGCTGAATGCTTGACCATGAGCTCCAGAATGCCACAGGAGAAGATCATGATGATGATGATGATGATGATGATGATGATGATGATGATGATGATGATAATAACAGTAATAATAAAAATCAAAAACAGGATGTGATTGAGATGGGTATCATAAGAAATGATATATTGAACAAAGATTTTTCAGGAAAGGATTTAAGGAGTTTGGGAGGTCAAAAGAAGCAAAGAAAGTCAGTATGGACGGAGGAAAGAAGGAGAAAATATGGTGAAAGAATGCAGACATACTGGAAAGACAGGAAGGCAAGGAGAAGAAGAAAAGCATGAAGTTACTTCACGTGGTCTACAGCTGGCCAAGATCGAAGAAAGATACTAATAATGATAATAATGATAATAATAATAATAATAATAATAATAATAATAATAATAATATCCGCCTCTGTGATGTAGTAATTAGGGTGATTAGCTGCCACCCCCGGAGGTCTGGGTTCGATTCCTAGCTCTGCCACGAAATTTGAAAAGTGGCACGAGGGCTGAAACGTGGATGGCAGCTAATCACACTAACCACTACACCACAGAGGCGGAATTCCTTTAATGAATTGAATTATTTGTTTTATTAGTCATTCAGAACAGTTGACACTTTTCGTAATTTCTGCGAGCTGTTTGTTGTTTTTGTTGTTACTGTTATTAATAAGGATTCCATTTTAAAAGCGAACAATCGTCAGTCATATTGTAAACACGGTGCGTGTCGTGGGCCAGTAACTGACCTTAAAACCCGGTTTGAACAGAACAATGAAGAAGCTGCGGTTGTCAACCATGGAAAGAAGGCAATATACGACCAAAGAATCCGGTACTTTCAAGACAAGTGCAGCTAGGAAGTATAGGTGTAATTAGCCTCCTTATTGAAACCTGTGTGTTATTGGAGGAATTCCAGCACGATTATCAACTGTCTACCAGCCTCGGGGATGACGTCGCCACTATTGTAATCTCAGATTTTATATCACCATATGAGTGAAAACTCACAAGCCATATATACAGTATAATATATTCAAGGAAGATTAATGTCTTCAGTTTGGTTGTTCCGCTTCGCTACCTCAAGAGTAATGTCATGTAATGGATCAAACAAGAAGGAAGCCAATAAAAAGCCACTACCCGTGGTGAAATGAATTGCAATAAAGTGACCCAGATAGAGATTGTAAGGAGCACTCAACGATTTTATTACAAACCATTAAGCGGTCTTTCTGTAACTGCGTCTTGAATCTTTCTGGATAAATGATTCAAAACCCAAGCTTCCGGTAACTCTATTTCATCTAAAAGACATATGGCCGTTTCCAAATTTAACAATCATAGAATCATCTCTGTATCGTACCAGTAAGAACTTATTCTAGCACTTTTAAAACAGCCTGTCATAAATTCTTCCAAAGCACGTAGGGCTGACTTGAATGTACGTTTCTCCATGTCCATGACACATAAAATATTGTGGTTTACATTAATAATAAAGCAAACTTCTTTTGTTAATAATAATAATAATAATAATAATAATAATAATAATAATAATAATAATACTAATAATTGTTACGGAGTTTTTCCGTGGTAGGTAGAGGTGAAAGAAGGTGCGGGTGTGAATAGGTCTCCAGCTACGAAAGCAAAATTAATTTAAAATTTAACAAGGTTATATTTTCTTTTCGAAAACAAGAAATAACAAGCATGGCAGGTACAAAGTAGCAAGTCAAAAAGGGTAGTTACAATATTTACAGGAATTGGGCTTCGCGCCCTGATTTTACACAGCTTGAGCAATCAGCTCAGTTTTACCCCAAACACGAGTTTTAACAGAGGGGCAGAAAACCCCATTCATACCTAGGAGCCCTTGCTCCAAATTACACAGAAAAGCCTCCACGAGGCATACAACACTTAATTTTCAAAAGAGCCACTCGCTTTCAAAATTTAAGCCTCTCCCAGGCCACACCAAACTCCACCTTCAAGTTGTCCTCACTGGACATAGACACAGGGGTAAAATACCCAACCTACTGAGGTCTATTAAATAAAAATGGGCAATTACATGACCTCTAAAATAACAATTTGAGAGGAGGCGATCTTGCACTCCTAATACACTTGTTTCTTAAAAAAACCTAATCTGGCTCTAGGCCACAAATGCAAGGGCTAATCCCATACTACCGAGGTGACTTTAGAAAAGAGCAATTTGTTTTACATTAACGAAGAATAGGTTGAGAAAATAAGTTCACCTCAAGACAATGTGAGTGGGAGCTCGAGAGGGTTAGCACTCTCTATCCCAATATGCAACTTAAAAGAGAATAGAAGAAAAGATCGTTACATTTTAGGAAAAGGTTACATGGAGGAACGCTTCGCACCCGCCCCGAGAGTTAAACTGCTGAGCTAGCAAAGAAAGAATTTATTAATCGGCCATTACCTTATTGATGACCGCTGCCGAGGAAAGAGGCGCTTCCTGCCTCCTGCTATGTACTTTATACACTGAAAGATGGAACAGAAGTGGCCCGGAGACCCTAAACTCAGCAGTTTAAATCCTCTCGCGGAAGTTTCTAGGCGTTAGGGGAATGAAAACACCCGCCCACAATTACTTTATTGGCTAGGGTACAGAAACATATCCAAGATGGGGGAAGATACATCGGATTGGTCGGAAATTACTAAAAGAAATTCGGGATTGGATAAATCTAAAACAAGGGGGAAAAGAGGGGTATACAGCCAACTTAAACAATAACAGAAAGAAATTTAGCAAGAAACAAACATTTGAAATAAAAATTTCTCCAAAAAATAGTTCTTTGACTCCGCACTAGGGTGCACTATTGTTGATCTTCAGTAGTGTCCTCTAGAAGAGAAAGTTCACACTTCTTACTTCAAGCGAAACAAAAACACATCAAAAATGACACAGTACAAAAACTCAAAATTTTCCACGTGGTGACATCTTCTGAGAAGGTAAAGAATT
Source organism: Anabrus simplex (assembly GCF_040414725.1). Taxonomy (NCBI): domain Eukaryota; kingdom Metazoa; phylum Arthropoda; class Insecta; order Orthoptera; family Tettigoniidae; genus Anabrus; species Anabrus simplex. The sequence continues at coordinate 131,008,266 of NC_090268.1, read as the reverse complement.
AATAGCGTAGATAAAGTTCAGACTTCCTCCAGCAGAGGAGTTTCAACTGGCGCACATTTTAAATTAGCGGAGTGGAGGTGTACCTCCCGGTACAGACCTCCCCCCCCAAAAGTTCCTCCCGGGGTGACACATGAAATTGTTTGAAAACAAGGTCCAAGTTTTGATGTAGATATGGAGATTAATTGCCAAAAAAAAATTTATAAGATTTTCTTAATTTGGTTTGATTTAGTTTCAAAATTTTGTTGTTGCAGATGAAGTAAAGTTTTTAAGTTTGTAGAAGTAGAATTCCGAAGATAGACTTTTAATACTTAAAAGTGATGAAAAATTTTGCAATGTCCACCAAATATTGCTGTTGAATTCCCGAGTGTAGTCATTGCTTATCGTAACTGTCCATGTAGTTGAGGTTGATGAAGTTGGATGGCCAGACCGGCCGTTGCAGCTTGCGTCCAAAGGAGGCCGCTCGGACCCCTCAAGTACCCTGAGATACCGCTCGCCCGCACTATGAGGGGAGCAGTGGTGTTGAAACACGCCGCGCCCGCGGTGAACATATACAGGCTGCGGGCAAGTAGCAGGTCGTGCGCCGCACATCAGCCTTGGCCGGGAGGAGAGCTCCGGCTCGCCGTGCACATGTCGTCCTCGCTGGGGCCGAGGGGGCCCGTCCTCGAACCCAGCCGCGGCACAGCGCCGCGCGGCTGCGGGGGCACTGAAACATTAAAGCTAGGCGGCAGAATTGTGTTGGACCATCATGTTTCTTTTGAGGGCACAGGCATGTAGAGAGATTGAGGGGCCAGCGGCGTGCAGATATCCATGGCATTTCATCTAAGCCAGCCACTGTGTGTAGTGGAGCAGGAGACGGGAGCGTGGTAATGGCCGTGGCAAGGACAGGATGGCAGTTTAACAAATCGGGGGAGGTTTACAAGAAATGCTTAAATATAGATAAATATAATAGAAGGAGCAGAAAGCCTTAAGAGTGGAACTCACAAAAAAATATAACCTTCATATTCCTATCAAATTATATGAAGCAAGTTGAAACAAAATTTACACTGGTTTCACCTGGGACAGGTGAACCCTAAATATCCTCTCGGTGGCTGGATTGCTTACTAACAATGTAACCGGAGTAAGAAAATCGAGAATGATGCATGGCCCATGAAATCTGGGGGCAAGCTTGCCCGCGGGAACAAAATTCTTGACCATCACCTGGTCACCTACCTTCAAAGTGGTGGGTCTCCGTCCACGATCATACTTTTCCCTAACCTTTTCATGAGATACTTTAAGATTGGCTTTAGCCTTCTTCCAAAGATCTTTAATATTATCCGGATCTATTGTCTCGGGTAGAATGTCACTCAGAGACCAAAGGTTAGAGAGCGGCGTGTTGGGAACAAACTTGAACATCAAGGAAGCTGGAGTGAACTTATGAGATTCATGAACCGCCGAATTCAAAGCAAAAGCTAACCAATGCAGGGACGTGTCCCACCTGGAATGATCTTCATGATGATAGGCAATAAGTGCGGACCTGAGATTACGATTAACCCGTTCAGCCAGAGATGGTTGAGGGTAATAAGCAGAAGTAGTTACATCAGAGATGGATAAGTCAAAACAGAATTTACGAAATAAGTTAGATGTAAAAGCCTTCGCATTATCAGATACAATATATATGCACAGACCAAAAGAAGCAAAAATAGAATTTAAGCAAGTAATGGTAGACTGAGCGGTAGCCAGCTTAGTCGGAAATAACCAAGAAAATCTGGTAAAACCATCTACACACACAAGGATGAACTTGTTGGCATTACCCTTTGACTGGGGGAATGGTCCTACATAATCAATATACAGGCGTTCCATGGGGCGCGACGCTTGCTGAGAAGACAAGAGGCCTACCTTGGTGGACATGGTCGGTTTACTAAGCAAACAGGATTTACAAGCCTTTACTAGTTCACGGATTTCACCGTCCATACCTTTCCAGATGAACATTTCACGAATCTTTTCACGAGTTTTAAAGATTCCAAGATGCCCTCCTAATGGGGTCTCATGATAATACTTGAAGATCATAGGTACAAGAACAGCTGGAACGACAACTTTCATCATCTTATCATGCCTCGAAGGGCAACATAGAACACCATTCCTCAGAACATAAGGGACAACATGTTCCCCAGAAGAAAGGGTTTCCATTATCGGAGCCAGCGTCGGATCTTCACGTTGGTATTTCTCGATATCCCTAAAGAGCATGGGAGCATCTGTTAGGATGACATTAACCTTAGATAGTATGGACTCGGGAGGTGATGAACTGTCGACCGGTTCGTGGGTCTCGACGTCATTAGAAAACATACGGCTGAGTAAATCAGCAACAACATTTTCGGTACATCTGATATGTCTAACATCAAACTGGAAGGCAGAAATACGGATGGCCCAGCGGGCTATACGACCAGTACGACGCGGCCTACCTAAGACCCAGCTTAAGGCTTGATTATCTGTCTCCAGGTCGAATTTGACATGTTCCAGATAGAGACGGAACTTCTCTAAGGCGAATAAGACTGCCAAACCTTCGAGCTCATAGATGGAATACTTGGCTTCTTGAGCCGACAATGTCCTAGATGCATAGGCGATGGGGCGCCTCCCTAGTTCAGTCTCTTGAAGAAGGACTGCAGCTACCGCTGACGACGATGCGTCGGTTTGGACAATGAATTTCTTTGAGAAATCAGGCATAGCAAGTACAGGGGCATTACAAAGAGCTAATTTAAGGTCTTCAAAAGCGGCTTGTTGAGAAGGTCCCCACTCGAATTTGATGCCTTTCCTACGAAGAAGGTTTAAGGGCGCCGCTCTATTAGCGAAGTTAGGAATAAACTTCCTGAAGAAATTCACCATACCAATGAACCTGGCGATACCTTTAATGTCTTTGGGAGGTTTAAAATCACGGATGGCCTGTGTTCTAGAATGATCGACTGCTACACCATCCGGTGACACAATATGCCCTAGGAAAGACATAGAGGGCTTAGCAAAGGCAACCTTGGACAACTTAACAGTTAACCCAGCCTTACGAAGGCGATCGAGAACTTCTCGCAGATGATCTAGATGTTCTTCAAAAGTCTCTGAAAATACGACGACATCGTCCATGTAGTGATATAAGTACTCAAATTTGATGTCGGAGAAGACCCTATCTAGTAGCCTAGTGAGTACAGCTGCTCCCGTGGGGAGCCCGAAAGGCACGCGGTTGTATTCGTATAAATTCCAGTCCGTGGCAAACGCTGTAAGATGTTTAGACTCTTCGGCAAGGGGAATTTGATTATAGGCCTGATTCAAGTCCAAGATAGTAAAGAACTTGGCCTTACGAAACCATGAAAAACAAGAATGAAGGTCGGGAAGGGGCACAGATTGTAACACCACCTTCCGATTGAGAGCCCTGTAATCAATGACAGGCCTGAAGCCTCCTTGGGGTTTCGGGACTAAAAAAATAGGCGAAGAATACGCTGACTTAGAGGGCCTAATAATACCGTCCTTCAACATCTGATCGATGATTTCTTTTAGAGCCTTCATTTTAGGTGGAGATAGCCTATAAGGTGGAAAACGGACAGGAATCGAATCCGTGACCTCAATTTTGTATTCAATAAGGTCAGTAACACCAAGAGTATCAGAGAACACCTCGGGAAACGACTGAGACAATTTGCGAATACTATCAGCCTGCTCCTCAGGTAGATGTCTAAGGTCTAACAACATCTCATCCTGGGTAGGCGAAATAGAAGAACATGATGCAGAATTACACTTTAATAGAGGGATATTACAATTAGAGGCAAATTTGAAAGTGCAAGACCTACTCTGAAGATCGAGCACAAGACCAGTGTGAGAAATAAAGTCCGCTCCCAATATAATGGGGCAAGACAAATGCTTGGCCACAAACAATTTAACTTTCCATGTGAATTGAAAAATACGAATTTTGACATATAAGGAACCGAGAATTTCTAATGGAGAGGAATTAGCCGAAACATATTGGATCGCCGTCAAACAATAGTTAGGAAGCTTACAAACAGATTTCAATTTTGAATACCAATCAGCCGAAATAATAGAACAAACACTACCTGAATCTAAGAGAGCTGTTATAGGCTCGTTATTTAACTCAATTTTGAGAAAGGGGACCGGTGCGGGGGAATCCGCCGCAATCCTAAGACACTCTTTGGGACCTTCAAAAGATGAATTTGAAAATTGCTCGTTCCCTGAATTTACAACCTGTTTACCCGGGGCTGAGTCTCGGGAAGATGGATTAGTCGACTCAGCCGAAGCCACTAGTCACTTTTTATTATTGGCATAGGTGGAATTTGCACCAGAAGTTGAGCAGGAGGGGGTGCTATTCGAATTGGGACAATTCTTGGCGATATGTGAGAAAGCCCCACATTTAAAACAGCCTTGTGATGACCCGGCTCCATTCCTTGTCCCACTTGACTTGATCAGTGGACACTTGTTGCGCAGATGGTCAGGCGACCCGCAAGCATAACATTTACGGGGATTGACTGGTCGGCGAGGTGGAGGCCGAGTATTACTAAAGGAAGGCGGGGGTTCTTTCGCGACACGCAAAGAATCGGCGTATCTAACTCCTTCCGCTGAGACGGCCAATGCTTCAAGTTCAGAGAAAGTTTGCGGGCACGCCGCGAAACACAAATATGACCTGTAGGGTGGTGAAATCCCTTCCACAATAGCTTGTACCATCTGATCCTCAGGGAAATGAAGAGCAAACACCCTAGTATAAAACTTAATGTCCTGTATGAAATCAGCCAAGTTTTCATCCAAGCGTTGTACACGGTAATAGTACTTCTGAATAAGGGAGGACCTGGCCCTAGCCGGGATGAAGTTAGCTAGCAAATGGGCATGGAAATCCTCAATAGATGATTGCTCGGCAATGGCTCTTACGATTTTATCTGAGAGAATACCAGTAGCATACGGATAGATAATTTGCAAAATTTGACATGGAGAAAGAGAAAACACAAGGGCATGATCCTGAAATTCAACTAGAAATCTTAAAAATGAAATTACATCACTGGTGGTATTAACGGAAAACCTAGAGATGCCTCTGAGCAACATTGCCAATGGATGAGGCAAGCTGCTAAACCCGGGTGGCATAGTAGGTAAAGGTTTCAATGGCAAGGAAGTTAATTCAGAACGGATGTTACTCAATGATGCACGACGTTCAGATTCGTTGTCCAATGGGGCAGGGATAGTTTGAGCAGCAACGGTTATCCTATTAACTTCTCCCCTGGGAGGCGCTTCCTCACTACCTGCATTCACTGTGGTGGGTAGATCGCTTTTGGGAGGAACCTCCCCTGTTAACAATTGAGTGACCTCGCTAGATAATTCAGACATATTTTCAAGCAGCGTACTAGCTTCCTTCTTCTGAACGTCATTCAACTTTAGAGACAACAGATCGTTAACCCTATTCGAAAAATGATATAGCCTAGCTTGCACACGCTTAATTTGATTAGAAGAAGGATCATTTTCAACAAAAAAACTAACTACAGAAGCTAGCCCAGTAATATTCTCCGTGATCGTGGAAAGAGAGTCGTCAATTTCTTTCTCTCCCAAATTGGGGATGGAAATGGGCAAATCTAGGGACTCTCTAAGCTTGTTTGTGTCTACTGCAACCGTGCCTCCAGATTGTACATTTCTAATAGTCAATTCATAGATCAACTCCTCCTTGCGCAAATAGTTAAGATGGAGAACATCGCGAGGGCCGGGCATGGTGACAGAACAATTTTGAAAAACTCAAAAAATTCCAGCAACTGGGAAAATAGTTAGAGTTCGGAACAAACAATGTTTAGCCGCCAAAAGGGGCTAAATTGAGACCCATTCAACCACGCTCTGCTACCACTTGTTACGGAGTTTTTCCGTGGTAGGTAGAGGTGAAAGAAGGTGCGGGTGTGAATAGGTCTCCAGCTACGAAAGCAAAATTAATTTAAAATTTAACAAGGTTATATTTTCTTTTCGAAAACAAGAAATAACAAGCATGGCAGGTACAAAGTAGCAAGTCAAAAAGGGTAGTTACAATATTTACAGGAATTGGGCTTCGCGCCCTGATTTTACACAGCTTGAGCAATCAGCTCAGTTTTACCCCAAACACGAGTTTTAACAGAGGGGCAGAAAACCCCATTCATACCTAGGAGCCCTTGCTCCAAATTACACAGAAAAGCCTCCACGAGGCATACAACACTTAATTTTCAAAAGAGCCACTCGCTTTCAAAATTTAAGCCTCTCCCAGGCCACACCAAACTCCACCTTCAAGTTGTCCTCACTGGACATAGACACAGGGGTAAAATACCCAACCTACTGAGGTCTATTAAATAAAAATGGGCAATTACATGACCTCTAAAATAACAATTTGAGAGGAGGCGATCTTGCACTCCTAATACACTTGTTTCTTAAAAAAACCTAATCTGGCTCTAGGCCACAAATGCAAGGGCTAATCCCATACTACCGAGGTGACTTTAGAAAAGAGCAATTTGTTTTACATTAACGAAGAATAGGTTGAGAAAATAAGTTCACCTCAAAACAATAAGAGTGGGAGCTCGAGAGGGTTAGCACTCTCTATCCCAGAAGGTAGCTTAAAAGAGAATAGAAGAAAAGATCGTTACATTTTAGGAAAAGGTTACATGGAGGAACGCTTCGCACCCGCCCCGAGAGTTAAACTGCTGAGCTAGCAAAGAAAGAATTTATTAATCGGCCATTACCTTATTGATGACCGCTGCCGAGGAAAGAGGCGCTTCCTGCCTCCTGCTATTACTTTATACACTGAAAGATGGAACAGAAGTGGCCCGGAGACCCTAAACTCAGCAGTTTAAATCCTCTCGCGGAAGTTTCTAGGCGTTAGGGGAATGAAAACACCCGCCCACAATTACTTTATTGGCTAGGGTACAGAAACATATCCAAGATGGGGGAAGATACATCGGATTGGTCGGAAATTACTAAAAGAAATTCGGGATTGGATAAATCTAAAACAAGGGGGAAAAGAGGGGTATACAGCCAACTTAAACAATAACAGAAAGAAATTTAGCAAGAAACAAACATTTGAAATAAAAATTTCTCCAACAAAATAGTTCTTTGACTCCGCACTAGGGTGCACTATTGTTGATCTTCAGTAGTGTCCTCTAGAAGAGAAAGTTCACACTTCTTACTTCAAACGAAACAAAAACACATCAAAAATGACACAGTTCAAAAACTCAAAATTTTCCACGTGGTGACATCTTCTGAGAAGGTAAAGAATTAATAGCGTAGATAAAGTTCAGACTTCCTCCAGCAGAGGAGTTTCAACTGGCGCACATTTTAAATTAGCGGAGTGGAGGTGTACCTCCCGGTACAATAATAATAATAATACCAAGCTCGACAGCTGCAGTCGCATAAATGCGGCCAGTATCCAGTATTTGGGAGATAGTGGGTTCAAACCCCATTGTCTGCAGCCCTGATGATTGTTTTCCGTGGTTTCCCATTTTCAAACCAAGCAAATGCGGGGGCTGTACCTTAATTAATGCCACGTCCGCTTCCTTCTCACTCCTAGCCAGTTCATGTCGCATTGTCGCCATGAGACCTATCTGTGTCGTTGCGACGTAAAGCAACTTGCATAATAATAATAATAATAATAATAATAATAATAATAATAATAATAATAATAATAATAATATTGGTGTGTGGCCTACGGAGTGGCCTGGTGCAGGTCTTTCGAGTTGCGCGTCTGTAAGAATGAGGGCCCTACCTATGATATTTTTTATTTTTTAAAATTTAATTGACCTTTGTTCAAAAAACCTTTGGTCATACTCCATGTACAATGAACACTCGCAGCACTTATACAAAAATATGAATTGTCATCACAAAGTAGTTATAAGAAATAATAACCTAATCATCCACATTCATCAAGTACATAAAACCACACTGATTCTCTTGTCCGGAAAGACAAGGGGAGAACAAACAAAACACTGGCCACAATGCGATGAGCACAAAGTCAAATTCTTACGTCCACGGACCTATGATGAATTATAATGATGAAGACGGCAGATACTCATCGGAATTAACCAATGAATGTAAACACCCCCGATCCGACCGGGATTCAAACCCGGGACCCACTAGCCCAAAAGTCAGCACGCTTACCATTTAGTCATGGAGCCGGACATATTTTTATGTTGATACCATACTCATAACACATACGTCTGCTTGTAGTTCAGTATTTTTCTGGTAATTCACAGTTTGGATGTGTGAGTTTTCATATGTCCACCTCTGTGGTGTAGTGGTTAGAGTGATTAGCTGCCACCCCCGGAGGGCCGGGTTCGATTCCCGGCTCTGCCACGAAATTTTTAAAGCGGTACGAGGGCTGGAGCGGGGTCCACTAAACCTCGGGAGGTCAACTGAGTAGAGGTGGGTTCGATTCCCACCTCAGCGATCCTGAAAGTGGTTTTCCGTGGTTTCCCACTTCTCCTCCAGGCAAATGCCGGAATGGTACCTAACATAAGGCCACGGCCATTTTCCTCCCTCTTCCTTGTCTATCCCTTCCAATCTTCTCATCCCCCCCGCAAGGCACCTGTTCAGCATAGCAGGTGAGGCCGCCTGGGCGAGGTACTGCTAATCCTCCCCAGTTGTATCCCCCGACCCAGAGTCTGAAGCTCCAGGACACTGCCCTTGAGGCAGTAGAGGTGGAATCCCTCGCTGAGTCCGAGGGAAAACCAACCCTGGATTGTAAACTGATGAAGAAGAAGAAGAAGAAGAAGAAGACGAGTTTTCATATTGAATTGCTCTGAGTTTAATATCTAGCATTTCATGTTTTCAACGTGTATGTCCCTGTATCACACAAAGTACAAAGCTAATAACATTTCTTTTCTTCTGGAATATTTTTAAAACAACAAAGATGAGCTTCTGGACTGATAATCATAGAAAAGTCACTTACTTGAATTAGACAGCAAAGCAAAGTCATCTCCGTACAGGCCTTGAAGGCCCTTGGAGGGGTGGAAAGTAAAGGCTTCCACTATCCGTAACGTCGGCACTTGACGGGATAGAGTGGTTAGCTCTACACCCGGCCGCCTTTGCCCCCAGGAATTAACCTGGTACTCATTTTTGGTGTAGGCTGAGTGAACCTCAGGGCCATATGCATCTCCGGAAGTGGAAATCTCGTTTCTTAAATTTACGACTTCCTGACGGGGATTCGAATCCACGTCCTTCAGGGCGAACCGAGTACGCCTTTACCGCCTCGGCCAGGCAGTCCCTTCTTGAATTAAACACAGTTACATATTTTTTCTCCTTAAACAGTACGCAAAGTAATGAAGAAAGAAACGACTTTTCCTTTCCTCTCGCTCATGGCCAATCACAGCTGTTGACTTCAGGTGGCCACCAGCCTGCATGGTTGCTAGGGTAACACTTCCGTCGTGCAAACTTCTGAAACGCAAATTTTCATATGATCCCCAGTCGTAAGACATATTAATGTCAAAATTCGAACAGGGCTGTCTCGAAGTAACGGCCGTATGTCTTGACGTAGAATACAAACCGCTGTCGAAATAAAGTATCTAGACAGTGCGTATTTCTTCTGGGGTAATAGATGTAGACGGCTGGGTCCCAATTGCCTGGAATTCAACTCGTGGCTCTCGGCCGTCTCAAAATAGAAATTCTCCCAATAATAGGCCTACGTTTGACATTCGGCATTGGTGACGTTGGACTTTCGGAATTTCGACAAGCCACTGTATCCTCCTGAAAGCGCACCACATTTTCCTCAAATATCTTCTATTTGACCTTTTCGGCCCTCTACTTACATAACTGACTGAGATCAATCAAAATACACTTCAAACAACGCGTTGTCACTCCGGAGTCAGCAGCTATACTAACTGTTAGCCGCGGTGCTTGGTGATTTTAGTACCTCAATATGGCAGCTCTATTGCATCAAATAAAGACGTCATACCGAGAGCCGCGTTTGGTAGTTCAGGCGGTAGAGTGATCACCTTCTGAGCTCAAGTTGGCGAATTCGATCACGGAGAGTTCGGTGGTATTTCAAGGTGCTCAAATACGTCAGCCTTGTATCGAGAGATTTACTGGCACGTTAAAGAATCCCGTCTCCTCGGCGTCTCCGAAAACCGTAGAGGTAGTCAGTAAATCCATTATTATTATTTTTATTACTTCAGCCTATGTAGCGCAACGGTTAGCACTATTACCTGCTGTCCTTAGAAGCCCGGATTCGATTCCCCGTACTGCCAGAGTTTTAAGAATGGCAGGAGGGCTGGTAAGAGGTTAAAGTGATACAAGTTTACTATGCCTGGCTTTATCTCTCAATAGTTAATTGCGATCGCTTGGGGACTGGGTGAGTGTGCCGTCTTCAGCATTAGAATTCATCACAGATGCGCAGGTCGCCTATACGGCGTCATCTCTGAAGACCTGCACCAGCCTCCTTCAGAGGCTATACGCCATTATTATTATTATTAACTGTAAATCGGGGATAGAGAGTGCGTTACCCTCTCGAGTTCCCCTTCATCTTGGTTCGAGGTGACTACGATTTCGTAAGTGTTTCCTTTTTGTGTAATGTATTAACTTTCATTCGATTCACCTCGGTAGCTTGGGATTAGCCCTGGTATCATCGGGCCGAGAGCCCTGTTAGGATTTTAATACTTCATTGTATAGGAGCGCAAGTGCACGCCTCCATTCAGTTTGTGTTCGGGCCATTTATTTAACCTGTTCTTTTTTCACGAAGGCCCAGTAGGTTGGGTACTAGATACGCCTGTGTAAAAGACATTTCAATTGTAAATTGTGCCCAGAGCTGCCAGAGATCGTAACATTTTGTGTAATGTTGCCTTAAGCGTGCTATATAAATTTAGTTAAAATTGGAGAGCATGTATGCTCTTTTCTGTGTTTTCTAGATTCAACTGCAATATTGAGGGGTGCCTTTGGAAGGCCGTAAATTCTTAATTTTGGAGCCAAGTGCTCGTGAACACTGAGTATTTTGGGGAGACATCTCTCCTTACCTGAAACTTGTAAATTTGGAGCCTGAAGCTCGATACTCGTAAATCTGGGGCTTGAAGCCCAAAATTGTTAAATTCCCTTTTCTGGGGTCCTCTATTTTACTATCCAAGGTCGTCATTGTTATTTCACTAAGTGAAAGATTGTTAAGTTTGTTTTTGTTGAAAGAAATATAACCTTTTAAAGTTTTAATTCAATTTTCGATATCGTAGTTAGACTCATTCACCCCAGCACCTTCTTTCACCTCTTTCTGTTGCACGGATAACTCCATAACAATTATTATTATTATTATTATTATTATTATTATTATTATTATTATTATTATTATTATTATTATGTCATCTTCTTCTTCATTTCCTTCCGCTTTTCCCACACCTGTGGGGTCGCGGGTGCGAACTGCGTCGCACATGAAGTTTTGGCCCAGTTTTGCGGCCGGATGCCCTTCCTGACGCCGAACCTATATGGAGTGATGTAATCCCTGTTGCGTGTTTCTGTGGTGGTTGGTAGTGTTGTGTGTTGTTTGAATATGAAGAGGAGAGTGTTGGGACGGACACAAACACTCAGTCTCCGAACCAGAAGAATTAATCTGAAGCGATTAAAATCCCCAGCCTGGCCGGGAATCGAACCAGGGACCCTCTGAACTGAAGGCCATTACCGTGTGGCTGAATGGTCAGCGTTGAGACATTTGGTTGGGAGGGTCCCGAGTTCGATTCCCGGCCGGGTTGGGGATTTTAATCGCATCTGATTAATTCTTCCCACACTATCCTCTTCATATTCAGACACCACACCACACTACCAACAACCACAGAAAAACGAAATTGTGATTAGTTCCCTCCGCATATGGTTGACTTCAGGAAGGGCATCCGATCTTGAAACATGGTCAACTCCACATCTGCCACATAATCACACTCGCGACTGCACAAGTGCCAGAAAATTGGCAGAATAATAATAATAATAATAATAATAATAATAATAATAATAATAATAATAATAATAAATATAATCGTTATTACCTTATTTTATCTCCACCATCCCAAACCGCCACCTGGATTAATATGAGTGTTATTTGACTTAATATCATTATTTTTCTACTGTGTGTATTAGTACTAATTATGTGTAAACGCATTTAAACTTTGTCAGATTACATACATCATTCGTCTATCTGGCTTTATCTACTGGCACCATCCTGCAATTTGTGCTCCTCAACCAGTCGTTTTAGCTTTAGTCAATTTAATTTAAAGATTTCTACTGGATTACTTTTAGCAGTGGCATACCAAATTAGTGAGTACGATATATTTTATAAATTTGTTGACGTATTCATTATTTAATAAACAACTTACATAGAGTGAAAGTGTTGAAAATTATTTCTTGTTTTTGTATAAAATGTTGGAGATTTTTTAAAATAATAAATTGAAATGAAAGTGTGTATTTTACCGTTCCTCTGAGGACAGCCCGCGTGAAATAAAAGTTTGAGATGAACCGACGCAATGTGGTGTACCCGAGTGGTCACCAATCCAAGTAGTGACAACGCCTAGTGTTACTTGGTTTAATAGCAACTGGGCATAACCGCTAACTTCCGCGAAATTAAAGTAAGTCATAAAGATTTTTGAGACGGAAATTATCACAACCTTCCTTTTGTCTGTGAAGAAATGATGGACCGGACCGGGAAGACACTGATGGTACACAACGCGAAGACCATAATAGGCTAACGACTAAAATCCCGGATTTACTCCGATCCCGGAGGGAGAAGGGCCTCACACACAATACCGCAGGAATTTACAGAATACCGCGCAGGTGTAGTCAGGTATAGATCGGTACAACGATGAGGAGCACAGACACAGGACTCAAGGAACACATCAAACACAACCGCCTGGGACAGACACAGAGGTCACCTGTCGGCTAACACGCTCTCTAACACGTCAACACAGACATCACAGTGCTTTACCACGCCTGGCTGCAATGGAAAACCATAGAGATATTCAAACACGCAAACAACTTAAACTAGAAGCCGAACGTTTTTACAAAGCCTGGATTCTGGCACTCAGAAATCAAGTAACCGAGAGCACTCCATCATACGGTACGGACAGCGCAGAGAAGGATCGGCGCTGACAGCACAAATATGGCAAGGACGTTCGAGAATGCCGAATGTGGTCTTCGTTAAAAAGTGCGAGAGATCACATGGCTTGTATACCAGGGCCTAAAAGCCCAGAAAACGTGGACAGCCTCTAAAAGAAGGAATGAGTGCTTGTTACTGTACACGTTCCTCGCAGGTACACTTTCATCAGAAACAAATGAACCTATAAATATAATGTTTGTTGCGGATATCCCATGATAAACGTGTATTTGCCTTCCTTTGTTTCCATGTTTCCTTCATCCTGTATTGTGGGCTTCCTTTCTGTCTTCAGATCAGGTTGTTCCAGTCTTCTTCTTTGGTATTTCCTCTTGGTCAATTTTCCATTTGTGAACTGGATCTGAAGATAATTCCTGCCTGTTTCAGATAGGTTTAGATTTCACCAATGCAGTCCATTGTATCCGTTTTGGCCATAATCCTGTTTTCGTAGAATTCGATTATTTGTGTTTTAAGTCTGTATAGGTTCATTCTTTCAATATGCTGGTAGAATCTTAACCCTTTAACCGGATTTTTCTAATACCACTGTGAATATTAGTGTATTGTTTGATTTCCTGTTTGCCTCTGAGTTGGTATTGTCCTCCTGCGAGTTTTGTGCTTAGAATTTTTCCTTATATTTTTGCGTTCCTTAACCTCAGTATTTTCAATGTCTTATTTCCTGTTCAAAACTAGATTTTCTGATACATAAAGACATTTTGGTTTAATGTCTGTATTGTAATGTGTTAGTTTTGTGTACTTGTGTATTTTTGTAGCAGATATTTTGGTTTGGTCGGTATGCAGTTTCCATCCTTTGGCATTTAATTTCGTTGGATTTTATTCAGAGTCCATTTTCCTGAACTTTTTCACCAAGATATTTAAATTCTGTTTTTCGATTAATTTTACCATACTTTGTCTTCATGAGTTTTGGTGCTTGTAACTTGTAGGTCATATATTCTGTCTTTTTTAAGAGGTATCTGGAGGACGACCTTCTTCTGAAGTTTCTTTCAGGAGTTCAATCTGATTTTGTGCTGCTGAAATGTCTTGAGCTAAGATTGCCTGATCGTCTGCAAATGATGGGCAGTCTAACGCTAATTTTCTTCTGCCTGAAGTGATTGGTTGGTGAATTTTGAGGACTAATTCTGTTTGTGCCATTCTTGTATCACATTTTCAAGGACGCAGCTGAAGAGGAGACTAAAGAGGGCATCGCCTTATCATACACCCATGTTGATTCCGAAGGGACCTGAGATATCCCGCATGGACTTCGTGCCTTTTTTTCTGCTAGTGGCTTTACGACGCACCGACACAGATAGGTCTTATGGCGACGATGGGATAGGAAAGGCCTAGGAGTTGGAAGGAAGCGGCCGTGGCCTTATTTATGGTACAACCCCAGCATTCGCCTGGTATGAAAATGGGAAACCACGGAAAACCATCTTCAGGGCTACCGACAGTGGGATTCAAACCCACTATCTCTCCGATGCAAGCTCACAGCTGCGTGCCCCTAACCACCCGGCCAACTCGTCCGGCGGACTTTGTATCTGTCAGTATCTGTTTTATGGTTGCAAGTGTTTTCATGTGTAACCCTTGTTATTTTAATATTTGGAAGAGTGATTCACAATCACCTAAGTCATAGGCATTTTGAAATTACTAAATGTGCAGACTCAATTTTTGATACAAATTATCTGGTATCTTACGATTAGCTTTAGGTTCAAGGTTTGCTCTGAACACGATGGGCCTGCTCTGAATCCTGTCTGATATTCTCCAATTTCTTGTTCTCCACGAACCTGCTACACAGGCGTAGCAGGGGGAGAGGTGATACTCCCACGTGGCGCGTCCCAGGTGGCGGATAGGGGGGTCCTAACCGGCTTGCCGGCGGACTTGAGGGAAATAAAATACCTCTCGCGGACCAAACACACACCCCCTGTGGGTGGGGGAGGCAGACGAATAATACACCCACGGTATCCCCTGCCTGTCGTGAGAGCCGACTAAAAGGGGCGACCAAGGGATGATTGCATTCGAACCATGAAACTACATGTGCTTAGTACCACCACGCGGAGAACACCAAGGGTCGCTTTTACTTGTGCGTAGTACCACTATATTAGGTACGAAATAGGTTTATGATCAGTAGCACACAGGAGCACCGCGCGGTCGGCTTTTGCAGTACCTGTGATTAGTACCACTATATGAGCAGAACCATGGGATGATAGCTACCATGGTTCTGCCTTGCCTATGATTAGTACCCACTATATGAGGAACACCACGGGATAGGGAGAGGTCCCTGTGGTTAGTACTCTCATGTGATGAACACCATAGGTTTGCGTTGCCTGTAAATGGCGCCGCAAAGTGAGAAAAACATAGGTCTGTATTATACGTCGAATTTCATAACCTCTGAGTAGTACAATAATGTGTGGAATACCGCAAGTCTCTGCTACTTTTGATTAGTACCGCAACAGGACGGATACCATGGTTCTGCATTACAAGCGATAAGTATCATTCCGAGGGGCCTCTGATCTGTATTTTGGACCCATTTAGACACCAAGCATTCTCGATTCAGGATTGTGCTTTGGAAGTGGTCCCTTGGTCTGTACTACTATTAACTATGATAGTTTTTAGAGACGGATCCACTGATTGTTTTAAATTCATTTTCATTCATTCATTCATTCATTCATTCTTCATGACATTTTTTATTTTGGTCAGTGGATGATTTTGAACTTTTACTTTGTCGTTTCATTTCGTACCATTAGGGGCCGATGACCTCGATGTTAGGCCCCTTTAAACAACAAGCATCATCATCATCATTTCTCGTTCTAGTTGGTGTTGTGCTCTATCGAGAAGACACTGGATACACTTTTGTATGCCACTGGTACCAGTGAGGCACATCTGTAGTTGTTCACGTCTGTTCTGTCTCCCTTCTTGTGCCGTGGGTGAATTAATGAATTTTTCCAGGCTTCTGAGACATCCTTCCTGTTTGACAAATGTCTAGCATGATTTTTGTGATTTCTTTTATAGTGTTTGGGCTTGCTGAATCTAGGACTTCCACAATGATTCCATCCTCACCCGATGTTCTACTGTTTTCAAATCGTTTAGTCTGTTTACTTCACCATTAATAAGACGACTAAATTCCAAACTTAATAAGGCCAAATGTGGGGCTACAGGACTAAAACCGTGTTGAGCAGCGATCAAAAGAATACCGTCAGCGTAGGAAGATGAAGAAGGTTTCGCAACTAAATTCTTTATAACGTTTACCTTCTGTTCATTCCTCGTACTATATTCCCAATAAATTGAAAGGGATTTGAAGAATGCATGATTAAATAAATAAATAAATAAATGACGAAATAATTTATTTTAGATTTTTCACGGCTTTCTGAACCACTCCCCCCTCCCTGTGTGTGCTTGCGGCGGTCATATTACCGTAGTACACATCCTTACTTAGTGCGCAGACCTGGTCGATCTGCGCCGTAGTCTGAAACTTCCGAGTACCATCTCCCTCATCTTACGAGATGACGAGCAGTCATCAGACCTTGTCGTCCATTTTCTGAGGGATAGTGGCCTGTTTTATCTATATTAATAAAGTTGTAGGGGGTCCGCTGTATGTAATTTCGTTTGTTTTACCAATTTTTCAGATATTTATCCGTTTTAGGTCAAATCAAGACCGTATTAGTGGTTTTAATTTTTCGTATCCGTTTGTTTGTTCCAAAATCACGGCGAAATGGCTGGATAGATCTTGAACAAACATCATATTTAGGGTATACTCTTCCCGGGGAAGATTTTAAAATGCATATGATTTCAAAACTCTGAGTAGACGGGGTGTTTATAGGAATATCACAACAGTTTTCTTCCATTTTCTCTTATACTATTGATTTTCTATAACATCCGTGCACTGTATGTGAAACACCCCTTCATTATAAACAACTTTTGTTATGATCATAATTTCGATTACTTTTCAAATGACGGAGAAAGATACTATTTTCTGCGGGTCTCATGCTCTGCATTGAGTGACCGACAGACCGACATCGAACCTATAGATTACCATGGCAACGTATCTGACTGCTTGCCAGCAGGGAAGTAACCTATTGCCCTTTTCGTCATCATTCCTGTCAACTCAGGATTGATCCTTGGGTAGAAAGTAAGAGAGGCGTCAGTCGGGCATTCTGGGGGATAATGGCGGAATACCGTTGGAGGTTACAATCGTCCTCGAATAGCACTATGGGGCGGCATTAATATTTGAAAAGTACAGCGGAGTGTAGCCAATTATTTCACACCATAAATAATTGTTTCCTGCCATTTGCTATAAATTTTATGTGTTTCTATTCTACTTCTGTTTTCCGCTTTAATATCGTGCCAATGCCTTTCCGCTTTAGGCTTAAGTAAGAAGACCCTAAGCCATCTTTTTATCTTTTTACCTAAGAATCCCTTTGCCTAAATTTCTCCTCTGTTACCTCTTTCTTATATCCGTAAATCATGCCATCATATATTTTAGAGAGACATGTTATTTTCCAATACATCCACTTGGTATTTACAAATTCGCCCTATCCGGCTTTCCTCAGTTATAATCCTAATTTCTATTAATTAATTAATTTCTATTATCTGTATTACTTTCTTCCTTAATTACTTCGTATGCATGCGAGTGCTATTCCCGAAACCTGAACAGTCTTTTCTTTGAGGATAAATTCCAAGCTGTTCAAATGTATAACCTTTGGCCCCAGAAAATATTGAAATATGAATGCATTTTAATGACTGTGCAAACCTTCAGTTCGGGGTAGTTGGTGGTAAAACTGTAACTCGTATTACAAAACAGATAACACAATCGCCGTTCAATTTGGAGAGATTTACAACTTTGGTCCTATGACTTACTGTGGTGTCTCGATTTTTGTACGTTAGATAGCGCTCCTTTTCTCGAATATAATCAAATCTCTCCAGCTCAGTTGTGACTAACATTGGGAAAAGTGGCCTGTCTTTATAACGAAAATTCTCCGTCGCTACTGTGAATGGCAACTGCCAAGTGAGCCTGCAGTTATAGTAGAAACTCCTGAACTTGACTGTGTTTGGCAGTAGGAAATGTGGCCTGCCATTGTCAACAAAACTTCCACAATGCCTACCGGAAACAACGTCCGACTCGTTGGCTGAATGGTCAGCTACTGGCTTTCGGTTTAGAGGGTCCCGGGTTCGATTCCCGGCCAGGTCGGGAATTTTAACCTTCATTGGCTAATTCCAATGGCCCCTGGGCTGGATGTTTGTGCTGTCCCCAACACCCGTACAAGTCACACACGACGCATAACACTATCCTCCACCACAATAACACGCAGTTACCTACACATAGCAGATGCCGGCCACCCTCATCGGATGGTCTGCCTTACAAGGGCTGCACTCGACTAGAAATAAGCACACGAAATTATTGTTATCGGAAACAACGTATGGCTTTCTCCCTGTTTTGTTTCTCGGATAGCGCTAAGAGACATGCAATTTAATATAGTCTTACTCACTGCCTTTACAGTAATTTACGTAGAACTCCGTATACAATGTAAAATACCGTAGCAAAGCACCGGTACATTTGCTAGTTGTGTATAAAAGTGTATTTTCTATTCGTTTTTTTAAGTTTTCGTTTTATTGTTAACTACGTTTAAATTCCATTGGCTCTATTTTAGTTGGTCTTTATATTTGAATGTGTTATTTTAACTTCACATTTGAATGATGTATATGATTGCACTTCAAGGCAATGCCTCATTCTATATTAATTAGAAAATATATAATTTTATCAGAAAATAAGGCATTGCAAATTAGATCCACTGATTATTCTAAATTCATAATCATATTTCGTCATCATTTGTTTTAAATTCTAGTCAGTGGATACGATTTAAAATTTTAACTCTCATTTCATTTCGTTTCACCTTGTACCATTGGGGGCCAATGACCTAGATGTTAGGCCCCTATAAGCAACAATCATCATCATCTTCATCATCATCATCATCATCATCAGTTTCACGCCATTAAACTTATGTTGATACTGCCTCCGCCGAATTTTAAGTAACATCGACGTACTCGCGAGATCGCAGTAAGAACAGGAAAATCAGAGAAGATATTATCATCATGTTCTACAACAAGGATCGTTAGCCGTGGTCATTGCTTTTTTCAGCCACCCATGAACCAATAAATAGTCACATTGAAGTGCATTATGTTTACCAGCGTATGAGTGCTTATGAAATGAGATGATGACCAGTAATCACTCTCGCTCTTTTGATATCTGTAACTTCCAACTTGTTGTTGTTGTTGTTTTTGTTGTTGTTGTTGTTGTTGTTGTTGTTGTTGTTGTTGTTGTTGTTGTTTAAGTCATCAGTCCATAGACTAGGTTGATGTAGGTTTCCATGCCATCCTATCCTGTGCTAATTTTCTATGTAACATTTGCAACCTACCTCTCCTCTAATCTGCTTGTCACATCCATACCTTGGTCTATCCCTACCGTTCTTCCCGCCTACACTTCCCTCGAAAACCATCTGAGCAAGTCCTTGGTGTGTTAAGATACGCCCTATCATTTTATTTCTTCTCGTCAAATTTAGCCAAATCGATCTCCAATCACCAATTCGATTCAGTGTCTCTTCATTCGTGATTCGATCTATCCATCTCACCTTCAGCATTCTTCTGTAACACCACATTTCAAAAGCTTATATTTTCTTTCTTTCTGAGCTAGTTATCGTCTATGTTTCACTTCCATGCAATGCCACGCTACAGACGAAAGTCTTCAAAAGACAAAGACAAAAAAGACAAAGTTACCTCCGTACAGGCCATGAAGGCCCTTGGAGGAGTGGAAGGTAAAGGCTTCCATCATTGTTAACCGCGGCATTTGATGGGGTAGAGTGGTTAGCTTTAAGCCCGGCCGCCTTTGCCCCCAGGAATTAACCTGGTACTCATTTTTGGTGTAGGCTGAGTGAACCTCAGGGCCATATGCACCTCCGAAAGTGGAAATCTCGTTTCCTAAATTTTACGACCTCCTGACGGGGATTCGAACCCACGTCCTTCCGGGCGAACCGAGCACGCCTTTACCGCCTCGGTCTTCAAAACATTTTCCTAATTCCTACATCGATGATCGAAGTGAGCAAAATTCTTTCCTTAAGAAAAGACGTTCTTGCTTGTGTTAGTCTGCATTTTATGTCCTCCTTACTTCCCCGATCTTTAATAATTTTACTGCCAAAATAACAATATTCATCTACTTCCTTTAGACTTCTATTTCTAATCTCTTATTTCCTGCATCACTTGACTTTGTTCGACTGCACTCCATTACAGTACTATTGTTTTTGACTTATTTATTTTCATCTTGTACTCCTTATGAATCAGATATCCTAAGTCTCTCTCGTACAGCAGAGCTGGTTAAGAAACAGTCCGATGGAATTTTAATTTCGTTCGGCATGAGAAAATGCTCTCTTACACAATACCGTTGATCGCACCGACCAGTTCCCTGCTTAACCTTTATTCAATTGTGAAATCCAGTTGTTTCTTGCCGTGTCGTTACGATTACGCTAATAGGACACCCCCTCCCCAGCTGGTCGCAGCACGTTTAAGTACAGAAACGGGAGCTTGTCTTGCTCGCAGCCTGTTGCTCATTAAGTGGTTGCCGCGCTTCTTGCTATTGTCTGACTATAAATCCCTCGCAGCCTTCTTTTCTCTCACCTCGTTAATTCCCTTCAAGAGTTCACCCCTTTTTTTCATTCTCTGCAATGAACTGCACTTTTCTTCTGTCCTTACCTAGCACACGTTTTAGACTGAGATTTGTAGTGAATTACAGTAATTACTTCACATACAGCACAAAAAGTCAGAAATTGACAAAGGTATTTGCTTTACGTCGCACCGACACAGATAGGTTTTTATGGCGACAAGGGGATAGAAAAGGCCTAGGAATGGGAAGGAAGCGGCCGTGGCCTTCACTAAGGTACAGTCCCAGAATTTGCCTGATGTGAAAATGGAAAACCACGGAAAACCATCTTCAGGGCTGCCGACAGTGGGGTTCGAACCCACTGTCTCCCGGATGCAAGCTCACAGCTGCGCGCCCCTAACCGTACAGCCAAGTCGCTCTGTCTCACATTTCAACTTCTGAGCGGACCAAAAGTAATGGTGAAAGTAGTTCCAGTAGGGAACACTGTAACATTGTTACTTTCACCTTAGTCCAAGAATCATTTCGTCACCGCCACTGTTCGTGAATATATTAAAATATAAGTTCACAAAGCACGCTTATAATTATACAAATATTTGAAAAAATATATTCATTTTTCCCATCTCTTGTGAATGTTAAAAATCACAGACAAGTGGAAAAAATAATTGTAACAATTGTACCAGTTGTGACTGGAATAACGGAACTAATGCATAGCAACCATAAACAGTCCTTGAAGAAGCTACAGCTACCCATGTATCCGATTCAAAATCTAGTATCTTTCCCAAGTCCAGGTACGGTGGTGAGTGGCTCAGGCGAAAGTGCACTGGTCTTCTGAGTCCAACTTGGCGGGTTCGATCCTAGCTCACTCCGAAGATGATCGTATACTCCAGCCTCGTGTCGGTAGATTTAATGGCACTTAAAAGAGCTCCTGAGGGATAAAATTCCGGCACCTCGATGTCTTAGAAAGCCATAAATATGTAGTTAGTGGAACGTAAAAACCAATAACATTATTATCGTTACTAGCCCAGGTTCTGTCAGACAATGATTAGATGATAATAGTATGGTAAGTCTGGATGAAAAAGGAATTGATGCATTCTTCAATTTGCCACCAACTCTTGGAATGTTTTTGTCTAGTAATGGTCATACATTCCTTATTTGCCTCTTCTCAGAGACAGCTCCTGTGTGTTTCAGATCTCTTATCGCTGCTGAAAAGATTGCATTTTGTGCTATTTGAATACATACATCTAACGAATATTGCAATTCCTGAACAGTTAGAGGTCCGATTTTGTTGTTGTTGGCACGCTCATTATTAGAAAGGAATCTGTAACGATAAGCTATTACTCAATGCTTTCTTGTCAATGATGATGATTTCATCTTGCATCGCCACTTAATGATATGGATGACTGTCGCTGTTCTGTTAAAGTGTGAGAGTTTCCTTCGCTATGGTTGTTCATCGGTCAGTGCAATTCAGATGTTAATAACCATCATGATCCTATGTGTATGTCCAACCCTTGTCCAATTTCTCTACGGGCTCGGATGTGAACTGAGATAAATCTTCGTAGCGAGTTTTACTACCGGATGCCCTTCCTGACGTCAACCTTATCACAGGAGTTAATGAGATAAAATGTGTGACGTGATATATCATAGGAGGAAGGGGAGAGTGAAACCCGCTAACGGCACATTGTCTTCTCCTGATGTCTGCTCAAAGCTTAACATCTCCATGCAACGAACGAATCGCCATCAACAGTGCCATAGGTCGTCACTTCAAATTAACATTGCGGAGAGGTTTGGAGTTGAATCCAGGCTTTTGGCACGCAATCTAGTGATTGTATACCTCCACCTCTACCGGCCAATATTCTGAGGGTGAATTTGTTTACACCAACGGGACTCGAACCGGCTACCCACGGTATTAGACAATATAGACTTGACACTGTAACGATCATGGTCACGAGGCAGGCTCCTGAACAAATGGATCAATTCTATATACCTGCAGGACTAATGCCTCGAGATACCAAGTCTGTTGTATTGTTGTTTGATGATAATCATGCCAATTTCCAATCTCGGATGATTTTTTTAATTTGAGCCTCCCTGTGAGCTACAATGGTTTTACAATGTGATGCTGGTGATACAACGATGACAGTATATTATGTAGAACCTGTCCATAAATGAGTTTCATTAATGTCTAAGTTTAAAACTGGAATGGATTATTGCACCGAGTTCGTAATGCTGTCCCAAGAAGTCGTAAACAAAGAACACTGATTTATTTAACTGAAACTACAGGAGATTTGAAACATAATAGTTTGGTTGAATGCTACTACGACTAAAGGTATAGCAAAGTCATCTCCTTACAGGCCAAGAAGTCCCTTGGAGAGGTGCAAGGTAAAGGCTTTCACTATCCGTAACCTCAGCCTTTCATGCGGTAGAGTGGTTACCTCTACGTCCAGCCGCCTTTGCCCCCAGGAATTAATCTGGTTCTCACTTCTGGTGTAAGCTAAATGAACCTCAGGACCCCCGGAAGTGGACATCACGTTTCGTAAATTTTTTGACTTCCTGATGGGGAATCAAACCCACATCCTTCCGGGTGAACCGAGAACGCCTTTACCACCTCATCCAGGCAGCCCGTCACTACTAATACTACTACTACTACTACTACTACTACTACTACTACTAAATGTTTTCATCCCTCTCCTGAATTGGGGGGCGGGTCCCAAAGACTGCGAGGCTGTCTCTCAGGCCAGGAGATTTGTATCGGAGAAGATAAGCGGAGATGTTCAGACAGTTGGCGGCCGTAGACTAAACTAGGAACTGTCCCGGCATTCGCTTTAGTTCAGGAGAAAGGAAAAACACGGTAAATCATACTCAGGAGAGGCAACGGTCGGTACCTTCATTCTCCTCCGTCTCCCAAATACAGAGGCGTAGAGCCACGGTAGAGTCTTGGCTACAAACCACCCAACCCCCCTGCTCGGATGACCGGCCGGAGTGCAGAGCTGTCAGACCACGGATCAGCAGTGGCAGGCAGTGGACAAGACATACTCTTCATCCGGTTTGATTGACACTTCATATTCGAGATTAAGTAATGGAATATAAATGCATGCACCGAAAGCTTGTTCAGAATCGGAACTTGGACGTTTAAGAGAACACACTTGACAATCCTTGGCTGTCTACCCGAGTACGTACTCGAGCTCCCCATTAGAGCCGCACGGTGTCAGCACGATTACTGTACGTACTCGAGCTCCCCATTACAGCCGCACGGTGTCAGCACGATTACTGTACGTACTCGAGCTCCTCATTAAAATTGGACGGTGTCAGCACGATTACTGTACGTACTCGAGCTCCCCATTACAGCCGCACGGTGTCAGCACGATTACTGTACGTACTCGAGCTCCCCATTACAGCCGCACGGTGTCAGCACGATTACTGTACGTACTCGAGCTCTCCATTACAGCCGCACGGTGTCAGCACGATTACTGTACGTACTCGAGCTCCCCATTACAGTCGCACGGTGTCAGCACGATTACTGTACGTACTCGAGCTCCTCATTAAAATTGGACGGTGTCAGCACGATTACTGTACGTACTCGAGCTCCCCATTACTGCCGCACGGTGTCAGCACGATTACTGTACGTACTCGAGCTCCCCATTACAGTCGCACGGTGTCAGCACGATTACTGTACGTACTCGAGCTCCCCATTACAGCCGCACGGTGTCAGCACGATTACTGTACGTACTCGAGCTCTCCATTACAGCCGCACGGTGTCAGCACGATTACTGTACGTACTCGAGCTCCCCATTACTGCCGCACGGTGTCAGCGCGATTACTGTACGTACTCGAGCTCCCCATTACAGCCGCACGGTGTCAGCACGATTACTGTACGTACTCGAGCTCCTCATTAAAATTGGACGGTGTCAGCACGATTACTGTACGTACTCGAGCTCCCCATTACAGCCGCACGGTGTCAGCACGATTACTGTACGTACTCGAGCTCCTCATTAAAATTGGACGGTGTCAGCACGATTACTGTACGTACTCGAGCTCCCCATTACAGCCGCACGGTGTCAGCACGATTACTGTACGTACTCGAGCTCCCCATTACAGTCGCACGGTGTCAGCACGATTACTGTACGTACTCGAGCTCCCCATTACAGCCGCACGGTGTCAGCACGATTACTGTACGTACTCGAGCTCTCCATTACAGCCGCACGGTGTCAGCACGATTACTGTACGTACTCGAGCTCCCCATTACAGCCGCACGGTGTCAGCACGATTACTGTACGTACTCGAGCTCCCCATTACAGCCGCACGGTGTCAGCACGATTACTGTACGTACTCGAGCTCCTCATTAAAATTGGACGGTGTCAGCACGATTACTGTACGTACTCGAGCTCCCCATTACAGCCGCACGGTGTCAGCACGATTACTGTACGTACTCGAGCTCCCCATTACAGCCGCACGGTGTCAGCACGATTACTGTACGTACTCGAGCTCCCCATTACAGCCGCACGGTGTCAGCACGATTACTGTACGTACTCGAGCTCCCCATTACAGCCGCACGGTGTCAGCACGATTACTGTACGTACTCGAGCTCTCCATTACAGCCGCACGGTGTCAGCACGATTACTGTACGTACTCGAGCTCCCCATTACAGCCGCACGGTGTCAGCACGATTACTGTACGTACTCGAGCTCCCCATTACAGTCGCACGGTGTCAGCACGTTTACTGTACGTACTCGAGCTCCCCATTACAGCCGCACGGTGTCAGCACGATTACTGTACGTACTCGAGCTCTCCATTACAGCCGCACGGTGTCAGCACGATTACTGTACGTACTCGAGCTCCCCATTACAGCCGCACGGTGTCAGCACGATTACTGTACGTACTCGAGCTCCCCATTACAGCCGCACGGTGTCAGCACGATTACTGTACGTACTCGAGCTCCCCATTACAGTCGCACGGTGTCAGCACGATTACTGTACGTACTCGAGCTCCCCATTACAGTCGCACGGTGTCAGCACGATTACTGTACGTACTCGAGCTCCCCATTACAGCCGCACGGTGTCAGCACGATTACTGTACGTACTCGAGCTCTCCATTACAGCCGCACGGTGTCAGCACGATTACTGTACGTACTCGAGCTCCCCATTACAGCCGCACGGTGTCAGCACGATTACTGTACGTACTCGAGCTCTCCATTACAGCCGCACGGTGTCAGCACGATTACTGTACGTACTCGAGCTCCCAATTAGAGCCGCACGGTGTCAGCACGTTTACTGTACGTACTCGAGCTCCCCATTACAGCCGCACGGTGTCAGCACGTTTACTGTACGTACTCGAGCTCCCCATTACAGCCGCACGGTGTCAGCACGTTTACTGTACGTACTCGAGCTCCCCATTACAGCCGCACGGTGTCAGCGCGATTACTGTACGTAGTCGAGCTCCCCATTACAATCGCACCATGTCAGCACGATTACTGTACGTACCTGAACTCCCCATTACAGCCGCACGGTGTCAGCGCGATTACTGTACGTACTCGAGCTCCTCATTAAAATTGGACGGTGTCAGCACGATTACTGTACGTACTCGAGCTCCCCATTACAGCCGCACGGTGTCAGCACGATTACTGTACGTACTCGAGCTCCCCATTACAGCCGCACGGTGTCAGCACGATTACTGTACGTACTCGAGCTCCTCATTAAAATTGGACGGTGTCAGCACGATTACTGTACGTACTCGAGCTCCCCATTACAGCCGCACGGTGTCAGCACGATTACTGTACGTACTCGAGCTCCCCATTACAGCCGCACGGTGTCAGCGCGATTACTGTACGTACTCGAGCTCTCCATTACAGCCGCACGGTGTCAGCACGATTACTGTACGTACTCGAGCTCCCAATTAGAGCCGCACGGTGTCAGCACGTTTACTGTACGTACTCGAGCTCCCCATTACAGCCGCACGGTGTCAGCACGTTTACTGTACGTACTCGAGCTCCCCATTACAGCCGCACGGTGTCAGCACGATTACTGTACGTACTCGAGCTCTCCATTACAGCCGCACGGTGTCAGCACGTTTACTGTACGTACTCGAGCTCCCCATTACAATCGCACGGTGTTAGCACGATTACTGTACGTACTCGAGCTCTCCATTACAGCCGCACGGTGTCAGCACGTTTACTGTACGTACTCGAGCTCCCCATTACAATCGCACGGTGTTAGCACGATTACTGTACGTACTCGAGCTCTCCATTACAGCCGCACGGTGTCAGCACGATTACTGTACGTACTCGAGCTCCCAATTAGAGCCGCACGGTGTCAGCACGTTTACTGTACGTACTCGAGCTCCCCATTACAGCCGCACGGTGTCAGCACGATTACTGTACGTACTCGAGCTCCCAATTAGAGCCGCACGGTGTCAGCACGTTTACTGTACGTACTCGAGCTCCCCATTACAGCCGCACGGTGTCAGCACGTTTACTGTACGTACTCGAGCTCCCCATTACAGCCGCACGGTGTCAGCACGTTTACTGTACGTACTCGAGCTCACCATTACAGCCGCACGGTGTCAGCACGATTACTGTACGTACTCGAGCTCTCCATTACAGCCACACGGTGTCAGCACGATTACTGTACGTACTCGAGCTCTCCATTACAATCGCACGGTGTCAGCACGATTACTGTACGCACTCGAGCTCCCCATTACAATCGCACCATGTCAGCACGATTACTGTACGTACTCGAGCTCTCCATTACAATCGCACCATGTCAGCACGATTACTGTACGTACTCGAGCTCTCCATTACAATCGCACGGTGTCAGCACGATTACTGTATGTACTAGAGCTCCCCATTACAGCCGTACGGTGTCAGCACGTTTACTGTACGTACTCGAGCTCCTCATTACAATCGCACGGTGTCAGCACGATTACTGTACGTACTCGAGCTCCCCATTACAATCGCACGGTGTCAGCACGAATAAATACTCAGGCTTGTGTAGCTTTGCCTTATTTGCTTTGATTGCAGCCGAAAATGAAAGCAAGAGCCATCTGTTGCACATCAGTGGAATCCCAGAGGTATCCCTCTTTGCAGTAGTGCTGCTCTAAGTATTTATGCTCCTTGTATGGCCCAACTTGAAACAAAAAAATGACACTAGCCGGCATTTGTTTACACCACGACTTCCTCATCGTGAGGTGCTCTGTGTTTTTTATTTCCAAATTATGATATTATTATTAAAATAGAATTGTACCGCGATAATTATTTATTTATAGTGAGAGCTCAAGTGAACATAGTGATGATGAAAATGTCAGTGGAGATGAAAACGACAGTGATATTCTCAATATAGATTTTCCGTCATCAGACGGGGCTTGTACGTGATTGCCGTAAATTACCCCAAATTTGTAGATTCCTATCCCGGTAAATTACAATTTACTGGGCAAGCAGTTTCAAAAGTAGATATTCCTGACAGTTTTACAGTTACCTTAAAGTTTTGTTACCGTTTAACGTGCTGGGAGACGCACTAGAGCATCTTGTGATGGAAATAATAATTCCTTCTCCGTAGTTTTCATACTATACCAGGTGGCCCTCCAGTCCCGTTCTTTCTACTTATAAGTGCCCTATATGCACTGATGATGAATGGGATGCCTATATAGCAATTGAGGTTTTCACAGCCGGCGCTACGAATTATATCAGAGTTTTCCGGGCATTTAGGTCGTTGTCCAGGAGCATGTGATGGTCCCAACGTTTCACCGAAGATTACGTTCGGCATTGTCGTAGGTTCCGACTGACTTCGATAGCAGCGAAGCTCACAGTGATATGAAGTGGTGTTGTAATTTCACCTCATTATTTGGTCCGCCAAGCTGGTGGCGGGGGAAGGGAGGTGTCGCTGATTGGCTTCATTCAACTGAGAGCTTCGCTGCTATCGAAATAAGTCGGAACCCTTGACAATGCCCGAACTCAGTCTTCGATAATACGTCGGGACCATCATATGCCCCTGGACAACATCCTACAAGCCCGGTAAACACTGACATGAATAGGATGCTTAATCGTTGGTTTACAAAGCACTTCTACGGGCTGTATTTCGTATTTACTAACTCTTTCATGTAATGTATCACAGTGCACTCTCATCATCATCATTCCGTGTCCGGTCAGCATTTCCAAAATGTAGCGACTCCGATGGCCTTGTTGTTCGCCTCGATCAGGTCCTGTGTAGTGCAGGGATGTTCTAGTAGGGGATAGATGAGCAGGTGGTTCGGATCTTGTGTTACACCACACTCGCAGGATGCGTCTCCATCAGCTGGAAGTATGGCCCATTTTTGCATGTTGGTCTTGCAAAGAGGTACGCCCAACCCTAAGACGATTAAGACAGTGCACTCTGATTTTATAACATTTATGTTCACTTTCGAATGAATCTACGAAAATACTAAATCTTGTTATTCTAGCTATGACCACACCTCTTTCGTTTATCAGCATTCTTAGTTATAGCTCATCCATCTCGAAAATGAAAAGATAAAACATTAGATAAGGACGTATGAACATTCGACTCGTTGTCGTGCTTAGTACTTGAACCAATGCCTTCAGAATAATGATGTGATGAGAAGTCGAACCAAAGTTACTTCATCACTGTTTACGTTCGTGGAATTCCTTTCCTGTGTCCGCAATAACACGAGGTGGGATTGCATGGGAATGAAACGCGAGTAACTGTCAAATTTGCTTCGGTATTTAACACAATAACAAACTGATAATTAAAAATCCGGGTCGAATGATGACCTAAATGTGATGCCTTGTACAGGATTAGTGGAGTGTATAATGCGCTGATAGGGCTGAACAAGATCAGTCGGAAAATTAATTAGCATTCTTGTTGTATAACACCGTATTAAACTCGTTTGCATTCAGAACACTATATGATACACCGAAATTAAATTTGAATTACAGTGATTCCACATGGCTTTGGAGCCTGGATGAAAATACTAGACATGGATGCTAGTTGTCTAGCACACTCCGTCATGGCCGGAAGTCTCTATCGTTCTTAGTCTCAGTAGTGCCAACTGTAACCATAACCACCTATATATACTGCATGGCAAGAGCTCTACGTGATGAGAAACATCTATATCAATTCAACGATGGTGGTGGTGGTGATTATAGTTTTAAGACGAAGAACAACTAGCCAAATATCCTCTATTAACACTAATCAGAGGGGGAAACTGGAAGGGATACGACACTTACAAAAATGAAACTACAGCTAAAGAAAGACAAGACACACTGATACTTTCCTAACTGTTTGACTAACTTTACAAACATATATAAATCTGCATTTAACTTGAAAAATCTGAATATCTGCATTTATAATGGAAAATCTGAAAATTAACATTCATTAAATAAAATACACACTCGTCGAACCCTGTACTCACACTTACTTGTTACCTGCTTACTTACACATACGTTATTTGAAGGGCGCCAGCTGTCACTCAGTACAGCAATAATAGAATGAGACTCTTGACCATCTCTAGGGTGTGGGGTAATAAGCTTACTTTTGACAACATACCATATAAGTTCTGGGAAAAGGAGATTGGCGTTCGGTTTCCCCATTAATTTTGAGGTTAAGATATTTTACTGTCAATGAAATGAAACTCTGAATTCGTTTGATAGAACAATATATATTCTTTAAATAATATATCAAAAAATAGTGAGTCTTGTTGCGATAAAACAGATGAGAATATGAAATTATGACATTGCTACTGAAAGAAACTAGGCATGAATTTGAATTCTTCTTGACCGGACATTTAACAATTTATACGAAATATTTCCCTCACTAATTCACTTGACTGTACCTTCAACACTTTTAGTGTAATTACGACGTATTCCTTTGCTCTGGTGTTTACTGTAGATGTGTCACGCCTAACGTGGTGATACATCCTTGAGACTGCTTTTTCTCCATATCATCTGACTTCTTTGTAAGTCAATATGGTATGACCTCTTGGCAGGTCCAGGGTTGCCCTCTCTGACTCCTTGGTAAGCCTTGCGTCCGCGTCTTCCACTAAGTGACGGACCAACCATTTGGTCTCACTCTCTCAATGACCAATAATGGCTCACTGAGTCTTCACCATCTCTCGTTCACACTTGTTGGCCGACCGACTGAGGCTTCTTGATCTAGTAGACTTCTTCACTGTACTGCATCCGTATAAGTAATGACTGACGCTACAACATGGAGCTACCTTATATAGACGTTGGTTGACACAACTACGTAATCTCCAGAAATAACAATGACATACTCCCACCTACGCGACAGATATTACACACAGAGGTGAAATAGCCCCGCGGCGACTAACTCCGTGCGCGCATTGCTAAATAAATACGATGACATAGCCATGGCGCGGCGATGACTTGGCAGAATAGTCACTAATATTGCACAATGCCCCAACGTCACATCTAATCTCTGATATATACAACAATTCTCACTGTACAGGTATTGAGTGTTATACTACACATACGTATATGTGTATACATCTAAGTGCAATCTTGCAAGCAACAGGCAATTGCAAAATTGAATAAAACGGATAATTACAATAATAGTACAATATCACAGATAACCTAATAATAATACTGACATAATAATAATAATAATAATAATAATAATAATAATAATAAAATACAGATAAAATCATACAATAATAAAAATACAGATATCATCTTGTAACGGGATTTGAACCGTTACAATTCGCCTCCCTCATAAATAAATCGAAGAACAAAGAATCGATTGATTTATGAACAACATTATATATATATATATATATATATATATATATATAACACTGACACATATAAACACTTTAAATGAGTATACAACAATAATTTTCTTTTTCAGCATCCATACATTTTATGATACATCACATATATGAGAATTTTTCTCGCACATTGCCATCGTAGATAACTGTTCAGTGTCCCATTCTCCTTTTCTCTCATACAAATCACAAGAGTACAGCACTTGATTAAATACATACAAATAATTTTAAATGATTACACTACATTCTTCTTTTTTTTTAACATATCAAAACTTTTTGTGAAATATCACTTATATGAGAACTGTTCTCGCATATTGTTATCGCAGATAACTGTCCAATGTCCTGTTCTCCGTTTTTTTTGTCATACAGTACATGACAATGTAGCACTTATTCTTCCAATACACCAATAAGACACTTGGTTCACACGCATATCGCAGATGTTAGTTTTATTTTGCCAGTTTCTCACAAAATTATTCATCTTACTCTTATTTCAACAAATCTCACGTGAAATACTTCTTTAAGTTCTTAATGTTGTAAGTACCAACAATCTTCCCTTCCTGATCTTTTAAGGAATATGCACACTTCCCGATACGGCTCACAATAGTGAAATACCCCTGATACAAAAGAAAGAATTTAGACATATTTCCCGCCTCTGCAGATGATGGGAATGGAACTCTAAGTAGCACCTTGTCACCCAAACTGAATTCGTCCAATTTTGCCCTTTTCTGCTGGCGAATGCGTTTATTGCCTGCTTTGATTAAATTTTCCCTAGCCAGCTGGATATAATAATCCTTAGATTTTCCCTCTCCCAAGTCTAAGCCTAGCATACTTGCAATATGATCGGTTGGCTTCCTACCAAAATGAATTTCATACGGCGTACATCCCGTAGACTCGTGTAACGTAGTGTTACACCATCGTTCTACATCACCCAGTCGTGAAAACCACGAACTGTGCTTATCATGTACGTATGCTCTGAATATTCTCCCGATCTCTCTCATGACCCGCTCGACCATATTACCTTGTGGGTATCGAATAGACGAATATATGGCCTTAACACCCAGTTCATTCAACTTGGTAGTCTATATCTTTGAACTGAACTGACTGCCGTGATCTGATAATATTCTGAGTGGACATCCAAACTCAGGAATATATCTGTCAATAACTTGCTTTAGGCAACCCCTTCCCGTAGCTTTTCTCAGGGGATACATTTTGACATATTTGCTGAAGGCATCAATCAAAACGAACACATACCGGTATCCATACCGAGATTTTACTAGTTGCCCGAACAGATCTACGCATATAAGTTGGCCTGGCTTGTCTACAATGACTGCTTGCCGTGGACCCTCTAACGTCCTGTTAGGATGCTTACTACGTTGACATAGATCACAGGTCGCAAGTAATTTCCTAATACTCCTTCCCATATTCTTCCACACAAAATTCCCTTGAATAGCATAAAGAACCTTGTTTGCCCCAAAACGACCGAGTTCTTTGTGATAATACCAAATCATATCTTCCTGTAATGCCTTTGGTACACAAACTTTAAATTCCCCAGAATGACGCTTCCTTGACAGGAAACCACTACTTAGTTTATATTCATGTTTACCTTTCTTCACAAGAACATCTGCCTCCTTATCTCTTAACCAGGTCAGGATAACATTCATCTCATCGTCCCTCTCCTGTTCCACCATGAGATGACGTAATCGATCTCGTTCTGTCATGTTGTCCGTCACATTACCCACACATACCAGTATTCCTTCTCGTATATCTACATACCTTGACTCAGTATTGCCTGATAAATTCCTACTGAGGAAATCGGCTAAGACATTATCTTTACCTTTAATATGTCTAATAGTGAAGTCATATTCACTGATAGCTAAAATCCACCTTGTCATTCTATTACTTGTTAACTTACATGTTTTAATAAATACTAATGCCTGATGATCTGTCCATATCTCAAACTTATTCCCTAATACATACATCCTAAATTTGCTTAATGAATAGATAATAGCCAAGAACTCAATTTCCGTGATGGTATACCTTTTTTCAGTCAAGCTGAGTCCCCGACTCGCCAAAGAAACAATACCCAAATTTCCTTCGTCATCCCTCTGACACAAACATCCGGAAATGCCTTTTTCTGACGCATCGGTCATGAGTACAAACTCGCGATTAGGCATAGGGTATTTTAACATAACGGCATCATTAAAACATTCCTTCAGCCTAAGAAATGCCTCATCATGTTCAACTGTCCACTTCCATTTAGCTCCACCTTTCAATAAGCCTCTGAAAGGCTCTAACAACGCTGCATATTGGATGACAAAACGTCTAAAATAATTACAAAACCCTAAAAATGATTTTAACTGTTTACTATTACGTGGAGTGCTCGTGTTGTTAATCTTCTCTAATCTCGTTTGTTCTGGTTTTACCCCCTGTGCAGATACAGTGTGCCCCAAAAATGTAATCTGTTGTGTGCAAAATGTTGACTTATCCAGTTTTAATGTGAAGCCTCCCTCTCTAACTTTCTGTAAGACTATGTTCAAATGTTCCATGTGTTCTTCAAAAGTGTGAGATGCTATTACTACGTCATCAATGTACATGGTAACAAAATCCCCTGTATCCCGACCTAAAACTCTAGACATAGCACGAATCAACGCTGCCGAAGACGTTTTTGTACCAAACGGGACTCTTGCAAATTGATACAAACAGTTCTTATATGCGAAAGCAGTGAGAGGTCTATCCTCTCTTCTGAGGGGAATTTGCCAAAATGAAGAAGACAAATCCATGATAGAAAACCATGTTTTCCCTTCAAAACGCTGAATGAGCTCTTCCACTGTTTCAGGCCTCTGTTGGTCTGCCTCAATCCTCTGATTCATAAGCCTGGCGTCAATACACAGCCTGACTGACCCATCCTTTTTGGCAACGATAATTAAAGGATTAATACTATGGCTACAAGATGGTTCAATTATTCCGTAATCCAGCATAATGTTTATCTGTTCTTCGACAGCACTAGCATATTTAAGTGGAATGGGGTACTTGGGTCCTACGAATGATGAATGATCATGTACAACAAACTTGTGTTCATATACATGTGTTCTTCCTGGCTTATCACTAAATACATCTCGATGCTCACCTAACATCGAACACAACTGCTCCTCCTGTAATTCACTCAAATTACTTCTCGCCACTGTCTCATACAGACTATCCCTTGGATCCTGTCGTATAGACAAGTGACACACGTCAAAACATCTCCTCTCACTAGGAACACCTTCACTCCCCTCCCTAATACCTTTACCAGAACACACGTTATCAACACTTACCTCAGGCCCTTCATAATTCACACATACTTGTTTGCTAGTTTTCCCCCAGGACAAACACACACTACCCGAATCAAAGTCTAATCTAGCTCCATGATTTGTAAGCCAGTCAGCTCCTAAAATAACTGAATACACCAGATTTGGCACAACAAGGCATGGTTGAAAGTTACATTCATTTTCAATCGTAATTGGTACCGCTATCATTTTATTTACTCTCTGTGACTTGCTACCCACCGCTGTTATAATGAAGGTTTGCCTCACAGGAATCTCTGTTATATTCTGACTTTCTTTCAGAATTTCCTCGTAAAGCTTGGAGCTAATACATGACCTTTCACTACCAGAGTCTAATAATACCTTCATTTTTCTTCTCCATATAATAATTTCTATCGTCGGAGTCACTACCTCACTACTTATATCCTCAGTATTATAATACTTATATCACTTAATAGATCACTCCTTATATCTAGATTAATACTACTATTTCTTACTTTATTATCTATGACTACGTCATCACTTAAAACATTTGACTTATCACTACTTAGGTCACAATCACGTTGTTCTCTTAAATCTACTTTTACTACACAATTATCTACACTACCTACCTGTTTTTGACAACTTTTACCTTCGGACTGTTCACGTGACCTGTTTATGCAGTCCGCTGAGAGTTTAAATTGCGCTGGCTCAATGATGGATCCTGAATTACACTCGTGTTAGGCCTATTTTCATCTCTATGACTCAAATCCCCACGCCTCCCATTGTCGGATTGTCTCGGGTAACTCTGCTGACCTCTATCACTATTAAAATTCCTATTAGCCCTCGTCTGATCATAATTGTTTACTCTCCTCTGATAATTATCTGACCTGTTTCCCGCTCCCTCTACATTTCTACTTTGTGGTCGATTGCCACCTATGCTACTATTCAGAGCCTCAAAACTATCTAGCAATACCTCCATTTCTTTGATAGTACTGACTTTCTGCATACACGCAGCTTCCCTAATCCTATCAGAATAATGTTTTAACATAATCCTTACGATATCGACTTCTGAACCAATACTATTGAGATTTTTCCAGATAAGCACGTGTGCCAGAAAGTATTCTGTCATAGACACCCCCTCCTGTTGTCTATATTTACCAAACATAATCCGTTCTCTTTCACGACCCTGGACATTCTCATCCCAAAACTTATTAATAAACTTCTCTTTAAATTCTTCCAAATTAGACATATTGTTACGGTACACTTGAAACCAGGTTTTACTTTCACCGACAAAGGAATTAGACAAGGTCTCTAACACGTATTCCCATTCGATAATATTATCCCTCAACTTATTTGCAAATCTTTTCTCAACTAATGTTACAAACTCCATAGGATTGAATTGTTTTCCAGTAAACTTAGGCAAATCTTGGTCCCTATTGTATAAACCACTCGTTACTACTATTTCTCTTGTAATCTGACCTTCTCTCATTTCTTGCCGTAGTACCCTCTGGCAATTCAAAACTTTTTCTTCCGCCACTCTCTCCGCATTCTCTTTCATTATTCTCAATTCTTCTTGCAGTTTTTCCTCTTTCTCTGTAACCTTCTGCGACAAAGTTTCCTGTTTATTCTTTAGTTCTCTGACCTGCCCAAGCTCTTTTTCAAACGTTTCTACCTTACTGACACATTCCCTCATATCTTGCCCCACTGCATTATGGATCTTGTCTAGTCTTTTGTCTATGATCTCGTGAATTTCTTCCTGATTACTAGAAATCTTATTACTTAACTCTTTGATATTCTCTGTACAAGTTCCTTTGACATGCTCAATTTGCGTATGAAGATCGCTCCGACTCGACTCCATTTCTTCTCTAAGGTCAACACACTCTTTGTTTA
The DNA here is from genome assembly GCF_040414725.1 of Anabrus simplex. Lineage (NCBI taxonomy): Eukaryota > Metazoa > Arthropoda > Insecta > Orthoptera > Tettigoniidae > Anabrus > Anabrus simplex. The sequence goes on along the minus strand of NC_090268.1, from coordinate 130,971,623 downwards.
ACTTATTTTCTAACTTGCATATTTGACCAGTTACCTCTACTATCTTAGTATCTATTTTAGAATTAAGTGATTCACTTAACCCATCTATTTTATCATTGATCACATTAAGATTTTCGTTACAACTACCAATCATTTCTTCCATTTTACTCCTTATGGAGTCAATCTGTTTATTACAATTGTCATTATTAGTACTAATTAACTCTTTCATCTCTTCCTTACTATTTTCGTTACTACTAATTACTTGTTCCATTTTACTACTTAGAGAGTTAATCTGTTTATTACAATTTTCATTACTATTGTCAATTAATTCTTTCATCTCTTTCTTATTATTTTCATTACTAATACCAATCATTTCTTCCATTTTATTACTTATCTCTTTCTTACTATTTTCGTTACTACTAATTATTTGTTCCTTGAGCCCGGTCATTTCAGCCTTAAAAAAATTTAAAAAATCTTGGTTCATTCCCCCCACGATTTCCTTTTGGGTTTCAGTGTGCTTCTCAATTTCTGCACTTTCCTGAATTTCCTCAGAATTTTCCATCGTATTCCCCTGCTCCCTACTCTGAATTTCACCTTTGATGTCCGCAGAAGCAATGACCTCGTCGTCACATGACTTGTTATTGTCTTCCTTGTCCATCTTTGGTTCACTAGTGATAGTACGCGATCTCAAATTAATTTCCCTCTTCAAATCCCTTGACATATCCCCAAAATACAAATATATATCACAAAATTATAGTCCTGAAATTTACCGGTAATAATTCCGTTGGCTTAAATGTGCATACTCTTCCCAAATGAACCTATGATATGCTGTCATTCAGAACAGATTCTGAATTTATTCGTGCACCACGTTGCGTCGACACTTTGATACTTTCCTAACTGTTTGACTAACTTTACAAACATATATAAATCTGCATTTAACTTGAAAAATCTGAATATCTGCATTTATAATGGAAAATCTGAAAATTAACATTCATTAAATAAAATACACACTCGTCGAACCCTGTACTCACACTTACTTGTTACCTGCTTACTTACACATACGTTATTTGAAGGGCGCCAGCTGTCACTCAGTACAGCAATAATAGAATGAGACTCTTGACCATCTCTAGGGTGTGGGGTAATAAGCTTACTTTTGACAACATACCATATAAGTTCTGGGAAAAGGAGATTGGCGTTCGGTTTCCCCATTAATTTTGAAGTTAAGATATTTTACTGTCAATGAAATGAAACTCTGAATTCGTTTGATAGAACAATATATATTCTTTAAATAATATATCAAAAAATAGTGAGTCTTGTTGCGATAAAACAGATGAGAATATGAAATTATGACATTGCTACTGAAAGAAACTAGGCATGAATTTGAATTCTTCTTGACCGGACATTTAACAATTTATACGAAATATTTCCCTCACTAATTCACTTGACTGTACCTTCAACACTTTTAGTGTAATTACGACGTATTCCTTTGCTCTGGTGTTTACTGTAGATGTGTCACGCCTAACGTGGTGATACATCCTTGAGACTGCTTCTTCTCCATATCATCTGACTTCTTTGTAAGTCAATATGGTATGACCTCTTGGCAGGTCCAGGGTTGCCCTCTCTGACTCCTTGGTAAGCCTTGCGTCCGCGTCTTCCACTAAGTGACGGACCAACCATTTGGTCTCACTCTCTCAATGACCAATAATGGCTCACTGAGTCTTCACCATCTCTCGTTCACACTTGTTGGCCGACCGACTGAGGCTTCTTGATCTAGTAGACTTCTTCACTGTACTGCATCCGTATAAGTAATGACTGACGCTACAATATGGAGCTACCTTATATAGACGTTGGTTGACACAACTACGTAATCTCCAGAAATAACAATGACATACTCCCACCTACGCGACAGATATTACACACAGAGGTGAAATAGCCCTGCGGCGACTAACTCCGTGCGCGCATTGCTAAATAAATACGATGACATAGCCATGGCGCGGCGATGACTTGGCAGAATCGTCACTAATATTGCACAATGCCCCAACGTCACATCTAATCTCTGATATATACAACAATTCTCACTGTACAGGTATTGAGTGTTATACTACACATACGTATATGTGTATACATCTAAGTGCAATCTTGCAAGCAACAGGCAATTGCAAAATTGAATAAAACGGGTAATTACAATAATAGTACAATATCACAGATAACCTAATAATAATACTGACATAATAATAATAATATTAATAATAATAATAATAATAATAATAATAATAATAATAATAATAATAATAATAATAATAATAATAATAAAATACAGATAAAATCATACAATAATAAAAATACAGATATCATCTTATAACGGGATTTGAACCGTTACAACACAAAGAGCGTGAAAATCATAAAGTTTCCTAGCACATCATACGTAATACCGTCGCGGTCGAAAAATCCGAGAGTTGGACAAGGGAGGTTAGACAGAATAGATGGAAGTGAGGATCCTGACACAAATAAGTGGAAGCTTTTTTTTTTAAGTTGCTCTACGTCGCACCGACACAAATAGGTCTTATGGCAACGATGGAATATGAAAGGGCAAGAAGTGGTAAGGAAGCGGCCATGGCCTTAATTACGATGAGCACTATTGGTTTCCTGAGCTAAAGCAGCCAGGTTCGATCCTGGCTCAGTCCGATGATATTTGCAGGTGCTCAAATATGTCAGCCTCGAGTCGGTAGATTCTTGGCACTTAGGAAAATCAACTTCTGCGGGATAAAATTCCGGCACCTCCTCCAGAAACAATAAAAGTAGTTAGAGTGACGTGAAAAACCAATAACATTACTTTTTTTTGCTAGTGGTTTTACGTCGCACCGACACAGATAGTTCTTACAGCGACGATATAACATTACTACTATTATTTTCTTAAATCATTTGAAACGAAACATTCCCCATAATGAACGACTTTATTCCCTAATTACTCTTCCTATAAATGCATATTTGACCATGTTTCCGTCTTTATCTTCATACTAGCTGATGTACCCGTGATTCACTACGGAATTCTGCATTGTATACAGAATTCTAGGTACCGAGTGAGTGGCCGCGTAATTTGAGACATGTGGCTGTGAGCTTACATTCGGGAGATAGTGGGTTCGAACCCCATTGTCAGCAGCCTTGAAGATGGTTTTCCGTGGTTTTCCATGTTCACACCAATCAATGCAATTTAATGAAACCTTACTCAGAACTTGTACACTACTTCACCTAGAATTCGTTTTTTATTTGCTTTACGTCGCACTGACACAGATAGGTCTTAAGGCGACGATGGGATAGGAAAGGGCTAGAACTGTGAAGGAAGCGGCCGTGGCCTTAATTAAGGTACAGCCCCAGCATTTGCCTGGTCTGAAAATGGGAAACCACGGCAGCGGGGTTCGAAAGCACTATCTCCCGAGTACTGGATACTGGACGCACTTAAGCGACTGCAGCTATCGAGCTCGGTAGAGATCATTTTAACACCAACATCATACGACATGGAGCGTTTAAGGGACTTTTTCCGCCCTTCAAACAACCAACTACATCTGCGAGGTTTGAATCAGTGATCTATTCGCAGATTTGGAGGTTAAATGCTGAAACATCTAAAATGAAGACATATGTATGTTTTTATTATCTTTCATGGGCGTTCCTGAGTACAGTTACATGCTTTTCATAATATTAGGTCTAAAATTTAATCTAATCTCGTGAATAATGTATAGATTCTTGTCGGAAATAACTTGGTATTTGGCAGGAAGAGACATTTTGGTATTGGCAAACAGAGACCGGAAACAAGTTCAGTAAATCATGGACTGCGGGAATGAAACCATTCAATTACTATCAAGCATACCTTGTTCCGTCCACTTCCGGTGTTGGTACAAGTGCTGTGTTGTAGCGAGTTATTTCTGGCTGCTGACAGCGAGAGCCTACCTCACCCTCAAAGCGGCTTGTAGCCGAGGTCAAGAACCAAGTGCAGACAGAAAACTAATGGGCTTGCACTACCCATCAGACTAATGTGGAGAACACATACAATTGCAATATTCTGTATCAATGTAAAATCTGCCTAAACGTGACCACATATATAGTGGGAAGCTGTATAAACGGAAAATAAGTTCCGTAACGAAGTAATTTCCTAAGCTAAAATATATCTTGAAATGGAAAACTGCCTAATGTGGAAACGGAGCCATTTTTGATACCACGTGCCCAAATAAATTGATAATAACAAATAATTTGGTGTCACTGTTGCTAGCCTGTAAGGCAGACACTCCGACGAACGTGGGAGTCATCTACCATGTATGGGAAACTGCGCGTTATAATAGTGTTGTGTGTGAGTTACAGGGATGTTGGGGACAGTACAAACAGCAGCCCACGAGCCAGTTGAATAACCATTTTGTAAGGTTTAGGCAACACTCCAGAGATAAAAATCGATATTTTGGTCATTTTGGCGAAATGTTTAAATGACTGAAATTGAAAGGATTGAGTTTATTTTTTCTTGTCACGAAGTTATTTCGTAGAATTCAAGCAATTTATCACTGTAATAATGCTTTGTTCTCCAATTGTAATTTTACATTTAAATCCCAATTTTCTCCCATAATATTTTGCCAAATGTAACCAAATTTGTATGGTATATGTATCACAGCTATATTAATAAACCTGCGTATCGAATTTTGTATTGCAGAATTTTTTCAAGTAGTAGGGATTTTTAAGTCCAAAATTTTAGAACGTAAAAAAAACCACAAATTTTAGTGCGATATATCTCCTTATATGAATTATGTACAGAAAAATCGATACGTGGTGCTTTAAAAAGAAGTATTATTTACCTAATTGCGAATTTACATTAACATGTTAAATAAATTTCATGAAAAAATGGAATTAAAGTGGAATTAAAATGGAATGGAATTTAAAAAATTCAAAAAAATTATATTTGAAAAACTTTGAAATCGAACCTGGGGGCCCCTGAACCAAAGGCCACTACCTTGTCTATTCAGACAAGGGACGGGTCTGCCTGTGTAACTTAACATTCACGATTCATGACCGTAAAGCAACACGCTCCAGACAAGGGATTTTGCGGAGCTCTCACGGACTTGTACATACCTTTGCTTACTTGCTAGGAAATATATTTAGCTTGTTTTGTCACGTGATCTCCATGTTACATCTGTTTTCTTGTTTCAAAATACCTCCAAGGTAGGGTAATGTTGTGACATGTCCTACTTTCTAGCTTGCAAGCTTGATATTTGTACGAACTGACACATATTTTCTGGATAATAATAATAATAATAATAATAATAATAATAATAATAATAATAATAATAATAATTGTACCGGGAGGTACACCTCAACGCCGCACATTCTAAACTAGCGCCTAATGAACTCCTCTATCGAACAAAGTGGAAACTACTAGAACAGGAACTTTTAACTTTAATCAGAAGATGTCACCACTGAAAAATTAAGTAATTGTTTTGTTGTGAAGTTTCCTAAACTGAGTGAATTTCTCCTTGTTTTGTTTGGCATTCATCAAGAAGTTTGGACATTTTTCTACAAATGACAGTACTAAAAACTATGATCATTCATCCTGGCGCAAAGTGAAAGAAATAATTTAAAGATTTTTTTTAATTTCTAGGTTGTCTCTAACTGATCTATGTTCATTTATTTTTGGGTTGGCAATACTTCCCTTTTCTTTACGCCAGTTTTGAATCTGGCCAATGAAAAATTTCTGTAATTAATTTTCAACCTATCACAGGCTTCTTGTTCGATTCTGAGTGTAACTTTGAGATTAACCAATTATATTGAGAGGGTATAGCTGGTTTATTCTTGAATGATCTCGAACCTTTCCTGAGGGTTTATAAACTGTGGCTTTTCACGTTTCTTGTCCAATTGATCGTCTATCTGAGGGTGTGTGATGGGAGGCGGGCGGCAAGAAACTGAGAGCCTGTTAGCTCTTTTTTAGTTTTGTAATTGTAAAGAGTGCCTCTGGAAGGCTAGACATTGTAATTTTAGGAGCAAGTGCTCTTTGAATTAGGGGATTTCTTCCCTTGACTAAATTTTTTCTCATTTTTGAACTGTAAATTTGAGCTGGGAGCTCCGGAAATTGTAAAATTATGGGCTTGAAGCCCAGGATCTGTAAAATTCACTAATCTCTGACTTTCCTAGTCTTGTTTCAAGAGTGCTTAGTACCCGATATGTTATATGTTCACCAAGTGAAAATTGTTAAATTGTGGTTTTCTGAAAAAATATAACCTTCCGTTCAAGTTAAATTGATTTTGATATTGTAGATAGACCCATTCACCCCGGCACCTTCTTCGACCCCTTTCTGCTCCACGGGTATCCCTGTAACAATAATAATAATAATAATAATAATAATAATAATAATTGTTACCGTGGTTGGTGGATCAGCAGAGGTGAAAGAAGGTGTCGGGGTGAATGGGTCTAACTACCAAATCAAAGTTAATTTAAAACTGTAACAAGGTTATATTGTTTCTCTCTTTTAAAAAAACAAAAAGTAGCCTAACAAAGTAAAAAAACGAGTCTAGGAAAGACAAGATTGGTGGTATAAACAGAACTTGGGCCTCAAGTCCTCACTTTACACTTCCTGAGCTACACGCTCAACCTAATAACCTTACTTAAGGGCAGAAATCTCCTAATGCCTGGAGCACATGCTCCCAAAATGTCAATGTCAAGCCTCCCAGAGGCACCTTTACAACACCTGAAAAGAGCTGACACGCTCTCAGTTTTTCGTGCCTCTTATAGGCAAAAATGACACGGGGGTATCATGTAGCCAACCTACTGGGCCTCAGCAGAAAATGAACAGGTTAAGTAAATGGCCCGAAGTACCAAATGAATGGAGGCGTGTACTTGCACTCCTAAATACTCATTCTAAAACCTAAAAGGCACTAGGCCAATGACACAGGAGCTATTCCCAAACTATGGAGGTGACTCGTACAAGAATAATTTAAGACATTACGGAAAAGGAAAAGACCAGTTACAAACGTAGTCACCTCAAACCAATGTGAAGGGGAGCTCGAGAGGGTACAGCATTCTCTATCCTCGATTTACAGTTAAAGATATTTACATAAGCCGGCAGAAAATTACATTACAGGTAAGTAGGTTACATCGTTAAAGTTTTGGACCTATTCCTCTGGTTAAACTGCGGAGCAAGCAAGAAATAAAGATGTTAAACGGCCAATACCTTTCTGAAGACCTGCTGCCTGATGAAAGAGGCACCTCCTGCCTCCTGCTTCACATACACACACTTAGTTAGATGTTGATCAAGTGGCCAAGAGCCATGAAAATCCGCAGTTTATAAACCCTCGAGGAAAGTTCGAGACCTTTCATGAATAATCAAGACACACCCACAGAATTTTATTGGAGGATGCAAAATTTACACTCAAAATCGAAGAAGAAACACGTGATTGGTTGGAAATTAATTACAGAAATTCTTGATTGGTTAAATTCAAAACAGGCGGAAAGAAAGGATAATAATTTCCAACCCAAAAATGAATGAACGAAATTTAGTAAAGAGAAAACTTATGAATACAACATTTCTTCAAATAAAGTTCCTCCACTTCGCACCAGGGTGCATGATCATAGTGTTTTTGTAGTGACCTCTCTGAGAGAAAGTCCAAATTTCTTTATGAACGTCAAACAAAACAAGTTGAAATTCACACAGTACTGGCAACTTCATAATCACAAAATTACGGTACTGACATATTCAGAGGAAACGTTTAAATAGGTCTAGTTTTAAGTTCAGTGTTTCACCTGTAGAGGAGTTTTAATTGGCGCAAGATTTAAATGTGCGGCGTAGAGGTGTACCTTCCGGTACAATAATAATAATAATAATAATAATAATAATAATAATAATAATAATAATAATAATAATAATAATATAGTAATTTAGGGATATCTCGACACGCTAAGCTAAAACCTGTAATTTTGATCATGCTTTATTTGTAAAATATTTCAATTACTTCCCAGGTGATTTTGTACACGGTTAGTTTATGTTTTCTATTATTTATGGAAAAAAATAACATTTCATAACATGTTAAATTATCAAATAAATAAAGGATGCAATACTGTCCACTTCTCCCGCACTTAGGGAGAACCTGACACTAGGTAGGACCTCCGAATAGTTACACAACTATTGTACACAGTGGATACATATAAACTGCTCATCGTTTCCATTTTCCACACACATCTCGTGGAACCATTTCCTGCATTCCCCACTACATTGGACCCATGCCTCATTACGGTTGTCGTCACATACTGCGCAGTAATTCTCAGAGCAGTTCTCATTGTTGTCCTTCGATTGGAAGGATTCTTTTCATTTTCGCGTTTCCTATTCTTTAAATCTTCCCGATAATCCTGTGAAGTCACCGTGGCGGATGGGAGGGGAAGCAACCATCCCTATTCATACAGCTTATGCCTTATCAAGCACATCCGGATCTTTGCAGTGCGTTGAGTGTCCGTCGATTATGAACCGAATCTTGCCCTGAGGTTTGTAACGGTTTAGATGATCAAGGAATAATGATTCGGACATTTTTACAACTCATCCACTGGGCATTCCTTTTGAGTGTATCTTTTCCTTACCCCTTTCATTATAAAAAAGGGTGGGATAGCATATTCAATAGCATTACCACACACCGTTACTGTTACCGTAGATCCCTTTTCTGCCGTGGTGCTGTGAAACACGTTTTTCTTTCCTTTTTCACTAATAATCTTCCCTGCCTTAAATATGAGCTGAACACCAGTTTCATTGACATTCAAAATATTACCAGGCTCTTGAAAAACCCAGTCATATCCAACCATTGCCTTTTGGTTTTTAAATATGTTTCTTAACACCATTCCTCTGAGTGAACCTAAAAGCCAGTTCTCGTAAGTCGGTCACTGTTCGCCCAAACCCTTTAGAATCAAGGTGAAAAAGGGTGGTTGACTAACTGGTCCTCCATAGCTTTGTCAATTGTTGCTCCTTTTTCCAGTTTTCTATTGGTAGATATACCAAGTAGTATTCTGGATCTGAGTGTATTCGTTGGAATACTGAAATACTTCGCAGTATTTCCATTTTCTTTCATGTTCTTAATAGCAGCAGCCATATCTTCTGCATTCCATCGTCCAAGCAGACCTTTGTACACATATTTCCGTGGCATCCTCCACCTATAACCATTTGGATGCAAAACTATTAATGCGAAACTTCTACTTTATCATCAGTCTCCATCCTTCGTAATTTGAGTTTAACACTGTAAACATTATTATAAACATATCGCATTACAAAAATATTATACATATCCTAATACACTACATTGTCATAATTTATTACTCTACTAAACTGTAGAATTAACGCACCTTTAAACCATGTCCCCAAAAATGTATCCCGGTTTAGAGATTCAGGGATCTCCCAACTTGTCGTGTCTAGATCTCCCCGAGTTTCATTGGCAGGCAAGAGGTCGCAACACTTACCAAGCTGAAGATTTGGCGATTTGGAAATGGCATCACCGCTTCTCCGAAACTTGCTTAGTGCGCCTAACCTAAAACATTATCTTAAAAGTATCGCATATCCTATTTCGTTACGCAATCTACTCATCATATTATAGCAAGTTACTTTTAAATCATATATCACTTACTTGCTCACCTTCAATTGTTCAAATGCCTTGTATTTATAGTGATAATCCTCAGCTAACAGGGTGACCATGAGCACAAAACCATACGGCTCCAGTAAATCTAGTTGCAAGTTTGACCTGTGCAGTACTGTGATTACCAGAGGCGCTAAGCTTAAAAGTGTCGAGTTCTCCCTCATATCGGGATCTCCCTAGGTTACCTTAATAATAATAATAATAATAATAATAATAATAATAATAATAATAATAATAATAATAATAATAATAATGTAGAAATGATGGTAGTATAGGAAGTGAGATTGATTAAAGGTGCAGTAGAGCTAATGCAGTGAGCTCACAGTTGTGATCAACAGTATTCTGTAATAAGGAAGTCAGCTCTCGGATGAAACTATTTTTCCATAGGTAAGTTTTCAGAGTAACTTCGCTTTACAGTAGTGAAAGCTGGGTGTAGCTGAAAAGAAACGAGAAAAATGGATATGAGTCAAGCAGAAGGTGGGAGGGCCAGCTGAAAGAGGTTGAAGATATGGGAGTGAAAAGAAGTATAATAACTCGTAGCACAAAGCCCAAAATATTATTATCATATCTAAAATCACGGGCTGTGAAAGCATCAATCTAAATAGAATTATTGATTATAAGTCCCACTAACTACTTTTATGGTTTTTCGGAGCCGCCGAGGTGCCGGAAGAATTTCCCGCGGGAGTTACTTTACATTTTTACAATCTGCTTTACGTAGCACGATTGCTGGTACAAACAGGTGGGAACAATGGCAGGAGGGTACTCGGAATGAGGAGATAAAGTTAGGAATGAACTCAATGGATGAATCTGTACGTATCAGTCGGCTTCGGAGGTGGGATCATGTGAGGCGAATGGAGGAGGATAGGCTACTAGGAGAATAGTGTTCTCTGTTGGGGACGGTAAGAGAAGTAGAGGGAGACCAAGACGACGATAGTTAGACTCAGTTTCTAATGATTTGAAAATAAGAGGTATATAACTAAATGAGTACACAGAGCTAGTTACAAACAGAGGATCTTATGGCGACGATGAGATACGAAAGGGCTAGGAGTGCGTAGGAAGTGACTGTGGCCAAAAATTAAGGTACAGCACCAACATTTGCCTCGTGTGAAAATGGGAAAGTTCTATTACGTGCCAGTATATCTACTTACACGAGGCTGACGTATTTGATCACCTTCAACCACCGGACTGAGCCAGGATCGAACCTGCCAAGTTGGGGTCAGAATGCACCGCTCTACCGTCTGATCTTCTCAACCGGGCTGTTGGAAACTTACTCCTTTTTTCCTACTGATTTTCATCTCTAAATCAAATATTGTCCGCCCCCGTGGTGTAGTTAGTGTGATTAGCTGCCACCCCCGGAGGCAAGGGATCGATTCCCGGATATGTTAAATAATTTTTAAAGTGGTACGAGGACTGAAACAGGGTCCACTCAGCCTCTGGTAAGTTAACTGAGTAGAGGGCGCTCGATTCCCACATCAGATATCCTCGAAGTGGTTTTCTACGGTTTTCCACTTCTTCTCCAGACAAACCACGGGGTGGTACCTAATTTTAGGCCGCGGCCGCTACCTTCCTCCTTCCTTGTCTATACCTTCCAATCTTTCCATCCCCACAAGACCACTGTTCAGCATAACAAGTGAGGCTACTTGGGCGAGGTCCTGGTCCTCCTACCCAGTTGTTTCCCGAACAAATATCTCACGCTCCAGGACATTGCCCCTGAGGTGGTGGAGGTGGGATCCCTCGCTGAGTCCGAAGGACAAACCAAACCTTGGACGGTAAACGGATTGAGAAGAAGAAGAAATCAAATTTTGAGGATGACAGAGCTAGTAACCTTTCCTGAATCCACGATTACTGTTATATCGTCTGCAGAACGAACGCATTCATGATTCTGACCGTTGATCTTAATTCATTTTATGGTGACATTAGACTTCTAATAATGATGGCTTTTGCGGCCCATAAAATACTTTCACGGTTTTTCGGAGACGTCGAGGTGCCGGAATGTAGTCCCATAGGCGTTCGTTTACGTGCCAGTAAATCTACCAACACGAGGCTGACCCAGGATCAAACCTGCCAAGTTGGAGTCAGAAGGACAGCACCCCGAACCGTCTGAGCCATTCAAAATTGTTAACACACAATAGTACACTAAAAAGCCTAGTGCTGTATAAGGAGCTGTGATATTGCAGACTGTTAGCATTACTAGGAGAGCGCGCGCGCAACAAGTCCCCTGGTAGACGGAGACCGGCAACACGCCAAACGCAGCGAAGCAGCACGTTGTCTATACTTTCGGGTGGAAAAGTAGGCCTACTCTGCTGCTGCAGAAGTTAATTCCCTCGGATGCAATATAAGAAGTGAGGGGGAATACATAGTACTGGTTATTCATTGCGATATATAATTCATTCAAATGAGTAAGATAAAATGCAAGCAGAAAATGAAATCTTAATAAGGGCTCGAACTGCATTAGGAACGAAAAGTTTTCTGAGAGAATATAAGGACACCTGCAACTCAAACACACATAATTATTTGTGTGGGTTACCATAAAACTGATAAATATGGGTATTATACAAAATATCCAGTTATTATTAATAATTACAAATGGAAACTCTTTAATAAGATGTTATTTTATGCTCTACCACGTGGAAGGTTTTCACAGACGCAAGCACGAAAAGGGGCTGGAATAGAAAAGTAAGCGGCTATGGTGTTCATGGTATTAAGATACATCCCCTGCATTTACCTCGTGTGAAAATTAAGAAATGAGTAAAGCACAGTAAACCATTTTCAGGGCTGCGTACTCCCGAATGTTCAGTTTGTTTGAATGCATCACATTAGATCGTATTACCCGGATATTATGAACTGGGTGTTATGCATGATGTGCCTGATTGCATTTTTGTCGACCCCTCAAGTTGTTCCTGAGTATCTGAGGCACTTAGGTGAACATGCTCTTCCTAGTCAGCGTCTTGTCGTCGCATCGCTTCTGGCTCTCTCTGGCCCTTCACTATTTCATCTCTTTTTCATTTAATTGTTGGCGCTCTTGGACTGATCTATTTCTTTCAGAATAAAAACCAAGAATCAGGCTGATACTAAAAACGTAGACTACAAGCAGATGTAGAAAGCCCTTAAACATTCACTGGATGATCTCCACGGTAACTCTATATAGAATTAGTTATCGCCTCTTGGACTTAAACTTTCACAGGACCGGCTATAATATTTTCCTTATTTTTGACAATATCAAAAAAGGTACAGAATAAGAAAGTTTGTAAAAAGCAAAGCAAAAGCAAAGTCAAAGTCATCTCCGTACAGGCCGTGAAGGACCTTGGAGGGATGGAAGGTAAAGGCTTCCACCATTCGTAACCTCGGCACGTGATGGGGTGGAGTGGTTAGCTCTACGCCCGACCGCCTTTGCCCCCAGGAATTAACCTGGTACTCATTTTTTGTGTAGGATGAGTGAACACTTCAGAGTCATATAAGAACGTTTATGAATAATATTATGCAGATGTTGTCACGAGCAATATTCCTGTTGAATGAACCATAAATTAAATACATTGAGTTTTGTGTTTAAGGCCCCATCTGACTTACAGAAGGCTCTTCCATAAAAGAGGCCTTACCTCATTGTTTTCTAGAAGTGATATTTAAATAGTGGTAGTTTCATAGGCACCTAATCAGTTTTTACCTTTCTATATATTGAATTCTACACTTGTCGACTCCAAATTACATGCAGTTGTCTCTCGAAAACCGTTAATTAGATAGAAATCGTTATCAATTCGAGTAACATTTATTGAAAAACATATTTATGATAATTTGATTTCTCCAAGGGGATATTTGGCATCATTCCTTGAACGAATTTTAGCTAAGACCTTTTTCGCCCTTATCCTAAACTTAAATATCGAGTTTCATGAATATCCACCAATCTATTTTTCCGTGATTCTGTAAGAGACAAGGAGACAAAAATTAAACTTAAGATGACATACTGTAGGGTATTATTCGTCAATATTACCAATTAATTACATTTGGTGTGATGAAATGAAATGGAGCATGGCTTTTTGTGCCGGGAGGGTCCGAGGACAAGTTCCGCTCGCCAGATGCAGGTCTTTTGATTTGACTCCCTCAGGGGACCTGCGCGTCGTGATGAGGATGAAATGATGATGAAGACGACACGTACACCCATCCCCCGTGTCAGTGAAATTAACCAATTATGGTTAAAATTCCCGAACCTGGAATCGAACCCGGGACCCCTGTGACCAAAGTCCAGCCCGCAAACCATTTAGCCACGGAGCCGGACATATTTACCGTAAAATATGATATATACACTATGCATGTAGGAGAAATGCTTCCGAGGTGGTTTTATGGAGTTTGACAATATAGAAAGCATTGTCGACACAATGTGTAGATAGGATGAAAAACGCCCTTTTAAGGACACAGGGTAGGGTAGAACTAAGCACAACAAAACATATTAATATGATGCCACCTTATTCCAATACTATTAAACATAGAACACTCAAATTTTCACATTAACTCTATAGTTCTTCTTTAAGCCGAAACAAAAAATTATGGCATGATTTATGCATTTATTTCCAAAAAATCAATTTTTAAATTTCATGTGTAAAATATTATTTTTAATGTATTTTTATCTGAAGGTGCACTTTACCCATAGTGTGGCCTAGAGAGAGCAACTTAACTTCCTGCATATGATTTATAGACGTACATTTACGTACTAGGTGAGATATTATATTAATTTTTCTAACAACTTCGGCATGAAAAATATTTAACTTTAACCACCATATTATGATGTTTTTTCTTTCTTTCTTTCTTTCTTTCTTTCTTTCTATCTTAATCGGTTTACCCACTAGAGTTGGTTTTTCCTTCGGACTCAGCGAGGGATCCCACCTCTACCGCCTCAAGGGCAGAGTTCTGGAGCGTGAGACATTGGATTGGGGGATACAATTGGGGAGGAGAACTAGTATCTTGCCCAGGCGGCCTCACCTGTTATGCTGAACAGGGGCCATGTGGGGGGAATGGGGTGTTTAGGAGGGATAGACAAGGAAGAGGGAAGGAAGCGACTGTGGCCTTAAGTTAGGTACCATCCTGGCATTTGCCTGGGGAGAAGTGGGAAACCACGGAAAACCACTTCGAGGTTGGCTGAGGTGGGAATCGAACCCACCTCTACTCAGTTGACTTCCCGAGGCTGAGTGAACCTCGTTCCAGCCCTCGTACCACTTTTCAAATTTCGTGGCAGTGCCGGGATTCGAACCCGGGCCCTCCGGGGTGGCAGTTAATCACGCTAACTAATACACCACAGAGAAGGGATGTTCTTTTTTACAGTATTTACTCGTAATATTATTTTGTGATGAACAATTTATTTATTTTCATGATAACTTTCACTTTTTATATAACTACTATCCTTGTGGATATTCTAAACATACATGACTTCATTTGATTCAACGGGTTCAGAGAAAAGTGTACCTTTAGAGAAAAATACGTAAAAAATAATATTTTACACATAATTTAAAGAAATGTGGAAATGCATGCATAAATCATGTCATTTTTTTGTTTTTGGTTAAAGAAGAACTATATAGTGTATGTGTAAAATGTGCGCGTTCTATGTTTAACAGGATTGGAATAAGGTGGGATCATAAAAACATGTTTTGATGTGCTTACTTCTACCCTCAACTCTACCCTGTGTCCTTAAAATGTGATGTGATAACTGCTTTAAGAGGAAGTGCAACTGGGCAACAGTTCTCTAAGATTGAAAGATGCTAGAACGTTGATTATTCCGAAATACACTCGGGTGATTCTAACTCCTGCTTTATACCGGACAGCCTTCCCTCACTGCAGGCGTGACGTCCCGTACTCTAGTTGTTTGGCGAAGGAACTAGCGAGAACCCGTGCTCCATACTACAGATCTACAGTTCTGTGGACAAGTTGGGAACAGGGAACATCTGTTACGGTCATTTCCACAGACTTCATGTTGACGGAGACGAAGTGATGTAAAGTAAAAAAGACAATTATTATTTCTTGGCGCAATGTGAGATGACTCATTGTTTGCATGCCATTGACATAGCTCACACACTTCTTGGGTCGATACCGAAACTACTTGTCCAATCAGGTAACAATTCTTTCCTCACACTACCGCCACTCTATGCCAGAGGCACAGGAAAGTGAAAGGACTAGATTAGGTGGATATGTTGGTAGCCACCTTCCTTCCTTCCTTCCTTACTTCTGTCCTGTTTTTCTTATTCTCTTCTTGTTTCCTTTCTCGCGTACCTTCTCCTAAATTTCTTCGTAACCTCCAACCTCCTACCTGCCTTCTTTTCACATTCTTTCCTTCCTTCCTTATTTCTCCCTTCATTCGTGCCTTATTTCCAGCCTTCTGTCTTCATTTCTTCTTCCCTTCCCCCTTCTTCTCTCCTTTCTCTTCTTACTCGTTCCCGCGAACCTGCTACGCAGGCGTGGCAGGGGGAGAGGTGATACTCCCACGTGGCGCGTCCCAGGTGGCGGATAGGGGGGTCCTAACCGGCTCGCCGGCGGACTTGAGGGAAATAAAATACCTCTCGCGGACCAAACACACACCCCCTGTGGGTGGGGGAGGCAGACGAATAATACACCCACGGTATCCCCTGCCTGTCGTGAGAGGCGACTAAAAGGGGCGACCAACGGATGATTGCATTCGAACCATGAAACTACATGTGATTAGTACCACCACGCGGAGAACACCAAGGGTCGCTTTTACTTGTGCGTAGTACCACTATATTAGGTACGAAATAGGTTTATGATTAGTAGCACACAGGAGCACCGCGCGGTCGGCTTTTGCAGTACCTGTGATTAGTACCACTATATGAGCGGGACCATGGGATGATAGCTACCATGGTTCTGCCTTGCCTGTGGTTAGTACCCACTATATGAGGAACACCACGGGATAGGGAGAGGTCCCTGTGGTTAGTACTCTCATGTGATGAACACCATAGGTTTGCGTTGCCTGTAAATGGCACCGCAAAGTGAGAAAAACATAGGTCTGTATTATACGTCGAATTTCATAACCTCTGAGTAGTACAATAATGTGTGGAATACCGCAAGTCTCTGCTACTTTTGATTAGTACCGCAACAGGACGGATACCATGGTTCTACATTACAAGCGTTAAGTATCATTCTGAGGGGCCTTAGATCTGTATTTTGGACCCATTTAGACACCAAGCATTCTCGATTCAGGATTGTGCTTTGGAAGCGGTCCCTTGGTCTGTACTATTATTAACTATGATAGTTTTTTGAGACGGATCCACTGATTGTTTTAAATTCATGTTCATTCATTCATTCATTCATTCTTCATGGCATTTATTATTTTGGTCAGTGGATGATTTTGAACTTTTACTTTGTCGTTTCATTTCGTACCATTAGGGGCCGATGACCTCGATGTTAGGCCCGTTTAAACAAGCATCATCATCGTCTTACTCGTTCTCTTTTCCTTTGATTCTTCCCTTTTTTCCATCCTTTCCGTTTTTCCTGCTTCCTTGTCATCCTCGTTTCTGCCTTCTTTCTTTCTCCTTCTTTCCTACAACTATTTTTTCATCTTTCCTTCCTTCTTTTATTACTTCTTCCTTCCTTCTTTTCTGTCTTCCATTCTTATCTTCTTTACTCCTTCCTCCAGTCTTCCTTCCTTCCTTCCTTCCTTCCTTCCTTCCTTCCTTGCTCCAGTTACTCTTCATTCCATCTTTCTTTCATTCCTTTCTTCCTTCTATCTTTGTTTTCCTCCTTACTTCCTAACTCCCCTTTCTACTGTATATCTTTACTTCCACCTTCTTTCTTTCAGTCCTTCATTCCTTCCTTTCTGTCGCAGTATGCTAACTTTGACCCCGATACTTTCGTACAAGAGTCCGGCCATGTTTTCTGAGTCCAAGAAGGAAAAATATACGGTCGGTCCCTGTTACAAGTCTACATTCACAGATAACCTTGGGTAGAAAGACAATTCTATCAGCATGCTGCATCATGGCGAATAAGGCACAATGAATAAGAATGTCAAAACATTTGAAATGTTTGGCTGTGGAGTCTAAAGTTGTGTTTGTAATATAAGAACGGATATTCTGAGTATTCGAGGAAGGGTGCACAAATTCCCCTAAGAGAATGGAATTAAATGATATTATGGTATCAACATTGGCGCACTCCCGGGGAGTGGGGGACGCAGACGAAGAATACACCCACGGTATCCCCTGCCTGTCGTAAGAGGCGACTAAAAGGGGCGACCAAGGGTTGATCAAATTAGAACCATGAAACTCCTTGTGATTAGTACCACCACGCGGGAAACAACATGGGTCGCTTTTACTTGCGCGTAGTACCGCTATGTTAGGTACCACATAGGTTTGTGATTAGTAGCAAACGAGAGCGCGACAGCTTTTACAGTACCTGTGAGTAGTAGCACAATATCAGCCACACCATGGGATGACGGAATCCATGGTTCTGGCTTGCCTATGATTAGTAACCACTATATGAGGAACACCACGGGATAGTACGAGTCCCCGTGGTTATTATACACTTAGGTGATGAACACCATAGGTTTGTGTTGCCTGTCAATGGCGCCGCAGTGTGCGAAACACAGCAGGTCTGTGATGCATGTGCGAATTTCGTGTGGTTCTGACATGATTATACCTGTGCTTCATTTGACATATTCTTGGCAATCTTGCATATTTTTACATACTGCAGGAAGAATGTAACAACTGTGTTCATATTTAGGTAATCCTTTAAAAAATTAAAACTTGAGTTAGCTCGTTTAGTTTTCAGACTGTAGACCTAGTAAAATAATTGGCAAATTTCATCGCATATAGAATAGTTGCTAAAAGTTAGTTATAAAATTCCTTTAAAAATGGGATTTCTAACATTTTGTCTGTGAAATACAGTAGGTCGGAGTACCTAAACTGCATAAAACAGCACTAATTCTTTCTCAGAATCTGGGATGTCTAGGTGCATTTCATTGGTCAAACTGTCAAAAAAACTCTATGCAGTCTTGAAATGGTATCTAGGTTATTCAAACACTCTATTTGTTTGTAAGATCATTAGTGGTTCGCCTCTGTGGTGTATTGGTTAGTGTGATAAGCTGCCATCCCCGGAGGCCCGGGTTCGATTCCCGGCTGTGGCACGAAATTTGAAAAGTGGTACGAGGGCTGGAACGGGGTCCACTCAGCCTCAGGAGGCCAACTGATTAGAGGGGGTTTCGATTCCCTCCTCAGCCAACCTGGAAGTGGTTTTCCGTGGTTTCCCACTTCTCATCCAGGCAAATGCCGGGATGGTACATAACTTAAGGCCACGGCCGCTTCCTTCCCTCTTCCTTGTCTATCCCTTCCAATGTTTCCATCCCCCTGCAAGGTCCCTGTTCAGCACAACAGGTGAGGCCGCCTTTCCGATCTTCCCATCCCTTACAAGACCCCTGCTCAGGATAGCAGGTGGCCGCCTGGGCTATGTACTGGTTCTCCTTCCCAGTTGTATCCCCAACCCAAAGTCTCACGCTCCAGGACACACTTCCCTTGAGGCGGTAGAGGTGGGATCCTTTGCTGACTCCGCGGGTAAAACCAACCCTGGGGGGTAAACGGATTAAGAAAGAAAGAAAGAAAAAAAGAAAGAAAGACATTTTCTGAAAGAAAGACATATTTAAGCACAAATTTCACTGATATTTAATACATTGTATGTACATATTTCGCACTGTGATATTGCAAAACAAATCACAGCCCTAGTGAAAAGTCAACACTAAACGAGCCATTGTCTTGGGAAGATACGCCGTTCTGTTTGATGAACCCCCAGTATACGGGGGGGTGGGGACACAGGAATTTCATGTACAGAATATTGTATTCTTAAAATTTTCCTTTAGGTCAGAAAAAAAAAGGAAGATAACGCGAAGTGTACATGAACGGAAATCAGGAACTTGATAATAGTCTAATTGGCTGGATCCCTGCGGTCACCTCGCACGTTTCTGTGATACCCTACGTGGAACTGCTTATGTGTGAATGCCGTCTAATATCTTGTGCTCGTTATCTTAATGACTTTACCGTAACACCAAATGGTATAATCGATATCTAGGACAAGCTCACTCATAATCAAATACAATTCGAAACTCTGCAGTCACGCACATTCCTCGGTCAGCCAATAGCGAGCCACGGAAATCACTACACAACACAACGGGGGTGGAAACATAATTACTCTTGAAATTAGTAGCGTTACCGTAGGAATGTTTTATAATGAAAAAGCGAATGCACAACGGTAATCTGTCATTGTCCATATACACAACACGCATCGAACAAAGTGTAACAGGAATGTACAGGGTGGTCGCAAATAGCGTCCATAGTGATAAATAATTTGAAAAGAATAATCCGATATTTAGCCCCGATATCATTTTATCAGCTGCTGAAGTTAGCCAATCAGATCTCTTCGCAGGCTTTGCGCGGCGGTGTTGCTAAATCTGCGCGTTGCTTAAGACAGGCTTGAGATTCATCAATATCAAACACAAACACATCGTGGGTTTCAGCCGATATCACCGCAGCGTACTTAATTTGGGGCGATCCTGTCACCTCGGAGGTCCGTGTTCAAATCCGTCCCGTGGGGAAAGTTTTCCCTTCGTCAAGATTTAGCAATACCGCCTCTCAATGCCCATTTGAATTCGACCACGAATCTATCTGATTGACTAATTTTATCAGCTCATAAAATGGCAACGGAGCTAGATTTCGTATTATTCGTTTGAAATTATTTATCAGTATGACCAAACGTCTTACACTCATATATCCGGAGGAAAATTTAATTCCCTTCTTCTTCTTCTTCTTCTTCTTCTTCGTAGTCAGTTTACCCTCTTGGGTTCGTTTTTCCCTCGGACTCAGCGAGAGATCCCACCTCCACCGCCTCAAGGGCAGTGTCCTGGAGCGTGAGACAATGAGTCGGGGAATACAACTGGGGAGAATTACCGGTACCTCGCCCAGGCGGCCTCACCTGATAAGCTGAACAGGGGCCCTATTGGGGATGGGAAGATTGGAACGGATAGACAAGGAAGCGGCCGTGGCCTTATGTTAGGTACCATCCCGGCATTTGCCTGGAGGAGAAGAGAGAAACCATGGAAAACCACTTTCAGGATGGCTGAGGTGGAATCGAACCCACCTCTACTCATTTGACCTCCCGAGGCTGAGTGGGCCCCGTTCCAGCCCTCGTACCACTTTTCAAATTTCGTGGCAGAGCCGGGAATCGAACCTGGGTCTCCGGGGATGGCAGCTAATCACACTAACCACTACACCACAGGAGCGGACAAATTAAATTCTCTCAGTCAGAAATCAATTAGTTTTCATTATCATTTAAATAGCCTTTGTCTTTATGTTTGTAAATATTCAAGTATGTCACTTAATATATTTCATTATGTCTAATAATTGTTGATCGGTCTCCGGTTTTACATACAATTTTCTTCATAGCTCAAACATTATTGAAGATGCGTAGAATGTTTAATGTCAGTGTATATTATTTTCAAGGACATTAGGGAAATTTCTATGAGAGTTAACGATTAATTAAACATACGTGCTGAATGACTATCTAACAGTTTCTAGAGTTGATATTAGATTGAAATAATTTCAACAAAATAATTGTGTAAATGATCATGCAGCTTTAAAGAACTAATAAGCAATATTCAAATTTGATGAAATTTACAGGAAATAGTGCCGCTTTTTTACAATTTGCTTTACGTCGCTCCGACACAGATAGGTCTTATGGTGACGATAGGATAGGAAAGGGCTTGGAGTGGGAAAGAAGCGGCCATGGCCTCAACTGAAGTACAGCCCCAGCATTTGCCTGGTGTGAAAATGAGGAACAAATGGAAACCATCTCCAGGGATGTCGATAGGAGGTTCGAACACACTATCTCCATAATGCAAGCTCACAGCTGCGCGACCCTAACTGCTCGCCCAACTCACTCCGTTCGCGTTTTAAAATTCCTAAAAGTGCAACTCGATCTTTGTTCAATAACACCAATTTGGTGGTAGTGATTCGTGTTCTGAGGCAAAACAACGCGATTATAATCCCCAGCCCTTCAGTGTAGATAGAGTTGTAAAATAAGGCGTATCTCTTTCAAGAGAGAACAATACATATGAAAAAAATCTCTCTTTGTTATTACCCTTAACACATCCAACTTCAACTGCCAAAGGTAGCCTAAGTGTCAATATCATTGAAGACGTGTACTCGGGAAACGAGAAAAGAGGTAGTTTCCCGTTTCTTTCTTCCCTGAGTGAGAAAGGGCTGTTACATATCGTCTGCCAAGCCCACAGATATTTACACACCACACGACCCTATGAGCAACACATTCACAAGGGATGGCAACGTAAGAAATAGCATTACAAGCATCACTCATACTGCAGTCACTTTCATATTGTCAAAGCCAAATAGGCTACGAGGCTGAGATGGGTCGATGAAAGAAACAAATTTTTTTTCTACTCCATGCCACGATACACAGTATATTTTCTGCACTAGATCTCGCCACCAAAGGCAGATTGTTTATATCTTTGTACCCTTACCCCCCTCCCCACCCCCACACAGATCATTGTAAATTAACAATACACAAATTTCATTAAAATAAGGATGTCTGTATTTTCGGGGTTTGTAGGCTGTGGTCTTGGGGCATATGATGGTTCCAACGTTTCACTGAAGACTGCATTCGGTACCTTAAAGGG
Organism: Anabrus simplex; assembly: GCF_040414725.1. NCBI lineage: Eukaryota > Metazoa > Arthropoda > Insecta > Orthoptera > Tettigoniidae > Anabrus > Anabrus simplex. The sequence goes on along the minus strand of NC_090268.1, from coordinate 130,949,342 downwards.
TTCCGAATGACTTTGATGGCTACGAAGCTCTCATAGGAATGGAGTAGTGCCGGCTGCGGCCCGCAGTGTTGGCGTGGGGGTCTGTGATTGGCTGTTCTTTGGCCAACGATAATGCAGTCTACGGTGGGCTGCTCGCCTATTGGTCCGCGATCATGAGCAAGAAATCGGATTCATGGAAAATGAACGTATTAACCTAAATAATAATAGAAAGCAAAACAACGAAGCACAAACATATCAAACTATGGCAGAGAGCCAATGAGCATGAAGAATTCAAATAGTTCATTCGTTTTACAGCCTTCAGGTTTACCTTTTTGATTTCAGACGAGTGCAATTCCCGATAAGAGTCTGCTTTGGCATGACAATAAACAAAGCACAGACATTTAGTGTTACTGAAGTTCATCTCAGTGGAGAATATTTTGTTCATAAACACCTCTACGTGTCCGTTTGGCGTGTTACATCAAAACGAAATCTTGTCATATTCGTTACTGGAGGAAAAAAGATTAATGTCGTATACAAGGAACTCTTATAAGTCCTCGGTTAAAATTAGCCTGTATGTATGTATGTTGGGTATTCAGCCCGAAGGCTGGTTGGATCCTCAACAGGTTCACCATTAGCTGTCATAGATGGCCTAGGTGTCACTGAAGAGGCGTACTAGGGAAATGAGGAGTGAGGTAGTTTCCCGGTGCTTTCCTCACTGAGCCAGAAGTTGCTATTGCACATCAGTCTGCCAAGCCCACTGAAATGCCTGCACCAACCGACCCTATGAGTGACATTTTCACACCATTCATAGCAGGGACTGGCTGCATAAGGAATGGCATTACTAGCATCGCTCATACCTCGGTCACTTTCATATTGTCAAAGCCAAGGATGAGACTGAGACAGGTCAATGAAAGTAACAATTTTATTCTAGCCCATACCAGAAGACATAGCGCACTGTAAACACTACATCTTGCCAGCAAAGGCATAAAATTAGCCTACCGACTTAAATTCGTAACTGCTCCCGTGCGAAGGCGGGGCGGGTAGCTGGTTATTGTAGACTACATGTTTATGTATGATTTATGCTTCGTTTCGATACGCGAAGTTGTACCTACATATAGCTTAGAATGGGATATTTTGCCACCGATTATTTTTATATGAGCTCACTGACCCAACACATTCTAATGGAGATATAGATAAAAATATATCATGGTAAATTATATACATATGATATGTATAGAAGAGTTGCTGGTAATAAACACAAGTGAAATAGAAAATACTGAGCGTTACAGTAGTATTATAGGTAATCGTCAACACCAGGTGGTTGATTCCAGGATGTGTTAAGTGTCATAATTTCATACTGTAACGTGTGTACACCGGGTATGCCTCCCCCCCTACCGTACCGTCTCACATTATTATCATCCTCTAGTTTCCTTCACACTTTATTTCCATTGTTCAGCTCTATTCTATTCTAACCTGGGTGTCTTTCGTTGCAATTCATTTTATTTTTTATTTTCTATTTATTTCTTCCACCACATTCATCTAAAGGCAAAAGTTTATAAGAGTGTGGTACGGCCAGCAGCGATCTATGGGACTGAATGTCGCCCCATGACGAAACAACAGGAGCAAATGTTGACAACCATGGAGATGAAGATGCTTCGATGGTCCATGGGGCTGACCCGATGTGACCACATAAGGAACACGGACGTCCGGCAAAGGTTTGGTGTCGCGCCCATCATAGACAAAGTGAGGGAAGCCCGTCTCCGCTGGTACGGCCACGTCACGAGAAAACAGGACGACTCAGTTGCCAAAACAGCGCTCCACATCAACCCAGAGGGAACAAGACCACGAGGAAGACCGGCAAAGAGATGGACTGACAACATCAGGGCAGACATGCACAGTGTTGGCTTAACACCAGAAGATGTCAACGACAGACAGAAATGGAGGAGATGTAGCAAAGCAGCAGACCCTGCAAGTCGGGATTAATGCTAAGAAAGAGAGAGATTCATCCCTGATTCGTCTGATGACCTCTCGGTTACTTCTCTCGCACACAAGCTATGATAGGAGCTTAATATTGTCGTCAGCTCCCGCGAGCCATCTGATGGCAAAAGAAGCTACCAGTACAGCGACCAACGCAACGGTAAACCATTTTTAAGTTCAAACCCTCATTATTGTAGAAGTCTTCCTCGCGAACAGTCGATATTTTCTTCTGAACACGCGCAGGAAAGTTCTAGTTTCACCTTGTTTTCTTGACACGGCATAAGCCCAAAAGCCTATATCATGTCTACAAGTACGGGCCGTGAAAGCATCCTTAGTAACATTATAGGGCTGTTTGAACTTGCGAGCAGTTACATATATGAATCACATCGCAGACAAATACATGGAATGGCAGTTTTGTGCGACTGAGGAGTGTCTGAGTGGCCAATACTATACCACAGTAGTAGGGCGCAGACAACAACCTGAGACATCGTAGTGAAGTTGAATATACACTGACTGACAGAGCAAATGCAACACCAAGAAGGAGTGGTCAGAACTTTATGCCAATTGCAGGGTAGACTGACGTCACTGAGGTATGCTCATGATGTGAAATGCGCCGCTGTGCTGCGCACGTAGCGAACGATAAATGGGACACGGCGTTGGCGAATGGCCCACTTCGTACCGTGATTTCTCAGCCGACAGTCATTGTAGAACGTGTTGTCGTGTGCCACAGGACACGTGTATAGCTAAGAATGCCAGGCCGCCGTCAACTGAGGCATTTCCAGCAGACAGACGACTTTACGAGGGGTATGATGATCGGGCTGAGAAGGGCAGGTTGGTCGCTTCGTCAAATCGCAGCCGATACCCATAGGGATGTGTCCACGGTGCAGCGCCTGTGGCGAAGATGGTTGGCGCAGGGACATGTGGCACGTGCGAGGGGTCCAGGCGCAGCCCGAGTGACGTCAGCACGCGAGGATCGGCGCATCCGCCGCCAAGCGGTGGCAGCCCCGCACGCCACGTCAACCGCCATTCTTCAGCATGTGCAAGACACCCTGGCTGTTCCAATATCGACCAGAACAATTTCCCGTCGATTGGTTGAAGGAGGCCTGCACTCCCGGCGTCCGCTCAGAAGACTACCATTGACTCCACAGCATAGACGTGCACGCCTGGCATGGTGCCGGGCTAGAGCGACTTGGATGAGGGAATGGCTGAACGTCGTGTTCTCCGATGAGTCACGCTTCTGTTCTGTCAGTGATAGTCACCGCAGACGAGTGTGGCGTCGGCGTGGAGAAAGGTCAAATCCGGCAGTAACTGTGGAGCGCCCTACCGCTAGACAACGCGGCATCATGGTTTGGGGCGCTATTGCGTATGATTCCACGTCACCTCTAGTGCGTATTCAAGGCACGTTAAATGCCCACCGCTACGTGCAGCATGTGCTGCGGCCGGTGGCACTCCCGTACCTTCAGGGGCTGCCCAATGCTCTGTTTCAGCAGGATAATGCCCGCCCACACACTGCTCGCATCTCCCGACAGGCTCTACGAGGTGTACAGATGCTTCCGTGGCCAGCGTACTCTCCGGATCTCTCACCAATCGAACACGTGTGGGATCTCATTGGACGCCGTTTGCAAACTCTGCCCCAGCCTCGTACGGACGACCAACTGTGGCAAATGGTTGACAGAGAATGGAGAACCATCCCTCAGGACACCATCCGCATTCTTATTGACTCTGTACCTCGACGTGTTTCTGCGTGCATCGCCGCTCGCGGTGGTCCTACATCCTACTGAGTCGATGCCGTGCGCATTGTGTAACCTGCATATCGGTTTGAAATAAACATCAATTATTCGTCCGTGCCGTCTCTGTTTTTTCCCCAACTTTCATCCCTTTCGCACCACTCCTTCTTGGTGTTGCATTTGCTCAGTCAGTCAGTGTAAGAAGAGTCTGCCAGTTTGCCTTTAATGATAGAAGGTTTATGAACATGCCACGTTAATTACAGAGACTCTATTTTGGACGTTACTGCTCCACAGTGGACTGATAGAGTTGAAAAATGCTAAGATTAAGTCATTCTCCCTCTTGCTGGCATTCATTAATATTAAATATTGTTTGCCAACTAAGTCTGTACACTGAAGAGTGTATTTCTCATGCGAATTTAAATTAAGTTACTGTATATTATTCCATAATCATATTAATCTTTCTTCAATGATTTCCTCGTCGTCTTATTTCTTGCTACTTCATTTACCATAGGTATGAGCAGGTTTAGCGAACACTTTTAGTCCAAAATCACGCCTTCTATTAGAAGACAAAATGGGACAATTAATACTCTTACAATTTCGTGTCATCATCATCATCTACTGAACGGAATGCCTTGTTTCTGTAGCCACATCAGACGATCTTCTGCTAGCCTCTTTATGTTGCTATATGAACCACATGACAGTTCGCGGGCGGAGTTCCTGATGTATTAATCCTTGGTCGTCTCCTGGATCTCTTTCCCAGTACTTTTTTTTTTTGCTTTACATCGCACCGACACAGATATGTCTTAAGGCGACGATGGGATAGCAAAGGCCTAGGAATTGGAAGGAAGCGGCCGTGGCCTTAATTAAGGTACATCGCCGGCATTTGCCTGGTGTGAAAATGGGAAACCACGGAAAACCATCTTCAGGGCTGCCGACAGTGGGGCTCGAACCCACTACCTCCCGATTACTGGATACTGGCCGCACTTAAGTGACTGCAGGTATCGAGCTCGGTCCCAGTACTTTAGCTTCAATGATGGTTTGGAAAAGAGAGCTATGTCTCAGTACGTGCCTAACGTACATTGTTTTCCTCTTATTTGTTGTATTTAATAAACATCGAACCACTTTTACGTTTTTTAAAACAAAGTCATTTGTTTTTTATCTATCCAACTTGTTTTTTATAATTCGTCTCTAAAACCACATTCCTGCATCCTCAAGTTTTGTTTCCCTAATTTCCACATTGCGCATCCATACAATAGCACACTCCAAACCAAGGTCTTGAGAAATGATTTTCTGGTCTCCAAATTGAGGTGGTTACTTAGCAATAAGTTTTTCTTACATCGGAAGCTTTGTTTTGCTACCACTATTCTTTTTCTGATTTCCGAAAAGGGGCCTGTTATCAGAGATAATATACACTACCCAAATATAAGAATTATGTGACTTGTTCTATCGGCGTGTTATTTAATTTTAAGTTTTTTACCTGTAGGTTTCTATTTTTCTACTGTCATGAATTATGTTTTCTTTATATTTAGTTTAAATTTTTCTAAGGATTTGTAGAACGTTCATAGCAACTATTCAGAATTAGCAATTTCGTGTAACCAATGGAATTATAATATAGACAGATGTATAAAAGTGTTGCTGCTGTTCGTTTATAGGAAGAGTAATTTGGTGCAGGAATAATTTATCAAGGGAGATATTCGATAAATGTCCAAGTTCTTTGAAATAAGATGAGATGAACAACTGATAGGGAATCTGTCACCTGGGCGACATGTCAGTGGTGATTGATTGATTGATTGATTGATTGATTGATTGATTGATTGATTGATTGATTGATTGATTGATTGATTGATTGATTGATTGATTGATTGATTGATTGATTGATTGATTGATTGATTGATTGATTGATTGATTGATTGATTGATTGATTGATTGATTGATTGATTGATTGATTGATTGATTGATTGATTGATTGATTGATTGATTGATTGATTGATTGATTGATTGATTGAAATGTCACAATTTTCCTCTTTTAAAATAATTGTTCAACGTTTCTGTGCATGCTAATCCTGATCTCAATGATAGGAAATGTATGATGGATGTCGAAATGTAGTGGCGTACTTCTGATGTTATATCCTTTTCCTTCTGTTCCCACCCATTGGCAATTTTAATATTAACGAGGTACATAATAAATTCTCCTTAATTCCGTAAAATTATTACCATCACTGCATAATAGTTGTCAACATTGAACAATTACTTTATAGCTGTAAAGCTGAACTGAAACACAATTAATTTTAAAGGATGTTCTTGTCCTTCTCTTCCGACTTTGTAAGTCATGCATCGTGAGACGAGATAAAATGGAGGAGGAAGAAAAAGATCTCTGGCCGTAACCTGTATCAAATGAAGGTAACCCTATTAGCCGCAGACGTTTATAAATTGTAATTATATCTCGCCGTCGATTTCCGTACTCTTAATTGATATAAGTCGGTCTCTGTCGCTCGTGCTACCTTAATCCGTCTCCGGCGCGCTGCAATCAATCTTAGCGGTAATGCGACATTCCTTGCCTACCCCAGCGTGCGTCACAGCCCGAGGGTGACGTCACAGTAGGGAAGTTTCCCTCTTCCCTCCCTGGGCACTATCCATTTACTTGACAGTTCTCCACCTACGCAGCTAGCGAGCGTGGGATAGTTCCCATAATGCTGCACAGAATGGGATCCTCAGATCTGAAAAGGATCTGCCCGGAAAATAAACTTATGAATGTGGTGAAACGAAAGCATGCCTATTCAACTTTACAGTCTCACTTGGTACTATACATCCTATCACAGGATTGGGAGCCTTCAACTTTGGTAGACTGAACGTACAAATCTGGGCACTGAATTCAGTTATATTACGAGTGTGGGATTTTCTCCAGGTACTTCCAAATTTAGTCAGTCCCGTGATGCAGGAGTGGCTTACCTGGTAAGGGTTCAATTCTGAATCAATCTGAGAACTTGAATAGTTGTGGAAGTCGTCACATCACGTTGATTACGTGACATGCCAATACCTGCAGGCCATCTGGACAGGAAGTAGTCATCTTGGCAGGCCAACACCCTGAACGGCCTGTATGTGTCATGGCTTAGTTATGAATTACGTTATTGTTTTAAGAGATTTATGAAAATGTCTATATTATGTATGTCAGATACAAGCACATATTTCACTGGAAATGTGTAATATAAGACGAACGAATCATAGTAATTAGTCATAAACACTCATGCAATAAAGCACTTAATTGGTAAATAATTACTGTAGTCTAGGTGATCACACTTGCTATGAAAATACGAGTACCAGCGATTAAAAAAATTCGTAGAAAACATTTAGTATCAGTTAGTTTATAAAATGAATAACTTTCAATTTAACCACGTGGGCATGGATTAACATTGAACTATAATTTAGTAAACGATAGAAAACTGTTCCTAGATCGAATTTATTTACAAACGATACACCAAATTTATTGTGAAATCTTAGATTATTTACCGAACGAAGATGTAATCTTCCCTACATTTATATTTAGGACTCCGATTCCACATGAATTGATTCTTACTATTGTAGCGAAGGACGATTCAATTTCGCGAAATTACTTCATATTAGGAGGATTTGGTATTGTGTGCAAGTTTATACCGCTATCGCGTAGACTATAAATAGGTTTATGCATTGATAGCTGAAATAGTAGTTTAGCGAAATGTCAAAAATATTATTCTCGAATAATCGCGTCAGTAGTGGTTCGATCGAAATATACTAGATAAGCAAAGTTTTCGAAAAAATAAATCAGTTTAATCATAATATGCTTTCCTGTACAGGCTATAATAACAGCTGAGTTGCTAGAGATGTAAAGGTTAGGAATAAAGTGCAGTCGTGTAGGCTGTGAATAATTGTATTCGTGCTAAAAAGCAAACTTTGAATACGCATCCATGACAGTGGATAAATACTTAAACGCCTTATTTCTAGACTAATAAGGAATCATTTCTAGTAAGTTAGCGAACGAATGAGTGGGAGAAGAAAGGAATACAGGAAATTGGCAACACCGTGCAGGGGCACATGCAATGCTCCTCCCTCCAGCCCTACCTGTCAAAACGCATCTTTTAATATTACGGTTATACGTGTTGAAGTAGTGAGGGTAGTATTATGGGCGATGTGCTAGTTGTAGTAATGCTGTGACCAGCACAAGTACCTGGTCCCAGAGCGAAGGTAATTAATCGTTTACAATTAGAATCCTACGTCTGGAAGACATAGTTATGTTTCTTACAACTGTCTATAGACAGATTCACAACGATGATGATGATGATGATGATGATGATGATGATGATGATGATGATGATGATGATGATGATGATGATGATGATTACTTTACCGATTGGTAAACGGCGCTTTTCTGTCAATCCTAGGTCCAACTCAATATATATGTGCACACCAGCACTAACTTTACACTTACATTGGTTATCAGAGTTTGCCCACTTTCACACCAGGAAAAGGCTGGGACTATGCCTTCATTCGACAGTCGCTTATTTTTCACTCCTATTCCACCGTCGCCATATGACCTATCTGTGGCGGTATGATCTAAAAAGCAAAGCAAAGTCACCTCCGTACAGGCCATGAAGGCCCTTGGAGGAGTGAAAGTAAAGGCTTCTACCATTGTTAACCGTGGCAGGTGATGGGGTAGAGTGGTCAGTTCTACGCCCGGCCGCCTTTGCCCCGAGGAATTAACCTGGTACTCATTCTTGGTGTAGGCTGAGTGAACCTCAGAGCCATATGCACCACCGGAAGTGGAAATCTTTAAATTTTACGACTTCCTGATGGGGATTCGAACCCACGTCCTTCCGGGCGAACCGAGCACGCCTTTACCGCCTCGGCCAGGCAGCCCCTCGTATGATCTAAAGCAAGTTATAAACAAAATATGGTTCCAGACTTCACATACACAGTTACTACTGGCTGAAGATAACGTGTATGTTTGCATTCAAGAAGTGTTCTGCTTCATCGCTGAATGGTCATCTTAGTAGCCTCTGGTTCGGCGGGCCCCGAGTTCAAACGCCGGTCGGGACAAGGATGTTAACCTTCATTGGTTAATTCCAACAGCTAAGAGACGGAGTGCTTTTACACTCCACACGATTCCTGCAACTCACAAACCAACACCATCCTCCACCACAATAACACGCAGTTTCCCATAAACGGCAGATGCCGCCCAAACACCTCGGAGGGTCTGCCTTACAAGGCTAGCAATAGCCACACGAAATGATTATTCAGGATGTGCTGGATTCACGACCAGGTAATAAGTTCACCAGATCAAAGATTAATCACCCCTGGAGAAATCATTACAAGCATCATTTAACACCGTGTAACTCTGCATCTGGATTTGATAATCGCCTGGATTCGGTTAGGAAGTGAGTCCGTAAGGTTTTGCAGATACTTCGAGTCCAGGTTAAGCCACTCCCTGAGGATTTGATCGCGCAGCAATTCCACCAAATTGCGGAGATGTTGATGTCGACGTTTTATCTGCTGTTCCAACATGTCCCACAGATTTTCAATGGGGTTCAAGTCAGGTGATATTGCAGGCCAGTTGAGATGTAATAGGGTGTGGGGTTGTTCACGAAAGCAGATGCGTCCAGCCCGATGAGAGTAGCTTTTGTCATCTTGAAAAATCGGGGTATTAATAGCATACTCATCATGCAAATGTTGGCTGACAGGCAACATCTGATCATCTAGAATGTTTAAATAAACATGCTGGTTCATGTTAGTGGTCACCTCACCGATCGGACCCAATCCATGATACGACAAACACCCCCAAAACATCACAGACTCACCTCCGATTTGAACCTGACCTTGCACACATTCAGGATGAAAGCCTTCGGGAATGCTCAACGACGTGCGCAGTTGAAAGGCAGGCAGAAATGTTATTCGTCAGACCTCATTACGATCCTTCGGTCAGCTACTGTCTACGCCCGATGATTTCTAGCCCATTGAAGACGCGCAGATTTATGTGCCTGTGTGAGCAATGGCCTCATGCGAGGTGACCGACTCCAAATGTTCACTGCATGCAGTTTCCGTCGCAATGTTGTCTCGCTAACAGGTTGGGATGGATCTTTATTCTCTTACTGTAGCATTTCCTGTCGGATTTGGAAGTGATTTTGATTCACAGGCCGTGAAACGCATCCCCGGTCCGTCTCAATCAGGATCTTCTTCCGACGACAATTCTGACGTCGTGTCTCGTGGTCACGTGTAGTACACCACTGCTTGTAGACACGCTGGAAAGTCCGCTGCATAGCACCAAACTATCCAGCAACTTCACTCTCACCGTATGGGTATGAGCAGAGCCAAATACGATTCCTCCTTTTTGCCACTCTGTCAAATCATTACATTTACCCATGTTGAGGTACACTGTCCGCACGAAACATCACTGTCTCACTGATCGCTACTGCCTTATGCTCACGGAAAGGCAGTGCGTGTGCGGTTGAGCACAGGACTCGTTCGCTGCGCCACTTGTAGAAGCGCACTAGGGTGACTACTATTTTGTCCGGTGAGCTTACCTTCATCAATACTACGATTTCCACCTTCCTATTCCTAGCTCTTTCCTATAGTATCCTTGTCGAAAGCCTGTGGATGTGTAAGTTGTTGTGAAGTTAAACCCATTATCCTTTGGTTCACGTATATGTTAAGGATTCCTTGGACAGCTCATCGCACGAACACATCAATCCTGAACCAACTTCAGATAAAAGTTCGTCTATCGTGTAAGGTCTCTCAACGGATTGTACGCTACTTTGGACATATCATGCGCCGAGATGGTAGTCTACAAAAGATGATTGTTGAGGGCAAAGTCCAGGGAACCAGACAACGAGGACGAATACCAACGCGATGGATTGACATGATGAACGGCCCCCTACAGTGTTCTCTCAGAGTAACCACATTGAAAGCTTTAGATAGGGAAGAATGGCGGAGTATGGTTCATCGGCTAGAGGACTGAATATTATGATAGTCACGACGCCTCAGTCATGAGGCAAAACGATGAAGAATATGTGAGCTAGAATTCAGGAGGTGGTGGGCCCGTACTCCATTGCCGGCAGCTTGGATGACGGTTTTCTGTGGTTTTTCATATTCACGCACGGCAAATGTTAGGGCTGTACCTTGATAAAGGCCACAGTAGCTTCCTTCCCAGTCCTAGGCATATCCCATCGAAGTCGTGAGACTTAAAGCAAAAGTATAAAAATGGAAGCACCTGACAGGGAAATAAACAATGTACACCGGGTTGTTGACCAATACATTGTCAGACACTGCGTAGTAACTATAAATGTTCGACATTATTTTCTTCGTTATCCAGAGCTTCTTCTTGTGAATCAGTTACGAAGACCATTACGACCGACCTCCTTAGCTGCTCTGCTACAGATAGAGTTCATTTATCAAGCTGTCATAGCCAGAGATCAGCCTTGTTTTGCACGCGCTGAGCAGTGGTGAAACATAAGTGATGTATTGCGATTACACAGTCAGCTAAATACTTTCTCGATAACTGATTAACGGAAATGACTATATTTACCTCGTGATGCAAACACAGCTCGAATTATTTTTCGAAACTTATTTGTACGTAGACTGTAAATAAGGTAGTGGCAACATAGTGAAGACACTCGCACTAGACCGGGCATGCGCAAATCAATCAATCACTGTTGATCTGCACTTAGGGCAGCCGCCAAGGTGGCAGATTCCCTATCTGTTGTTTTCCTAGCCTTTTCTTAAATGATCGCAAAGAAATTGGAAATTAATTGAACATCTCCCGTGGTAAGTAATTTCAATCCCTAACTCCCCTTCCTATAAACGAGTATTTGCCCAAATTTGCCCTCTTGAATTCCAGCTTTGTCTTGATATTGTGATCCTTTCTTCTTTTAAAGACATCACTCAAATATATTTGTCTACTGATGTCATTCCACGCCATTCCTGGGAGCGGTCAGGTGGCGTTTTCGTCGATGTGTAGTGTCATTTGATGGGCATCCATTGGGAGTGTAGTTGCTGTGTGGCGTAGAAGTGTCGGGAGTGTTCGAGGACATGTTCGGCTCGCCAGGTGCAGGTCTTTTGATCTGACGCCAGTAGGCGACCTGCGCGTCGTTATGGGGATTAAATGATGATGAAGACGACACATACACCCAACCTCCGTGCCAGCGAAATGAAGCAATGATGGTTAAAATTCCAGACCCTGCCGGGAATCGAACCCGGGACCCCTGTGACCAAAGGCCAGCACGCTAACCACTTAGCCATGGACCCGGATGGCGTAAAAGTGAATAGTGTCAATTTCACCGCTCTAAAGCGTGTTTTCAGAAGGTGATCAGCGTATGTGTATTAAAATCGAGGTTGCGCATGGCAAAAATGCATCTGAATGTTATCGAGGATTACCTGAATCCTGTGGCGAGAATGCATTACCTCTAGGACGGTTGCACGACGGGTGTGTTCTATTACTGTGTGTGCAGTTACAGCTGTTTAATAAACTAACTGTGAGTATTGCCTGTAAGAGACGAGGACAATCTTGTGGGAGTCGAACGAGAAAATTGCGCATCAGTCTCCCTCATATACACCACTTCCCCTACCTCCCCTTCTCTTCCCTGAAGCATGGCAGCGGCGAGTTCGTCAGTTAGAATTGCGCGCCCCGGACTAACGTTATTTTCTCGAAACAATTTTTTTTTTCGCCAATCCGATTGCACCATTTTTCTTAACATAACACGAAGAGCATCTCTGATCTTTTTGTCGATATAGTTCTGATACATCCTGTATAGGAGCAATAGTCCTCCTACATCAGCAGTATGTCATGACTAAACATAGAATAAGCATTTCCTAGCATGTCCTTGCATACTAGCATTAGTTGACGTTATATAGGGATTAGTAAGATGGAGTTATGTTTGCTGAGTTCTCTTCTATTGTAACCCATGCATCACCATATAGTACGAAGATTAATGATGTGTGCTCGTCTACACTATATGGATTATTCATTTATTTAATCAAGTTTAATGTTTGCAATTCAAACTAACGAGTTTCTGAATAACTGGAATAGTGCCAAGCTAGGGTCGTTTAGAAGGACAGCTCTGAGGATGAATGGTCTTTCAACACTAAATGATTTCGAAATTTTTCAATACGTAAATTATTAACCATAAAAGCTTACAGTAGCTTCAACTAGATTCCCTCCAATGCATAGGGTGATCCACAAGATATATCGTCGGATCTGGAAACGATTGGAGCAATGATTTCCCCTAATTCCAGGACTTTCTTTTATAAATATTATCTTTATTATGAAGGAAAAAGCAGAGCAAGAATAATGAACGGAATAACCTTTGCTTCAATTGCAGACTGTCAAGATATGTGTCCTAGCAAATACGAACATAAGATAGGCTAATTTCCCAAAAATATTGAAAGTATTCTTTTAAGGGAGGACCTACACATATAAGGATAAAAATTTGTCATTTTTCAATTTTTTATACGTTTATTGATCCTTCCTCTTCAAATCGCTGCAACAATTTATTTGATATGTATCATACTTTTGAAGTTATGACTAAGAACGTGCAGAACTGTCAGAGACGTGAGTCATTTAAACTTCTCCAGATAACGCCCATGCTCAGCACTTATATTATTTGACCTTATTTTGCAGTAAAATTTACCGTATTTGAACTTGATGCGTACAATTTGCTCTTGACGCTCTTTCAACTGTTTCTGCGTACACCCTGTGGAACAGGGTTTAGGTATGTCTGTTTATGTTTTGAAGTGGATGTTATGAGAATTATTCTGAGCAGTATTCATTGTTTTGAATAAGTAAAGTACGTGTTCGGCTATTAGAATTCACAATTGTAAAGCGAAGGTGTTCTTATAAAACTAAGAAGAGAACATTTCTTGGCAATAGACACACGTACACTAATAATAAATGGGTAGAAGAGCCATCGGCATCACCCAACCTCAATAGTGCATCTTCGAGAAAGCTTGGATCTCAGTTGAAGAATAAAAGTGATAGTGATGTAGATATAATCTTTGATGTAAATATTTTGTTTGGTGAGCTAATGAATCAGGGGCTACCTGGCCGAGGCGGTAAAGATGTGCTCGGTTCGCCCGGAAGGACGTGGGTTCGAATCCCCGTCAGGAAGTCGTATAATTTAAGAAACGAGATTTCCACTTCCGGAGGTGCATAAGGCCCTGAGGTTCATTCAGCCTACACCAAAAATGAGTACCAGGTTTATTCTTGGGGGTAAAGGCGGTCGGGCGTATAACTAATCACTCTACCCCATCACGTGCCGAGGTTAACAATGGTAGAAGCCTTTACCTTCCACTCCTCCAAGGGCCTTTATGGCCTGTACGGAGGTGACTTTGCTTTGCTTTGAGCTAATGAATGACCTTCGGTGGGAATGTGGAGGCTGTGTAAATATTGTGTTAGATAAAATTGTAGGCTTAAATTGTAAAGTGAAGATAGTTTGTGAAAAATGTGATAAAACAATTTATTTTGACAACTGTGCAAAATTAGGCAGGAAGAATCGTGTATGTTCTTTTAATAGACAAGGATGGTACAATCGGGGGGACCTACACCTATAACAACCAAAAATCATGTACATTTCACTGTTTTATTCCTCAGCAACAGAAAGTGCTAAAGAATTGTAATTTGGTGTTCGTGTATTTACAAGTCATATGGCGAATGCATTTCATGATATGTATGTAAAGATTGTTGGTTCCAAGGATAATGTCCAGATAGAGGAGGAGACTAATGCTAAAGAAGTACTAAAATTTACATATAATAACAATGACATTTACAGTAAGACACAAAAGTTGAAAACTAGAAAAGCGGCTGGAATTTATAAGATTTCTGGGATATACTAAAGACAATGGGTTGGGATATAGCACCATATCTGAAGTACTTATTTGATTATTGTTTGGTTGAAGGAGCTATACCAAATGAATGGAGAGTTGATATAGTAGCCCCTGTGTATAAAGGAAAGGGTGATAGACATAAAGCTGAAAATTACAGGCCAGTAAGTTTGACATGCATTGCAAATAAGTTTTGGTAAGGCATTCTTTCTGATTATATTAGACATGTTCGCGAAATTAATAACTGGTTCGATAGAAAGCAGTTCGGTTTTGGTAAGGGTTATTCCACTGAAGCTCAACTTGTAGGATTCCAGCAAGATATAGCGGATATCTTGGATTCTGGAGGTCAAATGGACTGTACCGCGATTGACTTGTCTAAAGCATTTGATAGGGTGGATCATGGGAGACTACTGGCAAAAATGAGTGCAATTGGACAAGGCAAAGGAGTGACAGAATGGGTTGCTACATTTCTAGAAAATAGATCTCAGAGAATTAGAGTAGGCGAAGCTTTATCTGACCCTGTAATAATTAGGAGGGGAATTCCTCAAGGCAGTATTATTGGAACTTTATGTTTTCTTATATATATAAATGATATGAGTAAACAAGTTGAATCAGAGGTAAGGCTTTTTGCGAATGATGTTATTCTGTAAATGTAATAAATAAGTTACAAGATTGTGAGCAATTGCAACGTGACCTCGAAAATGTTGTGAGATGGACAGTAGGCAATGGTATGATGATAAACGGGGTTAAAAGTCAGGTTGTGAGTTTCACAAATAGGAAAAGTCCTCTCAGTTTTAATTATTGCGTTGATGGGGTGAACGTTCCATTTGGGGATCATTGTAAGTATCTAGGTGTTCATATAAGGAAATATCTTCATTGGGTTAACCACGTAAATATCATTGTAAATAAATGATACACATCTCTGCACATGGTTATGAGGGTGTTTAGGGGTTTTAGTAAAGTTGTAAAGGAGAGGGCATATAAGTGTCCGGTAAGACCCCAACTAGAGTATAGTTCCAGAGTATGGGACCCTTACCAGGATTACCTGATTCAAGAACTGGAAAAAATCCAAAGAAAAGCATCTCGATTTGTTCTGGGTGATTTCCGACAAAAGAGTAGCGTTACAAAAATGTTGCAAAGTTTGGACTAGGAAGAATTGGGAGAAAGAATACGAACTGCTCGACTAAGTGGTACGCTCCGAGCTGTCAGCGGAGAGATGGCGTGGAATGACATTAGTAGACGAATAAGTTTGAGTGGTGTTTTTAAAGTAGGAAAGATCGCAATATGAAGATAAAGTTGGAATTCAAGAGGACAAATTGGGGCAAATATTCATTTATAGGAAGGAGAGTTAGTGATTGGAAGGACTTACCAAGGGAGATGTTCAATAAATTTCCAATTTCTATGAAATCGTTTAAGAAAAGGCTAGGAAAACAACAGATAGGGAACCTGCCACCTGGACGACTGCTCTAAATGCAGATCAGGATTGATTGATTGATTGATTGATTGATTGATTGATTGATTGATTGATTGATTGATTGATTGATTGATTGATTGATTGATTGATTGATTGATTGATTGATTGATTGATTGATTGATTGATTGATTGATTGATTGATTGATTGATTGATTGATTGATTGATTGATTGATTGATTGATTGATTGATTGATTGATTGATTGATTGATTGATTGATTGATTGATTGATTGATTGATTGATTGATTGATTGTCAATAAATTATGGTTATCTTCCACCATACCGATCAAGTTCCTGCGCGGTTTGGGACACGTAGCTATCAGCTTGCATTCGGAGATAGTGGATTCGAACTCCAAAGTCGGCAGCCCTGAGAATGCTTTCCAGTGGTTTCCCATATGCACTCCAAAAATGCTGAGGATGTATCTTAATTAAGACCACGGCCGCCTCCTTCCCATACCTAGCCCCCCCCCCCCCCCATCGTCGCCATAAGACCTACCGGCGTCGTGCGACGTAAAGCAAATTGTGAATGTATGTTCCGTCGTAGTTGAACAGGGAATATAACTCGGGAAAAAAGGATATATATTATTAACTCTAAAAATGGCAGATTAAATGTGAGATTTGTTCGAACAAGTTTTCAAAACTCACATATAACATTCAGGACACACATTCCTCACAAGCAGAAGAAGAAAATATGTTATATGGAGATGAATCCGGAAATGCTTTATTTCAATGTTAGAGATTATTTTCTACAACTCGACGCAGTACACTAATATTGAGAGACACCCAGAAAGAGAATACACCAGAATACCCCTTGCAACTCTTTCTTACATGGAATGTTCAAGGTGCTCTACGTTTGCATTGATACCTCCATCAACTCGTCGTCGCATTGAATCCCGAATGCGCTCATGTATCCCTGGAATATAACTTATGAAAATAAAGTTGGTACCGGTATCGAATTGATCATCTATCTTGTCTTTCATTTCTCCCGAAGTCAGGCATATGCCGGGTGATGTCACGAAAATGCGGGAGCAGTGCCTCACCCCCCGCCCCCTTTCCATATCTCTTATGTCATAGATATATCTTTCTAATTACATATGAACTTGCATATTTTAAAACATTTAAGATAATAAACTTCCGGACACAATAAAAATGTCTATTTTTAAAGAGAATTTTGGGAACTTGGGTGTAAGTGATAGAAAATTTAGTTTATAACTGTCAGGTTGTTCAGTCCGCCTAAATTAATTTGAATTAATAAATTTATAAACTGCCTAAAGGAGGAAACATATTGTAACAGCATTATAACTGTTAAAGTAAGAATGACATGTTACGTTCCTGAAAGTGCATCATCAGATTCTATCAAATCATACTAAAAACATTTAGAACTATATAAGCATTTATGTTTAAATTCTGTTTAAATCCTTCAAAACTTGACAGTATATTCTATAATACTATGCTAGAGTGGAGAGAAGTGAGGACTTCATTAATAAATGGCTCCAGATATTTTTTACAAAGGGTATAATATCGTCGTTTAAGAAACAGAACCTCGTATCTGACAATGCCTTTCATATTAATTATTTCCCTTAAAACTGGTCACGCCGCTCAGCCACATATGAATATGAAGCCCATGAGAATAATTTTCGTTGTGTTTATTTTGTTATGACCCCCTGCGGGTGGAAGACGCACATGTAGAACACACCCACGGTATCCCCTGCCTGACTTAAGAGGCGACTAACAGGGGCCCAAGGGGTCCTCAACTTGGGACCGTGGATTGACGACCAAGGGGCCCTTAGCTGAGTCTTGGCATTGCCAGGCTCCTCACTTTCGTCTATCCTATCCGACCTCCCTTGGTCAACTCTTGTCCTTTTCCGAACCCGACGGTATTAGAGCATTCGAGGCCTAGGGAGTCTTACATTTCACGCCCTTCGTGGCCCTTGTCTTTCTTCGTCCGTTACTTCATCTTTCGAAGTGACGGATCCCTTCTTTCTTCTTCTTTCTCTCTCTCTCCTTACCCCTTGTGGGTGGGGACGCAGACGAATAATACACCCACGGTATCCCCTGCCTGTCGTGAGAGGCGACTAAAAGGAGCGACCAAGGGATGATTGAATTAGAACCATGAAACTACTTTTGATTTGTACCATCATGCGGGGAACACCATGCGTTGCCTGTACTTGCGAGTAGTACCACTATATTCGGTATGAAATTGGTTTGTGATTAGTAGCAGCCTGGCCGGGGGGTTTCCAGTACCCGCGCGTCGTACCCATGTGAGCAACACCGCGGGTCTGGGCGAAGCCTGTGAGTTGTACCACTATATGAGCGACACCGTGAGTCTGCGTTGCCTGTGATTAGTACTCCCTGTGTGAGGAACACCACGGGGCCCGTGGGACCGGCACCCGTAACTAGTACACTTAGGTGAGGAAACTCATCGGTTTGCGTTGGCTGTGAGTGGTGCCATTGTGTGCGAAACACCATAGGTCTGCGTTCCCTGTACGAAGTACAATACTTGTGAGTAGTACCATCTTGTGTAGAACACCGTGAGTCTTCGCTAGTTTTGATTCGTACCCCAACATGACAAATACCATGGTTCTACTTTACTCGCGACATGTACCATTTTGTGGGGCCTTAGACGTGGATTTTGCACCCCTGTAGACATCAAGCATCATTTTGATTTTTGAGTGGTCCCTTGGTCAGTAATACTATTATTTACGATCCTTTTTTCAGTCCGATCCACTGTTTGTTTGTTTGTTTGTTTTATTTTTTGTTGGGTTCATGTCCATCCCTTCATTCTTCATGACATTTTTATTTTATTTTTGTCAGTGGATGAAATTGAAATTTTTGTTATTTCTTTTCGTACCATTAGGGGCCGATGACCTCGATGTTAGGCCCCTTTAAACAGCAAGCATCATCATCATCATCATCATCATATTTTGTTATGCTTAATGTGGAAAGGAAAATGAACCTTATCGTACTGCACTGTATAAATGTATGTTTGCTTGACGTATTTACGCACTCTTGCAGTGTATTGTATTTACACTTTTGCATACAACGAACGTTGTTCTGATGGAATGCATATCCACATGTTTCTGGGAGGCGTGACCAGTCTTAAAGGGAAAAGTGAATAGGAAGTGTATTGTAAAGTACGAGATATTGTTTCTTCGCCGACAATAAATATGATTGTATAGTGAAGCTTGTGTCTTCTTGGCCAAAATCTAGGAACATTTCTACTATAATCCTCTATTTAAGGAAAGTCGGGCTTGTTGGCTGAATGGTCATCGTAGTGGCCTTCGGTTCAGAGGAACCTGGGTTTTATTCCCTGCCGAAACGGAGGTTTTAACCGCATTTGGTGGATCGCGGACTGGGTGTTTGTGTTCCTCATATTACGTATCTTCTTTTATACACAGTACATCACTCCATTTATAATCACAGAGACACGCAATAGAGAATACATCTCTCCACGTAAAGTAGGCGTCAAGAAAAGTATCGTCCTTAATCCAAAAAGAAAAAAGAAGATTCATTAATGAAGGGAAATGTGGTTTTATTGAAGATCTCGCTACGATTCCTCAGAAATGGACAATGAATGATCCGACTTCTATCAATAAGCATTCGTCCTCGCGCTTCGCCTCTGAGGAAATTTAAAGTTTTTCAAACTTTAACAATGTCTATGGATATCAAGACGGGTATGTTTTATGGCTAGAGATCATCTGAAAATTTGCGTCGTGATTGATGTGATCATGCAGGCTGTGATGTGAAGTACTCATGGATGGTCATGACTGAGAGTCATATTATCAGAGATGAACGTTAGAGTACAGGTGATCGATGTGATCTTGCAGGCTGTGATATAAAGTATTGATGGGTGGTCATGACAGAGTCATATTATCAAAGGGAAACGTTAGAGTACAGGTGATCGATGTGATCTTGCAGTCTGAGATATGAGGTATTGATGGATGATCATACCTAAGTGATATATAGAAGCCTCTTTTTATCAGAAAGGCCCCATCTTATCATACTCTAGAAAACCTTTTATTTCATACTTTTTAAGGCCCTGATACAGTTCCCTCCTTGCAATGCACTGAATGCTACACTTGTTGATTCCGATTTCCATACACATGTCTCTCGAAAACGGTTCATTAGACGCAAATAAATTAACCGTTATAAATTTGAGTTTATTCATTGAAAGACATATGTGTGATCGCCTGACTTCGTTAAGGGAAATTTGACATAATTATTTTTCTACACGTGAAAATAATAATATTGTATTTTACGGAACACTAGATCAATGCCATTTCTACCATGATAGTCATACTACAATTAGATGCATTAGCGGTATTTTGTAACATGTGACATCAGATTTTGAACCTTCCTCTTTTTGTTCTTCCAGATGTCCAACGCGAGTGAGAGTGCAGAGCGCCCTAACTCCGGCTCTGGCTGCCGCCTGCGAGGGGGGAGCACTTCCTCCAACAGTAATTCCGCCACGCCGCCCCATCAGCACAACAACAGCCAGGGGGCGGCTCACGCCACAGCCCCCGGCCAGGGACCTCTGCAGCGCCCCAGCAAGCCGTGTTGCTTCTGCTGGTGCTGCTGCTGCAGTTGCTCCTGGTGAGTAAATTACGATCATATAACTTGCATTTTGAATACCAGGGACAAGTGCAGCAAGCCCTGTTTTTTTGTACTGGAACTTCTGCAGTTGTTCTCGGTAAGTTGGCTCAACATCTCACGCTACCATCAGTCCACCAGGGACCGCTGCATCAAGTCCTGCTTATTTGTACCGAAACTTCTGCAGTTACACCTGGTAGGTAGTCCCAACATCTTACACTATCATGAAACTATCAGGGACCAGCGTAACAAGTCAGTCAATAGGCGTTGTTCTTTGTACTTCAGATGCTGCAGTTGTTCACTGTAAGCACACAACACTCGCTAGCCCATGGACTAGTCCAGCAAGCAATCAAGTGTGGCTTCTTACACGTGTGGGGATTCAGTGGCTCTATATTAACACATGGTATTATTTCGTAGATCATCAGGAGTCAGTGCAGAAGGCCAGCAACCTCCCTTCTCTATATTATGGTGTTGAAGTTGCTTAGTATAAATAGGCCACGCTCACTATACTAATATACTGTATAGACCAGCAGTGGTTGCTCTTCCATGTACCAAATGCTTCAGATACATACTCCGCAGTACGCTGGGTTGCCCCATTTGACAGGTGCACTCGTACGGAAAGAAAAGTGAAAGGTAAGTAACAATGTGTAGCCTATGAATATCATGGTGCATTTCATCAGATCAAAAAATGTTCAAAATAGCTCTGTCCCTCTCTCTCCTTATCTCTTCTCTGTACGTCTCTCTCTCTCTCCTCATGATGTTTTCCTTGCACCCTGAACAAGACACAGCTTCCTTACACGGCGTTTCAGCAAACCGAATTCCCAGTTAGTCTGCAGCCCCTGTAACGTTCTGCAACCTCGGCATTACGTTGTTGCGGGTAGCCGTTTCCTACATCACAATGAAAGCTCCTACCGCGGACGAAATAGACCATCCCACTCTACTGCGGAATATGCACCGTATTGAAGCGCCCGGTAAGTTGTTTTTGTTGGTTAAGCCTACATAGCATTACCAGGAAAAAGCAGCTATTTCCCCTGTGCGTTACCTAACACTGTTGCGGACCATGCAGTTATCTCCTGGTGAGCAGAATACATGTAATACTACCAGAGACCATGCAGTTACCTAGTTACCTGTTAGTGAGCAGACTTCACGTATGACTACTAGGGGCCATGCAGTTATCTCTTGGTTAGTAACACACACGAAATACTACCAGGAATAGGCCTAATGGAGTTACCTCCTGGTGAGTAGACTACATTTATCACTTCTTGGTACCATACAGTTATCTCTTGGTTAGTAGAATACAAGTAATATTACCAGGGATAATGGAGTTATCTCACGGAGAGTAGACTACTTGTAATGCTACCGGGGACCATGTAGCTATCTCCTGGTGAGCAAATCTCACGTTAAACTACCAAGAAAAATGCTGTTATCTCCTGGTGAGTATATTGCACGTGACACTACTAGGGATCAAGCAGTTATCTCTTGGATAGTAGAATACACGTAATACTACCAGGGATAATGGATTTATCTCCTGGTGAGTAGACTACTTGTAACGCTACCAGGGACCATGCAGCTATCTGCTGGTGAGCATATCTCACGTACAGTAACACTACCAGGGACTATGACGTTATCTCCCAGTGAGTTTTTTTTTTTTTGCTAGGGGCTTTACGTCGCACCGACACAGATAGGTCTTATGGCGACGAAGGGATAGGAAAGGCCTAGGAGTAGGAAGGAAGCGGCCGTGGCCTTAATTAAGGTACAGCCCCAGCATTTGCCTGGTGTGAAAATGGGAAACCACGGAAAACCATCTTCAGGGCTGCCGATAGTGGGATTCGAACCTACTATCTCCCGGATGCAAGCTCACAGCCGCGCGCCTCTACGCGCACGGCCAACTCGCCCGGTCTCCCAGTGAGTAGACAACATGTAAAACTACCACAGAATATGTAGCTATCGCTTGGTGAGTAGATATCCCGTAACACTACCAGGGACCATGTTGCCTACACGTAAAATTACCAGGAAACATTCAACTATCTCATGGTGAGCAGACCACCCGTAACACTACGAGAGACTGTGCAGTTATCTCGGGGTAAATAAACTAAACATAATAAATAACAAGGGGCCACGCAGCTTTTTCCTGATAAGTAGACTACTCCACATAACCGGGACCATGCAGCTGCCTCCTGGTGAGTACACTACACATAACACGGATATGAGCCTTGAAGCCACCTTCCAGCGATCGAGTGTGCTGCAGCTATAGCATCATGCACATTACCGTCAAGCGGTAGTTCATTCTGATAAGTAAAACAGAGGAAATTATCGTGCAGATCGCTGTGGACTTCTCTAGCATCCCAGAAAATAAAATCGCTGCAGCGGATGATCTACTAGTGTTCTCTACCTGGTGAGAAGACTACCGGTACCTATAAACGTATTGTTGCGTGTATGCCACGTATATTAACAACAACGTATCTTTTTTCCAGAAAGACTGAACGTGTTAAATAAGCCTACAAATTAATTTTATGTGATAATATGAAGAACTTCTAACATGATCTAGGTCAAATGTGCATGTTTTATTAAAGTGTATATGATGTACGCAAGATGAAACATTCTAGTTTTCTTCATAAAATTGCTGCATTTATATTATTTGAAAGAGGATCCTTCACCAAGAATTATTTTCAAATATGGCGCTTTCAAGCTCATGTCAGGTCTTAACACCTCTCATTGAAAGAATTATAAAACAAATGAACATTGTAAAGTTTGAACCAATAATTACAATATTATAATACATAATTATGTGTTCACAGTAGGTCCTTTAAGCCATGCTCGCACTCAAGAGACACGCGGTTTCCTTGACTCTCCGCCGTATAGTAGGGTTTACTTTTCCTTTCTGATAAACTTGAATGTATGGATGGTTTATATTTCTCGTAAACTGTTAGAGAATCGTTCGTGATAGTATTTGTAAACTGAATCCTCAGTATAAACTGTTTCCAACATAGATGATGATGATGATGATGATTATTATTATTATTATTATTATTATTATTATTATTATTATTATTATTATTATTATTATTATTATTATTATTATTGTTGTTGTTGTTATTATTTAGAGGGGCCTAACAGCTAGGTCATCGGGCCCTAATGGTAAGAAGTGAACGAAATGGAAATGTAAAAACTTCAAAATGTATCCACTGACTAGAATCTATAACGAATGATGAAGAAAAAATGATCGTGAAACAAAAACAACCAGTGGATCCAATTCACAATGCCTTAAGTACTGGGATGATTCTTATTATCTGTTGGGTATTCAACCCGAAGGCTGGTTTGATCCTCTGGAGCTCCACCAACAGCTGTCATAACTAGCCTAGGCGTCACTGAAGAGGCGTACTAGGGAAATGAGGAGTGAGGTAGTTTCCCGTTGCTTTCCTCACCGAACCAGCAGTTGCTATTATACATATCAGTCTGCCAAGCCCACTGAAATGCATGCACCAACCGACCCTATGAGCGATATTTTCACACCATCCTTAACAGGGACTGGCTGCATACAGGCTTATTATCTAAAGGATCAAAAATCCAGGGCACCGGCCCCTCATAATGGTACTAATCACTGGTAAAGCAGAACTATGGTGTTCCTACTATAGTGGTACTCATGACAGGTAACGTAGATTCACGGTGTTCCTCGCATCGTAGGTTATTTAGACCCATGGTATGTCACACTTAATGGCTCCACTTGCAAGCAACGCAGAACCATGGTGTTCCTCACGTAAGTAACGTCAACCCATGGTGTTCCTCACGTAAGTAACGTCGAGCCATGGTGTTCCTCACGTAATTATACTACGCACAAGTAATCTCATGGCTCTAATTTCATCACCCCTTGGTCGTCCCTTTTAGTCGCCTCTTACGACAGGTAGGGGATACCGTGGGTGTACGTTTCGTCTTCGTCCCCCACTCACAGGAGGTGTGTGGTTGTGTGTTTGGTCCACGAGAGCCAGTTTATTTCACTCAAGTCCGCCGGCAAAACGGTTCCCCCCCCCCACCTATGCGCCACGTGGGAGTATCACCTCTTCCTCAGCTACGACAGCGTAGTAGGTTCGTGGAGTCCGAACTAGAGAATTGACAGTAACTACGCTTCAAATCACTATCTTTCGTTGTGCCCAACTCCATGAATGAATACTGAGCGTTATGGACTTCATACCGCGGGATTTCGGGTGCAATTCCTGGCCGAGTCATGTAATTTTAACCACATTTATACCACTCACGCCATACACTAAAATGACACGCGGCTTCCATCCGACGACAGACGCTGCCCACCCTTTTCGGGGGGTGGGGTCAGTCTCAAGAGACCTGGTTCAGACTATGTCATCCAGAGAAAGCGATGTTTGCTGTACATGGAAGATGGAGTGAAGGTAATTGAATAAACGAAATACAAAGGCTCAGATTTTAGAGCAGTAGATTTTTGACACGAAGGTGATGGGTTTGATCCTACCTCAATCCAGTGCATTTGCTGGAGCTCAAATGAAATACGTCGGCCACATTTCGGTAATGTTACTAGCACATAAAATAACCTATCTAACAAAATTTCCAACATATCACCGTCTTTGAAAGCAGTAAAAGAAGTTAGTGGGACGTAAATATTATTTTCAATTTGCTTTACGTCGCACCGACACAGATAGGTCTTATGACGGCAATGGGATAGGAAAGAGCTACGAGAAGGAAGGAAGGAAGGAAGGAAGGAAGGAAGGAAGGAAGGAAGGAAGGAAGGCAGGAAGGAAGGAAGTGGGTGTGGCTTTAATTAAGTTACAACCCCAGCGGTCGCTAACAAGTCAGATTATTATTATTATTATTACTATTATTAGTATTATTATTATTATTATTATTATTATTATTATTATTATTATTATTATTATTATTCCCGATCTCGAAAGCCAAGAAATAAAGGCCGAGAGGATTCGTCGTGCTGACCACACGACACCTTGTATCTGCAGGCCTTCGGGCTGAGCAGCGGTCGCTTGGTAGGTCAAGGCCGTTCAAGGGCTGTAGTGCCATGGGGTTTGGTTTATTATTATTATTATTATTATTATTATTATTATTATTATTATTATTATTATTATTATTATTATTATTATTATTGTTACGGAGTATTGTGGATGTGCAGAGGTGAAAGAAGGTGCGGGGGTGAACAGGTCTCAAAATACGAAATTAAAGTTAAGATAAAATTTAACAAGGTTATATTTTCTTTTTAAGATCAAGAAAAAACAAATATAACAGGTACTCAGTAGCCGAAACACAAATCGATAATGTACAATTACAGAGTTACAGAATTTGGGCTCCGAGAGCCAGACACACAATTCTTGAGCTATAAGCCCAACCTTACGATATACAGAATTCAACAAAGGGGCAGAAGACCCCAATCATGCCCAGGAGCACTTGCTCCCAATTACACAGTAAAGCCCCCTCGAGGCGCGCAGAAAACAAAATTTTAGAAAGAGCAACCCGCTCTTAAGTTCAAGCCTATCAAAGGCCACACCAAACTCCACTTTCAAGCTGTCCTCCAAGGACATGAAAACAGGGGTAAAAATACCCAACCTACTGAGGCCTATTAAGTAAAGAAACAGGTCAATTACAGGGCCTCTAAAATACCAACTTGAGAGGAGGCGTCCTTGCACTCCTACTACACTTTATTTAAAACCTACTTGGCGCTAGGCCTCTAATGCAAGGGCTAATCCCATACTAAAGAGGTGACTTATCGAAGGAGACAATTTACATTATGTTAAGGAAGAAACGGTTGTGAAAATAAGTTCACCTCAATGCAATATGAGTGGGAGCTTGAGAGGGTTAAGCACTCTCTATCCCAATATGTAGTTTAAAAAGATAGAATTGATACCAAGTGTCTTTACATTTTAGGGGAAAGTTACATGGTAGAAAGGCTTCGGACCTGCCCCGAGAGTTAAACTGTTGAGCTAGCAAAAAAAGAAGTTATTAAACGGCCATTACCTGGTGGTTGAACTGCTGCCCGAAGAAAGAGGCGCTACCCGCCCCCTGCTACGTACTTTACACACTGATAGATGTTACTGAAGTGGCGCGGAGACCCGAAAATCAGCAGTTTATATACCCTCGTGGAATGTTCGAGGCGTTTCAGGAATGAGGACACCCGCCCGCAATCATTTTATTGGCTAACAACGAAAACCCCTACACTCTATGAAGAAGAAACACATTATTGGTGGAAAATTAATTACAGAAATTCCTTATTGGTCGAATTGAAAACTGGCGGAAAGAAAGGGTTAATATAGCCAACTTAAACAATAACTGAAAGAAATTTAACAAAGAACAAACTTATGAATTCAAAATTTCTCCAAAAACACAGTTCTTTCACTTCGCACTAGGGTGCATAATTGTAGTCCTTCAGTAGTGCCATCTGGAAGAGAATGTCCACACTTCTTACTACAGGCAAAACAAAAATACATCGAAAACGACCCAGTTCAGAAACTTCAAAATTTACAAGTAGGGACATCTGAGAAACTTGAGAATTAACACAGTAGATAAAGTTCAGACTTCCTCCAGTAGAGGAGTTTCAACTGGCGCAAAGTTTGAATTAGCGGCGTGGAGGTGTACCACCCGGTACAATTATTATTATTATAAAAGAGTAAGTATCCAAAATTACTCGTTCCCAAAGCGAAATTAATCATTTCAACTCAATTTATAAAGAGTGTTGAAAGGAACTAAAATCTTAATCTTGAAAATAAAGTGAAAACTGTGTAGTGTTTCGGAAAATATATACATGCTGTAAGGGATCATCGATAGATACAGCACAAATTACTATGGAATTGTTTTCTATCTTCTGTTTTAAGTATAATTAGAAATGAATTATTATAAATAATAATAATAATAATAATAATAATAATAATAATAATAATAATAATAATGTGTAGTTACTGTTCCGGCCTGATAAGACCCTTGTGGGAGAGTGGATTTGTGACTCCTGTTAGCAGAGATAAAACGATCCGTTCGCTGAATCACAGTAATTAAGAATTCTTGGATAAAATCCTAAAATTCGGACAGAAATCGAATTCAGAGCTCGAAGCTCCGAAGTTTATAATGATATGTTGAAGATTTTGACAAAGCTTCTCACGACAAAGATTACAGAATCAGTTGACCATGAACTCCCAGAAGAACAGTTTGGATTTCGCAAAGGTCGGAGTACCCTCCAAGGCGTTAAAAACCTGAATAATGACATTGACGAAACCTTACGACATCCAAGATGCAAATTTCATATAATGTATGTTGATTATTTGGAATCAGGTCACGTTAATCAGGCCGTTAATAAATGCGCAACTAGAAGCCATAATAAGTGAAGACAACAAACTCATGAAACTGATAATCAACATTCTGAGGACTAAATATCTGCAAATTGATGACCGTGTTACAACGCAAACCAACAGAGTAGGCCCCTACTGCAAGACGACTCACTCAGCCCCCTACTCTTTAAGATAACGACATATTTTTGTATGTAGATGATACGGTCATTGGTTCGAGTTCCATACCTGAATTCCAAAGGCCATTGACAATCTAGTCAGACGGGTACAGGATAACAAGATGAAAATCAGCACTGAGAAAACTGTAAAAATTTACATTTCGGAAAGGAGGCAGAGGAGCAGCTAGTGAGAATATTTACCTAGGATCAACACCCCTAATATCAGTAAATACATTCACAAATCTAAGACTGACATTACAAACAACAGATAGAGTCTACAGAGCCCACATCAAGTCTCGACCAAAGCCCTATATTCAATTTAAACAATCACAAAACTTTCACTGGGAACCGCTATGAGACTATTTGACGCGAAAATAGCTCCCATCGCCATATACGGGCTGGAAATAATCTGGGAGAAGAAGACCATGGCGGACTTGAGGATACTCGAAGCAGTTAACTCGCGCTTTCTGAAAGGTACATTGGGAATATGGAAATACGTGAAATCTCGACTAGCGGATGAACTTGCCAAGGAGACCTTCTTCATCGAGCACCACCGTATGAAGAGAGGGCTACCGTTCAGAGACGCCTGGGAGAAACTAATGCAGGGCAAAGTGAAGAAAAGAGACGAAATATGGATCGACTTTTATACGACGGAGGCCATGATGAATAGGAAATGGACAAACAATGACCAAGACCTGCGACCCTTTGGTAACTCGATGGCGGTACATGGATACTACCATAAGCTGTATAATACCGAGTACTTCCATGACATAGACAAATCCTGCGTATGTAAATTATGCGGTGTGCAATGCAGTCGATACCATGTACTCACTTGTAAAAATCGGAGATCATCTATTGCGCTCTTTTGTAAAAATGAGTGATGACAGTATCTTCAAATTAAAAATTATTATTATTATTATTATTATTATTATTATTTGTTTTACGTCCCACTAACTACTCTTGTACGGTTTTCGGAGACGCCGAGGTGCCGGAATTTAGTCCCGCAGGAGTTCTTTTACGTGCCAGTAAATCTACCGACACGAGGCTGACGTATTTGAGCACCTTCAAATACCACCGGACTAAGCCAGGATCGAACCTGCCAAGTTGGAATCAGAAGGCCAGCGCCTTAACCGTCTGAGCCAGTCAGCCCGGCATTATTATTATTATTATTATTATTATTATTATTATTATTATTATTATTATTATTATTATTTCCATGGCGTGACTCAGGCTATGAAGCCTGCTGTTCCGCCAAACCATGTCTTATAATGTACATAGACTTTTACTTGTGACTCATCATTTGAAAATGTATTCTAATTTGTTTACTACGTATTTGATTTTAATACCATAGGAATGTTTTATGAAATGGAATTGTGTACGGGATGACGTAATTACGACTTATATGATCATATTTTCTGAATATTGGGTCCACAATAATATATTACAGTACTTGTATTACACACCTTCAGCGACAATCAAGTCGTATCATGCCCTTATCTGGGGATTATTGCCTGGAATGAATAATATAGTTCCTTAAATGTTTCACCTTTAAACTCATTGCATGATATTTTACTAAAGACTTATAGAACTCTGATAAAAATCAGTAACAGTTATCACTTTAAAGATAGCTTGAGGGAATTTAACTTTGCATTCGGCCGTGACTGCCGATTTATTTCTGCTTATTTTAACACAAACTGTTTGACGGGTCCCCATTATATGCGGTATTTACGATGCCATTATAGCGCTCATAGCAAGATTTCTATGTATCTAATGTGCTTAATGCCTGGGATGCATCATCGCTAGATTTTCACGAAGGCAATTGCGGTTCGAATGCTGGTCAAGCTGTGACAGTTTTGAAATAAATTAAACAGTTCCAATTTATAGTAAGACTGCGGTATCGTGGTTACAATCAGTAACGTAAAATTACAGTTTTTCTTCTGTTTTTAAGTATATACGTATTTAATTGTATGACTTGGAAATAATGCTACAGATATGATACAAACCTAGCAAGCCTCAGACGTCTTTATACCCCGGGTGACTGTAAGCCAAAGAGTTGCTGCTGGTCAGTAGAAAAATGCTGAACGTAGGGAATTTAGGCCTATTTGATGATTTTAGGGATATGGATGGGTTAATATTGCTTCTAGATTATTAATTATGTACAAAATATAAATAGCTAAAATAAAGATTATTTTATGAAGTCAGATTTTATGCATAATGTGGTTTAAATAATTAGAGTGGATCCGCTTATAGTGTAGCGGGGCTGAGTGACTCAGACGGTTGAGGCACTGGGCTTCTAACCTCAACCTGGCAGGTTCGATCCTGGCTCAGTCCGGTGGTATTTGAAGGTGCTCAAATACGTCAGCCTTATGTCGGCATATTTACTGGCACCTAAAAGAACTCCTGTTGGACAAAATTCCGGCACCTCAGTGTCTCGTAGAACCATAGAAGTAGTTAGTGGTACGTAAAATCAATTACATTATGATTAATTCAGCTTACAGAATGGTATTACTCTTGCGTCTATATTGCATAAAGCAACCGTTTTTTAGACTTTTACTTGATTAATCTCAAAAAATGCTTTCTAACTATAACATAAGTACGGTTATTTAGGGTTACCTATTACGGTTAGGTATAAATGGTCACAAATATTTTTCAGCGATAATTTCGTGGATTGGCGCCTACAGTGCAGGCAATACGGCGTACACTCATGTTTACACTTAACACATTGTTGTCCGGGCGCGCGCTACACCATTCTTTCCTGTGGACCGGCAACAGAAGCACACCTAGCATGAGAAGTACGATGAAATATAAATACATGTAACTTTTAAATGACATGAAATAAATCATTGAAACTTGGTGAGAGCAATTACCAGTGATTCTAGTACTTGCTTTTAGTGCGGTATTGCGTGAAGCAGCTGAAACAAGTCATCGCCTAGGAAACTCGCGGAATTTCCGGCCGTATAAGTGAGGCCTATAAAACCTGTAAATGGTTGTAGGACTCTGTTTTGACCCTTGTTTGTCCATCCAATAACCTCGCTGTCACTACTATCACTGGCATCTTCACTCGTATTATTGTCGCCGTCAGCAGACTCGTCTGAAATGAATGTCGCACTTTCACTTCCGCGCGTATATTTTGATGTTTACGGACACACATCTTCACAATCACTAATACTTTCGCAATCACTAGGGACATCAGGTAAACTATCAGCATGCAATTCTCCAAATATTCCATCATCGTTCAAGCTGTATTTGGTACGGCGCGCCATGCTAACACCTGACAGTACGCTCGGTCACGCGGTTCTGAGTGTTTTGAAACCACACTTCCTGTGCCGAAAATATTGTCAAGGAAAGAATATATCTAAATTCCGATCAACAAAGACTTTAGTTTGTAAACAACACGAAATATTTCGATTAATAAACGGCGGAGAGAATAAAAAGACACGAGAATGAAGCAATGTGAGAAAACGTTAATTCACGTAGCCGGTCGTCCACGCACGAATACGAAACTACGTTAATTAACGTAGCCCGTCATTAATGTGTTAATAACCTCTTGGAGCCTCCGTGACTCAGGGGGCAGCGCTCCGGCCTCTCACCGCTGGATACCGTGGTTCAAATCCCGGTCACTCCATGTGAGATTTGTGTTGGACAAAGAGGAGGCACGACAGATTTTTCTCCGCGTACTCCGGTTTTTCCTGCCATGATTCATTCTAGCAATACTCTCCATTAACCTTTCATCTGTCAGCCATTAATCATTACCCCAGAGGAGTGCGACGGGCTTCGGCAGTCGGCACATTTCCTATACTCGCACCTAGATGGGAGCTTCAATCATTCCATTCCTGACCCGGTCGAATGACTGAAAACATCCTGTGGATTTTCAATAGCTTATTGGACTGGCGCTTACATTGTAGACAACGCAGTGGACAACTATATACGTACTACAGTCCATATGTTCGTGGACTGACGCTAATAATTCAAGGGTCTCGTCGTTGACCTAATTTTAGCGCCTATTTCCCGTCGTGGTGATCCGGGCGACTTCGACCATCATCTCAAATATTTCGTTAGCGGATTAGCCTAATATTTTTCAGAACTTGAAATTTGCCTGTTCCTCAAATTACGACATTCTTAAGTTCTGCCGCTGACATACATCTGCCCTTCACAATACAGACCGAAGGTCTTCTTATGCTGTATACAAGCAAGTGACTCTTGCTGAGACTAGCGAACAACTGTCACGGCAACATCCTGCGGTGCAAACGTCCCCTTAAAACAATAATCACTGCCATCTCTCCACTGTAGTGGACCACAGCGATACTAGACGGCCAGTCCACGAACTTATTGACTCTACTATGTAGATACATACTTACTTGGAGGTCTATCATGGACGACTTAGCGTACGTCAAGAAGACGCTCGGGTCGACCTAAACCTTTTGCAACAAATGCTCTATACAACAGTGAAACCCGTTCAAAATCTGTTTAGTGGTTCTAGAAATGACCCCGCTTTTGTTAGTGATAAGCAATAACGACGCACTAACACATCGAAAATGTTCAACGATACAATGATGGGAAAGTGATTATGGATGGTAGCACCCGTAGCCTTATTTAAGGTACAGCCTGGTGGGAGAATGACAAAACACTGTAAACAATCTTCAGGGCTGCCAGCGATGGGATTCGAATCCACCATCTCCTACGCGGCCCATACCGCATGGACATCTCCTTCCATGGTACAAGTACCTAGCACGGGATTTATTTTATAATATGTCCAGATACTTCCTTGTTAAAATATCCTACAACCAGTAAAAAAGGAGAACTTACCATGTATGGCCAACTGTAACTTTTCTTTTAATTTCACGTCTAATGTTCTCTTGCTGATACGAGACCAGACAGTCCAACGAGTTACGGGAATATTATTTTGTATAGAATAGTATTATCAAGAAATGGCTTAAAATTTGACGATTCCCCTTATTTTTGAAACGTTGGGAGCATTTCTTTTCGACGAAATCTGTGTTTTTATCAGCGAGGAAGGCAGTGTAAAGAACCAGTACTGTCAATGCAGAAAGAGACAAACAGACCTGGTAATGCAACCAGCGGACGTAGGATGACTCTCGTAGCCTAATCTCCTATGGAATTGATAAAGCCTGTAAATTCACTCCCGTGCTAGATCGAGTAACACGTGTGTTGACTCTTGAAAAACGTTTCGATATTTTGACATCTCACACATTAAATCAAGTTCTATTTCTTCAATTCATTTTGCATTCCCTGTATCTGTGAAATTTTGCAATTCCCAGTCTCCATGTGTAATTTTAATTTGCAAATAAAAGTATATTCCTAGGAAGTGACTAACTTCTTGGACATCCTGTGTTTATGGCTATATTCCCCCCTGTACTCCTCTCCTTCTCACTTTCAAGCATGCAGACATTGAGATGAAATCACACAATAACATGACAACTGTGGTGTATATGTCTCCAAACCTTCAAATATGTGATTTAAAGTAGACTGTAAATTAAAAGTTGAGCAAATCACATCGGACGGCAGCCTAACGTCCCAGATATGAACACAGGTGA
The DNA here is from genome assembly GCF_040414725.1 of Anabrus simplex. Classification (NCBI taxonomy): domain Eukaryota; kingdom Metazoa; phylum Arthropoda; class Insecta; order Orthoptera; family Tettigoniidae; genus Anabrus; species Anabrus simplex. The sequence continues at coordinate 130,915,734 of NC_090268.1, read as the reverse complement.
ATCGGCACTTCAGATTTTCTTTGTATTAAGATACCCCAAAGTCACTGGTTTCGTCAATTCAGGGATTATATGATTCATTTCCTATTGCAGCACACTCGAGTTTCGATCGGTTCTTAGGAAACATCGGGGTATGTTATCGCCTTTTAATGTAAGCAGCTCTTTGTAAATTCAGCACAGTATGACTTCCATACCGTCATCCGCGGCAGGAGACGGCTTTCATTCGTTTAATACTTGCTTGGTTCGATACATGGATTGCCGGGAGTGAAATTCCTTGCGTCCGTGCCAACGTCTTGTTGAATCAAAATTGGACTGGACACTTGGGTAGTTCATAAGCCCTATTTTCTAAACGAAAGGAAAAACGCCACAATTTATTCGAGGATTCAAATTTATTCCCTATGTCTGTGTAAACTTTGCAATTCCCAGTGCCCATGTGTAATTTTAATTTGCAAAGAAAAGTATATTCCTAGGAAGTGACAAACTTTTTGGACATCCTGTATCTTTGCCTATATTACCCCTGTACTCCTCTTCTTCCCACTTGTAAGCATGCATACATTGAGATGAAATCACACAATAACATGACAACTGTGGTGTATATGTCTCCAAACCTTTTTTTAAAAATGTGGTTAGTATATGTCCCAAATGCTCTCATTTGGTAGCTGTCATTTGTGAATGTCACTGCATGTACACTGGTCAAACTGCTTTCTTTTTTCTTTGCCGCCATGGTGTAGGAACAAATGGTAAGTGCTTTGGAGATGATTTTATGTGTGTTAGTAGTTTGTGGGGTAGCTAAACAATATGACAAAACAAATCATAATTTGACTTATAATCTACTGATCACGATATTTACAAGGATACATTTAAATTACATTTTTAATTGAGAACAAAACATAAATCTGTATAGACTACAGCACATTTAAAACGTATTATCACTAGAGCTCGGATTATATGCAATTACATATTCTGTTCCCATATGTGTAGCTATAAGAAAAAACTAAAATGTCGGCGAATCACAGTAAAAGGACCTTTATTCCAGAAGTTAAAGTTACATATTTGTACATATTTTCATCATAATAAATATTTTGATAAATATTACATATTTCAAATATTTTAAAGGATATAGCGCATTTGAAAGAAAACACACTAATTTTACATTGATAAAATTAGACACTTGAAAATAGTTTTTTAAAACCTGTACGTCTCTAATATCTAAAAATAATTTCATAATTTAAAGTGAAGTATTCTATTAAAGAATCGCATACCTTCGTTATGTTGACGGTGCAAGTCTTGGGTGTCTCGAGCTGAGTCTATCAATCTTCCCTTGCAGAAAATTTGTCACATTGTTCTCCTCCCAGATTTAGTAACTCTTCTTTTGTGATCCATTCGCCAGGCCTCGGTTTAAAGGCATATGTCAAAAGCTCATTTTCTCTTTCTTTCTTTCTTTCTTTCTTTCTTTCTTTCTTTCTTTCTTTCTCGGTTATTCCATTCACACACATAAAAGTCTACAGTCCACACAAAAATTTTTTGGAACATTCTTCTAATAAACAGATTTGTGTTTGATGAGGTCAAATTTCTTCTCTCTTAATAAGGGCCTTTCTTGCTTGAGCAGTTCTGCAATTAAATATGTCTTTGCCGGGAAATTTGAAATACGCACCAGTTTACTTCATGTGACGTTGAAAGGTCTTTTTCTATATATAAGAACATCCTAACAGACAGAAGACATTCGATGACCGCAGAAAATTTGGAAAACTAATTAGTTATTAATTGTGCTTCCAAATGAAATTTAGAGGTTGAATAACATCTCCACTTTGAACTATTTTCGGTTTTGTTTCCTTTTCGGTGTACAAGTATACATCAAATAGAACTTAGATATTGAGTTACATATTTATTACATATTAAACTACATATTTTGTCAATTTTAGGTACATATTTTTCGTTTTATGTTACATATAATACGGGCTCTAATTATCAGATTTGACATATTGACGGTGCGGGAGCAATACCTTGTATCTCATAATGCTGTTCCAATCTATTATCCTCCTTAAGACTGGTCAGGCCTCCCAGTCACGCAAGGATATGCAGTCCATCACAACAACGTTCGTTGTGTTCATTTTTCTGTGTTAATGTATAAAGGAAAACGAACCTTAAATATATTATACTGTAGGAGTGCGTAAATACTTCATAAACATATACAATCCTACAGTACGGTATAATAATGTTCATTTTCCTAAATATACTGACATACGAAAATAAATGCGACGAGCCTTGCTCTGATGGACTGCATGTCCACTTATAGCTGGGAGGCGTGACCGGTCTTGAGGGAAATAATGGATAGGAAGAGCCGTGTGGGATACGAGCTATTACTCGCGCACCATCGATATTTGACGTACTTTCTAGTTGACCGATAGAATAACTGACACAAAAGCAAATAAAGCGGTAATTTATTTTTAAAGATAATATTGATGATAATAATAACATTCAAATAATGTTCAATGAATATTCTGATTTTAAATACAAAAATATTCATAACATAAAATTACTCGACTATTACACCCGGTAACAAACTCTATTGGCTGGGTGTGTGCCGTTGCCTGAGAGAGGTCTACTGTCAAGCACAGATGGCTCCACGCCATTACGGCAAAAATAGTGATATATGAATTTCGATAAAGAAACTGGGAGTAATATTTTAGAAATGAAAAAACAAATCTATTTGGTAATAGGTGCAGATTTGTACAGCCTATGCTCCAAAAAAGGCCTAGTAATTTTTTTTTTGCTATTGGCTTTACGTCGCACCGACACACATAGGTCTTATGGCGACGATGGGATAGGAAACGCCTAGGAGTGGGATGGAAGCGACCGTGTCCTTAATTAAGGTACAGCCCCAGCATTTTCCTGGTGTGAAAATGGGAAACCACGGAAAATTATCTTCAGGGCCACCGACAATGGGTTTCGAACCCACTATCTCCCGGATGCAAGCTCACAGCTGCGCACCCCTAACCGCATGGCCAACTCACCTGGTGAAATAAAATTCTAAGCTTAGTTCTTCATACATTTGCAGATTTCGGTAATTCGTTAGATTTATGTTCATTTTGACTCGTGTTCAGCGTAGTATTGATTACGAACCTTAATAACAAGCGAAATTAGTACAGTAAATTGCATTAGGAACGGCTGGTCCAAACTACTTTGTGAAGAACTGTACAACTTTCACGTCCTCATCTTCAAACCAAAACCTTTTCGAACCTCTCTAGGTATTTGTTTGGTTCTTTAAATAGCCTTCTGTCCATCTACTACGCTGTTAAGGTATTGCGTGCCATGGCTTTTCATAATGTACGAAAAATACAGTCCAATAAACACAGAGCACGATAGATCAGGAGTATTAAACTGAGGGTAGGATTGAACTCTCTAACTCGCAATATTCATGCGGAGTTAACTACGGAATGTAGTTTTGTAAACATAATTTATTAAGTAGGAGTTCCAGTGGTCGATTTGTTTGGTCTCAGTTCGAGCTTTATTCTCGAACAACGGTGTGAGTGTAGGTAATATTATATTCGTACAAAAGCTCGACATCTGGTTGTTGAAGGGTCATGAAGTTCCATTGCCATTATAAACTATTAAATATGGATTCGAAACATAAATGTGATTTGAGACATCGTGGCTGTTCGCCTTCAGATATTTGAGTCTCAGACCTCCTTTAAAACATTAGATGCCCCATTTGAACCTAGATGACATATTTTGAGTTGTAAGATATATTCCAATCTTCATTTCAATTGATATGATCGCTTTACCACGGCCTTTTCGCACGACATTTTCCGAACACCCAATATACTTTAAGGAGTCCTAGGAGCATTTATTCGTAGACACGCAGCTCTTCACCGAGAAACACTTTTAATTTGAAATCTTCGCACTTTATACGTGAAAATGTTTTCTAAATAAAGGCTTTATTCAGAATCTCAAGACATGACTTGAAGATAAAAATCATAACTTATAAAATGCCTCGTACTATAACAAGCGAGACCTATGATTTAACTACATAATTGCAAGTCGAAACGTAAATCATCCATTTCAATTATAAATTTGTTTATGAAACCGTTCATAAATAACCTCATTAAATAGAAAGTTAATAGAAATCCAAAGGCAAATAAACAGAAAGAGAACGGAAAAATAAAATAAAGTAGGAATATTATCGGATATCTCTCAGTTTCAATGTCTGGTACACTCCGAAATTTGTATCCCATGTTTAGGCATCTATACATTTCAATTTGGAGCTTTGCACTTTGATTTCTATGAACAAACCGAAAAACTGGTCCACTAAAATATCAAATGTGGATACGTTAACGAGGAGAGTCTATTGTTGTGTCAGATAGAATGGGAACTCGCGTATTGAACAGTTTAAAATTAAATATATAACACTTTGTACACACTGAATTGTGGTTTGACTTAAGAGTTATACGAACATATGATTAATAATAATAATAATAATAATAATAATAATAATAATAATAATAATAATAATTTTGCGTGAGACTGACTACGTTTAGTGAGTCAAGACTCATCAAGATGATGAAATATTGTATCAAATCAGTTATTTTTCGAGGCTGACATAGAAGAATATCTTCAAATACCACCGGACTGAGCCGGGATCAAACCCGTCAACTTGAGCTAAGAAGGCTGGCGCTCTTCGTTTGAACTACTCGGCACGTTAAGGTATGATACATATATGTAGGTTAATTGTATTTATTATACTAAATATGCATTTCTTTGTTCTATACATGGACAGCATTGCCTACTTATCTAGACTACAGAAAAATAAGGAATGAAAAATAAATCGTTCCTCAAAACGAGATTGACCACTAGGATCTGGAACTAATTTACAAAAACACTTAACATCATAAATATACAGTATATTTCATCATACATTGAATGTGAGGTCGATGGAAAATATAACTATCAAAATAAATTAAAAATTAATGAAAAATAAATATAAAATCTATAATAATTCACGGGAGCTGATGATGTCAACTGAAAGAAGTAAATAAATTCAGTATATGTGGAATAGCATTCCACTCCAACATATCAATGCATGAATCAGTAAAATATGTATAGTTTAGCACCCCAATGTGTGTACTAGTATTCGTAGTTGTTGTTAACTGTTCGCTGTTCAATTCCGTTTATGTGCTGTAAATGCTAAATGTTGTTATAAAGCAGGTTTCTTCAAGTCTGACTTTCCCCTCATCACCTTTCGTAGGACCTAAGATTTGATCTGGATACTGTGTATTCTGGGAACAGCACACCAGTCCCCAAGAACTGTATTATACAATGCTGCCATTCAGTAAATTATAATTTCAATCTCCTTTTCAGTATTAATTTTTCGCTGTTCCATTCCTTTGTTGCTAGTTCACTGTTTATATTATGCTGCTATTGATAGTATATATGTTTCTTCTTAAGTGAACACATTTCTGAAATAAAACAGATTACTGTAATTTGCAATATAACACCATACAATCTGTCCACAGCATAAAGGTTTGAGTGTTTACAGTATATGAATGTACGGTGGAATTTTTCTCAACGTCTAACATACATTTTACAATTTATTATTTAGGTGACTGATAATGAAACCAGTTTTATTCTACAATGAGAATTGTGCTGCTTTTCACATGTATATTTTTATAGATATCATGAATGTGAAATCATTTTTTCTTAAAGTTTTTTTCAGCAAACTGATTCCAACATACATATAGGAAACTAAACATTGTAAAATTATTTGAAATTTTATCAGATATCAGGAAAGTTTAACAAAAAGATACCTTTCGAGTTCTTAGGAGAAGACATTGTTTTACGTAACATCAATTATTCATGATTGTAAGTACACTCTTCAGTCTGAGAACCGGAATATATTGTATCAAAGATGAAACACAAACCATGGAATCACACCTTATTTTTAAAGTTGAATAATAAAGCCAGGTAAACTCCTACATTTCCTATAAAGGCAGAAATTACTGTTTGAAATATAAATGATGATGTGGATTCAATCGAATAAAATCACAATATGGAGGGAACATCAAAGTAAGAAATCGGGTTGTTAAGGGATGTAGATGAGTATTGTTACTAGAAAGAGAAATTATGACAGAGCTAAGGACGATAAAATGTTGAAAATCAAAGAAAGAAGGCTTTACTTAAGGACATGCTTCTTTCTCACATCAATTATTAATACGCGGATTATAAGAATATTACTGAAGGCTGCTGAAGACTTATGTATAGAACATACCATTGTATGGAATTGAAACTGGGATTAACTGATGATAAGAGAAAGTAAATATAACAATTTGAAACATGATATTAAATAGGAATAATGAATATGAAATTTATAGATCGGATCGTAGATAAAGAGGTTTCCAATGAAGTTCTGTTAGAGGAACGATTTGATGAAACTTCACCAGATGAAGGAACAGACATATCTTGAAACACTAGGGATTTGCTCAATTGGTTATATAAAGATACCTAGCAGTGACTGCGTGGTTTCGGTCACGTAGCTATCAGCCTGCATTCAGGTGATAGTGGGTTCGAACCCCACTCTCGGCAGCCCTGAAGATGATTTACCGTTGTTTCCCATTTTAACACCAGATAAATTCTGGGCATCTACCTTAATTGATGATGATGTTGATGCTTGTTGTTGAAAGGGCCTAAGAGGTGGAACGAAATGACATGACAATTAAAATTTTAAAATTTATCCATTGACTACAATTTAAAACAAAGGATGGTTAAAATTATTATGAATTTAAAATATTCAGTGGATTTAATTCGCAGAGCCTTATGTTTTGATAAAATGATAGAAATATAGATCACAGTAGGATAACACATTGCCTTGAAATGCAGTAATATATATTACTAAAATTAATATTTAAAAACCACATTAAAATACCCAAACACAAATTAGAACAGATTAAATACAATAAACTGTAGTAAACAAGAAAATATAAACTAATATGACAAGGTATGCTGACTAGGATGACGGAGATGGTACTCAGGTGTTTTGGACTACTAGGGCGCAGATCGCCTAGGTCCACACACTCCGTAAGGATGTGTACCATGGCAGGATGACCGCCGCAAGTATACACCGTAGGGAGTTCTCCCTTCAGTAAATAAGAGTGCGTTACTACACCGTGGCCGATCCGAAGACGACATAATACCACTGCTTCTTACCGAGAAGTCCGAAGGGAAGATCTTCATACCTTCGTAATTCCTTTTATCGCTTTCAGCTTATTTGGCAGAGGGGTTGCCTGCCACTCCAATCCCATTGTCTACCTTAATTAAGGCCACGGCCGCTTCATTCCTACATTTTGGCCTTTCCGATCCCATCGTCGCCATAAGACCTATCTGTGTCGGTGCGAAATAAATCAAATTGTAGAATAATATTAATAATAATAATAATAATAATAATAATAATAATAATAATAATTCCTCCACCTGTTGTTTATTTGAAGTGGAAATTTTTAGACCTCTTGGTCCACGTTGTTACATTTTCTGGCTTGGTCCTGCGAGAGTTAAAGTACAAAGATATTCGTTTGAAAACTGGCTCCATTTTTAAACGATATAGACATTATCTTGACATATTTCCCCCAATAGAGTTTTCCCTTTAGAAAGTCATGCCTGTAGTGAGCTCCAATACCCAAACGCTTTGTTTAAACTCAAGCAAAATATGACGTAGTCAATTTGATTCCTTTCCCCTTGGCACACAAACTCTGTAGCCTACAAATAACGCCCACTTCCTTACGAATTAAAAACTTCAAGATGTATTCATCGTCACAAAACTATACTATTGCAGAGACAACAATTGCTCGAATGTAAGTGTCTTACAAAGCAGTATTATCCCGGAAATAATACCGCTGCTGATGTAAATGCACCAATCAAATATTTAACAATTCTCTCGCAGAGTAGCTATCTATACATATACTACACTGATTAGATTTCCAAAATAAAAAATAAAAACGGGTCACCAATTTAAGCTGATATATCGAAATTTCATCTCAACACTCGTTTACATAATGTCAGTTAACAACAAATGTCCGGTTTTATGTGCCATAATAAATACTACTCTGTTCACAATAATTGAATCGCTTCATGCAGAAAGGATGCCGTCCACTTCTTTTCGAAAATGGGTTTTTCATATAAGCGTTTTTTACACAACTAAATGCATGTATTCATGCTGAACAGGCCTTAGTTCGCCATCATGACAGTCTGTCAACGAGGAGTCGACCAGCACTATTCGAGAAAAAAGTTCTCACTCACTGACTCAGGCCTGTTCTCCATAAAACCTAAGTGCTGCTATATATCGGTGATTTCTGAAAAAGAGTCCTCAATCCACTGACTCAGAAAATTCAAGAACTTACAATAACTCTGATCAACAAAAAATGACTTTCTGCGGATATCTTGGTATCCAAAACGCGTTTTAACACAACTGAAATATGTTGATTCTAAACATGCAAACCATTTGTCTCTATCGTCCATCGTTATTGATATATACGACATCAATGCTTTACTTCTCGCAGCCCAGCACTCGCTACATTCAGCTGCGCGCGGAACGACTGTCGTTTGTTTACACGCTCGTGGCCTTCTCGGGAAGGATGTTGTGAAGCTATGCTCAGAGCTGCCAACCTCTGTACGGAGGAACTAATGAGTGAGGTGCTTCGATAGCTGGTGGCAAGACGATTAGTCTGGACGGTTAGGATTCTTGCCGTGGACAAGACGATTGGTCTGGACGGTTAGTATTCTTGCCGTGGACAAGACGATTGGTCTGGACGGTTAGTATTCTTGCCGTGGACAAGACGATTGGTCTGGACGGTTAGGATTCTTGCCGTGGACAAGACGATTGGTCTGGACGGTTAGTATTCTTGCCGTGGACAAGGCCATTGGTCTGGACGGTTAGAAGCCGCGAAGCGGCCCTACGCCTCTAGTTTCATGTGGAAACACGATTGGTCTGGACTGGTTCTTGCCGTGCGGACGGTTAGGATAAGACCTGGACAAGACCATTGGTCCGGACGGTTAAAGCCGCATTGTAATTTTACATGGTGTTTTTTTTGTTTGTGCTTTTATTCAGCCGGGGTTGGTAACGCAATGTATTTATCAGCATTGATGGCAATGACGTCACATTCCGTTCACCATGACCAATGAGAATGCAAGAAACTACTTGAGCCATGGACGATGGCGGCTACTACTCTTTATTAGGTTATAAAAGTAAATATATTTCTCGGGGCGGGCTGGTGGGTTCCTAGACATGGCAATGAACACATCTCTCCTCTAAGAGGAATTCCAAGTAAGATTTACATTATTTTCACTTCCCTATAATGTTATAAACGTTGGGCTGCGGGAAGTAAAGCTTTACCTATACGACATCAACCATATACATATGTTTAACATTGTACCAAGGAAAGCAACTCACAGAGATAAGTTTCACTAAAGCAGTGAATGTTACATGGAGTACTAATGAACATGACTTTAGCAATGGTTAGTGTAACTGCACCACATAGCACATATTGGATTTGTTTTTTACATAGCCTCACACGGAAAAAAAAAACAGATGTGGTGAATTTATACAACATCTGAACGCTATAATGTCCATTTTGACTGACAATAAAACAGAAACAAATGAGATTGTTCGGCTTTGTATGAAATATGACGAAAAACAATGAAAACGGTTCTCGATGGACGCTGTTTATAAAGGATAATTTTTTGTCAACATCTTTAAGACCTGACGTGATAGAGCAAAACGGTTTTCGGATTTGATATCAGCATGAAAAACTGCAGTAGAAACCGTAAACATCATGTCAGATATCTTCCCCTTCAATCAATCAATCGATCAATCAATCGATCAATCAATCGATCAATCAATCAATCAATCAATCAATCAATCAATCAATCAATCAATCAATCAATCAATCAATCAATCAATCAATCAATCAATCAATCAATCAATCAATCAATCAATCAATCAATACTGATGTACACTTAGGGCAGTCGCCCAGGTGGCAAATACTCTGTTGTTTTCTTAGTCTTTCCTTAAATGATTGCAAAGAGATTGGAAATTTATTGAACATCTGCCTTAGTAAGTTATTCCAACCTCTAACTCCCCTTCCTATAAGCGATTATTTGCCCCACTTTGTCCCCTTGAATTCCAACTTTATCTTCATATTGTGATCTTTCCTACTTGTAAACACACCACTCAAAACTATTAGTCTACTAATATCATTCCACGCCATCTTTCTACTGACAGCTCGGAACATACCACATAGTCGAGAAGCTCGTCTCCTTTTCCCCAAGTTTTCTCAGCCGAAACTTGCAACATTCTTGTAATGCTACTCTTTTGTCGGAAATCATCAAGAAGAAATCGAGCTTCTTTAATTTGGAATTTGTTCCAGTTCTTAAATCAAGTAATCCTGGCAAGGGTCCCATACACTGGAACCATACTCTTACCAGGGACTTGTATGCCCTCACATTTACATCCTTACTAAAACCCCTAAACACTCTCATAACCATGTAAACAGATCTGTGTACTTCATTTACAATCCTTCGTAAATCAGTGTAATCAATAACTGTAACTAAGAAACATATTTATATATCTGATTAACATTTTAAAATTTATTATTGTGTTAAAAATTCAGTCATGACTCTCTTGAAGTTCATACGAAAAAGTGTGATTTGGTGCTATTCTTGCTAGAACTGATGTCATTTAGTAAGCATCGGTCCTAATGAATAGCCAGCTAGAGAGGTGGTGGTGATTATTGTTTTAAGAGGAAGTACAACTAGGCAACCATCCTCTGTATAACATTAATCAGAGGGAAAAAATGGAAGGGATCCGACAATTCGAAAAATGAAGGTATCGACCAAAGGAAGACAAGGGCCACGAAGGGCGTGAAAATGAAAGACTCCCTAGCCCTTGCAAACCTAATAGCGCCGGGGTCGGAAAATAACAAGAGTTGACCAAGGTGGGTCGGATAGGATAGATGAAAGTGAGGAGCCTGGCACAAGTAAGTGGAAGCAATGCCAGGACTCAGCTGAGGGCCCCGTGGTCGCTAACCCACGCTCCCAAGTTCAGAGCCCCTGGGGCAGCCAGCTAGAGACCCCGAGTCCTGGGCTGAGATCAGGAATGAGATTCACTCAGTCTAGCGAGTTCAAACATAACAAGCAGCCGACTCAATCAACAAAGATAAGCAGTACAGTAGACCAGGCAATACCCCAATATCTGTAGGCCATTTGACAGAGTTGTAGACGTAGTCCCATCCAAGGCCTTAATAACATGTACGTGCTACAAGGATTTTGCTGCGGTTTGTTTGGTCCTATTGGATATTTAAGCCTATGTAGGAGTTTAATTGTTTTCTGAAATCTATTACAAAACCCATTAAAACTTCTGGAGGATTTTAGAAATGGGGCGCGTATCAGAACCCTATAAGCCTTTGGAAAGAAAATAAGCCTGAACATAAGTGTATGCAATAATACACCATTCGCCATTAAATTTGAAACGTCAAAAATTACGTAAGCCATCACAACCAAATGTATTGGACTAAATACCCATCATATGTACATAACTTGATGAAATCTGTATTGTGTGGCCCCGCCTCTGATGGCAATAACATCTGCTACATGACGTGACATGGAGAGGGAGATACTCTGGATGTCCGTTTGGGGTATCTGCGTCCATGCTGCTCCGGCGGGGAAACACAATTCCATTACCTCCGCTTATCAGTGTCGCGAATGGCACACGTGCTGCAACACTCGCCTGAATAACTAATTATGCCATTGTCCTACCGTACCCAACCTCCACCCCCCCAACCCCATGTGGGGTTCATCAGGTGTGTCCTTTGTGATGTCGTAATTTTTATGATCAGTAGTGTATTAATCTTTAATCTATATATATATATAAAATAAGAGTTGCTCAGAAACAATGTGTAACACAATATTTCACAAAGAACCTAAATACAGAGCGTTTCTCTTATCGGTTGGCCGGCAGGCGCGCCCATCTTATCTGCCTCCCGTTGACTCTCACTTCCCGTTACACAGCGCAGCGACAGCACGGGAATGCCCGTACTTCGCAGTTCAGGTCCGTGCTTAGCACGTGTATTAAGTGTTGATCTGTCGCTCCAACTGTTCTTGAGTTGTAAAGTGTTACTTCGGGGTATAATTTTCATAATGCCTCCACATGTGTAGACAGTAGAGGAAAGGGTATTTATGTACAATAATTGGAAACAGAGTTTTGCAGGGAAGTCGTTAGGAAATTTGTAACACAATAATTTCCAGGTGAATGCTCTCCGCATAGAGAGACTGTGCGGAAACTCGTAAACAAATTGAGAGGAACTAGTTCTATACTCGATAAGAAGCGAAGTGTTATAAAACGTGTACTTTACGAGGAATAAGTAAATTAAATCGCAGAAACGTTAGAGCATACGCCTACACAATCCCTAAGACGACTTGGACAAGAGGCCGGAATTTCTAAGAGCTCAGCATGGCGCACTACAAAAATCCCTTTTTTCATCTCACAGCAATGTTTGTGCGGTTTGTTGAAGTGACTTTTGAAACTTAACGACATATATCTGCACGTAGATTTTCGCTGGCGCTGGGTTGGAGAAGATACTGGGTCAGGAAATAGCGATCGTGTCCTTACCTAACTAAGATACAGCCTTTATATTCGTTTCGTTTGAAAATGTGGAACCTGTTTATCGAAAACAATGTCTTGAATAAAACTGATAATATATGAGAGACACAACCGCAAGGAAGCGAATACTACTGACTCAAACGAGTGTACTCATCACTCTTTCCTCTCTTATCCTAGAACATAGAACATAAATTCCAATAACCGGGTCATAGTGCTGTTCAAAGGGTCGATTCAATGCATGCACTTATAGAACGACACATTAGGAATACGGAACTCCCTAGTCTGTGTTCAATGTTATTCTAAACTGTAGGTCAAATAAGAAATTCTGAGTTAGCCAAATGGTGCTAAAAGATGCTTTTGATTTTTGATTTTATATTAAATATAAACAAAGCCAAAATTAAAGCATATACAACCGGGCGAGTTGGCCGTGCGCGTAGAGGCGCGTGGCTGTGAGCTTGCATCCGGGAGATAGTAAGTTCGAATCCCACTATCGGCAGCCCTGAAGATGGTTTTTCGTGGTTTCTCATTTTCACACCAGGCAAATGCTGGGGCTGTACCTTAATAAAGGCCACGGCCGCTTCCTTCCAACTCCTAGGCCTTTCCTATCCCATCGTCGCCATAAGACCTATCTGTGTCGGTGCGACGTAAAGCCCCTAGCAAAAAAAAAAGCATATACAATATGGAAAAGGTATTCAGTTAAATACAAATGCTCATTTTCAGATAGTGATTTTAAGAAAATGAACATATTAGTACATACTAAGACGAGGTCTAATGCTAGTGTAAATTTACCAAAACCAAAAGTAATTAGCACTGCAAGCCGTGAAATTGATGCAAAAAGATAAAGGTGATTAAGTCAATTTACAAGTATTTCTCATTAGAAGATAAAAAGGTATGGAACTGTTTCCTGAAGTGAAACAAGTATCAATGATGTCAAAAACTGAGGATAATAGTGTATTAGAATTATTTTCTAAAATGAATGTAACCATCTCTTTCATCTCTGAAATAAATCTATTCCTGTAAGCCATTTTGTTCTACATCTATCAACATCACCTCCCTGCGGCCTATTAATTTCCAATGTTTGGAATAGTTTGCTCATTAATACATCTTATAACAGCATAGGAAACGCATAAAGTCAGAACATCATCAAGGTATACAATGACTGTCCTAAAATGAAATCGCTTCTACTGTAAAATTAGATAGATGAGACTTGGAACAACATGATTATAGACCATCGATATTACATACTGAAATCACTGAATCCTTACAAAATCAGCATAAAGTCAAATGAAATATTTATAAATTACTTCAACCCGATCGGTCCACACGCTTGCAACGTAATGAATGATGAAGTTGACTGACGATAAAGAGCTCCGTCTCTTGCCAGGTTTTCTCCCCTCTCCCACTCACAGAGCAAGGACGAAAAGCATATTAGTCCGATATGGTTAGTCCTTCACATATTCAATGGTACCTAACTCGTTCGTCTGGCTGTTGTGGATTTGAAAATTAACTTTGAACATATTCCCACTTCGTGTAACGCTCGACTTCCTTAGATTATCTTCTACTTTTTGAATTCGCACTTGCATCAAAACAGTCAACGTTATATTTAAGTTAAAGGTGGCTAGATGGGAATTTACATTTTTTCTTCACAACCAATTATCATTATCAAAACGACTTTCACGGATTAATATCCTTTAGGTATGTAGAGTTTTTTGGAAAATTAAATAGTAGATTGTCCATTAAGTTATTTCTAACATTCGCAGGGTTTCTTCCTAGATTATACGTTTCTCCTCGATAGCAAGCGGTTGCTATATAGAGAGAAGTATAGAATTTCAGTATAATTGATAGATATTAGATCATAGAATATTGAGCACATATTCTGGCTTGTAACTTCTTCTTTTCATTTAGATGTGCTTGTACTTATTCTTTAGTGTTTTAAATTAGAAAATCAAGCGAAGATGTCGAAGAGATCAGTTAACATCTCTGCTCCTATGACAAAATCGGAGAAGTATCTCAATGGATACAAATATGATTATCATTTAACTCACGAATCACCGAACATGACGTTTGTGAAGAGTTTTTTGTTGTTTTGCAAAGGATCCTAATGAAATAATGTTAAAGTGACCTCGTACTAAGCTGTTTCACATACAGCACTAAGTGCGCCACTTTTGTGATATGCTCCTATAATTACTATTATTAAATAAATTCATTTGGCACGCCAACGCAATATTTTCTTCTTTTACAGGTCTCGGAATTTAAGACCTCCTCGCCGACGAAAGGACTTTAGGTAGGAAATGGTGGATGTTGACATATTTCTCTGAAAATCTTCACCCAGTCGTCTGGAATGAAATCTTCCTCTTAGTATAGGCTACTCTTGGTTGGTTAACCGGTGACCTTCAATCTTCCACTGCATGAACGATCCCCTCTGGACGTAATTTGGAGATTCAGAAATGATGTATGTATGTTGGGTATTCAGCCCGAAGGCTGGTTTGATCCTCTGCAGCCTAGGCGTCGCTGAAGAGGCGTACTAGGGAAATGAGGAATGCTTTCCTCACCGAGCCAGCCGCTGCTATTACATATCAGTCCGCCAAGCCCACTGAAATGCATGCACCAACCGACCCTATGAGCGATATCTTCATACCATTCATAACAAGGACTGGCTGCATAAGCAATGGTATTACTAGCATCACTCACACCTCAGTCACTTTAATATTGTCAAAGCCAAGGATGAGACTGAGACAGGTCAATGAAAGTAACAAATTTGATATAGCCCATACCAGAAGACATAGGGCACTGTAAACACTACATCTCGCCAGCAAAGGCATTCAAAAATGATACAATAAGCTTTCCCATCTCGGTGTGAATCGTTTCATTTAAGCATGTTGTGTATCATTTACGCGTTATTTTCACCTATTGTTATTATTACAACTATAAACCTTCCAATAGCTATTTCTTCCTTTTCATTATTTCCAGTAGGGGAGATTACATATCGTAGAGTCTGGATAATACGAAATAAACTGGACTAGGAAGCAACATCCGACTACAAATTGCCCAACATTTATTTTACCATTCTTTACTTAAAAATTCACCACTGAAAACCAATGACAATGAACCAGTCTGGTTCATTATGTATGGTATCCTCTGCCACAGCAGCCGCTCTGGATGGCAAAATCGTAAGCTTAGAAGGCCAGCGTTATACCGTCTTAGGCTACCTATTACGGCTTCCGATATATTTCTTGCTAAGAAAAATCTCACTTTGGTGTTTGCATAAGAAGAGGGAGCCCAAACTGTCAGATCAATGACGTTCCTTTTAAAAGAGGAAAAGTTTCAACAAATTTCAAGTGTATGTAAGTCGTCATCTACTGTACGAGAAAGTGGAATGTCTCGTACGCGAGTCATTTAGCACACAAAGTGAAGCAGAGAGGTTAGATCTTTTGTCTGGCGCAGGAGGATAATGTAGGCCATTAATACTCTCTCTGCGGACATCAACACTCTGGGGAGTCCGACCCGTTGCTGAATGGTCAGCGTACTAGCCTTCGGTTCAGAGGGTCCCGTATTCGATTCCCATCCGGGTCGGGGATTTTAATCTTCATTGGTTAATTCCAGTGGCCCGGGGACTGGTCATTGTGCTGTCCCCAACATCCCTGCAATTCACACACCGCATATAATACTATAATCCACCACAATAACACACAGTTACCTACACTTGGCAGATGCCATCCACCATCATCGGAGGGTCTGACTTACAAGGGCTATAAAAATAGCCACACGAAATTATCATATACACCCTGGGGAGACAGTTTAGAAACATGGTGCGTCGACTTGAAAACGTCGAGAGATAGAATGTTGTAAAAAGTATACCCTAAACATTAAAGAAATAGAACTAAGCTCCTGTTAGCTTGGAGTTGGAGTCATTACTCTACACTAGCGGTGCCCATACAATTCAGGACATGCACAAAACACAAGAAGTTTTATGAAATAAATTGAATCATGAAGACAATGTTACATAATATTAATAAACAGGTGAACCAGGTCCATCGCATTCCTCAAATTAAAATCAAAATACTGTCAGTAAATATGTATGTAACCGAGTTCGATAGCTACAGTCGCTTAAGTGCGGCCAGTACCCAGTATTCGGAAGATGTGGGTTCGAGCCCCACTGTCGGCAGTCCTGAAGATGGTTTCCCTGGTTTCCCATTTTCATACCAGGCAAATGCTGGGGCTGAACCTTAATTAAGGCCACGGAGGATTCCTTCCCACTCCTAGCCCTTTCTTGCCCCATCGTCGCTATAAGACCTATCTGTGTCGGTGCGACGTAAAGCAACTTGTTAAAAAAATATGTGAGTAAATTACTTTTTCACACACACACACACACACGCGCACACATATATATATATACTGTATATACAGAGTGTTCAAACATGATGATGATTCTTGCTGTTTAAAGAGGCCTAACATCTAGGTCATGGGCCCCTAATGGTACGAAATGTAATTACAATTTAAAATTCCAAAATTCATCAACAGACCAGAATTCTAAACTTGATCATGAAGAATCAATGGATGAATATGAATTTAAAATAATCAGCGGATCCAACTCACAATACTGAAAGTGAAGAATAATTCCAAAATCAATCCAATCAATCCAATCAATCCAAGACAAAGTCTCTTATAGTGCATTGGCACTGCCGGTGGCTCCAAGTAGCCTACGCAGTGGCCTCCAACGTATGCACTAGCCATGCATATTGGTAGGTGTGCTATTTACCAACTGATGAGCCCAATTTAGCACACTGGGGCGAAACGCTGGCAACCAGGAATGCGTTAGCTGGAAAATTTATAATGTCCAATAACGGAAAAAATTTTTCTTATTCAAGAATATAAGAGGATCATGGCAAGCTCGAAGCCGCATATCTATGATGCTATTGCTGGCCTTCAAAGACAATCGCATATTAATATTATGCGCGAAGTCTAATAGAGAGCTATATTGACGCGAATGCTCAGTGGCATGAAGAATGTTTAAGCAAGTGGGTGTACAGTTTGGGCCACGTAGCTATCAGCTTGCATTCAGGAGATAGTGGTTCGAACCACACTGTCGGCAGCCCTGAAGATGGTTTTATGTTGTTTCCCTTTTTCACACCAGGCAAATGTACCTTAATTAGGCCACGGTCACTTCCCACTCCTAGCCATTTCCTATCCCATCGTCGCCATAAAATGCGACACAATATAAATTGTATCCGGTCCATTCTCAGTACTGGTCGTTTCTTCAAACAAACTGGGCTTGATCTGCTTTTCTTAACCTGGACTATACTGAACAGTATCCGCATCAATCACGGAATATGTGTTGAGTTTGTCTTCAAGAAGGGTAAAATTCCATCATCCTCTCCCAGTGTGCCAACGGCCGTAGCCGTGTTGAAACACCGGATCCCGTGAGATCTCCGAAGTTAAGCAATATTGGGCGTGGTCAGGAGTTGGATGGGTTGCCACGCGCCGTTGGTGGGGGGGGGGGGTAAGGGAATGGAGGAGCGGAAAGGAACTGGCCACCCTACCGCACGTAAACTCCGGCTCAGGAACACCTCTGCGGAGGTTCGGACCTGTCTTCGGGCAGAATAACCCTTACCTTTACCTCTCCCAGTGTGATTTAATCCTCCTTTTCGGTCTATTCATCAAACCATTCTCAAATGTAGAATCACGGCATAAAACGGTGAGCCATGCGACTTATTCCTGGTAATAGCATCTGTGATTCGGTCTAAGAATGTAAGAAATATATTGTAATATTTGCTTTGGTATTCCAAATTACATATTAATACTTTATATTGTATCACACCATATGAAAAGAAGAAGCAATAAACATGTTCGTGATACATTAATTAAGTGGAGACTGATCTAGTGAGCATACCAACTTGTTTCCCTCCCCCTGATTAGTATTATTTATTTACCACAATTCTGTTCAGAAATATGGAAGGTCTAGAGAAAAAATGGTGAGCCCCCAGGTAAAAATAGAGGGTCTTTCTTATAAACCCAGAACAAACACACGGTGTTCGTACGGCAGCTGCAGTATGGGAGGCGCGTACATAGTTCTTGACCTTGCAAGCAGCCTGCACATGTTCGACCTGGCAAGCATGAGTCGCCAGTCTGAATCTCAGCTGTTAACATGATGAGGCAGTTATCACTGCAACGCCGTATTTTCGTATATAAAAGTTCTGGTGTCATCTTAATGGTCATAACTTTCGCTATTGGTGTTCATGAAGACCCCTATTATGATACGAAGATTGGTGTTTGGTGTTCTGTTAGTGCAAGACGAATAAATAGGCCTATTTTTTTCGAGATTACAGTAAATGCAGAGATGTACCAAAATGGCATTTTGAAGAAGAAAAATCGCGTGGGTGATTTCAGTAAGATTCAGCCCCTGCTCATAAAGCAAAAGATTGCCTTCTTACAACCTTGGAAGTGTTTGAAGACAGAGTGATCAGTGCTGGTCTATTTCCCCCTAGTTATCCGGATCTAACAGTGTATGATTTATACTTGTGGCGTAAACTGAAAGAAAAAGCATGTCGAACAAATCCTCACACATTGGAGGAACAGAAAGAAAACATTACAGTGGCATAACTCACTCGCGTCAGGCAGAATGTGGTTACCAGATACAGTTTCTGTATAACCCAGGAAGAACGACACTTCCAGCATCTTAAAGCAGGGCGGCCGCACGCGACATAATTCGGCTGAGGCAGCTGCCGTAGCGCCCAGTACAAACACAGTGCGTTCAGTCTGGCTTTGTATGAGAGACCCTGTGCAATGTTCCCTAGACTTATCTCAAAATGAGGTATTGTTTACAATATTTAAAGGGTTTACAAAATTCTGAAATAGTACTGTGCAAGAGATATATACAAAAAACAAACCCATGGCACTACAGCCCTTGAAGGGCCTTGGCCTACCAAGCGACCGCTGCTCAGCCCGAAGGCCTGCAGATTACGAGGTGTCGTGTAGTCAGCACGACGAGTCCTCTCGGCCGTTATTCTTGGCTTTCTAGACCGGGGCCGCTATCTCACCGTCAGATAGCTCCTCAATTCTAATCACGTAGGCTGAGTGGACCTCGAACCAGCCCTCAGGTCCAGGTAAAAATCCCTGACCTGGCCGGGAATCGAACCCGGGGCCTCCGGGTGAGAGGCAGGCACGCTACCCCTACACCACGGGGCCGGCGCAAGAGATATATATATATACTTAATTTCTTGCTGCTCGTTCATTCTGTCTAGCGATAGTTAGCTTCTTATTCTTCTTAAGACGTCATCTCCGAAGGGAGGTTGATGGTCCACACGGCCAGCTCTGATCTTGACGTTGCAGCTATGCTATGTGAATTTATTGGAATATCTCTTAAGAGTCTTTAATGCAGTGGTTTCCCGTTGCCTTCTGCATCCTAATGCCGTTGACCAAACTAGTTCCTTCGCCTCTGGGAACAATTTCCTGTCCCCAGGACAATAGAGTGCCCTTACCCATACCCGCTCATCCACTCTCAAAGAGACTGTTGGCACTTGGTATAGGGGATCTCCTCATACCGGGAGATAATCGGTCCCTTCATTCGTTAGCCGCCTGCATATAAAATATTATTTTTACATGCAGTCGTTGCCCCCTCTCTACCGCGGGGAGGTGAATGTCAGGATTTCACCGTCATTGAAACAAGGACCAAATGGCATTTCCTTGTTTCTCTGATTCTAATCGTTCATTAATTCGATCATTCCCTTCTCACATACTTCATTTCACCCTACCAATCATTCACTCATTCACCCACACACTCACAGACACATGAAGCAGTTCCATAAAATTACATTCGTTATATACATTTGAATAACCCTCCGTGTATCAGGCGGCAGTGCACCGGCCTCTCACCGATGGATACCGTGGTTCAAATCCTGGTCACTCCGTGTGAGATTTGTGCTAGACAAAGCGGAGGCAGGACAGGCTTTTCTCCGGGTACTCCGGTTTTCCCTGTCATCTTTCATTCCAGCAACACTCTCCATTAACATTTCATTAATCATTTGTCCCAGAGGAGTGTGACAGGCTTTGGCAGCCGGCACATTTCCTATCCTCGCCGCTAGATGGGGCTTCATTCATTCCATTCCTCATCCAGTCGAATGACTGGAAACAGGGTATGGATTTTCATTTTTATATATACTAGAAACTTCGGAAAGGGCAAGTTCTTGACATTCCCTAACAGCGAGTTCCATAGCTTTGCGGAACGCAAATAGAAACCCTTCTGAAAGGCAGAGGTATGGGCGAAAGGCCTTCGCCTCTCTGAGCAGAGCGATAAACAAGCGATAGCATTGGAAGAGATCAATTTCTGTTGAGGCAGAAAAGGATTTCCAGAGAAAGATCAGGTCAGTTTGTTTGGATGTTGTCTGTATGGAAGGTAACCTTATTGGATGGCATGGGGAGTGACGGTTAATTAGCCGTTCGGCGCGGCACTGTACTCTCTGTAAATTACTTATGTCCTTCGCTGTTGTGGGATGCCAAGCAGGTAGACCATACGTCAGTATGGGCCGAACCATGCATAGATCAGCTGATCTTTTTGCTCGTGGACTGAAACGTCTTAAATTCCTATATAGGAACCCCAGAATTTTTGTTGCTTTGCACCTTGCCTCTTTAGACTAAACTGCATATTCCACATTAAATTGTCACAGATAGATATGCCAAGTAGTTTGAAACTAGCGCACTGCGAAATGATATGTTTCCCTAGTTTATAACTGGTCACGTTCATAATTACCACGAGATCACATGTTTTTAAGAAGTCCTAGGCTAGAATTAAACATCATTTTATTCGCATTCATCACATGAAACTAACCTTTTAGAAGCAATGATAAATATGAAGGCTTAAAGGGAAGTGAATTCAAATTTCATTTCATGATATGGTCGACCGCTCGGTAGATCTATAGCGAACTCAGGCAAAGTTGGCAACTCCCCAAATGACATCTGCAGTCATGGGGGAGAAATAGCGGCGAAAGTATGCTATCAGGAATACTTGTTGGTCGTATTTTAGAATGGAGAATGTGAACGTGCTGAATCAGTCCTCCGGGGTGAATAAAGATTATATCATTTGTAACATTTGAATAGAGTGTTATTCACGTTATTCACAGAGTCAACGTATATGAATTTCCACTATGTTCAGAGATCGCAGATTTTAATCATTTAGATTTATAGGACCATCAATGCCCATAAGGAACAAGTTATAAAGACAGCTAATGCTTACATTCTTGGTAAGATTACAGCGTGTGACCTTTTACGATGCAGTAAGCTGTCCTCTGCAGGTGAACGTTTCAACAATCTTTACGATCCACGAACCTGCTACTCAGGCGTATCAGGGGGAGAGGTGATACTCCCACGTGGCGCGTCCCAGGTGGCGGATAGGGGGGTCCTCACCGGCTTGCCGGCGGACTTGAGGGAAATAAAATACCTCTCGCGGACCAAACACACTACCCCCTGCGGGTGGGGGACGCACATGTAGAATACACCCACGGAATCCCCTGCCTGTCGTAAGAGGCGACTAAAAGAGGCGACCAAGGGCTGACTGAATTAGAACCATGAAACTGATTTTGAATCGTACCATCAAGCGGGTAACACCATAGGTTGCCTGTACTTGCGAGTAGTACCACTAAATTCGGTACGAAATAGGTTTGTGATTAGTAGCAGTTAAAGCCTGGCCTGGTGGATTCCAGTACCCGTGCGTCGTACCCATTTGTGCAACACCGCGGGTCTGGGCGTAGCCTGTGAGTTGTACCACTATATGAGCAGCACCGTGGGTCTGCGTTGCCTGTGATTAGTACCCACTATGTGAGGAACACCACGGGAATACCGGCGCCCGTGTTTAGTACACGTAGGTGGGGAACCTTCTCGGTTTGCGTTGACTCTGAGTTTATCCATTGTGTGAGACACACCATAGGTCTGCGTTACCTGTACGAAGTACAATACTTGTGAGTAGTACCATCTTTTGTGGAACACCGTGAGTCTTCGCTACTTCTGATTAATACCCCAACATGACACATACCATGGTTCTATTTTACTCGCGACATGTACCATTCTGTGGGGCCTTAGACGTGGATTTTGCACCCCCTTTAGACACCAAGCATCATTGTGCTTTATAAGTGGTTCCTTGGTCGGTAATAATGTTATTTTCGATCTGTATTGAGTCCGATCCACTGGTTTTTGTTTGTTTGTTTTGTGTTTTGTTGAGTTCCTGTCCATCCATTCATTCTTCATGCCATATTTTATTTTTATTTTGGTCAGTGGATGCCTTTGCAATTTTTGTTCTTTCATTTCGTACCATCAGCGGCCGATGACCTTCGATGTTAGGCCCCTTAAAACAACAAGCATCATCATCAGCAACAATCTTTACGATGTAAACAATGAGTTTTCACGAACACAAACGTCGTTCTCCTACTTTTTCGTAAAATGATTTTTCAAAAATATTTTATTAATTAGATTTGTAAAATATATGCCGCGCAGCCATTCTGTATGTCACAGAATGCTTAGGTACAAAGAAAAAGCTTCGAATGTTAGTGCAGAATCCACAGTTTTCAGGGTCGCTGAGGTGAATAGTGACACTCCGGATGTCGTTTACGTCCAAATTCAGTTCCATCGGCGTGGACGGGGGTGGGGGAAGGGTGAATAAGAAAATGACTGAGATTGCCGATAAATTTATGACATGTACGACTTACTACCTGGAAAAATTACTTTGGGAATAAGCACCCATAGGAGAGGGGGTGAAATGTAAAATAATCGAAAACGGCCGATATTGGTACTGAATGCATAGTTTTCGGGGTTGCTAGGATGATTGGCGACAGTCCCAGTGGCAGTTGAAATTGTGTAGGCTACATCTATATTTATAAAACAAACCCTATGGCACTACAGCCCCTGAAGTGCCTTGGCCTACCAAGCGACCGCTGCTCAGCCCGAAGGCCTGAAGATTACAAGGTGTTGTGTGGTCAGCACAACGAAATCACTCGGCCGTTATTCTTGGCTTTCTAGACCGGGGCCGCTATCTCACCGTCAGATATCTCTAATTCAATTCTAATCACGTAGACTGAGTGAACTTCGAACCAGTCCTCAGGTACAGGTAAAAATCCCTGACCTGGCCAAGAATCGAACCCGGGGCCTCCGGGTAAGAGGCAGGGACGCTACCCCTACACCACGGGGCCGGCATATATACATAATTGTTTTGTCTGCACATCGCTCGGAATGAAAAAATAATTATATTTCTGTATCGGTCATGTCCACAGTAACAAGGAAATGAGCTTTTTCATTTTTCGTCATGTCTGTCTGTCTGTCTGTCTGTCTGTCTGTCTGTCTGTCTGTCTGTCTGTCTGTCTGTCTGTCTGTCTGTCTGTCTGTCTGTCTGTCTGTCTGTCTGTCTGTCTGTACGCGCATCACGGAAAAATGGATGAAGATATTTTAATGAAAATAGGCATGTTAAGTCGGGAAATATGGCACTACAATCAAGGCTTTAAATAATTTTACTCACGCTGAATGAAATGGTAGTTTAGGGGAAGGCCAAAAATTCAATTCTCAAAAATATTTGCTCTAAGTGGTCCTTTCGATTAATACTACATAAATAAAGTTATATATAATTTCATTTCCAATCATTTATGTTTTATACATTTTTTACTGTACCGGCTATGATAACAGAGATTTTCAGGAAATGCTATTTTTGTTGCTAAATTAATATCAATGCCGAGCCACGAGAAAATAAGTGAAGAGAATTTAATGAAAATTGGTATGTAAAGTCTAGGAATATACACTCTAGGCTGGATGAACTAGCAGTTTAGAGGAAAGTGCCTAAAATTTAATTTGTCAATACCTATGTTATTATGCAGTTTGATAAAATCTTATTCACAACGTGTACACGACTTCATCTAGAACTCTGAATACAGTATAGAATTCCGTAGCAAAGCACGGGTACACCAGCTAGTCATATGTCATATCTATGGCGTGATGTGTGAATATTTACAGTTATAACTTATTAGTATTATTTATTTGAGAGGATCAGCTATTTTCCAGGCATCTAGGCTTCCACAAAGACAACGTGGATATAAATAATCTCAAGCTAAAACTTAAAGTTAAAAACCATAACAATAACAATCAATCTTCAGAAGGATCATAAAATATCAATCAACGTCTAAATAAATAAATCTACAAAAAATCCCCTAAATTCCTAAACGAAAACATTCGAGAATGTACCCGAGCAGAGTCCGGTACTACAGCTAGTTATAGATAGATACAGTTGTAGTTATAGACAGATATAGTCACATAGATCACGCATTTCCTTAATGTAGCTGCAAACCATTCTGTAGTTCCCATGAATTAAGTCCTTTAACATAAATATGTGTACGACCTATGTTAAATATTTAAAAAATAAACTACTTTCAGAGGAACACGAATAGGACAAATGCTACATACATACATGTATCAGTGGCGGTTGGTGATTATTCTACTGGTGGCGCAAGCAAATTCAAAATTTGTAAAACATATTTCATAGTTCGGGTACAGACAGTCCATATTTGCCTGTGCTGTAAGTTATATTAAATTAAGCAATACGATCACAAAGACGTTCCTATTTATAACTATGCATGCCTTATCGTCAGAAATTTCTAAACACGGCCTTTCAAATTTAAAATTCGAAAGTATTGGAATGCTCCATTCGTAATTGTTAAGTATGTAAGGATATGAATTTTAAAGTAGTTCAATATTTCTATGCTGGCATTTTATACTTGGTTGAGAATATAAGAGAATCATGGCAAACTCGAAGCTAGATACCGATAATGATATTCCTGGTCTCTAAAGACAATCGTATATAAATTATGCCCGAAGTATAACTGACAGCTATTCAGAGTCGTATATTCAATGCAATGTAGAATGGCTCTGAACGGTTAATTCTCAGCACTGGTCCCTTCTTCAATCACGCATCAGTCACGAAATATGTGTTGAGTCTGTATTCAAGTAGGGTGAAATTGCATTCCCCTCCCCCAATGTGATTTTAGTCCTGTTCAATCTATTCAGCAAATAGTGTTCATATGTAGAAATAGGACGTATAGCGGTAAACCACGTGATTTATTCCTGGAAATACCAGCTGTGATTCAGGCTAAGGTTATAACAAGTCTAAGAAGTCTATTGTGACTTTTGCTACGACAAATGCTAAAAGTATCATATTAATACTTTATCTCGTATACCGCCGGTGATAGGAAGAAATAATAAGTACGTTGAACATACTGTATATAATTATATTAAGTAGAACATAATCAAAGGAGGCTGATGAAATAAGCAATATAAATGTATTTCCCTTCTCCTAAATTGTTCAAAATTTCCTTCAAAATTTTCACGGGATTACGCATTTCATTCTTGCATATAGTTCCTAGGTTACTTCATATTATTTAAATTCATCACATGCGACTAAACTTTTAGAAGCAATAATAAATTTGAACGCTTAAAGAGAAGTAAATTCAAATGTCAGTGCTGCAGGTGCACGGAAAACGAGAAAGAAGATAAAACAATGCGAATTATTCATAAATAGACCAGAATAACAGATACATCAGTACGAAGTAAAATTTGTTAAATTATTTAAGCAGCTTTAGGAACTTTTGTGAGACAATCGTATTCTCAGCCAGGAAAAGATGATTCATGGACATGCAACCCATGAAAGTTTGACATTGTTATTCCGAGCACGTCATACATTCAGCTTGAATGAAAGTAATGCGCACTATAAATAGAGAATTGCTGGGAATATAACATTCATATAGATCACGCATTTCCTTCATGTAACTGCAAACCATTCTGCAGTTCCCATGAATTAAGTCCTTTAACATAAATGCGTGTACGACCTACGTTAAATATTTAAAAATTAAAAAAAAAACTTACTTAAATCGATCACGAATAGGACAAAGGCTACATACATACATGTATCAGTGGCGGTTGGTGATTATTCTACTGGTGGCGCAGTCAAATTCAAAATTTGTCAATTTCAAAGTTCAGGTACAGAACTTCATATTTACGTGTGCTATAACTTACGTTAAATCACATTATTTAACAATGCTATTTTACAAGCCCGTTATTTTAATGGAATTGAAACGAATTTATAAATTGAGAATCGAATATAAATATTCACTTTAATCCACATGCATTATTCATAAAATTCAAAATTTTAGATATTTATTGAACAAATTAACAACCTCTATAGGACAAAAAGTGAATAAAACATATGTAGGGTCTACTCACCAAAAGTGTTTGTTCCAAAACCTCGAACGACAACTTCAAATGAAATGATAAGAACGGTACTGAAAATAACACGTGCTTGCCTCACATAGGAATAATGAATCAGCTATTGCTTACATACGAGTTCGCATAAGCGCTTCGTCACAATTTCAGTATCCGCTAAACTTAAATTTACAAAATGACTTTAACTTCAACTCCAAGGCTATTTTATACACAACATATATAAATTTGGAAGGGATAATCGCTGAACCCTATATAATTACACACAGAAATAATTTAACTAAGCTTTTCATAAAGTCAAAAACAACACCAAAAAGTTAGCATTTTTAATATTTTGTGCTTGCGTTCTAGTAGATAAAGATAAGCGTAGTCACCAACTTATATTAATGAAAAAAGCAAAATTAATTGCAAAATTCCCATATTGTTACATTACAAATTGAGAAAGATTTATTTCTGCCACTGATGCGAGTTTTTAAAGTAAGCTGCTAGGTGTCTATTTTAACACGGGGGAACGAAGAATTTATTGTTAAAGATATAATAGTCGTCAGATATAGTGAAAAAATCGCTATACTGGTAACGCTGTGTGTTGTGTTTGACATACGATGTACTGTGGCGTTCCTTGTGGTTGAAATATAAAGCAGTTTTGACTAGTTCTTGCACAAGCTGCATTCTAGCGGATGAAATTGAAGAGGTGTGTTACGCGACTACTGTTACAGACTTGGCCTGTAACAACATACATAAAATACGAGCCAAATTGAGCCAAATAGTCATTTGTACAGTGTCAAGCGGTGCCAGTGACATCTGGTTCACATATTCAGACAAGCGCCACCAGAGCGCATGTCATATACCGCGCTCGTTCAAATGAAGGCAAAATAATATATGTATAAAATTTCCTGAAATTTAAATCTAAAATAAACTGCTCTTGAGAGGAAAAGAATCTCATTATTTCTTTACTACAGTGGTGGTGCCATGACACACAGGAACTACCTAACGAGCCGCCATTGGCATGTACAGCCATTACAAACTATTATGTCCTTCAGCATTCTGCATGGGAGCCTCAGCTAGTTTTCTCAGCATCTGCACAAAACACACCATTTGGAACTGGGACTGTGGCTTGTACTTCTTCTACGCCAGTTCATCATCAGTATCAGCGTTTTGTACGATTGCCGGTCTAGTGTGCTAGGTCATCTTCCATTATTCTCTATCTCGTGCTTTCCTTTTCATGTTCTTTTTTCTTTCAGGTCACTTCGAATTGTGTCTTCCTTCGTCCTATTTTATTCCCTCCCTCAAGTGTTCCTTCAATACACAGTCTCTTTTTAGAGTCATGTCGAATCATTTTGGTCACTGTCCTTATTAAACTCATCCCTTTTCATTATGTGAGCTAGAATATCCTTGTTTGTAATATCATCAGTCAATGTTATTGGAAGCGTCCTTCTCCATACCCACATATCAAAGCTTTACCGTCTCTGTATTTCTCTTCTCTTCAAGTTCCATGTTCTGATCTGTACAAGATCACACTCCAGATATATCATTTAGCAAGCCATTTCCTTCATTCTAAGCTCATTCTACAGTTAGTCGCAGCCTTCTTTTTTTTTTTTTTATCTGAAAGCTTCCTCGCCTTTCCAGTAATTCGCCTTATTTTCTTTCCAGACCTCTCTGTTCTAAGAATTTTTTTATTTTTATTTTTACGATTGTTTTCTTTTCTTTTGGTACTTGTTTGATGTCGCACTAACACATCAAAGGTTCTCGGCGACGCAGGGATGGGAAAGTAGTGGTGTAGTCTGAATTACGTCCTCGTATGAAAATGGAAAACCACGGAAAGCTATCTTCAGAGCTGCCGACGTTGGGATTCGAACCCACTGTCTCCCGAATGCAAGCTCATAGCTGTGCAACCGTAACATCACAGCCAACTAGCGCGGTAGAGCCCTGTTTTATGACCGGATGCTTTTCCTGACACAAACTCGATGCGAAGGGAAATATTCACTATTTCCTGTTTCTGTGGTGGTTGTAGTGTGATGAATATAAATGAAGATGTGTAGTACGACGTACATAATCACCCAGTCCCCGAGCTCTGACAAAGTTAAAATTCTCGACTCGGTCGGGAATAGAATCCGGGGCCATCTAAACCACAGGCTGCTGCGTTGACCATTCAACAGACGAGCTGGAAAAATAAATAAATAAATAAATAAATAAATAAATAAATAAATAAATAAATAAATAAATAAATAAATAAATAAATAAATAAATAAATAAATAAATAATCTTAGACCTTTTGCATTTAAATCCCACTAACTATTTTTACGGTTATCGGAGACGCTAAGATGCCGGATTCTTTCCCGCAGGAGTTCTTTTACATGCCAGTAAGTCTACCGACACGAGACTGGCCTATCTGAGCACCTACAAATACCAGAGGATTGAGGAGGCATCGAGCCCGCAAACTTGAGCTATAAGGTCAGTGCTCTACCGTCTGAACTACTCAGCCCGGCAAATAAATAAATAAATAAATAAATAAATAAATAAATAAATAAATATTTGGATCAATTTTTCACAATATGCGGCTTTTTACTTTCTCTTACAAATTCTAAAGCGCTACCTAGCCGAACCGGAAACGACGTCCTCGATTCATCCGAAGGGACGTGGGTTCGATTTTCCATCAGGAATTCGAAACATTTAAAAAACGAGATTTTCACTTCTGAAGGGTCACATGGGTCTGAGGTTGACTCAGCCTGTACAAATAAAGGATACCAGGCATAAAACGAGCCACTCTGTCTTACATACTGCCCAGATGACGGGTGATGAAAATGTTATCCTTACATTCGTCCATGGGCTTTTATAGCTTTCGATTTAGTTTGCTAAACTTCGGAAGATTTTCTCCGGGTCACTGACGATGTGGCAACACTGGCTCACATCGACTTAGGCAGGTTCTACAACGTCCAGAAGAAGGGCGAGAGAAGAGAGGAGAAGAGGTTCGTTTGGAGAAAACGCAATTAACACGACGGAGAGCGACCTGGCGCCTCCAACCGCAGACATGGCGCTTCTCCCCTGACAGGAGCTTGCTGATGATAACTTTTATTCACTTAAACAAATGTTCTGGAACACAGGCGTTCTTCTTAATTCACTTATCAAATGTTCTCTGCCGCCACCTAGTCGGTGTGCGGATTGCAGACGTCTTTTGTCAACTTTTAATGAAGACCAATGGCTTCCTTGAGATTGCATAAATGTTTCTTTAATCTCTAACCTCCAGATCTAGGTCAGTACACACCGAGCACATGGACAGATAAGCAGCTTATTTTCAGGGTTAAATTGGAAGACAAAAAATAAGGAACAGAAGTAATTCACCAACTTCCATTTGTAAGTGTCCTTTATATGATGTAAGGAATAATACGAAGCAGCAACAGGTTTTGCAGGTCCGCTATATACAACACCTTTTCCATTAAGGTCAGCCAATCAGTCAACATTTCCTCTTAAATTCGACGAATTCTATAAATTAACATTTGCATGCGTACCATTATGATGGCAAGCATGAGTTACATTATTTTACAACCAATTAAAACAGTAAGGGCTGCCTGGATGAGGCATTAAAGGCATGCTCGGTTCACTCGGAATGACATGGGTTCGAATCCCTGTCAGGACGACAAAAAATTTAAGAAATAAGATTTCCATTTACGGAGATTCGTATGGTCCTGGGGTTTACTCAGTCTACAGTAAAAATGAGTACCAGTTAATTGTTGGGGGCAAAGGCTAACTACTCTACCCCGTCAAGTGCCGAGGTTACGGATAGTGGCAGAATAACATCCACGGCATCACCTGCCTGTTGTAAGAGATGACTAAAAGGGGCCCAGGGCTCTTAACTTGGGAGAGTGGGTTGGCGATTACGGGGCTCTTAGCTGTGTTCTGGCTTGCTTCCACTTACTTGTGCCAGGCTCTTCAATTTCATCTATCCTATCCTTGGTCAACTCTTGTTCTTTTCCGATCCTGACGCTATGAGGCTTCCGAGGGCGAGAGAGTTTGACATTTTCACTCCCTTCGTGGCCCTTGTCTTTCTTTGGTCGATATCTTCATTTTCCAAGTATCGGATCCCTTCCATTTTTTCTCTCTGATCACTGTTATATAGAAGATGGTTGCCTAGATGTACTTTCTGTTAAAACAGTAATCACCGGGCGAGTTGGCCGTGTGGTTAGGAGCGCGCGGCTGTGAGCTTGCATCCGGGAGATAGTGGGTTCGAATCCCACTGCCGGCAGCCCTGAAGATGGTTTTCCGTGGTTTCCCATTTTCACACCAGGCAAACGCTGACTGGGGCTGTACCTTAATTAAGGCCACGGCTGCTTTCTTCCAACTCCTAGGCATTTCCTATCCCATCGTCGCCATAAGACATATCTGTGTCGGTGCAACGTAAAACAACTACCAAAAAAATAGTAATCACCACTACCACAACCTCTTCTCACTGTGCGCTTTTGTACCTAGGTGTTAATATAAGGAAGTCCGGCTCCATGGCTAAATGGTTCGCGTGCTGTTCAGAGGGGTCCCGGATTCGATTCCCGGTAGGGTCAGGAATTGGTTAATTTCGCTGGCACCTAGGGACTTCAAATCAAAAACCTGCACCAGGCGAGCCGAACTTGTCCTCGGTCAGTCCCGGCACAAAAAGCCATACGCCATTTCAATATAAGGAAAGATCTTCATCGGGATAATCACATCAATGGGATTGTAAACAAAGGGTACAGATCTCTGCACATGATTACATGGGTATTTATGAGTTGTAGGGAGGATGTGAAGGAAAGGGCATATAAATCTCTGGTAAGACTCCAACTAGAGTGTGGTTCCAGTGGATGGGACCCTCACCAGGATGACTCGATTCGAGAACTGGAAGGAATCCAAAGGAAAGCAGCTCGATTCGTTCTCAGTAATCACCAACAAAAGAGTAGCGTTACAAAAATTTTGCAAAGTTTGGGCTGGGAAGATATGGGGGAAAGGAGATGAGCTGCTCGAGTAAGTGGTATGTTCCGAGCTGTCAGTGGAGAGATGGCGTGGAATGCATTAGTAGACGAATATGTGTGAGTGGTGTTTTTAAAAGTAGATGAAGATAAAGTTGGACTTCAAGAGAGCAAATTGGGGTAAGTATTCGTTTATAATAATAATAATAATAATGTTACTTGCTTTACGTCCCACTAACTACTTTTTAAGGTCTTCGGAGACGCCGAGGTGCCGGAATTTAGTCCCGCAGTAGTTCTTTAATGTGCCAGTAAATCTACCGACACGGGGCCGTCGTATTTGAGCACCTTCAAATACCACCGGACTGAGCCAGGATCGAACCTGCCAAGTTAGGGTTAGAAGGCCAGCGCCTTAACCGTCTGAGCCACTCAGCCCGGATATTCGTTTATAGGTAGGGGAGTTTGGGATTCGAATGATTTAACAAGGGAGATATTCAATAAATTTCCGAATTCTTTGCAATATTTTAAGAAAAGTCTAGAGAAACGACAAATAGGGTATCTGCCACCTGGGCGACTGCCCTAAATGCAGATCAATGTTAGTTGTTCTTGGTGATGAGAATTATGTGCTGAATTTATGCTGTACTTAAGAGCTTGAGGAAAATCTTATAGCAAGTGAACCCCGTTCTACCCCCTGTGGGTGAGGGACGCAGACAAAGAATACACCCGCGGTATCCTCTGCCTGTCGTAAGAGGCGACTAAAAGGGGCGACCAAGGGATGATCAAATTAGAACCATGAAACTATATGTGATTAGTACCACCACGCGGGGAACACCATGGGTCACCTTTACTTGCGCGTAGTACCACTATGTTGGGTACCAAATAGGTTTGTGATTAGTAGCACTATATGAGTGAACACCACGGGATAGTACGAGTCCCTGTGGTTAGTACACTATGGTGATGAACTCCATAGGTTTGCGTTGTCTGTCAAGGGCGCCGCAATGTGCGAAACACAGCAGGTCTGTAATACATGTGCGAATTTCATTACCTGTGAGTCGTACCATAATGTATGGAATACCGCGAGTCTACGCT
Organism: Anabrus simplex; assembly: GCF_040414725.1. Classification (NCBI taxonomy): domain Eukaryota; kingdom Metazoa; phylum Arthropoda; class Insecta; order Orthoptera; family Tettigoniidae; genus Anabrus; species Anabrus simplex. The sequence goes on along the minus strand of NC_090268.1, from coordinate 130,882,836 downwards.
ACTCTTGATTAGTAGGTACCGCAACATGGGAAATACCATGGTTCTAATTTTCTAACGATATATGCCATTACGAGGGCCGATAACCTGGATTTTGGACCCGTTTCGAGAACGAGCATATTCTAATCGATTCAGCATCGTGCTATAGAAGCAGTCCCTTGGTCTGTAATACTATTGTTTTGTGCCAGCTTCTGTGCTTGTGAGGTACTGTGGATTGGATCCAATCATCGTTTTAACTTCACATAAATCCATTCATTCATTCTTCGTCCTCACGCTTTGAATTCTGGTCAGTAGAGGATTTTGGACTTTTAATTTGTCATCTCATTTCGTGCCATTAGGGGCCGATGACCTCGATGTTAGACCCCTTTAAACAACAAACATCAGTCAATCAATCGAACCCCGTTCTATTTCTCAGTTCAGAAGAATCTTTGAACTGGCCTAAAAAGAACCCAGGAGTTTGAAATAAGGGACAGGCACGCTACTTCTACACCATAGGCCTGTTAGTATTACATTTACGAGGTCTAGAATGTTTTTCATTTTCTCACAATCCATCAGCCTTACGCCGGCTCCACAACTAAATGGTTAGCGTCCTGACCTTTGGTCACAGGGGTCCCGGGTTCGATTCCCGGTCGGGTGGGAGATTTTAACTTTAATTGGTTAAGTTACTTGGCTCTGGGACTGGGTATTTTTGCTGCCCCCAACATCTATCCAAATCACACATCACAAGAACACTATCCTCCACCACAATAAGACGCAGTTATCTACGCATGGCAGATGCCACCCACCCTCAACGAACTGTTTGCCTTACAAAAGGCTGCACCCGGCTAGAAATATCCACACGAAATTAAGTTAATTATGAGCCTTACCAACTTTTTGAGCATACACTCAGTCTTCTTTCGATTTAACACAACTCTACCTTCCCTGTGGGTTCAGTCAAAGCATGCGTTACCTGTAACCTACCCCTTTATCTGCATGTCGTAAGAGGCTACTGAGAAGGTAACGCAGGGCGAGTTGGCCGTGCAGTTAGGGGCGCGCAGCTGTGAGCTTGCATCCGGGACACAGTGGGTTTGAACCCGCTGTCGGCAGCTCTGAAGTTGGTTTTCTGTGGTTTCCCATTTTCAGATAAATGCTGAGGCGGTACCTCAATTAAGAGTCACGGCTGCTTCTTTTCCACTCCTAGCCCTTTCCTATCCCATCGTCGCCATAAGACCTATCTGTGTCGGTGCGACATAAAGCGAATTGTAATAAAGAAGAAAGGAGGGGTGGAACAACCAAATAATTTGTACTCGCTCTCTTCTCTCTTAAGCCTAAAACAAATCCTTGATTGTATGCTTCTCCGTGAAGCGAAGGGAATGTATGAGTGCGAAGTGCGAGTGTCTACAATAGAGCAGAGGAGTATAGACGTTCAGTTAAGTATTCTTCGAGAAGAAACAAGATACAATATTGATGGAAGGAAACAAAATCTTATTTACACATTAATGTACAGACATACAGAGTGTATCTGTGATGATGTTGCAAAGATTCGGGGATGATGAAGAATGGCAAATGGATCAATTTGAGATAAGGAACCATATTCTGGAAACGATCGAGTCAAAAGTGAAGAAAAATTCTACTCATTTAAGGCCGTTTACCTGCACAAGTTTCACAAGCTGTTCCATTTACAATAAATGTTCGAAATTGCGCAACCTGCGTCAATGCAGGCATGGCATCGTCGCACAAAATTCTGTCGTACCCGTTCGAATATCTCCGGTGTCGTTTGAACAGCCAAGAATGCTTGCCACGAGGTCCTCTTCAGTCTCAACAGGTGTCTCATGCACGAGGCTTTTCACATGGCCACACAAGAATAAATCAAGTGGGGTGAGATCAGGTGAACGAGTGGGACGTTAAACATCTTGGCTTATTAACAACGTTTGACTCGAACTTTTCCGGACTACGGTTCCTTATCTCAAATTGATCCATTAGTCGTCCTCCATCATCCCTGAAATGATGTAACATCATCACGGATACACCCTGTAGGTTTCAGTACAATAGTTATAGGATAGGAAAATATAGGAAAAGTACGAAACGTACTGTTGGGTTGTTAAAGTGGTTTACGTGGCGACTGAACACATCGACGCATCTACTAATCCTCACAAGGGAAGTTTAATTCGAGGGCGAACGCATGAAGAAAGACATTCTTGACCAGGTGCTGACTTCAGGTTTAAGTATTACGTACGATATGTATAAACGGCACTCGTTCTCACGAAACTTGCGTTTTTATAGCAACGTATGGATGATGCTACTGGCCTAGTATACATAGACGGCTATCACTGGTTGTCATGATCACAGTGGTGTTGGGGAAATTTATGACACGAATTCCAGGTAGACCATCCAGCTCAAAAACATATCCATGTTAAAGGTACCACATTCATTCTCCAGAATATAAGGTTTTAGGAATGTGTCCTCAGTCTTGGAATAAGCTACCACACTGATATTTGTCTGGAACAGGGCCTCTCAAACGCCCAAAATCTCACTGCGTGCAAACCGAGGTGCAGAGGCTCTACGCACCGTGCATCGGTCTGACTCGGCGTTTTGTCTTGAGGCGAATCGGCTCAACTCTGCTGGAATTGTGGAGCGCCGCAGAGCGAGTGAGGAAAAGGAAGATAGGCGGAGCGAGCCAGACAGGCGCAGGGAAACAGAGAGAGAGAGAGAGAGAGAGAGAGAGAGCTATTGCTCAAAATCGAGGAGTGGGGATCTGCACTCTGGTCAACCTAGCGTTTGCACCTTGCGCCGCACAATGCACTGGTGCATGCACCCTGAGAGATGCTGGTCTTGCGTAAGAGTAACAACTAGAAGAGTCATTACATCATTTACTCGAAATCTTCCTCATTCTACATGCATTTACAAAAAAACATTTTTGCCTGTTCTAGATATTTATTTCGTGCGATATATTAGACATGACAATTCTAGAAAAGGATAACTTCATCCATAAATGTAAACATTGTTCCCTACTTTGCGTAAATTTTGAGAGCATTCCAGTATGAATGGATGTGCTAACAAGGGAAGCTATTTTGAATGAGGGTCTTTATTAAATTGTACATGTGCTAAATGTGCATAGTTTTAACTGTGTAGAATACGCTCCCCGGATTTCAAGGCAGCTAATTTGAATGGACTATTACGGAGGTTTCCACAAATCTTGTTATTTTATTCTTCAGATTAAACCATCTTCAGAATCAGCAGTAGCACAAATTTTAAGTCTGCAGGACAAGTACCGTTAAGTCTAAAATCTTCAATATATATTGGAATAAAACGTCTGATGTACAAAATGTCTATTTGTAAAGAATATCTACAAAATTAAGTTTGATCATATTGTAGGTCTAAGGCGTAGAAATATCTGACAATGTTTAATATCTAACCTCAGATCATCAAGGAGTTGCGTCGATCTGTTTAAAAAAGAAGGTGTAGACAGGGAGAGGCAATGGTATCAAATTATCACGCATAAAAGGTGCGCAGTGAAATTAACGGCTACTTAAGAGCATTTAGCTGCAGGTTGAAACTGCATACAGTGAATGGGAGAAACAATGAAGATCTCTTATGACACGACATTGAACTGTACTAAAAGCGAAGCAAGGTCAACTCCGTACATGCCATGAAGGCACGTGGAAGGGTGGAATTTAAAGGCTTTCTCTATCGATAACATCGGCACGTGGTGGAGTAGAGTGGTTAGCTGTGCGCCCGGCCGCATTTTCCCACGGGAATTTACCTAGTACTCATTTCTGGTGTAGGTTGAATGAACCTCAAGGTTGTGCACCACCGGAAGTGGAAATCTAGTTTCTTAAATTTTTGACTTCTGGCGGGGAATCGAACCCACTCCCTTCCGGGTGAACCGAGAACTCATTTACACGTCGGACAGGCAGCTCCTGTTGAACTACAATAACTTACATTTCAATAAATATTTGGAACTCTTCCACTAACATTCCACATTCATTTTCTATTGGTATTCTTGTGTACATTGTATAATTAGACCTCATGTAGATCAACTTTACGTAGTGAAAATTTCATAGACATATCGTGGTGGACAGTATGGATTCTTGGACACTGTTCACAGGTGGACATTCATCTGTGGACTTGATGCGTAAACACGTGGACGTTGTGTCATTACATATTAATTCTGTGGAGCTATCGATTTCTGAAGTTGGACATAGAAAGCACTGCTAGGTAATCGGCACATGATTATATAGCGTACTTGACCTAGCTAAAGTTCAACAGTGTGGTGAATTTGAAAGTGACTAGGACACGCTTTGATGGCTAATGTAGGTTCGACGCCCGGCTAATACACAGTCGTCCCTGAGTTGTACGCAGAGCACGAGTAATTCAATAACGGGTGTGTGATTGCGGCTTGGACCTCACCCCTGACATTTCAACTCAGGCCAACCACCTACTACATATCCGCAGTGGCCGCGTCCGCGTTATGGGGTGGAGCGCGGAGACTCGCAGGGTGGTAACTCTTGTTTCCAAGAGCAAAGTAACAATGTTATCAGCCTCAGAAATGTCCGACACCACAGATGAATGGTCAGCGTCTTGGTCTTCGGTCCGCAGAGTTTCAGATTCGCTTCCCGGCCAGGTCGAGGGATTTTAATCGTAAATGGTTCAATTCCTTAGTTCGAGGACTGGACATTTGTGCTGTTTCTATATTCCTGAAACCCACACACTTCACTAACATTACCCTCAACAACATGGCAGTTTCCCAAACACGCCAGATGTCACCCATCCCCGTAAGAGGGTCTGTCTTAAAAGGGCTCCTTTTTAATCTTCAACCATCCTGCAAAAATTATATTTTCCACCATTTTGGTATTAGGTACTATGATTGCTGTTATATCCATTTCGTGGTTAGGGTTTGAATAATATTAGAAATCAATTTATTATCCTTTATTCACCATAATTTAAATACATGTTCAATTGTTATGAATGTTTTGTTTGATATAATGTCTTTGTTGTTTATAGAGTTTTGGTGATTTTAATAATGTGTAATACATACACGGGGATTTGACAATTAATAGGTTTATTATTTTAGTTTCAATGTTTGTTTTGTGTATAATGCTTCTTTTATTATTAGACCAAACTTGCAGAACAAATAAGGTTTGGAGGATACTAATTTCTTTCAAACGATAGACTCCAACGGGAGTAAATGCTCATTGAATGGACCAATGTACACATGATACTTAGAGCGACGTCAGTTTTCATAATTAATATGCCTACATGCAATAAAAGGTTAATGGTGACAATGTCAGCACAAGATAAAATAAATTACAAAACTAGGTTTGTGTGTTAATTGAACTTAACTCCTCATTTAATAAATACTGTTTTATCTCGACTTTCACTTTTAATGGGACTCTTATTTCAAGTACATTTTTGGATAGTTCAGTGTATCACCCGGCGAGTTGGCCGTGCGCGTAGAGGAACGCGGCTGTGAGATTGCATCCGTGAGATAGTGGGTTCGAATCCAACTGTCGGCAGCCCTGAAGATGGTTTTCCGTGGTTTCCCATTTTCACACCAGGCAAATGCTGGAGCTGTACCTTAATTAAGACCACGTCCGCTTCCTTCCAACTCCTAGGCCTTTCCTACCCCATCGTCGCCATAAGACCTATCTGTGTCGGTGCGACGTAAATCCCCTAGCAAAAAAAAAAAAAGTTCACTGTGTCGTTAGACAAGTAATGAGTAATACTACTTAATCTATATTTGGTTGGTATATTTTGGGAAGAACATGTATTCTATTAAGAGTTTCATGTATTGTAGTAATGAACATCAGCGCTACTGATTTCAAATAGATGACGATTCTAAAAGTGTACCAGTTCCAAATGAAGATGATAGCATTAAAGTGTATGGTGTGATCAATTTCGAGGACATTCGTAACTTTAAAAATAATATTCGTTGTAACGGAATTGACAAGGTCATAAAGATTTATAACTACCCTGTTATGTAGGATCTGAAAGAGTTGTAAGCCGTTTTGCATCATCCCCAAATGACACACATGTATTGAAAATGACAATGGATAATTGAATAAAAATTGCTTTTCTTAGAATTTGTAGAAAGTGGAATAGTGCATAACAACAATGATTCAGGAGATTTTCTTTATGATATAATTAATTCAAGCATTACAGACTATCCACTTCATGCCCGTATCGATAATGTAATCGATTAGGTGGAACCTTTTTTTCATTTATTGATTGTTATACAAGCATCTCATATAAATGGGAGCCAATTGTCAATTTCAGATACTTCAACTCATTGACCTGCGTAAGTGGTATATTTCTAAACTGTGTTACTTCACAACTATCAATGCGAACGGATTGCTTATGAAAAATCACATATTTTGTTTTATTTAAATTAATGAATACTTTACTATATGTGAACCTGATGTCAAGAATACCAGGATCATAGATAATATCAGTATGTAAATCAAATTAGTGTCATCAGCAAATGATGTTATTTTACCATTTAGGTTAAGTTTACCGACAGTATTAAAAGTAGAAACAGTATTGGTCCACGTACAGTTCCCCGGGGTACTCCTGACTTTTGAAGGTTTTAAGCAACTATATGCTTTTTAAAGATACAAACAGGGCCCTGTATTTTAAATAATCACGAAGCCACCGTAAAACTTCATTGTTTAACTGATATCAAAGTCTTAAGTCTTAAATCTTACGTCTCAATGTCTGTGGTTTAGGAACATGGCCAGAACAAAATTGTTCATCCTGAAACAATGTTTCTTTATAATAAAATACAAAGACATTTGGGTACAGATTAAAGGGGCATATTGACCATCCGTTTGAGATTTTATCTGACGAGTTATAGAGCACGCTTCCTCCTTGCAGACACTTCATTAAATTTGTTCGAGTCGTCGGTTTTTAGAGCATATTTGTTCAACATTTTTATAATTAAAGATACACTTTTCTAAGAGAATCACACTTCTGAACTCTTTCACATGCAGGCACGCACACGCACGAGATACCCTCTCATACGCAAAATAAACGCGTAAAATATAACGATTCAGTTAAATAGTATTAATAAAGAGAGAAATTAAAAGAACGTAGTCTATACGTACGGATTTCATAATACAATATATACAAACTCAAAGTAATTAGTATTCATACACAAATACATAAAATGCACACAGCCATACATACATACATTGAGCGAAATGACAAAGTGGTCTCCTCCGTGTAACGTTAAGCTTACATTGGAAAGATGGTGGATTTGAATCCTATTGTTCGTAGCCCTTAATATGATATTTCGTTCTTACCATTATTATTATTATTATTATTATTATTATTATTATTATTATTATTATTATTATTATTATTATTATTATTATTATTATTATTATTGCTTACCTACTTTTCGGCTCGAGGGAACAATTACGAATTGTACTAACTAGAGATCGTCGTATAACATGTGAAAACATGTTCAAGATATTATTGTGACCACAATTATAAAACATACTGTAGTCGTATTCAGAAATCACTTGTGTGTTATGCGTGCCAGTCGTTAACTGTTTTATTACTAGTACGAACTAACGAGCGCGGAATAACATAGAGCCGCTAATGTGCTGCCAGAGTAGAAGGCAGTGGACGCGTGTGGCCACTATACAGTATTAGTTAGATCAAAACATTCGAGACCAGCTGCTGAATGTAGTTCATCAGTATACCATTTTTATAGTAAATACGAAAACTGTGCGCATTGATTTGAATTCATTGAGATGTTAAAATGAGTTTTAACAAAATGCTCTTTCGGAAAAAAATATGAAATTTAAGCACAAATGATAGGAAATTAAAAGTGAAATTCAAATTATCTGTGTAAGCTTTGAACCAGTCTGTTTGTACTTTCCTAATTTGTTGTTTACGTTCATAAAATGTTGGGATATTTCAGTGTTGTGAGGGTAGGCCATACTTTATTAAGACTATATTAAATGAAATTCTATTTCGATTACAATGCGGTCGTGAAAATTGTTATTATTATTTATCTGTTTACCCTTCAGGGTGGGTTTTTCCCTCGGACTCAGCGAGGAATCCCACCTCTATCGCCTCAAAGGCAGTGTCCTGGAGCTTCAGACTCTCGGTCAGGGGATACAAGTGGGGAGGATGACCAATACCTCGCCCAGGCGGCCTCACCTTCTATGGTGAACAGGGGCATGCGAGGGGATGGTGGATTGGAAGGGATAGACAAGGAAGAAGAAAGGAAGCGACCAAGGCCTTAATTTAGGTACCATCCAGGCATTCGCCTGGGGGAGAAGTGGGAAATCATGGAAAACCACTTTCAGGATGACTGAAGTGGGAATCGAACTCACCTCTACTCAGTTGACCTCCCGAGGCTGAGTGGACCCTGTTCCAGCTCTCGTACCACTTTTCAAATTTTCGTGGCAGAGCCGGGAATCGAACCCGGGCCTCCGGGGCTGGCAGCTAATCACACTAACCACTACACCACAGAGGCGGAGAGATGTTTATACAACATGATTTAAACAAATCCATGGTACATACAGCCACGGAGGATATGGATAATTTAAATCACTGTTCTATGTGTATGTTCAGTCCTCAACCCGAAGACTGGTTGGATACTTAATAGCTCCACCATTAGCTGTCATAGGTTGCCTAGGCATCATTGAAGAGGCGTACTAGGGAAATGAGGAGTGAGGTAGTTTCCCGTTGCTTTCCTCACTGAGGCAGAAGTTGCTATTACTTATCAATCTGCCAAGCCGACTGAAATGCATGCACCAACCGACCCTGTGAGAAACATTTTATAATTTGATAAATCTTCTTATTGTTCTTTTTCTGCTTCCTGCCCTACTCTCAATTATCTGGGCTCAGCATTTTATATAGAGTTTTACGGTCCGATGTCCTTCCCGATGCAAGCTCTACGTAGACGGATGTGTTCACTATTGCGTGTTTCTGTGGTGGTTTGTAGTGTGATTTGTTGTATGTAAATCAAAACGTGTGCTAAGAATAACACGAACACCCAATATCCAAGCTAGAGCAATTAACTATACAGGCCGGGAATCGAAACCGGGGCTCTTTGAATGGAAGGCCATTATGCAGACCATTCAGCCAAGAAGACAAACCCTATGACTTTGATGAATCACATTGTAATTTGTTACCCTTACTAAGAGGTTTGATTCCTCTCAACAGGTGAAATCAATGGAGAAAGTAAATGGGCGACCATTCTTTCTAGCTAACAAATCAACAAGAAATCTTAATTCACGTGTCAGAAATTACTGCGCTACGTCCACGTAGAAATAATTCAAATTCAGGAGCAATATTGACACTTTTCTAATGTCTGTAGTTCATAAAATACTACGATTGTACTTATTTCATTATAAAGGTAGCCTACTTCATTTACAAGTTTTGAGTTTCAACGCTACTTCCCTTTATCGCAGATGACCAAGGCAACGGAAATCAGCAAGGTGAAACATTAAGTGAAAAACTTACAAATAATGAGTGGATTAACCAAAGTTCGTAACAGCTCAAGTTGAGGGTCACTTTCGAATTACCTCCTGGAATCTAGAAGAGTAATTACGGACGATTTATATCTCCTAATGAGACTGGGCTTCCTTTACCCATTCACAGGCTGATAATAGTCATACGCTTGCTGAATGTTATGATCATAAAATCTATAATCTCTTCTCCGGCTTCTAGAGGGAAGTGGAGCGCCCAGCCGGAGATCTGGCAAACTACTTCAAACAAGGCTGGTAGTTCAAGGAAGTGGCAAAAGCAGTGCTACGATCGAATATGTTCTTCTCAAGAGTTCTCCTGTATAATACCTAGAATGTGTAGTTCTGAGTCGACACGCAGAAGTTGGGCACTAAACCAACAATCAGCCTTATCTGCTTTCCTTCTTGCCTTATGGCTCAGTGTAAAGAAACACCACGGTAATCAGTTAATTTATGTATTTGAATGTCATTTACAGAGTAGTCCTGAATGAATAATCGTTGTGACGATGTTTAGCTCTTCTGGGTTGAATCGACTAGGTGTTTATGTTCCTTATGTGTAGATGCTGACATTCCAGTATTCTTTATTTATACGACACCGAACGAGTTGGCCGTGCGGTTAGGGGCAAGCAGCTATAAGCTTGTATTCGGGAGATAATGGGTTCGAACCTCTCTGTAGGCAACCCAGGCAAATCCCAGGGCTCTACCTTACTTAAGGCGACGACCGCTTCCTTCCCACTCCTAGCCCTTCTCTATCCCTTCGCCGCCATAACCTTTATATGTGTCGGTGCGACGTAAAGCAAATTGTAAGAAAGAAAGGTATCTAGATGAGTGAGTGAGTGAGTGCTGGGAGTGTTCCGGACATGGTCAATTCATCTGGTGTAGGTGTTTGACGCCCATGGGGGGTCTGCACACCTGGATGTGGGGTGATGATGATGTACAGAGACGATGAAAATCGGTGTCGGAACAAAGCCTATACTGTCGACTAACACCACGAGGTTTACCTTCGCCATCCGACGGACGAATCATCAACAACGTCATATGACCTCAATCGAAATGAAAACTGCAAAGAGGTTTGGAATTGAATCCAGGCTTTTCGCACGCAACTAGTAATTAGAAATTGTATATCACTATATCTCCTACCCTGCCGGGTAATATTCTGATGACATTTCTTCTACCAACGGGACTCGAACCGGCTAACAACGATATCATACCGTGGTTGATGTAACCGTACTCGATCGGAGGTAAACTGCCTCGTCTTATTTAGCGAAGTTCTGCGACCACTTTCGTAGTTGATTGTAGCTGCCTGGGAAGACTGATTACCACGGATCGAGTAAGGGTACGTCAGCCGTATACTGCAATATATTCTAAACGTCCGCAAACTGTACTTAAGGTGCCGTCCTAAAAACAGGAACACAGTTCATCCCGCAAGAATAACTAAACAGTAATTTAACAGACCGTGGAAGCTTCACACCCAAGATAAGACAATGATGATTTGCGAATTCAGGACAAGTACCTTACAGCAAGACTTACGGATACCCTAATTTTACAGGTTTGTGATATATCAGACAATGTCAGGATTATTATTAGTATTATTAATTGTTGTTGTTTCTGTTGCTGCTGTTGGGAATAATGCCATTTAGGACTAGTCGAAGTACTTTGAGGCGTATGCATACCTTTACTTGTGGCCATATTTCTTTCACTCTTTTGCTGTGGGCTCCTTTCCACTCTTTGGTTCAGGTAATTCCGGGCGTTTTCTCCGTTTTTCCCTCTTGATCAACTTGTCATTTGTGAATTTTGGGTCTAAAGATCTCCCTCTTTCAAATGTCTTATTTTGTGATTCTCGTCAACACCGATTCTTTTCAGAGAGTCTCTTTCTGTTTACTTTACTCCCGTCATTATATAATTCGGCTATTTGATTTTTGTGAGTCTATCAGGATTCATTCTTTCAATGTGTCCATGACATTTTAATCTGAATTTTCTAGTGTCATTCTGTATGTCTGTATATTATTTAATTTCCTACTTGTTTCTGAGTCTCTACAGTACGCCTGTGAGTTCAGAGTCTAGAACTTTCGTTATGATTTTGCCTTTACTTTCCTCAGCGAAAGGGAACAGTCCCCTCTTAACACTTAGAAAGAAATAAAGGTTTCTAGAGAAAACAAAGAGAAGGCCCACGAAGGACGTGAAAAAGAAAGACTCCCTTGACCTCCTAAACCTAATACCGTGGGGGTGAAAAGAAAACAAGAGTTGACCA